>NC_057353.1:75235000-77697626 GCF_016509475.1 Prionailurus bengalensis | reverse complement strand
GGTGGTATTATTATTCGCTTCTGTCATTTCCTGATATCAATATGTTTCCTACAAACACAGGTGGCTGTTGTAGGTAGGGCACAAGAATACAATTTCTAAACTTACCTAATCTCTCTTAGGGCACCTAGTTAAGCATCCAACTTCAGCTCAGGTCATGATCTCGTGGTTCACGAGTTTGAGTCCCATGCCGGGCTCTGTGCTGACAGCTCAGAGCCTGGAGCCTGCTTCAGATTCTGTGTCTCCCTCTCTCTCTCTCTGCCCCTTCCCCACTTGCACTCTGTTTGTCTCTCTCTCTCTATCTCTCTCTCTCTCAAAAAAAAAAAAAACCATTAAAAACCAAAAAAATAAATAAAATAAACTTACTCTCAACATGATTCTTGCCAAGCCTCAGTCTTCACTGGCTATTGACTAGAAATTCGGTTCATTGCCATATGGAGAACTTGGTAGGGTTACTGGCAACATGGGAGCTGGCTTCCCCCAGAGCGAGGACTCAGAGAGAGAGGTTGAGAGACAGCACCCAAGAAAGGAACCACAGCTTCCTAGTAGCCCAGTCTCTGCTGCTTCTGCCAGGCTGTTTATCAGCAGTGAGCCAATAATTTCAGCCCACAGTCAAGCTCCCATAAGGGAGTACAGAGGGCCAATGTCAGGAAGAGGGATCACGGGGGTGACGTTAGAGGCCACCTGCCACACCACAAAAAAAGTGGATTTTATTCTAAGTATGTGAAAGCAGAAATCAGCTTGGACTTGGGAAAAGAGAGAGGACAAATGAATCCATTTGTATTCCAAATGAGTCACATAACCATGCTGGAAAGGGAGGGAAAGAAAGGGGATAACCTAAGTAACATTA
The DNA here is from genome assembly GCF_016509475.1 of Prionailurus bengalensis. Classification (NCBI taxonomy): domain Eukaryota; kingdom Metazoa; phylum Chordata; class Mammalia; order Carnivora; family Felidae; genus Prionailurus; species Prionailurus bengalensis. The sequence continues at coordinate 77,696,779 of NC_057353.1, read as the reverse complement.
AAAAATAATTTTTCCACTGTAAACTATAAGAGTAAAGACCAAAGTAACTTTGTATGTAAACAGTACTCCAGTTGACAAATTTGTTTCTCACAGGAGTACAGATTATTGATTCTAAAACTATATTACCTGCATACAAATAAGGGATGAACAAATAAATAAACAAATTGTAAATTATGAGACCCAGTTTTCCTGCTGTCAGATTAAGAAGTTACAAGTAGACAAGGGAGAAGGTAGAATGAACCCTGTGGTGTTGGAACAGAATGAGAAAGATCAGTACAAACTCATGTTTATTCTGATCGACAGATGGATAGTTACATACATACATAGATCCATAGAGAACTAATTACAGGTGTGTGCATGTGTTTGTGTGTATATACATGGGTAAGTACGCACCTATGCATTTCCTGGCTCTGTCCCAGCTTATACTACCATCACCAAATGATCAAGGTTAATATCAACAGTGTAAATCATGTTGATGTCACGTGCCTAACCCGCCATCAGGTATGCAGTGATGAGGAGGGCACCTCTTTTCCCTGATATTCCTCCCCAAACCCATAACCCCAGGTGAATCATGCAAAAGCAACAGAAAAAAAAAGTTAGGGACATCCTAAAAAATGTCTGAACAGATATCTTCAGAGCTATCGAAATAATAAAGGCAAGGAAAGACTGAGGAACTATGACAAATTGGGGGAGATAAAGGAATCATGACAACACAATTCACTGTAGGGTCCAGAATCAGAAAAAGGGCATTAGTAGAAAACTGATGAACCCCACCCAAAAAAAAAAAGGTCTGTACTTTAGGTAATAGTATTACACTATGATTACTTTATTAAATGTGATGGTCTATGGTGATATGTGGTAATGAGTATATGGAAATTATCTATGCTATTTTTATAACTCTTTTGTAAGCAGAAAACAGTCTCAATATAAAAAGATTTTTTAAAAAAATCCAAGAGAGGAAAACACCCTTCTCAGGTAAACTGGTTTTCTTACACCATTTACCTCTGGAGCCATTTAGAGACCGAGCTCAGGCTGAGAATCTGACATGGACCGTGCTGGGTGATCCTGTTGGGGTAGAGAAGGCTTCTGGCTGCTGTGCAGTATTAACTGAAACAGACTGGACAGTAGAGAAGTCTTTAATGAAAGTTGAAGTCTTCCCATAGGATATGTGCAGAATAAATCCATTCGTGATGTGGGAAGCCGGGGTGTTGAGCCAGGAAGGCAGAGGGCTTAGAAGAGGGAGTGGCCTACGTTGAACAAAACTAATCTCCCTCTCAAACCATTTGCAAGATTTTGAAACTGAGGGAAAGTTAAAGACCTAGGTTAAAACCTCCATAAGACAGGGATCCCAGGGCTCAGGAAGCAAAAAGCATCCAGATCCTTAATAAAAAAGCTGAGAAGGCTATCACCTGAAGAATACAAATGAACAAGAACTCAGAAGTCTGATGAAAAATGCAAAACCACTCCATCCCATCTCCATGCATAATGGTATGGTGGGGATCAGCCTCTCACTCTACAAACTTACAGAAGAGAAGAAAAGTCTAAACGAAAACATATCATCGAGGTCCTCTGTGGTTCTTTTATACACTTTCCTGATATGTAATAAAAATATAATAAAAACTAACCAGATGCATGAGGAGGCACAGCTTTCTGACAGATAACGAAGAGTAAGAAATACAAACAACGGAAGCAAACCCCAGATAATCCTCATATTGGCATTGACAAGACTTACTTGTCAGACAAGACTTCCAACTTACTGGAATGAGGGGCACTGCTTGGGATTCTCTCTCCCTTTCTGCCCCTTCCCCACTTGTGCTCACGTGTGCATGTGCGCTCTCTCTCTCTCTCTCTTTCTCTCTGTCTCAAAATAAATAAACAAACATTAAAATAAATAAATAAAGCAGGGTGCCTGGGTAGCTCAGTCAGTTGAACATCTAACTCTCGATTTCAGCCCAGGTCATGATCCCAGGGTCATGGGATTGAGACCCACGTTGGGCTCCACTCTGAGCCTGGAGCCTGCTTAAGATTCTCTCTCTCTCTCATCCTCTGCCCCTCTCCCCTGCTCAAGCTCGCTCTCTCTTTCTAAATAAATAAATAAATAAATACCTGGAATGATTTGAAATAAAGTAGAGGGAATGAAAGGAAAATAGATGAAAAGGTGGCAATTTCAACAGAAAACTGAAAAACATTTTGGGGCGCCGGGGTGGCTCAGCTGGCTAAGCGTGCAACTCTTGATTTCAGCTCCAGTCATGATCTCATGGTTCGTGGGATTAAGCCCCACATCAGGCTCCCCAGTGGCAATGTAGCGCCTGCTTGGGATTCTCTCTCTTCCTCTCTCCCTGCCTCTCCCCAACTCATGCTCTTTCTCTTTCTCTCTCTCAAAATAAATAAACATAAAAAAATAAATATTCTAAAAGAAAGCTGAAAACCATTTTAAACATCAAATAAATATTTCATAGTTGAAGATTATGCAATATCTGAAATTAAGAATTTATTGAATGGGTTTATCAACAGATTGGCCACAGCAGAAGTCAGGTTTAGTGAATCTGAAGCGAGATCAGGAGAAAACATTAAATTGAAACACAAAGAGAGAAACCAAACCCAACCAAAAACAAAACAAAAATAAACAACGAAACAAACAAATAAAACAACCTGTGAAATAACAGTTTAGTGATAGAGCTTTGCAGGACCCAGATGAACCAATATATTGACCCTCCAGAAAGAGAGAAGCAGATACAGGGATGGGAGCCATATTTGAAGAGATAATGGCTGCCATTTTCCAAAACTGATGAAAGCCATCAACTCTCAAATTCAAGAGCCTCTACTAGGTGCACATTCATAGAGCCTAAGCCAGATGCCTTATTTTTCTGCCTCAGGTCTTTGATGTTATAGGAAGAGTGTCCATTGGAACTACCCTGCCATTTACTAATGTCCAAGCTGAGTGTAAAGGAGTTAATCCCATGAGCCTACCCTTAGCCATTGGGATACCTAGTAGAAGAATAAATTGTGAATTCAAATGTATAATTAAGGGTTGAAAGAAATAAATCCCAACTATAGGCATAGGAGATGTGTTACTTGCATCAAGATCACCCCCAGTTGGATGAAAGGGATATGGATATACATAACTTTTGCACTGACTTTTGAAGAACAGGTATAATTTGTTAAAAGACAATCTGAGGATGTGATGTTGAGATGACTTCGTTATTCCAAGCAGAGTAACTAAGTGAACTCTATTAGCCTTCTCTTCATAATTGTAATCAACTTCCTTCTGCCTCCCTGGTAATTGTGGGAGGTGCAAAGATAATAATGAATATGTCAGTTTCAGTCACCAATTAATTTACAGCTTAGTGGGGAATATGAGAATCATTTATTAGTTTCCAGAAATAAATACAAACATGTTAAAGCCTTTAGTTCACATGGCAACTCTTAATTTCTAAATGAGTCTATGAGTTTACAAAGGTTCAGTGATAACTTCTTTGCCTAAGATCATGCAGAGAGCTGAAACTGTTTAAATTCAAGTCAGTCTTCTCCATCTGTTGTGTATGCTGAATACACACTACACACACATAACCATTAGGGGAGGTGGCAAGGGAAGGTGTTACAAGAAAGGTAGAGATGAAGTACTATAGGATGTCAGACAAAAAGACCTACACCAGAAGGAAGCAGTCAGGTAGCCGGGCATTCTTTATAAATCGGTACACTATTTGGTGCCATCTGCCTTATTCATCATGTATAAGATATGTGGGCATTAGCTCAGCAAAAGTTATCTACCAAAAAAGACATTTTCTACCTCCTCGAAACTTTTGGACAGAGACTTGAACTATACCGTTAAAGAGGAAACATCGCATTGATTGCCTCCAGTATTTGTAGATTTTTGCCCATGTGTTAAAAGGTCATGAATTCTCCCTAAGGAAGGAGATTGCAAATTGTTTTGAATGGAGAGAAAGACTTAAGATCCAAATAACTAGGGGGGAAAGTAACCACATCAACAGCGAGGGCTTACCAGTTTTTAATAAGTCTGAGTTACGATTAAGTTATAATTATGCTATAAAATATTATGCAAGCAGTAAGAAACAAATGTGAGATGTGCTTACTGAGTCAGACAGTGTAAATGATAAGCACTAGTAATAAAATAACACTTATGTCACATTCTAGTAGAATACGTTCGTCGCCCTGTTATTAATTATTCAAAATATTGGAATGCAATTCTCCTGATTTAAAGTGTAAGATATTAAAAAAAAAAACCAACTTGATGAGTAATTGTATGTTTCTGTCACAGGGAGGCAGTATCAGGGTCTCATAAAAAGGGCAGTTTTTGGCATCATCCAAACCTGAGTTCAAATTTCACTGCACTAAATGGCATTACACCATGCTGATGGGTGGCCTCACCTCTTTTAGTACCAATCCTCTCAGCCATAAAATGAGGAAAATGGTTTTTAACTAAACTGGTTTTTATGTGGGGTAGTAATCGTGTATGGGGAGTGACTGATATATTTTATCAAAATCTCTCTGCAGTGAGGGGATGGGTGAGAGATAGATCTGCCTTTGATCAGTGCCCCTTGGGAGACCAGTCTCAAGGTTCCTCACCATCTCAGTCCCCACCCAGGATGAAAAAAAACTTTGACCTGTTACGTCACAGGTTTGTTGTGAGAAGTAGAAATTACTTTGGGGAAAAATGTTCATTATAATTGCACTGACTCAGACATGTTGGCTGTGATTGAAGTCAATACTTTTATATTTTGTTATTACTGTATCCACACATCACCGAGCCCACGTCCCCGTTGTGGGAGAGCGGACAGGGGCTGGGAACTTGCGTCTGACCAAGAACAACATTAATGCGATCACTTAGAAACAGTAATCTGATGGATTCCTCTGGAAGCCAGACGTCAGACAAGTGTAAATGAAGTTCCTAGTAACCCAAGGCAATGAAATCTGGTTTCAGTTAAGGGAGCTCTCTGGGACCCTGAATTAGAATGTCTAACCTGACTTGCTGGCATCTGACTGTGTGGATGTCAGCTGGTTACCACAGGCTTTCGTCTTAACTCTTAACAATTTGTGTGACCCTTGATCTCATTTTTTCACTTATTTATTCTTTCAATTATTTACTTTTTAATGAAAAATAAATTACTGTGGATCAGCTACCAGCTTAGGCAGTGAGGAAGTGAAAATAAATAAGACAGTGTCTCTCCCAGCAAAGAGAGAGGAGATAGAGGTTTAGATATATTTTTACTGGAATTTAGAACGAGGAAGAAGAGAGTGAGGGCCAAAAGACATAGTTCCCGGTTCTAATTGCTGAATTCAGAGTAAGATTTCATAGAGACGTGACACTGGAACACAATATGGAAGCAAAGAAGTTTTTGTTTTGTTTCAAATCTTCATGTACTCTTTATCAAAAGTGTAAGGAGAAAAGAAGACAATTTTTAAAGGAAAGGGGTAAATATACGATAAGCAAAGATAAATATTTATTGAGCATCTTCACTTTCCAGACACTCTTCTAGATACTAGGGATAGAGCAGTAAACATATTATACCTGCTCTTGGTCAGTTTACATTCTGTGCAAAAGGATAATGAAATAACACATTAGCATGAAAACCAGACTAACCATGAATCTGGACTGGATTTGGGGCCCAAAGATAATCCAAATGGGAGAGGAGCTAGGAAGCAGGTATCAAATCGAGATAGTGACATTTGCCTAGCTGGCATAAAACTGAAGTAAGCCATCAATGAAGTGTCTGTCCCCTGAATGCAGGGTCTGTGCAATTCGGTAGCTCCTTCCAGGACTAATTTCTCACATGAAGCATCTCTCCACCTGAACTGGGAGCTGCTCAAGGAAAGGGGGTACAAAATGCACATTTCACTCTGCCCATTCCTAGCAACGAGCATAGATCAGGTGTTCAAAATGGCTGCTAATAAAGTTGCTGAATATAAATTCAACAGTTATCTATGTTCGTATCTATGCATCTATCATGTATAATAAATGAATAGAAATTATAATGTTAAAAATAATATGAACTATGGGGTGCCTGGATGGCTCAGTCGGTTCAGCGTCCAACTCTTGATTTTGGCTCAAGTCATGATTTCACGGTCATGAGATGGAGCCCGAGTTGGGCTATGCTCTGGGTGTGGGGTCTGCTTAACATTCTCTCTCTCCCCTATCTCTCTGCCTCTCCCCTGCTGGCACGCATGAGTTGTTTTTTGTTTTTTCTCTCCCTCTCTCAAATAAGTAATAATATGAACTAAGATTGAGTCAAAATTATCAAGTGCCTAAAGATAAGTCTAAGATGCATGAGCCTACTACACTAATAACCACAAAATAGTACACGTATAATATAGTTTATTATATGATGTATATATATATATGCTTCTAAATTATATATTATATAATATGTATTATATATTATATGTTATATACGGTATACACATTTCTATATACAAATTACATTAAGATATATAAATACATGTAGAGACTATACTTATGGATTTGAAGACTCACTATTATAAAGATACCCATTTTCCCAAGTGGATCTATACATTTAAAAAATCCTCATCAATATCCCAACCAATTTGTTCACGTATGTGTGTATGTGTGTGTCTGCGTATGACTGTGGAAAATGACAAACTCATTCTAAATTTTATGTGAAAATGCAAAGAGACAAGAATAACCAAGATGATCTTGAAGAATACAATGCTAGGGGCGCCTGGGTGGCTCGGTCGGTTAAGTGACCGATTTCGGCTCAGGTCATGATCTCATGGTTTGTGGGTTCTAGCCCCGCGTCCGGCTCTGTGCTGAATGCTTGCTCGGAGCCTGGAGCCTGCTTCAGATTCTGTGTCTCCTTCTTTCTCTGTCCCTCCCCCGCTTGTGCTCTGTCTCACTCTCTCGACAATAAATAAATGTAAAAAAAATTTAAAAAAAAAGAATACAATGTTAGGAGACTAACACTATGAGATGTCATTATTTGTCATAAAGGATAGCAATTAAGACGGTACAGTGTTGGTAAAGGATAGATAAGGATATATCCTTGAAATAAAATAGGAAGTTCAGAAACAGACCCACCCATACATGGCCAATTGACTCTAGACAAAGGTGAACGTTGAGCACAGTGGCAAAGCATGACCTTTTTATTAGAGGGAGCTGGGTCAGTGTGGGATGCATTGTACTCATATGAGAGAGGAGAAGGAAGCAAACAGAATAGTATCTGCATGGCCATGGAGTAGAAAGACATTTTTTCCCCAATAAACTGGTCACAAAAATTATTAACCAAAACAGGGAAAAATAATAAGTTAAACTGTTAAAATTAAACGCTAAAATATGGCCTGAAGTTGGGAGAGAAAGGTGAGATAGAGATACCTGTGGGTCCCGTACACCATGGGATTACGTGTCCCCCTGCAGCAACACAAGAATATGCCAGAAGCTCAGAATGAATGGGGCTTGACATCTGTTGTATTAATCAACTTTTGTACATTTAACATATATACGTACAAAACATAAATTCCCAGAATACAGAGGAGCTTATCAGAGACACAAAAGTGATGGGGAGGGGGCGCCTGGGTGGCTCAGTCGGTTAAGTGTCTCACTATTGATTTCGGCCCAGGTCGTGATCTCACAGTTCATGAGTTTGAGCCCCGCATTGAGATTTTTTTCTCTCTGCCCCTCCCTTGCTCACTTACTCTGTCTCTCTCTTTCGAAATGAATATATAAACTTTAAAAAAAGTGACGGGGATGTCATTATCTTGGGTTCCGGAGCCACAGTAACGGGGTTTAAATATGTTCTCGGGAACATTAGCAGCATAACCTTGGAAAAGTCACTTGACTTTACTGGTCTTCAGCATTCTGTCAAAAAGAGAAGGAAGACTGGCATGTATTTCACCCGCAAGTGATACATGCCGTGTGTTTTCAGCACAGTGCTGGATACTGGGAAACCACTCACTACCCCCGTCTTCCTTACATGGCGTGCTTTACCACCCCGCATAGTGTATCAGCATATGCATTTCTGTGATGTATTCATTATATACCATCTGCTTTTATTTCTTCTGGTACAAGATTTCACAATTGCAGGTGTACAGGATAATAGTAACCCAAAACCCTCCACTTCTGCCTGTGGATGTACAGATATGGCTAAAGAGATCTTTGTTTCTCTATAAATAACCGAGACTTTATGTGATAACCTTTATTAAAGGCTGCGGAAGCACGCTGTGTAGCTCGTGATTACCTGAGATTCCTAAAAAAGAAGAAACCTCAGGTTTACTGGGCATGCGCTGTGCCTCATGCATTTTACATGCATTTTCTCATTTGATCTTTCCAGCCATCTACTGCAGGAGATATTATTTTCCCCATTTAACCAAGAAGAAAAATGAGGAGGAACACAATTCAGTAATTTACTCGACACTACAGAGCCAGTAAGTGGCAGAACCAGCGTTCCCATCTGGATTTATGTGCATGTTTAAGGGCACCAGATTGTCTCCTGGCCCTGCAAGAACTTTGCATATTATCGGTATCATAGGACTTGCATACTAGTGGGCCTGGTAGCAGGTAAAAGGGTCATAAATGCCATAAAAAGGTATGCTTAAAGTTCTCTGGCAGATTAGACAAAGACGGAAACATTTGTAGTTATCAGTGTCAGTAAAGGCTTCCTGTTTTGGTTACTTTTGAACATGACATTGTTTGTAAATAATTATACATATTTGTGCTATGTACGTCTTTTATTTCTGGTCTCATTGTGGGACCAAATCTGCCCTAAACTCTATACACTCCTCTGTGTCTTGAGTGGCAATTTCTCCATAGCCGTCACTAATTCGAGAGCTACTACCCTACTGCTGAATTAACACTTTTTCATTGAAAGAAGTGTACGAAAAGAATAAAAGCTTTTAAAATAATCCAGAGTCTAAGCAGAAATGTCTATTTAGCCACCACCTCTCAATGTCTAAAATCTGCGTGGTTTAGCCTACTTACCTGCTTAGTGTTGAAATCAGGCAGTTCTAAAAACATACCCGGGACTCGCTTTGAGCAGGTATAGTGAGACCCACAGAGATGGAAATGATTTCCATCAAGGAAGAAGTTTCTCTTGTACTTCAATGTCCTGGTATAGAAGGCATGCCACGCAGGGCTGCACAGGTAAGGCACAAAAGCAAAAAGAACGGGCAAAGAGAGAAGGGAACTAAGGACAGGAGCCTTTACTGCACTTTCCAGGGAACGGAGTGAATGAAGCTAGGTGAACAAAAAGTACCAACTTACGACTGAATAGTTTGAATAATTATGGAGGTCTGGTGCCCAGCTGTCCAGTACCTGGCCCTGCAGTGATTACAGAGATAAACAGAGTTCTGGAATTTATGAGACCCATAAGAGATATTGGTTAGTTTGCATATTAAAAGTGTTTTAGCTTTTGGGGCTGTTATAACAAAATACAATGGACTGGGAGGCTTATAAGCAGTAGAAATGTATTTCTTTGTTTTTCCACAGTTCTGGAGGCTGGCAGGTCCAAGATCAAGGCACTAGAAGACTTGGAGTCTGGTGAGGGCTTGTTTCCTGGTTCGTAGATGGCTGTCTTCTCACTGTGTGCTGAGACAGTAGAAGGGACCAGAGAGGCTTCTGAGGACTCTTTTACAAGAGCGCTAATTCTATTCATGAAGAATCTGTCCTTGACCTAATCACCACCCACACGCGCTACCTCCAAAAACCATCACATTGGGAGCTAGGCTTCAATACGAATTTGGGGGAAACGCATTCAGTCTATAACAAAATGCATTCTGGCATGCAAGCTGTTTGTTATCTCTAGGAATTAGTTCACCCTGGGATGGGCAGGTTTCAAGTCTACAAAGCTCCAAATGCCAGAGCATCAAGAATACAGAAAATAAGAAAATATATTTAATACAAGGCCTTGTGTACTTACTTAGTGTTTACCCAGAGAAAGCCTGATAACACCCTAGCAGATGAGTCTCTGTAAGATACTATCTGTGCTATAGGCATCAAGAAATGTCATGAAAACACACAGAGGGACAAAACCGTCGTGACACCCATGCTCCGGGTAGTCTTTGTTTCAGATGATTCTTCCCTTTTGGAGAATTTGTCAGCCACTTGCTGAAACCAGTATTATTCAGATCTGTAGTTAGTGTGCTCCTTTTTTCATTCATCTGTCTTTCCTGATTGTTCCATGACCATATGTTTTCTGGCATCCTTTTTAATTAGTGACAGATGGACGAAGAAACTTTTGATTCCATGCTCTTGTGGTGCTTTTAAAATGACAAAAACGATACATCCAGTAACAATTTCTCAAGCAACTTCCCTAAACTCTACCTAACGGCAAGAGTAAAGGGCATGGCCCACGTTGAGATGCCAGGTCTGAGGCTGAGCATGAAGCTCTGCGGAGAGAACCACATCGAGCTCTCTGTGGGTCTCTGCAGCCACTGCCTCTCTCTTTTTCAACACGCACCTTCCGTGGAATGTGCATTCTAGCCCGAATAGACATTGAATGGACTGCATTTTTAAATGTTCGAGGGGCTCTATGCATTAGAGAAAGAGACAGGAGATCTATTAGGCGATATGTGCACAAGAACAGGGACTATCTAAATCCAACCTTGGCCCAGTAACCACTCAGTGTCAAGGAAAATATACGAAAAGCGGGCAACAGGCATTAAAAATTAAGGGGGCACTTCCTCATTAGCTGGGCCTGTGAATGGAACCACAGTGAACTGTACTATGTCAGCTAGTTTGTAGTATATCATTCAAGGCTACAGCCTAAAAGGCTGCACCAGTGATAGGGCTCTCTCTTCCCCTTTCGCCAAACATAGAAGGTATGTCCTTCACACTTGCCACCAACCCAAACTTCTGGTGCTTCCTCAATCTCTCCACTCGTCAGCACAAGAGAGAAGAGGAAGCGGGTTTAGGGAAACTGCAGTAAAGGCTCCCCAAGAGGAGTGCCTAATCACCACTCCCTCCTCCGTGCAAGATTTCTGAACCTGTCTCTTCCCAGTCACAGCTGGGGACTGAGAAGCACCCAAGGGGATCACTTGGGTTCCACACACATTGCCCTTCGCTCCAATGATGTAACAACTGATAATAAGGTCAGTTACTCTACCGGAAAGATGGCTGCTCTTCCTGCCTGCCGGTTGCTAGAACGCCAGGAGGCAAAGGTGCTGGGTAGCAGCATAGCTAATAACTCAACGGGACACCTTCCTTGGCTCCTATGAAAATGCGCCCGAGACCTCTGACCCCGCAGAATGGGGGTGCATTAGTTAGGATGTCAAGGGGCACAACTCCTGCTTTCACCTCTTGGTTCCTGGATTCACATATTCTTTCTCCTGGAAACACAGATCCGTATGATGGGCTTTGATTCAGTGCACACACTGTGATCTGCAACATGGCACTCCTTCTCACACAGTGATGCCTCCAGGCTGGGGCTGAAGGTGTACCTTCAGCAGTTCATCTCAAAGTTCTAGCAGGTCAGCAGCCTCTGCATGGCCTGGTCTGGATACAACCTGTGAATATTAGGGCCATGGGCCCTAATTATGATGTGCCCCTCATCACACACACACACACACACACACACACACACACACACACAAGTCTTATTTTTCCCCCTCAAAACAAAACACAGAAGTAGTATTTTTTTCACTGCACAGATAAAGAGACCAAGGTGCACAGAGTTTAAATAATCTAATAGTCCATGTTTGAAGCAAAAACGTAATCCAATTTAGCCATTTCAAGCCTGTCTTCTGTGCAGCACTACCCACTTCAGAAAACTATACCCAAGAGTTATCTTCAAACTTTCTTGTCTATTGGAATCAGCCAGGGGGTTGCCTAAAAATACATATGCCCAAAGTGTACCCCAAACTGCTTAAATTATAAACCTCAGGCTCTAGAGAAAGGAACCTATATTTTTAGCAAGCACCACGCCCCAATTTTGATACACCAAAAGTCTGAGATATACACACACAGACAAGTATGTCAATGGCCTACAAGGCACATTTTCTTTGGCTTTGAGTAAAGAGCCTTAACTCACACCATTATGGGCCATCTGGTGATGGCATTTCTACAAGCCTGGCTGCTTCCATTTTCAGACTTACCTTTACTGTCAGACTTGGTGTTTGAGGAAAGCAAAACAACACAGGCTATTTAAATCTTGCCTCTGGCACGTTTCTTAACCCCTCTGCACCTGTCTCTTATTTGACTAACTGAGGTTAATGATACCTCTCCTCTGAAGTTTTGAATAATAGGTTACAGATTGGCAATCAATAGGCAAATAATAAATCTCAGCAGTTTTTATTATTGTTTTACAATGTCTTCTCTAAGTTTCACACTTGACTCGGAGTGCAAAGAACCTGGACCGGCCCCTGCTTTCTGCCACCATCTGCCATGTTCACACTCAACCCTGAGTCCTAATGAAGTTTCCCTGATCCTGCACACCCTTCAACTCTACTTCTGCCCAACTGCATCCATAACAAGCCACACGTTTAGACCGACAGAGATTTACTTTATTTTCTTTATTGAATTAATACTTTCTCTTGGAGAAGTGATTGATTTTCCCACCACCTGCTTCTGAATAAAAATATAAGAAATGCTTTGGCATCTGTCTTAGTCCCGATGGGGCTGCTGTGATAAAAATATCATGGACTAGGTAGCTTAATAAAAATTCCTTTCTTTCTTTTATTTATTTATTTTGAGAGAGAGAGAGAGAGAGAGAGAGAGCAAGGGAGGGGCAGAAAGAGAAGGACAGAGAGAATCCCAAGCAGGCTCTGCACTGTCAACACAGAGCCCAACACGGGTCTCCATCTCAGGAACTGTGAGATCATGACTTGATCCAAGATCAAGAGTCAGATGCTTAATCACTGAGCCACCCATGTGTCCCAATAAAAATATATTTCTCACAGTTTTGGAAACTGGCAAAGATCAAGTCACCTACGAAGTTGGTGTCTTACAGAAGTTTATCTTTTTGTACATGGTGGAAGGGGCTAGGGAACCTTCTGGATTCTCTTTTATAAGAGCTCTAATCTTATTCACGAGGGCTCCTCTCTCACAACCTCATCATCTCCCGAAGGCCCCACCTCTAAGTACCAGGGGTTAGGTTTCAACATATGACTTTGGGAAGTGGGAGTGGGGGACATTCAATCTACACCATTTGCATCTTTGGGGGGGAAAGTCGCTCCAGATAGATTGACTGATTGATTGATTTAGCATTTACTCTGCATATTCAGTCACAAATTTACTAAAGGCAAACATACTCAAAATGCTATTTTCTGAGTACAGAAAGTTTGTGTTTTACCCTACAACCACCAACAGAGCGTTAAGCTTACCTCACAGCATGCCTGTCTTCGGGCTGATTTTAATTTTCCGTATAAATATCACGGGCTTCTTTTTGTATTTATCTGATGTTAAGCTTTCACTCAAAGTAATTTAGCATGTACTTCCTGAATATTTCTCTACACCATGGACTACATTAGCTGCTTAAGAAGGAATTCAAAAGAAAAATTAACCCCATCCCTGACTCCGTGTGTTTATTAAACATTTGATGTACTCCGTATCAGGACAAAAAGGGCAAAGATGAATATCAGTGTCCTAACCCTTGAGTTGCCAAGGGCCTCATCGAACAGATAATTTGTACTGCATTCATGAGAACCCAGAGCACCGACCCAAGAGGCAGGACATCGGCTCCAGGGGCTGTCTCTACGGACAAATGTGTGACTTCTAGGAAGCCAATTCATTTCTTTGCCTTTTGCCTCTTTGGGAAAAAAAAAGTCAAATAAATACAATATTGAGCCACACTATTTTAAATTAAAAAAATCTTTATCCACATTTTAGATGGCATAATACTTTCCTCATAATATAAATTTATTTAATGGTATTGATCTAATGTTCCTGATTTAAAACCAAAACATACACATTATAGAAAAATATTTTTATTGAAATATTCTGCTTTCTAGAGATAAGAACTCTAAATGTTTAGATGTTTCTTTCTAGTTTTTAACAGTTTGAGTTATAAGACCTTCAAAGTTCTTTCTAAACCTGTTTTTAATATTTCCAGGACGTGGTTCTGGTGAAACTTATACTGCCATTCTTTATTGCCAGATGTGTAGATTTACATTAATTTTATAAATAAATTTTCATATATGTCTGATTATTTTCCTCACTAGTTTTCTTTATTTTTCCCCTCTTAAGTATTACCTTCAACATGTTCAATAGATGTGAGTTCACGTTCCATTATGATGTGACTGAAACACAGAAAGAAAGGGAGTGTCTGGGTGGCTCAGTCAGTTAAGCGTGCATCTCTTGGTTTTGCCTGAGGTTATGATCGCATGGTTTGTGGGATCAACCCCTGTGTCAGGTTCTATCCTGACAGTATGGAGCCCGCTTGGGATTCTCTCTCTCTCTCTCTCTCTCTCTCTCTCTCTGCCCCTCCCCTGCTCACATAGGCACAATTTCTCTCTTTCTTTCTCTCTCTCTAAAAATACATAAACATTAACAAAATAAAAACTAAAACAGAAAGAAAGAACAGACCGAAAGAAGGCAGGAACCAAGCTTGGATGAGCTTCAATCTGGCCCCGTGAACTCTGTTGCAGTGGGAAGGCTAGGGTGTAGGGGCACGCCACAACAGCCTGGAGGGGCATCTTCAGGCAAGGGTTGATCTGCAAAGGCAAGTCCGGAGGGGGTCTAATCAAAGGCAGCAGGAAGTAGGGATTCAGCTTCCCAAAGTCAGAATGCAATCAGGAGGAGCACAGGGTCTGAGTCCAGAGAAGATAAATAAAGCCCCCGGATTTGCCTAGGCCCTAGAAATGACGGTCCAAGAAGCGCTAACTTTCATGAGACTGAGTTCATTCACAAAGCACCTCTGTAAGACAGAGTTCATTCATACAAGTAATGGGATTTAACACAAGGCACTCTGCACGGTTGTTTGGGAAGACTGAAATTTGGTAAACATTTAAATGGTCAGCATAATCCTGGAACATGGGAAGCCTTCCAGAAATGCCAATTTAATCCATCTATAATGTCATTTTTTTTTACCATTAATGCTTTCTTCCATAATTCTTCTCAATTTGTAATTATATATTTATTTGTTACCTTTTTTTTTTTAATTTTTTGTCTCTTGATCAGCCGTTAAGCCCCATTAGGGAGGAAGCCACGTCTGTTTTATTCATTAATGTTTTCTTAGTAAATGTTTATTAAATTGATATTAAATGAAAATTGGGATTCTCTTACTCGCCTCAATGATTTCAGTATAATTGGCTTAAACATGAGAGCATTTCCCGGCCTCTGAGACTGGAGTTCCTCTGAAGATTCATATTTGGTCTCTACTCTGCAGGCTGCTTCCATTTACCAAATTGCAAAGCTGAAATTCTTCAAAAAGCCACTCATGCCAATAAGCTTGACACATTATTAACTTTTTTTTTAAGAAGTGAGAAATCCTTTTAAGCAACATCATGCTTTTTTATTTTTAGTGTTTATTTTTCCTTATTATTATTATTATTATTATTTAGAGAGAGAGAGAGAGGGAGAGAGAGAGAAAGAGAGAATAAGCCAGGGAGGAGCAGAGAGAGGGGGAGACAGAGGATCTGAAGCTGTCAGCACAGGGCCTGACGCAGGGCTCGAACTCAGGAACTGTTAGATTGTGGCCTGAGCCAAAGACGGATGCTTAACCGACTGAGCCACCCAGGTGCCCTGACATCATTAACTTTCAGGAAGAGATTTCATAGCAGCATCTCTCAGCTCCTCTGTCATCTTGGCCTGGACACCCTTCTTTATTCTCCCTTCCTCTTACGAATAGAGAACTTACTTTTCTCCAAGCATAAAGCTTTGCCTGCTTTCCGCGGGGTCTGTTTTGACGCCCTGGGCTATAGTTTGCATTTTAAATTCCCAAAGAGGTTATTCCTTCTGTAAAACGAGAAGGCATGAGAAATGGAGAAGGAATGAGCATGAAGGTCCCTTGCCCAGCGAGAGTAGCAAAGTGGCGGTGAAGTAAAAGCACTGGTGAATCTCTCAGGTCACAGGCACAGCACTGAGGGGGAAGGGCAGGGGTGCAGAAGCAGACATTCAGAGTATTTCTGGGCAAAGTGTGAAGCCAGGTACCCCCTAGGCTCCTTGGCATAACTGCTCAGCCCCTCAGTTACACAAAAGAAATAAAAGTGCACAGGACAGAGGTCTTGATGGAGATTTGGGAAGTCAAAGCTATAGTCCCTCTACTTTTGAGCCAGAAGAAAGGACGGAAGCACAATTAGCTTCTGGGGAATGATCCCAGAGCAACAGCTGTGTCATTATTTGCATCTTCCCCTTGCCTTGCCTTGGTCCTACTAGGTCTGGGAAATAGAATATATACAGATTTTGTTGCGTCTCTGATTTTACTGCTCTTCTTTAAGCTTCATGTCTAATAAAATAGGTTCTTGCAGCATGGTCATAGCACAATGGTCCGGAAATCTGCCACCTTCCCATTAATTAAACCTTTGGTCACTTAAGTTGCCTCAAGATAGATGCTCCATAATGTTAGGTGAATGCACGAATATGAATGAAGGTGCCAGATGGTGTTCCATCAGACCTCTATTTGTTATAATAATATTTGACCTATGAAGTTGCAATCGATACAAAATCCTATGGGCACTATATATAGATCTCCTGTCTTCTTGAATTAATATGTTATAAAATAGGGGCTAGGAAGTTTTCTTTATGTAAGCTATTAATTCATGGGGAAATAAGTCTACCAAAGGGTGAAACGAGAAAGCAACTCGTTATAGCCAGTTTTTAAAGAGAAATTTGGAGTTTCCTACTCACCTGCTCTTTAAAAATTATAGAATTCAACGATTTACCAAACATCTATTAATCATCTGCTACAAGCGTGAAACTGTGTTATTTTGGGGCAACAAGAACCGATGGGAATAGCTATAGGAGACACAACATTACTATTGGAAATTCGACCTTGTTTTAATAATCAGGTATGTGTACACAAATGTATATAAATATATGTGTGTATCTAATGTATATATACACATATATAATGTATATAAATTATAACATATATAATGTATGTAAATACACACACACACACACACATATATATATATATATATATGTATAATGGATAAAGGGATCATAATGAAGCAAGAACATTAAGTTTTTGATAATTCACATTTACATAAAGGGAAAAACAGTTCGAATTATTAACAAAATCTAATCTAAATTTGTAATTTTCTGCAATTCATTCAGCTGATCACATATTCCAGGAATTATGAACTACTCACATTACCTGAGAAGACCTATACTTTTATGCAGTCAATTAGATATTGCCATTTAACTCACCTGAGATACAGATCCCTCTACTGGATTTATACAAACACCGATCCAGAATCCTGTCTACTTTCACGCATAGTTTCAAAACTTTAGCATATCTTTTTTTTCTTTTTCTTTCCAGGCTCTGAACTCTTCTAAATGAGGAATGGGATCTTGCTCGGTCTGTACTAACAAGTGTTCATCAGACTGATGGGCCAAGAGCACAGGCTGGTTAATATCAGATGAATGACTGGGAGCCTATACAACTTCACACTTATGCACCTCTCTAGAGAAAATACTACACAGGCACCGATTTATATAGCTAGCAAAAACTCAGTATTTATTTCAAAAATAGAATTACAGAGACTAGCTTTATGTATTGGAACAGCAAAGCATTAAGATATTAAATTCGGATACGAAGAATCAAAAACCCTAGATTCATCACTTAATAGTTCCATCCCCCAATTCTGCCAGAAAATACTTTGTAACTGGCAAACCAATGTCTATGTAACTGCCCATAATTGCCACTCTCCAGGGTCTCTGTCACTCCACATTCTTCCCAATAATGTTCATATAGTGTAAGTCTAAAAACATATATTTTGTCAACGTTAGGTATGAATGTCTTTCAGTGTGATATCTAATTTCATTTCCCTAAGTAGTAAACTTAAGGATCATTTTGATTTTTATCATTTTTTCACTTAAATATAACCTACATGGAGAAAAGATAAAATCAAAATTGTATAATTGAATAATTACAAAATATACACTAATTAGCCACCGCCCAGATGGAAAAGTATATATTGCCCTGACCCAGAATCTCTACAAGTGTCTGTTTTTCGAATTTTATTTTCAGTATAGTTAACCACACAGTGTTAGATTAGTTTCAGGTGTACAACATAGTGATTCAATAATTCTATATACTACTCAATGTTCAGCATGATAAGTGTACTCTTAATCCCCTTGATTTATTCTACCCCTCCCCCACCCACCTGCCCTCTGGTAACCATCAATGTGCTCTCAGCAGCGAAGAGTCTGTTTTTCGGTTTGTCGCTTCCTTTTTTTCCTTTGTTCATTTGTTTTGTTTCTTAAATTCCACAAATAAGTAAAATCCCATGGTATTTGTCTTTCTCTGACTTATTTATTTCGCTCAACAATTATACTTTCCATCCATGCTGTCGCATATGGCAAGGTTTCATCCTTTTATATGGCTAAATAATCTGCCATTGTATATATACCACTTCTTTATCCATTCATCTATTGATGGACATTTGTGCTGCTTCCATAATTTGTCTATTGTAAATAACACTGCAATAAACATAGGGGTGCATATATCTTTTTGAATTAGTGTTGTTTTTTGTTTCATTAAAAAAAAATTTTTTTTAATGTTTATTCAGTTTTGACAGACAGAGAGCAAGCAGGGGTGGGGCAGAGAGAGAGGGAGACACAGAATCCGAAGCAGGCTCCAGGCTCTGAGCTGTCAGCACAGAGCATGACGTGGGGCTCAAACTCACGAGCTGTGAGATCATGACCTGAGCCGAAGTCAGACGCTTAACTGACTGAGCCACCCAGGAGCCCCAGATTAGTGTTGTTTTTGTATTCTTTGGGTAAATACACAGTAGTGGAATTACTGGGAATTCTATTTTTTAAGTTTTTGAGGATTATCCATACTGTTTTCCACAGCGGCTGTACCTGTTTGATTCCCAGCAACAGCACGAGGGTTCTTTTTTCTCCACATCTTCACCAACACTCGTTTTTTGTCTTCTTTATTTCAGTCATTCTGACAGGTGTGAGGTGATATCTGATTGTGGTTCCGATTTGCTTTTCCCTGATGATGAGTAATGTTGAGCATCTTTTCATATGTCTGTTGGCCATCTGTATGTCTTCTTAGGACAAATATCTTTCATGTCTTCTGCCCATTTTTTACTTGTATTATATGTTTCTTTGGTGTTGAGTTGTATAACTTCTTTATATATCTTGGATATTAACTCTTTGCAGATATATTCTCCCACTTAGTAGGCTGTCTTTTAGTTTTGTTGATGGTTTCTTTTGCTGTATAAAAGCTTTTTTATGCTCATGTAGTCCCAATACTTTATTTTTGATTTTGTTTCCCTTGCCTAAGGAGACATATCTACAAAAATGTTGCAATCACCCATGTCAAAGAAATTCCTGCCTGTGTTCTCTTCCAGTATTTGTACGGTTTCAGGTCTTACTTTAATACATTTTGAGTTTACTTGTGTGTATGGTGTAAAAAAGTGGTCCGGTTTCACTCTTTTGCATGTAACTGGGCAGTTTTCCCACATCATTTGTTGAACAGACTGTCTTTTTCACATTGCATGTTCTTGCCTCCTTTGTTGAAGATTAACGGATCATATTATCATGGGTTTACTTATTGGCTTTCTATTCTGTTCACTGAACTACGTGTCTATTCTTATGCCAGTACCACACTATTTTGATTACTACAGCTTTGTCATATAACTTGAAGTCTAGAATTATGATTCCTTCATCTTTGCTTTTCTTTTTCAAAATTGCTTAGGTTATTTGGAGTCTTTTGTGGTTCCATACAAATTTCAGGATTGTTTGCTCTCATTCTGTGAAAAATGCTGTTGGTAACTTGATAGGGATTATAATAACCTTGTAGATTGCTTTAAGGAGTAAAGGCATTTTAACAATATGTTCCATGAACACAGAATATCTTTCCATTTGTTTGTGTCATCTTCAATTTCTTTCATCAGTATTTTATATTTTTCAGAGTACAGGTCTTTTACCTCCTTGGTTAACTTAACTCCTAGGAATTTTATTATTTATGGTACACTTGTAAATGAGAATGTTTTTGTGATTTCTCTCTCTGCTACATCATTTTTAGTGTATGGAAATGCAGTAGATTTCTGTATATTGATTTTGTATCCTGTGACTTTAATGGATTCATCTATCTGTTCTAGTAGTTTTTGGTGAAGTCTTTAGGATTTTTCTCTATATAGTATCATGTCATCTGCAAATAGTGACAGCTTTCCTTCTTTCTTACCAATCTGAATGCCATTTATGTATGTATGTATGTATGTATGTATGTATGTATGTCTGACTGCTGTGGCTAAGACTTCCAATACTATGTTGAGTAAAAGTGGTGAGAGTGGGCATCCTTGTCTTGTTCCTAACCTTAGAGGAAAAGCTCTAATTTTGTCACCACTGAGTATGGTTAACTATAGATTTTCATACATAGCCTTTATTAGGTAGAGGTACATTCCCCCTAAACCTACTTTGTGGAGGGTTTTTATCATAAATGGATGTTGTACTTTGTCACATGCTTTTTATGCATCTACTGAAATAAGCATATGGCTTTTACTCTTTTGCTAACTGGTGTGCTGTATCACGTTGATTGGTTTGCAATTTGTTTAAGTCTAATTACTTATTTTGAGAGAGAGAGACTACAAGTGGGGAGAAGAGAGAGAGAGAGGGAGAGAGAGAATCCCAAGCACGTTCAGCGTTGTCAGCCTACAGCCTGACATGGGGATCAATCCCATGAACTGTGAGATCATGACTTCAGCTGAAATCAAGAGTTGGATGCTTAATAATGGGTTAAAGCAGGCATCCCATGGGTTGCAAATATTGTACCACCCTTGCATCCTGGGAATAAATCCCTCTGGATCTTGGTGAATAATTTTTTAATGTATTGTTGGATTTGGTTTGCTAATATTTTGTTGAGGATTTTTGCATCTATGTTCATCAAAGCCTTGGCCTTCAGTTCTCTTTTTTTGTGGTGTCTTTATCTGGTTTTTGTATTAGGGTAATGCTGGCCTCATAGAATGACTCTGGAAGTTTTCCCTCCTCTTCTGTTTTTTGAAAACTTCATCTGTGAATCCCCCCTGGTCCTGGACTTTTGTTTGTTGGGAGTTTTTTGATTACTGATTCAATTTCATTGCTGGTGATTCGTCTGTTCAAGGTTTCTATTTCTTCTTGCTTCAGTTTTGATAGGCTATATGTTTCTAGCAATTTGTCCATTTCTTCTGGACTGTCCAATTTGCTGGCATTAATTTTTCATAATAGTCTCTTATTACCTTTTGTATTTCTGTAGTGTTGGTTGTCACTTCTCCTCTTTCATTTTTTATTTTATTTGAGTCTTCTCTTTCTTTTTGATTAGTCTGGCTAATGTTTTATCAATTTTCTTGATCTTTTTAAAGAACCAGCTTCTAGCTGCACTGATATATTCTAGTATTTATTTATTTATTTATTTATTTATTTATTTATTTATTTTACTTTCTATTTTGTTTATTTCTGCTCTAATCTTTATTATTACCTCCCTTCTACTGGTTTGGGGTTTTGTTTGTTCTTCTTTTTCCTGCTCCTTTAGGCTAGGTTGTTTATTTGAGATTTTTCTTGCTTTCTGATTTGACCTGTATTGCTATAAACTTCCCTCTTAGAACACTTTTGTTGCATCCCAATGATTTTGGATCATTGTGCTTTCATTTTCATTTGTCTCCAGGTAATTTTTGATTTCCTCTTCGATTTCTTTGTTTAGTAGTACATTAACCTCCAAAATAACCTTTGAGTATTTTGAGTTTGTTGAGACCTGTTTTGTGGCCTATACTTGATCTATTCTGGAGAGTGTCCCACGTGCACTTGAAAAGAATGTGTGTTCAGCTGTTTTAAGATGGAATATTCTGAATACACCTGGTAGATCGTCCTGGTCCAGTGTGTCATTCAAAACCACTGTTTCCTTGTTGATTTTCTGTTTGGATAATCTATCCATCAATGTAAATGGGTTGTTAAATTCCCCTACTATTATTGTGTTACTATCCATTGCTTCCTTTATGTTTGTTATTAGCTGCTTTATGTGTACGGGTGCTCCCATTTATATTGCCTTGTTGGATTGTTCCCTTTATGATAATAAAGTGTCCTTCTTTGTCTCTTGTTAACATCTTTGTTTTAAAGTCTGGTTTGTCTAATATAAGGATTGCTACTCCAGCTATATTTTCACATTCGTTTGCATGATAAATGCTTTTCCATCCCTTCGCTTTGAGTCTGCATGTATCTTTAGGTCTGAAATGAGTATCTTATAGGCACCGTATAGATGAGACTTGCTTTTTTATCCATTCCTTCACCTATGTCTTCTGATTGACCATTACATTGACCATATTTACATCCAAAAAATTATTGGTAAGTATGCACTTATTTTCACTTTTTTACTTGTCTTATGAGGATTTTGGGGTTTCAGTTTCATTTTTGTAGTTCTTCTCTTGCTCTCTACTCTCTTGGTTTGCTGGCTTTCTTTAGTTATATACTTGGATCCTTGCCCTTTATTTTTTGCAGATCTATTACTGGTTTTTGATTTGTGGTTACCATTAGGCTTGTATATAACATCTTCTGCATATAACACCCTATATTAAGTTGATGGTCACGTAAGTTTGAACCCATTCTTTACTCCTCCTCCCCGACCCTCTGACATTTTACATATATAGTTTCATTGTTTACATCCTTTTATTTTGTGAAACCTTTGACTGATCTTTATAGTTATACTCTACTGCTTTTGTGCTTCCTACTTTTCTTACTCCTACTTGTGGTTTTTCTTTTCCACTCAGGGAGTTCCCCTTAAAATTTCTGGTAGGACTGGTCTCACGGTGAAAAAGTCCTTTAACTTTTGTTTGTCTGGTAAACTCTTTACTTCTCCTGTTCTGACTGATGATTATCTGCTGGAAAGAGTATTCTTGGCTGCAGTTTTATTTATTTATTTATTTTTCCCTCCAGCATTTTGAATATATCATGCCACTCCCTTTTGGCCTGGAAAGTTTCTGCTGAAAAATCAGCTAATAGTCTATGGAGTTTCCCTTGTATGTAACTGTTTGCTTTTCTCTTGCTACTTTTAGAATTCTCTCTTTATCACTTCAGTGTGCCATTTTAATTACTATGTGTCTTAATGTAGACCTCATTGGGTTCGTTTCGTTAAGTGTACTCTGTGCTTCCCGTATTTGGATTTCTGTTTCCTTCTCCAGATTCAGGAAATCTTCAGCTATTATTTCTTCAAATAAATGTTCTGCCCCCTCTTTCTCTCTCTTCTCATTCTGGGATCCCTATAATATGAATGGTATTATGCTTGATTATGTCACTATTTTCATATATCATTTTTTTCTTCTGTCCTGTTCAGTCTGATTGCTGCCCATTACTCTGTTCTCCAGGTCACTGATCCTTTCTCCTGCTTCCTCTAGTTTACCACCTGGTGTATTTTTTTAATTTTCAGTTATTAATTTCTTCCTCTCAAGTTCAGCGAGTATGTTTGTGACCATTACTTTAAATTCTCTATCAGGCATATTACTTATCTCCATTTTGTTTAGGCCTTTTGCTATGATTTTGCCCTATTGTTGCAGTTCCATTTATTGTAAAGACTGTTCTATCCCTCATTTCTCTCTGATGATATCAGGGGTACAAACATGCACAAACTGAATCTCTTTCTAGGTTTCCTTTCATCTTCCATTGATTTGTCTATTTCTACTTATGTAAAATTGCACTGCTTTACTTAATATAATTTCATAAGTCTTAAGAATATCCTAATCTTTATTCAACAGTGTTTATGCTACTGTTTTCCAATTATATATTTACATCATTTGTAAACAGTATCCAAAGGTGTTTACAAATCACCTACAATGTGCTAAGCACTATTATAAGTATGTGGGCCACATCATGCAACAAAAGAGACAAACTTTCCATTTTTGTGGCTTTTACATTCTAAAGTGTATGTGGAAGAATAGGCCACAACAGTACATTTCTTGTGCCCTTGATGATGATGATGATGATGATAAAGTTATATTATAAAAAATATTAGAAGGTAAAGAAAGCTACAAAAATTATAGAGAAGAGTATGTAGGATCAAGATGGTCTGGTGGGTAGACTTTGAATTCATAGAAATTCAAACTTCCTATGAGTCTTTTAATCAGCCTGTCTGATTCTTGAAAAGTTTACTGACATTTGAATAAAGAGAGGACTGATATTTTCATATGAGGGGAAAAGATATTTTAACACAGTTGCACAAGCCAATCTAAAATCTTGCATTATTCATCTTTTATTTGAGTTTTGTTTTTATTTGTTTTGTTTTTTTATGACTAGCACTTTCATATTAGGATTTTTTCTGTGTAGGCATCACCTGCCTCATTCCTGGGTACTTGGTCGTTTTTATGAAATTTTAGTTTTTAAAATTTTGTTTGCTAGTTGTTGCTGGTATGTGGAAAGATACTTAATTTTTATTATATGTCAATCTTATTAAAGTCTCAATTATAATAAAAAGGTAGATTTTTAAAATTTGTGTAAAAAAAATCACATGATGTTTCCTAAATTTCTTTCAAATCAATTCTGGTAGCATTCATGCTTCACCATTGTGTCTTAGACCCTCTGTATTGTGTTAAAAGTCAGTTGTGAGAACATACAACCTTTTTTTATTTCTAAAGCCTATTAAAAAGATTTTAACATTTCACATTTAAATGTAGTGATTACTATGCTTTTTTTGAAGATTTAGATTTTAAAAACTGTTTTCTGTATTAGTCAGCATTCTCTAATGAAGCAGAGTTAAACACACACACACACACACACACACACATATATATATATATACATATATATATACATATATATATATATATATATATAGAGAGAGAGAGAGAGAGAGAGAATGTGTGCATGTATATTTACCTACTAGAACAGTATATGTATATAGTGCATACATATAGTATGTGTGTGTATACATAAATATTCTCCCTTTTTCAATTCTTTGGCAATGTTTATGTGCACTTAGAATTATTTCTTGAAGGTGTGGTAGAATATTCTGATAAAGCCATGCATGGTTGGAGTTTTCTATCTGGGAAGACTTGTAACTACTCATTAAGTCACTTCAATAGTTACAGTATTGATGGGGCGCCTGGGTGGCGCAGTCGGTTAAGCGTCCGACTTCAGCCAGGTCACGATCTCGCGGTCCGTGAGTTCGAGCCCCGCGTCAGGCTCTGGGCTGATGGCTCGGAGCCTGGAGCCTGTTTCCGATTCTGTGTCTCCCTCTCTCTCTCTGCCCCTCCCCCGCTCATGCTCTGTCTCTCTCTGTCCCAAAAATAAATAAACGTTGAAAAAAAAAATTAAAAAAAAAAAAATAGTTACAGTATTGAGGCTTTATATTACTGAGGCAGAATGTTATAGTTTTATAATATGTTTGTTTTTAAAAACTTTCCACTTAACACAAGTTTTCTAACTTACTGGTTAAGGGTTTCTTAAAATAATTTCATTATAATATCTTGATTCAGTGTGTGACAGGTACAGTAATTAGATGATGACTGTATAAAACTATTTGCTTCACATTCCTCAATGGGGAGAAAGGAGGATGGGGAGTAAATGCTTAGCCTCAAGCACAGAGGCCCTGAAGTCACTTATTTATTTTTCATTTCAGCATGGCTGACACACAATGCTGCATTAGTTTCAGGTGTACGACAAAGTGGTCCAATAACTCTGTATGTTATGCTATGCTCACCACAAGCATAACTGCCATCTGTCACTTTATAGAACCATAACAGTACCAACGACAATGTTCCCTATGCTGCGCTTTTATTCCTGTGACTTCCAGTTATGGAATGAATAAACCCTCAAGTTAATTTTATTTGTGCTTTGTTCTGGCCATTTCAGAACTTTCTAGGGAACAAAAGCTGAATTTTCCTCAACTTACTGGTCTCCTCCTTCAGAGGAATTTACTAGTTGACCATGAGCTTATTTGATAAGCTCAGTGGGGTTTCAAGAACAAGCATCTGGGGAACTGTGATAGATGAAGCAGCTTCTTCCTCAGAAACTTATTTCAAAGGCAACTATAACATCCTCTAACATGTTTCCCTTTAGGGAATTATATTATAAAACGCTCCTGAAATTCTCTGTAGTGGAGAGGGGGGAAAGGCAGACACTCATTTAGCTGTGTTTCTCTACTGAGTGAGTATGAGTGGTCTAACCTCTTCTGAATTTCCCTCAGATCAGCAAAACTTCACATAGGGCATGCTTCTCTTGTATTCTCTGAACCTGCTTCCATATATTAACCCTGACAGGTCAGAGCTTGCACGCCCTTCTAGGAATCAGGCTGAATGACCCTGGATGCCTAGGTCAATATCCTCAATAATAAAAGGTTTATGACAGCATGGGATTTTGTCTCCTTTGTTCTCTGCTGTATACCAAACATCTAAACAGTTGCAGACATATAATAGATACTCAAAAAATAATTTTTGAAAAATGACTGAATGGATGAATGAATACACTAAAGCCATGACACCACACATGGATCCAAAGATAGAGATTCCATATGTAGATTTTTATCATCTATATCTTTATATCATCTGTATCTGTATGTCTATATATCATCTATATCCATATCATTTATATCTATATCTATATCATCTATATCTGTACCTATATTAATATCTATCCTCAATCCCCAATGTGGTAGGAAGCATATTTTTGTCTCATAAATAAACCTATTCTCAGATTCAGACTTGTTAGTAATACAGCAGGTATGGATTTTGAATTACTACCAATTTCAAACGTATATTTCTCAAATGACTCAATATCTATAGGACAGATTATTTTGTATTCTCTCTCTCTCTCTCTTTTTTTTTTTTTTTTTTTTGGAGTGAGAGAGAGAGCACGCACGAGTATAGGAGAGCAGGGGGAGAAGAGAGAGAATCTTAAGCAGGCTCCACACTCAGCATAGAGCCTGACACAGGGCACGATCTCACGATGTGAGATCATGACCTAAGCAGAAATCAAGAGTCAGACACTTCACTGACTGAGTCCCCCAGGCACCCCATTTGTATTCTCAAATATCAACAAAAGATTCTCGGTGAGGCATGAACATCATAAAAAGGAGTCCGATCCATTAGACCAGAATCTGAGGTATGTGTGGGATGTAGTACAACAAATGAAGGCTAATCTAAAAACAAGACCAAAAAAAAAAAATATTTCCCAAAAATATCGGCACCTTTCCTGATATGGAAACAAATCTCCAAAGATATTAGTGTCAAAATTAATTTAGGTCACAAAGCTATTGGGTATCAGATTTAGGACAAGAAGTTACTACAACTGACGCCTACCTTATTTTGAAGGACTTTTGTAAGATTTAAAAATATGTATGTCTTGTTTGTTACTTGTAAAACAGAGTGGCTCAGAAGGCCCACTCTTCACTTCTTGTTCCTAAGAAGTCAAACGTAACATTTTAGTCACATAATCCAGGAAGCAGCATGAACAGTCATGGTGGCCAAAACATCTCCGATCAGCAGTGCAGTTGGAAGGAGAGAGATTTATGGCATTTGCTGTGCATGAGAACTCCTACTGCTTCATATCTAGAGCGTGTAACTTGGCCAACTTTACTTTATCTCTTTGAGGCTGTTTTCTCACTTGTGAAATATCTGTAAGATGGCTGATCTTCCGTGGGAATGCGAGGGTTAAAAGTAATGAGGTACCACATATGTGAATGCTGCAGCCCCAGGAACAGGATTTGGTAGATGCCACACCTGTGGATTAGACCCCTACAAATTCTAAGCAGACATTTGCATCTGGCTGTCTCTCCGTTTACAATAAGGACTAAAAATTGGAACATTAAGAAGGAAAAATAGAATGAGCTGGAAAGTACTACAGCACTACTGTTTATATTTTATGCTCTGAGTCAGTATTTTTTCAAGTGCTGTCCATCTAATAATCCCCCATCAATCAGAACTACTTAGGAGGTGATTAAAGATGAATATTACTTAATTTTTCTTTACACCCCTCAAGCCACCTGCATAGAAAACCTTACTACGTCCAGGAAAGCGTTCAGTGTAATGGAAGCAAAGGCTATGCTGGGGACATGGAAAGAATGAGGTACGAGACGGAGATTGAGCCTAGTATGTCATAAAGTGGAGGCACCTCTTTATCATACAAGCAATGGAGAGTGAATGAAGGGATTTTTAAAGTAAGGGAGTGTCGGGTTATATTTTTACGATCATTCAAAATTAAGCAAAAGCATGTTCAGTATTTCAATGCTATTGTAGTCAACCTACAAAGACAAGAAGCACAAAGGCACGGAGACACGGGTGGTAAATGAAGTGCCCTGAGTCCAGGCTTGCGTCCTGCATTTATATTATTTTTAGTTATGGCATGCAGGTCTCATTTGCTCAGTTAAACATACAGACCTGTATTGAATTCCACCAGGCAGCAGTTTCTCTTCTTGGCAGTGCAAATTGGAAAATTGAATTTTCCTCTGCATTCGAACCTGATTCAAAATTTATTTTGCATTTAGACCCTTTATATAATTATTACTATCATCATCATTTAGCAACTCTTGCCTAATCTATTAATGAGAAATGGATATTTTCAATGTCAGTGTGCCGTAAGGTCTATTAGGGATGATTACTGCGAGAAGCACGGTGTAGAGATATGAGTAGGGCTGGGAACTACGCAGTGGCCATGGTTGCAGCTCTGAGCAATCAGGGCAGGGAGTGTGGTGAGGACAGCGCCACGGAGGAAAAGAAGGAATATCAGATCAAGGTACAGAGGAGTAGAGTGCTCAATCCCAGTGTTTTATCACTTTGGGAGAAGAAAAATTTGAATTTAGTTATCATGTCTGCAATATGAACAGAAGGAAAAGAAGTGTGTTTCTTGATATTCTCTTCTACCGTGGAGCCTCATAAAGTTAACGAAGCAGATCAGGATTTTGAGGATAGTGAAATTTCCCCAGCACACAACTCTCTTCCAAACTGTGACTTCTGAGACACTATATTGGACATCTAGCCCAGGGATATAAAAAATGTAAGCCTCAGTAACTTTAGGGACTCTTGTGGTTTTTTCAAATTAAAAAAACAAAACAAAACAGGGGCACCTGGGTGGCTCAGTTGGTTAGGTGTCCAACTTCAGGTCAGGTCATGGTCTCACAGTCCATGAGTTCGGGCCCCACATCGGGCTCTGTGCTGACAGCTCAGAGCCTGGAGCCTGCTTTGGATTCTGTGTCTCCCTCTCTCTCTGGCCCTCCCCTGCTCATGCTCTGTCTCTGTCTCAACAAAACAAAACAAAACAAAACAAAACAAAACAAAAAACAAAATAAAACAAGGGCACCTGGGTGGCTCAGTCAGTTAAGCATGTGACTCTTGATTTCGGCTCAGGTCATGCTCTCACAGGTTTGTGAGATCAAGCCCCACATCAGGCTCTGTGCTGACAGTGCAGAACCTGCTTGGGATTCTGTGTCTCTGTGCCTCCCCTGCTCATGCTTACTCTCTCTCTCTCTCTCTCTCTCTCAAAAATAAATAAACTTAAAAAATAAAAAATAAGTGAAAACATTCTTTAAGTAAATAAATAAATGAATAGATAAAATAAAAATAACAACTGAGAAGCAAAATAAATTCAGAGAATCGTGTGAAGAATGGTAAATCTGGGAGGCACACTTTGGCCCCACGTAAGGCTGCTGTACTTGACAAATAAACACGTGGGAAGTCCAGTTAAATTTGAATTTCAGGCAAATGGTAAGTATTTTTGTAGTATAACTACACGCCAAATACTGCATGATCAATCCCAGCTTTTATAATGCTGTCATCATGTTATTCTGAAAAAGAGGGACGCCCATTAAATTAATGCCTTGGCTTCTTTCTTTCTATGCCCTGCTCACTTCCCAGGCAGAAGCGAACCACCCACTTGCGGCTACGGGACAAGTAACGGGGGATGTGCAGTGCTCAGATGTCTCCATTTTATCTTCTAGGCTCCTGACTTCAGTGTTCTCTGATCTGCTCTCCACCATCCGGTCATCCCAGTGATAAAGACCCTGGCCCTACTGTGGGTCACTGCTGTCTGGGATGGGTGGCTGAGTCTCTAAATCTGAGATGCAGTTTTTGGAAGCTTCATTTGCTTTTCCTTAGCCACATTCCCCATATTCTTGACATTTTGACTTCTTTATGTTTATTTCCTTTCTTCCTTATATGCAGTCTGAATTTGGGTGGGGAAATCAGGGGGAATCACACACTATTATGAATCCCTTAAATCCTAATGACCTGGTGTGGCAATAATTAGGTTAGTTGAGGAGGCTTCTATGAAAATACAATTAAACAATTTTCGAAGAATAAGTCCAGGGAAGAATTCAAGAATTTGAATTCGTCCCTTTTGAGGAGTTATACAGAGACGGAGATTATATGAAAGTTCACAAATTGGGAGAGGCAAAAAGCCAAGACTTCCTGGGCGTGTTTCTCAGTTTTGCTTGGTTTTAAATTTACGCTTATTGAGGTCGATGCAATGAATACTACTTAGTAAAACATTTCACGAAAAAAACAAAATAAAATGTTTCATTTTAATCAGGTGTAACCTGTATCAATAAACAGAGGGGCCAAATTGAGCCAATACCTTATACAGCATAGATATTGATGAGAGAGCCTGGGGCTGGCTGAGGACACAGTGCAAGCTAGGGCACCCCTCCCCCCAAGCCAGGTGGGTTGTGTGTGACATTCCTCAGGCACTACTGGTTGCCCAAGGACAAAGGAAAGGAAAGAAAACAAACGGTTACCTGATAAGAGATCACAGGAAGTGGGTCTCCATCAGTTTACAAAGATCTTAGTGAATTACAAGAAAAAAGGCAATCTTATCAATAGCCTAATTTCCAGAAGCCTATAAACTCAGTTTCCTGGAGCTCCAACATCACCCCTCCATAATGATGTGGGGGAACAAAGGCAAGAAGGAAATGGCAGGTAAAATTAAATTTCCTCATAACCCGCAGCCCATTGACAGATAGTTGAGGCTGGCAGGGTAAAACAGTTCTCCAGGAACTCCCTACTTCTTAATGCTAATGATTTGCTAGAGGGAAAAATAACCTTAGCTCGACAATAGCTAGGCCTCCAGTATCCTGGGAGTCTTCTTTAGCCTATGAAAATCTCACTGGGAACTTCCCCTGGACTTTACCTCCCCCAACTCCCAAATACACAAGCAGTCTCTCCACAGGGTCCAGAGCAGCTCTTTCTGCCCACTGGCCCTGTCCCCACACTTTCATAAAATCAGCTTTTTGCAGAAAAGATGTCTTCAAGAATTCTGTCTTGGCCGTTGGCTCCGGATCCCCGACCATCACCCCCAAAACCTCATCAATGTGGTGGGTGAGATCTTCAATGAGTAACATGAACTCTCTGATACAAAAAGTTAATAGCTCGTATACACTACGTGCTCATAAAAATATTTAAAATAAGACTTTCTTTCTTTTCTGTGGGGGGTACAACTAGTAAGAAAAAGATCTCATTTAGCTAAATCACTCTCTAAGAGAACAGAGTTACTCCATTGTGGTTATTCAAAATCAGGTGAATGAGCTCACTTTGGAAAGGCAGGGCCTCAGTGTTATTATTTTTATGACTCCAGATAAGGGCTCTGGCTAGAGTATGCCAAGAGAGGTGGCGAGGGTAGGGATTTAAGGAGCTCCTCACTCTCAGGTGTTATGCTCACAAAGCCGGAGAGAGTCACCCAAGCAGCTCCCTTGCCCCACCATGGTCCTGGCCCTGCTCTAGAGAAGATGTCAGTCATGCAATGAAATTGTAAATTCCACTCCACTTTCAAGATATGACAAACAAAAAAGTATGCAACAAAAAAAAAAAGAAAAAAGTTAAGTGAAAGTAAACATTTGATAAGGACATATATTCAGATAGCTACTCGAGCCTGACCCAAGTGTAGAAGAAAAGATTGAAGTAAGTAAGGCTGCTTAAGGAAAAGTAAATGACTTTTCGAAGTAGACCAGCATTACAGGCAGAAGAGAAACAGCAGAACGTAAGGAAAGAAGAATATGCCGTATTGTTTTCTTAATTCTTTCTCTTTTAGCCATCACTTAGGCACAGTTTGGAAGTTTACATTATAAACACATTCCCATTGTTGTTTATTGCACACATTTGTGACGATGTTAACACAGAAGGAAAACGTACGTGCTCTGTATTCCCGTAGCAAATGTTCACTCCTTCTTTATTGTGCGTTTTATTATTCTTATGAAATCCAGAGGTAAAAAGCACGACTTCAGATGCTGGTATAGGTTGTTATCTAGTCTGTGTGTCTATTATCTGACATTTCAGAATAGCTCTGATGCATGATGAAGAAAACTAGGTGAACAGACTTCTCATCACAGGCGATTTTAACAAGGCTTATTGCTTTCTGGGATATATTTTATACGTCCCAAACAGAGTGAAGCGGAGATGGGATAAAAGGATGGGCTCTTAGTTGAATGCGGATTTTTTTCAGAGGCATCCGCCAGCCATTACTGGTCTATCAAACAACAGCCACTCCCTCACCTTGACGCCCTGGCCCAATTCCAAAGCAGTGAATCTAATAGAATCCCCAGGCCCCTGAAATCCCACGCGGAAATGGCGTTAGCGGTTTCATTTGGTAACTACAAATTAGGCCGAAGAAATACAAGGTGACGGTGTTGGTTAATTCCACTAGTAAAACCTCAACAGCTGTACTGTCTTCTGCAGAGAATCTGATCCTCCATTTGTATGTATAGGTCTCACAAGGAAAAGAAGGAAAGTGGGGACGATCTACTACAAAAATGCGAGACAGATTTCTTCTGGTATCTTAGAATTTATAATGCTTCTTAAGGATGCCAGTTAGGGAAAGTCAGGACAAAAGGATAATAATAATTAATAATAATAATAGGCATCATGTTAGATGCTCTGAAGCTTTTTCCGTCACAGGCCTGCCAGGTGGCTAATGATGTCACCAAGTAGCAGGTACAGATGGTATAGCCATTTTTCACAAAAGAAAGCAAACAGAAGGACAGCCAGCAATTTTTTAAAACCGGGAATGCAAATCTGAATCGTCTGAGAGACTTCAAGAAAAACACATGTGGCAAAATGCACAAATCTTACACCTAAAGCATTCGATTGAGTCTGCAGGTGGGGACTGTGTGTCCTTTAAAGCTCCCAAAGTGATTCTAACATATTGTTAAAGGGAAGATCACTGGTACAGAAAACCACAGATAAGAGAAGAGGTGACTCTGGCTCTCACTTTAAAGAAAAAAAAGGTCAATTCAGGGATTTAAACTAATTGGAAACTCCATGTGAATCATCCGATTGATATAGTGGGGAAAAAAATGTTGATGTGGATTATTTTACCTAACGCAAAGTGTCCACATAGAAAGGAAAAAACAAACTGACACAGAAGAAACAAACATGCCAGGCGTTTTCACATACAACCTTGTGACTTACTAAGCTCTGGGGTGTTCAACAGACACCTGGAGTTCTGTAATCATTTCTTCTTCTCTCTTCAGGTTAACTAAAGACGGATGCTAGCACTCTGACTCCTGCGTCACTCTTTCACTGACTAGTTACAACTTCAAATGATATGTCCCTCCGTCTCATGCTTTTAAATGCCTCAGATGTTCTAAGACTTTATAATAAAGTGGTAGAATTTATGGCTGAATAGATAGGAAGCTCCAGAATGTGAGGAATCTCTTATGCCAAGTGCGGTGTTTTGGAACGTATCTAGTTGGCCACGGAAGACGAATGGACAGGCTTGAGCAAAGGTGAGATCAGGTAATACAGGAAGCCGCGGGGAAAAGAGACAGAAGACACACGTAAGTCTCTTCTCTCCAGGCAAGAGATAATTAGGGCCTGGACTGCTGCGATCTGGGAAGAATACAGCGGGAAGACGCTGTTTAGGATGGATTTCTGGAGTAGAATTAATATTATACAGCTTTTGTATTCTTCCCGTATTCTTCCCAAGCCACTTTCTTGGCTTGTGGTGGTGTTTTTTCCTTGCTACTTAATGTCATTCTAAGGAAAGAGAAAATAAAAATTTATTTATTTATTTATTTATTTATTTATTTATTTATTTTATTTATAAAGTTTATTTATTTATTTTGAGAGAGAGAGGAAGCATGAAGCAGGTGGGACAGAGAAGGAGTGAGAGAGAAAGAGAGAGAAAGAGAGAGAGAGAGAGAGAGAGAGAGAGAGAGAGAGAGAGAGAATCCCAAGCAGGTTCTGTACTGTCAGCACAGAGCCCGATGTGGGGCTTGAACCCACGAACCACGAGATCATGACCTGAGCTGAGGTTGGAGGCTTAACCGACTGAGCCACCCAAGGGCCCCGAAAATAAACTTTTAAATTATTTAGCATGAACTGCATGAACTGTCTTGTGAAAGGGCAGTTTGACATGCAAACATAAAAATATTTAAGTCACACGAAGTCATTCAAAGGATTTATACTTCATTGCTGGTACGTGTCCATGTGCCTCATTTCCACCAGAACAAAGTAAATGGTGCACAGAGTCAACTCAGCTGGTTTGTATCGGATTTGACACGCACACATTGTAGGGACGCTCTGAACCTGTGCTTCCTGATGAGTAAGGAAAGACTGAGAAGCAAAAGCCCTTGGGTTGCTGTTTTGTTCTGTCTCAGTAATAATTTCAGCTGAAGTGGCTGGCTAATACAGGAAGCACTATGAGGAAGAAAGAAAGCCTATGACAGAGGTCCTTGGTCATTCAATGTTCCTGGAACATCACTGCCTTCTTTCTTTGAGTTTGGGCTTGAATGGAAAGCATGGCTTCTTGGGGTATCTGCACCCCACTCAGTCACAGATGTAATACGCTTGCCTTATACTCACTTCCACCACACCTGGGAGCCACCAGGATTTTCTGCTCAAGGACACTGTGGGCGCTGACTATAAAGGCAGAGCAAGAACTGCTTAACTCCTGTGTTGGTGCCTATGCTCCATCGCCATTGAAGGGGGGCAGAATTACCACCTCAAAATATGCCTCTTTGGCATAAGGATTTTCTTGAGCTGGTTATTTATAAGAAACAACACACACAGAAGAAGAGTTGAAATTTTAGTAAAGGAAATTTACGTGGATAAGGCAAATCTCCACTTGTCAGGGTGTCTCCTTGTCTGTACCAGGATGAGAAGCATGACTAAATCTCCAGAAACTCTTATCAACGGAGAAGACAAATGACTTAAATCTGCGTAACAGATATGCCTTTGTTTACTGTGCGTGCCTGATAACCTTCCATGACTGGCTTCCCTCCTCTGCCCACATCTTTCTTCTTGAGTCGCAAACGATATTTAAGGGGGTGGCCTGGGCCATTTTGGAGTCTTACTCC
The DNA here is from genome assembly GCF_016509475.1 of Prionailurus bengalensis. Classification (NCBI taxonomy): domain Eukaryota; kingdom Metazoa; phylum Chordata; class Mammalia; order Carnivora; family Felidae; genus Prionailurus; species Prionailurus bengalensis. Next base: position 77,661,461 of record NC_057353.1, on the reverse strand, counting down.
ATTTCCTTGGGTCTTTCTTGTGTATACAGGAGTTGTACGTTACAACATATTTTGTTTCTGTCCTGTTAATCTGTCTTTTACTATGGGGAAGTGGGGGGATGGTCTCAGCCAAGGACCTAGAAGCGTAGAGGGAAAATTATTTTAATTATTTTTCCTCCCCTACATTCCACAGGACTTCACTTAAAAACCACCAAGTTCAAAGATAAAATTGTCAACACTTTCAGTAGAGCTACGGCCAAACGTTAAGTCATTCATGGATCCCCATGCCCACGGGGCCCTGTGTGACTGCACATGGCACATGCCCATGAACCAGTCCTGCGTCTAAATTATGACAACGGAGCTGGTTGTGTATCAGGGGCCCATTTTTCTAAAACGTCTGTCTCCTGACCTTGACTACAGGAGGCTGAAGGAATCCGTGACATGGCCCAGTGTTTTGGAGGGAAGCTTTATCTCTAGGAAGAAGCAAAGAAACAACTACAGTGGCCAGCACGGATTTTGTGCCCTGTGTTTCTGACTTCACTGGGCTGAGGGTCCTGTCCACCGCTCCAGTCTCCACAGGGATTAATAAATGTTTCTCTCTGTTGTGCTAAGTCACACAGGATACTTGTTTTGCCCCCGCCCTCATGTTTGTTTTCCATTTCTAAGTAATCGGTATTGAGAGCTCCTGTCAAGTATTAACAAGAGTTGGCAAAGCCCATCAAGGAAGTCCTCACTGTGCTAGATTTTCACTAAGGCTTTGCCCAGCTGAACACAGGCCTTGCTTAACCTTTTTGGTGTATTTATTCGTTCTAAGATGTTTCTGTGCAAAGTGAGTTTGAGACTTTTCATGTAACGATATAAAATAAATTCACTTCGTTTCTATTCAATTAAACGAAATTGCTTAGATTTCTAAGCCTTGATCTTCTGTGTATAATGAGAATATAATACACATTTCATAGAATTATAATAATTATACAGGGCCAAGGGCAGGTGGCCCCCAAATGTGCCATTCTGGCATATTGATTATATTCAATAAAAGTGCAGGAAAGACACCCTCCTCTGTCCCCCTGAAGGCAGAAAATAAATCTTCCACTTAGAAGGTAACCTCCTTGTCCCAGGAGCATCCTTATCAGCAGAGATGGAAAATATAGAACCCAGAAGCCTGTACTAACAACCCTGTTACTTTTTACTAGTTTAGCCAAATTCTGTTCAGAATTCCTTACTCACTGAAGCTCTCGAAGTTAAGTCTTCTTTGTCCCATCATCCGCTCAGAGATTTATTGTCTCTTTGTCGGAAAATTATAAAAACTGCCTGCCTTGATCATTTCTTTAGAACTCAATTTCATTATTGGGCCTCACGCACACTTAACAAAACTTTGTGTTTTTCTCCCGTTTATGTGTCTCCTGCAAATTTAATCTCAGTCCAGCCGGAAGACCTTGAGAGTGGAGAAGAATTTTTCCTCCCCTTCAGTTACAACTCAAACCATGAAAGCATCTGACACAATTGTGGACACATGGCACACATTCATCTGAGTGTCAGCAAGGCCCATGGGGAGAATGTAGGGTTGACATGGTCGCCACTTCTCCCCTAAATACCTCCCAATCTGCCTAGTGAGAGAGATGGCGTGACAGTGTGACAAAGTCAAGCACCTAGATAGTAAATCTAACTTTAGATGGGGACTGTGCTACTAAAAGCAACTGAGCCTCATTGATTTTATTATTGATATAAAGACCATTTTTGTGCCAGTCAATTGTGCTAGGCGTCTAGGACACAGAACGAAATTCCTGCCCTATGCACGTAAGCCTACTATTACGCCCATATTTGTCATCTAAGAAACCGACGGAACACTACGGACTGCCTCAGTTTTGCTGTGCCTTCAAACAAAATGGCTTTGTGCAAGCACTCTCTGTAAAGTGATTTCTCCCCAGATGCTCACTGATCACCTGCTTTGTGCATGAGAGGCCGAAGACGTGCAAGGACCCTCTATACTCACCCCTGCCGGTGAGCTGCAACTCTAAGAAGGGAGGGGGTAGAAATGAAAATAAGTAATTTCTGTAGGATGAGCTAAAGTACAAGATGTACCAGAGGATCACGTAGAAGAACGTCTAGTGTTGTTTAAAGGGGCTGTAGCATGGAATACTTGGCAAAGGTTTTCGGTATTTGAGCAGAGCTTGAAGGCACGTTTGCTTGAGGGATTAAGGGGTGAGAGGTACTATGGGCAGAGGAAACATGAAGAGTGTGTGTGTGTGTGTGTCTAAAGACAGAGTGGAAGAGTCAAAGAGGAAAAGATTTGCTTTGTTCATTATTTGTTTAGTTTTTGGACTATCTTTTCATTACATTTAACAGGTGTCTTGTCGATTTTAGGAAAAAAATTTTTAAAAAATGAAATCAATCTCGGGGTGCCTGGGTGGCTCAGTCGGTTGAGCGTCCGATTTCGGCTCAGGTCATGATCTCACAGTTTGTGGGTTCGAGCCCTGCATCGGGCTCTGTGCTGACAGCTCAGGGCCTGGGGCCTGCTTCGGATTCTGTGTCTCCCTGTCTTTCTGCCCCTCCCCCGCTCATGCTCTGTCTCTCTCTCCCAAAAATGGATAAACATTAAAAAATTTAAAATAAAATAAAATCAATCTCTTATTGCATTTAAACTTATCAGTCATGAGGACTCTTTACAATGGACATAATGTTACATCGTGCAACTATCTCTATGAAATGGGTTTCATCTCTACTCCCTCTCTGCCTCTCTTTTTTCAATTTGAACATTATTTGGAGATGTTTTTTAGCTTCTCAGAATCGTTCTTCTTTATTTAAGTTTTTATTTCAATTCCACTATAGGTAACATACAGTAATATATTAGTTTCAGGTGTGCAATGGAGTGAGTGATGCAACAGTTCCGTAGAGGCCTTTATTCTCTTATTTGACAAATATTTAGAGAGCGCTTCAGATGTCAGACGCTTTATCAAATGTTGGAGTAAATAAGAGATAAATAAAACACTGCCTTCTATCAGTCCGCTGTCCAGTGCCAAGAAAAATAAATGATTGCTATGGAGTAGTGTACTTGTCAATACTTCTTAAATTATGGGGGGTGTCTGGCTGGCTCACTTGGTACAGCATAGGACTCTTGATCTCAGGGTCGTGAGTTCAATCAAGGTCCACATCAGGTGTGGCGCTTACATAAAGACAAAACAAAACAAAAACAAACAAAAACCCATAAAAATACGTTTTAAGTTACAAGAGACAGAAACTCAGCTAAGACTAGCTTTGACGAAGAGAGAGTGCCAGAGACGGAGACGGACAGAGAGAAAGGAATGCGTTGGTCTACATAAAAGGACAGAAATGAGGATGTCTTCAGAAAAAAACTGGATCCAGCATCTTGAAGATCAGGAATCTCTTTCACTATCCAGTCTTCAGGGGTTGTATGAATTCTCTCCAACTGCGTTAGAGCAAGATTACAAGAGATAAAACTAATAACTTCCATCAATCTCCAATTTGAAAAGCCCAGGGGATATCTCTGATTAGCCGATTTGGGGTAGATGGATGAATCATACATCAACCATTGTAGCCAAGGGAGAAAGTTTCTCCTGAGGTCAAGGGCCTCTCCATACAGACGCCGCAGATAGCTACAGAATTTCCCTATTTCGAAGGGAGTGAGACATGGGTCTTCTTAGGAGCATGGTGAGGAAGAGAATGACTAGGGGTGAGAGGAGGGTCAAGGAGGTGGTTTTTAAGTTGAACTTTAAGATTCCTTGAGACTTAGCCATAGGGGACGCCTGGGTGACTCAGTCAGTTAAGCATCCAACTTCAGCTCAGGTCATGATCTCAAGGCTCATGAGTTCGAGCCTCGCATTGGGCTCTGTGCTTTCAGCTCAGGGTCTGGATCCTGCTGCGGATTCTGTGTCTCCCTCTCTCTCTGCCCCTCTTCCACTCACACTCTGTCTCTCTCTCTCAAAACTAAACATTAAAAAATATTTATAATAAAAAAAGAGGGGAAAAAAGACTGAGCCATAAGAGGGAGGGTAGGCTGGTGTGGGTGTTGGGATTTAGGAAGAGGTGTAGATTTATATGGAAGTGCATGGGAGGATGCAACCGTAGTGAGCTATGACCGTCGTACTTGGATGGAAAATGGGAGAACCAAGAAGAGTGTGCACCCAGACAAGGTGAGCAATTCTGTGATAAAGTATAGTGATGTTTTACTAATGTGTCTCCCCCCAACAAATGCAGGATGAAGAGAAGACGGTAGTGTTAATGATACGGTTTTTTATTTTCATCATCTGAATTATGTAAGGTCAAAGAATTTTACTAAGTAAATTCATCTCAAGTCTTAATTATGTTTAATGGCAAAGCCTTGATCTTAAATAGCAGAATTAATAACAAGAAGTCTTATTAATATTAATAATGGTTTGTTTCAGGCCTGCTCTGCATAGGATTTAAAAAATTCCATTAGGTGTTTTCATCCAAATTTCATTCTAATATTCCCCGACACCTCTGGACCCAGCAGTTCAGAGCTTGGTATTGACAATAGCTTGGAAAATTCTTGCAACTGCCTTGATGCCGGACCACACCTCAACAGGTATTTGGATTAGAATCCCTTTCTCATATTCTGCTCTGGTAACTCTTGTCCATTTTTTAAGTTCAACTCTTTTTACTACCTCCGTGATTTTTTTTTCTCATCTTCCTCCAAACCTCAGGGAGAACAGATGGCCTTGCCTACCCCATACTTCCAAAGTAGTACTTAATACAATGGATTCTAGCACATTCTCAATATATTTTGTTATTAGACTAGCTCTTCCTTGACATTCACGCAATATTTATTCATCTCTGTATCTTTAGTATTTGGGACAGGACCTGGAATACATTTTCTCAATATGTCCTTTTTTTTTTTCTTTTGGCAATAGATCGATGAAGGAATGGGCGCACAAATGAATAAGTCTTGTTCTGATTCAAATGCTTTACAAAATAATCTATTTCTGAATCACATAGTTTCAGCTCCCTCACTGTCTACTGCCAATATCCCCACTGTAGGTGGTGTGCTGAAGGCTTTGGGCAGGGAAAAATGAGAAATAATATGGTATTTCCTTACCTGGAAAAATCAGTTAAAAATATCGATATTAGATGGATGTCTTGAGGGTCACATGAGATAACCCTTAGCAATCAGCTTTTAGGACAATAACTTGCCAATAATAGGTGTTTAATAAATATTGAATATACCTGTATAGGAAAATCTGTCTTAAAAATTTTTTAATTGCTCTTTAGCAACGCTTTTCAAAACTTGAGTATCTGAATTTTTGTTTTTGAAATTTATATAATAAATGAGTTTAGATCATTTTAGATCTTCTAGATTTTAGATGAAAGGCTTGTGTTTTTCTCTACACTTTAGTCTGTTTTAACCTCAGGTTTACATTTTTAAATATGAAAGGACGCATTCTAGAGTGGGGGTCGCTATTCTATAGCAGCCCCATCTAAGTGTTATTTTCTTTAGACTGTATTATCTATAGTTCTCTCTGATAAGCTAAGATTGGAAGTGTCAATGAACTCAAAACCCATCCTTTATTTCCTCGTTTAAAGGTGAACGTTTCCAACCTCAGATTCTGAGGTACACAAAATGAAAACTTAAATTGTTTAATTTACCTGATTTCCTGTTGTGCAATCTGTTATCTTGTCTTTTAAAAGTAATAGTGCTTAATGTGAGGGTTTTAGAAAGCATAAATTAGTTTAAAAACAAAATTAAAAAAATAGATTATTCACTAAGCAGTGTTCAATAATTTTACTTTGGTATAGTTCCTTCGATTATTTTTTCTACAAAATACTTTACAAACATAATTCAATAGTTTTTTATTAAATGGCTGCTATGTAGGTACTCGGAACACATTAGTAAACAGAACTGACACAAATCCTTGCCTCTTGGGACCCTAAATGTTACTGGGGAGAGATCTAGTAAACATTTTGTATATGCAAATTATATAACATATTACAATGGAAGTGCTATGGAAACACGCACACACACGCAAATGCAAAAGCTTAGGCTGCAATTTTAGGTAGGTTACTCTGGGGAGATGACACTGAGAAATATTTGCACAACGATTTGAATGGGATGATGAAGTTAACATTGTGGATATTTTGAGGAATGGTACCCAGGCATTAGGAACAACCAATGCATGTGCCCAAGACATAGCATCTAGGGAATTCAAGCAGGATCACATAGATAAGTGTGAAAGTCAGTAAAAGTAGATAACAGGACATGAAGTAAGAGACAGTGGAGGCCAGATAATGTAGGCTTTGTGAGAGTTGGGTTTTTACTCTGAAAGAAAAGAGGTATTTGGGTTCGTAACAGGATCCTCCCGGATGCTGTGTTGAGAAAAGGTGGTAAGAAGGCCAGCAGTGAGATCAGTGAAGCCGTTGTCATAATTCAGGCAGGAGATGTTATTGGCCAAGACCAGGATGCAAACGCTGTTTTGCATCCTGCTATTCGGCCAGCATTTCCTCAGATCACATCATCACAGATCTCTGCAAACACAAACTTTAATTGTTAACTTTAATTGTTATAAAACGTTCCACCCTGAAGAGTGTATTGTGATTCACTTTAGTAACCCTGGATTCAGAAAATAGAAGGCTAACCAACCTGGGATCTAAAAAGATGATCCTAACTAGTGTTTCTAAGCACAGTCTACTGACTGGTGAAGACAGTCTAGCCTACCACCCACTGGCTCCTTGGCAACTATCGTGATTTGGCTCCTCTCCTCCTATAGCCTCCATAAACCGTCCCTCTTCTTCATTTCTGAGGTGTGCAATAGACCATTCGGATAGTTTAGTAATCTGAAGATGTAATAGTGTTAGGAAAACACGTCAAGCCAAATTCCTTTGTCTGTATGCTAACAAGAGTGAGTTCGGGCAGTAAATTACTGTCCTGAGATTGAGAAATTTTCAAAGACACAAGTGTACCTCATGTCCAGTCCATGGCTCAAAAGAGAAAATGCACACAACCAGGGAAGAGAACTAAGGAAACTGCCAGTACTGAAAAGTATAAGTCACTAATCTCTGCTCTGTCAAAGCCAGTTGTGTATAGGCAGCTTCTAAAGTGGTTCCTAATGATCTCTGCCTCTGGTGCCTGTGGCTTTAGAATCCCTTTCCCTTCAGTAAATTGTTTCTAATCAACGGAATACCCTAACACTGAGAGGATGTAACTTTTGTGATTAGATTCCAAGAGGTAAATCAAGCTGCCACATTGTGACCTGTACCCACATGAAAGGAACTGACTCAGTTCAATGATCAGCAAGAAACTGTGGCCTCAGTCCAACAACTTGAAAAACCAGAATCCTATGAACAGCCAAATAAGCATAGAATTGGACCCTTCCCCAGTCAAGAATTCGGATGATACCATCCCTGACCAACACATTTATTGCAGACCTCAGAGATCGTGAAGCAGGGGTCCAGCTAAGTCATGCCTGAATTCTTGATCCACCGACACTGTGAGATGATATCTGAGTGCTGCTTTAAGCTGCTAAGTTCTGTGGGAGGTTTAACGAACCAATAGATAATGGATACTTTCCATTTCCTTATGCTATTTTCTGAAGTTGTGACACTTAAGAAAATTACCCTTTAATTACAGTAAGTATGCATTATATCTTTAAACACTGAAGCAAAAACTGTTAAGAAGAGTCTGACACATTCAAGTTTACTCTTTAAAAAACAACACTCATTATTAAGAATAAAATTCTTTGAGTTTATTTACATACTTCATAGTAAAACACCACAGGTAATGAGTTTTAAGGCAATAAAAGAATAAAAGTGTTTTATACGATGTTGAAATCTAAAATATTTCTCACAAAAGAGGTAGCAGACTCCTGCAATCAATAAAAAGTTGGAGTCTGAAGATGTGGCATGCTCTTTGGGACACAAGTGATGCAAACAGACTCTGGCTAGGTAAAAAAGAAAAAAAAAAGAAAAAATTTTTGTTAGGTAAGAAATTAGGTAGCAACTAGAATCGAAAACAGCAGCACCTGGGGGGCACAGTTGGTTAAGTGTCCAACTTCAGCTCAGGTCATGATCTCACGGTTCATGATTGTTCAAGCCCCACGTCAGCCTCTGTGCTGACAGCTTGGAGCTTGGAACCTGCTTCGCATTCTGTGTCTCCCTCTCTCTCTCTCTCTGCCCCTCCCTGCTCGTGCTCTTTCTCTCTCAAGAATAAACAAACATTACATTTTTTTAAAATAGTGCTGAATTACCCTCTGAAAAGGCATCGATCAAGACAGAACAAAGAAGTCAGGAGCAGAACTTTATGGTTCTTCTCTCTTGGAGCTACCATTGAGATGTCAGCTCCATAAACTCCTAGGTCTCTCTGTTTCTATAAGTCACATTTCAAGATCTGCAGGGAGAAAATCTAATTGGAGGGAAGGAAAAGGAGGGCATTTGACCTAAGCAGAGCTTCTGAGGGCCACTCCTTCAGAAGGAGGGGCCAAACAAACACCAAGTACAATGCCTGACACAGCAGTCACCAAATTCATGTTGCTGAGTGAATCAGAGAGTTGGCTATGAAAAAAAATTAATGAATAAAAAGACAGTCTTCAAGTGCTATTTACAATTTTAACATTGTGGCTGGCAGAATAATGCTCCCCTAAAGATGCACACATCCTAACCCTTAGAACCTGTGAATGTGTCACCTTCCGTGGCAAAATATGACTTTCCTGTGTATATGACTAAATTAAGGATCTTGAAGAAGAGAGATTATCCTGGATTATCCAAGTGGGCCCAGTGTCATCACAAAGATGCCTTAGGGAGAGGCAGGAATGTCAGATTCAGAGAAGATGTGAGGATAGAAACAGAGGTCACAGTGATGCAGGGTTATTGTGAAATCCTTTCTAAAGGCTCTTCCAATTCTGGGTAGATGGAAAAGTGACAGTAAGCAAGTTCCTGAACTTCTCTCTCAGCTTCTGCCCTCTCATCTTTAAAAAGCTAGAGTAAGAATCTACTGCAGGGGGTAATTATTAGAAGCAAGTGTGACCACCCAAGGACACGCTTTGAAAATGTATAAAGAGATGCGATATATATGTACACACACACACACACACACACACATACACACACACACACACACACACACACACACACACACACACACTGGACTACTACTGAGTGATGAAAAAGAATGAAATCTTGCCCTTTGCAACAACGTGGATGGAACTAGAGGGTATTATGCTAAGCAAAATAAGTCAGTCAGAGAAAGACAGATACCATATGATTGCACTCATATGTGGCATTTAAGAAACAACACTGATGAACATAGGGCAAGGGAAGGAAAAATATGGTAAAAACAGAGAGGGAGGCAAACCATAAGAGACTCTTAAATACAGAGAACAAACTGAGGGTTGCTGGGAGGGGTGTTGGGTGGGGGGTGGGTTAAATTGGTGACAGGCGTTAAGGAGGGCACTTGTTGGGATGAGCACTGAGTATCATATGTAAGAGATGAATCACTGAGTTCTACTCCTGAAGCCAAGACTACACTGTATGTTAACCAACTTGAATTGAAATAAAAAATAAAAAATATAATAAAAAATAAAAATTGAAATGAAAAAATAAAAGCATGTGTGGTACATGCTCCACAAACACCAGTGATTTTTCACAAGACCACTGGAGAACACCAAACAATGAATAATCTTAAAGTAATATCCGTGATAATCTGAACGACCTTAACGATATTTTAGAACAGGGCCTCCCTCCCAGCCCATGAAGAAAGCCAAGTCGTTTCCCTACACGGGTATACATTCAAGAAGTTGAGTGCTGTAAGCATACCATCCTCTTTTAAACCATTCTGGCTGCTGCCCCTTCCTCTGGTACGACCTTCTAATATGCAGCCGTGGAGACGTCCTCTGCGAGCTCGAAGGTGATTTACGTGCACTCTTCTGCAAGGCTGTGTGTGTTTCCTGTGGTGGCCAGTGTTCTTTCCTCTCTACTTACCCTCGCCAGAACTCTCAAATCCTTTCTTCTACCTCTCTCCACCCCCAGTTTCCTCCCAAAGCATGCTCCCCCTATACTAGATTACGTTCCGTCTTCAGTAAAGAGATGTGACTGGTGGTTTGTGGCCCCTTCCAAAAGTTAAGTGCCTGGGTTCCTGCAGGGTCATGAAACCTATGACAAGCCAATCTTGCAGAGCTAGAACGACATGTTGACATATGGACTGTGAAACCCCTCGCGCAGTGCCTAGCATAGAGCAAGCAATGAATAATGCATGTTATTATTTGTATTATCATTATTACTACTGTCACCTTTACAACCCTTGGAGCAGTCTGTCTACACAGCTAGACTGTGAGAGAAGCCACTGCATCTCATTTATCTTTGGATCTGTCCCAGTGCTCAGCACAGGGCCTGGAGCTCACACGATAGATGTTTGCTAAATGTGCAGCCTCAAGACAACTCCCTCTGGGTACGTCTCAAAGATCTCCTTTGCACAACATGCCCACATCTGCCTACAGGGCAACAATCGGCAGAACAACAGCCTGGGTGCAGCAGGCTGTTAATGACCTGTCTCCAAGGAAATACTGCCCAGCACTAAAATGACTCACCACCAAAAGGTGCGTTTTATGGTGTCATTTTTCTTCTGTGATATTTTGTGCTGCATTAAATTTTATCCATAACAATTGAGATTCTAAATCCAGGCTTAAAGGCAGAAGGCCAGGGAGGGGGCTCTCATTATGATGATATGGGGAGCAATGACTGCATTCAGCAGTGAAAGGAGAATTCTGCTTCAGTGTCAACGGCTGGCTGGTAATTAACTAGGAGCACGCTTCTTCCTTGCCCCAGGTGAAACAGGCAAATTCTAAGTCAAGATGCTGGGCTGGAGAGAAGATAGAATAAATGTGCCTCCAGCTCTCTCACCTGTCATATTAGCAAGTCACATCTGTAACAAGTTCAGAGCCCCTTCTTAGTGGAGATGGAACAAGTTTGTGCTTTCTTGTTGCATCATTCATTCATCTTATCTACATAGAGACATTCACCCCCAATTAAACCCATCCCTTGCCCTTGGCCAATGTCCACATCGTTCCCATGAGTCTTTGGGACTGCACCAAACATAACTGGCAAACTCCATATGCCCCTTCCTTCCTGTTCATATCGAAGGCCTAGATCAGCCCACAGGTCGTTTCTGCAGCCCTGAGGATGCAGGAGGGACAGGCCATTTCTTCCCTACTGTTGCATTCCAGAACATCTTCTCTTCCCACAAAAAGACTCTCAAGTTGCAAATCATTTCACTCACTCAATCATTTCTGTATGTACTGCAAATAGTACACCTATTTGCAACCTAGAGGAGCATTTTCAACTCCTTGGAGATTTCAGCCCCTGCCATGATGATGTCCCTTCTCCAAGACTGCTCTTGTTAGTAAGTCACAGTGATTTATATCGATAATTATTATTGATCTATGTCGGTAAGTATGCCCATTGATAATTATTCTGATAATTTGGCTTCCAAGTTCTCAACCCATCTTGCAATGATCTCGTTTTGCACGTTGAGGAACTCATACCCATGGTCACTCCCCAGACCTTGTATTACCAGTAACTGCCTCACTTCTCTTATCCCAAGTGAAGGTTCTACTGGTCTAGTCTTCCCATACCTCCAGTCTGATGAAAACAAGTATTTGTCCCTGCAGAAACCTTTCTCCTATTGATTTTCCCACATGTCCACTGCCCTTAGTCTCATGGTGGCCTCACGGTGGCCTCAAGTTATTCTGTATTCAGAGCTTGGATTTCATGGTCCTTCATTAAAATCACATTTTCTAACAAACTTTCAGCACCCTGCCCCTTTCCCTTTATCAGACTCATGTGGGATCATTTTTGACCTTGGTCAAGCTCAACTTTAGCTCCTCTGGACCTCCACCTGGCCAGCTAGTGGCTAGTGGCTAGTGTCCAAAAAAAAAAATAAATAAAAACAAACACAAAACAAACAAAGAAACAAAACTAGGGCTGGACAGTAGTTAAAGGAGTAAAAACAGATTTTGTGGAGGAAGAATTAGAATAGAGGGGAAAAATATAACTCCGTACAGAAGTGGGCTCAATTCTGAAAACCCCAAGAACAAGTGAGGAATTATAGCCAAAGAGCAGAGTGAGTGCATGATAAATTACAAGGGGAGACATCACAAGTAGGGGGATTCCTTCTAAACAGACCTGACCTAAGAGGATCCTTGCTGAAGGCAGACCAGGGGAATCGGACCACCTGTGAAATGGGGAGAAATGAGGAATTTGATCAGATATTGATCAGCTATTGATGGATTCTCACTAAACTGAGGGGGTGAGGGATTCTCACTAAATCGACTTAGCAGGATTCTTGCTAAAAATGGTCTATGCCAGCCCGAGGACGAGGCCCAAGGTCCAGGCCTAGTCTAGAACAACACTTCAAAGACCCTGGCCGTTTGGTCCAGAAGACAGTTTTGTCATCCGAAAAATTCAATATATGCTGAGTGGACTAAACTTAAAAATAGCAATCATTAAATTAGTTAGAAAGGAAGATAAAGATAATGAAGTGCTATATCCAATGCATTATGAGGAGGAATCATTAACGCTACTGATACTGTTCATATTAGATGCCAGGCACTTATTCTAAGTGATTTGTACATATTCACTCTTTAATTTATATATTTGATTTATAGATAAGGAAACTGAGGTAAAGACCTACCCTCTGAGAACTGAGAGATTAATAAAAAAAAATTAGCTGGTAAGGGCAAATACCAATTAGCAACGTAAGGCTTAATTCTCCCCGTTGAAAATATAGAAGAGATTTCCCCAACCCCTCTCCCCTACCACACACACCTTTTCTTAGAGGGTTTACTTTAGAAAATGTGTAATCACAGGTTCTTTCTCTGTCTCTGAAATGTATGTAAATCTTTTCAAAAACGAAGTAAGCTCTTTGCCAGCTTTATAACCCAGGCATATCTTTCTCAAGGACTTGGGTAGTATCTCTCTGAAATGCAATAATCAGGGGCACTTTGGTGGCTCAGTCAGTTAAGCGGCTGACTTTGGCTCAGGTCATGTTCTCGCAGTCCATGAGTTCCAGCCCCATGTTGGACTCTGTACTGACAGCTCAGAGCCTGGAGCCCGCTTCGGATTCTGTGTACCCCCCTCTCGCTTCCCCTCCCCGACTCGTGCTCTGTCTTGCTCTGTCTCTAAAAAATAAATAAATGTTTACAAAACTGAAATGTAATCATCAAAAAAGACATTAAGCCTAATTTCCTGCTCCTATGAGGATAGAGAGCGAACTTCCAACTTCCATGGAGCCTAGCTCCAGGTTGGAAAATCACTTCTTGTCGTAAAAATACGAGAAGTGTATCTTTCTTTCCCTTTGGACAAAGCCAACTGGCTAACACCCATTGTCACCCCAACCACCAAGTGAATTTAGGATAAACCATGTGTGACAGATGGTACCATCAAGTCCTTTGACTTAGGGACTAGTCATTATCTTTCTTGTGAACATGTACACAATGGGTTGTATCTACCTGAGTACAGAAAAAGATGAGATTTCTTTCTACGTTTACATTCTCCTACTGGAATGTCTGTGTTGTGCATTATGTTCTGGTTTAATGCTTTCCAACAATAAAACTGCTTTCTTTCTCTTGTACTTTTGTGGAGAATTTTTCTGGGTTGTGCTTTGTTTGTTTTGTTTGCTTTTTAAATTGTATTTCCCAAAAAGTACCAGAATGGGGCAGGTTAGGATGAATGAGATTAACGGCGAACACTGAACATAATTCTACATTTACCCCTGAGGAATACAAGGAATGGGGGGTAGAGTAGTTTTGATTTTTTACTTTATGTATATACCCATTGATTGATTCTTTGTAAGGAGAACATGTATTGTACATTCTAGAACATGATGCAAAAAGTCAGAATCTGCTAATGCCAATTACAGCACATTCAGAGACCCCATAAAGGACCCCATAGCCTGCTGACTGCATGTTCTCTTTTCTTTTTCATATTTTGAAACTATGCATATCCTTTAATGATGTATGTGAGAACTCTTCGGCTGTAACAAATTACCACAAATCTGGTGACTGAAAACAACACAAATTCATTACTTTACATCTGGATGTCAGAAGTATAAACTGGGTTGACAAGGCTGTGCTCCTTCTGGAGTCTCCAGGGGAGAGTCCAATTTCTTGCTTTTTCTAGCCTTGAGATATTGATCGCACTCCTTGGCTCTGGGTGCCTTCCTTCATTTTCAAAATCAAAGGAGTGGCATCTTCACATCTCTCTCTCTCTCTCTCTCTTCTCTGTCTCTTTCTCTCTCTCACTGCTTTGCAGAACATAGGGAAGGATGATGGTGTCTGGATCTGTTCAAGCTGCTATAACAAAAATACCATAATGAGAAGCTTAAACAATAAACATTCAGTTCTCACAGTTTTGGAGGCTGGCAGATTCAAGGTCAAGGTGCTGGCAGATTCAGCGTCTGGTAAAGCCTGATTCCTGGGTCACAGATGGCTGTCTTGTGCTTTTGCGTGGTGGAAGGGACAAACTCTGAGGTTTCTTTTTTTTTTTATTTTTTTTTATTTTTTTTTTCAATGTTTATTTATTTTTGGGACAGAGAGAGACAGAGCATGAATGGGTGAGGGGCAGAGAGAGAGGGAGACACAGAATCAGAAACAGGCTCCAGGCTCTGAGCCATCAGCCCAGAGCCCGACGCGGGGCTCGAACTCACGGACCGCAAGATCGTGACCTGGCTGAAGTCGGACGCTTAACCGACTGCGCCACCCAGGTGCCCCAACTCTGAGGTTTCTTAAGCAAGGGCATGAATCTTAGCATGAGGGCCCAGCCTCGTGACTTAATTGCCTCCCCCAAAGAAGGCCTTGTCTCCAAACTGTACCACATTGGGAATGGAGTTCAACATACGTTTTCAAGGTTCCACAAACATCTAGTCTGTAGAAGATGGTCAGTGTGGGTGAGGTTGGTTAGACTGAAGTCACTCTCTTTAGCTCATAACGTCTATCTTCAAAAACATCCTATTCAGCAGATGCTGAATGTTTCAGCTCAGAGCCTGTAGGAAGAACCTTCACTGGGCCCTTGGTCTGATCTTCACCACCCAGAGTAGCAACTAAAGTTCCAAGCCCTGTTTAGACGGAATTTCAGAGAAGACTGGAATCCAGAACTCAGACATGAGTGTGTTAATCTTCTCCCCTGATGAGTCAACCACGAGCCGCGTTTGCTCTGCAGCTAACACTTCATAATAGTTATGTGCTCAATAAATGTCCACCCAGAATATGGATTTCACAAAAATGCAACACTATAGCCACCCCAAGGGTTTATGATCCATAATTCATTTTGGAAAATGGCTTGATTCACTTGGAGCAGTAAAATCTGAGAACTTCATGGCTCATAATAATGTCAGAGAGAGCAATCTCCCATGCTAACTGCGCGCAGAGAATTAAAGCTGTACTGTCTAAACATTGCACCAACCCCGTCCCCACACAAATCAGGTGGGGCACACCCCCGAACACTCTGATGAGTAATGATCAAGACCAATCCATATTTCATCTTCTGCAAACCAGGCAAGTTGTTCATATAGACATTCCATAGGAAATAAACCTCCCAGGAGAAGTAGATTCTAAGCCTAATACTTCTTCCTCTTCTTCATCTTCATTTTTTTTTTTTTTTTACTTTGTGACCCTATTTGGGCCTCAACATATATCTGGCCTCATATATTCCAAGATAATATCCAACATATATTCCAGCCTCAATTCTTGACACGTCCATCCTGCCCGCCCCATCGCCTTGGCTTCCCTAACAAAAGAGGTTCTAGTATTTCCCAGAATAAAGGATGATTCCTCGTATCTCCAAGCACTTGCACACAGGGTCATACCTGCCTAAAATATGCCTCACATTCTTCAAAGCCCAATTGT
Organism: Prionailurus bengalensis; assembly: GCF_016509475.1. NCBI lineage: Eukaryota > Metazoa > Chordata > Mammalia > Carnivora > Felidae > Prionailurus > Prionailurus bengalensis. Next base: position 77,645,619 of record NC_057353.1, on the reverse strand, counting down.
AGTGCCGCTTCCTCTAGGAACTCTTATCTTACTTTCCTGTAATTATTTTTCCCTTGAGGACAGAGGCTGTTTATTAAGCTAACTGACACTTAATAGTTAGCTATCGTTGTTGGTTGGTTGGTTTCATTTAACATGTTCTAAATGTTAAGCAGATAGGTAAAATACTTTCATAGCACTTAAGATTTTAGTCCAATTATACCATATGGTAGATTAAAAACAAACAAACAAATAAACAAACAAACACATTTCCCAGACTATGTGGTGGGAGGGGCATAACCAGATGATCTTCCTGTTTTTGGAGTAGACTATTCATCCCTACCATAGCATACTGCATTGTATCCTTTCAAAGAGATAAAACATGATAAAGTTACAAAGTGCTTGGCGTCCAATGGAGGACACTTATGGTTCGTGTGTTGTATTCCTGTTATCAATGCCACTTCACAAAAACACAACAAATATTATTATCCTTAATTTACATGTGAGGGAAGTGAGGCTTCGAGTCTTTAAAATCTTCACAAAGGTCGCCTTGTTGCAAAGACACTGTTGAAACTCATTAACCTTTATTATTCTTTCATTCAAATGTCCTTTCTTCATATATTCCGACTCAGGCCTGCGGTCAGAGGAGAGTTAGGACTGTGGTTCCGATCTCTGTGGGGAGACTTATGGTCCTGCATTCTATGATGCTATTGTCCTCTCAGATAAAGAATGTGGCCGGCATTGTCTGGTCTTCAGACAATGCCTGCTTCCAAGGCACTACACATTTATTAAGGACTCCAGTTGCAGAGAAAGTCATGTATCTGGTTCTGGTTTTGATCAGTTTAAATTATTCATGAAATGATTCATCATGGAAAGAATGAAAGTCTATTAGGATGGAAACATTCTTAAAACAAAGTGAAACAAAATGTTAAGCTTCAGCCACCCCAGTTCACAAGGCTGCCATCTTGGCAGTGCTCCTGCTATGCCTTGGGTTAGGCAAAAGCTAGTCTCACCATTTGGTCACATATTCTCCTCACAATGGGAGAGGAATTGGATCAGCTCTTCAACAAATATTTAGTGAGCACCTGCTAAGTCAAGCATATGGAATACATGATGGATGATACAAATAAATATAATAAAAATCCCTTTGCCCTCAAAGACTTGGAACCCCTGGACTCTCAAACATTGCTGAAGGGAGTATAATTTGTTATACTCACTTTGGGAAACGGGTAGTAACTACTAAATCTAAGCATGCAGCTACCCTCTGTCTCAGCAACTGCACTCTTATTTATTTATACATGAGCAGTGAGTGCCCATGTCCACCAAAGACACAAAAAGAATGTCCATAGTGGCTTTATTTATAATAGCCAAAAATAGGAAAAAAATATTCATCAACAGTGAATAAGTGGTAAGCTACTGATACACTGAAATACCCAGAAATTAAAAAAAAGGAGTAAACTACTATTATACGTATCAATATAGATAAATCTCACAGATTTAATATTAAGCAAAAAGAAGTCAGATATCAAGGAGTATTTATTTTATGATTCCACATACATGAAGTGCAAGGAAAAGCAAAACTCTCAAAGTCCAGATAACCATTATCTTAGTGTGGTGAGATGGTAACTGGGAAGGCCAATGAAGGAGACTTCTGTCTCCTTGGATATGTATCTTGGTCTAGGTGTTACATAAGCAGCTCAAACTTTATTATATATGTATACAAATACGCATGTAGATACACTGAGTGGAACTTAATACTTGTGCCCTTTTCTATACATATGTTATATCTCACTCATTTAGAAGAAAGAAAGAAAGAAAGAAAGAAAGAAAGAAAGAAAGAAAGAAGACACCAGGATCTCACACTGATTATCATACAGAAAATATTGAGATATAGTAATTATTTTTTTATGCTTACTTACTTTTGAGAGAGAGAGAGAGAGCACGAGTGGGAGAGGGGCAGAGAGGGAGACACAGAATCCAAAGCAGGCTCCAGTCTCCAGCTGTCAGCACAGAGCCTGATGCAGGGCTCGAACTCACGAACCGTGAGATCATGGCCTGAGCCACAGTCCGACACTTAACCGACTGAGTCCCCAAGACACCCTGAGATATAGTGATTCTTTTATGTATCTTATATATTATAAAATATATGAAAACTAAAGATGTGCATAAGCCTGATATGGCATCTTGTTTTACTCATCAATTGCGTTGTATTTCACTTACGTATTCCTTTGATGACACAAGCAAGAGGCCTGTACCATATGCAAAGAGTAAAGAGACAGAGCCCAGATATCATCCTATGATGACCCATTGTAGGCAGACTAAGCTGTTACAAATCAAAGGTTCTCAAAATCCCAGGGTAGCACAACACATAGCAGGGCCATAACTCAAGCCCTTAGTTTTTGTTTTGTTTTGTATTAAATGTTTATTTGCTTTTGAAAGAGAGAGAGTGCAAGTGGGGGGGGGGAGAGATGGAGAGAAAGGGGACATAGGATCCAAAGCAGGCTCTGTGATGACAGCTGACAGCAGCAGGCCCGAACTCACGAACTGTGAGATCATGACCTGAGCCAAAGCTGGGCACTCAACCGACTGAGCCACCCAGGCATCCCTCAAGCCCTTAGTTTTAACGAAAAATACTGATGGCCAGAGGCATGGTGTGATTTAGGCAGCTGAGCAAAACTGAAGCCAGTCTTCTCACAATTGAGTGAGCATGCTTCTTTTGAAGCCACAGGCCAGAAGACTTTCTTGATCCAAGTGTTCTTAACCCTGAGAGGAGGATGCTCTTGGACTTGGAGGCATGGTGCCTGTGATTCCGTGCTGGAAGAGACACGCTGCGTGGCGGTGAAACTGTGGCCTATAACCAAATACTCTGAACTCCACTTTCTACAGAAGCCGTGGCATGAGAGCAAAAATGCTTACGGAATGCTTTCTAAGACACAGATAAAATCTCGAGCAGCTTAGTGTGACTTACATGACTTTTACAAGCTGTTCCCAAGTATTTTCCCGCTTCGTTTCTATCTGGTCTCATCAATTATTTGTGGAGGGCCCATTTGCAAAGCAGACGTTTTCCAGATGCCTAGGTTTGTGAAAAGGACAAGGTGGACGTATGTTCTGGAGGGAGGCAGACGGGAAATAAGTAAATGCACAAGAAAATAACAGAATTGCAGAGAGGACTAAGTGATATAAAAACATACAGATGTTGAGAGAGAGTGCCAGGGTGGTGGATTACACTTTAGGTTGGACTGTTGAGGAAAGGCCCAGAGTGTCACCTGGGGACTGAACTGTTCTGAGCTTCACCTCACCTCCTCCCTGTCTACGTCTTGCTCTAGCTCTAGCTTTAGCCATCAGCTCTGCAGAAGTCTAAGCTGATGCCTCCTTTTCTTAGCTACACCTTGTATGGCTTGTGCCGTTCGGGGCTTCTCTGGAATCATACTGTAGCACACATGTAGGAAACCATCAGATCCTTAACAAACGTCTGAGCCAGCACGGACCAGAAAATTAACACAACGTGGGGAAACTTGACCAATGGCAGATGGCATGCAGGAGATGAGGGCTTGTTCTTCCACCTTTGGTGGGGGGGTGGGCAATTATAACATTCATTCTACATGACTTTTCAAAAGACATAGACAGAGCCCCAATTGTCCACAGCAGAAACCGGCTTAAAAACGTTCTTCCTTCTTCCCTGTTTCACTCTTGCTATCAACTGACTTTATTTCCTGATACTATTTCCCAGGGTAAACTACCTACATGCAAGCCGATGTCTCAGGCTTTGCTTTCTGAGAAAAGCCAAGGATAAGACAGACCTGGAATTTTAAGAAAAAGCCAGTCACGTGACAATGAAGGAGCGTCTTCTGGGCAGAGGGAAAGTTCCTTGGGTCTTACTTTGACCATTTCAGACCCAAACTTTCCCCAAAGCCAGGGGGTTCCACGACTATGCTGGGAAACAATAACAAATTTTATGTCCTGAAAGAACTCTAGGTACCGTTTGGTTCTATAGGGCTCTTACTGCCACAGTAGGGAGTTTGGAGATCTCTAAGTGTAATGGGAAAGTTTTGTGAGGTCTAGGAGTGGGCTGATCGGATTAATACTGTGAAATTTGGGGCACCCGGGTGGCTCAGTCAATGAAGTGTCTGGCTCAGGTCATGATATCATGGTCCGTGGGTTCAAGCACCACGTTCGGCTCTGTGTTGACAGCTTGGAGCCTGGAGTCTGCTTTGTATTTTATGTCTCCCACTGTCTCTGCCCCTCCCCCACTATACTCCATCTCTCTCTCTCTCTCTCAAAAATAAACATTAAACATTTTTTTAAATTTTTTTTAACGTTTATTTATTTTTGAGACAGACAGAGACAGAGCATAAACGGGGGAGGGTCAGAGAGAGAGGGAGACACAGAATCTGAAACAGGCTCCAGGCTCCAAGCTGTCAGCACAGAGCCTGACGCGGGGCTCGAACTCACGGACCGCGAGATCATGACCTGAGCCGAAGTCAGCCGCTTAACCGACTGAGCCACCCAGGCGCCCCAAACATTTTTTAAAAATTACTGTGAAATTCAGGTTTCTCGGTGGGGAATAGTGTGTCATGGGACAGACATGGAAGCAGGAAGTCCAGTTTGGAGGCTGTGACAGGAGTCATGTCTCCAGGTTAAGACATAATAATATTAACATCTCTGAAAGAAAGAGAGGGGAATAGAGGGCAACCCTACAGATCAAAAAACACTTAGACATATCAAGCAATTCCAATTTGGATACTGATTTAAATAAACTATCATATTGTATATATATCTACATATTTATATCTATCTATACCTGTCTAACTATAGGTCTATCATCTATCTATCCATCTATCAATTGGCATTTATCTATACAAATATTTATGAAAAATGAAACATGACAATATTAAAAATGATTGTTGTTTTTGAGGTGTCAAAATGACACTGTAATTACATTTACAAGAAAATTCCTTATCTTTTAGGGAGACATAATGAAATTTTTGCGGATGGAGTAATACCACATCTGGGATTTGATTCAAAATAAAGCGTGAGGGAGGAAAGTGGGTGGGGGTATAGACAAAACAGCACTGGCTATTAAATGATGATTGTCAAATGTAGGTGATGAATATATCTGGGTTTTTAAAAATTCCATCTACTTTGATATCTGTTTAAATGTCCCATAATAAAAATAGAGGTGTGTGTGCAGGTGTGCGTGTTGGAGAGAGAAAGGTGCTGTGGTACCTTGGGCTTGGACTATTTGGGTGGCTCCTGAGGGGATGATGACCAGTGGTTAGAATCTAGGGTATTTTAGAGGCAGAGTGAACAGGACTTCCGGCTGGATGTCTGAGCCCCTGAGATTTTTGGACACTGGTTTTATTCTGTACTCGGTGCTGAGCCACTGGAGGCTCTTTGATCAAGAGGCTTCTATGATCAGTCGTGTTTGGGGACTGCAGCTGACAGCACGGGATCAAAGCCAAGAGCTCTGGCACATTTCCAACGTGGGACAGGACCTCTGAGATGTACTACGCTTTTATTCTAAAAGTGTGTTTTGATCCCAGTGGGCATGGAGTGCGTCCACCTTCATATTCAGTGGTGCCCATCATGTAATGTCTGTGATTGGCAATCGAGCCCAGGATGAGGAATCCGGCTCTGTGAATGGATGAATGTGCTAAAATTGTCATCATCCGGGAAAGCCATGACCCATCCCGGCATTGTTACACACACGCACGCCTGGCGTGCCTGCATTTCCACTTAAGGCCCAGCATAATCCACTTTTCACACTCACTCACCCAAAGGCCATAAAATGTCCTAGACTTCAGAATGCTTCCCTAAACAGTGTTGAGTAGCAGCCTTCTGTATCTGTTTACTTTTGAAGCGAAGCTGGGATGGGCTCTGGATAGAAATTCTAGGCTCCTGGAAGCCCAGATATTTCTTTCATTTTCTTGATTATTTCTCATTGCTTCTTTTAGGTCCATCCATGAGAGATTTCACTCATACCTTCTAGGACATACAATTTGGATGATGAGTTAAAAAGCACACTTTACAGAAACCTACCTGCACTCCTTTGCTCACAAGACATTTATGGTCTGAGGTGCCCTCTCTTGCACCATTCTAGTCAAAAATCTTCTCCATGAAAATTACCCTGAATCTCCAAGATCATCTCGTGTCTCATTTTGGCCTCCTACCACAGCAAAGTGTGCCTATAAATTAGCTTTTTGATAACCTTCAAATATGGCTTTAGGCCTACTTGTCTTTCTCCACAGACATATTATAAAAACCTTGAGGACATACGATTAAATACACTAGTTAGAAGTTTGCTCTCTGGAGACAGTTATAGGTCAAAAATTCAGCTCTGCCACTTACTGTTGGTGTACCTTCCTGAAGACTTATCTTACTCATTTCTAACATGGAGATAAGACTTTTCATAGATTATATGATATAAAGCATGCAGAGCCCTTATCATGCAATCTGGCATACGTGGTGAGCAGCTAATAAATGTTAGCTACACTTATCAATATTATTCTAAGCCCATGTCACGATGTCACACGTGAGGGCCAACTATCTGTGTACGTTGAAATACATTAGTTAAAAAACAGTAGCTGCCTTAAATTCGTATATGAATACAATTCAAAGGGAATCCAGATAAAATGCAGATCCATTGGCATTTCTTGGAAGCTCGCAGCTGATGACTACGGTACTGGCTCTCAGAAAACACACTGAGTAGCAACAGTCCAGATCTTTAGCATTGTGGAAACTCTTTTTTTTTTCATCGTTTTTTATTTATTTTTGGGACAGAGAGAGACAGAGCATGAAGGGGGGAGGGTCAGAGAGAGAGGGAGACACAGAATCGGAAACAGGCTCCAGGCTCCGAGCCATCAGCCCAGAGCCCGACGCGGGGCTCGAACTCCCGGACCGCGAGATCGTGACCTGGCTAAAGTCGGACGCTTAACCGACTGCGCCACCCAGGCGCCCCTAGAAACTCTTTTTAAATACAAAGAAAACTAGCTTCGGGAGGCACAGAGTTGATGACTTTTATTATATGCAGGCATATGTTGGGAAGTACGGAACCGTCAATTTTGTGTATAGCCTCCACCGATCTAGTTTCTACCACGAGACACAAGAGCTAATATGGAAGCTAGGGGTTATTATTTCTCTGGCACGAGGAGGTGAGGCACAAAGGCAGACAAATCCAGGGGAGGTCACATGAACTCTAGGGAAAGTGAGCTGAGAACGCACCGTCCCAACACGAGCTGTGGCATCTTGGGCCGTATGAAGGCATACTGTCCTTCAGAACCTTTTTTTTTTTTTCATCTGTAAAATGTGATTGGTAATGCCTATGTGATGTTGCTTCTGAAATGTGCCAGCACACTTCCTGAAAATAGGACTCAGCTAACAAATGTTCGCTTCTAACCCTGTCTTCTTTATCCTCTCTCCATCCCACTGTAGAACATCAAGTTTTGTCACAGCCCGAACACCCCCAATTAATAAGGCAGTTGATAAGTGGCAGAAAAGGAAGGTCACTCGTTGCATGCCTCACGTGTCCTGTGGCCTTCCCGGGTGTCAGATGCTGAAGACACAAACCTCTCTCTCCCCTATCCTTGACCTCCAGTTGTCTACTGCATGGTCCGCTTCTCATTCCTGTACCCCAGCTAGGCCAGGTGCTATAATACTCGGGAGCTGACCCTCTGCAGGTTCTGCGGGGACCACAGTTGCCTCGGCTTTCTCTTCCGTCATATGAGATTCCAAGGTGACCTCCAAGAATGAGGCAAGGAAAATGGAGGTCTCTTGTCGAACCTGCAATATTTTCTCTCTTGTGGCTCACAAAACCATTCAGTTTCTCACTGTTTGATCTTTTTAGTTAACGACTATAAAATCAATGCGAACTTATTATGCAAAAGCAGAAGGTGGGAAGTAAAATTACCTATATTCCAAATACTTAGGCATATGGAAATGTGCATGTGTGTGTGCGCATATATATGTATATCTGCATGTGATCTCTAAACCTAAGAATGTAGCGTCACATTTTCACTGTTTATACACCTAACACAGAGAGAAGGCCATCGTCATTGTTAAGACTGTGGACTTTGGGGGCGCCTGGGTGGCGCAGTCGGTTAAGCGTCCGACTTCAGCCAGGTCACGACCTCGCGGTCCGGGAGTTCGAGCCCCGCGTCAGGCTCTGGGCTGATGGCTCGGAGCCTGGAGCCTGTTTCCGATTCTGTGTCTCCCTCTCTCTCGGCCCCTCCCCCGTTCATGCTCTGTCTCTCTCTGTCCCAAAAATAAATAAACGTTGAAAAAAAAAAAAATTAAGACTGTGGACTTTGAAGTCAGGCAGATCCGGGTTAACATTCCTGCTTCTTCACATTCTGCCCATGTGACCTTTAGGCAGCTACTTAATGTATCTAAGCCATAGTTTTGAGGATTAAAACATACACTAAGTCAATGTATACAGGTAATTATACATATAAAATGTGAATAAATAATTTGAATAAATGCTAAATATTGTTATTTTATCAACTACTCTTCTGGAGTTCATGTCCATATTGCTAACAATCTTTTAAAATATTATTTTTATTTGCCTTCTAATATTCTATTCTGAGGATCTATCTGGCATGTAGCATGCCACGAATAGTTATAGAATAAGTGAATGTACAATAATTTACTTAAAAATCAATATTTAAAAAGCTTTGCCAGTTTTGCAGCTGAAAATATTTGTTTTAAATTCCATTCTGTAATTATTTTTTCTTTTTTTAGTTGTCTATGTCCTTTGCTCAATTTATTGTACTATTAATATTCTATCATGATGTATACACATTCTATATATTACTTTTTTAAATTTCCTGCAAATATTTATTTCTTTCCTTCTTCTCCTTCTCCTCCTTCCCCTTCCCCTTCCTCCTCTTCCTCCTCCTCCCTCTCCCCTCCCCCCTTCTTCTTCTTCTTCTGTCTTCTTTCTTCTTCCCCTTGCCTTCCCTTTCCCCTTCCCCTTTCCCTTCTCCTTCTCCTGCTTCTTCATTTCCACACTTTGTTGTTAGTGGCAAGTCTATAGGACACAGGACAGAAAAATCCCACAATAAAAGTATTTAACCACTTCACCTAAATGTCACTTGGTTAGGTCTCAGATATCTGGGATTTCTCTTCCTTAGGGTGATGTTCTTCCTCTAAATCTCAGTTGCCTGTCCTACAAAAGGCACTGGGTGGGACTTCTCAGACATGTCTGTATATGGCGGTTACATCCCCTTCCTTGTGGAAGGCAATATATCGTGTGTTGTTCGGAAGGCGGTTGGTAAAAGCATGCCTGGGCTAGAAATTGCATCGTGAGGGACAACCACTCTATTACTAAGGAGTTTCCTGTTAATTATATTTCCATCGCAAATACTCATACTTTGGTCCGGTGTCATCATATCTATATACCATACAGTATTACCATCTCTTAAAATAAGCAAAATACGTGATTTCCATGAGGATCACTATATTTGCATTTTTGGCTCATGTATAAGAGTAGCATCCTGCCCAACCAATACTAATGCCCTGCTTGGTTTTCAACACAGCAAAGGCAAAAAGGCTACAGCCATGGTTGGCGGCCTATTTCTTTCTCATTTAAGAAACACAAGTTTTTTTTCTGTCCAATCTTTTGGATTGATGAAAATACATCAAGAACTTTTTAAGAAGAGAAAAGGGAGAGTGAGGAAAAGGGAGAATTTTGAACAAAGAGCAGGAAATTGTTATTATGACAAAGGAAACAAATGAAATAAATTCGGCCGTGTCGGAAGTCCATAATAAATACAGAAGAAGAATTACGTGTCATGGCGGAAGTAAAACAAAGTAAGAACTCAAAAGAAATAAATGCCTCAGTGAACTTTTATTTTTCCCTTTCCGTTCAACTGAATGCTTCGTGATTCATTCCCACTGAACACGTGTGCTCGAGTAGTGGCCGTATATAAACAATGGCATTGCCGATGCTCATAGTGCTTCACCTTCCCCAGTGAGTCAGCTCTGGAAGCTCTGTTAACTCCTTCAGGCCATCAAAGAAGCTCCACTACAGAAATGTCCGTCACGGTTTCCAGAAGCTTCTATTCCATCTGGTGTTTGCCCACAGAGTCTGTGCACACTGATTTTGTGGTGCTGAAATGCAGCATGGACAAAACTCTGCCTTTGGACTTGGGAATCTGTAATTTAGAATTTACACTGGGTTGCACGACTTACTGATTGTGTGACTCTTGAGACATCTCTTCAATTCTTTGAATAATCTATTTCCTGAGCTTTATGGGAAAGGAGGAACACTGAACTCTTCTGGATGACTAAAGGGGTTACATGAAATAATGTGTGTTAGCATTCTGATTTCTTAAGCAGAAATCCTTTTATGAGTTTTATGATTAACATATTAAGATTATATATATATAATATATGCATATAAGTAGCACATGTAAGTTATACATCCATAATTTTGTATGTACCTGTATCTATATCTATATCTGCAACTTGTCTGGATTCCATTGACTTTAACCCAGTTTTAATTATTAATTACCCTACAAACCATCAAACAAACTCTGCATGGAGGTGGAGATACAGTTTAGATTACAACCTGCAGGCCACACATCCTTGAATCCCATAGTGTCTATCAGAGCATTTGCCTTTTACAAATCTTCACATAGTTTGCTGAGAGAATATTCAGTCTATGAGTGAATATAACAATCTGCAGGGTCTGAAGGAGAAAGGTAACTACTTGCAAATTAATATAAATGTTCCACTAGTCTATGAGCTACTTTTTTCCCCCCGCATCTAGCAAGTTTATCCCTCTCACTACTTACAACTAAAATGTTATCTGATTATAACTGAAAATTTCAAAATGGAATTCTAATTGACCCTTTGTGTAGCTGAAATAACACATTTGCAATGGAAAAAAATAGCCAAGAAAGTACAGGAAGTATTGTTTTAATGCTCAAACAAAATTCTCAACGATGATAGCAAATTAGTAAAAAGCCTTACATTTATCCAGGAATCTTGATCTTAAAGAGGAAAAAAAAATCTTGCTTGTTTAGGGATATTAGAGAATAAAATAAATTTATAAAGATTCTTATTTGGGTTAGGTTTAGTCTCAAATAGCTCTCAGGGTGAGAAAAACAGGACATGTTTCTGTTTCTTTAAATATTCTAGAAAAACCCTGAACAATAGGCCACGTTGTTTGTTTTAGAAATGGAATAAATGTGAGTATGAGAGAAAAAAGAAACATTTAGACTCTGCATATATAAAACAAATAAAAATTTCCCTAAGGAAAATTTAATTAAGCTACACAGAGTAAGATAAAAGGGAAGAAAAACAGAACATAGGGTATTACCTCTATCCCATCATCAATAACACAAAAACATCTCAATCCATATCCTTAGAAAGCTACTCAGATAAGGAATATCAAAAAGTTGAAGAGAAGAAGATAATATTGGTATTTATGAGATTTTTCATACTCCGATCATAATATATTCATCTGTATTTATATTTCCAAAAGAAAAAAGTAGAAAATAAAAGCTTACATGTGTCTTTTAAGAAAACCCAGTTTTAATTACCATATGTCAGAAGCTGTTTAACCATGAAATGCATTACAAAGAGGCTTGGAAAGTTAAAATTTCCTAGACCAGTACAAATATTTATCCTTTACTGTACTTGAGAAAGGACTGAAGAAATTACTAGAATAATAGCCCTATAAAACTCTTCTCCTCAAATCAGAATTTCTATTCCTATTGACAAAAATACCCTTCTGACCCTACTAAAAGTAGTTTCCAAACTACTTTTCTTATGCCAAATACCAACTTTATCATTTATATTTTTCAACAGTCAATGCTTTCCTATTTTTTTTCTTAAAAAGCGCAGATATTCACGGGGCGCCTGGGTGGCCTAGTTGGTTAAGCATCCAACTTCAGCTCAGGTCATGATCTCACTGCTTGTGGGTTGGAGCCCCATGTCGGGCTCTGTGTTGACAGCTCAGTGCCTGGAACCTGCTTCGGATTCTGTGTCTCCCTCTCTCTCTGCCCCTCCCCCGCTCATGCTCTGTCTCTCTGTCTCTCAAGAATGAATAAATGTTAAAAAAAAAAAAAAGAAGTACAGATATTCATACTTTTCCTTAAACAGGAAATTCATTCAACCAGCATTTCCCTCTAATTACATGTTTTGGGGTCCTTAGAGACATACAGCACAGCAGGCATAATAAAATATGGATAAAGAGCTTTTTCTTCCTTCTTCTGTACTCAAATTGAGCATTGGGTATTCATCCATTAAATTTTTAAAAATATTAAATGGCATCATTTACTTATACAAACTGTTGACTCACAAACACACTCATTAGATGATTCTGGTGTAAGTGGTCCAAATACAAAACAATAGGATGAACTGAAACATTGGGGAGATGTATCTCACTGTTTTTAAGTACATTTGTATTTTGATGCCCAGATGTGTTGCATCATAGTGGGACAGAAAATTTTCATTGTCTTATGTGTTACTGATTTGTATCAAAAAATGCATATTAACCGAGTATAAGTTTCAATGCTAATACTTGATTTGTTACCCTGTAGACCTAGGGAGTTTTGTAAAACTTGTGTTTGTCTAACTCTACCTCTTTGTGTCAGTGTTTGGTTTTTGGTGGGGCTTTCACTACAAGCCATTGCATTTCATCTATGAATTTCCTGTCATGAGAAAAAAGTGTTTGACACATAGTACGTATTCAATAACGTGTATTAAATTGAATTAAGATAGTGTTTATGGTCATCTTTCAGAGTCTTCTTTTTTTTAATGTTTTTTAAATTTATTTTGAGATAGAGAGAGAGAGATAGAGGGAGAAAGAGAGAGGGAGAGAGAGAGAGGGAGAGAGAGAGAGTCTTCTTTATCTTACAAGGAAATGTTACATTCAGAAGGGAATTTCTCTAGATCACCTTTGAAGTTGTTTTAAGCATAATGTTATGAATGCCACTATGGATTCTTCATTCACGACATGTGTGATTTGCATAGTTCAGAAAACGGGCCTCAGTTTCTCCAACCGTAAGTTAAGAGAAGTAGATGTGATCATCGTAAAGTGCTCTCTTGCTTTAAACTTTGATGGCCCTTAGGACAATGGGGAAACATTTAGGACACGGATACACGGCTAGATCTGGACAGTAGCTAGACTGACAATAAAGAAAATAACAGGTTTCTGCAAGACTGCCTTCTCAACAAGAACACAAGCTATGGAGCAGACAGGCGTGACGTACAGGAGGTCTTTTCAAAACACGTTCTTCACAGCCCTCGGTGCTGCTCTGAGCTAAGCTATGCCTTTATTAAGCCCACAGCCTCAATCACAAGAACCTCCTTCGTGCACATATAGGGCAGCTCTAGACAAGCTGAAGTCATCAAGGTCCCTGGACTCACGGCATGTCTTTGCAGGGACACACTCCCCTGCTAATTGTCAGCAGACAGCCATGCCGAGAGGCTTCAAGCAGTTTACCTGTAGGTTATTAAACCACTGTGGCAGAAAACACTATTTGGATGGCAGGGTTAGGGTCTCAGTATCTAGAATTTGTAGCCTGGATGGGAAGCTCATTTGATGTGTGACTTTGGACCAGCGACTTCCTCTCTGGACTCCTCTGTATGTACCCCTCAGATGAGGACAAGAAGATTTAAGAGAGTACAGATCAAACATCATAGGGGATGCGAAAGCCCTTTGTACAAACCAGTTGGAGTTCATATTATCTCTCATGTACACACATGTGCACATCGGTGCACATAATTCCTCATGGGGGACTCTCAACTGTTTTTCCATCTTTCCCTCCTGATTTTCTGCTACATAGATACTAAGCCTTAGAACATTCAAGAGCATAGGCTTTCTTTTCTACTCTCAGCTGTTTCCTTGTTCCTACGAGTAGGTCTGCAACTTCCCCAGGGGCAGCCGTGATGGGCTGTGCCTCTACTCTTCTCAGCACTGACCACTAGGCTCATGCTCTCTCAGGTGCCAGTCCCCAAAATGCCCTTCACTCTGCCCTGTTTGTGGAAATCCAGTCGCGGCTTTGTTCACGTAACTGCCCCAATGATACTCTTGTTTGGTTTTTTTTTGGGGGGGGGTGTTGTTTGTGTATATAGACATACACACACAATAAAACCTTGGATTGTGAGTAATTTGTTCTGTGAGAGTTCCACAAAATGGGCAAACATCTCTAATAAATTTTAACTTTAACGAGTGACGTCCTGCAATTCGAGTAATACGTGATGACAAGCATCACATCACAACTGACCTGATGGTTCTTGAAATTCACTTTGATACAAGAGTGCTTTGGATTACAAGCGTGTTTCCGGAATGAAAGTCCCCTGCAAGCCAAGGTTTCACTCTCTCTCTATACCAACAAAAAATAGTAAGATATTTAATGTGTACATGATGATTTCATACACATATTCATTGTGAAAGGATATTCCCCATGACTTAATTAAATTAACACATCCATCTCTCTCATATTTATGGTTTGTCCTTTTTGTTTGTTTGTTTGTTTGGGTAAGAACACAACAAATTTCAATGACACGACACTGTGTCATCAACTAGAGCATTAATCTTAAAAGTTATCTGCCATCTCAATGTTCCATTTTACCCATGTTCTCCTCGTTGGGGATTTATTTTCTTTTGTATCATATGCTAATAATTTACTCGATGGTGACTTCTCAATATATTCAATGAGCAGTGACAACTGTTCAAAAAATGTGTGAAACACAGAAAAAACCAAAGGGAAAAGAGTCATGGATCTCGCCCTCATCCCTGCCTCGTGCGTTACCGACTGGTAAAGCAAATAAAACATGCGATAAGTAACTGCAATGCAAAGTTAAAATTTTAAATAGTGTCAATTTCATTGGCATGTGATTATGGTTAGGTGCTAAAGAGATGGCTTCTCGTGGAAAAGTTGTGGGAGGCAGTTCAGGGATTCAAATTCTTCTGTGTTTCCCCCTGGGGCTACTCTCATTGCCTCTCTACATCCTCTACCTTGACCTACCTTTCTTAGCTTCCCAGGAAGTGCCCTGATTCCACAGAGAGCTCATTATGCTCATCTCTTCCATCGGCCACATCAGGAGATGACTCACCAGTGTAAGCCATAGTGCTACAACCGCATCCTAAACTCTTCTTAGATGCTTTTACCTCCTTGTTTCCTAGACTTCCCCACCAGGCTGGTTGCCTCGCAGACTCTTCTGTTTGAGCATGTTCCAAACCCAAATCGTTTTACGGTCCCCCAACTCATGTTACTTGCTTATCTATTTTGAGTAATACTACCAGAAATAAGGGAATGAGGGTGTTGCGTTAGACTTCTCCTAGTTAACGCCAATGATGATGAGTCAGTAAGTCCTATTAACTTTTTTTCTATTTCATATAATTCCTCCCCATGTCATACCCACCCCTGTTAACAACGGTTTTACCTCAGAACACTCACTGTTTTTCTCTGGATCATTGCAATACGCCATAGCTTTTCTCCCTGCCTCGGTTCTCACCTTTCTGGAATCCACGCCCCCTACTGATGGGGGACTGCTACTGCTGATTGCTGAGCTGCACATGTAATCCTATCATTCCAATGTTTCATATTTTCACTGGCTCCCACTGGTTTCAGAATCAAACTCATCAGCAAGGCTCTTAGTTTCCACGGTTTTGCTACTGTTGGCTCCTGGAAAACGCAGAAATTTCTAACGCTCCAGTATCTTCAAATGATGGGAGTATTTAAATCCTCAGTGGGTTTATGTGGCTCCTTTTCTGTCTGAATTCTCATAGCTCCTCACTCGCTTAATGAACTCAAGGATTTCCTCCAATATGCAACACCAAAGTGCCTGTGAAAGCTCCTCCCTGTCTCCGAGCAATGTTACTTACGTCAGTGAGAGAATATTCTCATTTACACATATGTAGACATATATGTTTTGCATATGTAAATGAAATGTTCTGTAATATACGCATGTATTTTTGAAGTGAGGACACTGATACAAACTTTTAAAATATATATTTGTTTCCTCAATGAGGCTATAATTTTTCTTAAATTTTTAAAATGTTTATTTATTTTTGAGAAGGCGGGGAGGGGCAGAGAGGGAGACACAAAAATCGAAGCAGGCTTCAGGCTCGGTACTGTCAGCACAGAGCCCGAAGCAGGACTCGAATTCATGAACCACGAGATCATGACCTGAGCTGAAGCCGGACGCTTAACCTACTGAGCCGTCCAGGCACCCCTCAATGGGGCTATTCTATGACAAGGAAACCTTACTGCCTTTTGATTCTCTAGCACTGAGCACAATGCCTAGAACTTGGTGGGGGCTGAATGATTTGCTGGCTGCTGCTGTGGAATGAAGAAATGAATACCAGAGATGGGAAACCCACACCAAAGAAAAGCACCGTCAAAGGCACAGATGTGTTGTTTCAGGTAGGATGAGGGAAACAGTCTCCTCAGATCTTTAAGCCAAAATGCTCGTGTCGTGTTTATTTTGATCATGGATGGCATATTCACAGATTTAAAAACAACAAATGTTATTTTTTTCTATATTTAAAAATGCCAATATATTATTCTACTAAATGGGTGAAGGTGAAATTCGGAGAAATTCCCAAGAAGATGTTATTCAGCCTTTTATCATCAACTAAGCAACAAAGTCACTCACCATTGTGTTAATCTGAGGGCCTAGTAATGTAGAACCATACACTTATTTTTAATCGAATGAAGTTATCCCCTGAATACATTTATTAGAAGTGCTCCCACGTGCAAAGGGAGTTGAATAAAAAACAAAACAAACAAAAACTTAAAGTAAGTAGGACCTAAGGAAAGCCTGGCTAACGTCTCTCAATTTATAGCCTTGTATGTAAAGAGGACTCTAATGTTGAAGTTAAAGAGATGCTCCAGGCCAACGGGTTAAGGTTTTGCAGTTTATTTGCTCTGCTAATTAAGCTCATTCTTCTAGACTGATAGCACTTTAATAAGATTGCAAGTGCCATGGAATTGTCTCTTTGTCTACCACAACTTCTCACCGACAAGGCCTGATTCCGAACCCTCTGGTAAAACAGTAACCTTTCTGAACCTACTGGATACGGCCAAAACGAAGGGCAGAAAATGGACAATGCAGAGCTTCTCAGTCCGCCTCTCTTGATATGACTGTGGTAGCTAATGCAAACCTAGAGGAGAATTTTTATCATTATTTTGCACTTGTAAGAAATGAAGGTGTTTCCTCTGAAATGGTGCCTCCTAAGACAACACTGTAAGCAGTATATCTCTTCAGAACTAGGGACTAAAGAGATGTGACAGGCAGAGGGCAGTAAGAAGGAAAGAAGGACAGAAGGAAGGTAGGAAGGAAGGAAGGAAGGAAGGAAGGAAGGAAGGAAGGAGAGAAGGAAGGAAGGGAAGCAGGAAGGAAGGGAGGGCAACTGTGATTATTTGGTTAAATTCATGATGAATGCATAATCACATAACAGATCTCAGTAAAGGTTTGTTAAATAACTAAACAAAATTGGTGGTCAAATTAATCAATCATAGGACAGTTATTTGAAATAAGAGTAACAACTAATAATCCCTTAAATATGAATAATAATACCTACCATTGTACAAAGAGCTGTGTTAGGGAATTTATGTAAGTTACTGAATTCATGCTATTAATGTGAAGCTAGTGTATATTACTTTAATTTTATATTTTCTTTAATATTTATATTTTTCATATATATTTACTTTATAGTTAGGCTTTGAACTCAGGACTGAAAGGTATCTTTCCATTTTAGCCTGTATCCAGACCCATGGAGTTATAAATGTGATGATCCTCATTTATATTTACTTTTGTGTTAAGTGAACGGATTTAAGGTTTACTATTTTGTTTAATTGTCAACAAAACTCTAAAAAAATTATTTTTGGAGTATGACGTGAAAGAGTAAACTGGGACTCAGATATTCAAGGTCTTACACTCACAAAAAGACAAGGATACTTAGGACTTGGCTTCAGGTCTCCTAAATCTATGTTTGCTCCTGATCCCACACCCCAAAAGGTTGAAACTCAGGGAACTTGGCTGCAGGTGATAGTACGTTATGTAAAATGCAAAGACAGCAATGGCTAAGTGACGAGACACAAGTGTTGGGGCAAATTTTGCACACAAGCATGTTGTTGGTTGTCATTTCTCTTGTCCATAATTACTTCTTTTTAAAAAAAATTTTTTTTAACGTTTATTTATTTTTGAGACAGAGACAGAGCATGAATGGGGGAAGGTCAGAGAGAGAGGGAGACACAGAATCTGAAACAGGCTCCAGGCTCTGAGCCATCAGCGCAGAGCCTGACACGGGGCTTGAACTCACGAACCCTGAGATCATGACCTGAGCCGAAGTCGGACGCTTAACCGACTGAGCCACCCAGGCGCCCCTATAATTACTTCTTTACAAAGAGTGATAGTCATAGACCAACCTGTAAGTAGCCTTGAATTTCCACATCAAATTGAAGGAACTTAAAAATAACACAAGAAAAGAACTTCGCAGGGGCGCCCGGGTGGCTCAGGTGGTTGATCATCCGACTTGGTCTCACCTCAGGTCATGATCTCACGGTTCATGAGTTTGAGCCCCACGTCCGGCTCTGTGCTGAGGCTTGCTTGGGATTCTCCCTCTTCCTCTCTCTCTGCCTCTCTCTTTCTCTTTCTGTCTTTAAAAGCAAATAAATAAATTTTATTAAAAAACAAAAGTAAAGAACCTTACAGATCTGAAATATCTGCCTACTTTCTCATGGGACAACCATCAGCTTTAGCTGATTAACTCTGCCCACTTCAGAATGACATGTGACCTTCAGTTTATTAGAATCACCACCTAGACAAAACAACTATTTGAATTGCCTACCTGGCCCTTACACAAATTTAATTTGGTGACACCAATCTAAAATCTGCTGAACCATAACATGGGAACAATGCCTTCTGGGATAACGAAAAACTCATCTAATTCATACATTGAGAAGCAACTCCAGTGATTCATCCTTGAACATATGTGAGGAATTGGTGTGAATTTCTCCATCACTGATGACTTAGTTTTTTTAGACAGGGAAGACATAAGCTGCTTTATTCCTGTGTCTGCTTATAATGTCCCAACTGCCTTGTCCACCACTCATTTTTGCTCAAGAACTTGGACCTCTTTTCTCAGGACTAATTGATAATCACAATTTTGTGACATGTTTGGTCTCAGCTTCCCATGAGGCAGAGTCTATGACAAAGACCTTTGTGCAGGGAGTTGACTTGGGAAGTAATCCCAGAGAGGAGGAGTTCACTGACTGAGACAAGGTGAAGACAACAGTTTAAGAAAGTGTTAATGCATGGTCACTGCTATTATATGAGAGGCGTGGCTTGAGCAACAGCTTCTGAGTAACACCTGCAATTCTTCCCCAGATGAACTGTCCAGGCAACGACGGGGAGAGGTGTTTACCGTCTCCTGAGACCAGCTATAAGGATGGCTTCTGGAGCCATTAACTTCTCTGTAAGTTTTGGCTAAGTGTGCTCGCATGCCAGGGTTTCAGCCCTGCTGTCCAACGCTGTGATGGCACAGAAGACTCAGGAAGTCAGAAACATATGGCTAGTATGGTCCTGAACAGGACCAGGGCAATGTGGTTCAAAACCTACACAGAACCCTTTGCGGTGGCCACAGAGGGGACTCACTGGGAGGCCGGATGAGGATGTGAGATGACGCATGACGGATACGGGCCACCCTGGCTTGGCTCACGTGCGTCCTACTTTTTTAGTCTACTATTTCACGGAGTCGTCCAGGTGGTAACAGCAGCAAATCTATAAAGATGACTTAATGCAGGCAGGTTAATGAGACAAGCTACGTCTCCACTGATGAAGGCCATCACTGAAATTCATTATCTTGCTATTATACCCCACTCTATCTTTCCTTCACCTTTCTGCTTCTCTAGGTTATTTGCCTGATCCGTGAGCCGTTCCTGATGGATCCAATGTCTTGGCTGCTTGCTTTTGCTGCTTATAATTGCAGCAAGTTCTCATCCACCATTTGTCAACAAAAACACCCCTTGGCTGCAGACCTAACCCTCTGTGGCCTCACGGTGCAGCTCATTCCTGCAATTGTTTTCAATTACCCATTTCAGTGTAATATTTTATTAGTCGTTTCACATGCCCGGGGAACCCCAAAGGACCGATACTAGCATGTAGCTCCAAATGTAGTGAAGCCCTTGTTATGTCCTCTCATGGAAACTCACCCACCGGAACAAGGATTTCTAAACCAATGGAGACTAAGGTCATGGGGGAGAAGGGCAGACTTCAGTTGGTCGCTGAAAAGGGTTAAAAGGGCAAGCTAATGCTACTCGGGCCCTTTGAGACCACGTGTGTCCATTCCGTCTGTGAGGACGATAACACCCTGTGTCAGCTCTTGGTCTGTTGCATATACTCCATCTCGTAGGACAGACCCCACTTCAGCAAGAGCTAATTCTCGGGCTGATGTTTAGCTAAGGCTTTCAAATGCATTCCATTATCAACTGGAAGTTAGGTTTTACTCTAACCACACTTTTTTTTTTCTGTGACTGCAGGAGATAGGAATTTCTTTACCTGAAAATGATCTTTACATGGTAGTTAATGGACTGTGTGGTTTTACAGGGTGTCCTAAGATGACACTTGCCTGACCTCAACCTGTCATTTCCTTTTTGGCAAGTCTTCCAAAACAGCTCACCCAAGCTGGACAACTTGAAAGCCTAGGGATTATCATTGCCTCATAGAGTTCAAAGGATGGAGCCGCCACACAACCCAACTCTTCTCCCTTCCGCCTGGAGCACATGCTGATTCTGCCACAGATGAGCGTCTTCGCAATTGTGACGCAGGAATGTGCAAGCGAGGTTACCAGGACCCAACTGATTTTAACAAAACTATCTTTACCGTCATGTCACCGGTGACTGATCTAGTTGCCAGATCTCCCTCGGAGATGGGCTTCCCGGGACAACTCCTAGGACTGCTGGCCTCAGCTCCAATTCTCCCTTAAGCAGAGCCTGAGTAAATACATTTATGCGCACGGTTTACATCTGAGAGTAGATCTCAGAGAACAGGAGGGAGGTGCTCTGTCCAACAGGGAAAGACGAGTTATCTATCGGCTCCAGACTCGCTTTGCTTGGGGGTTGCCCTGGGGTGTGTTAACCCCCCTAAACTCTGCCTGTGTGTGCAAGTTTATATGAACGGGATTCTGCCCACTTCCCAAGCTATGGTAGCAGAGACCCTCCAGGGCAGGAAGCTGGAAGAACACGTGGTAGGCCTTGTGAGAAGTGAGCCAACCCAGCGTGTGTGCTAGCCGTGTGCCACAGCCACCGTGTACCTAGAACCAGAGCTGAGCCCGAGACAACATGAGCAGATTCAAAAAAGAAAGCAGGTACCTTTTCTTTGTCAGAGAGTGAGACATTCTTCTCGGTGAACGGTCATAGTATTCTGCACATACTCTGATAATTGACTAATTTTTTTTTTAGCTGGACCCTGAGCTCTTGAGGACAAATACTAAATCTTATTGTATTTTGTATTCTTAGTGTGCCTTGACACATATTAAATCCATCATCCATATTTTCAGAATGAAGAAATAAAAGATTAAAAATTGTACATGAAGTACATCTTTATACTTGTCTGCTACCTTCCAAAAACGTCCTCTTGTATTATGTAGTTTTATTATTCTCATCTTCTTAAGGTGTCATGTTTTATCAGACCCATTTTATAGATGTGGAAACTATGTGAAATATTTCCAAGATCGTTAAAGATTACCTAAATAAGTAGTGAGGAAAGGAATGTTCCCTGGAAATAACAAACATGATTTCAATGCAAGCAAATTAAGTGTGAATCACTTGCTGTTGGACCTTTTTTGCAGAGCAAGCTTGGTTGAGAAGAGGCAGAGGTTTTAAAGCACAGTAAAGTTCATCAGAGAAGAAAGTATTTAGACATGGAATCCAGGGCACTAAAAGTACACTTTCCCCTTTTTCAATGATGTTCAAAGCTCGTATCAGATGTGAAAATTCTATTTCTCCAGGCTCAGGGAACAATGATAACAATTCATTCTCTGCCTGACCCCAAATTCCAGTTGCCATAACAACTTGAGACAGTTCTATAAATGAAGATGTGTTTATTGTACAATTTTGCATTGAGAGAAAGACAGAGAAAGGGAGATATACCCAAATATACATTCTTCCTCTGTGTACCATCTGTAATGTTGAATTCTTTAAAGATTTCTTTAATTAGCCCGCATGTAAATACACTTGCTTTGAAGTATATTGACTCTAATTGCACTTCAATTTGAAATGGTTTTCTGCTTTTCTAACGATATAGAAAGGGCTTATATAGCTATCCCGGCAAGTATAGTGAAGATATTTCTGCCTGGAATGAGCTGGCTAATAACCTCAATTCACTCATTCATTGTCACAGTAGAGACCTAGCTAGAAGGCGAATCATAACAAAGGCAGCAGAGAGCCAAAAAGAAAGAGCTATAAAATCCCACAGGGATCCAGACCAGCAGGACAAGACATGCTCTTGACGAGGGGAACAAAAGAGCTAAGGAGGAAAGAAATGATGTCATTTTTCCCCTTTTTGATAAATAATAAAGACTGGGAGAGATTAGCTTGGGCCACGCTCTTCAGAATGCTTTGACCATCCATAAAAATTCCATCAGGGTAGTCTGGTCAAGACAGTCACTGCGGTAATTAACCGAGATAAGACAATGATGTACAAACAAGTTACAGGAGACCTGGTTTCTCTGCCTGGATGAGGTTCTGATACCCCGCATTACTACCATCACCAGTTTTCACAGCTACGTAGTACTCCACAGTTTACAAAACAACTAAACATACATTGCCTCCCTGGGTTTTCACAACAGCCCCAATTTACAAGCAGGGAAACAGTCTGGGAAATGTGCAATAGCAAAGATACTGAGCGGAATAAACGGATGTCTGACCTCGGACTTCTACACCCCCGAGGCTTAGTTGTTTACTACGGAAAGTTAAATGATGAAATCTGACTCAAAAAGCCTACTGTGAAGATGAATGTATTTCATATATTGGAATGTATTGTATGATGTAAGTCTTTATTTTTAGTTTAGAAATTTACAGTTTTTTCAAACTTCCTTGATTAGGGGGGAAAAAAAAACAACAAAAAACTCCTGTTATGAGACTGGCTCATTGTCACATTCGATTTAAGATTAGCACACATGCTTTTTTAAAGCAATTTATAGTTTTTAGCAAAAAAAAAAAATAGTTGTATATAATTACTCTTGGGAACAATATGTAATCAGATGTGTGTTTGCATGGGACATACGAGTATGGGGCATTACAGAGAAATTCTAGGGAGAATTCTGAAGTGACAAAAGTTTAGGAAACTGAAGCATGGTCTTGCAGAACAGATCCAACCTCGAGTCATAGGGCATGAAGACTTGAGAATGATTACAACAAATATAAATGCTAGAGACTTAAGTGGTTATAAACAGACACTGTCCCCACCCCCCCACCCAAAACAAAAATGCATGGCTGGGTTCAAAAGAAAGAAGTTTCAGATGCTCAGAATTAAACAAGATACAAAAGACATTAATAAGCAAGTGATGATCCTGCAGCAAATTATAGAATTCAAAAAAAAAAAAAAACAAAGACATAGGCCTTCAGGATGGGGCTTTGGGATTGTGATAGAAAGCTTTTAGACAAAATAGTGCCAAGAAGAAGTGAGTCACGGCATCAATCGTACACCACAAATAGGTGACGGTTTAAACATACGTTGACTACACTAAGCAAGGTGTGATAATCCCATATCCAGAAACGGAAGCTGATGTCGTGCCTTTGAAAACCTTAAGAGAATTCTAAAAAATAAAGGGTGGCAGTGCTTTGAGAGAACCCATTCACAAAGGTGGGCCCAAAGGACCCTTCTGTGTAAAATAACCACTGCTGAAAATTAGTACATAATTATAATTGCAAGCAACTTTAAGACACAGTATCTCTAAGATGCTAAAATCGCAGAAATACAACCATCAGGAGAATTAGTACTTTGGGATTTGAAATCACAAAAAATAAATATTGCAGTTAATAAGTGAACATGCCTGAAATAACTAGAAAGGAACATAGAACATAAAGAATGGAACGCTAAAGAAAAAATCTTTTAAAAAACGAAACGAAATAAACTTTTGGGGTGCCTGGCTGACTTAGTTGGTAGAGCCGGCGACTCTCAATCTCGAGGTCATGAGTTCAAGCCCCGGGTTGGACTTGGAGCTTCCTTGAAAATGTATATTAATTAAATCAGATTAAAATTAAAAAATAATAAATCTTTATAGAGAAGAGTTAAAAAATCTGTTTAATATACTAGAGTGTCAGAATGGCATTAGCCTTCTCAGCAACAACACTAGAAGGTGGAAGTCATTCGAATGTCTTAAAGATTGAGAAGGAAGCTTATATCTAGCATAGAAGTGTACACTCAAGCAAATCATTACCCAAGTGGGAAAACAGAGAAAGGCTATGGAAAGTTAGAAGAACTGACTTCTTGTTACATAATTTCCATCATGCTTAGGGTACACATTACCCTAGGATGGGTAAAGAAACTAAAAAAAAGTCATGAAATCTGGAAACAATTAAAGGTCAAGTACAAAGAGGGGAAAGAACTCCAGGGTGGAGGCGAGGAATGCCCCACGGCAGCAGAGGCCAGGAGTTCAGGAGCAGGTCAGGGGGTCCACAGGGGCATCACTAGGAAAGAGGGGGTCCCGTTGGGTTGCATCCTGTGAACAGCGAGTAAGAAGCATTTGAGAGTTCTGCCGTGGAATTTGAGCAAGATTCATGACCAAAATGTTGAAAAGGAAACAAGCAAGTAGAAAAGCAAAAACTCTAGGACAATTTGTTTAAATTATAATTCAAGTTCATTAAAATTATATTCTAGTTGATATATTTAAATTGTATTCAAGTTGATCCTTGAACAACACGCACTGGAACCACGCAAGTCCATGTAGATGCAGATTTTGTGCAGTGTACTATTGCAAATGTATTTTCTCTTCCTTATAATTTTCTTCTTTCCTAATGTTTATTTACTTATTTTGAGAGAGAGAGAGAGACAGCACACAAGCAGGGGAGGGGTAGAGAGAGAAGAAGAGAGAGAATCCCAAGCAGACTCATGCAATCAGCACAGAACCCCACGCAGGGCTTGATCTCACGAACTGTGAGATCATGACCTGAGCCAAAACCAAGAGCTGGATGCTTAACTGACTGAGCCACCCAGGTGCCCCATCTTCCTTACAATGTTCTTCCTTTCTCTAACTTAATTTATTGTAAGAATATAGTATATAGTACATATAAATACAAAATATGCGTTAATGGATTGTCTATGTTATCCGTAAGGCTTCCAGTCAACAGTAGGCTGTTAGCAGTTCAGTTTGGAGGAAACAAAAGTTATTCAGGGATTTTCATCTGCTCAGGGTGGGGTGGTACCCCTAACACTCATGTTTCTCGAGGGTTAACTGTATATAAGAAAGTGGTGTAATGACAGTACAGCATGAGGCACAGTTTATTGCAAAAATACTGTAAATATACATTATAAATATTCTTCCCACAGCAATTCTGTGAAATACGAACTACAATTACCCCCATCGGTGAACACACCAAAGCTCATTCAAGTTTTTGCAACTGGCTTCTACTCAAAAGGGCAGCTTCCTTTCCAACTCTACTTTCTAGTTAAGTGGCTGTTATTAGGACCAAATTCCTCACCCTCCTAAAAAATTATACTTACAGACACAGAAGATCAATCCTCATCTTTCAGAGATGTGTAGTGCGGGCTCTCCCCTCTGCCTGACTCACTCACTCTGCCAGTGTCAGGGATACCCTGGAGAAACCCTAATACCCTATTTAAGGGTTCTCTGCCCTAATACCCTATTTAAGGGTTCAACTCTCAGACGTTGAGCACCACCGAACTGTCTTGTCTGCCTCTCCTGCCCACCACTTCCATGAATTTTCCAATTCCATTTGCTGATCATCATTTAAAACCAACACGCTCCACCTTAGTAAGATTCAGATGACATGTTTTCATTGTAGGTAGCACCCTGGAGGTCAGAAGAAATGCGCTCATGTTAACATTATCAGAAGGAGTGGAATCAGCTACACAGAGACGTGTCTGTCTCCAAATCATACACCCTTTCCATTCCAACACTGAACCACTGAGTCTGTAAGCCCAAGAGATTGCAAAATACCAAGAAACATAGAAGGAACAACAATTCACAAATGTCTGCAAATAAGACGGACAATATACAGATAGGCATATAATAAATTAACCAAAAACAATCTTGTCCAAGATACATCTCTGACAGGGTAATTTCTCTGTGCTTCATTTTTAAAAATTGAGATAATGTGTGTGTGTGTGTATATGTATATATATATACACATATGTATATATACATATGCATATATATACACACACACACTATACACACACACACACACACACACACACACACACACACACGAAAATGCCCAGGGCTTAAGAGTAGAGATTGCAGAGTTTTGAAAAACATATACACTTGTTTAACCTACACTGCCATCAAAAAATAAGACATTCTCATCATCTCAAAATTCCTTCCTGTGCCTGCCCATATTGTCCTCACTTAGATTCCAGAGGTGACCACTCTTCTGATTTATATCACCACATATTTTATTAACTGTTTTGGAAATGCTTAGTATATCACAAAATTTTCATCTGGCTTCTCCTATCAGCATTATGATTTTTAGATTTATTTATGTTATACCAGGTGTCATCAGTTATATCCTTTTTTGTTGCTGAATAATCATTCATTGTCCAAATATACAACATGTTAATCAATTCTGTTGATGGATAATCAAGTTGCTTTTGAGATTATGCTCACATATATCTTAGTGTGGACACAGCTAAGAGTATAATTCCTCACAAATAAATTATATATTTAATTTTACAAGAAACTGCTAACAATTTTCCAAAGTGGCTATACTATTTTACATATCTACCAAAATGTTTAAGAATCTAGCTGTTACATGCCTTGCCAAGATTTAGTGTCTCCAGTATGTATAAATATGTCCATTCAAGGGGACGGTATGGGGATATCACAGGCAGTTTAACTCAGCATTTCCCTGGAGAAAGGATATTAAGCACTTTTTCATGTGTTTTTGGCCAAAGGTATATCTTTCTTTGTGAAATGTTTGTTCAAATATTTTGCCCATTTAAAAGAAAATGGGAGATTTTCCTTTTATATTATTTAGATGTTGGAGTTCTTTGTATAATTGTGGTATAAGTCCTTTGACAGATGTTGTGAATACTTTATTCCTGCCTGTGGTGAGACTACTCATTTTCATAGCAGTGGCTTTTGATGAACAGAAATTTTAATTTTGATGAAGTTCAATACATGTTTATTTTTGCATTTTTCTATGACTAATACACTCTGTATCTTCTCTAAGAAATGTTTCCATATGCCAAGTTTGCACAGATAATTCCTGATGGCTTCTGCAATACACTAGCTTTTACCCTTGGTTTATGACTTATCTGATATTAAAATGTTTTTTGAAATTGTTTGACACAAGAAAGATTCATATATTTGTTTTCCAATATGATATCCAAATGTTCCAGTACCATTTGCTAAAAAGGCTTTTTTTCCCATGGCTTTTCTCAGGTGCTTTTTTGTTGGTTTTATTTATTTATTTATTTAATCAACTAGTGGGCAGACTATTTCTGCCCTATGGTAGAAAACCAAATAGGATGTGAAGCTCACGTGTGTCTTTCCTTTCAAGGATCATTGCTTTCCATTATTTGGGAAGAGTTACTTATAGTTGGAAAGTTCAACACCCCTCTATCAGAAAAGGAGAGATCCAGAGGAAGAAAATCAGTAGGGATATAGTTTAAATCAAAGACATCATCAGTCAACTGGATATAATTGACATTTTCAGACTACTTCATCCAGTAACAGCAAAATAGACATTTTTCTCAGGCTCACATGGAACATTCACCAAGATATACCAAGTTATTAGCCATTAAAAACACATTAACAAATGTAAAAAAAAAGTGAAAGAAAATGTAAGTATTACAATATATGTATGCTTTCAGACCACAAAGAATTAAACTAGACATCAATAACAAAAAGAAAGCTGGACAATCCCAAAATACTTTGAGATTAAACAACACACTTCTAAATAACACAAGTCAAAGATAAATCTCAAGAGAAATTAAAAATATTTTAAACTAAATTATAATGAAATATATAATTTAATAAAATGTGTGAGATGCGGCAAAAGCAGTACTTAGAGGGAACATTATAGCATTTAACGAACAGATTAGGAGAGAAGAAAGATCAAAAAACAATAACTTCGTTTCCAGCTAAAGAAAAAGGAGAGGGGCACCTGGGTGGCTCAGTCGGTTACGCATCATGACTCAGGTCATGATCTCATGGTTCGTGAGTTTGAGCTCCATGTCAGGCTTTGTGCTGACAGTGTAGAGCCTGCTTGGGATTCTCTGTCTCCCTCTCTCTGCCCCTCCCCTGCTCTCTCTCCCTCTCTCCCCAAAATAAATAAACATTAAAAAAAATTAGAAGAGCAAATTAAATCCAAAATAAGAAGAGTAAAAGAAACAAAAGTTAGAGAAGAAATAAATAAAACTGAAAACAGGAAATCAATAAAGAAAAATCAACAAAACCAAATTCCTTAAAAAGATAAAAAAAGAAAAATAAAGATAAGCCTCCAGCCACACTTAATAATAAAAAAAACAAAGACAAAAAGACACAGGTTACTAATATCACAAGCAAAACAGGGGACATCACTACAGTTCCCAACAAGATCAAAAGGACAATAAAAAAAAAGCTATAAGGACAACTCTGTGTTCACAAATTTGATAATCAAAATGAAATGGACCCATTCCTTAAAAAATACAGTCTGCCAAATTCACACAAAATAAACAGAATCTGAATAGGCCTTTTCTCTATTAGTGAAATTGAATCAATAACTAATAACCTTTCAACAGAAAGAATCAGGCCCAAGTGGATGCACCAGCAAATGTACCAAACACACAATGAACAAATTAAAACTCTATATAATGTTTCCAGAAACAAAAGCAGAGGGAATACTTCCTATCTCATTTTATGGGTTCAGTATTACCCTAATATCAAAACTAGACAAAGACACTCCCAGAAAAGAAAACCATAGATAATTATCTCTTGTGAACAAGATGCGAAAATCCTCAAAAAAATATTACCAAATCAAATCCAACAATGTATGAAAAGAGTTATTAACTATGACCAAGTTGAATTTATTTCAGGTGTGCAAAGCTAGTTCAACATTCAAAATCAATTAATATAATCCTTCACATTAATAAACAAATAAGGAAAAACCATATGATCATAACAATAGATGTAGATAAAGCACTTGACAGAATCCAACACCCATTCACGGTAAAAATCGTCTGAAAATTGGGAATGGAGAGGAACTTTCTCAATTTAAAGAACATCTATAAAAATCTTAAAGCTAACATTATACTTGATGGTGAGAAACTCTAAGCTTTCCCACCAAGATCAGAAACAAGACAAACATGTCCTTTCTCACTACTCCTTTCCAACTTCCTTTTGTACTGGAAGTTCTGGTAAAGACAATAAGACAAGAAAAGGAAATAAAAAGCATATAGATTGGAAAGGAAGATATAAAACTGTCTTTGGCGATGACATAATTATCTATGCAGAACTTTCAAAACAGTCAACAAAACAAAACAAAACCCCTCAAGGAACTAACAAGTGATTACAGAAAGGTTTCAGAATATAAGCTTAATATACAAAAGTCAATCACTTTCTTACCTACCAGCAATGAAAAAGTGGAATTTGAAATTAAATGCACACTATCATTTGTGTTAACACTCCCCAAAATGAAATACTTAGGTATAAATCTAACAAAATATGTAAAAAATACGTATGAGAAAACTACAAAACTTTGATGAAGAAATCAAAGTAGAACAAAATAAATGGAGAGATATTCCATATTCATGGATAGAAGAACTCAATATTGTCAAGATGTAAGTTCTTCCCAAATTGATCTATAGAGTCAATGCAATACCAATCAAAATTCCAGTAAGCTATTCTGTGGAAATCAACAAACCGATTCTAAAGTTTATACAAAGGGGCAAAAGACCCAGAAGAGACAATTCAATATTGAAGGAGAAGAACAAAGTCAGAAGACTGACATTACCTGATTTCAAGACTTACTGTAAAGGTATGTTGAATAAGACGGTCTGGTATTGATAAGGAAATAGACACATAGATCAATGAAACAGAAGAGAGAGCTTAGAGATAGACTCACATACAGTCAACTGATCTTTGACATAATAGAATGGAGCAGAGACAGTCTTCTCAACAAACAGTGCTGGACCAACTGAACTTCCACAGGCAAATAAATAAATCAAGATACAGACCTTATACTCTTCATACAAAAAATAACTCAAAATGGATCACAGATTTGAACATAAAATGCAAACTATAAAACTATTAGAAGATAACATAGGAGCAAATCTAGATGACCCTTGGGTATGGTAATGATGTTTCAGAAATAACACCAAAGGCATAGTCCATGAAACAAAAGATTTATAAGCTGAAATTTAATTAAAATGAAAAACTTCTGCTTTGCAAATGCACCACTAAGAGAATGAGAGGGCCAGCCACAAACTGGGAGAAAACATTTCAAAAGACATATCTGATAAAGAACTGTTATCCAAATATACAAAGAAATCCTAAAATTCACCAATAAGAAAATTAACCACCCAATTAAAAAAGAGGCAAAGATTTAAACAAATACCTCACTAAAGAAGATATACAGAGGGAAGATAAACATATCAGCAGACAGTCCACATGATATTAGGAAATTGCAAATTAGGGAGATATGACTACATGTTTATTTGAATAGCCAAAAAAACCAAAACCAAAACCAAAACCAAAAACAAAACTGCCAAATGCTGGCAAGGATATAGAGCAATAGATATTCTCATTAATTGGTTGTGGGAGGGCAAAATGGTATAGTCACTTTGGAAGACAGTTTGGCAGTTTTTAAAAAGAAAAAAACGAAACATACTCTTACCATTTAATCCAGAAACCATGCTCCTTGATAATTTACCCACATGAGTTGAAAATGTATGTCCTCACAGAAATCTTTGTATATTAATATCAGCCTTATTACTAATTGTCAACACTTGGAAGCAACCACGATGTCTTTCAGTAGGTAAACAGATAAACTGTGGTCCTTCCAGGCAATGGAAAATTATTCAACACTAAAAAGAAATGAACTATGAGGTCATGGAAAGATATGGAGGAACCTTAAATGTGTATCACTAAATGAAGGGAGACTATCTGAAAACACTATAGACTATATGATTCCACCTATTTGACTTGCTGGAAAAACAAAATTATGGCAAATAGTTTTGACAAAAAAACAAAATGAAGCGCGCGCGCACACACACACACACACACACACCAAAACAAAAACACAACCCAGTGAAACAAAACAAAGCAAACAAAGAACAACAACAACAACAACAAAAACAATGGTTGCCAGGAGTCTGGGGAGTAGACAGATGAATAGGCAGAGCCCAGAGGATTTTAGGGCAGTGAAATTAGTCTGCATGATACTACGATGGTGGATACATGTCATTATACATCTGTCAAACCCCACAGAATGTACAGCACCAAGAGTGAACCCTAGGGTAAACTATACACTTTGGGTGATACGATGTGTTCATGTAGATTCATCTATTACAACAAATGTACCTACCAGTCTTGTCCTAGATGCTGATAGTGTAGAGGGCTTTACATGTGCAGGAGCAGAAAATAGAAGTCTCTGTACATTGTACTCTGAAAAATAAAGTCTGTTTTAAGAAAAAAGAGCCTTACCACATTTTGTCCAAGTTTATTGGACTACAGTAAGATATTTGCTACTCCACAACGGCCAGCACTGGAATTCCTTTGTGTCAAATTTTATACACAGAAGAACAAGATAGGAAAGTGTGAGGGAAAATATTTCAGGGACAGATAGTTCACGTGTAAAGGAATTTGAAGTGGGTAAGAATAGGCGGACTTTAATAAGTAAGTTTAGTGAGATATGGTTGCAGCAGGAGTTAGTGAGAGACAGACACATGATGAGGGTGGAAAGCAGGTTACTGTCAGACCAAGTAAGGCATTTCTATTCTATTTACATTCTAGGGGCAGATGAGAGTGGCTAGCTGCTTTTAAGCAAGGGGATGATACTGAAATGTCTTGAAATTAATTACTTTCTAGCGTTCTGAATAATGGATGAATGAAGAACAAGTTCCTGATGAGGATGCTAGCTCATAAACGAGACAAGGATGGTAAGGTTGGGATAAAAAGGAACATCCCACTGAGACACATTACAAAGGTAGCTTCGCCATGACTTCGAGGTTAATTGTGTATGATCAATTAAATGCACATGAATTGGGTACGGCCAGGAGACAGAGAAGGAGCAACAATCAAGAATTTACTATGATCAGCTATGTCTATGTTTTGCCAGTAGCCAAAACAACAACAACAACAACAACATAACAACAGCAAATGGAGAAGAACCAAATGCAATAGTGTGTCACTGGAATTTAGACATGGGCACGTTGAGTTTACATACATAATATTGACAGGCATCAAGATAAGGGTAATAATTGTGACTAAGGGTATGATCCACTCTGAATATGAGAAAGAAAGGAGACTGACACAAAACCTTAAAGAACCGCAACATTTGAAGTACATTAGAGAAAAATAAGCCGTCAGAGCAGGTGGTGAAAACCAAGCATATGTGATGTTACTAATCCAGGGAAAGAACACTTCAATAATGTAGGAATATTCAGCAGTATTTAATGCTTCTGAGAACTCAAACCAGAAGAACTTTAAAATAAGATCATCCAATTTTACCACTCTGAAAAATGTAACAAATAAATATGTTTTCCAGACATACAAAAAAATGAAACCTCAGCCAGGAGAGGACTTATTTCAAGCTATTATGGAATAGTCAGCCTTTGTATGGTTTCAGTATTAGTAAATGTGAATGGGGCTTATTCAGATTCCATGACACTTTTAGAAATTCTGTGGTTTACCAGCAATGTAAAAAAAAAAATCAATAGTTTTCTGTGAAATTGAAAAAGACATGCATTTTGTGGAGACCTATTCTGTTTCTTGAGTTGGTATCAGTTTTATGTACTCAAAAATTAACTTATGGGGGTCACCCCTGCCCTGAGCTTGAAAAAAAAGGTAGCCTCAGAGTCCATATAGATTGGTAACCCTTAGCATTATTGGATTGGTCTACATATAAAAGTCAAATAAATCCTTTTCATTGCTACAACCTCCTGCCAAATGGAAGTAACCAACCTGCAGAGCCATTTATATCATAATTTTTAATACATAGTTTTTCCTGCGATTAGGTCACACCATCTGAATTATATTTTTCCATTCTTGCGTCTAATTAACAGACATTTACTAGGGGCTGATTTTGCATGGTACTCCATCTTGGGTGACAGGGACACAAGGGTGAGTGAGTCCAAGTCTTGGTTCCCAAGAGGTTCACAGTCTGCTCAGGAATAAAGCAAAGTACATAAACCCCTTTTATAGAATCATACATTTCAGCCTTTAATTATAAACTTTTCCTCTAACAGAGTACTATTTGAAGGGTCTGACCTACTTGTATTCTATGAATCAAGAATTTGGCTGAGCAGGTATATTCCTCCCCTCTGATTTTAATAAAGGCATCAATTGTAGGGGTGTTTCTCTTTGAAATGTCTCCTCAAAAGTCTAGAACATTTTTTCTTGTTGTTAAATTTAAATTTCAAGATTTACTAAATTATCACATATGTCTATACAAATAATAACTCTTCTCTGATCTACAGTCAACCTCTCTTCTCTGATCTGTAGTCAACCTCTCTAAGGGAGATAGATAGTAAGTATTTGAAATGTTGCAGAAATCAGAGCTAATTACAGCCAGTAGGCCACACCAACTTTCTGGATTATGCCTTGCTGACTTATTTTCACTGTAGCTTTAATCAAATTTGAAGGATAGTAACAGAATAAATCCTTGTTCATAGGAAATATTATTTATAAGAATTATGAAAAGAGAGCAAATAAAAACCAATAATCCTTGGATGAAATTTAGGGAAGGGTTGACATCGAGGAATGGATCCTGAAGGAAGACCAACTTCTAAAACAAACGATGCTTTGTACTCTCTTCAGAAAATCTAAATAAACATCTATCTGAATAATATACTATATACCTCAAAGTATGTTTCAAACAGAATTCTTCTACATAAAAATCCACTCGTTGACAAATATGCTCACAAAATACATAGAAGTTTGCCTCGCTAAAGGCCACCAGTCTATTGCTTGATGAGCTGAATGTAAGTGCTGCTCATTCAAGACCTTGACCTAACACTCACCTTGGGTTAGTAGGGTTCTTAACTTGAATCTTCCTATCAGAGTAACCTGGGAAGATTTCGAAAAATGCAGTTGCTGAAACACACTCCCAGAAACTCAGGTTTCTGTAGTCAACTTTTAAAAGTTCCTACCAGTGATTCTGCATTTGGAACTACTATGTGGGAAAAGTAGCTACAGTAAATTTTTAAAATACATTGGCCCTGCTATATCGTTTCGACCTTTAATTACTCTGTGTGTTTAGTATTGTGGATATGTTTTAGTTGAGACGAAATCTTGCTTTGAGGAACATTGTGCTGTATACATTTCACTTAATAAATGAGGAAATTGAGATCTACCCCCAAGTAATCATGTGTTTTTATTTCTTTACAGTCACGATCTGTGAGGTTGTGTATGTGGGATGTAAACTGATATAAACACAGACATCAATTATGGAGATAGGTAGATGATAGATAGATAGAGAGAGAGAGAGAGAGAGAGAGAGAGAGAAAGACAGACAGACAGAAAGACAGACAGAATTAAGTTGTCCAAAAGAATTCAGTTCGATAGAAAATTGTTAACAGCTTATTTGGAACACACGTTATGTTAGGCAAAGGGAATACAAATACAAAACATGTTTTTCATCACCAAAAACTTCACAGGAAAAAAAAAAGGTCAGAAACATTAATCAATAATTGTAATATGGTATAATGGACCATAAATATAGTGTGACATACTTTGATAGGGTAATAATTTGAAGGTTCAATTACAAGGTGATAAAGAAGAACAAAAAAACAGTATTTATCATTGAATATTTATATGACATTAACCTGAGGCTTTTTGTCCCCTTTTTAGTGGGAGAAAAACTGATAAAAAATTTCCTACGTTATTTTTCTTCATTACAGGGTCGTGTTATTTCCTGGGAGTGACCTTGTATACCTCAAGATGCTAAGGAGATGATTAGTTAGATGATCACTTAGGATGTCAGTAATGGACCCCATAGCCACAAACACAAAATATGAATTATTTTTAGTCACTTAAGCTTGGTCTGCCACATCCATTTTATGTCAAGTTGCATAGTTAGAAAACTCTTTCCCCCTCCACAGCATGAGGGAGTGCCCCATACCGAAATGCATAGGCTCTGAGTCAGGCAGCCCTGACTTTCATTCTAGGTTCCACTCCTTGGGTAAATTACTTAACCTCTGTTGCATCCCAGTGTCCTTACTCACAAAATGGAAAGAATAATGCCTGAAAAGGTATTCTGGTCACCCACTCCAACAAGTATAGGTGGTTTCCCTATACTTCCAAGAAGCAATGTTCCAACACCAGCTGGGTGTCCTAAAATTCAACCCAAATCAATTGAATTCTAAAACCATCTACCCAGAGATAGCATCAGATTTCACAAGTTGAGGGTTCAGTCCAACAAAACCCCTCTTCCAGCCTCCAGTCACAAGACAAGGTACTTACCTGTCCTTCTGACCAATTGGCTATATATCAGAGGTTCCCATGACCCACTGCTTGGGTTTGATTCATCTGCTAGAGCAGCTCAGAGAACTCAGAGAAACATTTTACTTACTAGATCACCAGTTTATTATAAAAGGATATAACTCCGAAACAGCCAGAAGGAATTGGTACCTAGGGAATGGCATGAGGAAAAGACACAGAGCTTCCATGCACTCAGAGCCCACCATTGTCCCCAAGTCTCCATGTGTTCACCAACTAGAAAGCTCATTGACCTCAGTCCTTTCGGGTTTTTGTGGAGGCTTCATTACATCAGCAGGTTTGATTAAATCATTGCCCATTAGAGATTGAACCCACCTCCATTTCTTCTCCCCCTCCTGGAGGTTGGGGTGGGCATGTGGGGTGGGACAGAAAGTGTCAAGCCTCTAATCACATGGTTGCTTTTTCTGGCAACCAGCTACCACCCTGAGGTTACCTAAGGGCTTTCCAAAAGTCATCTCATTAACAACAAAAGACACCTTTATCATCCTATCACAGGAAACTCCAAGGGTTTCAAGAGCTGGGAGCCAGGAACCATGGACAAAGAGCAAATACATATGCGAAATTTATTTTGGCCATTTCTAAAATACAGTATGGCAATGCCTGGTTTATTGGGTTCTTACGGATAAAACGACACACACACACACACAAATTTTTTTTTTGTAATTTTTAAAATTTTTATTTATTTGGAGGCAGAAAGAGAGTGCAAGTGGGGGACGGGCAGAGAGAGGGAGACAAAATCTGAAGCAGGCTCCAGGTTCTGAGCTGTCAGCACAGAATGCATGTGGGGCTCGAACTCAGGAACCACAAGATCATGACCTAAGCTGAAGTCGGATGCTCTACTGACTGAGCCACCCAGGCATCCCAACGACACAAAAATTTTGAAGCCAAGTGTACATGTTTGGTAGGGATTTGGAACTTTTTATTTCCTTTTTTTTAATAAAGCTATTTTTTTAAAGTTTATTTACTTTGACAGAAAGAGAGATGGGGGAGGAGTGGGCAGAGAGAGAGAGGGAGACACAGAATCCGAAGTGGGCTCCAGGCTCTGAGCTGTGAACACAGAACCTGATGCGGGGTTTGAACTCACGGACTGTGAGATCATGACTTAAGGTGAAACCAAGAGTCAGACGCTTAGCTGACTGAGCCACCCAGATGCCCCATTTATTTTATTTCCTTTTAATCTGAAGAGATCATCATCGGTTCACCAGGATAGTGACCATTAGAGGAACCATGCACTCTGACGTCTTTAACAATTCCGTAAAGCAGACTACTTGGTGGTGGTAGGAGACATTGATGGGTGTGAGGGCTACGCTAAGGCTCTTCCCTTAATAAAAAGCGTTCTAAGTTTGTGGGTGTGCACAGCTAAGGACTTCTTTAGCTGCCATTTGTGTTATATTTTCTGCCACTTAATACATTTCCTCCTCTTGGGTTTGGCCTGGGAAACAAAAGGTCGAATTAAAGAGTTGGGAAAAAAAAATGAGTTTCTAATTTTAATGCGTTGCATTACAGGAAGGAAAGCTTTCACATTTATCAGACTGGCTCACTGAAATAATTTTAGTTTCCTATGATGAGTTAGCTGGCACTAGAAATACACCACCGGCTGCATTGTTTTCTTCACCGGTGCTCATCATAAAGAACGCTCAGCTAGCTCACCTGCCCTTGACTTGGCCAGGAAAAAAAAAAAAAAAAGCAGAAAAGAAAGTTGGCTCTGCAGAAGCCATTAAAACGATGACCATCAACTGTCCAGACAATTTAAAACAAAACAAAGCAAAAAACTCTTCTCAGTGTAAGATGGGACCTCTATTTGTATGTTTGGAATTTGATTAGCTCAAGGGGAAAAAAAAATTGTTTTTCAGAATTCTTCAAAACTCACCCCAAATGTCAACATGCTTTCTTACTTTTTAATTTTTTTTTAACATTTATTTATTTTTGAGAGACAGAGCATAAGCAGGGGCGGGGGAGGGAGAGAGGGGGGATATAGAATCTAAAGCAGCCTCCAGACTCTCAGCTGTTTGTTAGCACAGAGCCCAAAGCGGGGCTCGAACTCACGAACCGCCAAACCATGACCTGAGCTGAAGTCGGATGCTCAAGATACCGAGCCACCCAGGCACCCCTTCTTTTCGCTTTTTAATAGAGAATGTTCCATTAGGATCAAGTTCAAAGAGATCAGGGCCCCACGCTTGTTTTATTTCTGCTATATCTTCAGTACCTAGAACGATAACTAACACGTTGTAAGTGCCCACTGGTATTTATTGGATAAGTAAATGAGGCAAATAATTTCTCTTCTCCAGCATGCTTTTTATGAAGAGCGACTTTTTATTACCTCGATGCGCTAACACAAATGACTGAATTTTAAAAGGAAATAGCAGTGCCCAATCCAAGAACAGATAAAACTGGGCCAGCAAGCTCATACATTGCTATGACAGCATATGCAGGAGCAATAAACGTGGCAATATTTCAACAGAGCCTTTTAAAATTATATGCCTTCTGCCCTATTAAAACCCACTTTCATTAATATATCCTGTATCCTGAAAGGGTAATCCTAAATTTGGAAGAAATCGGTCACATACAATTTTCATGGCTTCATGTATAAAGCTTTCATTTAAATGAAGCTGGTACAAGCTTGAAAAGCCAACAATAGGAAATGATTAAAATATGGAATATAATACAACTATTTAAAATGATGTGGTTGGGGCGCCTGGGTGGCGCAGTCGGTTAAGCGTCCGACTTCAGCCAGGTCACGATCTCGCGGCCCGTGAGTTCGAGCCCCGCGTCGGGCTCTGGGCTGATGGCTCGGAGCCTGGAGCCTGTTTCCAATTCTGTGTCTCCTTCTCTCTCTGCCCCTCCCCCATTCATGCTCTGTCTCTCTCTGTCCCAAAAATAAATAAACGTTGAAAAAAAAATTTTTTTTATAAAATGATGTGGTTATAATCTGCACTCTTCTAGGATTTTGAAATTCTATATCTTAGGTGAGAACCAGTAACCCTGGCCTCTGATTATTTTCTGAACTAATATAGACCAAAGGGAGATAGGCAGGGTGGTAAATATTAAACACTGCACTGCCTTCCTGGGCAAGTTTGAGCTGAGGTATTATTCCAAGTCTCAGGTGCCAAAGATGAGACAAGGTGTCTGAATGAGGGCAGGTCTGATCTCTGGGTGGCAAACTACAGAATCAATAAACATCCAAAAAGTATCCATGAGGAAAACAGAACTAGACAAATCCTCAAAATAATGATCAGAGAAAAGGGAAGAAATTAATAGCTCAGGCAAATAGTTAGCAGCAACTAGAGACGAAATAAAATAGGTTCCCTATTGTGTATATGGTGGAGGGTAGTGCAGAATATAGGTCAATATTATCAGGGAATGCTTCTTCTTGTATACAGCAAGAGTCAAGAGAGATAGGTCAGTAAGGTATACTGAGAACACAGCTTCAAGAGGACAAAGGAGAAAACTTCATTCCTTCCTCATTTCCTACTCTCTTTTCTTAAGTATTAAGTTAGGCACTACTTAGGGCACTGTGTATGCGCTGATGAAAAAAAGAAAAGGAACTGTACTGGTCTCCTGCCACACATCTAATCGTGCTAATCTCTAATCGTGCTTCTAACAGAGATATGGCTATCCAAAACCTGCTTCAAGCAAAGACCTGAGTGAAAGCATTCTGGGAAAATCCACAATACACGCTGATGACAGGCAAAGAAAACTGGATTAAGTCAGATAATGATTTGGGGGAGATCAATCATATTACTGGAAAAAAGAAAAAAAAAAGTCCCTGCAAGTTTATCCTGACATTCAATTTTCAAATAGATAGAGCATGACACTACCAATTTTGTGGTGTAAGTTTTCTTACACTGTTAATGATTGTTTTTGTACAAACACGTCTTGTATTTGATTGGACAGGAAATACCTTAGAGATCAGAATCATGTTTTGCACTAAGAATCTGCAGCATGTAACATGT
Organism: Prionailurus bengalensis; assembly: GCF_016509475.1. Taxonomy (NCBI): domain Eukaryota; kingdom Metazoa; phylum Chordata; class Mammalia; order Carnivora; family Felidae; genus Prionailurus; species Prionailurus bengalensis. The sequence goes on along the minus strand of NC_057353.1, from coordinate 77,605,848 downwards.
ATATCCAACTGTACTAAAATTCTCAACGTGTTGACAGTGAGGACTGTAAGGGTTGTGATAATAATCTGCACGTTACATGTATGTTTCATTTAATTCTTAGAATATTTTAAGAAATGTTTACTACTGACCACGTTTACAAATGAGGAACAATGAATGACAATTTTAGTTCATTATAATAGTATCTTCTTTTACTGGTACTTTCCCTTCTGAGACTTTTATGTTGACAGAAGTGTCATGATAATTATATGGGTACCCTTTTATTAGTTTCTAAGGCGGGCCCATCTGATAGGGGCAGTAAGAGATAATCCAAAATGGTGGCAGTCCAAAATTTACATAATAACTCTGTCTACTTGCTGGGCGGTCACTCTATGGCAGGATGTGAGCAGGTGAGAAACAAACTCGATGCCCTGTGACAGCCATCTGGACATCAGGTTCTGGTAGGGAGATTCGGGTGAGTTGGATTATGGGAGCTACATCACCAGTGGAAAACTTGAGAACTTTGTAGAAAAAAACATATCCAGGGGTGCCTGGGTGGCGCAGTCGGTTAAGCGTCCGACTTCAGCCAGGTCACGATCTCGTGGTCCGTGAGTTCGAGCCCCGCGTCGGACTCTGGGCTGATGGCTCAGAGCCTGGAGCCTGCTTCCGATTCTGTGTCTCCCTCTCTCTCTGCCCCTCCCCCGTTCATGCTCTGTCTCTCTCTGTCTCAAAAATAAATAAAACGTTAAAAAAAAAATAAAAAAAAAAAAAACATATCCAGAAGACTGTCTCTATGGATGGAACCAAGGTCAAAGTGTCAAGGAAAAGACGAACATTGAATGCTGTGGCACTGTAAGCCTGGTGATGCCCCCTGTACTCACCATGGGTAACTGAGAAGCATGGAAATAACAAGCCAGCCTGATTCCAGACCCCAGACCTTGGTCGTCTGGCTCAGTAACTGGACAAAGATAATCCTAGGGAAAAAGGGTATCAGATCACTCATCTAGGAGGAGCCAAGATAAACAGAGGCTGATGGTGAGCAATCTTATGTGATTAATTACGGGTGACCTGGCATCGAAAGATGACACGTGCAAAGGATGTCAATTAAAATGTTAGCCATCTTAGAGAAGAGAAATTGTATCTCTTACTCTTTTTTCTTCTCCAACCATAAAATTATGTAACTTTTACAACACTCTAATTTGAGAAACTGTCCTGACTGAAGAAGAAGAAAATGATTAAAGTCTTTTCTGTTTTAAACATTGATGTTCTGTTCAAAAATAAATGACCACGTCAACTTATTTCACCCCTTACAATTTATAACAACAGCAGCCTTGTCAATTACATCAGAGAGAATTACAATACACCATTCCAGACAAATGTAACAGGTATTGACAGACCAAAGGTTGTAGGAGCATGCCATGAACGTTGTAGCATAGAAAATTTGCAAAATTGACTGCCACATTCTCATTTATTCATAAAATGCATGCTATGTAGGTCAGATAGGCTATATCTATGGGGGAACTAATCACTTCATATAGTCAATGGATTTAATGGTGGAGAAAGTCTTCAATAACTCTTCTTCCAACAGACATTTTTAGAGATAAAATCTTGCAACTCATTACAGTGCCAGGTACTAGAGGACTGTGGTTTTGGATCATTGGAGATGTTTATGGGCCACTGCTTGGTCGTCGTCTTTAATGATAACACTCCTGCCTTTTAATGTCTCAGCGCTTATTTTTTATGACCTGCTTGGATAATATCCTAATTGTTAATGCTCATTACTCCAGGGCAACATTGCTGATTTTTCCTTTCTTACTTGGAGATCAATTTGGCTGGTGGTGAACACATTTTATGGGAAAGAAAAGGTATGGCTGAAACCTGGGACGGCAACAGGACTTTGCGTTTGTGAAAGGTGTGACAGTATCTGGTTCTGCATAATGGTTATATGACCTTGGGCAGGCCGCTCACCTTCTTACTCTGAAGGCTGGCAATAGTCCCTTGTCCTTCTTATCTATGGCATCACCTGAGACCCATCCTTTCTCTGACCTTTGACGTGTCACCCGGCCAACCACACTCATGTTGTGGTCACATATATGTGCTGTGGTCACATATAGCACACGTCACTTCTTCAGAAACAAATCTGGGCAATTTTTGCTGGTGTTGAAAAAGAACCCAGTCCCTTATTATCTGGTGTTTCTGAGTTTAGAGACCGGAGCTTTGTTTCTGGTCCCTGGATCTTAAATGAACAGCACTCATTCTCATGCAGCTCATCTTCTCACTTGGCTACGCAGCACTGTCTCTCTCAGAGCCCCAAGCCCATCAGTGCAGGTGACAGCCACACAGTTCTAAATCTGAAACCACCCCTCCCACCCTCCTTCAGTACCCCCAAAAGAAGTGGATTTGATCATCTTAATACTTAAGACACTTTGTGGGTGGAAGGCCAGGCCACAGCACCAGAGGGGAGGGAGATAACGATCAGTTTGACAATTATTTACTGCAGGCCTCCTATGTAAACAGGTGTGTGTGTGCGTGTGTGTGTGTGTGTGTGTGTGCACGCGCGTGTGCACGCGCATCTTACAAATTTAAGATAGGTTTAACAGTTAAAGTAAATTATTTGGGAGATGCAAGCCATGGCTCTTCCCTTGATGCAAGACAGAAAGATATGAGAAAAGGGAAATGATGGGGGCTGTTACAAGGAACTGAATGCCCAGAAGGAGAACACAGCTTGTCCAAGGCCCTCAGCTCTGGAGGGTGACAACAGGCAGCGGGAGTGAATTATCCAGGCCCTTGGTGCCTTTGTGAAAGAGAAGAATGTGTCTTTAAGGTGCTGCTGGAATGAAAACCACCACTTTGCACAACTGGCCTCTCCGCAGAACCATGCTTTCGACCACAGGCTAGTCCAGATTATTCCCTGCACTTACTTGGAAGTCAGATCAAATTATACATTCCCAGACCTACTTCTTCTGTCATTGGTCCAGCTACATCTCCTAATCCAAGAATAGTTATCATACCCCCACCCCCAGATGACTAAAACAAACCAACAAGTAAACAAAAATGTGACTGAATATATGACTTAAGATGCTCTCAACTGCAAGCAACAGAGACTAGACCCAAAAGAAGCCCAACCCAATCAAAGCAATTTGATACATTCACAGCAGGAAATCCAAGTAGCTCATTAACACAGCCATGACCCCAGCTTGGAGGTGCTGCCTTGAGTAGCAGTTTCCTTCTAAGCTTGGTCCTTAGCATCATAATAAGGCGACCAAACAACCTGGTTTGCTGGGAAAGACTCCTTCGGACCCTTTACCCAGGATAATCATTAACAGCTCTCTTGTTGTCTCAGAAGTGTCCCGATTTGACAGTTGACAAATTATGAGGTCACCTGAAATCATATTTGTGCTGCCAGTTGCAAATGGGGACACATTAGTCCTCATATCCAGTGGGAAAAGGAGGAATGCCCTTCCAGAAAAGTAAGAACTAATGCATAAGCATACAAAACCTCTCTCCTCTCATATTTGGCCCAAATTACAATGTAAAGGATGCAATGTTTATTTTAACGAGGAGAACCATCCTGGAAGTGGGATCAAATCCTACGTCACATGAGCTCCATACAGTAAAGAGGGACGGGTATATGGACAGCATTAGAGCTCTAATAGGAAAGAAAAATAAGACATGCAGAGTGAAGCCATCATAAGCCAAGTCCTTTATAATGAATCTGCTTCCTACTCTCAAAAATCTTAATGAAGTCACATCCTGTAATGATAGTGAGACTAGATAAAACTACAACCAGACTATGAAAAATTTCAGTGTCGGGTAAGATGGTAAGTTATCACTCTCAGTGTTTTTGTGTGTAGCTCAAGGTTGTAAAGGAACAGTTGCTTAATGTATGTTTGCTGATTCACTCAGTGAAGGTCCAACTCACAAGCCCTTCACTCAGTCTTTGCTCATTTTTGCCCCAAGCACAAAACAAAATTAATGTGAAAACTCCGAATGAGAACACAGATGCCTTCATGCGAACCACATTAGAAATCTCTGTTCTATCAACATAATCAAAGCTTTACTCTTTCTTCCTGGGCTGTCAGTATTCCTCAGGTGAAAATGTCATTCCCACTGAACTGCATCTCTGAGTATGTTCAATTCTCTTTTCCCTCACCCTGTGTTTGATTTCAATCATCTGTGGCAATATATATTTATATTTTTAATAGCATGTATGGCTTTACATTGTGGTTATGTTTTCACATTTATGCATCATTTAATTCTTCAATATATACACTGACCACCCACTGTGTTTTGGTCATAATTTAGGCACAAGATAAACAAAAGGAATAGCAGGCCAAGTCCTTGCTTTCATGGAGTTTATATTCTTACAGAAGATAGTCATAAAGTTAATTAAGACACAATATGGCAAAAGGTGATAGGTGCTCTGGGAAAAGAAAAAAAAGGTAACAGGATTGGGAGTGCCAAGGGGGGTTGGGAAGGAGGGTGGTCCCAAAGAGATGGCACGTGGGCAGAATCCAAAACACTCCGTCTAGAGGAAGTGAAAAACCAAGCCATACCGATGTGTGCTGAGCGTTTAGAGGTCCTGAGGTCCAGAGCCGTGATTTATTTCTCTGCATGGCCCCAGTGCCTAACACAGTGCCTGCAAGAGGCAATTCAATAAATGTTTGCTGAATGCATGGGACGCTTATAATTATTCTTCGTGGCATAACATTTAATAATCTGATCCCAATGATTGCATTGATTTTAGTTCCACCAGGACAAGGAGAAAACAAAAAGCCTCTAATCCCCCTTCATACCGTATACATCCTGGGCTCAACCTGACCTTCATTAATAGGAACACAGCCATAGAGGGCAGATCATTAGCCAATGGTTTTCTCTGATGATTAACTCAAAAAACCTCTAAATACATATGACCCCATTTTAATTCCTCTTATGCTGTTTGCCTCTGTGCTTTATGGCATGAAGGAAGTAGCTACTACAGTGATTGTATTACACTGGCTCCAGGAATTACCAGTCATATGATGTGCCCATTACAGAGTACGTAATAAATATTGCTGCCATCTTGTAGTGGCTACATAAATCTGCCTAGATAATATTTTTCTAAGATGTTCTCAGATTCTCTATTTCAAGTATGTAGGAATCCACCTGCCCTGAAATTGCCCTTTATTGGATGAACAGGCAATCTGAACTATTATGCAAATGTGACCTTCTGGAAAGTGGAGGAGCAAAAAAAGAAAAAAAGAAAAAGAAAAAAGATACCATCAGCTGTCCAAGAGTATTTTTGCCTACATTTCTTTTTTTAATAAAGAAGCAAATCTGAGCTATGGAGCTCAAGTATAATAATCAAACTCATCATTTACATTGTGTGGGGTAGGATTTGCATAAAATATATCTTTCTATCATTTCATTTTCAATCTTTTTGTATGCTTATATTTTAGATGTCTTTTCTAAAAACACCATGTAATTGAATTCCATTTCTGTGCTGGTCGTTCTTGTGCTATCTAACTTGGCAATCTTTGTCGTTTTGAATGGCGCATTTAATCCTCTTAGACTTAAAGTGATTATGTGTACATTTCAATTTCAATTTGTCAACTTGTTCCATACTTCCTATTTGTCTTATATGTTCCATGATTCCCTTCTCTCTTTTCTTGTGTTCCTGGCTTCATTACCACTTCACTTCTCCCTCGGGTCGTGTTTAACTCACACGCTGTATTTTGGACATTTTCGTGTTATCCAAGAAACTAAAACACGCACAGCTAATTTGGTACAACGACACCCAAACCACACAAGCTTCAGAACACTGTTTCATTTCTGCCCCCTCAGATTGCCATTAATAAGGCTGTTATCTAATTCTGTTCTTTTTATTTCAATCTCACAAATATTATCGTTCCATGCCTTACTTTTGCTGTCAGAGATGGGCTGTGGGCATCTCTTATAATCCCTACCCCCTTCTCTGCCTCCCTTACTTGGACTGAAGTTAGGAGCCTTAAACCACGTTTCTCAGGGGCTCATGGACCGGCAGGGCCACCGTTGAAATTCCATCATCGGGAGGCACTCGTGTGGCTTCGGGGAGCATCCAAGAGGCAGACGCCATCATCACGCTGGCAGGGTCTGGGTCTGGTTGTGGGAAGGGCAGGTACGTGGTTTTTGGCAGATGGAGCACATGAGGTTGTGGAACCGGTTTTCGGGCAACGTCCTATAAACCGCTCCTCAGTGAGTGTTATGTCACCGAGGGAACCGGCAGTGGTCTGTTCAAGTGTTTGCCGCTTCCCATTTCTGATCTCTTGATAAGCCACTTCCTCCATGGTCACTAATCCAGCTCTCTCAGAGTTTTCATGAGCTCCTGTTTCTCTTGATTTAAATTATTTCCTTTTTGAAATTCTTCAAGTGGTTTCTTTTTCCAAGCCTACCTTGACTCATAGAGTGTTTAGCACCGTAATTTGTTCTACAAAACATACCTTCACATAGGGGAATATGGGGTAAGCTGTTTGTCTTGGTTAAGTATGAAACAGGAAACTCATGACAACGAGTGATTTCATGCTGAATCCATGAGTGAGGGCGCCCCTGGGTGGCTCTGTCGGTTAAGCGTCCGACTTGGGCTCAGGTCATGATCCCATGACTCGTGGGTTCCAGCCCCAGGTCGGGCTTTGTGCTGACAGCTCAGAGCCTGGAGCTCGCTTTGGATTCTGTGTCTCCCTCTCCCTCTCTGCCCCTCCCCCATTCCTGCTCTCTCTCTCTCTCTCTCTCTCTCTCTGTCTCTCTCTCTCAAAAATAAACATTTTAAAAAATTACAAAATTCTGTAATGTGTAAGAATATGTTAAAGTCTCACCTTTACTTACCCAAGATGAACTACCTATTATAGACAGGAATTTGGGACACTAGGCTACTGTTGAAATACAACAATATGAAAAATTAATAAATAAATAAGAGCTATAAAGTCTACTGGGCGAATCCTAACCCAGATCACACTGGAGAACTTTCCGAAAGTAAGCAACCAAGTCAGGGTTTCCACACCTTTCCCTAAGGCTTCATTAGAGGCCTGGAGAGCTTTCACTTCTGTCCTCATAGAATCTCCTAATAATGTCCATGTTTCCTAGAACTGGATCCTATGGCTCTTCGTGTTTCGTAAGAGTCAAATGCTAAACAAAGATACGAGTACAAGTAGTTCACATTTGGGTGTGACATCAGGAAATATGAGGGGAACGGAGAACGGACACAGGAAAGGAAGGGCAGCCAGTACAGAGCATGTACCCAAGCACGTTACTGCTGTGAGTGCCTAGAGCTAAATCCTGGCAGGAAATCCTAGTAATCTGTGAAGAGCAGACAACTCAAGTTCTCCGTCTCTCCTCCAAAGGTGAGGCATGCCTCTGGATCAACAGCTATGAGTCATTGGTTGATGACCCCTGGCGGTTGGCAGGATTCTTCACACTTACTGCCCGCCAGAGTGGATTCCTGCCACCAGAGAAAGTTCTGGCAAAAGATACAGCTGCTGTTACTTGGAAGACTGCGAATCAGCGCCCTAATGTGACAAGTCAAGGGAATTTGAGAGGATGTCTACGGAGTCCGCTACATACAGAGTTTACAATTAAAATGAGGGTTTCTTGTGTGGGCTTGACGGCATTACTTGGGGGGGGGGGGGATAAAAAAGGATGACCTTAAAAATTCTGCATGTATTTTGTATGAATTTCAGTGAATTTGACTACCCCAAAGCTACCAATCTCACAAAAAATGTCCAGTCCAGCCCCCCTCTTTCTCTGACTTGAGAGCTTTTTAATGTTTTTGCGGCACCTTGTAAGGGGTTGATAATTATTCTCTGCCAGGCACACCCGTATCTTCTTGGCACTCCAGATCCATAACCAGAGTTACAAGCGGTAAACTCTCGGGGCCATGAGGTCATGGTTTTATCCACATATTTATAACATCCTTTGTTCTTCATTCCTTCTTACAAACTCAACATCCCATCCCAAAACACATCATTTAGAATTCCCTTTGGTATAAGTCTGCTAATAAAAGAAAAGAAAAAAAAAGAAAACCACCAATGAGTTTTTTGTTTATCTAAAAATATCTTTCTTCTGCTTTCATTTTAAAAAAGGTATTTTTGGGGCACCTGGGTGGCGCAGTCGGTTAAGCGTCCGACTTCAGCCAGGTCACGATCTCGCGGTCCGTGAGTTCGAGTCCCGCGTTGGACTCTGTGCTGAAGCTCAGAGCCTGGAGCCTGTTTCAGATTCTGTGTCTCCCTCTCTCTGACCCTCCCCCGTTCATCTCTGTCTCTCTCTGTCTCAAAAATAAACGTTAAAAAAATAAATAAAAAATAAAAATAAATAAATAAAAAAGGTATTTTTTTCTATGTTTAATTGATTTTGTTCTATCGAAAATGGCATTTTGTCTTCTAATATTGCTTTTGAAAAGTTAACTGACATCCTAATTTCCCATTTTGGTACGCACACTGTTTTTCCCTCCTCCCTTTGGCTTCTTAAAATTTTATTGTTGTCATTTTGTGTCCTACAGTTTCTCTATGAGGATCTATTGTGAAGAGTTATTTATTTACATGTGTATTTACTTACACATTCATTCCTCTTACAGATTCTTTATGCTTTCTCAAAAATATGTCAATGACCAGTTCTGAAAAAAAAATGAACCTCTATCACTTCCTTACCTGCCCCAGTCACTTGGTTGGATTCTTCATTTAAATGGACTTCCTTCAGTGGCACTTGAGTGGCTCAGTTGGTTAAGCATCCAACTCTTGAGTTCGGCTGAGGTCCTGAACCCCATGTCGGGCTCCGCCCTGACCGTGTGGAGCCTGCTTGGGATTCTCTCTCTCTCTCTCTCTCTCTCTCTTTCTCTCTCTCTCTCTCTCTCTCTCCCAAAAGAAGTAAATAAACTTAAAATAGATGATAGATAGATAGATAGATAGATAGATAGACAGACTGATAAACCATTCTTCAAACTATCCAGTAAGGAAAAGAATGATTCATATAAGTAGTTAGGGGAGACAGAAAATTGTTCATTTTTATATCTCCCAAGGACTGAGAGATCACAATATATCAGTACCTATATTCATTAACTGGGCGACTTACGTAGTGTAGCTGAACTGAGCTGGGTGAGACTGGATGGAGGACAACGTGCCACACGTTTGGTTAATGCTGTTGACAGGTGCAAGAGTAAGACTAGAGCATTCCCCGCACAAAGCGACCTTGAACACTCTGGTTTTGTCTTCGCCTGTGGGAAGTTTTATACTGGATAGTGACTCGCAAGCGAGATCATCTCAGGACTGAGAATCACGCTGAATCATTTTGAGTGCCAGGATTTGAATAAATGGAAAAATAATGATCCTTGGTTCCAGACAGCGATTTTGTGTTTTAATGATTACATACAAAATGTTCTGATGCTGCGGCTCGTACGGTTGTACATTTGCTAAAATAAAACACGCAGCCCTGGGACTCAAGTACAAATTATGGCCACTTTAGTAAAAGTCTGCAGGCAGGGAAAAGAACGGTGGAAGTATGATAGCCTTTCTTTTATAATCCATGTAAAATAAATCCTAGCAAAGAGGAAAGGAGCATACTATTTACATCAGAATTTGAGGAAACGGGAGGTTCCATCGAAGTAAATTTCTTACATCGATGAAGCATGTCTTTGCAGTTATATTGTAGAGACGGTGCCTGGAAAGAAATCCATCCGAAGTGATTGGGGCTGCCACCTCTCTTCCACATCACACTCAACATACTGATCATAATGTGAATGTTCTCTGATCACACGAGGGACATTGTTGCATATAAGGTGTTTTCCCTATGCTGCAAACATTTGCTTTTGATGACCCTTCCTTCTCCTGTCCTTTTCAGAATCAGTTTCACCAGCCAGTGTTTGCCCTCTCTCACATCACAGTCCCCAAAGACGTATTTGTCTACAGTAGTTTGATATAAAATGCAAAGTGTGGGGCGCCTGGGTGGCTCAGTCGGTTGAGCGGCCGACTTCGGCTCAGGTCACCATCTCGCGGCCCGTGGGTTCGAGCCCCGCATCAGGCTCTGGGCTGATGGCTCAGAGCCTGGAGCCTGCTTCCGATTCTGTGTCTCCCTCTCTCTCTGCCCCTCCCCCGTTCATGCTCTGTCTCTCTCTGTCTCAAAAATAAATAAAACGTTAAAAAAAATTGAAAATGCAAAGTGTTACATCAATTTGGTAATGTTTATAGCAAAAATTATGATAATGACGGTCTCTGTTAATACCTGCCCATTGTTCAGTTTCGAGATGCAATTTTCCACATTTAATGTTATTAGATTAAGGAAGGATCGGGGCCCCTCGAACTGTCTACACCCCAACTTTTCAGTGTGCGTGAGAATCCCCGACACATGCCCCACGTCCGGCCACATTACATTTTTTTTGCCATTTCGTTATGGGTCACACCATCCCCTCTGCCGGAAAGTCCTCACATCCCCTACATTTCCATATTCAACTTACCATTCATTCCCAGATCACTCAAAGTCCACTGCTTCCTTCACAGTTTCCTATCGCATCCTGATTATACTGTTTTTAGAACCATCCACAGTGAATTGTGGTAAATTAAAACCACATCTGCCTCCATCCCGAAGACTGGGCCCTCCTTGAGAACAGGAGTGTGGTCCACTTACATGATGGTCTCTGTACTTACAACAGTACAACAGGTGGGTGCTAAAATTCATCACAGACGAATAGCTTTCTGTCTGAGTTCTATTGTCACTTACTATCAGCTCCGTCCAGTTTGCCACAATTTTGCTTGCACTCACTATGCATTAATCCGATAATGCATGTAGCCCTTCTTGTATTTAGCATAATTCTTTTTGAACCCCCCCCCCCACTTCAATTGACCGTTTCAGTAGACATGATGGGATGAGGGGAGGAAACTAGGAGGCCTCAGGGCAGAAGAGTGGGTAAGACTCAAAGTGATGTCTGGGGAATTCTACCCTCAGAAGTCGAGACAAGGGATAAAGGAATCTTCTGGTTCTCTCTCTCTCTCTTTTTCAAGATCCTCTAAAAAGGGATGGCTACGAACACAAGATACTCTGCTCCAGCAACACCAGCTCTACCCAGCGTCTCCAAATTCCTCAGTCTTTTGTCTTCCCCACTTCGGGCAAGGCCACAGGATGGCTTTCATGGGTCGGAGGCAGCCCAGAGAAAAGTGAAAACTTGTATCTTATGACTGAATTGGTAATGCGGTCGAATATTGTCCAGGCCGGATCTCACTTATTTTACTCTTTGGATTTTTAAAGCTACCGAAACATTTCCATGGCCCCGCGAGGCACGGTGAGGCGTGGGCTCCTGTAGCTGAGGCTGAAGACACCAGACGTCAGGGCCTCCCTCTGCCATGCACCCTTTTTCCTGCGCTGCTCTTCCTTATTGTCCCGACTTCAGCTTCAATTCAAATACTCGGACAGTCCTTTCTGGACCTCTGCAGGCATCCCTCCGCCCGCTTCCCAAGTGAAATAAGAGCCTGTGGCACCATCACTCCCCTTTGGCAGCTGCACACCCTTCACGTGCAGTAATCTGAAATTACTTTTCTACGGAAATATCTATTTATTTATTTTTATTTTTAAAATATATGTTTTGTTAAGTTTACTGATTTTGAGAGAGAGAGAGAGAGAGAGAGAGCAAGCAAAGGAGGGGCAGAGAAAGAGGGAGACAGGTAATCCCAAGCAGGCTCCATGTTGTCAGCACAGAGCCCGATGTGGGGTTCAAACTCACCAACTGTGAGATCGTGACCTGAGCCGAAATTAAGAGCTGGATGCCTAAGCGACTGAGCCACACAGGCGCCCCACCATAAATAATTATTAATTAAAGGCCATCTACTCCAATAGACGGTCAGCTCTCCTGGAAGACAGGAAATGCACCTGCTGAATTCTCAAATCAAATCACGTGTTGACTTGCAGACCTTTTTCTTCATTTTCTTCATTAAATGAAGCAATTCACTGTTCCTTTAAGAAGACCCCTCTAAGCTGTTCTAAAAATATGACAAGAGCCAAATGTCATAGTCTGAAGAAAAAACGTCCCTGGGCTCTGATAGAAACAATCATTTTGAATCACTGTCCTGCCATTGCCTTGTTACCCAAACGTAAGCCAGTCCCTTCCTGTGTCCAAAATGTACTTTTGTTTCTGTTTTAATTTATAAAACGGAGATCACATAGCTGTACAAAGCCATTGTAAGAATCAAATAAGGTACATAAAAAGAAAAACAAAATCTCTGGCCAATGTTTCCATCTGGAAGACAAGAGGAGAGAAATCACTGTAAACCTTCTGTTCTGGGAATGCATGGGGAGTGATGGCTGTATGCCCTTGAGTAGAGATGGCTCTTTTATGCTGAGTGGAACTGAGTTGTACGGTCGCAAAGAGCCGTAAAAGCAGTAACTATTGTTATCGTCACCGTCACTATGTATTGTGAATCTGTATACTATTTTCTCTCTCTTACAATAATTTCTATCCGTGTGCCCATTTGATTTCTCCTGCCCTTTGAGATTGATGGTGCCCCTTCCTGGTGATCAGGTACTGACGCTCCTGGAAAGAGCAGGAGGATGGCCCTGTGGTTGTCTGTAGCCTGTTCAATTACTGAAGCAGTGCATGAAGAGCTGGCGCCCTGAGCAGCCTGAGCACAGCGCCATCAGAAAGAAGAAAGGAAATGAGTTGGAAAAGAGTAATAAATCTTGAAAACAATCTTTTGGAATGGATTTGATCTGACGTGTGAGTGCAAAAGGGAGTACTATTGGGGAATGAACAAACAGGAACAGGGTCGACAATTCAAGGGGAGGCAAATTAGATGCTACATGGCAAGGGGTATGGAGAATTGGTTATTAGGTCCTTGCATCCTGACAAAGATGAATGCATTAAATAGATCATAGGAAGAATGTTTGCTAAAAGCAAGAATAATCTGTCCACGGTGAAGACTGAAAAAAAAAAATAGATACCTGGAGGAAAAAAAAAGGTTTTGGCTATAAGACTAGTTTCTCCCTTTAGAGAGAAAGAGGGGAACAGCTTGCCTTTAAAAGAAAAAGAGTATATGACTAAAGAACAATTATATTCTGACCATGGTGCATGGAACAGATTAAAATATTTTGCTAAGGCAATTATTTCAAATGCTAGTGTTTTTGTTGCTGAGAAAAACTGAAGTATCACATACCTTAAAGGAGTGGTCAGGCCAAATCTCAAACAACCCCAGGTTTATATAGCACCTTTTGGAATTTTTAACCCGTACAACAAGGCATTGTACCTTTACTGCAGCTGGGAGCCCTTTGTTTAAAACCCTGCTCATGCAATGGACTCTCCAAGCAATCACAAAGGTTGTATGGATACGATCACTTGTTCATTCATTGATTCACCTGATGCTTATTAGGATACAGACAGCATGTCAGGCACGTGGAACACAGACGTTAACAAGGGAAACAAAGCCTCAGTCTTTTCGGAACTTCTGCCCCAGTTCGGGGGGCATCCAATTTATAAGGAAGTGGACAAGGTAAATTTAGGGGTGAAGAAAATGGGACAGCATGGTGAGTCTGGTGACTGCTCCACACGTCTTTGCCTGGGATGGTCATTGCAGGCCATCCAAGGAGGTGGTATTGAGTGGGGATCTGAATAACGTAAAGGGAAATGGCATGGAAGTCTCTGGGGGTGGAAGGGGAAGAGAATGAAATGAGAAGAAGGCAAAACAAGTGTAAAGAATCAAAAAGGGAAACTCTCGGTACATGGAGAACCAAACAAGTCTGGAGGGTCTGGGCAGTGAGGAAGCGGGGAGGGCAGGCAGGACCTGTAGTGCTCAGTACAGTTAAGGGATTGGACAACTTCCCTGGGTACTCCCACTGCTAAAACCGACCCACATTACCTCTGCACCACACTGCTTACAAAATGGTACCCGATCTGTCATCTCATAACGACCTGGGGAAGGGTATCCCTCCTATTTTCCAGCGAGTACACAGTGAGTACAATGGGTACACCAGAGTTAAGGGATGCTATCACTTCTCAGCCTGCGTGAAGTACGCCAGCGCTTTCACGCATACCTTCATTAAATCCTCTTAGCAGCCACCAACATGAACTTTCCAGTGGCAGGAATGCCCTTTTGTCCTTCTCAAACCGGCAAGCTTGTTCCGTGCCGATCTGTACCTTCTGACATCATTACCCATCTAAAGCATTCTCCGCCCCCCCACCCCGTGTCACCATAATAGACTTCTGTAGAACACATATTATTAAACTGTATTATAATCACTGAGCTCCTCATCCATCTCTTACTGGACTATGAACTCAACACAGTGACTCTATCTTTTTGTCCTCAGTGATGAGTGCAGTATCTATTATAGCACTATAGACAACAAGGGAAGGGTTTAATGAAAGTCAAGGGATATGTGTATATATATATATATACATATATATATATATATGATATATACTCTATGTATTATAGATCATATATATTTCATATACTATATATACTATACTATATACACATACTATACTATATATATTATATATATATTGAAATATATATATGCATTTTTTTTTTCAATTTCAGTTTCTTCTAACCTTAGCTTTATCTAACACTTCCTGAGTGCCCTTCTCCATTAGGTCTTTAAGTACTCACTGATGTAAGACAGTAATGTTTGTTAAGGTGTTAATAGTTTCTAATGACTTCACACAAAAGCCCAGACAGGTAACACTCTGAATGTTAAGCAGCAGCCTCCTGAAGAGAGATTGCCTTAACCCAAGGTGGTCTAGATTCCAGGCTCTGGGGAAGACAGTTGAGAATATCACTTGTTATCACTTACCTAATTTCCCCTTGACTCAAAAGAGATCTTGGATTCATCCAATCACATGTTTATAGAGATTATACGAAGAGTAATGCACTGGGTTAGGTGTTAACTAGGTTAGTGGCTTAGGAGTAATCAGGAAAGATACAACTCCCCCCCAAAATGATGTCAAGTAAACACACAATTACAAACGCATGTATTAAGTGCCTCCTACGAAAGCAGTGAGCACACGGTGTATAATGGCACACAGCAGTGTGGGTCTTTCCATTGTAAAGGACTTGGGTAGATTTAGCCACTTGTCACATAGTAGGTCATCCATAAATGTCTGAAGAAGTTTTGCTTGAAGTAATATCCAAAGGGAGTCCTTAAAGATAAGAACTGTTAGATGTGAATATGTGTCAATGAGTATGTATTAATATTTGGGGTTGAGGGCTAGTGATTTAAAATTAGCAGGCTTGGGGCGCCTGGGTGGCTCAGTCGGTTGAGCATCCAACTTCGGCTCAGGTCATGATCTCGCAGTTCGTGAGTTCGAGCCCCGCGTGGGACTCTGTGCTGACAGCTCAGAGCCTGGAGCCTGCTTTGGATTCTGTGACTCCCTCTCTCTCTAACCCTCCCCCGCTCATGTTCTGTCTCTCTCTGTCTCAAAAATGAAATAAAACATTAAAAATTTTTTTTTTAATTAACAGGCTTAAATTGATTCAAACCCCCACAGCACTGGCTCTGCTAATATGGTCAGTGTGTTTAAGTCCCCTGACTCATAGTGACTTTCCAGTGACTCTGGAAAAATACCGATGGAAAAGAGCAGTTGTTTAGGGATTTGTTATGAGGGTTAAGTGAGATAATACACGAAAAACCCTTAGAACAATGTGTGGACAGTGAACATCCTTAAGTCTTGATCTTTGTCACAGTGGCTGCCGTTCTGTTATTGTTATGGAGCTAAAGCAGAGTACTTGTTAAAGGTGATAAATTATACGCGCAGGAATTCAAAATTCTTAATGTTGTACATGGGGAAAGTGAAGCTATAGGACTGATGCTACCTGACCTGTGATCATAGGTATCGCAAGCAGAGTTGAGAAATAGATGTCCGTTGATTCTCCTTCTAGTGGTTTCTGTTCCCACAAAACCACCTCCTGCGTCTCCTTCATACCCAGCTAGCCACTTTTCCATCATCCAAAATACATTGCTCAAGATGTGAGAAATTCACCACCTACTGGCCTCCACATCACCTAGATAACCAACCAAGGAACAGAGGTCACAGTATGAATGGGCAGCTCCTCTAGAAATTAGCCTGGGGAGAGGAGAGGGATAAAATCTGTGGCATATTAGATACACAGTTTTACTTCATCCTATGTGACTCATCACCCACTCTTGTTTGCTCAATCAAACAGGAGAAAGAAAGCTAAGATATAAATAGAAATGTGCCACTGGCAGGCAATAAATTCCAAAAATGAGGCAGCTTAGTCTTGATAATTTTTAGGAGATAACGATAACTCAGGGGTACCTGGGGGGCTCAGTCAGTCAAGCATGTGACTCCTGATTTCGGCTCGGTTCATGGTCTCACAGTTTGGGAGTTCGAGCCCCACATCAGGCTCTGTGCTGACAGTGCAGAGCCTGCTTGGGATTCTCTCTCTCTTCCTCCCTCTCTGCCCCTCCCCATTTCTCTCTGTCTCAAAAACTAAACTAGAAAAAAAAATGTAAATAAGAGATAAAGACAACTGGATACAGAAAGATGATATTATTTCTTTACAATAAGGAGGCATCTAGAAAATACCTGATACAGAGAAACTGAAAGACTCAGCTTACCCGTCTCTAAGTCATTTGCTTGAATGGACCAGAGGAGCCCAAGGTCACACTACTGGAATACAAAATGTGCCTAGTAGCACACCCGGAGAGAAAGATGCCATGGCAAGAACATGGACATTGCCTCAAAGAAGGATCTCTAGGAGACTGAGACAAAGGAGATTATGACAATACTTGCAACTTAGAAGGATCATTCAGGCTGCAAGACAGAGGATGTGTAGGAGGTAAGACCAGAGCCAGAGTTCCGCGTAGGCGGCTACTGTAACTACCCAGGCGAAAGATTGTGAGTCCCAAACTAGGGATCTCTACTTGGTGTGGAGAGTAAATAATGAGTTGCAGATAGAAAACATAGTGTGTGGTTGAATTTGGAGGAGTGAGATGAAACAAATCTTGGGAAAGAGTTGTGTTGGGTTAAACTGTTGGCATGAAAAGGCTGGAGAAGACAGGATTTTAGGAATAAAAGTATAGCAGCGGTGTCCTGGTGACTGGCTTTCTATATTTATAATTTAAGATATGTCATATACGTCATGTATATGTATCTTAAATTCAACACATATGAAGAATGTGCTGCACACATCTTTGCACGTTTTAAAATCATAAAATATGCAGTAATATATATTATAAACTTCATACGCCAATAACTTCCACGTGACCCATTTCTTGCAAATTCTAGCATAACTTTTTACGATTTTATTGACAACAGCAGGGTCACAAAACCAAATTCGTGAATAATTGTTTAGTATCCACGTAAGCAAACACGTCACTCACATCATTGACAAAATAATGTATGTTTGATTATATAAATAATGTTTTATTTATATTGCAAGTGAAATGAAACTGAAGACATCAAAGGTGTATGTCATAACTCCCCTTACTGATCAGTTAGCGCTGTGAGCAACTTCTTTGTTGAACTTAGGATCATCTTAACCAAATGAATATTCCTCAGTATTCTGTGCTATTCACAATGTAATGGTTACAAACATGACACACTTTATTTAATCTGTGTGATTACACTGCTGTCCACCAAGCTCTGATTTGTAGCGTTTTCCAATTTCTGTGATGTAAATATTCCCACCATGGACTGTTTCAAGTTACCAGTATGACATTGACATCCCTGAAGAGGGATTTGATACAGGGGTCACCATTGTCACCATCATATAATATGTCCAACACACAGATACTCAACAATGTAGATAATACTGAAGTGTAGTAAAATACGTAGGAAGCAATGAGTCCCTCTGCTGATCTACGTTTTTAACATAACATATTAAAACGTACATAATCGCAAGTGTCTATATAATTAAAATTTTAAGAATGGCTATGTTTAATGATCAGTTTGCAAAATTCCAGAAAATTTAACAATTGACATTCATGAGCCGATAGCATGGTTCCAGCATACCACTCTATGAAAGAAAGAAAGCTCAACGCTGGAACAATCAAGGGACAATATGTAATCACCAGGTGAAGTCAGATTTGAGGCAATTATCACAAAGGTTAGTTTTCTGTCTGTGAATGTGCGTGTTTATTTACGCGAATATTTGCTGGGGACGGGTAAGTTCTTAAAACATAAAGACTTTTACCGAATTAGTCTCATGCTTTTGTCTGGCTATAGTGTTCTATGATTTTCTTACTGCATCAGACTGCCTGTTTTCCTGACTCAGCCATGGTTTCCAACTCTGAAACATGTGCCAGGGAGATGCTCGTTCATGTACTGGCTAGGAGGCTTTAATAACAGAACATGCCTACTTGTCAGGACCACATCACCCCGGTACCGTGTCTTACCGATCACACAAACTTATGGTCAGCCTAGGTGCTTTTCCACTCCGTTTCCATCACAGCGAGGACCGAATCTCTCTTAAACTTCCAAATTTTGGCATCTGTCGATGCTGGAAAAATCTGTTATTTTCTAAACCAGCTTATTCCTTTTATTAGGCAAATTAGCTTCTCTAAAAAGGTCAATGCTGATGACTAAATTGGAATAAACTTTTATTACTGATTTCAAATATAGGCATATATGATTCTCAAGGTCAGGAGGAAGGCCATTTTTGTCGTGATGGGTATGCCAGGAACCTTGATCCAATTCCATCCCTGAAACTTATCCCTGTGCACTCTGGCTGCCCCAGAGTCTACAGCTCTCTTGGGAAAGAATGAGCCATTGAGGAGAGTTTAATAACCCTGACCGTCTTCCTGGGTTCCAGTGTGCTTCTAGGCAGCCGCGAGTAAAAAGCTCTCCAGAGGCCAGTAAAACAGTAAAATCTCAGAGGTGAAAGGCAGCTCAGCTTGGAGAGCATGAAACCCAACTTCCCTGTTTCACACATGGGGCTACTAAGATTCCTCCATGTGAAGTCGCCTTCCCAGAGGCCAGGCTGGAGAGTCCAGAGCTGGAGCCGGAGCCCAGGAGTCTACATCTCCACCCAGACAGACGTTTTCTTATCACGTCGTCCTTTCTAGATACGAGACTACACAGTATATAATTGAGACAGTGCTGCCAAACTCCAAATGCCACGGTAGTTTAGCAGGAGAGAATTCAGAGATAGGAGTAAAAAATAGTAGCGTAAATATTCGTACAAACTGGGACTGCAACAGAAACGGAGACTATAATACTAATGTTAGTGTAGCTAAGAGAGAGGGTTACTCGAGGGAGAGGATGCCGAGATGCACCTCGGGTGATTATTAGGGAATCCCTACTCTCGAGCACAGTATTTGCAATTTCTTAGCAGTTGCATTGCAACACAGCACAGCACAGAGAAAGGTAGCATAGTGACTTTCAGTTATAATACTAGATATTACCCTTACGCAACCAATTGGTTCCTCACAATTTTTTCCCAATTTATAGCACAAAAAATTTAAGGCTCAGAGCTATTAACAAACGTGGGGGGGAAATCACTTCTCTATTATATAGAAAAAAACAGTTTGTGTCAGGATTTTATGAAATCAAGGAGAGTGTTCATCCTACTATGAGAAGACAATTCTAAATATTAAAGAATATGCAATAACATACATTGATGAATAGATCTGATTATTAAAGCGTAATTTATATATGGTGAATACATGGGTCTTAAGCTTATTGTTTGAGGAGTTTTCTGAAATGCATACACCCATATAACACATAGCCGCATTAAGATCCAGAACAAGGGGTGCCTGGGTGGCTCAGTCGGTTAAGTGTCTGACTTCAGCTCAGGTCATGATCTCACGGTCTGTGAGTTCGAGCCCCGCATCCGGTTCTGTGCTGACAGCTCGGAGCCTGGAACCTGCTTCAGATTCTGTGTCTCCCTCTCTCTCTGTCCCTCCCCTGCTCATGCTCTGTCTCTCTCTGTCTCAAAAACAAATTTAAAAGCATCAAAAAAAAAAAAAAGATCCAGAACAATACACAAACATTAAAAGAACTTTTATTATTCCTTATGAGTCTTTCAAATCAAATCTCACCCCAACACCCTTTAGGATTTTATATGCATGCTGCCAATGTGCTTGATTATTTTGACTGGTTTTTGAAAGTTAAACCATGCCAGGATGAACCCCATTTAGTCTTGATGTATTATCCCTTCCCATATATTGCTGAATTTGATCCACTAATATTTTGTTTCGGATATCTGAACCCATTTTCTTGAGGGGTACTGGCCTATAAGTTTATTTTCTTGCAATGTGTTGTCTGTCTTTGGTGTTATGGATGTCTTGGCCTCGTAGATTCAGTTGGGGGATCTTTCCTCATCCTCTGTTTCCTGAGTTTGAGTGAAATTTATATTCTTTCGTTCATAACTGGTGATAAATTTACCAATAAGGGCATTTCTGTGTGGAGCTTTCCTCTGGGGAAAGTCTTCATATTTCATATTTCTTTGTCAGTTTCAGTTTCCCGTGTCTTCAAAGGAGTTCATCTATTCCATCCAAGTTGTTGAATTCGTTGGCAGAAGTTTGGTCATAATATGCCCTTATGGTTTATTTCTATTTTCTTTTGAGAGAGAGAGAGAGAGGCAGAGAGAAAGGAAGAGAGAGAATCCAATGTGGGGCTCCATCCCACGACCCTGGGATCATGACCTGAGCTGAAATCAAGAGTCGGATGCTTAACCGACTGAGTCACCAGGCACCCCTGCCCTTGCGGTTTTTTAATGTCCTTTAGATGTGAAGCAATTTTTCCTTTATCATTACTGACATTGCTAATATGCTTTTTATTGATCAATCTCCCTGTAGGAATATAAGTATATATTTACATACATATATATATTTGACTAGTTTCCTATTATCATTTTGTCAATGTATTATCTAATTTTTTTTCATTTCCCTCTAATATTTTCAGTTTATTTGTCCTTCTTTCTTAGCTTTTAAGTTGGAAGTTTATATCATTTATTTAACCTCTGTATTTTCTAATAAAAGCATATAAAGTTAGAAATTTCTCCTTTAAGTCCTTCTTGAGCTGTAATGCACAATTTTTGATATGTTGTGTCTTCATCATTGCTCAGTTAAAAATAACTTCTGATTTCTTCTTCATCCTGTGAATAATTTGGAAGTGTGTTGTACATAAGTATAAAGTTTGGGGGGATTTTCCAGATATCATTTGTTATTGATTTTTAATTTAATTCTTTTTTAAAATCAGAGGATATATACTGTATCATTTCCATTTTTAACATGTTGAGAACTCTTTTATGATCCAATATGTAGTATATCTTCTTTACTGTTCCATGTGCACTTGAAAATAATGTGCATTCTGCTGTTGTGGAATATAAGTTTCTATAAATGTCACTTATGTTATTTTGGTTTATAATTTTGAGGTAATAACTTTTTATCATTTTGTTATCTGCTAAAATCTCCAAGTATTATTGTAAATTTTTCTATTTCTTCATTTAATTCTGTCAGTTAAATGCTTCATGAATTTTTCCAGCTTTGTTGAGATATAATTGACATATTACATTGTGTAAAGTATACAGTGTGATGATCTGATACATATGTTCATTGTGACATGCTTGTCACAATAAAGAGAGATCATGCATCCCTCACATAATTCCTGTTTAGTTGTTATGGTTATGGTGCTTCCTGTATTATTATTTTTTTAAGTTTATTTATTTATTTTGAGATAAAGAGAGAGCATGAGCTGGGGAGGGGCAGAGAGAGAGGGGGAGAGAATCCCAAGCAGGCTCCACACTGTCAGAGCAGAGTCAGATGCAGGGCTCGAACTAACAAAACATGAGACCATGACCTGAGCCGAAATCAAGAGTCAGACTTGTTAAACAGTGAGCCACCGTGATGCCCTGATACTTCTTTAATATTAAACTTTGTTGCTGAGTGTCTATTTTGGACTGCTAAGTCTTCTTGATGAACTGTTCCTTTTGTCATTATGAAACAGCCAGGTTTACCTCAAGGCAACACTTCTCACCTTGAAATTTATTCTGTCCAGAATTAATATAGCATATTATTATAGTCCAAGGTTTTGGAGTTCAGGTATTTTCTACTTGTTTAATCTCTAGTTCTTTATACTAAAACACTTCTCTCATAAAAGGCAAATAGTAGGTTTTATGTTTTTGTCCAGTCTGATGGTCACTGCTTTTCAACTGGAATACTTAGTCAATTTACATTTAATATACTGATGTGTTTGGTTTTAAGTCTATCATATTGTTATTTATTATCAATTTGATTTATTTTTTTTCTCTCCTCTCCTGCTATGTTTTGGGTGAATCTAACTCTATCTATCTGTCTATCTATCTATCTATCTATCTATCTATCTATCTATCTATCTATCCAGTATTCCTTTTTATCCCTCCTCCTTTGGTTTTAGATGAATATTGATTTTATAGTTTCCTATACTTAGTAGGAATCTGCTAAGTATCATCTGCTATGAATTAATATGCCACTTCTTGTAGTATATAAGGACCTTATAGAAGTATACTTGCACATTTCCAGTCCTTTGTTCTATTGTTCTCATGCATTTACCTCTACTTATGTAACAAACATTACAATGAATCACTCTCATTTCTGCTTTAAAGAATCAAGTGTCTCTTAAAGAAGCTGACGAAGAGGACATATAATTTCACACATATTTCCCGCCCCCAATGCTCTACCCTCCACAGTACAGATTCAAGTTTCCAGTGGACATCATTTCCATTCAGCCTAAAGGACTATGTTAGGTTCTGAGATACTGAAAACAAAAAGGGAAACAAAAATCTTCTCAATTTTACTTGAGTGATCAGTCTCAAGGCTTATTAGAAACCCTAAAGATAACCTGAGCTAAAATTTTAGTTGTCAAAATCAGTTGGGTCATTTAAAGCAATTACCCACATATATTCATCGAGGCTTGTGCCAGCAGTGGCACATAATATAATCAAAACGAGGCTCCCGACTAGAAAAACTGAAAATATGACAAACTGCTTATAAAACAGAAGTGTTATGACGGAACACATTTATTTTTAAGACTGCACTTAAATTTTACAAAACTGGTTATGACTTTTTTTTCCCTAATGTGTGTGCCTGGTTCGATGCTGAAAATTTTAAATATTTCCCTTGGATCCTGCACCATATATATTATTACCATCACTTTTTAAATGAAGAAACATGGGTCAAAGAACCGAAGTAACTCACTCCAAGTATTATAGTTTGAAAAGGTCAGGCCAGAATTTGAGTACAAGAATTTCACTCCAAGTCAATTCATTTTATGTGTCCACAAAATATTAGCAAGAAATTTCTCCAATAGAAAGTTTATTGAGAAAACATTTTATGATTCACATGTGATTCAGTGTGCTAAGGACCTAGAGTTAAAAGAGTAGACTTTAAATGCCCTCAGGCAAGTTACTAAGTTTTCTGAGTCAACATTCCCTTGGAGCCACTGAGAATACTAAGTGGCTGGAATAGCATGGATGTTCCTTTTTTTTTTTTTTTTAATGAATACAACCATAAATAAATGTAACCTTTCCACAATTGATAATTATATAAATGTAAGGATTCAGTTTGGATGACAGGAGAAAAAGATTTTCAGAATACCTTTATTTTTTACATAGTTTAGATATAAATTCTAAAATTTAGAATTTTTTAAAAAACCTCATTTATTTGAAGTAGTTTCCATTAAATTACTAAGACAAGGGGTCTTTTTAAACCCATTTTAATACAAAAATTTTAATCACTATATTAGTTGGTTTTGTTAAAATAAATGTCATTTGGTTTCTCAGAATACGTGATTCGTTTGCAGTGATATTTGACTACATACAATAATTTGTTCGT
This sequence comes from Prionailurus bengalensis, assembly GCF_016509475.1. Classification (NCBI taxonomy): domain Eukaryota; kingdom Metazoa; phylum Chordata; class Mammalia; order Carnivora; family Felidae; genus Prionailurus; species Prionailurus bengalensis. The sequence goes on along the minus strand of NC_057353.1, from coordinate 77,582,112 downwards.
ATTATGCTTTCCAATTCCATAAAATACATAGAGGTTCAAAAGTTTGTGCAATGTGATTACTTTTTTTTTTTTTTTTTTTAGAATCAAAGAGCCTTCAGTCACATATAAAATCTGAGATATAGAAAATCAGAAGCAAGACAGCTTTGGAGCAGAATGATGTGATAATTAGGAGAATGATATTTGAAGTCACTGAAAAATTCATCTTAATTCTCGACTCCAAAACATGATGTATGATCTTGAGCAAATTAGTTGACATTTGTTTGCCTCAGTTTCTTGATCTGTGAAATTAAGATAATAATAGGACTTATGTCATACTCTTGCTATAAGAATTAGGGGGATAAGGCATATATTGCATTATCAATTATACAGTTTTTAATAGATTATAGATGGAATAAGTGAGTAATAACAATTAGAGGTGGTGTATTATACTCACTAATTTGATTCAAGTCATAGGTCTCCTATATACTGTCTGTGTGACCTTGGGTGACTCTGTGCTTTCTCTAAACTAGAAATACCAATAGTAATTGCATCGTAAGTACACTGGCATGTTTAAATAAGACAGTAATAAAGCTAGCATTAACTGAAAATCTACAATACGTGAGACATGATGTTCTGAATCTCGTTGTGTTTAAGAGGTAGTAAAGTGTGGGATGAAGAGTGTCAATCTGAACCGTCTGGCCCAAGTTCATATCACATCTGGGTCCTGCCACTCATCAACTATCAACATCAGCAAGTTGCCCGACCTTAGTGTGTGTTGGTTTCCTCATATGGAAAAGAGATGATGATAATGTCTAACAGGTAGCGTCTGACAAATAGGGTTGCCGTGAGTACTGGCAAATGGGAAGTACTCCATTCCTGTCACTTGCTTTATCATCTGTACTAGAGTATGTACAATTATGCTCTGAGCTTGGAAATTAGCTTTCGTTTCATTCTCAGGGCTTCCAATAAGCGGCTTGTTGAATATCAGATCTGCCACTGAGACTTTCTGTGCCTCATTATTCCCCTCTGTGAAATGCAAATACTAAAACCTAACCCGGCCACATGAACAGGTATCAGACGTGTACATGCCATTAAAGGGATCATAGCCTTAAACCAAGAAGGTCCTGGAGACCCAACTGCCTAACCATACATTTCCTACATTAGGAACCTCACGGTCCCTGACTTGTCCACATTCACACATAGGGACTAGTATTCCCAGATTTGACTTACGTTTTTTCCATATCTACGTTGCTTTTCACCACATCTCCCACCAGGGTCTTTGGATCTTGAAACGGGGGAGCCAACTGTCAATTTCTTTCAGCAAAAACACCAAGGACAAACCTGTTGTTGAATACGTTGGAAATCTTATCTACAGGGAGGGCAGGCTCGAATGTACAGTAAATCTAATTGAGAAAGAAGTAGCAATCGCTCAGTAGCAAATCCCCGTGGGGGGCGGGGGGATTTGGTATATGGTGGATGGCACATGCTGATGCTGCGTTTTCGTCTGCACTTACACAAGAGCGCGAAGGCGACCTTACTCATTGAATCATGGTATCAGATTAACCTTGTCTGAGGCTGGTTTTCCATGAGACGATGTATATCCAACAGAAGAATAACATGGTCAGACGGTGAGTGCTTGGCCACATTCCAGAGGTCAGGGACTACTTTTTGTTTTTCCTTCCTCAGAGTTAAACTCTATATTCAACTGTCGTCTCTCATCAGCGTGACCTTGGCCAAGAAACTTAACCTTTCTGACACTCAGGCTTCTCACCTGTCTACTGAGGATGTTGCTGCAGAGATTGAATTCGGGCATCTATTTTGGCGACCTGTCTTGTGGCTGGATCTTCAAAAGGGCTCAGAGACCGCGAGTGTGTTCTCTCTGATGCTCTGGGGTAATACTACACATAACTCTGTTTTTCAGAGTTTCACACATAAATGTTCCAGTACTTCTTGGATTCCACTGTTTAATTAAAGCCTCCAAGTGATTGGCTCACTTCTCAGACGGCTTCATCTGCTCCCGAGAAAACCCTAGGAGAGAATCGCAGCCAGGCAACCCAGCTGTTCGCCCAGAAGGGAAGCAGCTCGAACACAGTATTTCTGCCAGCACGAGACTCCCTGTGGGATCACTGCACGTCCTGCCTTCTTTGCTTATTTAGTGCTGATGGGTCACGTGTGACAACGGCATCTCTCCGTTTTGCTGTCTAAAAAGGTGGTTATGGTCCTCCTCCCAACTGCCGGGGCCGGCCAAGGAGGTGAAAATCGTGGCAATCTGCACCTGCTCCTGAATGCTGGATTGTCACAGGCCTCTGCTTTAGGGTATTCAGATTTAGGAGAGCCCATGGCCTTAGCAGGTAGGCTGGGCTGTGTTACAGACCGGCATCTCTCTCTCTCAGTTCAAAGAAAGCAGGGGAGCAGACAACTATCACATTTGGGGTTCCATTCTTCACACACAGTCATGGGCAATCTTGGGAAAGCTAAAGCCTCAGCCCTGCTTTTCAAAGGGAAAAACAACGGACAATCCCCAAGTCTTAACGGCTGGTGCCAGAACCGACAGAAAAAACATTTCCAAACAGTGAATAATCGCCAACAAATAAAACGAGCAAGAATGTTAGGGAAAGGTGACTCAGTTAACCGTCAATTATCTCCAAAGAAAATTATATCACAAAATCACTGTTAAGTGAAGGCACAATACAAAATGCGCAAGTAAAAATTAAGAGAGCTACTACCAAATTTTGTCTGGCAGTTAATTAATACAAATATTAGGTTATTTTTTATAGATGTGATATATGTTAGCTTCTTCATTTAGTACTTTTGAGTGATTTAACCATCCTGGTTAAATACCCAGTTTCCTGCCTTACTTTTTTATTTATATTTTATATATTTTCTTTAAGCAGCCTCCCAGCCCCAAACTTTTAGCACCTAAAAACCTGAAGCCTAAAGTCCACTACTAGATTATAAGCTTTGACAGACCACTTTTACCAGCAGATGACTCAATCGTCACATATTTTGTCGCATCTCTGCTAAATCTGCTCATATGGAAACAAAAAAGGCTGGTGAATGCCTTAATATAAAGTGAAAGAAAGAAAGGGCGTTGATATCCATCCATGCTTAACCCGGGAGAATTAATCACACATTGCAGGCTGTTAGGGGTAAAGACTATGATAAAGATATCTGGAAAACGTGTCCCTTCTTCTCTGTTTCCACTGAATAATCTGTCACAGTCTGTGTGGGTAATTGCAGTGGCCAGCTCTTTCTTCTCTCCCCTTCCAGTCTCCGTGCATCTATTCCAGGCTTCACACAGCTACCAGAATCTTCTTTTTAAACCCTACATCCGCCATATTCTTCACATCTTGCTGAGGTCGCTACTTGTGCCTATGATGCCTTTATCCTTTCTCCAGATTTTAAAAAGGGACAGCTCCAGGAGGACAAGCCTCATGAGCACTGGCTTAGTAAAACAAGGAATCTCTGTACCAAAAAAAAAAAAAAAAAAAAAAAATTGTTTTAAGTACCAGACTTAGGAGACAAGGCTTGGCTTGGCTTATAGAGCTCGAATGAAATTTTATTCTCAGCTGCTTCTTCGTGCAGGTGATGCATGTATTTCACATTCTGAAGAGGTGTTAGAGGCTCACCTCACCCGCTTTGCTTGCAGGTGGATGCCAACTTCCCAGGCATATTGCATAAGACCTTTTACCACCTGCCATTCTCTCTTTTAGACCATGGAGCCTAGTCAAATGAAACTAACTGCCGGTTTCTGCACTTTGAGTTCTCCTTATTTTTTATTTTGTATGTATGTATGTATTTATTTATTTTTTATTTTTACTGTGGTGCCGTATTTCAAAGTTTATTTTTACGGAGCTCAAGCCCATCTCGGCAGAGTCATTTCCAACCATCTCTGAAACTCAGGTCAAGAGTCTTACTCTTCAAAAAAGTGTCATTGCCCCTGTGTCTGCATGACTATCCTCTTCATAGGGTAAGTCCTATCCTATCCGTCGATGGCACGCCGGACTCAGCTGCGCTGTACTGATCGTACCGTATCATACTGTGGGGTTGATCTATTCACCACAATGTGAGCCAATGTGAGCCAATGTGAGCCAATGTGAGGAGATGCGAGGCCAGGGATTTCATCTGTGAGCTCTGTAGCCTCGGTCTCTCCTAATGCACCCGAAACACCCTCGTTTCCACCATTATCACTACTGTCCTCATCATGACGATTTATGGAGACATACACAGTGACTCGCTTACTCACATAAAGCCAGGGCATTGGAGCATCTTCTTATTTAATGCAGACTTTTCCCACAGTAGCTCCAAACACCACCCCCTTAATTTGTCTAGACTTTAAGTATCATATCATTAATTGATAGAAGTAATTTTGGTGCTTTTTAATATAGCAAATCTCTAGTGAGCAGTAAAATCACTGGAGAGCATAAAATATGCAGACCCTTTTAATTTCACAGTAAGTTCAGAGCTAATTTAAACGTGGAGCTCCAGGGATTGGAGCCTAGTGGACTTTGGGTGCATTATGGTTTATTCCATCGTATCACATGACCTCACGTGGCACACTGATTCTTTCATTAAGGGACAGGGCGAGGCCCTGTAATGTTCTGAACAGCGTAGCACCATTCTGTGGGTCCTCGCCGCCCAGACCATGATCCTCAAACAGGGTACGCATCCCCCTGGGATGGGGGTGTGTTAGAGGAATAACACGCCAGGCACTGCTAAACACAGGCAGGATCCCTGGGGTATCAATTCTGCCTACAGATTCGGGAGAGATCGATCCTATCAAAGTGAATAGCAATGTATCATTGGCCACAGAATATACTTACATTTTAAAGATGAAACATCAGAGTTCAAAGAAGTTTTCAACTTATGTCAGGCCACTGTGTGCTGGGTTACTAGACTTCCCTATGCTCTCTTTGCTCTGTCTTTACAGTCATGTCGGTGAAAAATATTAAGTAGTGCAGACCTATCGCTCACAAACCCAACTTCTCACCACAGGATACAAAATCCTTCAAGATCTGGCCTCTGGCTACCTTTCTCGTCCCAACTTCTGCTGCCCATTTCTTCATACGCTGTACTTGCTAGCCTCTGGGACTTAGACTAAGTGCTCACACAGTAGACACCCTACATGTTTGTCCTTAAAACAAGCCAGCCACGTGCACACGTGGCTTTTCATGACTGTGCCCCCAGATCTTTCCCTGCTTGTCCCGGATGGTTTATTCTGTCTCCAGACAGCTGTGACTACTTGGCTTCATAGAGAAAATAGTCACCTCCATGAAACTGCACCCTCAGTATTTGAAGCTCCTTTTCCCCCCCCATTTTCAGACCTAATATACTGTAGGCTTGTCAAATTACTGGGAGTCTCTGAAATATCTCCTAATATTTCCTGCCTTTGTGACTGCTTCCCTGTCCTTCACTTCCTTGAATTTACTAGAAATTCCTCCCCACTCCATTCTTCCCACCTGACAGGATACCCCTAACTCTTTAGGGCAAGAGCCACATCAATGCCTGCTCTAGCCTCAGTGATATGAGAACTTAAGTTGGATACCACAGTAGAATGTTCTTCAGCCTTGCAATGTGGTTCTTGCCCTATGCCTCTCACTCAGTAGGCTAAATCTGTAGAAAATCGGGAGAGTATAATATTTTTGTGTGTCTTCAGGGACTAGGATACTGTAAAACACACAAATACGCACACACCAACTTACTGAATGAAGAAAGAATCAGTGATTGGGTAATGTAAGAATCCCCAAAATATATATTGAACTGAATGGGAATATTTATTGTTTATACTTATAGGATACGTTATTTTATTTATTTTTATATTTTATTATTTAAAAAAATTTAAACGCTCATTTATTATTGAGAGACAGAAAGAGACAGAGCTTGAGCGTGGGAGACACAGAATCTGAAGCAGGCTCCAGGCTCTGAGCTGTCAGCCCAGAGCCCGACGCGGGGCTCGAACTCATGAACCGTGAGATTATGACCTGAGCCCAAGCCAGATTCTTAACCGACTGAGCCACCCTGGTGCCCCTTATTTCACATTTTAAAAAGTCAAATACAGAGAAATTTTGGAGAATATCTGCTAGACACAGTGGCTGACTTTTAGGAAAAAACAAACAAACAAACAGCAAAAAGCACTACAATTAGACTTCCTGGCAATAATTCATCACCAGGTAAAATCTGTCTCTTGAGCCCACCGTCACTGACACAATTTGAACCAGAGCGCAGTAGATGCTGCTTATTTGCATTATGTCCTACAGCCGAAAGATGGTGCAAAGGGCAAGGAGACATATACTCAGATGAATGGAAGGCGCTGTAAACAGAGAGAACAGCCAAGGGCCAAAGATCGGAAAGGTTGTAGCAAGGGCAGAAAATTTGAGAAATGGAGTATGGTGATTACAGTGATTGAATGACTGATTAGAGCACTTGGAGACTGGATTAAACCTGATAATCACCACGGATAAGCTCGTGGAAGAATATTGGCTGATGTTGAAACACATTTTCCATGTATGCTTCTTAAAAAGGGGTTCTGAATTCCATTTCCAAAAAGGAGGTCCAAAAATGGTTGAAGTGGCTCTATCCTTATGGTGTGTTTAAAGTCTACAAGTTATGCCTGAAGCTCAAGCATACGTATAAAAATGTGTGATCGATATATAGTCACTCCTTTATGTGACATGCATAACTCTAAATACAAGTCACGTTCTGATCTCTTGAGATTGACATTCTCAAAGGAAAACCATGAAGACTGTGTTTTTGCTTTCTTTCCTTTTTTTTTTTTTTAATCACCTGTCCTTTTCATCTCCTCATTGCATTTACCCAGTTCCTCTATGGAAAAGGCACTCATCAGACAATTGTGCAATGACTAACGTGAAAAGACAGGAGGTGTTTAAGGGTAGGACACATCAATATATATTTTGCTAATGTGGAATTTGGATTTGTACAATTTATACTTATTTCTTTTCTCTTTTAAATACAGAATTTACTTAGCCTTTTACAAACGGATTATACTTCCTGGCATCATATCATTTTATTGAAATAAGAAGTCTTTGGCCAGCCAATGTCAATAATAGCAATTAATATTTATTAAATAACATTATGGATAACAATTGCTTTGATTGGGTGATTCTGTGAAACCACAACCACCCAAACAGCTATTGAATGAGCTAGATGCTCAAGGTCAAATAGCTTGTACATGGTTGAGAAGGGGTCTACCTCTGAATCTGTTTCACTCTATAACTCATGCTTTAGTGTCTCAGTTTCCCAGGTACCATTTTGTCCAGGACTATTACTTTTTTCACTTGGGGAAAAGGGGGTCTAGGACAGGGGTGAATGACAAAAATCAATGGCTTAATAGTGGCAGAACTAGAATTAGTGTTTAGGCTCCTGAGTCCCATTATCTTTCAAGTATACTTTTCAATTTGCTTTAGATGATAAAAATCAGAATTTCAAGGTTTCTTGGGCACCTGGGTGGCTCAGTCAGTTGAGCATCCAACTCTTGAGTTTGGCTCAGGTCATGATCTTGCAGTTTTTGAGATTGAGTCTCATGTCAGGCTCCATGTGCAGAGCTTCCTTGGGATTCTCTCTCTCCTTGCTCTGCCCCTCCCCCTCCCCCAAAATAAATAAATAAACTTAAAAAAAAGAATTTCAGGGTTTCTTAAAACCTAAGAGTCACTCTACAGAGAAAGGGGAACACTACTGTACTATTGGTAAGTATGCAAACTGGTACAGCCATTCTGGAAAACAGTACAAGAGGTTCCTCAAAACATTAAAAATAGAACTACCCTATCATCTGAAAACTGCTCTAGTAGATACTTATCCAAAGGACACAAAAATACAGATCTGAAGGGGTACATGCACGCCCATGGTTATAGCAGCATTATCAACAATAGCCAAATTATGGAAAAGAGCCCAAATGTCTATTAACAGATGAATGGATTAAGAAGATACGGTGAGTGTGTGTGTGTGTGTGTGTGTGTGTGTGTGTGTGTAATGGAATACTAATTGGTGGTGAGAAAGATTGAAATCTTGCCATTTGCAACAATGTGGATGCAACTAGAGTGTGTTATGCTAAGTGAAATAAGTTAGTCTGAGAAAGACAAATACCATATGATTTCATTCCTCTGTGGAATTTAAGAAACAAAACAGACGGACATATTGGAGTGGGGCAGGGGAGAAAAAAGAGAGAGGGAAACAAACTATAAGAGACTCTTATGACTATGGAGGGAGGTGGGTGGGGATGGGCAAGATGGGTGATGGGTATTAGTCCGTCCTAGTGTGATGAGCACCAGGTATTGTATGTAAGTGACGAATCACTCAATTCTACTCCTGAAACCAATATGACACTGTATGTTAACTAAAATTTAAATAAAAATTTGAAAAGGAGAAAAAAAACAAAGAGTCACTCTTAATTTAGCACTTAACATTGTGCTAATTATGTGCCAATCCTCTAACCCCCTTACATGGACTAACTCATCTAATCTCCACAGCAACCTTCTAGGTAGGTACTATGACCCCCTCTGTTTCACAGTGAGGATCTGAGGCACAGATTGGTTAACCCATCTGTCTCAGAGCACATAACTAGTGAATGGCAGATTCAAGATTGAATCCAGACAGTCTGGTTCTAGACTTCACACTCTTGACCACTCAGATAGGCTCCTTCTTTTCCAGCTATAGCTAATAGGTGGCAGGGCCATTATAGTCACACAATCATGCAAGGAGGAATGGGGGTCTGTCCAAATGTCTTTTCCCCACATATTTGCCACATCTGAAATAACTCCCTTAGAATTACTCTGAACTAGAACATTTTTCTTTCAACCAGTAGAACAAAAATGAAAACTACTCTAGATAAAACCTATTTCTGCGACACACTGGCATCGGTGACCCTGCAACAACTGACTTGGTGAAGTTCAGTTTCCACAGAAGCAAAGTTCCTGCCCTGCCTACAACCCAATATTTATTTGGAGGAACAGACAACAACATTTTAAGTGTACGTATATGTAAAATGCTTTAAATAAAAATTATAAATATGAAAGAAAAGGCTGTTGTTCTTTTTAACAATTATAGTAATTTAGCAGAATCATGACCAATGTCAGTTTCAAACACGACATAACCTCTCTCAAAATACAGCAGTGTCTGGGGTGTATCATGTTACATCGGTATACTCCCTGAAATATTCAGTAAGTACATTCATATTTTATGTCATTCTTTCTTTCGATGGATATTTTCTGAGGACCGAAAGTGTAAGATGTTCACTTTTTCAAGACCGACTTATGATCATTTAACTCATTGGGAATTCTGACACTGAAGTTAAATGGTTCAAGATGAGAGGCATCACAGAGGTGGGCACTACTTTGTCAAAGGGAAGGCCTTGTTTATGTTAACACTGTCCTTATGTGCTGAGTACAATGTAGAAACTTAATGAGTGCTTCTTGAATCAACTGAAATAGACATTCACCCAAAACACACAGCTTTCCTCCATGTGTTTATTATAGAAGCATTTTACCAGCGCTGGAGAGGAAACTGGACACTTATTTTAATACTATGTCCCAATTCCTGGAAGCAAATTTGTGTTCATTACTAATTACATTAAATCTAAATGTGTATGCCTCATGCTCTCCATACTGATGGGGCTACTGGATATGACTTGAATTAGATATGAAGGATGCCATTCCGTACATCACCAAGCTATTAGAGATTTTTTTTCAAGTTTATTTAATTATTTTGAGACATAGAGAGAGAGCATGGGCAGGGGAGGGGCAGAGAGAGAGAAAGAGAGAGCATTCGAAGCAGGCTCCACACAGTGCAGAGGCCAACTTGGGACTTGAACTCACAAACTGTGAGATCATGACCTGAGCGGAAATCAAGAGTCAGATGCTTAACCTACTGAACCACCCAGGTGCCCCAAGTTATTAGAGATTTAAAGAACACAGAGCGACTTGGGATGACTTCCTATCACGCTTATTGTGTATCCTATAGTAACAGTATCTGTCTGAGGTTAACTCCAGTGTGTTTCATGAGTTGTCGTGAGGGGCGGGGGTCGGGGGAGGAGGAGAAAGAGCTACACTTACGATAGTGATGGTTTCAATTGCCCAGATTCGATACCACCCTCTTCATTCCTTTGGGGCTGTTTCCCAGCACTTATTATATTTCATTGGAATTTTACTAGTTTGCTTCTGTCGTGGAATAACTTTTGATTATAATAATACTTAAAGGTAATCACAGAAATTGTTTGGCCTGGTTTCTCCACATTAAAAATATGGAGAATGTGGCCATTTAGAAGATTCCCCTAAGATTTCTCCCAAATCATGCAGTTGGATGGTAGGGAAGCTGAAACTGAAGTTCACACTTCCTGGTTCTTAGCTCAGAGATCATTTTCCTGCAAGTGACCTTATTTAGGGTACAATGTCTAGGTTTTTATGCTCGGTACAAATATCCCAAGCTTCTGTATCAGTTGAATTCAGAAAGTAACTCTCCCAGTGCGCATGTGCACACACTCAAACACACACACACACACACACACAGAACTTGATACAACTTTATACAACTCTAGCTCTGAGAGACGTCTGGAAGGGCAGGCGTCAAGAACAATACAAAGTGGAGCACCTGGGTGGCTCAGTCGGTTGAGCGTCCGACTTTGGCTCAGGTCATGATCTCACAGCTTGTGAGTTCGAGCCCCACATCCGACTTGCTGCTGTCAGCACAGAGCCCACTTTGGATCCTCTGTCTCCCACTCCCTCTGCCCCTCCCCCCTCATGAGTGCATTCTCTCTCTCTCTCTCTCTCTCTGTCTCTCTCAAAAATAAACAAACATTAAAAAGGAACCATACAAAATTAATCACGTGTGATCTCACATCTTCTGTACACAAACCAGGTTTTTTTTTTCCCTTCTGATTTTATAAATGAGAATGAAATGTTCTGATTCTATGGCTGATGAGATGAAAGAGATTTCCAGTATCACGACTGGTCGTGACAGATGCAGGTTTCCCGATGAGGCGTGTGTCACTGTGTCACAGTTTACTCTCAACGCTGACCCTCCTTTTGATGACTTCTCACAGGTCAGTGAGTTCTGGAGAAACACAAATCCCTGGCTTATGTGCCTTTTTTCATATGTACAAATGTCCGAGAACTTGGGAGGTAGAGAAGTAGGCTTAGGGAGGGAAAATTCAGAAAGTCAACATTATTTTCTCAATATCTGTATTAAATTGTTATAAGAAATAGATCTCAGACCAAAGTGTCCATTTTTTCAGGGAGATGAGTTCCATCTCATATTATGAAGGGATTTCTGTCAAAGCATCAAGTCAATGGGATTGGCTGCTGGGACATGAATTTCCTATTTTCTTAGGTATTATGCCTTAATTCTGTGACTTATTTTTCCCATTTGTCTCCTTTCTCCTATTCTACCTTTCTTGCACAGTATTTCTGTAATACCTCATGTGTGCTGAGCACTATGACCGCCATTGAGAATAAAAGCAAGAAAAGGTTGACACTTTTTAAGAATTCTCATTCTATTGGTAGATACAGACTCACAGAAAATTATAATATAATGTGGAGAATGGAAAGATAAAGGCAGAGAAATTCAAGGACATGCAGAGGGGAGACCTAATCCATGCAAGGAGGAGCTAGAAAATACTATGTGGAATAAAGCTAAGGATAAATGAATAAGGACCAATAAGGCCAAGGGGACAGGGTAACAAAGGAATGTGGGCATTTGAAGCAGAAGAAATGGACTGCTCGTAAGGAGCCACAAAAGACAAAGGGGAAGAGGGTGCTTGCTGTCCAGGGGATTAACATAAAATAGTTATTTTTGTATCTACCTGTCAATTTCTTTGCCTTTGATTTTACGTTCCTTGCAGTGGCCATGAGCTTTTCTTCAGGGCGTCTTCAGCTGAGAAGTAAGTTACCCTACGTTGGTGAGAAGGATAAGAATTTTCCCAGAAGATGTAAAGAGTCGGAGGTGAGGGGGGAAGATTCCTTTTTCAAAATGAAAACATAACGTGGTTATATAACACCTTGAAATAAATTATTGACCTTGTGGGCCAGTGGTACCACATGGAAGATAAGCATCCATATCATTGGACTATCAGGAATTGCCTTGCAAAACAGCTCCGCAAACTGCAAACTGATCAGGGATTTTCCACCGTGACTGGCAGTCTGGACGACTGAAAAACGCACAAGTGTAGGAGGCAGGTAGACCTTCCGACACTGACCTTCTGTCAGTTGTTGGCCTTCTCTGAGCTTTCTTCTCCTTATAGGCAAAATGAGAATTAAATTACCTAACTCTTTAGCTCAGAAGAAAATTCAACTGGATTCTGTTCTATCCACTGCCCCTCGATGAATGATGATGGCTTCTCCCCAATATTTTATATGTATATCCAAAGAGGGCATAGTAGAATTAGAGAATATGAGAGGCTGAAATCTCTTAGAGAGCATTTCATGCCTCTTAACGCATTTTTTCATCCACTCATTTTATTATCCATTCATGTAATCAATGTAATTGGTCTCCTACTACAACTTGGGTGCCGCACATGCCCCAAGATAAAACACAGCCTTGGTGTAGAGGAGACCACAATGTGACGAAGACAGGGACACAGAAACAGATATTATCCAGTCTAGTGGGTTCTGTAATAGAATAAGGCGTGGTGAGGAAAGGAGGGAGCGATTTACTCTGCCATCGGGTCAACTGCCAGGTTTGGGACCAGCGAATTCGGAGGAGTGCTCCCTCGTGTACAACAGAGGATTGTCCAAACCTCTGGCCATGAAGAGTCAGAGGCAGGAGGCAGCTTCGTGGCAAGGCTGTTGAGGCAAGAGGAATGGGAACCAAGAGTACAGGCTGCAACAGCAGTTTCTTCCCTTCCTTCTGGAGGCCCTGCTAACTCTCTGTCCTTTGCCCAAATACCTGGCTTTTCTCCCATTTTGGTCCTGGGTTTGCTTAATCCGAACTGGCAGTGCCACTGCAATAAAACTGCAAAAAACTGAAGGATTCTGGGTGAGTGGTCAGGACTCCTGGATCCCTGCCCTTGATTAGCTGGTAAGTGACCCATCCTCGCCATATTTACAAATTAGAATTTTTTTTTTTTTTTATAATTTGGTGTTCATGCAATCCCTTAGCTTAAGTTCCATGCAAACACACAAACAAATGGGTGAACAAACAAAAAGAGCTCTGAGTTTTATTATTCTAGTTCATGTTAACATATGCATCATTAAGTATAGCATTCATTGATAATGCTGGTGTTGTTGCTGGGGAGTTAATGACCAATAAGTCCCGAAGGAAACATGGACTCCAGAGGGAAGGCCTCTGTGAAAGGCAGCTGTGTGCCCAGTGATACAATAAATGTAGCATATCCACCTCTCATTGGGTTTTCATAATAAATCTCTGTGTTGGGTATTTGAATCTCCACTTTATAGGGGCAGGCAACAAAGAGCGGATATATTTGAAATTTTCCCAAGGTTAAAAGAATTAGCAAAAAATGGAAAGGACACTTAAACCCTCGGCTCAATGACACTAAAAGTCTCTCCTCCTCCCTCTCCCCCTCCCCCTCCTCCTTCTTCTTCTTCTTCTTTTTTTCCTAAAAGACTCAGCTGGGGGCGCCTGGGTGGCTCAATCAGTTAAGCATCTGACTTCAACTCAGGTCATGATCTCATGGTTCATGGGTTCAAGCCCCGCATTGAGCCCTGTGCTGACAGCTCAGAGCCTGGAACCTACTTTGGATTCTGTGTCTCCCTCTCTCTCTGCCCCTCCTCTGCTCCTGCTCGGTCTCTCTCTTTCTCTTAAAAATAAATAAATGTTAACAAAATTGTAAAAATAAATAAATAAAAGACCCATCGAACTGAAGCTGTCACAGTGATTTCGCTGGTTTCAAAACGATCACCATGGCCAGAGTGCCGGCAGGGTCTGCCCACTTAAAAGTGTCTCTTTAAGCTTAAAAAGCTCACTTGAAAAAATAAACACTAACACATGTTCTCTGAGACCCCGAAATTCTCATAAAATATCAGACATCAGAAGGAGAGGCAATAAATGTCACAAGCTGCCTGAACCAGTGTATCTCTCAATTAGCCACCATCCAGGATAATAAAGTTATATGGCAGTCAAAGTTACAGTTAAGTTCTTAGCCTCTTTTCCAAAGTAGATTCTTACATGGGAAAAGGAAAGAACAAAAGAGAATTAGCCAAGCAGAGGGCATTCTAATTAGTGTGCCATGTGTCACAACCCTCACGTTCATCACTTTCTGAAACTGGCTCATAGCACCTCAAAGATGACAATTTTTCCCTGTGTAACACTCACCTTCTATACACCTGGGTCTGGTAGATATTTTAGTCTCCTCCAATTATTTTTCCTGTTAGTACTCTCACGCAGAAATATTAATCATTTTGAACACATCAGATGAGGTTAGGTGCTGAATGAATATCGCTTAAAGAATATGTCACATGACGTCTCACTTATGGGATCACTGGCATTGAGGATAAAGAGCTTACCATTTCAAACTCTTCCCTCTATAGATGAAAAAACTGAGGTTCTGAGTAGACATGTGCTTCGACGCGATCTTGCAGTGACTAAGGGCACGATCTCAGTGCCATCTGTGTGCTGGTATGTGGGTGTGGGTGTCAGGGTACTTGTCTGAACTTGTGTGTATATGTTTCAGGGGGTTCACCTATAGTACCCCTGGCCCTTCGTCTAGAACACTTTCCATACAATGTGGTAATGTAACTACAGATGTACACGAAGAGGGGTAGAGTGAGAAGTGAGATGTGGTTGACTTTCTGGGGACCCAGAGAAATACTCACCGAACAAAATAAAGTCTGAACTGAGCCTTGAGTAAGACTACTTAGTGTGAAAAAAAGGCAAATGCCATCTCCGACAGAACTTCATATAGAAAGGTAGAAAATTTGGAAGGGCTGGCTTGATTTGGAAAACCAGAGCCCTGGATGCACATCAAGAAGTTGTATTTAAACATCCCTAGCGTGGTGCCTGAATTCCATAAATGTTTGTGGGAAGGGGTGAAGTGAGGAAGAGGAGGGCACAACGGAATATAAAAGACAGGAGGAAATGAGTGTACTGCATAGAAAATTCAGTTTTTCCAGAATTTCCTGGGGAACTCTCCTGTTTTTATTAAGATTAGTGAAAATATTGATCTTCGTCTAGCTTCATAAAAGACTTTTGTTCAGAATTTCAGTAGATGGGGGCTCCTGGGTGGCTCAGTCAGTTAAGCGTCTGACTCTTGATTTCAGCTCAGATCATGATCTCACGGTTCATGAGTTCAGGCCTGCATCAGGCTCTGCACAGCCTGCTTGGAATTCTCTCTTTCCTCCCCTCTCTTTCTGGCTTTCCCCTGCTCGCTCTCTCTCTCTAAGTAAATAAATTAATTTAAAAAAAAGAAATTCAGTAGATGAGGGGGAGAAAAACTTCTCTTATCTCAAGGTGAAATCCACATGCCTTCATGGCGCATTCAAACTTACGTGGCTCGTGCTTTCTCTCCTACACTCAGTTCTCACTCTTTGCCACCCACACTCCAGTTCATCCCTGTCCTCTGCTGCAACCTAGTTGAACTGGCATTCCTAATGAACAATCATCGCCTCTCAGGTTGCTGTTTCCTTGCACTTACTGCTGCCTAGTATGATCTTACCAAAACCCCTTTTTCTTTGCTCACCTAAAATCTAGGTGCCACCTCTTTGGGATGGATCAACAATATCTTCTTTGGAATAACCATATGCAATCATTTTCTACTCCTCCTCTGCCCCCATATCTAAAACCACCAAGATCTTCCTTAAGGTCACTGATCTATTTGACTCATCCCTCCATCACTAGCCTTTTGCACCATTTCACCTGATGTGTGCTCAGTAAAAATTTGCTCGCGGAATGAGTAAGAAAGTAAATGAAGGGTAAATGAATGATGTCATGAAAGACAGCTCCACTCCGTGAAGATACCTGGTTGTATACAATCATGAACTCGATCCCAGACACATGTTAGAAATTAAAGTCATGAAACAAGCAATAAGAAAACACTGACTTCACATACAATTTGTTAATTATACAAGATGTATAATTTTGTATTTCCTTTACAGGAAATAATGCCTGAAAGTCAATCTCTTTAGCTGAGAGATTCTTAAGGAAAAGGATCATATTTTCTTCATCACAGCATTCCTCACAATTATACACAATAGTTTCTCAGTAAATGGGAGGGGTAGGGAAAGTGACATATCATTTTCTGAGTATAAAACATGTATCAGATACCTTGTGATCATTTTTGAATACATACTATATATGCAATATTTTCCACTCCTTACATCATCTGAGTCTAATAAGTATCTTGAGAAGTAGGTGTTATTTCTTCGTGCTACAGTTAAGTAAGCTAAGTTGCAGGAAGAATAAGTCCTTTTTGTAAAGTAGACTACTCATAGCCAAACATGCTTTCTCCTTCCATCAAGAAGTTGAGCTAGGGGCACCTGGGTGGCTCAGTCAGCTAAGTGTCTGACTTCAGCTCAGACCATGATCTCATGGTTCATGAATTTGAGCCCCACATCATGCTCTGCACTGTCAGTGTGGAGCCTGCTTCAGATCCTCTGTCCCTCTCTCTCTGCCCCTCCCCTCCTCTCTCATAAATGAATGAATGAATGAATGAATAAATAAATAAATAAATAAATAAATAAAAACATTAAAAAAAGAAGGTGAATTTATCTCCCCACTTCTTGGAACTGGACTGAGTCTTTGACTTTTGTCTAATAGAAAGCAGTGGAAGTGATGTTGTATTACCCACAACCTTCGTGTCAGCTCCAATTTCTAGGTGTGCCTGCCTCAGTACACCCGGGATTCTCCAGTTCAGGTCTGAGATGCCAGACATTTGCCGTCTCATGAGTGAAACCTGACAAGTCAGAAGGAGAACTGCCCAACTGATTTCAGTCAGCCCTAATAGCTGATCCAAGTAACTATGAACTAATAAACTGTTATTTTAAGCCATCACATCTTGGTGGTTTACTTTTTATGTAACGTAAAACAGTAACAGCTAGTAACTGGCAGAAATAATATTACTCTCCACTAACATAAGCTTCCTTATGGTAACCATGTTAAGTTCCATTGTATTTGTTCTCCTTTTATGTATTTTTTCTGTGTATATTACAATTGGTTTTAGAGGAGGTTTGATACTACTTTTAACACAATGTTAATTTATTGTCATTATCATCATTATTATTCACTGTCATTATTATGTATTGTCATTATTATTACATTGTTATTGCTTGGTTTAATACCTATTCAACTAGAAGAAAAGCTCCTTGATGGCAGGGCAGTGTTTAACTTATTCAATGATACATCATTAAAATCAACTACAGGGTTTGGCCCTTATTACATACTTAGGACAGTTTTGTTGAATTAAGTGTTGAATGAATTATCTCTACAAAACTACGAAGCCTTTGAGAGATTTTGATATGAAACAGAAAAAGGTAGGATTTAAACATGGTCTTTGGAAATACATTGAGGCAGCTATGTAAAGGATGGTTTAAATTGGAGAAGGAGGATCAGGGATAGACATTAAGTCCAGAGTAAATATACCTTCAGTAATAACACCAATATTGAGTCTTGGCACTTCTGAGGATATATAACACTCAGGTTGTGTAATGTGCCTCAGAGAATTAGAGTTTGATTCTTTCTAATCCCAGGATCAATACCGGCGACAATAACAGAAAAATCAAATGCTTATCAACATTGAAAAAAAAAGATCTTCAGATTCACAATGTAACATACTGACTACTTCCCCTAGTACATACCTAAGAGCAACTCATTCCTGAAAGTATTCACATCCAGACAAGACCCAACACCAGGACTTCCCTGGTTCCTGATGAAAAGAAAGCCCCAGTAAAAGTTCTCAGTGCTGTGTCATTTCACATTGGGTTTCTAGCATTTACCACACAACTGACTAGTAACTGACAAATTCAGATGCTAATTAGATTGTTTTTCACATGTGCATTGAAGGAGTTCTAAACAACACACATTGCACAAGGCCAAAACACTTCCTTCCACATTTGTTAACTCTGTTCCCAGGAATCTCATTTTGAGAATGCGTATTCTGGCAGGGATTTAGCCCTGGACTGGCTTCCACTTTATTTCTTTGACACTACATATTCTCTAAGCAATGTTTTCTCTGACTTGGAATTTCCTTCTTTCTTACCTTCTCATGGTTGGGACTTTTCATTGTTAAAGTTCAGGCAAGATCATTACCCCTTCAGAGAGTACTTCTCATCCGTCCAATCTGAAGTTGATTCCTCAACATGGTCTGATCATTTTCAAATTACCTTACATTATTGTCCACAAGTAGATAACACAAATTTACTTTGACTTTTTATTTATTTAATTTTTTTGACTTGCTCGTTTTTTGTATGATGCCACTGGAATCTCACTAGGGTAGAAACCGTCTTCTTCCCATGTTTACCACTGTACCTTAGGGACAAGGATGGCAGTTGTCACACAGAGTGCTCAATAAATATCAGATGTATGAATAAACAAGGGAGAAAACTGAGGATTAGGGAGAAAAGCTAATTCACACAGTTAATGTGCAACACAAACTAGAGCTTTCTATGGCAAAGTCCCATGTACATCTCACTGCATCATGACCAACTTCCAGTAAACTCTGCTATCAGCAGATTGAGCTATTAGGTTAGCAGATCACCTCATACAATATACGATATGTAAGAAAAAAAATATGTATATTTTATATATACATGGAAATATACAGAGGCAACACCTCCGTCAAGTCCTTTCTTTTGTACCTTTAGACCACCTTTACCCATTTCCCCCACCCTCACCCCACATCTCAGGCAATCACCAATCTGTTCTCTGTATCTATGAGGGTTATTGTGTTTTTGTTTGTTTGTTTGTTTGTTTGTTTTTAGATTCCACATATAAGTGAGAAGATGCAGTATTTGTCTTTCTTTGAATGATTTATTTCACTTAGAGCAATGCCCTCAAGTTCCATCCATGTTCTTGCCAATGGCAGGATTTCCTTCTTTATGGCTGAATTATGGTCCATTACTTATATATACCATCTCTCCTTTATCCATCCATCCATCGATGGTTGTTTCCATTTTTTGGCTATTGTAAATAAGGTTGTAATGAACATAGAGGCACAACTGTCTCTCTAAGATGGTGATTTAGTTTCCTCCGGATATAAGCCCAGAAGTGGGGTTGCTGGATCTTATGGTAATTCTATTTTTTTAAGCTTTATTTATTTTTGAGAGGGGGGGGGAGGAGCAGAGAGAGGGAGACACAGAATCCGAAGCTGGCTCCAGGCTCTGACCTGTCAGCACAGAGCATGACGTGGGGCTCAAACTTACGAGCTGTGAGATCATGACCTGAGCCGAAGTCGGATGCTTAATTGATTGAGCCACCTAGGTGCCCCAGATTGTTTTAAACAGATTGTTTTTTTGCTATGGAGTTGTATGAGATCTTTGTATATTTGGAGATATATATATATATATATATATATAATATATATATATATATAATATATATACACACATATAATATATATACACACACATATATACACAATTTATATGTATATATATAATTTCTATATATTTATATATATGCACATACATATGTATATTTATAAACAATGCCTCAGTTAAGTCTTAACCCTCTGATGATCACGCTTGGGGCTGAGATCACCACTCTTTGGTTTTGTGATTTTTAAGCGAAGAATCAGTAAATGCACTGCTGAATTATGAAGTGTGAGAATGGTGAAGAATGGGATTCTTAAAATAAAGTGAGACTGGCTGTTTTGTGATTCAGGCTCTCTGTCTTCAGCACTGCCTCTGACTTGCCTTCTTCTCAGCCTCAATCTTCTGCCACCCAGTTTTGAGTGTCGTGTGTTTTGTGTTCTGTGATTTTTTTTAAGTATCTCTGTGATGGATGAAAGTCCATGCAGTGAAGCATGCTGTCAGATTCAAGCTATTTGTCACCACACGCTGGCACTCATCTCTGCCAAGTTGCTGGGTCTGAGTCATGTCTTCGCTTCTGACAAAATGTCAGTGTTATTTGTCACCCTCTGATATTTATGCCACATCAGATTGCCACTTGCCGGCCATGGGTCAGAAGCATTGGATAAACAGCAGTCTTGAATGATTCTTTCACATTTTTGCCTCAAGACAGCCCCCTCAGCTTGGCTCCACCCACAGGGCAAAGGTGGGATCGTTACTACACGTAAATGTTCCGAATATCACAACTGATGACAAGATTCGATTTGCCTGATCATTTTCAAGAAATCCTGAGTCTACCTCTTCCCCAGTATTGGTTCTAACCACAGAAGCCCTAATTGGTATGGCATTCCATCAAATTCTTATGACACAGAATTCCCAGTTTCAGAAGAGATACACTTCTTCAAGTACTCAGTAAATGACTGAGAAGTAGAGAGTAAAAGGGTCAGTCCAACGAAAGATTTCTATGAAAGACTAAGGCCAGCCTTCTAAAAGAAAAAATCTCACCAAAGAAAGAGAGGAGTTACCCCAAAGACAATGAATGGGATGTGATTCTGAGTACTACCAAATGTGAGCTACATAAGGTTCCTTAGTTTCCAGCCTTCGTTACAAGGACTTACACCAAAAATCTGAGATGGGAAAGTGATTAAAAAAAAAGGGGGGGGGGGTGGGAGGGGGGAGGAGTTCTTGTTGATAGTGATGCATGCCATGGTGTTCACAAGTGAAATATTATGATGTCCATGATTTGCTTTTAAAATACTTAGGGGGTGGAAAAAGTAGGGAGGAGACAGCTAAAGCAAGACTGACAAAATGCTGGTGATGGTTGGGACTGTGATGGAGATCTGGGAATTCACTGTGTTATTTTCTCTACTTTGTGTTTAGGTCACTAGTGTGCCGAGGTTAGGAACCAGGTCGGCGAATCAAGGTAAATTTGGGAAAGGCAAAGGGATGTAAGGGCTTATTCAAGAGGTAGAAACCTTTATCCAGAAATGGAACAAAGCTGGAGACAGTGTCAAACAAGCAGAAAGAGGCGTACGTGCACTGAAGACACTGAGAAGGAATTCTGATACCTGGTTGGGCTCCCTCCCTTGGTATTTTCTGCCTCCTCATCTTAAGGATACTGGTCATGGTTTCTGGCACTAGTATCACTTTACGGAGGTGTTTTCCTAGCTGACCTTTCTGATCCAATCCATCAGCAGTTTCTGTTCTTTCCATACTGCTTATCAAAGTCCTTGGCACATTGTAGGTAATCAAGACGTACTTCTTGAATTTGTTATACAACACTCCCATCTAGATACAAGCTCAATCCACCCGCAGCAGAATGGGGTTTAGGGGTAAGAAGGCATGGAAGATAAAAGGGAGGCTGGTTGGGCTTCCCTGTCCCTGATCAGATTATTGGCAAAAAAGGTGCAAAGGTACACCCAAGAGATTTTTAAGAGGGCCGACGCAACTTTGCAGGGTACTATCTACAGAGGTTGTGGACACACATTCATTCAGAGCACAAATATTCATAAAATCTCTATTGTGCATCAGGCACTGTCCTAAATTTGGGGTAAATAACGGACAATAAAATAGAGACACTGTATTCTCTGTTTTGCAGGGATAACATATACACAGTGGGGAGACAACTAGAGTTCATGATCTGTTTCTGCTAGTTAATAACAATGTGCGACCTGGGCCATACAATTTACCCTCTCTGAGTTCTAGTTTTGGGTTTCTGTAAATAATGAACATACCTACCACAAAGAGGGATTTTTCCCTCCACTAACACATGTCAAGGACTTCCGGTGTCTGCCCTGGACTCTCACAGTCATAATTAGGCACAGCACCCTGTTCTATACTTCTCCTTTCCAGCCCTTACCCGCCTTTCTGTTCCCATTAATCGCCAGAGCAGGAGCCACAACTTATGTTTGTTTAGTTGGATTTGTAGTTGATAAAGTGCATTAGCTACAATATGTCCTTTCAAAGAACTCGAGAGAACGCAGCATCTTAAAAATCCAAAAGCTTGCTTCAGAGCAACTGAGAAATAATGCTACAAGCAGTTAGCTGCCACTATTGCAGAATGCTGATTAAACCGGCAGAGCAAAAGGAACAAATTATGACGACCTGTGGCCCCACACTGGGGCAACACTGCGAAAGACAAACAAAGTCTCTTTTCGCGTTTGATTTCAAAATAGCCACCCCGAATGCAAGTCATTATCTCGCTATTAAATCCAGCCGTGCAACTCATTCTTTGAGCAATCGTGCAGGAGCTGAGTTAATGTGAACCACAATATACTGACGCCAACCCCAGTGTTGAAAACTGAAACTGAGCAAATCCCCCACTGCATAGTTAGCTTCTTCACATTATCACCCTTTCTCTTCTTTTTATGATTTTTCACATGCTTCCGCTTCCTATCCAACACATATTAATGTAATTAGCAAATGCAATAGAAGTTTTAACACCATTAATCTGTTCTCAATTCTACATAAATTTAGTAAATCCTTATACGCACATAATGAATATTACTTTAAATCCAAGGGGGAAAAATCGCTGAAATACATTCATGAAGAATATGAAAAGATGAAAAGAAGTACAGGTGACTCTTCAACCAGGTTGGAACTGTATGGGTCCACCTATACGTGGATTTTTTTTTTTTTGATACATGCAATACTGTAAATGTATTATCTGTTCTTCATGATTTTCTTGGTAACATTTTCTTTTCTCTAGCTTATTTGACCATAACAATAGAGTAGAATACACATAACATACAAAATATGCATTAATGTGTTTGTTATTGGTGATGCTTCCAGTCAACAGTAGGCTCATTCATAGTTAAGTTATGGGGAAGGCAAAAATTATACATGGATTTTCAACTATGTAGGGGTCGGGAGCCTAACCTCCTTGTTGAAGGGTCAACTGATACGAGCCCTTGTCCAGTTCAACTGGACAACTGTTGACGTCTGCAAGTTTACTTAATCTCCTTGGTTTACAGTGTTCCTGTCTCAAATGAGGTCAAGGTCATCCAAACTTGCCCTTTCCTGGAGGACTTAGGTTAAGAACAAAAAGTATGTTTAAGAATTTGGTCAACTGGATACCATCATCCAAAGGAGCCAAGAATTCAACGGCTCTAGATTAAATAACAAGCTACCGTTTCTCTCTCAACAGTTTTAAACACAGAAAATAAAATTATCTGAGTGTTTAACTCTCACAGGTATGTAGAAGAAATTTTACACTTAAAGCTATCGACCTCCAAGTTATTTTCCCTATAAAACTAGAATAGTATTTAAAATTGTATGTGTTCATAAACACTGCTGGAGGAAAACACTATTCTAGTGAACATTATCCTACCATTTCAATTTCTAATTTATTTTTCCATCTTGTCCTCCCTTCCTCTCTTTATTTCCTTCTTTGTTTCTTTCTGTTCCTCTCTCTTTCCTTCACTCCCTCCCTTCCAAATATCTGAATATGTTTAATTTCAATGTTCCCCATTTTTTAGAGTTTTTTCTTAACTTTATTTATTTTGAGAGAAACAGAATGTGCGAACAGGGGAGGGGCAGAGAGAGAGGAGAGAGAGAATCCCAAGCAGGCTCTGCACTGTCAGCGCAGAGCCCAACACAGGGCTCAAACCTATGATCATGACCTGACCTGAAACCAAGAGTGGGATGCTGAACCAAGTTAGCCACCGAGGCACCCCTGTTCCCCATATTTAAAATGTAAGAGAATATATACTTTCCTCACAGTGCTGACATAAGGATTAAATAAAGCATACCAAAATCTATAACACATTGCCCCAGACAGTATTTCCCTACCCTATCTTCATTTTCTTTCTGCTGCCTCTTTGGATTTCTTCCCTTTCTTCTTTTTCTCACTCCTTTCTTCCTTTCCTTCCTCTTTTCCCCTCTCCCTATATAATCTCTTCTCTTGCCTTCTCTTTGCTTCTTCTCCCTGAATAGGACCTATTCTAGTATTGGTCACCAAGCAATCAAGTACAAATGTGTGGTCAGCACCAAGGATTCAGTAAACATGGTCATATATATTTTTTTTATTTTTCCATATCATTCCTTTTTTAATTGTTGTGTTACATATTTATTAGATATTGAGCTTATATACAAGAATGTTTCTAACATGTGTCATGTGTAAAGAATGATACAGAAAGTCTGAGTCTTCCATATTTCCGAAATCTAGGAAAGAGGGTATGATATTTAACTCTGGGCTCAGATCTGACCTTCCCCAATTATGTATGTCTCATGTGCTAGTGTTTTATTTCTATTTTCTGTATGTCTTGAAGTATTTGCAATATGTGCATTTTTTTCTCAAGTTGTTCATGTTTTAGAATTCTACATAGAAGGACAAAAACTATGTTTTCCTCTATAGCTTAATATTTTCACTCAACATTGTGTTCTGAGAATGGCCATGATGTTGTATCTCCTGTCCTCTCTCTTTTATGTGGTATCCCAGTGTGTGACTATCCCAATTTATTTAGAAGTTCAAGTATCAACTTCTCTTAGACTTTTGGGGTTGCTATTTTGGCGCATTTTCTAACTACCTGTTGTATGCGAACATACTGATACATGTTTCCTGGGGGTCCTGGGGCAAGAATTTCTCTACATCTGTCAGCCACAGAATTGCTGGTCACAGAATGTGCACCTCCTATGCTACCAGATAATGTAAACCAATTTTTCATTTCTATCAGCGCTGTATGTTTTTTCTCTGCCTCCTAAAAATCACTTGAAATTATGGATTTTTGCCAATCAGAGGTGTGGGGACTTATGTCTCATTGTAGTTAAAAGATTATGAATAGGTTGAGCCTCCCCCCACCCCCATTTGTGGCCATTTTTTGTTGCTGTTTAAAGTCTCCTCCATTTATTTGTCCATTTTGAAAATTCATGGTCTTTTTTTGTCTCTGTCTTTCTGAATTTTAGTAATTCTTTGTGTATCCTGGTTAACAACACTTTTCCATAATATTTGTAACAAGTATTTGTCGTAGGTTATGTTTTGTCTCCTTTTCCTTCATTCAAATGCCATATTAATCTTCAAGCTTCTCGGTGTTTTAGAACATGTTATTTCAGTCAGAATGCTCCCTTACCTGCGCTGAGGTATGGATCTTTCCATTTTCCCTGTCTTAAAACTAGCCAGTGACCTAGTCAGCTGATATGCAAGTTCCCTTCCTACTGCGGTATCATGCCCCTCTGCCTAACTTCAGGCTATAGAAACTTGATTTAATAACTTAACTTCTAAGAAAAATCAAGAGTAAGGGGCACCTGGGGGGGGGGCGGTCAGTCAGTTAAGTGTCTAACTCTTGATTTCGTCTCAGGTCATGATCTTACGGTTCACGAGTTTAAGCCCTGAATCTGCTTCTGCACTGACAGCATGGAGCCTGCTTGGGATTCTCTCCCTCCCTCTCTCTCTCTGCCTCTCCTCTGCTCTCGCTCTCTCTCTCTCTCTCTCTCTCTCTCTCACACACACACACACACACACACTCTCTCTCTCTCTCTCTTCCAAAATAATTTAAAGTTAACAAAGAAAAAGGAAGAGCAAAACAAATGGTAAGAATAAAAAATCTTAAAGGAAGGTAGAGTAAGGCTTTGGGAAGTGCTGGTATTTCCATTTTAAGTGGGGAGTCTAATCCACTGGAAGTAGCCCACTTGGAGCACTGGAAGGGCTGTGAAGGATGCATGGTCACATGCTGAAGGGAACAGCACTTTTCAGGGAATAGCACCTGCCTTGGGCATTGTGTGAAAGCAACGGCATATGTACCTAGAGCTTTCTGGCTGTAATGATGGGAAATACGTGCTAGAAAAATCTGTGAAGGATTTGAACGGAGTTTTAAAATAATATCGATACTCTTTGACTAATTCTTTCCACAAATATTTACTGAGCACCTACCATGGTCTAGTTGCCGGAGATAAAGCAGTAGGGAGAAAATCCTGCCTTTCTACAGTCCAGTGAGAGACTGTAGAAGAGAGAGAGAGAGAGAGAGAGAGAGAGAGAGAGAGAGAGAGAGAGAGAGAGAGAGAGAGAGAGAGAAGTAAATTATTTAGGATGGTGGAAAGCAACAAACATTTTGGAAAAAAATCAAGCCATCAAAGGTGATCGGGAGTAGGAAGAGGGTGTCTGCATGCAAGAGGGTACATATACATGACACACAGCTGGTTTACATTAGTAGAAATTACAGAATCAGCAGGTGCGGTTAGATTTTCCATGTCATGTTAGTACTCTAAAAAAATGACTCTCTTTACCCTGATTATCAAGGAAATTCATTGTTTAACCTAATTAATGGAAGCTTTCCTTTATGGGCATAAGGAGAAAACAGTATTGGTGGAGATTGTTAGGTGCCAGTTGGACATCCAGTTGACTCCATTAATCATTTTACAAATTCGTAACTATTTGAATTCTTGCCTTGCACTAAATTCTGGAGGTTAGTTACATCAGTGTAAAGGAAAAAGTTGCTGTTCTCACCTAGCACACAAACTTTAGTGTCCACAGTAGTCAAATAAGATTGGTCTTGATATCTTTTTTGCAAGTCACAAAAGACAGGCCAAAAAGTATTTAAGTCTCTTTCCCAAGCTCACATAGATGTTAACTTAAGGATTTAGAGTCCACATTCCCGGTAGTTTGTCTCCAAAACCCATTCTTACACTGTCCCACACTGTATTTATTCGCGTGACTTCAATACTTGGTGTTATAAAGACATACATATCTGCCATCCCAATTAAACAAAAGGTAGAACTGAAACATGAATTTAAAAAAATCCAAGTGTTTGCTAAATGCCTGTTTCCATTATGTTATTAGACACATGGTTGAATACTTAAATATTTTTTAAAAAACACCAATTGATTTCTTTACTGCAGCATGGAATAGAATAGCTGGAGGTCCTCAGAGACAAAATCAGATTTACAGACATTATATAGCTTTCCTAGGATCGCATACGTAGAAAGTGGCTGAACCGGAATTTAAAACATCATAAATAAATAAATTAATAAATTAGCTAATTAATAGCACATCATGAAACTCTCCTCTTTCCATCCACGATACTGCCCCTCTAGCAATTCTATAAATTCACATACTGAGTTATTATAAATCTGTTAGTTTAGAAAACAAACCTACATGGCATGTTCATTCTCAATGTTTACTCTCAATTATGCAAAATGAGTAAGTTCTAGAGATCTTTTGTACAAAACTTAAATACTTTTTGTGCAAAGAGCATACAAACATCTGTCCAAGGAAATCAAATGATACGCAATGGATACTGTTGTGGAAAATGTGTGTTCCCGTTCAAACAGACGTACAGGAAAAAAAAAATGTTCAACTTTATACTATTTGTTAAGCCTCTCTAAAAAGTGACATAGGAACTGGCATTTCTCTTGTATCTGCCTACCCGGTACTGAGGAGACCTGTCTGTGTTCTCCCAACATCGACCCGACTAGCACTTGAAGTAGTTTCTGAGTCTGGTGTTGAGGGTACAATGTTTAAAAAAAAAAAATTCTCATTCCTTGTGGTTCTAACAGACCTAAGAAGCCCTTGCTCTGAGAAGCTGAAGGGTGGGAACACCATCAAACAGAACAATGGCCTGATGGGAATTTTTGTTACCTTTTGTGGCCATCAGCATCTGCATAGAGGCCTTTCTTACATAAGCTGCAAATCCCGCTGTGTGGCTCAAACACAAGCCTTATCCACGTTTGCAGCTTTGGGACGGGATGAACAACAATGATGTAGAATGGGTTCCTGCAACCCAGGTGACGTTTTACTGAGAACTATCCATTGTTTTCTAAGAGGATCTACGCATTTCCTGGCATATGCCATGTGATTGATTGTGGCTTTGAAATTACCTTTTAAGGTAATTTTCTTGTCCCTGTGTGGCTTAGTGACAATGCAGTCTTGCTTTGTCATTTAAAGGTCAACATATTCAGTACGTATCCAATTTGTGTTCATTTACTTCAGCTCCATAAATACTCCTTTGTTCATTTGTGCATGAGCCATATTTCTCTAAGGAAGGACTTTCAGTTCTGAAACAATCAACTTGTTGACTCCTACAGAGAAACTGACAGTAAGATTGGGATACATCAGTAGCAGGTGACTTACACTATACTGTTACTGTTAATATACGAGAGATTTCCAAGGTAATGATTGGGACTCACCCATCACGTCCTCAGGGGGATGTATAACCACGGCAATAACACAGCCTTTAAGAAACAGATGAGAAACAAATAGGAGACCATTGGCATCTCTCTTCAAGAAAGATGGAAGATGAGGGATGCCTGGGTGGCTCAGGCAGTCAAGCGCCCAACCGTTTATTTTTTTTTAGGATTTTATTTATTTTTGAGAGAGAGGGAGACAGAACACGAGTCGGGGAGAGGCAGAGAGAGAGGGAGACACAGAATCCAAAGCAGGCACCAGGCTCTGAGCTGTCAGCACAGAGCTCGATGCGGGGCTCGAATCCACCAGTCATGAGATGGTGACCTGAGCCCAAGTCGGATGCTTAAACTGACTGAGCCACCCAGGTGCCCTGTAAGTGCCCAACTCTTGATTTTGGCTCAGGTCATGATCTAGTGGTTCCTGGGATCCAGCCCTGCCATCGGGCTCTGCGCTGACAGCTCGGAGCCTGCTTGGAATTCTTTCTCTCCCTGGGTCTCCTCCTGCCTCTCTCTCTCTCCCTCTCAAAATAAATAATTAGCATTAAAAGAATGATGGAAGAGGAGATGACATGACAGAGAATGACACTGACCAGAGGTAGGAAATATGAGGGAAAGAAGGGAAAACACCCTGTCGAAGTATAGAGGATCAGGTAGGTTCTAATCCTTACTCTACAATTAGTAACTCTGACCTTGGGAAAGGTACCCAGTGATTAATCTTCTACGTCAGTCCATTAGCAAAGCAAGGGGAATATTGTATTTATTACAATTCTTGTGATGGGGATTAGAGAGCGCACTGGTGGTGAGCACCGGGTGACGTATGGAAGTGTCGAATCACTATATTGTACGCGCGAAACTAATATTACACTGCATGTTAACTCACTGAGATTTAAATAAAAACTTAAAAATAATGTGATCATAAGGTGAAATGGCAGATGAAAGACACTAAGCATCGTGGACAGTATTTAAGAGAAGTTAGTTCCAGGTCTCTTTTGCAAGGAGCACTGCTGGCTTTGGGTTTTGGAAAGAAGGGCAGAGAAAAGCTAACAGATACTCGCCTTGTGGTGTGCGTGATCTGAATGCAAAATAAGCCACACATACGTGGCATGTGTGTGTCTTTGTGTGCATAAGTATGTGTGTGTCTGTGAAAAACGGTATGTGCTAGAGAGAGGCAAAGACAAAAGACCATGGGAGTTTACAAAAAGGAGGGAATTGGAAACTGAAAGGAAAAATACAATTTGGTTCAGCTACCGCATTTCACATTCTGAGAGACGTCCTAGTTCTCCCTTCTTTACAATTGTTTCCCCACCTCCTGTCTGTCTAATCAGTGCATGATCTGTTGAGTGTAACTGAACAGTGCCCGGCTCTCCGCGTCCACCTTTTTCACCCCCGCCGTCCTTTCCTCACACTGAGCTTCTCCAATGTCTCCCCCTCGCCCGCTTGCCTGAAGTTCAACCTTGAGTCCTTCAATCCATTCTGCATACAAGGTGAGACAGCTGCCATCACCCTCTAAATACATCCATCCATCGATACTACATAAGATCTATTAAGAAGGACCTAAGAGCTGAAAGAACAGAGAATGGTTTAAAGGCCCACAAACATATCCCTATACAAATAAGATGTTATACTCAATTGAATTAGGAATCACAGTGAGTTATATGACCTGACTGTAGTAATTGTATTAAGCAACCATATTATTTCAATAATAAAATAAACCCATTGAAACAGATTATTTTCTGGGATAATTACTTAACTAATTTAAAAGTGACAGTAGGATGAATGTTCCAATCTTTGCATTTTATTGTCTCTTCCCTGGATTCAGCCAGAAAAATACTGTCTTTGGCATCTGAATTTCTTTACATTTACAGAGAATTCCCACTTGTTTTCCCAAAGTTAAAGTCTAACATACGGGACGGTATTTCATCTGGATGCAAAGATCTCATTCCCTGGGGCTCCTATCAAAACTCCTTCTTCAAGGTGGTCTTTCTGGAACCTGAAAGTGGATCCCGTCGCCTGCCTGTATACCCCAGAGGAGCTTGTGCACAGCCATCCATGGCTCTCATTGAAGCTGCACTGGACCCTCACAGAGTATCTGTGGAATGAATGGGGGAGGGGCGACATGGGTCTTGCAGCAAGATCTTGGATCTGCCCAGGGCCTGGCCCACATCAGCGCTCGCAAAGCAGCTGCTGAATAGATAATGATGTACGTGGACAAGGGTAATGCTTTTGTCTGCATTTCGTAGTTCAGGGCAGGGTGCCCAGTTCAGGTATTAATGAATCCCCTTCCTTCCGCAGACAGTAAGTGCTGGCTTTGAACACATCACATAACTAACGCAGCAAAATCCCGACTTGCAGCATCCTGCCCAGAGTTCAGCTTCTCCTCAGTTCTAGATGCCGATGAAGAGTATGCACTCTGATCCACACCGCTTGTGTCCAAAACCCGCCTCGGCCATTTACTCGGGGTGTGACCTCAGGCAAGGCACTTAACATTTCTGTGTCTCAGTTTTTCATTTGTAGATCATGGATGGTAAAAGTGCTTCTGGTAAGGTCTTTGAGAGGAATAAATGAGCTAAGATTATACAAAATACTATAATAGGAGTATTAAGTCCTTGCTGTGACTCATTATTGTTTACATTTTTACGGTTACTATTTAAATGAGATATTATACTATACTAGACACAATATAATGAGACAGTACAAGTAAAATGCACAGCACAGCGCCTGGTACAGAGTACACAAATTAGAATAGACGTGATTATTTTTAGTCGTAGTAGCAGTATTAGCAGCAACCGCATTATCATTTAACCTTATTATTTACTAGGCCACAGTTGATCACCAGTAGCACAAGAAAAATTAACAGACATATTAATAGTTGACACTAACTGTATGCTTTCTCACCCCTTTACATGCATTCAAAGACCCAGAAAGAATTGAGAAGCAGTAACATAATGGAACCTATAGCCCCATTACTGAGGTCTTCAGCCCTGAGCCGCTAGCTCACTATGAGGCTGTGGAGGAAACCTTCTGTGCCTCTCTTTGCATGAATCATAACAGTACCTACCTCACAAAGGTGAGCAATAAAAGGGGTACTTGAAAAAAGGAAAAGATCACAACTAGCATTTAGTGAGCATTCAGTTCAATACATGTTAGGTAGTATTACTATTTTATTCTCCTAAGAACCTTAAGTTATATAGGTGAAGGTTACCTGGATTATAGAGCCACAGAAGGTGAAATACAGAGGGTAAATAACTTTCCCAAGTTTATACAGCAATTCAGTGTCAGGACTGGTTTTTGACCCAAGTTAGTACAATTCTAGAGCCTGTGTTCTTAACCAATATACGAGAGAGCCCCCCGAGAGACAGGTGGGGTTTCAGGTACACTGGTGTGGGGGGTTATGTCTGCCATGCTGCTTGGCCACCATCCATCTCTATATGATGATGACGCCCCGCTTATCTCAGCTTGTCTAGGGTAGAGCTTGTGGTTACAACGCTCTTACTATATGGGCTTTTCAGAATCGGTCCCTACAGGCAAACACTTTGCAAATATTTCCAGATATTTATGAAATGACATCTTATCAGAAAATAGGCAGTGATTTCTTTTTTCAATCTTGACAATGTAGCCCCCCTTGACAATTTGTACTGTGTACACATCTAGTGTGGCCCCACCTTCATTAGTATCTCCTTCTTTTCCTCCCTCCCTACCCCCCAGTGCAAGGCGATCATCCACATACTCATTATTCATTCTCCCAACTGTTTGTTACTACACATCAGACACTGTTGTACATGCTGGAGATGCAAAGATACGAACACGATACGATCTTGGTCTCTTATGGGGACGCCAAGTAGTCTGGCTAGTTTTAAATGCGGAACATTTTTGGCCTTGGTTTACCCAACTAACATCCCTAATTCTGGTGTTGAAATGGACACTCACCTCCACTACCGAAATTCTTGGGATTTTAGTACAGTGTGCCTGTGTCTCCTTTGGAATCATGCACCTACTGACCTCCTCACTTCCAAAACTTGTAGTCAGTTCTTAGGGCTGTCTTTTTTTCTGGATTTCAGGTTCTATTCTATTTTCTAGTGGGACAGAGATTTGCTACTCTACCATAAACGCATTGCTTAAAAGCTGGATTCTCCTGTTTTAGGTTCCTACAAGCCTCTCAGAGCTGAAGGCCTGCCAGGACTGCTAGTAATATGTTTTATCAAGGTGAATAATTGTCTACACTGGATCCTATCTTCTGCCAAAAGGCCTGAGTGTCTGTAAGTCCTTATCTGAGAATTCGTCTTCATAATCCATTCTCCCAAAACTAACGCCTTTGGCCTGGGTGGGATATGATTACACTACCCTTCTCCACCAGATAATTTTATTATAAGCCTCTGTGTTATGAGGGTTCATTATTAAAACTGGTTAATTTCTTACTAATTCTACTGCTATCAAGACTTAGACCCCTCCGTACTCCTTTTCCCAGTCCTGAATGTTCTATATATGAGAAAATGCACATTAACAAACACTAGTCTTAGAAATGCTATGAAGAATAAAAATACTTCACTTGAGATATCCCACTGAGAGAGTCACACAAACTCAGATCAGAAATTCTTTACATATGTCACTAATCTCTTTCATTTTTCCACTTTCTTTACATTTCCATCTTTAATACCAAACCATTGACATCTTCCACTGACAATGGATCCCAGTTTGTGTGAAAAGACAGAAAAAGGATATCGCAAAATGTTTTCCTACGGGTTGTATAAATACTGCTTTCTCTGAGTATAGTCATAGAGCCCCTCTTTTTCTGCTAGCCTCACGCAGAGATGCTTTTCTCCAATGGTCATAAACAAAACACCAACAGATGTGAGGAACAAGTGAATATCAAGAAGGCAGTCACCATGGCAACAATAACCATGGAAAGTCCTCTAGACAACCACCCCTGCACCAGCGTCTACTCAGAAATTCAGGGCATTCAGCTCACAAAAATACCAAAAAAAAAAAAAAAAAAAAAAAAGGCAAGAGAACGTCAGTGCATTGAGTAGAAATGAGCTCAAAGTTGAAAAATTGTAACTCTCATCAGAAGTTTCACTTCTCTAACCAAACCCAGGGCTTGCTCAGGGAAAAATTATGAAGGGAAATATTTTCTGTGGCTTTCCTTTGCCTACAGTATAGAGTGTAGTTTAGTCTGATATTTGAGGGTTTCTGAAGCTTACGTTTTTTTGCATTGTTTGTCACTTGTCGAGCTGATATAACCGCTCAAATCAAAATAGTGTAACTCATTCTCTCCTGGACATAAAACATGCATTTCTTTTTTTATTATTATTTTTTTTTCAACGTTTTATTTATTTTTGGGACAGAGAGAGACAGAGCATGAACGGGGGAGGGGCAGAGAGAGAGGGAGACACAGAATCGGAAACAGGCTCCAGGCTCTGAGCCATCAGCCCAGAGCCCGACGCGGGGCTCGAACTCACGGACCGCGAGATCGTGACCTGGCTGAAGTCGGACGCTTAACCGACTGCGCCACCCAGGCGCCCCAAAACATGCATTTCTAATGCTGGCTCACATTGAATAGATACTCCCCTTTTATGAAAAGTATAGTCCTTCTCAAATTCCTCGATTAATATCCCCAATCAACTCTCCTAAGTCTTTGAACTTCCATCTCATCCGTAAAGTCTTCTCCGGCCACCGTAACTCATAGTTATTTCTTGAAACAGGAAGACAAAATCCCTGGGTTCAGCTCTCAACTTGAATATTTAAAGCTGGGCAGCATTACACTTACACTTAACTTCTCAAATATAAAAGGATGCCAGCAAAATACTTTCTTTTGAAAAGAAAATTATGTAATGTAGTTAAGGTAAATGATACAAGGCTACAAACATCATTTACATTATTATCTCCGACTAATAACATTTCTCCTCTCTCTAATTTGCTATCTTCACATCATCTTCATGGAAGAGTATCAATTGGCATGTCAAAAAAACTGTCAATATGTATAAATCATATTGGTGGAATATAAAATATCGAGGTGGAGCAAATATTTCAACAGATATTCAAATAATGGAACAATATGGAAGGTAGAGCTGGAGGAATACACATATGCATTTTTCCTTATCATAAATCAACTTGAATTTTAATCTTCTTTCACTCAAGCTGTGCCTTGCCCATAGTTAAAGACTCAGCGGAGATATTTTCGGTAACCAATGACTCAGTTCACCAAAAATAAATCCATGAGACATTTTTTTCAGGATAGTCAAAACTGTAAAATGAATAGACACTTTTCCAAAGAAGACATCCAGATGGCTAACAGAAACATGAAAAAATACTCAACATCACTCACTAGCAAAGAAATACAAATCAAAGCTATGATGAGATACCACCTCTCACCTGTCAGAATAGCTAAAATCAACAACCCAGAAAACAACAGGTGTTGGTGAGGATGCGGAGAAAGGGGAACCACTGTTGGTGGCAATGCAACATGGGGCAGCCACTCTGGAAAACAGTGTGGAGGTTCCTCAAAAAATTAAAAATAGAACCACCTTACGGCCCAGCAATTGCAGTACTGAGAATTTATCCAAAGGATACAGGAGTGCTGATTCATAGGGGTGCATGTACCCCAACGTTTATAGCAGCACTATCAATAATAGCCAAATTATGGAAAGAGCCCAAATGTCCATCGACTGATGGATGGATAAAGAAGATGTGGTGCATACCTATATAACTGAATATTACTCGGCGATGAAAAAGAATGAAATCTTGCCATTTGCAACAACATGGATGGAACTAGAGGGTATTATGCTAAGCAAAATACGTCAGTCAGAGAAAGACAGATAACAGAAATATGATTTCACTCATATGTGGAATTGAGAAACTCAACAGATGATCACAGGGGTAGGGAAGAAAAAAGAAGATAAAAACAGAGAGGGAGACAAACCATAAGAGACTCTTAAATACAGAGAACAAACTGAGGGTTGTTGGTGGGGTATTGGGTGGGTGGGGGGGGATGGGTTAAATGGGTGATGGGCATTGAGGAGGGCACTTGTTGGGATGAGCACTAGATGTCATATGTAAGTGATGAATAACTAAATTCTCCTGAAACCAATACTACACTGCATGTTAACTAATTTGTATTTAAAGAAATAAATTTTTAAAAACTAAAAACAAACAAACAAAACCATGATCACAAATGAGCACTGAGTGAACTAAAGAAATTAAGCAAACCACCTTTCTCCTGTGCACTGATGCTTACTCATTCCTCAAGATTCTCTTAGCTGTCACTTCTTTCCAGAAACCTCCTGCCCTTTCCCACACACTGTGGGCACCCTCTTTGACCCTTCCATAGCATCTCTGCTAGCTGTATAGTATTATCACACTATTAAAATACTCTGTTAATTTGTTAGCCTGTGTCTCCTCCATTGCTCTATTTGTTATTCTGTATTTCCTTCATTGTTCTGGGTCCATAACACAGTATAGTGCCATCCACAGTGTCATTATTTGTTGCATTAGTCAATCAGTTTACGGATGAAAGATGGAATCGATGAATAAAAAAGGATGAATAAATCAAATTAAATAGATGTCACACACATGCAAGCATCTATATAATTTCTCAAAATTACTCAGAAAAATTTGTTCAAGATTTCAGAATAATCTTAATTGGGTGATAGCATATAATATTTTATCATATGCATTTCTGCAAGCTTGACTTAAATTAATCTGAAAAGACTAGCTGCGTATGCATTATCCCGTTTTACAGGGTAATCAAGTCCTGTATGTCTTTGCAGATCATCTAGCTAAGTGCTTCTCAACCTATCTATGGTTGTGAAACTTAATAATGAGCTATTTTGTATATATCAAACACTCTACAGTAAAATGTGTAAACGTCCATCATAAAGCCACAGAAGCTACGAGGTAATGCAGTCTGGCACTTAGTAGTTTCAGAACATTGATTCTGAATGCACAGAAATAAATATATATTCATATAATTTTTAAATGAGGAAAAGACTGGGAACAATTAGCCTGCCCCATAGCGACCCCTGGGAAACAGAAATTGAGGTCCAAAGAGACAAATTTACTTTTTACTTGGTGGTGGAGTCAGGAGAGTGAATTCATTCCCTAATCCCAAGGTCAATGTCCTCTTGATTAATCTATGAAGGGAATTGTACCATGCTCTGAAACACCTATAACATTTCCTATTCTCTACCTTCCCTTGCAGGTGTAACTGCAAGCCAACTATCATAAGAATCATGATACGTTCTTCTTGTTTCCTACGGGTTGTTTTGGCTAATTTACTGGCAATTCATACAAAGTGCTGGATGTTTAAAAGATATAGCTGAGTTTTGGGGAAAAAGCTTGCAGATGACAAGTTTAATGTCGTTTTTAAAATGATGCCATTCCCAAGATGACCTAATGATTTAATTAACTCCTATTAAAAAAGTATGGAGGTAGGAGATGGAACGAATGATGTCCATTATTTTTAATTAAATTTTTGAAAGCAACGGGCCTTGATCACTGGCTGGGCTGTTATCTGTAGCTCATAGGTCTTAAATAAGGGGATTTTAGTATCTAATTTTATATTAATAGAAGAGAGCTTGACAATTTTTCTATAGCAGTAAATGCATAAATATATATTTTATCTGGCATTAAAAAGACATCATTAGGGGCGCCTGGGTGGCGCAGTCGGTTGAGCGTCCGACTTCAGCCAGGTCACGATCTCGCAGTCCGTGAGTTCGAGCCCCACGTCGGGCTCTGGGCTGATGGCTCAGAGCCTGGAGCCTGCTTCCGATTCTGTGTCTCCCTCTCTCTCTGCCTCTCCCCCGTTCATGCTCTGTCTCTCTGTCCCAAAAATAAATAAACGTTGAAAAAAAAAATTAAAAAAAAAAAAAAAAAAAAAAAGACATCATTGATGCAGAACGCCTTTTTAAGGAAAATAGACTACTTTTATATAAATAGTGCATATACAAAATGACTTATATATGATGCATCACATGCATAATCTGAACATATTTAGTCATATAATAGAATAGAATCAATTACATTAACGTAGTAAGATTGGAAAACACAGGTACAAAAATAACCATGGAAATTTTTGGTTGATTCAACTTGAGTTACATTTATGTTAAGTTGCAGAAGTTATGAAAGGGCCAGAGAAGAGCCTAATGTGCATTCACTCAACAAGTACAAGTGCTCACTTGCTATGACCCAGGTACTGTACTAACCACTGACAATACCACACAGACAAGGTCATTATCCATAATTTACAAACTAGAGGTTTGCTAGTGATAAGATTGTATCTTATAAATTGGAACTATCTGCTAGCAAATATCAGGAAAAGACTTGCTTACTTGCTAGACAGAGCAGGAAATACGTGTGTGTGTGTGTGTGTGTGTGTGTGTGTGTGTGTGTGTGTGTGATATCAAAGTGGGAGACATCACTACAGCAACTACTCAATGGTCTTGTGAAGGAATAAACTTCAGTTTTTCTTCTCTTTGTGTCATCCCTCTTATAATTGAGATTCTCTGTTATTCAGGAGTTTCAGGGGATAGCATTTTCCAGTGACCCTGGTGCTCACTCTGGATTGCTAGGATCACCTCCAGTCTCTCAGCCAGGACACTATGCTCAGGCACAGTGCAAATAGGTACTATTTTCATTTCAACCATTAGAGGCACAGAGGTTAAAAACAGGAACGGTAGGACAGGAAGAAAGGAAGAAAGGAAGCAGAGAAAATCACTTCAGACCATTTTGCATGGGCTGTGGTTCAATTCACCAAAAAAACTGATTACCTGAATGGCAACTTTTTTAAATAACCAGTTTGTTTATTTTATTGAATTACTGATTTACTAAACTTTTATTAATGCTAAGTATTTATGAAGTTTATTTTATTAATGTTAAGTATTTATGAAGATTAGGATTGTTTTAGCAACTTCTGATTGGTTTTCTTTTGGGGAAAAGTTCTTGATTTGTTTTTAGTCTGTCTTCACGTAAGAAGTTTAGGGGCGCCTGGATGGCTCAGTTGGTTGAGCGGCCGACTTCGGCTCAGGTCACGATCTTGCGGTCCGTGAGTTCGAGCCCCGCGTCAGGTTCTGTGCTGATGGCTCAGAGCCTGGAGCCTGTTTCAGATTCTGTGTCTCCCTCTCTCTCTGACCCTCCCCCATTTGTGCTCTGTCTCTGTCTCAAAAATAAATAAACGTTAAAAAAAATTAAAAAAAAAAAAAGAAGTTTAAGCAATGGATCATCTCTTCAAAGCCGAGAGTCATAAGTAAGCTTGCACTATTTGTTAACAAAATATTTAATGTTTAGAAAAATATAGGGGTGCCTGGGTGGTTCCATCAGTTAGGTGTCTGATCTTGGTTTCAGCTCAGTTCACGATCACATGGTTCATCTGGCTCAATTGGTTAAGCGTCCAACTCTTGGTTTCGGCTCAGGTCATGATCACATGGTTCGTGACTTTGAGCACCACGTTGGGCTTGGTGCTGCTGGAGAGAAGCCTGCTTGGGATTCTCTCTCTCCCTCTATCTCTGTCCCTCCCCTGCTCCCTCCCTCCCTCTCTCTCTCTGTCTCTCTCTCTTTCTCTCTCTCAAGATAAATATATAAACTTAAAAAAGAAAAAATATTTAATCAGTAACCAAAATATCAGGATAGAAATAGGATTCTGTATCTGAAATACTTTTACTGTAAATGTAATATATTTGGGATTCATTCTGAAAAAATACAGCAGATTAATATTTTAGTTACTAATAGTTAAGAATCTAGGATTAAGTTTGATGTAGAATTGAGTAATTGGTGAGTCAAAAATTAAAAAATCACCTAAAGATTAGCAACATTTGACATTTAAAGAATGTGGGTATATTCTCAGAGGCTGATGCAACCCAGCCACCAAAGAAAGTATGAAAATATGAATGATCAACTGACAAAGTCAAGTTTAATAGGACTTTCATGAAACTGGTAGAACTTCATTAGTGATAGTTGAATTTTAAATGAAAATTAAAAACATAAAAAAGAAATTGGAAGTAACCTAAAAAATCCAAACAGTAATAAAATACTGAAATTTTGGTATCTAACAAGAAGCAACCTAGATACATCAACTTGGCAAGAGTTTAGTGAAAGATCTGATTTGTGAAGTAAAATCCTGCAGAAGAGCAGAGAGGAAGACTGTCCAGAATTAACTGTTATAATGGGCATCGTGGATGAATCAGCCATTAATCATAAATATGAAATTATAATGGAATGTTCAAAAATATTTTAAAAATCATAGACATAAAGCAAGAAATAATAGCAATGACATAGTTTTCCTAATCTAAGCTTAATAAACTAACATTAACTTTATATATTCGTGAAAGAACTCTTTAAAAATGTGGGCAAAGCTTGAAATGATGTTTTAAAAAGGGATTCGAAAGCAATCAATATAAACTGAAAAACTGCATGATAAATGCTGACATTACGTGCTGGTAATGAAGTATTATTTTCTCAATATCAGTATACCCAGGAAAAGATAGTCACTCTACAGCCCCTTAACTTCTGTCAATTAAACATTTTTTTAAGATTTTATTTTTAAGTAATCTCTACACCCAATGTGGGGCTCAAACTTACAACCCCGAGATTAAGAGTTGTGTGCTCTACAGACTAGGCCAGCCAGGTGCCCCCGTTAATTAAACATTTTAAAAATGTTCCAATAACAACAAAATAAAAATCTGCTCAACTAAATCTGTGCAAAAATTTTCAGATACCAAAATCAGCTCTCAAGTGTTACAAACTTTATAATTTAAATTTCATGTTACACAGGTAAACTTTGTATTTGTAGTAAATTGGTCACTTACTAGTCCGTCATCAGTGAAATGGTCTTTAGGTATGAATTATCTGTATTTGCTTTTCAAAGAAATATCCCACCTCCTTTCAGAACTCCTTATCAATATATAAGATGCACATAAGACAATTCCATTCTTTCTGTAATTGGAAACATGGAGATTTTTAGGAAGAAGGTATCAACATGAATTCATGAAGAGTCTGCAGTCAAGAGAGACCTACTGGATTAAGTCAACACTAACATATGATAAGGAAAGGAGTACAGACAACAGAGATCTCAGAAACTTTCCAAGAAAGGGAGTCAGAAACTATAAAACAAAGGCCCTAAACTAAGAATTCTTTATGATTCCTTAAGCTTGCAAATCTTCCTCAAGTTTGCCATATATTTGTATATATTCCATCTTTTCCCTTTCTTCTTCAATGATAATAAATGTGCAACAGAAAGGGGCAAGAGTTCCAGAAGCTTATGAGCTACAGGAAAGAAAGGGCTATATTTCATTTATCTGGAACCCCAGGGGCCAAGAACAATGTCTTAATTTAGATGGTGTTAAAAATGAGAGAGACAGAGACAGAGAGAGAGAGAGAGAGAGAGAGAAAGCTCATTTATTTAATTAGTACATGCATGAATTAACTGTGTACAACCAAGATGAACAAGTAATTAAATAAACACTTGCCTTCTGGTATAGGATAGGTGGAGAGACAGAGATATCACATCTTACTTTAAAGCCTGATTTTGGACTAAAGAAACCCCAAAGGGCAGATGGGGGCATGTTGACTTGGAAAGAGAACAGAAGGCTACAAATATGGAATCTAAAATGAAGAAGAAGGAAGGGCTTTGGGAGGCAATCTGGGTTACAAAATGAGCCCCAGGTGAATCCTAGAGCACTCCCAACAAAACTTTGAAAAATGGAGGATTAAATTCCTCAAGAATCAGATGAGACCACAGATAAAAGTACCCTTTTCAACCAGGGAACTCTGGAAAATTGATTCTTGATTTTGAAAGTAAAGCGATTTTTATGTGATTCAAAGACATCTTCAGAGGGCAAGAAAAGTTTAATGTGTATACAGTGTGTTTGAAGACTTTTCTAGGGTCCAAGAAGTTCTCCTTTGGGTACCATAAGCTGGTTTATTATCCATTATCTGTAACACAAAGATAATGAAAGCAGTACAATTGTCTGTTCGGAAAGCCCACAGGAATACCAAGATTTGACAGCCATGATATATCTCAGTTAGTTTTTCCCGTGTAAAACCATCACAAATCATAGAACAGACAGTGTGTTGGTTAAAGAGACTACACATGGAGATGATGGAGTTATTCATTTATCTTCATTGAAAGAACTCAGACTGCACCATGGTTGATAACATAAATCTCATCCTATACAAGATCCTCTCTCCTAATGATTTCTCTTAGCAGTGTGATTAAAATTGTCTTTTTTTTTTTTCGGGTACACCACAGTGATCGGACTTTCCTGATTAGTCACTGAACCTTTCAACCCAATCCATGGTGCCGAAATCTACAGAATGAGTAGATTTGAACAAAATGAATGATTAGAAATGCCCTTGTAAGGGGGGTTAAAATTTTTTAAATGTAAGCATAAATAAGTTAAGCTCATCTTACTGTTTCTGATACTTCACTCATGTGATATATCATTTCTTGAGAGATAATCTGATTGATGTAATCACATCACGTTAGTTGAAGAACTTTAATGGTGTAGAGTGAGAAGTTTGCATAAATCGGTAACATGATCAGCATTCAAAAAGCAAATGATGATACAGACCATCAAATGTTGCAAAATAAAACAAGAATACGGATATTCTTGAGTATAAGTACAGAAAGAGAAGATGAAAAAAATAAGGATAAAAAATAGAGAAAAGCATGTTGGAAGAAGGAAAAGAAAACAAGGAAGAAAGGAATGAATGAATACATGAAGGAAGGAAGAAAGGAGAGGGACAGGGAGAGGGTAGAGACAGAAGGGAAAAAGGAAGGAGGGAGCTCGCTCCCTAACATTCACTGTGTTTTTACTATATGC
Source organism: Prionailurus bengalensis (assembly GCF_016509475.1). Classification (NCBI taxonomy): domain Eukaryota; kingdom Metazoa; phylum Chordata; class Mammalia; order Carnivora; family Felidae; genus Prionailurus; species Prionailurus bengalensis. The sequence continues at coordinate 77,540,243 of NC_057353.1, read as the reverse complement.
CAAGGACCACTGTAGGTGATTTCTTATACATTACCTACTTTAATCCTCAAATCAACCCCTGCCAGGAAGGGGTTTTGTTTATCTCTTTGATTGCATTATATTCGAGGAAGTTTTTCTCTTTCTTTGAAAGGAAAAAAAAAAAAAAAAAGGACTTCCCACAGAGAAAATAAGGAAAAGACACAGTCCAATTTCTGCTTACGTGAAAATCACTTCCTGCCACTGCATTTCCTCTTATGTTTCCTTATTTTCCTTCTATTTCCCTTCCTACAGAAGAAACTAATCCAAATAGTGAGATGGCCCCTACACTAACACCTGCATTTCATTTTGCACAAACCTTCTTGCTAAACATTTGACCTTTTAGTCATTCCTCATGGACTCTTTCCCATTCTGCTGTCCTTAAATTGTTAACTGTCACTGCCTTAACTGCTTAGGTGAGGACACTGTCTCTTACAGTGAATAAATACTGATACAAGACATAGGTCCACTTTTCCCCTCCTACCTACCTCTACTGTTTACTCTTTCCGCCCGCCTTCCCTCCTCATGCTAGGCCAGAAGAAGAGGGTCATCCCTCCTTCCTAAAACTAAATATTCCATCTGCGACTTTGACCATGACTTCATACCAGCCTCACTTTTTACAATTTTTCTCTTCCTTAGATGCTACTTGTCAGGAAAACCAACAAAAACAAAAACTAAAAACAAAGCAAAACACTAAACTAAAATTCCATCCCAAGGTCTCTGGCTTAAGTCATGTTCCTGAGAAGTAGTTCTGTCTAGATGGGAAGGATGATTACACATTTCCTTGATACATTCAGAGGTCTTAAGAAGGCTCTTACAGCCACACTACCCATTGGAATGCAGTCTCCAATTCCAGAGTCTCGTCATGTACATCAGACCTGATACTACTCCACAGACCTAGGAACTGAAAAATCAAGGTACCTCACTCTACACACTCAAGATAAAGCAGTAATGGGGCGATGGAAATTTCTATTATCATTTGCCCTCAAAAAATAGAAGAATAAGGGCATGACAGACACTGGTAAATAGTAAATTCAAAATCCATGTGGGCAAATGTTACAAAACTCTTGTGTTCAGAGGTAGAAAAATTACTTGACTGGCCTTTGACTATGCTTTCTGCACGTCTTTCTGGATGTGTGCCCCAAGAACCATGACTCTATCCTTTTCCATTGTCCTCCATATTCACTGACGAAGAAGATGTTGGAAATATGCCAGTGAGCAGAGTTTTCAGCCTGCTTCCTCCCTGCAAAGAGCTGGAGACCTCGAGTTCTTTTTTAAAATTAACCATTCCCAGTTATTTTAGTCCAGCCTCTGGCACCTCCCTTTGTACAATCCTCTTAGAAATTTTGTGGGCTTGCTGTGAACTTGCTTTGATACTCCACAGATCCTTAGTCACTTAGATATCCACTTGACAAAGGTCACACCCAAGACATGTCTCTTTGTCTAGGCTGAATCGCTCCAGTTTGGGGATGTCTTACTATTTGGGGAAAATGCCCATGGAATTCCTTGAAGTTATTTTGTCTACAAGTGACAGCTGAATAAAATACTCTCTTAATTCGTCCAGAAGCCTTAATAAAGGGCCTTAAAACTACAATCCTGACTTAACTTCTGTGCTGACTGGTGCCTTGTGTTTGATATTTTACCAGCTTGAAAGGCTAGAGATGATAATCAGTTTTCATTTATTTCCCACATATGTTCACTCTAAGTCACATTTTGAAGTGTGCCAGTTTGTCCTTTGACTTACCTCATTCTTATAACCCCTTATCATACAAAGTCTAGCCAATGGGTGGGTTCTGGTAACACTGTACTGGGAAATTTTGTTGCTCAAATCCACAATTCCACTTGGTAAGTCCTTCTGACTTCCAACTAATCACTGAAGACACTTTTATCAAACGTTTTCTACCACATAACATGGATTACTATTTTGCTACTCTCCTATCACTTCCAAGCCACTTTCTCAAAATCCACAAATAATTTCCTGTTTCTCAATCCTCTACTATAGCAACTTTACTTGCTGTATTTCCAGCCAATGCCACTTTTTTTTTTTAAATGAGTGCATTCCTCTTCTGGTACTGATTTTATATCAGTGAGCTATTTGCTGTGTAACAAAACACGCTAAAACAAAATCTATCACTAGTCTTGAACCTATAGCCTAGCTGGGTGATTCTGCTGATTTAGCCCAAGATCAGCTGACCTCAGCTGGGCTTGTTCATGTATGTATGGTGGGCTGGCTATTTAGTTAGGGGTTGACTATTCTAGGGTGGCTCTAGATCATACTGTGAGGCTCTCCTCCAGATTTACACCAATTATCTTTTTCTATGTAACAAATCATCTAAAACTTGAATGATTAAAACAATATTCATCATTATGTCATCCTGACTTTGTAGATCAGTCATGTGGTCTATGCTCAGCCAGTCTTATTTGAGCTTACCCAAAAGCTCACTTTGTTCTGCTCAGTCCGCATATTCTAAGATGGGCTTAATCATATGTCTTGCAGTTGGTGCTGATTGCAATGATTCTTCTTATCTCACTAAATGCTCTCTTAACCTCAGAGAGGCTAGTTTGGGTTTCTTCAGATAGAAGACATTACGCTGCATGGAAGTGACAGTGAATGCTGCCAGGTCTCTTGGGGTCCAGATCTGGAAGTCGTAAGATCCCCTTCTACTATATTCTACTGGGGAAAGCAAGTCACAAGTCCTGGCCACATGCAAGGGAAGGTGAAACGGATTCCACCTTTTGATGGAAGGAGCAACAAATTGTAGGCATTTTGACTTCTATCAGTACATGTCTTTTAAATCCCTCCTAAAGATGGGCAATTGAAGAGAAGGAAAAGAGAGCAAACCCAATGTTACAGAGTAGAAGTAGAAATGCACACACACATTTCAAGAGTCCACTTGTGTCCCATTTGATAACAACCCCGTAGCCAAAGCAAGGGGCATGGGGCCATGGCAGAGCCCCACGTCAGAATGGGAGAAAATTATAAGCTATTGAGAAAGCTACAGATATAAGAAGGTTATTAATGCGAACCATTAACACAATCAATCCACAACAGCTAATGACTGATGGAAATGAAATTTAAACATGGTCTTAACTTTGCTACAAAGCTGAAATCAAACAGATTTACCTTAACTGAGTAATCTGAAGACTTTTGCCTTAAGAATAGTTCCTTCAACTTAAAATGATCTCTACAGTTGGAAGAATTTAAACTGTAGTTTTTGGAGTGCCTGGGTGGCTCAGTCGGTTGAGCTTCCTACTTCAGCTCAGGTCATGATCTCACGGTTCATGAGTTCAAGCCCCACGTCCGGCTCTGTGCAGACAGCTCGGAGCCTGGGGCCTGCTTCGGATTTTGTGTCTCCCTCTCTCTTTCCCTCCCCCGCTCATGTTCTGTCTCTCTCTGTGAAAAATAAATAAACGTTAAAAAAAAGTAAACTATCTTTTTCAAAGAAAGATAAAGATATACCAGATCAAATCCCAATTCTACAATAATTGTTGGATCTCAGGTAAGTTCACATAACTCTCCTGCATTCAGTTTTCCCATTTATACAAAGTGTTATCAATACCTACCACAATGACATGTAGTGAAGTTAATTTTTTTAATGTTTATTTATTTTTGAGAGAGAGATTGAGTGTGAGTGGGGAGGGGCAGAGAGAGAGAGAGAGAGAGAGACAGAGAGACAGAGAATCCAAAGCAGGCTCCAAGCTCTGAGCTGTCAGCACAATGCCTAACGTAGGGCTCAAATTCATAAATGGTGAGATCATGACCTGAGCTGAAGTCAGACACCCAACCAACTGAGCCATTCAGGCCCCACGGGTTTAAATTAAATAACGATGGATCACAAGGTCAAACATTTTAATATCTTTTGGATCAATATTCTAACCTAGAACTTAGAGGATTTTTGAGGCATTGTTATTCCCATGCCAGCTAGACAATTCCCCTCTTACATTCCAATTTTAATTACCCTTCAACCATATTGTTCTACATTTATCTCATTAAATAAAAGTCCCAAGTTTTCCTCAAAGGTTCCCTTTGTCTCTGTCTTATTCAGCTCAACGCTCACTGTCCTTATCAAGGATACTTGTTCATCGAATTCTTTTCTGATCCATCTCCCCTGTAAAATTTGCTGCATCCATATTTTATGTTTCATTAGATTCCAGAGATTTCTAGCACAACTCTTCTTAAACCTTGCAGTGTTTATTTATTTATATGTTTTGCTTCCCCAGCCAGACTCTGAACTTCCCTAGGGTGGTGTTAACCTTAAACATAAACCACCAGTTATTTTACCCGCAAAAGTGGGTTTATTCGGGAACCGCAGAGAGTTTACAACCCAGCACATGCAAGCCATGGCAAAATGATTGGCAAAATGATAGGCAAGTCCACAGAACAAAGGAGAGGTGTGCTCTTTTACAGAGGAAAGGGGGAGTTGGGAGGGGATGTTGCAAACTCGAAGTCCATTGGAGTAGACCGGGAGCTTGAAGTAAAGTGGCTTCTCATTGGCTGAGTTGTGAGTCTTACGGGCTGGGCTGTTGCCTGGGGAGGAGGAAAGCCTGCCTTCCTCCTGCTGGAGTGGGACCCTGCAGGGTCCCTCTCTTTATATTAGGGCTGCAATTGAGTTGTAGGGCATGAGAGCTCCCCCTGCTGGCGTCCCTACCCCATTCTCAGTGAGGTTTCCTTTACTAATTTTCACAGTAGACACTGAGAGTCTCGTGCAACCAGAGTTACACAAGTTTTGAATGTGAAAACTTGGCAATGTTCTATTATAGAATTATTTTATCTTATTTTCGGCCAATTCTTTCAATCATTTTCTTTGGAATTTCCTATTCCCATTGCACTCTAGTACACACGTTTTATATGGTTTTCAGGAATTAGTTACATTCAGTTTCTTGCTTTTTGGATTTCTGGAACCAATTCCAATGTGGAGTGGGTTCCTTACACCAACAAGCGATTCTCAGGACACCAGTCAGGTCCTGATGTGATTTGATGTGGGGGTCCTGAAGTGAATGGTCAATAAAGAATTATTGAGACACTTTCAGTGCAAAAAAAGTTTTATTAAAGCACCGGGACAGGACCCACGGGCAGAATCCCAGCTGCCCTGGTATCTTGAGGAGGAATTGATTAACTACTCCTAAATTGGGGGTGGGGAGGGTGGGTAGAGACAAAGGAAGTTTCCAAAAGGATTTTCAGATGTTAAAAGAAACTTACAGGATCCTGCAGGTCTGGCTATTGTCAAGCTAATGTTACTTTTTGCCTCTAGCAAGACATTAACAGAAGACATTTGGGAGTTCCTGGAGGAATATCACACTCTGTGGGTCTTCAATGGGCTGCAAGTTGTAAGGAGATTGAATTTTATCTACCTTTTGCCTTTGTTCTCCCCATCAGGTCCTATAATTCAACTCAATTCTGACACTTCTACCCAGAGATAGCATCAGAGTCCGTCCACAGGTTAATGGCCTGATCTACACAACTGTCCCCCCACCCCACTTGGGCCCGGTCACTTGTGCTTCTCACATGCTACAGGCTATAAATCAGAGGTTCCCAGGACCCCATCCCTGGGCGTATTAATTAACTAGAACTACTTCCAGAACTCCGAGAACATTTTACTTAATAGATTGCCTGTTTTATTGTAAAAGGACAGAACTCGGAGCAGCCAGGGTGAAGACATGCACAGGGCAGGGTGCGGGGAAATGGCAGGAGCTTGCTTCCATTCCCTCTTGACGAATCTCCATGTGTTTATCAACCCAGAAGTTCTCTGAATTCAGTTCTTTTGGGCTCTGTGGAGGCTTCCTTACATAGGCATGGTTGAATAAACCATTGACCACTGGAGACTGAACTCCAGCCCCTCTTGCACCCCAGGAGGTGGGGTGGGGGTGGAACAAAAAGTCACCCTTCTTATCACAGGCTGGATCCACTGGCCACCAGCTCCATCCTTAGCTGACCTATGGGCATTCCAAAAGTCACCTCATCAACATAATAAAAGACCCTTTTATTTCCCTCAACACTTAGGAAATTCCTAAGATTGTGGGAGCTGAGAGGCAGAAACCATGAACAAATACCAAGTATATATAAGAAATATTTTGGTTGTCTGAATAACCAAATATATATTTGTCTTATAAATCACAATATCTCAATATCACAACCCTCGTGTCTCAACCCTTGCCTTGCCTCCCCCAATCCCCACACTCTCACCCAGAGCTATTTGGAGTGTACTAATCCCATTTTCTCCTCATCTTCCTCTTTTTGTCTTCCTTCCTCTAGCATGGAAGAGAATAGAAGCAAGGTGCTCGGAAAGTGGTTTTTTTGAAGTGCCCCCTTGTGGGAAGAGATGGTCATAAAAAGAGGAGGAAAAGGCCAGAGAGCCCAAGAAGCAAAGAATTGCCCTCAGGCCTACCCAGATCTTGATTACAAGGGACCAAAGGGAAAGGGACAAGAGAACGGTGAAGTGTCGGGGCGGGGGGCAAACTGAAGCCAAATTAGCCAACATTTACTAAGCCCTGGAGGGAGGATGAGAATCACAGATAATTGCAGGTTGTTTTTGAGCAATGGCTCTCAAACTTTGCATGCCCATTGGAATCACCTAGGAAGCACTCCAGATATTCTGATTTACTTCATCCCTAGTGCAGGCTGGGTACCAGAATTTTTAAGACCTCCTCCTTGTGTTCTAATGTGTCGCCCTGGTGGAGGGCCATTGCTAAAGAATGTAGTGCATTGCCTAACCTCTCTGTTGATTCAGGGTGCCCTTGTAGGAGATGACAGGGACCCAGAAAGCATACCCCTAAAGATCCCATTCTACTTCTATCTCCTAAATCTACACTATCCCTGATCCCAAATGAGCCCTTGGTGAGTGCTTATCTAAGGACATAGTGCATTGCTGATGCTTCTACTACTTTGTGAGCTTGGGAAAGAGCTTTGATTGGTTGACTTGTTTGAGTTCTCCATCTCTTAAACTTCCCAAGGCAGGGGTTTGCACATAAAAGGGACTGAATAAGCATTTATAGAACTGAAACAAAACGTGGACATAGTCACTGCTTTTATGTCACTGGCATTTTTTCACACTGGAGGGAAAAAAAAATCACTGTGATCACTTATGTGCATAGCTCTTTATAACTTACAAAAAGCTTTCTTTCAATTTCAGCGTGTCTTCTTATCTTTACATCATTTTATGTGTGGGTTTTATTCTTCCTTTTAAAACATAAGGGGGAATCGAGGCCAGGAAAATTTAATGACTAGTCACCCGGTGGTTCAGACTAAAACAGAGACTTGAACCCTGACCCTTGACTCCCAATTATATGTAACTCCCAGGATGCTTAGGCTTAGCCATTAATTCCGGTGGCTTCTAAAAATGTTAACATATATATGCGTGTGTATATATATATGTGTGTGTGTGTGTGTGTGTGTATACGTATATATATAAATATATATAAATATAAAATGTATATGTTTTATATATACACGTATATATATATGTATATATAAAACATAAATATATATTTTTAACCAAAACTTCCATAAAGGCTCCACAGGGAAATTTGATAAATAATATAAGAAAAACTTGCTTCCTTTGGTGAGACTGTGACACATTTAGCAGCAGAATCAGCAGCAGCCAATATCTAACAAATAAGAATAATAATTTTAAAAAGACAATTATAGGGGCGCCTGGGTGGCACAGTCGGTTAAGCGTCCGACTTCAGCCAGGTCACAATCTCGCGGTCCGTGAGTTCGAGCCCCGCGTCGGGCTCTGGGCTGATGGCTCAGAGCCTGGAGCCTGTTTCCGATTCTGTGTCTCCCTCTCTCTCTGCCCCTTCCCCGTTCATGCTCTGTCTCTCTCTGTCCCAAAATAAATAAACGTTGAAAAAAAAATTAAAAAAAAAAAAAGACAATTATATGATAACGACCCACAAGGTGTTACAATCAAGCAAGTATGGTTAATATAGGCAGCCCTTTGCAAATGTAGCTTATTGTCTCATTAGAAAAGCCCAAAGGAAGGAAAAGGAAATTTGTCCAAATTAGATGTTAATTAGAAATGTATGATGAATTGTCTATTGCAGATATATAGATATTAAAAAGAAAATGTGGATGTTACACAAGTTATCAAGGAAAATATATGCCTTATATTTGGGGGAAGGAAGAAAAGATACATTAATTGCAATTCATTTAAGATTTATCTTCCATGAAAGCTAAAATAGGCATGGTGCAAAGTTTACTCAAACCGCTTCTGCTGAACAGGCCAGGAAGAGATGGGCTTTTACAGAGATGTGAAGTAATCAATGAAGTAGGCCTTACAGTTGATATTTTGATATGAAATTAGGTAGCCAGATTTAGCAAATAGAAATGCAGAGCTCCAAAGTTAAATGTGAATTTTAGATAAACGATTTTGTTTTGGGGAGCCTGGGTGGCTCAGTCCATTAAGTGTCCGACTTCAGCTCAGGTCATGATCTCACAGTTCCTGGGTTCGAGCCCCGTGTCGGGCTCTGTGCTGACAGCTCGGAGCCTGGAGCCTGCTTCCGATTCTGTGTGTTCCTCTCTCTGCCCCTCCCTCACTTATGCTCTGTCTCTCTCTCTCTCTCTCTCTCTCTCTCTCTCTCTCTGTCAAAAATAAACATTAAAAAAATTTTTTTTTTAATAATTTTTTTTTGTTTGTTTTGGTAGAAGTGTGTCCCATGCAACCTTCAGGACAGAGGACACACTTATACTTAAAATCAATTGTTTACCTTACATTCGAATTTAACTGTTCATCTGTATGTTACCTGGTAATCTTAAAATGGGGTCAAGGACCATGAACTTCCTAATACAAATCCAGTCACTTTCATCTTAGGTAAATATTGTTCCTCACTTGAACATTATATAATCTGGATCGAGAAATACAGGTTTCCCCCCTTTCTGAAAATATCTATTGCTACGACATCTTTTGGAAGCCAAAATGGTATAAAGTGAAGAAGGGATTACCATTAATCTATATGGAAACATTTTTGAGTGCTTCTGACCAAAAAAAAAACCCCACACCTTTTCTCGGCTTTTCTGATACGTTAGCACACATGTTGCTAGTAGACTCATGATAAAAATCAAGACCAAGCACAGATGCCCCCCAGACCCAGGTCAAAGCCCTGGGGCTCGAAGCTGAGACACTGAGGGCAGTTCCCTGGGAAGGCGCTGGGTGGCGTTACTCTCCCCACTAGGGCGCACTGCCTTTCTGAGGGCTTGCTGCAAAACAAATGTTGAACACAAGTTTCACTTTTCGTCTCTTTTTTTCATAAAGAAATCCCTCTGGGGATTCCTCTGGGTGAACAAAAACGGGTCATCAAAGTGCATTGGGCTGACTTTCGGGAAGTGGGGCATACCCGTCTACAGAAGAGGAATTCAGGTGAACTCGTGTGAAGTGAAACTTTTTATTAGTACTAACTACCATATGAACTATATTTTCTTATTTTCTCTACTGATGCTCTGGCATGTGGGGCCTCGCTGACTGGGTTTGGGGGAGGCTTTCCCACCGGGACAAACCCAATTCTTACAAACCGCAAATGACCGTCCTGTGAACACACCTGACCCGTGCACACCAACCAATCCGAAGCCCGCATCCCCTGCCCACCTCCTGCTGCCCCACGTCGCCCCTGAACACCGGGGCCAGGAATCGGTCAGCTCAGGACGGTCAAAGCCCACTGATTCAAACTAGCCGACCCAAGCCTGATGACCCTGCTTCAACCATTCTTGCCCAGGGAAACCACAGTAAAGGCTCTTGTCCACATTTTCCTGTCCCTTCTTCTAGCTCTGGACTGACCCTAGTGCACTCTTGCATGGTGGCTGTGCCTCTTGCATCTTGGAATTTCCTTCACGACAGGCATCTCCATGTCTGTGTGTCTTACCTTACCTAATTAAAACAAAATCTGGGTACTTTTAAAGCAAGTATATTACCATGAGAAAGCTAAAACCCCTTCTTAAAAAAATTTTTTTAACGTTCATTTGTTTTAGAGACAGAGACACAGAGCATGAGCGGGGGAGGGGCAGAGAGAGAGGGAGACACAGAATCGGAAGCGGGCTCCGGGCTTTGAGCCGTCAGCACAGAGCCTGACACGGGGCTTGAACCCATGAACCGTGAGATCCTGACCTGAGAGAAAGTCAGGCGTTAACCAACTGAGCCACTCGGGCGCCCCTAAAATCCCTTTTTAAAGTACAAAAAACATTACCTCAGTCATAATGTATCTTATTATTCATTCAGATAAAGGCTACGTGTATACAGCAATCATGTTCTCAAGAAAACTGTGGAGACCTCACATCTAGCCTGGCCCTCTTAAGGTACGTGATTTTATCACGTCACATTTTTCTACCTCTATAATTTAGATAAAGCACAACAGAAAGCAAGTGAACGTAAAGCACATTACACAGAGTACACCCACATAAACAAGATACAAGATTGCAATTCTAGACCCTCCTACCCGGCTGTCACGCTACCTGGAATAATCTCCCATCCTACAGCTTTCTACTCATGTATATCCTTCATATTGCAGTGTTGATGGACTACTCACTCCCATATCACATGTCCCATCAATATGTTCTGTTAATACACAGAATTCCCCTATCATTGTTTAAATCATCGATGTTATACATCCATAAGCCATATGTCTTTCAAGTACATTACTGAAATGAAATTAAGAGCGCTTTTATTTTCCTTCTACTTTTCCCTTAAAATTCATTCAGAAATGGAAGCTTTTGGGGGCGCCTGGGTGGCTCAGTTGGTTAAGCGTCCAACTTTGGCTCAGGTCACGATCTCACAGTTCATGGGTTCGAGCCCCACATCGGGCTCTGTGCTGACAGTACAGAGTCTGCTTGACGTTTTTGCTCTCTCCTCTCTCTCTGCCCCTCCCTTCCCCTCCTCACACTTTCTCTTTCTCTCTCCCTCTCTCTCAAAATAAATAAATAAAAACTTCAACAACAACAAAAAAAGACACAGAAGCTTTTTTTCTTACATTAATGGAAAGAAATAAATGGACAGACTTTATGACTTTTCTGTTCACTCTTGGTCAAGTCATTGTCTTAAAGTCACTTGAAATCATGAAACACTCTTATCCTCATAATTGCAATGGCCAACTCTTTTAAGAAGCAAAAAATCTAGACTGGCTTCAAACACTGCTGTTGTCCATATCCACACCCTGCCCATGCCCTGACAGCCTCGCATTGTGCACTTACTTCCTTCTCACTGTCTTGCTGCTCTTACAGATGCTGGTGAGGTTGTGCATAGGCAAAGTGGGGAGAGGGAGAACGAACTAGTCTCCGGATGATCTCATGATGGGTACTTTTGGGGACAGGTGGATGCTTTTTCTCTGATGGGCTGTAGCTGGAAATTGCTCTGCCTCTCTGACATAAAGTTCCTTTGCCTGGGTAGATGTATCACTACTCCAAGAAATCTCTTGCAAATATTTCCAGAGCACCTAAGAAATTAGCGTTCATCTTTAGCGTCTTTGATCCACTTGGCAGTTCTGTTGGACAGGACCCAGATGACACTGTTGGATCTCTACTGGACAGTCCATGGTGAATCCTTACATCCCCCTAAGAAACACACCCTGGGAATAAACGTAGAAATCTCGAGACAGACACAGCTCTGCTGGCTTACCCATCAGGTGGTTAGGTCCTCTCTTATCTCGAGGATTTCATGGGTAGGAGTTTGCCTCCCAACCGAAGGGTCAGATATTTTATCTCTCCACAAAGTCCTTTTAAGCTTGAGGTAAGGGGTCAGACCTCCTCAAAAAGGGAGAAATCAGAGCACACTTCACTGGCTTGTTCAATCCCCCTCCCAAGTCCTCCATCTTGTCTGCACTTTGCCTATATCTCCAACTGGCCGTAACTCTATAAAGGTGTTGTTCACACTCAGCTTTCCTATGCATTGTAGAGGATTAGTGTGTGTAATGTATTGCCATGTACTTTGCAAATGTCTGATATCTATTTTAAAGTAATTAACTAATTAAATGTTTTTGTTTATAAAAATTTGCTAAACCTTGGTAACCATCCAAGCAAAAACAAATAAGCATAAAAACAATGCATTTACAAAATGTCAAAGTCAGCTGCCTCACATTTCCCCTGTCTAAAAATCTACAGTGATTTTTAGGGTTAAGGATGTGAAACTTAGCTCACTTGTCAAGGTATCAGAAAGATCACAATGAACATGGGATGAAATAACATAAAGAAATAATTCACCCAACAAAATATACCAATGCCTAATCCATACTTAAAGCTTTGATCTTGTGAGTAATCACATTAACTATTTCATCAAAGGACAGTCTTGATTTTTGGAAGAGCATCTTACGTTAGCCCTGGTACTCTTTGTTAGCAAAAGCTTGGAAACCATGCTAGTAGCACAATTAGATGTTCATCCTTAATTTTGTAATGCTATTTCTCAGAATCCAACCCAAATAATTCAGTAAAACACTTTTAAAACAAAGATCGATGTGTAAGTATCTTGACTGTTGCGTAACACATAATAGATGGTATCGTAAAACAGCAAGAAAATGTTTAAGCATATTATGATAACCATAAAAGAAGATAGAACTTTTAAGATGTTGACCCTATCAGCACTGAAATCCTCCTCCTAAAAATCCCAATTTATACCATATTTTAGAATGTGCATGTATGTGTGTTTCCATGAGGTTTAGAGGGTGTCGATCATAGGAGGAGCCATGGATGCAGTCTATCTATGTATTATACACTGGTGTTTTCTCCTTTGTATTGTATTGTGTTGCACTGTTGTGTTGTATTTCCTAATCTTTACAGTGTTCCTACAGGTCAAGTGTCAGACCCACTGTATAGATTAAGAAATCACGTAACAATTAAGAGGCAGAAAGTAGACTTTCACTTAAGTCTCCAACTCCCAGGGAATTTACCCATCTTTTTATTCTACGGGTTTTGGAATAAAGTCGATGTTTTCTTATTAACACTGTGCTAAATTTCCACATAAGAAATGAAGAGATAAAATAGCCTCTGCCTTCAAAGTGTTACATTAAGGAAAAAAGGTATGTGACTAATGACCACAAGGGAAGGAAGTAAAGACAATATTAAATACCTGCACTAAGGTAGAATGATATATCAGAGCAAGAATCATCAAACGAGTCCGTTCTTTCCCTTTTAGCTTCGGGCTAGGTGCTAGATACCACGGGTTTGCAATTTTTTAACCAGAATGATACCAACCACGTTAGGTGTTATGATGATTCACAGCAGTCATCCTTGTAATTAAACTAATACCAAACCTGATCATAAGTGAACAGTAATGCAGGTTGACTCCCCCTTTGCCCTGGTCTCCAGATGTACCTACCAGTTCCTGGACCAACAAATCAGCCGAAGTATGTGAAGGAAAAAAAGGCCAAAGTAAGGTACATCAGTCAAAGAAAATGGCAGAAAGAATTACACGATATTATTCCAAAGACAATTTAGTCTCCGTTTATTTGACAGATTGACACCTTGTAAATATGTCACTTTTCATAATTGGGCTGTCAGAGGTACAACTTGGCCTCACATAAATGGCTGCTCTAATAGTTACCGGCTAGCACTTTCTTTCTCCACAGCTTAATTCCCAGTATGCTAGTGTGTCATGATATTGGGGGATTCTCTGTAGTCCAGTAGAATAGCTCCATTCTATGTCATCTCCTTGACCCTTCACTGGGTTGGACAACGAGCTTTTATGTTGGTGCATATAATACCAGGTCTACATTCAGTAAGATTCCCTTTACTTTCCGGGTACGATGACAGTGAGCTCAGCTATCTATGTTTCCTTCTACCATTGCAGTTTCAGTGAGGATGATAAATAAATATACACATATATATATACGTGTATATATATATGTATATATATGTATATATATATATACACATATATATATAATAAATAAATCCATATATATATATGGATGGATGAGAATAAACTCTGTGTGTCTTGGGGGAGGTTGCTGTATATAAATCTTGGGGATGTTATCGAAGCAACCCAAAGTACCACTAATTTCTAAGCTAAATGGGTGATTACACTGCTTGGGAGGAAGTTACAGCATTCCAACTCATTACTGCTTCCAAGAAAGGACAATATGCCAAAGGGTAAGTGGAAGTGACCCAGGACAAACCATTTTACAACTCTCACTTAGAGGAAAGGTGGGAGGTAAAATACTGGAAGAGCAAATTAACTCCCGCCTGCCTAGAGCAAGGTCTAGGGATCGTGCTCAGTGTGTGTGGTTGCAGAGGAGGGATGGGATGACAAGACAGCAAAGAGTAGGGAAAGTGAGCTGGAGTACTCAGTAGATAGCCAAGGCGCTCAACCTATGTTGCGCCTGCACAACTTGACTTCATTAAATACGGCAAAGGAAAGCAGAGGCGAATTGCACTGCAGAAAATGCCCATGATTCCAAGGACCGCTCAAGTGTCTAGGTCAGTGCAGTTCTGAACATGTGCTTCTCATTAACAATATGCTTAAACAATCCAATCGTACAAAGAATAGCACTTACTCCCATATTAATGGTTGGCAAAATAGATTTTTAAATGTTTAGATTAAGTACCTACTTTGGAAAACAGAGAAAAATCACCGAATCTAGGAAGATATACTCATTTAGTACTGCAATTCTGTAGAAGAGAAGCTCTTTGAAAACTCAAAGTAATGTTTTACTCTCCAAAAGATGAAAATATACACAGGTGCTGACTTTAAAAGCTAACTGGAACTCTCAAGAGAAACTGAAAAGACACTGCACCAAATGAAAACAGAGAAAGTAGTTATTAAAATAAAATTATTTAAAATCAAGAAAGACATATGAGCTTCGTGACCAGGTAAAATATTCCAAATTTTGAGATTTTAGAAGCAGTGTATGCTGAAGCCTTTAGAAACTTAATGCCAGGAGAAGACAAATTTCCAATTTCCTCCCAAACATAAAAGTAGAAACTGCTACAGAACTGAAAAGGCTGTAAGAAAGAAATGAGGCATTAATAAAAGAATTACGGTATAACACAACACAGACAACAGAGTAAACAAAACAGAAGCACGGACTGAAACCCAGAGAGTAAGACTTGATTGAGGTTTTGACAGACTAATGGGTACCAGACTGTCTCCTCAACTGCAAACAGCCATAAAACTGGAGGAAAATATATGAGACAACAGTTTATAGGCACTGGAAGACACCTGTGATTTTTAAAAGTAGCGAATCTCATGAGGTGATGCCCATAAGGAGCCCAGCCTGCTTCTACCTAGAATGATTTCTCAATTATCACACCTTAAGCTTTCTTCCCAGAAAAACAGGATAGTTTCTTTGAGCTAAGGAGGCAGAAAGCCAAATTGGGGGCAGCTAAAGTAGTTGAAATTTACAGGACAAAACATCAGAGGCCAAGGAGTTATGCAAGAGGACCAAAGTCCATGTTTGATCCCCCAGGCGTCTTTGGCTTGAGGCCTGGCTGACCTTGTGGTAGGCAGGCAAGCACTTACAAGTTTCTCTGGACAGAAGCTGTGGGTTGGGAGCCTAATAGAGATACTAGGGCTTGGGAGGCTCTGGACGATGTTTAGGTTCCGACTGAGGTAGAGGGCAGGATTTTTTTTTTTAACGTCTATTGCCACCCTAGATATCCAACTGAGACATCAGAAATTCTATGCCTTAAAATTAAGACCGAGACCTTAAAAAAAGATGTTCTCTAGACATGCCCTAATAAAGCCAAAGATGAAGCCTTGATCTGCCAGAAAGACAGAATATGAAGGTGGAACATGGGGGCCGTGTTGGGCTTCCACAGATCTGCCCGAACGAAACATAAAACTAAACCTTCACAAGTGTGAGGTGATCATTCAATAACTGAACTGCCTCCTAGAACAAAATAGCAAAGGACCACAACACAATCGAGAGTTTCTACGGCGTATCAGTCGTAATGTCCTACATATGATCACATATTACTAAACAACCAAAGAAAAGTTAAAGTGTCACGGAGTAGAAAACAATCCTGAAATGTCTGGGGGTTGAATTTAGCCCCGGCTTTTGAGAAGCTAATTTGAAAATGTTTGAAGAATTAAAGGAAAATTTACTTATATTAGTTATCTGTTTCTGTGGAACAAATGACTCCAAAACTTAGCAGCTAAACAAACAAACTTCTATTACTTCACGGTTTTTATGGATCAGTAATTTGGGCACAGCTTAACTTGTTTCTCGACTTCTGGGTACTCCGAGACTGCAAGGAGTCGACCAGAGCTGGAGTCTCATCTCAAGAGTCAACTGGGAAAAGATAATCCTCCGAGCTAAACAGGTTTTGGCAGCATTCGGTTCCCTGTGGGCCGCTGGGCTGAAGGCCTGGACTCCCTGCTGGCCACCCTCAGTTCCTGCCGGTGTGCACCCGTCCAACAGGGCAGCTCGCTTCATCAGACCCAGCCACAGAGAGTCTCTGCTAGTAAGATGGAAATTATAATCTTTTGTAAGCTAACCTCAGAAATGACATCACATAACTTGACTGTATTCTACTGCTGTGAAACAAGCTGTAAAGCCAGCCCGCACTCAAAAGGAGGGGCCTATAACCAGGGCATGAATGATGAAAAGCAGAAGGTGAAGATCGTTGGGCGCCATTTTAGAAGTCTACATACAATTACATTAGCCACTAGGGAATGCAAATTACAATCATGGCCAGAGGGGCGCCGGGGTGGCTCAGTTGGTTAGGCAACACACTTCGGCTCAGGTCGTGATCTCACAGTTTGTGGGTTCGAGCCCCACATCGGGCTCTGTGCTGACAGCTCAGAGCCTGGAGCCTGCTTTGGATTCTGTGTCTCCCCCTCTCTCTACCCCTCCCCTGCTCATGTTCTGTGTCTGTCTCTCAATAATAAATAAACGTGAAAAAAAAATTTTTTTTTAAGTCACGGCCAGATATCAGTGTACAACCCCTGAAGGGCTAAAACTGCAAAGACTGTAAATACCAAATGTTGATGGGTTTGTGGAATGGAAACTCTCTTCCATTGTTGGGGAGTATGGGAAATGGTGCACTGCTTTGGCAAAACAGTTTAGTAGTTTCTTAGAAAGCCAAGCAAACATTTATATTATAATCCGGCAACTGAATTTCATGTGCTTACCAAAAAAGAATTAAATATACATGCCCGTGCAAGGTTGTGCATAGATAAGAATGGTTTTATTCACAATAACAGAAAACTGAAAACGGTCCAAATAGCAATCAATGGGTAAAAGGATAAGTACAGTGGAACACAACTAAGAAAAAAGCACAGATTACTGACACATGCAACAGCACAGGTAAACCACAAAAGCATTATGGTGAGCGACAGAAGAAGCCAGGTATAAAGAATATATATTTCATGATTCCCAAATGTATGAAGTTCAATAACAGGTAAAATTAGGCTTCAGTGAGGGAGTCAGATTTGGATGCAACTTGACTGGAAAGGAGAATACATGACCTTTTGGAGTAATGGGAATATTCAATAATTTAATCACAGTGGTGTTAAATGCGTGTTTATCTTTATCAAACAAACTCAGAAAAATATATATATATTTAAATGGATTATTATTTTTTTAACGTTTATTTACTTTTGAGAGAGAGAGACAGAGCACAAGTGGGGTAGGGGCAGAGAGAAAGGGAGACTCAGAATCCGAAGCAGGCTCCAGGCTCCAAGCTGTCAACACAGAGCCTGACGTGGCGCTTGAACCCACGAACCATGAGATCATGACCTGAACCAAAGTCAAATTCTTAACCAACTGAGCCACCCAGGCAGCCCTTAACTGGATTATTTTTAATGGAAATATATAAATTATATCTCCAAAGAGTTACCTTAAAAACTACGTAGACGATTTTAAAGACCTAAAACTGAAAAGTAAGCACATCTCAACCAAACATAAATAAAATGAACACAAGCTTATAATTCTGTAAAACAGGTGAATTCAAGATTGGCCACATTGTCCTAGAAAAGATAAACAGGTTAGCAATGGGGGAGGGGCAGTGGGGTTTTGCCAGCATCATCTTTAACACTAAACATCCGAAGAAAAGAAGATACCAACTAACAGTGTGGGGGAACCCTAAATATGTTCTTAAACAAGTGGTCATTAATGTGTCAATGAAGTATTTTCGGAAAGCAGGGCTCTACGAGTGTACTACCAATGTCCTCTGTGTGCATCATTAAGTCCAGGCAGATCTACCAACACACAATACACTCTAGATGGCCTCTGGAGTAGTGCGACATACCTACCTGCTCTGGGTCACTCACATGCCTTTTCTCAGAAGAAGTGTGCGTGCGTGTGTATGTATTTTATATGTAAATATCACATATGTGCATGTGTATATGAATATATGTGTGTACCTTCTAGTTACTGAGATGTTAAACTCTTCAAAAAAAGGGAAGACAGTTTATAAAGGGAGTATCAGATAAAATTATATATAAAGGCAGTATTTAAGTAAAATTATTTGTATATGGATCTATATGAATTTAAATATATGCATACTCATGCCATTATAAAAAATAGTTTTGAGATACAAATAAATCATGTAATGTAATGCAAATATATTTGATAAATACCTATAGCTAAAAACCTTGGTTATTTAACAAAAGGGAAAACATACATGGACAGAGGAAAAATTCACGAAAGTAAATTCTTGATAAATGAATCATGCTACTTAAAGGAGCTTTTTTTTTCTTTCCAAGATGGATAATCAGAAACCAGTGGATCAAAAGTACTGGAAAATTAAAGGCAGGTATTAGTTAAATTAATAAACCTAATATATTACTTTTCAGTTGGTTCAAAGACAAAAATACTTAAATCCTAAAGCAGAACTCATGGATTAAAAAAAAAATCACTAAATTCTGCACCTGAAATTAATATCACACTATATATTAACTAACTGGAATTTAAATAAAAACTTAAAAAAAAAAAGAAATTAAAAAAACAAAAACAAACAAAAAACACACCACTACATAGAAAATAATTTGAAAAAGGAAAACCAAGAATCAAAGTTATGGAAATAGATGTAAGTGATTCAAGTAATGGAAAAGATTTTCTTATACATATATAAGTATTTTATAAATTATTAAAATACATATATAAGTATTTTATAAATTATTAAAATACATATACAAGTATTTTATAAATGCCCCATTGAAATGCTTAATATAAGAAAAGGCAAATACATAGTGTATTTGTGTACATAACACATGTGAGATTTTATTAATGTCAAAGTAAAACTTAAAAGAAAACATGAACTAATTAGGACTGTAATATACTGATTAGATTTATAAGCTACAGTGAGTACATAATTGCCCTAACCTGTAAAAACCCAGTAAAGAGTACTGAAAAGTTTAAGTACTTAAATAATATTGAAAGATTTAGAAAGTCATAGCTGTCATATGAGATTTTAACTCCTTTTCATCCTAAGCAGTAAAGAATATTTCCTTCTAAAAATATTACATTAAGAAAGTACACACATATGTAGTTAAAAGATATTCACTGTGGTATAGTTAATGGTAATGAAAACATATGATAAAAATATTAAAAAATTAAAGACAATTAGACACATAGCATGGCCCTATAAAAATGATAATTCTATATAAAATGTTTTTAAGGGAAAACATACAAGACTTGATTATAACAGAAAATAGAAAACAGAGTAAAAAAATAAAATTGGACTCTATTGTAAAAAAAAAGTACATTTTGACTTTTTTTTTCATTTAATGAGTGAAACAGAATAGCTGTTTTATTTTCAGTACTTTTACATTTTTACCAATAAACATTGATTAGGTATTTCTATGTGTATTTGCCATTTGTTCTTATTTTTGAATTATCTCTTTATGTTCTATGCTCATTTTAATAGTTATTAATATCTAAGAGTTTCTATACATAGCAGTTAAATGTTTAGTTGTGGAATAAATGAGTACACGATAGGGACTCCACTAATTGCATATTAAAATAGTCATAAGTTTATATATGAGGAAAAATAAAACAATATCCTCATAAATCAATTATAGCAAGAAGCTGAAGGAAATTTTGGCATTGGATATAAAGACATTTTCCTGCACTTTATGCAAACTTATTCAAGAGCTCCGCCTTAAATCATTTATCTTAAGAAAAGTCAGGAGAGCAGAATTAGGTAGTATATACCCAATGGAACTACCTTTTATAATTTTTAATATGATGGGAAACGCTTGTGGTAGAATGTTAGAAAAAAGTATAGAATGAAATAACGAGCATAGAATATGAGCTCCAGTCAGTAAAGAAAATGTTCTAGAAGCATCTCTGAAAGTAAAATGTTTCCATTCGTGGTCTCAACGATCTGATCATCGGCGATTTTGTTTCCGCTTCTGTCAGTTTTTGGTAATTTCTGTATGCCCTACAATAGGCAGCATCACTTTGCATAATAAGGTAAAATTGTGAAAACTTACTGTAAAATATTTGGCATTTAAAAAAATCAGTAACTTGAGGGGCACCTGGGTGGCTCAGTCAGTTAAAGCGTCCAACTTCACCTGAGGTCATCATCTCACGGTTCGTGGGTTCAAACCCTGCGCTGACAAAAGCCTAGAGCCTGCTTCATATTCTGTGTCTTTCCCTCTCTCTGCCCCTCCCCACTCAATCTCTCTCTTTCTCTCAAAAATAAATAAACATTTAAAAAAACTGTAACTCAAGATGCACTTAAAGGAAATAAAAATATCTATGATGAGTGAGTAGGAACTTAAGTAAGAGCGAGAAGAAGAAAAGTTCCAGGGTAGAGAAATCGGGACAAGGGTGCTTGGTTGCACATGACAATTTGTGAGTTCTAGAGGAACACATTAGTCTACTATTCCCTTAGTCACAGACTTATGAATTACTGCCTCCTTACAGAGGAGGAATTGAATATACCATTGATAGCGTTATGTGATCAGTAGATTTACCAGGTAGTCTTTCTGGTTATTATTGAAAAACATGTCCTAGGTGCTCACCATGAGCTCCATACGGTGTAAAGAAGGCTAAGTTGAAGAGATCTCTGTAAATGGATTTTGTTGTGGCTGAGCAGCCGACTCATAGTCAGGGGTTCGGTACCCTATGAGTAGGATCCCTGAAAGAATATTGTCTTGGGTTGGCTCGCTTCTTCGTAGGCTTGGGACAGAGTGCACTGGGAGCACAGTACATGGGCACTGTTCAAGGCCACAGCTGCCTTCTTTGTCCAGCATAATATCCTTCGTATTGTCTCACCCCCAAGCTGCTCTGCCAGATCCTTCCCTTCCCACTTCTGTACGAGACATTTTGTTTAGAAACGCCAGCTTTTCCACCATTTCCTAAAACACTTTATGCTTCCCATTATCTTCTTTTGCTTGTTCCTGCGATCAAACCCATCGGAAGTGAAAGGGCGGGCCTGTGCCGGCCGACTCCATCTTGTTCTGTGTCCTTCACCTAGACCACACCTCCTCCCCTTGAGTAACCTCCCGCTCACCCATTCAAACTTCCTGATCAAAACACGCCCAGCGACCTGCGTAACAGGACTCCGACCCTTCCCCAGCCAATCAGCTGAGGCCACGACCCTTCCCCAGCCAATCGGCTGAGGCCACAGCCATTACCTCACCAACTGCCCCTAGACCCCTATAAAACCTTTGTGCTTTTGAAACTCGCTCTCTCTCCATGGCATCTCACCACTAAGTCAGTGCAGGTAGGGGATTGAGCTCGAGCTAGCTCGAATAAAGGCTCTTTTGCTTTTGCATCAGACTCGGCTCCCTGGTGGTCTTTGGGGATCACGAATTCTGGGCATAACAGAAGAAAGACAGAGAGACAGAGAGAGGAGACAGAGACAGAGACAGAGAGGAGGGAAGGATGGATGGATGGATGGAAGGAAGGAAGGAAGAAAGGAAGGAAGGAAGGAAAGAAAGAAGGAAAGAAGAAGGCAGGCAGGCTTTTTCAACTCCCTTTTGCTCCATGTATACTTTTCAAATTCTTTCCAGCTGCATTTAATATTGCTTTTCAGTGCACTCCTGGATAAATTTACTTTTATCATAGCAGTAATCACAGGAAGTTTCATATTAGGATCTTTTTTAGGTAAGCACCTTTGCCTGCTAACTATAAACTGCTGGAAAGAAGCTCTCTCATTAATCTTTGCATCCCTTGTAACGCCTAATCTAATGTCACAAACACTGAAAATGCTTGAAAATGAGTTGCTGGATTTTAAGTTTTAAAAAGCTGTGTAAAAATATTCCATTCAGGCATTTGTACATCTAATTCAATAAACATGTACTGCATCTAACTGTACATCAAGCTCTGAATTAGATGTAAAAGATATAAAGATAAATGAGAACTTACATTGAAGGGGTGTAATGACTATGTATCATTTCTGTCTGAAGGCAGAAACACATTCTTCCTTACTGAATAATAGGCAAAAACATTTCTATAAGTTTATAAATTTTCTGTGTAACATGGATCCCAAATGACAATGAGGCAATTAAACCTGACCACAATTCAACTTCAGGAAGACTCTGGGAGACCTGTGTTCGAATGGTTCATTGTGAGGGGCTCTTTGAACTCTTTGTCCTCCCATCAGAAAATCATACAATGCGGTTCTCTGTCTTGTGAACATGCTGTTACAGAGAAGGTCGGAAGGGAAGAAATCAATTGAATTTTGTCATCTCTAAACCAGAAGGGATTATTCTCAGACCATCTCCCTTGTGTGTAAATGTGTGCATTTTGTTAGATCGTATCACTTGTGACAAGGAAATCTGTTGAACAGGCACGTGGTTTAGATGAAAGCCAGTGGTCAGGAAAGGAAAGGAAAATAAACCATCAATTATTAAGTATCATTTGGGAACAGTGTTGGACATGCTCACATTTTAGGTGTTATCAGTGCCATTTCACAAATAAAGAGACTACAGCTCAGGGAAATAAACCAACTGAAACATGTTCACTAATTTTAAATCACTGGACAACTATTAATTCCCAGATAGTATATTTTGTTGTTGTTGTTGTTGTTGTTTTATTAGGAATAGCTTCCTAACAGATTGCCCTCATCCCTCTAACCTTCCATTCGGCTCTCCAGTGGCTCACCAAATAGTTGCAGTGGGAATTATGGTGACATTTAGATGGTTATTCCATATTAAAATATTAAAATACATGAAAATAGTTTTCACCTTCCTAGGGTAACCTGAAAGGCCCGCCCGGTTCCTCCTATCAGTTCCTGACTACGGGAAGACATATCTACAGTGGAAAAGAGCTCAGCACATCCTCCTTCCAGCAGGGGATTAGCAGCTTCCATGGTCTTCTTCTATGGTAGCATGCAAGGCTTCCCAAGTCCAGCAGCTACGAGCCTCCTACATTCAACTGACCCTACGTCCACAGCAAATGACCACACACTCTCCCACCTGAATTTTACAGTAACGCAATGACTTGGGGCTGATCATCCACCCCCTTGAAGTTCAAGTACCCACATCTCAGTTTAATAAACTCAAGCTGTATCTTTTTTTTTACCATTATTCACCATGTATCTTGGATCTAGTAGGCCGCCATAAATTAACATTTATTACAGGAAGCAGATGGAAAATGGGCAAGTGTTTGAAAATTCTCATCATGTGATTTTAAAGTATAATTTAATCGTACATTTGGGGTGTCAAGGAATATTTAGTTCATGTCTTTCACATTCAAATGAGGAAACTGAAACTAATCAAGCACTCCATTCATTCATTCAATTATGCAACTAATACAAATATTGATAGAAATGAAATCAATGGCTAACATTGATTGATTTATTGCTCACAATATGGCAGGCACTGGTCTGAGAATCTCATATATATTAACTCACTGAAGTATTTACTGAGCACCTAATAGGTACCAAGTCCTGCTGTACCTTGGGGAGGAAGTGGTTAATATAGAGACGGTCCCATCTTGACAGAGGTGATATTTTAGTGGAACAGAGAGACAAAGAATATGCAACCCAAGAATAAGACCAGTAGAGATTTTCTAAGTGTAATGACACAGCTAAACAGGATTATGATTCAGAGATTAACTGAGGTTGGTTATTTTAGTTAGCATTGTCACTTTAGTCCTCTCTGAGCTCCCACATAAAACCCGTCAGCCCTGTGCAGAGAGAAGTGTAAGTGTAAAAAATGTGGGACAAATTGCTCTGGGCCAGGTTATTCATCCTCATGGTCCATGGTTACACGTTTGAGTTTAGTTCAGGTTTAATAGGGAGATATTGAAGGGCTTTAAGTTACAAAGTGAAACAATATAATTTACATTTTGAACAACCACTCTTGGTATATGCGGAAAATGGTCTGGGGAGAGAAAGGCCTGAAATCCAAGGAGACCAATTACAAGTCTATGTGGTGATCCATCTTGGGCCAAGGTAAAGGCTGTGAAAAAAATAAGGCAGAGACTGACTATATTTTGAAACTGAATTCATGGATTTGGAAATAAAGTGTGTAGGGATGGGGAGGGGAAAAAGAAATATTAAGATGACTCCCAGGATTCTTGCCTTAGCTATGAAATAAATAGTTCATGCTGCAACTCACACAAAAAGATAAAGCCTAGTAGGAGAGAGCCAGGTATAATGGGCAATCAAGAGCTCTCTTTTGAAGATATTCACTCTGAGGTGTCTTTAGACATGCAAATGGAAAATCCAAATAGGCATTTAAATCTACTGGCTTCGAGTTTAGAAAAGAGTAAGAAGCCTAAGCAAAAGGCATGGAATCATTAATGCATAGACATCACTAAAATCTTGGCAGTTGGTGAAATCACCTGGAGAGAGAATATAAGAAAGGAGATAATCGGGGTGGATTCCAGGACAAAATGCAATTGAGAGGTCAAGGGGGGGAAGTGATTGGCAAAGAATAAGTAAAGTGTCCCTGTGGGAAGGGATGAAGGAGTAATCCATGGGGGGGGGGGGAGGGGGAGGGGCAAGGCTTGAAGGTTAGTGTAGGCTTGCAGAGTCCCTGAGGGAGAGATGATTAGGGAGGGGTGGGCAAGGGAAGGGCTGAAGGCAGAGGATTTGGAAGCATGTTAAGTTTATGGTGGAAGAAAAACAACAACAAAAAAACATCTGTATAGTTTTGGATTTGAAAGCAGATGGGAACTGACTGAAAAAGAGAATTGGAATTGAAGACATGTGGACAGAGCACATCCAAATTCATTGGAGAAATTTTGTTGTGAAAGGGAACAGAGTAACGTGTGTGCGTGTGTTATGTACTTAGATACATATTACCGTCGTTATTACCTTATTACGTTATTACGTGTAACAGATTCTGGTATGTTCATGCTGGCACAGGTCTTAACCATCATTTAGAGATGGAAAGGCTTGCTCTGGGAGAGAGTAGGGTTAAATAAAGTAACATTCTTGAAAAGATAACCGGGATTTTGAGACAAGGGTGTGTGTTTTGAGTTTAAAACTACAGAGAGAATGTAAGTGAGACAAAAGTACGAGTCTCCTGATTTGTGGAAGGAAAAAGATTATACTGGAAAGAGCCTCAGCTTTGAGATCTGTTGAAAACCTTACTTGCCGTTTATTATCTCTGACACTTGGGAACTTACTCGATTTCTCTCAGTTTCAGTTTCTTTACCATAAAAGGAGGGTAAAAATACAGAAAACTGACAATGCTTAAGGAGAAGTTTTCACAGTCCTTCTACCCCTCTGCCTCTGGCAGACTTACGGATTATGACATTATGAACGAATGCCTCTCAACTACTTTGCAAATTTCCAGGTTCCTCTTTATTTCCCACAGTGCCTCTTCCAGCAGAGGCTCAAAATTCTTGAAATGACATCAACTGGGTAAATATTACATTCCGGGAGCACCTGGGTGGCTAGTTGGTTAAGCATCTGACTCTTGGTTTCAGCTCAGGTCATGATCTCATGGTTCGTGAGTTTAAGCCCCGTGTCGGGCTCAGTGCTGCTGGTGCAGAATCTGCTTGGGATTGTCTCTCTCTCCCTTTCTCTCTGCTCTTCTCTCTTTCTCTCAAAACTAAATGAATAAATAAACTTTAAAAAATTACATGCCACATTTTCCCTTTGTTCCTTTTGAAAATTTTTTTTTTCAACGTTTATTTATTTTTGGGACAGAGAGAGACAGAGCATGAACGGGGGAGGGGCAGAGAGAGAGGAGACACAGAATCGGAAACAGGCTCCAGGCTCTGAGCCATCTGCCCAGAGCCCGACGCGGGGCTCGAACTCACGGACCGCGAGATCGTGACCTGAGCTGAAGTCGGACGCTTAACCGACTGCGCCACCCAGGCGCCCCATCCCTTTGTTCCTTTTGGACTCCACTTGATATAAAATAACTTCACACAATAATGACATTTTTTTAAAAGAAATTTTTTTAATGTTCATTGAATTTTTTTTAATGTTTTTACTTATTTTTGAGACAGAGAGAGACAGAGCATGAGCAGGGGAGGGGCAGAGAGAGAGGGAGACACGGAACCCGAAGCAGGCTCCAGGCTCCGAGCCGTCAGCACAGAGCCTGATGCGGGGCTCGAACTCACGGACCGCGAGATCGTGACCTGAGCTTAAGTTGGGTGCTCAACCAACTAAGCCACCCAGGTGGCCCAATAATGACATTTTTAATCAAACTTGCAATTATTTTTGAACTTATTTCCTAACTCCAAGCTCCTGGATGACATCTTTTTTATTCCCGTGTTTGTTAGCATATAGAATTGGGTTAATAATCACAAATGAGAACAAAAGAGAGGTTCTTATTATGTCCCCCCATGGTTTAAATGGTAAATAGATTTCCCGCTAATTCTGAAGACCTTCATAAACTGCCCCAGACCCGCTGGAATGAGGCTTCTGCTCTCCTTTCCAGACTTCTGTCCTGGTTGCTCTTTGCCTCATCCGAAGAGCCTTTGGGTCAGCTCTGCTCAGCCCTGACAGCTCAACAACATGCTAGTTCATGCTTCCTCGAGGCCTTTTCACATGTGGCTGCTTGTACCAGAATGCTCTCTTAATCCTCTGCTTATTTAGCTAAAATCAGTTACCGTTCAAAACAGGGTAAGAATTCCTTGCTCTGAAAGACTGAAATCCCAGTCAGATCTAATTGTTCCAGTTCATTAAAATCAGACCCGAGGCCAAGGGCAGAAGAAGGGTGACAGGCTGGCTGCGAAGAACGGTGAGGGAATTTTGGAGGGTGAGGGAAAGATTGTTAGCTTGATGTTGGTGGTGTTTGTACAACTCCGTGCATTTGTCAAAGCTCCTGGAACTGTACAATGAAAAGGGTAAATTTAAAAAAATTAATATTCATTTATTTTTGAGAGAGAGAGACAGAGATCCAGACAGACAGACAGACAGACAGAAGGAGTGTGAGCTGGGGAAGGGCAGGGAGAGAGGGAGACACAGAATCTGAAGCAGACTCCAGGCTCCGAGCTGTCAGCACAGAGTCCGATGCGGGGCTCAAACACACAAACCATGAGATCATGACCTGAACTAAAGTTGGACACTTAGCTGACTGGGCCACCCAGGTGCCCCCATAGTATGTAAATTATACCTTGAATTTACAAATTATACCTTGAAAATCTGTCTATAAAAATGGCCATCTGTGAAGTGTTCAGGTCATGTGTGAATTACAAAGATGATTTCTGCATTCTAACTTTATGGGGCAGAAGAAATCATTTCCTTGACCCCTCCCCGCCCTACCCCCGACCCAGTCTGACCTGGGCATTATGGATCGTCTCATTTCACTTATAAGAGAGAAGAGAGAAAGGGAGAAGTCTAGGATTTCTCACACCATGCCCTCTTTTCCTTATGCATCTCATTCCAATCTTCCTAGACCTGGTTCAAAAGCAGAATCTCCCCAAATAGAAGACAGTCCAAGTCTCTTGAGGGTGCAAAGGACAAGGGAGGGAGAAAAAGAAGAAAGGAAATAGATGAATAGAAAAGCAATTTGGTTAATTAGAAACTGCACATTGGATAAATATGCTTATCTTCCCTCTCCTCTTCGGAAAAATTACTAAATATCATAACCTAAATTATATTAAAGGGAGAAAAATGTATCGGTCTCTAAAGACAAAGAGAATGGAAAAGAACACAGAATATGAAAGATGAACATTTATTCATAATGCAATTATAAGGACACTAGAATTCCTTATCCAGCTACACTGTCAATTAATATGAAGATTATTTTTATAGGCATTCCAAAGTTTACTGTCTCTTCACCTATTGTTAGGAATCTACTAGAGATTTGTTCTCCACCAAAATGAGAGATTAAAACAAGGAAAAGGAAGGTGTGGGATCCTGCAGGGGCTCTAAGATAAACAGAAGCAAAGTGAACTTCTACAATCCAGGTGAAGGAAAATCCCAGGAGAGTTAGGAGGCAATTACTAACTTTAGGAAAAACAAAAAGTTGTACAGAAGGAACATGTAAGCAAAGAACATCAGATGCCTATGCTGAGTAGTATAATTATATAATTATAATAATAGAGGAAATGAAAACAGAAAGCAATAATAGCATAAGCTTATTGGTTTAAAATATAGCAGGATACAAGAATGAACAACCCTAAGAACTGAAAGTGGTTCCCCTGTGACACAAAACTCGAGGATGAAATAGAGGGGAATGTGGAATCCTGTGTTAACTTCCCATCATTCTGTCACAAGTTGATTTTTGAAACTATGTACATTTACTGCATGGCATTTAAAAAATAATTAAAGAGCCACCTGGGTGGCTCAGTCAGTTAAGGACCTGACTCCAGCTCAGGTCATGATCTCACAGTTCGTGAGTTCCAGCCCCACGTCGGGCTCTGTGCTGACAAGTCAGAGCCTGGAGCCTGCTTCGGGTTCTGTGTCTCCCTCTTCCACTGCCCTTTCCTCACCTGCATTCTGTCTCTCGGTCTCTGTCTCAAAAATAAATAACCATTAAAAAAATCTTTAATAAAAAGAATTAAAAAAAACCTTGTGGGTGGATACACAAATGAGGTAACAGGAATTTCCTAATATTTATCACATTATGCCGTGCATGTCGATTTATTTCTCTATCTCTCCTTCCAGGAGCACTTAAGGCAGGGAACATGTCATAATGACCTTCTGTGCCCACACAACTTGCACACAACTAACAGCATATGCTAAGATACTTCTCTTTGATTTTTAGGCAAATAACATATGAACAAATGAATAGTTGGTGGCTGTGGAGAATCCACGAAATAACAATGAACACATAAAAACAAGGCCAGTAATTGAGGGGACTGAATAGAGGTGACAGAGTGACTGACTTGAATCTTCTGACTAAATTACAGCTTTTGGCATATCCTGGGTTGAGGGCATAAAGCTTCACATCCAGATTGTTTTAAATTCACAAACGTCCACCTCTCTGTCAAAAAAACCACAAATGCTCTCTTGATGTTTTCTTGACAAACTTCAGAAGTCATCCACAAATTATCCACCTTCTTTGGTCCTCTATAATTTCGTTAATGGAACCATCATATACCTGGTGATGTCGACTCACCCTCTACTCACCGTTCTTGTCTCTGGCCTTATATTTATAGAGTGATAGGAAGTTAGCATAGCAGTGAGGACCATTCTAAGATTCATTTAAAAAAAAAACTTTTATTTTAAGATGATTTTAGGTTCACATGCAGCTGTATGAAATAATATAAAGAGATTCTATGTACACTTCACATTTCCCCCAGTCATGATACCTTGCATGACTCTAATACAACATCACAACCAAAAAAAATCGACACTGACATAATCCATTGGCCGTATTCAGATTTCTCCAGTTTTACATAAATTCATCTGGGTATCCCTAGATTCCATTTTTTAAAGACTTTTTTCAGTTTATTTCTTATGAAGAGAGAGAGAGAGAGAGAGAGAGAGAGAGAGAGAGAGAGAGAGAGATTCAAATGTGAGCAGGGGAGGAGCAGAGAAAAAAGGGAGAGAGACAGAGAAAGAGAGGGAGAGAGTCCCAAGCAGGTGCCATGCCATCATCATGGAGCTCGACACAGGGCTCAAACCCACAAACCGTGAGATCAAGACCTGAGCCAAAATCAAGGTTGGACACTTAACCCACAGCCACCCAGGTGCCTCATCCTTTTTATTTTTTTGATTTTTAAATTTATTTTATTTTATTGTAATTTTTTTGACAGCAGCTTGATTCTGTCCATAAAGCCCGTCCAACTGTGTGATACATGTCACCACATGAGGTTCCTCAATCAGATCACCAGCCTTGGGAACATTTCATCATCCCAGAGTCTATATTTAAGTAAAATGTGGTTGAATTGCTACTATGTCCTGGAACCTTTGCTTGGAATACCATATTTTGACTCATATTATTATCTCCAACAACCATATAAAAGTAAGAATTATTATTACCTGTACATAAGAATGATGAAGTTTGGAGAGGTACAGTGACTTGGACAGTGCCACATGTTATTAAGTGGCATATCTAGAGTATTTACAATTGTCAAAAACAAGACAACAGGCCCCAAGTAGGCTTGCTTATGCTACGTAAGCCCCATGTCACCAAACCCAGATCACCAAACTACAGTTTTGGCTCCTCCAGAAATGGGAATCTTAAACCACTCAATCTGTAAAGACCTGATCAGCACTAGTTAGGTAATCTGCCCCAAATAGACCCCTTTCATCCCCTGAAGGAAAGTAATCTTGCAATAACCAGCTTGCTTTTTTTTTTTAACCTGGTTAAAAAAAAAGCTTTTTTTAACTTCCTTGTTCCCAGTCCCGTCTGCCTATAAAAGTTTTTCATCTTGTTCAGCTCCTTGGAGCTCCTTTCTATCTGCTAGATTTCAGGCTGCCTGATTCGAATTGATTTTTGCTCAGATAAACTCTTAAAATTTTTAATATGCCTCAGTTTACGTTTTAACACACTTTATCTTAAAGGCCAGCTTTTTTTCTGCACTCTGAGAAAAATTCTTAACTGTTATTTCCTTCTTAATAACTTGTTGTGAATTGTCAAAACAGATAGCTGGAGGAAAAAAATGAGTAGAATGGATTTTAGTCCTACCAATTTTCATCTATTATCCATCCATTAGCCTTCCTGCACACAGAAATGTTGGATAAATTTCCTTTGATAGACATTTTGAACTCTAGCACAAATTTCAAAACATACGAGGTATGACCTTCAAAGGAATAGGAACTCATCTCTTGTGTATCATGGTTTTTATTTCTGACTTTTACTAGGCTAAAAAAAGCAATCCTGATATAAAAATAAGCACTTATGGTCATTGAAACCCTCCTCTTATGATTAGCTATAAAAATATGCCCATTTCAAGTATACCCTGAAATAGTAACAGAATCAGCATGTAGTTCAATTCCAAGAATTCCAAGGGTGTTTTTCCACTTTCATTAAAATGCATCGCAATGAGGAAATTATGTGAATATCATTTAGAGCTTTACAAGGAAACTTTTTAAAATTGATAGTTATAAGTGTTTACAATACAAATTCAAGGTGATTACATGATGATTAGCACTTGCTTATATGTCTCTTAAGAAACCACACAATCTGATTCCAAACAGCAATCTCTTGGAATACTTGACCTTGATGAGCTTGATGCTGATTTTAGTGACAAACTTTTTAAATTAAAATTGTATTATAATTCTGTGACTTGTCACTTTCTAACATTTATATATTAAGGCAGAAACAGAACACTCGCTTACTGGTAGCCTAATTATGGTTCCATGAATGCAGGTGGCAAATTCCAGGGGGTAACAACAACAATACCTAACATTTTTGAGAGCTTAGTACATTCCAGACATATTGCAAGCACTTTTCTTGGTATTATTTTATTACATTCTGCACATTTTTAACAGAAACAACTGTAGTATTCTTTAAAAGAAACTTAGGATCAAATTCTACTTTGTCAATCCTAGCTAATGGTGATTCCTTAATTTCTGTACAGTTCCTTGTATGGAAGTTCTTCATGCCAGCCTCTAGATGGGGCTCAAGTCCTCTTCACCTCAAGGGATGTAGGAGTTGGATATGGGTCAATAATGATGTCTAGGTCATTGAGACTGTTCTGCTAAAGGACACCATATAGCACATGGCACCTACTGAGATAAGTCACAGTTGTCTTTGAACCTTCTACATTGAAGATTCTATTTACCCCCTTTTTACACAACTGTTAGAACCAAGCAGGATCAGGGTGAGGTCCAGAGAGACTGGGGTAAAGAGAAACACCATAGGGGACTATTTTTAGTGTGCAATGCAGAAAAGTGTAAAAAAGGCTTGGGATTTTAATATAGTCCAGCTTAACTAACAACACAGGAGATACAGCTGCTATTCTAGTCATCAAATACTTGCCTCACTCTCCCTCCCACACACAAAATACATTCACCCAACTCCCTTTTATCAATAAAGGTAATCAGGTATCATATCCACTTATGACAAGTCTACCTATCAGAACATAGTCTCTATATCAGGTGCAGAAGTTCTCTGTATTTTGGAGGCCAGCAAACTAGAGACAAGTTGTCTCCATCAGGAATACCCAACATGAGAAAAGAAAACAGGAGCAGGATAACAATTGCATTTGGAAGGACTATGGGAAATCAAGATCAGATTTTACTCTTAGAAATTCTGATACCCCTCTTACCTACGTCTGGGGTGGGAAAAATTCCTTGATTACAGTTATAATCCACTTATTTTCTGGGAGTAGACCTCTTTGTCATCATTCTTTGGGGCACTTGATCACTCTCAGGAAAATTACTCATTCCCCATTTTCTGATTCTTTAACTACATCTGAAATGGGCAAGGGGGAGTACGTCTTCCCTGGTTGCTAATAAGCTTTATTAGGTTGATTCCTGCTTTAAAAAGATGAAGGATACAGCGTGGTTTCTATCTCAAACAATCTCACTCTCTTTTTAGTCTAGGCTGGTAGGTCTTTGGGCAATACACCTCTCTCAGAAATTTAACCATCTTTTAAATTTTTTTTTCTTTTCAATGTATTTGAATCCCATGAAGTCTATGTGGTAATTATCATACACAGATTTTCTTTTTTGGAAACCTAATTCTGATATATTACTTACTCCACTATTTCCCTGTAGTTTTTTTTAATTGAAGTATGGGTGACATCTATTATATTGCCTTTAGTTTTTTTATTCAACTACAAATATATTTTTTAGTCCATCAGCTTCGGTGGGAGAATCACTCCTTTGGTGGGAAAATCACTCCTTAAAGTTCTTTTCCTTGAGCCAGTTAAAAAGATCTACTGAATGCCATAATCTTGATTGAGTCTCCCCAGTCCCCTGGGGATATGTGCTCCAGTTTGAATTACAGATTTATTGAGACCAGAAATGAGACTTCCATTGTAAAATGAAGTTTTGAGTGCTGTCTAAATAGTAATATGGCTGATAATGAAGGTGAGAATAGATTAGGGGAAGGAAAGTCAAGTTCAGAGACTTTTCGTTGCATTCAATAAACATGCATGATGTACCCACTATTTTCCAAACAGCATTCCAGATTTTAGAGATACAAAAGTGAAAACAATTGGTAAGAATTTCTGCCATCTTGGAGCTTCTACTTAGTGAAGGAAACAAGCAGCATTTAGGTGGTGTATTTGAAAGGTTTTTCTGGCCTGGACAAAGCACATATCCTAAGACCATGAATTTCTTTTTCTCCTTCAGGGTTCCTATCCTTAGTAAGCACCATCTCCTTTAGGCTGCTGCGTTCCTCTGATTCATTTTTTCAAGCATGGAGTAAGATTCATTAAGATGGGGCCATCTGGGATTCCTCTAAATTGGATGAAATTCTCCCACTGCCCAATTTCCTCCATCCCTTTGACACCACTCTATCCTCCTCAGAATGTCAGATCCTAATATCCTTGCTAATTAGAAGGGAGGCTTTGATGAAATGACTGTTGTGAATTTATGAATTCCAGGTAAACGTTTAATGGACTATTCTTATTTTATTTTGGTTTGTCTTTCAATCACAAGGTGTTTGGCATTTGATCACTGGGCACTCTTCTTTTTCAAAACAGAATGTGGTACTTTTGGATCTTCAAAATGCTCAGTGATCAATTAATGACCCTTAAAGGAAAAGAAAAAAATTACAGGGTAGAGGAAGTATAAAGATGGTTATAACTATACAATTATAACACTTTCTATAAGCTGATATAAGGAATTCCCTAAAGAGTTTACTGGGAAGTTAAGAGCCTTTTTCCCCCCTCTTTATGAGAATATCAAAGCTTTGATATGACATGACTTTTAAGCTATTCTATGGCAAAAACTTTTTTACATTTTTTCAAGAGAGAGAGAGCATGAGTAGGGGAGAGGGGCAGAGGGAGGAGAGAACCTTAAGCAGGCTCCATGCTTAGCATTCAGCCTGACATGGGGCTTGATCCCACACCCCTCAGATCATGACCTGAGCTGAAAGCAAGAGTTGGACCGACTGAGCTCCCCAGGTGTCCCTCTATGATAATAACTCTTGAGGAATCTTTCTAGAATCATATGACTATTAATTGATACTACTGGAATATGCTATTTTCTATGACACAAATCTGAACTGTTCTGGAAGAAAAAAATCTAGATTTTTTTCTCCCTCAGTTTGATATTGTCTGGAATGAAATTTAAGAATGTGAGCTAATTTCTGGATTGCTTTTATTTGTCCTTCTTCAGTAGCCCAAAATATCAACAGGATAATTTTCTCCTGAAGAAAAACATATCCATTTCTTTGACACAGGGAAAGAAAGGACTCCAGAGACCAGTGACTTAGATGTTGCCTCTGAAGGCAGCTCACCAACTCAACGAGTAATGGATGAGTAGAGTATAAAGGACATCATCAAGTCTATGTGGAAAAATGACACTGTCTATGAAGGGGACTGAATATTCAATGTTTACACTGAATAAGCCACTTAGTCTGCAGTAACTAAACCTGTTAACCAATTTTGCTGATAATACACCATCTACTCTCCCTTCCTTTATCTCTGCCTCTCAATGTTCAAATTATCCCCATGTTAAATTAAAAAAAAGATATATATATATATCTTTATATATATATATAAAGATATATATATAAAGATATATATATATAAAGATATATATATATCTTTTATATATATAAAGATATATATATAAATATATATATAAAGATATATATATAAATATATAAATTTATTTATATATATAAATATATAAAGATATATAAATATAAAGATATATATATAAAGATATATATATATCTTTTATATATATATATATATATATATATATGCTTTATTTTAATTATACCTTTCTTTCAAATGACTGCTTTATCTGTCTTCTTCTCTTTATGGCCACATTTCTAAAAGACATAAGTCTACCATTTTGTTTCCATTTCTTTCCCAACATTCGTTAATAATAATAATTATTATTCTTATGTTAATATCACAAAAATTCAGTCATGGTGAATCAACAGTCAATACCCATTCCAGCCTCTTCCCTCCAGGGTGCTCTCTGTAGTAAGGGTGCTGGATGTCCTAGATGTGACTCCGTGGTTTGTCAATCGGATGCACACAAAGGTGACCCAGAAGGTAGGAGTGAGAAGGGTGTGACTTCTGCTTTATCCCTCAGCAAGCTCAGTTTGGAGCTTTTCCTTTTTCTCAAGGCAGCACTGGCACCTTCCAGTGCTTGACCACCAGCCTCATGTTGTTGAGATGCAGAGCGCAGGCTTGCATTCTCCTCTGGGGAAACCGCAGCCTAGCTCTAGACCTGCCTCCAATAGCCACCAGACTCTGGGCTGCGGCATGGGTGGAGATCCAGAGCTTAAGGAGCGATTTCTGAAAGCTGAATCTAGGGGGTGGTTTTCTTTTCTTTTCTTTTTTTTTTTTTTAAACCCTGAAAAGAATCTTGTAATCCATTGCAATAAATCCTTTTACACTTAAAATAGCCAGGGCAGATCCTGTCTCTGCAACTGAACTTTGACAAATTCAGTATCACTTCTTCCCTATTTTATCACTTGTCTTTTTCCCCTAACTCATGTCTGAAGGCAAAATTCACACCGGCTTAATGTCATTATTTATTCTTCCACAGCCTCACAAGTGTCTAGTGGGAACTTAACCACACAAGATGCTCAAAAAGTATGTATCTGATACAGGGAAGTTGCTCAAAAATAGCGGGCCAAAAACTATCCACCCTTTAACAGCAACACAACAACATGTCCATTAATCCCAACAACCTTCACTATAAAACCAAGATAATTTTTCTGCAAATATTATATGTCAAATGTTCTCTTTAAAGTTTTTTTAAATGCTTATTATTGTTTTTAATGTTTACTTATTTATTTTGAGAGAGAGAGAGAGAGAGAGAGAGAGAGAGAGAGAAAGTGTGCACGAGCGGAGGGGCAGAGAGAGACACATATTCAGTGTGGACCCTGACACGGGGCTCAATCCCATGACCGTGAGATCATGACCTGAGCCAAAATCTAGAGTCAATTGCTTAACCAACTGAGCCACCCAGGCGCCCCCCCCAAATGTTTCTCTTTTTTACTTCTTTATCTTTTTTTTCTATTCCCTTTCCTAGAATTGTCTTTCGAGTAGAATATGATCAAAGAAAGGGATTCATCTTTAAAATAAATATACTTAATACACAGGGCTGTTAGGTGGTTTAAATAGATCATATAATTAGGATGTTGAAACTAAATTTCCATTTTGATCTCGCTTATACTTCCTATCTTCACTTGAGTAAAGCAGAAGAATGTCCAACTTGGCAACTTTAGAAACCTCAAAGATCATCCAAGATGGTAATAGGATTTGATCTGTTTTTGTTTTTGTTTTTCTGGACACACCCATCAGATTTCAGAAATGCTTTATGCACAGTTCCTATTTTGTCACATATAATACTGGAAAGCTGTATATTCATGACATGAGATTTAATTCAATTAATGTTTTACTGCTACTGCTTCATCAAATCTAATGCCTGTAGTAACTTTTGGTGCACAGTCTTGATTCATGCTGAGGGACCAGTCATTTTACTAACATCGCTCTTGTGAAGTCCTCACTGAAAATGCCAACACAGTGAAAAGTGTATTAATTAACATCTTAATATTTTGCTATGAAAAGAGCTTTTACCTAATGGACTCCTTGTAAGAGTGTTGGGGACATTCAGAGGTCCACCAACCACACTTTGAGCATCTCTAGTCTGCTTCTATATCAAACTAAGTCTGTCCTCGGGAGTGTGTACACTTTAGGCAAGTTTTAGTGGAAATGAATTAATTCCAATATTTGTTTATGGCACTGAGCAGGGTTAAGAATTTTCAATCATGCACTTTTATTTCTTTTTAATCTCCCGACATCTGATTTTGTCTCCATTGCATAAAGGGTCACTACAATTTTGTTCAACACAAAGGCCTTTAAAGGGCAAATGTAGTTTACAAAGGTAGACTTTATCTAACTAGAAGAGATATTACCAAGGGTTCTTTATAATAGATATACTTCCTATAAAAGTAGCCCCAAACTATAATTTTGATTATAATCACTAAGCAGATGTTTTTGTTCATGTGTAGTATTTTTATTTAAAAAATACACATAAAAATGAAACTGGAATTATCACAACTCCAATAAACAAGAAAAGGCAATAAACAAAACAATAAAAATTGTACCAGACATTTTTTCCCCCTAAAATCATGAGTTCTGCTTCAACTTAGCCATAGCTGGACTTCCAATTGTCATTTATTAGCTGCTTAAGGGAACTAAATCCTTTTAAAGGGGAGGAGGCCTTGGACTTTTCTTACCCCACTGATCTCATTAGAGAAAAGACATTTTAAAGAGTACATTTTTAAGACTACAGTTAATGGAATGGGACTCTTTAAACTCTAGGCTTATTAAGTCAATAATTCTCAGCTCAAGGTGTCCAGAAATTTGTGCCCTTTTTCTTCAGTCTTAATTATGATTTCTTTTTTCTTTTCTCAAGCACAATGAAAGAGGCTTGGACTTCTCTATTAAAAATGTATTTTTTTTTTCCCACTAATGGACTTTTTTTTTTCCATTTGGCACATAAGGAAACTAAGAGGCTTAGATACTAAATGGCTTTCATAATCAACATGGCACCTTTAGTAAGGGTTAGGGCTGTTCTTAAGTTTTCAATAACTTTTCATAGGTTTTATCTCTGGATCTTTTTAAATGGCTGGCTAAAGAAATTAAACAATGAATAAATGAATGCATGTACAGTCCAGTTACTTTCTGGTAGAACTCAAGCCACTGATCTTTTTTTCTTTTGATACACTGCCAAAGTATTTCAGGCCAAATATTATCTTCATTCAATTCCAATCTTTTCCCATCTGATTTTTCCACCCCCACAGCACAGCTCACTAAAACCTCCCCCCCCCCACCCCAAGCATCCATTTAAAGGGCAAATGCAGTTAATTCTTAAAGTCAAATTTAGTTTAACTAGAAGAACAGTTACTAAGACCTTGTTGTAATTGATGTGTTTTACATAAAAGCAGCCCTCCATCCATTCATGAGTTCTTAACATAAAAGACATTGCATTTGAATGGAGACTGCAATTCGCCTGGTAACTTTTCATCACAACTGGAGTCTTTTATCTTCTGTCAATCAACACTGGGCAGCAGGAGAGTTTTATTCACTCTAAGTAACAGAGAAGGAGGTACAGAGCAGTCTTTAAGAAGACAATGCTAGAGATGTTTATATCTTCCTTTACATGCCCTGTCTAAACTAAAATGTTTTGCCCAATCGTAGACAATCTGGACTTGTTATAAATAATTACAGATTTTAAGTCCTAGAAGGTGAGTTATCAAAACATAACTACTTGATTTTAATTGCATACATTCTGTCTCTACCTAACTTCATGCTGGTATGTAATGGCAGTTAAACTACTTAATCACCTATCAATGACCTTTGCCTGCTGTCTATATTCTTTCTTCAATAACATTTATAGAGAAACAAAATGTGTGTGGTTCTTTATTTTGTGTATCGTGAGAGCTCTCAACAACCATTAAATCACAATGCCTACACTGTAAGAATGAAAACTAATCACTGACCCTTACATCTTTATTTGTACAGAATGACATTTCCGTATATCAGCAATAGTTCAAACATTTGTTTGTTGAGTACGGGAGGAGATCAAAATGAGTCACTCAACTTTCATTCATGTTTAGGATTTTTGCAATGAAAAAGAGGTTACCGTTCCTTGAATTGAAGATATCATTTTATGGATAAAAATACTGATGTACAAAGAGGTTGGGTAACTTTCTTAATTCTTAGTATTAAAATGGAAAATAAAAGAAAATGAGATGTTCTCATAAAGATAATTTGTACAGTGCTTTGTCCACTCTGCCATACCACATTCTAAATCAATTCAATTCTATAGATACTTATTTTCCTTCTGTAATCTTTTATGTTTCCTTATTTTGAGAGAGAGAGAGAGAGAGAGAAAGAGAGAGAGAGAGAGAATCCCAAGCAGGCTCTGCACTGTCTGCACAGAGCCCAAAGTGGGGATTGAACCCACAAACCATGAGATCATGACCTGAGCCCTTATCAAGAGTTGGACACTAAACCAACTGAGCCACCCAGACACATCCCACTTCTGTAATCTTGAAGTGAAGTAGGGATTACCCAGGAAGATGAGAGGGAGAAGAACAATTAAATCAGTGGCCAGAGTGTATGAAAATCCATGGGAGTATAAAAGTACATGGTATACTGAAACACACTGGAGTTGTCTCTACAGGTTGAACTGAGGAGTAACGGGAGTGCATAATAGAGAGAGAAGTGGAGGGCTGTCCCTAGACCCGCCTGTGTGCTGGGCTCAGGAGGTGGAACTCTACCCTGAAAACCTCAGGAAGGTATCTGTGAATCTTCAGCAAGAAGGGGACATAATCATAGATGGTCCATATGTGTGTCTGTCTGCTTCGGAATTTTTTTAAGAACACCATGGCAAGCGTAGAGAGTGGATCGTAGTGCCGTAGTAGAGACAGAGACCCTGAGGAGAGTTTATAGAGGTTGGAAGGAAGTCTGTAGTGGTGAATCTATACAAGGGGTGGTTTTGCATGGTATTTGAGGAGTGGCATTAGAGTGGCATGTCGTGAATGTCAGGGGAAGAATGGAAACTTAAGAAGGCTC
Source organism: Prionailurus bengalensis (assembly GCF_016509475.1). Lineage (NCBI taxonomy): Eukaryota > Metazoa > Chordata > Mammalia > Carnivora > Felidae > Prionailurus > Prionailurus bengalensis. The sequence goes on along the minus strand of NC_057353.1, from coordinate 77,500,331 downwards.
TAAGATTTCTCCCTTGGATGACTGGGTTCCATTTTCATTAACTGGGACAGAGAATATACGCCTGCGGAATTTCTTTTGGTAGAGATCATTTGTTCACTTTTGAGTGAACTTTTGAGTGATATAATACAATCAAATTGTATTATATTTAGAGTACATTGCCCAGCATATGGGAAGAATAAAAAAATATTTGTTTAGTGAATTATGGCCATAGATTTCTAGGCTGAAAATATATAGTTAAGAAATATTGGAACAAAGAGGTTGGAATACAGAGAAACCATATGGAATACAGAGAGAGAATGAATATTAACTTTAAAAAAAGTTTTTAATGTTTATTTCTTTTTGAGAAAGAGAGAGAGACACAGAGTGTGAGTGGGGTAGGAGCAGAGAGAGAGGGAGACACAGAATCTAAAGCAGGCTCCAGGTGCTGAGCTGTCAACACAGAGCCTGATGCGGGGCTTGAATTCATGAAGCATGAGATCACGACTCGAGCGGAAGTTGGATGCCCAACTGACCGGTCCACCCAGGTGCCCCGTACGAATGTTAACCTTTAAGGAACAGTGCAAGCTGTGAGATTTAGGCTGGAGGTCACAGACATTAAAGAGACTTCCAGAAGGAGTCAAGTTCACACAGACAGAATAGCATAGTGAGGAACAGAACTCGTGTAGCGCAATACCTTCACTGCTTTATTTTCTCTTGCAACAAAGAACCATTTACTTTGACCTGAATTTTAATATTTTCCCAGAAATCTAATTTGTTCCATCATTCAACTAATTTCCTTAATCAACAAACATTTATCTTCTTTACCTGATACCTTCCAGGGTTCTGGGCTGATAAGATAAAAATTGTAGGAGCTTTTATTAGCAAATATTCTATGACAAGCCACCAGATTTGTTGAAGGATGTAAAATGAACATAAAGCTTAGTGCCACTGGTGCCCTTTTAATCTCTTTGTTATCAGCACTATTAGTGTAGAAACCTGAATCAATCTATGCCCAGGAGTCCCCATCTCCCATAAGAGGTTAATACAAAAAAAGGTTTTCTTAGGTCAAAAATATTTTCCCACCACTCTGTGCACTGAAAATTTGTACTGCTTCCTTTCTTTTCATCACTTAAAAAGAAGATTAAGTAGGAATATCCAGTACGCTCTTGCTTAGCGGGACACATTTTACACTCTATGTCAATGTGTTATTGACTGATTCCCTGGGTCATTCATCCATTTCTTCACTCAACATGCACAGACTGAACACCTTTTGCACGTCACTGACCAAGCTAGTCTCTGGAATCACACTAAGAACTGAAGGAAGACCAGAAAATCCTGGGACAGAATGTGATGCTTGATGTCGACCTGTCGGCATGAGCAAAAAGAAGTCAGACGTGGAATGAGGTCCCTAGGCAGGTAACAAATCCGTGTGAGAAGGAATGGCCCAATGTGAAGAACGTGAGACACCGCAGGGAAGAGTATCTGTAGTGAGTTGAGGGAAGATGAAGTTACAAAGAGAGTGAAAATGAAAAACAACAGATGATGAACAGGCTTTGGTGCTAAATTAAGGACGTGGCACTTTATTACAAGTCTGTGGCGGTCTCTCAGGGGAGTTTCAGGCTGGAGGGACAATTCAGCTGGCATCTTAGTCCCTTCTCCCTGGCAGCTGAGCCGAGGAGAGGCTGGCCCAGAGGCAGCAGACACTGAGCACAGTTAAGATGCCAGCTATAATCTTGTCACCTTGTCATTTATCCAGAGGGGTAAATTACTTTGAATCAGTGTCATAAACATCTTGGTGAATTTTGACAATGACATTCCAATCAATTATGATTAAAGAAATGACTTTTATTTTGGTTCCTGGGAGATTTCTCTTAATACCTCAAACTTCTGATATTTGCCCCCAAGACTGTTTTACCTCTTTTGGAAGACACAGTAAGCACAGCAGTGTAGACAGTGGGCAGAGAATAAAGCACAATGATAAAGTAAAACAAATGATCCAAGAGTAGGAGGCAAGAGATGATAGTCCCAGGGGCAGAATTAGGACGCATCAGTATGTTGACATCAGTATGTACTATAGAAAGATGCCATCATGTGCTTAGCGTGACAAGGGCAAAGTTAACGAATCCTCTTGCAAATCTAAAGAACGTACAATATCATGTAGAGCAAAGAAAACAGACTTTGAAGGATGCCCGGTCAAATGGCATACTAGGTCATTTACCTGCACTGACAATGGAGCTCTAACAACTGACTTGGTGTATTTCACTCTTCTCTACTGGTTTCCCTCAGGCCTTTTCACAGTTTTGCATCTGTTGTTCCCAGTTTACTCCTAGTTGGTAAATAGCCAAAGTGTCATGCACAACACTGATACCGCTTTCTTAAACACTGCGTGGTGACACTAACAGCTCTCTTAACTTCGTCGCACCTGCCCTCTTTTCCTAGCCTTCTGACAAGCCTGACTTTGCCCGAGCCTTACTTTTCAGTGCTCTGGTCACGGCTGCGCTTCCTCAGCCTCTCACGTTACCGTTCGCTTTGCGATGATGCTGTGTTGTCTACCAAGTGCTCTTGAGTTCTTCCTCCTCTCTCGTTACAGGCGGCGTGGTTAGTGAGGCCACCTGATGGCTGTGCTCTGCTTGTAACCAGACGGCTTTAAATGAAACCAGTGATTATACAGTAGTAAAGCAAACTTTACTATTTCACAGGTAAAATAAAAATCATATCCATAATCTCAATGGAACCTTCTAGGAATCCTACGAGGGAGGTATTATGATGACCTTTACATAAATAAGGAATGTGTAACTGGGAGAAGCAAAGCAACTTAATTTCAGAGGACATACCTTTTAAGGGGGTGAGGGGATAGGACATGGGGGCAGATCCTTGCTCTGCTTGGCTAGTTGTAAGACCTAGAGTAACGCCTTTTTCTCTCCTGAGACTCAGTTCTTCAGGCAACAATATTGATGACGTCTATGAATCTTGCCGCTCTATAATTTCAGTACCACTAGGTCATCACTGCTCATACAATCTTAGGTTTCATCTCTAAATATGACCTTATATATATGGTCATATTTGGTGTGCGATGACCCACCCCCCTTTCCTCTGTCTTGAGAAAATACAAATGGATTTAAATTTCTAAAGCCACTCTTGACAACTTAAGAAGGCAGACAAGATCAGAAACTTTGATATTATACATTATTTGTTTTACATATATTAGGATTTTTTTGAAGCAACGAAGGGAAACTGATGATTCACTATGCTTAAGCCTTCATTCCTCACATTCTTTCTTAATTCAACACTACCAAACAACCAAAAAAGAAAAAAGAAAAAAGAAAAGAAAAGGAAAGGAAAACAACCCAAGACTCTGATATAAATAAAAAGTTTTATTTTTCTCTCAAAATCCTTTTGGTTGCTGACATTCCGTTTATATAAGATGGAAATTCTGGAAGTAAAGCAGGACTAGAATGGTAATGTAGCATTCTGGCTGCCACATTCCTTCTGCACAGGACAGCAGAAACACGCTTCCAAATGCAAATGCTGGGGTCGGACTGCCTGGATTTGAGTTCTAGCTCTATCACTCATCTGTGTGAACTCGGGAGCCATCAGCGAGACATGACACTGAATCAATCCCTCCATGCCAGTGTCCTCGTCTATAACATGGGATGATCAGTGTCTCATTCCAGACTTCTTGTAAGACTTATGAACACCTAGCAGAGTGACTATTAAAGCGTTAAATATCTCAAACTGGGATTTAACACTTATTAGTATGTTCTAGGTTCTAAGCATAGTACATATGATCTTATTTATCTTCAAAACAACTGGATTAAGAAGTGGACAATTTTATCCTTATTTTACAGACGAGGAAACTGAAGCATACTTTTCCCATGAAAAGGTAAAGAACTCTTAATTACCGAATACCTACTATTTTAAGCACTGAAAACCTGTCTCATTTAAGCATCACAAAATAAACTCAGAAGTAAATATTCCTTCCTCCATTTTTGAAATGAGGAACTTCAGTTACAAGTAGGGCATACACAGTATGAAGGGTCCTCAAAAAGTTAAAAATAGAACTACCTTACGATCCAGCAACCACACTAGTGGATATTTACTCCCCAAGTAGAGAATACTAATTCAAATAGATACATGCACCCCAATGTTTATAGGAGCGTTATCTACAGTAAACAAATTACGGAACAACCCAAGTGTCCATCAATAGATGAATGGATAGGGAAGGTATAGATACACAATGGAATATTACTCAGCCATAAAGAAGAATGAAACCTTGCTATTTGCAATGACATGGATGGAGCTAGAGAGTATGATGCTAAGTGAAATAAGTTAGAGAAAAACAAATACCATACGATTTCACTCATGTAGAGTTTAATACACAAAGAGGGTGCCTGGCCACCTCAACGCCATACGTTTGGGGAGTGGAGATTCAATCCCAGGCTTATTTTACATCAAAATCTGTTTCTGTCTCTACTTTCTTCTTTTACTGGGTCACGCCTTTCACCTACTAAAGCAAAAGTTTTGCTATTCAAGGAATATAGGGAAGAATTAATAACTTTGAATGAGAAAAAATCAAGCATGTTTGGTCAGAGATTCTGAAAAACAGTGTGTTTTTTTTATATGAACTATGATGAACAAATGAGACAGAGAGAGAGAGAGAGAGAGAGAGAGATTGAGATACTGTAAGCTCTTTCGGGCAAAGAAAGGCAATATGCTATTGTTGAATCCTGAACAAATAAGGCACAATCACTATTCTGAATGACTTGGCAGTATACATATTTGTAAAAAATAAAATAATAAAATAAAAAGTTGAGAAATCACTTTGTGATTCTGCTTTCACTGGCTGCATGATATTGGGCACATCACTAACCTCACTAAATATAAATAAATGTACCTTTAAAATGCAAATAAAAATACCTACTTTCCGAAGTTGTTGTAAAGATTGAGTAAAATAATATATGGGAAGATTAGGGCCAATTCCACTTTAAGTGAAACAGCATCGTCAAATTTGCAATCCCCTTATAGTCTTTAAATCTGTTTTCATTTAATTCTTTACACTCATCCTAAAATGAAATCATTATGTTTTATTTACTCACTGCTTATCACATTTATTGAATCATAAAGGTCTGCTCCAGTGCCTGGCACTGAGGGAGTGTTAATTACGAATGAATGATTATGAATGAATGAATGAATGAGCGATTACCATCCAGAACCTAGCATATACTCAACATTGTTACTTTTGTATTTAAAACTATCATTCTGTTAGTAGCAAAAATACATATTTTTCTTAATAAATATGCTGCAGGAATAGTAGTAGAGGACGTCAAACAGAGAGAACCACACGACGTGATCTCTGTAAGGCCTCTACCTGCCTTCCTGGTGATAGGTTTCTGAGGGTCAAGTATAGGTCAGGGTGACCAGTAGGATGTTATCTCTTCTTATTTTTTAAAATTAATTTAAAAAATTAAGAGAGAGAGAGAGAGAGAGTAAGAGGAACAGAGCGGGGAAGAGGATCCAAGGCAGGCTCTGTGCTGACAGCAGAGCCCAGCAAGGAGCTCGAACCCACGAGCCACGGGACCATGGCCAGAGCTGAAGTTGGATACTTAACCAACTGAACCACCCAGGGGCCCCTCTTCTCATTTTTATATTAATTCTCATAACAAGCATTTAAAACGCCAATTAACATTCTTGCTCCTTTCCATTATATAATTTTTCTTGGTTTAAATCAAGCTGGGAAGTGTGGGAGTACCGCACTATTGCAGCTTACAAAATATCTCTAGGCACATGTCCTTTGTACAGACCAGGAATGTATGATTTGGAAAAGTAATGAGGTGGCTGGGGGGGGCTGCCAAACAATGAATTACAGGACAAGGTTCAGACCCTGCAGGTCTACTTGCTAAAAAACAAAGGACACTTGTACCAGAGGTGTGATGGCAAAGGTATACCTCAAAGTGGTCAAATTCAGAGAACGTTTTGAAGTCAGTTGGCAGGGTCTGCTGATTGATTTTGTGTGTAATAGGAAAGAAATAGAGGGGTCAGAGATGACTGTTAGATTTTTTGGTCGGAGCGACTCAAGGGATGACGGCCACTTACTGCCATGGGAAATGCGGTGGGGAGGAGATGCAGGTGAAGTCAAGGTCATGATCTCACGGTCTGTGAGTTCGAGCCCCGTGACGGGCTCTGTGCTGACAACTCAGAGCCTGGAGCTGCTTCGGATTCTGTGTCTCCCTCTCTCTCTGCCCCTCCCCCGCTCATGCTCTGCCTCTCTGTCTCTCTCTCTCTCTCAAAAATAAGCATTAAAAAAATTTTTTTTAAAAAGCGGTTAAGTTGAAGAGGACACTAGGTGAGGTGAGGACACTGGGAAGTGGTGTATTGGTTACTTACCTGTGCTGGGATGAACTGTCGTAATGGCTCAGAGGCCATAATGACAGTCCCTGGCTCTCCCAGGGACATGTAGCCCCCACAGGACCACGGGGCAGAACGTGAAGCCAGAGGGTGACTTAAAAGCTTGGAATCTAATGGAAACTGACTGGCTTGATTTTCAACTTACTTGAGACCAATCACCCCTTTATTCTTCCAATTTTCTTCTTTTTGGAGTGGGAACCTCCATCCCTGGCCTGGCCTGCGTTTCGGGAGCAGATAACTTACTTTCTAATTTCTAGTTTCACACATCCATAGATGGGGACAAATTTTGCTCAAGATGGACCCTACACAGAATCTTAGCCATACTTTATTTAAATGATTCTGATGAATACATTTGGGACTTTTAAGTTCATGATATTTAAATAGGACTCTGGACACAGTAAATATTCTAGTTGAGATTTTTCTATGCTGGGGTGAATTAATGTAGGCTGCGTGTGGGTTGGACAAGAATTTGAGGGGGGTGGTCATAGGACAGGCTGTTGTGAATTAAAGGAAGTCCCCCTAAAATATATGTCCAACTCCCAGAAACTATGAATGGGACCTTATCTGAAAAAGAGAGAGAAAGAGAGTTCTTGCAGATGTAAGTAAATTAACAAACTCAGGATAAGATCAACTTGGATTATCTGGGTGGGAACTAAATCCAGTGACACATCCTTATGAGAAAAAGGCAGAGGAGCATTTGGAAGAGAGAAACAGAAGAGGAAGCCAAGTGAAGGTGGAGGTGAGGTTGTGGTTAAACAGCCACAAGCCAAGGACCTGAAACCACTAGAAGCAGGAAGGAGAAAAGCAGCATTTTCCCTCTTCTCCCCTAGAGTCTCCAGGGGAAGTGCAGCCTTGACTGTAGGGAATAACTGTCTATTGTTTGAAGCAGCCCAGTTTATGGCAATTTGTGATGACAACCAGGGGAAATAATAAAGGTCATCAGAAATATGGGACTAGAATCCAGGAGAGAAATCAGAGCTGGAGCTATGACTTTAAAAAGCCGTAACAGGGGCGCCTGGGTGGCGCAGTCGGTTAAGCGTCCGACTTCAGCCAGGTCACGATCTCGCGGTCCGTGAGTTCGAGCCCCGCGTCGGGCTCTGGGCTGATGGCTCGGAGCCTGGAGCCTGTTTCCGATTCTGTGTCTCCCTCTCTCTCTGCCCCTCCCCCGTTCATGCTCTGTCTCTCTCTGTCCCAAAAATAAATAAACGTTGAAAAAAAAAATTGAAAAAAAATAAAATAAAAAGCCGTAACAGGGGCGCCTGGGTGGCGCAGTCAGTTAAGCGTCCGACTTCAGCCAGGTCACGATCTCGTGGTCCGTGAGTTCGAGCCCCCGCGTCAGGCTCTGGGCTGATGGCTCAGAGCCTGGAGCTGTTTCCGTTTCTGTGTCTCCCTCTCTCTCTGCTCCTCCCCTGTTCATGCTCTGTCTCTCTCTATCCCAAAAATAAATAAACGTTGAAAAAAAGAAAATTAAAAAAATAAATAAATAAATAAAAATTTAAAAAAAAGCCGTAACACTGGCTAGAATTCCACAGGAAAAACAGTATATATTTATACATATAATAGAACAGTGTGTGTGTGTGTGTGTGTGTGTGTGTGTGTACCAAGAGAGAGAGACAGAAAGAGATAGAGATGGAGAGAGAGACACACAGAAAAAGAGAAAGACACAGAGAGAGATACAGACACAGAGACTGACAGAGACACAGAGAGACAGAGACAGAGAGAGAGCAAAGGATTGAGCTCTGAGGCCACACCATGTTTTGGAAAATGATAAAACTGAGAAAGATCCAGAAAAGAATACTGAAAATAAGCAAGCAGGAGAGAACAGAAGAGCCAGCAAGGAAGAGGGCCCTGGAAACTACAAAAAGAATTTCAAAGAGGAAAGGCTTAGCAGTGTGTCAAATGTTGTTAAATGTCAAGTAGTATGATGGCTAAGAATTTAACACTGGATTTGGCAAGAAGCAGTAATTGATAACCTGAACAATGATCCTTTCTATAAAGACCCAGTTTCAAATATAAAGACCCAGGGCCTCTTAGGCTCAAGAGAGATTATGGAGAGAGGCTATGGAATTGCAAAGACAGAGAATATACTTGGAAATTTTCCTATGAAATAGAAACAGAAAAATCACGCAAAATTTTTCACACCATGTTTCGTACTACCAATGCATCATTTCCCTGCTCCCACGCCATAGGAAATATGTTCCAAATACACTGTATTTACAGTAACGAAGGAAAATAAAAACACTTTGCTTGGGAAATCCCATCGAGAAAGATCAAAAAAAGCAAAGAGATGAACAGAAACGTGTACAAGTCGGAAGGTTTACAGACAGGAGTGGACACAGTTCCTGCAGTGCATTCTCCTCCACGGGGTAGGAGGGGTGTTTATGCACACCTGGGGCCTCTGACGGGAGAAATCCACTTCCACACTGAGGAAACACAGACACAGTTTTCTTCAATGCACTCTGGTCATAGATGCCTAAAATGTAAATACCATGATACCAATTATCATGCCAACTATTGGACATGATGTAGTCTTTAAATTAAGAAAAAAAATCACTTTCAGATGGAGCCCAGCCTTATCACTAAGTATGAGATCTGAAACAAGTTACTTAACATCTTTCTTGATCTGTCAAAATAAAATAGCTGCCTTGCCCATTTGCAGAGGTGGTAAGGATAATTTTAGATAGAGCACAAGCAGGGGACGGACACAGGGAGAAAGAGAATCTTAAGAAAGAATCTTACGCAGGTTCCGTGCTTGGTGTGGAGCCTGATGAGGGCCTCGATCCCACACCCTGAGATCATGACCTGACCTGAAACCAAGAGTCAGATGTTCAACCTACGGAGCCACCCACCCAGGCGCCCCGATAAGGGGTAATCACTGATACTGAAATACGGTCCCATGGGGCACCTGGGTGGCTAGTCGGTTGAGCGTCTGACTTCGGCTCAGGTCATGATGTTGCGGTTTGTGAGTTCGAGCCCCGCATCGGGCTCCATGCTGACAGCTCAGAGCCTGGAGCCTGCCTTCAATTCTGTGTCTCCCTCTCTCTCTGCCCCAACCCACTCGCATTCGGTCTTTGTCTCTCTCAAAAATAAATAAACATTTAAAAAAATTTTTTAAATAAAAAAAAAAGAAAGAAATACAGTCCCTGATCCTGAGCATGAATAATAGTTTTGTATGTACTGGTCTGAAGACAAACGACTTCAATTCAAATCTTACTCTTGTATCTCAACACCCATGACGCTGAGATTCAGATACACAAATTCTTCAAACATCCATTTCCTCATTTGAAGATGAAGACAACTATTTCAACGTCACATGGTTGCTATGAAAAATTTACATAAGATAATGAATTCAAAGTGCACAACCTATACTGTTTCATAAATGAACATCACTTTAGGGGCGCCTGGGTGGCTCGGTCGGTTAAGCATCCGACTTCGGCTCAGGTCATGATCTCGCAGTTCATGGGTTCGAGCCCGGTGTCGGGCTCTGTGCTGAGGGCTCAGAGCCTGGAGCCTGCTTCGGATTCTGTGTCTTCCTCTCTCTCTGCCCCTCCCCTACTCAGGTTCTGTCTCTCTCTGTCTCTCAAAACTAAATAAACATTAAAAAATTTTCTTTTTAATAAAATAAAATTAGTTACTTTATTATTTTGATGCTGCCCTCATTCCTTCCCTCAAGTAGCTCAGAGTGTAGAGGAGAGAATGTTAGTTAATAACTACGCAAATGCGTGGTGGTCCAGCATACGCGCTCTGTCAGAAGGACAAGTTCCATGTTCAGGAGTGCGCTCACCTCGGCCAGCTGTACCACTTTGTCAGTGCTCAGTTAAACACAGCCGTAGCATCACATTTGGAAGTGCATTCAGTCTGCTCAAGAGCGCACAATGATTTATGGAGTAATGTGCTAGGCTCCAGCAGGACTTCATTTGCATGAGAAAAGGACATTTGGATCCCTCAGTCTGTAATTCTCAGAGAAATGCTTTCCTTGAGCCTTATCCTTGGTTTGTTTTCACTCGGAAAGGAATTTGTCATTTTAGAAATACTTGTTGTAATCACGCGGCAACCTACAGGAGGAAAAGGTTGGAGAAAACAATTTCTGGCCTTGAATTACCTCGTGTTTGGGTAAGAAGATTAAGTTGCTGTTGGCATTTAAAATTGTCTGTCTGAATAGCAGTCTCCCACGCACACTTCATTCATTCAATAAATTCCAACGGTTTGACTGAATGTTCTACGATCTGAAAGTTTAAAGCGGAGAGAGCGCTGTGCGCAGGTGGTTCAATGATTGCCTTCCGACTGGCTGTAAGGGCACCAAAGGGACACTGTGGACCCATGTGATCTCCCCATGGTGGTGACGGGGCCACAATCCTACTTTGTTACCATATGCCAACTAACCCTGCTCCCTCCTCACCTTATTCAATCATTCTTCATGCTACATTGGCCTTTATTACTGATTTACATAGAATCCTTCCATGGTCCTCCATTGGTCTCAATACACTGAACATAACACACAAGGGCCTCCATCATCTGTCCCCTCATCCTGTTAAACTCCCCACCCTTTTCATCTGGATTTATCTCCTGGCTAAGAGGAAGTGCTTGCAGATCACCACATTGATACGTTCTTTGCTTCAGCTGTTTCCTTCGGGAGTCATTTTCCTCCTCCTCGCCTGACTTCCTTCTGGTTAGGCAGGTTCTGGCTCCTGCACGTAGCCTTTTCCTGACCCCGGCTTTGAAGTTCTGCAAGGGGCCCCAGGCTTCGCTCCCACTACCCTGTTCTCATAGACAATGCCACAGCGAAGTACATCATCCCCAACACTTGGTGGGTCACAGGTACCTTTGGGTATCTGTAGAGATTTATGGAGTTTCACTCCAAAATAAACAAACCTGCAGCCTCACACAGACACGTGTTATATCTAGTTTCGGGCGTCTGTGAATTCTCTTGAGGCTTACCTCTAGATGTATTTTGGAGAATTCCCCGCTCTTGATTATGAGTTTCTTAGGGTCAAGGACTGTAACTTGCTGTTCCTAGGTATAGCACAGTTCTTCACTGTAAAAACTATCCATAGATATGTGCCTAAGTGAATCAAGTTGAGAAGCCAAGTAATGACTAAGTACCTAATATATTCCAGTCACTGGACACCAAGGAGTCAGAGGCCAGCATCTTGAGATACATAACTTGGTGTTTACTGGGATACTGTTAATGGCTAAAATTGGAGATGAGGGTGTACGTGGGACAACTTCGTGCTGAGGAGTATGAGTGGAGAGTCAAGTCCCTATTCTTCTTTTCCCTTCCCTTCCTAACTCTAAACTATGTCATAAATCAGCATGGTTCAATTACTTGCTTTATGCCAAAAGCATTTGCATTTCTGTCTTTACCCTGTGATTGCTTCTCTTAGCCCCTGGCCACCTAAAATTCTTAGATATATGAAAAGCACCTCAAACAAGCGTGTCCAAAATAAATTTTATGATCATTTCCACCAAGTGTGGTTTTCTAATGGCTCTGCTGTTCACATACCTGTATCTAGATCTAGACATGTCTCACCTCAGGTATATTATGTTTGATATCTCTTCCACTTTACCACCAATGTTTAATCTATTAAATATGTATGCTCATATATCTGGTTGTGAATGTATATAAAACCTAAATACTTCCTACCATATAGAATCAGTTCATATGGAGTCAGCTTTTCTCATTCTTGTATTGCAAGGGCCTACCACAATGCCTGGAACTGAAACCCGCTAGACACACACACATGCATGCGCACGCGCGCGCACACACACACACACACACACACACGGAACAAGAACAAATATACTGTATGTGCCTGCCCTCTGTCACTTTGTCCTTCCTACTGATTAGGATCCAGATTTGATGGCTGGGATGGGACAGCCACCTTGGCTTGAGCTCTGGAGGCTGTGAATTAAGGATGATGGATCTGTAATATGGAAGTGTCCTGATAATTATGGAGCCACAGTAGTACCTATGAACTGCTTATATCTACTAGAACAACAAAGAAACCTCTGTGTTGCCACACTTATCCTGAGTACTCCACCACTCAGAATAAGGCTAATTATATCTAATACCTCTAATGAAGCTTTCTGAATATTTCCAATTTGCCTTATGTTTAATTTCTATTTAATAAATATTCCATCTTGCCTGAGATAAATGTTCCAGTTTCTTTATAAGGCATTATGTTTACTGTGAAGCCTTTTCGGGTTTCTTGTGAAAACCTGCCCCGTCACACTGCTCTGCTCCTTCAGCCTACAGTGCATACACCCGAAGTTCCCACGTCTTTGTTCATGATCTTTTTTTTTTTTTTTTTTTTATTGGAAATGTACTCCCCTGCTTCCTTTCTCACCTAACTCCTCCTGGCATAAAGCAGTCATGCCTAACAATGTTTATTGCATAAGTGAATTTATTGAAAAAGAATAAACAAATACTAAATTTTGATTCTGAGTATAAATGCAGAAATGCTTACATGGAAGGAAAGATTCTTGTCAACTTTAATATTAAGGAAAGACTCCTAGTGAGTATTAAAAGTGGCATCTGGTCCTTGAAGTTCCTGGGTGGCTCAGTGGGTTGAGTGTCCAACTTTGGCTCAGATCATGATCTCACAGTTCATGAGTTCGAGCCCCACGTTGGGCTTTGTGCTGACAGCTCAGAGCCTGGAGCCCGCTTTGGATTCTGTGTCTCTCCTTCTCTCTCTCCCCTCCCCCACTCATGTTCTCTCTTTCTCTCTCTTTCTCTCAAAAAAGAATAAACATTAACAGCACTTAAAAATTGAGATGGTCCTTGAATATAGGAAAACATACATTAAAGGAGCTAAGGAGGCAGGTAGAAGTTCTTTCATCATTCTTTTTGAAGGAAAAACTCCACAAACCAAGAGACAATGCTGGAAATGATCAGATATTTGCTGAATCTTGCTACAGAATTGCTATCATCATCCTTAATGTGACTTACGCTGCACACTGACTCAGCTTCTTAATTAATCGTTGTTGATCTTTACCAATCCATTTTCACACAATCCTCTCATTTGAGGGACACCATCTAGAATACATGACGCTGCTGTTTGTTCGTAACAATCCTCAAGGTGCAAATATTATGCAGGTAATCAATCTAATCAGGCAAATCCATACTTTCTGTTTCTTCTCAATAACCACTCAAGTCATCTATACCATCATTGTTCTCTAAATCTCCACATGATTTGAGTCCATTTAAATGCTTAATTTTAATATAAATGTAAATTTTCTCAAATAATGTCCAACTTCAATCATTCCTGAACTTTGCTCTATAAAACAGAAACTAAAAGTACATTTAACAACTCAACCACACAAAATAAACCTCAAAATCCTTAACTATGGCCAAGTCTCTAAATTTCAAATAAGAGCCTTTTGTCAAAACCAAAGCTCTGCTACATTTTTCTGTTATTTTGGACAAGTTACTTGAGCTCCCTGGGTCTCAGATTATGTAGGGATAATGGTAAATATCCCATGCTTTGATTCTTTATCAGATTTCCCCAACTGACTGCTAAATTCCTTGAAAACAGAGTTTGTGGCATATTTTACTTGACTCTCAATTACCAATAAGGTATTCAGTAGGTACTCCACTTATATTGAATGAAAAGCTTTTGTTAGATAGATTAATCTTTATTGAATAAACAAACGCCACTGATAGAGCAAGGCAGGCAAACAGACAGGAAAGGGGGAAGAGAAGAATAATATGTGTTAGGTGCTCCCAGCCGTGATATCTCCAAGGCCCTTTAGTATTTATTGGTCATACTTCCACCTGGAGCAGTAAACACTTTATCAGTCATAGAAGCCCCATGGCTCCATCTCTTCTCCAGCATAGTACTGGTTCTCAAAGCCAGCTACAGAGATTGCTGCCAGCTGTTTCTATTTCAGAAGTGATTTTCTAAAATCATGCTCCCTGTGAAAAGTTTGTCCCCCTTCCTCTAACCATATGTGTGTGTGTATGTGTATAATCATATATATATAATTACATATATAATTATAATAACTCTCTATATATGCATATATACGTATATACAAATGTGTGTGTATATATACATACATGTATATGTATATATATATATATATACATGTATGTATATATTTCTCTTAAGCTACTTACTGTGATCATATCTTAGGATCATTTAAAGTCTCAATTTTGCTTTTTGGAGAAAGGGATGGTCCAACCTGATGGCACAGACTCACTTCCTCCCACAGACACACCAGGTCTACAGCTCATCTGAAATGATTCTCTCTGAAAAGGACCTGAAAACTAGATGAACATGTCCTTCACAACAAACAGCAAAAGAGCCACATGAGGACAGGTGAGAGAGACAGCAATTTGGTTCTACCCAAAACCCCACCCCTGGCATAGGGACCACAATCAGGAGGGACCTCAGAAATCTAAGGATTCTTCCTGAGGATGGAGGGGTTCATGCCCCATATTAGGCACCCCAAACCTTGGGACCAGCAATGGAGAGACAGGCCCTCAGAATGTCTGGCTTTAGAGACCAGTGGGGACCAAGTCCAGGAGACCCAAAGGCTGCAGGGAGCTAAGGCACTTCTCATAAAGGGTTGCAGTTAGACTTTCTTGCTCCAGAGACCAGCAAGAAAGCAGTAGTTCGAAAGTAGGCAGACTACTCAGGAGGGTTATTCATTTGTTAATCTCAAAGTTGCTGCCAGAGGGGCAGGAACTTACTGGGACTCTCCCCAGGACAGAGGTCGGGCCGGAGCCATTTCTGCACTTTCCTTCTGCCTTAATGGCACCAGAGGCCATTCCTCAGCCATGTGCTCTCCCACAGCCCTATAGAGGTGGCAGGCACACCCAGGCCACCCAGAGGACCCTCCTTGATTGCCTGGCTCTGGTGGCTGGGCAGGCTTCCATTCCTGGGTCCCACGGGACTGTAACAATTGCAAAGATAGCTCTCGGCACTACACATAGAGCCGACTGAAACATATACCCAGTCTTTCTGTGACAAAGGCCTATTTACTTGTCCTGGAGCTTCAGCCTGAGGGGAAGACTTCAGATTTGCCATACATCAAGAGGCAAAAGAGCAGCTCTCAGGAAAAGTAGGCAAGGGGATGCCATCTTTGTGCTCTCCCTGGGCATTACTATGGCTTTTCGGTAACTCCCACCGGTCTAAAGCCCTGATTTTTGCCGTTGTTGCCCGGGGGACATGTCCAGATCCTATGGTCTGGAGGCCAGCAGGGTTTGTGATTGCAATTCCAAAGGATCATAGGTATTTGTATACTTTAAAAGCTGCTTCCTGAGGGTCTGGCTCCAATCAGTCTGAAACTAGATGCTAAGATCCCTCCCTTTGGAACACTGACAGCTCTTGGCACATCCTTAACAATTTGGGCCCATCAATAACACATCAAGCTGCTTAGACAATCACAAAGGTTTGAGAAACAAACAGGAGCTAGGGCAAGGATGGAAGACAAGGTTCATGTCCTACACAAGTCCACTCATTCAGGACTGGAATAGATAGTGGTTTCCCTTAATACATATGTTCCAAATGAAAGAACAAGGTCAAACCTCAGGCAAAAACCTTAATGAAATGGAAGTAAGTAATTTGTCTGATAGAGTTCAAATGGTCATAAAAATTGCTCACTGGACTTGGGAAAAGAATGAGTGAATTCAGTGAGAACTTCGACAAAGAGATAGAAAAAGTAATAAAGTACCAAACAGAAGTCACAGAGCTGAAGAATACAATAAATGAACTGAAAAATATACTGTATCAACATCAGACTAGATGAAGCAGAAGAAATGATCAATGGTGAAAACCTCCAAACTTTCCCTCTAAGATCAGGAACAAGACAAGGACACCCATTTTCAACATAGTATTAGAAGTCCTAGCCAGAGAAAGTAGGCAAGAAAAAGAAATAAAGGTTCAAATGGGATAGGAAGAAGTAAAACTTTCACTATGTGCAGATGACATTTTATATTGAGAAAACTGTAAAGAAAAATTCTGTAAACAGTAATATTTCAGGGCACAAAATAAACATACAAAATTCTGTTGCATTTCTATCCACTATCAGAAAGAGAATGAACTATCAGAAAGAGAATTTTTTTTCAAATCTCATCTACATTTGCCTCAGAAAGAATTAAATACCTAGAAATAACTAAAACTAAGTACATGAAAGATCTGTTCACTGAAAATCACTATAAAACATGAAAGAAATTGAAGAAGATACAAATAAATGTACCAATATTCCACGCTCATGGATTAGTAGAAAAAGTATTGTTAAAATGTCCATGTTACCCAAAGCAATCTACAGATTCAATGCAATCCCCATCAAAATCCCAGTGGCATTTTTCACATCAATAGAACATCTAATCTTGATACGTGTATGGAACTGCAAAAGACTCGGAACAGTCAAAGCAATCTTGAGAAAGAACAGCCAGGCTGAAGCACCATGCTCCCTGATTTCAAGCTGTATTGCAAAACTATAGTAATCAAAACAGTATGAAACTGGCATAAAAACAGACAAAAAGATCCAAGGAATAGAACAGAGAGCCCAGAAATAAACCCACATGTATATGGTCAATTAATTTACAACCAAGGAGCCACTAATATACAAGGGGGAAAGGAC
The DNA here is from genome assembly GCF_016509475.1 of Prionailurus bengalensis. Classification (NCBI taxonomy): domain Eukaryota; kingdom Metazoa; phylum Chordata; class Mammalia; order Carnivora; family Felidae; genus Prionailurus; species Prionailurus bengalensis. Next base: position 77,483,357 of record NC_057353.1, on the reverse strand, counting down.
AGTCTCTTTAATAAATGGTGGTGAGAAAACTGGAGAGTCACATGCAAATGAACGAAACTATTTCTTATTCTCTTACACCATACACAAAAATTAACTCAAAATGAGGGGAAAGACTTGAATCCTGAAACCATAAAACTCCTAGAAGAAAACAGAGGTGGTAAGTTCCTTGGCATTGATCTTGGCAATGATTTTTTTATTTTTAGATCTCAATCCACAAAAAAAAAATGAGTGAAAGCAAAAATAAACAAAGGGACTACATTAAGCCAAAAAATTCTGCACAGCAAAAGAAATCATCGACAAAATGAAAAGTCAGTTTACTGCACGGGAGAAAATATTTGCAAGTCATATATCCACTAAAGGGTTAATACCCCCAAAATATAAAGAACTTATACAACTCAATAGCAAAACACAAACAATCCAATTAAAAATTGGTCAAAGGATCTGAATAGACATTTTTTTTCCCCAAAGAAAACATACAGATAGCCAACGATGCTTGATATCACTAACCATCAGGGAAATGTACGTCTAAGCCACAAAGAGGTATCACCTTACATTGTTTAGAATGGCTATTATCGAAAAAGATAAGAAATAACAACGTTGCCAAGGATGTGAAGAAAAGGGTACCTTCATGCACTCTTAGTGGAAATGTAAACTGGTGCAGCCACTATGGAAAACACTATGGAAGTTATTCAAAAAATTAAAAACAGGACCACTATATGATCCAGCAATTATGTTTCTGGATATTTATCTGAAGAAAATAGTAACACTAGTTTGAAACGATATGTACCTCATGTTCACTGCAACATTATTTATAACAGCCAAAATATGGACTCAATCTAAGTATTCATTGATGGATAAATGCATAAAGAAGAGATTATATATATATATATATATATATATATATGATACAAAGTAAATAGATGTAATATATAAACAAAGAAAATGTGTACACACATATACACATAATGGAATGCTACTTAGCCATAAAAAGGATAAACCATTGACGTTTGTAACAACATGAATGTAACACACAGCAGTATGATGGTAGTCATTAATATTGTAGTGCATATTTGCAATCTTAAAAATGTTCATCCCAAGAAAAAAAATTTGGTACTTTGTATGGTGATGGATGGTAACTAGACTTACTGTCATGATTATTTCACAGTACATACAAATACTGTTTTTTTTTTAATATTTCAAGTTTTTATTTAAATTCTAGTTAGCTAACATATTGTGTAGTATTAGTTTCAGGAGTGGAATTTAGTGATTCATCACTTATACACAACATCCACTGCTCATCACAACAAGCAGCCTCCTTAATACCCATCACCGTTTAACACATCCTGTGACCACCTCCCTTCCAGCAACGCTGTTTGTTTTTTACAGTTAAGAGTCTCTTTTACAGTTTGCCTCCTTCTCTTTATTCTTCTTTCCCCTAAGTCCATGTGTTTTGTTTCTTAAATTCCACATATGAGTGAAGGCATATGGTATTTGTCTTTTCTGACATTTCACTTAGGATAATATATTCTAGCTCCATCCACGTCACTGCAAATGGCAAGATTCCGTACTTTCTGATGGCTGAGTAATAGTCCCTTGTGTGAATGTGTGTGTGTGTGTATGTGTGTGTGTGTGTGTGTGTGTGTGTACCACATCTTTATCCACTCATCAGTTCATGGACACTTGGGCTCTTTCCATAATTTGGCTGCTGTTGACAGTGCTGCTGTAAACACCAGGGTAGATATGCCCCTTTGAATCAGTCTTTTTTATCCTTTGGGTAAATGCCTACTAGTGCAATTGCTGAGTCATAGCGTAGTTCTATTGTTAACTTTTTGAGGAACCTTCATACTGTTTTCCAGAGAGGCTGCACCAGTTTGAATTCCCACCAACAGTGTAAGAGGGTTCTCCTTTCTCCACATCCTTGCCAACACCTGCTGTATCCTGTGTTGTTCATTTTAGCCATTCTGACAGGTGTGAGGTGGTATCGCATTATACTTTATATTTGTATTTTCCTGATGATAAGTGACATTGAGCATCTTTTCATGTGTGTTAGCCATCTGGATGTCTTATTTGGAAAAATGTCTATTCATGTCTTCTGCCCATTTCTTCACTGGATTATTTGGTTTTGGGGGTGGTGAGTTTGATAAATTCTTTACAGATTTTGGATACTAATCCTTTACCAAATATTTCATTTCCAAATATCTTGTCCCATTCTATAGGTTGCCTTTTAGTTTTGTTGATTGTTTACTGTGCAGAAGCTTTTTATCTTGGTGAGGTCCCAATAGTTCATTTTTGCTTTTGTTTCCCTTGCCTCCAGAGATGTGTCTAGTAAGGAGTTCCTACAGCCAATGTCAAAGAGGATGCTGCGGCTTGTGTTCTCCTCTAGGATTTTGATGGCTTCCTATCTCATGTTTAGTTCATTTTGAATTTCATCCATTTTGAATTTATTTTTGTGTATGGTGTAAGAGAGTGGTCCAGTTTTATTCTTTTGAATGTTGCTGTCCAATTTTCCCAACACCATTTGTTGAAGAGATTTTTTTCCCCATTGGATATTCTTTACTGCTTTGTCAAAAATTAGTTGACCATATAGTTGTGGACCCATCTCTGGGTTTTCTGTTCTGTTTCATTATTAATGTGTCTTTTTGTGCCAGTACCATACTGTCTTGATCACTACAGTTTTGTAATATAACTTGAAGTCAAAACTGTGATGCCTCCAGCTTTGCTTTTCAAGATTGCTTTGTCTATCCAGGGTCTTTTGTGGTTCCATACAAATTTTAGGGTTGTTTGTTCTAGCTCTGTGAAAAATGCTGGTGGTATTTTGATGGGATTGCATTAAATGTGTAGATCCCTTTGGGTATTATAGACATAACAATATTTGCTACTCCAACCCATGAGCATGGAATGTTCTTCCACTTTTTTTGTGTGTCTTCTTCAATTTATTTCATAGGTGTTTATAGTTTTCCAAGTACAGATTTTTTACCTCTTTGGTTTGGTTTATTCCCCGTTATCTTCTAGTTTCTTGTGCAATTGTAAATGGGATCAATTCCTTGATTTCTCTTTCTGCTGCTTCATTATTGGTATATAGAAATGCAACAGATTTCTGTATGTTGCTTTTTTATCCTGTAACTTTACTGAATTCATGTTTCAGTTCTAGCAAAATTTTTGGTGGAGTCTTTCAGGTTTTCTACATAGAATATCATGTGGTCTGTGAATAGTGTAAATTTGACTTCTTCCTTGCTGATTTGGATGCCTTTTATTTCTTTCTGTTATCTGATTGCTGAGTCTAGGACATCCGGTACTATGTTCAATAATAATGGTGACAATCTTGTCTTGTTCCTGACCATAGACGAAAAGCTCTCAGTTTTTCCCCATTGATATGACATTAGATGTGTGCTTTACTTATACTGCCTTTAGGATGCTGAGGTATTTTCCCTCTATCCCTATGTTGTGGAGGACTTTTACCAAGTTTATATGCTATACTGTGTTAAACGATTTTTCTGCATCTACTGAGGGGATCATATGGTTCTTATCCTTTCTTTTATTAATGTGGTGTATCATGTTGATTGATTTGTGAATACTGAACCTTGCAGCCAAGGAATAAATCTCACTTGATTGTGGTGAATGATTCTTTTAATGTATGTTGGATTCAATTTGCTAGATTCTGGTTGAGAATTTGCGCATCCATGTTCATCAGGGATAGTGGCCTGTAATTCTCCTTTCTTAGTGGGTTTTTTGTCTGGTTTTGGAATCAAGGTGATGCTGGCCTCTTAGAGTGAGTTTGGTAGTTTTCCTTCCATTTCCTATTTTTTTGGAACAGTTTGATAAGAATAGGTATCAACTCTTCTTTAAATGTTTGTAGAATTCTCCTGGGAACCATCTGGACCCAGACTTTTGTTTGTTGGGATATTTTTGACTCCTGGTATACAAATACTGAATCATTATGTTGTACGCCTGGAAGTAACATAATGTTGTATGTCAATTAATAAAAAAATAAAAATAATAGTTCATGATTACATGACAGTTTTATTTACAAAACCTACCTTTAGTTTTCATTAATAATTAGTAAATATGATTAAATATGTTTTGACATCACATAGGTCTTCTGATTACATTTAAGTTCACAGTGAAGTTATTGAAAAACTGTATAACATCTCAAGGTGGTGTAAAGTCATTGGAAATCAGGACACAGAAATAAAATTCAGAATTTGCATTAAGAAAACAAAACAAAATTAAACAAATCAAAAACTAATCTCAACTTTAAGGTATCTTTGCAATTTTACACAGAATATAAAGCAAAAAAATAACATTAACAGAACTTTACATATTTTTACAGAATCAAGACTAAATTAAATCTAGGAATAAGGAGACAATATTAACTTTTTGCATCGCTGATAAAAACCATTGGCTCAGCTTGAAATCCAATTCTTTTTGCAGAAAATCTCTGATAACAACAACAAAAAAGAGTCAGTAGAAAAGGTCATATCAGTGATGCTGCAAAGCACAGCAAATGCCAGTGCTTCCATGTAAGATACTAATATCATTCTGTCCGTCCAAAAATTCTCAAAAATGGCCTGCCTGCCATCTTTTAAGAAATCCCAGAACACCCATATCTTACATGACTGAAGTAACACAGTTAGCCACAATTACTCAATAGTATATGAGATCAAGATAGGAGAGAAAAATATTAGGGAAAGCATCTGCATGTATCAAAAACAAGCCAAATTCTTAAATTTTATTTTATTTATTTTAATTTTCTTAATGTTTATTCATTTTTGAGAGACAGAGAGAGAGAGAGAGAGAGAGAGCGTGAACGGGGGAAGGGCAGTGAGAGAGGGAGACACAGGATTCAAAGCAGGCTCCAGGCTCCGTCCGAGTTGTCAGCACAGTGCCCGACGCGGGGCTTGAACTCACGAACCATGAGACCATGACCTGAGTGGAAGTCGGATGCTTAACCGATTGAGCCACCCTGGCACCCCTTAAATTTTATTTTTTTAATTATATTTCCTAAACGGAGAAATTATTATTATTTGGAACCATCTTTAATTATCTTTTTACTGGTTTCTAGTCTGCTCTAATTCCACACGTCTCTCTTGCCTCCTGTTCTTTAGAAATTATTTAAAGCTTGTTTCTATGGCTCTTGTCTCCTCAGTTCTCTTATAGATATCTTGCCAAATTCTTTCTCTTTTGTTTTTCTATCTACTTTTATTGTCCTACCGTAATCTGACTCCTAGGCCCCAACTACATAATACTGATTTCTTCAGTACTCATGGGATTAGAACTGGGGCAAAAATGGATCAACAGTATCAAAGAAAAAATTTCTCTGGACAAGGTTAAACAGTCAAAGAGGACTTTACTCAAAGCTATTGCAATAGGACAGAGAGACCAGACCTAAGAACTCAGCTGCTGAAACAAAGGGCAGTGGGGGGGACGTGGGGGGGGGGGCAGCGAATGAACAGCAAAGCACTGGAGAACTTTAGGAGTAAGGCTGATCAACAGGATGTGTTAACTCATTATCTCCTGATTTGGCAGATATTTTCAACTGTGATCAGACCATCTGTGTTTGCTAATTGGTGCCCACCCAACTTAGCTGCTACCCTCCTGCAGAGACTGTGGGAGAGGGATAATTTATTTGATGATTGCATTTCAAAGGGGTAGCTCTCAAGTATCTGGGAAAGACATTCTTGTTTTGTAAAATTGATAAAGAGACTTTTAAAAAGATTTACCAACAGCTCAAAAGGGCAGAGAAAAAACTTACAAATGCAAGTTTCCTAAAGTAAATACTTAAGGAAAGGGAGTCAGGGTCTAAAACAAAGAAGCCTGCCTACAGTGTGGTCAAATGTAGGGAAATGTTAAGGCACCTCCATAAACAGAAGCAGGGTTTCCCATTCTTTTCCAAGGTTCTTTGTTTATTTCTTTTGTTTTAGCTCCCAATTACTCTATATTCTATATCCTTTAGTGATTAGTAAAGGTCACATGTGAAAAAAAATCACACTGTTTAATGATAAAATACATTTTGGAAATATAGTATTAAATACAAGTTAAACACATTTCTTTTTTGGAGGGGCCCTCAAAGTCTTTTGTACGTGGATGTGCAACATGAATCTGATAGAGAGGATTATACTGAGCAGTGTTTACAGGGGATTTTTCTTTTTAATAGAAACATCTTCAGGTTTAGTTTTCTACAGAGTCAATTATGAGAGCAGTCACTCTAGGATACTGTCTTCTTAAAAAGTTTTGGTAAGTTGCATCATTTCTCTATCAGGATGGGAAGTAAGAAATGGTGATGAAATGAGGCCAAATTCTTAAATGTGCTTTTTAAAAATTTTCATGTGCTAAATAATTATTTGATTAAATCATGTCTGTCTCCATTCGTCATGTTTTACACTAATTCTTCTATATAAGACATGAAATGCTAAAACTGAAAGTGTATAAACAAAAAAAATCTATTTTTTCTTTTCTTTTTTTTTTTTGCTTTTCAAAAGGCATTAATCAACAATTTTACCTGATCTACATTTACAAGATGAAAAAGAGATTTCTAATTTATCCTATGGTTCTCTAGACATAGATCTCAGCTGGATCAATTGAATCAAAATCAACTTCTATTTCAAAAGAATATTAACCAGACAGAAAATGGATTATGAAATGTTAACTCTACTAAATGGTCTAGATAATGCCCTTTGGCTTCGCCACTCTACTGCAATATGGCTACCTTGGAGTTACTTGGTTTTGAAGAGGAGAGTTCTATTTACCCTCCAGACCATTGTCTTGTGGGAGCACTGAACTTAGCATATGAAAAAGTGTCCACAGAAAATCTGCAAAAATGGTTCCCTCTCTCCAACAGGAGAAACTAAGTTGAACAGTTGAAATTGGCAAGAGGAATGCGAGAGCAACAGGCAGCCCAGTGAGGGAAAACTCTCTGTCACCAGGGCCTGAGAGTCCCTTCCCCCTTCTAGAAAGAACTGCAACCCAGCTTGAAAAAAGCCTTTCTTCCCAACAGGCAGAACCAGCAGGGACCGATGGGATTTCCAGATACCAGGTTTCCAAAAAAAGTCAACATAACATTACAAAGGCTCTCAAAATCATTGAAATCAACAGTTCACAAAAGTAGAACAGCGTCTGCTGGTACGTAATCATATCAATTGACATAAAGAAAGCACTTGACAGAATCCAATATTCATCAACGGTACATGAAACAAAATCCAACCGTATTCACGGCATGAACTCTCAACAAGTCAGGAATAGCAGGGAACTGTCTCCACTTGATAAAATAGCATCTACAAGGAAACCTGTCATTAACATCATATTTAATGATGGAGACTGAATGATGCTTTCCCCCCAAGATCAAGAACCAGGCAAGGATGTCCACTCTCAGCAGTCGTCTTTTTTTTTTTTTTTTAATTTTTTTTGTCAACATTTATTTATTTTTGGGACAGAGAGAGACAGAGCATGAACGGGGGAGGGGCAGAGAGAGAGGGAGACACAGAATCGGAAACAGGCTCCAGGCTCTGAGCCATCAGCCCAGAGCCCGACGCGGGGCTCAAACTCACGGACCGCGAGATCGTGACCTGGCTGAAGTCGGACGCTCAACCGACTGCGCCACCCAGGCGCCCCAGCAGTCTTCTTCCAGTATAGTACTGCATCTCTAGTCACTTCAATGACGCAAGAAAAAAGAAATAAAAGGTATAAAGGTGGAACAGGAAGAAATAAAATGGTCCTATTCTCAGATTACATGATTGTTTACATAAACAATCTTAAGGAACCTACAAAAAAAGTTCTACAAAAGTGAATTCAGCATAACCACAGAACACAAAGTCACAAAAACCAATCACAATTCTGTATGCTAACAAACACAAGAAACTGAAACTCAACACTCAATATGATTTACAATTGATCCAGGTGGGGGGAAGATAGACAGACAGACAGACAGATGACAGATGCACATTTTAAAAGATATATACAGGATCTGTATGTTAAACATTATCAAATGTCAGTGAAAGAAATCAATGAAGACCTAAAGAAATTAAGAGAAATACCATATCCCTGGATTGGAAGATTCGACATAATATAGATATTTATTCTTCCCAAATCTACTTTCAGGCTAAAGGTTAAATGTAAATTATAGCAATATCTCAGTAAAGGTTTTTGTAGACACATTCAACATTATTATAAAACTTATATGGCAATATACAGGCCTAAAATGCTTCCAAACAACTAGAAAAAGAAGAAAAAGTAGAAGGTTACATTCTACTACATATTAAGGCTTACTACATGGCTACCGTAATCAAGACAATGTGATATTTGTGGAGACATAGATAAATGGAACAGAAGAGAAGACACAGAAATAAAACTATATAAATATACTGAACTGATTTTTGACAGGGAAGCAAAACCGATTTGATGAAAGGATGACAGCATTTTCAACAAATAATACTGAAACAATTGGCCAAAAAAAAAAAAAAACGAACCTCATCCTACACCCCATGCTTTGTATCAAACAACCACAGAATGGATCACATTATACATGTGAAAACAAATTACACATTTTAGGAAAAATAGGAGAAATCTGAGGAATGTGGTTTATGTAATAGATTTTTATCCTTTATACCAAAAATATAATCCATAAAAGGAAAAAAGAATGCAAACACTAGATCTCATAAAACTTGTTTTATTATAATCCCCATTTTTTTTTTAATTACATTTTTTGAATTTACATCCAAGTTAGCATATAGTGCAACAATGATTTCAGGAGTAAATTCCTTAATGCCCCTTACCCATTTAGCCCATCCCCCCTCCCTCAACCCCTCCAGCAACCCTCGGTCTGTTCTCCATATTTAAGAGTCTCTTATGTTTTGTCCCCCTCCCTGTTTTTATATTATTTTTGCCTCCCTTCCCTTATGTTCATCTGTTCTGTGTCTCAAAGTCCTCATATGAGTGAAGTCGTATGATATTTGTCTTTTTTCTGACTAATTTCGCTTAGTATAATGCCCTCTAGTTCCATCCACGGAGTTGCAAATGGCAAGATTTCATTCCTTTTGACTGCCAAAAAAAAAAAATGTTTTTTAATTGCTCTGTGAAGTCCATACAAAGAGGATTAAAAGAAAAGCCACTGAATGGTTATAAATGGGCCAAGTGTGGGATCCTTATGGTGATGAAACTGTTTGATATATATTTTTTAATGTTTATTCTTGAGAGAGAGACAGAACTCGAGCCGGGGAGGGGCAGAGGTGGGGCGGGGGACACAGAATCCGAAGCAGGCTCCAGGCTCTGAGCTGTCAGCACAGAGCCCCACACAGGGCTCGAACTCACGAGCCATGAGATCATGACCTGAGTTGAAATAGGTCACTTAACCAACCGAGCCACCCAGACACCCCCAAAACTGTTCAGTATCTTAACTCTGATGGTGGATACACAAACCCACAAATGTGATAAAATTGCATAGGAGGAAGGACGTGCATACATATACACCAGTATAAGTAATTCCGGAGAAATAGGAGTGAGGTTGTTACACTGTATTAAGTGTATGAATTGACACAATGTTGTATCAGTATCAGTATCTCAGTCCTGATCAAAAAATGGCATATAGTTGCAATGATCAGCAGGTAGCAGAGTCCAGCTACAACCCAGGCATCCCAGCTCCAAGTCCTGCTCTTCAAGTAGCACACATACTACCCCTTACTGCAGGGGGTGTAGGGATGGGGACTTCATCTGGAAATCAGGACACAGCTTGCATGTCTATTCTGGTCACTAAGTATCTGAATGAGTTGTGCAAACTGTTATTTCTTCTCTAGGTGACATTTTTCACATGAAGTTAGGAGTACAGTTTCTACTGTGAGATAGACCTGAGTTTAAATTCTCTCCTGGTACCTGTGGGCAAATCGCTTAACTTTTCTGAGAGTCTTCACCTGCCAAGCTGATCCTCCTTCAGAAATGTTAGATGTACCAGGTGAGACCACACTTGAAAAGCGTTTTGTTAATCACCCGGAAAAGAGGAAATATGCAATGCAGTCTGATCTTCACTTACCCCAAGCATAATAAAGAAGTTAGAAGTGAAAAATTTATCCGTGACAGTTTATGATATAAATTTAGATTTTTAAAGTCATATATTTAAATCATTTCCAAAGTCTCTACCATTGAGAAGATTTTATGAAATTTGTATGATTGTGATTTGTTAGTTAATATGTCAGTGGGAGTCACTAATTATGTTATCTTATAGTAAATTTATTTTATTTAAAAAATGTATGTGAGTCTAATATGAAACAAACATTTGAAAACAAAGTAAATGAACCTATCAATCCTAGAGAACTCTCTATTCCAGTAAAAGCAAAGTCTGCAATACAAATTCTGTCCAGAGAAGTGAGCCCAGTAAAATTTTCTGTGTTGATGAAAATGTTTTATATCTGCTATCCTGCCAATACCACAGTGTCTAACCGCAGGCAGCTATTGAACACTTGAAATGTGGTTAAGGCAACAGGGCAACTGATTTTTAATTTTATGTAAGTAATTTACATTAGTAGCCACGTGTGGCCAGTATCTTCTATTGAACTGCACAGGGTGGGGGCAATTTTACAGTAAGTAAGTAATCTTAAACTTGATGAGGCAAAGCAGGAGCCAGATACAAAAGCAGATTAATGAAGTCTTTTTTTCAATTTTTTTTTCTGCTTGCATACATGCTAAAATAATTTCTGAAAAAATATGTATACTCCCTCATACTTTTAGGTGAAATCATTAAAATCTTTTATCTTGGGTCAAAGTACTTGCAAAGGATACTTTGAGTGCAATGAGTCAAGTGGAAGTTAAGTATTAAAATAACTTGATAGCCATAAACATCCATTGACAGCAATCAATAAATAAGCTCCTTTTAACAGTCTAGAATATTGCAGTATTCTTTTTTTTCTCCTAAAACATCATTTTATTGAAGTTCTCTCTCCGAATTTCTTTTTTTTTTTTTAATTTTTTTTTCCAACGTTTATTTATTTTGGGGACAGAGAGAGACAGAGCATGAACGGGGGAGGGGCAGAGAGAGAGGGAGACACAGAATCGGAAACAGGCTCCAGGCTCTGAGCCATCAGCCCAGAGCCCGACGCGGGGCTCGAACTCACGGACCGCGAGATCGTGACCTGGCTGAAGTCGGAGGCTTAACCGACTGCGCCACCCAGGCGCCCCTCTCCGAATTTCTTTGTAATGAATATTTTTTTTGCTTTAAGTATTTCATCGATCAATACCCATAGTTCTCTGCAACAAAATTACGTTTATTTTTGTTGGTCATGTTTCTAATAATATAAAATTAAATTAAAAGAACACTTGATTTTATTTTTCATTATCATTATCAGAAATACTTTTAGCACAAAAATACTTTGCACAACCATATATACCTTATGATATAAAATAGATCTGATATGAAATAATTACAAAATACAATTGTGTTATTATTCATGATTTAAAATATCTTATTCTCAGAATGAGACATATGCCAGTTTCAGTTCTGTTTCTATTTCTTATTTTTATGCTTCAAAGTATTGAGATATTTTGTACACAAGAATAAATGTATGGAAGCGGAAGAAGCTTTGTTCTAGCAACATCCAAATGTTTAAACTCCTACCAAGTTACATGTCACAAATCACAGTGCTGTCTCATCATATTTTAAATCTCTTAGGTGACAACTCGAGCCAAACCTTCTCTTACGTTGTTCACAGGGAAGAATGGAAACCTACCTGTCTTGCTAAATGATCAGTTACTATTAGAGTCATAACCGTGCCTACATTAACACTAACATTATTACTAATTGATGTCCCTTTTAATGAATTTAAGATTTCGCATTTATGTTCAGATTAGGAAAATGCAGACATATCACATGACGGGCCAAAGGAAGAAGCTTCTGCATAGCAAAAGACATAATCAACAAAATGAAAAGCAACCGATGGAAAGACGGAAAATATTTGCAAATCATATATCTGATTGGGTACTAATACTCCAAACATATAAAACTAATACTCCAAAAATACAATTCAATAGCAAAACTCAAACCATCTAATTAAAAAATGGGCAGAGGAGGGTCACCTGGCAGCTCAACTGCTTGGGCATCTGGTTCTTGATCTCAGCTCAGGTCTTGATCTCAGGGCTGTGAGTTGGGGCCCTGGCCCCGCGTTGGGCCCCATGTTGGGCTCACGCTGGGTGTGAAGCTTACGTTAAAAAAAAATGGGCAGGAGAAGCAAATAAACATTTTTCCATAGAAAACATGCAAATAGCCAACAAGTACATGCAAAGATGCTCAACATCATTAATGATCAGGGAAATTCAAATCAAAGAACACAATGAAATATCAGCTCACACCTGTTAGAATGATTATCATCAAACAGACAATAGATAGCAAATTTTGGCAAGGATATGGAGAAAAGCGAATCCTTACACACTGTTAGCGGAAATGTAAATTGGTGTAGCCACTATGGAAAACACTATGGAGGTCCCTCAAAAATTAAAACTAGAACTACCATATGATCCAGCAATCCCACTTCTGGCTGTATATCGCCAGGAAATGAAATAAGTCTTGAAGGGGTGCCTGCACTCCTGTCTCCACTGCAGCATTATTTACAATAGTCAAGGTACAGAAACAACTTAAGTGCTAATCAAGAGATGAACGTGTGTGTGTGTGTGTGTGTGTGTGTGTGTGTGTGAACACTACAGAATATTATTTTGCCATAAAAAGAAAAAAAAATTCCTGCCATTTGCAACAACATGGATGGACCGTGAGGGCATAATGCTGTGAAATAAGTCAGACAGAGAAGGACAAAGGCAAATACCATATGATCTCACTTATAGGTGGAATCTAAAAAAACCCAAAAAACCCAAAAACAAAAAACCACCAAAAACAAACTCATAGATATATAAAACAGGTTGGTGGTTGCCAGAGGTGGGAGGTGGGAAATGGGCCAAATAGGTAAAGGTGGTCAAAGTGTATAAATTACTAGTTATAAAATAAGTAAGTCCTGAGGTGTAATGTACAGCATGGTGACTATATAGTTAATGATACTGTATTGCATATTTGAAATTTGCTACGAGAGTAGGTGTTAAAAGTTCTCATCACAAGAAAAAAATGTTTGTGATTATGTACGGTGACAGATGTTAACTAGACTTGCAGTGATTAATTCACAATGTATACAAGTAACAAATCGTTATGTTGTACGCATGGAACTAATATGCTATGTGTCAATGAGATCTTAAAAGAATCATCTGGCCAGTAGGCTGCAGGACCAAGCTGACAGCAAGGTCTGTGCTCAATGGACTACACCTCAACCAACCCAATATGCTGGGGAGTTTTCTGCACCCCAGGGCAATGTACCAGAGTAAGGGCTTGGGTAGATGAGAGCCTGACAGGTTCTTTTGTGAAATTTAAGGACAACTGTGAAAGGAACAGTGGGGAAGGGAGGACTCCCCCAAGAGCCCTTGAAGGTAGGTCAACACAAGGAAAGAGAAAATTTGGAAGCTCTTGCAACCAACTGCCTTGAAACTACCCATGGCATCCCTTGCCGTTGGGAGGGAGCCTTTGTATAATTACCTGCGATTTCTGGAGCCACGGGCCGTCTGGTGTGGCTGGAGCATGATATGTGGAAGAGAAAGAACCTGAGGCCAGATTATGACAGCATCACACACATGATCACGGGAGTGGCCGATACCAAACGTACTGACACATTCACTCATCCAGCTACACAGGCAGGTATGTGTTCAGCGGGTTTTGAGTTCAAATGTGAGCCAGGCACCCGGCCAAGCCAGCAGTCCTCAATCTTGGAAGGGAATCAGAATCACAAGTGGAGATTTACAAGATCAGATGAATGAATCCACTTCTCCTAGGTTCTTATTTATATATTTTCAATTTTCAAAGGGACACTTTGACCTGAGGACAGGGGAACTAGCGCTGTGTAAAAAAACGCAAAAGGAAGACAGTTAAGAGCCAACCCCGGCCAAGGGGGCGCCGGTGAGCTAGAAGCAGAACCAGGGACCTCACCATGGGCAAGAAACCCGGCAGGAACCGGGCGGCGTTCCACAAGCACACGGGGCCACCCACTCACGTTCTGTGCGCCAGGCCAAGACGGACGTTTTTCTGCCTCGTCCTGTTTTCCCTCCAGCCTCCTCAGGACCTCGAATGTGACACAGGGGCACTGGGGCCGCACAGATAGGCCTTATTTAATGAAAAGCTGTAAATACGCACTTTCATAATGCCGAGGGCATCTCTGTACACTTCAGTTGAATCTCAGCAAGATTACTCCTGCCCCAAATTGCTTTAGATGTGGTTATATTTATTGTGGATTATCATATTCTAAATTACTTTTCCTATTGTATCTTCTTTTGTCCTTAATCATCGGGCGCCTCAACCCGGTCAGCGGCAATTTCAAGGAAGATTCTCCATTTTGCATGTGGGTATAAAATTGAGATTCTCTTCGGGTCTGATCTTCAGGAGCTGCACTGATTCGTTTTCGTTTTCATCAGTCTCTCATTCAATATACTCCCCTTGTGCCCCTGAGCTGGATGACACACGAGCTGGGACTTGGGGCATAAAAAGAATGCTGACAAGTATCCCCTGGTAGGTGGAAAGCCCTACAGAGCATATGGTCTTAACCCCTCCTGCTCCAAGAAACCTGAGGTTTAAAAGCTGGGGTGACCTCACCAAAGCTACATAGCTCGATGGCTAAATAGGGATGTAAGTATTCCACGTGTCTCTTCATGTGTTATCTCTTCTCTTCACCACATACTGATGGAAGGGGCTATGCATGCCTGTTCATGAGGAAGAAGTCACCTGAGGACAGAGCTCCATCAATTCGCCCACGTCTACTGGTACTCGGTGTGACCAGATTTCTGCCTCCAAATGATCTATCCCTTGGAACAGGTGCAGGGCCCAGTTTTCATTACTTGCTTCAAATGAAAATCCTGTGACAGTCACACCCTCACCTTCATCCATAAGCTTTTCTCCCATTGGGTATTACCTCCGCCTGTATAGTAGAAAATTTCCTATCTCATGAACCACGTGCTGTCACGTCCCACGCTTTCGTATATATTGTTCCACTTGCCCAGAGTTACATACTTGCTTCATTACCACATGGGGAAGATCACTATTCCTTCAAACACTCTCCAACAATCTTCACTTCTCTGAGTAACCTCTGAGAGGGTCAGGCTCTACTCTTGTGGGGTGTACCCCTTTAGTATTGGGCAACATCCTTCTGTCCCCCACACACTACTTCAGCTTTCTGTTATTCTTTCTTTTTTTTTTTTCTGGGGCTAGTCAAAGAAGAGAAGTTCTCAATTTCCTCCACTTCTTTATTAGTTAGCAAGCTAAATGTCATAAATAAAGCCCCCATAAGTTTTGCCTATAAAATACACAAATATAAAATAGAAGCAGAACTTTATTTTAGCTCATGTAAAAATATCACGTGGGTGAACAACGGGTCATTACGATAGAGGTACTCCTGATTGATGGGGCTCTGCCCTATTCACCACATGAGTTTTGAAGTCATCCTGAAGGTTGTGTCCATTAAAGTTCAGCTGCTAGAGTTAAAAGAACAGAGAAGCATGCATAAGGGTTCTAGAAATAGACCCCATCACCACTGTTCAGCTTCAGTGGCTTAGAATTGGTCTCGAAACCACCTCTGAATGCAGGGGAGGCTGAGCGATGTAGTCTAGCTTGGTGTACAGAAGAAACAGGTTTTTGTCAAGAGCTGTCAATCTCTGTTACAGTACAGACTTTGGTTCACCAAACCTTCCTAAACAAAGAGCACTGAAGCATCTGCCCGTAAAGAAAGTGGCCCACCATCCATCCCGGTTACCATATCCAACTAAATGTTCAGGGCTTCTGTGTGAAGAGCAGTCCCTTCTGTTCGGTTTAGATGTGGTTTATTGTGCTGTAGAAAACCAGCAACTACCAAAGTAAGCGATCTTCGCTCTCCAGGCATGCACGCACGTGTGCATGCACACACACACACCACACACACACCACACACACAATCAGAATAAGAACAGGATAAGCTCATTTCTGTAAAACACCTATTAAGAAAATTTATATACAATAGACAAAAGTAAACTGATTAACTTCTTCTGTTTAGTAGAAGGTGTTCCTCAATTTTCGTATGAATGAGTTAAATTTGTGGAGTCCAAAATGATAAGGTACAACTGTCTTTTCCTTCCCATATGGTAATTGTCTTCCTACAGCCAATGCACAAGGTTTTTTAAAAAAAAAAATGGTTCTACTTAGACACAGAATCAGAGCTCTTGGCTGATCCCTGTGTACCCGCTCTTTCCTGTCTCTGTAATTATCCTCCGCCATCTCTGCTGGCTCATTCAGTTCACTAAACTTAAGTGTCACCTTCTCTGGGCACCCTATCCAAGGTCACCAGACATTATCTGTGGAACACAGCACCAAATTTACTTTCAAAGAATGCATCAGCATCTAAAATGAACATGTATTTACGACCTATCTCCCTCCAGCTGACGCCAACTCCATGGCAAGTAGGATTCTTAGTCGTTGCTTTTATATCTATCACGTTGAATACCATCAGATACATATTTGTCACTCGATAACTATTTTTAATGAATCAATTAAGTAATTCCTTCTCTATCTGTGACTCAACAGGTTCATTGTGGCTTTGTTCACATGCGCATTCAACCTAGCTGTCAACACACTATAAAGTCTAAAAGGTGAGTTTTCAGAATCAGTACAGAGGACTGGTTAAAATGCATTTTACTGTCAGTTACTCTTGAGTTCCATTGTCAGCTGTCACTTACCATGAGTGGCCAAAGGATAATTATCCCACCTTCTAATCTTCATTTTTCTTATTTGTAAAATAGGAATAATTAAAACATGTATTACTCACAGTGGGTTGGTCCATGGGATAAATATTATATAGTACACACAAAGTGTTAGCTATTCAATAAACACTGGCTATGATACTATTTATATTTTTAATCTCAGTACATCTTGATCCCCAGGCCTTCTTGTACTGAAAACATGGTTGATTAAATGTGAAAAAAAAAACAGAGTAGCCAATCAAGGCAGGGGCCAGTCATTGAGATGTCAGGAACTCAGTGTCCATCTGTCCTTCGTGCCGCTGGTCAGTGGCTGTGCGTGAGGACACTGCATTTTTAATGAGTGTGGGGTGCTTTCCTCCCCAGAAAGCAGCCTGGTGCTCCTCTAAGTCTGGGTACCATAGATATCTCTAGACTATAAATAGAGGTTCTGTCTCATTAACTACGGGTTTAATAATCACTCCCTATTGAAGTAATAGATGACTAATTGTGCTAATAACTTAAAATTGGACGTGTGCCTATGAACGTCAGTATTTTACTCTTGGCATGGTTTTAAGTCCCAATTTAGCTACTGGGGAGGAGGAAAGTAGCTGGTTTTGTATTTGTGTGTATATTTTCCATCTTTTTAATTTGGTAGTGGCCAGGAGCCTGTTGTATCCAGCTCTGAACCTTGGCTCATCCACTTTACTATTAACACTATCACCTCAGGCTAGATACAGCGCCTCTTTGAGACTCAGTTTCTCTATCTCTCAAACAGAACTAAATACTAATAATAGCAGATCTTTATTTTGTGTGTGTGTGCTTTCTACTTGCTTAGGTGCTATCCTAAACCCTTTACTCATTTAAGTCATATAATAATCCTATCAGATAGGTTAATATCATCCCCCATTTTGCAGATGAGGAAACCAAATTACAGAAAGAACTGGTAAACTGTCTATGACTGAACAGCTAGTAAAAGGTAATACCAGCACTCAAAGCCAGGCTATCTGGCTCTGACATCTGTGTCTTGATCACTATGGTATACTGTCCATGAAATGAAGCATCCGCTGAAAGGCGACGTGAATTCTTGAACCTCTGATTAAAGTTTTTCTATTCTACCAACTTAACTAACTTTCTTGCCATGTAATTACAGGGCTTTAAATGTGAAGGCATATACTAAAAAGGTTAGAGTAGTGCCTTGTTCACTATAGACCCTAAACAAATTTTTGTTTCCTTTCTCTCTATTTGCCTTGTGAATGAAGCAATTGACTGTAACACCAGAGGTCCCTATGAGAAGCCCAACATCTCAGCTCGGATATGATCATGAAATCAGACAGCTCCTTAGACACATCAAAGAAAATCACTAGGGCACTCATGTATTATACACTTACACAAAGATACCTTCCTTTTCAGAAGTCTCTCCTACCTTGCTACTGGAGGGGAGGGTGGATGGAGAACTTGTTTAACTTGGCATTATCATGCCATGGAGATCAGGTTTGTGTGACATCAAAGTTTAGCCCTGTACACTGGAGGGCTGTGAGGTCTGGAGGCTCTCATTTGAATAGACTTTGTCAACATCTCTTGCTTCGCTTGAACTAGGGGTGTCTAACGCAAGGGGCATGGGATCACCAGATCTATGACACATCATACAGGCATCTGCTGCCCAAATTATACTTGGTGCCTTTGATATATGGCTCCCTCTTCCTCTGACATCTATTGGTCAGTCCTGTCATCAATACACCAGGAGAAAACTCCCAGTACATGCACGTGATTTTGCTATTACATTCACTTCTGGGACCCTGTCTCAAATCTATAGCAATCTCTGGGTTTCCATTTCTTCTTCCCCATCACAAAATCAAGATGTACACAATACCCTAAAATTTAAGGACTATAGAGAAAGCATGAACTAAGAAATGAGGTGAAAGGATTTGGTTTTGTCATGGGGCAATTTCCTAGAAACAGGGTAATACCAAATATCTTGGAATTTAGTTGTCAGTGTGAGGTCCCCAGTGAGAGAGACCTCAGCTGGAAGGTGCTGGTTTACATGAAGAAGGCATGAACCAAGTGATTTTCATACCATGTCTGCTGAAATTTATTATGATGGGGCTATTCGGGTCCTAAGGATTCCTGCGTGGGATTTATAAAAACTGCTGAGTGTAACCCAAAATCGGACTCAACATTTTTTCCTCCTCAAACATCATTTACCCTACCTCTACCTAGCCTCTTTTTATGGACAACTGGAAGTCATACATACTACAATCTTCACCAACCTCTTTGGATCCTACTCTTTAAAACTTAAAAATCTAATTCTCTGCATCTGCACTGACACTTTCTGACTTCAGAACTTTGTATATTCTCAAGCAATTAAACATAATGGTAAGCCCACAGGATTGGAATTATTAGACCACTGTTCCACCACACAGTACTGCCATGGAGGCCACCAAAGAGAGATCTGGATCAAAAGAGGGAGGCTCTCTAGCAGAAGAGGACCCTCAAGAGGCACAGTACATCCTGTAGTAGCTGCCCAACGCCAAGAGACTTTTCCTCTGCCTTGACAACCTTAGATTCTCAAATTCTTTGAAAATCGTTTAGATGCCAATCAGCTGATTCATGAGACGTCTATCAATTAAAGTGAAAATACGGTATGAATAAAATTAACAGACTTGGCTTTTCTGTATAGCTCACAAAACAATGCCAAAGGGACTTCCAAATAGGAAAAAGAGACGTCTCCACTGATGACAACCCAACAGTATTTGCATGAAGCTACCTGTAAGTCAAGCATCCAGAAGGAGCTGTCACACTGTGTTCATCCTAAATCAAAAGTACACTTTTTAGTACAATTACATCTGCAGAAAGATGCAAATAAAAAGGACATTAGCAACTAGGTCTCTCAATCGAAAAATAGAGTATGATAAATAAACTGAACTCAAGAATTTTCAAGGAGGGGCACTTGGGTGGCTCAGTTGGTTAAGCGTTGGACTTCGGCTCAGGTCATGATCTCACAGTTCGTGAGTTCGAGCCCCGCATCCAGCTCTGTGCTGACAGCTCAGAGCCTGGAGCCTGCTTCTGATTCTGCATCTCCCTTTCTCGCTGCCCCTCCCCTTTTCATGCTCCATCTCTCTCTCAAAAATAAACGTTAAAAAAATTAAAAAAAATTTTTTTGAAGGAACTGTAGCATAACAGGAAACCGCAGAGGTCTGAGTTTGCTTATGATTTTATCACTGCCTACCAGTTTATACTGCTGTTTTGAGTAATATATTACAAATATACCTAAAATCCTGTTTTATGCATTGAAACACTACATATGTGAAATATTATTCTCCTTTTCCATCTCTTCCTCCTCTTTCTTCTTTTTCTTCATCTGTCCCTCATTAATATGGTTTTCCTCTGTAATGGATTGGCTTTCCTATATTTTTACTAGGAACTCAGTTTACTAGAAAAGTAAAGCATCCTATACTATACATACTCCATATAATTAAAATTTGCATTTTAGTATGGCAAGAAAAAAGTCATCAAACACAAAAATAAAATATTTTTAATGCAAAGACATGACTACGTGTAATATGAACTCTTTGATTTTATAAAGTTACATAATGCTCAAACTATAAATATACATACATTTTATTCTCTATCTACCTCTCCACTACCTTGATGTGGTAGTGTCTCTTTGGATGGGAAATGGGGTAAGTGACAGAGAGAGGAGTCAAGGATCGCTCCCAGGTTTGGGCGTGGAGTCGGCACGAGGTTCTGTCTGATCCTCAAGCCTGGTATAAGCTTGTTGTCCTGGGACGATTATTGATAGTGATCCACTTACACACTCAAAAGCACCTCGTTTGGATGATAAATTATATGATCCCTCTACTCTTATCCTGCCATGGATATTAACCTATTTTCTCCCCTACATTGTGAGTCCCTGCCTGGTAGGTCATGAAGCACAGCCTGGTCATTGTTGCATCCCCAGTGGCTACCACAGTGCTTGGCTCAATAAGTGTCTGTAGAATAAGTGAAAAACTACTTGTCAGAGTCACTCAGGCCTGCCTGAATCCACACACCACGGCCTTTCAAAATACCACATGGGAGGAGCACCGGAGGGGCTCCATCAGTTGAGCATTCGACTGGATTTCGGCTCAGGTCACGGTCTCACAGTTGGTGAGACTGAACCCTGTGTTGGGCTCTGTGCCGACAGCACGGAGCCTGCGTGGGATTCTCTCTCTCCTTCTCTCTTTCTGCCCCGCTCCTGCTCTCTCTTTCAAAATAAATGAATAAACTTTAAAAGAAAATAATAAATAATAAATAACGAGAGAGCACACGGGAAACAAGCTCACTCACACAGAGGCACCGGGGCAAGTCTTTCCCTCTCTCTGATGCCCGTCTGCAACGCTCCCTTCACTACGGGGCTCCTCTGACCCTCCACCCTCAATCCCCATCTCCCTCGCCCACCGCACCACAGCATCTCACACGCGTAATACAGCACAGCACACCTTGCGTTACATTCTATGATCTGTCTGCAGTTTCCTGAAGGCAAAAGGCACGGTTTTAATCACCGGTGCACACGGTACCACAAATACGCCCACTACTAAGAAATGCCAACAGTGGCTCCAGGGTGTCCCCGTGTTAGGTGGAGTGTCAGGAAGTTCGTATGTATCATCTCATAATCTTTACAACAACCTCGTGAGTGCTTAATATCGTTCTAACCAATCTGACACCCAAGGAAAACAATATTCAAAAGGTCAAATAATACATCCAAGTTCACAGTGCGCATAAATAGTAGATTTGAGATGCAAACTTCAGATTTCTCTAAATCCAGATCATATTGTATTTATTTTTACATGATGAGAATCCCTCATTTCTTTAAGTCAGAATTTTCCTAGGCACACATCTGTATCTGTGTCTACATCTATATCTGTTTCTCTCTCTCTCTCTCTCTCCCTCTCTCTCTTTCCCTTTTGGTATGTTTTCTCTCATAATTCTAAGCCCTGCTTCAGATGTCTTCTGAAAAAAAGAATCAGAATGAATATACAGCACTCATTTTCCTTCTCTTCTTATCTGACTGAGCTGAAAGAGAGGCGTCTGGATAGCACTGACAATTATTGAATTGTGTGTGATTTCTTCACTGTTCTCTATAGAGATGCTCATTATCCCTTGATCCAAACAAAACGGGAGGCTAATACCAAACTCTGCCTTGCCTTCGGTCCCAGTGGAAGGAATTTAATTCTTGGCTTATTTCACAAAATCCACAAATGCATCTTTCAATACTTTAAGCCAGAGACATTGCTAAAGAAATAGTTCCCCGCGGGTGTCTGGTTCATGTGGGAAGCGAGGTTCTGTATCCACCTATGAGCTGGGTGTCACATCTTGTCCTATTAACGATGCTGCCCAACTGGGAAAAACAAAAACCAAAACCTGTTCGATGCGTTGCCTCAACAGGTATCTGTTAACTTTGGACACATACAGAACACTTGGCAGTTCCCAGCTTTTTGCCTTATCTCCCTTGATTCTGATGAAATAAGCAGGCTGGAGATTAATGAGCCCGCCACTTCCAGAAAAAAAATGTCAGCGAAGAAAGTTAAATGAAGCAATCATAAACTAATAAAGAACAGAGACGGGTCTCTAACTTATGTCTCCTTGCTCTAATTCCACTTTTCTTTCCACCCCTTTTACTCTGTAATGCTCATTTACACAACTGAGTTGTCTCAAAGTGAGGCTATTTTGCAATCATGTTAACGGGGTATCCTGAAAAACTTAAATTCATGAACTGTGTATTGAAAGATGTAAATTATGTGCCATACACAGAAATGTCTGCAGGGACCAGCCCGTAACTGGAATAGCTGTAAAGTCCCGAGTTCGCAGCCGCCGTGGTGAGAGGCAAGGGTATCTGCACAGGGCAAGAGAGCAAAAGGCATTCATGCCAAGACAGACTGACGAACCAGACCGTCAAATCGTTCTCCAGCCCATGATTACCTCGACCTCGAACCAGAATTTACCAAACGTTTACAATAAGTGTTCTACAAAAATAAGGTTGAAAGAATCAAATGCATTTGTAAAATCTGGGATCTGTATTGTGTTCACGAAAATTCCAGTTGCAACTGAAACAGTAAAACCTTTGACAAACCTTTCACTTACCAAATGAATTTTAAAGTGTTTATCCTTCTTTGGTATAAAATTTATTATTGAATAAGTTAAATGAGATTTTTCAATCCACTCCAATATGTATTACTCTCTTCGGTATACAGTTTGAGATCACTTGCCTGAGATAGTTTAGCAGTTACTGAAGGATGCGTAAGTTAAGGGTTTATATTTCTCTACATATGTTTTGTAGAGTTTATTTATTGAGGGGGGTGGGAAGAGAGAGAGCATGAGAGGCAGAGGGGGCAGAAAGAGAGGAAGAGAGAATCCCAAGTAGGCCCCACGCTATCAGCATGGAACCAGATGTGGGGCTTGAACCCACGAACCTTGAGATCATGACCTGAGCTGAAACCAAGAGTCAGATGCTTAACCCACTGAGCCACCCAAGCGCCCCGATATTTCTCCACATATTATTTTAGTTCCCCTTAAATTCCATTGGCAGAATCTGGAGTAGTGAATATAGGGCCTATAAACACAAACGTACAGAGAGAGTAGCAACTGATTTTTTTTTTTTTTTGGCACGTAAAATTTTTCTTTCCTTTTCTTTCTTTATTTTTTTGGCCATTAGGGTAAATGCAAGGTTTTATATAAACCCTTGATGGGTCCTTTTCAACCGGTTCTCTGATTTGTTTTCCACAGCACACTACACCCCAAAATCCACACACTGGGAGGTACAGTGTCTTCTTCTCTGCAGGGAGATACCAGACCACAAGTTCAGAGATCTGAAAAATTGCTTTCGATTTTATACTGGGGTGTGTGCGGTCGTTTTAAAATGTGTCCACGGCTCTCTGACAATCTTACCCCTCAAAAGGCGGCGCCTGCTTCCGTCCCCTGGCGTTGCCTGAACAGGCATGTTAAATTCCGACACTCAGAACACTGGCAGTTCCCAGGTGAGCATGTGCACGTTGTCTTTTCTGATGCTGATGAAACAGAGACTTGGAACGTTCCAGCCCCTAAGGAACAGAACAGCGGAGCCTGCGGCCGTGGGGGGTCAGCAGCAGAGAAAGGGACGGGATGCAGCCGGTAGCAAACTCCAGTGCAGAGGTCACAGTGCAGCTCCCTGTGATGCCGTGGCAGGTGGCAGGCCACTTTATCCACAGCAAGAGAGTTTATGTCCTTTTGGCAACAGCTCTTGGTTTGTTACTAATCCCTGGGAGAGGTGGAATGTTTGGTCTTGGGACAATCATAAGACAGAGCAGGTCTTTTCACCCAGTGGCTTTAAATGAAAGTTGATCAGACTACAGATCCTCTGTCTTCGTGAATCCCCAAATATCAGCATCTCAGCATCTTTTCACTGGCCCGTTTCCATTTTTTGATATTGGACAACAGCATCTCCAACATCAGCCCTGAGGATGCAGTCTCCAATGGCTCACGTGTATGCTGGCCGTGAAGAGCGGGCCCAGGAGCCCGAGAATCACACAGTCTGTGCAGAGAATCACAGCTGGTAACCACTGCTCCCGCCCTACTTTCCACCACACGTTTCATAGCCACCTCATATTCCAGGGCACTCGGTTTCCTTCTGGAGTGTTTTCAGGGGAAACTGCTTTGGATTTTAAGACAATACCCTTATACCGTCTCTGTGTCATAACTTTCTCTGCAGCTGTACCTTTTTGAAATTTGATGTAACTTTTTTTCTGTTATAACTGCCTCCTTGGACCTTATAAGATACTACATTTTAAACACTGACTTTTATTGTAATTTTACAGGGGTCTGAGGAGGGCGGGGAATCAAATGCTGGTTATTAGTCAAGCATTTTAAAATGTAGATCCAAAAATGTGTTATTTATGTAGAATTGCCTAATAGGAGAGAGTGAAACCACATCAGACTTTAAGATCCACAAGCAAATAACAAATACAAAAAAATAAAATGACAGTTTAATTTTCTGAACTCTCACCTCTCTAACAAGCCAATGCATGATTTTGATACAATTTAAAATCAGTCTTTACTGAACATCTAGTTTGTGCCTCTTTATTAAGTGCCTTATGACTCAGGACAACACACAGGTCTAAATTTTCAGTGATTCAAGACAGGAACATTCTAGCAACTTGTCCTTATACCGCTGATAAAATCTGGTTATCTGCTACTTCACCTCAGTTTAAAAGTGCTTTTACATGTTAAAATAATATGATCTGGTAGACAGGGTGAGGAATGATCAGTGGCTAACACAATATGCACTGCACGCTGTATATTCTGTTGTTTGCTAGTGACAAGAAAGTGAATAAGAAGCCCCCACGGCCTTCAAGATTTTACGCTGCAACTGTGGGAGAGGCATGCAAACAAACGATTATAATAGCACTGGAATTGCCAGCTTATAATTACATGAGTTCCCATATTTGCTCTAAATAGGTGTCTGTAACATGTATCAGGATCAAGCGTCTAACCCTTCCTAGAGAAATCGGGGATGCCTCCTACCCCTTGAGACTCACAGTTGTAAGGAAACACCAGAAAATGACTCACGTGTGTGTAAGTCCATATGAAGGCAACTGCAGATGTGTCAGATGATTTGTTTATTTATTTATGTATGTGTGTGTGCGCGCACATGTATTTATAAATTTCTGGATTTTTTAAAAAAAGTTTATTTTTATTTATTTTGAGAGAGAGATGTGGGGGAGGGGAAGACAGAGAGGGAAAGACTGAATCCCAAGCAGGCTCTGTGCTGTCAGCACAGAGCCTGATGCGGGGCTCAAACTCATGAATGGTGAGATCATGACCTGAGCCAAAATCAAGAGTCGGATGCTTAACCGACTGAGTCCCCCAGGTGCCCCATACAACTGTAATTTATTAAAAGCAAGTATTTCAGTATGTCATTTAGATTCCTTAGTCTTTATTTTACTCATCAGTACAATGGGGACACTCATATCTATCTTTCAATGTCACAAGTATCACATATGACACTATAGCTGAACTGGATAGCTCTAGACTTCATGAGAAGACTGTAATGGTGAGGAGACTGGTAGGTAGGAGTTTATTTCCCCCAAATATTTCACCTGATGAAAAATTTTCCCACAGGGGAAAGGAAACTGCATTCAGAAAATCCAATGGTGGAGATATCTAATGGAAGTATTCTTTTTTTTTAATTTGTTTAATCTTTATTTATTTTTGAGAGAGAGAGACAGAGGGTGAGCAGGGGAGGAAAAGAGAGGGAGGGAGACACAGAATCCGAAGCAGGCTCCAGGCTCTGAGCTGTCAGCACAGAGCCTGATACGGGGCTCAAACCCACAAACCGTGAGATCATGACCTGAGCTGAAGTTGGCCACTTAACCACCTGAGCCAACCAGGTGCCCTGAATAGAAGTATTCTTACCATTAGGATCCCTGGCATTTTTTTTTTAAGTTTTTATTTATTTTTTGAGACAGAGAGAGACAGAGCATGAACGGGGGAGGGGCAGAGAGAGAGGGAGGCACAGAATCGGAAGCAGGCTCCAGGCTCTGAGCCATCAGCCCAGAGCCCGACGTGGGGCTCGAACTCACGGACCGCGAGATCGTGACCTGAGCTGAAGTCGGACGCCCAACCGACTGAGCCACCCAGGCACCCCTCCCTGGCATTTTTCAAAAGTGGAAGCTCACTTAGACCCAGGCTCTCTGAGAAATCACGAGAAGGGAGTTCCCATGCAAATATGGCTGACTTTTGAGTTAGGATTCTTAACCACTTTATCATTCTCCTTCTTCAAGTCATGTCTTCCCTGACAGAGGCAGCAGGTAATGAAAACTTTTTTCAGTGATAATGCTGTCTAAACGCAGCAGATTTTTGTTCCTAAGTACATTTCTGAGATGCAGTCTTATAGCCATTTGGAACCACATACCATGACAGTTAAAGAGTATGAACACTAACATTGCTGCCTGGATTTAAATCCTGGCTCTGTCACTTGCCAGCGATGTGACTTGGGGGCAGTTTATTCAACTCTATGTGCCTCCTTTCCATATCTATGACGCAGGGCATAACAATAGAATCTACTGCATATGATTGCTGGGAAGATTAAGTAAGTTAATGTATGTCATGTGCTAAATGCAACGTACATGTAAGATGCCACTGATACAGGGTTAGGGCTGGAAGCATTGACGTCCAAGCCTTGCCAATCAATCGTAGGCAGAAATAATACACCATGAAGCAACGTATGAAGCAGAGACGGATCTATGGCCAGTGGGGAAGGATGGCCAGGGAATACCAGGCAATGGGTAGTCCTGATACAGACAGGTGTGCAATGAATTCATGTTCACAGTCTCGCTTCGGGATGAGAAGCTTCCCGCTGGCTCTAATGGTTTGCAAGAACTGTCACTTTCCTCTACAGTGAAATCAAACAAATAAAAAAGATAATTGCTCCTCACTGGAAGAATTTCTCAAAGGTTAGTAAATCATTCTTGTGCGTGTGCTTCTCGTAACTAGAGACACGTAGATACACATGATTTGGTTTCAGTCCCCAGCAGTGGCAGAAATGAGGCTATTTTGAGATAAAACTAGGAAACAGATTAATCTGAAGGGATATTTAATAATTTTATTCTCTCTTCAGCTTGGACACTTGGTTCATGGAACCACAGGACTGAAAGCAAATATGTGTGTATTAGGACCCAGAGGCAGGTTCTGCTTGTTATCATGACAGTTACCTCAAATTTCAGATATGCGGTGACATTCACCAGACAAGTAAGGTCAGGGATGCCGGGAGCAAGGGTGAGGCGTGACGGAACCATTCTGAAGACCTGACCCGTGGTGGTCCAAGCTCAGCTGCTGGCCAGAGCCAAGAGCTTGGACAAGTCCCTCTACTTGTGTGGTTTCGGCCAGTGGCTTCATCTACTACGTAAGGAGTCGATGAAGGCCACCTCGAGCTCCTTTCAGGTTAGTGCAGAGTCAGGGCAAATGATTTTCTGTGAGGCACTTCTTGGTTTTCTACTGTTCTGTCTGTCTGTCGTTCTGTTTTCGGTTGTTTAACCACCAGCTCCTTCTCAGGGCTTTTCACAGCTCCTCCCCACTTCCCGTAAAACTTGCGGCGGATTGGCTCCCCAGCCCCTCCACAGCAGAGTACCTATAACCTATTTGCGTCAAAATATGCAATTCCTCTGGCCACACAGCATTAGCTGGGCCGATCACAAGCATCCCCGAAAGAGTTTCCTGGCACTACAGAGGCAAACTGCTCTTTTTCTGCTCCTCCGAGTTGTCACAGGAAGAAGGATTTGGCTCCTAGACCCTCCTGCAGCACCCTTTGCCACCGATTTGGAAAAAATGTTGTGTAAGAAATGAAGATTCAGCCCCTCGGTTACATTGTCTGTACACCCAGATGAAGCCAAGCCTGAAGCTATTTGTGACTTTCATTTCAGTTGTACGAGCTAATATATTTACCCATTCCATGCCACATTGGTTTGACCTGACTGACACTTACCGGCAAAAGCACTCTGGCTAATGCAGCTGAAGAAGGAAAAGGGCATATCTTTGAGAAATTCAGCCTTTGGACAACACCATCAATGCACAAATGACCTATGATATCTTGGGCAAATCATTCAACTATAGTGGGATTTGTTTTCTATATTTACAAAGTGATTCCCTGTATCTCCCTGCGTTGTTCAGAAAATGCTGACTCTACGTTTTGTTAGAGTTCCATTATTTGGGTTTACACCATATCTCCTTTAAAGAACTGTAATTTCTTAGGGATGTGAATTATTTTCAACTTTTGATCTACAGTGCTGCTACAATGCTTATCATCTAGCAGTATATGTGAAATGAATTATTTCACTGCAAATCAGCCTACATATATTTTTAGAAATTTTTCACAGGCTCTATTATATGATGAGATGGCAACGGCCTGAATAGGAACATGTTACCATATTCCCCTTTGTTTTCCTGCGGATTTCATGGCCAGAGACCATACTGACGGCTGTTCCCTATTGCAATGTAGACCACTGCTGCATCAGTAAAGTTTCTTTTGGACAAAATTGATTGCCAATATAGAAAACATCACATAATAGCTCTCAACGTCCCTTTCATCCAGAAAAATTCAAATAACTCAATTAATTAACTTTAAAAATTCAACCTCTCAGCCCTCCCGCTTGCCGCACCACCTGGATCAGCCAGAACCTTCCAGAGTTCCTTGGTGCGACCCAGGTGAGTAGCCCGGGGTGATGAAAACAGATCGAGTGCCTCGCGCTCTCCCAGCTGCTCCAGCGTAAAAGAACACCGCTAAACTCATCTGTAGATGCAGGATATCGTTCAGCAGGATTTCCCTTAAACCTTCATTGAATCAGAGCCATAGCTGTCACTCACTGATGTGTTCTTAACTATAAGCACCTTTCAAGCCAGTCAGCAGCTTGATAAATTTGCTGCTCACAGCACCAGGTGGCGAAGGAAAAAGAGAGCAGAACCCCCTGCATATAGCAGCGGCACCCATTTAAGAAATTAAACAGTGACAAGTCCTCTTAGGCACTCGTAATTGTGTTTGGCCCTTGAAAATGCGCAACACAGTGTAGGGCCCCAGAGCTGGGGACGCACACGCAACAAGCAGAGATCTGGGGCTGCTGGAACCGGAG
The DNA here is from genome assembly GCF_016509475.1 of Prionailurus bengalensis. Taxonomy (NCBI): domain Eukaryota; kingdom Metazoa; phylum Chordata; class Mammalia; order Carnivora; family Felidae; genus Prionailurus; species Prionailurus bengalensis. The sequence goes on along the minus strand of NC_057353.1, from coordinate 77,453,955 downwards.
AGAAGCAGCCACGATGCAGAATGCCTGAATTCTGTGCTGGGTTTTGTTCCGGACCTGGTCACCGGGGGTACTGCTGCTGCGTATCTTCAAGCTGAGCAAACCAGTAACAAAGGGTCCAATGCCGGATTGCCGGCAGATTCCGACACATGGTTCTCTAACTCTGCTCCTTGGAAAATCGAGGTCTCATGACAGCTTAGCAAGGAAACTGTGTGTAGTGAGACACGGCTGAAGGAAGGGAGCAGCTGGTTGGTCACAGGAGTCAGAAAGAGCACAGCAGACTTCAGACTTCCTTTCCTCATTTCAGCAGAAGAACTGTGGAATTATTTTATGCATTGAGATTTCTTGGCAGATTTTGCTTGGGTTTTAAAAAGAAGGGGACGATGAAGACAAATGAAAGTCACTGTCTTAGGTTAGGTCACAGACCGGGGACATCATACTTTCTGATCAGGACACTGCACAGGCAAAGGAAAGGTGTCAAACACACCTATCAGGGGAGATTTCCACATCAAGAACACAGGGAGATGTGTGTGCTCTTGAGAGAAAGTTCTATAAAGCGATGTGAAAGGTGGTGATAACTGAAACACAGGAGAGGGGCAAAGGGCTGAATCACACACTGCACTCCTCAAAGGCAGATGGAGAGGTTGCCCACCCTTCCGGCCCAGTGTAGGCCAAGAAAAAATTTCTGAAAAGTTCTGTGTGGTTTCTTCTGAGACTCAAGTGTTATCGATCCGTGTCTTTTTGGTTCATTTGACCATGATGAGCCAAAATGTGTGTGGAAAGTTGCTGAGGCAGCCAATGGACAGATTTCCATCTGGTCTTGTTTCTGGGAAAGTTTCTGGCTCATCACCCTTTTCTAAAACAAACTAAAATCACAGGATTTTGTTGGGTGTTATTTTTGGTTTGTTGCCCTCCTTTTTTTGCTTGTCATGTTTTTTACCCTACCTTGTCCACTGATTTAAAAATGTATCCCTATCACACAGCATATGAGTATGGGATGCTCCCTCTCTCTAAGGAGTTTGGAGTTTGGATTTAAAAAGCCCCCACAAACAACACAATTAAGAATCCAGTAACCAGGCTGCATCTTGCTCCTGCAGATTATATGACCTTGGAATAATTACCTCCATGTCTCTGCCTCCTCATATATACAGTGGGGAAAATAAGCATATCTAACTGAGGGGGTTGGGATAAGAACTGGATGAAGTAAGTAATACACGAGTGTTGGAGAGAAAAATGGCTCCTTCAAAATATGTCCATATATGGATGCGTTACTCTTCACAGCAAAAGGAACTTTGCAGATGTGATTCAGTTAGGCATTTTGAAACGAAAAGGTATCCTGGATTATCTGAGTGTGCCCCAGGTGGTCACAAGGGTCATTATAAGAGGAAGGCAGAGATGTGGGAGTCAGAGAAAGGTAATGAAAGCAGAGGTTAGACAGAGAGATGGGAAGATGTTACATCCTCATCCTTGAAGATGGACAAAGAGACCACAAGCCGTGGAATGCAGAGAGCTTTTCAAGATAGAAAAGAGAATGGATTCTCTCCTAGAGCATCCAGAAAGAATGCAGTCCTCTGATACCTAGATTTTAACCCAGTGAGACAAATGTTAGTCTTCTGATCTCCAGAGCATGAGATAATCAATCTGTGTTGTTTTAAGCCCTTAATTTTGTGATTTGTTAGAGCAGCAATAGAAAACTGATAACACACAAAAGGCATTTAGAAAAGAGCTTAGAACATAGAAAGTATTCAGCAAGTGTGAGTCATGGCCAGTAGCAAAGAGGAAGAATGTATGAGAAGCAGAAACATCACACGTCTGAGGCTCATCTTGAAGGACTGCACATGAACCAGAGACTGGCAGGCTGAACGGGCCACCACTGTGGAAAAGCACAAGGCTCTCCACGAACAGCTGAGTTTGAGTTCTGACCCACCAGCGTACTTAACCATATGGAGCTCAAGGATTCTCTGCTCTAACTGAAAGTAATGATGCGAGTCTTCCTAGGCTGCTGTGTGAATGTGCACTTCTGTAATTACACCATCACTGAGCTCTTTCTCTCCACTCTCAGCTACCCAGGAGCAGAGTCTATTTTGAATGCCTCGTATCTGGCATTGTTAGGGCTTCATGGAGTTTTCTTCCACATGCAGAAGTATGTGCAAACAAGTATGATTGCAAAGGGGGAGGGAAGGGCTCACTGCCTGCAAGAAGATGGGGCTCTGGGAGGGGCTCAGAGAGATGACCTTGGAGATAGTCGGAAATAAGACAAATGCACAGGTTTCTACCTCAACTCGCTCTGCATTGTGAGGCAGTGTTAATGCAAATAGCTCTCACTCACTGAGCACCTATTCTGTCCCCTTTGTTAATGCATTATTTCTGACCCTCACAATTGTGAATATCCTCACAATTGACCATGCTCACTGCACATGAAAGGAAGAGATGCTCAGAGAGGGAAAATAAATGCAAAGCCACATGATTTGCAAGTGGTGAGAATACTACGTCATCTTTGTCTTATTCCAAAGGATCTTGGCCAACTCCCTTTGACGTGAATTCCTGTGGAAGGGACAAGACGCCGTGGCAAGTGCTGGTGCTGATTTGTGACAAGTCTAGCGTGAGACGGCCTCTTTCTCTAAGGGATGATGACATTTCTTTAAATGTTTTATTTATTTTTGAAAGAGATAGCAAGAGTCGGGAGGGGCACAGGAAGAGTGAGAGACACAGAATCTGAAACAGGCTCCAGGCTCTGAGCGGTCAGCACAGAGCCCGACGCGGGACTCAAACTCACGAGCTGTGAGATCATGACCTGAGCCGAAGTCAGTCGCTCAACCAACTGAGCCACCCAGGCACCCCACGGGACACAATTTTAAAGAGGGTATGTCTTCACTGGATTATTTGTTTTTCCAGTGTTGAGTTTGGTAAATTCTTTACAGATTTTGGATAATAACCCTTTATCCAATATGTCATTTGCAAATATCTTCTCCTATTCCTCTTGCACTGTTGGTGGGAATGCAAACTGGTACAGCCACTCTGGAAGTCCCTCAAAAAATTAAAAATACAACTACCCTATGACCAAGCAATAGCACTACTAGGGATTTATCCAAGAGATACAGAAGTGCTGATTCATAGGGCACATGCGCCCCAATGTTTATAGCAGCACTATCAACAATAGCCAAATTATAGAAAGAGCCCAAATGTCCATCAACTAATGAATGGCTAAAGAAGATATGGTTTATACGTACAATGGAGTACTACTTGACAATGAGAAAGAATGAAATCCTGCCATTTGCGACAACATGGATGGAACTGGAAGGTATTATGCTAAGTGAAATAAGTCAGTTAGATAAAGACAGATATCATATGTTTTCATTCATATGCGGAATTTGAGAACCTTAACAGAAGACCATGGGTGAAGGGAAGGGGAAAAAGTACTTCAAGCAGAGAGGGAGGCAAACCATAAGAGATTCTTAAATACAGAGAACAAACTGAGGGTTGATGAGAAGGTGTGTGGGGGAGGGAGGGGAAAATGGGTGTTGTGCATTGAGGAAGGTATTTGTTGGGATGAGCACTGGGTGTTGCATGTTAAGCGATGAACTGTGGGAATCTATTCCCGAAGCCAAGAGCACACTGTATGTGCTATATGTTAGCTAACTTGACAATGAATTATATTAAAAAAAAAGAGGGTATGTCACTGTGTTCTTTCCTTCTGATTAAAATGGTGACCTTAAACTAGAAAAGGGGTCCTGGGAAACACCCCAAATATTTATGTAATGTTTTGTCTTTATATGTTTTCTTTAAAAGGAAAGGGCCCATGCACATATCATAGTCTCAACTAGACCCATGACTTCAAAATGGCAAAAAAAAACCACAAAAAAACCACGAAACAAAAAAAAAAAAAGCCCAGATGATAACTGAAATCATTTCCAATCACAATATTATTTTTCTATGACTCACACTGTGCTGCAGGCCGGTGCAAGTGGCTAACTCCAACTTACTTCCTTTTTTATTTATTTATTTAGAGTGCTCGTGTGACTGGGCGAGGGGGAGAGAGAGAGAGAGAGAGAGAGAGAGAGAGGGAGAGAGGAGGAATCCCAAGCAGGCCCACCACTGCCAGTTCAGAGCCCTACGCGGGTCCGGATCTCACTGTGATATAACCTGAGCTGAAACCAAGAGTCAGATGCTTAACAGACTGAAGCATTCAGGCGTCCCATCAACTTATTTTCTTTAATTCAAATAACAGTAGCAACATTAGTTGATGTGTATTGGGTTTTTATTTTGTTTAGGCACTTTGATAAATAATCAGAATCCTTGGGGCGTCTGGGTGGCTCGGTCGGTTGAGTGTCTGACTTCGGCTCAGGTCATGATCTCACAGTTTGTGAGTTCGAGACCCGCGTTGGGCTCTATGCTGACAGTTCAGAGCCTGGAGCCTGCTTCGGATTCTGTGTCTTCCTCTCTCTCTGCTCCTCCCCTGCTCACACGCTGTCTCTCTCTCTCTCAAAAACAAATAAAGATTAAAAAAAAATTTTTAAATCAGAATCCTTGATTTTAGTCTTCTCAGAAACACTATGAGTGAGATATGATTTTATGAAGATTTTTTTTATTTCAGATGAAGATACTGAAATTGAGATGGCTAAATAAATTTCAAAGTTTGCGATTCCCATGAGTGGTGGAGCTCAGGTGAGAACCTATCTACCTCCAGAACCACCTGTCTTCTCAATCATGATGTAACACAGTGATCATTCCCATACTCACACTTTCCAAGTGAGTTCTCTGCATTGTTTCTTTTTATCATGCCAACAATCCCATGTGGTGCCTACTGATTATATCATTTTCACTTCACAATGGAGGATACTGTCCTAGAGTGTTTGTATAAATGTCCTTATATCAAAACACTTATAAGTGGTAGAGCCAATATTTGAACGTCAATGTGTTTTTTCCTCTTCCTGTAAGGCATTTTATTTTCTCTCCCATCTAAATACATCATGGCCATGTGACTTGCTCTAGCTAAGGAAATAGGAGCATAAGTGATGGGCAGAGGTTTACCCCTGCAGTCTTTGCTCTTACCATGCCTCCTAGCATGTGAGGGTGTGCGGGCATGGTGCGGGTCCCATGGGGCGGGCAAGGGTCCCAGGCTGAAGACACTACTAGAGTGAAACACGGGTCACAAGTGACTCATGAAAAACATGTAGTATGAATGAGAAATAGACTTGCTGTTTTAAGTTCCTAAGATTTTGTGTCTTTCTGTGTCCTCAATATAACTTTGTCTATTTTTAGGTTTATATGAGGTCGCCAGGTTTACATGAAATCAAAGTCCATGTAATGATTCTCCTGATAGGTATTACACTGAATTATTCCCATGTCTCAATGGGAACTCAGTTCACCCCACGGGACAGGGAAGCCTAATATTGTCTAACCCTTATACACAAATGGTCAGAAGGTCTACCTTTTCTCCCTGTCCCTCTCTCATCTGTAGGACTGGTCAGACAGGAGGAGGCATGAAGTGTAGGGCCCGGGGCTGAGGTACACCTTCTTACACACCACAAGTTATGTGGTGCAGGTTCTGTGCTGGGTTCTGTGGTTGGGCAAAGAGCTCAGGGGTGTTGAGGAGTGTCCTAACCAGGCCTCCCAGTAGGTGAGCCATGGCAGGGAGCTGGGCAACTAGGAGAGCATCACAGATAGTGTGGATTATCAGAAGGACTCATCAACATGACCTGGGTTTGTGGCTACAGAGCTAGAAGGGGGCAAGAAGTCCATGGTACTTCCTCATATTGGGTCCAAGGGAGCATATGTGTCTTTATACTCAGTCTAAACTCTGAGAAGGTACTGTGGGAGCAAATTGTAAATGATCATATTATATGAAAGAATAAACTGCCAAAAACAATACCTGCAACAGTAATTATTCAATAAATGGGTGATACCTCTTATTTTCTCTTTTTCTGACCTAGAAGTAATGTTGAGTTTGGGCACTAGTTCCGGAAATGATTTATTGAAATATATAAGTAACATCATTTCGGTAAAGAAATCATATGTTGACAGAACATTTCTTTGCTATGAAAATAACTTTCCATATCCTTCCATACATTATTTTTAGGTGAAACTACATCTTTCTAATGTTTTAGTTACATTTCTCCCCTGCTATGTTAAAATATTCTTTTATTGCTTTCTCTTCCCAGTATGAAAAATAGCTGACTGTGTTACTTTTTTTCAAAACGTTTATTTATTTATTTTGAGAGAGAGAGAAAGAGAGTGCAAATGGGGCAGAGGCAGAGAGGAAGAGAGGGGGAGAATCCCAAGCCGGCTCTGCGCTGAGATCATAACCTGAGGCGAGACCCAGAGTCAGATGCTTAACAGACTGAGCCACCTGGGTGCCCCCTGACTCTAATAACTAATTAGAAGTTATTACTTCTAATAACCCCCCACATGAGCCCACGGAAATTACTTCCAAACCTGGAGGGCTACATACTACATGGTTCCAACTGTATGACATTCTAGGAAAGGCAAAACTATGGCGACAGCAAAAAGATCGGTGGTTGCCAGGGGCTGGAGACTGCTAGGTGGAGCACAGAGAACTTTCAGGACAGGGAAGATACTCTGTATGACACCATGATGATGGATATATGTCATTACGCATTTTCCCAAACTCATAGAAGGTACAGTATCAAGAATGAACCCTAATTTAAACTATGGGCTTTGGATGATGATGACGATGTGTTAACATAGCTTCATCAACTGCAACAAATGTACCACTCTGGTGGGGGAATGTGGATAATAGGGGAGGTTATGTATATGTGAGAGCAGAACACTTATGGGAAATCTCTATACCTCAATTTTGTTATAAACCTAAAACTGCTTTTAAAACAAGTCTTATTAGGGGTGCCTGGGTGGCTCAGTCAGTTAAGCGTCTGACTCTTGACTTCGGCTCAGGTCATGATCTCACAGTTCGTGAGTTGGAGAGCTCCATGTGGGTCTGTGCATTGACAGTGTAGAGCCTGCTTGGGATTCTCTGTCTCCTTCTCTCTCTGCCCCTCCCTACTCACGCTCTCTCTCTCTCTCTCTCTCAAAATAAATCAACTTAAAAAAAAAACAAGTCTTAATAAAAATACGTATCTATGAAGCGCATACTATATGGTAGGTAATAAATATGCAGAGCAACAGGGTAAGTGAGGTAGGTCCTTGCCTGCATCTGAAGGGAGACAGACAAATGCAACAGACAAGAAACTGGATGGTATTAGGATGGGGGTGTTAATGGTAGCCCTAGGAATGCTGTGGCCAGCCAAGCACCTAACTGGGATCAGAGCAGATCAGGAATATTCCTCGTGGCAATTTTAAGACTGGCCAAGTGTATCCAGCTGTGCAAGCTGTGATCTACACCATAAGAGATATCCATTCCTGAAATTGTAATGGGCATGACCTCCCCTGGAGGAAATCTTTTAAGTATATTAAACAATGATGTGGCATGATCCATTTTGCCCTTAAAATTATCTCTGGCTGTGGTAGGGGAATAAACTGGAGGAGGCCAGGCAGGAGGAAGGGAGGACAGTCTGAGGACAGAGCACTATTATAGCTCAGCGGCCATAGGGTAGCGACAGGGTGTTGGACAGAAGTGGGCAGAGTTGCAGGCTATTTAGGAGGTAGAATAATTAAAGTTTACACATTGAATGTGAGTAGCTGAGGGATACAGGGGAGTTGGAAATGCAATTTATTGAGAAAGGTAACCCAAGAGAAGGAGGGAGATTTACAGGATCATTTTGCTGAGTTCTAAGTGTACTGGGAATGTCCACATTAATAAACATTGTGGACATGAGGACAGGATGTTAAATAGAGACATGCTTCGAGACCAATTATAATTTGAATGTAAATTAACATATATCAATGAAATAATTCTCCCAGTTTAATAGTCAAGATAGAAACAGAATCCTCAGAATTGTCAATATTTCAGAGATTTCAGAGGCACTAAAAGTGGGACCTCAGGAAGATTCCGAGGAGTGTCTAGACAGGCAGGAGAGAATGCAGAAGAAAATGCAACCACAACACCTCCCTGCAGACAGATAGAAAGACATGGAAAGAGAGACATTCAAATAGGAAATAGTGGCTAACAATGATCAATTATTAAAATCAAGAACTGGATGACAACCAAACATTTATATTTTTTTTGAGTTTTAATTCTTTGAGAGAGAGAGCAAGTGGGGGAGAGGAGCAGATGAGGGAGAAGGTGGGGGAGAGGCAGAGAGAGAGAGAGAGAGAGAGAGAGAGAGAGAGAGAATCCCAAGCAGGCTCCACACTCAGCACAGAGCTTGATGTGGGGCTCAATCCCATAACCCTGGGATCACGACCTGAGCCAAAATCAAGAGTCAGACAATCAACTAAGTACCCAGGCCCCTAAGCTATATTTAATTAAAAGTAAGACATCAGTTACCCAGGACAGAATCATTTTTATTTACTCCCATTTACCCCATGTCCCCATATGAATACACTTACTGGAGATAATCCCTTAAGGACAGAAATTGCATGTTACCAATCTCTGCATATCCTGTGCAGGGAACAATGTCTAGCTTTGTGACCAACGTCCAATGAACATTTGTTATTGGATTAGTGGACATCAAAGAAGAAAAACAGAACTCTGGAGAGTGTTTTTTTTCCCAGAAATCTTGATCTTCAATGCAGAGGCAGCCTGAAGGTGTGGCTGTCTCAATAAATTTTATGACAAAATTAATTTTGTAAAAGTGCAGGGATGAACTGAAAATAGCAAGCTTTAACTAACCAAGTTTCCACCCAGCCTAGCTTTGATGAGGTGAGGAAGAAATTGAACAAGATAAAGCATTTTCAATCCTCAGCCAGAATATGCCAAAATCCATCTCTGAAGCAGGTCCTAATCACAGTCAAATCTCTCCTCAAAGTACATTAAGGTTATTTAAGAATCTGGGCTCCATTCAACTGAGCAAAAGCAAACTCCTTCTGCCTCTTCCGAGTTTCTCCTCAGTTGTCATCATCATTGAATTATTAAGGCAACAAATTGTACTTAACTATATCACTGACAAGTTCTTACTAGTTCAATAGAAAGGTGGGAAATTCTCATTTCAGGAGCACACACACACAGGCTCTCCTAAGAGAAAATGAAAGGTTTTCCACTTTGCAGATTACCCAGAAATGGTGTTTGCTGGTAATATCAGAGCTTTCTTCCTTCTCCTTCTTCTCCTTCTTTTTTCATCTGACCTTTTGTTCTCCCACGAAATTTATGTGACAGCTCAGGAATATGGAGAAGTAAACTGGCAGGTCAGGGGACTTCATCGGCCACTACAGTCAAATGTTCCTTTCTTTCTTCTGACAAGGAAAAGAGGTTTCCACATTAGATCCACTTCATATTATAAGGATTTGACCTCTCCGTGTTCTCATCTTTAAATATTCGTGTCTTTCAATGTTATCTTGAAGATTTGTGATTAACCAGAGGCAGCTCTCCCACGAAGCTAATGCAGCTGAAGCGTCAGAAGTCCTTCACATCCAGGAGGCCATTCTAAACCTCTGGAAGGACCCTAACATCACGTTAACATGGTCTTACATTGAAAGTAATATGCTTTAACTTCAATTTTGGTGATAGCTACTGTCTCTTTGCTCTCTGACTTCCTTACATCACACTTTCTGTTGGGACAGCTGGAGGTATTTGGGGATCTAGGTAAGAAGAGGTGAAATACAGCTCATTGGATGCAACAAGTTTTGTAATCTGAAATTGCTTTCTGCAGATGAAGTTACGTTAGCCATCCTGGTGAAGGGATGACTTCCAGGAATACTGCTCTGATACTGTCTGCAAACTCCATGCCACGTGTTCCATTGAAATACAAATACATCCCAGAGTACCCGACACTGGAAAGACACTCTCTTCTGCAGTATCATAAACAATTAAATGCACAATACAGAACTCCTACTTAAGATGTTATTTCAGTAGTTTTTGGTGTTTGTAATATTTCTCACGTTAATATTTGTCACTCAAACATCTGTGCCTTGCTGTGATTCCATGTTTCATTCTAAATAAATATCTGCTTTTGTATCTACTACTTATCTATTGTAGGGTATTCTTTTTCTCAGGGAAGGGTGCCCAAGTTATAAAAACTTCAGACCTCGAAAACGAGGATCTTTCCGTGAACAAAACCCAGACCAGTGTTTCAGGCAGAGCTCTTACTGCAGTGTATCAACATGCTGAGGGGGCTGATGGCGGGGATGACAATGAAGTTGATGGTGATTACTCAACAGGATGGAGTCCCTACTTCACGCAAGGGAGTGTAACTGTTCTGAGACAACATTTTCAGAAGTAACCCAATTTGCTAATCGCAGCTCCCTTTTCGCGTACCGGTGCTACCCAGACTCAAATCCACTCCTTACCCACTGCTGTGCTCCGCTTTCTTAGATGCTTCCCTTTCCTTAAAAGTCTGTAGCAGACACTCCTGGTTTTCTGATCCAACACTCATTTAGCACCACCTGCCAGGCTCTATCATACAGACGGCTAATACATTATCCAAAGTGAAGAACTCTGTTCTTAATTTCCTTCGAAGCTAGGGGTAGTCCCATAAGGCACATCTGTCCACTGAGTTATAAAGATAGGGTCACTGGGAGAAGTGTTTTTTTCCCTATTAAGAGTGATATGAGTCTCCAGTGTCATGCCTTCCTCTGATTCCTCCTTTGTTATGTGTAAGGCATTACATGAGATTTTGAAAAGTCAAGGGAATCATAACGCTGCTGACATCATTGGACTGTGGCAACAAAACAAACAAATCAAAATTTGCTTCTGTCTAATGTTCTCCATGAAAAATGTAAATCTTTATTCTGCTTAACTTACTGTTGATTTTTTGTTTTGTTGTGTGTATTTTTTTGTTTTTGTTTTGTTGGTTACTTGCTGATAAAAATTACTCCTGAGAATGCATATCTTCCCATTCAAGTTCACATCTCCCCCTTTCCACACATCCTGCAAAACCCTTCACACAGTTCAAGATTCAGCTAAATACAACCTCTTTCATCATACATACCCTATGCCTTAAGTTGACATTAATCTCTACCTAATCACTTTTGCCATAACCTTCTACATATTTCATTTCTGGGTGTCTGTATATAAGAACATACACTTGGGGCACCTGGGTGGCTCAGTCGGTTTAGTGCCTGACTTCGGCTCAGGTCATGATCTCATGGCTCGTGAGTTCAAGCCCTGCGTCGGGCTCTGTGCTGATAGCTCAGAGCCTGGAGCCTGCTTCCGATTCTGTGTCTCCCTCTCTCTGCCCCTAACCCACTCACATTCTGTCTCTGTCTCTCTCGAAAATAAACATTCAAAAAAAATTTAAATAAGATCATATGTTTATTTTCAGGTTTGTCTCTTGAATATCAAAGAGTGCTATTATTTTTGGTATCTTTTATACCAGGGGTCAGCAAACATTTTGGGTAAAGGGCCAGGGAGTAATATTTTAGGGTTACAGACCATACACTATCTGTTGAATCTGTTCAATTTGCCCCAGCAAAAAATCTGAGAGCAGTCATAGATAGTATGTATGTAAATTTATGGGCACAGATAAAACCTATAAAAGTTTATAAAAACAGATGACAGGCCGGATTTGGCCCACAGAGCAAATCTGACAACCTCTGTAACACAGAATCTATAAAAGCCTCTTGGATATTTAGGAAAAAAAAATCATCGAATAAATGAAAACAAATTATGAATAGACTATAACCAACAACTGCTTTGTGCTGTTTTCATGAAGTTTACACCACATATTAATCACGGAATAAGTATGCATCAGGCAAAGAGAGACAGCACTGTGCACTACAGTATTTTCCAAAATGGGGGATAAAAACCATGTGCTGCCCACAAGATGACTCTAGGTGGGAGGAAACTTGCCATTAAATACCAAAATTCACACAGATTTAGTGAAGGTTTCAGTTCAGTGCTAATCTCTCTTAAATAATCAACGATCTTCCCATTTAAAAAGAAATAAAGTCCCAACAGGTAAATGACAATGGAACAAGCCTTTAAGCAAAGCATCTTAACATTAATACTGTTTAGTAACTGCATTTAAAATTATCTTATGGAAACCAATCCATATCTATATAATTTTCTTTAAAAAATTTATTTAACTCGATGGAAAGGAAAGACCATAAGTAAGCGTCAGAAAAGTAGGGCGTACAAAAGCAGGAAAAAAATTATCTGTAAAAATCAGTAGAGGGACTCACAAAATAAAAGGAGGTAAAATATGATGCCATATACCTAAAATGTGGTGGACCGAGCAGTAAAGAATGGGTTCGAACTTAAGCAACCATCGGCTTAAGATACATTACTATATGCATAAGATGTTATATACAAACCTAACGGTAACCACACATCAAAAACTGGTAATAGATATGCAAAAAATAAAGAAAATGGAATCCAAGTATATCATTAAAGAAACCCAGAAAAACCATAAGAGAAGAGAACAAGAGAAGAAAGGAACAGAGAACTGCAAAAACAAGCCACAAAACGAGTAACAAAATGGCAATACATACATACCTATCAATAACTGTAAATGGGCTAAATGCTCCAATCAAAAGACACAGGGTGACAGTGGATAAAACAACAACAACAGCAACAACCACAAAAACCAAGATACATCTATATGCTGCCTACAAGAGACTCATTTCAAATCGAAAGACACATGCAGAGTGAAAGGGGGAGGATGGAGAAACATGTATCATGCAAATGGGTGTCAAAAGAAAGCTGGAGTAGCAATACTTACATCACACAGCATAGTGCTTAAAAAAAGACCATAACAAGGGATAAGGAAGGACATTACATAATGATAAAGGAAACAAACCAACAAGAAGATATAACAATTATATTTACGCACCCAACATGAAAGCACCCAAATACATAAAACAGTTGCTAATAAAAAAACATAAACAAACTAATCAATAGCAATACAATAACAGCAGGGACCTTAACACCCCACTTACATCATGGACAGATCATCCAAACAGAAAATCAACAAGGAAGCAGTGGCTTTGAATGAAACACTGGAACAGAAGGATCCACCAGATATATTCAGAACATTCCATCCTAAAACAGGAGAAAACACATCCTTCTCAAGTGCACATGGAACATTCTCCAGAATAGATCACGTATTAGGCCACGAAAGAAGTCACAACAAATTTAAAAAGATGCAAGTCACACCATGCATCCTTTCTAACCACAGCGCAAGAAATAAATCGCAGGAAAAAATCTGGAAAGAGCACAAATACATGGAGATTAAGTAACATGCTACTAAACAATGAGTGGGTCAACCTAGAAATCAAAGAAAACATAAAAAATGCCATGGAGACAAATGAAAATGAAAACACAAGGGTCTAAAATCTTCAGGATGCAGCAAAGTTCTAAGGGGGAAATTTAGAGCAATAAAGACCTACCTCAAGAAGTAGGAACAATGTCAAACAACCAACCTAAACTTACATCTAAAGGAGCTAGACAGAAGCAAACAAACAAAACCGGAAACCAGAAGAAAGAAGGAAATAACAAAGATCAAAGCAGAAATGATACAGTAACTAAAAACAAATGAACAACAGCAATAACAACAACACAAGAGAACAGATCAATGACACCAGAGCTGCTGCTTTGAAAAAATCAACAAAACTGATAAACCTAACCAGATTCATCAAGAAAAAAAAAGAGGACTCAAATAAAGTCAGACATGAAAGAGGAGAAATAACAACCAATACCTCAGAAATATAAAAGATTGTAAGATAATATTATGAAAAATTATATGCCAAAAATTGGGCAACCTAGAAGAAATGGATAAATTCCTAGAAACATTTCACCTACCAAAACTAAAGCAGGAATAGATAGGAAATTTGGACACAGAGTATCAGCAATGAAATGGAATCAGTAATCAAAAAACTCCCCCCAAAGAGAAGTTCCAGACCAGAGGGTTTCACAGGTGAATTCTACCAAACATTTAAAGAACAGTTAATACTTACTCTTCTCAAACTTCTCCCAGAAAAAGAGAAGAGGAAGGAAAGCTCAATATTCCTCCTATGAGCCCACCATTACCCTGCCACCAAAACCAGATAAAGATAACACACACACAAAAAGAGAATTTCAGTCAAACATCTCTGATGAACATCAGTGCAAAAATCCTCAACAAAATAAGCAAACTGGGGTGTCTGGGTGGCTTGGTCAGTTAAGTGTCCTACTCTTCTTGGTTTTGGCTCAGCTCATGATCGTGTGGCTTTGTGAGTTCAGTCCCCACATTGGGCTCTGTGCTGGCAGCATGGAGGCTGCTGGAGATTCTCTCTCTCTCTGTGCCCCCTCCCATGCTGGCTGTCTGTCTCTCTCAAAATAAATACACAAACTGAAAAAATTTAAAAACAAATATTAGCAAACATTCCAACAATACATTAAAAAAATCTCATTCATCACAATCAAGTGAGATTTATTCCCAGAATGCAAGGGTGGTTCAATATTTGCAAACCAATCAATATGATACAGTACATCAGTAAGTAAAAGGGTAAAAAGCATATAATCATTTCAATAGATGCACAAAAAGCTTTGGGAAAGCACAACATCCATTAATGACAAAAACCCACAACAAAGTAGGTTTAGAGGGAACATAACATAATAAAAGCCTTTTAGGAAAATCCCACAGCTAACATCTTACTAGGTAATTAAAATGATAAAATACCTAGGGATAAATTTAACCAAAGAGGCAAAAGACCTTTACTCTGTAAACTATAAAACACTGGTGAAAGAAATTGAAGATGACACCAAGAAATGGAAAGATATCTGAGGCTCATGGATCGGAAGAGTAAATAACGTTAAAATGTCAATACCACCCAAAGGAATCTATAGATTTAATCTAATCCCTACTAAAATACCAATAGCATTTTTCACAGAACTAGAACAAACAATCCTGAAATTTGAATGGAACCAAAAAGATCATGAATAGCCAAAGCAACCTTGAAAAAGAAAAACAACGCTGGAGGCATCACAATTCCAGACTTCAAGTTATATTACAAAGCTGTAGTAATCAAAACAGTATGTATGGTACTGGCACAAAAATAGATGCACAGATCAATCGAACACAACAGAAAGCCCAGGGCGGGGTGGGGGGGGGAGGGGGAGGGGGACACAATTATGTGGTCAATTAATCTACAACAAAGGAGGAAGAATATGCAACAGGAAAAAGACAGTTTCTTCAACAAATGGTGCTGGGAAAACTGGACAGCTATATACAAAAGAATGAAACTGAACCACTTTCTTACCCCATACACAAACTCAAAATGGATTAAGGACCTACATGTGAGCCCTGAAACCATAAAAATCCTACAAGAGAGCCCAGGCAGTAATTTTTCTCACAGTGTTCACAGCAACATATGTCACATAGCAACCCTATGTCGTCTGAGGCAACGTAAACAAAATCAAAAATAAACTATTGGGACTATATCAAAATAAGAAGCTTCTGCACAAAAACAATCAACGAAACTAAAAGACAACCTACTGAATGGGAGAATATATTTGCAAATGATTTATCTGATAAAAGGTTAGTATCCAAAATATATAAAGAACTTACCCAACTCAACAGCCAAAAAACAAATAATCAAATTAAAAACGGGCAGAAGACATGAACAGACCATTCTCCAAAGTAGACATAAGAGAGGTCCAATAGACAAATGGAAAGAAGCTCAACATCACTCATCATCAGGGGAACACAAATCAAAACCACAGTGTAAGAATGGTTAAAATAAAAAATTCAAGAAACAAGTGTTGGCAAGGATGTGGACAAAAAGGGACCTTCATGCACTGTCGGTGGGAATGCCGCCACTGTGAAAAACAGTAGGGAGGGTCCTCAAAAGAATTAAAAATAGAACTACCCGATGATCCAAGAATCCCACTACTAAGAATACATGAAGAATACAAAAACACTAGTTTTAAGGGATATATGGACCACCATGTTTATTGTAGCATCATTTACAATAGCCAAATTATGGAAACAGCCCGTGTCCATCAACAGATGAATGGATAAAGATGCAACAGCATGGATAGATCTAGAGAATATAATGCCGAGAGAAATAAGTCAGAGAAAGAAAGATCTATGATTTCACTCATATGTGGAATTTAAAAAACAAAGCAAATGAACAAACAAGCTGTAAATACAGAGAACAAACTGGTTATTACCAGAGGGAGGGAGGTGGGGGATGGGTTAAATAGGCAAATAGCACACTTAACTTTGGTAGACACTAATGTATGGAGCTGTTGAATCACCATATTGTACACCTGAAACTAATATAACACTGTATGTTAATTACACTGCAATTAAAATTTAAAAAGACAAAAAAAAAAACCACATATGGCTCTAGAGACTTAATGTCAAGCCATGCAAGGGCATGAGAAACCTTAAATGCTCTCTACTAAGTAAAAGAAGCTAATTTTAAAAGGTTATATCTTGTAGGTTTCTAAGTATATGACATTATGGAAAAGGCAAATCTATGGCTACAAAAAAAAAGATCAGTGGGGGATGCATGGGTGGTTCAGTCAACTAAGCATCCATCCAACTCTTGGTTCCAGCTCAGGTCATGATCTCATGGTTCAAGGAATTGAGCCCCGCATCAGGCTCCATGCTGTCAGTGTGGGATTCTCTCTCTCCTCTCTCTCTGCCCCTCCCCGGCTCATGCTTGCTCTTGCTCTCTGTCTCTCCTTCTCTATCTATCTCTCAAAACAAATAAATAAACTTAAAAAAAGTTCCAAAAAAAAAAAAGAGTGGTGCCATGGATTCAAGGTCAGGGGATGGAGAGGCAGAGCACAGAGGAATTTTACAGCACCGAAAATCCTCTGTTTGGTATTATTAGAGTGGATGCACGTCACTATACATTTGTCCAAACCCATGGAAAGTACACCAAGAGTAAACCCTAATGTAAATAATGGGCTTTCGTGAGTAAGATATGTTAATGCAGGTTCGAGGGAAGCTATATATAAGGGAGCAGGGGGCATATGGGAACTCTCTGTGCCTTCTTCTCAATTTTGTTGTGGATCTAAAACTGTTCTAAAAAGAAAGTCTTAGGGGCGCCTGGGTGGCGCAGTCGGTTAAGAGTCCGACTTCAGCCAGGTCACGATCTCACTGTCCGTGAGTTCGAGCCCCGCGTCGGGCTCTGGGCTGATGGCTCAGAGCCTGGAGCCTGTTTCCGATTCTGTGTCTCCCTCTCTCTCTGCCCCTCCCCCGTTCATGCTCTGTCTCTCTCTGTCCCAAAAATAAATAAACGTTGAAAAAAAAAATTTAAAAAAAAAAAAAAAAGAAAGTCTTATACAAAGAATACCCTACACGACAGGTGACAGAAATAACAGGGTGAGTAAGGTAGCTAACATCCATGCCTGCAGATACTTTAGGTCCGAAGCGGGACAGACAACAACAAATACAACAAACGAAACTGGGTTATGTGGTGATAGGGTGTTAATGGGAGTGCTAGCAACATGGTAGCCAATCAAACCAATTCCAAAAAGAATTTATTTTATTTTATTTTGTTTTGTTTTTTTAAAGGAGTTTTTAATGTTTATTTATTTTGAGAGAGAGAAATAGCACAGGAGAGGGGCAGAGAGAGAGAGAGAATCCCAAGCAGCCTCCACACTGCCAGTGCAGAGCCTGACACAGGGCTTGAACTCACGAACCATGAGATCGTGACCTGAACTGAGATCAAGAGCCAGACACTTAATCAACTAAGCCACCCAGGTGCCCCAATACATTTATTTTAAAAATCACAATGAGGCAGAATGCAGAGAAGCTAAAAAATTCTGGACGTAGTATTTGAATGATTTGAAGTTAGGGAAATATTGTGGCTTAAGGGCGGTTTGATTACTTTCTAATCAAAATAACTCACTTCAAATTCATGAACTTGTCATAGACAAGGTTGCTAACTTCAGAAAAATCTTATGATTTACCTAAAGCTAAATTTCCTCATCCCTAGAAAAGATTATTGACCGGGGTGGGGGACGGGGGGTCAACTTACATAATATATGGAAAAGCCCTCATAAACTACTATATAAATTTCAGTTATTAATGACAAACCTAGCTTATTCTGAAACTGAGAAGCTTTCAGCAGGTGTTTCTAAATGATTAATATTCTCTTGCAGCCAGTGCCTGAGACACAATCAAGTGTTTCATTAAACGTGAAGATATCAATATTCTGTTTCAGAATCAACGTACAGACATACTTGGCTACCTATTAGTTTAAAGGAAAGGAAGACATTAGCAACTCATTTTGGTTGTAAAATTGGTTATTTAACATATAACCACATTCTAATTTGTAACATGTTTATCAAAATTTAGTGCCTTGTTGAGAATTGCCTCCTTTTAGGAAATTTATTGCTCAGTTTTACTCTAGCCTTATAATATTAGCAATAAATCCAAGAGTAATATTATGGCTTTTTTCACTTGATTAAACTGAAATCATGGATACAAATTAAATGTTAGTGATTACATTTCATTGAGGATCTATAATGCATAATTTATGTAGGATACACTTAAAACGGTCAAAGTGTTCAGAATATTCAAAAAGAATGAATCCTCAATGCACCTGAGAATATTATTTCCTGTTTACACGGTAGACAGTTTCTATATGAACTAGCACCTAAAGTAAACAAAAAGATTTAGAAACCACATGATTTTTATAAGAACATAAGTTCCCTGTAGCAATGGTGACTGGCACGTGGTAAGTGCCTGGCTTACAGGAGGAATTCAATAATTGGTAAAGGTTTCGCATTAGTTTCCTATTGCTGCTGTCGGATTTCAACAAATTTAGTGGCTTCAAGCAAAACACATTTATAATCTTATAAATCTAGAGGCCGGGTGTCCAAAATGGATCTCACTTGGCTAAAATCAAGGTGTTGGCATTCATTCTGGAGGCCTGAGGGGAACACCCATTCCTAACCACTCCCACCTTCTAGAGGCCCCCAGTATTCAAACCAACAATGCACATCTTTAAGTCTCAGACCTCTCCATCACCAGGTCCCCTTTCATTTCGACCCCACTGCATCCCTCTTATAAAGATCTTTGCGATAACACGGGGACCACTCTAATAATTCGGAGTAATATTCCCAACTCGAGACCTTTCACATAATCACATCTTTGAAGTCCCTTTTGCCATGCAAGATAAAATATTTCACCGGTTCCAGCAATTAGGACAGGTAGTGGTCATTATTCCAACTACCACAAGACTGCAAGATCAAGTTTTTAACAACTAAAGGTTTTGTTATTTCAATCCACTACTAATCTTTCTAGATTAGGTCAGCTACATAGCTGCTAAGTACTGGTACTATCAAGAAATGTAAGAATCTAACGATGATATCTAGGCTTTCTAGAGCATAGCTTAAGTACTTTCGTACAATATTTCAGCTAATTAAAAAAACTGAGAAGATGCCAGATGGAAATATCAAAATCTAGGAATTCTAGAATGCATGGATGTACTTTCATTTTATTCATGAATAAGACTCATTCCAAGATAAAAGAATGCAGAGACCTACCATAATTGTTTGATAAGTTAGAAATTAACATGAAATTTTAATTTAAAATTATCTTCATGGGCTAATAATTTTACTTTTAAAACAATAGTTTTCACAGAATATTGTTTATACTGTTAATTGACTTTGTTAAACATTTATTTTTTTTGAACTGATAGATGAAAATGTACTCGGTCTGCAAAAATGATAAATATATCTGTTCTACAAATCACAAGAAGTTTTTCTCTACCAATTCTTATTTATTCAGTGCAGCATCTTGTGTGTTAAGCATGGCAGATGTCACTACCTCCTTTCACAGAAGAGTTTCCCAAGTCTGTAGGTGTGAAGTATAATGTAGGCGGGAGAGGTCAGAGACAACCCATACATAGACCTCCAAGCTCTAACTTTGTCAATTTCCACTTCTATTGTTGTATTATAAACATAAACTATCACTATAATTACTTAGATGGAGTTATTTGCTAGTCCAAAACAATTTGATGTCAAAAATAAAGAACTGAATTGGAGGGATGAAGGAAGGTCAATAACGGAGATCCAAGCAAAGGTAGGAACATGTTGAGTCACATCTGTGCTGAAATAGTTACCCCATTATATTTCTGTGTTAAGACTCTAGGGACAGAATATCCCTAATAGTGAAACACTAATCTGACTTCCTCTGGTGTAATTAATCTGACTCTAAAAACCATATTTGAATGTTGATTTATTAATAAAGTTCTTGTTAGAAATTATCAGGAAGATTTTGGTTTGAGTTAGGTCCTGAGGCTTAGTATTTTTATTAAATCTTCCAGCCTAAAGCAGAAATATAAAGACCATCGCTCTCTGCCGCTACCTCTATGGAAATGTCCTAATCAACCACATGTTAACTGAAAAATTTCCATGGTCTCATGACAATTTTTCAAGGGCCAACTGACAGGAGAATAAAATTTGGACCTAGCTCACTAATTATTTTGAAATGCTGTTCGGAGCCAACAATGGACAACTGCAGTCTCACTGCCCTACTCTGGGGTGACCTTCTGTGACTGTGCTGGAGGGGATCCTCCCACTGGACACTGTGCTAAGAAGCAAGCTTGTTCATTTACTATGTATGAAGGAGGATCAGAAATGGCTTAAAGTCATAAATACACAGACTCCTAGGCAGTGGCAGGTGGCTTGGCTTTGTAATCAAAAGCCTTAAAAATGCAGCGTATGATCAGAAGCAAGGATATTTGGGGAAGAAGCATGTGTATGGAATTACGAGAAAAGAATAAGCACAAAGGTAAAGTTCTTCAGTTTCATTAATGTTCATCAGAGAGCAGCCACCAAAGAAGAGACACTGAATTGCTGAGGATAATGAATCTTGAGGATGCCACCTGGCCTTAGTTCTCAGGCATCCATTTGTGGGTACAATGAGATCATGAACAGAAGAGCCACAGTGACTCTGTTGGTGGAAACCACATGTAAATAACAGCATGGACTTTCTCTCACCAAGACTGAGCTACATTCTCCCACTGCTGTATGCTCATTCTGCTATTACTCAAGTGTAATACTGAGAACTTGACATGCCACCATCCATGGGGGAGCCCAGCTAGAGTAACAGTAGACTCCTTCCATGCTGGGTGGGGCAGAGATTCATTATTACTACCAATGATGCCAACATCGGGTATGTGTTTGTCCTTCCTCCTGTGATAGCCAGAATTCTAAGCTGGCCCCCAAGATTTCCCACCCCTGGTCTGCATACCCTAGACTACAGATACCATCAGTTCTATTCCTGTGATTAGATTAAGTGCTACAGGGATATGGCAGCCTCTGAGCTCTGAGAGTGGCCCGTCGCTGAAAGCCAGAAGGGCAATGGGCACCTCAGTCCTTCAACTGAAAGGAACTGAATTTTGTCAACAATAATAGGTTTGAGAACAAAATTTTCTCAAAGCCTCCAGACAAAAGTGACTGACTTAGTGAAATGGGATTTTGCATTACATTCCTTCAGAACAAGTGACATCTCTCATAACAAAATAGTCTTGGCAATGGGCACAGGACCACGAGATCCACTGGAGCTACAACTGACCAAGTTTCCTGGAGGTAACTGATAGATAACGACCTGATACAAAATGAAACAGTCAATTAAAGTCTCAGCTAAGTTACTGGTTCAGACACATCGTATGCTCATGTTTGGCACACTGTCTTCCAGGATATAATAAATGCCTAGAGCCAATAGGTAATATAGGGTCTTTGTCCCCATAGAGGGTGAAAGACGCATTGATCCTTGCTCTAATGTTTGATTCACTTGAGAGATCTACACTTCCCATACCGTCAACTATAGACTCTATCCTGGTTACCAATATGGGATATGGGTGGATTTTCATCAGAGGGTATAGTAAGGATTCCACTGACTAAATCCACAACTATCACCCATTTTTTTTTTTTTTTTGCTTTTCATACCATCAGAGGTGACTGAATATCATTATCATGCAGCAGGAAGAAGTACAACTGAAATTCCGGTGACTAACTTAGGAACATTTGAGTACTACCATGTCCTATAAATGAATAATAGGAACAAACGGCTTGAAAGTGCAAGCTCACTAATATCCCGTGAGGCAGCCATTCCTGCAATGGAGCCAAGGCTAAGTGGGAGCTAGTGGATAAATGCTTCCTTCTGGTGTCCTGAGGGGCATTCACTTGCGAGGTGCATTGGGCATGGTTCCTCAGTGGGCTCCAGCGGGATTGAGCTTTAAGCAGATATGGAGAATTAAGTGAAAATTCCATCTAATTCATGTAGTCTAGACATTCCCCGCTTAGAAAGGGGAAGAAAATGTCATTGCACGCTTGTTTCCTAATATACTCTGGCCAGGAAATTCTAATTAGGCAGTATAACTATCAATATAAAGATATAAATATAAAACTGGATGTAGAACACCATCCCAACACCACCCCTGTGGTGTCTTGGACTACATCCCTTCCATCAGAATATTTTTTTTCTACCCTGTGTACTCATTTTGTTTTCACCAATTTAGCTTGCCAATCCTTTGGATAGAAGAGGTTTTTTTTGTTTTTGTTTTTATTTATGTTTTTTATCAGTCCTGTCATATAGTGTGTAAAATGGTGCCAATTTCTCTAAGTATGTCACATGAATATGAAGGTACACACTTGGGTAATGTGCCTACAAGTCAAGAAATGCCTAAGGTTGCCAGGAAATCACCAGAAGCTAGGAGAGAGGGGTATAACAAATTCTTTTCCACAGCCCTCTAAAGGAACCAATCCTACCGACACTTTCATCTTGGACATCTAGCTTCTAGAATTGTGAAGGAATAAATTTTTGTTGTTTAAGCCACTCAGCTTGTGGTACTTTGTTACGGTGGCCCCAGCAAACTAGCACAGTGACCATCTTTAACTTGCCACAGTTCACCCTCTGATCACAGAACAGATGTACTGTTGTCTCAGGCAAAACACACTCACTACCTCTCAAGACACTCAAAAGTCTCATCCCATTACTGCTTGAGGATCAAGCTGGAGGTCCAGAATCTCATCATATAAATTAGATCTGGACTTAGAGGAAGCTCCTTCAGTAATGGTCCTCTAGTTTCAAAACCTGTGGATGGGGGCACCTGGGTGGCTCAGTAGGTTAAGCATCCCACTTTGGCTCAGGTCTTGATCTTGCGGTTCGTGAGTTCAAGCCCCACATTGGGCTCTGTGCTGACAGTTCAGAGCCTGGAGCCTGCTTCAGATTCTGTCTCCCTATCTCTGCCTCTCCCTCACTCAACTCTCTCCTTCCCTCTCAAAAATAAAAATTAAAAAAAAAATTTAAACCTGTGGATGAAAGAGACATATGACCTGCACTCCCACAACACACACACACACACACAGTATTCCTTGGTTAGCCAGGCACAGGAAAACCATAATAGATTGTTCTCTTCAGATAAGGGGAAGTAGAAGTCATGCAGTAGTCAGTGATCCATAGCAATTCTGAACCAGCTGGGCACATATTTCCAGCTCCTTAATTAGGAAATCATTCTCTACCACTGTTGCCTGCAACCTTTGGACTCTGGGCTGCTCCTTCTGAGTCATATGTTGTTTTCTGTAAGAATTAGACTTTGTTTGCTGCTAAATAGCTTTCTTAGCCAGATTCATGCCCATAATTACAGATCTAAAGGTCTATTATTGCTATTATTATATTTCTTACTACTTCTCTCTCTTTCAGAAGAGCTACTGTGAGAAAATACCCTTAAGATTCTGAGAGGCCATATTGAGTGAATGAGTGGGTCTACAAGTCACATCTTTAGGATCCTTAGAGACCCTTTCATTTAATTAAGGTGGTCTTTGAAATAACTCCTTAAATCTTTCTGAGGTCTCATCAAATCATTTTACAGAACACCTTGATTTTAATTTTACCATGGACCACATGTCAAGTTATTGGTAATACTCTGAACTTGATCTTGTTCCTTGGGCTATGGCTTATTTTGAGATTATTTACTGACTGGAAAGAGTATGGATGAGCAACAATTTTATGCTTCAATCCTGGTAAATCCTGAGTCACTTATATTCCCTGTAAATTATATTCAAAAATCAAATAGGTTCTTTAACTTATCTAGCTGTACATCAAACTTTCATATACATCTATAAGGATCAGCACTTTCAAAAAAATCTCTTTAGCCAGATCCACAAGTTCCTGTGATACAGTCATGGGTGATAATTTTGCTGAACTTCTCACCATAACAGAAGAGTTCATCTTTTCTCCTCCTTGCAAAGATACTTCAATCCCTCACCCTCAGTGTCCTCAAGCCCACCCAAGATTTGGGGACTGACTGGACCCAAAGCCAATACCACTTGTTTGAAGTAGCATCCTGATTCCAGGGACTGAATTATGTTCCAGCGGTTTTTTTCTCTATCATTAAAAAACAAAAACAAAGGGTGCCTGAGTGGCTCAGTCAGTTAAACATCTGACTTTTGGGTTTCAGCTCAGGTCACGATCTCATGGTTCATGAGATTTTGCCCCAAGTTGGCCTCTGTGCTGACAGCATGGAGCCTGCTTGGGATTATCTCCCTCTCTCTCTCTGCTCTTCCCCGTGGTCTCTCTCTCTCCCCATCTCTTTCAAAATAAATAAATAAGCTTAAAAAGCAAAACCAAAACAAACAAAAAAACTTTTCAAATTTAGTGATGTTTCCTCATGATGTTGTAGCTTAGATATTCACATAAAGATTAGCTAGGTTAATTATCTCTGATTCGCAAAGACCAGTTAGGATCATGGGCTCACCCAGGGCATCTTGTGTCACATGCCTCGTGCTTTGGCACTCCTTACCTTCTCTCTTTTTTCCTCCTGCTCTTTTGTTCTCCAGGACCTCCTCTCATCCTTGGCTCTCTCTCAGGTGGTGGCCTCAAGACATACAGACGCAATCTAGCACTGTCTTCCCCCACAGTCACCCAGGAATGAATATCCCAAAAGACAACTTTCAGGAGACGGGCAGTTAAAGCTACCAGTCTCTAAAATGCCCAGACACTGAGGCTGGCAACATGCTTCCTCTGCCTTTCATGGTTCAAAACATACACCTAGCGCCGCCCTTAGGTTCAAGGGAAGAAAACGTATCCTACTTCTTAGTAGGAAGAGCATCGAAAATTTTAATCTCTCACACTTTGCGCTTGATGACTTTGCACAAGTTATCTAATGTCTCTGAATCTCAGTTTTCTATTTTAGTAAATGTAGGTGAAATGCATAACTATCCTATGCCACCATGGCTACAAGGATTAAATGAGATATCGAGGGTGAAGCGCCTATTACAGTGCCTGGCATAGAGTAAACAATCAATAAATAGCATCTGCGATGTTTATATCAGCATAAAGAATATTTCAATTTGCTTATATTATCATATGAGCAGATGCCTTCACCGTATCCATTGTTAACAATTTAGACATAGTTATTTTCAAATACATGTTTTCAGCAGACAAGAAAAATCCCATGTCAAAGAGACTAAAGGTCTATGGAGCTGTGGGTGGGCTACGAATTTCATTTTCTTTGGGGATGTAAGTGTGTACTTTGTATTCATTTTCTGTTTCTTTTTCATTAATATTAACATGGTTTGTAATAATATCTCAGCTGGGGTTTATTAAGGTATTGTTCTCAGAGATGTGCTGCATAAATATGTCCTAACCTAAGAAGAAAGGCAAATCAAAAGCTATGAATTTCAAAAGATATCAACAAATCTGCCAAAAACTTAAGAAATGCATACACACATGCATACACACACACACTTTCTCTCTCCCTCTCCCTCTCCCTCTCTCTCTGTCACACACACACACACACACACACACACAGAGGTTTAGGAAAATAACACAACAGGAAATCATCTGTGATAGTCATTTAAAACACATGTACATAGGGGCGCCTGGGTGGCGCAGTCCGTTAAGCGTCCAACTTCAGCCAGGTCACGATCTCGCGGTCTGTGAGTTCGAGCCCTGCGTCAGGCTCTGGGCTGATGGCTCAGAGCCTGGAGCCTGCTTCCGATTCTGTGTCTCCCTCTCTCTCTGCCCCTCCCCCGTTCATGCTCTCTCTCTGTCCCAAAAATAAATAAACGTTGAAAAAAAAATTAAAAAAAAAACACATGTACATAAATGGTACCCTTCTGGGAGGAGGGTGTGTCCCTGTGTTAAACTACATTATGCCCAACCTTCTCAGTTTTCTGCCTTCCATCTGCACCTTGAGAACATCTTCTCCTCCTCTGGACATTACAAGATATTCTCTTAGTTTTTAGAAGTGATGGCTAAAGGGGGGTGGGGTGGGGAGGAAGACAGAAAGAGCCAGAGAGAGGGAGAGGTAGGAGGAGAGGAGACAAATTCTTTACTTCCCAGAAGCGATGGCTGAGGGGTGTTATCCTGAGTAAGAGATGGAGCATGGAAACTCAGAGAGCTTGTACATTTCCCACAGTCACGCAGCAAATGCTAAGTCTTTGTCTGACTTCCCAGCCTTGGAAGCCTTGGATATCATATCATATCATATTATATCATATCATATCATATCTCATACCTCTGAGTTTACAGAGGCTGTTACGGACTTGAAGCCATCTAACTCAGCTTCTCAGTGAATTTGATCAAGGACTTGTCTCCTTTCTCAACCTTCAGGGTTATCTTTATCCTAAGGCTACTTCCCCTCCTAGCAATGGAATGCTAGCAGCAAATGAAGACTGTGTTCAGAGCCAGGAAAAGAAACCCTGCCTTTGCTACAGCACTAACCACAAGAGTTTTAATATTTACTCTTAATTGACCACATAGCTCATACACTAACCCCTAATGACAATAATGATGGCCACATTTTAATGAGCACTTGCTATGTCTCAAGCACTGTTCTAAGCAGTTAACTAACAAGATTTAATTCTTCTTCTCCATAAACATATGAAGAGATGACTATAATTATTCCCACTTCATGAATAAGGAAAATGAAGCACAGGTTATTAAAAATGCAGGCCACTATCACACATTTAGTCTTGAAGGAGCTCGGCTCTGATCTATGCAGCAGATTGACTGGACAGCCTTTATTTAACCGTGTGCCAACTCTCCTCACTGAGCCAGATGTCACTGTTAAAGAAAGCACCATTTCCCTTAAAACACTCAAGGACCCCTTTCCAGAAACACATCGTCCACATGTAAGAGGAGCACTTAGCTGAACGAAAATACTGGCTTGACAGGAGAAGAAAACCACTAGGCATCAAAGAACTTTAATTTAGCTGATTTACCAAACATGCTCTGTGCCTTGCCTTTGGAGCCTCTGAAGGGCTGACATGTAAAAGAGGAAGGACTCAGGCCAGCATGAGAGGCTCACAGTGATGACGGGCAGATGTCATGTCAGTATAAGGAAATCCTACTTCCTATGAGCAGAATGATGGGAAACAGCCTTCCCAGCAGCTTTGAATTTACAGATGAAGGGTCTTGTAATTCAGGAATCTTGAGACAGGGTTTGCGTAAGACTTCTGGATGATTTATTTCCATCCTCTGACTCATTTGTTCTATGTCATGAAGATCTGACTACAGTTCTTAAAAATTAAAACTATTTTACAGTAGTTTTATAGTTTATAATTTAGTTACAATGGCTAATACAGCCATTTCTAGTTGTAAAATAACTTCAATTTAAAAATGTGTGGACTATTGACACACGATAAAACACAGATGCATACTGAAATGACTATGCTAAGTAAAAGAAACCATATCAAAAAAAGTATACATAATGTGTGATTCCATTTATACAAAATTCTAAAACACGCAAACTATAATGTCAAATAACACATCAACTGTTGCTGGTAGATGAACAAGTGGGTAGGCATGGTGGGACCAAAGATAAGAAATCCCAAAGGGAGATGATGAAACTTTCTGGCTGATGGATATTTCATAGGCCTGTCATATTGTTTTAAGTATGTGCAATTTGTTACAAGCCAATTAATCCTTCATAAAGCTGTTAAAAGTAAAAAAAAAAATTGTATTTTTAACATTATGCTTATCGGGGCACCTGGATGGCTCAATTGGTTAAGCATGCAACTTCGGCTCGGGCTTATGGGTTCGAGCCCCACTTTGGGCTCCGTGCTGACAGCTTGGAGCCTGGAGCCTGCTTTGGATTCGGTGTCCCTCTCTCTCTCTCTCTCTCTCTTCCCCTCCCCCACTTTAGCTCTGTCTTTCTCTCTCAAAAATAAGTAAAAACTTAAAAAAATAATAATAATAAGATTATGCTTACCAAGCATCCATATAGAGATACCGGGATGGGGTAGCTATGGGAGTCTAAATTGAAGGGAAAGGGCAAAACTAAAGATACTCTTTTGGCAGTGGTCTCTTGTTTGGGAATATTAAAGCCAGAGACCGGATGAGTGATAATGAGTGATAATGTAGAAAGATATATAGAGTCTGAACCCTAGGGCACTCTGATGTTAGAAAGACAAGAAGGAGCCTTCAGAGGAGAAAGCTGTCCACCCACGAGGGAATACAAGATAGCGTATTGTGCAGAAGTTCAAGCGAAGAGACTATTTCAAGAAGGGAATCATCAATTCTGTGAGATAATGCCAGCGGCCTAGTAAAATGAGCACCACAAACTGACCACAGATAGAGCAACACAGGGTTTTTTCCCAGCTTAAGAAACGTGATTTTCCTGGAGGGATGGCTATAAGCACCTGGCTTGAGTGGGTTAAAAGAGAAGAGAACACAAGGAGGGGGACCAGATTGAACAGGAACCTTCTGAGTTTTGCGACAAAGGAGAGCAAGGGGAAAAAACAAAAAACAAAACCAAGACAGAACAAAACAAGTTATTTTTTTTAAATATGTGTTGTTTTAATTTTTTTTCAACGTTTTTTATTTATTTTGGGGACAGAGAGAGACAGAGCATGAACGGGGGAGGGGCAGAGAGAGAGGGAGACACAGAATCGGAAACAGGCTCCAGGCTCTGAGCCATCAGCCCAGAGCCTGACACGGGGCTCGAACTCACGGACCACGAGATTGTGACCTGGCTGAAGTCGGACGCTTAACCGACTGCACCACCCAGGCGCCCCATAAATATGTGTTGTTTTAATTGGCCTAAGTTGAGATATTTCAGCCTGTTTATACGCTGGTTTACATGGGTTAAGATAAAGGTTCATGCATAAATCTGATAGAGAATTTATTTCTAGTTTCTGAAAACGAAGTACAAATAAAGGAAGAGAAATAAAGAGTGTGTGGAAAGGAAAGACATTTGTAAGTTACTGACGTAGGAAGGAAGCAGCGTAGGTAAGTGTGAGATCGCAGGATGCTGCTCTGCGTGCACCTGAACCTTGTAAACTGAGACACGGTGAGGGGCCCTTCCAGGGGGTCGTAGCTCTTTCCATGGAAAAGGGCAACACAACTGGTTCAACCTGGAGTTTGTTTTCCAGGGAGAGGGAAGCAAGTAGTTGACAGTGTGTGTCGGGAGGAGGTTGTGGGGATGGCCGGGACAGGGTGCAGGTCAGTGGGAAGCGGGTGCAATCGGTGGGTTCTGTGTCCCTGGGTGTTTAGCCAGTTCTGGACAAGGATGTGGGGCCCTGTGCGTGCGCTGTGCTGTCACTCTGCTGGTTCATGTTTATAATACCTCGCTGGCCTCTACTTCTCTCTTTTTTTTTTCTTTTAACATGGATACATAACTTAAACAGACCTCGGTTAGGTCTAAGAGCACCCCAGTTCAATAAAAGAAAGCTGCCCGTCCCCGAGTAGAACCCAGTTTACCTCACAGACTCTCCTTTGGCAACGCTGCAATTGCAACACAAAGAAAGTGATAAATTGCGCGCTTCAGTCTTGGCCTCGTGTTCCCGTGTGTGTGTGTGTGTGTGTGTGTGTGTGTGGTTTTCCTAATGGAAAAGCCTTCACATTAAGCAACTCTCCTTTTTAATCACAGCAATTCAATAAAACAAACTACAGTAACAAGCAGTTTGTTCCAGTTTTTTAAGATTCAATGCAGACTCCATTTTCAGCAATTCACAGTTTCCCAGGTATGCTAGACATTCACTGGAGCCTCATCATTTTCTCTCTTTTATGAAATTAATTTTCTAATACACTTATGATATAAATGAGGCTGTAAGAAAGAAGCGGTCATTACTCCCTGTCAAAACAAAAGAGGGATTTTAAAGATGCACGATTGCAAAGAAGCTGGAACCGGGCATGTGCTACCACGAACACTTTATTTCAGTTAACTATTTACTTTAAGAAAGAAATCATTATACAGTTAAATTTTAAGCAAATAGGTTTAACACCTATTTTTTTGTAGTTACTGTGCTAGACACTGGAGATTCTGAGTAAAACAACAAGTTTAGCTTTTCAAAATAGTAGTGATGATAAAAAAAACTGCATTCTAGGTATTTAACAATAAATACTATTAACTACCTTAGTTTTATAATAGTGATGATAAAGAAAGTTTTGAGTTATTATCATTATTATTCTTTCTTTTAGTATGCACTGACAGACAAGAGCAGAGGACCCAAGGTTCGGATGGGTAGATGAAGATATGTGGATATGTGGATGAAGATATACCCATAAAAAAGAAAAGAAAGGATTACATGAACTCTCTGTCTCCCAGACCCATGTGGGACTGTGTTCCTGTACCCCTGGTGGTTGGGCTGAGAATGGGGAAAAAGTTGGTTGATCCTCAGTAAGTTCTCCTTCTAGGCACGACCTTGTCTGATTTTAAAGCCTATCAGCATCTCTGCTTACAGACGATCCATATGGCACCCCTCCTTCTCAAAAGCTTGTACCAGGTGTGACTGCATTCTGGCAACACCATAGCCTAGTGGGAGGAGTCATATCAATTTAGGCCTAACTGGCAGCCAATGTGATAAATGTCATAAAAGAATTATATAATCTCATAGAATTGGTGGGAGGAGTAATCTTGGAGTTGTAATACCTTTGTGTGGGGTGGGCCAGTCACAAACACATCCCCTTATGAAGGCTGTCAGAGAAGTCCTCTAATGATAATAGGATGACATTTTTTTTTCTTAGATAAAAAATGCATGAGTACTTTGTTGCAATATGTATTTGCTGAGGTAAAACCATAAAATTACATCAGTAGCTCTCAATAGTGGGCAGAGAGATTTTCATTCCCTAAATTTCTTTACTTTCTCCAGTGTTCTTAGTGGACAGTTCAAACAAAAATAAATGGCAAAAGAGCATTTGATTCTCACTGGCACTTGTCATTAAACTAGAATGCCCTCATTATTGTCACGCCTGAGCAGAAACCTGGAGTGCCAATTCAGTGGCTAGTTAGCCTCCCAGGAGCCTCAGCTAGAGCGTTCAGATTTTAGGTAGGCATGACAATTATGACCAAGAAACTTTAAAGTAAGCACAGTTGAGAGCGTGAAGATGCTTAACACATCATGTTACGATCGCCTTGGCCTTTATTCTTAAGAACTCGGGAAGCAGCTTACAGGAAACGAATCTCTCAGACCTAGCAAGTATGTTGGGATATTTCTCTGTACGGAAATTTCAAGAGCATCACGTGGGGGAAGGGGCATGGTCAAGGATAATCTGAATGGATCCCTGTTCCATTGGGCCACAGCTGGGTCCTGAGAAATATTAAACCACATCAGTTCCTTTCGTTAACTCAAGAGCCCTTGGATGATACCAAGGGGGAAAAAGAGGAATAAAAAGGAAAGGTTTGGGAATAAAAGAGCTGCCATTTATTAAATATTGTATAGGTGCTAGGGTTAAGGATTAAGGATAAGATTAGTCTTATCTAATTTTTACAGCAATTTTACATGGTAAGTATTATTTTCTCAGGTATTTTATGTCAGATTAAGAATGTGTGGTTAAAAAGATTTAATATCTTATTTTAAATATCTGATATTAAAATCTTTAAAAAATTTTTAAGTTTATTTATTTTGAGGGAGAGACAGAGAGAGAGAGAGAGAAGGAGAGAAAGAGAAGGGGAGGAACAGAGAGAGAGGGAGAGAGAAGATCCCAAGCAGGATCTGCACTGTCAGCAAAGAGCTCAATGTGGGCCTCAATCCCAGCAACTGCAAGTTAATGACCTGAGCCAAAATCATGAATCAGATGCTTAACCGACTGAGCCACCGAGGCACCCCCTCTGATATTAAAATATTTTAAATCCATAACCACTGTTGTGATTTTTCAATAACACAGTCTTTGAATTAAGTCTTTGTATTAAGAAGTTAGCAGTTTTGAAATATAAATGTTGGATCTGAGGGAGTGGAGATTGGCAGTTGGGAGACCAGTTATTTGGCTACTGAAACAATGTAGGGAATAACCAGTGACACATTTAACTAGAGTAAGATGAGAAAAGATAAGAAGAAATTATCCATGAGAAGAATTTCTCAGGAAATGAGAACTTGGATACTGGTTGGGTAACCGGAATAGAGTAGTGTGGGTGAGTGGTTAAATGGTGATGCCACTGGATGACAGGGAGGGGAAGCATATTTGAGAAAAAGTTGGTGAATTTCTTGTTTTAGATATGTCAGTTTTAAGAGGCTAGTAACTCAATTTTACACTGTCCCCTACAGTCATCCCAACAGACGGTAGAAATCATCATCTAGAGCCACTCAATCACAAATGTGTACCTTCAGAGCATCTCTCTCTCCTGTGAGCCAGATCCTACTGGCTACCCAACTCTCTTGCTCAGGAGTATTCAGTGCCTTTTGAATCAAGTGCAACTTGGTTCAAAATTAAACTTTTGAATCAAGCTAAAGTCACTAACGTGGCCAAATTTTTCAGTAGTATCACGTCTATGTCTGAACCCACAGCCTCTTTGGTGGCACTACCACTCACCATGGTGATGCCCCATGTCCCTTACACAGCGGCCAGTTTTGGTTGGTTGGTTCGTTGGTTGGTCTTTTCCTTAAACAAATCAACTGGGACATGCTCAGCTATCCCAGCCTCCTTCCCTTCATTCCTCTTTTATTTTATTCTCTCCTGATGATTATTCAAGTCTTAGATTCAATAAAATTTTGGGGGAACATTGCATCAGTTGCCAAAACTTGGTTGTGACTTCTATCACTGATATTCTCAAGAGACCACTATAGTTCTGGCATTTATCAGATTTTAATCTTGCGTGTTAAACTGTAAGCTCCATAACAGCAGAGACCATGTAGATTTTGTTTCTCTTTGAATTCACAGCTTTTAGCAAAATAGTTAAAACTTAGCATGTATTGAATAACTAGTTGGTGAATGATAAAAATAAGAATAAGCTTATGGTCTTAGATGCAAAAAATTAATAATGGAATACTAACAAATTATATCTAATAGTATAGTAAAAAAATTATTCAACACAAGGGAAAATATATATAAATATTAATACCCACCTCAAGTTGAAAAGCCCTATTAACGATGTAAGTAGTAAGAAGATGAGGAGTATATCTAAGAGTGACAGTTACTCACAAAGAACAACAGTAAGCAGGATTAAATAATGAAATGGTAAAGCCTTTGATTACTGTGAAAAATCAAAAAAATGTATAGTATCACTATTTATTTGATAATGTCTTCAAGGATCCAGCTAATACCATGAAATAAGAAAACAGAATTTGCAATATAAATATTGCACAAGAAGACAAGCCTATCTTTGTTTGCAATGGCTATGACTGTACATGTGGAAATTCCAAGAACCTTAATGGAAACAATTTAAACCAAACGATAATCTAGTGAGAGAAATACAAGAAAACAAAAAAGCATAAAAAATAATCTAAATTAAAATTGTAAATATATTAAGCGCATGTCTTGTGCTAGTGTGTGAGGAGAATTTAGGATGCATTTTTGGGGGGTATAAGGAGAAAAGGTTAAGTAAATCATCCATTATGAATATCGTTTTATGGGTGCTGGCTATGAGTCACTCATATAGCTAATTGCTTTATACCTGTTAGCTTGTCCAATCAATGTAACACTTTTTTGTAGGAATTCTTTACCTTTCCAAATAAAGATACCAAGCCCCAGAATTTTTAAGCATCTCACCTGCGACCACAAAACCTAGGAGTCTGAGAACAGGGATGCAGAGGTGTCTTCCGGACGCTCATACACTGTTTGTAATGAAATGAGTTCCCGGAGACACGGACAGATTAGGAGGGGAAATGTACTGGCTTTAGACGCTGCCAGGTTCCCAGGGTCTAGTGTCATGTTCCCAACTTGATAAGATCCAGCTGGGCCCCGATTACTTCCACTAGAAATATATCTCACCCAACTGGCCTCCACTGGGGCTCCATCAATGCGTGACAGAAAAATACCAGGGCAGTGGTGAGAATACAGAGTCTTGCACAGGCATGTTACGTAAACTAATGTGCTGGCTAGGACTATAGCCTGTTGAGTAGACAGGCAACATCAGGAGCTGTCTGCCTGCCGGTGAAGAAGGGCAGAGATAAAAAGAGCGGTAACACATCTTTGTTTTAGGTTTTGTATTCTTCTTTTCCTTTAAGCTCCTTTCGGACAAGGAAATGTCATACATTCATCCATGTGTCTGTGGTTCAGCTGTTTCCTGCTGTTCTTTGCTGGGCTGGGCCTACTAGGCTAAAGTCCAGGCTTTGATTTAGGGTCATATCAGCACCACAGAGCCTCATCATTTAGGGAACAACATCAACATGGCTCTTGTTCTTCTCATGCTAGATGGGTTAACATGCAAGAAGCCCAAGCCAAACCACTTTGGTGAACATTTCATTAGTAAAAGCAAGTCACTTGGACAAGTCAAAATCAATAAGAGGAGGGCATCGGGGTGCCTGGGTGGCTCAGTCAGTTTAGCTTTCTACTTTGGCTCACATCATGATCTCATGGTTCAAGCCCCATGTTGGGCTCTGTGCTGACAGTCTGGAACCTGGCACCTGCTTTGGATTCTGTCTCCCTCTCTCTGTGCCCCTCCCCTGCTCATGCGTGCGCTCGCTCTCTCTCAAAAATAAATAAACATTAAAAAAGAAAAGAAAAGAAGAGGAGGAGGACATGTATTCTACATGGAGGTACTCTGAGGTCACATGGCTGAGAAAGGGATCAAGGAACTAAGAAGAGTAATCCAATCTACCACTGCTGATTCAGATCAGTGCTGCAGAGATGGAAAAACATCCATTGTACTGCCCTTCCCGAAATTCATCCATATCCATTTTACCTACAAGATATTTTTCCATATCTATATATCACCTACATAGTTACTTGTTATTTTTATTTTCAATGACTGTTTTGCAAATCTATAGAAATCTATGTTAAATAGGATCTTTCATCATCTTAAATGAAAAAAAAAAACCATTTTATTCAGCATGAATGCAATATCATCATAAAAATTAATCACTTCACTTAAATTATAGCAAGACACGGTGGCTACCAGAGGTGCCGAAACCCTCTGTTACAGATGTGATTAACAAGTAGTATAGAAGCATAACATAAATCTTTCTCCTTGAAGTCACCAGGAGAATTTAAAAGAAATGAACGGTGATGATGCTGCCATGATTTCTTTAACATCCTGTCGAGGCACCACCTTAAAATCCACTCCTGTGCTGACGAAACCAACTTATGTGTCACACATTAGGAAGCACGGTCCTGCTACACATCCCTTATTTCCCATTACACACCTGGGGACAACAGGGCTCAAATGCTTTGAGAGACAAGGCCAAGTTCGCAAACACTATCAGAGACAAAACTACAGTGTCATCCTCGTCCCAAAGTCCCAGAACACAGCCGATTGCGGCAGATTGCCTCAAAGTACTTCAGGGATGAGTTAACGCTACTTAATGAGGCAAGATTTAGAAAGAAAAGGAGAAACATGACCAGAGTTGATATGGGGGAAGTCAATGAGACCAGGTTTTGTTTATGGCTCTGGCACTGATTCATTGTTTATCCTCGGGTAGTTCGATTAATCTCCCTGTGTCTCTCGTTCCCATTTGCAAACGAGAGGTAATGAATGGGCCTTACAGAAATGATAGGAGGAATTAATAATAAGATAATGCATGTACAGTGCTCTGAGCTCATCAAGGAAATGACTCCGTGGATAAATGCAGCATGTGGCTGTAATCAGGAAGGCCATCGGTGGGGAGAGAGGAAAAAGGAAAGAGGGAAGAGAAAGAAAGAAGAGGGTAGGAAAAGCACAAGTGAAATGAAATGGAGTCCAGCGGGTTAAAGACAAAGGAAACGGGGAAAGCAGGAAAAAAAAAATAATAAAGGAAAATAGGTAAGAATGGAGGAAATATAGAAAATTTAAAACTAAATTCACACAGATCTGGTGGGGGAGGTCTTGGTTCTGGTTATGAGCTGGAGGAAATAAGTAGATAAGAAAATGAAACAATACAAAAATATGACAGAAACAGCCCATCTTGGGGGTTCAGCTGAGAGTGAGTGGATCTTATTTCTACCAGCTCCATGGCCATGGGAAAGTCACTTTGCTCTGTGGTCTCTATTTTCCTCTGCTGTAAAAGGACAATGATGAAAAGTTCTGAGGTATCTTTCAATTCTGAGATTGTATGTGTCTAGGATGCTAGGAAAAGCTAAAAAGAGAGTAATAGTGCTAAAAAGAACATTAGGAGGATAAGGAAGGAAGACAAGTGACCAAACATGAACAACTCACTTGACTTTCTTCAGATTGGCAATAAAAATTCCAACCACTTTTGTGCAGGAAAAAATAGCACCTTTTTGAACCCTTGAGAAAGCCAGTCTTTGTCAATTTACCATCAAAAAACTCCACATCAAGTAAGACAGGGAAAAGGATCAGTTCTCTTTCTTTCTTCCTCTTTTCTCTCTCTCCTAGCTACAGAAAAAAAATTGAATTTTTTATATTTCTAAAACTGAAAAATTTTTAATGAAAATATTTCAATAGCACAATAAACCAATGCACCGGAAACCTATGGAAAGAGAAAGAAAAAATGGAAACAAAGAAAGGAAAGGAGGCATAAAAGGGGGAATAAAAAATGAAAGAAGGAAGAAAGAAGGAGGAAGTAGCAAAGGAAGAAAAGAACGAAGGAGGGGGGAGGAAGAGGGCAAAAGCAAGGAGAAAAGAACTCATTTGTATGTCGCTCATAAAGATAATGTTCTCTTTGAAGAAACAGAACAGGCGTGTTTGTACTCAACTTGAAGAAAACTCTCCCCAAAGGCGTTAACTTAGGCAAAGGGGGTAAAAGAAACACATGGTACCATTTTCTACTGTTCCAGGACTGACTGGAGTCTCTCTCTCACTCCTCTTCACCCACATTTCTTAGAACGATGTTGGGCTTTTGCCTCTCTTCTGTAGACATTTCACGGCTGGAGGATGAGGCCCACTTTTCATCCTGTGTACCTACCAGCCCACCAGTTCCACCGCAAATCTAGAGGTTTCCCTGTGGCTGAAGTCTTGTTCCAATGTTCAGGCCTACCAGGCAGCCCAGCTCTACCCTAGTTACCTGATGACAGTTAACTCCCATTACCTGGTGCCGCTGTTCACTTCCCTCGAGGCCATCAAAGAACATCAACCCTTAGCTTGCATTACCTTCCTTCCTCAACAATGTGTGCCCACCACTTGGGCACCTTGGTTATTTGGCATCAAACTCCTCAACCTTGAGCCCAATTCCGATCCCTTGCTGTTATTACACACTGTCAACCTTCCATGTTTTAGCAATTGTGCCTTTCTTGCCAAACTGGCAGAAGATCGGGCAATAGGTTGCTTCATAACCCAGGGGGACACTGTGAGTTGATCATGCAAGCAGAAAGCGTGGATAATTTTCGGAGAGAGAACTAGTCGTGTGGCAGTGAGACCGCAGTTAGCTGATAACCTAACTGAGCTAAAGCTAGGCATCAGAACGGAGAAGGGAGAGTTCATTAACTTGAAGACACTCCCTCAGGATATCTCACCTAACACACGACAGGGCTTAACGGAACTATTTGTTAGGGTTGTTCCTTAAGTCCAAGGAAAGTGATGGCCCATACTGAGTGAAGTTCAAATCCCTGAATCTCCACAGCAGATGGTTCAGGAAGGGATTAAAGAGCTGAAAAAAACTGGATATCCTCAAGTGAATGTAATGTGATGATAGAGGACACATCAAAGGCTCCCCACACACTGAGAAAGCCCAGAGGACTCTCCCGGAATGTGCTGGTGAGAGGGTCCCTGGAATTACTGAGAATTGCAGTGGTGACCTCCTCTGCAAGCCAGAGCTGATGGCTGGAGGATAAGCACAGGCCTGGGTCCACTGATAGAAATGAGGATGATGGGACCAGGAAGCAATAAAGGTCAGGTGGATGCAGTTAACCATGGCAGGCAATTATGCTAAAAATCAGTAGGGCCAGAGGGGTATCCAGGTGGGCTTCATATGCTGAATGTTGTGGAGATGATTAATAATACATAGCATCCTGGGGCGCCTGAGTGGCTTAGTCGGTTAAGCGTCCGACTTCGGCTCAGGTCATGATCTCGCGGTTTGTGAGTTCGAGCCCCCCATCAGGCTCTGTGCTGACAACTCAGAGCCTGGAGCCTGCTTCGGATTCTGTGTCTCCTTCTCTCTCTGCCCCTCCCCCACTTGTGCTCTGTCTCTATCAAAAATAAATAAATGTAAAAACAAATACATAGCATCCTTAGGAATAAAATAGGGACAAAATAGATAAGCAAGCAATAAGGGCACTACTTATTATACACTCCAGTATTTTTTTTTAAAGAATAGAAAAGCAAGAGGATGAAAGAAGATACCCTATTAAAAAGTAAAGATCTACTGCCCAAGGCCCAGACCTGAAAACATACAAGTAGATGGTCAAAGAATTCAAAATCTGTTCATTGAAAAACAAATTGTTTCACTATTCCTGAGCAAGACAAAGCAAAAGAAAACAATTTCAATATCCAGAATGCAAAATGATACATCACTACAGGTCCTCCACATATTAAATTCAATTAGAATATTGTGGAATAATAATGTCATGCAAATAACTTTACATTTAAATAAACATACAAGCTTCTGAATAAAACATCTTAAAATTGGGGCCCCTGGGTGGCTCAATTGGTTAAGCATCCTACTCTTCATTTTGGCTCATAATCTCACAGTTTGTGAGTTGGAGCCCCACATTGGGCTCTGCACTTACAGTGTGGAGCCTGCTTACGATTCTCTCCATTTCCCTCTCTCTCAGCATTTCCCCCACTCATGCTCGCTCTCTCTCTCAAAATAAATAAACTTAAAAACTGTTAAAATTGACACAAGGACTAACAGAATATCTAAATACACTTAAATATATTAACATCAGTTAATCTTAACTACTGTCCCCCAAAACAAAATCATCTAGTCCCAGATGCTATCAGTAATAAAAGTTTCCAAACATTTCAGGAGAAAATAAATCTTACACTGGCTCTTTGATAAAGTCAAACACACCTAAATTCACTTTATGATGCAACACAACTTAGATACCCAAATATGACAGGGACATTACAAGGTGGAAATTTATAGGCCAATCTCTTTTATGAAAATGATGAAACTTTTTATTAAATATTAGCAAGCCAAATTCAGTGATACACAAAAAAGAAAAGAGAAAAAGTAATAAACCAGAATCAAGTTGCATTTATTGCAGTAATTAAGTTTGGTTACCATAGGGAATCACCTATATTAATATTAATTAATATTAATAAAACTAAGGAAGAAAACATTTTATCTTCTCAACACAACACAAGGTATCTATGTTAAAATTCAACTTCAATTCTTGACCATACCATATGACCAGATATCCCTATTATGTCTTTAGTGAATAATAGACATTGAATCACAAGGTCTATTTACTTGAGCAAAGTATACAGAAGTTATGATAATAAGATGTTGACAATATAACTGTATATATTTCTTCTTTTGTGTGCAGTGTTCATTCAATATTAGATGTCCTGATTGACTTGCTGTCTGTCCACAGCAACTACAATGCATCCTAGTGGCTGTAACTCTCTGAGACTCAGTTTCCCGTGCCTCTTATCCCAACAGAGTATATAATTTCAGGATCAGGATCTTCCCTGTAAGCATTTATCCTATGGCAATTAAAAAGAGTATTTATGGGGCGCCTGGGTGGCGCAGTCGGTTAAGCGTCCGACTTCAGCCAGGTCACGATCTCGCGGTCCGCGAGTTTGAGCCCCGCGTCGGGCTCTGGGCTGATGGCTCAGAGCCTGGAGCCTGTTTCCGATTCTGTGTCTCCCTCTCTCTCTGCCCCTCCCTGGTTCATGCTCTGACTCTCTCTGTCCCAAAAATAAATAAACATTGAAAAAAAAAATTTTTAAAAAGAGTATTTATTCCCAACTATTGGAACATATTGCTTATTTCTGTAATCTGTAACTTAGATATACAGCTCTCTCTTTTCCCAAACAGAAGTGATATAGATATATAGATATAGATATAGATTTTTTTTGTCTTTAGGGGGTTGGAAACAAAGCAATGACAGTATTTGGAAAGTAAATCATTGTCCTATTTAGGAATTTCTGCTCTCAGAGAATTGGTAATCTAGTTTCTGAATCACTTCAGTCTAATTTGGGCTACTCCTTAGAGATTTTTCAGTGAAACCTGATTTTACAGATGAGGAAATTGAAGTTAGTTGACGTTATCAAGAAAGATTAATTAAGACTGAGTCTGGACAAGGACTTAAAAAATCTTGGTTTCTTCTAATGCTCTTTTCCCTATGCAACAGATGATCTTCTCTGTTTCTCACTGAGTTACAAGAAGTAATTATAAGATAAATCATACCTCTAAAACCTCAAATGAAATAAGAGTAAATTAAAATACATGAAAACGTTCAAACTCTTCTCCAATTTGGTTAATTTAATAATTCCCTAATTAATGGTATACAAAATACCTGCTTTGAGTTAAAAAAGTGTAAGGACTAAAGGGTGCTCTAAGGATTAAAAAAAAGATTAAAGTTGGAGATAGGCCATATAGGATGCATAGAATATGTATACTCTGAAACAAAAAAAAATATGGTATTTTAGGATGAAAGAAAATATAGTGTTG
This sequence comes from Prionailurus bengalensis, assembly GCF_016509475.1. Taxonomy (NCBI): domain Eukaryota; kingdom Metazoa; phylum Chordata; class Mammalia; order Carnivora; family Felidae; genus Prionailurus; species Prionailurus bengalensis. Next base: position 77,413,121 of record NC_057353.1, on the reverse strand, counting down.
CTTGAGTGAGATTGTCTTTTGACACATGATTACTCATCCCAGAGTTAAAATGAAGCACTGTGAAAACAAAGAAAGAAAACCTCATTAGAAACAGATTCAGGGAGCCCTGATGGGGGAACTCTCACACAAGACCGCTCATGGGGGGGGGGGTAGCAAACGGGTGATGGGCATTGAGGAGGGCACTTGCTGGGATGAGCAGTGGTGTTGTATGTAAGTGATGAATCATGGGAACCTACTCTTGAAGCCAAGAACTCACTGTGTACTGTACGTTAGCTAGCTTGAAAATAAACTTCATTAAAAAAAATACACACACACACACACATATATATATACACACCTCACATTCCCCAATGGGAAGAAGCTTACTTCGTCTACCTCAGCAAGAGGAAGGAAGAACTTCTCCTAGCAACTACCACACTAAGGAACTACCACACTAAGAAACCATCAAACTAAGCCCCTGAGAAGCCTAGACGGTGTCCGTCCCCACTTCCTCCTTTTCTCTATGAAAACAGGGCCCTCTCCTCTGTTCTCTGGACATGCAGGCGGTTTGCCATAGTTGACAATTACAGTTCTCTGCTACTCCCAGGTAAACTCATTTTGCTGGTAAAATAGCTCGTGGCTCTTTTGTATTTTTAAGATGCACTCTCCTACGTAAAGATCTGGTTACAAAAATGTAATCTCCCCTTTTACCTGGGCAAAACCCACTTCAAGCAAATCGATCTTGGAATGAGAGAGAATGAAAAGTTCAGAAAATATCAAGATGGCTGGAGTTTGGAAGCAGCGTTTAATGCAGTTAGAAGTCAGAGGTTAGAGGCGTAAGTGGAGATCTGATGAGAGAGGTGTCTGTGCTACTTATTAGGCTGCTGGCCGTCTGACAGTGGTTTTCTTCTGAATACACAGTAGGGTTGCGTTTTCTGGCTCTGTGAGACTAGAGCTGACTAACACCGGAGGACAGAAGTGGTGGTTAGGGATTCCTGGACAGAGTATTTGATTTCTGGTTTGAGAACCTTCAGAACTCCTTTTGTTCTGCTTTGGTCACCAACAACATTCAAGAGGGTGGCCGTTCTGTTAGCCACGTTTCCTAAAGATTCTCCAGCAGCCCATGACGGATAAATTACCTTTGCAAAAAGCAAAACTGGTGTTTTAAAGTTTTGATTCGGGAGTGGCTATTGCCATGGTGTAACCTACACAGCCCGTTATAGTCTCATAAGACGTTCCGGAATTTGGGGCTCTATACCGAATGCGGAGGAGTTTAGTTACAGCTGAACTGTGGTTTGTAACCATGCCGCTCAGATCCCCCTTCAAGGAAGAACTTATCACTGCAACAGGCTGCATCTCTCAGCTGTTTCAGAAGGAGGCTGTTTCTGGGGCACATGTACGCTCTCATCCTTCTGTGGGCAACTCACACTTAATGGCTCATTGTGATGGGGTTTAAAGGCTTGAACATTGCGGGCTAATTCTAGACAGCTGTGATGAGCCGATTTTGCTCCGCACGGCCTAAGGAGCTGGCTGAGGCTTTTTTTTGGGTTTCCATCAGAGCTCAATTTCTCCTCCCGCCAAACCTGCCTCCCTCCTCTCCCTTCTTAAGGGGGGGATACCAAACACAACCAATGGAACTCTACCAACCCCCTCCAGGCAACGCGAGAGCAGTCTCTGAATACAGGAGGAGTTCCGGCAGGCCTCCTGGGCTCCCCTGGCCCACCTGGATCCCTCAAGCTCTCCGCAGAGATCCCAGTAGGTCTTGAAAATCAAGTGGTACCTCCAGGACCAATGTCCGCAAGCCCCGAGCAAGACTTGGAGGAAAACATTAGTTCTCACTCCTTAGTGCAAAGCATTACATCCACGTCCGAAATCCTGGAAGAGTGGCCAGCGCCTGATAGCCACAGAACCTAGACCTTCAGAGAGCTGTAGGAGGAAGAGGGGGACACGCGTCCCCCCTTCTCCTGTTAGGCCGTGAGGTGTAAGCCAAGAGAGAAAAAAGCAGACGCCGGCCACACCCTCGGGGCCACCACCCCTTTCTTGTTCTCTTAACAGAACAGGAAAGGTCCATCCAGAGAGCTGGCTCAAAAGCCACAAGGAGACTTACAGAGCTGATCATGCGCACAAAGGGTGCAACTCGCCTTTTAAGTAACCGTAAGGTCCCAGTAAAAGCTCATTGGAAACTCATAAAAATAGAACACATGAATAAATACAATTATAACGCTGCCTCACAGGTCGGCTCACGCGCCCAAGCCAAAAATGTTATGTAACCACCAGGTGTCGATCTTACAAGGTTAATCGAGGCCAAATTTGTAAGTACAGAACAGGTTCGATGGCTGCAGCTAGGGTTTCTTGGGGCCCGTGCCACTCGTGCTCTGCGGTCACGTACTTCGTCTCTCTCAGTAAACTCTATCTCCCCTTCTGGTCTCTGATCTCCAATTCTTCGGTGCATCTGGGACAAGCACCTAGTGACCAGGTAACACTCCGGTCCCCCCCACCCCTCACCCCCGGCCCCCATGCACACCAGCCCTGGCGGCGTCCCCGAAGGCTGGCGGGCTGTTCCGGGGTGCTCTGGAGGAAGGGGCCGGCGGCCGCTCTAGAGGACTGTCTATCGGCTCGCACTGCACACCTCGCCTGTTTCCCATCAGGGAAACCAGGAGTGCCTAGGCCACACGCCTCCTTGGAGGGACGGCAAGGCGACACGGAAGAAGGCCCAGGAGGCGGGTGAGGGCTGCCCCCGCACCCACGGGTCGGACGGTCGGGACTCGGACACGCTCGGTGACCCAACTGCAACCTGGCCCTGGACGGGCCCAGCAGGCCGCACGGACTCACCTGTAAGCCTGTGGTCGTTTTTGGCCTCGGTGGCAGCGACACTCCTGCGGCGACACCACGCGTTCGGATAGACAGAGCGCGGAGCCCCCTTGGACCTGGGCTGGCAGCGCTTCCGAGGTGCTGGCGCTGGGCCTCCCGGGGTGGGGGGTGGAGGTCAGTCATCAGTCTGACCCCAGGAAACAGTCCTCAGTCCCTGCGCAGTCCTGCCAGGAGCCTGCGCGAGGCGCCTGCGCACGAGCTCCCCTAGAGCGCACGCGCGCAGGGCGGGTCCCGGTGCAGCCGACTGGCTGCAGGGAGGCCACGGCGCCCACGTGGCGGCCCCGGACACGGGGTTCAGCGAGCGGCCTAAGGGGTCGCGCCCAGGAGACAGAAAGGTCCGGACACCAGAGGAGCTGGCCAGGGGGGATTCCAGAAGGTTCTGAAAAACAGAAGTCCAGCCTCCTGCGGACCCGCGCTCCGAGGGGAAGTCTCCCTCCCGTCCCGTCCAGGGGCTTGAGAAACCGAGTGTGACGACGGAGCTGAGACGCGGGCAGGATGCGGGGAGTGGCCGCTGGAGCCCGAGGACTCAGCAGGTGGACACCCCCCGCCGGGAAGGCTGCCGCTGGGCGGGGCGCTGGAGTCCGCGCCTGTGCGGGGGTGTCCAAGGCCAGGGGTCCAGCCTGGAGCGCCCTGACCACCGTCAGCCCTCCCGTCTGTGCATCCGACTTCGTGGGAAGGTTGTATGATCCGTCTTAACCTCAACGTACTTTTAGACTGCTTAAAAACCAACAAACACCAAAACAACACCAACAACAAAAACCACCTAGATTGCTTCTCAAGGAAGGCTGAATAAGTTTTCTCTAAAGCTAAAAAAATGAAAAAAAAAAAAAAAGGCGATGCCTAATAAATATGCTACGTGATTAACTCAGGAAACAAAGGCCTGGGAAATTGGAGCACCAGCCTTTGAAAGCAAAGCCAACGTGGCGGGTCGCGGCTGGATCACGCGCGGTGGTGAGACCCCTGGCAGTGGTGCGAGGACCCCCCACGTGTTCTGTCACTGCGTGCTGTGTGGTGGCCCTACTGCCGGAACGCTCACTGGTAGTGAATGGGGCTGTCGGATCTGCGGGAGCAAATGACACGGTGTTTCAGCCATTCAAGAATTAGAATAGAAATAGTGGCCAGGAAAAAAAAAAAAAGAAGAAGAAGAAGGGGTTGACTCCCAAAAAACCCCCGTCACTTGAGATTCAAGTAATGGTCTAAGAAAAAAGAAGAGAAAAAAGATGGGCTGAAAGCCGTGTATAAAAACCAGAGGGTCTCCTGTGTAGCCTGCAGGTAGGCTCTTATCTTCTGCATTGGAAGTTTAGAGAAAGCCAAGGGCAAGTATGGGAACAAGCATCAGGTGGTCAAGTGCCAAAGAATATCATGTCACTAATCAAGGTGGTTTTGCTACCACTATCAGGACCGTGACTGGGGAAGAATGGGACTCTAATATCTGGGATGGGGACATATGGATTCCGTGTCCTTAGGATCTCGAACACCCAGGTTCACCTGAAGCCTGTGATCCTTCAGAAGTGACCCACCATGTCCCTGCAGGGTGAGTATCCCACTCTTATTTGAAGATAATTAAGATGTTTTTGTCCTAGAGTACCACCTTCTACTGAGGGCTCTTCCCTACTTTTTTTTTTTTTACAGGACAGGAAGTTTCTATGTACTGTTAAGCACTGAATAATCCAGCCAGGAACATAGTAGGTCTGATACAAGACAAAAGGGACTCTACCCCTAAGGGGGACCAGACTGAGACAGTATGAACTGACAGCCGCTAGCAGGCATATGCAGGAGACTAGATTCTGAGAGTGGTTATTTTGGGAACTAGGAGGGAATATTGGATAATGGAGAGGTTTTTGTTTAGTTTGGTTTGTTTTTTTGGAGCATCTTTCCAAGATTCTAGTATTTATACCCTGGCAACCACCTACATGATACTAGTTTCTAGCACGTGATGCTGGTTCCTAGAAGTATCTGTGGAACAGCGGTCCATATTGCATGACATTTAAATATCCAAATTACCATGGCACACTGTAGAGAAAGAATTTAAAAGGCCCAGGGAGGTGGCCACACGCTGCCCAGGGTGCCCTGCATCATTGGATGGCATGAATGTAAAATACTCAGCCTTTTTTTCTCCATGTGGGACACAGTTGCTGACTTGACTCTAGACCCCTCATAGGGTTGGCCAGTGCTGTTGTTGGAACCTCATAGATCACCTTTTCCCTTTGGTCTATCCTGCTTCCTTCCTCCCCTTTCCGTAGGGATTCATTCCAGTTGCGCTCCATCATAAGCGTCCTGCACACTCATCATCTCAGGGTGTGCCTCCTGCAGAAGCCAGTTTGTAATGTATGGTTACAAGCGTCTGGAGACACATTTACAGGTAAGTGAGCACCACGTGCGAATCAGCACACCCACATTCAGATTATAGAATTAAGTATCGCCGTTGCCATTTGATGAATAAAATATTGAGAGTTTCAGGTTATATACTTGTTCGTGATTAATTATATTAACTACACAAGGTCTCATGGGTTTTTTTTTGTTTGTTTGCTTGTTTTTCCTGCTACTGTTCTCTATATAATGGCTTCTCCAAAATGGATCTTCAGAAACCTCGTGGTTACACAAAGCCTTGGTAAGAGTCAAGAGAACAAAGCTTAGTGATATCCACCCTACTTAAGCCAAAGCAAAGCCACCATTATCCGTTTTAATATTGTGACAAATGGTTTTGTTCAAAAGAGATGCTGCTGCTTCCAAAAAACCCAAAAAACAACTGGAAATCACTGCCCTTCCATGACAAAATACAATTCACTGAGCGTTAGCAGAAATTGAAAGTGAATTATCATCCTGAATATCTTAACACACACACACACACATACACACACCCATTGTAGCTATTAAGAGGCACAAAATGATATTTCCTAACTTTTCTTTATCTGCATTTTAGTTAATTTTATTTTTGTTAATTCCACTGTGGTTAATTTTATCAAGATTATTATATCCTATGCTCTTGGTAATTATAATGCTTATAATAATAGCATCAATCGCTTTACTATAGTATTTATGAGTATAAATGTACTGTGAGAAAACAAACAATTTTGAAATCCAAATGGTCTAAGAATATAAATTTTGAACTGGAACATAAAATGTCTAAAATAATTTCAGTTTTTTGAGGTGCATTTAAGGTCAATGTTACAAAGATGACTGTGCACACAGAACGTTTATGGGATGCCTGGGTATCAATTATTTCATGGAGAATTATATCTTAAAATTATATTTTTTGACTCCAAATATCCCCAGGGTGATTTTCAGTAAACTGGATTTCCACTTTACAAGTATCAAATTCTTTAGATGTTTAATTTTATGTCATAGGATATATACTTTTGTATATTGATATTTTAATATAATCGAAAATAAAATAAGCCAAAATGGAACAAAACAACAAAATGTAGAGAAATAGTTCTACTCAATGAACAAAGATGATATTAAGCCCATTTGAACAACCAGATGCCCACATCTGAAGCAATTTTTATTTTGCTCACAAAATAGAAGTAACAGTCAAGTGTTAGTGTGACAGCTGAAGTACTACGTTCATGGGAAAGGAATTCCATTTTCAATATTTCAGAAATCCTAACTTGGTTTATATATTTTCAAAAGTTTTTGAGGAAATAATCAGAATATCAGAAAAAAAGAGGTTATCGGGTGTAAAGTACAAAAACTTCAATTTCAGCAAACCTCAAGACTTCATGTTTCTGAATCAGAAGGTCAAATACTTAAGCAAGATAATCTTTGAGGTTCAATTTGAGAGAGGTATCCACCTTTGATCCAGTCATTGTGAACAGCAGGAGTATATTACAAGTATAGCTACTAGGTATCCACCTAAATGACCGGTGTTGAGAGTAAACTTTGCAGAGAGAGGGAGTCAAGGTGAGCTTGGAAAATAGTTTATAAGAGATATGTTCAGGTGAAGAAAGAGAAAAGAGTTACAGATGGAGATGGAGAGAAAGGTCAGTAGTTTCTCTTCATTTGATTAATTAATTTTGTTATTATTTTTTAATTGAAGTATAGTTAACACACAATGTTACATTAGTTTCCGGCATACAACATAGCGATTCGACAAGTCTATAGGTTATGCAGCGCTCATCCCAAGCAGAGTTATTCGGTGTCACCATCCAATGCTGTCTGACAATACCATGTGCGGTATTCCCTGTGCTGCGCCTTTTATCCCTGTCACCTACTCAAGGAATTTCTCTTTCAGACCCAGAGAAATCTAGAATCCATGCTAGATGATGATCACTCCCTAGGACCATACCTTCACTTCTCCGTCTCCTTTGTTAACTACTGCAGTAGCTTTCTAACTACCCCAGGCTCCGCTCTTAATTCTCTTCACTTTGTTTTCAATAACAGACAAAGAATGTGCTTCTAAAATTGCAAAAGAATTATGGCATTTATTTCCCTAAAACTTCTTAAGGACTTCCCACTGCCCCTGAGAGCAATGACAGAAATCCTTAGTTAAGTAACGTTAAGTAATGTCGTAGACTTCTCCAGCCTCGTTTGCTTACATATTTTTCCTTGCTCAATGTGTTTTATCAAGGTGACTTTCCTCAGTCCCTACAAACTGGGTGTGTGATTTCCTCTGCCCCCTTTCTGAATTCATTAACTCCTACTTCTCTTCATCTCTCCACTCAATTCTTAAGCTCTTCTGGGGCCCTTCCATGATCCCTACAGACCATATCTGATTCCTGATCTACACTGTCAACTCTTGATTTTTAAAAAATGTCTATCTTTCCTTATTACAAAGTTTTCTGTGCTCAGTTAATGTCGGACTCCACTAATAAACCGCACATTCCGTGAAGGCAGACCATAGGTCTATTTTTATTGCCTTTCTGGTTTTTCCATCCAGCACAGAAAATCTCAACAAATGTTTGGGTGATCACATGAGTGATTAAGTAAATAAAAATAATTGCTTCTTATCGTATGAGTATTGGATCCAATCGAATCCTAGTTCACATGGGAGTTCTTAGGTTAATCTAATCATGAATTTATTTCCTGTTCCCAGGAATAAAACTCAGAGCAGAGGCTCCCAAAAAATAAACAAATAAAGAGGACGAGGAGCTCTTGACACAAGAAATAATCCAGAGCCACACTTTGTATGATCCCATGGTACATTATACATGGTCTCTGTAAACGGTGCCCCCTGGAATAGAGAAGCCATACCCAAAGCTCCTATAGATTCCTGACTCTATATGATGGGTAAAATACTGGTAAGTTTTACTACTACTTCCTATCTTTTCTGGGCCCAGTTTTTAAAAATAAAGGCAAAGGTAGGGGAGAAGAAAGGGATCCCTAGCTAAAGAGGAGAGATTATATTTTATGGCCTATTCTAATGCAGGTGGTGTAATGCAGCTGATAGTGGGTGCAGAAACAGTGGGGCATTTTCCTACTAGTTTGCAAGTCCTTGAGGAATGAATCACATGCTTATATTTTATTTTATTTTTTCGTATGCTTATACTTTAAACATAAATGCAAGATGTATGGTTATTATAACATTTTATCAGCTGGATTTATAGTTAAGATTTCAGGCCACAACTCAACTAGGGGGATGTCTAGTGACCAAAGAAAAGATTTTGTTATAAATTGGTATTTGGCGGGAGAGCGCCAACCCACAAACGGAGTTTCAGGGACTCCTGACAGGCTAACAGTGGTACGTGTTGCTATAGAAATGAGGGGGTAGTAAGTAGCCCTGGGTGTGGAGAGGATCCATTTGGATTGAGGTGTTTATGGATATACATACTCCACAGTATTCATTTTTCTTAAGACATTAGATGGATAATCAAGCACCTTAACGCGAAAACAAGTTCTGTATTAATGTTTATCATCAACAATATAACTATCGCCATAATCATTTTACCTAAAACCCATTTCTGTCACTTAGATCAGAATGTATGCCTGTTTAGCTGCGTGGGGCCTTGAAAGGATTGCCTTGATAAAAGACTAAAAACAAGAAAAGCTTGATTTAAAGGTTTGGCAGAACATTCTGTTCTCCCAGCCCCTGCCAGAATCATAGGGGTAGGCAATTCAACATATGAAACCCCATCCAAATATAATAGTCCCTAGATACAATATAACATGATAGTTCCCAAATATGTAACATAGGATATATACTATATCTATGTTATATATACTATAATATATATACTATATATAAATATATATTTATATGTTATATACTATATTATATTTATATATTGTATATTTTATTAATATTATTTATAATTAATATAAAATATATAAAATTTATAATATTAATTATAATTATATAAAATATAATTAATATATTATATATTAATTTATATATTTATATATTATATTATATATACTATATATAAATATATATTTATATATAGTATATAATAGCATACACAATATACAATATAATATATATACAATAATGTAACATATATATAACATATATAATAATGTAACATATATAGTATATATATACTATATATAGTATATATATACTATAATAAATATATATGAATATATATAGTATATATAACATAGCATATACAATATACAATATATAATATAATATATGCAATAATGTAACATAATAGTCCCCGAATATGATAGCTTCCAATATTAATATTTCCCTCCTAAAACCAGAAAAAAACAACTGAATTCCAAAACAACTCTCAGGGATGCAATTTTTGAAATGGTGTATTTCTGAGGAAAAAAACACAAAGATCTTGTTATAATTTAAGAATAATAGGTAAAAGTCACAAATGATTACATTCATCTTTATTTTGTCCCCTAAATAAAGGAAGGTACAAAGACATTAACTATATGGTAGGTATTGGGGAAACTTCAAGGTAGTAATGAGGCATTTAAAGAGGGTATCCTGGAATAGCATTACACATAATATGGCATTTAATCCTCCTATGTATCTGGTAAAGTAGGTTATACTCTGCCTCTATTTTATAGATGAGGAAAACTTACCCATGGTCACTCACTAAGTGAAGAAACCAGGATTCAAACAAAACAAAAACACCTCACATTCATAGCCACTATTTCAGAAATGATCTGTATTACCAGTGATGTTAATTAGTAGAAATTAAATGTGTTATGCCAGTAATAAGGCAAGGGCTTTAGGATAAATAAACAGAATGAAGAAAAGTGATTGCAAACACAAGAATAAGGTAAAGGAAGGATAGATTTGGACCACACACTGTGGAGCTAAGACTATTTAAGACTAAGGGGTGCCTGAGTGGCATAGTCAGTTAAGCGTCTGACTCTTGATGTCATGAGATGTTCATGAGATTGAACCCCACGTCAGGCTCTGCACTGACAGCGTGGAGCCTGCTTGGGATTCCCTCTCTCCACCTTTCCCAGCACCTCCTCTGCTCCTTCTCTCTTTCTCTCTCTCTGTCTCTTTCTGTCTCTCTCAAAAGAAAAAAACTTAAAAAAAAAAACAAAAAAAACAAAGAGACTAGGACTGAACTGTGAAGGCACCAGTCCTAGGAATCCCACTGTACAAGAACTTCATTGCTGCTTAATTATATCATAGTTAGAGAAGTCACATGTGAGTTTGGAGAATAGGAAATAAAGAGCCAAGAGTAGAAGAAGACTATGGAAGGAGTTTGGGAGAGGTTGTATTTGGGGTGGGATAAAGGCATGAGATCTCAAGACATCAATTTGAGAAATAATTGAAAGGCAAGACCTAGATGAGAAAAACGAAAGGTAGTCTGTGGAAATCGACTGCTGACAACTTCTTAAGGACCATAGAATTTAAAATTCCCCTTATTCTTGTATTAACATTACTTCATTTGTTCTATTAATTCATAAAAGTAAATTCCATTATAGGGATACATTAAAAAAAAGAGTTTATGCCTCTCAAGAGATTGATACGAATGATAAATGCAGTTACCTACCCATATACCAGTGTTTAGGATCATCTGTAAAGTCACAGCTGGTATTTTTTTTTAATGTTTATTTATTTTTGAGAGAGAGAGAGAGAGACAGAACTTGAGCAGAGGAGGAACAGAGAGAGAGGAATACACAGAATCTGAAGCAGGTTTTAGGTTCTGAGCTCAAACCCATGAACCGTGTGATCATGACCTGAGCTGAAGTCAGACGCTTAACCATTTCAGCCACCCAAGCTCCCCCACCAGCTTGTATTTTTAATACTCTAATTTAAAAAAATTTTTCACCTTCCTTGACTCTCAGCTTGGTTCTAATTGATATGTGGAATTTATTTAATTTATTGAAGTCTTATAAAATCTTGGCACTCTGATAAGTGCTTTTTTTACAGAGATCATTCTTGCCTTCATTCATTGATTAAATAACTTGATTACTTTCAATATTGTAGATGTTATGTATGGTCCTAGGGATACAAAAGGGAATGGCCACATGTGTTATTCCTTGATGCTTTTGTTCTTCTGCTCTTTCTATGAAGACAATTCCTGTTCTCTCTCAAATAAGCAAACACTTACCATTCAAGACCCAGCTCAAAAATCACTACATGATTATAATATTGGATCTTTCTAAGGTACTATAAGTACATGAGGGCAGTATCTTTGTCTGATTTATTTTTATTCCCAATGCTAAGAAAACTATCTGAAACCAGTTATGGTAAAGAAATATTATTTGAATGACATATAAAGATGAATGAATGAATGAATGAATGAATGAATGAATGATTAAGAGAAGTAGATGCTGTTCAGGTGGTTAATTGCCTATCCCAGAAGGCAGATGATTACCAAACTGAATCCAACCATACATTAAAAAAAAAATCATTTACCATGATCGATGGATTTACTCCTGGGATTCAAGGGTGGTTTGGTATTCACAGATCCATCAATATGATATATCACATCAATAAGAAAAGGGATAAAAAATGGTTTCAAAATATGCAAAAAAGCATTTGACAAATTATAACATCCATTCATGATAAAAACCCTCAACAAAGTAGGTCTAAAGGTAACATACCTCAACATAATAAAGGCCATATGTGAAAAACCCACAGCTAACATCATATTCAATGGTAAAAAAGATCAAGAACAAAGCAAGAATGTCCACTGTCACCACTTTCATTCAACACAGTACTGGTAGTCCTACCACAGTAATCAGACAAGAAAAAGAAATAAAAGGCATACAGATTGGTAAGGAAGAAGTAAGACTTTCACTCTTTGCAGATGACATGATACTATATATAGAAAACTCCAAGCACTCCAGCAAAGAATTATTGGAATTGAAATATGAATTCAGTAAGGTCATAGGAGATAAGATCAATATACAGAAATCCATTCCTTTTCTATACACTAATGATGAAGTACCAGAAGAGAAATTAAGAAAACAATCCCATTTGCAATTGCACCAAAAATAATAAAATACCTAGGAATAAAATTAAGATGGTGAAAGACCTGTATTCCAAAAACCATAAAACATCGGTGAAGGAAATCGAAGACAACACAAATAAATGGAAAGACATCCATGCTCATGGATTTGAAGAACAAATATTGTTTAAATGCCCATACTACCCAAATTACAGATTTAATGCAATCCCTATCAAAAATACCAACAGCATTTTTCACAGAGCTAGGGCAAACAATCCTAAAACTTGTATGGAACCACAAAGATCCTGAATAGCCAAAGCAAAGTGAAAAAAACACAACTGGAGTATTCCAGAGCTCCAGTTATATTATAAAGCTTTAGTAATAAAAACAATATGGTACTGTCACAAAAATAGATACATAGATCAACGGAACAAAGTAGAAAGCCCCAATATAAACCCACAATTATATGGTCAGTTATTCTTCAACAAAGGAGGAAGAATATGCAATAGGAAAAACAATTCTTCAACAAATGGTGTTGGGAAAACTGGACAGCTACATGCAAAAGAATGAAACTGAACCACTTCCTTACACCATACACAAAAATAAACTCAAAATGGATTAGGGACCTAAATACAAGACCTTAAACCATAAAAATCATAGAAGAGAGTACAGGCAAGTGTTTTCTCAGACATTGTTCACAGCAATATTTTTCTAGATATGTCTTCTGAGGCGAGCAAAACAAAAGGAAAAATGAACTACCAGGACTTCATCAAAGTATAAAACTTCTCCACCACAAAGCAACCAACAAAACTAAAGACAACCTACTGAATGGGAGAACATATTTGAAAATGACACATCTGATAAAGGACTAGTATTCAAAATCTATAAAGGAGTTATATAGCTCAATACCAAAGAAAACCCCAAATAATCCCATTTAAAATGGGCAGGGGCACCTGGGTGGCTCAGTTGGTTGAGCGTCCAACCTTGGCTCAGGTTATGATTTCGCGTTCATGGGTCTGAGCCCCTCATCGGGCTCTGTGCTGACAGCTCAGAGCCTGGAGCCTGCTTTGGATTCAGTGTCTCCCTCTTTCTGCTTTTCACCTGCTAGCACTCTGTCTCTGTCTCTCAAAATGGGCAGAACACATGAATAGACCTTGGGATGCCTATAGTCAAAACCACAAGTGTTGACAAGGATGTAGAGGAAAAGGAACCCTCATGCACCATTTAGGAATGCAAACTGATGCAGCCACTGTGGAAGACAGTATGGAGGTTCCTCAAAAAATTAAAAATCGAACTACCATAGGATCCAGGAATTCCACTACTGGGTATTTACCCAAAGAATACAAAAACACTAATTTAAAAATATATATGCACTCCTATGTTTATTGTAGCATTATTTATAATAGCCAAATTATGGCAGCAACCCAAGTGGCTATCAATAGTTGAATGGATAAAGAAGTGGTATACACACACACACACACATACACATATACACAGGAATATTACTCAGCCATAAACAAGAACGGAATCTTGCCATTTGCAACAACATGGATGGATCTGGAGAGTATAATGCTAAATGAAATAAGTTAGTCAGAGGAAGACAAATACTGTATAATTTGACTCATATGCAGAATTTTAGAAACAAAAAAGAGGAAAGCCAAAACAAAACAAAAATATAGACATTTAACTGTAGAGAACAAACTGATGGTTACCAGAAGGGAGGTGGGAGGATGGGTGAAATAGGTAAAGGGGGTTAAGATTGCATTTGTCATGATGAGCACTGAGTAAAATACCAAATTGCTAAACCACTATATTGTACACCTGCTATTAATGTAACACTATATGTTAACTCTGCTGGAATTTAAATATCATAAATTTAAAAAGAAGGCAGATGATTTCATCATAGTATGGTATGTGCACAAACTGATAGGAGAGAACAATGAACTAAGCACAAATTAATACAATATGGCAGAGGGGGTAGTTGTCTCAAGTGGAGTGATTAGGAAAAACTTCCCAGAGGAGGTCGTTTTGACTATGGCACATGATGGAAAATTAGGAGTTAACTGGGGAAATAAGGATGAAGGAATAACTGAGAAGAGAAATGGTTTTTATAGGTTTTCCTTGCTAACACTTTGGGCACTCCAGAACTTTTATGACTGTAAGTATGTGCTATCACTCTGCCCCACCTCCGCATCAGCCACCCTTGGGTGAGATGAAGAATATCTGTGTTTATTGAGAGCCTCAATTATATGCTAGATACATAGACACATGCATACATACATACATATATGCATACATACATAAATACATATATTCTAGATACATAGATTTTTTTTAATTTCTTAAAGTTTATGTTTGAGAGAGCGAGAGAGCAGGAAAGGGGCAGATAGAGAGACACAGAATCTGAAGCATGCTCTGGGCTCTGAGCTGTCAGCACAGAGCCTGACACAGGGCTCAAACCCACAAACTCGAGGTCATGACCTGAGCCGAAGTCAGATGCTTAACTGACTGAGCCACCCAGGTGCACCCACAGACAGACAATTTTAATCCATATGCTGCTTTTGCATTTGGGAGTTGAAGGCCCAGAAAATAGAAGGTCTTGACCAGACTCCTCAGTTGATATGTGATTTCCCTGAAGGTTTGTGCCTTTGCACTACCTACAACAAATCTTGGAAATAGATATAGTTATACATTTAAAATGTGTTTTAAGATTTAAATTGAATTCATATTCTGAAAAATACATTTTATTAACTGCCAAACCTGGAAGCTTATCAAAATAAATAACTTTACTTCAGCCTCACCAACCCTTTATCTGCATTATTAGAAATCATGAAGTAGTCTTAGAATATTTCTTAGATATTGCAATAAACTCTCAAATTACTTGGTTTTGAAGTTCAAAGAGTAAATTTTCTAATATCCACTGGTACAGTTATCTGAACTGACTACAAGTTATGTAAATGCCGTACAACTTCTTTAACCTCTCTTGTGTTGTGGACTCAAATCAAAACAAGAAGGCATTGAGGGGACATTCACATTGGCCTATGTCAAGATGTACTATAATAAAGAAGAAACCTAATTTGTCCATGCAAATGGCCTCATTCCATAGACTTTTAAGCATCTCCTTCGTGCTTTGGAACTTGAGAAAAATAAATTAACACCCAATAAGACTGATATTAATGACGAGGAACAATAAAGAATGGCATTTAATAAGAACACCCTGTCCCTCAGATGAAAGCAATCTGAAAACACCAATCCAATTTTGATTAGAGTACAATTTCTGGTTTTGAGGTTAACAGTTTGAAGAAAATTATCTATAATTAGGGTTTTCAGAAATATGCAAATAAGAAAATGACACTAGATACAAAGTCTCATAATAGAAAAGACTCAAGTATGCATTTAGAAGGAATAATTCCAGAGACTGAGCAAAAGGTCGAGAAAAACGTTTTAAGGAGATGCACCATAGTGGGACACACTGATCATCTGTTGACCTTATCAGACAATACTGACCCCATCTAATAGCATAAATCATGAAGTAAGAAATGATACCTTCTGCTATGGCCATGCCACTTAACCAGAAAATAGATTTCCTTCTATTTGGATATATTGTCAGACGGTAATTCAATTTCTCTTGGGAAAATAGTCGAAGAAAAATGCAAAGGAGAAATTCTCTTTTTTATTTACTGGATAAGTCGATTGAAAATGATCAAGTTGCCAAGCTATAATGAGATCCTGACTTGCTTTTGAATCACAATTATGTAAAGTTATAACTGGGATTTTAGCCTATTTGTAGGAGTTAAAGATGAACTGTAATCCACAGTCTCTTCTGATTTGTTGAATTCATTTTATTTTATTATTTTTTTTGCCCTTAGCAACGTTATTCATAATAGCCCCAAACATGAAATAACTCAGATGTCCATCAATAGGAGAATGATGAAATCAACCATGACATATATGTATATTAGAATATTATTAAAGTCACTCAGCCACTTGTTGACTGAGCAGAGATATGATATGACTTATTTATTCACTCCTCGTCTTTCCTCACCCTCACAAGGTGAGTTTTCCAAATCTCATCTGCATCTCTATACACTTTTCTGGAGACACAGACCTGTGACTGAGACATGGTGGTTTTAGGCTTCCCGTTCTAAAACTCTTCCTTCCTTTTGCGGAGGGAAGTCCCCACCATTTTATGCATTATTGCCTCTAAGAACTTGTGTCTACATCTGGTCCCTGAGATTTGGGTACAACCATTGCCGGGACCAACAGAGGAACCACTTCTGTTCCCAGCAGGAAAGGACCTGACCATTCAGGGGTCCTGGCAATCCTGTGTCTTACTTTTACCCAAGTATTTTTTCTTTTAATTTTCTCTTTTAGTGCTGTTATACATGGTATTTAAAAAAAAATTTTAATGTTTATTTATTTTTGAGAGAGAGAGAGCACAAGCGGGGGAGGAGCAGAGGGAGAGGGAGACACAGAATCCAAAACAGGCTCCAGGCTCTGAGCTGTCAGCACAGAGCCCGATGCGGAGCTTGAACTCACCAACCGTGAGATCATGACCTGAGCCGAAGTCGGACGCTCAACCGACTGAGCCACCCAGGTGCCCCGCTGTATGTGGTATTTAAAAAAAATGACCTGGGTGGCGCAGTCGGTTAAGCGTCCGACTTCAGCCAGGTCACGATCTTGCGGTCCGTGAGTTCGAGCCCCGCGTCGGGCTCTGGGCTGGTGGCTCGGAGCCTGGAGCCTGCTTCCGATTCTGTGTCTCCCTCTCTCTCTGCCCCTCCCCCGTTCATGCTCTGTCTCTCTCTGTCCCAAAAATAAATAAACGTTGAAAAAAAAAATTAAAAAAAAAATGTTTGCACGCCAATTATTCATTGATAATATGTAAGAATGGAATCTACTTTTGTTAATATTAACCTTGAATTCTGTGATCTTACTATATTCACTTATTGGTTCCAGGAATTGTTGTTGTTAACTGTTTTGGATTTTCTACATAGAAAATCATATTATCTGTGAACAAGATCATTTTATTTCTTCCTTCTCAGTATGTACATCTTGCATTTCCTTTTCTTATCTGGTTATACTAGCTAGGACCTTCTTCATAATATAACATGTTAGAATATAATAATATTATATATATTATATATAATGTAATATTCTTCATAATATTAAGTAGGAGTTGTGAGAGTGCCTTTTTTCCAGTTTTAGGGGAAGAGTATCTAGTTTCTCATTAAGAATGGTGTTAGCTATAGGGTTTTTGTAGGTTTCTTATAACATGAAGGAAATTTTCATTTCTAGTTTGCTGAGAGTTTTTTTCATGACTAGTTGTTAGATTATGTCGAATGGAATTTTGCCTCTATTGATGTGACCGTATGATTTTTTTTCCCCTTCAGCTTGTTGACATGATGGATTACATTAATTGGTTTTCAAATGTGGAATTATTCGTGCACACCTAGAATAAATCTCACTTGGTCATAATATGCCATAAATGCCATAATTATTGAATTCAACTTGCTATTATTTATTGAAGATTTTTAATCCATGTTGATGAGCAATATTGGTCTATGGCTTTTTGGTTTTTGTTTTGCTTGCATTTTCTTTACTTACTCTTTGATTTAGAGTAATTCTGGCTTTGTAGAATAAATTAGGAAGTGTTTCCTCTGCCTCTGTTTCCTGGAAGAGATTGTGGAGAACTGGAATAATTTCTTCCATATCATTTTTAGTGTCATCTACATGTCAAAGAATCTTATAAACTTCTTCCCAGGCTAAAACTTCCCGAGGTGCGTGGTGTTCTCACAATCAGTGGCATGAGAAGGGGACCCACTGCCTCTTTGAGCGAGCAGCCAGAACCTGATGGTTGCCCCGAGACTGCTAGTTTCCGCAGGTGCAGCTTCTGGGAGGATGAGCCAGACATGAGGTTGAGGGAAGCCATGCTCAGCTGGGAGCCACAGGGCCCATCTGCGTCTTTCCGTACCTGTGTCTCATCTTTACAACCTTGGAGAATAATGACATCTGCCTTACTTCTTCCCTCCGAAACAAGAGTACATTTTTTTTTTTTGGCCAATTCTAAACTAGATTATGCCTACAGAGAAGGGGCATCAAGGAAACGTAGGTCCCAGTCTTAGGTCGACGTAACGCAGTCTTATCCGCAAAGTGAAAGAACTTACCTAAGGTTGCCTCAGTTAACATTTCATATTTCTCTTACTTTATCCTGAATGATAAGGCTTTCTCTCTATATTTATGACCCTTCCATGCACTCAGAGAAGGAGGAGGATTACTTTTATGGGTAAAGATGAGTGTAATATTTGACCAAGTATTAGAGGGAATAAATATCGCTTTGAGGTGAATATTCTGTTTGATTTTTCTCTCTTGTGTCACCTTGTCATATTTATCGGTACTACTCAATATCCATGTACTCAGTGTAATAAAATGAGCCTATGAACAAGCAGGGGAGATGGTGGTAAAAAGGAAAGCTTTTCCAGTAGAACACTAATTTCTATCAAGTAAACCTTAAGGACTCTGTCCCTCTAGGATTTAAGGGAAAATAAATGTTTTCTCTAACTTTGCTCCCATCTACCCACCGACCCCCTTTAATCATATGAATGACAAGAACTCTTGGACAAAGTAGGTTCTGATTTGGGAGAATTCCAACGTTTATACTATTTTATTCCTGTCCAATCTGCTCAAGGCTATTGACCGCTTGGCGGAGGAGACAGGGTGGGTGAGCAGGGTGGATTAACCCCTTTTTTAATATTGAACAAAGGATGATAAGAAATACCACATTTCTACCTTAAGTTCAAAAAGACATACTGGGCCACTTTTTTGTAGAAATTGAATGCTGAGAGGGCACACATATCATAGCAGACAGTGAAAAAGGTCCTTCCTCCTGTCTTTTCTTTGTAGTGGTCAGAGTGATAAGGGCCAGGGAATGAGTCTCTGTAACAGAGGAGGCCAGGCCTGGTTTCTTTGAACTTCATACAGCCCTCTAGGCCACAGGGCAGCTGTCCTGGCCTGGTAAGATCTCAGAAGGCAAGCAACTTTCCGTCTTTCCTGAATTTCTGTTTCCTGCTGTGTGCATGTGTTTCCCTTTCATTGGAGTGAAAAGTGCATGCTACCTGACTTGGGTCATGAGAAACCTGCAGAGCCAGATTTACAGCTGCTTTTGTTCCAGGGCATTCCTGTGCATCCAGCTCAGGATGAAATAGCTTCAATTACTGGAGCTCTGAAGGGAGTCTCGGGCCACAGACTTCCCAGTAAGAACTATTAACATAGTGGGTCTTTACGCTTATCTCTTCTCTTCATGAGATTGATTTGGATAGAATTCTGACACCGTGGTGGTCCTTTATGAGAAATTTCATCAATAGTTCGGTTAGGGTCTCACTGTTGTGGTCTCTCAGGGTTATGAGGCCACACTCGATGGTGTAAAAAGTATGATTTTTTTCCCAAGTTTTGTTTTGTTGTATAAACCGTCTCAGGAACATGCAGGACTGGTGCAGCGGGGTCAGCAGGGGGGCAGGCACCACTTCACAGCTATTAATACACATTTTTCCCCCATTTAGAAATGAGAAACCTAAGACTGAGATAGAAAAATAATAAATTCCCTCTTTCCCCACAGCTATGAAGTGGTTTAACCAGGATTCAAAGGCAGGCCTCTGTCTGTAGTGACTGTTAAATTACAAATGTTTAAATTTGTCCCTACGATTTAAGAGGACATCTCCGGAGGCTCACATTTCCCCATCCAGAATGGGGTTCCATGAGGGCACTCCTTCACAAAGTAGACATTTTAATATACTTACGGATTTTCACCTAGTCATAGTTATAACTTATCTTTTTGTATCGGAATATATAACTTAAGAAAATCCATTCTCTCAACTAACGTATGGTGGGAAAACCAGGCATTTCCAGCCCGTGTTTTCCCTCTGTGAGGATATTAAAGACGTTAAGAGTTGATGGGACACCTGAGTGGCTCAGTCAGTTAGGTGTCTGACATTGGCTCAAGTCATGATCTCACAGTTTGTGAGCTCAAGCCCCACATCCAGCTCTGCGGTGACAGTGCAGAGCCTGCTTGAGATTCTCTCTCTCTCCCTCTTGCTCTGCCCCTCCACCACTTGTGCTCTGTCTCTCAAAATAATCAGGTAAACTTAAAAAAAATTTAAAAATCCAAGAGTTGAGTATATGGAGATTTTAGGAAATACAGTTATTTAAGCCTTATTTTGGAAACAAGGATGAATATCCCTTCCCCATGTTTTGCTTTTAGAAACTTTTTGGCATTTTAGAGGTACTTTCTTACTGTATTTGGAATCCACACAAAGGGTCCAAACCGTAAAGTGACGTGAGGATGAAAGATTGAGTGCTTTGATGTGAATTATACGTTTTGCTGACAGAGTACCTTTCATCCAAGAACGCAGAGCCATCCCCAAGAAAAGGCATTCATTCTTCCAACGCCCCTTTGAGGCTGCTAGAACCTACTTACAGCTGGGGAAGCAGAGGCATAAACAGGGAAAGAGAAAGACTGAAGCTGTATTTCAAAAGCAGAGACACAGTCCCACTGGACACCCCAACTTTCCATTCTGCTTTGCTCCTGCAACTGGAACTCTCTGTGCTTGGAACGAGAAGCTTAGGAAGGAAGGTGTGATTTCTCCAAGAGCTTCATATTTAAAGGCTCAGTTTCTGTACACACCACACCAGGCTGTGAAATGATGCTAGAAGAAATAGCAGCAGGGAGGAAGTGAGAAACCGATGGCTTTGTAGAAAGGTGGCAATCTGCTTCCTCAAAGACAGGAAGTGGAGTAGCAGTGAAGGAATCTCTGTTAGGTGAACCCAAGCCTTCAGAGTCAATTTTCAAGTGCAGTCTTGATTCGAGGTTGATTTCAAGTTGATTCTGCTTCAACTCAGTCTTGGAAACGCTTTCATTCCCTGCGGAATCAGTGAGATGCTTGTTCCTTCCCCTGGACCACCGCAACAGCTCCCTGCCTGATTCCTGTGCCCCAGTGTCTCCCTTTGCCAATACCGTTTTCAACTACAGGCAAAGAATTAAAAGAAAATGTTCTTTGTACTGAAAATCATTTCTTTTTATTAAATAAAATGTATTTGGCTGAACTATGTGAAAGGAAATTGCAGACAACAGGGTATTTCTCTCCTAAATAATTCAGCATGCGTCTCCTAGTAATAAGGACATGTTCCTACATACCCGTAAAACCTCTATCACACCAAAGAAAGGCAATAATGATGCCATATTATCTAATATTCATTCCATATTCATGTGCCCTAAATTGCCCACCCAGTGTCTTTTCCCCCCCAACTTTACTGAGGTATATAATTGATATGCCAAAACTGCATGTCATTAATATATAAAATTTGGTGAGTTTGGATATAGGAATATCATCACCACAATCATTGGTTGATCTTTTTGCAGAGACGGTAGGTGGAAAACACTTTTGCTTGGGACAGAGCTACCCTAACTAAAGTGGCCTTAGCATAACTTTCTGTCCACATCAGTTGACATTCCACTCTAGATGATCACTGATTCCACTTAAACTACTATTTATTATTTGCTACATATACTGCTTCATAGATTCCTATCGTGTTAAACTTTCTGTTCTTCTCCAGACACAAGCAGAACCTTCCACCCCTCTGTGATTTGAGGACCATCATTTCCTCAGCCTGCTAGGTGCTTTCCTACCGTTTGCTCCTTTGTCTGGCAAGCCATTGTTCAGATTTAATACTTTTTGTTTGTAGATCATCTCAGTAGTGGAGATCATCTCACTTGTACCGCGGTGTGTGTGTGTGTGTGTGTGTGTGTGTGTGTGTGTGTATTTTTGTCCAGGCATTTATTTTTTTTTTATTACTTGTAGTTTTGCATAATGAGCTTCCCTATTTAGCTTATTGGGGAGGAAGAAGTTTCCCTTGACCCTTTTAGGGTTCCTGGCTTGGTCTGAAATGTAAACTGACAAACACAGATTAAAAAGCAGAGAAATGTATTTAATATAAGTTTTATCTGACATGGGAGCCTTAATAAAGAAATAAGGACCCAAAGAAGGGTTTAAAACTGAGTATTCTAATGCTAAATTTGATGAAGCATGGGCAGTCTTAGAGAAATAAGAGGTCAAAGGGTATGACCTGAGAGTAGAAAATTGAGGGAAACTTAGCAAAGCCTGTTCACTTGGATTCTTCTCAGTGTCCCTTTGTCTGTGGAGATAAGGATGATTCTTTTCGCTGGGTATAGGGTGGGCATCTCTCACGTGAAGGTTGCATGACCTATTTCAGGGAAGAAGTGTGGGGGAAGGTCAGGGTGATGTTCCTGCTTCTGCCATTTTCTCAAATTCCTTCAGCCTAAAATATTCAGTATGCCAAAGTCCCATGTTTTGTAATTGTGCATACTGAAACCCATCAACATCTAATATCCTTTGTGGCAATACCACAACTTATTCACTTTTGTATTCTCTGTGTGGGTCTCTGCCTGGCACAGAATAGGGCTGGTCATTCAACAAATATCTATAAATAATTCATTCCCATGAGAAGCACCCAATCCGATATTTTGTGCTTGTGTAACAGATACTGTTGGTGTGCATTCATATCTCAACATTCAGTGTCCCACACGCATCACTGGCTTCCTACTGCAAGTTCCTACAGTTCTCTGCCAGATGCCTTTCTTAGGTCATAACAACATAGAGTAGCCATGACCAGGCGATGGATCCTGCGGGAGTGGCTCTAAGTCATCATAAATGTGGAGTCGCTATGTTAATACCTCAGTCTCCTCTCCCTTTAGTGGGAAAAATGTTCGAGAATGTTTTATGCGGTCTCTGGAGGTCAGCAGAGGGATTGGGCCCCTACTTTCCAAAGCAATAATCTACTCACTAGTCCACTCTGTATTGGTGTAAGAGTCTGGCTCACTCCTTCTTCCGTCTCACCTCTCTAACTCCCCACTTCCACACCAGAGCTTTTCAAGTCCCTTTACCTAATAATTGCTTCCACTAAAATTTTTGCCCAGGGACCTGCTTCTGGGAGAACCCTCTCTGGAACAATTTGTTATTCTTAGCCCACATGGCTGTCATCATGGACTGATAAATACCAGTTACACTGAGCTGACTTCCCAGGATCTTACTTATGGAGTTTGGTAGGAAGGTGTCATGATGCCAGGTAATGGAGAATCTGTTGTGAGTTCAAACTTCAAACAGGAACTGACTCTTCTGATCAAGAGTATTCTGAAATACCTCTCTTATTGCCATAATGTGCAGGAAATAATTCATTATTCAAGAGAATATATGACAGGGTTGAGCACATGCTCAGATTAAAGAGAGACGTGTAGGGGTGCCTGGGTGGCTCAGTGGGTTAAGCGTCCGACTTTGGCTCAGGTCACGATCTCACAGTTTGTGAGTTTGAACCCCACGTCGGGCTCTGTGCTGTCTGCTCAGAGCCTGGAGACTGCTTCAAATTCTGTTTCCCTCTCTCTTCGCTCCTCTCCTGCTCACACTCTGTCTCTCTCTCTCTCACACGCACAAAAATAAATAAACCTTAATTTTTTTTTACTTTAAACAGAGATGTGTAAAGTCAATCCAAAGGCCTTAATAAGGAAAGCGGTAGTAGCTAGCATTTTACAAGCAAATTGGAGGAAAGTGAAACTTCCATAGAAGTCAGTTGAAAAATGATGTTCTTTGTACAAGGTCTTCAGTTAACATTGAGAATAAGGATTCCGAGACAAGGAAGCGATGACTTCAGCCCAGGAAAGCTCAGGACAGGCCACCAAGGCGTATCTGGAAAGAACTACACAAAGACAGACAAGTGCAAGAAAAGACCTATCCAAGCCTGATATAGTATCTGGCATATAGTTGGCATGCAGTCAATTCCAGAAGTGAATGAAGCTCATGTCTATTAGGCTCTGCTAACTAATGCTTATTTGTCAAAACGCAAACAATGTGGCACTTGCAACAGAATCACCAGGAAAAACTTGTTTGTAATGCAAATTACTGATGTTCACCCAGGATTACTGGATCTGCATTCCTCAGCAGTGGCCTTGACAAAGCAATGGCTTAATCATTACAGAAAATGAGTAGCTAATGTTTCCAATGTGTATTAATAGACACTGTTCTAACTACTTACATGTACTACTAGTTACCTTAAAATTTGTAAAATCTCCATGAAATAAGTCATGGTATTAGCTCTATCTTAGCAGTGAGACACTCTATGCGAGGAGAGGTTGAAGACCTTTTCCAAGGTTGTGTAGTTAATAGTGAAAAAGATGGGGTTGGAACCCAAGCTGTCAAGTTCTGTAATAATTGCTCTAACCCAAAATATGATGTTGCCTCTTCCTTACAATTATTCGTTGTAATACCTAGTCTGTGTACCAAGATGGTTGTAAGAAAACTCAGGATACACCTGTTAAAATGCACTTGTAAGGGAAAGGTATTCCATTAGGCACAAATAATTATTAACTTCAGGGTGAGATTTATTTATCAGGGTGTAAGAAACAAAAGCCAATGAAGAGAGAAAGGGTCTGAACAGGACAATAATAATGATCCCAATATCTGTAGTCCTATTTATTTTTTATGACCATAAAAGACACTTTTCTCTAATGTTTACCACATCTTGATCTCTTGTAGAGCCTTGGAAACCATATAGGGCAGGTACTGTTATCATTCCCACGTGATAGATGTGAAAACTGAGTCTCAGTGAAGTTAGGTGACATCTCCTGGCTGCACAGTGCCATGGGGTGGATCCAGAATATAATTTCAGCTCTGACATCTGGCTATCTACCTACAGTAGGGGAAAAGGAAGATAGGGGTGAGACAGAGGATGGGAAAGAATGGGAGTATTATTTCAGTTCAATGTTGCGTATCTGTCTATCACCAGTAAAAGAAACTTGTTGGTGGGCTCGTAGGGATACTTGCAAAGTGCGAGAAGGATAAATGACAGATTTCGAGCTATTCAGCTGGTCCTTTATAAAACTGACTGGGCTTTGGAGTTTATTAAGTCTACCGACAGACATCGTGCTACAATGCATTCTTTAGGATCTGATTGCAATGTTTCCTTTAAAAAAATTTTTTTTAATGTTTTTTTCTTTTTGAAGAGAGAGACACACACACAGAATCCAAAGCAGGCTCTAGGCTCCGAGCTGTCAGCACAGAGCCCAGCTCGGGGCTCAAACTCCCGAACCGTGAGATCAACCTGAGCTGAAGCTGGACACTTAACCGACTGAGCCATCCAGGCACCCCTGATTGCAATGTTTTCAATGCCGAATGTTTTAAGCTTGCAGGGGTTGTGCCTTGGCACACCCCAGTATTAACTTTAAAGCTAAAGAAGGCTTAGCATTCTCAGTCAAATTTAGCTCTTTAAATACAACATTTACAGGTGGTAAATGAATTTTAAACTTTCACAAAAAGACAGGAAAACCACGTATATTTCATGTTAAAATGTCTCGGTAGAGGGGCACCTGGGTGGCTCAGATGGTTAAGAGTGGGACTTAGACTTCAGGTCATGGTCTCATAGTTCCTGAGTTTAAGCCCTGCCTTGGGCTCTGTGCTGACAGCTCAGAGCCTGGAGCCTGCCTTAGATTCTGTGTCTCCCTCTCTCTGCCCCTCCCCCACTCAGGCGTGTGTGCTCGCGCTCTCTCTCTCTCTCTCTCTCTCCCCCTCTGTCTCTTTCCAAAAAACAAACATTTAAAAAATGTCTCAGTGGGTTTCCCTCCACATATTTTTAAAATGTAACATCCCCCTCCTTCTTCTTACATCGCCCGTCCACACACTCACATCTGTGCAAATCCTTGTAGGTCCCAAACTTACCATCAGCATTGAGTATTCTGTATCTGTTCCTCCTATTTCTTTAGCCAGGAGGGGTCTCTTCTTTGTCAATCTCCGCATGTCCCTTCAACTAATTGCTCCGACATCACCTTTGAAGGATCTCACCGTCTCTTCTCTCTCCACTATAAGGTTCCACAAAGAAATGGACTCTACCTCTAAACCAAAATGGTTGGATTCTCTGGGATCCTGATGCCACACTTCACCCCCCTCTCACAGGCGTTTGATTGTGAGCAAGCCTTTGCCTTTCTCATTTCGTCGTGTGCTCTTTGAGGGCAGGAGCTGTCTCGTGTGTTCCTAATAAAGCCCTAGCGCCGGCTGATAGGGGCTGGGTTCCCAGGTTGTGATGATCCAGCGTGCCCTGGATAATGATACCGTGTTTTCCCCTGCCTCTTAATGGAACCATTTCAGCCATGGTAATGAGTTAGAAGTAGCCATCGGTTCCCCTCTTCATTGATAAACATCAGGCTAATGTGTGATTTCTTCACAGGATAATGTCCAAATGGCTAATATGCAACAAATTGCCCACAGGCACACCGTGCCCGGGTTTCCATTAAGAATTCTATAATGTGACTGCAGGTGGTTCTGCCAACCCCGAGGGAGGTGGGCACACATAAACCACACAAGCTCTTACCTCATTGCGGATTCCAGACAGGCAGCCCGAAGCCCTTGCTCATATTCTCTGAATCTTTCATTTCCGCTCCCATCCCTGCCACCTCGGCTGGCTTGGTACCCCTCTTCCCTTCAGACTCCCGCGTTGGAGGTCACTGGCCTCGGAGGAATTATAAAGCATGCTTAGTGCTTAGAATCATGTTTTGAGAAGGTGTGAGTGGGAAGTCCGTGAATACTGTTAAAAACCAGGCACAGCACGTGCGTGGAGTCATAAGGTGGGGACTAAGTTGAAGCCCCTTGTTTTATTTTGAGGCAAGGAGTCTTGCCTTTCCACGGCCGTGAACTACTGACTCACGACCTTCACGTTTGCTTAAAGTAGAGTCACAGTCACAAATGTCTGGAACCGCCCATAGAGTAAAGTAAACGAGGGAAGCCAAGCCCCTGGAGCAAAACAAGAGGGTATGTGTGGGTTGTGGCTAACGGAGGGTGTGTGGCCATCCTGATGGCATGCCGTTCAATTTTTAAACACTGTGTGGGCTAAACCAAGTATATTAATTGTCAAGTACATCCCCTGGACCATTATATTGCAATGAAAGACTAATGGGTCTACCTAAAATATTCTATGAACTCTAAAATAGGAAGGAAAAGATATCATAGCGGTCTAAAGTGATGAAAATGAGTTAAAGAAGCGTCTCTATCAAGAACTGAATCCAGAGCCACAGTAAGCCAACAAAAGGAAATAGATAAATAGGACCATATAACAAATAAACCTAAGTGTAAATTCTGTCATTTTTCTGTTTCTTTTTGCCTGTTAATTATCTATTTATGTTTTTATTTTTTAATTATTTATTTTCAAGAGAAAGAACACAAGTGGGGGAGGGGCAGAGAGAGAGACACACAGATTCCGAAGCAGGCTCCAGGCTCTGAGCTGTCAGCCCAGAGCCCACCGTGGGGCTTGAACCTACTAACTGTGAGATCATGACCTGAGCCGAAGTCGGACGCCCAACCCAGTGAGCCACCCAGGCGCCCCTAATTATATTTTTATTAATTGCCATGTGTATATAAAGGAATGGGTGTAATAATGCATTTCAGATTCAGAAATTATAAAATAAGCCATTCAGTTTAATACCAATGTAAACTTTGACATGAAAGTCCCACCTGAACCTCTCTTAAATCCAGTCATTTCTCCCCTCCTCAGAAATAGCCACCGTGCTGAGATTTGTGTTTACCACATCCTTGATTTGCATTCACCAGCAATATCTTTTTTGGTTTTTAATGTTTTTAAACTTTCCATAAATGGTAGCATACTTCATGTGCTATTTTATACCATCCTTTGTCTGCTTAACCTTATGCTCCTGATAATCATCCATGCTTTTTAAAAAAAATTTGGTTTAAAGTTTATTTATTTATTTATTTTGAGAGAGAGAGAGAGAGAGAGAGGCTGAGCGAGCAGGGAAAGCCAGAGGGAATCCCAAGCAGGCTCCACATTGCCAGCATAGAGCCCTATGCAGGGCTCAGACTCACAAACTGACCAAAACCAAGAGTTGGACACTTTACCTACTGAGCTACCCAGGCACCCCAATCATCCATGCTTTTAATTTGCCTATATTCATCCTTTTTTTTTAACTGCTATATAGGCCACTATTTATCCACCATCCAGAAGTATTGAAGAAAGTATAGCTCAGAGCATCATACACATGGTCCCTGGTGCTTTTGTGCAAGAGTTTCTCCTGGGTGGACTTCTGGGAGGGAAATGGTAGGGTCACAGGTGTATTGGACACCTTGTGCAATGTTGCACAAACTCTTGGTGTCACCTATGACTCCAGAAGTGGCTCTAATGAACAATATCTTGAAAACCGACCTACTTTGTGCTAACAAAAGGATGTATCGTGTATCTCTCATGTCCTGCCCCAGAGTTTTTTTGAAGAATCAGTGGGAAGCACCTGCAGGAGCCTGCTCACCACTCAGTATATCTTCTTGCAGGCGTGCCCTTGACTCAGGCCAACACACCCACCTGGTGTGTAACTCCAACTCTGCCAGGTAATGCTGACCGTTTTCAGAAGTTCTTGTATCTACTTACACTCTCCCCAGCAGTGCTTAGGATGTCCTGTCTTTGACGAAACATAATACTCTCAGACTCTGTGCTTTTTAAATTTACCAATCTGGTAGGTATCACGCAGTATCTCAGTGTGATTTCATCCTCCATTTCCTTGAACAACAGTGAGGTTGACCACTTTTTCACACGTTCGGGAGCCATTTAGGACTTCCTGTGTGAAAGGTCTGTTGACGGTGTTTATCTCTTTATCTACTTGTTAATTTTTTTCTAATAGAATTGAGATCGTTCTGTATAAATTTCAGGTATGTATGTTTTCAGATTTATATTTTATAAATCTATCCTGACAGTTTGCGCCTGTTTTCTCTTTTTATGTTTTTTGATGAGCAAATGTATTTAATTTATTGCCATGGGGATTATTAATATTTTCCTTTGCTTTTAGAATATTTTGGCTTGATTAAAAAGTTTTTTCCTAGCCTGAGGTTAAAAAATAGTTTTTATATTACCGTCTATAAATTGAATAATTTTGCTCTTCCCTTTAGATACTTAATCTGCCAAGAATAAATCATTTTGCATAATGCATTTTATTTTAATACAGAATACCAACTTTCCCAGAACCATTTATACAAATGTTCTTTCTCTTACTAGTCTGATATGCCAGTTATTTCATAAATGAGGACCCTGATTTTTATTTGTCCTATGAAGTTTTATCTCTATGTTATGTCAAAGATTTAATGTATTAATTTATCTAGGTTAATAATAGTATTCATTATCTGAGAAGGCACTTTCTCCTATTCTTCATCTTCTATAAAATCATCTTTATTATTCTTGACCTTTTTCATTTTTATCAACATTTTGTAGTCATCTTGTCAAAAAAATATTTTGTTGGGATTTGTTGGCAATATTTTTGAAATTATTATTGAATTTGGAAAAATTTACTTTATAATATTAAATTTTCCAATCCAGGAATATTAGTATTGCTCTCCATACTAAAGTTTTTAAAATGTATCCAATAATATTTATAATTTTTTGACAACCATGAAAACATTTTATTGTATTTACTCCAAAATTCTGTATATTTTAATTTTGTGTAAAAGTTATCATTTTTTAATGTTTATTTTTGAGAGAGAGAGAGAGAGAGCATGAGTGGTAGAGGGGCAGAGAGAGAAAGACACAGAATCTAAAGTAGGCTCCAGGCTCTGAGCTGTTAGCATAGTGCCTAACGTGGGGCTCAAATCCACAAACCGCGAGATCATGACCTGAGCTGAAGTCGGATGCTTAACCAACTGAGCTACTCAGGCACCCCAAAAGTTATCATTTTAAGTCAAACTTTAAAAGATATTTTCTGCTAAGAAGACATTATTAATTTATATATATATATATGTATACATATACATATATATATATATATATATATAAATTTTAAGTGTTTTTTTTAAGTGGTTAATCTTTCATTAATTCTACCTGTGTATCTGGGGATTATATTGTTTCTTTTTTAAAAAAAATTTTTTTTTAACGTTTATTTATTTTTGAGACAGAGAGAGACAGAGCATGAACGGGGGAGGGGCAGAGAGAGAGGGAGACACAGAATCGGAAACAGGCTCCAGGCTCTGAGCCATTGGCCCAGAGCCCGACGCGGGGCTCGAACTCACAGACTGTGAGATCGTGACCTGAACTGAAGTGGGACGCTCAACCGACTGAGCCACCCAGGCGCCCCGTGGGGGATTATATTGTTTCAAGCAACCATACCATTATTTAGGAATAGAGATTTCTCTTTTTTTTTTCATATACATTGTATTTGTTTTTATTTTCCTGTAAAACTTGCCATGATATCCAATGTAGTGATAAACAGATGTGGATATGGCATGCATCTGGGCCTTTTTTTTTCTAATTTTAGGGGGGTGTGTTCACTATTTTACCATTAAATATAAGATTTGTACTTACTTTTGTAGATATTATTCATCAGATTAATGAAGTTATATTCTCTTCCTAAAATAGCCAGAATTTTGTTCAGCTTTATTTATTTGTTTTGTTTCATTTCGTTTTCAATCAAGGGTGGTTGAATTTTATTAACTGCTTTTACTTTATTCAATTGATCATATGACTTTTTTTCTCTTTGTGAATTTGTCTTTTGAAGGAAACAACTTTTGCATTTGCATATTCTTTCAATTTTCTGTTTTATTTATATAGTATTAATTTTTGTTTATATCTTCATTGTTTTATTCTACCTTCCTGTGTTGAATTTATTCTACTCTTCACGTAAATTCCTTAAGCCAGATGCATAGATCATTAATTTAAAACTTCCTTCTCTGATATAAATACTGCATACATAAAACTACAAACTTGCTTCATAATACTGCTTTAGCTCCAACTCAGAAGTTTTTAATACAATACATTATAGTTGACTTCTCAGTATTTTCCCATTTATGTTATAATTGATTATTTGATGAGTGGGGTATCCAAAAGCATATTTTTGAAATTAATTTTTGTGCGATGGATTTTCACCAACGTTACGTATGCACAGGAATGTATTCCCTAAGATACTGATTATTTCACATTTTTGAGACTAGCTATATGACTAATATTGGTTAATTTTTGTTAATGATCTTTCTGTGCTTGAAAAGAATATGTAATATGCGATTGTTAGATGTTATATATTTTACCATTAGATGCAGGGTTTTTAGATAAAATACAGGATGCCATATTAAATTTGAGTTTTAGGGGGGTGTCTGGGTAGCTCTGTTGGTTAAGCATCAGGCTCTTGGTCTTGGCTCAGGTCATGATCTCATGGTTCATGGGATCAATCCCCACATTGGGCTCCATGCTGACAGCATGGAACCTCCTTGGAATTCTCTCTCTCCCTCTCTCTCTTCCCCTCCCTCACTGCATGCTTGTGTGTGGATGTGGGCTCTCTCTCTCTCTGTCTCTCTCTCA
Organism: Prionailurus bengalensis; assembly: GCF_016509475.1. NCBI lineage: Eukaryota > Metazoa > Chordata > Mammalia > Carnivora > Felidae > Prionailurus > Prionailurus bengalensis. The sequence goes on along the minus strand of NC_057353.1, from coordinate 77,381,568 downwards.
AAATAAATAAATAAACATTTAACATTTTTTTGAATTTTAGGGGAGCAACAAATATTTTTATTTTATGTTCCAAAATATTTGTTGTTTACCTGAATTCAAATTTGAGGAGGCATTCTATTTTTTTTCTTCTCTTGCTCAGTCTGGCAAACCTAATTAGGTCAATCCTGTTAATGTTTTTGTCTTCATCTTACACATTGTCATTTTTGTCTACTTGGTCTGTTAGTGAGAAAGAATGTCAAACCTGCCCTGTGATTGTGGATTTGTCAGTTTTCTTGTATTTGTGTCAAGTTTTGTTTTATACTCATGGAAATTACATCATTGCATACATACAAATTCATACATTTTATATGTTTCAGGTGAACTCAAGGTTTTTTTTTTCCTAAATTACTTACTGATCCTCTTGAGATCTAGTAATGATTTTTGCTTTGCACTCTATTTTCCTTGGTGTTAATATAGCCACACCAGCTTTTTATTTGTTTGTATTTCATTCATTCATTCAACACATATTTATTGAGTGTCTATTTTATGCCATACACATATCAAAGGAAAACAAAAAGTAAAAAAATTAAGTCCCTGATCTCACAACACTTGTATTCTCGTGGTACAAGGTAAACACCAACTAGTAAATCATGTACTGAATAATGTGATTATACCCATTTAATAAAGAAAAACAATCAGGGATGACAGATGGGGAGTCCCAAGGTTGGCCTCAGTGCACTCACAAAAATGTGCGGTGCAGACTCTGAGAGATGACCTGGGTATCTTGATGACTCATGGAAACATGTAATATGAACTTACAGAGTTTAGTTCTGATGATCTCAAGGAAAATCCATGTAGTGAGGTTGTCAGTATTGGAAGATGGAATAAATGGGCCCTTGATAAAATGATCCTAGAGTTACATCTTCACTTCCATTAATAATAATGAATCCTAGAGAAGGGCAAGGCCCTTTGAGAACACAAGGAATCCCTAGCTTTCTCTCAATTCTGGGCCATGGAGGAAAAGAGGGACTTAGGTATACACATAAACAGAAAGGGCAATACTAGCAAACCATAGCAAAACCCATAAAGTAAAAGTTCCCTTGCCAGTTCCAACGCTTCTGATCTTTACTCTGTGCTCTTTGCTTCTTAAATATTTATTTAGCACCTATAGAGATGGACAGTGTTTAACACTCTGAAAATGACTCTATTTCTTTTTTAATCTAAACCTTTTCTTTATAAAAAAAATACTACAGATTCAAAAAATGCATGCAACATAAATAGGCAAGTTAAAAACTGTTATAATTTGAGAATTAACATAATACCACTCAAGTCCAGAAGTTATTCATCTCAGTGCGACTCTTCGTAAGTCCCTCATGGGGTCCCAACATTCTGACTTTCTAGCGGGCCTTACTTTGTTTCTTTGACTCGATGTCATGTTTGTAAAATTCATCCATGTTCCATGGAACTGTGAATTGGTGATTTGTTTTGCGCTAAGTGTCAGTTGTGTGGTCATACCACAGTTTTACTATTGATGGCCATGTGAGTTGTTTCCAGTTTTGTGCTAACGTGAATAGTGATGCTGTGAACAGGTTTTGCACGTCTCCCAACACGTACATGCACTTTTTCATATTGGTTTCCTAGAAGTGTTGGAATGGCAGACTTATTAGGTGGTTCCATTGCTTTCTAGAATAATTATACGAAATCATCCTGCCTCCAGAAGTCGCGGAGCAATAATATCATTACTCCACATCTCTGTTGCTCTTGGCATTGGCGGGTTTACTCATTCATTCTTCATTCATTCATATTAGCCAGTTTGCTTAATATGTAGTGTTACTGAATTGTATTTCCCTGATTGCTAATGAGATCGACCACTTTCTCTCAGGTTTATTTACCATATGCATCTTCCATGTTGAAGAGCACCCTCTTTTCTGGTATGTTGTTCATTGTTTCATTATTGGCTTGTAAAAGTCATTTATATAGTCTCTAGAAGAGCTACTGTGACTCTTAATGGTATCTTCTGATGTGCATAAGCTTAAAATTTTTTTTTATGTTTATTTATTTTTGAGAGAACAGAGTGTGAGCGGGGGGGGGGGGGGGGGGGGACAGAGAGAGAGGGAGACACAGAATCCGAAGGAAGCTCCAGGCTCTGAGCTGTCAGCACAGAGCCCTCACAGAGGGCTGGAACTCATGGACTGCAAGATCATGCCCTGAGCCAAAGTCAGATGCTTAACCGACCGAGCCACCCAGGCACCCTGCGTAAGCTTTTAATTTGTCGAAGGCAAGGCTATCAACCTTTCCCTCTGCAGATAGATGGCACACGTCGTGTGTTATACAGCATGTCCTCCTTTCCTGAGGTCAAGAAGATACTGTCTTGAGGTCACGCTAGAAAGAGTGGCTGTGCCAGAGGCAAATCAGAGGTGGGGGCGTTCCAAACACTGGTTTTCTGTCACTGCCAGGAAGACGCTTGTCCCATCTGGAAACGCAGCCAAAGAAACAAAACCAAAACTTGTACCAAACAAGACCCGGAGATGAGGAGTGGTCGTTATTAGAGTTGTTCGATACGTAGAGCGTGAATAAATCATCTGTCATTTCTTATTAATGCATTAGACCCAGCGCTAGATGACCTGGGAGGCATAAACAAGGCTCCAGAGCGGTCTGCTTAGCCACATGGAGCCAATTCGGCAGCTTCGGGCACGGGGCAGTGCTCAGTAAATTATCTTTGCCCGTGAACTAAACGGCACCCCTTAAAGAGTTCCTCCACCTCACATGGATGAGCAGTTTACATCAGATAACAGATTCTTCACCTCCATGATCCCGCCTGCTGCTATTATCTCAAAGATTTGTCACTGTCTTTTCACTTACATTTCTGGATCAGGCTGAGGGATTGAATGGTTCTGAAGCATAGACAGTTTCTCCTCTGCCCGTCATCCAGACATGAATGTGCATATGGTCAACTGCCTTATGGGAAGGACCAAAGATGGCTTAGAAATGCTTTCAGGGATGCAAGGACGCGTCACGTTTTTATCTCACGTAGCATATTACTGTGTTGTGCTGTGAAATTGGGTTACTGAGGAAACAATGAAAATATAATTAATATATTAATAGTAGTGATTTAACTTTAGAGGCATTTCTGTTAGTATCTTGTACTTTGTATTTTATATACCTGCATACAATGGGATGCTTTTGACTGAAAGCACTTTATCTTTTATGTTCCAGACATGCACAGATACACACACATACATATATATATGTAAATTTGTTTAATCTTCAATGAACAGATGGTAGCTATAATTATATAATTAACCCAATTTTAAATATGTAGAAACTGGGGTTTAGACAAGTTAATCATGCTTGAATTTACACAACTCATAAGTGGTGGAAATGGACTTAAACCCACATCACTCTAAATGCTATACTGGGCACTAGAACTTTGTATTTAGTGTACTAGGACCAGAAATGTGGCATATTAAAAAGACTCAGGAGGGGCACCTGGGTGGCTCTGTAGGTTGAGCATCTGACTCTTGGTTTTGGCTCAGATCATGGTTCCAAGGATGTGGGATCAAGCTCCGTGTCAGGCTCCACACTAGTATGAAGCCTGCTGAAGATTCTCTCTCTCTCTCCCCCACCCCTAAAAAAAAGGGCTTAAGAAATGGAACTAGATTTGATAGTTGATACTTGGAAAACACACTGCAGGTTATGAGATTCCAGAATAACAGCAAAAAGAGAACAAATGTTAGTAAACCCATTTTAACATATGGAAATTGGGATGCAATTAGTAAGTTGAACTGATCACAGGGCAACTTAAAATTAAAGCAAATGAGGGGAACCTGGGGGGCTCAGTAGCTTAAGGGTCCAACTCTGGACTTCAGCTCAGGTCGTAATGTCACAGTTTGTGAGTTTCAGCCCCACAGTGGGCTCTGTGCTGACAGCACTGAGCCTGCTTGGGATTCTCTCTTTCCCTCTCCCTCTGCTCCTCCCTGCTCGCTCTCTCTCTCTCTCTCTCTCTCTCTCTCGCTCTCGCTCTCGCTCTTGCTCTCACTCTCACACTCTCTCTCTTGCTCTCTCTCAAAATAAATAAGCTTAAAAACTTTAAGGCAAATAAACACTGAAATAAGGGAAGGGTGATTCTTTCAGTGTACCCGTCATTGAATCACTGAGCTGGGCATACACGAGCATCCAGATCTGGGACTGTACAGCTAGATATAGAGACTGTGGAGACTATGCTATATATCATGGTCACCTGGGCATTGTAAGGACGAAAAGTGAACAATTGAAATTACCGTAAAACTACTATATGCTAGGCACTGCTGTAGTAACTCTGTGTCTTTCATGTCTTTAATTCCTTCTGTTTCTTTTTTAATTCTCAGCCTTACACAATGAGGTAGATATTTTCACCTCCACTTTAAAAATAGAACCCATTGAAGCTTAGAAAGGTTACGAAACTCGCTAAAATCACTTGCATCAAAGGGCAAGAGCCAGTATCAGACCCTTTGCTGGTCTAACATCAAAGCCCTCTGCCTCTTTTTACGATGCAACACTGTTTCTTTGTGCTAATCCTCTGAGGAGCTTTAGGCAAATCATTCACTGTTCTTTGGATCTCAAACCACACATCTGCGTGTATAGAACAAAATGATTGTCCGTTACAGTTTCTTGCAGTGTGGAGGCGAGAATGAGCCACCTTTGCACATGCTTTCCCCTCGAATAACACATGATATCGTGTATTGAAATAACCAAAGTATATAGAAACTGTTTAACCTCTCCGTCCCTCTCTCTCTCTCTCTCTCTCTCTCTCTCTCTCTGTCTCATTCCTGCTTTGCTGCATGTGCTTTCTGTGGAGATAATGGGAGGAGGTGGGAGTACAGTAGGGTTGTTAAAACAAGGGCAGCCTTGCTTTAAGTTTGTTCCTTGGACCAGAATAAACTTACTCTTGTCCTTGGCAAGTAATGGGACCGTGGTGATTTCAAACCTCTCCTTCTTACCCCATCATCATCAAGATCAGACACGTTCTAAATATATGTAGGGGATGCCTGATTGCTTCCTCTCCATTCTACGTGAGCCGGCTTAAGGGTCACGGCTGGCATGGGAACAACGAACGGAGGATGCTTTTCAGAGTGTCCCTCACAGCGAATCATGTCAGGTCTCCCTGTCACCCCTGAGCTGTCTCATTGGATTGATATAGACAGCTTTATGAGTTGGATAAAGATACCAAAGATAAATTCCACAGCGTTGGTAATGAAGCAGGCGAGGGCAAAAGACCCACAGACTCGAACGCCAGTCCTGAATCTTTCATCTGAGTCAGCTCCTAGAAATGAAGGTCACACCATGGTCAAGGCAAAATGACAGCAGGCTCTGAGTAAAAGCGTCCCTTAGATTTAACTAGTGAGGTGAGGGGAGAAAAATGTGGGCCGGACCAACATCCTTCCCCATCCCAAATCCCTCTCCTCTGATATGTTGCTAATCCCACTCAGCTAATTGTCACATCAAAATGGTGACAATGGTGGAGCCGGTGAGAGAAGCTCAGTGGCACACTCATTGGGTGTGGTGTTTATGGAGATGTCCCCAGAGGATGCGTTTTGTGTAACATTGTTATATCCCTGTCTGGCGCCATCTGGCCACTCTGCTCCTAAGTGAGAGGGTCAGACTAAAAACAACAACAACGAAAGGAAGGAAGGAAGGAAGGAAGGAAGGAAGGAAGGAAGGAAGGAAGGAAGGAAGGAACAAAGAAACAAGGAAACAAACAAAGAAACGAACAAAGAAACAAAGAAATCCAAAGCTTTGGCGTCAAGACAGATCCAGATGAGAGAGAGAAAATATCTCTGTGTCCCCATTTGGGGTCCCTCCACACGTCTTTGAAAGTATCCTTGTTCTTGATAACATACAGTTTATCAGCTGATCATGAACGGACATTGTGCTGTGTTTGCACTGTTTCCCTGCAGTGTCTGTGAGCCACCCGGCCTTCCCTTGTGGGTCTGCATGTTCCACGATGTGTGCCAGGAATGGAAACTGCAGTGGAATGGAAAAATAAAAAGGCTCAGGTCTTAGCACACCATTTACTAATTGTGAGGTTAAACAATTCCAGCAGGTGGTGGACGTGTAGTGGACCAAGTAGGAATTTTTTTCCCCTCATGACTAGAGACACAACAGAATCCAGGAGCCCCCTGAGTCATTTGTGGGGAGAAGGGACAAAATGAAGCATTAGTCTGAGGTGCAGCTGTTCCTTAGAAGACAAGAAATGAGTTCATGGATCAGGGCGTCTGAGGACAGGTAGAGGACAAAGCTAGCAGCTTATGCTGTAGACTGTGATCAATCAAAGTGGGGTAGAACAGTCTGGTCCACTTCAGACGCTGTGTTTTCTTCCCAAGGAGATCCGGGCTCCAGATTAGAGTGATGCATGTCCCGGCGGGAAGACTCAGGCAGGAATTGCAGGGAGCTGCAGGGGAGTGGAAGGACTTGGGACAAACGGTAACGGAAGGTCCCTTCCTGAAGACAGTTGGGCACAGCGATCACAGGGTCTGTCCAGAGTGTCAAGTGCCGAGAGCCAGTACAGGGAGGCACGCACAGGTTGGCAACAAAGAACCTACAGCCGAGGTCAGCAGAATCAGAAGCACTGAGCCTTTCAGAAAGGGGAGGTATCCGCACAGAGGATGCGTATGCGGAAGGCAACGCGGAGGACACCGGGCTTGTATGGGTGGGGTACTAGACCACTGCTCAGGTTCAAAGGCGAAGAGACAGGATAGACCCTGCATAACTGTGAGCAGTTCAGTCCCCTGAACCCCAGTTTTCTCACGGAGAAAATGAAAACATGGCACTGGCCAACCTAAACTATAAGCATCAAACAAACTAACGGATACAAACAATTGTATTAATAGTTTTTAAAGATAGTTTTTGTTATGCGCCAAGCAGTGTGTTTTAGACATTCGTCTCCTCTATTTCTCCAAAAGCGTAGCGCTAGCACATCCTTGCTACAGCCCTGTGAGGTGCAGATGCTTCCTATCTCCATGAAGGCCCAGAGAGAACCTGGATAATTTGTCTCTGTCACACAACTGGTAAGTAGCAGAGCCAGGTTTTGAATCCAGGAACTGACGCCAAAGCTCGAGGTCACAACTACTAAGCTCGCGGCCACTCGAGTCCTAACCGGTGCGACGGTCTGTCCCAAGGGTCTGCACAGGAGGGCGGCCCAGATGAAGAGCTCCTACCATTTAAATGCCTGTGGTCAAACAGGGTTCATGAACTCTCTGAACAAACCTGTCCTGGTAGACACACGTCCTGCCCTTGTCCTGTCTTCCTCTGGGTCTAAGAGGAATCATCACTGATACGTATTCCTGTCGGTAGCAAAGACCGGATGGCAACACTGGCCCGTGACTTTCCGTTGCATCAAATGGAACACTGGTGGTCCTTTTCCTCTCTTCCATCATCGTCATGGAATAGCTATCGGGGAGAGGCTGGAACACTACTGCTGAGAATGATTCACATCTGTGACACCAACACCTTGATCTGTTAAAGAGTCACCAACTCTTTAGATGACCCCTAAGACACATCACACACTGAAAGTATATGAAACTATGGTTTATTGGGCTCTTCCTGTCAGCTCCAATAAATGTGCAAAAGGCAAAAAACACGCGTTCTAAGGTTTGATTCCTCGACATTATCACAAACTTTAAAATGTGGATGTGGAATACAATCGGATGTTTATACTGATCCCCACTGCTGTTACTTGCACACGATAGATGTCAAAGCACAATGCCCCTTCCACCTTCCCTTCTCTGTATCTTGAGAGTGGAAACTATCAAGCATTAATTTTGATATCTTAACACAGATATGAACACCTAAACACGGTCCAGCATGTGACTTACACACACACACAGTTTAACACACACTAGTTCCTTCATGCAAACACACACACACACTAACACGTCACCGCATGACTACAGAATCACACCCACACATAACGTCAAATATATATAGCTCCTCGGGGCACGTGGGTGGCTCGGTGGGTTAAGCGCCCAACTTTGGCTCAGGTCACAGTCTCCCAGTTTGTGGGTTTGAGCCCCGCGTCGGGCTCTGTGCTGACAGCTCGGAGCCTGGAGCCTGCTTCGGATCCTGTCTGTCTCTCTCTCTCTGCCCCTCCCTGGCTCACACTCTGTCTACCTCTTTCTCAAAAATAAACATTAAAAAAAATTAATGCTCATGTATAGCTCCTCAACAGAGGATGCCACTCTGTCCTCATTCGTCTCTCTCTGCATGCCCCTCCCATGCTTCCTCAAAGGTTTCCTCATCTTCACACACCGCTCTTACTGTTGTTCCTGTTTTTTTCCCGCTATGCAAGGTGCATATGTTCATTCATGTATTTATGGAGCACATATTATTAAGCACCCAGTGCCAGGCACTATGCTAGACACCGAAGCTGTGAACAAGTCAGACAAGTTGCTGTCCTCACAGAAGATGCATTCGAGTGTCAGGAGACAGAAAAGACAAAAGTCGGTAAACAAATACCATTTCAGAGCATGGACAATGGAAGGGGATTACCACCTTTGGAATGAGTTTTTCCTTCACCTTTTATTCGTTTAACTACTATCAGGCGTTTGTCATCTTCCAGAAAACAACCAAGGGCTGAGGTGAAATGGTGGGAAAATACAGAATTTAGAAAGGGAACTCACAGCAGTTCAGAAAATGCAGGGAGAGCTGGAATCAGGTGCATCCTGTGTGTGAAGAGATTGAATCCTTAACCGTAGACGTGTGTGCTGAGAGGACTCTGTTCAAACCCAGGGGGCCGGAGGTCGATCCATTAGTCTGTGGAGACGTCAATGGCAGAGGCTTCCGTGGCATCAGGAGCTGAAGTGTGAGTAGCGGGTGATGAGGAGAAAGTGACCATAGACCACTCTTATGAAGTTGATGTTGAATAAGACAGGTTAGGAGATTTATGCAGAGGCCAAATGAAAGGACGCTTTTCAATGTGGGTGAAATCTCGTATCTGTAAACCAGGAGAACGTGTCCAAAGGAAGGAGGACAGGGGAACATAAAGGAAAGGGAAAGGGAGAAGAGCCGCCAAGGAGGAGGTCACAAAAATGTTCAAAATTTGAATGGATGCAACGGTTCCTCTTCTTGAGACTGGAGGAAAGGATATAATAAAGATTTGCATGGTTGTGGGCGCCTTTAAGCCCCAGGGGAGAGGAATTGAGGGAGAATGAGCAGTTAGCACCCTTTGCCTTTTGAAATGGTTAGTTGACAACCCAAGTCCTAGAGGCAGACTTCTCGGGTAGGAATGTCTCCAAATTGTGTGGGACTCGGGCTGTGCTGCATACTCCGTCTCCCTGTGCTTTGGTTCCTCATCTCTAGAACAGAAAGGCTGTACCTCCCAGGACAGCCCTCCCAGAGCTGGTGTGAGAGTGTGGTCCGGTGATAGGTTACAACAGTGCTGGCTTGAAACAGCAAACACAGACTATTACTACTACTGTTTTATTGCATATTATTCACGTATTTGTTTATATACCTACTGTTACTGTAAGAAAGTTAAACATTTTGTTAGTAACTCGTGATTACCCCCGAACTCCAGGTTCACATTCATCTCTAAACTCCAAACTCGACCTCACAGAACATACCTCACACAGTTGTGTTTCCTGTATCACAGACACAAGTTCTAAATTTAGACCTACCCCCAAGGCCACTGTCCTTGAAACAAGAGCAAGCTGTGCTTTTGGCGTTGCTGGGGCTCAACATTATTAAAAGGACACAGATAACAGATTCACAGCACCCTTCTGGTTTCATTTTTGGCAACTTGCTCTTCATTTGGTACAAATAATCATAAAATTAAACAGCATCCACTTGTAATTTTATAGCAATTGCTCGCATAGCCTTTGCCAGGTTTCCTATAATAACTTCATGTATAATTAGTATGTAATCTTCAGGCATAAATAACACTCTAATTAGTCTGTAATCTGTAATTATAATACACTTTCAGGCAAGGTGTGTGTACGTGTGAGTGTGTGTATGAGTGAACTGAGGGAGTCTCAGAAACATAGACTTTTTAATCAAATAAAAGGGATTTTGCGGATTTTGTTTGTAAACTATTTCCAGTGCCATTAAAGAATAAGTGATAAAACCTGCTCAATGAATTTCTGTGTCTTCACATTATACACAGCAATAGTTAGATTGACAAGTGGCAAGAATAAGTCTGTGTATTACTGGTCATGACTGAGCGTGTGTCGCATAGGCACAAATATGCAAAGAAGAAATGGCCTCTGCCTGTATAACAGCGATATTCAGCGTAGATGGTAGACATGACATCATTACATAATTTAAGTATTGTTGTAAAAGCTTTTTCCGGATGAAGAAATATTTAGAGACCAGTAAGCAAAGTAGTCAAAAGTCATAAAAGTTACATTTGAACCCAAAGTCTTTAGATTGAAATCATATATTCTTGTCGTACCACCATTTTAAAATGGGAATCAAACTATGTGCAAAGCGTGTGATAAAGATACAGTGGCTCTCACAACCGAGTCATCAACCTGTGTCTGGAACCCACTATACAGGAGGGGGAAGGAGCTGGGCAGCTTTGCAAGAGGGAGGAGAGAAGGGGAAGCAGGGAGCAAATACAAAGTCATCTTTTTTTTCAGGTGTTAACCGGAAACATTAATGAAGGAAACACTGGGAGAAACAATTTTTCTCATTTTGTGTCAGAAAAGAAAAACATCCTGCTGTCAATTAACAAAATCTGAGATATGAAAGTCTACAGATAAAAAGGATTAAGAAGGAATTACATGTGCCCGAGTACAGCTAAACTTCCCCTAAAAGAGCCAGAGAATGACATCAAAAGAGGACAATGTGATTAAGGCAGAGACAATATTAGATTAATTCTAGACCGTGTTTAATTCCCAGTAGGTTTTTGTCAGAAAGACAGTTCCATTCCAGAACCAGCATCTGTTCAATCCAAAGGATATTTCCAAGGGAGGATATATTTTTGTAAACCTCTTGCGGTTTGCCTTTTCTATGCTTGGGACCATAATTAGGTGGAATCATTTATTTGTTTGCACTTTTCTGGTTGTCATGATCACTTGTGACCTTACAATGTGAATCTTGGTTTTTTAGGAAGTTTAAATTTCAGCCGTAGCTTTAGCTGTGTAAGCCATAAATATAGGCGGGTGAGTAATACCTTTTAATAACATTCACATCAATAAAGTTTAGCACAAACACACCTGGTATTCTTCACATAATATAGTATTTGTTGGCTTGTAACCTAGGGAGGTTCAGAGGTATAGTCTGAAACTAGTCGCCGTACGTGGAGGGCATGGAGAGACCAAAGAAAGGCAGATCACTCCAGATAGGTTGGTGGCAGTTTTAATAAGCAAGGAAATTTATACTTAAGATGGAAACTTCCATCATGGGCATAAAATGAGTAGATCTCAGCAACTGCCCGCCAAATTGAAGTTTATATTGAGGCCTTAACTGGATTCAGTCATGTGAATCATCCAGATGGTCTCTACAACGTATCACTATCTCAAGGCTGTATGTTTGGGGCCCCTTCTGGGAGTGAGACGGCGAGCAGAATGCACATTCAAGGACACAGAACGGAATGAGGAGCCTCCATTTGCCCAGATTCAGCTCAAGGGTCCACCAACGGTTGATGACATACTCTTGCTGACCTCTCTCAACAGTATCATATGAATGTGTCAAGCATAAGAAAAAAACCAGTTGTTTTCCTCTTTAGGATGGTTTTAATATGCTGGAATATGGATTAAGCTAATCTATACAATCATTCAGTCAGTAAGATACTTTTGAGTACCTTCCACCTATTTGGGGGCTAATGTGCACTTCTGTCCTGCCCATCGCTATGAAATTCCACACTTAGAATACGAATATAGCTGTGGATAGGGGAAGAGTAGACAATAAAACACAATGAGATATGTAAAGAACATCGGATGTTGGCATTCAAGCACCACTTATAGGAGTTTCTGAGCAGAGTCATAGGATTCAGATTTAAAAAGGTGAAATGCCAGGGAAGGAAACTGAAATAAAAAATTCAAGATATCACTGGGGGGTGGGGGTGGGAGTCCCCTGGGACCTCTTTTCTGGGACATTCAGGATGGGCTTTATGACCAATGTGTAGACTCTTGACAAAGGAAATTGAAAGAACAGTAGGAAGTAGATGGGATCCAGTGAGAAGAACTGGTTTAGACAAGTTGTACTCTCTGAGCCAGTGAAGCTTGATTGGGAAGCCGGCAGGCAGACCCAAATCTATCAGACTGTATTTGATAGCAAGTGCCAGAATGCAGCTCAGCTGACTTAAATTAGGGTCTCACGTGACCAAGAAGATCACATCTAAGGTTTGTTTCAGACTTAGCAGAGTTGGGGAACTCCAGTGGTATTTCTCCCTCTCTTTTTATTTTACTCTCCTCATGGTGACTTTATTCCCAGGAAACCTTTCCCTGAGGAACAAATGGGACTGTGAGTTCCAAGATTGTGTTTTACTGGCTTTGATATTCCAGAGTAATGAGAGGACCTCTTTCCCAAGTGTTCCAGCAAAATTTCTGGGCAGTTCTTCCATTTGCCTCCATCTTGAATTTGGTTCCCAGATACTAGCCCATTACTATTGCCAGGAGGATCCTATTGCTAGGATCCAATGCTGATGGCACCTATACCATGTGGGCTTAGTGTGGAAGGATCATGGTTACTAAAGGCAAACCAGGTACTGTCACCAGAAGAGGAGGATTGGATGTGAAGCAGGCACACGCATTCTCTGAAGGGATCATCAGACTTTTCTCTCATGAACGAGTACACACACCTGCACACGCACACACACACACATGCACGTACAACCCTTAGGCCATAAATATGATTGCAAATTCTCTGCATATGCTTAAGAAAAACATTAGAAATCTAAAAGGCAAATGGCACGTGGTAAAGGATGAATGCAGAGAAAAGAAAATACAGATGCTTGGTTGCGTATGGGAAAAAAACGTGCTCAAAGGAGTGAAAATTAGAACGATAATGGGGAACCATGTTTCAACCCAATCTAACAATAGTTCTGTGAAATGAATAGCTGGTATAAGTATAAATTATGGCCGGTTATTTTGGAGCATTTTATACTTCAACCTGTGTCAATATGCTTATATATATTATATATATATATATATATATATATATATAATATATAATATATGTGTAATATATATATGTATATGTATATATGTATGTATATATGTATAATATATATATATGTGTGTGTGTATACATATATATATATGTATATACATGCATATACATATATATAGTATTATTGACTTTTGGAAGCTAATTTAAGGAAGTAATACAAAAGAAGAAAAGAAACAATACATGAAGATTATTTCAGTATTGCATACAGTAGCAGAAAAATTAAGGGCACATGAAATCAGGGAGGAATTGATTTCTTTTAGAGTATAAAATTATCAAGTTATCTTGAGCAAGCTATTCAATCTCTCTGAAATCTAATTTTCTGATTTATAAAACAAGAAAAATGCTGCATGTTTAATAGTATTTGTTAAAAAATAATGGATTGATAATGTGGGTAAACTACCTAGTACAGTGAATATGGTTAGTTGGGAAATTATAGCTTTTATTATAGCTAAAATCATAATTCAAGTTGTTTTATGTATCACCAAGAAGGAATTCCATTACATAATGTTAAGTAAAAGCACATCAGCAGAATAAATGCACACGAATAAACAATTGAGGGATTTCTCATTATCGTCACTGTTGTGTTAGGGTAGATGTTTATGATTGGCTTTTCCCCCTCCACTTTCCAAATTTCCCGTGGCCCTATATTTCATGGGATATTTGTGACTCTTGGAATAACTGATGTATGTGAAAGCAATTTACAAAATGAATAGTGTCAGACTAGAAGGAAAAGTGATGATGGTGATTATTTTAATGAGGTGGGAAAGACAGGGGACTTGCAGTATTAAATCAGCATGTCATGATAAAACACAAACGTGTTTGATTTTTAAAGTGAATATTTAAGAGTTTGTAGATGTCTCCCAGCCTTCTTCCAGAGAAGAGGGCTCTGGGGACAGCAAGTACTGGCCGGGTGGTGTACCAGGGTCTTTTGCAGGGCGAGACGATGGAGTTGCTCAGCCTTCTCTTGTGAAAGCTTGTCTGAAGGTAGATTACTAAGTCCAAACATTAACCAAATGAGACCTAACTGGGTTATAAATCTAGACAGATTGGGGAACAAATGAGGCCAGAGTGTGAGCAAATTCAAAATGGAAAGGAGAAAGTAAGAATTTGTAGGCAACAGCTCAAGCTACCACTGGCTTTATTTGAAGCACGGATGGCCATGAGCATTGACAAGCCTCAGGTCATCGGAGGAATAGACCAGAGAGTGGGTCCTGAGTAGATAGAGGCTGAACACTGGAGATGTTCAGAGGATCTGGATCTGACTGGCTCTGCGAGTGGTTAGCAATATGGCCTCAGAGGAAAGTTTGATCTCTCTGAACCTCAATGTTCTCAGACATAAAATGTGGCACAGATGTCTACCTTCCATGCACGATTGCATGGAAAAACTGAGGTAATTATTGTGGAATACTCTGTTGTCACCAAGTGGCTTTGCCCAGAGAAGTATTCTGGTGAATAGAACATAATCCATGCAAATTTAAGTAACTTCTAAGTGGCCTTAGTCCTTCACTTTCATATATATACGAAATATATATGTGTATGTATTTAAATCTCCATGAAGGGAAACCATAGTTCCCTCAACATTTCTTAGAAACATCTTTTCCTTTTAATACGTACTGGTCTCACTCCTAAGCCCTGACTCCACTGGGCTCTTTTTGCTTTCTACCGCTGTAACATTCCTCCTGATTCTTCCTCTCAAAAGTCCAAGAATCAGTCCAAACAAACATGATCTTCCTTAGAATATAATGTTGAGGAGAATACAGACAATATTACAGGCAGAGATTTCGTGTGTCAGGTAAATGTGCTAGTGCTCGGTGTATAATAGTCTCCATAAATAGCAAAATTATTATCATTGCTATTTTCTTGACTTTTGGAAAGCCCATTTAGACCCTTGGGTTGCACTGTTCTTGTCTGATTGGTGGGGTAATGAGATATTTGTCAATGGGCTTTAAAGAGAATTATACAAAATGAGCTATGCCATGTTTGTCGACTGGCATATATTAAAAATGTTTCTGTGATACATCTACTTAATAAGATGAAAGAAATAACATTTGGACTAGTAAGTTATTTACTTATTATACTCAAGATTCTTAATCAAATACTCCTATTTTTTGCTTTGAGTAACTAATAATAATGTTATGCATATGGACTGGTGATTTTCCGTACATAATAACAGTTAATGTCATTGTTATCTTAGCAATGAAACTTGATGTTGTTGAAATCTCTGTGTCTCTATCACTGTCTTTATTTCTTGTACATCTTAAGTAATCTAGTGACTATCTTTTGTTTTCTACTGTCAGTCCAAATACCTACATACCTATAATATTGATAATAATTATAATTTTATTGAACATTTACTGCACACGAGACACTTTGGTGAATGGATTATAACATTTGGGTCTCACAAAATTTTTCCCAGGTGAATAACGCCATTATCCACATCTTATAGATGAGGCCTGGAGAGAGGATGAAGCTTAGCCAAGAAGCACTTTTTGTAGGAGACAAGCAAGAACTCCAGCCCATGTATTTGCTTCCAGAGTCTCTTGTCATTATTTGTGAATATTCACCCCCTCCCTGAGTTAGTCCTTATGTTTCCAGGAAAATATGTTTCAAGGAAACATAGTCCTTATGTTTCAAGGAAACATAGTCCTTATGTTTCCAGCCTCAGCAGTCATGAGAACCTTCCACGTGGTCTCTGCCTCCATTCTGTCTTGTACTATGTGAATGAGACTTTTTAGAAGCATATCCAACAAGTTCACTCCCCAACTTAAAACACTTTGATGAGTGTATCAACAGAATAAGGTCTAATCTTGAGTGTGAGACCCACCAAATCCTCATAATTGCTCCTGGCTACCTTGTGTACTTCATCTCTCCCCTTAGCCCTGTTCTGCAGCTACCGTAATTGATAGCACCGCTGGAATATTCCTTAGTATTTTCATGTCTATATCTTTGCTTATCTTTGCGGAGTTTGTTGTGCTGTTCTGCCTGACTCCTTTTCCCACCTAGGAAAGTTCTGCTTGGTCTTTGAGGTTCCACTTCCTCAGCCAACTGTGAATATTTTATACCCTTCCTTCAATGAACTGAATACTTCTTCATTAAAACTGCTAGTGTGCTTTTTTCTCTTCTTTTATAAAATCCAGGCACTGTGACATGTGGTGCCCGCCCCGTGTCTGAGCTGTTTAGTTGTTTGATACAGGGCTTTATTTCTCCTCATAGCACAGAGTTTGTCATGTAGTGGACGTTTAATAAATATTGCCTTATTAAATTATGTAGACATAGCAGAATGAGCCGAAACTGTCATCACTGCTATCAAGGGCTGATAAGTTATGTGAGGTTCAGAAACAGACGGTTTGGACAGAGCACTATCCACACCACATGACTGAAAGCAGGAAGCAACATGCCAATAGTCAGGGTTATAGTTTTGTGAGGAATAAGGCCAGTCAGGTTGGTAGGAAGGATATGGGTCCTCCATGTAGTCTGCACGAAAACTTATAAGGTTAAGTTAACTGCTTCTACTAAAAAAAATCATTTTAATGGTGGAAAATTGAGTTTCCCTTCGTATGTTTAGGAGAAAATTTGCTTCTGTGTCACTGGCAGAGAGAAATAACGTTGGTTGCCATGAAATCAGGAAAAGCTTAAACAGAAAACTCCATTGGGCATCCTTCAGAGTAGGAGGGGAAGAATTTTCAAGATGTAAGAAGGGACTAAATCCAGGTTGCTATTACCTGGTGGAGAGACGTTGGCAGATCTTGTAGAAGGAAAAATGTCTTCCAGGGGCCAAGGAAAGGATCAGGAGCTGTGTAGGAGCTCAGCAAAGTGGTGGCATTCAATTTTTCTCCTTTCCAAATATCTACAACCAAGAGAGCAGATTAACTAAAGAAAATTTACTGTAAATTTAAATTAAATTAAACAAAACTACTTAAACCTTACATTATATTTAGAGAATGCAAGCAGGGGGCGCCTGTGTGGCTCGGTTAGTTGAGTGTCTGATTCTTGATTTCGGCTCAGGTCATGACCCCAGAGTCCTGGGGATTGAGCCCCACATCAGGCTCCGTGCTCAGTGTGGATTCTCTCTCTCTTCCTCTGCCCCTTTCCCCTGCTTGCACCCTCTCTTTCTTTCTCTCTAAAATAAAATAAACAAAATAGAGAATATAAGCAAAGAGGTGTTCAGAAAGATCACTTTGTGGTCTTATGATAAGTACCAACTAATAAATTATAAAGCAAGAGACATATTTGGGCAGCAGTTACAGTCCAAGATCTAGAAATAACTGATCCCCTTAGTTCTTGTCTCATCGTCCTAGAAGAACATTGAGAGACAAACCCCGTGGCCAGAAAGACATGCGTCGTGTATGAAGATGTGCTCCCTATGGGTCACTCACAGCCTCAATAGCAGTAGCTTTGCATTTTATTCCTTGAACAGGAATACATGGAATCATCTAGCACGTGCATGGATTTTATAAGTTGCATCGTGATGGCAATTAAATAATAAAGATAGGAACATCTCCTGTACTGATTGTCTCATATGCCTAACACCGCGATAAGATCTCCCCTATAATATGCCCACCCTTTATAAGATACTGTAAATGTAAACTTCGGTATTCTCATTTTGTAGTTTAACAGATTATGTTACGGCGTGTTATAGAGCTTACTGAAGGCTAATTTTTTGTAAGGTGGCAGAATTGATATTTGAATCACAGCCTCCAAGGTCCATAGGTTTTCTTAACAGAGAATCCTTCCAATACTAACCTGTTCTCTGATGGTTCATGAATACATACATGTACACCAATAAAGAGGGGGAAACCATTGGTAGATTGACGGAGGAAGTGAGGAGAGGAAGTGAGTTTTCTGGAACCATAAACACGGAAAGGAAGGAAAAGAAGAAAGAGGATGTAAATAAAAGAAACAGGATAAATTTAAAGTTACCAGCTAAGAATCCAGGTTTCTCACCAGATGGTTCCTAAGAATAAAAGGCCTAAAACGACTGAGAGGATTTTCCGTAAGGCAGCTAGGTCTCCTAAAGATTCTCAGCTCAGTAAGTGCAAATCAAATGTAAAAATAGACATTTTCCATAACATCTCCTATGTAATCTTGTACATTTCAAACTTCAGAAGGAAAATGGATAAAACTGAGCAGATGTGTCAAAATGTATGGGCCTCATCTGGTGCAGCCATCACTGAGACAGGGGATTGGCTGGTCGGAGCTCAGGCACTTCTGTTTGCCTTTAAAACATTTTTTTATAACCTTCTTCACACACTTTCTTTGTCTAGACCCAGAGTGCCTTGCTGCCAGGGATTATGATTGCTTCTCAGTGCCCACCATGCCTGAGCTAGTGCCCAGCACATAGCTGGTACTCACGGCTTCCTATCTTTCTTCAAATCTGGCCCCTGCCATAGACAAGAGGTAAACTCATAACTCTACCCCTCTTTGTCTCAGTTTCTGTGTTGGAGTTTGGGTGGCAATGATAATAACAGCTGTCTCAGAGAGTTATTGCCCGCAGTGTTTGAAATAACATGTAAAAATGCATAGCACAGCAGCTAGTTCCATATTGAAAATAGACTCAAGGCTAGGGCTCTGAGAATATGTGGAGGTGAATACGACACTTTCCTGATTTCAAAGAATTTATAATTTAGCAGGAGGAGAAGGCAAATTTAAAAGAAGTTAGTACAATAGGATGAGCTTTGAAGTCAGACATTGAATTGAAACCTGCTTTTTCCACTTGCTGCGTGATCTTAGAATATGACTTAAAATCTTTGCACTTCATGGTCATGTTAAGTAAAAAGAGCCCATAATACTTATCTCAGGGAGGTGTTGTCAAAGGTAGAGATAGCATGAGTTGTGAACTTTGCAAAACATGTGGCATATTGTACTCAAAAACAGCATGCATGATGGTTAGTAATTCAGATAACATGAACTCACGAAAGCAAGGATCCAAGAACACGTATAACAAATGTCAATGGGGGGGGCATAAATATATATGATACTGAGATAATTCAGAAGAACGATGCATTTGGTTGGAGAGAGAAGAACATGAAAATAGTACGATAGGATTTCAAGAAACAGAACACGGGGAAAATTTCAAGCAGAAAGAACCTCTTGGACAAAATGGCGGGTTCAGGACAGTTGGCATGTACCTATACAATAGTAGTTCATTCATTTTTTTAACAGAGTGTACAATGCAGGATAATGGAATAGATTGAAGCTTAGATTTAAAAATGAAGGGGATTGTATTGAGAGCAGGAACAATGGGTATTGAAACTGTTTTGGAAGGTCTAGAGATTTCAAATGTCAGGAAATATACTGGGAATAAGAAGAACAATTGGAAGAATACATGAGCAGCCCAGCTGGCAATAATTAGGAGAGTTATGACGATGGCTAGCATTATGAGTATTTACTATTTGACTGACACGCAGTATTTTATTTTATTTTTTTTCAATATATGAAGTTTATTGTCAAATTGGTTTCCATACAACACCCAGTGCTCATCCCAAAAGGTGCCCTCCTCAATACCCATCACCCACCCTCCCCTCCCTCCCACCCCCCATCAACCCTCAGTTTGTTCTCAGTTTTTAAGGGTCTCTTATGCTTTGGCTCTCTCCCCCTCTAACCTCTTTTTTTTTTCCTTCCCCTCCCCCATGGGTTTCTGTTAAGTTTCTCAGGATCCACATAAGAGTGAAAACATATGGTATCTGTCTTTCTCTGTATGGCTTATTTCACTTAGCATAACACTTTCCAGTTCCATCCATGTTGCTACAAAAGGCCATATTTCGTTCTTTCTCATTGCCACGTAGTACTCCATTGTATATACAAACCACGATTTCTTTATCCATTCATCAGTTGATGGACATTTAGGCGCTTTCCATAATTTGGCTATTGTTGAGAGTGCTGCTATAAACATTGGGGTACAAGTGCCCCTATGCATCAGTACTCCTGTATCCCTTGGATAAATTCCTAGCAGTGCTATTGCTGGGTCATAGGGTAGGTCTATTTTTAATTTTCTGAGGAACCTCCACACTGCTTTCCAGAGTGGCTGCACCAATTTGCATTCCCACCAACAGTACAAGAGGGTTCCCGTTTCTCCACATCCTCTCCAGCATCTATAGTCTCCTGATGTGTTCATTTTGGCCACTCTGACTGGCGTGAGGTGATATCTGAGTGTGGTTTTGATTTGTATTTCCCTGATGAGGAGCGACGCTGAGCATCTTTTCATGTGCCTGTTGGCCATCTGGATGTCTTCTTTAGAGAAGTGTCTATTCATGTTTTCTGCCCATTTCTTCACTGGGTTATTTGTTTTTCGGGTGTGGAGTTTGGTGCGCTCTTTATAGATTTTGGATACTAGCCCTTTGTCCGATATGTCATTTGCAAATATCTTTTCCCATTCCGTTGGTTGCCTTTTAGTTTTGTTGGTTGTTTCCTTTGCTGTGCAGAAGCTTTTTATCTTCATAAGGTCCCAGTAGTTCATTTTTGCTTTTAATTCCCTTGCCTTTGTAGATGTGACACGCAGTATTTTAAATGCAGTATTTTTTACACCTTCCCATTATATACTGTTCTAATCTGTAGTTTGCAAAAGAGGAAACCAAGGCTGAGAGAGATTGAGTTAAAGCTCTAGGCCAAATATCAAAGAAGGCATCTTGGGCCAAGCATTCAAATGAGACTTGTTTCCCATCAAAACCCGTACTCTCAGGTGTTTTCACACTCTGGATTATATTTTATGATTCTAGATGGAGAGACTGGTTGAAACAAAGGCATAGTCATGGGGGAAATCTCTGGACTTCTAAAAGAGGTAAACTGTTTTATGTTTGCTTTTGTCTCCCTGCTGTGGAGCATAAACTCCAAAAGTTAAACACACACTAATTTCCCGCATAATGTGTTTGTTGAATGACTGAGTGAGTCACTGTACGTATTTTCTGCCAGGCCTGATGGGTGTGGAGGATACTGGCAATAGTCTTCAGGGTCTCTTCCCCAGCTAGGAGTTCTCCTATGCCATTATGCAGGGGAGGCACAATACCAGGTATGTCCTTAGAGAGTGACATGGCAAACCATTCCATGTCCATCTTGTTCTTAGAACCCTGCAGTGACTCCCTATTGTCCCCAAGATTAAGTTTGACCTCAAGAACATGGCGGAAGAGGCTCTTGTGCACTCTGGTTAGGCTTCAAGACTTAATTTCCTCTACTTTTCCCTTACTCCAGAGCCCGACACACTGATTCCATAGATGTCACTGAAACGTGTCACACTCTTTCATGTTTCTTTGGCTTTTTATTTGTTATTTCTTTCAGCTGGGGTACGTTTACACATTTTCAGGCTCTTTGTACCTGCTGCCTCCATATGGACTCTTCTTAGGACACTTTAGCTCAGAATACATGGTTAGTAGCTTCCCTTTTTCAGCACACGGTGCCTTTTCCCTCCACTCTTCTTTCCCACTGTATTTGAAGACCTCTTTTCTGTTTCCTCAGGCTCCAGAACCACACACAGCCCCTGAAAATCATATGGAATAAATATTCACTGAATTGAGATACTTATATAGCATTGAATACTAAGAATTTAAATGCACTTGTTTTCCTAAATATATATTCTCCATCAGACCATAAACTAATTGAAGATAAGACAAATACGTTAATTCACCTGGTATTTGTAGTTTGCAGGTGCTTGGAGCCATTTATTCACTGAATGCATGAAAACTATTCTGCCCTAAGGCATAACCCTGCTCCGGATGTACTGTTCATTCACATTATCTTACCACCACTGCAATAATCATCACCGTAACACTGCCATCAGCCTTTCTCCACCAACCCCACCAACCCCCCCAAATCACCATCACCAGGCCAATTTTATTTGGAGGCCAAACTTTAAAAGCTTTGTGATATAAGGTTGACATCTTGGCTTACCAGTTACTATTTGCATGATCCTGGACAATTTCTTTACCTGTAAAGGGAAAATAATGATGTCAATCTCCTAGGCATACAACAGTCATTAAATGAGAAAGTGCTTTAGATGCAAATGCTCAGTGCAGTTCTAAGAAGAGAGGAAGAGAGGGGTGAGTGCATGGTATTTACCTCCTTCTTCCTCTGTTTCAGACCATACTTGCTGTTCGAGTGGATGTCCCAGGTCCCTTCCCAGACTAACACAGTAGGACAGTACATGTGCTTGTGGTAGTCACAGTGCCCATGCGTTAGAGATGTAAATGAGGGGACACATGAAGACTGTAGAGGTCGAAGGGGTAGGAAGCAAGCTCTGCTGAACCCCGGGTAAGAAGATGAGCTCATCACTTTATTGCCTTCTCCTTAGAAGAGCAGAGAATATAAATGATGTGTAAGAGGTCCTTGGTTGCATCTCACTCAAGACTATCTTTAGCCTGGAGATTTTTCTCCCTTTTCAGCATAGAAATATTTATGGCTGAAATACACTTTATCTTTGTAACATGGCAAAGGACCCCCCCCCCCCATCCTGTAGTCTGCTGGTGCATCAGAGACCACAGAATCTAGAACATAGATTCAAAGGTTCTGTGAACCTTAGGGTCTTCATATGTGAATAAGCCCCTGCATTTTCTCAAACTAGTACTTCTTTTTAAAAATTTTTTTAATGTGTATTTATTTTCGAGAGCGAGAGAGACAGAGAGACAAAGTGCAAGTGGAGGAAATGCAGAGAGAGAGGGAGACACAGAAGCTGAAGCAGCTCCAGTCTCCGAGCTGTCAGCACAGAGCCCGACGCGGGGCTCGAACTCATGGACCCCGAGATCATGACCTGAGCCGAAGTCGGACGCTCAACCGACCAAGCCACCCAGGCATGCCTCAAACTAGTACTTCTTAAGAAAAGCAGATGCTAGTTTTGCAGCAATACGTTGAAATCTCACATTTTCTCAAGACTGGAGGCACCTGAGTCCAATGTTTCAAAATGGGAATGTTCAAGCCCTAGACTATGTTTAAGGAGAAGGGAAAAAGGAAAGGGATGTGCATGTCTTAATCCCAAAGTGCAAGTTCTCTGTTCATCCTTTGCATGTGATGTCTGCTCACCCTTCATAGCCCACCATTTCTGCCCTCTTTCAGGTGCAACACTGAGATTCTGAGAGGTCAAATGAATCTGGGGTCCCAGGCCAAGTTTATCACACCAAATCTCTGCGTTTTTGTCTTCTCCATAAAAGGCTATAAATCTTTCAATGGCTTAGTCACCAACAATGAGACCATGGCTCTTCATTGAGAGAACCATCCCCACTATGACCATTGCCAACATTTTGAACTTGTCCATGTAAGTTAATCACACAGGGCATTAGATGAAAAATCTACAAAATAGGAATACAATTAGTCCTTCCTCAAAGTATCATTGGGAGGATAAAATTGAATAATACACATGAAGTTTGATTTGTTCATTGACTCGCATTTAGGAAATGTTCAGTAAATGTACTTGAGTATGGCTGGATCATAGAACAGACATATGGCTAGCTTCTTAAGAAGCTGCCAAGCATTTTTCCAAGGTGTTGGTAGACATTTCTGTCAGGCCCATATCCTCATCAACATTTGGTATTCTTAGCCTTTTTTATTTCAGCCCTTCTAGTGAAAGGCAAAAGGCATGTTACTGTAGTGTCACTTGGCATTTTCCTGATGACTAATCATGGTCAGCAACTTTCCATGGATTTCTTGACCACTCATTTATCTTCTTTGTATAGCGTATATTCAAACTTTTGCCCAAATTGTATTAGTTTTATATGATGAAATTACAGAACTGCTTCACGTATACTGTATACATAATGCCTCAGTTTGTGTTCTTCTATTGATTTTCTTAAGGGAATTTTTGATAAACAAAAAGTCTTATTACAACAAAGGCAAATTAATATATTTTCTTTGTTTTTAATTTTACTCATTCTCTCTACCTCCCTCCCTTCTGGTAGTCAGTTTGCTTTCTGTATTTAAGAGTCCCTTTATTTTTTTGCTGCTTATTTATTTTGGTTTTTTTTAGATTACACAAATAAGTGAAGGCATTTAGTATTTTCTTTCTCTGTCTGGCTTAATTTACATAGCATAATACCTTCTAGGGTATATATTTTCAATACTAGAGATTTTTTAATGTTCTAAGATAGTGTTGCCTGCCCTAAGCTTATCAAGATACTCTTCAGTATTTTCATTTAGGAACTTCTTGGTTCTAGCTTTGAAGTTTAATTCACGATGCATTTCAAATTGATTTTTTGTGCATGGACTGAGTAGAGTTTAAAATATTTATTGCAGATAAATGGTAACATATGTCCACAAAAAGACTTCTGCAAGAATATTCATAATATGGCCAGGAGTCAGTAAAAGAATCTGTCCACCAAACGGAAATGAATAAACAAATTCCATATTCATGGAGTGGAATAGCACTCACCACTGAAAAGGAATGGGCTGCTGACATGTGAGACAACATACGTGAATGAAGGGGAACAATACTATGCTGAATAAAAGAAGCGGGCACAAAAATAAATTAATGTCTGATGTCATTGATGTGACTTTCAGGCACATAGAAAACCAGCCTTCAGTGCTAGAAGTCAGAAAAGATGTAATTGAGGAGGCAGAGTTAATCGACTGGAAAAGGTCTTCAGGGAAGTTTCATTATATATCATATTTGGGTAAGGGGTACATGGGTGCATTCATCCTTTGAAATCAACAAGCAGATAAAATCCATACATTCCATCTCAAAAAAATAAGGCAAATTAAATAAAATAGGAGAGGAGGGACTGGTTACCTGTGTCAACTCACCAGGTGGTAGGAATCCAGCTACTAACGCCCCTCCAGGCCAGAAACCCCACCTCAGTCCCACCCTCCCCTTGCACACTCGTGTTGCCTGCTGATCCCATTAGCTTCTAAAAAACTGTGAGTTTCTTTTATTCGTGGATTTGTCTGGGAGGAAACTGAAGCTCAGAGAAGTTAAATTGTTCAAGGCCTCAGAAATGACATTTCTTAAGCACTAAAATCCAGGTGTGTGTTTTTATATGATGTTTTATGTGATGAAATTGTAGAACTGCTTCACGTATACTCTGTACATAATCCCTCAGTTAGTGTTCTTCTATTGATTTTCTTAAGGGAATTTTTGATAAATTCCCGAGCAAGGGAGGGCTTTCAGAGTCCACAGGAACAATTTGCATTTTGGAGGGAAGGTTCGAAAGAGTCTGATTGTTTAAGAACAGAGCAAGCACTTTCAGCCCTTCAAATTTCTACACGTATCAGGACTGGAAAGCTTCTTAATTCATACCAATTAGAGGCAAATTAGGTTAACTTACTGTGGATTAAATATGTTTTTTGTCTCTGTGTCCCAAAGTAAGAGGGAGTTTGGTGTGTTTAATTTTACTTCCCTCTTACTTAATTTATATATTATTACTTCATAAATAGTGATTGGTTCATTTAACACTTATCAAATACCTAATGTGTGAAAATCCAAGATGTACTGCACAGAAAATAATATATAAAAATGGAAGAGAGAAATCCATATTCAGCATATATTTTGTTTAAAGTACTTTCTACCTGCCTAGCTTCATTCAGAATATATAAGATAATACTTCATTCTTTGAGCACTTACAATTCAGTTTTTAGGAGACTTTTCACAAATTTCTTTTTAGTTACTGCATAACCTTCACACTGCTTTATCAACATTTATAAAGGTTTTAAAGTAGCCAGCCCCCCCCCCCCAAAAAAAAAAAAAAACCTTGAATTGACGGACAAACAAAGCGATTCCTGCATTATTCAACAGAAATCAGAGATATCTGAAGAAATTAGGACAAAAATAGTCATAGGAAAATGAAGCCAGAAGTAGTCTAGTCTGCAAAATGTTTTCAGAGTTTCCCATAAACTTGGTGTTGTTTGTCAGCAAATTTTGTTCTGACCTTACTAGTGGTCCCTTGAGAGAGGGACATACAACATGCTGATGTTTCACTGTTTTCACACCTTAAAAATAAAAATGGCCACTTATTTTTACCAGTGAAAGTTGAGTTTATTTGGGAATATAGAAAACTGCAAGCTGGGACTAAGAAGTTGTGGCAAAACCATAGACAAGCCTAGAGAACACAGGAGAGGTACCCTTTTTTAGGGAGAAAATGGGGGAAGTCAGAGGGCGTTGTAAACTAAAAATCTGTTGGAGTAAATTGGGAGTTAGGACTATAGTGGCTTCTCATTGTCTGAGCTGTCTGAGCTGAGGTGGATGGGAAGGACATAAGGAAAGCACTTCTTCAGCAGCCTGGGATAGTAAAGTGGTGTCTACCTGCAAGGTCAGAGTCCTTGTGAGGTCAAGTTCGTCTCTTCCTGTTGGGTCTGCAGTTGACTACGAGTGGTTGTGCGGTTTCCCGTTACTAATTTCCATATCATTTCATTGAGAAAAACAGCGGTTCAGCAGAAAAAAAATTATTACCAAGACAGTGTCTCTTAATAAACGGAAGACTGTAATGCAATGAAAAATACTGACGTTTATGTTGGGAAGAGGAATTTTTTTTTTAATTAAAATTCTTCAAGAAGGTATACAAAATAGCACAAATGCATAAAGCATGGTTAGTAATCCCAGAACATGTTAGCTATGGCTCACATCAATTGCAAATATTAATAGAAGAATGCTTTTTTTTACCTACTCTGGAAGAAGAGACACACTATACAACTTTTCTTTAAATCATCTGAAAAATGGCAGCTTTGATGATCATTGGACATTGTTTGCCAGAATTGGTAGCAGAAAGGAAGAAATGTCTTTCTTTGCAACCACGGGGTCTTAAAGTTCCACCATGACAGAAGGTGGCTCCGGGACAGTTATAACAAGGGTGAAACTGAGAGAGACGCACCGACCTGTACTTCTGGTTATAGAGAACTAAATTGTATCAGATTCCCAAGGAGAACAATTTGATGAGCCAGATACAAAATTTTAGAAAGCATGCATGTTTGAAGACACCCCGTAGCTAACCAAGCTTGCAGGGAGTGAAGGGGGAAAGTCCTAAAACGAAAGAAAAAAAAAAAAAAAGAAATATAGAAAGATAATCCAATATGTATGCTAATTTTCCACACAGGGAATTTACTAATTCATTAGCACTGGCTATATGGAGAAGTGGAGCAGAATTAGGTGAAAAGCTGAAAAACTAAGATAATCCAGTATTCTAACAGGTCTGTGAAGATGCATGTTGGATGACAGGATCAACCAGGAAGAGGGTCGCTAATAGTCACGCGGCTTTCTAAAGGGCTACATGTGGGAGGAGAGGGTGAAATGGAAATGAACAAGCGTTAATAGAGATTGATCCCTAGGGGCACCTGGGTGGCTCTGTTGGTTAAGCGTCTGACTTCGGCTCAGGTCATGATCTCACTGTTCGTGGGTTCAAGCCCCATGTCGGGCTCTGTGCTGACAGCTTGGAGCCGGGAGCCTGTTCGGATTCTGTGTCTGTTCGGATTCTCTGTCCCTCCCCACTTGCACTCTGTCTGTATCTCTCTCAAAAATAAATAAACATTAAAAAACATTAAAAAAAAAAAAAGATTGATCCCCAGTTTCAAATCAGATCAATCTCAGACTGGATTAAGGTGACATACTCCTAGAAAAGGGAAAAATAAAAGCTAAATGTAGGAATATAAAACTGTCTAGAACGTTAAATAATTGCTAAACTATTTCATGGCACTCAATTAAAAATTAGCACACATATTAGAGACAAAAATAAAATGATTTAAATTGATAGGAGAAAGACATTAGAAAAATACTCAGGATATCTATGTATTAAAATTATGAGACACAAGAAATAAAATAAATATGATCTTTTGTTCATGAGAACAGATGATTTGATGGACAGTGTCAACAAAAAATAAGAACAGGAAAGACAGAATTATATTGGAACTCCAGAAAGTAAAATAATTGAAATAAAGAACCCAATACAAAATATTAAGAGATTGATATGATTGAGGAGAGGATTCTTGAACCAAAAAATAGGTCAGCAGAATACATAGAAGACTAAGATATAGAGAGGTGAAAAAAGGATGAAAATGCAGAAGAATTTTTTATTGAAATGATTTAAGTGAAATCTACAAAAATGGAGGGAATTGTTCCTTTCATGAATTAAAAGCCTTGGTATTCTAAAGACTTGGTTTTCTCTAATCTGGCCTATCAACTCATGAAGTTCCATTCAAATTCTCAGGGAGGAAATATGAAGGCCAAGCAAATGAAGACAATTTTGAATAACAATAAAGTCATTTGTCATATACTAACAGGCATCGGTTTACAGAGCCTCAGTAATTAAGACAATTTTTTATTGGCATCGGAGTAGAAACATGGATTAATAGAAAAGAAAGGAGAGCTCAGAAACAGATCTACCCTTATGCAACATTTGATGTTTACAATGGTAAAATGTACATAAGCAGGGAAAATATTCTTCCAATGAGGGATTCTGAATCAATTAATATTTGTACAAAGAAAGATAGAATTTGGCTTCTATCTCATACTTCAAACATTGGACACAATACAATGCCTGTGAGCAGTAGAATGGATAAACAAATAATACAGTGGAATAGTATGCAGTGATGTAAACAAATAAACCACTGCTATCTGCAATAATATCAGTGAATATCACATTATTTAAAAAGTCACATAAACACAACAAAGTACAAACCTTTTTCTTCAATGTTTATTTATTTTTGAGAGGGAAGGAGGGGCAGAGAGAGAGGGAGACACAGGATCCAAAGAGGGCTCTGCACTGACAGCAGAGTCCACTGAGGGATTTGAACTCAGGAACCATGAGATCATGCCCTGATGATCATGAGATCATGAGATCATGACCTAATATATACACATATAGACACACACACACACACACACACACACACATATATTATATTATATTATGTATCAGAGTAAACTAATCTATGATGTGAAATTTAAGGTAAAATTACTTTTAAGAAAGTGGTGGTATAGTGACAGGATAGTGGTAGGCATATTTCTGAATTGTTGCTGATATCCCAAATATCCTACTTCTTTACCTGTTGGGTGGTGGTTACACAGGAGTGTTTACTCTGGAAAATGCCTATCTTTACACAAAGATTTGTGTGCACTTCTCTCTTTCTCTGTCTCTCTCTGGGGCATGTATGATTAGCTCCTTTTGAACCACATAGATCCAAATAGAACAGGGCTACACACCAAAGAAAAGCTGAATAATATTTTTGTAACTAAGCATAACATTTTTTATCTGCATTCATTGACACAGAATTAAACCTGTAAATCTCATCTAGAGAAATACTCAGAGGCAGTGGGGCAGTGATAAGGTAGAGAGGAAGACTGTGGAGGGAGATAAGAATGTTAAATTAGAGAAGAAAAGGTAAAAATCCATGTATCTTATAGTGAGTATGTTCTTTCTGGCCCTGCCATTGCCCATCTTACCCACAAGTTGTGGAGTCAGGTAATTGAAAATCAGAGAAACATGATCTCTCCAACGCTCACAGCACATCAAGGCCATAATCTTTTTTTAACCAGGATTAAGTGGTGTACACTTTATAATACTCTTTATAAGAAAGTTTGTATTTCCTTTAATTTTTTAAAGAGGACTTCAAGAATACATCTTGAATACATCAATAAAAATCTGTGGATAAGACGTCTCTTTCTGGGAAGTTGGAGGAGATGCACACTGTTCTCTATTTCCCTTGCTAAGTACAACTAAAAAACCCTGGACATTATATATAAAACAAACACTGAAAACTCTGGAAAGTGGAAAGAAGAAAATTTACTAACTTATGGAAATTAAGACCCAAGGAATGACACAATAAAGGAAAGAGGAGTGGAGAGAAAGAAAGAAAGAAAAGAAAGAAAGAAAGAAAGAAAGAAAGAAAGAAAGAAAGAAAGAAAGAAATGGAAGGGGGACAGAGGAAAGAGAAGAAAGAAGAAAGAAAGAAAGAAAGAAAGAAAGAAAGAAAGAAAGAAAGAAAGAAAGAAAGAAAGAAAGAAAGAAGAAAGAGGAAGGAAGAAAGAAGAAAGAGGAAGAAAGAAAGAAAGAAAGAAAGAAAGAAAGAAAGAAAGAAAGAAAGAAAGAAAGAAAGAAAGAAAGAAAAGAAAGAAAGGAAGGAAAAGAAGGCAGGGAGGAAAGGAAAGAAAGATGCCCAGTTTTTCTACCTAAAGCACCAAGAAGGGGGAGCCTTGCAAGGTAGATGACCTTTCTACAGTACCCTCTCTACTTTAGGCAAACACCACTGAAAAACCGTGCCTCACCTCCACTCATGTAGCAAAGGCCCAGTGAGGAGACTAGACTTCTACATTCATCAGCCAACCCAAACATTAAAACCTATACAATTAACTCAACGCGGATCACAGAGTTAACTTTCAATCATGAAACTAAACCTTCAGAAAAACCCAAGAGAAAATTCTCAGGATGTAGAAAAAGACACAATGTTCTTAGACTCAACACCTAAGTCATGACCCTTTCTGAAATCCTCATAGCTAGATCCTAGGGAAAGTGAACAGAAGAAGAAATAGAAGGAGGAAGGGAGGGGAATGGAGAGGGAGGATTGAGGAGAAG
This sequence comes from Prionailurus bengalensis, assembly GCF_016509475.1. Lineage (NCBI taxonomy): Eukaryota > Metazoa > Chordata > Mammalia > Carnivora > Felidae > Prionailurus > Prionailurus bengalensis. The sequence goes on along the minus strand of NC_057353.1, from coordinate 77,350,969 downwards.
GAGAAAGAGAAAGAGAGGGTGGGGTAGGGACAGGGAAAAGAGAAAGAATTCCAGAAGGCTAAAATTGGAAGAAACAACTAAATATAGTCAGTTCATTGAGCATGCAAACATTCATTCATTTATTCAACCGTATAGTGTTAAATTAGGGGTCCTGCCAAGGTAATGTCAAAGTTTTTGCAAAATTTGACACATGTACTCTTATAAATTACAGATTTTCCTAATCAAAAAAGAGACAGTTATTTTGAGGAGCAAGTTAGGCAATTTTTAAAAAGATAAAGGAACAGCCAATGGCTTGTTCGGGGAGCTCTGGTACCCAGGCTGTAGACTGGCATATATAAATTAGCATAAGTTAGGACGAAACAGAATAGAAAATGTGGGTGGGGCAGGATTGTTCGCCAGACAACAGTGTCAACTCAGCCAGGAAGCTATAGAAGTTGGGGCTGATTTGGGCTGCAGGCGAAAGGAAAATCAAACAGCAATAGGTTACGGATGATGGCACCCTCTACTCAGCCCAAAATACAACCCAGACTCACATCAAACTTACTGAAGGAACTCAAACTCCAGGGTCTCTCGGTGTCATGGGAATCTCTCTAAAGTCTGAATCTGAGTCCTTGCCAGCTAATTAGCTTCCAGAGAAGAGCACAGACTTCTGCTAGAGAGACCTGAGTTTGACTGTTATTTGGAAATGCTGATTCCCTAAAATCTTACTGGACTGTCAGTGCGTTGGTCTATTTCATGTGGAAATAACCACGACCAAAGATGCCACAACACGCATTTCAAACACGGGAACTTCTGCCTCTTCGCCGTGAACCTCCCTGTTTGGTCCGTTCTTTTCTTTAGTGGCTTAAGATCATTTGAAACAATAGGCTCAGGTAGGAAACACACTGACTCAGTGCTGGATAAAATACACACACACACACACACACACACAATGGAATATTACTCAGCCATCTAAAATATATGAAATCTTGCCATTTGCAATGATGCGGGTGGAGCTAGAATGTATTACGCTAAGTGAAATAAGTCCATCAGAGAAACACAAGTATCATATGATTTCACTCATGTAGAATTTAAGAAACAAAACAGATGAACATATGGGAAGAGGGGAGGAAAGAGAAGAGAAACCACAAGAGACTCTTAATGATAGAGAACAAACTGAGGGTTGATGGAGGAATGTGGGTGGGGGATGGACTACATGGGTGATGGGGACTAAGGAGGGCCCTAGGTGGGGTGCCTGAGCAGGTCAGTCAGTTAAGCTGCAGACTCTTGATTTCAGCTCCGGTCATGATCTCATGGTATGTAAGATCGAGCCCCACATAGGGCTCCATGCTGACGGTGCATGGCGCCTGCTTCTGATTCTCTCTCTCTATCTGCCCCTCCCCTGCTTGCACTTACTCTTTCTCAAATTAAATAAATGAACATTTCTGGCTACAGAGTATTCCATCGTTAATACTCTCAGATATATACATTGTTTCCAGCATGTTACTGTTGTAAGCGATATTATGATAACATATTTGTATTTACAATTTTTTTTAATTTGCTTAAGTTTGATGTACTTCCAAGTCCTAGTTTGATCACTGTGGAATCTTACAGTTGAGATTATTGAGTCCAAGGTATGAATTTTTTAAAACTCTTTTGACACCTTGAATTTTTGAAAAAGTATTATAACAATTTTATTATCATCAGCAATATGAGATATAGAATTTTGCACAATTATTACTTTTTTCTATTTTAGAAGAATACACTTCTGTGAAAACGGACCAAGCTGATGACACTTTGCTTAAATTCCTTAACATTCTAACCTCTAACATTCTCACTCTAACAAAATAATAAAATTCTTTTCCTCTTTATTCTTTTAATATATTAGGTAAGAAAGTAGCAATAGTTACCAATATATTACTTTCTGTTCCAATCTTCTTGGTTTTAATAATCCATAACTACTTACGTATTTGTAGGAAAAACAGGAAAGGTTATATTTTTCAAGCTGTAATTATTTGCCTTACAGAATGGTGTTCCTCAAGTATTTTCATTTCAAGATTCATCTAATGAATACTCAAGAGAGCTTATGCTTAAATCGGTTTTATCTATTGATAATTAGCATAGAAAATTTAAATTAAGAAATAATTATTTATAGTTTTAATAACACTAATTTATTATTTATTTATCCATCATCCATAATTTACTTATTTAATTCGCTGTTTATTCATTTAAAAGTGACTACATTAATCACATTATATGTTAACATAAATGGCATGTTTTTATGTGCTTATATTTTTCAAAAAGAGCTTTACATATTTATATTTTTCAAAAACCAAACTGTTTAGAGAGAGTAGTAGCATTACTTTAGATTTTGGGGGGAAACAATTGTAATTCTAGCTCAATGACAGCTTGAGTCACATCTCTGCTGTTGCATTCAATCTTTTGTGAGCTTTTATTTTACTTTTTAAATATCGTAAAGAGTATCTGGCACCACACGCGTACAGTTGGGAAAGAAAAGTGTACTTTAATAACCTTTTTACGTAATTGTGGATACTTTGATACTAAACCAAACTTGATTAGCGGGAAGTTTCTTAGAGATTAATTGCCGTGCAGAATCTAAAGTGCAGGGCACGTGATCTGTGCTGTGTTACATCAATACACACTGGTCTGCCCTGCACTTTGAGTGGGTCTTTGACCCATGGTGTTACCAGGGAACATCACGCGCTAATCCTTTACAAACATCAGTTCACTGAGTTTTGTAGCTCTGCCAACTACCAGCATATTTAATTATAAAACACAAAAAACTAATTTGTTGATGTGGCCAATATTTTCTTAAGAAAAGTCTTGAAGTTTTGAGAAACGGCCCATCTCATGGAGGGAGCTAACGATTTTTCCAAAATTTGATTTTCACTTGTGAGCTCCAATATCATCATTGGCAATGATGCCAATTGTCCTCTCGAAAGAGAGACGTTTATTGAGCTTGTTCCTGAGGAAATCCATGCTCTACACCCAAGTCTGTGTGTAGACCGCTGGTCTCTCATTTTGTTCAAGGAAAACGTGCGTCCTGTGGAAAACGGCGGCTAGTGCAGCGTGCAGAGCAAAAGCAGGAATCTCTGGAGACGACCGTTGAGCTTCCGTATGCATCAGAAGCGATTTGTATGTGTTTTCCACTTTGTCATCCAGAATATCATAAGTATTCAAGCTCAAAATTTTGACAAAATTCATAGTTTTATTTTGTCGAGAACATTTGAAAGTGAAATGGGCTTGTTTCTTCTCTTGTTAAGCATAAAGACACACATGTTCACTAGCATAAATGACTCTGCTACTCTGATTTTTACCAAGATGTCAACAATTTCACACACGTCTGTGTGTGCGTCTGTGTGTGTGTGTGTGTGTGTGTGTGTGATTAGTGTAAGTGTCCACACAATGAAATTAAGCAAGTAATCTCCCAGTATCATTGGGAAAATGGTGCAGACTCATAAACCCCCTGGAAGGGTTCTGGGGGAATCTCTGTGTCCCCAGGCACACTTAGAAAATTGCAGTCCTACCTATGGGTGTCTGGCTGGCTCAGTGGGTAGAGCGTGTGACTCTTGATTCCAGGGCCATGAGTTCAAGCTTCATGTAGGGAATGGGACCTACTTAAAAAATAATTGCAGTCCTGGAATGGAATGACAGTATCAGTTATTCTCCCCATGTTGAAACATGTAATATGCTTGTGTAAGCCACCATTCATTAGCTATTCAATTAAGCATAGCCAAGCTCAATCACTAGTTCGTATAGAATTTAGTATTAAAAAAGATAACGTGGGGCCTGGGTGGCTCAGTCGGTTGAGCGTCCGACTTCAGCTCAGGTCATGATCTCACTGTCTGTGAGTTCTAGCCCGACGTCGGGCTCTGTGCTGACGGGCTCGGAGCCTGGAGCCTCCTTCGGATTCTGTGTCTCCCTCGCTCTCAGCCCCTCCCCTGTTCAAGCTTTGGCTCTCTCTCTCTCTCAAAAATAAACAAACAAAAAAATAAAATAAATAAAAAAGATAACGCGATTCCCAAGAGAATATAAAATGTGCCATTAGCTTAGTGGAAAGGGTGTAGTAAGACGCAGGGTGTCTGCCCATTGCAGTCTGGAAAGTTTGTGGCTGCTGTTAAGCAGCCAAGCCATTTTGCTTAACTATTGTTTGCTTCATCTCCAGACTCACATCATGCAATGACCAAGGCTGGAGTCTTAGGCAAAATTATAGAAAACACTTAAAATAGTGGAGTGTATATAGTTCCTTCTTGATCCATCTGGTGAAGTCTGTCAAAAGAAAGATAAACATAATTTATCTTCCAAACTCAGACTCTTTCACAGTGAAAAGGGGAACTATTAATAAATCTGTCTGGACAAGGAGTCTAAGTCAGGATCACACCAGGTGAAATGGTATATATGTTCACCTTATACAAGATGGAGATAAATTCATCCCTTGGCGCTCCACAGAATGAATGGAAAGAAATATCACAGTGCTAAGGGACGTGCTGTGTGTGTGGCTTGTGTTTGGTCACATTGCAGGGTTGGAGAAAATTGCTTTTCCATAGAAACGTTAAGCAAGCATAAAGGCTCACTGTAAAATGGCAACCATAGCAGAAGTTAAGAATACGCCCTCCCTACCTCCCCCCCACCAAAATGTGGCCCTACCATTATTACCCTAATATCAAACTGAGAAAAAGATGCCATAAGAAAACTACAGATCAGTATCTTTCATGAGCACAGATGCAAACCGAATTTAAAAATGTGGAACTTATGGGGTGCTTGGGTGGCTCAGTGTCAGTAGGTTAAGTGTCTGACTCTTGATTTCAGCTCAGGTCATGATCTCATGGTTCATGGGATTGAGTCCCACATTGGGCTCTGTGCTAACAGTGCAGAGCCTACTTGGGATACTCTGTCTTCCTCTCTCTCTGCCCCTCCCCTGCTCTCTCTCTCTCTCTCCTTCTGCCTCTTTCTCAAAAATAAATAAAACTTGAATTGTGTGAGAAGAACTATCCACTGCAACCAAGTGGGATTTATCCCGTGTATGCAAGGCTCTTTCAACATTCAAAAGTCAACAGGCTCAAACACATAACAGGCTACAATTAAAAATTACAAGTTCATATCAATGGATGCAGAAAAAGAATTTGACAAAATCCGGCACACATTCGTGATAAAAGCTCCCATTAAACTAGGAACAGAGAGGGAAGTGCCTATTCTTGATAAAGACTACCTACAAAAAAACCCTGCATCCAACATCATGCTTAATGCTGAGAAACTTGAATCTTTCCCACTAAGATCAAGAATAAGGCAAGGATGTCCCCTTTATCCACTCAAGGTGAGTCCTACCTCATGCCTCACCCATTTCTCATTCAAATGATAATTAGATAAGACCTGGACTTTTAGACGTTAGGATTCATGCTGGGATGAGTTAAGACTTTGGAGGCCGTCGGGATGGATTGAATGCATGTTGTCAGTGAGAGGATATGAATTGTCGAAGGCCAGGGGCAGAATGTCGTGGACTGAATGTGTGTGTCACCTCAAAATGCGTATGTGATGGTATTTGGAGATGGAGCCTTGACGGGGGATTAGGGTTTGGTGAAGTCGTGAGGATAGGGACCTCAGGATGGGATTACAAGAAGAGACACCAAAGAGCTTGCTCCTGTGATCTCCCTGAACCCACACAGAGCAGAGGTCATGTGAGCACACAGTGTTGTTCTCTGATGTCTACCCTCCAGAGCTGCAGGAAAGAAATTTCTGTTGTTTAAGCCCCCTGGTCTCTGGCATCAGCCCAAGCTGATTAACACGTGCAGTGACCACAAGAGACATGTGTGAACCTGGGACTTGTTTCCTTCTCCAAAACAGGAATGAGGACCAAGCAAGCCTGCCTGATTGTTGTGTAACATAGTTAGGGACTTAGGGCATGTGCTATGGAACTAGATTCTCCAAAATTGATTCTCTATTTCATAATGTTGTAACTATAAATATTAAGGCAAGTTAGGCCAACTACTCCTCTCACTTGCTCCCACATCAGAAAACTGGGCATGATAATAACATCTTCCCCACGGTGCTGTTGTGTGAATTACAGGCATTTCTAGTCACTGTAGTGTTGTGCTGCATAGCATGTGCTCAATCAATGCTACCTACGAAGGAATTGGGTCCACTCCAATAGTATTTGTTGTCTCGATTTTGCTCTATCTTTCCATGTTCAGCTTTTGTGATTTATACCTCTGACTTTCACTAACCTTCTTTCACCTCCACCTTGCGGGGTCCTCAAACCCAGCCCCTGTTCTAGAGTCCTGGAACACCTCTTGGGTCCTTGTGGGAGGTGTCTGGCAACAGCAGGGTGCAATTAAGATGCAAGAAAGGGAAGTGGAGAGTATTTTTTTAAAAAGGGAATAAAATGGAGCTGCCTCTGATTTTAGTTCGCCTCCTCATTAGCAAAGTCATTAAAAACACATGGGCATGGTGGCTAGCTCTCTGCAAGGTTGGCATTCCGAGTGGCATCTTCCTGTGGGAAGGAGGGACGATCGATGCCCTCTTCCCTCCCTTCTTTTGTTTTGAAAGCTGTGAGTTCCTTTGGGCTTTGGCAAAGACATTGTTTTTTCCCCATAACAAATACGCAGATCTCGATGTCTCGCCCAAGAATTTCAGGCACAGCAGTAATGCTTCCTGCTACTTGAGTAATTTGCAACCCACAAAGACATTCAAATGCATAAATTCGGCTCCCACAACAGCCTAGTAAGATTGGCAGGGTGTATCTTCCCCATTTGACAGATGAGGACATTGTATTCTGCTCCAAATAGACTGAATGATTCGAAAGGGGAGGTCATATTATATTTATATATGAATTCCCAAACATAAGGACACATCTGGGGACCCCATGAATGAATGAGTCTTGGGCACGTGCGGGAAGCACACAGAGGAGTTTCAGAGCTGGCACAGGGTGGATCTGGAGGTCTAGCAGGAGACTGCATTGATGGTTTTACCACTTAACCAGCTCTCCTACCTTCAGCGTTTCACTGGCTCTGTGGCTGTTGAGACCTTTGTGGAGATTTAATGTAAAAGTATTAAAAAGTGCCTGGTACAGAGTAAGTGCTCATTTATGTCAGCAACCTTTATCTTGTGCCCCCTGCTCTGCTTCTGGCACTCATTGTCTTTTTAACCAGCCGTTTACCTGGCCGTTTGCCTGGTTTGGAGCATGGCTGAATGTGAAGGTTTAATGGGAAAATGTCTTGTCAGTAAAGAGAGGAATTTTGATTTATCAACTCATCATGGCCCAACACAATGGTAGAATATGCATATTGTCCATAATATGTAGACTCCCTCATTCAAATTCAAATTAAATATTTTGGACATTGTCCTCACTTGGCATTTTACATATGAAGCACCTTTTAAGAGCTGGCAAGTACAATTATTATTTCCACATATATGCTGTCGTTAACACCATCCCAGTCTGGAAAGTAGTTTTCACCGACTCCAATCTGACAGATATTGATATCGACACTCAGAGAGGATGGATGTCTTTCCCAAAAGCAAATACCCAGATGACGGGGTTGACATTTAATCAAAAGTGTCTTTGCTTCTCCAGCCAATACACACATGTATCCAAACATGTAATATGTGTGTGCAGTGCTTATTTTTAGCTCTTTTGTCATCTTTAATTATTTCAGTTACTGCAACAAAAATAATCTTAGATACTTTATTAATTTTGATCACTGGGTTTCATGCATCATTTCTCCTGAGAAGGGTATATTCCGGGGGCAAGTATATCGCTCTATCTCAACAGAGTTAACCTTCTGTAAAGGATGTGTGGTGGATTAGCCAGGACGGTTAACAGACCAGCCATAAGGGAGGGCCCACCTGGATCTCTCCTTACCCAGATCCTGCTGAACTTTCTTCCTATGTTCCACGAAGTTCTCCTCGATATAACGCGATCATATTAATGTAGTATCAGGCCAAGAAGAGGGCACCACAGTCGAGGAGTTTAGGTAGCTGGAAGGGGACAGATGAACCCTAAGAAGCTGGTCGGGGGCAGGGACGTATGATTCAGGTACGGAAGTGGCAGAGATGCTGGTCAAATAGAAGCACTGTAGAGGTCCCACGGTTACGTGGATGCTGAATGCTACGGGTGCAATTTCAGCTCTGCCGCGTGCTGGCTGTGTACCCTTAGGAAGGATACATGACATTTGAGCCACAATTTTCTTACCCAAAAAAGGGGCGGGTAACCTGATATGCATATCATTGGAGGATTATATATGCCTGGTGTACAAAATCAGAGGTCCATAAGTGGAATCTGTTTTCACTGTTTTTGCATTTTATGGCAGAGGAAAATCAGATAAGGGGATGGTAAATGACTTACTTGAATTCACAAAGCTAGCAAACGGTAGAGATTTTATCACCTGTGCTTTTCACATCTGCTTCCACCGTATCACTTTCGTCTTGACCGCTTCCGGTCGCCTAGACTTAATCTTCACGTTTTCTTGGTCTTGATATCGTCAACCGTTGTCCATCCCTGTTCCATTTTTTTCTGCATGCACTTAGCACCACCCAACAACATACTACATATGCTACTTATTAATTTATCATATCTATTTTCTCTTTCCTTAAAGACTGTTACACTTCATGAGGTCAGGCATTTTTACTTCTTTTTAAATTGTTTTCCCTTAATGGCTGGAAACATGTTAGGCAAGTAGTAGATGTCCAAGAAATACTTGTTAATTGAATAATAGATGTACAATTTATTGACGGTAAAAAAGAAAGACAATTGTATTTATTACTGAGGCTAACAAAGATGAAAGTTTACAGAAGAAATGTAGGTTAAGGAGTAAAAAGGCGTTTCCATCAAAGACTGACGGAGGTACAAAGCATGAGCCCATGCACGGCTTTGAGCACAAAACGTAGTTTCCATTGGAGAAAATTGGCAAGAACCAAGATTAGTGAACAAAGTAATGTTCTCCAAATTTTGACTTTCAAAGCATGTATTTCTTGCAAGTAATCATAGTTGATCACCTGATAAACCTGAAACTTAAAAAAAAAGAATTCCAAAGACTCTTTCTCCAACGTTGAATGTGTAATGTGTTTTTGTTTCCTATTAGGTAGGGCTAAGCGATTGACTGTCAATCCACAGTGTTTTATGAAACAAGGGATGGTGTATCATTTACAGGTACAATATTTACTGAGAAACGGCATTTGCTTAGGCAAGGAGCTGGAGCAGGGCTGCCCTCCTCACCACGCCAGCTTTCCACCTGCACCTGGTGCCCTTTTCTCCCCTGCAGGAGCCTTGATCTGCTCATTAGACATGCAACAAAGAGCCAGCCTGTGGAGCACGCATTAATATTCATAACTCAAGGCTGCTGGAATTTTTTACATTTTTCTCTCTGGGAACTCATGGTAACAAGGACCAAATATCCAAGCAGCACAAATGGGACTGATGTGTGGGTCCTTGATTCAACCTTCTCCTGTGCTGCCTCCATACTGCTGTCTGGTGGTCTTTTGGGCAAGGTTATAGAACTATGTTACTTCTCTACTTTAAAAACTTTCAAAGGCCTATGTCCTCTCTAGAATAAGATATATGGTGTTTTTTTGTAATCTTATTGCAGAAGGATCAGAATGATCTAACTCTCCAGATTCAGGTCTTTATTTCCTTTGTATTCCTATCAGTACATTTTTTGCAGATTTATTGTGGTATAATTTACATAAAAAACTGCATACATATAAGATACATATTTTGATGTTTTCATCTATCTATCTATCTATCTATCTATCTATCTATCTACATACCCTTGAAAGCATTAGAACAATCATCATAATGAACCTACCTTCATCACTCCCAAAAGTTGACTCATGCCCCTTTGTTATCACTCCCCCTCCTGTCCTCATGAAACTACTGAGCAGCTTTCTTTCAGTAACATTTAGTGTATATTTTCTAGAGAGTTGTCTGTCTTTACTATTTGTCCCTTTTTCCTGGTCCTTTCTTCCTCTTTTTTAGTTGACAAATGGAGCTGGAAAATGTATGTGATTAGAACAGCTGAGTGGATGTGCATCAGTGTCACTTCAGTAGGAAGTGACAAAAGTAGTCATGTGAACTCATCAATAATAAATCCTGGGGCACTTGGGTGGCTCAGTTGGTTCAACGTTCCACTCTTGATTTGGGCTCAGGTCGCGATCTCATAGTTCACGAGATGGAGCCCCGCGTTGGGCTCTGCACTGACAATGCGGAACCTGCTTGCGATTCTCTCCCTCCCCCTCTCTCTCTACCCATTTCCCTCTTGTGTGTTCACGCTCTCTCTCTCTCCCTCTCTCAAAAATAAATTAATAAACTTAAAAAAAATTTTAAATAATAAACTCCAATATTTATTACTATTTAATAATTTCCAGAGCATTTTACATTTATTATCTCATTAAACTCTCATCTCCACTGGTGTGGTTGTGAATATTTTTTAGAAATCAGAAATGAAGTCATCTATAATTGGACTAATATTTATTTATTTATAATTTTTCATGTTTATTTATTTATTTTGAGAGCGAGACCAAGAGCACAAGCAGAGGAAAGGCAGAGAGAGAAGGAGAGAAAGAGAATCCCAAGCAGGCTCTGCACTGTCAGCACAGAGCCCAATGCGGGGCTGTATCCCACGAACTGTGAGATCATGACCTGCGCCGAAATCAAGAGCCAGACGCTTAATGGACTGACACACCCAAGAGTCCCAGACTAATTTTTAGCACAAATTACTGCAAAAAAAAAATTGTTGACACTCTATTATGTTCCAAGAGCTAAGCTACCTATTTTTAACAAATTCTTTTTCGCTAAATGCTCATGGAGAATTAATGAAGTCATGTTAGGCTTTTCATTGGTTCTATGTGAGAACATCTAGAGTCTCAGAGTTTACTCAAATCACAGTTGTAGTACAGTCAAGATTTGCAGCCTCAGAGTTCTTAGCTTGCAATTGTATAGAGTTATCATTTCCATCTTAGAATTCTCTCAAGTCTAGACATTCAGGACACAAAAGGGATTAGGGAATTTGAAAGATGTCAATGTATGAGAGCTGGCACCCAGGTGGTTGAGTGGGCATATATGAGCAGCAGCTCTCTGGAGAGGCTCACAGACAGGTCGAGTGTAGAGCCATGAAGACCACATGCGGCCTGGACCGTAACTGATACTAGAACAAATGAAGTTCAAGGACCAAGAATGTGTGAGGAACGGTATAAGCCCTGTGATCATTCAGACTTGTAAAAACAGATCTTCATCAGAACCTGAGAAAGACAGAAGAAGTTACTAGTACTGTTGTTGGCTACTCCCTGGTACCTTCCCATGAGGCATCAGCAATGGGGTGTCCTGTGTACCTATCTTACTTGTTAGGGTCTGTTGGGAAGCTTTTCTTTTGGCTTACTTTCTTCTGATTTTAAAGCAGGCATCCTCTTTCACTCCAGCCTTGCTGCTTACCGCATTTCAAAATAACTCCAAGATCCCAGATCTGGTCAAATAATCAGTCCCAGAATCCTGTCTCTTCGTACTCACTGCTGGAACTCACGAACCCCGCACTTCAGGCCTGTCTGCCTGTGCTCCTGCTACTGGTCCCATGACACTCCAGCTGGGTGGAATCCCAGGAGCTCACAGGGATGTTAGTGCCCCTGAAACCACGATCAGCGAGGCTGGGGCTGATGCCAGAGTTACTGAAACAGCCCAGAGTTGCCTTATGTTGTTGTTGCCACTGATGCCAAAGACGCAACCAGAAGCTGGAAAGAAAAGAAAATCCCTTCTCTGCCTTCTATCTTCCTGCCAATTCCTCCCATGGGCAAAGCCTGGCAAATATATTTAAAGTCTTCTAGCTCTTTGGAATTCAGAAACCACAGGGAGATGAAAAAGAGCTAATGATCACAGACTAATCATCACAATCATTCAACAGAGCTAGTCAAATTCCTTGCACCATTTTAATTTTTGGTATTATTACTATTTTAAAAAATATACCCAGATCCTTGGTCTTCTAGGTTTCTAGAAAAAAAATACAGGATGATGCATTGAATTTCAACTTCAGATAAACATCGAATAATGTTTTGGTATAAGTAGTTTCCATGAAATATGCCCCATGAAGTATGGCATTACACATACATGCAAACATATACACGTACGCGCGCACACACACACACACACACACATACAGACAAGTTTCAAATATTGTATAAAACATTTATACTAATAAGTGTTGATTATTTATGTGAAATTCAAGTTTGATTTGGTGTCCTTTATTTTAATTACTAAATCTAGCAACGCTGTTCCCTAGAGATTTGTGAGGATTACGTGAGACAGTGTCCGCCTCATACATTCACTGCAACTTTTGTTATATAACTTTGAATGGCTTGCAACTCTCTCCCTCTCTCCTTCTCTCTTTCGACAGTGACATTTGGTGGCAGACACTGTCAGGTGACCATTATGTATTAACTACCTGTGTATGCTAGGATCCTGATAAATCCTAAAGACACGAAGTGCTGTACATAGTGGATGCTGTCACGCTACTCAGACATACCGTCTCTGTTTCAGAATTGAGACATTCATTCCCCCACCTTCTCAGAGCATTGGAAGACACTGAAACTCAGCTGAATCCCTCCTGAAAACTTGCCTTGAACCAAAGACAGCCACCTTGCCTGAGTCATGCATGAACACTATGAGGGACTAAGGGGCTGCCCACATCTAATGACTGGGAGATGCAAGGATACAAAAGCCTAGATTTTTTTTTACCTGAAACTAAGACTTCTCTGAAGGGACGTCCCAGCTCCAAAGCTGCCTGTGGGATCAGCTGAGTCCATCATTGTAATTGTTTTCTCAGTCGACTTCTGTCCATTGAATCATGCCTTCCTGGAACATTTGTCCTTACACCTTGTGATCTCAGAGTCGATATCCTGGGGGTTTCAATGTATGAAAGTGCGACCCTTGGGGAGCATAAGCAGTCCTTCCTGGTTGCAAAACAAAACAACAGCAACAACCACAAAATTCTTTAATCTAAAATCTAGTTTGTTCTTTTTTTTCTGACTGCTTCCTTAGCTCCTAGCAGGAGCTCAGTACATGATTATTGAATGATTATTGAATAAATGATTATTGAATCATTATTGATGATTATTACTGAGCAGGAGCTCAGCAAATGATTATTGAATGACTAATGAATTATTGAATAAATGATTCACTAAGTGAATTATGTCTGTATTTCTCCCATCTTTTTCTTCTACTCTTCGTATACAATTATATATGAAGCGTATTTCTTATAGACAGCATATCCTGCATCTTATTTTTTTAATTTAATTTGAGGGGTGCCTGCGTGGCTCAGTCAGTTAAGCATCTGACTCTTGATTTCAGCTCAGGTCATGATCTCCTGGTTCATGAGTTCGAACCCTGCCTCAGGCTCTGTGCTGACAGTGCAGAGCCTGCTTGGGATTCTCCTTCTCTCCCTCTCTCTATCCCTGTCCCCTGCTCACACTCTATCAAAATAAATAAATAAACTTAAAAATAACTAAAAAGTAAAATTTACTTTGACACTGAATTTTTAAAATTTTTTTAAATGTTTTTAATGCTTATTTATTTTTGAGAGAGAGACAAAGTGTGAGCAGGGGAGGGGGAGAGAGAGGGAGACACAGAATCGGAAGCAGGCTCCAGGCTCCTAGCTCTCAGCACAGAGCCCAATGCGGGGCTCAAAGTTGGACACCCAACGGACTGAGCCACCCAGGCGCCCTGACACTTACTGAATTTTAATTGAAGCATCTAACCATTTATCTTGAATGCGGGTGTCTACATGCTGCATTCATGCCTGAGACTTGATTATTTGCTTTCTGTATGTTTCCTCTGATGTTAATTCCTCACAGTCCTTTCTCCTATTATCTAGTGGATGATTATTAGTATTCTGTTTTCATCTACCTATTGAAGTTTTGACTGTATATTTTTATGGACATTTTAGTGGGACTTCCAGGGTAGACATTAAGCATTTAATTTTTTACAGTCTACTTATAATTAATATTTTACTATTTTGAATAGAATAGAAGAATTATTACCATATGGGTACCTTTTCCTCTCCCATTATAGTTATCATATGCATTTCATCTCCATATGTTAAAAACCCTATCAGAAAATATATATTTTTTCTTTCTAGACCCCAAGTTTTGAGGTTTGGTATCGCCTCATAGGACTATGATACTCTGCTCATTTTTTCCCTTTAGTCTTCCCCTGCCCCCCTTTTTTCCCAATCAGATAGTGTCAACTGGTTTGTTTTCAGTGAGCAATTAGAGATATTATGAAGCTATTTTCTAAGACAAAGTTTAATGGTGGAATGATCATGTGCACAGTTTGGGAGATATATGTATATCTATATCTATCTATCTATCTATCTATCTATCTATCTATCTATCTATCGTTGGAGATGAATATGTGACCCTCTAACTTTAGGCATGGTGTTAAGTATGGAAGAGAGTGTAGGGCTGGAGGTATTCCTGTGGCCCCATACAATGACATTATAAGCTATGGTAGGATGAAATTTTAAGGAGAGAACATGAGATATAATGAGAAGAACCTTGGACCTGATCATCAGGGAACTCCAACATTCAAGTTAAAGTTGAAACCAGAGCTCTAGGAGAAACAACATCAGAGATCGGTGGCATGGGAAAAAAGAAAGTAGAGTGTCCTAAAAATGAGGGAGGGATTCACATTTGACACATGGCTTGGTCCTTTAGACTAGATGCTCTCCCACCATCCTGGTTTCCTGGCTTAAGTCAAATTCCCCAATATGAGCACAGTTTCCATTATGCTTATATGTCTACTGCCCTGGGCCCCCAAAAGAACATTACCTTTCAATATAAGCCAGTTTCCAGGATGCTTCACCTTAATAGAGACCCCCTGAGTGATGCTTTTTTTTCAGCTCATACAGAGCTTGGAAATGTGATTCTGTTTAAAATGATGCTTTTATAACAGTGGAATATCAGACAGTATGGTTTAGTTTGAAGGCAAAAAGACTGAATATCAGTGACATGTTGCTGGAGCCACAGCTCACACTGACTCAGAAGAGTCAAATGTGCAGATCTTTCTGACTCTGTTCAGTCATGTCATGTTGGTGGTTTAAAATTGGTCATAGAGGTAGCATTTACCCCTAAAGAAGCCAGAAAATGCAGCAAATCATAGCTTTTTTTTTAATAGAAAAAGCTATGGCTGATTTGTGTCCTCCCAAAATTTATAGGTTGAAGTCTTAACCCAGAATGTCACTGTATTTGGAGACAAGACATCTAAATAGGTAATTAAGTGAAAATGAGGTCACTAGGATGGGCCCTAATCCAAGATGATTGGTATCTTTGTAAGACAAAGTGATTAAGGCACAGAAACATGCAAAGAAAAGATCATGTGAAGACAAAGCAATAAGAAAGCCATTCGCAAGGTGAGAAGTGAGACCTCAGAAGAAACGGACACGGCTCACATCCTGAGCTCAGAATTCTAGCCTCCGACATTGTGAGAAAATAAGTTAATGCTGTTGAATCTGCCCAGTCCGTGGTACTTTTGTATAGAGCATCAGCAAATGAATACAGAGATCACGTTGTTAAAGATCTACCAACAGGTCATTGCTAAAAACCCTTCAGAAGTGTTAATTAAAACGGCTCTGATAGGGGCACCTGAGTGGCTCAGTCAGTTAAGTGTCCGACTTTGGCACAGGTCATGATTCCATAGTTCATAAGTTCGAGCCTCGCACCGGGCTCTGTGCTGACAGCTTGGAGCCTGGAGCCTACTTCAGATTCTGTGTCTCCCTCTCTATTTGCCCTTCCCCCATTTGTGCTCTCTCTCTCTCTCTCAAAAATAAATAACATGAAAAAAAAATAACAAAATGGCTCTGATAACGATAATAATACAAAAATCACCTAAAACCTTAAAACCAATAATATTTAGCCTGTATTAATAGACTGTCTTTCTCTCTCTCTCTCTCTATATATATATATACACACACACACATATATACATATATATATCAATATATAAAGAGACATATGTATATGTATGTGTATGTATGTATTTATATGTATATAAAATAAAAATACACACACACACATGCATATACATATATATATATGTATTCTTTTCTTTTTCCTTTTCTTCAGCTATTGTATTGGCTGAACCTAGCTCTGAAACTATGTTCTTCCTGTAAGGCCTATAGAATTCCATCCAGAATTTATATTAGCCGGTTGAGTCTATGAAACTGAACACCAGTCTTGTGAGAAGTGTCATCCCCAATAGAGCTTTTAGTATTTTGAGGGGAGGGGGATCAGTTACAAAAGAAATCTGAGAACAGCTTCTTCATTTGTATCAATTCTGGTTTAATACTGAGGAAGAGTCACGAACATTTTTTTTATTTATATTTTTCTGTATTTTCTTTTATTTCTACTTTTTATATCTTTACACATTTATTTTCAATGGAATAGACACTATGAGCCAGGTACTGTCCTATGTCTTCATTATTAATGTGTCACTATCACTGCTTGCAAATAAATAAAACCCTATTAGAAGTATTATGTAAAAGTAATCACATGCTCATGCCATTTATGCATAAAGAAAGGTATATTCCCTCTTATACAATAACAAAGGGATTCCTTATCTGTATTACTTTGATGAGTTGGGAGTGCCTGGGTGGCTTAGTCCATTAAGCAAACGACTTTGGCTCAGGTCATGATCTCTTGGTTCATATGTTTGAGCCCTGTGTCGGGCTCAATGCTGACAGTGCACAGCCTGCTTGGGATTCTCTCTCTCTCCCTCCCTCTCCCTCTGCCCCTTCCCGACTTGTGCTTTCACTCTCGCTCTCAAAATAAATAAATTAAAAAAAAAAGCTTTATACGACTTTGATGAGTCAAGTAAGACTTCACAGGTATGTTCCAGGTTTGTTATTAGGTTAATAGCATAATACAGACACAGAGAATAGGATCTGTGGTGCCATATCTTATTCTGCAGATGAATACCAAGAAAATCATGATGTAAAGGGACAAAAATACCACTGGTGGCAAGAACTGGATTCAAGTCCCAACTCTGCAATTTACTGATATGATATCAGCCAAATGATTTGTCATTAACATTCATAATCACCCTTAACGTTTAAGGCAAATTTCCCTCCCGATATACAATAAATGTTACACCTCCAAAGAGCAGAAAAGGGCGGTCCGAAAGGTAACGTTACACAAATCTGCAGGATGCTACCTCATGCCGACGGTAGCATCCCGAAGACGACCTCAGCTCATTTCAGTTAGGCAGATGCTGCGACCTGAAGAACTGCCTTTCACTTCTCTGTTCGTGCAGAGCGCTTTCCCTTCTCACCCTTGCTCCAATCCACTCCTGCGAGCCTCTTCTCCACAGCAAATCCCCTCACTTTCCTGGAAAATTTTCTTGGCACATAAAGTTTCTTTCCCACATCTACTGGGAGGATGGGGAGCGTTTTGCGACCCACTTGTGCAACACTGGAGACAATAAAGTTGAGAGAGCTAAATTCTGGTTCTTTGTCTCTGCAACGCCATATGCATCATGGCAGATTGCGTTATTGGCAACAAAACACTATTATTATAACTTAGCTGTACGGTAAGCCTTCAAACCAGGTAGAGTCTTCTAAGCTTTCCCTTCCTTTTCAAAACTATTTTATTAATCTACATTCTTCGCATTGCTACATAAATTTGAAAATCAGCATTGTAATTTTTACAAAGCATCGTAATAATCTTGATTGGTATTGCATTGAATCCATATCTAAAATTGAAGACAATTAACATTTTAACAATTTTGAGCCCTCCAGCAAAACAAACAAACAAACAAAAACCACATGATTTATTTTCCATGTGTTTGGGACTTATTTATTTTCAGCAATGTTATGTAGTTCTTGGCCTGATGTCTTATGTATATAGATCAATAGAACAGAAATTTCAGAACCAGGCCAACACATACGTGGTCCATTATTTTTGACAAAAGTTCCATGTAAATTCAATAGAGGAAGCAATAGTCTTCTCAATAAATGTTTCTTCAGCAACCGTATATCCACAGGAGAAGAATAATATTCAACTCTTAACTCATGACGTGTAGAAAATATTGTCTTAAATGGATCATATACCTAAAGATGAAAGATATCATTATAAAAGTCCTGGATGCAGAAATGGGAGGAAATCTGCAGTATTGTGGCAAATAATACTTTCTTGGATAGAACAACAAAAGCATAAACGTTATAAAAATGGACAAATTGGATTTCCTCAAAATTGAAAACTTCAGCCCTTGTTAGGCCATGGTAAGGTGATGCAAGACAATCTTCAGAATGCAAGAATGTAATCTCAGTCCCTGTATCTAATAAAAGATTTGTATCCAGAAATAAGAACTCCTTTAATTCAGTTAGAAGACAAATAATCCAGTGAAAAAGTGGGCAGAACTTTCAAACAGACACTTCACCAAAACGTGTCTAATGGCTAGTAATCATTGCATATTTATGAAAAAAATGCTTAGCATTATTAGTTATCAGGGAAATTCACATGGAAACCATCATGAAAAACCACTATGAAGCTACCAGAATGACTACAATTTTAAAAATTTTAAAGTTCTGCTGAAGATGGAGAAGAATTGTAATTCATACACACTGCTTTGTGTTAAGTAGGATAATGCTGGAAGGTTGATTGGCAGTTTTCTATGAAGTTAAGCATACATTGAGCATATGACCTCGTGATGCTACTCCTCTGTATCCCTGAGTACCTTCTCTAGGTCTGTGCTGAGTACCCTTCACATTTCCTTGACACCTTAGAACTTCAGACAACACGATTTTAGTGTCGGAAAGACTGTCTTTACTTGCTTTCTTTGCTCCTTTTTTTGCTGCATGTCCTAAAAACAGAAAACAGCTGCTAATGGACAAATTAACATTAGCAATTAAAAAAAAAAGCCAGTGAAAATGCAAATATTTTAGCAAGCTTGAGAAAATGGATTAAAACTGGCCTTATGCCACCAAGAGTGCGATACATTTCTTAATCTCCTGGTTTTCTTTGGAACAAAATGTTAGGTATTTGTCTTGTTTTGAGTTTTTCTTTTCTGAGAGAAACTTCTATTTTCTGCCGAGGTGACCCCTTCTCCTCCTCCTCCTTCCCCCTCTTCCTCCTCCTCTCCTTCGCTTGGTGCTCTCTCACTCAACCAACTTTGAGAGGTAATAGTATGTTTGTGGCCTTGATGTCGATGACAGTTTCAGGGATGTATATTTTCACCAAATGCATTGAGTTATATACATTAAATAGGTACAGCTTTTTGTATGTCAAACATAACTCAATAGAGTGGTCTAATGAATAAAAATAAAAAGTATTATTTTTTAGAAATACCTATTAAAATATTTTAAAATGAAATATCTCCAATTTGCTTCAAAGCGATATGAAGTGGGAAATGGGAGGAGATTGATATAAAACTTGGTTGGTCACTAGTTGATAGTTCTTGAATCTGGATGAGGTACATGGTAGTTTTCTCTACTTTGTATATTTTTAACATTTTCTGTAATTGGTGAGTTCTCAAAAATATACATAATAAGTAGGTTTTAGTATTAAAAAAAAAAAGGAAAGGCAAAGGCTTTATAAAGGAGAAGAAACTTGGAAGTGGCCCTGAAGGGTGTGACCAAAGAGAAGAGACAAGACTGAGGACCTCTAGGAGGACCTTGGTTTGCAGAACCAGTATCTGGCAGCAAACTCAAAGCTTCCTTTTTCTCACTTGACGAGATCTTTAAGAGCAGGAGATGTGGGGAGAAAAAGCAAAGAGAAAAGAAATGTGGTTAATTAAGAAGTGATGAGAATCTTACAAAAATAGCTGTGTCAGAAATTGGATTAAGCAACATGTCCTTGAAAAATGAGAACGTATTCAGATGAGGACAGCCAGATGACAAGCCCTCAGTGGAGCAATTAAGGGAACAGGTTAATGAAATTGCAGAGTCATTTAAAGCTCCTTGGGAAGCATGGGGTATAGCTGCCCGAAAAGAAGAAAACAGGAGTGAGAATGAGTGTACCAAACATATGCATATGTGTATGTGCGTGTACCTGCATACACCCACACATGTGCGCACGTGCGGGCGCACACACACACACACACACACACACCCCTCCTTCTCTGGTTCTCTACAAGATACTGGATGCCCACGAATCATATACATACTTGCTGTAGTCTCTAGGTTGATGGTATCCCTTGATGCTTAAGTTCAGAAACAGCAACAACCATTTTATACTTTATTGTACACATTTTCTTATAGTTTTGCTTTTTTGTCAAAACTGGAAATGCATATGTCCTTAACTCTTGTGCAGAAGAATTTGAATCTTTTAGAAACACATTTTGCTAAGATTAAATGGGTTTTTCAGTTCACCTTTTTATTTTTCAAAGCAGAATTTACTGACCTCAATATTGAATTTCCTTCCTTTGCATTTATCAAGTGGAATATTTTACTTGAATCCTAGCATCTGTTGAATAAGTCACTTACTAGAGTGGGACGGGATTTTTAGAGGTTTTGTTTTCTTTTCATAATCTCAATACTTCTGTGTAATGACCTTTGCCAGTGTGGGAAAGGCTGGCAAGTTAGATAAAGGGAGGGAGTGAGAAACATATAGGGCCAAGGACGGAAGAGGGGCAGGATCCATGACGTGTTGAAAACATTACTGAAGACAGGTGTTCTCCACCTTTTATCTTTCTTGATATGTAGCAGAGCTCAACAAGGAATTGATGATTTGAATATTGTCGTTTTCATTTCACAGATGAGTGAAATGATTTCAAAGATCTAAGTCCTTCATTACATGCAGCAATAGTGTAGAGTCAGACCGTCAAAACCTGAAATCAAATATGCCACTTTAAGCCACCCTATCAGCTCGCCGCTAACAAAATCGAATGAGCTTTATTATCAACGTGATTTCTCTGGTGATAAAATGTATATAATAAGTCAGACTAACAACAGGAATAATCTGTCAAGTTTCCACTTTCTCCTACTATTTCTATGGGATTTCAAGTCCTGATTTGTGAAATAAAATGACACAAAAGTTTCTTTAAATACTAAAATTTTACGATATATAATTCTAGAAATTTTGTAGAAAAAAATGTATGGGTATTTATTTGTGGACCTGGTCGACCTGTAGAATTAAGCTTAGGTTTTTGGCACCCAGGATGTAATCAAGAAAACTTCACTGAGCACTGAATATACTCCAGGCTACCTGCCAGTTGCTCAGAATGTAAAGACAAGAAACATTACCACTACTTTTCATGCATTGATGGGGCCATGTTGGTGAGAGCTGGGTGAGAAAAAGAAATAGAAAAAGCAAGCAAGCAGAGATACAAGTGCAATTTGGGGTTGCCATGGGAGCCCAGGAAAACGGAGACAATACGAATGACAAACACCTACCGGCTGCCATCAAAATTAAATCTTTCAAATATTTAAATATTTCACCATAGGAAGTCTTTAAAACTCAGTGTGTATTTTACACTTACAATACCTCTCCATTTGGACCGGCCACATTTCAAACACTCACTGCCCACATGTGTCTGCCCAGCTTGGATGGTGGAGCTCTAGAAGTTTGAAATCGCATTTACTGTAAAGTGAATGAAGAAGAACTTCAAATACGAAGAAAAGCTAATTATTCTCCATAGTGATAAACAAAGCTATGTCACTTTCTCTCTTGTTTCTTGACTTAAGGACTTTTTTTCCCCCTTCCACTGTTGTAATAAACAAGTTAGCATTACTGGGAGTGTATTTCCAAACTCGTGTGTAAGCAGTAAGTGACTGTATTCCAGACAAATGTTAATGAAAGACTAAGTTTAGAAGTCACCAGTCTATCGAGCGTGATTCCTTTTGTTTCCTGTTCCAACACATACAGTGTTAAGAAATCTGATGACCAACTGATGGAGCAAGTTTTGAAAATAAAGATCTTACCTAATTGTTACCACCTGCTTCCTTTCTTTTTCCTCCTGTTGGTGTCACCAGCACCTAGTGTTGAGATGTCTTTATGGATCCCACAGAAACTTCCAAACCTGCCACGGTTCCCTCTAAACACTGTGATCTGGGGCAGTGGAATAAAGCTAGCAATATACTAGTAACCTGCTCAATACTACCTCTCAGCCTGTGCCTTTTAGACTAAATCTTACATACTAGTGTTTTATCACTAGGTTAGTTGAAAGAAAAAAGTGCTATGTTTGTGTCATTGTCATTATTGCCATAATCATTGTTACTGTTTGTTACTGTAACATGATGAAACAGATGGTCCAGGAGAAATGTCTCTTGCACAAATTGTACACTACTTATAGTAACAATTTGCTTTCTCTCTTGGTCATTTTCCAGATGCACCCCTCAATCCTTCACTTCCATATCTGGACCATTTGATTGAGTCTCCTTTTGCTAACTAATGAGATTTGGGGGGGCCCAAACATATATCTTTCTTTTTCTCCCAATCTTGAAATCAACTAAGGAGGAAGTCAGATGGAGATCTAATATTAGCTTTACTATTACCTAATATAATTTTTTCTTTGATATGTGGGAGCAGACCACTCGCTGAATGGCAGAGGTGAGCATCCCTGGCCTGAGCTCTGTCTAGTGGAGGAGAATGAACCCAGCAGGGACTGAGCTGCAATGTCTAGCTCTTTATCCCAGTCTCATGTGGCAGATAAATCACAATTTCCCTTCCAGAAAATAGAAGTTTCCAGTTTTTAATGGAAATGTGAGCAAGGTATACAAATTCTTCCTGTAACGCCAATAATTTCCTGAATTCCACATCTCCTACTTCATATCCTAGCAATTTTAGACAGTTTCCAGTTGCCCCAACACCTTCCTTTATGTTGCTATTCCAATTGTTATGTCTGCCCAGGGCATCAGTCCTTTCCCAATTCACCTGGTTCAGTAGTTCTCAACCTACTCAGAGGAAAAGGGCCTTTGCACCACCCCCACATCTCAGAGAACTAACATGGCTTATATTTATTTCTAGTTGTGTGCATGCCATGCGTGTTACAGTGAGTTGGCGGGGTTGAGGAGTGGACGGGTCTATGTGCTTTTACCATCACTGAAGCAAGGGAAATCATTCTGCCCACTGTCTCTTAAAGCTTCTGCTTAGAAGTGACAAGCTCCACTTTTGCTCGAATGACACTGTCCAAAGCAAGTCACATGGCTATACCCAACATTAAAGAGATGATAAGTACATTCTCTCATGAGCCCAGAATGAGCAACAACCTGGACAAATTTGGTGCACATATTAATGACCGGCAAGCACATGTGGCAGAGGGGAAAGCATGTAACAATACCTGTTACCCCGCAGCTGAATGGCTTGAGGAAATCATACGAGGCAATGAGGAAAGACTGGAATTGGGTCCCTGCCAGGTCCCCTTTCTGTTGAGAACTTACCTAGTAACAAGTGAATGAATCAATGCCTTATTGAGCTTCATTTGTCTAGTGAGCCTCATTTGAGATGATAGGGTGATGGATAATAGAAGAAACATTGAGCTTAGCTTCAGAAGAAAGTCTACCTTCCTGCCTTTGATTCCTGCTCATTGGTTGTAAAGGCCTGTCCTCTGGATTGAATTGCACCCCTCCCCAAATTCATATGTTGAAGCTCTACCCCAGTGTGATGCTATTTAGAGATATTGTCTTTGAGAGATAATTAGGTTTAGATGCAGTCATGAGAATGGGGTCCTCATGATGGGATTAGTGCCCTTATAAGAAGAGGAAGAGACACCAGAGGGATTGGTCTTCTCTCTCTCTCTCAGCTATTGGAGGACACAGTATGAAGACAGCCATCCCCAAGCTAGGAAGAGAGCTTTCACCAGAAAAATGAATCTGTCAGCTTGGACTTCCTCAATACTGACCTTCCAGCCACAAATGGAAACTGTGAGATATACCTTCTTGTTGTTTAAACCACCCAAATCTATGTTTTTTTGCTACGGCAGCCTAAGTTGACTAATACAACCAACATATAACTTCCCCTTCTCTGAGTCTGAATCTTATCTTCTGTAAGATGGACATCAGACTCTCTATCCCACCTTGTAAGCTTATAGGGAGGAACTAAGAAACAAATATGATAACGTCCTAAAAATTGCTTTGCAACCTATGCAATAGTTGTATAAGTAAAAGGACTGAATGTCAATAGTGTTTTGGAGTCTCTCGTTCTCCCCCTGAAATTTCCATCTTCCCAGCCTTGGCCATCTGTTCAGTCCACGGTCACTGCTTATTAAGGAGTGCTAGTGACATTAAGGTAACGTGATCGGTGATCATGCCATAGATGAAGGAGCTGAAGTGGCCCTACTTGGAAGTATTATTGCCAAGCTTTGTTGTTTAAACTGAATTAGCATCCTGTGGGCAGAAGACACACGGCAGAGATTCCACACAGGCCATCTATCAGTGAAGACTGCTGGTGGACTCAGGTCAGAAGCAGCCCTGCACTGACAAGTCCTTAGGACCTTGGCTAAATCACTTAGCCTCTCTGAACTTGGGTGCTAAAAGCTGCTAAATTTTATTAATAAGAGCTCTTATCTTACAAGGTTGATGTGAGAAAAAAAATTCTTCCAATTTCCTAGCAATTCATTTATTTCATGGTGAGACCCAAGAACAACGTTCTACTGGGAGGAAGGGCAGGTGCCAGCAGTAACCCACACCCTGGGGACAGCTCTGAAGGCAATCAATGTCAGTAGACCCATAGCCAAGGCAGGATTTTGCTACTTACTACAGCATTATTCAGTCACTTCATTCATCACACATTATTAACTATTTTGGGTACTGGGAATACAAAACACAAGGTAGGCAAAATTCTTGTTTTAACAAAAAGCAATCAGAAACCAAAGCAATATATCAAACATTCTGTACAATCATATGTAATATGTACCATGGAGGAAGTCCCGATAAACTGATGATGTAAAAATATACAAATGATGTGTGAGAAGGAAATGTGCTGAATCTGAAGCAAAAGCATTCCAAGACAGTGAAAACCAGTGCAAACGCCAGGACAGAAAGGGATGTGGTATTAATGCAGGAAAGCAAGAAAACTGGTGTGGCTGAAGCAGAATGTGTCAGGCAGATTGTGCCCGGAAAAAGACAGTGAAGGCCATCAATTTCAAGTTCATTGGCCTCGAACAGATTATTATACATTTTAAACATATTTCTGCAGACTCTTGTGTGGCTGAGGTTTTGTCAGGATATCGTAAAACATTGTACGTGAAAGCACACTCCATCCTGAAATTATAAGACGTCTTTAAAGAGGTAAGAAATGAGCTGAACATACCTCCTGGCTCTGGTCCCATTCCTTTTTGATGAAATAACCCACCAGCTACTCTTCTGCTACCACCACTTGGTCTCTGAAACACATGGTTAGAATGACACACTTCTCTCAATTAACCCAAACTTCTGTCCTTCATCGCTCAATGAGATAACACACAAAAAACTCTAGAAGAGTAGCAAGGACATTGATGTCAGCCAGTTCCCATTACAATTGCGAGTTGGTCAAAACAGAAATCAATGGAATCTGCAAGATCCCTGCTTTGGATGTCTCTCCCTAAAGAGGTAAGGAGAGAGAGGACTAAATGTCCGTGTACTTCTCGTCGGTGATGCACAGCCATACAAAAGGGAAGACTCATTCATAAATCACTTATGATTACGTTTCTAATAAAGGATGTGGACTTCAAAAAAAGTGGTTTTTATAAAGCCCCCACGTTTTTCAATGTACCTGAGCGAATCTGGTTCTTGAGGATGAAAAGTGATTGAGGATGATAATGGGGGTGGGGGACGTTGGTCAGTAGATAGAGATATGATGCAGATATGGATGTGGATGTGGATATAGGTGTGCCTATAATAATGATTGATATTCTTGTAGGATTGTTTCATTTTTATTTTTTTAAGTTTATTTATTTCCTTTGAGAGAGACAGCATGCGAGCAGGGGAGGGGCAAAGAGGGGGAGAGAGAGAATCCTAAGCAGGCTCCATGCTGCCAATGCAGACCCTGATGCAGGGCTCGAACTCAGGAAACATGAGATCATGACCTGAGTTGAGACCAAGAGTCAGACACTTACCCAAGTGAGCCACCAGGTGAGCCTGTAATTGTTGTTGTTGTTGTTGTTGTTGTTGTTACAGAGATATAAAGTTATGTTTCTCTTCTAGTATCATCATTATCCAAAAAGGAAATATCATTCTACTAATGCCTCAAATCCCACCAGCAGTATATGTTTTTTTTATGTATTTGAAAGTACATTTCATGCACAGAAAGAAGATTGAAAGGTTAATTTGGCCTTAGAAATTTAATTTTAACGCATTAAATTATACAATTGAAATTCTGTTCTTGTGCTTTCTAATTTCAAATCATCTTATTTTCTATTTATAAATCCAGAAAATATTAACAAAACTTTTAAGTCAACCTTTACAGCTTAAATGAAAGGCCATTACATGTTTTCAACTTTATTTATAAATCTAATGTGTTCTTTTTATTTTAAGTACTTCCATTCTCCAATAAGCTAAGCTTCCCAAGCACTTAACCGACTTCCATAAATCTAATAAGTCAAAATTATAAGATGTTCTAACACTTCTCACAGATGTGGTAAAATTTTCTCAGACTATTCAACTTAGAATGACAAGCAAAATCAAATTTTCAATTCCACATTTTAAATTGGAATCAATTTAATCTGTTAGATACTCTGCAATGTCAAATTATACTTTAATATGCCAAATGCTCCTAAGTTATAAGTGATTAAAATGTCAAACAAGCTCAGGTTATTTCCAAACTTAACACAAAAATATTAACACCATGAGTTATAATTTGCTTCCTCAAGTTCAGAACTAAGTCTGTCATTTCCTATGGTTAAACTACTCACTCATGCTCAATTCATTCGTGCAACCTTCAACGCCTACTATGTGCCAGGCACCATTTAAGATGCTGCATCTAAAAGAGTGGAAAAAAGAGATTGATGTCCTTAAGTCATGAAACATAAATGCAAGGGGAGTACCAAGGCAGACAGAATAACAAGAAACAATTAATTAAATCACATGATATTTCAGAAGATTGCCATGGAGAATGAACATTGGATAGGGAGTTCCTGAGTTACTGGGTGGAAGTCTAAACAGCATTATCAGGGAAAGACTCCTGGAAAAGGTAACAGCTGGGAAGACGCCTAGGGGAAATTAAGAGATTTGCCTTGTGGAATCTGCGGGAGCATTCCAGGCACAGGAAAGAGCAAATGCGAAGACTCTGAGAAGGGAATGCAGCTGGTGGCTGGCATGTTACAGAGGAGCAGCCAAAGGCCAGCGTGACTGGAGCAGGGGGAAGCAAGAGAAAAGAAGGAAGGCATAGGTCAGACAGGGAAAGGGGTCCAGGCTCTGAGAGCCCTCCTGGTCACTTACTCTGAATGAGAAGGAAACTCAGTGCAGCACTCTGTGAATAGGAGAGTCATGATGTGCCGTGATGTCATGGAACATTTAACAGGATGACTCTAGCTGCTGTACTGAGAAGAGATGTGTGTGGGGGGCAGCAGGGGGTGGGGCACAAGGGCAAATGAAAGGAGACAGAGGAGGCCCATAGCAATACTCCAGATGAATGGCAATGGCGATTTTGACCAGAGCGGAAGTGAGAGGTGGTGGGAGGGGGCCAGATTCTAGCTAGATTACGAAGGAGACCCAAAGAATTTGCTGATAGATTAGAGATGAAAGTGAAGCATGACCTCGAGATAATTTGGCTTGAGCTACTGGCAGGATGAGATGGGGGGAGCCCACAGGAGAAGGGAAACGTGGACATTCATGTGTGGGTTAAGTTCGGGAATTGTGTTAAACATCGCGTGGAGATGCCAAGTTAGATCTGTAAGCCTGGACAAAACATTTCTGTATGAAGCGATGGGATTGCCTATTTACCAAGTGAAATGAAATTACATATTAAGCAACAAGTCCTGTGGAACAGGAGACATGGATCTTCAGATAGTAGGAGTGATTTTTTTCCTCATGCTGTTCTTACGAGGAATATAGAAAAGATCTCTAAGGCCATGTCCTTCAAATGGAGTCTTTCAGTCCACATCCCGTGGATTCAACTTATGTCTAAACTAATTATTGTCAATGTTTTTTTGCGTGTATGTTTTTAAAACCATTTAATAAGACACGATTTATCTCTTTATTGCCCGATGTGATTCTGAAATCTTTTTCACATTCTCCCCTCTGACAGAGCTACCATTCTCATGGATATTTAAGTGGATTTGTTTGGATCTTATTTCTACCTCATTGAACTCTCTGGAGTTAAGGTCCCACCTGTGAAAGTAGTCCAGCAAAAATCACTTTCCCAGAATTTCCTTTTGTTTGTTTTTGGGTGGCTTTTCGGGGGTGTTTGATTTTGGTGATAAGCTCAGTTCACTCTCAAGCTTTGAAGATGAAATATTGCGAGCCAGAGGTAATGCATTAAGATCAATCACACTTTCTTTTTTCTTGATAACAGTAAGAACATGTATCGTCTCTTAGAGCTCAGTTGCAAGTTACCCTACACCTCCAGGGTGATCCACATTCCTGAAAAGGAGTGGATCCAAGATCCACTCTTGGATCTTTCCAAGATCCAAGCGGTGTTGTGTAAATCTACTTGGGACAGCGTGTGTGTTTGACTTGCAACCACCTCCTCACCCGGGCCAAGTCCCCCGTGTGGTCATCCCTCTACAGGCTTAAGAAGTACTCAGTGATTTGGAGATAATGGGGGAGTTCACTGTTAAGTACATCATGTTAACTGTTAATGGGGACGGGGGTGAGGGGGCTACTGGAAACAGGTGAAATCTGAGCAAAGGGGGAAAGAGGAATTTTAAGCACAAGACTGCCATCTAGAATCACAATCGGACAGCATGAATTCCTCCAAGAAAGTCCAATTCATTGAGTGAACTGGCACTTAGTATCATTTACATAAGAAAGTAGAAATGGGTTCAACCAAGGTGCTGCTAAACCCAAATCTAGTAAAAAATGGCTGAATGACAAATTTTAGCACTGAAATGAGTACGTTTTCAGCCACCTGGAAAACTGGTTTCTGAGGCTTCCTAAATGAAAGGTTTTCTGCAGAATAATACATTATTATATCTGCAAGGGAACTTCAAATCCATTTTCTTTTAGTGGAAACAGGTCCAGGAAGGCTGGGTGACTTTTTCAACATCACATAGTATGTTAATGTCAGATCTTGATTAAAACTACATAAAACAAAAATATCCAGGATGGACGTTTATTAAATTCGCATTTTGAATGAAGATTTAACTTTCTTCCTATTTTTTTTTTTGTTTGTATCATACACCAATTGTAGTATGGTTCTTTAAAAGTCGCCGAAAATGAGATTTACCATTTCTCTCAATTACTCCATAAAATGCTTTATTTCCATTTGTTCATGATCATCTGGATGTAGTTCTACCTTTCAAGGATCGCATGACCTTAAGCCAATTTTGGACTTGGCTGTTGTTGCCACATCTTCAGTGTTCTCTAATTAACCAGATTGCTTTATTGTTATTTTTCTTAAGGCCTAATTTTTAAAAGCACTCTGTGTGCAGCTTGATGCATTTCCCCATTAGGTAAGTCTGTCTTCTTATTGGCTGGCTTTACTATATTTGCTCTAATTTTTCTTTTCTCAAGTGAAAAGCTTAAAATGTTTACTTCTTTTAATGATGCACTATGTGTCTTAATGGATAAGTATTTTGTTTCATTTACATTCCCACATTTTTATTCTTAGTATAAATTTTTCTCTTTTTTTAAAAAAATTTTTTAATGTTTATTTAATTTTGAGAGAGAGAGAGGGAGAGAGGAAGTGGCAGAGAGAGACAGAGACACAGAATCTGAAGCAGGCTCCAGGCTCTGAGCTGTCCACACAGAGCGCAATGCACAGGGTTCAAACTCACAAGCGGTGAGATCATGACCTGAGTCAGAGTCGGGACACTTAACCAACTGAGCCACGCAGCTGCCCCAAAACTTCTCTAACTTACAGATAAATTAGGTATTCAACAAATAAGAAAAAGGCAAAGACTTTAGTAGTATACATAATTCTCATGTCCTAATTTCTGCATAAGGAATTTCTTTTCATGTAGATACCTTGTTTGCCAGTGGAGTATTCAATAACTATAAATCTAACATTTTCCAAAGTATTTCATTTCATTTTATTTGGGGAGGCATCTTTCTAGAACATTTTCCTATTCAATCATACAATAACCTGATGTAAGAAATATCATTCGTATAACCAGGAAGTTCAAGCACCACACACTAAGGGGCAGCAGTAAATGCTAAACATATTTCTCAGTTCTTCTTCCTCCAGAATGTTCCCTAGTTCTGTATGTGGAACAGTGGTCATATCTACCTCAAGTGTTTTTTCAGAAGGCTGTAATTATCATCAAGAATCAACAAAGAAAGCCTTTTTAGTGGATATCATTTAACTATTAAAAGCCAATTGCTTGATAAGACATTTTTTTTTTCATTTTAAACATTTGTACATATTCCAGAGATATATCAAGCAGTTCTGAGGGTTTTCAACAAACTAGACTGTTCTAATCTTCTCATGATAGCTCAGTATTACCATCGTGCGTGGGAATCAAAACGTCATTCCGTCTACCCCAAGTATCCCTTGTGCTTCCTGTCATTTGAGCTCTACAGGAAGATCAGCTGAATTTCCATCCTATACCTTGTGTGAGTTTCAATGTTGTGGCTGAAATCTATGCAGATTTGGAGTTTCCTCTTTCTGCTGGATTGTCATTCTGTGTGATTGTCTTCTTTTTACTCCTCTTCATTCTTCTACCACAGATTGCAAAATAATGCCCAGAATTGAGTTTGAGCACAAGAGCTGTAAAGGACTGGATTCTCAGCATAAGAAAGTTGGTGCTTTTGCACTGGCTTGTGTGTAACAGACAAAGGTCTCTGAGTCATTCCCACCACATTAATACTTACTAGAGCAGAGGGAAGTTCTTTCATTTTTTATCTTTCCTATGGTGGCAGGCGGTAAGATTCATGGATTCTAGCATCTTCCAGTTCAACAAAGAAAACCTTATAGATTACCAGCTTATTTTATTCCATTTTCTTTTCCCATATAAGGAGCATGTTTCTGTGCTGTACCAATTTCCAGATTTTGTGATGTAGAATTTAGTTTGGGGCAGACTAGATATTTTATTTTAATTACGTTGTTTGTACACATTCATATGTTTTGTCTTTCTTTCTCATGACTACCGACACCCCCTGGTTTTCTTTTTCATTTTTCTATTCCTTTGTGCCTAGAACAGTGTCCAGCATATGGTAGGTGTTTAACAATGAATAAGTATATGTTTCAACTTTACTTAAATGAGCAATTACATTAGTGTTGTTTCCTAAACATAAACAAGGAGAACAACAATTTGCCCAGAAAAAGAAAACAAGATAGCAAAAAGACCTATTATTTATTTTGTGCCCTTAAATTTCAGACACTGTGATAAACATATTATAGTTATCTATAATGTGTAATTGAATTCTCATAACTACCCAGTAGAGAAATCATATTTAGAAACGAGAAAACATTAATTTAGTTTGTTAGGTAAGTACTCCAAAGTTTTATAAGTTATAAATGGCAGAGTAGAGTCAGAATACAAAATCATTTTTCTTGACGTGTGAAGGTTTTTCATCCTAGGTTTCTCATTTGATCAACATAACAACCCTATAATAGCACACATCAGTTTGCTAAAACAGAAATTGAGACCAGGCCAGGAAAAATAACCTCTCCAGAGTTATGTAGTAGGCATGTAATTGAACACTGACTCCTAATAAAGATCTTTCATGGCAAAGCTAGAGTACTGTTTCTCAGACCTTGCTAAGCCATCAGCACAAGCAACATCTGGTACCTTATTGGATATGCCAAGTCTGAGTCCTCACTCTAGGTGTTCTAGAATTTTCCTGGTAATTTGTCTTCCAAGAACCTCTTTCGAGAGTGAGATACCTGAATAATGTGGATCGAATGGAAGCTGACAAACAACTGTAGGGGCCAAAGCCAGGCTACCCCAGAATGTTCCACTTTGGCATACTGGTTGTTCTGAATTAAAAGTTACTTACGTGGGGTGCCTGAGTGGTTCAATTGGTTAAGTGTCCGACTTCGGCTCGGTTCAGATCTTGTGATTTGTAGGTGTGAGCCTCACGTTGGGCTCTGTGCTGACAGTGTGGAGCTGGTTTGAGATCCTCTCTCTCTCTGTCTCTGTCTCTCTCTCTCAAAATCAATAAATAAACTAAAAAAAAAATTCTTTAAAGTTACTTAAGAAATGAAACAGCCAGTGCAACAAAACAACACTCTGATCCCACTTTGTCTCCAGAAAGGAGGAAACAAATCTACCATGTGAAAGGTAACCTCTCTATACCTGGAGGTAAACAGACATCCTTATCACCAGACATAGAGAATCCAGAGCCAAGAAATCTGTGTAAACAGTCTTTGTACTTTGACTTTTAATACTCCAGCCCAAATTCTATTGAGAATTCCTTACTACTTTGGGGCTCCTGGGCGCTCAATCGGTTAAGTGCCCAACTCTTGATTTCAGCTCAGGTCATGATCCCAGCTAAGTGTGGAGCCTGCTTAAGATTCTCTCCCTCTCTCTCTCTCCCCCCCCCCCCCTCTCTCTCTCTCTGTAAAATAAATAAAAATAAAATAAAATAAAAAATAGTTCCTTACTACTTGAAGCTCCCAAACAATTGAATTGTCCTGACAATTCCTCACATGTTTGCTATTTCTTTGTCTAAAAAGTAGAAACTGCCTACCTTGGTCATTTCTTTGGGTCTCCATTTCATTATTGGGCCTCTGTGTGTCTTTTTCTCCTGTTAATCTGCCTCATGTAAATTTAATTATTAGACCAGCTAGAAGAAACTTAAAGTATACAGAAAAATCCCGCCCGCCCCCCCCCCCCGGGATAGATCACATATGACATAGATCTTCCCAACATAGATCACATATGACAAGAATCACCAAGTAACAGACTTGTCCTAAACCTGTTTTCTACAATCAGTTGTGCTAATTCCTTAGAACTTTACTAGTCTAAACTTAAGAGGCCCAATGAAGAGATTCAACACATCAAAATATAAGGTTGGAAAATTTTGGCATACAGTTTCAGGACAAGACACAATTTATCACAGGAATTCTAATTTCCTTCGTTTCTTCTCCACCTAAATTGAGATAAAAGGCTGATGGACGGTGCCGTTGGCACTCTATTAATGGATGCTAATAAAAGTCTTGCTTTGGACAAAAGAAAGCTGCTGAAGAAGGCATAACACAATAGCACCTTGCAGATGGCTCCTGGAATAAGCAAGGTGGCATGGAAAGGGCTTGGTGATTAAGACAGAACACTGTGGAGCTTTTTGCAGCTGAGTCTCTTCTGTTCCTCATGTAGACACAGTATGAAAGTAATTATTCATATGTAAATTGTGATTTTCCCCCATTTAAAAAAAATGGTCTTATTCATTATAAACACAAACTCTAACAAATAAATCCAACTGAACATTATTCTGTAGATTCTCTCTTAAACTTTCTCTTTTTTTGTCTTTTATTTTTATTTTTTTTTTGTTTTGTTTTGTTTTCTGTTTTTAATGGCACTCTCCTTTTAGATGTGACTTCACGAATAAAAAAGCATGTAACATCTGGAACTGCTTAAAATCAATTTCTTTTCTCCTTTATTTTTCTGTTCTATAACTAAAAATGGACTTTCCAATTTACATCATGCTTTTTTTTCCTTCCTTTCCTTTATAAAATAAATAAATAAATGCCATCTGGCCTAACAGCTCAGTTGCCAATTATCAGCCTGAGGCAATCCAAAACTGCCAGATAGTCAACGCAGAAAATATGGTTTCGAGAAGAAATGCTAACAGAGCCCTAGCTGTAGAATGGCTTGGCACACGGCCAAATTACCACCCCATGCAAACGCCATCTTATCTCCCAGGGACTTGCAAAAAATCCTTGCAATCTGCATTATGGTGTATTAGCACCTTGACTTATCTTAATGAAGATGTCTTAAAGACTCAACTGTTTCATAGCTAATGAAACATATTGACATCTCAGAAAATCAGATCAGCACTCTTCCACTGGAGCTGTAGAGTTTGGAAGTAACTGAATTTTCAACTTGTTCGTTTTCATGGGATCACGGTGTCTCTTTGGCTATGGCCAGTAAGGAACAGCAGCTTTTCTTGTTGTACCTGGCTCAACCAAATTCTACTGGGTCCATATATAGTAGTGACTCACTTATAGTCAGTCTCAAAAGGAAGTAATCACTTGACCTACTTGACTGTAATGCTGGCTGTTTATTTAAATTATAAAAATGGAAGGTTTAGAGTCACCTTGTTCCCCTCTCTCCCGTACATCCAAATCCTAACAAGTACTGGAAATTTTACCCCCAGTCCTGACCTACTCCTTTCCATCTTCACTGCCACTAAACGGATCCAAGCGGTTAACATTCTTCACCTGATTTCCATTCAAAATCTTCTTTGTGGTCTTTTATAACCTGTTCACCCTCCATAGGCAGTGTGGGCTTCTGAAAGAATAATCATACCATATTACTCTTCTACTTAAAATGTGGAAGACTACTTCGACTGTACTTAAGGCTAAAATCCCAAATCCATAAAGATAGGCTAACATTTTTCTATGAACTGATCTTACCTCTCTTAGACCATCTTGATCATGTCACTATTTCTCTACACAAACTAATCGGTTGTATCTATAAGAGCAAACATCAGGGGCACCTGGGTGGCTCCGTCGGGTAAGCGTCTGGCTCTTGATTTCAGCTCAGGTCATGATCTCATGGTTCTGTGGGTTCGGGCCCTACGTCGGGTTCTGCACTGACAGTGCAGAGCCTGCTTGAGATTCTCTCTCTTTACCTCTCTCTGCTCCTCCCCCTCTTGTGCTCTCTCTCTGAAAATAAATAAATAAACTTAAAAAAAAAATAAAAGAGCAAACACCATGACTACTTTGTTGAAAAATCTTGACTCAGCACCTAGCAGTGGATGGCATATAGTAATAGTGACTCAACAAATATTCTTTGAATTAATTCAGATTGAATTTTAGTTCTTACTATTTTTGTAATGTTAGACAGACATTCTACTAATGTTAGCCTAAATTTTATTATCTGTGAGACAACTAATTACTTCATTTTGTTGGGAGGAGTAAAGGACAATATGTTGTAAATCTCAGTTGGTTCCACAAAATAAAATGTGTTACATAAATTAATATTAGAGAAATATTTTAATGGTGCCTCTTTCACTTACTACCCTTATGATTTTAGACAAAGTCCCTAAACTTTTCAGGCCTCTTTTCCTGATTTGTAGAGTGGAACAATAGTATATTCTGAAGGCACTTGCTTGGAAAAATCAGATGAGGAGAGTATCAGTAAAGAACATAGATGAATATACATTAAATTCATTTATTGAACTAACCATTGATTAGTTAGTTCATACTATGGTTGATTCATTATCATAAAAATAAATAAAAAATATGAGTTCCTTGTTTCACTAGTTTCAGATAAGCTCACCCTCACAAGAAATTTCTCCAGCGGTGCTCTTTGTTGTGTTCCCTACTCTGGTTCCATGATGTGTGCGTAACTACACGTAAGAAGCCTAGACTGACATGGTGTAGAAAACTTCTTCAGGAGCCAAGATTTGTATTTTTCCAAGACATCCCTTTTGTTACTTCGCACACACGCTCCCATCATTTTCTCTTTCTCTGTATCCCATCCCTCACCCACCACTTGCACTCTCTAGCCAGTACAAACCGTGGCTCTCAACCTGCCTTTAATCTGTCCGTTAGGGGCTTGTCATCTCAGCTTCACCTTCCCTTCAAGATATCCCTTCAAATGAGGTCTTCCAACTTCATTTACATAACCCATTTTCCTCATCCACATTCACTGTTGTTGGTGTACTCTATCTTCCCTCTACCCTAACAGGTATCACACACGTACACTGTTTTCCTTTTGAGGATAAAGAAACCATCTACCTTGTTCATCCAGCCCCATACCTGCTGTGTGATTCCTACATAAGTGTGTGTGAGAAGCATAAAACCACAAGTTTGAGGTGTTCTAACCTCACATCCCAAAATACTTACGTGGGATATTCTAGTCCTCTCTGAGCCAGTCTTTGTCACACCTGAGAAGAGATATATTTCAATGGCTACCAGACAAAACTTTTTACATGGAAAGGTTAGTATTGTGTCTGCTTTTCTTGTAACTTAAAAAGGGGGGAGATAGGACTTGGGTAACTTCTCAGGGCATCACTTCTTCATATGAGTAGTAGAGACAATAGTAGCCACCAGGTAAAATTGTGTGGATTAAAACACGTATATACTACTTATCAGAGGAGTGTCCATTAATTTCCCTCTTCATATCTCTTCTTATATGAGAATGTGAAGATAATTCCGTATAAAAAAGTTACAAAAGACACTTAAAACATTTTAAGTGGACCCATTTTAATCCACATGTCCATTCTATTACAGAATGAGGTTGGAGCTGAAATGCTTGTTCCTTGAAATGCTGAAGCTTTCCATGATATGCTGTGCACTTAGGTAGAAATGAAGGATGGGAGAATGTCCTTCCTGCCACTCACAGAGAATTGCTTTGAGCCATCAGGCATAAGTCCCAATTATCCTCCTTACTATCTTACTCTGCATAGATAAAAATGTTGTGATTGCTCATGAAATTAAATCGCATCCTTTTCAGTCTGTTGACATTGATTGGCTTGATGACTTAAAATAATTTAAAGGATAAAATGGAAATAAGAGAGAACTTAAAGACATCCCAGGCAGTGGTTTTCATAGCCAGGAGTGGTATTTTCATACTCCAGGTGTTTCGATGAGCATCTTGAACACAATAAAGCAGGAAAGAGAGTTATAATTATAGTTTAAAGACTTGTATTATGTTTGTTATTTTGTTATCATAAATATTACTTTTTATTTTGTGTGTGTGTGTGGTTACAACTAACCAAAACCTAAATTATTTGTTTCTATGGGCAATAATCTTTCTATCCATTATTTACTGGGACATTGTTGACTTCCTGAATATAATTCCTTCCTTGAGACAACTATATAAAACAGAGAATCATCTCATTCATTAAGATGTAACTGGAGAGAACATCCACTAGAATTGTGGAAATTTTGAATGAAAAAATAGGTAATGCATTATTTGCCCTCAAAGTTTCCATTATATTGCAACTTAATAACAAACTGTTATTACTTGAATACATTTCATGAACCTTCTTAACTGATGAAAAGAACATGAAATCAGTAACTCATTTATTCAAAACATTTTTACGTATCTACTATGTGCCAAACACAGATTCAATATGCAGAGATAAATAAGTCATTTTATTAGCAATAATCATAAAGTTTACTCCATAAAATAAATTGATAATAGTAAAATGTGATAATTTCTGTGATAGGAGTATTGTGTAAGCACACTGAAATGTCCTCAACATAATAGAGGAGCTCAAAGGTCTTGGGTGAGTGGGGGATTGAGGAAGAGGAGATTTTAAAAAGAAGAAAGTGGGGCGCCTGGGTGGCTCGGTCAGTTAAGCGTCCAACTTCGGCTCAGGTCATGATCTCGTGGTCCGTGAGTTCGAGCCCCGCGTCGGGCTCTGTGCTGACAGCTCAGAGCCTGGAGCCTGTTTCAGATTCTGTGTCTCCCTCTCTCTGACCCTCCCCCATTCATGCTCTGTCTCTCTCTGTCTCAAAAATAAATAAACATTAAAAAAAATTTTTAAGAAGAAGAAAGTATTTGGGCTGAATCTAGATAAATATTAGAAATATCAGGACTGATCATGGGAAGGTAGTGGGAAAAAGAAAGCTTATTTTAAGCAAGATGAAGAAAAATTTGGAAGGCGAGATGTATGAATATGCTCTTTCCAGGGAATTTTCAATGGCTTGTTCTGGTTGGAATTATACATGTAAAGTAAAGAGTGGTAGAAGGTGATACTTAATGTAATGAAGATCAAGTCATGCAAATTATGAAGGGCTTCCCATATTAAGATAGGGCGTTGGAATTTTTTTCTAGTAAGTTATCGGGAGCATTCATTGAAGGATTTTCAACAGATATGAGTTGGTATTGGATATTTTCTTGAAATTATTAGTTTGATAAATGTGAGGAGGGAGAATTGGGGAGTTCCAGGTGAGAGGCAGAAACCAGATGGAGATGATAGTATAGCAACTCAAGTTGGAAATGGTAAGCCTCTCAATAGAGGGATCGATGTGTTAAGGAAATGGATGCTACATGGTCTGAACATTCATCAAATGTGGTGAGGTTCAGCAAGGCTTGGAATTGGACAGCTAGATGAATGTTTCTACCATTGTGAAATATAATATGGGGTGGGTTTGGATCATTGAGATCAGATCACAGATTTTATCTGAAAAGTGCTGTATGATACTAATTTTAGTTGCATATGAATTTCGTTGAAGCAAATCACACCGTATCTTATCTACTTATGAAATCATTTGGTTCTAAATTACTGGTGTTTTGCCTTTGTTGTATAAAGGAATTTGTGATTTAAAGGGAAATTGGCCATCATATTCCATCAGTGTCATCTTACAGATAAGCAAAGCAAGGATCACAGAGAGAAAAATATTTCCACCTTCCAAAACTCCTAAAAATCACCAAACTGATTACTTGGCTAGTTTATCTACAAATCCAATGTCAGTTAAAGATCAATCCTATTCCTGATTGTTTACTTCTTTCTTCACCTCTGTCCCAACACTCTGAAACCCAAACTGTTCATGAAGTCTTCTCCAGGTATTTTCTCAGTCCTTGAACCAATTTTGAAGAGAGCCAGAAAAATCCCAAACATATGTTATGTGATTTCCTCCGGTTCAAAATCTGTTAATGGACAGAAGGCAAATGGACAGAAGGCAATGGACAGTGGTGCCCCAAAGCACCACTGAGATCTGTCTTTTGCTGTGACCTGCAGTATTGCTCTTCAGAGACAAGCCTTGCTTCTCTGGACTTTAGCCACAGGAAGTTGCTTACAGAGTGTTCAAGATGTAGGCCGTGAGGTTGACTAGATGGAAGCTTAACTCCCCAGGGATGACTTT
The DNA here is from genome assembly GCF_016509475.1 of Prionailurus bengalensis. Lineage (NCBI taxonomy): Eukaryota > Metazoa > Chordata > Mammalia > Carnivora > Felidae > Prionailurus > Prionailurus bengalensis. Next base: position 77,312,002 of record NC_057353.1, on the reverse strand, counting down.
GGGCAAGGCACTCTACTACTCTTAGTCTCCTTCCCTCTAGAACAGGAGTCATCAAGGCACACACCTCTTGGGGAGTGCCACTGAAACAATGTATGTGAAGTGACATGAGCTTCGGAACATGTAAATCCCCATTCTCTGACCTTAACTCTTATCAATTATTTAGCAACCTGTCATAAGATTCGGTTGTTGCTATTGAATCCCCAAGTTTGAGTTAATCCTTTCTGTGTGCCCTGCATTACCCTCTATACTTGTGATATTGTGCTTTTTAATAAGAAATATATATTTGGTCTTCATCCCCATTTCTGGCACAGAGCTCCTAAAACCCTTGGAATTTCCTAAATTGTGAAAGCCATTAAGGTATCTTTTGTTATGTTAATGAGGTGACTTTTGGCCCATATTCATGGATAAGGGCTAGTTGCTACAGCAACCACTCTTGTGATTAGAGGGTTGGAACTTTCATCCCCACTCCCTCACCTCCTGAGAAGGGGAGAGAGACTGGAGGTTGAATTAATCACCAATGGCCAATGATTTAATCTATCATGCCTATGTAATGAAGCTTCTGTAAAAGCCAAAAACAATAGAGTTTGGAGAGCTTTCAAGTTGGTGAACATGTGGAGATTTGGGCAGAAAGGCACACTCCTAGAGGTCATGGAAGCTCTGTGCCCCTTCCCACATCCTTGCTCTATGTATCTCTCCCATCTATCTGCTCCTGAATTAGATCGTTTTGCAGTAAACTGGTGGTGTAGTAAGTAAAATGTTTGTCTGAGTACTGTGAGCTGCTCTAGCAAATTAGCCAAACCTAAGGAGGAGGTCCTGAGAATCTCTGATTTATAGACTGTTGGTCAGCTGCACAGGTAACAACCTAGACTTGCAACTGGTGTCTGAAGTCTAGGGAGAGGTCACTGGAAACCCCAATCTATAGTTGGTCAGTCAGAAGCACAGGTGATAACAGACTGGTGTCTAACGTGGAAGGTGGAAGGGGGCAGTCTTGTAAGACTTCAACCCTTGACCTATGGAATATGATGCTACGTCCAAGCAGATGGTGTCTGAATTAGGTTGAATTATAGTACACTCAGTTGGTTTCAAGAATTGCTTGGTGGTTTGAGAGTACTTCTCTCATTTTGAAATTGGATCCAGAAACCTAAAATAACACCCCTACCGTGGTACCTATAAGACTTTATTGCAGATGTTGTTTGGTTTCAGACGTGGAGTCTAGTAGCTGTATTGAGTTCCCTAATGACCACTGGACCCCTTTATCCTATGTTCTAACAATGGTCCCAATGACCTTTTAACCCTGGTTACAGTTCATGAGATCACCTTCTCTGTTAAGATGCTACTTTCTAGTTTTTGCCAGGTCTGATGTCTGCATCTTCTACTTGTGTCTGCCATCACTGAGGTCATTCCAGTTCTCAATGAATCCAGACACAGGAAGTCACCATTCCAGCCCAGGCTACATCGTCGTCATCATAGCCATAGCCCACCTACCATCACCACCACATGCAGGTGCTTCCTCCATCAGGGATTTCCTGAGCTGGGTTTAAATTTTCTACACTCTCTGCCCACTGCTCTATACCCCAGATTTCCACTTTCAGTGTTATCATCAGCCATAGCAACCTCAGAATCTTCTGAATTCCTGGGAGATTTTTGTCTTCTTCCAGAAATTTCTGAATGTCAAAGCCAGGAGCTTTGGAACCAGGCACATGATGTAGGTTCAAATCCCTACTCAAATCATATGATAGATACTGTTTGGGAATTTTTCCTGGTTAAAATATTAAATCACTCTGAGCCTCAGTTGCCTCCTAGCTAATATGGAAAAATCATGCTATCTCCTAAAGTTATAGTGAGTGCAAGATGTGAGTGATGATCTTAGTATCACGCATGTATTTATCTCCGTTCCTACTGCTTCAGCCCTGGTTCAGGCCACCATCATTGCAATGCTGGGCCTCTGCAATGGAATCCTAACCAGTATCTCTGGCCAGAGCAATTTAAAACTGCAAATCAGGTTTCCCCTCTCTGAGGTCTCTTATTTACATATTTACATGATTTATTTCTTTTTCCCTCATGTGTAGGTCAGCTTCATGTGGAAAGAGACTTTAGCCTGTTCCAGGATAGCAGAGATGTTTAGAATATAGAGGCTAGAAGTGGACTTCCCTCAACGGATTCCTGATTTCACTTCTTAATAGTGTGTATGGCTGTGGTTAATTTGTTTAACCTGTATCTCTGCTCTAAAAAAGTTAGTTATCAAGCGCCTAATTTAGCACATTGCCTAGTACATAGTATTTTCCATTCATGGTATTGTTATAATTGTTAGTGTCATCCTCCCGTCTACGGGGTGAAAGGCACACAGAAGGTACTGCACACATATGTATTAGCATAGTGCTTGGACCACAATCAGTGTTCGGCAAATGGACTTGTGTGCTTGCTGTTGTTGGCACTACTACTAAAAGACAAAAATAATACCATTATTTATCATCAGCAACATTAACAATTCTGAATGTCAGGACTTTGAAAAGATGCCCAGAAATCAAGAACTCCACTATCTCTTGTGTTTCGTATTTTCTTTCTTCTCCACACACAGATATCCAATATCAGATATTGGATATCCAATACAGATATCCGTATTTCCAAGAAGCTGGAAATACGGAGATTAATAAACCAGAGTCCTTGTCTACAAAGTTCACATTCCACTGCAGACAGAGGCATTTAAAACTCTCCCTGCTGTTACAGAGATGTGGAGAGAGAGCTGTGGACTCTTAAAGGGAGTAATTCCCAATTCTTCCTAAGGGGGGCAGAATGCTTTCACAGAGTAGGCACCAAATGAATTGCAGTTGGAATAAAAATTAGGAATTCTTCAAGTAAAGGAGACAGAAAGGCAATTGTAGGAAGATAGAAGCAATTGTAGTGGTTAGAAAAATCACTATTCAGGGAGGCATGAGATATGGGGAGGGTTAACAACACTGTACAGGGAGCAGGAAACAGACTGTGGGGAATCAACTGCATCTGGAGGTCAGATTGGCCACCAGAGAGGTTTGGGGATGGAGTTTTATAATCCAGTCAATGAGGGGATATCAGAGGATTTGGGAATATGGAAGTCAAATGATCATATTGGAGCTAATTACCTTGGATTCAATTCTTAATTTAATTCATCCATCATAATTAATTAAATAAGATCGGTACCTTTTTGGGGATGGGCGGGCAGAGCAGAATCAAGAATATCACTTTGAAAACTTTTTGCGATATTCGTAATTGGAACCAGGATGACGTGGCTTCAGTGAGGAAGACAGAAAGGAAGCAGATTTTAAGAGTATTTGGGACAGAGGGTCAAAGAAACTTGGCAGCCCAGGGACACGGTTATTAAGAGAGAGAAAAAAAACCAAAGATACAGTGATATGTCTGTTTTGGAAGGTGGAATCTGTTTGCCAGTGGTGTGTATAGAGAACAAAAGATTAGAAATAGGTCAGTGGTACAGAAGTCTGAATTTGGAAAAGCTACTTTTGACCTGTGAGGCACGGGATCTGTAAATTTTAAATTTTAACTTGTTACTCACTTATTAACTGCTTTTCTAGGTGAATATGTTTGTGCAAAGGTTTATATGTAGGGCAACCATATCCGCTTGGTTAAGACAGTGCTGGGTTTTGATTTATTGCCCTGGAATAATTATTAATCTCACCTCTTTCTCTTCACTAAAATCCTGGTTTGCATCATTATTATATGGTTCCTAAGTTATAAGGGAATGCAAAACTAAAGAACGGAGAACTTTCAGCCTCAACAGGGATTTATAATCTGGTATAGGAGGCAGACATGCTTGTTAATGTTTATTTATGTTTGGGAGAGACAGATGGAGCGTGAGCAGGGGAGGGGCAGAGAGAGAGGAGACTCAGAATCCAAAGCAGGCTCCAGGCTCCGAGCTGTCAGCACAGAGCCCGACGTGGGGCTCGAACCCACAAACCGAACCGTGAGAATCATGACCTGAGCCGAAATCATATGCTTAACCGACTGAGCCACCCAGGTGCCCCGGAGGCAGACCTAGTTGAATAAAATTAAATATATATATTTCCAGATTGAAGAAAAACATGAATAAAACACGTCAGGATTCCTAAGTCAAAAGACGCTTTTAATTCCTGTCCTGGCTTCGTGGGCACTGCTCCTGGGATGCTGAGTCGGTAGATGATCCTTTGTACCAGGGCTCCTTGTTAAACGTCATTCCAGGAGGATGGCCACCAGTAAGGGTGGCAGTGATGCACTCTGGGAGGTACTGTGGGAATTTTCACAAAGGTGGTGTGACGTAGGCAGAACTGCCTGCACTTAGAGAGGAGGACTCCGAGGAGCTGGCGGGTAAAGTCACTTGTCACAGAGAGGCGGAGCCCAGATGCCTGTCGCCTGTTGTCAAAGCTTGCTGCCTTCCCATTCTGCCAATTTCCTTCTTCTTTAGAGGGGGCGGCGGCCTTGCCGGGCACCGGGCCTCTGCAGTGAGAGCAGGGAAGGAAAGAGGCCTCTCACCGGGGAAGGTGATTGCTGTTGACGCAAACGTGACTGAGACCCACTCAAAGTCAATGCGGCTGAGCTGACATAATATTCAAAGTGATCCTGGAGGATGCTAATAATCAACAGTGTCAAAAGTGGCATTCAGATCAAGCAGAATTAAAATACTCGAGCTGTCAGATGTGACTGCGTTAATAAATCATTAAAAAGGAAATCTGAGGCAAGGGCTGCCCCTGCCGTGAGGTGGAAAAAAAGAAAAACAAAAAACAAACAAACAAAAAAAACCCAGCTGCATTCCACTTTCTAGGAGACACTCTGTCCCTTCCTTAAAGGGAATCTGTTACTTTCGGCTGTTGAGGGTTCTGATCCGAAGAAGCACATTTATTGCCTGAGCAAATGGCTACACGTGGCACAGCCATTTACTTCCTGAGACTTAATTGGACCCTCGAAAAGAGTGACGAGCAGAAGCCATTCGCTGAACAACTACTTATTGATTTCAGGCTCAGACAAACACAGTAACAAGTGCTGTGTGTATAGAAGTGAATGACACACACCCCCCTGGCCTCAAGATGCAGCGACCAAGTTGACTCTAAGCCTTTGTATTAAACTTAGTAAGTGATACAATAGTTAACATCCAAAGAGTAAGGATATTTGAGGAAACCAGGGAAGGACTGCATATGGCCTCTGATTTGGCGCTTACAACTCTCTTTGAGAAGTAAAGGAAACAATTCTGCCAAAATTTTAAAATAGAATTTCAGGGATCCTACTCAATGGGGTGGCCATAGCATTTATCATCCGTTTCACTCAGCTTGTGCTGCTCTAAGAAAACACCATAAACTGGGGGGTTATCAACCACAAAAACCTATTTCTCATAGTTCTGGAGGCTGGAAGTCAGAGATCACGGTGCCAGCACAGTCAGGTTTTGGTGATGTCCGGTTCCTGCTTTGCAGATGGTGCCTTTTCAGGATGGCCTCACATGGTGGGGGATGGGCCGGGAGGGAGCTCTCTCCTGTCTCTTCATATAGGGCACTAATCGCGTTTATGAGGTGTTCACTATAACTGCCTCCCAGAGGCCTCACCTCCTACCTAACGCCATCATTTTGGGGGGCTCAGATTTCAACATATAAATCCGGAGGGAGGCACACACATTCGGTTCATAAATCATCCAAACTGGGTTTGTAAGAAAGAAAAGAGATATTAATGACCACAGCAGGACAATAGATATAAACTGGCACTGTCCCCACAAAATAGATATGCAGGAACAGTTGTGAGTCATTGGACTCCATATGAGACAGCATCACTCTTTAGGAACCTAGGATAGATTTTTTTGGTTCGGTAGGTACATAATGTAAGAGCCACATAGCTTATTCAAAATGTGCTGTGTGTGTGTGTGTGTGTGTGTGTGTGTGTGTGTTTCCTATGACCCTAGTGTTATAATTTGATGACATTTGAGTACTTTAAACTACTCTTCTCTCAGGGTAATATCCTTACCTATCCACTTCTTACTATGATAGGATGTAGGAGAGGCCTCTGACGACTGCTTACGTTAAGGCCTTAGTCCAGTTGTAACCCTCGATTAATCAGCCGCTGGCTTTCCCCAGAGGATTTTGGACCCTCATTTAGAGAGATCACCAGCAGATTCTCTTGCTGGACCACAGACCCTATAAGAAATTCACTGTATTTGTTTCATGTCATCTCTCATCCAGATAGTTTACAGTCTGGATTCCATGTTCCCTGGGCTCCTTCTCCATTAATGCCTACTATAACATTCAGCAACAGTAGAAGTATCCTTGTATATTATGGTTGTATGTCAATTCTATTATCAATATCACAATGATACAATGAAATTATGGCTTTCCTTTTCTGTTACAGCCGTCAGGGAAATCTCTGGACGTGAGGAACTGGGGCTGAAACCTAAAGGCAGATGGTGGGTTCTCTAGAATCCCTGGTCCGCAGGTTAAACTCACATGTGGTCCTGCTTCACTGAAGCCAAGTCGACACAGGTATGTTATTCCTGTAACCTCTGGTGACATGGACATTTTTAAAAGTGCTACTCTGAGAAAATCAGTCAAACCATGGTGGATGCTAGTTCAACAAAAGATTTGGGTTCTGTATCATTCACATACTCCATTTTTATTTTGGAGGTTTAAAAAAAATCCTTTCTTGAGATATAAATAAAGATTTAATAGGACCTTTAAATATTAAATACCTCCCTTCTGTATAACATGTTCCAAAATGCCTCAATGAAAAAAAGGCTGAAAAATTTCACATATCCTGTGAATCCTGTTTTCAACTAATGCTGTCTCATATTCAGCCACATCCTTCCATAACTACGAAATGCTATGAAATATCTTCCACGGGGATATAATGAGACACATAATGTCCACATTATTTCCACCTTACATTTCTGTTCCTTGAAACATGGAGTTTCTCATCTCGACCTCCCTGTGGTGGTTTTAAATATGACCCTCACATCCTTTGAAAATTGGTACCTGAGGAGCTTCCTCTGTCCTGGATTTGATTGATAGGATTTCATCCTATCAATCATTGCAATAATTTATACTGCATTATTTACACATATGTAAATAATGTGTGGCCAGTGGGATGACTGTGGCAGTTTTCAATGATGGTCTCAAAATTCTTTGAGGATTCACTTGGAACACATGGATTATGGTTCCCGTCCCCTTGAACCTGGGCTCCATGACTGATTTACCAGCAGAATACAGTAGAAGTTATACCCTTCCATGTTGGGGACCCAGGCCTCTGGGAACACTTCACACTAAGAGTCCAACTTCCATGTTGTGAAAAAGCCCAAACTAGCCCACAAAGACAGACCACACCAAAAATAGAGCTTCCGGCCAAGAGCCCTAGTTGACATCTGAGCGGATAGCCCAGATCAGTCACCAAGCATGTGAGTGAGGACTCGTTCAGATGACTCGCCTCCCAGCTTTTGAGTCTTCCCAGATGAAATTCTAGATATTATAGGGCAGATATAAGCCATATATGCAGTGCCTCGTCTGAGTTCCTGACCCAGTGAAAGTGTGAGAGATAACAAAATTATTGCTTAAGTCAGTAATTTTGAGGTGGTGGGTTGCACGGAATACTTAGTAATGCTAATCTATTTCAAAAGTCACTTATCTACCAGAAAAAAAGGGAAGTTTATTATTTCCATCGTTGGGATTTCAAGCTTCAGAAAGGCTGTCTTCACTTTTTTGGCTCTGAGTCTTACTCTCTTTATTTTCTGTCTAATAATGTGATGGGACAAATCTGACTGTAAAAATAAAAACTATTGAGGGGCGCCTGGGTGGCGCAGTCGGTTAAGCGTCCGACTTCAGCCAGGTCACGATCTTGCGGTCCGGGAGTTCGAGCCCGCGTCGGGCTCTGGGCTGATGGCTCAGAGCCTGGAGCCTGTTTCCGATTCTGTGTCTCCCTCTCTCTCTGCCCCTCCCCCGTTCATGCTCTGTCTCTCTCTGTTCCAAAAATAAATAAACGTTGAAAAAAAAATTTTTTTTTTAAATAAATAAATAAAAAATAAAAACTATTGAAACTGTATTATTTTATTTCTTTCTTTAGTCAATAATGACAATTGCTCATATAGTAAAGAATATATTGCATTGAATAAAAAAATGTGTGATCTGACCGATAGATTTGTGGAAATCCATCGTAAGAATAAAGTGCAACATAAAATTTAGACATTCCCATCAATATTCCCATTGCGTTAAAACAGTGTGTGAAATAAATAACCTTTATGATTTATGTGTATTTCAAGGCATCTTATTTTAGAAGACCTCTACTGAATATATTTAACCTAATCATTCAATGTGCTTTCATCGTAACACATCTCCTGCTTATTTTTTTTAAGTTTATTTATTTATTTTGAGAGAGAGAGAGAGAGCCAGCACGAGTGGGGTAAGGGTAGAGAGAGAGGGAGAGAGAATCCCAAGAAAGTTCCACACTGTCAGCACAGAGTCGGATGTGGGGCTTGAGCTCATGGAACTGGGAGATCATGACCTGAGCCGAGGTCATGACCTGAGTCGAGATCAAGAGTCGGGCACTTAACTGACTGAACCACCCAGGTGCCCCAATACATTTTCTTTTTCTTTTTTTAAAATTTATTTTTATTAATTTATTTTTATTTCTTTGACAATTCTTTTATTTTTTTCTTTTATTTTTTTTAATATGAAATTTATTGTCTAATTGGTTTCCATACAACACCCAGGGCTCATCCCAACAGGTGCCCTCCTCAATGCCCCTCCCCCACCCTCCCCTCCCTCCCACCCCCCATCAACCCTCAGTTTGTTCTCAGTTTTTAAGAGTCTCTTATGCTTTGGCTCTCTTCCACTCTGACCTCTTTTTATTTTCCTTCCCCTCCCCCATGGGTATCTGTCTTTCTCTGTGTGACTTATTTCACTTAGCATAACACTTTCCAGTTCCATCCACGTTGCTACAAAAGGCCATATTTCACTCTTTCTCATTGTCACGTAGTATTCCATTGCATATAAACCACAATTTCTTTATCCATTCATCAGTTGATGGACATTTAGGCTCTTTCCATAATTTGGCTATTGTTGAAAGTGCTGCTATAAACACTGGGGTACAAGTGCCTCTATGAATCAGCCCTCCTGTATCCCTTGGGCAAATTCCTAGCAGTGCTATTGCTGGGTCATAGGGTAGATCTATTTTTAATATTTTGAGGAACCTCCACACTGTTTTCCAGAGCGGCTGCACCAGTTTGCATTCCCACCAACAGTGCAAGAGGGTTCCCATTTCTCCACATCCTCTCCAGCATCTACAGTCTCCTGATTTGTTCATTTTAGGCACTCTGACTGGCGTGAGGTAATATCTCAGTGTGGTTTTGATTTGTATTTCCCTGATGAGGAGCGACATTGAGCATCTTTTCATGTGTCTGTTGGCCATCTGGATGTCTTCTTTAGAGAAGTGTCTATTCATGTTTTCCGCCCATTTCTTCACTGGATTATTTGATTTTTGGGTGTGGAGTTTGGTGAGTTCTTTGTAGATTTTGGATACTAGCCCTTTGTCTGATATGTCATTTGCAAATATCTTTTCCCATTCCGTCGGTTGCCTTTTAGTTTTGTTGATTGTTTCCTTTGCAGTGCAGAAGGTTTTTATCTTCATGAGGTCCCGATAGTTCCTTTTTGCTTTTAATTCCCTTGCCTTTGCAGATGTGTCAAGTAAGAAATTGCTGTGGCTGAGGTCAGAGAGGTTTTTTCCTGTTTTCTCCTCTAGGGTTTTGATGGTTTCCTGTCTCACATTCAGTTCCTTTATCCATTTTGAGTTTATTTTTGTGAGTGGTGTAAGAAAGTGGTCTAGTTTCATTCTTCTGCATGTTGCTGTCCAGTTCTCCCAGCACCATTTGTGAAAGAGACTGTCTTTTTTCCATTGGATATTCTTTCCTGCTTTGTCAAAATTAGTTGGCCATACTTTTGTGGGTCCAATTCTGGAGTCTCTATTCTATTCCATTGGTCTATGTGTCTGTTTTTGTGCCAATACCATGCTGTCTTGATGATGACAGCTTTGTAGTAGAGGCTAAAGTCTGGGATTGTGATGCCTCCTGCTTTGGTGTTCTTCTTCAATATTACTTTGCCCAATACATCTTCTTTTTAAACCATAGAGATGAACTGTGTCTTTAAGGCAGTGTACATTTCTTTTCCTTCTTTCCTTCTTCTTTCCTCCCTCCCTTCCTCCCTTTCTTCCTTCTCTTTGCTTTCATTTAAAGATCACCTCAATCAGAAACAAGTCGGCATGCATTTTTTAATTAAACTTTTTTTTAAATTTAGATATTATTTCAAATTCACGTTCGTCTGTAAGAAGTAATGCAGGGAGACCCCATGCACCTTTCACCCAGTTTCACCCCAAGGCAACATTTTGTCAGACTACGGCACAACATCACAACAAGGTTATTGACATCCATACGGTCAAATTGCAGGACATTCCTGTCAACCACCGAGTGATCATGTTACCTGCTTTTAGCCACACTACTTGCCTCCCCTCCTACCCTCTCCTTAATACTTGGCAACAATTAATTTGTTTTCCATTTGTATAATTATTTCATTTGGATAACGTTCTGGAAATACAATAATATGGTAAGTAACCTTTTAAGGCTGGCTTCTTTCACTCAGCATAATTCTCTGGAGAGTTACACGGGTTGCTGCCTTTATTAATACTTTATTCCATTTTATTGCTGAGTGGTGCTCCATGGCACAGACACACTACAGTTTGTGTCACTATATGAGGACATCTGGATTGGTCTTCGTTTGGGGCTATTACAAATTAAGTTGTTAAAACCATTTGTGTACAGGTTTTTAAATGAATGTAAGTTTTTTGGTTTTTGCTTTATATATGGGATAACTGCCTATGGATGCAACTGATGGATTATATGGTGTTTACCTCCTTAGTTTCTAAAAAAACTGCCAAAATGTACTCTGGGGAGGCTGTCCTCTGTCAACATCCCTACCAGCCACCAGCCACGTGTGAGTGATCAAAATTTTTTCACGTTCTTCCCAGCATTTGATGTGGTCACTATTTTTAATTTTAGGTTTTCTGATAGGTTTGCTGTGATATCTGATTGCGGTTTTAATTTGCATTTCCCTAACGGCTAATGATATTGAAAATCTTTTCATGTGCTTATTACCCCTGGTACATGCATTTTGGTGAAATTTCTGTTCATGTTTTGTACCCCTCTGTATATTTGGGGTTAAAAGATTTTTTCATTAATTCTCTCTCTTTTTTTTTAACTATTTGATACTTGAGAGTTCTTTATATATTCCAGATACTATATATCTTCTCCAGATATATAGCTTGCAAATATTTTTTTCCACTCTGTAACTAAGTTTTCTCCGCTTTTTACAGGGTCTTTTGTAGGGCAAACATTTAAAAACAATTTTTTTAATGTTTTTTTCATTTTTGAGAGACAAAGCATGTGTGGGGGAAGGGCAGAGAGAGAGAGAGAGACAGACAGACAGACAGACAGACAGAATCCAAAGCAGGCTCCAGGCTCTGAGCTGTCAGCACAGAACCAGTCGCAAGGCTGAACTCACACTGTGAGATCATGACCTGAGCCAAAGTCGGATGGTTAACCCACTGAGCAACCCAGGCGCTTCAGGGCAAACATTTTTTAATGTTGATAAAATACAATTTATCTATTTCTGTCAGAGATTTTATCAGATTGGTGCTCTTTTTCATAAATGTTGGTAAAATTCTCCCATGAAAACATCTGAGTCTGAAAATTTCTTTCTGTAGACTTTTGAAATTACAAATATGATATCCTTAAAAACTATAAGACTATTTAAGTTTTCTATTTCATATTGGGTGAATTATGGTAGTTTCTGTTTTTTAATAAATTAGTTCATTTCAGCTAAGTTGTCAAAATTTTGTATTTTCATTGTCATTCAGCTCAATGCATTTTTAAAATTTCCCTTGAGACTTCGTCTTCATTTCCTGAAACATTTAGAAGTGTGTTATTTAGTCTCCAGCTGTTTGGCATTTTCCTTTTAACTTTATGTGATTAATTCTGTAGTTTGACTTCAATATGGTCAGAGAAGACATTCTGTATGATTTCAGTTCTTTTAAATTTATCAGGATTTGTTTTATGTCCCAGGATACGCTCTATCGGGGTATATGTTCCTTGTGCACCTGAAAATAATGTGTTTTCTGCTGTTGTGTGAAGTGGTCTATAAATGTAATGCACATCTTGCTGGTTGGTGGTATTTATGAGTTTTTCTATGTTCTTGTTGACTTTTTGCCCAGTTCTATCAGTTGTTCCGAAACAGATGTTGAAATCTCCAAGCATAATTGTGGCTTGTCTATTTATCCTTTCAGTTTTATCTGCTTTTGCTTCACATATTTTGAAGCTATGTGATTTGATGCATCTACCTTAGGATTGCTATATATCCCTTGAGAGTTTGACTCTTGTATCATTATATACTATTCCTCTCTGTCTCTGGTGATTTGCTTTACCCTGATATCTGGTTTATTTGATATTAATATGACCAGTCCTGCTTATTTTTTTCACGTAATATTATTATAATATATCTGTTCCTGGTTTTTTTTTACTTTCAACCTTTTTATGTTGTTATATTTGAAGTGAGTTTCAGGGTGCCTGGGTGGCTCAGTCGGATAAGCATCTGTCTCTTGATTTTGGCTCAGGTCATGATCTCACAGTTTGTGTGATCGATCTCTGCATCAGGCTCCGTGCTGACAACATGGAACCTGCTTGGGATTCTCTCTCTCCCTCTTTCTGCCCCTCCCCCTGGCATGCTCTCTCTGTCTCTGTCTCTCTCAAAATAAAGAAATAAACTTAAATAAAAAAAGAAGCACGTGTCTTGTAGACAACATATTGTTAGGTCATGTGTTTTAATCCATTCTACAATTCTGTGTCTTTAAAGATGAAAGGACAATAGCAGAATGGGAATCAAAGAAACACTTCAGTAACATCTTAACCAAATAATTTTCCAAACAAGGAGCTCTGATATGAACTGGATTGGAGCACATCTTTAAGTTAGTTTGCAGACCTAAGCTATGCTTCCTACCCCTACTGTAGCTGAATCTCGGGCATCCTCAGGCACACGAGTGGAAGGAGGGAGAGACTGAGGTGCAACATGGACTCTGGTCTAACACTCCACTCAGCTTACGTGTACGTACACAACATGGAGAAGTGAGATGGCTGTGTCTGTGCCTAGGTGACCTTGTCCCAGCCCCTCTGAAAAGAATGCTGATTCCCAGTGGGTTAAGATTCTGCTTTCTGATGAAGTATGGTCCCACAAATGTCATGCCCCAAGGCAATGAGATAATTAGTTAGCACTAAATAGGTAGAGGTGTAGGAGACAGGTGAGAAAAATTTAAGAATCTTCTGACACGAGACATTTTTCTTATGGTTGACTTTTTATTTTTCAGACTAAACTTCAGAACTTTACATTTTCCCCTGTTATTTTTCCCTTCAGATCATCTTTCTAGACATGCAGAGTTTCCAGTAGATTTCTGGATTCCATTGTCTTTCTTCTCTACTTCCCTTTTTCACACATGGCATCCCAGGGCTTTCCTGAGAAGACTGGGTACCTTTGGCTCCTTCCTATGGCAGAAGCGTGGCTTTAATTAAAAACCTTACACATGCACTCATTCTGGGCTAAATAGCAGCATTCATATGCCTGATATAATCATCAACGGACTCTTTCCTCTCTTAAAATGAGCTTTTTGGACACTGCAGCAACTTGGCGATGGTGGAGATCAAAGTGAGTGGTTCATCACTGCACCCCGGGGGATCCAGGCCCCCAGTCCAAGTTGGCACAAGAGACCAAGACCAGCAAAGTCACTCAGATAAACTTTTGATGATTCTTCAAGAACCACTTAAATCAAGAGTACATTTATACCAAGAACCAGTAAGTCCAGAGTAGATTTATACCAGGAATCACATGATCACATCCGGATATCTCCTAGGAAGTCCCAAGTGGACGTGTGCCCCTTGTGCTATGTATAATTAATCAACAACTGATCAAAAAAACTCTATTCCAGAAGTGTATTTTGTCAACAGATATTTATTCCTCTCAGCAAGACCCCACAAAAACCAGGGTCATCATCCTCTCTCGGTAAACAGAACAAACATCGTTTCATGGCAAGTATATTCATACTTAAAGTTTTTAATTACTTTAATCAGAACACCAAACTTGAACTTCAGAGTGGAATGAGATGAATGGTATATGGACTGCAAAAGATAGGAGCTTAAATGACTCACTCAAGACAATGTTATTTAGAAGGGATAGTGCCTGAATTTGAAACCATGTCTAACTTAATGTGTCTCTTAAATATGTGTTAAAATGGACAATGGAATCAGAAGGAGGGAGACCCTTTTCCCAAGACTGCATGATGAGAAGCACATGGGCCTTTTGCTGGGTACCAGGTAACATATCAGATTAAATATCCACAACCGCAAGAAGAGTGGGAGGGGGCAAAATAAAATGGGGGATAAGTAGAAATAGTGACTTAAACACACTGAGTGAATAAAAATGATTTTATTAAGCTTTTGTAATACTCCGAGTATTGTACTAACTCTGTGACCTTTCTTGGAGCCTCCAAGATAGAAACCATGGTATACATAGTAATAGGGTGACCAACTCACCCTGGTTTAACTGGAACTATTCCAGGTTTAGCCCTGAAAGCTCATATTCTGGGAAATTCCCAATCCTATGCAAACTGGGACTGCTGGCCAGTGTATGTAAGAGAGGAAGGTTGAGAAATAAATGGGACGATTGGGCCCAATTAGCAGTCCTGTCTAAGACTTCCGTATTTGTTATGTTGCCTCAACTCCCTGGCTCTCAGTTTCTTTCATCCATTAAATGTAGATCTCTTTACCCAGTTCAGGTGAAAAAGTGTAAGCCCAGTGCAAGATCGCCTCTGTGATAAGGGTTTCACCTGGTAGTCTCTCAACATTTTGTGTTTTCAAGGCTTAAAAGACATTGCAGGGTCAAACATCACAGAGGTATGTCTACTCAAGGTGTATTTGGGAGGTGAGGGCTCATCAAAGCAGGGATGAAAGAACCTCATTGAGGAGTCCTGTCTGGGAGGGAGGGAGGTGAGAGAATGGAAAGCAATGTCAGGACCGAGACTCAGGAACTGCGGAGATCTGTTTCCTGCTTGCCTGCCGCCCCTTGGTTGTGGAATGGCTCGACAGCGTCAGCAGTGGCTGTACATGAGGACTTGTGGCCTCTGAGAGCTTCGTGCGCATCTCTGTACCAGCAGTCTGAGAGCTGAGGGCTTAATTATGGTGCCCTGTGGAGGATGGAGCTAAGGAAGGACGGTGCCCACCACTCACTGGAGACCACCTCCTTTCCTATTTTGGATGCGTGGTCTTAGTTCCCAAGGAAGACAGGGGGACCCCAATAATGAAATGGATTGAATTAGTCACCACCTTGGTCAGTGGGTGCTCAGATTCAATTTGATTGAAAACAAATAGAGTGAGTCTCCATGGATCTAAAAACTGTAAGACAAAATGTTACCATCTACTCAAAGAAAAATAAGACATTTTCCTAGACCACAAAAATCCCTAGAGAATAAGTTAGAAAAAAGACACATATACAGTTAATTACCACTTAAAAAGGTGAAATAAGATTTGTCAACTTGTAAGGGGAGTGGGGAGAGCTGAGTAAGGAACTCTCTAACTGTAAATTTCCAGATAGAAAGGTGGGTAGGGCAGCCCCGTAATTCTCTCCCATGGTAATTCCTGGGGCAAAGACCTCCTCTGAGGTCAGGCAAAAAAGCTAGATGGAGAGATTAAAAGCACACACTAAATACCATGTTTATGCCTAAGAGAAGAAACACAAATACACAGGAACAATATTCAACTCTCCATCTCTCTCCTTTTTCTAAAGAAGTCCCTCCCAGGGTAAGGAGAGCAGGGAATAGCTCCCTTGCAGGCTACTTTCACAGGTAAGTGTCACTTTGGAATGTGCTAGTCCCTAGGACCTGAGGAATAAAAACCCACCACAGACCCCATCCAATGGCAGAAAGTCACTTTGTTCCAAAGGGGCTGCTTTTAACCACATTTGTTACCATCTGTTGCTGAGTCCATGGAAAGTGTAGGAGTTAGCCTTCCCTTCACAGCACTGGAAAAGAATTCTCCCCAGGAAACTTCCTGCTAAGGAAAGATTTAAAATAAAACTCCCTGAGTGATAACCATAGCCGAGAAGAGGTAGAATTGGTCTGATGTTTTGTCTAAAATATTTAGAGTAATTGACAAGAGGGAGGGAGGGAGGGAGGGAGGAAGGAAGGGAGAGAGAGAGAGAGCTAGCACAGGAGGAGTGCCTGAGTTGAATGATTGATAATGGAACATTTCTAATCACATCAGCCCTTTCCAGAGAAGACAGGTCATGGGACTTATAGATCCACAGCTACAAGTTTAAGAGTTTTTGACAAATAGCTATAATTTAAAATACAATTATTAAAAGATAAGACAGATGTGAACAGCCTCTTTCTTTTTTCGTGTAGGGGATTTTGCTGCCACAGTGGTTCAGGGTTGGTAAAGTCAGATCACAAAGTACTAAAACCAGCCACGCTGAGGTTGCCTTTAACTCCATGGGGAGAAAAATGTATGCCCTCTTATTTTCTATCCTCTAATGATGACTTATTTTAAAATAATATTATATATAATAAAATATTATTTTCTGGCTGTAAATGGCATAGTTTTCCTTTTAGAAGAAAATAAAAGTAAAATATAAAATAAAAATAAATGAAATATAAAATAAACTCTCATCCACAATCCACTGTCAGAATTAATTGCTGCCATAACATTTGCCTATAAGTAGTTTTATATAGTTGAGATTTTGCATCACCCGTGTAGCCACCTGATTTTGTTCTGACTTAATACTAAAAGGCAAATATTTTGCGATCCCATAAAAAATACTTTCTACACTTAATATCTTCAAAATATCCTATTGTGACTTTTGAATTTTGTACGCATGTTTTTAAATTTAATAAAAGAAGAAATTCACTAACAAAATATGCTTTCTAAGATTGCTGTGATGAATTTACTTTGCTCACTACAGTAAGTAATTCTCTGAGAAATTAATTTTATTGTATAACATTTGTCAAATTGCTTTCTGAAACTTCTGCATTTGTTCTGTACCTTCCCCCACAGTCCATCAAGCAAGAAATAATTTCATATTGGAAAAGTCAAGCTTTGAGCCTTATAGTACAGCATAATGTTTCCCTGACCCAAGTTCCTGAATAATTTCACCACAGGGTGAATTACTAACTAGCAAAGACATATTCAGGTTTGGAAAAGTGTCTTTCAGTTCAGTTGAGTCTATCAGGTTTCCTATTTGAATCCTACCACTCTTAAAATTCCATTTTCCCTTAAAAGTTTGGTTTTGGTAATGGTGGATTGCTATTAGAAAAATGAAGATTGCTGATTCAGAGAAGAGAAATGTTCACTGTTACCACTTTTCTTACTAATGATAATACTAATGATAGCTAATTTGTACTGTTTATTACATGCAGGCACCGTACTAAGGACTATATATCTATAGATCTATACCTATGTATCTATCATCTATCTGGTCTATCTAGCTATCTAGCTGTCTATCATCTATCTTGGCTAGCTAGCTAGCTAGCTATCAAATCTCCAGATGTAATTCCCACAGTAAGTAGTGTTATTTCGGATTTATGACTTCAGAAAATGTGTCTCAGAGAGGTTGACTTCCTTTTTAAAGTCACACAGCCACAGAACTCAGTAAGATTTAAGCCAGGCATAATGACAGCAGAATCCATGCTCTCGTAGAGTATTGAGTTTAAAGCACGAATTAAGCAATGTCTGTTTCAGTAAGGCTATGGATGTGTAAAAGGTCATTCATTGGGTTTCTTAGACTTTTATCTTTAAAATTGCCCTTGACCATGGCCAGGAGAAAAGGAAGAGAATTAGTTTTCCTCTAATACACCTTAGATGTGTTTTTTCTTTGAGACAGGAGTGTAAACATTTGTGGGGATTATACCTACTTATCCAAATACTCATGTTCCTTCTATCAATCATGATTAACTCTTTAGATGGCAAATTCTGTGAATCTGGTTATTTCCTTAGTAACCACCTAGGAGGTGAGATCTGGATAGATTTGTTTTAGGAAAAAAACCACCATTTCTCAGTGGAGAGATGAGATGGTATGAAGGGTTATATAAAAGCAGTTCTTTTTTTTTTTTAAGACTTCAAATTATTTTATTTTTACATTTTTTATTTTTATTTTTTTAATATGAAATTTATTGTCAAGTTGATTTCCATACAACACCCAGTGCTCATCCCAATAGGTGCCCTCCTCAGTACCCATCACCCACCCCCCCACCCCCCACTCCCCATCAACCCTCAGATTGTTCTCAGTTTTTGAGTCTCTTATGGTTTGGCTCCCTCCCTCTCTAACTTTCTTTGTTTTCCTTCCCCTCCCCCAGGGTCTTCTGTTAAGTTTCTCAGGATCCACATAAGAGTGAAAACATATGGTATCTGTCTTTCTCTTATGACTTATTTCTAGGGATTGATCCACAAAGTTATCTAGCTGCATTTAGAACATGGGCAAAAGTGGTTCTACCCATGTTCTAAATGCAGCTAGATAACTTTGTGGTTCAATCCCTATATTTTTCTGTAGCTCAAATTCATAGTCTGGAAAGTGTAAGAAATGCTAGCTTTCCCATGAATTATGAGGATTTTGTGAGATAATGGAAATTAGCATGTTTTATACAGCACAGCAGCATGATAAACACTGAAAAAAGAGGAGAGAGAGTGCCCAATTCTCCCCCTTTGCTGATAAAGAAGGAAGGTAAACCCTGATATCTGTTCTTACACGTTAAGTGCAGCACACATCCCGTGTCAGGCCTCACAGCACCATCTGAAATAAATCCTTCTGTAGATGGAGAAAGGGAGGCTCAGAGACATGAAATCATATGCCCTTGTTCATACATGCAGTATGCAACCTGGTCAGTATTTGAAGCCAGTCCGTCTCTTTAGAAGCCCCCTGCTCTAACCAAATGCAGTGCTGTGCTATGCCCTTTCTTCATCCCAAAGGCACTTTCTGCTGCATTTGACTTCCTTCCGATTCTGACCAGGCCGGTCCCTGTGATTCATATCGGGTGGCAATATGACCATCACATAGAAGATTCATTTTCTCCACAATGTGTACCGCCCTCCCTAGAGTTGGGGCACCCTCCGTATCCCAGTGTTAGAAAACATCCCCCTTGCTGAACTCCTCTCCCGCACAAAAACTCTGCATAATGGAAAATCACAGCAGTTAAAGCTTCCATGATGTATGGGATCCATCTCCAACCACAAATCACCCGGAGTAATTAAAGCATAATGAAATACCATAGTCAGGCAGGGCCTAAAGGAGATCTTTGCTGCAATATTTACCTCCTACATTAATTCTCTAATTAGACAACTACACTTCATCTTCCCATGAGCCCAGTTCAGTATGTTAAATGGAATTGATTATTTTTAATATATAGTTTATTTTTGGATTTTGAATAGTTGCTGTGGATGAAGAGGCTCAAGAAAAGGCAATGGAGAGAAAATCCTCACTTTCTAAAATAATATTAAATTACTTCTTTGGATCGTCTAGTCCAGGCCCCTAGGTGATAGCTACATTCTTGCCAGTCTCTTTCATGCCGCCAGATCAAGAGTCTAAAATAATCATCTTCTGACAAGAGCAACTTTAACAACAAATTACCATCTATTCACTCATCTGTTCATCTAGTCGATAAAAAAATCCTGACTACTTACTGTGCCAGGCACTGTTCGAAGTGTTCAGGATAAATCAGTGAGCCAGACAGACATGATCCTTTCCTTTTGGAACCTAGATACGAGCAGAGGAGGCAGACAGTTCACTCTCAATGAGCAATGATAAATGTATGGATTACAGACCATGCTGGAATATGTGGATCAGGGTAAGAGACGTCAAAGGCTGGGGTGTGCAGCAGCTTACAGTAGTAAGAAGCGTGGTCGGGGGAGTCTGATTGACAGGGGGCTCTTGAACAAAGACTTGAAGGGGACCGGGAAAGAATTTAGACCCCCAGAGAAGCAAGGAGGGGCAACTCTGGTAGAGGAAGGGCAACAGCAAAGGCATCGAGTGTTGTAGAATCCACTAGGAGGCCACGGTGACCAGACAGAGGGCTCTGCAAGACATGAGGACTCTGGCATTTGCTTTGAGTAAAATAGGGAACCATTAAAAGACTTTGGAGTAGAGGACTTATGTGAGCTGACCGATCTTTTCTAATGAGAACTCCCTGGTGCCAGGCTGCTGTGGACTGAATGTTTGTGCCCCCCTCAAATTCACATATTAAAGATCTAATCCCCACTGCGATGACATTGGGAGGCGGGGTCTTTGGGAGGTAGTTAGTTCAGGTGAGGTCATGAGGTTGGGGTGCCCATAATGGGATGAATGCCCTGCAAGAAGGTGAAGGGACCAGAGCTGTCTCTCTGCCATATGAGGAACCAGCAAGAAGGCAACCGTATGCAAACCAGGAAGCAGGCCTTTACCAGGAGCCAAGTCAACTGGCACATTTATCTTGGACTTTCCAGCCTCCAGAGCTGTAAGAAATAAGTTTTTGTTGTTTAAGTCACCCAGTCTATGGCCTTCCATTATGGAGGCCTAAATGCACCAAGGCACAGGCCCTGAACTAAGCAATTTGTGTTTCTCAACAAGTCTGTGAGTTAGTAATAGCAGGTCCATTTGAGAGATAAGCACACAAAAGTTCTGAAAGATGAAATGCCACGGGAGTGATATGCAAGGAGGGACAGGAGTAACATTCCAGCCGCCACAGAAGTTCATTTCAAGCACCACATCAGCCTGATTCTTATCTGTGTAACTTTCTCATGTAGGTCCCCAGGCACCTCCACCTTCCAGATTCTTCTGGCATTTTCTTATCTTTCAGAGAGGAGCTGAGCCTGAATGTCCTGAGTAAAGTCCATCATGAGCCCACATTTCAGTATCACAACCCCTCTCCATTCTTTCATACCTCGTATCACAATCTGTATCCATTTAATTATTTAGTTGTTAATATTCTATCTGCTACACTGAATATCAGCTAAATTACTCTAAGTGATTTGTGACTATCGCAAATCTAGCACAATGCCTGGTATTTTGTGGGTGTTAAATAAATATTTATGGAAAGAGAGTAATGAACACTTAAAACAATATAAAAATAAACAAAAAGTCTTTTTTTTTTCTATTTTCACAAGTGAAACAAAAATGGTTCCTGTCTCCAGAACGGAAAGCTCAAGTTCTCACAGTTTGGCCAGAGTCTGCCTTTATCGACTCATCTTCCACCAAATTCTTGCTCTCCCCACTAGAAGATATCTCTGGTATGTCTGGATCCTTATTTATCATCACTACCCAAGCAGCCATATAATTCTTGATTCACTACTTCTCTCACTAGAATTAAGCTTCTCAGGAGTAGAAACTGGTTTAATTCATAACCTCACAGTTTACTAACTCAACATTAAAAAGTACTCAGTACATAAACATATCCATTAAAATGTTTACAATGATAAAGACTATGTTAAGATTGTTTATTCCTATTTTTCTTTCATGAACTTGGCCACGTTGGCCATGCCAAAGTACATTATCTAAGTCACCGTTGATTCATTCCAGAAGTCTTTTGGAATAGGCACTACGATTTTTATTTTGTTTTAGAAATGAGGAAGCTGAAGTTCAGAGAGGTGAAGTTAGTTGCCTAAGGAGACTTTCCTAGTAATGCGTGGAGAGGAGATTTGAACCGAGGCTGTGCACTTGAAGCCAGTGCATCTGAAGGCTCGTCATTACACATAGTACAGGCATGGTTGTCCCTGTTTTCTAGAAGTGGAATCTGGTGGGCAATGGTAGACAGAACACCAAATCTCACATTCTTTCTGCCAAATAAACTTCCTTGCCCGAGGCTGAAACTTGTCATTGCGTGTCTCTGAGAACTGAGGTTGCTAAGAATTCCCAAGGATAGTTACACTGAATTTTATCAAGAACCCTAGGAGAAGCATGTGCAATGAGTCCGGGCAGGCATGTGTAAGAGCAAAATGTCAGTGAAACTTATCCTCCTGGGAGCGCCTGGTAAATTATGAATTGCTGAACTAAATTTTTGAGAAAGACATCACGGAGAATGACCTTATCCCTGCCAACACCAGACACCCCACTCCTTGAAAGATCCAGGGCTATTTTAAACCATCAGTTGGGTACCACGGCAGACTGAGT
The DNA here is from genome assembly GCF_016509475.1 of Prionailurus bengalensis. NCBI lineage: Eukaryota > Metazoa > Chordata > Mammalia > Carnivora > Felidae > Prionailurus > Prionailurus bengalensis. Next base: position 77,289,794 of record NC_057353.1, on the reverse strand, counting down.
TGTCTTCTCTCAAGTGACGTTAAAGAGACAGACACGTGCAAAATGTCAAGTGGCCCAGTTGAAGCAGAGACCTCACTTATTTGATTATTATGATAATGCTGCCAGTTGTAATCATCTTTGCCACAGAACAGACACGGGCTATTCAATAAAAATTGAATAATGTAGCACGCTTTTTTGACATCGCTGCCCCCGCTTAATGGAAACAGCACGTAGGAACACAAACAGACACTATTATGTACGTCTGTCAGAGAAATTACCACAAATGTGGAAAATTGGACAGCACAGGAAGGTCAGTGCTGGGTCTTAAAGGACCTGAGAGGTGTGTGGCAGCGGGGGGTCTGGATGCTCCCTCCCGCTCCTCCTGGGAGAGAGCTCAAGGGACAAGATCAGGAATCCGTGTAAGAATACTCAGCATGCTCCCACCCATAGCTCTTGGCTGCTGGGGGACACGTGCTATGGAGTAACAGGTATCTTCAGAGCCTCAGTGAGGGTCCTCGGAGGGAAAGTCATGCCTCTGGGAAAGGAGGAGTCGAAGTGGACACAGTCAAAAGTTGAGGGACCAGAGGTGTGGTCCATAACGAAACCCTAAAAGGGAAGCTAAGAATGAGGCTGCTCATGGAACACTCTGAAACACAGAAGCTGAAGAGAGAGTAGGGTAGAGGTGCAGAACTAGAAAGTATAGTTTCTTGATCATTTTAAGTAGCAGAGCCCAGTATCAACCTTTTATAAAGCCCCTTTTGTAGGGGACAAATTGACACATGAGAAAAGAGCAGGTCCCTGTCTCTAAAGGTATTACTACATGGAGCCGGTAGGGAGAAGCAGAAACAAACAGTTGTGAAAAGATACAGTTTTTGCACTACAGATGTAGAGCTCTGTGGACCCAGGAAAGGAGCCCCCTTTCCGGCCGAGGGAAGCAGAAAATTTGAGCAGTGCAGAAGACATACCACTTAACCACTGAGTTGAATCTGAGACTGAGTCAGATACAAGGGGATCACTTTGAGTGTGGAACAACATAGCCAGTGGAAGTAGGCGGTCACAAAGGGTCACGTGGTACAAGAACATAGATCAGGGAGGCATGGCTGGTAGTTGGGCAAAAGAAAATCCTAGGAGAGAGGCAGGGCTGCACGTGGGCAGTCTTTGGTCACAAAAGAGGGCTCGCACTGCCCTGGAGAGAGTGATGGGCCAGCAGGTGTTCGAGAGACCAGGCTGAGTCCGAAGGGGAAGTGGAAGGACACAGAATTAATACTTGCAATTTCATTTTATAGAATGTATATTTTAAATGGGTTAAAGTGTGAAAATATGAGACTTCTTACAGATGACACAATTTTCGTTATTTTTGGCAACAAAATCACACCATGATGGAAATATTTCAAAACATCTCATACAATATGCTCTTTTTATTGAATGAGTTATTTTGTGAAAAAGAGATATTAATTGCTAAAATGCTTTTTTCCCCTAAATGAATACAGATATGGAGAGAGATAGAGATATAAATCTGTATCTATATGGAGAGTGAAGTGTGTATAGATATATTTACCCATATTCTACTTACATAGATATCTATGTATCTATAAGTACATATAGATATATAGAAACAGAGATATAAAGAGATATGGATGGATAGATAGATAGATAGATAGATAAGGCTGTCTGGAGAGACAGGATCAATAAGGACTCTTTCCCCTTTTCTGACTACTTTCTTATAATTACAGCAAAGCTTCAACGGCAGCTTCTCAGTGTGACCTACACTGTGAATATTAAATATATAGTTGAACCATTTAAAATTGCATTTATATAGGTCAAAATAGTCAAATATTAGCAATATCATTTGGCTAAACCAAATGTCATCTTTTTAGTGCATTGTGACATTTATGTCAAAACTAAAAAATAAATTAATTAATTAACCTAAAAATGTCCTTTCTTATCCCTGACATTCAGTTTAATTTGATAAACATTCAATTTTGACCATGAGCCAGGCATTGGGTGCTTAGTACAAACAAGAAAAAATAAGGGATAATTCTTGCTTCTAAGGGATTTACACTTCACTGGTGGAATCTGAGAGTTCAACAGATGGTCTCCAGACACTGGGATCTCCAAACTCAAGTGACTGCGGACAAGTGCAGGGTGACTCTGAAATGCTGTAGAAGTGGTTTACCAAGAATGGCCCCGAGAAAGGCGGCCTTGAGGAGGCAACGCTGTGGCCGATCACTATGACCTTGACCATCAGCCTCATTGTGTAGCAGATGTCTGCTTTTATTTTTTGGTGAGTCAGCAGATGTATTTGAATTTTGTTTGGTGAAATCCTTCATCGCTTAAGTCTTGGTCAGAAATTAAAAAACAAAACAAAACAAAGAACTGTGACCTTCACTACAGAAGACAAATGGAAGAAAATAGCGCCTGCCCTCCTCAAAGCAAGAGCATGATCACAGGTTCTAAGCTTGATAGCCAGACGTTTCATACTCAAGACTTACCTAAGGGCAGTTGGTACAGGACGGGAGAGACAATTTTGGATTCCACACAGCAATGAGTGGTGGTGCCTAGTGTGGTCTCTGGCCATGGCTGTGTTTTGGAAAACAGTGATGATGGTGTCTCTCCCAGCTTCCCAAATGAACATTTCCTAAATGTAGTCTCCTGGTTGTCCTTCAGGACTCCAAATTCCTCTGCTTCCTGCTTGTTTGAGTATCCTGCTTATCAGATTTCCAGTAATTCTATCAGCTACTAGAAATCTTTCTTCTAAACAGCTTTTCAACTCAGCCAGAGTTGCCTTCTTTTGCTTGCAACCAAGAAATTAATGATACGAGCCATTTGTTAAATGGAATCAGAATGTGGCAACCAGTGTGGCAGTGTCTTTTTTTGCATTTGGTCCTCACAAATAACCCTGTAAAGCGGGCCTTGTCCCCACTGCATGGGAAAAAAAAAATTGGAAGTTGGGAGGATATGTTACTTAGAAATGAAAGTTACAGTCTCTGGAGGCTGGGCCACCTTAGAGAACAGGGAGCAACCATAACTTTCTGGTTGGTTTTCATTATCTAAGAAATGGAAATAAAAACAGAATTTATCTGAAAGATTGTTGGTGAAAATTAATTGTTCATACATTAGATCAATATCTGGCCATAACTTCCTGATCAGTGTCAGCTCTCAGCACTTCTGGGCAATTTGGCTCAGTTCTTAAAGCTGGAGAATGTCAGAACTGCGATCCAAGTATGAATCTTCCTGAATCTACGTGGTGGTCTCTTTCCATGAAGAGATGTTAAGAATGAACTGTTGGTGGGAATGCAAATTGGTGCAGCCACTCTGGAAAACAGTATGGAGATTCATTAAACAATTAAAAATAGAACTCTTCTATGAGCCAGCAATTGCATTACTAGGTATTTATCCAAAGGATACAAAAATGGTGATTCAAAGGGGCACACACACCCCAATGTTTATAGCAGCACTATCAAGAATAGCCGAATTATGGGGAGAGTCCAAACGTCCATTGACTGAGAAATGGATAAAAAAGATGTGGGGGATATATATATATATATATATATACACACACACACACACACATACATACACACACACACACATATATATATATTACTCAGCCATCAAAAAGAATGAAATCTTGCTGTTTGCAACAACATGGGTGGAGCTAGAGAGTATTATGCTAAGCAAAATAAGTCAGAGAAAGACAAATATCATATGATTTTGTACATGTGTGGAATTTAAGAAAAAGAACAGATGTTCATGGGGAAGGGAAGGAAAAATAAAATAAGGTAAAAACAGAGAGGGAGACAAACCATAAGAGACTCTTCAATACAGGGAACAAACTGAGGGTTGATGGAGAGAGGTGGGTGGGAGGATGGGCTAAAAGGGTGATGGGCATTAAGGAGGGCACTTGTTGAGATGAACACTGGGTGTTCTATGGAAGTGATGAATCACTAACTTCTACTCCTGAAAGTAATATGGCACCATATGTTAACTAACTCAAAATTAAAAAAAAAAAAAAAAAAGAGTGAACAAGTCTCACGTCCCCAAGAGCACTTCCCGGAACAGATCCTTCTCCTCCTTGGAGTTACAGTTTAGGGAAATGACCTAGGCTTCTGTTTCCCTGATTTACCCATATGGATGACAAGAGCAGAAATAATGTGACAAAAATATCAGAAATTCTAACAAAACACCAAAATCAGCAGCTCACACGTATTCACTTCTTCTGTGTGTCAGGATAGACTGGAGAGGTGTCCATCGAATATTTGCAATAACACTCTTGGGAAGGTATCCTTTCCTGGGAGATTTGATGGTGCTTATGACTAGCAGTCTTCCGTGTTGCCAAAATTCTAATTGAAGTATAGAGAAGTAAGACTCTGGAGATCAAAATATACCTCGATGCTAGTACATCTGATTAAAAACTATGCTTATTTCTACAAGACAGTGGACCTTCCTGCACCGAACTCCTGAATTAGACAGACTGGCTCACCAAGCAACAGCAGACAAGGAAGAAGGCATGAACTTGGCCCACGCGGCTCCAGACCCTGGACTGCACCCACTGTGGCCTGACTAGTGCAGCTGCTTGGTCCTTGCTCTGAACACAAAGCCACAGGCAGAAGCCCATGCTCAGGGAGTAGCCAATGACACATGTTCCCACCCAATTCCTGGCCAAGGTCCACTTCAATTGCCCTCTGTGTTCTTCTTTGGAGCACCTTGCCTGCCACCACCTGAATGCTATGTGTCCCCCTGCCCGGAGCCCCGAGAGCAAACCCTCACCTCAGCCAAAGATGCTCCTCAGTTTCTGTCATGGAATTTACTCCCTCCATGATGGTTAAAATGGGGATATCTTTCTGTTTCACACTCAACACATATTTATTGAGTACCCAGCACTGAGTGCTGACAAAGACACACGGTCAGAAGCTTTGGCAGGGGTGGGAACGGGCCCCTTTGAGTGGGATGGATGGATGGTTTGGATCTGTGCTGAGTAAACCAGGTGCCAGTGTTGTGACAAGACTCAAAAGAGAGCCCGTGTCCTATTTAGACATTTTCCTTAATGTTTCCTTAAAACGGATTCAAGAAGCCTGAAACCAGAGGTAAAGGTGGCCTGAAACCAGAGGTAAAGGATGTCGTGTCTGTGCCTGAGAAGACGTTGGAAGGTGATGGTTGACAGATCTTCACATCGTCTTTCTGTGTTCTTTGCTGTTGGCCCCAGATAAGAAAGAAGCAGGCACGCTAGCCTCAAGAAGGTAACGGGCATCTCGTCGCGGGCAGAAAACCATTCGGCCTTTGATCCGTGTATCTGTCGACAGAGATGACTGTCCTTGTGAGGAGAGAGGAAGAGGCAGGGGGAGGGGAGAGGAAGCAGATGCTTGTATTGCCATCCCAGCCTGCTGTCCAGGGGTCAGATCGGCAACTGCCTTCACAGACGTAGGCGGCCCTCACCTCCAGAGCTGGCCTTCTCCCTGCCCCTCTTATTGTCTACCCTTAATTCTTCCTTGATCCAGGCTAAGCTGAATTGATGAGGCTATTGAACTGGATTCAGAGGAAGCAGGAAGCTCTTCTCAGACTTTAAACCCCAGAGGCCAACCCGGCCTCTGGAAGTCTGCACGGAGCTCATGGGTGCCCCTTCCTCTACGGGACAGCAACCCTTTAATTTCTTTCTTGCTACCATTTCTCGCACCCATGACTCTCTCAAGAGCCTTGAAAGAAGGTAGGAAACCAGAAGAGTGTTGCCACAACAATGTTCCATAACACAACAGATCGAAGTCAATGGCCTGAAACAGAAACTAGTTATTGCTGATCATGTCTTTGCTGGTTGGGTTGGTGCCTAGCTTCAGATTCAGGCCAGATCTACTCCACATGTCTGCTCTCCTCTTGGGCCAACAGCTACCCTGCTGTGTGTTCTCGTGATAATGGCAGAAGTGCAAGAGAGGTGAGCAGAGGTGCTACATACTTCTTCAGGCCTAGTCTTGGAACTTTTGACCCAAATCCCATGCAAACCCAGCATCAGTGGGGTGGCCTCTAGTGAGAGGAATTGCAAAGTCGCAGGGCAGAAAGCCAGGACGCTGTGGGGTGTGAAGCATTGGACACAATAAGGATCTACCAGAGGAGGGATTCGGGTATTACTAGTTGTCGAGGATTATACCACTTTATCATGCCTGAACCTCACTTCTCTCCTAATATTAGACACCGTATAAATTAAAGTGCTGTCATTCTTGAGCTGATAGAAAAGCGGGTGGATTAATAAACTATAGTAAAACATTGATTACCTCTTAATTAGAATTTCATAAGGGTAGAAAGTGGGCCCTACTGACTATTGCAGCCTTTGTGTTTGACGGATATATTTGTTGAGAAAATGAATGAAAAACCAATTTACTAGAGTCCCAAACTTTTCCTAAAGCAGCTTCCCTTTTAAAGTGACTAATGAGCAACATTATTGGATAAAATTGAACGATACAATTTTTCTAGCTGATACAGGTGCTAATCGATAATAAAATAAAAAGAAAACCTCCAATGTGTTTGACTTATATAAGAAGGGATCTAAATAACATATTTGCTTGATAATCAGAGAACTCAGAAGTAGACTGTACAATGTTAAATGAAAGCTTTATAAGAGCAAGTTAAACCCCTTCTGATTTGTTGGCAGGGAACCTGGAAACTATTCAAGGGAAATTAATGCCATCAGAAATCTAAGTTTTTATAGATTCGTGGCATGCTCCATTTTCCTTTACTGATCACTGTTTAAACTTCCATAGAAGATGGGAGATGAAGATCCTTTCTCTTTTTTTAATGTTTGTTTATTTGTAGAAAGAGTGTGTGAGCAGGGGAGAGGGACAGAGAGAAAGAGAATCCCAAGCAGGCTCCTCACTGGCAGCATGGAGCCTGATGCAGGGCTAGAACTCATGAACTGAGAGATCGTGACCCGAGCTGAAAATCAAGAGTCAGACACTTAACTGACTGAGCCACCCAGGTGCCCAGAAGGTCCTTTCTTAAACCCACAGATCAAAGGTGGGCATGTAGGCTGTGCCCATGAGAAACAATTAGAAAAGAGAGTGGGCTGTTATGTCAGTAAGAACAGCAGTGGTAAGCAATGTCCTTAAGAGCACAGAGGAGAGAGCAGGACCTCACCGAGATTTTACCAACTGTCATTAGGCCATGACGTAGGATATAACAGTAAATATTTGTCTGGGTAAAGTAAAAATGTACTCAATGAAAATTCCAGTTCACCTTGTTGAAAATTGAATCTCTGAGTTCTCCACCTGAAACTTAACTTCCCTTCCTGTGTTCCATAACTCATAGTGGGAGACTAGATGTAGAAGTCTTTATTCCTCCAAATGGAAATCTGGGAACTCTACTTGGCATTTCCTCTCTCCTACACCTCATGACCAAAAAGTCCCATGACCTTTTCAAAAATTCCCTCTACTAATTATTTTTTAAATTTTTCTTTTGAATGTTTCTTTATTTTTGAGAGAGAGAGAGAAACAGAGAGAGAGAGAGAGAGATAGAAAGAATGAGTGGGGGAGGGGCAGAGAGAGAGGGAGACACAGAATCCGAAGCAGGATCCAGGCTCCGAGCTGTCAGCACAGAGCCTGATGCGGGGCTCAAACTCACAAACTGCGAGATCATGACCTGAGCCGAGGTCAGCCGCTTAACTGACTGAGCCACCCAAGGGTCCCACTACTACATATTTTTACATACATTCTCTTGGTTTGATGATTACCAGCTATAACTGGGGGGTGGAGCTGGGAGTTGCACCTGCCTGTGAAAATCAGAAGTGTCTATTGAGGGAAACAGGAGGCAAGCTCATTGGGAAGTTGGGGTCTCCTGGATGACCATAAAGGATGGCAAAATAGTATGTTATGAGGAGTGGTAAGAATGTTCCGCTAAGGGAAAAGTAGACTTATTATGGCCAGTTGGTTCTACCGTGTATGTTTGCATTTTTGGTTCTATCTCAAGGTGGTCCAGACCCCTGTGCTGGGTCACCGGATGGGGAAGGTGCAAAGCCGCCAAGTGTGCCTGGCACACCATTCATGTGGGCAGTTCCCAGAAGGTGAGCAGGGGTTTAAGATTGCCTCGCCCTTCCCCTCAGCCCGACTGAACTGTACACGGGCTTCTTTGTGACGCTAGACTCCTCGCCCTCCTTTTCTGAGAGCATTTGCTTTAGAAGACATTCGGTTCTAAATTCGTTCCTGATCCTTGAGATGTAAGTCTTCTCCTAGCCTCCTGCCTGCATTACTACACTGGGTGAAGTCTTTCTCAAGAGCCTGGGAGCCAACCCTCCGAAACGCAGTAACTGAAGGAGGTAGAGCCCCCCCTTCAGTTTACTGGAAGTGGATGGGCACCAACTAGCAAACGCACATGGCTTGGTCACATAGACCAACCTTTCCTAACATCTTCCAGTACGTTCCCGCCTGCTCATACCAGTACTTCAGACCCCCTTTTTTTCCGTGAGGTTGTCTTCAGTCTCTCCTCTACCCCAGTAGTCTTGAGTAAAGTGTCCTTTGTTTGACTTCTCTGGTGCCATTTTTCTTTGACACAGGATACCTTTGGTGAGAAACTGTGTTCTTGGATAATCCCCTGAGCAGAAGTTGTGCCTGGACCAAAAGGTGATGGATTGACTGTGGAGCGAAGTGAAGAGACTAAACTCAGGGATGGGACAAATGCTCCTCTAGTCACTGACTTGGAGGACAAGTACACAGTCATCTGAAAAAGGAAGGTGATAGGAGCAATGGGCACAAAGACTGATACTGAGGTGTGGGCCCACCACATGGCAGCAGAGGAACTGCTTTTATTTTATTATTTTTAAAAACGGTTATTTATTTTGGAGAGAGAGAAGTGCACGTAGGGAAGGATCATAGAGAGAGGGAGATAGCATATCTGAAGTGGGCTCTGCACCGACAGCAGAGGGCCCCGCGTGGGGCTCGAACCCACAAACCGCGAGATCATGACCTGAGCTGAAGTTGGGTTCTCAACCGACCGAGCCACCCAGGCGCCCCACGAACTGCTTTTATAAACAACGTGCGTGTGCTGCGGTAGGGATTGTCCTTGGAGGTGGGGAAGTGTACCAGATAGTGTGAATTTGCAGGGTGAGGGCTCAGCCTGACGGAACTGAAGCTCATCATCTCTCAGCAAACTCTGCTCCTCCCCTGGGCCCCCCATCAGCTGGAGGCATCAACATCTATGCTGCTTCCCAGGTAGAACCCTTAGGCATCCTGAGCCATTTTCTTTCTCCTCTCCCCCATCAATGGCTCCCTGTCACCCCCCAGGACAGCCTCAGGGGGAGGCCAACACCGGGGAATCCAAATCCTTTTCAGATTATACTTCTCAAGCTAAGGGACATGTGGATCCAAAGGAAACTTCAAGTTCATAACTCCAGCATGTTTCAGTTCTCTTGTGTGCTAAGGGTTCGTTCTTGTCCAAAGCAAGCTTAGAGCAGAGGATGTGTCCCTCCACTTCCTTCAAGCATCTTTTCTGGCTCTGACAACAGAGATGGAACTGGAGATGTTTGAACTTTTCCCTGTTGGAATAGGGAACTGTTGCATCTGAACTCTGAGCACAGAGCTTTATGTACATCACATGATTCATTCCTCCAGCCAGGCTGCAGGAAACAAATCATGTTCATCTTCCAAAAGGATGAAATTAAGACTCAGGAATTGAGCGACTCATCGGTGATCACAGAGATCCTCAGAAGCTGACTTCAGGACTGAAGTCCAGGCATTCCAGGCTCTGAAGCCAGTGCATTCACCAAGACCCCGTACTGCAGGACTTTTTCCGGGGTAATCGCTTCTTCTCCAGCTTTTTCCTCGACCTCCTCCTCCTCCTGCCTCTCCAGGGATACCTGGGTTCATTAGGATGCTGCACCTTTAGCCTCAGGTGACTTGTTACGCAGTTGAGTGCCATGCATTTGTCAGCAATTCGAGTTAACTTGCTCTTTCGAGTAAAATCCTTTCTAGCAAAATTCTTTCCCCTGGAAAAAAATTCAATAACAACTGAAAGGCGGGGGAGCAAGATTAGAAAGGTTGAGAAAGGAAAGTAGATAAGCAAGAAAGAACAGTCCCCCAAAGCCTGTATTTCTCTCTCATCAGAGATTTTGTGAAAGGGCCAGATTGGCAGGAATGAAAAGGAAAATCCTTTTTTATTAAGCTCACCTGTATAGCATTATCTCTTCAGAGATGTTTATGAAAACATTCACACATAGTAAAACTTGCCTTTTATAGAATTTTTATTTTTATCGAATAAGCCCATTTTTATTGAATTTCGTCAGCTCTCCATCAAATTTTAAAATCCCTGCCTATTACTCTCTCTCTACATAAATCATACCTCATATCCATCAGACTCCAGATTAGATGCAATTCCCTCCAGCTCCTGGTGATCTGAGATAGAACTGTGTATCATGCGTGGGATAGGGGGAACCTATATCCTTAACCTCCAGATCACCCAGAGATGTGTGGCAATTGCCCCATTTCATTTCTGGGAGAGGGGCGGGTAAAATGAAGCAGGACCCAGAGGAAGAAAGAAAACACCCCTGGAAGTTTTATTACCATAGATTTACAATTATTCTGGCATCGATGACCCATCTTCCAACTTAAATACCATCTCAGTTCTGTTGTGTCCATTTGCAGAGCCTTCCCTGGGCTTCTTTGTTGATGGGATGGGAGCCAGATAAGCTAAGACATAAAATGAAGAGGGCAGATCATTTTCCTTGTGAGTGAGGGAGTCCAATGTGGCTGATATGGAGCGCTTCATTGGGCCCAGGAGCTGAGAGTTGAGGACAGCCCTGATTTTCACTCTTGAGGACTAAATCAGATTTTGTTTGCAAGGGCTCTGTTGGTAGACAATTAACTGCCAGTCTTCAAAATGTTATACATTTAAAAAATGCTAGAGTAGTTCTTTCCTAGACCAACCATCTTCCTATGTTAGTTCATTCATTCATTCATCATTCATCATTCATCATTCATCATTCATCATTCATTAAGTTAGTCTTTCAGTCACTTGGTCCACACCAAAAGATCAGTTAAGCATCTCTCACGTGCCAGTGGAGTGTAGGTGTGGGACATAATGGTGGACAAGATAGATTTGGTTCTTGATCTGGTGTACTTATATTTCGGTGGAGAACACATCTAAGGGACGAATTTGACATTAGCTCAGGAAGTTCGGCACAGGTATACTATACAGGGTATCATAAGTAGGACAAATATGAGAAAAACTTTCAAAGGTTTTAAGTTCAAAAACAGAAAGATGCTTTTCCCTTCTTTGGATATACAAGTCTTGCATGAGTGAGTTCTCATACGGCACATGGATTTGTTATTTGTTGGTGCAGAGGTATGTCAGTGTCTGAACTATGTACCGGCATAACTCATCGATACCACTTGCTGAGCCACTGGAGGGAAGAGCTGGCTCTATGAGTATAGTTGGACAAACCATTAAAAATCAAGAACCCAGGGCACCTGGGTGTCTTAGTTGGTTGAGCCTCTGACTTCAGCTCAGATCATGGTCCCGCACTTTGTGAGTTTGAGCCCTGCGTCTGACTCTGTGCTGACAGCTACAGACCCTGGAGACAGACTGCTTCAGATTCTGTGTCTCCCTCTCTGTGCTCCTTCCTTGCTCACACTCTGTCTTTCTCTCTCAAAAATAAATAAACAGTAAAAAAATTAAAGTCAAGAACTCATGTCCTTCATCACTCAAAAGGTCTCTGAAGGTCTGTTCTCCATACTTCTCTAAATATCCCAAGCTATTGTCACCATGTCCACAGGAGCAGGTACATATTTGTCTGTGATGATCTCCTTTAAGACAATGGCCCCTCACACTCCATGACCCCTTTGATCTCCAGAAGCTCATGTCTATAGGAATGAGTCTCTCCTTTGGTCACCATAACTTTACTTCTGCTGTCTTCTGGTTGCTGCCACCTCTGTGGTTCTTCCTGCCTTGATGGACTCTTCTGGAGCTCTGGAATCGACAAAGAGCTTGCCCACCTCTTTCCTCCTCCTCCCATGCCCCTCAATGGTGGTCTTTTTTTTTTTTTTGGTTGCTTTCCTTCTTTCTACTCAATAGGAAATCCCTTTTTAGAAATCTAAGGTTGCAAAGGATCCCGAAATGGAGGAACACTCTCTCTCATATTCCTCCTCATGAGGATGGCAGGATGGTTACAGACTTCCAGAACAGAAGGTGAGTTAGTGGCAGGTTTTCACAGTAAAAAAATGGCTACCCACTGAAACACCTCAGACAGGTGGTTGCTGAGCTCAGAAAACAAGGTTTAGAGGCATATACTTTGCCAGGTGGGGTCAGGATTTGCCCAGGTGAACAAGACATTGAGTGTGGGGGCCATGAGCTACTTGGTTAATACCAAAGTATTTTCTGCTTTAAGACAGGAACCTCTCTTAAAGACTTCAAAGAACTGAACTCAGCGGAATGTTCTCTCAAAATCATTATGACTCTATGATTACAAAGCAGAGTAAAGGGTAGCACCATTTATCGAGTACCATTATTCCCTAAGAAATACCACTTATGGTATCTCGTGCAATGCACATAACATTCCTTCACACTGAAATTATTATCTGCATCTTACAAAGACTTCACCCTAAGTCAGGAGGGCCAGAAGACTTAAGCCATTTACCTAAGTAGCCAAGTGAAAAGGCTGGAATTTGAACCGAGACTCTCTCTTATCCCAAAGCCTGAGCCGTTTGCTTGCCATACGATCCCAATCCCTGCCTATCTTTACTTAGTACCTAGTACATTCGGGGTAGTTTAGATAGAACATCCCATTTCCTTTTTAATGTTAATTTCATTCTCGAAAGAAAAATATGCTGGAAATATAAAAATTCCACATTTTATAGGTAGAGGAGATAAGCTTCCAAGAGTTTAACAAATGGGTCCAGGCCATAACACTATCAGATGGCAGAACAAAAATTTGAACTTGCCTCACAGAGTTACAGGGAAGATGAACTGAGATAGTGGCTAGAAACACATTTTGTTAGCTAGATACCTACATAGTAGGAACTCAGTAATTGGCCATTGTTATTATGGTAGGTGTGTCCACAGAGGCTACATTAGACTACTCAAGCCTCTCCCGCTTGGTTATTTCCTTCTCTTTTTCTCTATGCCCAACCTCCTGGCACCTGAAACTATAGGAAATGTGATTTATTCAATGTAGCGTGGACATCTCCACGTGCAGAGTGCAGCACTGAATAATGAGAAGGATGTGGGCTTCGGGGTCAGACCTCTCTGAGTGAGCATCCGAACTGCGTTCACCAGCTGTCTGTCTGGTGTTCGGAAGAGCCTTGAACTTCTCCAGATCATAGCAAATTGTAACATGGGAAATCATCGCTATTCCACAACATTGTTCAGAGGTTTAAATCCTGAAGTATCTACCGAAAATGTGATGTATTGTAGGCAGTTAATATATGTGGTTTCTGCTCTCAGCCCCATTCTTATATGGAGAGCAGGAACACAGACATAAAGGCAGTCAGTAGTCATTGGAGCCCTTGGTGATCTGAACCTATTATTTCCAGGTCTCCTTCTGAACACGTGGTGTAGCATTGTTCCTCCTTGTCTCCGGAAGTTAACCTTGGCCATATGACTGCTGGCGGTCTATCAATTATACGTGGAAGTTTTACACCCCATTCACCACCTCCCCTTCCCTCTGTAGTGGTGACCTCGCAGTGTGTATTGTATTGGAATCTCTGAGAGCAGATGCTTGAACCACTGCTGTGGGCAGGATCCCTGGACGAACTGGGTTGATGTGAAGTCTGACCAACAACAAGGCTATTGTTTGATGAGCCACTGAGATTTTGTTTAACCATGGCATAACTTAAATATCCTGACCAATACAAGCAAAGTCTACCTTGACCTTTCCTTCCATTTTAGTTTTCACTCGAAAGGCTGGTTTTAACTATTCTTTTCTGTTTTCTGAGAGGCCCAGAGGAGCTTGGAAGCAATCTGATCATGTAAGTGAATGATTTATCACTCCCGTTTGGCCCTAGCAAGGATTTGCCCTGTACCATTCATCTCTCAAGATATAATTGGACTTAAAATTAAAACTGCATTACCTTCCAATTCATTGAAAGGAAACTGGTGGTTTTGACTTAAACAGCAGTTTCAAGCAAGGTATCTATTAGGAGGCTGTAAAAAATGGTTCTTGCCTGTTATCCTGGGAGCCAGTGTGGGAAAAGAATTGTTTTCTAAATGGCACCCAATTGAGCCTGAGGTCCTAAAGGCACACCTCAGGATTGGAGGTAGGCAGAGGTTGAGCTCTGTGGCTCTCCTCACTTTAGGCCAACCTGCTCTACATTGTGTTTCTGTCTTTCATCAAGAGGTTTCGTTTGTAAAAAAGCTTTCGTTGCTAATGTGAGCCCCCTGCAAAAGGCATGAGAAAGAGTTTGTGTTCCAAGAACGTGGGACCAGACCTAAGTCAGAGCAGGCTTCAGAGGGGCCCTGACAGTTGAGCGTGGTGGTGGGTCAGGCACCCTCCCGGTCTCTCGAGCTTGTCTCGGTTCGTACCTGAGTCTAGACATGAGGTCAAAGTAGATTCCGTGCTGAGTAGAACAACCACTGCTTCAGAGCTTGGAAGCCAAGACGTAGAGAGAAAGGTTCTTCTTACCTCCTTGCTACTCAAAGTGTGAAGTGTAGATGTGTCTCCTGAGTTCTCTGGAAAGCAACTGCTGACCTGAAGTCCAGAATGTGAAAGACGAGGAAATGCCAGAGTGAAATGCCCACGGGGCAGTGTCTCTGTCAACTCAGTGGGAGTCCAGGGCGAAGACTGCCCAGAAGAGGAGTCTCATTGTGGGTGGACATGCCAGACCCTTGGAGCAACACCAAGCTTGGTCATTGGTGGGAGAAGGGTGCTCTGCGAAGACCATCACTTCAGTTTCACAATTAGGGCAGACGCCGAAGAGCTGACGTGAGGCTGCCATTTAACTACATGGTTCGCAGCTGGGCAGTGAGTCCTTCCTTGCAGGAGAATCTGTGGAACACTCCTCTGATCCTGCCACAGGGGCCCAGCAGCCTCAGCATCACCTGGGAGCTTATCAGAAATGCTGGATCTTGAGCCCCGTTGGAGACACCCTGCGCCAGAATCTCCAGTTTAACGAGGTATCGGGTGGTTTGTCTTCTACCGCAGGGTCTGAGAAACACAGAAGTCTATGCCAGGAACCAAAAGGAGGGAGATTAAGAACCATGGCTCATCAGAGAATCAGAGTTCCTGGAAGCCATGCCGGGCCAAGACCTAATTAAAGATTGCTAACAAATTGTAGACTGCGTGAGAAACTCTGGAGGAGCTCGCTAGAAGTGTGAACCCTAGACTTCAATCCCATACACACTGAGTTAGCACATTGGGAGTGGACCCGGAGCTCTGCATTTCAACAATGTCCAGGTGAGTCTGAAGTACTGAATCCACGCTTTGCTCCTTGACAAATGACCCGATGATTAGAATTCCGTACCTGGCCTTGACACACACAGATGGCCGTGGGGCTTTCAACGAATTAATTCTATTTCGTCTTTTTTGTGCCTCGATATTTTCAACTATAAAAATAGTCCCAGGTGGTTGGGAGTGAGGATGAAGTGATAACAGCATTCCTTTTTACGTTTTCTCCTGTGAAGGAATAAAACAAAGATCTAAAAACAAAGTTGAGTTTATTTTCCAGTCAAGGGAGAGAGGGTCCCTCAAGAAACGAGTTTCAGCAGGTGTCTGGAGTTGAAAGTCCGGCACCAGATATAGATGCCGGTGAAGGAGTGAATTCTTTATCAGGAAGGATTCCAGGAGTCAAGTTCTGCAAGTTTAGGTGTGGAGGCTTCTCAGAGATGGCCCTGGGACTGGCCACTGTTTTAAGTCACAAAAGTGAGGGTGTGCTCCCCTGGGGGTTCAAAGAGAACTGCAGAGCCCAGGGTTTGGTGGGGACATGTTCGGATGCACACGGCTGGTCTTGATCTTTTTTCTTTTAGTGGTCTTCATGCAGACTCCTCTGAACATTTGCCCAGTGTAGACCTGCACAAGGTATCAATGGCGCCCTAGGAACAGGGGGCCCCGGCTCTCAGGAGCCCACTTGAGAGAAGTGATAGAAGCAAGTACGTGTAGACTCTTCTGGGAGAGTGAAAACAGGTCACGTAAGGCATTGCAGAGCAGACGTATGGCGAACACACCATAAGCCGGACTCTTCTCCCTGAAAGATGGCTCGGACTCCTTTGGTCTAAGTGAACGCAGGCGAGTGACTTTACTTCTTTGTCAGAGCACCTTCACCTGCAAAATGGAAATCATAACAAAGCCTATTGTTATGGCTTAGGTATTTTATGTCCTAGGTATTTTATGTCCTAGATGTTTTATGGCCATTAAAGGAGCATATCTAGATAAACCACTTAGAATAGTACCGGGCATATGGTAAGCGCTCGATAAATAGTTGTTACGCTAACAAATGTCTATTCATTCAATGCGCTATCATTCATCCACTCCAGACTCCTTTGGAAAGATTACAGGTTAAGTGAGTACATAGATGTAATACCAAATGAAGCATAGGACAAGTCTGGATACAAAATTGCAAATATTAAGTGTTCACAAAGTGTTAACTATTATTACTACTTAAATCAGACTGGGGAAGTTGTTTCTGACAGGTACATAATAGGAACTCCTTAAACGCCAATTTCTCTCCCTTGGTTTTCAGTATTAATTTTCCTGGCTATCTATACCTGGCATTAAACACTCCTGCAACACCAGATGACTTCCGTTCCCATGATATGCCCTCTACTGTTACATCCTTCTTGCCTTTGCTCCTGATCTCCTGTCATCTCAGTGCTTCTCATCCTCCTTTGTCTGGAGGCTAACTCCCTCCTGGCTGTTAAGGCTGGATGAGAGTATCCGTCGGCAAACCTTTACATAGACCTCCTTTGAGGTCCCCGTGGAATGTGGGGATTTTCTCTTCCATGACACTCAGCACACAGTATCTTAAGCGATTCTCTGCAAGAGACTTGGTGTCCACCTGTAGACTGTAATCTTGCCAAGGGCAAAAAAAAAAAATAATAATAATTGTGCTTCCTTCACAGCTCCAGGGACTGATACTGGATGGGCATGCAGGCGTTTCTCATCGATAAACGTCAAACATGTGCATGAATCTTCCTTCACAGAAGCCTGACCTCTCACTCTCCCAAGCTTACTCTTTTCATCTTCTCTCCCAAGCTAATTTTTCAACCCAGATGGCTGTCCCCTTTCCTATCTCCTCTTTTCATTCTGAAACCCGCCTGCTTCTTAGAAATCCAGTCCACAGTCTATCTTCCCGTGAAGAGAGGCAGGAGCCAAGTGGATGGTAATTAAAATCTGGCATGGCCAGTTCTTGCCAAATAGCCTTAGACAAAGATTCTCCCCCTTTTCTCTTTTTATAGTTTTTCTAAGTGGTGGTGGGGGGGGGGGGGGAAGAAGAAATGAAAGAAAGAGAAGAGTAGGGAAAAAAGAAAAGGACAGATATACCTATATCATGTATGGAATACAAATATTTAAAAGCATAAAGGTATCAATAGTATAACGGTCAGCACAGAGTAGGCGTTTACGTAACAATTGGAACCCACCGCTGAAATGATTAATCTGCTGCAAATTCCCATAGCAGTGGCACAGCACACAGAAATGTGCACACATTTCTGAGCATAGCTCATAATGACCTCAAATTTAACATTTCCAAAACTATACTCATCATTGTTGTTCCAAAACAGCTGCCCCCAACTAGATAATGCTATAATCACTCTCCTGAACCACTCAGACTCAGCAACCAAGATTTGTTAACATCCAACCTCTCTGTTGGCCAAAGTCCTTAGTTGCAGGGAACAGTGACACCACGAGGTGAGAGGACCTCTGTGGGAATGGTCGGGCCCAGGGGGGAGTATTTCATCACTGAGATCATTTAAAATTACTGCTACATGGTGATAATCAAAGGTCAACTAATGTTTTGTTAATTTTATTATTGATTTACAATTCTTTTTTTAAATTTTTAAAATATTTATTCATTTTTGAGAGATGGAAAGAGACAGAGTGTGAGTGGGGGAGGGACAAAGAGAGAGGGAGACACAGAATCTGAAACAGGATTCAGGCTCTGAGCTGTCAGCACAGAGCCTGGTGCGGGGCTCCAACCCACAAACCACGAGATCATGACATGAGCCGAAGTCGGACGCTCAACTGACTGAGCCAACCAGGCATCCCACTGATTTAAAATTCTCTGCAAAAAATGTACCCCCTTGATGCCTAAACCTGGGGCAAACTGCTCCCACGTCTCCACCCACGGAAGATATGCTACTAATGGATATCTGATAGATCACAGAGTATCTCTGGTGGCCACAGGGATATTTTGAACCTGAGCTTCCAAGAGCAACAACCATCATCATCTGGTCCATAAAGGTACAATTATTGCCAAAACTCTTCCATAGATGTTCTCTGCTAAAGTAGGAAAGCGAGCCATGCCACCTACCACCTCTAACCCCAGAGACCCTCTGTGTCATATCAGATATGTTACATGTCAGAGGATCCTGTGTCCAATGCCCAATCCCCATCTTCATGGAGCTCACCTCTAAACCAAAGCCTCTTGGAGAAATTAAACAAGGACAGTGTAAGTCTTATGTCTGCACAAAGCTGAGGAATCTCTCTCTCTCTCTCTCTCTCTCTCTCTCTCTCTCTCACACACACACACACACACACACACACACATACACACACACACGTAGTTCCCACTTTGCACAGGGTTAACTCCGCGTTAACTGAAACTTGTGCATGTATCAGAACAGTGTCTTCACATTGCCCACTTCCCTGATCATCACATGAAAACAGGAAAATCAAAGACATGGCTCCAAAATATGTGAGTTTTCATTAACACCCCACCTGGCAAGAGTGAGGACTGTCTGTGTGTGTATACGCGTTGGGAGCATAGAGTTCACAAGGCTGGCTTACTGAAACATGAAAGGGGGTTCATAGATTTCATCGTTTACAAATGGTGAATTTCTACCAAATCCTCCCATCATCCTCTGTTATTTGTCACATTCTGTCAATCCTATCTCCAACGTGTCCCTTGCTTTCTGTTCTCCCTCAAGGGCCACAGGCCAAGCCACGTCTCGCTCGCCCTACAGTAACTTTCTGTCTTGTCTTCTTGCCTCTGGCCCCTGCGTATCCACTTTCAGAGTGAATTTCCTGCCACATGATTGTGATTATGTCACACTCTTCATGAAGTGCCTCCAAATCTTCTGTGTTATCTAGGCAACAGACTATTGGTAACAAGTGGTATTAGTTTATTTTTTATTTTTTTTTTTAACATTTTTAATTTATTTTTGGGACAGAGAGAGACAGAGCATGAACGGGGGAGGGGCAGAGAGAGAGGGAGACACAGAATCGGAAACAGGCTCCAGGCTCTGAGCCATCAGCCCAGAGCCCGACGCGGGGCTCGAACTCCCGGACCGCGAGATCGTGACCTGGCTGAAGTCGGACGCTTAACCGACTGCGCCACCCAGGCGCCCCAACAAGTGGTATTAGTTTAAGTGGATCGCACTTGGTCCAACACAGGAGGGGAATTCATTGTAAGGATTACTGAGTAACTCACTGAACAAAAAGAGTTGCTGAGTAATTAAGCATCAAAAGATGGAAAATAGTGTAGCTCAAGGATCTCAAGGTCTAGAGAAGGGAGCTAGATCGCCTTCAAGTCCACATGTGTCTATGGACCAGACCGAGTGCTTTCTCTGTCCATCCTCCAGTCCGCCCTGATGGAGAAGACTGGCTTCTTCCTCAGGACAAGTGCACCTGATCCCCAGAAGCACCTGGAACACAGCTCCAGAAGCAGAGAAAAGGGGCCCTTTACCTCATTTCTTTAATTATAATGATAAACATCCAGTAAATAATAATATCAACCTCATAGAGCACTATTTAAATGCTTGCCACTTAATGTTTTAAGTTTTAATGTTTTAATGTTTTAATGTTTTAATGTTTTAATGTTTAAAAAAATGTTTTAATTTTTTTTTGTCTAAAGTTTTTAACTTTAAGATTTTTTGTTTATTCATGTAATGCATACTATAGTCTTAAAAGGCAGATAATATTATCCTCTGTTTACTGATGGGGAAACTGACGTATATAGAGGTTACATGACTTGCTCAATTTGCTAACAACTGGGTTCTTGTATTCCTTTTTAAAAAATATTTATTTATTTATATTTATATTTTTATTTTATTTTGTTTTTTAATATTAAATATTATTTATTGTCAAATTGGTTTCCATACAATACCCAGTGCTCATCCCAGCAGGTGCCCTCCTCAATGCCCATCACCCACTTTCCCCTCTCCCCCACCCCCCATCAACCCTCATTTTGTTCTCAGTATTTAAGAGTCTGTTACAGTTTGCCTCCCTCCCTCTCTGTAACTTTTTCCCCCCTTCCCCTCCCCCATGGTGTTCTTTTAAGTTTCTCAGGATCCACATATTGAGTGAAAACATATGGTGTCTCTCTTTCTCTGACTGACTTATTTCACTTAGCATAACACCCTCCAGTTCCATCCATGTTGCTGCAAATGGCATGATTTCATTCTCTCTCATTGCCAGGTAGTATTCCATTGTGTGTATAAACCACATCTTTATCCATTCGTCAGCTGATGAACATTTAGGCTCTTTCCATAATTTGGCTATTGTTGTTGAAAGTGCTGCTATAAACTTTGGGGTACGTGTGCCCCTATGCGTCAGCACTCCTGTATCCGTTGGGTGAATTCCTAGCAGTACTTTTGCTGGGCCATAGGGTAGATCTATTTTTCATTTTTTGAGGAACCTCCACACTGTTTTTCAGAGCGGCTGCACCAGTTTGCATTCCTACCAACAGTGCAAGGGGGTTCCTGTTTCTCCACATCCTCACCAGCATCTAGAGTCTCCTGATTTGTTCATTTTAGCCACTCTGACCAGTGTGGGGTGGTATCTGAGTGTGGTTTTGATTTGTATTTCCCTGCTGAGAAGTGGCGTTGAGCATCTTTTCATGTGTCTGTTGGCCATCTGGATGTCTTCTTTGCAGAAGTGTCTGTTCATGTCTTCTGCCCATTTCTTCACTGGATTATTTGTTTTTCGGGTGCGGTGCTCATATATTCCTAACTGCCATGACATATTCCTAACCTCCTCACTAGACTATTTGAAAAGGGCATTAATGGGCCAGACATAGGTCACATGCAGTCCTACCTCCTAAACAGATGTTATGTAGATTATGAGCACACGTGGGGCCAGTAACAAGAAACATTTCCTAAAAGAAGGGGGGGTCATTCCCTGAAAGAAAAGAAAAAGAAAGCTCCTGGACTGAAAACCAGAAGGTTTCCATTGTATGTTCATTGTGTTCGATGCATCCTCCAACTCCTGGAACCATCTCTTCCCTCTCTTCCTCCCACCACTCCCTCCAGCACCCTTTGTCACGGCCTTCTGACAACCAAGGTGCTGGTCCTGGCCATTCACAAGGTCCTCCTTCTAGAATGCTGTCCTCCCACTTTTCTGTCTGTAAGAGCCCTCTCTTCTTCTTCAATAACCACAATTAAATGGTCTTCTGCTCTTCAGTTTCTGGCGGCTTCCTGGGCTGGGTGCACCAGGCAAGGCCGGTACAAGGGCCTTCTTTCTCCTTGCACACCCAAACCGAGGCCTTCAATTGTCTGGATCTTCCACTGGACCGTGTGCTTCTACTCAGAATGACTCACCTCTGCACCCGCACTGTGCAACCACATCAGACAGTTGAGCAAAAGGATGGAAAACAGGATCAAATGGAATAACTGCTGTTCGGTAAAGACCCTTCTAATCATGGACATAGTCTCATCCTCTCAGGGATGGTAAAAATATAGTCATGATGAATATACTAGATTCTGTACCGCTGTGCTAACTTCATCTAAATTCAGTGCTTTGATTGAATCTTCCCTATAATCAGCAATTTATACATGGGAAGAAGGAAGCTCATAGAAACCAAGAAAGTTGTCCAAGGATATACACCCTGTAGGTCACAGATGTAGAAATGAATCTAGATCTAGGGACGCCTGGGTGGCTCAGTCGATTGGGCGTCCGACTTCGACTCAGGTCATGATCTCATGGTTTGTGGGTTCGAGCCCCATGTCATGCTCTGTTCTGACAGCTCAGAGCCTGGAGCCTGTTTCAGACTTTGTGTCTCCCTCTCTCTCTATCCATCCCCCACTCGTGCCTTGTCTCCCTCTGTCTCAAAAATAAATAAACATTAAAAAAAATTAAAAGAAATGAATCTAGATCTAGACTCCAAACTATGATTTTTTCCCCATAATATTGCAATTTACATAAGAAGAACCATAAGGCTTCTCTGAAGAAAAGTGAAATTTAAGAAGTGAAAATCAACCACAAACACTTTGAGCATATCCAACAGAGATATAATATGACCATCTACTTTAGCAAGCAATTGTGTTGATTAACCGACTGATAATCAAGAACCCACACAGGAAACCCATTAGCTGGGAGAAACCCATTAGCTGGGAGAGGAAGGCACAAAAGAAGGCCTGGTGTTTCCAGAAATGTTGCTATTGATTCAGTTATTGTCAGCCTGGACTTAGAAATGTCTGAGCTGCATGTGCGAATGGAGTCACCATGTTCCAAATGATGATGCTATCAAACTACTCAAAACCCTGGGGTGCAATTGTGACACCGCCGACTGTCAGCTGCAGTGTCCTTCTGTCTCTCTCTAAAAAAAAAGTCACGTGGCTCCCAGGTTCCCCCTATTTTCACTTACTTGGGAGCTCTGTCGCCTGGCAATTTCAAATAGGCTATAATCTCATTTTTCGTTTCCTCCACTGTGTGTCTTCTGTAGAGGAATGCACCCCAGAAGGAATCTCTGCTAATGAACACGCTGTGAACAGTGCAAAGTCCAGGCTGGGCCCTGTTTTACATAGTCATTTTGTTTATTTATCGCTAACATACTACAAACACTTGCTGCGCTCTCAGGACCGGGAGTCCAGAGGTAAACATAAGAAAGCCTACTTCTAAACTGGCTGTGATAGAAAATTTTCAAAGTGTACTAGGCATGAAAACATAACTAGGAACATTCAGGGGATTAAAATCCCCCATGAATCAGCTGGAGCAAAAAACATCTGGTTGTAAGAGCTTCCACCCTTTAGTAGAGAATCTTCCCAAGCCTCAATCAACAGGACTTAAGATGCACACTAAGGAAGGGCATTCCATGCGTAGAGGTGAGTGTGAAGTCAAGCTGCCTCTGCACATCTCTGCCCAGGCAAGGCTGGGAGGTGTTTCGGGGAATCAGTAAGTGCGAGGGTGTCATCTCATGGATTTGGCATAGGAGCAACCTGGAAGAGTGTGTTTCCTGACAGCACGGGTGGAGAATACTTCAGTTAACTGAGGCTGGAGTGTGGAGATCACACAAGATCTGACATTGGCCAGTGTTAGCTGCAAGCGACAGGACTCTGGCAAATTTAAGCAGGAAATGTCCGCATTGAAGGAAACCAAAGAATCTCACACATGGCTTCAGAGACTTAGGCTTGGACAAAACTTCCCTTCTGTGTCCCACACTCTCATTTCGATTTGTCCACAACTGTCCCCGTTGTCAAGGTGAGAGTCAAAAGCCCTGGGAACCCTCTCAAATCCAGGGAAATCCAGAGAAAGGGTCACCCTACTTTTGTGGCAGAACTGAGCCCATGAAAACAACACTGCGTAGGTCAGTGGAAACAGAAATTATAGTCTGCGCCATCTCTGATGCTGGGCAAAAGATCTACTGCTAGGACCACAATTAATCATTCTAGGAATTGGTTGAGGCCACTGCCACAACCATCATCACTGGAATTAGGGTGGCAGGGTCCCTGTTTCCTGGTATTCTAAGCTCCTGATCAACTGGGTGCACCTAATTAGTAGATCCTGGGACCCATCAGCAAGGGAAGATAGGAACGAGCATCCTGGATCTTTCAGTTTCAGATTAAGAGACTTCTAGGGGTGCCTGGGTGGCTCAGTTGGTTGAGTGTCTGACTTCAACTCAGGTCATGATCTCACGGTTCATGAGTTCGAGCCCCATGTCAAGCTTTGTGCTGACAGTGCAGAGCCTGCTTTGGATTCTTTCTCTGCCCCTCCTCCCATTCGTGCTCTTTCTCTCTCTCCCTCAAGAATAAATAAACATTAAAAAAATGTTTTTAAAAAGAGTAAGAGAGTTCCCTAAACACAAAAGGAGGATCAAATGTTGTGTTTCCCCAAAACAATGACAACTCTCAACTCCCATGGCTCTGGAAATGGCTTGGAGAGAGATGGAGAAAAACTGAACTAGGGCTCCAGGAGAGTATACATTTTTGGAGAAATGTTTAGAAAGAAATTTGTAAGGCCAACTGGATACACAGAGCCAAGGACAAAGTCCCCCAAAGACTTCTCGATTTGGTAAGTGGTTGGATCATGTTGCGACCTACTAAAATAAAGATTTTAAGAGAAACAGAGTATATACAGAGAAAGGTAATGAGGTTGGTTTTCCATTGAGTTTGCGGTGCCTCTGGGACATTCAGGTGGAAAGGTCCATTTGGCGGAAGCAAAAGGGCTAAATTATCCTCAGTTCAGAGGTGGAAAAACTGTACTGAAGGACACAGTGTAACGAGACCAAGAAAAGAGAGGTAGAAACAGTATGTGAACCCAGATCTGATTCTAAGTCCTTGCTTTTTCCAGAACTTCATAGCCCAAGAATATTTTTTGATTTTTTGTCATCTGTGTTTTGTGCATAAATGTGCTTTGTCAGGTTTTGTAAGAGGAGAGGGGACGATAAATATTTTAATAATCGTCTTGGAAGTGACAACACCTAGTAACCATTTAGAACACACTCAAATTGAAATTTCTTTCTATTTTCCAGATGATAAAAACAAGGCTCTGAGAGATTAATTTGCTTAACATTATCGAGCTGGTAAGTGAACTTAGATGAGCTTTTCTTATTTTTTAAAGTGTCAAGGGCTCATGGCTTATGGTGATACTTCTGAGACAGTGGACTCAGGCCCCACAGTACCAGCATCATCTAGGGACTTGTTAGAAATTCAAATTCTCTGGCCCTGTCCATATCCCTCTGGATCAGAGACTCCAGGGTTGGGGCCCCCAAAACCTGTGTTTTAACAATCTGCCGGGTGATTCCAATTCATGCTGAAGTTTGAGAACCGCTGGATTATTATATCTTCCCAGATATGAGAAGGACCAATTAAAAATGTGTTCTTTCCACTCTGGGATGAGATAAATAATTTAAATGAGATACTGTTTGTAAAGTCCCTAGTGGAGTGCCACGTATATATTGGATTCTCGATGATTCTAATTGAAATATGATGAACCTAACCATTCAAATTGTAAACCAAACTCCACCAAAGACATTGTCTTAATATACTAAAATGAAAAAAAAAAGCCTTCCTTTAAATTTATACTGAATTTATGTATTTAGATTCTCAAAATCATTTGTTTTCTTAATAACATTTTTCACGCCTTCTGCTAATTTAGAAACATTGCATCCCTAAACCTATTTGTTTTTAGGCTTTCTTACCAAATCTGCATACAGCAACAGTTAGGAAATTAAAATCTAGACTACTGAAATGGATTCTGAGGATCTCGGATTTATGTTTTTTCTGTCCCGGTTAACATTCTGACCCCAACACACACTCAGTTCTCTTCCTACTGGAAGTCTTGCTCTCAGAGCATATTTCTGATCACTGAAGATGGTGAAGAAGAGGCTTGGGGGTCACTGTTGGTGATCCGGAGGGGATTCATGCATTGAAGAAAGCACTGGTTACTTTCTCGGATCCCCTCCAAACTTGGAATTCCAATGGGAGGGGTGTTCCTCAAAGCCACACCTCCGCCTCCAGAGGCTCTGAGCTCAGCCACCTTCTGGGTGAGAAAACACTGGGTGAGGATTTGGTTTCTCTGCTGCTCAGCCTCCCTTTAGGAAACAAAGTACTCAGGCAAGAGAAGGCAAAAATTCCCACCAGCACGGGCTATGATGCTAAAAAAGAAAAACTTCCCAAACAATAAAGAAACATTAGTTAAGGAAAGGGAGAGAGTCCAATCACTAGCATGTCGCGCTTTTCAGAAGAGTATAAACTGTTCCCCCGGAGCTGCGGATGTTACTCATCACGTTCGAGTTAAACCCAGAAATGCAGTTTACCCTGATTTAGCTTTATGCTTAATTGTTTTGAAGACTAATGGGATGCAGTCAGCCCTGCATGCTGCTTTGTTGTTGTATTTAAAAGCGAATGCTCCACTGATTTGCCTTGTGAAGTTTCTCTCCAGGAAGAACTTCCAGGTTTGTAGCCCCAAGACTCAGAAATGAAGGTATCACCACTCCAGGAGACCTAATTATAAGAGCTACATTTTTTTTTAACACATACTTTGGGCCAGCCAAGTGCTAAAACTCAGAATGATAACGCATTGTTTCTAATCCTCAGGAAAACTGCAGAGAATTTAACACCCCCTCCTACAAATGAAGACACTTTCAAAGCAGAAACATGATTGCTGAGTCTGCCATGGAAAGTACGAGGTAGAGTTTGGATGCAAAATTATTTCTACTTGGAGGGAACACCCCTCCAATTGGAATTTCAAGTTTGGAGGGGATCCGAGAAAGTAACCAGTGCTTTCTTCAATGCATGAATCCCCTCCGGATCACCAACAGTGACCCCCAAGACTCTTCTTCACCATCTTCAGTGATCAGAAATATGCTCCGAGAGCTAGACTTCCAAAACAAGCATACAAACAAATAGACTTAACTGAACATGTACTCTCTGCTCTATCCCAAGTCTTTTTGTATCTATTTACCTCATCAGCTGTAACACTCTTAGTGGGTCTTATTATTAGCCCTATTCTACTAAGTAGGAAATAATTTGTCCAGGGTAACGGGAGTAGATATGAGGGAGGTGTGGCTCCAAACCTAAGTGTTGGAGTCTTGACGCATGTTCCAAATGCAGTGCGGATCAAGTACAGAAAGTAAAGGAAGGTTATTGCTAAAAATGCAATGAAAAGCAAGCATGGACACATAGCTAAGCACGGATAAAAATGGTTTTGTAATTCCTTCTCATATACTATGACATTTTGCAATGTTAACTAATAATAAAGCCTGGGAAAATATCTCATTATATCAAGACAAAAACTCTTCAAAGGCACCCTGCTTGCCTTTTAGCGAGTATCGGGTATTCCCTGCCCTTCGGGAACACAGAATACATTCTGGACAGTAAATGCATTTGAAGGTTTGTCCTGACTCAATGCTGTTGGTTTTCTTCTGATCGCAACTGTTGGGGGAAACACTGAACAACCATTTCATGTTGTTTTGAGCAACAAAGGTGAGATATCATTAGGAGAAACCAGAGAAGACTGACATTTTTTATGAGACTAAATAAATTATATGAAATTTGGATTCACATTCTTGGGTGTTGTAAAAATAGATCTTTTGAAGTTATTATTGAAACAATTGAGAGAATCTAGTTTTGAGCCTAAAGGCTTTGGGACCAGTTCCTTCTTCACTTAACAGATGAAGAAAATGACCAGATTGGAATGCTCCAAGGTCATAAAACTAGTTGGGCTGAGAAAGAAATGCATATCCCCTGTACATGAGTTACTTGTTCTATTAGACTTAATCATACCAGAAATTGGATTATCAAACTGCCATGCAATATAAAAACTAGGTTCACATTCTAGCTTCATTTATGAACAAGCTGAGCATTTTGCATAAGATATTGCACTTCTATTAAACTAAATATTAGTTTGTTTTATCTTGAAGATGTGTGAATAATACAGACCTCATAAAGTTGTTTTGTGAGGATTAAATAGATCATGGGTTAATATTTCTAGCATAATAAAAGAGCTCCAAAACTTTAAATTCCCTTTTATTCCTCCCACTTTGTTTCCCTCTGAATCACAAGTAGTTACAAAGGACAGTATGTTGCCTAAAGAGCAGTCTGCATCAACCAAGGTTTCTGAGCCTAGACACTCAGCATACCTGTTGTTTCTAAACAGAGACATCTCCTTGTATTTCAGAAACATGTCATAAACCTCTCCTGACAGACAAACTCTCCTGGCAATATATTTATTTCAGGGGAACTAGTCCCTGGTCTGTACAGCTGAATCGCAAAAGTAGCTCAGAACCATTCGCTATGCTAAGCACAGATGACAAGTGCTGACAAGGTTAAGAAAATGGTTTGAAAAAAAATTTAGGTAATCTCTACTGAAAATGAGAAAATCTCAGGGTTCTCTCCCCACTGAAGGATTATATTTATAAAATCCATGAGTAAAAGGCTCAGCAGAAAAGAAGCAAGACAGTAGTGAGTTGGAAAAGAACATGAGCTCTAATGCCATAAGACTAGACTATGAGTCCCAGATGTATCATGTGTCCACCTTGTGGAACTATATGTGAGTATATCAGTTAGCTATAGCTGCATAAGAAAACACCTCAGAATTCAGTGGCTTAAAAATAATGGCTTTTACCCCACTTAGGAATCTATGAGTTAGCATTGCAGTTCTACAGATCTAAGTTGAGCTAGGCAAAGCTCATTCATCCATCTTTAGTCAGCTGCAGGTTAACTAAGCAGATCTTCTAATCGTGGTTTGGCTTTCTCAACTGTCTGAGGTCCCAACAGGGATAACAGGGGTGCCTCAGGTCTGTTACAGATGTCTTATCTCTCCTTATGGCTAACTTGTGCATGTTCTTCCAGAGAAGGCAGAGGAACAACCGAGAGAAAAGAGGTCCACAAGGTCTGTTTAGTCTTAGAACTGAGAAACAATGGTGTTCCATGTTCAAACCAATCTGCATGCATAAGACCCAGACATCTGTCTTTTATTATTATTTTTTCCTTTCCAGCTAACTCTAATACACAGGTAAGTTTGAAAATGATGTCTTTGCCGTTTGACTCATGTATTGATCACAATACTTTCTATTAAAATGCTATAAGTAAAGCAAACAGAAATTAAGGAAACAAAACACAACATGTCTTATTAGCTCTCACACCTGAAAATTTCAGGGACAGATATAACTTCTGTCATGGTTGGATCCAAGACCTCCAAAGACATAGTGTCTGTTTCTCTTTCTTCAACTATTTCCTCAGCTTTCCACTGGGGAAGCCATGTTACGAATGTAGGTTCTTTCTACATGGTGAAGAAACTGTCCACCAGCAGTTTCCATAGTCCTTGCAATGTTACTGAGAGAGAGACAGAGAGAGAGAGAGAGAGAGAGAGACAGAGACAGAGACAGAGAGGAACAAGAGAGCACTCTCTATTACATAGCTCAGACATATCCTATTATGAGTTACCATTGGCACAACTTGGATCACATGTTTACCCATTCAACACACATGAGAATGAGAATGAAGGAGTGTGAATTCCCAAAAGGAAATCAGAGTGCTATAACCAACAGAAGAGGAAACGGTGACTGGACAGGCAAAAAATAACAGATGTCTGTAACAAATTATGTATTCTACAGCTGCGTTTCCGCAACATGCTATTATATCCCTTTTCATGCTGTTGTAATCATGTGTTTTATTCTGACTTATACACAGTTCTATCATTTTCTTGAGTACAAGGAAAATGAATTGTATCTTGTCATTTGCAGTGTCCCTAGCACTGCATGTGACGCTTAAGTAGATCTTTGTTATAACTACTTTTGGAAAAGATTTTGTTACAAGTTTCAATCTCTGGTTCCTTCTTAGGTTGTTAGATTCGTTTGATTCCTCTTTTTCTTGTATTTTATTAACTTTGGATACAGCCTTAGATTTCTATTTGTTCTGTAGTCTTAAAAAGTTGGGTGACACGGAAGACCTCTTTTGCCCTGACAGGAACCATGTCAAGTAGCCTGATCCTTGAGTTTATTCCACTAGAGCCACATCTCAGTCTTGAACAGACTGACTCAGAATCATATGTTCTTCAGGCGGTGGCATATTAAAGAAGACAAAATATTTAAAGCATAGAGCAACATTCCTATGCAACCCAGTTCCACTTGTGTATAATTTGGTCCACTATCTAAATTTAAGATGATCTTTCAAACAGGGGCAAAGATCACCTGGTCAGGAGAAAAACTACATAACTGATATCATGGGACTATCCACAGTGGAGTGAAGAAAGCAGAACTAAAAAGACAGACAGCAGATCAGATGTTATAAGAGAGTAGACCACCAGGAGAAAAAAATATATATAATATATAATATAAGCTTTTCCCTGAAAGTTTCAGATACACTGAATATGTGTGACATAACTTGTGCCTCTCACCCAAATCAAAATATGTCTTCTTCTCCTCTCCTGTTTAAGGTCCTCTTTGGACTCTTGCTAAGTCTCCATCACCACCATGGTGACCAACCCTGTAAGGACTCCACCCAGTTATCATGGGGCTATCAAGTATAAGTGGAACTCATCCCAGCTGATCCAGGGCAATGCTCTGCCTCTTAAGATAACCCCTTGAATTCCACTTCTTCTCATCACTGCCAGACCTGAGTGATGTAGCTAACCCAAAGGTTCCTGAAGGGCATAGGAGATACCTCAGAGAGCTATACTTTGAACACTGAGAACTTTGACCAATGGAAAACAGTAGACAGAAGAAGACTCATAGATAAATCCCCCTTCTGCCCTTCCCATGGCCACCTCCTCCTGTAACTGTCAGGATCTCCTCAAGAGTCTCGAAAACCCACCTGCAAGTTTAACAACAACAGAAAAAGACCACAGACATTTCTTAGTTAGATAAAAGGTAGTTGCATTTGTCTGCTACCCCAACAAAATACCATACACTGGGTGCCTTAAGCAATAGAAGTTTATTCTTTCACCGTTCTGGAGGTCAGGATCCAAGATCAGGATTCGGGCTGACTTGGATTTTGGTGAGGACTCTTTTCCTGCCTCCACAGATGGCCTCCTTTCCCCGTGTCCTCACCTGTGTGCACTGGGGTCAGGAGGCATGCTCTCCTAAGTCTCTTCTTCTAAGGATGCTAATGCTACCGGATCAAGACTCCATCCTATGACCTCATCCTCCATTGCTTCTTTACCCCCAGTATAGCTGCCCGTCAGGTTAGGGCTTCAGCATTTGAATTTTAGCAGGACAACTTCATAACAGTAGCTAACTATTAAAAAGGCTAAAAGAGAATTCTAAGGTATCAGAAATTAATAACTACAGAGAGTAACCACTACCCCTAAGGTTGAGGGAAGATAGAGAAGAAAGAAGACTGGAAGCTCAGAAAATAAGGCCAGACAGAGCTGATTTGCAGCCATATGGCAAGAGGGCATGGCCACAACAGGAACACATTGCCCACTGCTGGGGTGATAAAGAAGCTGGATATACAGTATCCTCCACCGGATGGCCTCATCCACTGACCCTCAAGAGCAGTCCCCCCCCATGTGGTAAAGGCTGTCAGGTATTTGCACACAGAAGCCCTTGCCACTGCAGAGATAAACAGAACTTCACCTTATTCTCCTAGCTTGGTATCCTCTCTAGAACCTGCCATTGGCCGACTCTAACATGGAGACACAATCTTGGCAGTCATTGTGTGTATCCTTGGCTATGTTATTTACTGCTCCTAATTACAGTACCATTAAATATTCTGGTACTAGATAATAATGTGAAATTTAACCTATAATATATCTGTATAAAATTGTAACGGGAAGGAGATTTAAAAAAAAGTAGTTAATACATAGAAACAAATATATCCAGAAAACAAGCAAGGAGAAATAGGCAAATTGCCTATAGTTGTTCCTATACTTGCCTCTGAAGTCATAGTTGGTATCTTTGGCTTCCTCCATTCCCTGGCCCATTCCATATTTCCACTTAGCCAGCAACTCACCTGATCAAAGTCCCTCACTGGGAGAATGCCCCAACACTTGATTTCTGAGGGGATCTAAATATTTCATAGTCTTCCCTTATTTTCGTCATTGCAATTCCCCAATACCTCTACTATTGACAATGAAATATTAATCACCCAAGAATAGCCCCTTCTTCCCGACATAGCTCTCTTCCTTTCCATTTTGTAATAGCTAATCGGTTTTTTGTTGGTAATTGGGATCAGTCATTCCGGTCATTATAATAACAACCCCTCCCCTTCTGGGCCCCTTGGTTCAGTAGCCTAAAGATATCCCCAAATGGTCAGAGGGCAGTAGTTTTAAGCTTCCATTCTTTGGGATCATTGTGTCTTCTAAAGGAAGCATATCCACTTTGGGAGCTGATCCCTCTAAGCCAGCAGGCTTAAAGTTGCCAGGATGGGAATAAAACATTCTGTGAGTGTTTTATTACATATAATAATGAGAGGAGCCACTCCAAATACACCTTTTTTTTAGTCCCACCTATTTTAGCTATAAGAATAAATCACCATAAAATGCTGATTGAATTTGTTTTAAATCATGCACTGTACTCGGCCCTTTTAGAGTACTCTCTCCAAGCTGACACCCTAACTGAGTCTTCTGTAAGCCAGCCCATCTTCCCACAGGCTGAAGAGGCATCACTTAAAAAAGAATAAGTCATGGTTCAGAGCTGATTAATCAAATCTAATTAGGTGGCTCACTAATTGATCCCAGAAGCTATCACCATTTGACCTCTGGTAAAAGGGCTCAATACACTGAAACTCCTCTGGAGACAAATGAATAGAAACTCCCATTGGTTAAAACCACATAATTCAATTAATCCACTTAGTGAATTCAAGGGTTAGTCAAATCATTCAAGTGTATATTGGTTTCCAGAAAGAAATTGAACTGGAATTTATCTTTTCCTTGTCTTTTGATAAATACCGTCTAGATAGTAAAATCTTACATGTAAACTTCAAGAAATGATAACATAAAAAAAGGTTGGCCACTATCTGCTTTAGAATATATTCCTTATTAGATTTTTCTTCCTTCCTTCCTCCCTCCCTTCCTTCCTTGTTTCCTCCTCCTCCCTACCTCCCCTCCTTTCCCCTCCTTTCTTCCTTTGTTCCTTCATTCATTCCTTCCTTCATTCCTTTGTTGCTTCCTTCCTTCCTCCCCACCTTCCTTCCTTCCTTCCTTCCTTCCTTCCTTCCTTCCTTCCTCCCTTCTTTCTTATTTAATTTTAAAAATCCTGCCAAACCAGATTGATTGTTAACAGGACATGTCTAGATTAACCGATCAATGTAAGTGGGGCTTGGAATCTATAATTATTTAAATTTATAAAATAAAAGGGTAAATAACAAATTGACATAATACATAACAGACACTGGAGTAATGTATCTAATATATAAAAATCATCTTGCCAATAAATGAGGAATCATCAAGATGTAGAAGCAAAATAAGTAAACGACATGAATATTCCATTCAAGAAATAATAAATGGAAATAGCCAATGAAAATACAGAAAATATATTCTTTACAATCCTCATCAAAGAAATACAAATTAAAGCATCAGTAAGACCAATGATGGCAAAACGGTAATTCACTTTCATCAGTCAATATATTAACAAATTACCATTTATAGGGGCACCAATATTATGCACTGATTCCTATGCCCACACAAATTATGTGTATGCATGTGAATATATTTAATTTTTGTCCATAAAGAAGTACAAACAAGAAAGTTACAAATGACACTACAGATTACAATCACACTTTGTGAATTAAACCAAAAATTTATATATATTGGCTAAAAAGATTTCAAAAAGCTAATAATGTTTCTTTTTAAATGATAAGATTATGGGTAATTTTAAATATATTTTATTTATCTCACTTTGTTACAATATTTTATTTTTTTAAGTGTTTATTTTTGAGAGAGAGAGAGAGAGAGAGAGAGAGAGGGAGACACAGAATCCGAAACAGGCTCCAGGCTCAGCTATCAGCACAGAGCCCTACGCGGGGCTCGAACTCATGAATCATGAGATCATGACCTGAGCCAAAGTCAGATGCTTAACCGACTGAGCCACCCAGGCCCCCCATGTTACAATAGTTTAAATTGGTATAACTTTTGGACTAAGAAAAGTTACCCTTTTTATTAGAAGATTTAAAGAAAAAAATGTCAGTGGTTAATGCTGACAAACACCTCTGGGATGCTCCCCACCGTTGTCCTATCATAGCGGTTTCACCTGCTGTCTCTTACCTTTCTCTTCCTTGACTCTCCTCTCCTTGACTCTCCTCTTTCCACTGGGCCCTCTAGAAGGCCTTTGATGTTCTCCGCTTTGTATTTTCCAAAGTGCAGTTTCAATATAACAATTACTATGACGAATCCCGGCTATTCCAGCTCTCCTTCTGTCCTGCACTGTGATCCAGCGAAATTGACTTGGCCTCTTCACCAATCGGTGGAGCCTCAAACTAAACAACAAGAAGAAAAAATAAAACTGAACACCAACGAGAAAAAAATATATATTTCATTTACTCTTCTGACTCTACAGAGAGGTTCTGTGCTCTGGTTCTGAGAACAGAATTTGCATTAACAAGTAGATGTTACCTGCTTAAGTTTGGAATCAATATAAATATTTTCTTTCATAAATCAGTTTCATTAAACTGGAATAAACTGCCTCAAGACATTCAGATTCAATACATAGTAGAATATAAATACAGTAAGTATCTACTGGGCATTTAGGTTTGTAGTCTTATAATTATTTCTTATAACCACTGAGTCAGTTAGACACTTTCTGCACGTCCTAGCCCATCTGCACAGACTGGCACTCAACATCGCGAAGGCATCGTTTAGGATCACTGAGTATGTAGAATAATCACAATTTTATGGGGTCCTAAGGCCTGGCTTCTTTACCTACTCCACAGGTGATTTAAAAACACAGTTAAGTACTAACATGCTAAATGTAAAGCTTATAAGGTAGAAAAGAGCGGTGTGACCCCACACAGAATAAATATAAGAGAAAAGAATAAAAGAGGTTCAGGACTTTTATAGCAAGAGTGATCAGGGTGCGAGTGACAGAGGAAGATTTCAGAAAAGCCGAATTCAGGAGCTGAATCCTTAAGTCCCTCCTGGTACTAGGTCTATTCCAGCTGCCGTAACAAAGTGTTACCAACGAGGTGACTTGAACAATGGAAAGATTTTCTCACAATTCTGGTTTCTTCTGAGGCCTCTCTCCTTGGCTTGTAAATGTCCATTTTTTCACTCTGTCTTCCCATGGTCTTCTTTCCATAAATGTCTGTGTTCAAATGTCATCTTCTTATAAGACACCAGTTACATTAAATTAGGGTCCAACCTAGGGGCGCCTGGGTGGCTCCATCAGTTAAACATCCGACTTCAGCTCAGGTCATGATCTCACGGTCCGTGAGTTCGAGCCCTGCGTAGGACTCCGTGTTGACAGCTCAGAGCCTGGAACCTCCTTTAGATTCTGTGTCTCCCTCTCCCTCTGCCCCTTCCCTGCTCATGCTCACTGTCTCTCTCTCAAAAATAAACAAACATTATAAATAAATAAATAAATAAAGGTCCAACCTAATGTCTGCATTTTATTTAATCACCCCTTTAAAGTCCCTGTCTCCAATAGAGTCTCATTCCAATAGAGTTGTAGGTGTTAAGACTACAACATATGAATTTGGGGGGACACATTCAGCCAATAACACTATGTGGAAAAGCGCTGACTATTTCTAACATTTCTCTTTTCTAAAGGAATTTTCTAAGACTTCATTCACAGTGCCTGATAGTCAATGAGTCAATCTCTCCTCCGAACAAACATTTAATTATGTGCTGCCTTTTGTATAGATCATTTCACTCTGTATCAGTATTATTTGTTTTCAGTCTTTCTCATCAGAATTTCAATTCCTTGAGGATATATTCAGTGTGTTATCTTTATTACCTAGAAGAGTGCAAGTACACACAAGAGTATATAATGAATAGTTGTGGACCAGCGCAGTAAATAATAAATGAATTCATAGAACAACAAATGAGAGGATGTTGAAAGAGTCCCAAGGAGACCATGAACCCCTCTCCGAATGCATGGCTTCCCATGTGGAGACAAGCCTTGGAAAGCTGAGTGGGCATCAGAATAAATGATTAGCATTAGTAGAAACTGAAAATTGAAGGGATGGGCCCATATGCTACGCACAACTCAAAGACAATGATCTTGTTTATTTTATTTAAAAATAAATACTCAGAATCCAGTGTTGAAAAATGACATGGAAGATGTTTTCTTGAATCAATAGATGAATGAGACAATGAAATATTTAATAAATGAAGCAAAAAATGAAACAGAGAAGGAACAATCAGAGATCGGAGAGGTAGGGGCATTTTTGTGAAGGTAGAACCAAATTGCATCTGACTCCAATGATATGCATAAGACAGCTGTATCACTACTAAGTTCTCACAATAATTCTGATAGAAACGAAAGTCTGAGAGGCCCTGGCTAACCTACATCTCCTTTGCAGAGGTTTGTGAGGTGGATTTCTTAATCATCTGAAAGCTCGCCTTCCTTGTCCACTTTATTTTGTTCATAGAGACCTGCTCTAGCCTCCAGATTTCTGCAATGAGCACCTTGGAGGAGTCCCATGGCAACCTCCCTGGAGACAGAATGAGGATTATTAATATACCTTTGGAAATAACGGCTCTCAGACACTGTAACTCACATTAATGTGCAATATCCCGACCGCTCACTCTGCTGATGGGAAGGCAATGTACTCACCCTGGTTTATTATAAAAGCATTAAAATGTGCTCTGTTGGTTAATCATGATGACACTTTCATCTGTTTGAGGGGTTTTGAGTTGTTTCTTGTGGAATTTAATCATACGCTTTTTGGACCTTACCTTCTAGAAATGAGTCTGAGACATTTGGGACTGGATCCAAGCAACACATATCTTCAGCATATGTTTTTTTTGGCAAATTAGAGCCTCAACCAAAAACCCTTTCAGAATGAAGAGACTTTATTTAATCACTGTGCACCTACCATGTGCTAGGTAATGGGGCAATGTGTAGACCATCTCAGTGCAGGCTCTCACCGGAACCTCAAAACAACATCACAAAGGCAAGGCAAATTTTGATCCATCAGTGAAACAGATGAGGAAACGGAGCTTCAGGAAGGTTTATCCATGAACCCAAACACGTTAAAACAGCTTCCACTGTCTTTCTACTTCACTGTCTTCACTGAAGGCAGCCTACTAGGTGACTAGAGCCCGTTGTTCCACGAATACTTGGGCTTTTTCCTTTGCTTTAATGTATTAATAATTCTACGATCATTATTGAAGAAATAGTAATTGTGAAGTCAGAGGTCAGAGAGAAGTTTACTTGTGGGACTTCATTCCTTGGCCATTTCCATTGAACTATAAAGGTATTTGGAAACTCCTAATACCTTATATGTTCTCTACTATATCACCTTTACCTCCTCTCTCCCCCCAACCCCCGCTCCCAATCGCCATGTAAATTTAGAAGATAGATTTCAAAGCACTTTTGTATTTCACTTGATTCTCGGTGCTTCTTGAGATTGACAATGTGGATCGAACTCTTCCCCTACAACCTGGTTGGAGGTGCTGAGGCTCAGTGAATATCAAGTGGTTATTTATGAACACAGGCAGACGGATTCAATTTAGTAGTGATAGCTCCCTTTTAGATTTAATATTCAGAAAATATTATTTGAATGCCTGGGTCTAACAGGGGACTCTCTGATCCGGGGGTTGGGAAATGTTTTCTGTAAAGGGATGGATAATAAATACGTGGTCGGTGTCCCAACCTTCCGCCACTGCAGCATAAAAGCAGCCATATGCTCTCTGTGAACGAATAAGCCTGGCTTTGCAAACAGCAAACAAACCAACAAACACAAACCAAAACAAAAGCTTTGTTCATGGACACTGAAGTTTTAAATTTATATAATTTTCACGTGCCAGTAAGCATTGTTCTTTTGAATTAGTATTTCAACCACTTAAAATATAAAAACGACTTTTAGTTCACAGGTCACACAAAAATATGCGGTGGGTCAGATTGGGCTCAGAAGGTACATTTTGCTGATTCCTGCTCTGAACTCTAGAGATTTAACACAAAAAAAAAAAATCAGAACAAAAACTCCTTGTCCTTTTGGAGATTACATTTTACTGGGAGGAAGGCAGCTAGGGAAGAAACAGTTCAAACATAGAGAAGGGCTCAGCACCAAGAATGGTGAGAAAGCAGATTCATCTGGGAGTGTATTTGCACGTGCCCCGGACTGAGGGTGTGCTCACTTCTGGTGGGGGCGTGGGCTTAGAAGGCTGGTCATGGGGTGTGATTAGTGAAGGGTTTAAGGATGAGGCTAGCTGAAAGGCAGGCTCAAGTTCACTCCATTCCCGTGCTTTGCCGTGCTTTGCTGTACTTCAACAACCTTCTGTTACTATGAATTTTCGTAAAGTCTACTCTATACCATGGGCTACTATGAGTAGCGTTTTGTGGAACTGAAGGCAAAGAGACTGGGTTCCGAGTTCAGGTCAAAACACTGCAGCCTAGAAATCGGAGCCAGCTTCACGAGAGAATTGAGTAGAAGATGAAAATTGGCATCTGATGAATCCAGGAATAGTTTCCCCCCATTCATCTCCCCCCAAGGAGATAATTCCTGTAAGATATCAGGAGGATAAAGGAGAGTCCCATGAACGTTAAAAGAAGTAAACTTCCCATAACTCTTAAATGGTAGAACACTGCTGCTGATCACAGGTTTGCACACTCTTGTTTGATCTTTTCAAAATCCAGTGAGGTGTCTGGGACAGATATCTCTTTTGTACATTATAGATAATCTTTCATTGTTGCTTAAATGTGATGATGATGAGGGATGCCTGGGTGGCTCAGTCGGTTAAGTGTCCGACTTCGACTCAGGTCATGATCTCACAGTTCATGGGTTCGAACCCCGCGTCGGGCTCTGTGCTGACATCTCAGAGCCTAAACCCTGCTTCAGATTCTGTGTCTCCCTCTCTCTCTGCCCCTCGCCTGCTCACACTCTGTCTCTCTCTCTCTCTCAAAAATAAACATAAAAAAATTAAAAAAAATATGATGATTATTATACTATATAATATGCATTATATAATAGTCTACTATAAATATTCTTATGTTCCACTTGGAATATAAGCTTCATGAAACACAGTATTTTTGTTTTGTTTGTTGTCCGTTTTGTTCACTACTGGATCTCTAGTTTCTGAAAGAGTGCCTGACACATAGAAAATGCCTGATAAAGTATTCATGAATACACAAATGAATAAACGAACCAAAGGATCATTAATAGAGTGAGTGGGGACTGAGATAGAAAACGTCCTTTGCTATTGATTTTTGAGTTAAAATAAGGGCAACATTCAGGCCTGTGAAGGGTTTCATAAATGAGAAGAACTGAATGTATGTTCGCCGTGGGGCTCCTTCTGTGCCCGAGAACGAGATCAGCTTTTGATTTTGTAGAGATGATACTCTCTATAGAACCTCTGTCTCTTCCTGTGAAGATATGCCAAGAGAAGGCCATTGTTGAGTTACAGCCTTGGTATCTGCAGCTACTGCCTCTTTAAGAAGTCCCCGGTAAAAGTATAGTATCTCACAAAATTGTTGGAACTCTCAGGACTTGGCTATTATTTCTGAATCCCCTTCTCAGCAAACCAATTGATTTCTCTGCTCTGCCTCGTGCTGATCCTTCAGGTTGTGGGAAGTACAAGGAAATAAATCAGGCACTGTTCTATTTCACCTCTTTGTTCGCCTAGATAAAGACAGGGAGTAGCCTGGATCCTTTCTCAAAGTTTGCATTTTTCCCTTATCCCACTATAGACTCACTGACGGCAGAAGCCACGTTATTTCTTCTGTATCTTAGGATTTCATGCAAAGCCTGTCCCAGGTCCACCGTCAATAAACAAGTATTGATTAGAACGTAATTAGTGCCTTTCTCCTACACGCTAAAATTATACCATTGGCTTGATCACGAAACTGTAAATATTATATGCCCATTTTGACAAATCTTCTGATTTCAAACTCTTGATTGACCCAGCCATCGATATCTGGTGTCAATATTAAGTCTTCACATTTTTATCGAACTCATTATTTAAAACACTGCCAATTTTTTCTAATAGAGCTACAATACATGTGTGGATATCTTTTTTTTTTTTTTTTGTATTCAACAAATATTTAGCAATAGCATCTGTGTGACAGATGATGGACTAGAGCCTGGGTCTAGTGGTGAAGGCTCTAGACAGAGCCTGGTCTCTGTCCTTGAAGACCGTCTAGCCCAGGGATGCAGACAGAAAGTATGAAATGAGTCATGAAAAGAAGTATCTTAGTACAGATTTTGATAAGTGTAGTAAAGAAAAAAAACCAGGCATCTCTGTATAATAGACAGAGAGTGGACAATGGCCAGGGAGGGATCTCTCTCTGGACGTCTCATTTAAGCCACGCCTGAAGAGATCAGTAAGAATTGCCCAGTGACTTATTTCACTGTATCCTGGGGTCAAGTCAGAGAAAGTGTCCATGCTGAAAGCTGAAATGTACGAATTCAGTCCTGCCTCTTTGTTGAATTAAGTGCATCCTTAGGTGAGTTGGCCTTCACTTGCCTGATTGCTAAATAAAACTCACTCTTACTCTCCCTGTACCTTGATTTTCCCATCCTGTGAAATGGGAGTAATTATAATAATGCTTTCATTTTTAATGATGATTATAAGAGTTAGCACGTGCTAAGCACTTAGAACCCTACCAAGACTATTTTAGGTGCCCAGTAAATGTTGCACACTGTTGCCACTGCTATTTTTATGAGCGAAGATAAATCCTCTGCCATATTTATTTTCTGCATTGATTAAGTTTGCACTGAAAATGAGGACATATCTTTTTCAAATGGATGACAAAAAAAATCAATGAGTTAACTTATGCTTATAGTATTCTGTTGGGCCATTCTCTACTTTTGGGGGGGGCACTAAATACTCTTTATTTTATGTTTTACAGTTTTTATTTAAATTCCAGTTAGGTAACATACAGTGTGTTACCAGTTTCAGGTGTACAATCCTGTGATTCGAAGCTTCCATACAACACACAGTGCTCATCACAGCAAGTGCCCTCCTTAATCCCCATCACCTACTTTCCCCCACCCTCCCACCCACCCCTGCTCTGGTGACCATCAGTTTGTTCTCTGTAGCTAGGAGTCTGTTTCTTGGTTCGTCTCTCTCTTTCTTTCCCCCCCGCTTTGCTCGTTTGTTTTGTCTCTTAAATTCCACACGGGAGGCATATCCTATGCTATTTGTCTTTCTCTGACTTATTTCACTTAGCGTAATACTCTCTAGCTCCATCCATGTTGTTGCAAATGGGCCATTTCTTTTCTGATGGTGCCCTCTGGTTTCTCTATCCCGTGCCAAGGGTCGAAGCAAAGGTTGAGGAGGTGTGAAGAGAGGGCTTGCTCCGTCATTTCCACAGAATCAGAGTGCTTCACGGTGAATAACAACAGAATTGTGTCCAGGGAATTATGGTACATTGAGCAGAACAGTCTGTCCTCAGTTGGTTGCAATGTCACATGCACGCTGGGAGAGGATCTACAATCAAGATATGGAACCACACGGAAACCAGAGAGGCGTTAGCAGAACAAAAATTAAACATGAAAATAGCTCTGAAGTGATCCCCAGATGGGTCACTTTCGGCCATTTGCTGTGTACCCACTTAGGTGTAAAAAGCTCCAGAAGAAGTTGGCTGATGATCTTGGGGAATACGTAGAAATTACCTAGACAAAGTACAAGGAAGGGTTGGAGAAAACATCTCGGACGTGTGTGACAGCACAAACCAAAACCCTGAAGGGAACAAAACATGGCAACTTCAGAGACCCAAAAATAGTGTGGAATGCCTGGAGTATGTGGTACAAAGAGTAGGAGAAGACAGGTGAGGGTGGAGAGGTGGAGAGGCAGCCTGGGGTTAGATAATGAGGGTCCTTGGGTGTGGTGCTACGGATCCTACCAGGTCAAACACTATGAGACACCGTGTTGAGAATGCTATTGTCACCTCTCTCTCAAAGTGATCAGCAGCGCCTCATTCGAATGGACAGGAAGTGTTAAAGACAGCACAAATGTATTTTTGCCTGTCTCCTAGGAGACAGCTATAGGGGCAGCTAACAGAAATAGTGCCGTCGCTGAAACATCGCAACGTGAACACACACACGTGCGCGCACACGCGGTCACAACAGGCTGATTAATCATAAAATGATATCTCTAACAATGGCCCAGAAACCCAGGGAATTAGTTAATTAGAACACATTTCGCGGGATGTTCAGGGTTTGGGGTTTCACATTTGCATCTTTCAAAGGTATAATTATGTCCGATAATACACCCTGTGCTGGAGCTTTTACATAGACACTTGTGGTCTAGTTCAGAGTTGCCTCCACTGCACGGAGCAGCTGTGGGGAGAAAAATATACACTATTAAAAGCAGTTTGAATTAGATGTGGTCTACTTGCTTAAAATATACAATGCCTAGTCACTTATCAAGCAGAGGAGTGAGTTACTATTTATTTATTATGCAACACGCGTGCCTGGATAAGGTATACAAATTAAGTGGCCCGGAGAGGAGCGTGGTACACGCTTAAGACCACAAGAAACTCCATAGGGACTCACTTTAACTCTACATCGCAATTCCAGAGCCCGTCTTTACGCATGTGCCCACCGCTGAGAAACCCACATTGAAGGCCTGGACCAGGAAATGAAGCAATTAAAGCCTTCCCTGTTTTCACGATGATCTTTTAATTTCGCTTTGTGATCACAGACACGTTTTCCCTGCTATCGCTAAGCAGTCTTTAGAATACAAAATAGAGGATATTTTTAAACCTGTTCAGTTAAGGTTCAGTCGGGGAAACGGAAGCAGTCTATGTGTTATGGAATACGGACTTTACATCAGGAATTCGATCTCACACAGTTGCGGAAGCTGGGGAGGTAAAGTTCCGAAAAGGGTCGGAAAAGAGTGGCAGGCAGTCCCGGAATTGGTGTCTGGGCCACACGTCCGGAGCAGTGGGACACCTGCAGCCGGTGGAGTGGAGCCACGAAGGGCGGGGAGAAGCCCATGGGTGGTGGTTGGTCTTCCCTGCTCCTACCTCAGGGGAATTCAGGTAAAACACCTGATAGGGAACCTGGCGCCGGTATTGACCAGCGGGCCGGAAGTGAAGAAGGATGGCCGGATGTGGAGCAGGGAAATGCAAGGATCGTTGCCCCTTGCTTTTTCTAAATAACCATAACCTTCAGGTTTTTTAGTACTTATCTTAGTACTTCGTTTTTAGAGCAGTTTTAGGTTTGCAGAAAAATAAAGCTGAAAACACAGTGTCCATACATGCCCCCTTCCTCATAGGTACCCCTAGCTAGCATGAATACTTTGCTTAGTGTGGTACATTTACTGTAGTTACTGAGCCAGTATTGGGAATTATGAACTAATGTCCATGTTTACATCAGGGCTCACTCCTCGTGCCGTATAGTTTTATGGATTTTGACAGATGCTTGATGAAATGGATCCACCGTCATACAGAGTAGTTTCACCAGCCTGCAAATCCCCTGTGCTCTGTGCGTTTAGCTCTCCTTCCTTCTTCCCCCTCCAGCTCCTCTTCCCCTGCAACCACTGATCTTCTCACTGTCTCTAGAGTTGTGTTTTTTCCAGAATCATGCAGGTTTTTCAAACCAGAT
Organism: Prionailurus bengalensis; assembly: GCF_016509475.1. NCBI lineage: Eukaryota > Metazoa > Chordata > Mammalia > Carnivora > Felidae > Prionailurus > Prionailurus bengalensis. The sequence continues at coordinate 77,246,387 of NC_057353.1, read as the reverse complement.
TCTTTCACTTAGCCATTTGCATGATAGTTTCTCCCATGCCTTTCTGTGGCTTAATAGCTCATTTCTCTTTGTTGCTGGATGATATTCCGCTGTATGGATGGATATACCACGCTTTGTCCATTTGGCTAAGGAAGAGTGGCTTGCTTGCTTCCAAGTTTTGGAAATTGTCAATACAACCTTCTGACTTCAAAGGTGTGTGCTTGACGTCTGCCACCCAAATACCACCCGAGTTTTCTTGTAGCCAATACTAATGCTGATCAGCCCAGGAAAGGGAATTCTGGGAAAGTTAGTGACACAGTACGAAGCCACCACAATCCATTTGGGACAACCTGTCATATATATATATATACATCTCTGTTAATCTAGTTTAACTCCCAAGTAAAGTTACTAGTAGAATCCCATTTCCTTCTGACAAGATGTAACTATCCCACCTATAAAGAAAAACATGCTGGGGCACTTGGTTGGCTCAGTTGGTTAAGCATCCGACATCGGCTCAGGTCATGATCTTGAGGTTTGTGAGTTCAAGCCCCGCATAGGGCTCTGTGCTGACAGCTCAGAGCCTGGAGCCTGTTTCAGATTCTGTCTCCCTCTCTCTCTGCTCCTACCCCCATTAGCACGCGCTCTCTCTCTCTCTCAAAAAATAAATAAACATTAAAAAAAACACACACACATTAATTCCCTCCCTGAAAGGGAACGTCAGTTCTGATATGCTACTTTATTCATCTCTGGATAATATTCTTTCCTTTTTGAACTGTGCCACATTACCCATTAGACCTCCTTGACTATAAATACTGAGATACAATTAACATATCTACAGTTAGCAGGTGGAAAGGGGGAAATTTGTCAATGTATCACAAATATGTGTCTATGTTAAAATTAAGAAGAAATATTCACAACTATTATAGTGTTTATTTATGCAGCTGGGCACATGTCTGTACCTGGTAGTTATAACTTCCTTCCCTCTCTCTTATTCCATATTTCCTTTGCCCCCAGCAAACACCTCAACTGTTCATGGTTCCCTAACTAGAGTTCCAAATCTTCATTCCTGAAGAGTCTGGGTTATTAGAACGTCTATGCGTATTGGACTCTTTAGAGTTCCGTTAACTCTTATTCATGGGGCATGGAAATATTAAGGGGCATCCTTGGAAATTTCCGGCATTCCAGACATAATCTTCCTTATACATATTGTGTATAGGAACCCAACTCCTCTTTGATGGTCAAGATCAAGCACTCCAGCCAGAATAGCAATTCCATTTCTTGCCTGTTGGGTTCACTGACCTGAGAAGCACACAGTGATCCAATGACACCCCCCTGCCAAACACACACTTTCCAGTTTAATAGACTATTGCTGTGTTCCCTGATGAGGACCTTCCTTAACCAGATATTGAGGTTTTGATAGAAATGTCTGAACTAAACATTTTCTTACCTCAAGTTCTTTGCCATACCAAGAAGCAACTCACACCTCTATATTATTACTTATTCTGCCCAAAGTGTTCTAGTATAGCAGATCCTTGGTCAGCCGAAAGTATGCCTTCTGTGCGGGATTACAATTTCAGAGGGGATAATTGGTGTAACAGTGTTGTCGCAGTTGGCTATGAACTGTCAATGTCCCTTTTATAACTGATAGAATGAACATCAGGCTCTTTAAATATAATAGTATTGGAGAATCAATTTCAGATTCTCATCTTTAAATTTATGTTTCCCTGGAAACACTTTGAGGACTAATAATTGAATCAATAGAGTTCCCTCAGAGAAGTGAAGAAGTCGAATATTATATTACAAGTAATTTTACATGAAAATTAAACATTACACAATTGTGAGAGAAGCTGAGGAAATAAAAGTCAGAAAAAAAAAAGAAGAAAAAATATTGCTAAAGAGCCCAGGCATGGGGGAACAAATTGAAGATTGAAGGAAGCTAGACATGTTCACTTTTTGAAATGGAAATACAGGTGGGTTTAAGGTAGAAACCTGTATCACTCCTGTTCCTCTGAGTCTCGAAAGACACAACTGGCCGTTCCCTCTTGGGGTGCATGATGGCATCCTGTGTCTCTGAGCCCCACAAGGTTAGTGCTGCCTGACTCTTGAGAACAGACTCTCTCAAGAGATTCTGAACCCTTCCTTGAATAGCTCCGGACCCAAAATACTTCCTTAACAGTTGGCTCTTCTGAAACTAGTCCCAGTGGGAAAGGAAAGGCCGGAAGCAAACAAAGTATCTGTGAAAATATCGTTAGCCTTAAAATATGTCTGTTTGGAAATAACTTTTCCTTGTGTGTTTGGCAACATAGGCACTCCTCAGGCCCTATCAATAAGATGGCCCATTAATCCCTGAGCAAAGACTAATGGTCACCCCATTTTTTTTTTTGCTAGCAGAAATGACCTCTAGAGTCTAAAGTTCACAATAATCTTTTTTCTTACGTTCAGGGCTGGTTTTTTTAATCAAGATGCAAATAGTTTTCATATGCTTGTTAGATCTCATAGGTATATTTGTAGATTCTGCTACCCATCTCTTTGACTTTAATTTTTGCAATTTATTTATAGAAGAAATTGATTATTTTTCTGGTAGACTTTTCCAGTGTGTGGGCTTTTACTGATTGTGTTTCCACTGTGGAGTTTACCATTTTCCAGGGTGCTTCATATTTTCTGCAAATTGATAGGTGGATCTAGAACTTGGTCGGTTTTGATCCTTTTGGGCAAGACTCCTTCATCCAGCAGGAGGCACGCCATGTCTGATGGTCTCTTTTATGGTGATGCCCATCTTCATTGATGATTATTGGCTGGATCCATTCCTCCATTAAACTTGCAAAACAGCTATATCCTAATTTTACTCTTCCCTCCTCATTTGGGGGGCATTCACTACTGGTCAGTGAGACACAATGGACATCTCCTGGTGGACAGAAGCAGGGCAGGCTTCTAGGCGAGCTGTTGCTTCTTCATTAAGAGAGAGGTGCTGAGGAGAGCACACTTATATCTTCCTGTTACAGGCATCATTGTATGATGACCTAATCCTTGGAGTTGTCACAGCTATTTTACAATCATGTTTTATCATCTGTTGGGACATTGCCAATAGATTAAGGAAGCAGATTTTTTATTTTTTTTATTTATTTTTTTTTCCAACGTTTATTTATTTTTGGGACAGAAGGAGACAAAGCATGAAGGGGGGAGGGGCAGAGAGAGAGGGAGACACAGAATCGGAAACAGGCTCCAGGCTCTGAGCCATCAGCCCAGAGCCCGACGCGGGGCTCGAACTCACGGACCGCAAGATCATGACCTGGCTGAAGTCGGACGCTTAACCGACTGCGCCACCCAGGCGCCCCAGATTTTTTAAAAAAAATCAGAAAGGACAGAATTTTATGACATGCTTGAGGTGCGAACCAAATCTAAACCTCCTGTCATCTCATAAAATAAAATAATCCATGTTATTTTAAAAAAAAAAAATTTAAATGTTTTTATTTACTTTTGAGAGGGAGAGAGAGAGAGAGAGAGAGAGAGAGAGAACTAACAGGGGAGGGGCAGAGAGAGAGGGAGAGAATCCCAAGCAGGCTCCACATTATCAGCGCAGAGCAGTGAGATCATGACCTGAGCCAAAATTGAGTCAGACGCTTAATCGACTGAGCCACCCAGGCGCCCCTAATCCATGTTATTTTAAGTCACATTCATTCAGTTCTTAACTTACCTGTGGCCAGACGTGTGCTAAATAATACAGTCTCGGATGTGCATTGGTTACATTCTTACGGTGTCCATGTGCACTGATCTGTAACATCCATCCCTCACCTACTAGATGGTGATCCACGCAGCAGTATACTCTATTATGGACATGAGCTCCATTAAATAGAGCCAGTAATCTTAACTGACCCCATCTAACCCAGATCCAGCCCTCACCATAAATACCTTTGACGCTTTGATCTATGCAATTGTAAATGCAGCATCTTATGGAATTCTTTATTTAGAGCTGCAGGGTGTCAACAAATGTGATCCTCTCATTATATAGAGGAGGACCAAAGGAATAAAATTATTTCATGTTCAAATATGGGATCAATAAGATTACAATATGTTCACCCAATGCTCCACACGGCAATAAGAAGTATTCTAACATTGTATTATTGATATTCACTTTGTACTTCCTCTCAGACTGACTCTATTTCAGGATGCCTATGTGTATTGAATCTGGTTCCATTTGTACCTGTATCCTGTCTTGTGATGCTTCCCATTGATTTATCTATGGCTCACATATTAACCATCCCTTCAGCCAGCAGAGGTTCTCAGAATCCTTTCTGTGTCTGAGATCTCAGAGTTATCTGGGAAAGGCAGACAGATGATTTCTTTCAACTAAAAAGAAAGAATCTTAACTCCCAGGAATTGGTAAACTCTTTGGGTTGCAATGACTGTTTTCTCCCAACTTATGGTAAGAAAAGAATTTCAAGCCTCTTTGCTGCCTAGGCTGTCTCTGCCTGGTGCCTGAGAAGTCACCCTCAGGGGAGAAGACATTTTTTAAGTAATTTTTTAAGTTTATTTATTGATTTTGAGAAAGGGGGAGATGGAGGCAGAAAGAGAAGGAGAGAGAGAATCCCAAGCAGGCTCCTCACTTTCAGCACGGAGCCCGACACTGGGTTCGGTCCCATGAACTGTGAGATTACGACCTGAGCCAAAATCAAATACTGGGGTCTTAACCGACAGAATCACACAGACCCCCTGGGAGAAGGTATCTCTAATTGGGTCAACATCTGAGACACTCATTGGATTGCATGTAGTATGAGGCAGGACTCCTGGGTCTTAAAGAGCAAGACTGGAAACTCTGTCTCTGCCAATCTTCAGAACCTTCCTCACTCGGGGCAGCCAAGTAGCTAGCTGGTCTCCCTCAAGATTAGTCATTTTACATTCATTCCTTCTTGTGCTTCTTTCCTTCATCTGGTAGTCAACAAGATGGCAAAATCCACACATCTTAGATGGATAGGAGAAATAGGAGCCCCAAACCTACTATATTGTCAAAAGCCTACAATACATCATCCAAGGCCGACTTTACAAGAACTCTGCGTCGTGAAGGGAGCACTTGTGCATTGCTCAGCGGAGAGATACTGTGGTGCTTCCTCGCTAGGTTTCCCATGTTTACCTTCTGCTGGAACACCATGGAGAGGAGGCTGATAGTTCGACGTTCCCTGTTCTCCGCATATAATTATACCACAATTACAATAAAACCCATGGTGATTCATACCGTATTTGTTCAAAACACGGAGGCAGAGGCAGAGAATGTGAAACCCTGGTCGTTGGTTTTCCCATTTGGGCAGGTGGAAACAGGTGTCGGCGAGTGCACATCAGAGATTTCTCTCTTCCCTTATGCTCCACAGAGTCCCAGGAAAGCTCCCTCCCCAACGGGTAGAATGTCGTTAGGGTGGCTTTTAACTCTCCCCCAAATTCCTTGGAGAAAGGAAGATTTTTCTATAATTAGGTCTTCCTTGCCTGCCTACTCGGATTTAATTTTTTTTAATAAACTTCACTTTTTTAGGGTAGTTTACAGAAAACTAAGAAGATAATACAGAGACTCCCCATATACTTCATACCCAGTTTTCCCGCATGTGTAGCACATTCAGTACAACTGCTAATATTGTTACATTTCCTAATACTGATATATTATTAGTACGAAATGTCTATACTTCGTTCAGATTTCCTTAGTTTTTGCCTACTGTTCTCGTTCTGTTTCAGGATCTTACCTGAGATGCCACATCACATTTAGCTGCCGTGTCTCCTTAAACTCCCCGAGTTATAACTGTTTCTCAGATTGTCCTTGCTGTAGCTAACCTTGGCAGTTTTAAGGAATACCGATTGGGTATTTTCGCAGAATGCTTTTCTACTGGGGCACATCTGATGTTTTCCTTGTGATTAAACCGGAGTTAAGAGTTTGGGGAAGGAGGAGCACAGAGGGGAAGTGCTAGTCCCATTAAACCACATCAAGAGCACATACTACCGCCGCTGACGTGAGCCTGATGCCCGTCTGAGGGGGCATTTTGTAGGTTTCTCGACTTCAGAGTTGCTCCTTGCGTGCAGCACACGCGTAAGACCAGTGGGGGTGGTTAGGCTCCGCTTCCTCCAGAGGGTAGTGGCTACATAAATTATTTGGAATTCTGCATCAAAGATTTTTATTGACTGATTGATTTAGTCAGATATTTATACCAGTGTGGCCTCGTGGATGTTTATTTTATACTTTGGGCTATGATATCAACCTCCTTCGTTAAGTTTGCTCCCCAAGTTGTTCTGGATTGGGCCATTGGAAGCTCTTTATTTGTTCCCTACGGCCCCCTGACATACAACCTCGTTGTGGTTTTCTTTTTGTTTGTTTTTGCTCCGTGCATTTTGCTTTAGCGCTTCTTACTTCCTGGCCGCAGGAGATACATCAGGCTACTCTTGTGTATTTCCCGCCCCGGTCCTGGAATCGGCCATTTCTCCAAGGAATCCTTGTCTCTTTGCTGAGACGACTGTATTAGAAGCCAAGACCTGGGTGCCTGATGTTGATGAACTAGGATGTGCTTTTCCTAGTTCAATTATCACCTTATCTGCATCATTTTCTCTTTGTTTTTGGGTCTTGCACTTAATTTTAATATTTAGAAAGTAAATTGACGATTTAAATTTAAAATAGCGTAGTTTTCTGCTCTATCCTCCTTCTCACTTAGAGTTTGAGTTGTGCGATTTACAACCAATTTACAGCCGGTCTGCCCGGCTACATTTGAATCTCAAATAGACAAGTTTTAGAATCAGTATGTCCCATTCAGAGGTCGGTTCACACTTGTACTGAATTAGTTAATTAATAGTTTATCCAGAATTGAAACTTGGACGTGTGTCTTATATTTTGCAGATTCTACTGCGAAGGGAAAGAATAAGTGGTGGATTTTAGTACTGCCACCAAAACAGTGACGTTCACCAAGCCCCGAAGACTTAAGTTCTGAGTCACCTTGAGGTTAGAGGGGGAAGCATGCGATGTGAATGCTTTTGCGGACAGGCAGTGCAGGGCGGTGGTCGGGGGTGCAAACTCTGTATCCAGGCTCCACGGCAGCTGTCGTGGTTTAACAGATTTACAGATATATGCCTACATGTCAGTGTTTATTTGAGGGTTCCTGGACCCGGATGCAACACAGGGGGTTCCACCACCAACAAAGGGCAGTTCTCTGCAACATGAACTGGATGTCCTACAATTCAACTCCTTTCTGGCGCCGTCTATCAGGACAACATCAGACCCCACTGGTGAAGGGCTCTGTACCCTTCACATGCCAGTTGCAAATCCAGATTGTTACCTGTACTCCTGCCTGGCTATAAATCAGAGATTTCCACGACCCACCCCACCTCCTTTAGGTTCATCTCATTTGCTAGAATGGCGATAGAACTCAAGAGAAATATTTTACTTACTAGACCACCAGTTTATTATAAATGGATATAATTCGGGAACAACCAGAGGGAAGAGATGTGTAGGGCCAGGGACGGGACAAGGGCACAGACTTCCGTGCCCTCTCCAGGCACCCCACTCTCTCCACAGCTCCATGGGTTCAACAACCTGGAAGCCTTCCAAACTCTATCCTATTGGGTTTCTGTGGAGGCTTCGTTACACAGGCACGATGGATTAGATCGTTGGTCATGGGCACCTGATTCAACCTCCAGCTCCTCTCCCCTCCCCTGGAAGTCAGGGCGCGGGACTGAAAGTTCCAACACTTTAATCACAAGATGTGTTGCCCCGGCAACCAGCTCCCACTCATGAGTGCGGTCCAACAATCACCTTATGAACATAACAAGAGATACCTTTGTTGCTCTCATCATTGAAAAATTCTCAAGGATTATAGGAGCTCTGTGCCGGAAACGGGGATGAAGAGTAAATATATATTCTTTATTCTACGTCACAACATCACGGCGACGGGTAAGAGGGAATGCGTGTCTGTGAGAAGGAGTCTTTGTGGCATTTAAGTGTGTGTGTGTTAGCGGGAGTTGGTGTCTGTGTATGTGCGTGTGACCATATCATGCTGGGTAGTGATGTGAGGGTATGTGTGATGGCAGAGAGAGCTGTGTAGCAAGCAGCGTGGGAATATTTTCTTCCTATTTGAGCTTTTGAAATTATTAAAAAGTTGGCTAACAAGTCATAAATGGTTTTCCTTGGATTCTGACTAACTAGAATTTTGCTGCAAAAAAATATGAGGCATGCGCCCTCTCTCCTGCCTGACGGGGGCTTCATGTTCCTCTTCTTTCACGCCCCCCCCATCCTATAAGCCAAACATTAGATGTATAAAACCGAGCAAAATAAGGCACTCTTGACAGAATCCGTGCTTGACCTGAGAGAAAAGATGTGGTTCAGCCAGGATCCTCGTCTAGAAAATATGTTCATCCTTTCTGAAGTCTTGTGACTGAAGCAAGGGGCCCCGGAAAGAAAAGTTGACACTATATCGTGGAGCGATTCGGACGGGGTTCACAACATCCCGAGAAGTTTCAAGCAAATCTGGCAACCAGCTCCACACGCATCTGCAACTGAACACTGACACTCACGTACACACACACCTTTTATCACCCTTTCTCCTTTGTTTTGCTCTCCTCTGAAACCTTCTCAACTTCGAAGCGGAGAAGAGATCTGGCTTGATCTGAAGAAGGGCCGTACGTTGAAGGTTGATATCACTCAGAGCCCCTGGGACAACAACATCAATTATTTACAGTATAAAATATAGAACGTTAATATTTTATTTCATGTCAAGAACCACATGCTAAAAGGCAGATGCTACAATGCGTTTCAGAGGTATTTGAAGACGGCGCGTGAGGTATTCAATGTAAATAATATATTTCCCTTTAAGCACAGAATATACATTACTCACAAAGGCTTGGATCAAATTTATAAAATAAATATAAAAAGCAATATAAAATTCTCTTAATAACTGCTTAATTCATGAGGCTTCTTAACCCTGGACGGGACAATGCAGTGCGCAAAGCAAAGGCAGGGGGTTGGAGGCATGATTATCAAGCTATTGGTGAGGAGGAGACAGGCCCAGGGCTCTCCTTTCCAGACAAAATAGAAATACCAACTCAGAGGCATTTTTTTTGTGTGAAGTTAGCTAACATAGAGTGTAGTCTTGGCTTCAGGAGTAGATTCCCATGATCGCCACTTAAATACAACACCGGGTTCTCATCCTGACAAGTGCCCTCCTCAGTGCCCATCACCCATCTCCCCTCCCCCCACCCTCCCATGCCCATCAACCCTCAGTTTGTTCTCTGTATTTAAGGGTCTCTTATGGCTCACCTCCCTCTCTGTATCTTATTTTTCCTTCCCTTCCCCCATGGTCATCTGTTAAGTTTCTCAAATTCCACACGAGGGAGATTATATGATATCCGTCTTTCTCTGACTGACTTACTTCATTTAGCAAAATGGCCTCCAGTTCCATCCACGTTGTTGCAAATGGCAAGATTTCATTCTTTTCAGAGGCAGTCTTGATACCCTGTCTGCACTCTGGCTCACTCTGCCTGGCGCAAGGTAGAGAAAGTATGAGCGACAAATTAAATCGATTTGAAATATAAGTCCCTGAAGAAAGAAAAATATCAAACTTGGAAGTAACAAAGTAAATTAACTTAAAAGATATTTCCCACAGTAATCACATAATGTAATTCATATTATTTTACAATTTTATATATTTTAAATTGAGGACTTTTCTGGGAAATTATTTCAATATGATGAATGTCCCTTTGCTCTTGTATGCTTTGACCTACGAAAGCAAGGATGGAGATTTGATGTGTGTGAGAGATATTACATATTACATATATATTACCTATATATACGAGTGTGTATAAACATACACGTTTCATGGATGTTTGTACTTCATTTTCATTGTACAATATAAAATGACTTCCTGAATTTTGCTTTCGAGTACATGAAGATTGGAAAATGTTTCTGGTTAGTGCAGAGTTATGATTCGCTTTCTCTAACTTTTTGGTCATAGGGATTAATTATAGTTAATTTAAAACTTCCAGCTTAATGGAAATGTAAACTAAAACTTTATCCAATTTCAATCCCTGTAGCATTTTATGACGGCATAGATCATGATTCCTTCTGCTTGCCAACTAATATGATTCGCTATTTTAAAAACTGCCAATCTATTCTGTAAAAGAAGTACCACACAGGTTTGATTTTCTTTCTTAGTAGCTAGGTTATCTTTTTTATTGTATTTGTAATTTGTATCTAGTCTTCTTGGAAGAACGTTTACGTTGTGGAACTTTAACGTTTTTTAAATATTTCATTTATTTTTGATAGAGACAGAGCACAAGTGGGGGAGGGGCAGAGAGAGAAGGAGACACAGAATCGGAAGCAGGCTCCAGGCTCCGAGCTGTCCGCCCAGAGCCCGACGCGGGGCTCGAACTCACAAACTGGGAGAGCGTGACCTGAGCCAAAGTCAGATGCTTAACCGACTGAGCCACCCAGGTACTAAGTTGTAGAACTTTTAAAAATTATGTTTTTCAAATTTATTTGGAGGTATTCGATACATATTTTGGACAATTCAGCATATATTTTTCCTCAGCATTTTCTTTGTGTTTTAACAGTTGTGTATGAAGCTGTTTTTAATACAAACGAAGTTAAGGTTGATTCAGTTAAAGTTTTCAATCTTTTCCTGCATCGATTTTGCTTTCTGTGTCTTTGGAAAGAAAACTCCTTACACTGATATTATAATCATGTGCTCATATAGTTTCTTATAACACTTTTGAAGTTCTTTTTAAAAGCAGTATTCTTGGGGCGCCTGGGTGGCACAGTCGGTTAAGCGTCCAACTTCAGCCAGGTCACGATCTCGCGGTCGGTGAGTTCGAGCCCCGCGTCAGGCTCTGGGCTGATGGCTCGGAGCCTGGAGCTTGTTTCCAGTTCTGTGTCTCCCTCTCTCTCTGCCCTTCCCCTGCCCATGCTCTGTCTCTCTCTGTCCCAAAAAAAATAAATAAACGTTGAAAAAAAAATTTAAAAGCAGTATTCTTTAATCATTTATTTGTGTAGATATTTCAAGTGTTGTTCAACTTCATTTGTTCTCCAAATCCATGACCAAATGACCCCAAACAACACAATTAACTTGCTCCCTCAGGATGGGAAAGGCAGAACTTCCTTGCACCACCTGCATGTAATGCACGGTCCATCTCGCTAGGGGGCACCATCCACACGGACGTCAATAGGGACTGTGCCCATGAGGGTTGTAGAACAGCTCTCTCCCTCTTAGATTCCAGCTCTTCACTGACTTTCCAAATGCATGCAAATTTATTTTATTTATGGACTCTCTCTTGGGTTCTAATGACCAGTCTGTGTGCGGTTTGCATTAATATCACTTTCCTTTAATTAGTTAAACTTTACATATATATATATATATATATATATATATTTCTGATCAAACTAATCTCATTTTTAATGGAAATATTAGTTAGCTACTTGCATGCTTCTACATTTTCTCTTCCATATTAATTTTAGGAACACTTTGTCAAAGTCCATGAAAAATGCTATTGGGATGTGATTAGGATTGCTTTAGATGTATAGATCAATTTGGGGAGGAAGATGGTCTTTACAGTATTGATTCTTGTCATCCTTGAACGAAGTAGATTTCTTCATTTACTCAGGTATTTTTTTAACTAGTTAGATGAGCATATTTTCTTTTTCTGTCGTAATATTTTAAGGAGATTGAGTAGTTTCTATTATTGAAGCTTCCTTGCATTTTTAGAATTAAAATATATTTTTAAGCTTGGACTTTTACTGTTTTTTTTTTAAACGTATTGCTGAGCTGTGTTATTAACGCAGGGATGCTCGTTATCTAAGTATTCCTAATGGGAGTCAGCATTTGAGATTGCCTAGAAAGAACCAAAAGGAAAAGAAAGTACTCTAGGGGTCTGATGAATTCTATTAATCCCCACTCAAACATTCCTCTCTACTTAGCACTGAGCGTCAAATCATGGCTATATAGTGAGCCTTGGTCTATCTCTTAGCCGATCGTCAGAGATTCTAGTCATCTGATAAATACAACATAAACAGATTGCAAGACAAAATGACAGCTATTCCAGAAGATGTAGACATCTAGGAGTTAATAAAAGCATTGGAAGTATGTGCAAACCATTAATTCATTGAATAAATATTCATAAATCGATGGTTATATGTCAGGAATTCTTTTGTCTGTTGGGATATAACAGCGCAGCCAAATGAGTAAAATCCTTGCATCATTTACAGATCATATTCTATCGGGAGACGCAGACAATGAACGAATTATAAAATTAAAGTGCCAGTTAGTGATGAATGTTCTCAAGATCTGCAAGAGCAAATAAAAAGCAAACTAAAAGGACAGTGTTTAAAGGTGGGGAGAGTAGTAATTTTGGAAACACTAGCCAGGGATATCACACGAAAACAATTGAAAAAAATTTCATCATTTCAACTAGATTAAAAAAAAATTAAGAGGAGAAATAATGAATGTGAGATATGCACTTTAACATCAAAAGATTTAAAGGTTGTTGGAAAAAATGTTGAAACTCTCAAAAGTGGCAAAAATATCCTTCCTTCGATGATAATATGCAGGAAGCCAATACGGAGTAAACAGAAAACAGGGGAATTCTGTTGTGTCGTGACTTTAGGAAAATGATAATAAAAACACCAATAACTCATACAACTTGAGTTCTAATATTAATATTTCTAATAAGTGTATTACAGCAATAACAACAGAGGTTTTATTAAATGTGATGACTTTCAACAAACTACATTTTAAAATTTAGTTGCACTTTGTCAAAGTAAAATCTAAATAATCTAAACGTTTCTTTATGCCTTTCTCTGAAATGTTGGTCACTGTTTTAATTTGTTGCAATTTAGTAGCGTACCTGAGTCTCCCTAGACTCAGCTCATGAAAGCCCCTGGTTTTTAATTGGAATTTATGAGTTTGAATGTGTAAGTTACGTTGGCTTATATTTCTCTCTCTTTCTGCCATTTTTTAAAACGTTTATTGATTGATTTCGAGAAAAAGAGAGAAGAGGGAGGAGCAGCAAGGGGGAGAGAGAGAATCCAAAGCAGACTCCAGACTGTCCGCGCAGAGCCCAGTATGGGGCTCAAACCATGAGATCATGACTTGAGCGGAAACCGAGAGCTGGATGCTTAGCCGACTGAGCCAGCCAGGTGCCCTTCTCCTTCTGCCATTTTATTCCAGTGTGGACAGTGAAGTTTTTGCAGACCTTGTAAAATGTGGAGTAGAACTTTACACCTTTTTCTCTGTCCTTAAAAAATGTTTGTAATAAGTGTATGTGAGACACAAACATTTTTAACATTTGATCCTATAAACCTTTTTGGGCCGGTGCCATTTCAGGGATTCATAATTGACATTTAAGTTTTCTTTTTTCCCTTGTACTCAAGTGTTCTAATCTGAACCAGGCAATTTTTAATTTTTTTTCACATTTATTCATTTTTGAGAGTGAGAGAGACAGGGCATGAGGGGGGTTGGGGGGGGCGGGGCAGAGACAGAGGGAGACACAGAATCCGAAGCAGGCTCCAGGCTCCGAGCTGTCAGCACAGGGCCCGACGTGGGGCTCGAACTCACGGACTGGGAGATCATGACCTGAGCTGAAGTCAGACACTTAACCGACTGAGCCACCCAGGTGCCCCGTGCACTGGGTAATTTTGATACTGTTTTCTTAGCATGGTGTCTACATTGACTAGGTATTGAAATATAGTGCTCTATTATTATGCATATTTCTATCTTACGCAATTCTTGAAGTAAAGTCTTTAGACAAAGAAAAGCACAAATATCAGGTGTATAATCTTAGCAAGCGCATACCCCTGTATAACTTATCTCTGTCTCATGACATAAGAATTTCCTCGATGCCTCTTCCCAGGCAATTTTCACTCCTGCAGAGTGCCAAACACCCTTCCGTTTTTTGTTCACCATACATCGGTGTCATCTGTTCTGTGGAACATCCCATGAATGGCCTTATAAAGAGTGTACTCTTGGGGCACCTGGGTGGCTTGTTGGTTAAGCGTCCGACTTCAGCTCAGGTCATGATCTCACGGTGCGTGAGTTCGAGCCCCGCATCGGGCTCTGTGCTGACAGCTCAGAGCCTGGAGCCTGTTTCAGATTCTGTGTCTCCCTCTCTCTCTGACCCTCCCCTGTTCATGCTCTGTCTCTCTCTCTCTCTCAAAAATAAATAAACGTTAAAAAAAATATTAAAAAAAAATAAAGAGTGTACTCTTTTGCACATTTTATTTGAGGCTTATCTCACCTGGCAAAATTCCTGCAAATTGCATCTGCCCTTTGTTAGCTCACTAGTGTCTCTCTCTGGGGATGAGCTAGAAGCTCTTCTGGGTTCTTTCCGGTTCCACCTTCTGCCTCTTCACGGAGCCCCTTGATATCTTCCAAGGCCTCTCATGCAGAGTTTAGAAGCCAGAGTTTACATGAGGATTTCTCATGTCTCTCGCTTTCCGTGGCCCCTTTCTCTCATCTTTTATCATCTGTCCTTCCTGCCTCTAATTCTTGACGTTGACACCACAAAGACTGACTTTCTACCACTCGAACAGTTTGTGGAGACTGAGGAATCATCTCATTGCAAAAAAAAAAAAAAAAAGAGAGAGAGAGAGAGAGAGAGAGAGACAAAAATGCAAACAAACAAGCAAACAAACACACACACACACTTTCAAATCTCTCCTGGTACAGCAGACAGTGCTCTCATTTCTTCCCCCCTTGGGAGACTTATGAAAACGTTTGCTGTTGTTTTAATCTTTTGTGCAGATTTTATAAGTGTTACTTATGGGCAAGGGCCTCACTAGTAAAAGCTGTACATATACTACATGATTTTTTTTAACGTTTATTTATTTTTGAAAGAAAGACAGAATGCAAGTGGGGGAGGGGCAGAGAGAGAGGGAGACCCAGAATCCGAAACAGGCTCCAGGCGCCGAGCTGTCAGCCCAGAGCCCGACGCGGGGCTCGAACTCACGAACTGTGAGATCATGGCCTGAGCCGAAGTGGACGCTCAACCGACTGAGCCACCCAGGCGCCCCCATATATCACATGATTTTAAAAATCTTTCCAGGTAATCTGTAAATGTTTCCTCTCCAAATATCCAGCGCTTTGACTTTTTGTTTTACTTCCTGGGGGCTTTCTTTGAATTTGTCTCTAAACTGGTGAATCAAATTGATGTTTATTTTTATTTCAGATGATACTGTTCTCGTTTTATAGAGGCAGTATGTGTTCAAATCTTTCTGAGGGCATCAATTATTTTTTAGAAGTTTTATTCCACATTATACATAAATATTTCACATGAGAGGCAGCATGCAATGGGAGGCTTGGGAATTCAATCTGGGCCTGTATTTTATCTTTACCTTGAAAAATCTATGGAAATTTGGGAAGGCTGCTGTATGAATCAGAGTCCAACCAAAGAAAATAAAATATTAGCCATAAATAATGTAGATGGGTTTCGCACGGGGAATTGGATTCACAGGTGATGAAAGAGATGGAGAGGGGAAGCCAAGCAGTGGAGGGGAAGGAAAGTGAGATATTACCAGGCAGGGAGCCTCCATCATCTCTTGGTGGCACCAAGGAAGAGGGTGTTGTCACCAGGGTCTGGGCCATAAGAAAGCAAGGGGGACCTGTGTGCTGAGAGATGACCCTTCACATCAGACGCAGCAGCCGTAAGACACACAGCCTGAGGCTGAAAGAGGAAGAGAGAAAGGCCCTTGCTTTGCTTTTCTCCTACCTCTCAGTGCATTGCTAGGGCTCCCTGTTGGTCAAAGCTGTAAGATCTTTGGCACAGCGGCTCGGGAGATGGGGCCTGAATCCAGGGATCAGAACAGGGCAACTCCAGGAGCAAAGAGTGCTAGCCACAGCCCATCCATTTAAATCTCGATTTATATTGCTCTGAAGTGACGATCTTAATGCCCAACTCTAGATGTTTGAGGAAAATAATATGTAAACTAGTAAGTGCCACTTCCTGGCTCATACCTAAGAAGTGATAAATGTCAGGAAGTTTTCTGTATATAAACTGCATATAGCTGGTGTACTATAAGAAGAGATACACTGGGGGCGCCTGGGTGGCTCAGTCCGTTAAGTGTCCGACTTCAGCTCAGGTCACGATCTCGCATTCCGTGGGTTCGAGCCCCACGTCGGGCTCTGTGCTGATGGCTCAGAACCTGGAGCCTGCTTTGGATTCTGTGTCTCCTTCTCTCTCTGCCCCTCCCCAACTTGTGCTCTGTCTCTCTCTATCAAAAATAAATACATGTATAAAAAAAATTTTTTTAAAAAAAAGAAAAGATACACTATTGCTGAAAATGTGGTTCTGTGTTGTAGATTGCAAAAAAAAAAAAAAAGAGAGAGAGAGAAAAAAGGTTGTATGTTTCCCCCATTCCTTTATGTCAAGATACCATTTCTGTCCAGCTTGATCTGTAGATTGACTCTGGTGCCAAACAAACATGAAAAGATGCTCAAGATCATGTGCTATGAAGGAATTACAAATTAAGATAACAACAACATACGACCAGACACCTACGGAAATGGCTAAAATCTAGAACACTGGCAACACTGAGGGCTTAGAGCAACAGGAACTCTCACTCATCGTTGATCGAAACGCAAATGATTCTCTGGAAGGCAGTTTGGCAGTTTCATACAAAGTAGACCTACTCTCACTCTACAATCCAGCAATCGTGCTCCCAGGTATTTACCCCCAAAAGCTGGAAGGGTATGTCCACATAAAGATCTGTTCATGAACATTTTCATCAGCATTATTCCTCACTGTCAAAAGTTGGATATGAGCAAGACGTACATCGATATGTGAATCGGTAAATAGGCGATGGCACAATGGATACGATGGTACGATTCAGTGATAGAAAGAAATGAGCTATTCACTCATGGAAAGTCAGGGAGACAAACCATAAGAGACTCTTAAATACAGAGAACAAACTGAGGGCTCTGGAGAGCAGGTGGGTGGGGGATGGGCTAAATGGGCAATGGGCATTGAGGAGGGCACTTGTTGGGATGAGCACTGGTGTTATATGTAAGTGGTGAATCACTAAATTCTACTCCTGAACCCAATACTGCATTATATGTTAACTAATTTGATTTAAATAAAATCTTGGGGGAAAAAAAGATCAGGGAGGAACCTTAAAATCTGGTTAAATAAAATAAACCTGTTTGAAAATATTATATATGGCATGGCTATCCGCTTACGTGACACGTGGGAGGGAAAAGGCAAATGGTAAGGAGGTTGTTGGTTGCTGGGGCTGAGGGTGAGGGTCAAAAGAAGGTGGTACAGGGGATTTGGAGGGTAGGGAGACTATTCTGTATATTAGTTCAATGGTAGATACATGGCATTACACATTTAACAAAGTCACAAAGACACAAGGACACAGTGAGTCCTGCTGGGAACGATGGACTTTATTAATAACAGCGCATCACTGTTGGCACATCAACTGTAACAAAGGTACCACACGGATACGCGATATTAACAACAGGGGAAACTGTGGGCAGAGGTGGGGGGCAGTGAGTGTGTGGGGGCATTTCTGTACTTCCTGTTTCAGTTTTCCATAAACCTAAAACTGTTCTCGGCTATGAGTTCAATTAATTGAAACAATTAACTTGCATTGTGAAAGAAACAATTGTCATGTTATTGTTGCTTTCATCACGAGTCAAGGTGCATCCCTCCCTCCCTTAAACCTGGCCTTGACCCTGTGATGTGATTTGGCCCATAGTACCCCTAGCAAATGTGAAGAAGCAGAGGTTTGACATGTGCTTGCAGACCGGATGTTATCTTCTCTACCACCAGGATCTCTTTTGCTACCAGGGGAAGCCCCGACTGGTCTAAGGAAGGCAGGAGCACAAAGAACTGAGGCCAGCCATTCCAGCTGAGGACCACTAGATCAACCTGCCGTGAGCTGACGGAGACCACCAAAGTCCTTCCAAGTGAGTCCGGTACAAGGTGAGAAACACCTGATTGAGCCCAGCCTCCACCTACACAGCCTACACAGAAAACCTACAGAATTATGTGTAAATAAAATAAGCATGGTTTAAAGTCATTGAAATTTGGGGTGGTTTTTCCCAGAGCAACGGATAACTGAAATATATGCACACCAATTGCTGGTTGCAACTCTTCCACTGGCATACTGGAACCCCGAGGAAGCCACCTGGAAGTATGTCTCCCAGTTTTCTCGGCTGTAAAATAAAGTAGCCGAGCAGACAGCTGGGAGAGGCCACACACGTGTCTAGTTTTCTTCCAACTCTGATACGATATGATGACACGAAAGGAAGTTTGACTTTTTTTTTTTCTCAGTTGTTTACCCTGTAAAGTTTTTCAAAGATCTCTTTTTCCTTTCCGAAGAATCTTGGACGACTGTTTCTAAATATCTCATTAGGATAGCGGACATCTCCTGTCAATGAACTGACCAAGAAGTTCAAAGAACTCTCAGAGCTGAAAGCCACGTCAAGACTAACGGTATCTGCTCTAGTGTTGACATCACTGTAGCCGACTGCACGGAAGGGCTAGCTTTGAAAACCTGAATGATTTTGCCTTGAATACCAGCCTGGTGGTTCTGTGATTCTGAGAAAGTCACTCAATATGTGGTTGTTGGCCAGAAGATGCATATAAACGTATAAGGGTATCTTCCTCTGAGTTGGCATTCAGGGAAAGACAAATAACGATCATGAGACATCATCCCTCGGCCATTCACATAGTAAAAGTTGAGAAGTGAAAAATCCCTTGGTCAGGAGGTTGCGTATCCAGAGAGTGTCTAAAAAATACTAAAAAGTCTGGAAATATCTCAAATTCTCATCGACACAAGAATGGATACATGACGTAATGTATAGTCAAGATAGTGTTAAAACTTGAAATTAACAAGCCGCAGCTCCATCGATAGTGTGAACAAAACATAGATGCATAGCTTTCAATCAAAAGGTGGATCCCAAACAGACAGCATTAAGGCCTTTTCAAAATAATGATGGACAAACAGCCCAATGCCAAACGTACTTTGTTTTGGAATACATATAGGTGCCGAAAAAGGCGAAGCAAGGGAATCGTGTGCACGTAATTTGGAATAGTGGTTCTGCTGGATGGGGGCAGGAGGCACAGAGGATGAAGAAACGTCACATAGAGGCATCTACATTTTTACCTTGGTATTAAGTTGGGCATAAAGCTTTTAATGGTGTTTACTATTCACAGAGAATGAAGAAAAAAAGACCTTGACTGGACCCGTAAAGGGAGTGTCATATATCAAGGATTATAACTAATTCATTTTTGTGCACTTGACCTCGAACCCGTGAGGAAAAACATGTTAAGGACATGAAACTCTGTAGTCTCCTAGTGTTAAGTGTAAAAAACGCACCAAACTGTATATTCAACGGGACTCCAAGGACCTATCATGGTAAACAACAGCAGGGGGAGAGGAGCAAATGTGAGTCTCTAGATCATTTCCCCATTTGCTCTCAGACACTATCTGAAATCTTCTGATAAATGAAATGGCTTCTAGATGAATGAGGATGTTGCCTCCTGCTGCCTTACATTTTATTGTCAGTCTTCAAAGACCTAATTCTTTTTTTTCCTCTGCCCCCGCCCAGTGACTCACTCCGTGATTAGTGAATAGGAATAGTTAACCGTTCAATTCACTGCACTTTGATATTCTCACAAATATTCTTCTTTTTTTAATCCTAATTTTACAAAGGAAGGAAATAAGGCTCAGCGAGGCTAAGGAAATTGGCCGAGTTTCTATTGCTAAGAAGTGACAGAGAAGGGACATTAGTCTAGGCAGTGTGCTCCAGAGTTTACATTCTTAACCACAGCATCTTCTGTGGGGACCATAGGTGCTTAATCAATATTGAAAGGTAGATGAAGGATCCCAGAGTTCCATGCTCCAGTGAACGTGGAGGGTTGCTCCTGCAGAAAAGCTTCATTAACAGTCCCCTAAATTCTCCAAATAAAATTCTTCTCCTCGGTCTGGTCTTCATTGCTGAGATCCCAATATGCTGTGTGCCCATAGTTACATCCCGTGTTATTCCTGATACACGGAAAATATAATAAGGCCTCTGAACACTTTTTGAGTGAATAAGTAGCTGTGTGAACATCACTTCCCTGGGGCCAGTATCTGGGATTGCCGTGGTCTTAGTGAGCAGGAGACATTCACCAGGTCTGTTGTGTATATGAGCCATTCCCTCAAGGATGTCAATAGACCCTGCCCTTGGGGCTCAAATGACCCGAAGCCATTAGCGCTCAATACTTGTGCCAGACTCTTTCCATCAATAGAAACATCTCCGGCAATCCATGTTCCCACTTAAAAGAAATATATCCAAGACGAAATGACCCATAGGTTCCAGCAGTAGATAAAATTCAAGCACATATGGTACCATTACAGACCTCAGGAAATGCACTTTTCCCTCCTCAATGTCACGTGCTCAAGCTTTGGATACTGGGGTGCTGGGTGCTCTTCTTAGGTGCATCGCTAAGAAGGCTGAAGCTGCTGAGACCCTGAGTGGCAAAAGACGAGGGTATATAAAGGAGCCAGAAAGGCTGTGGGCAGGAACCCTACTCACTGGCCGTATATACTTAGATAAGTCAGCCTCCACTGCCTCATTTTTAAAATGAGAATGTACTGGGGCGCCTGGGTGGCTCAGTTGGGTAGGTGTCCAACATTTTTTTAACATTTATTTCTTTTTGAGAGAGAGAGAGAGAGAGAGAGCTAGTGGGAGCAGGATAGAGAGAGGGGGAGACAAAGAATCTGAAGCAGGCTCCAGGCTCAGAGCTCCAAGCTGTCAGCACAGAGCCGGACATGGGGCTCAAACTCGTGGACTAGCAGATCACGACTTGAGCCAAGGCCAGACACCTAACTGATTGAGCCACCCAGGTGCCCCACATCTCTGACTCTTGATTTTGGTTGAGGTCATGATCTCACAGTTGTGAGTTCGAGTCCTGCGTGGGGTTCCTTGCTGAGGGTGGAACCTGGTTGGGATTCTGTCCCGCCCTCTGTTTGCCCCTCCCCAACTTTCACTATCTCTCTCTCTCTCTCTCTCTTAAAATAAGAGAAGAGAAACGAGAAGAGAAGAGAAGAGAAGAGAAAAGATGAGAATCTACCAAACACAGGGTTTTGAAAACTACGGAGGTAAAATAGTTCCTACCCTCTTCAGAGTAGTTCTGATGCAGTGCCCTGCGTATTCATTCATATGCCTGGCAAATCGGTAGGGGGCCCACTTCTCAACACTGGGAAGCAGCAGAGAGGAAAACAAAGTCTCTGTGGAACTAACAGCCTAGCCGGGAGACCGACAACAAAGGCAACAGGTGCTTAGAAGGACAGAAAAAGTCAAGGCCAGCATTGTGCACACAGTACTTCCTAGATTATAGTATATTTATGTAATGTATTTATGTAATGTTATATATATAATTTACATTACATACATATTTTTTTTTTACCCGATGCACAAAGATAACTGGACCTTTAAGGATTATCTGAATTTACCGCTTTTGATGCTTGACTCTGCTCAGAGCGTCCCAGACAAGATGCCATTCTCTGTCTGCTTGAGATCCCCAGTGAGGTGGTGTTCATTTCCTTAGACCACATTTAACCTCCTTTTGAAGTATGTTCTACAGGGAAGTTCTTCCCGACGTTAGCATGGATTTAGATTGCCCAGAACCTCTTGCCTTTGATCCTTGCTCTACTTCGACGTAGGAGATTTAACTCATCTGGCACGATGTCACCCTCACAGGAGGAGCCTTCACGTCCACCTGCGGCCAAGAACCATCAACGACTCCAACTAAGAATGTTCTTTTGCCACGTGTTTTAAATGTGACTTGAAAGTGCCAGACACCGTAATGTGGAACAGGAACGCGGGTGATAATTGAAAAATGTCAAACCTGGAGAAATTCACGCTCTGGGTAAGGAGAGAGACACAAACAGATAAATTATAGTGTACTACTTTTCGTACTGGGGCAAAGGTAAACGCAGAGTGCCACAGGGGCAAAGAGAAGTATCTCATTTCCAGGCTTTGGATTCCTTATCAATGTCCACAGAGAGATGCTCTAGAGAGAGGCCTGTCTTGAAAACGGAACCTTTTTTTTTTAATGTTTATTTATTTTTGAGAGACAGGCAGAGCACGAGCAGAGAGGGTCACAGAGAGAGAGGGAGACACAGAATCAGAAGCAGCCTCCAGGCTCCGAGCTCTCAGCACAGAGCCCGACGCGGGGCTTGAACTCGTGAACCACAACATCATGACCTGAGCCGAAGTTGGACGCTTCACCGACTGAGCCACCCAGGTGCCCGGAAAACTGAACCTTCAACTGTAGGGTCAGTAGAAAAGAACAGAAGCAAGAATCAAGTCAGTGCCACCTTAGCTGCAGGAAATACACGTGTGTCTGAATTGCAAAAACGTGGCTCTATGCATCTCTCTTGCATGGGCAAGAAAACTTGTTAATTGTGTGTGTGTGTGTGTGTGTGCACGCATGTGTGTGTGACAGAGCAATTGAGAGGAAGGGACAGAGTGCACGTCGGAGGCACAAAAGGTTGCAAAAGGAGGAATGGGAAAGAAAGATAAGCTGTACATTTCAACACTTGAGTCTTCTCCACAAGTGGTCAAAGTGCTATATTTGTGAGTGACAAAGGTGCCCACGCCCATCTGTTAGCTCAGCTATGTGCTCACCAACACACATTCCCGTGGCTGGCTTAAAATAAGCTCAGGCTGCAAAGACATATTGTGCATAAGCAATATGTTAGTTGCTTATATAACATTTATTTCCACAAGTGGCCCTGTGCCTGGCTGGTTCAGAGGCAAGAACACAGGAGGCACATCCTGCGTGGAACAAAGGGGCCGTGTGGGTCAGCCCTTTCCACTCAGGCAGATCTGAGTTCCGACGTTCTCTCTGCCGTTTATGACTCTCTGACCTCGGTCAAGTCACTTAGCTTCTCTGAGCTCCACGTGCATGAAAAGCCTTGGATGTGCCCTGAAACTCTCCGGGTGGTTATTTTCACGAGCAATATTGAGACCGTGCATATGGAAAAGCGGTATGATGGAAGGGGGGCGGTTAAAAAGGTCATTCTGGCAGGTGTCTGTCTTGGGGCTGGGGCGGGTGCTGGCGATTAAGAAGAATTGTAGGCAAGTTCAAAAGTCTGTTCCAGTTCTCTAGGTGGGGATGTGAAAAGGAAGTTCGTGTTTTCTGAAGCCACCGCGCCAGGCTACCTGGCCCGTAGCAGGAACACAGACGCAACGGGAACCAACTTTGCCTGGAAAAGGGCACGGATGGCTTCACGGTGGAGGTTGTATTTAGCCAACACTTGGACCATAAGTAGGAGTTCTGCAAGCCAGAAAGAGGAGACGAGGTAGTCTGTGAAGAGGGGAAAGAGAACACAAAGGGGCAAAGACACAGAAGTGTGTGCCTCGTGAGGACAAGGTGCAATGATCTGGTGAGGTTGCCGTCCACGGAGGACGGGAAGGATGATGCACACAGCGACAGGGCTGGAGATGAGCAAGATTAGGGACAGATTATAAAGGCTCTGATTTGGCTCCCATGCTTCGTTTATTTATTTATTTTCTTCAAAGTAGGCCAGTTCGCTTGTGGGTGCCTGAGTTGCTGACTTACAAAAACAGTTCCAACTCCCACGCTCAACACTGGGTCACTATGCCACCCTCACCCCCACCACTATGGTTATATCGCACTTCTCTTTTTATATCTTTCCCAGCTTGCAAACACTTGGTCTCTCGCCCGACTGTCAGAACCACATCTCTCCATTTCGCCTGCATTCTGATTCCTGACCTCTCAGACTTCCTTCTTGGCCTCTTTCTGCTCAGGACAACTCAATACTGTACAATTCTGCAATGCCACGTGTCTCAGATGAGTGTGCCCTGTGGCAGGCACCAGGGCTCTGGAATCCGACCTGTTGGTTCCACCAGAGGGGAGTCCTCCCCGACTCTAGCCACCTCCACCGGGTGAAGAACCACGGGAACGAACCTGCCCCATCCTTCTGCCATGACCACCAGTTGGCCACTTTAGAAGGTGGTGGATGAGGAGGAACCACACTGGCCCCATCCCTACAGTCATCTTTATGGGTTTCAGTTCAAACAAACTCTATGCATTTTTCTTTTTCACTCATTAACGTTTCATTTAAATTAAAGTTAGTTAACTTACAGTGCAATATTAGCATCAGGTGCACAACACCTCCATTCAAGCAGAGGTGAATGGAGGTGTTGTTCTCTGGCATATGCATGACTGGCTAGAAGACTCTCATTAGGTGATCAGTTGACCCACATTTCCCTCAAGCCGCTAGATGATGTGAAGACAAATGTGACCCAATTCCTCATTCCCTCCAGGTGTCTTAAGTTTTTCTTGGATCATGTCAACCGGTATCTATAATTGACTGAATGATTCCAGCATTCATAAAGATGATAGTCCATAGATATTGAATCTAGCACCAACTACTTTTTGCAGAGATGAATACGGACCAATCTATCCCACATGGGTGAAAATAATGAATTTTGATGGTTTGCATGCCGTGTGTGTATGTCAAGTGACGTATCTTTCGGAAACATTTACCTGAACACACGCTACTGAGCTGCTCACAATCTGTTCACGGCATTTTTCATCCTGCAGGTAAAGAAATAATGTAGGAAAGAGGCACCCGGGTGGCTCAGTCGGTTAAGCGTCCGATTTCGGCTCAGGTCATGGTCTCACAGTTTGTGAGTTTGAGCCCCGTGTCGGGCTCTGGGATAACAGCTCAGGGCAGGGGTCCTGCTTCGGATTCTGTGTCTCCCCCTCTCTCTGCCCCTCCCTGCTCCTGCTCTGTCTCTCTCTCTCTGTCTCTCTTTCTCTCTCTCTCTCAAAAGTGTAAATAAACATTAAAAAAATTTTTTTAAGTTATAAGGTAAGAAAGTTTACGTGTTTTTCCCAAAGTTACTGCACTAATTTCTGCACAGTGTACATGTGGGGAAAGGGCAGTGGGGGTTCACTTTTTCCCAGAGGCTACACGAGTGCTTTTTGCACTAGATCACAGTCTTCCATCGTCTTTATATCTCTTACACTCACACAATTCATCACAGATCCCGGAATGCAGAAAGAAAAAAAAATGACAATAAATGTAAATATGGAGATTAATGAATAGAAAGCAGACAAATAATAAAGAAAACCAAAATCTGGCTTTTCCAAAAGATCAATCAATTGACCAAGGTCAAGTTAGAATGGTAAAACAAGAACAGAGAAGTCAAATATTACCAATATCAGGAATGAAAGAACACATATAAGTACAGCATTATCTACAGAAAGAAAATGAGAAGGAAATTAGTGAAACAGTACAATTTGTAATGAGAAAGACGGGAAGTCAAAACTTCTTCAAGAATATAGAAATGGTAATGATGTTCCTTGTCATCAAAAAGAGCTAGTTTAGAGGAGGTCTAATGCTGGAACATATCTGGAAATAACAAAGATCTATCTATCTGTACATTCAACTATCCATCTGCCTATTCGTTCATTCATTCATTCAATTCAACTCTTGCTGAAAAACAACAATGTGTGAGATGTTACGTTAGGAAGAAGGTAAACACTTAATGACAAGAAGTGCATCTTACTCTTTTCTTAAAGCTCACATTCTAGAAAAGAATGTCAAGATGTAAGCATACTACAGAGAAGTCACCCTTCAGTGGCACAGCACAGTGAGGTCAGCAAAAAAAAAATTTTTGTTGCGCTCCTAAGTATAAACATGGAAGAAAAGAGTTCTACCCTTGCTGGGAGAAGAGAGGGGGAGCCGAGACAGGGGCATCTCTACACAAGATTTGAATACTTTCCTTGGCTCATAGGCAAAGATAAAGAATTCAAAATAATAATAATGCTGATAAAGAAAATGAGACTTAGTATTTGGGTTAGAATCCACTGTGCTGAGATGAAATGTCTTCCAAATCACCTCACTCTTTCATCAGTGTTGTTGGCCAGGCTGGGATTGGATCTCTTCCGCCAGCAGTGAAATGGAGAAGTGCAGGATTCATGCTCTGGAAGGAAATGCCACTGCAGAGCCTCAGGAAGCAGGGACCTTTCCACCTGAGCCATCTCGATGATAGAATTCCAAATAACATGCTATTACTTCATTTGAAGTGTTGAGATACACACACACACATGCGCGCACACACACACACACACACACACACACACTTTACCCAGGAGAATCCCATCGAAAGAGAACAAATTCCAACAAGTCCTCAATCTAATGAATGGTAGGAACCCTAATCAGCTTGGAGCTCCGTTACAAACGTGCAAAAGGCACTAGAACATTCATGCTCATTTGAGTTGTGCCGGGTATTTTCTTCAAAGTTGGTTGTGTAAGAATGATAGGAAAGAAGGCGGAGGAGAAAAGGAACAGTAGTGTGTCCTCACATAGAGTACAGCAGGCAAGGGTCTCAAAATGCCATCAGGTCTGAACCACAGAAGTGCAGAATATTTATCTCTTGGCTAATTTTGCTCCAGTGTTCATTTTTTTCTTTTTCAGACAAATACTATAAACATTACTCATTAATCTCTCTTTGCACTGTTTCCACCTTCAATCACAGCACCGTGGATGGTTTCATGTCCTTCGGTCATAGAAGGCAGAGAGGGAAAGCCCATTTTGTACAATTCTTAGGTCCTCAGATCCACCAGAAGTATGATGATTTATCACTGACTTGAGTGTTAAATGTCATAAGTAGCAACTCTACATTTTTACCATTGCCTGTCAGCCACTATAGTGAGGTAGCAAAACCTTGACAGATCTCGTGCGGAGATTCGTAGAGAAGTGAGTGGCTATCATAATTCCTGTATATTTCTTGAAGAGATAATGGCCATCTTAAGCCTAGTTCCAAGGTTTCTTTTTCACCAAGACTTAGAAAGACAAGAGCTACACACTTCAGAGTATTTCACCACTCGGTGCGTGTTTTCGCCTCCACTCCCACCCCTTAAGCACCATGAAAATGATGTAAAGGAGGGGAGGGAAGACACATTTAGATAAATAAAGCTCACTAAGTCCACCTTCATGCTGATTTCAGTCTCAGAGACCCACCTTCTCCTCTTCCTTCTCCTTCGTATTTCCACCGTAAGGCGTAGAGATAGGACTCTTCAGTGAACATGCGTATTTTCCAGATAAATGTTACTTACTTGATGTTTGTGACACGGAGAACATTTGGGTCCATACAGAATCCCAGCTTTAAAGGCTTAAGTAAAACATTTAATTTAGGCATATCCCACATTTCAACAAAAGAAAGGTGAAGACAACAGAGAAGGAGGGAAAGGTAATGCCAGTTATCATGGTGTGACCTTAATAAATATAAAATGGAAGGCGCGAATTCAGAAATAGAGATTTTCACCACAATGCCCCATAGGGAATGGAAGAATGAATATCCAATTTGGACCCCAAATGAAGCCATCCTTATGCATCAAGCCTATTAAAAATTAACCCTTAATTACATATTCATTTAATAATTAAAGGGTGTTAATAAACATGTTTAAATAAACTAAACTGTGGATATAAATGTTTGTTGTTTTCCAATGGCAAGTGGTGAAAAATACATACAATGCAACTCTTTACTCTTAAACTATTAAGCGTCTTCCCATCTTTTTTTTTTTCATGACTTCAACAATTTTTAAGTACTTAACAATTTGCTATGTGGACTGTCCTCCCCTCTGGATTTATCTGACTGTTTGCATATAGCATTAAGTAGTTTCTGTTCTCTACATTTGCCATAAACTAGAAGCTAAGATTCATGTCTGATTAGATATGGGATTAAAATTTGGAGGGGAGAAAAGTCCTTGCAGGTGATATTATCTATTTCATATCACATCTCCCCAAAAGGAACATAGTATCAGGTGGTCCCGGCAGCAGCAATAATGTTTGATGACTTTGGTAGGTGGTGATGACCAAGTAGGTTCCTTGTGAAGATATATTTTTCTTTTTGTGATTTGTAAGTCATCTGCACAGTGATCTTGCATCTGGGTGAATATTCTTTTCCCAAACTGCCTTGCACCTGATGGTTTTAAGCATCCGCAAATGATCCTTGCCTGAACTATTCCGCTGGATGTTGTAAAAGTGTCATTTTGTAATTATATCATTCTCTCTATAGTCATTGGCTGTCATTCTTCTGTAAAGCAGACCTTTCTTTTCCTCATGAACTGGATATGAACCACAATTCCTCCTAAAAGAGGCAGAATCTGTGTTACTTCTTTCCCTTTAATGAATATTTTTTCAGACTCAGTAGGGCTCCGTTTGTCACCTGCAGGAGTGAATTGGTATTTCTCCCTTTTATTGTAACCATAGATTAATTTCTAAAAATTATTTGGTATGTCACAATCTGTTACGGATTAAAACAGAAGAGATAGATATGAAAACCAAATGCAGTGTGTGGACATTGCAAGATTCTTGAGTTGAAAATAAAAATTTGGGGGGGGGGGAAACTGGAATATTTGAATATGGATTAGATATTAAGTGATATTAATGTTTTTTTAACTTTTATTAGGGGTTACAAGAGGAATGGAGTTACCTAGAAAATTGCTCTTATTTCTAGAAGAGGCATAATTAAACATGCAAGGCCAAAGTTTCGTGATGTTTGAAACTTATTTTCAAATAGTTCAACAAAATATGTGTGTGGTGTATGTGTGTATATTTCCATATAAATAACAATTTAATTCATTGTTAGCACGTATTGTACAGGTTTTTAAAACATTTTTTGTATGTTTGAGAATTTTTGCAATAGTTGGAAAAAACCATGAAAATTGATTTTGCAAATCAAGCTGAATTGTCATGGAACACTTAAATGTGTAATATGCAAGTTATGTAAAATAATTTTAGGATCTGCAGGACTGATCATCTCTATCCAGGCCTAGGAAGCAAAAACAGATCTATCAGCACCTAATGCATTATGATGTGATGTTTACTGTGTTGGTGGCTTCCTGCCCCTCTGACTTCAACCCTCCCTATGGCTTCAAGGCTCAGATTCAGGGCCATCCAGGACTAGCTACATACTTTGCGGGGCTTAATGCAAGATGAAAATGCAGGGACCCTTTTTTAAAAAGTATTCGCAATTTCAAGACAGCAATAGTAGAGTATTAAACCGAGGGAGAGCCTCCTTTAAGCATGCGCCGTGTGTGCTAGCCCAGGCATAGGCCCGCCACGCTGGCCCTGTTGCTGCCTCCTCTCATTGGAAACACTCCCCATACCTGGGCTGATAAAATTCAAACTACTTAAATGCTTAGCTAAAATGCCACTAGAAGACAGCACAGCCCTCCTTAGGGCAGAAGTTCTGAATTATTTTCTTTTTCTTCCATTAGGTCTCGCATTACGCTTTGCATTTTGCAAGCCCTTAAATAAAGGGAGACGGCCTGGTTAGTGAATTTACAAGGGGAGGTTTTGATCAAGGTCCACTGCTAAGTCGATTTGTTTCTACCCAAATGTCTTAAACTCCCATATGTTCACATTCTTGACTTACGGGAATGTGTAAAATCTCCAGCTCAGAGACCTTGTATGAGAAAAGAGTGTCTTAATTAGGTCTAAAGACATTAGTGAACGAATGAATGGGTTGACTGATGTGCATCTGATCCGTGTCTCTGCTGTACCAAGGGAGGAGGAAAGGGGTGCGGGGGGCAGCAGACCGTCTTTCATGGGGCTGGCGCAGGGAGCCGAACCCATAACTCACATCCTGTGATTCCCTTCCATCAAGTCACCAGATAATCATAGCCAAATCCTACCTGGATTGTATTACCCAGGCTCAGACAGAGAAAGAGAATACGATTCTTCTTGCAGTACTAACGTGAGCAGACGGTATAATTCAGGAAAACAATGCGTTCTCTAGTTAGCTTGGATTCCTTTCAGGAGCTATGAGATCCAAAGCATGTAAGTCAAACTTGCTGAGCCTCTTCTTCCTCATCCGTAAAGTGAGCATAGCAAAGTGCACCGTGATGGATGCACTCTACTGGGTGCCAAAGTACCAGCCTTAAGGCGATGCCCATACGTGTAGTTTATACAGCAGCAACAACATCACATTTGTGACAGGGATGCTTTCCTTCACGATGAGTTACACAAACAGTAGCCTATTAACCACTAGTCCCCCTGCTCATATTTTCTCACTGAACCAAAATTCTCCTCTTGCTTTTGCCTTTTTTTCATTCATTGAATTTCTCTTAGAACAATTCGACTCAACAGAATTAAAAGGTGTTTCTGGCTTTCTTTTATCTTATTAGGACCCGTATTATCCTGTTGGTGTTTTAGGAGCTCAAGTCCCTGGGTCTTATCCTTGATTTCACTAGGTAATGCCTTGTTAGAATTCTTGTTAATGTCAGACGTAATCTAGCTGAGCAGTCAGTCTGGTGCAGACGATGATTACGGTGGCATTTTTTATGTTTCAAACCCTAAGCACATAATTTTGCACTTTTTAAAGTTATCATTTTTAAATTAGAGGTCACTTCACCCATCGCAGTCTAATGTATAAAAAAAAAATACCAGTATGGCACATTGGCATATTTTTTTCTGTTTAATTTATCAAGGGAGAATATCACCTTTTTCAAATGCATGAGCTAATTTTTATAGAGACTCCCATTCAGAGACAAGCACTGTATTTCATTCATTTATTCATTTGGTTCAGTGATTCTTCATTCATTCAACAAAGACACAGGGACTGTGTATCTCGCACTATCTTAGGTGCTATTTAGAGAAACTAGATGCAACTATGTGGTTTTTCCTATAAATGATTTCACAACCTTGCACCGTGTAATTTGAGCTCTAATTAAGGATTTCACAAAGGGCACAGAGATCAGACAAGGAGGATGCCTAAGTCTCCTTGGAGGCATCGGGACCCGACGCTTGGAGACTGAAGTTTGAGAAGGCAGAGAAGCAAGAAAGATCATTCCAGACAGAATGAACGTAAGACAATATATTTCTAACCTGTATCAAATATGTCTGCATAGGAGTGAAAAAGCCCCTGTATGTGGTAGGTAAACACAGGTAAATCTCCCTGCATTTAGAGATGTTTGAGCAAAGTCGGCCTGTCAATCTATCAGGTGTACTGGAAAGGAGAGGGGGTTGTGCTATATGTCTCTGTAATCATTTGAAATCTTGAGGTTTTAGATAGAGCTGGATAGGCGTGCAACTTACTCCAAATAATTAATGGGAGCAAAACCAGAGACTGCATAGGAATCGGGGCTGAGGAGAAAAAGCAGCAGGCAAAGCTGAGGAAATTGTGCTGAGGGTCTGAGAGGTGAGGTCAGATGGCAATCAGAAAAACGAGCCACAGAGCCAGCACCAGCAGGTTCTAGGAAGCTCTTGCTCTCGGGGTGAGAAGTTCCGGACCAAGACAATAGAGACGTGCAGACGTAGAGAGCCCCGTGTCTATGTGGCACGACTGCATTTTGTTTGTTTGGTGACTGGTCACGTGGCTGAAAGGCATCCAGAGTGATTGTACATCCGGCTCTCCAGAACTTACGGAGGTGAGCGGCGTGGGGACGTGGGACTCTGGACCGGACACGAGTAAAACAGGAAAAATGCCCAACCCGGATCATCATTTCCTTATCATAACACCTCCCAGGAGACACTCACGTCCAGGAAGTCCCAGTGGCATGGAGTCACAGTGAGGTTTGTGCACATTCTCTGCAGTTCTGTACTCACCGCGCTTCGTCTTCAAAGCGGTCCTGAGAAACGGGCGAGGAGTGGCCCACGGCAGGTGTGCCTCATCCAAAGTCCTGCATAAAATTCGTTTTTGAACATCCAGAAGTCAGCTTCGGCCCTGGCACTTGCTATGCCTGCCTTCTTGATCTCAGCTAATTCATCTGTCAAATGGGGATAATCATTCTAAATCCAATTACCTCAAAGATTTGCTGTGAAGCTCCAGGGAGTTAATGCAGGTAAAAGTTGCACAGGACATAAAAGGTTCACCCAAGGTAGTTAATGGGGTCATAGGTGATGGTGAGGGAGCAGAAGGCAAGCTGACAGGCCACAGACACCGCCCCCCACCCCTGCAATCAGGTGAAATATATATGATATTCCTCAGGCACCCCTGGCTGCCCAAGAACAAAGGAAGGGAAATAAACAAATGGTTAACTGATAGAGATCACAGTCCCGCAGGACAGAGGTCTCCATCACCCCTGCATGGTGATGTGGGGAACAAAGGCAGAAGGAAATGGCAGATAGAAATAAATTTCCTTATAACCTGCAGCCAGTGACAGATACTGGAGGCCGGCAGAGTAAAACATTTCTCCAGGAACTCCTTACTGCTAATGCTTTGCTAGAGGGAAAATCAACCTCAGCTTGACAATAGCTAGGACTCCAGTATCCTGGGAATCTTCTCTAGCATGTGAAGATCTCACTGGAGACTTCCCCTGGACTTTCTTTACCTTGCCCCCAACCCCATGGTATAAAACCAGTCTCTCCTCATGGTCCCGGGGCAGCTCTTCCTGCCCACGCGTCCTGTCCCTGTGCTTCAATAAAATCGCCTTTTTGCCCCAAAGACATCTTCAAGAATTCTTTCTTGGCCATCAGCTCTGGACCCCATGAACCCCATGGTCACCCTCAAATCCTCATCAGGTGATGGAAAAGGAGGAGGAGGAGGGGAAGGGGGAAAAAGGAAGGAAAGGAGTCAGACTTTAGGAATATCTTTCAACTTTTTGTTCCACGATCAACATCTCAAATTTCTCATATATTCTGTTCTGTTGTCACAGTGTGTTTGTGGCGGTTGACCCACACCCTCCTTCCAATGCAGGATCGCGGGTCTGATCTTTAGCCCATGTTCCCATTATTTTCTTGCGCCTGCATGTATGTGTATATTTCAGTGATGGCAGTTTTCCAATTTTAGAATTTTTATTTGGTTCTTTTTTCGAATCTTTTTGTTTGTTCAGTGGTCCCGTACTCATCCTGCAGACTCAATTATCTGTTTTTTAAATCTCCTTGGATATTTTGAACATAATTGTCATAGAGTTAGATAATATCATCTGAATTTTATGGAAGACAATTTCATTTTTCTTTCTCTCTTTCTCTCTCTCTCTCTCCCTCTCTCTTTCTTTCCTTTTCTGCTAATGTATTGTCATGAGGGCTGGAGTTCAAAGGAAGAAAAGAGGCATCTGATTTGAGAGGTAAGAAAGACTATGTTGATGGGAGAGTGTGTGTGCATGAGAGAGAGAGAGAGAGAGAGCGCACGCGTGCATGTACGCTTAATAAAAAGACAACCATTACTGTTAGCCTCAC
The DNA here is from genome assembly GCF_016509475.1 of Prionailurus bengalensis. Classification (NCBI taxonomy): domain Eukaryota; kingdom Metazoa; phylum Chordata; class Mammalia; order Carnivora; family Felidae; genus Prionailurus; species Prionailurus bengalensis. Next base: position 77,213,248 of record NC_057353.1, on the reverse strand, counting down.
TGTCAAGAGCACTTCGTGTTGTTAGGACAGACGATGCTAAGCATTTTAGTTGCAATAGCTCATTTGTCTCTCACACTCAGTGAGCAATAAACCCAACCCTGACTTAAATGTGAAGACGCAAAGGAGAGAGAGGAGTGAAGTAACTTCTTCGAGTCCAGTGAATGGTTGAGATTTGAACTCAAAGACATCGTTCCCAATTACACTTTCTTCATCGTTAAGCTTTGGGTCTGACTTTAACCAACAGAACGTCTCTGAAATGCTCCCCCCAGGCCCTCAGAAGTACGAGAAGAGAGAAGTTATCTATTTTAATGACGATTATGGGATTTCATTTAGCCACGCTATTTTTATTTTGAGAACATACAGGCAGGTCTTGGAGAACCTGTTACTGCTTCTTGGCTCTACAATCCACTCTCTTGTCAACTTTTACATTTGCACGTGCAAAGGGGAGATCTGGGGGAGGTGAACAGAACATGTGACTCTTCCCTACAGCATCGGTGGGCCGAGAAAAAGTCGGGAAATTTCCTTGATCCTGAAGCTGAAATTCCATATGATCAGACACACATAGGGCTTTCACACTCTAGACTAAATTAGAAGAATCCGATAGACTTAAGTTTATTTTTTTTTAATTTTTTTTTTCAACGTTTATTTATTTTTGGGACAGAGAGAGACAGAGCATGAACGGGGGAGGGGCAGAGAGAGAGGGAGACACTGAATCGGAAACAGCCTCCAGGCTCTGAGCCGTCAGCCCAGAGCCCGACGCGGGGCTCAAACTCATGGACCGCGAGATCGTGACCTGGCTGAAGTCGGACACTTAACCGACTGCGCCACCCAGGCGCCCCGACTTAAGTTTATTTTTAAAAATTATACATGCTGACAAAATAGTTGGTTTGAACTTTCGGATGATCGCGTGGTCCCCGGAAGAGGACAGTGCACAGCTGAACACATCTGCAGAGGCCGCCGTAAAGCCCGGTGGGCTCTCGTAGGAGGGGAAGTGCTGCGGTGGTTTCTGGATGGGGCCCCCTGAAGCAGAGACCCTACGACAGCAGGTTGCTGCTGGTAAACTGTTGAGATCACTATCAGAAGAGTGTTTCCAGGAAAAGAAAAAAAAATAGCTTGGCATCTTAGCGACCCTCAGGGATATGAGTGGGCACTTATGTCCCTGACTTTGTGATTCACTTGAAGTGTCCGTTTCTTGATGTTTAAAATACACGCCATGAAACGGGCTGGTGTATGATGCTTCTTCCAGCTCAAACATACTGTGAGTGTAGAATGCCACGCTTGTGTGTCTGGAGGTATATTTCAGCGGCTCTCAAGTGAGATCGTCTGAGGTGGTCGTGAAATTATTAAGGGGGATCCTGGAGCTCCTTTCAATAATTTGAAAGGCAAAATGTGAAGGAAAAATTCAATAAAAATGGAGAGGGAGGCAAACCAGAAGAGACTCTTAAAAACAGAGAACAAACTGAGGGTTGCTGGAGGGGAGGTAGGTGGGGGATGGGCTAAGTGGGCGATGGGCATTAAGGAGGGCACTTGTGATGAGCACTGGGTGTTGTGCGTAAGTGATGAATCACTAAATTCTACAACTGAAGCCAAGACTACACTATGTGTTAACTAACTTGAATTTAAATAAATAAATTAAAAATATATTTAAAAAATTAAAAGCCAAAGGGAAATCATATGTGATATTGAAAAATCCCTAAATAAGATGTTGGTGATTTATATGATCGCAATTATTAATAATTACTACTAATGATCTCAATCTGTTGTGGTAAATAAGTCCAACCCCCTTCTGCTGGTCTAGGGATCCAGTAAATAGAAAATATGTTTGATTAATAAAAAAAAATATGGACTTAAAACATCATTAACTTAAAAAAGGGGTTAGTTTTTGTACTGTGTGTATTTGTTTTCAATAAGGGGAACACTCAGTTCTGGTAAATGTGGGATAACTATGCCATTGTTACCGTACATTTCTTTTAGAAAATTATCTTGTACTTGCAAAGTCATGCTAGGATTTATTCTGACAATCTTATTTCTGAGTGTCTATGTAAAGAAAATAATATAAAAGGAAAGTCTCTTTACACAGGGAATGTTTACTTTGTCTACAGCATTGTAAATGGTATCAAACCCTAAGAGCAGCATTAATGACCAAGAGGGCCCTCTTGAAACTGATTCAGCCGCTATATTGTGTTGCAAATGTTAATTAGAAACAGTCTATAGAGATAATGGAAATAAGTCTGCTATAATGTTTACAATTGAAAAGTAGATAAAATTGCATGAGCATTTTGTTTATAACTATGCAAAATATACATAGAGAATGGACTGGAAGAGAAACCGAAACACAGTTTTTTTCAATTAGTGTAAATATTAAAATATGCACCTTGAATATGCATGTACATATAGAATGGACCGGAAAGGAAAATTCAGATCTGAAGCTAGTTTTTTCTATTTATTTGGGAATTAGTAGCAGCATTGTTGCTTTTAGTGTTCTTTTTTTCTCAATTTTTTTTCTTTTAATTAAAAATAAATAATCTTTATTTTTGAGAGAGAGAGACAGAGTGCGAGCAGGGTGGGGGCGGGGGGGGGGTGGTGCGGACACAGAACCTGAGGCAGGCTCCAGGCTCTGAGCTGTCAGTACAGAGCTCGACGTGGGGCTTGAACTCACGAACCACAAGATCATGACCTGAGCCGAAGTCGGATGCTCAGTTGACTGAGCCACCCAGGCACCCCAATGGCATTGTTGCTTTTAATTAGTGTGAGGGTAAGTGTGATTTTCTGCATTAGTGTGAGTTTTTTTTATTAGTGTATGCACTTCTATTTTTTCAAATGTTTGCAATGCCCTTACATTAGTTTTACAGGTAAAATATTAAAACAAGAATGGGACGCCTGGGTGCTCAGTCGGTTGAGCATCCAACTCTTGGTTTTGGCTCAGGTCATGATCTCACGGTTCGTCCGTTCGAGCCCTGTGTCTGTTTCTATGCTGTCAAGGTGGAGCCTGCTTGGGATGCTTTCTCCTTGTTTCCTTCTCTCTCTGCCCCTCTCCTGCTCTCACACACACATACTCTCTCTCTCCAAATAAATAAGCACAAAAATGATTAAAGTAAGGAAGGATGAAAAAGAAGTTTAATTTATGAATATATTTTGGTTAGCGAGAGATAGTCAACCATGAAAACTTTTTGAGGGAAGACAATAGAAAATAGGATGCAGGAAAGGTGGACAGAGTAGGTTTGTTGTGTCCTGGAACCTCTATAATTGACGTAACTTGATAATTGACAAAAGCTTTCCAATCGAGTCCAGCACCATGCCTGGCTCACGGATAGGGCTTGGTATTTGCTAAATGAACGTTCGAGGCCACCACCAGTGAAACCCTTGGCAGAGGGGAGACCTGAATCACAGGAGTGAAGGACATACCTGGACCCACAGAACAGATCACTGTGGGCACGCTAGGCGGAAATTGAACTTCCCACATCCTTCCGCAACGTGTCCCTTGCGCTAACTACACCCCACCTTCTGCAAAGGTATTTTTTCCTGTAGTGACATTTTCATGGAGAAAATTTCAACCATTCCAGAAAAAGACCTTCATTAAAGTTTAATATTCTCCTCCAGGTGAGAACACTTGGTGCTTCAAACCTCATGATGGTTTTTAATTACAAACGATGAACTGCCCTTTCAAATTATGGCAACAAAAGTTGATTTTACTAGTGTCAAAGTTTATTACCAACTCTTAAAGTTCTGTGGTTTTTTTTTTTTTTTTGCCACCACTTCCAAAGCAGGGCAGTAGTCACTGTGGAAAGGTCAAGATGGAAAGAGATTCGAGGAACTAATAACCATTGAGCTGTGTTTTTCCTTCTCAAGTGATTAAAATGAGAAAATAACCCCAAACTGTATCAGCTGCTTCCTGGTTCTGTGTTTCGGCCTCTGTTCCTCCCCCAGGTGAATCCACAGGATTGCTTCCTACCGGCATGATCCAAAATGTCCTAGAGGACCAACATGGCAGACTTAGGTGACCTCCTTGGGTCATTACTGGGATCAAGTTCCCTTTTAGTCTTGTTTGGTCCGTCTTGTTTCATCCAAAGATCTCCAACCTGGCTTTTATTCATTAATTCCTTCCCTTATTCCAAATCATGATCCTTAAACTGTGCATGGTGAAAGCAAGCACATCAGCCCTTAAAAGAATTGAGGCGGGGCACCTGGGTGGCACAGTTCGTTATGCGTCTGACTTCGGCTCAGGTCATGATCTCACCCCTGGTGAGTTCGAGCCCCACGTCGGGCTCTGTGCTGACAGCTCAGAGCCTGGAGCCCGCTTCAGGTTCTGGGTCTCCCTCTCTCTCTGCCCCTTCCCCACCCATGCTCTGAATGAATAAATGTTAAAAAATTAAAAAAAAAAAAAAAAAGAATTGAGGCTAGTGCAGTGTTTCCTAGCCTTTTTCCTTAGTATCACCACCTTAAGGAGATGTTTGGTATATATTCTTTTTCCTTAAGCTAACCACCATGCATATGACTGTGGCCCTCTGGAGGGCCACCCATCATTATAATATCTAGGATCTTTTTTGTCCAAAGGGAACTAATTTTCACCACTGCATGACATCACCTCTGTTGAGAATGGATATTCTAGTTCCACACTTGGTCGGGAAGTAGTTATCTGACATGTGCTCTGGAGAAGGGCCACGGGGCTGCTACAGAAGCAATGAATCCATATCCTGGATTTGGAGACGTCAGGTAAGGCTTCTAGAGGAGGCTTGGGAAGGGGTCCTGGAGTGAGTCTGAGAGGTGACAGAGAAGAGGCAAAACAACTACCTGTGCCAGTGGCGGGTTTACGAGCTAGCTCCCTGCGGATGAGCGTGCTGTGATCGTGGGCTCCCTCACTAGATGTTTCCATCAGGCTCTCGGCTTTGAAGATACAATGCTTTCATTATGCACCCTTGGCTTTAAACATGGTTGGGAAAAAACAAAATGAAAGAAACAAACTTCTTGAGACATCCAAGCAAATTTTCCTGTATTATCTCCCTCCTACCTGTTGCAAATCCAACTGAGTGTCAACTTCAATCCACTTTCTCATTTACTCTTTGGGGGTCACTGGTGTTCAAGCTATTTGTGGCTTCCGCAGAAGAGCTGTCGCCGTCCCAGATGACAGCTTTTAAAATTTCATTCTAGAAGCGGAACGTGTCACTTTTGCGCATGTATCACTGAGCCAACGGAACACATGGATTCCACCATTGCTTTTACCCCATCTGCCACAGGAGGGGCCAAACCCAGGTGGCGGATAGGCTGCACCATAGTATGTCCTGGAAGAGAGACATGGGGTAGAGTCGAAGACAATAGGTTCCCCTAAGGTGACGCACACATTCTTTGCTCACTACTCCGGGCACAGCATAGGTGTGTGGTTCTTCGAATAGTCAAACCTAGGTGTTCTAGTAAGTACTTTTAATCAGGTTATTCCTGTGGGCTTTGGTGTTCTGTGCTACCTCATCCAGATACTTTATATCCCAGATGGATACTTAAAAAAGTCTTGCTCCTGATGAATACTGTCCCTCAGACATCCTGCCAATCAGGTCTTCTCGCTTAGAAGGACATGGGAGAGTGTGAACATCACATCCTCTCTCTGTAAACAGATTTTTTTTTCGTATCATAAGGTCCAAGTTCATTGTCCTGTATCAGCTGTTCATTATCTTGAAATAAATCACATTGAAATGGACAGTTTATGTAAATCACAGTTGCATACTTGAACTAAGGCCACGTTTTAAAAAAAGTGTCAATTTGGGGCGCCTGGGTGGCTCAGTCGGTTGAGTGTCCGACTTCGGCTCGGGTCATGATCTCACAGTTTGTGAGTTCGAGCCCCGCGTCGGGCTCTGTGCTGACAGCTTGGAACCTGGAGCCTGCTTCGGATTCTGTGTCTCCCTCTCTCTCTGGTCCTCCCGGCTCATGCTCTGTCTCTCTCTCTTTGTCAAAAATAAATAAACATTAAAAAAAAAAGAATTAAAAAAAGTATCAATTAACTCTTTGTCATAATACCCATTGCATTCGTATAATGCATTACCATTTACACAATGTTTTCACGTGCATGCTTTTATTAAATTCTCATAATAATCCTATGAAATACACATTTCGAATATCACTGTTTTACAAACAAAAACACCTTCTGGTCCCTGGGACATATTCAAGACAATTATTATGGAGTCACAAGAAAAGAAGGACATTATTTTAACAATAATCCCTATAAAATTCGAAAATAGGATTTTAGATAAATAACCATGGTATTTTCCAAACAAGTGCCAGGCATTGCACTTGGGTGATTGTGAATTAAATAAGATAGACGTAGACCCTGGCCTCATATAATTTACAAGCCAGGGCGCCTGAGTGGCTCAGTCTGTTAAGTGTCTGACTTTAGTTCAGGTCACGATCTAGAGGTTTGGGAGTTCGAGCCCTGCGTCAGGCTCTGTGCTGACAGTTCAGAGCCTGGAGCCTGCTTCTGATTCTGTGTCTCCCTGTCTCTCTCCTCTGCTTGCACTCTGTCTCGGTCCCACTCTCAAAAATAAATAAACTTTAAAAAAGTTTATAAGCCAGCAGACATTTAAACAACTCTAAGTGAAACATTTATAAATTTAATAATTCTTTTATCTTTGCTCATATTTTATTTATTTTTATTGTTTTTTAATTTAAATTCAGGTTAGTTCACATACAATGTAATCTTGGCTTCAAGAATTTAACAATTTAATTCAACAATGATAAAGTAGAAACGTGGGGTGCCATAGAAATGAATTTTAAGGTTCTGACCTGGTCCCGAGTGAGCCAAAAAGATTCCCCTGAAGGATTATTGAGTTTTGAAAGGTCTCTGAAAGTCTGCAGTGTGGATGTGCAGAGTCGGGTGGTGAGAATATATCTTCAAGTGTCAGAAACGATACACAGAAGGGTCTGCAAATAGAAACAGTGTGGCACATGGGGAAAAGGGAAGGAAAGTCAATGTCGCCCAGGGCAGGCTATGGTCAGGAGAGGAGCAGTACCGGCTGGTGTTGGTGAGGCCGGCAGGGCCCTGGTCCAGCCCGCTGTGTAGACCAAAGCTAAGAGTGTCGGCCATTTCCTTAAGACCATAGGAGAGCATTTCAAGCAAGGGAATTGCGCGCTGAATTTTGCGTTTTCATGAGCTCACTCTTGCGCTAGTGAAGAAACCGAGAGGAGAGGAACGAAACTAAATCCCTGATGGCGAGGTTGGAGTCCAGGAGCAGAAGAATGGGTCCTTCCCTCGAAGCAAACATATCTGAAACTAGCGGTCAACTCCAACCTCGTGAATACTAACCCTTCTGTCACTGGAATCAGAAGCAGAGCAGCAAAGCAGAGAGCTGTTATCTCAAACCGAGGGATGAACTTCAGACGAGAGAAAACCACTGGTCCTGAGGTTCTTCGATACTATGGTGTGGGCACACAGAGAAGGCTGATTTGCTTGATTCCCCCTCTTACTCGGGGCACCTATAAGGAAAGACTTGTATTAATCATGCTTTTCTATTTTCTGTATTTCTGATGCTCTTACCTGCAGGCCTGGCCGACCCTGGAGAGACTGCCCCTCCCAGGGCTGTTACCCTTAGAGACAGTAAGCGACTTCTGTGTGCAAGACTTCCAATATGCTAACTATGCAATCCAGAACCCACATCCCGACCACCTCCTCCACTGGGCTCTTATACTCTGGGCCACTAGTTACCTGCCCTAACCATCCTAGGGCCAGGTACCAGACTGTTGTTTTAAAGACGGTTGGCCCCGGATCTGTTGGCCTCACCGTACCTGAAACTATATTGAAATGTACATGTCAAAACAAGCCTACAATAAAGCCTTTGAGGCAAAGCCCAACTTTTGGAGAAAGAGCGTCTAACATTTACGGAGGGCTTGCTTGCTAGGAGCTGGGCATCGTCCTGCACACTTTACCTGCATTAACTCCGTTAATCCTCACAACACCCTACGATTTAGCGGCACTGTCCTGACCCCATTTTACAGATGGAAATGTTGAGGCACAGCGAGGCGAAGTGACTCTCCTCGTGTCATGTAGCTTGTAAGGGGCAGAGCCGGGCTCCGGGCCCAATACCGTCTGACTCCGGAGCCCCCACTCATGCCCCTCTGCTGACAAGACAACCAATTCTGGGAAACGTGGAGGTAGGGAGTAAAGACGTTTCTCTAGGGAATCAAGTGCACTTGAGAGAGACAAGGCAGCCCTGAGCGATTCCGAACGATGGGGCCAGAGTGAGAAAATGGGAAACCAGGCGCCATAAGCGCACTTTCCTAAACTCAGAGAGAAAAATTGTGCCACAGCAATGGAGACATAGTTGAATTTTCCTTGAATAGGTATCAAGGCCAATACGGTCACTCTCAGAGGCCACGTTTGCCTCTTGGCCAGTTCTAATTATCGGCATTGATGCTTTCTATAGGCAATTATCCAGGCTCAGGGAGCTGCCTCAGTCAATAATTGGAGAGCAGGGAGCCCTGGAAGGGTTATTCACACAGACGTACTTACCGAACACCCTTGCTCCAACTTGCAGTCTGCATGGCCTGAGTGGGAACAATAAGGCCTCCGCAAAGCTGGCCCAGGGCTGTTGAGCAAATTGCAGAGCTGATCTCTCTGCATTAAGAGAAGCCCATTAGCACAACAGAGCTTTTGTAGCTGTCAAAATCGCTAGGTGCCTGGCCAAGCCTGCGTGCTCTTCCGCTCAGTCTGGCTGTCAGGGATCCGCTGCGCCTCTGCGATGGGTCAAAGCGGAGTCGCAGTGCACCCGTTCTGACTTCCTAGGCAGGGAGGCCTCACCCAGCAACGGCAAACGCCGGTTTTCCTCTACTCACACCCAACGTGTAGGGTGTTTTCCTCACGCGGAGCAATTCTGACACTAACTGCCGGGAGTTAGCACGGTCCCCGGAAGCTGAGGGCTCCGTCCCCCAAGACTAGATGGCCCCTGCCTTCAGCCACCAATCACAGGTCTCAGTTTGTCACCTGCGTTTCTGACCGATGGGCCAGGAAGCGGGGGTTCCCACAACCCCTCCTCTGGCTCGATAGTTTGCTAGAATGTCTCACAACACCCAGGGAAACACTTTACTTACTGCTGATGACTGATTACAAAGGATATAACCCAAGAGCAGCCAAATGGAAGATGTGCATAGGTACGTGGGAAGGGGTGTAGGCCTTCCATGTTCTCTCTGGGTGGGTCCCTTTCCCAGAACCTCAAGGTATCCATCAACTCAAAAGCTCTCCAAACCACGTTAGTAAGGGTTTTTATGGAGGCTTCAATACCTAGATATGACTGATGAAGCCATTAGTCATTGGTGATTAGGTCAACCCCACCCTGTCCCTTCCCCCAGTGGGGATGGGACTGAATTGTCCAACCCTCTCATCGCCTCTAAGCAAATGGCTGGTTCCCATGGCAACCAGCCCCTCATCCATAGGGCCTTTCCAAAAGTCCCCTTATTAACATAAACTTGGTGGGGTTGAAAGGGGCTTGTCAGAAAGAACAACAACAACAACAAAATGCTCTTTTACCTTCTATCACTCAGCGCTATCTCAGATACTTGAAAGGAAGACCAAAATGTATATTTTTATTATATCACAACAGTACACAGGATCAGGGGCACCTAGTTGGAATGATTCAATTGCTTTTTAACACCTCTTTGGTGAGTTATTAGACTATCCCTGAAAATGTACTACACAGGAGAGATACCTGGAATAAAAATCAGTATGGCCTGCGGACTGGCCAGTCATTATCGGTACGGTCCATAAACAAGGCCTGAAATCAGGCCTGGGAGGGGCACAGGGGAGACCCTTATACATATCATCCGCTCTGTGTCAGTGCAAAATGGCCGGTGGGCAGTTGAAGGACATGACAGCACCATGGGCTCCCTAGTCTGGGGACTTGTGTCCGCGAGGGATCTCTCAGGTATGAGTCCCTAGGCTGTGTCTCCTTAGTGCTTCTTCCAGAATGTGCTTTAAATGCTCTCTCCTCCCATCAGCACCTTCCCACAAACAGCCCACGCTCCTCCTCCAAAGCCAGAAAACGAGCCTTCCCCACGGCATATCGCCTCCCAATCCGGCCTTTCTCCCACCCAGTATCCACTTTTCCCAGCTCTGTCTCTCTGGATACAGGGAACTTCCGTGGCCTGTTCTCATTGTCGGGAAACACACCCAAGGCATCCACAGCGTCGCTCTGTGGTCTCTTCCTCTCATCCTCTCTGCCATTTCTGTCTTCATCCCTGTCCTCCCACTTTGCTGTTGCAAGACACTTCCCAAGGAGCCAGCTCCTTCCTCCCTCTGCCCGATCCTCTCGTCCTTGTTCATCTGCGAGTTGGTTTCTCTCCCCTGCGCAAGCTGCGCCTTGGTGGCGGCGAATAAAGACGCGTCGCTTTCAGCAGCACTGAAATAGACACTGTGTTCCTGACGCTTTTGAGAAGAGAAGGTGGGTTGGCACCCAAACATTCCCGGGGCATCGTGACTGTGGAAGCTGCATCTTTTTGCGGAGGAAACCAAGCCAAATACCCTTTCTGCTTGCCTTTTTAATTTGGCGTCCCTAAGAAAGATTAATTGGAGCACACAATTCCTGAAGAGTAGGTAAAGAATGACATTTTAATAAAGTAAGATCGTGGGCGTCAAGCACGGCTGCTGAGGATTGACAGGCAGAATGAGATGATTCTCTGCTGGACAACTTAATTGTATGTTTGCTTGTCTCCCGCATTTTCCACTGTGGCATCCTGGGAACTTGTGCCTGGAACCCAAAACAAGTTCGTGCACCTTTTCATTCTTCCCTGCGCCCCGGTGACACGGCTCTGTCACACACACAGAGCGATCCTAGTATTTAACAAGCACACATTAACATTAATTTTGTCTCCTTCAAATTACTTTCTGACAAAATAAATAAATAAATACAAATAACTCCGCTCAAACCCCATGGGCTATTCTCTCTTTAGGAACCGGCTCTGTAATTCAGTGTTTCCACCCCAGCTTTAACTGCTTAACTGGAGTTCAGTAAATGAATTCAGAACCAATTCAAGCATCTCACAGGAAATGAGGTTTTGTCATTCCGCAGTTATATCATGTTTAATTCCGATGATGTTTTCCAGTGTAATAAGATCATTTTATTCAAGATCTAACTCTATCAACTTTTTTTTTTCCTTAAGCACACATATTCCTTCCAAGATTGACAGATTGAAGATATCCTACCACTGATGAAATTTAAACGAAAACGATGTGGAATGTTAAAACACTTCGAAGATAACAACAGAGCTGCGAAGGGTCACAATTTAAGTGAGACATCCAGCGTCGAGTCAGTAAGTCCTTGAATGTTTAATTGGAAGACGCCAACCATCATCTCATGATGTTGACAGTAGTCAATCCTGAATCAAGTCCAGGGCCTTGAAAAGTAGAAGGATTAATTGATCCGAACTTTGGTTTTCTGAAGTATGAAGTGGGGATAATCATGCACAGAAGGTAGCGTTCTCGTGAGAATCAGAGACAGTGTGAAGCTGCATCAGTCAGAGTCCAGGCAGGAAAATAAGACCACACTGAATATTTCAAATGGAAAGATCAAGTCCCCGGGACTGGTTGTACAAGTGCTGGAAAGCAGATAGGGCAAAAATGAAAATTAGCCACTGCCGAAAGCAACGACACCCCATTGAGCCGGAAGAAGGGAAGAGAAGAGAGAATACGCTCCAAGAGACCAGAAGCAAGCGGAGCGGAGCCTTTGAGGACCGCGCCGGAGGAGCTGAGAAGAAAAGGCAAAATCGGAATGTTCTCGGCCTCCAATGCCTGGGGCCGTTTTCCTACCTACTGTCAGGAGGAAGAGAGTGAATTGTTCTAATGGTTGAGACTTAGACGCTGGGACCAGACTGTCTGGATTCAGATCCAACTAAGACACTTACTTCCCCTGTGTCTTTGAACAAGCTTGTAACTTCTTTGCCCTTCATCTTGTACACCCATGAAACGGAGACCGTAATCCCAGCCCATCATAGGGGTCGTTCTAGAGGATTCCGTGAGCCGCGATCTGTACTAAGGGTGATGTATGGAAAGCCCCACATACAGGAAGTGCAGTGCGGGACTTTGCTAATAGTGTAGTAACACTGATTTTAGTGTCATTATGACTACTCTCCTTTAATCTTGGGCCACAAAAAGGTCCCTTCCCACATGGAAAAGTGGAAAAATGTGCATGTTTTCTCCACCAGGCGTTCCTCTCTTTTCTGATGAGCTCTTTGACTATCAGCTCATGAGGGCAAGGATGGCTTCCTTTTCGGCCGCAAAGGTTTACAGCACCGCGCTGGGCATAGCAGAGGGATGCAAAGGAACGTTCACGAGCCGAAGGAAATGGTGACTCCTAATTTCCATTTGGGTAACTGGGTGGGTGGTGGTGTCCGCCTTGGGCCACACTCAGCGTATATAGATGCGAGCTGAAGTTATAAAACTGTAAGATGTTGCCCCAGAGAAATGTGTAGAACGCAGAAATGTATTTAGTTTTGGCGTCTACTCTAGGCCAGGCACCGTTCTGGGTATTGGGGAAACAGTTGTCCATAGGAAGTAGACAAAGTCCCTGGCTCCCCCAGAGCTTACGTCTCGGTGGGGTGCTCTGGCAGTAAACATGACCAAAGAGTAAGTTACATGGAGGTTCAGAACAAAGTGAGTGCTGTGGCAGAGGTAGGAATTTTAAACGTGGTGATCAGGGACAACAGGACATTTGCACAGCCTTGGGAGTAGCGCAAGTGGATATCTGAGAGAAGAACGTTCTGAGAGGACAAGGTAACAAGAGTGAACACCCTGAAAAGAAGCATGTCTAGTGTGTTCTGGAATGAACAGGGAAGCCTGTGTGGTCACAGCAGAGGAAGCAAGAGACAAGTGGCAGAAGAAGTCGGGTAAGGACGGCATGGGGTCATGTGACCTACTATGGGGCCATGGCTTCCTTCTGAGGACTCAACAGAGGAATGCCAGAACCAGATTCACACTTTGAAGGATGACTTTGCCCGTTGAGTTCATGATAGCACTGGGGGCAATGGTGGGCGAAGGGACAGCAGGAGGGGAAGAATCGTGACAATTCAGGCCAGAGACAAAACCTGGCTTGGATCACGGTGGTAGCCGAGGAGGTTGTGAAAAATGGGTCAGATTTGGATAAATACGAGAGCCAGGTTGAACCAACAGGACTTCTGAAGGGATTGGATGTGGGTACTTAAAAAGAAGAAAAGAGGGGCACCTGAGTGCCTCAGTTGCTTAAGCATTTGACTCTTGGTTTCAGCTCAAGTTATGATCTTATGGCTCAGGAGTTCGAGCCCTGCATCGGGCTCTGCACTGACGGTGAAGAGCCTGCCTGGGATCCTTTCTCCCTCCCTCTCTCTCTCTTCCCTTCCCCAACTAAAAATAGAACTTAAAAATAAGAAGAAAAGAAAGGAGCCAAGTATGTCTCAGAAGCTCTGACCCCAACTGCTGAAAGAAGAGAGTTGCCTTGCTTCATGTAAGGGGCAGGTCTATGCAGAAAACTGGGGATTTCCCAGCCAGGAGACATTTTTAAAGGATGGACAAACCAACAAATGCACAAAAAGAGAGAAGTATGAGAAGAAGGAAAAAATAATGAAGTCTATTTCTACAGAGAACAAGAAAGTAAAAGGTAGCCCAGTTCTTTTTTAAAAAAATTTTTTATGTTTATTTATTTTTGAGAGGGACAGAGTGTGAGCTGGGGGAGGGGCAGGGGTGGGGGGAGACACAGAATCCGAAGCAGGCTCCAGGCTCTGAGCTGTCAACACGGAGCCCGACGCGGGGCTTGAACCCATGAACCGTAAGATCACAACCTGAGCTGAAGGAGAAGCTCAACCAACTGAGCCACCCAGGCGCCCCAAAGATACTTCAGTTCTTAAGAGGCAAGATGGAATACTATTAACATTTCTTGAGGTTACACCATGCATCCTGGGGTTTAGATGCTGAATTTGTATCAACTTAAGCAGAATACATTTTTTTTAACAGAGAAGATCCAAGGGTTGGTGGGTGCATAGGTCAGCCTTGAAAATGGCGGGCAGGAGGAAAAACACAAGTGAGGTGAAAAAGAACTTCAAACTTTTTATCCCTCCCAGCAAAGTGGGATGGCGATGTGGCTGGCCCTGACACATACCTCACCTTCTCTGCGTGATGGTGGGAAGTATCTAAACGAGCAGGCGGTGAAAATCTTTACAGGAAAGAAAAAGCTCGAGCCAAGTTCACTGGTTTTCTCTTGCTCCTATAACACATTACCATAAATAAATGGCAGAAACAGCATAGATTCATCCTCTCATAATTCTGGAGCTCAAAAATCCAAACTGGGTTTCTTCGGCTAGAATCAAGGTGTCAGAAGGGCTGTGTTCCTTCTGAAGGATCTAGGGGAGAATCGGTTTCTTTTTTTCCAGCTTCCAGACGTGACCACATGTTTTGGTTCCTGGTTCCTGGCCCCTGGAGATAGACCCAGGTGACTGATAGTGTCGTGCTAACCTCTGATTCCCTGACCTAGCCCTGATTGGAGCAAGGTGCATGCCTGGACTTTGCAAACCACCCTGACCAGTAACTGCCCACTGCCCCCTTCCCTTCCTTCCTTCTTTCTTTGTTATTGAGTTTGAGTTGGTATCTGACACTTAAAGTCCCCAAATTTCTGATTACATTAGTAGGAAACATTGAAAATGAAAATTACCTATGTTTGAAGTTCTTTGATTCCAAGCAGGGATGCAGGGTACTGTAAGCGGGATTTAGTGTCTTAGGTGAACAAGTGAGGGAGGCCGCAGGCTGCTGGGGGAAGGCAAACATTGGGCTTATACCCCTAAGAGTAGACCCAAGGCACTACATGCATGAAAAGGGTGGGCCGGCACAGAGAAATATTATTAACTAGTCGCCACGAATAACGGGTTGAAATATAGCCAGCCAGAGTCCTAGTCAAATCTCTGCTGAAGCAGAAAACCTCTTCCTGGCAGAGTGAAATTAAAACATAGTTAAGGGGAGTTCAACGTGCAGGAGGCAGAATTCATCAGGACGAGATTAGAACACACAAAAGCAAATTCCACCCAAATATCAGATGATTTAGAGGCTCGGTGTGCATAAGCCACATGCCTTTCCCCAGGCAATTTGCAATGAAGGACAATGAGAAATTCATTACTGCCACAGGACAACGTTTAGACTGTCCCATCTGCATCTCCTTTGCTTCGTTGTTCACCCCCACAATCTGCCAAGGGCACCGGAAGGTGGCAGGATGGAAGCCTCTGGGTCTGGGACAAAACCCAGGTGATGAAGCTGAGAGGCTGTTCTGGTTCCTCAGGCAGGTGAGCACGCTCGACCGCATTCCCGAGATCTTGGTTTGTGCAAACTAAGTGTGAGCTCACTAACACAGGATGTGTGGTCGTGAGAGAGGCCAGCATCTGCTCTGACCTCCAGCTTTCCCGTGGCCCTCTAAACACCATCACCATGCAGGTGCTCCGGGCTGGCTTCAGGGGCTCGCGTGAAAGTCCCTCACAGCCCCCCTCCGAAGCATGACCTACAAGACTAAGTCGTCTGCCCTGCCCTTATTAAACTCCCTCCGTCTCTGTACAAAATAAAATGCAAATAAAATCAATGGCAAATAACCCACCTTTCATCACTTCCTCGTTCGCCGCCTACAATCATCTCTGTCCTACTCCCTGGAACGCGCTTCCCTGCATACGGGTGTGGTACGCTCTGTTTGTTACAAGCAGCAATGGCAATCGCTACCAAAATTAGCGTTCTAAGATAATCTCCAAAGAACTGTAAGTATATTAACTCATTTACTTTCATTCTGTTGACACGCAATCTATGGAAGGAACCGGTTTCATTATTTCCATCACCGTTCGCGGCTATATTAGAGCTTGAACGCAAACCAGTATGAAACATTTAAGAAATATATCTAAGATCAGCATTCGTCTGGCTACTGTCTGGCTCCATTCCTTACAAAACAGAACTGAACAAGAAATGGTTCCAAATGAGAAGGCATTATTTGGGGTTTGCATAATTGACATCGTTATCTGTCAGGTGGTTTAAATAAACGCAGCAGCCATTATAAGATCATTAGGAAAGGGATAGCAATGGGTCCAGAAGGCCAATCGGCTGTGTTCTCATCACGGGAGAAGCGGCCATCCTAACAGGGGCCTTGGGGAAAATGTGTTGAAGCAGCTGGAAGAGTTTAATGACCAAATCAAAGGTAAAGAAATGGCTACCTGTGCACCAGTGAATAGGCTCATTTCAGCCTGGTGTGGAGGAGCTTAGAGACACTCTCCCCACCCCACCCCTCCCTTTCCCACTCCTAATGCTTGATCCCACAGCAGCTGAAGCAATCTGAGAGCTCTCAGCAGACAGATATGCAAAGGAGGGTGGAAACAAAGAAGGGAAAACATCCCCGAAGTGAGTAGGCTTAGCTCAGCAGATGCTAGCCTAGCCTGCAATGCCCTCTTGCTACGGACACAGTGGGTTTTAGGGTAAGAGTCTAGTGAGTTTGTCTCCAGAACCCAAACTTGGCCTTGAAAGGGAAGGCGGCTTGAGGAAGAGAAGAACACCGCCTGCTAATTGAAGCAGAATCTAATTTTAAAATCTCCTTTTCAGTAGGCATCTGGATGTTCTGTTTAATGCAACCAATTACCTGGGGTCTATTTCCTGCCCGGCAGCCTATGGAGAGAAGTACTGGAGGAGAAAATGATATAATGAGAACCAGGTCTAGGAGGAGCCTGAGTGCCTTGCACAAAAGCGTCCCACTCTGTAGCAAGGGGCTCCTGACTGCAGCGTATCTCAGATGATAACCTGGGGACTAGGCTGGTCTGAATTAGATGCCAACATCAGGGAAATTTTCCTCTCCCTCCTTTTTTCCCTCTTCAGGGTCATTGGATCTTGCGTGACAAAAATAAAATGTTTTCATCACTTTACATTTTGCAAAGAGCCCCACGCAACCACCTTGGCTGGGTAAGTTAGGTTCACCCCTGCTCTAACGTCCTCCCCACCAAACAATCTTCACCAGTTTGAAACCTTCCTCCCTCCAATTATGAGCATCTATCTTCCAATCCCTGATTTCATTGATCTATCATTACACTGATTTTGAGGTATCATTATACCCAGTTTACTAAGAATTGCAAGGCACAGAGAGGTTAGGGGATTCACCAAAAGGCACACAGTTTGTAATCAAAGTTTACATTTATTAAGGCGCACGATGCACCAGGCATAGGGAAAAGCGCTCTGTAGAGACGAGGCCAACTAAAAACCACCTGCAGCCTCTTGAAGTGGGAATTATTGTCATTTTCAGTTTTGCTCCAAAGACGAGGAACCAGAGTCTGGATGATGAGTCACTTACCCAAACTCACAAAAACAGAAAGAGAGCTGAGTGTAACACAGGAATTGTGGCTCCAGCGCCCCCTTCAGGATCCCATGCTGCACTGCTAGTTCACAAAGACCCGGGTTTGAACGAGGTTCTCTTACTCCAAATGAGAACTCAGCCCATTGAACGGGAAATACATCTATATAAAAACATAATCTTGTTTAATATACAACTGGACAAAGTTAGCGACGTAAATTTATTCAGGGTGTGAATCTCAATACCCCGAAGACTTCCAGTTGCTTTGCTTTGGTTTGGTTTTAGTTGGCGGTTGTGCAAGTTTGGAACTACTGAGGTGCCATTAAACTCATTGGTATAATAAAATCTTAGATGATTTAGAGGTCTCATTGGAAATTTCTGGATCTCTGAGGATAGTAGCTAGACAGAGATGGATAAAAAGAGAAGCAGCCACTCTGTTATTGGCATTACCAAGAGGGGTTTTAGGAAGAACATAAATGTCTAATGGGAATTTGTGAATTTGTTTTCTGTGTGATGTGCGAGGGAAATCTACTCCCACATTCCCCCACGGAAATGTCAGTGAAATTCAGAGTGATTATTATGTTTGATACAAGTATGCTTCCTTTTCTGGAAAATACAAAGAAGTAATGAGCTCTGTATCAAGACTGTTGGGAGCCCATGGGGACAACCAATTTCTCCGTTTACATCATGAGCATAACTGACTTCCAACCCAAAGGAAATAAAAAAAAAAAGAGGCGGCTATGTATAAATACTACACGCATACAACTGATGCTACCAAATTTATGGTGGTCCTTTCCGGTTATTTACCAAGCATTTCTTACTTTGCATTCTAACTGCCTGCTAAGTATTGTAGTTATTTTTTCGTGGTGGGGATCCGAGCATTAAGCAAAACAGAATCCTGATCCACACGGAACTTCCATTTCACTGGGGGAAGATGCTAAACAGAACTCATCTTGGATCCTGACATGCATTGTTGGTATGGTCAAGAATGAGCAAAAGTGGGGAGAAAAGCCTTAGGATGCCCAAGAAGGCTTTTTGAGAGAAGAGTCCTGTGACAATAAGAGGAACAAGCTGGAGGAAAGACCATGTTCAAGGGCATGGGATGAGACTGAGCTTCGTGTAATCAGGAAGAGCAGGGAGGTCAGAGCATCACAGACAAGGGGGACAGCCAGGAAGATACGGGATTGGAATCTCGGGGAGGGCCAGGAGTGGTAGTGTTTTGTAGATCATGATATGGGTGGTTTATACTTTATTCTTATTGTAACTGGCAAGCCATTGGATGGATATTATTTAATAAATACTTTGTGAACAACGGACCAGACATCAGTGTGAATGAAACAGGTAAATAAGTGTGCCAAGTGAACGATGGATTGAAAGAGAAAGACTTGCTAGAGAAGCATGACTTCCCATAGACTTTAGAGGCAGAGTCTACAAGGGTGCTGTTAAGGAATGTCATGCTAATGTCATGCTCTTAACCCGGATGTTGGGTCTGAAGGAAAGCACGTTAAGGAGGATACCAGGGTTTCAGTTGAACACACAAGAAGCTGAATGCTTATGATGCGTCTGCAGGTGGAAACTAAGCTCCCAGGAGCACGTCCTCATGGAAGTGGTATCTACAAGGCTCCATGAAGTCACTCAGCCAGGAGCTGCTGGCTTGTACTCCTGACTTGTGTTGAGACTCTCTGAGATTCCCAACTATTCACAGCTGGCAGCTCAGCCAGAATCATAGAATGGGGTCCATGATGGGAGAGAGAGGCACACAATTCAAGAAATGAGCTAACTAGCAAACCGAGAGCCCCACCGTCACGCGTTTTACGTGTGTCAATGTAACCTCTTGCTCAGCAGGAATAGGAATCTTTTGGCTACCACTCTAGGTGGATAAATAAGCTTAGAAATGGCTCCTTGGGGCACCTGGGTGGCGCAGTCGGTTAAGCGTCCAACTTCAGCCAGGTCACGATCTCGCGGTCCGTGAGTTCGAGCCCCGCGTCAGGCTCTGGGCTGATGGCTCAGAGCCTGGAGCCTGTTTCCGATTCTGTGTCTCCCTCTCTCTCTGCCCCTCCCCCGTTCATGCTCTGTCTCTCTCTGTCCCCCAAATAAATAAACGTTGAAAAAAAAAATTAAAAAAAAAATTAAAAAAAAAGAAATGGCTCCTAAATGAAGGTTATCAGTAAATATACGGTCCCTTATCACAACAGTCTTATGAAGCATCATTGCATCCACTTTACTGAGGGACAGTAAAGTGCATCCTATAGGCAGAACATCATTTTCCATAAAAAAAAATGGCCATAATGGGGCACCTGGGTGGCTCAGTTGGTTAAACATCTGCCTCTTGATCTCCGCTCAGGTCTTGATCTCAGGGTTGTGAGTCCAAGCTCCACATCGGACTTCGGACTCAACGTTGGGTGTGGAGCCTACTTAAAAAAAAAAGTCCCTAACAATTCTAGAATCCCTACATGTGGACAGAGTCAATATGCCTGTGCTTTGTTGCATGTTAGGAGGTATACACAAACACTTATATGTATCCAAATATCTGTCCACACTTTGTTTGAAACTTAGACAGTCTCATCTCATCTGAGTAGGACCACTTTTGTATGTTGTGCTTAATATAAATTATTATTATAATTTAAAACCAAACATATGTATCTTTGGAAGGACAAAATAAAAGCTCTCTTTAAAATAATAAAAAAAAAACCTAAGAGGAAAAAAACAGTTGTTACGATATTAAAAATGTCCCAAACCTAAATGCAGGATCCAGTCTTTGCGAGGCAGTGAGGTGAGAGTCATTATTATCCCAACTTCATAGATAATGGAAACAGAGGCTCTCAGAGGTCAAGCAAAATGCCAAGATCCAGACGTCAAGAAACAGTGACTCCAGAACTCGGATCCTTGTCTCCTGACAGCACACTCTTTATTCTCTTTCTTACCTTGGCACATCACCCGGACCATACGAGATATCTGAAGGACACCCATTAAATACATGCATAAGGAAATCATGTATGCTCTCTTATAAAATTTGGAACAGAGCAAAGACATTCTGCTTGGCTTAATGTATCTAAAATATATACTTCCTAAAGATCATGGAAACGTCTGTTTTCCTCTCCTTCATCTATCAACACACATTTTGGCTGGTTTGATAGAAATCTTTCCTGTCCGAAGAGCCAGGCAACCTTTCCACACATGTGCCACTGTTGGCAAGATTTGATGTTTGTCCTTGAACCCCATGCTGGGTTTTAATTTGAGGACGATGGGCTCCAGAATTATTCTCTTTCTCTAGGCAGAATCCATTTCCTATAAAAGCAGATAAGTGAGCATTTTGCTTCACAAGAATAGACATGGAAGGAGGTCCTAGGAGAAACCTATATTACTCTACTCATTAAATTTTTCAGGCCATTTAGGATACTTGCGGAGGTTTTGGGCTGCAGGACATTTTCTCTGTCACATTTTGTTTTTCAGTTCAGTTCTACACAGAACAAAAGCTGATTGAATGCACACATTGTGTATACCGTGTTATACTAGACTCGGGTTGGGATGGAAAAGTAAATAAGATATGGTCACTGTCAACCAGGGACTCACCGTCTGGGCAGAAGCAGGGAAGGTTCCGAGAGATGCTCAGGAGACACGTGACAAGACAGGTAAGTGAGAAGAGTTTGCAACCTGTAAACTCTGGTGGAAGAACAGAGGAGCCCTCAGTCATTCTGTGGCCTGGAAGCAGGGCAGTTAGGTTAGTCATTGAAGCGAGTATACTGGCCAGTGACAGAGGTAAGAAAGACATTACAGGGGCAGAGGTAAGAAAGACATTACAGGGGCAGAGGAGAGTTAGCAAGGCCGTGAAGTCAACAAATGCAGGTACAATGAGAGACACTGAGAGATGCCATGTAATTGTGGCATCGCTGTGCACAGGGAACATACTGGATGAATTGGAGGGCCAGGTCAGGGTCATTCAAGAGCCATGAATGTCCTGCTAATGTTTGCTTCCCGTTAACTCCTTACCACATCTACAGGGACTTGCACACGGTCCATACTTACAAATGTGTTAAATATACAACGAAATGCTAGCACTTAGGGATACAAAGACGAGTAAGATATGTTCTAGATTATTACCATTCTCAACGCCTGGTAAAGGAGATGAGTCTTAGAGGCAGAGATGTGGCCCAGGAAAGAAACTAATGCTCTGAATGATTTTGCAAGCCACACTAAGAGATTTTGACATTCAGGCGACAAGAGCCTATTTAAATGTCTCTTTTCTTATCAAATAGGGGAGGTGGTCTTAAATATGGAAGATTCAATTAAGTCTGGCAAATGTGTCTTTCATTGATTGTCTCCTGAATGAGGGGGACTTGGTTGTAGCCAAAGAAAGAACAGCATAATGGGATTGGGAAACTGCCTTATGGTTAATTGATGTTTCAACACGGGGAAGCAGATGAATATTTGAAGAACACCAGGATGTGAGCTTCTACATGAGGCAGAGCTCTTGTTGGTTCCCTGCATGTGCCCAATTTACACTCTCAAATGCTCATCCTGCCATTTTTAGAAAAGGCGGCTTAAAGAGATACTTCCTCATCTGTTTGACTCTAGCTTCTCTACAATTAGACATGAAATGTGCTCTGTACTACTCTCCGCTTATTCCTACCTTCCAGAATCTATCAAAGGAACTGCATGGATGATTGAGATAATAATGCGGTGTCTTGGGGCGCCTGGGTTGCTCAGTCGATTAAACGTCCGACTTCAGCTCAGGTCATGATCTCACGGTCCGTGAGTTCGAGCCCTGCGTCGGGCTCTGTGCTGACCGCTCGGAGCCTGGAGCCTGCTTCCGATTCTGTGTCTCCCTCTCTCTCTGACCCTCCCCCGTTCATGCTCTCTCTCTCTGTCTCAAAAATAAATAAACATTAAAAAAATAAATAAATAACGCAGTGTCTTATAATGTGCCCAAAAGTTCTAGAACTGTGTTTGGCCCCACGAAGCACCAGCTGTGTGAGTGAGGGAAGGCCACTTCATATCTTGGTTTCTTCATAGCTACAACTGAAATGTAAATTTTATGTGAATTTATTGAACTCATTTTGTAAAGTATAAAATATGAGTTCTTTTTAAAAAATGGTTTCAATGCTTATTTATTTTTGAGAGAGACAGAGAGAGAGAGAGAGAGCAAGAGCACGAGTGGGGGAGGGGCAGAGAGAGAAGGAGACACAGAATCCAAAGCAGGCTCCAGGCTCCGAGCTGTCAGCATGTAGGGCTCAAACTCACGAACAGCGAGATCATGACCTGAGCCGATGTCTGATGTTCAACCTACTGAGCCACGCTGCCGCCCCTAAAATATGACTCCTTGAGCAGAGTTTACGAATTCCAAGTGGATTGGATATTCCATACAGATATACGTGCTTTTGGAGTAGATAAAGGTCTGAGATCAAATGATACATATTGTGTGTATTTAACTGAGTACAGTTTTGGGTCTGGTTTCTGTCTCCGTGCAGGCTTTAAAGCCTTTGATAGATTCTCAAAGCATTCCTAACCTAAAGAAAACTAAGCCTCCCTGCTGCAAAATGGTAAGAGATGTAGGGGATTGAGGGGGGTTCTATTAGGATCATTTACTTTGGTTACTAAAAGGGGAAAAGCTGGGTCATTCAAAGTAGCCTTTGGAATTCCTTGATTTATTGGTCGGTTTTCCCTACTTGCTCTGTACTCAGACGTCATGGACAGAAAATTGTTCAGGGGAGTAGTTACTTAGGAAGGCGGGATCGAATTTGGATAACTCCATAGATTATGAGTCATGTTGCCAACTAGGGAACCACAGAGCACTTCAGTGCCTCCTCTTTTATTCATTTCTATCTATCCTTGTTGTATTCGCCGGCAGTCACGATATCTTAGATTCTTTGTAATCTTTTCAGAGCAGCGTCTTAACTATTACTCCAAGAGCTTTGGGGGCTAATCATCTTATAAAGATGAACTCGGCAATCCAGCAAAAACAGCTAGTTGGGCTGTTTATTTCTGTCCCTCAAATGAGCTGATTATGAATTCCTTGGATGAGTCGCTAAGTTGCAGTGACTCTCAGGTTTTCCCATATGTGAGATAAAGTGGACGAAATTCCTGTTTTGATCCGTTCTTGAGCAGCAAATCAGCTTCTGCCATATTTCTACGCCTGCCGCCTGAGCTCATTCGGTGTTCTCTTTGTTGCTGTCCATTATGTTTTCTCAGGCTGCGCTACAGATCTGTTTTCTCCACCTATTGAACCCCCCGTCCTCAAAACGTAAGTCAAATGCTTCCCATATTTTTCCATTCACAACACTTTGTTCTTTTGCTGAATTCTACTTAGCATGTAAATGTTACCTCGTTAGCACAGTCTGTTACATGGCAAGAACTCAATATATCGTTATGTACATCTGCACCTTAATGTTGAAAGGAAATCAGCCTAGATATGCCTCTATTCCAAGATGCAGAAACAGACCCAAAGCGCTTCGTGATTCACGTTTGTTCGTAAAAGAGCAAAGCCCAGAACCTGTGTCTCCTAAAATTAGCAAGCCATATCAGGAGACAGGTGTACCGTGACCTAGCCACCAATCGTAGAGAAGAAAGTGCAGAATTGCATTAGTGAACTTGATGTTTGGAAAGCTAACCCAGCTGTGTGTAGCAATGCCTCTATCAGGTGGACCAACCTGGGGGTAAGGTCCCAGCGCATATGGAGGTGGGGGGGAGAAGCTTAGAGGCCCAAATCCAGCAAGATAACAAAGAATTGTTCAGGGAAGAAGACAGCTCCAAAAGCCAGGTCAACAAGGGAAGAAAGAAAAGACAGAAATAGAAAGCATTAGCAGAGAAAAACATGGATGACGGTTCGGGTCCCAGACCCTCCCTTAGGTGCTGGGTGATCATGAGCACTTTGCTTTATGTCTTTAAGCCTCCGTTGTCATGTCTGTAAGACAGAGATAGACATATATACGTCAGCATGTGACTTTCAGAATTACTATAATAAATGTAATTCCAAAGCCCAAAGTCTCACGCAAAGGATGTGATCAACCAATGGCTATCGTCATCTTATTATTTTTCCGTAACCCTTGAAATAATGGATTCAATGGGTAGTGCCATTAACATTTAGCTCCATTTAGTACCAGACGGTGGGGTTGAATTGCTGGTGGTTTCTCATCCAGGTTAAACTTCCCCCATGAGCTGGAATAAACCTGGGTGGCATACAGGTGCCTGGGTTAGTCCATCAGTAGACACAATCGTCAGGGTGGAGACACCGGGACGGCCAGAGAGATGCATCGAGTCCTGTTCCGGTCTAGGCCTTGTTCGGCTATATCACACAAACTATGTTGTGAGGTCTTGATCTCCATGGTAACCTTCCCCCTCCCCACACACAAATACACCAACATCTGGGATTCTTATTTTAGGCAAGAGCTATTTTTTTTCTCTCTTTTTCATTCACTTCTCCAGAGTTAGAAACTTCTGCAATGCATGATAAGCCGCATCTACCTAGTATTATCGACAGACTTTTTCTGCCAGGAAAAGAAATGCCCAATGAAAGCAAATCAATGGGCCATGGAAGCAGGTCTTCCCAGCAGTGACCTAATCTGCCTGTTTCAAAAGAAGGTAAGGAAACTGTAATTCAGCAGCAGACCAGGATTACTGGAAGCGATCCTTTTTTATGCAGTGTTGTCTCATGTTCTTTTCACAGAGGTTACAATGACATGAACCGTAAGACGGGAGAGAGAGCTCGCTAAGCTTGAATCCCCGCCCGTATGCTTACCTGCTAGGTCACATCTCTGAGCTCCAATGTCCTCAGCTGTGAAACGGTAAGAGCGATAGTCACCTGACCTGGCTCTTCAGGTTTGCTGATTGTTTTTAACGTATCATACGTGGAATTTTTTGTACACTTTACAACGCTATGCAAATATAATTTCGCATGATTCTTCTTTCACTTTTGGCAGGACTCTAAAGTTAAAGCTGGACTCTTTTTCCCGTCCTCAGTGGAGAGAAGTACTAGGTAGGGAAGCATGTATTTATCCAGCACACTGGGGGCAAGGATTTTATGGTGGAGTGACCTTGGCCGGCATTTGGTAAAATTGCTGGGTAGACATATTTCTGCCTTGGTTCGGAGCTTGTAAGAACAGACCCCTGAGACAAAGATTAGAATGTCAAGAGTTCACTTGGGAAATGACCCTAGGAAACACCTGTAGGGGGATGGGGAAGTGAGTCAAGGAAGGAAAGGAGCCAAGGAATGGTGGGTTAACAAGGGAGCCGTTACCAAGGTTGGCAAGCTGAGCTTAATCCCGTGGGGGAGTATGAAGCCAGTGTAGGACACACCCCTCAGAGCTGGTCCACCCCCAGGACAGTGAAGCCCGGGAACTGAACCACTCATTCCATTCAGCTGATCGGTTAAGCGTTTCTCACTGGGAGGTATTAATGCCAACAGCACTTTCTACCCACCTCTCCTCTCCCTTGGCCAGAGAAAGGCTATGCAGCAGGGAATGACCACGGAGGGCCAGGGGCCATCGTGGTGCTGGCAGTTGGATGTTTAGCCACCGTTACAAAAATATTAAGGGATTAGAGGCAGGGCACCGATGGCATCAATCTCAATGATGCATCAGGAAGTTTGGGTAAAGCATCTTAATCTCTGTGCCTCGGATGGCGTTTTGTCTTATTCAGTGATTATAAACACTATGATCTATGATTTGATGTTATTAACATTGGTGGTAGGAGAGAGCAAAGACTGAAGAGGCTATTGTGTGGTGAAGCACCTGGGTGGCTCACTCCGTTAAGCATCTGACTCCTGATTTCTGCTCAGGTCACAATGTCACGGTTTGTGGGTTTGAGCCCTGCATCAGGCTCCGTGCCGACAGTGCACAGCTACTTGGGATTCTCTCCCTGCCTCTCTGCCTCTCCCCTGCTTGTACTTGCTCTCTCTCAAAAATAAATAAATACACTAAAAAACACCCCCAAGATTTAGATTGCTATCGTATGGGTCATTTGATATCTGCCTCTCTACCTAGATCTCTATCTATGCGCATATACATATGTATACGTTTATTTATTTAATATATAAGCTGTTGTCTGTTGTGGCTAAGGATCAGGTGTTCTGGTGAGAGAAACAAAAATAGAAAACATGTAAAAGAAGCACTAGATTTTCATTCCGGAGCTTTCCTTGTCATCAACCGATATGTAATCACAGACAATTCACCTCTCCTCGATTGCAAAATTAGAGTTTTGAGCCGAAGCAGGGACAAAAGCTACATTTCAAGGCATGTGCCACCTTCAGGACAAGATCACTTGGCTGAGAATTATGAGACTGTGTTCAGGTTCATGGTAGATGAGCCCATCCTTGTCTACTTATGTCTACAAGGAGCCCGGTCGCGGATGATTGCTACAGGTGCTGTAAACTCCTTTTACCCCATTCTGTCCTAGCTTTGTTTCATAATCATCAACTTAAAGAAGTTTCCACTGAAAACAGTGTGGAGGTTCCTCAAGAAATTAAAAATAGAACTGCCCTATGACCCAGAAATAGCACTAATAAGAATTTACCCAAGGGATACAGGAGTGCTGATTCATAGGGGCACGTGTACCCCAATGTTTATAGCAGCGCTTTCGACAATAGCCAAATTATGGAAAGAGCCCAAATGTCCATCAAATGACGAATGGAGAAAGAAGATGTGGTTTATATATACAATGGGATACTACTTGGCTATGAGAAAGAAGGAAATCATGTCATTTGCAGCAAGGGGGATGGAACTGGAAGGTATTATGCTGAGCGAAATTAGTCAGTCAGAGGACAGATGCCATATGTTTTTACCCATTTGTGGATCTTGAAAAACTTAACAGAAGACCATGGGGGAAGGGAAGGGGGAAAGAACAGTTACAGAGAGGGAGGGAGGCAAACCACAAGAGACTCTCGAATACAGAGAACAAACTGAGGGTGGATGGGGGTTGGGGGAGAGGGGAAGGTGGGTGATGGGCCTGGAGGAGAGCACCTGTTGGGATGAGCACTGGGTGTTGTATGGAAGCCAATTTGACAATAAATTATATTGAAAAAATAAAGAAGTTTCCACTAATAGGAGACATAAACAGATTGTTTTTTAAGTCTCAAATAAAAAAAAATGTATCCATAGCACTCACCAAACCTCCTTGTAATTCACTCTCCTCCCCTAAAAGTTCAGAAGACCCATCTGAACTGATAATGCTCAGGGTCACAAATATGGGCGGAAAACATCACTGTTGTGCAGTCATAAAGAAGGATAGGTTAATACTAATTTCCTTCATGACAAGTAAATAAGCTGTTATCACATGTGGGGACAAAGGCCAGAATTTAACAAGAATATAGACATGACATAATGAAACGGAGGTAATAAATCTCCAGGGAACATGGTCCAATATCTTGACTAGTCATTGAATTATTCCACTTCGTTATAATTTTAAATAGACTTTCACATACATTTTTGTAAATGGTTCCAAAATAAACACTGAGATAAATAATAAAATGCAAGCCCAGGGATGGAGCTGTGATGTTCCCTTTATTCAATATTATATGCCCATCATCTAGAAGAATTTCAGACACAGTGTTCACCTTCAGTAAATACCTGTGGAATTAATGTCTTGTTTTCCCTTTTCTAGACAAGATGATGTATCTTGCTCAGCACCTACAGTTTGTATACAGAAGAGTCATTGCTTTAACACGGGTTTCAAGGTACGTCCCAGACACTGTACCTATATGCAATCACAGCTAATGCTCAGGCCCATCTAAAATCGCATCGCTATTTTTTGTTTAGTTCCTCGATTAGATTGTAAGCTCTTATCTGCGTCTCTTACAGCTGAGGCCTCAGAACCTAGCTCAAGTGTCTTAGATGTAGCAGCTGATCAGAACCTAATTGTTGTAAGAATTTCCATTGTAATGGTAAAATAACCTGGGCAAAACATTAAGGGACTAAATCAAAGTCATTTAGGGAATGAATGGCAGAGGCTTGTCTAGAATCCATTTCTTTCCCCTAAGTCCTGATAGAACTAACAAAGAAGAAAATTTTATAGCAATTAACTGCTAAACATTAGGTCGACATGCCCAGGGTTCAAGTTCTGTCTCATGTGGACATTAAGAGGAGAATAGGTCTATGACCATGCCACCCTGAACGCTCGCGATCTCCTCTGATCTCGGAAGAAAGAATAGTCCCCAAAATTCACCAGCTGCAAATTAGTTGGGGAGGGGGGGGACCTTAAAACAAAGTGCCCAGGCAGTTACCAGAAGTCAAAACACCATCAATCTGAGGAGATCTATGTTGCCTGTTACGGTGATCTCTGGCCTTATTGAGCCTAATGGATAGTGACTCCAAATGTCAGATTTTCCTCTTTTTCATTTGACCTTGAGATTTCAAAGTGAATTACATTTATCCCAGAAAGGTCAGCAGATTTCATTGAAGTGAAATGTGTGCAGAGAAGAAGGGACGTTTAATGGTGACTGGGCATTGGCTTTTCAGCATCCTTGCCAGGGGGAAGCACGTTATCAACCTTCTAGCTGTATAAAAGGAAGATAGAGCTAAATCCCTACTAAATAAATATCTGAATCAATGATGCATTTGTGTCTAAGCCTAAACTATCCCAAGAATAACCATAAAATCAGCTTCTTCTGAATTTTAACTATGCAACTTTACCCCAGGACACCAGGAGCAGACACTTCCAGGGCTCACATCCTCTTGGCCCCTCTTTGGTTTCTGTCACGGTGGTTATAGATGATTCCTTTCACCTCCAGCAGACTGGTTCCACCTCAGACTGGTTCTACCTGTCTCTCTATATCATGCCCTGATGTCTTCTACTACAGGAGCTCTCTTAGTCCTCTCGGGCACAGCCTGGAAGGAAGGGGAGGGGGTGTGTGCATGTCTTTAGAGTTCATGAACAAATGTACTTTTCTCTTTCAGAGGGACTAATCTATGATGTGTGTGTGTGTGTGTGTGTGTGCGCGCGCACATGTCTGTATTCGTTTACCAGAACTGGGGTATAAAGCAAATTTCGAGGAACAGTTTTAAAGTCATTGATTAAATCTCTACAGCAACTAGGTCCCGGGTTTACAGAGATAACCGAAGGTGGCCCTTGAATTATCAGAGTTCAGGATTCAACAGGTGCCACATATCTGGAAAAACGTTCTTCCCTCTGTCATCTTGGCAGACTATTCCTCTCTGAAAACTCAGGTCAGAAGTCACCTCTTTCAGGACGCTTTTGACACTCTTCCTTCAGAATCTTCTTCTGCATATGTCCTTACCAGTTGTTTTGGGGCGTATGTGTTTATATCTGTACCTTTTGTTAATAGATGAGCTCCTTGAGGGCAAAGACCCTGCTTTATTCAGCTCTGTATTCCCAGAAGGTAGAACAGTATACATAGTGGGTCCCAAAAAGAGGTTTAAGGAACAGAATTAAATTATAAGTCCTTGGAACATTTAGCAAAGTGTCTTGTATATAAGTCTCTGACTCTTTCCTTCCTTCCCCTGGATTATTCCTATCGCTACTGCTGTGGTCAAATTCTGTATCTTTGTAACTGTATGAGTGAGCAAAATCTGCAGTCATGTAAAACCAAATGGATTCCCAGTGGTCTTGAAGAGTGAGTCAAATTCCTGACTACTATCTCTTGGGTATCTTAGAATTCAAAGCTCCTGTAAAATTGATTTTGGTGCCTGCCATTTTCAGGATGGACCAACTCTCAGAGAAGATATAAACTACGGGTGACCGCAAAAAAGAGGATGGCGGGGTGATGACCAACTGCCTCTGAGAAGTAAGAGAGAAAAAAGAACAAACAGCTGGCCCCTAGGCTTGTTGGAGAGGCAGAGTGGTATGGCCCAACAGCATTCATTCATTTTGTCTTTTTTCTCTCATCTAGAAACACCAATGTCATCTTGTCCTAGGCCTGAATCTTCTGGCCCCCTAGTGTCCTATTTCACACTGCCACAAATACACACCAAATAAATGCATATCATCCCACACAAACGCAAGCCACCTGGCTCACTGAACGTTTGGTGTGACCCTCAACATTGGTTTTTTTTTTTTTTAATTCTAATGCCACTCATCAATCATGGCTATAAAATATAGGGGCAGGTTCACATTGCCACTCGGCGGCGGGATATGTGTGTGCCGTGTTTGGTGGGCTGGCTGTGGAGCATTTTCTCTTTGAATGAAAGAAGTCATCCTGAACACACATTCTTTTCTGGTAATTGCTTTTTCTTCTAGATCACGATATGCCGGAGGACGTCTTTTGTGTTGTTTCTCTTGGTTCCATTGCTTATTAATGGGTTTTTGAAGTCTGTATCCTTAGGTTTATTTCCTGACTTTGGCCAGGGAACCTTACAGGGAGCACTTCTCTGTGAAAACACGGGAGGGCAAACAGAGATAGCAACACCTGGCCAGATACCTGGTCAGGGAAAAAAGAACCCAACTTCACAAAACGTCCTCACAGACAAGATCTAGTTTGCTTCTTTTGAAGACCGAAGACTGGAAGATCAGGTTTTATTATACTGTTTTACAGATTAAGAACCGACTCTGGGAGGTGAAAAAGACTTGGCCAAAGTCATTCACATGGAAAGTTGTGGAGCCTGCTTGCGACAGAATCAAGTCTTGGTTCCTGTCAGTTCTTTCCATGGACCAACATAAAACGTTCAATAATAAGAATAAATCATTATAAATTATATATATGTATATACATATATAATCATATAAATATAATATATATAATAAAAATAATAATATGTGAGCCATTAAATAATTAGTGCCACTCACTATTTGGTAGACTATTCTATTCTTTCTATACTCATTTTAGTACGTTTTACAAGGGAAGAGAAGTGCTAATAAGTAACTTGTTCATGACTCCATTGTTTTTAGGTAGTTGTGCTTAAATCAAACTTAGATGTGACAGCATTCAAAGCCTGTGTGCTCTCACTCCATCACCCGATTTATAGTCTGAGAGCTAGTGACCAAGTTCGATGAGGGTATTTGTGGTAAATCGAAACTAGTGACCCTAGGGGTGCCTGGGTGGCTCCGTCGGTTAAGCGTCTGACTCTTGGATTTTGGCTCAGGCCATGATCTCATGATTTGTGAGATCGAGCCCCGCATCAGGTTCTGTGCTGACAGCATGAAGCCTGCTTGGGATCCTCTCTCTCCCTCTCTCTCTGCCCCTCCCCCACTTGCTCATGCACTCTCTCTTTCCCTCTCTCTAAGTAAATAAACATTAAAAAAAGAAAGAAAGAAAGAAACGAATGATCTGAAAACCTAGAGGACACAAGTTAACAAGAGTTGTTTGTGTTAGTAAATCCCACAGTCAAAACTCAAACTAGGATTGAAGACGGGAAGAATATTAGTAGAGAGTTAGCAGTTAGCAAGTTATTTTAAATTGGGGCACCATTGTCAACAGGATAGGAATAGCTGGATAGAGGATGTTTTAGTCAGTTTGAGCTGCTTTAGCAAAATACCATAGACTGAGTGGCTGAAACAGACATTTATTTCTCATAGTTCTGGAGGCTGGGAGGCCAAGGCCAGGGTGCCAGGACGGATGGGGCTCTGGTGAGAGAGCTCTTCCTGGCTTGCAGGTGGCCTTGGTCTGTGTGCTCCCATGGCCTCCTCTTTGTGCACACATGGACATCTATCTATCTATCTATCTACCTACCCACCTATCCGTCCATATACACATATACGTGCGGGGCCTTTAATATCTTCAGGGGCACCTACCATGACCTACTTACCTCTGAAA
Source organism: Prionailurus bengalensis (assembly GCF_016509475.1). Lineage (NCBI taxonomy): Eukaryota > Metazoa > Chordata > Mammalia > Carnivora > Felidae > Prionailurus > Prionailurus bengalensis. The sequence continues at coordinate 77,181,253 of NC_057353.1, read as the reverse complement.
GACCTCATCTCCAAATAACATTACACTGAGAGTTAGGACTCAACATATGAAGTTTGGGAACACAATTCATATCAGAGGAAAATGAAACAGAGACTAAATGGAGACGCATTGCCTGTTCAGTGGAGAACGTGTTTCAGAAAGTACTGAATTCAGGCATTAAAGGCTGACTGGAACAAAGCTCACTCTCTTTCTCATCCTCCCTAAAGTCCACCTCTTGGCTCTGCTTGTCTTATGTGTGGCCTCCTTTTCCCCAACTACAGCCAAGTTCCCGCCTTATTCCAAAGCAAATGTACTCCCCCCTTTCATCTTTGCAACCTGAAGGACAAGTGCTTTCTACCTCGAAACTGAAGAGCCCCGAGAAAGAGCTCTGTTGGATGAGCCTGATGATGGGCACAGCCCTGGACTCTGTGTTAAGACAGGAGGACTGAGGGACACACTCAGGCTGGGGCCAGACGATGGGCTCCGGTGATTGGTCACCCCACAAAAACCACATCATTGCATAGGAAATGCACAGCTGCCCCCAAAAATGGAGCACTTGACGGACAAAAATATCTAACATGCATTGCAGAAATGTTCCAGTGCAGTAATTCGTGGGTGGTGAGAAATGGAATAACATAGGGTAGGGAAGAGAAGAGTGGGGTGAGAATCAGGTAATCTGGGCTCCGTTCTATTACTCTCTTCATGTCAACAATGAGCTTCGCTTCTCTAGGCTTCAGCCTAACCATCAGTAACATGAGGAATCCCCAAACTGGCTGTGTATAAGAACAGTTTTAGAGATGTTTAAAAATACATCGCCAGAGGGCCCCCTGGGTGGCTCAGTCGGTTGAACGTCCGACTTCAACTCAGGTCATGATCTTGCGGTTCGTGGGTTCGAGCCCGGCGTCGGGCTCTGTGCTGACAGCTCGGAGCCTGGAGCTTGCTTGGGATTCTGTGTCTCCCTCTCTCTCTGCCTCTGTCCACTCACACTCTGTCTCTCTCAAAAATAAGTAAACATTAAAAAAAAATACATTGCCAGAATGTCCTAACATGAGAAAACTGTCTATAATGATAAAAGTTAGAAAAATAATTATTTCTTGGGCGGTACTCAGGGACCACTGTACTGGGTGACTTCTCTGGACTTTCAATGTTCTAGTAGTTGATGATTGTAATAGAGAGTGAGAGAAAGAGAGAGAGAGATAGAGAGGGAGGGAATATCCTTGGATGAGGAATAAGAACATGCAGGCTTTCATGGCTGACCCAAGAGAGCTGTGCTATGTGTCACTCATTACTCCCCTTACGGTGTCTGTTCGCTGATAAACAGTGAAATCCTGCCACATGCTTTCAAGCAAAGAAAAGTCTCAAGACTTTCCAAATAAAGATCAATGGGCTCATTCTGCATGCAGACATTTTCATCAACGGAAACACACACCATAGAAATAGACTACTCCCCACGGTTTCCTGCCCTCCAGCTTCCGTAAAGTCATAACAGATGCTCGACAGCCTTACAGAGCCCCAGACTGCCAGCAGCTGTGCATTGACTCCTGCTAATTAAGCCACCTATCACCTGACCAACAGTGCATTCCACGTTGGGATTGCTCTAGGAGAGGCGACAGTCACACTAATCATTCACCTTGAGGAGAAAAGATCTCAGACACGCAACGAGCTTCTTCCAGCATCGCCTACTCCTACAGGGAAGACAATACGCTCCACACTGAAAGCGAGAACACAAATTTACCGGGGATTAGTGTCACAGCTAGTTGTGAGTGTGGAAATAAATCACTTACAGATCATTTAGTCCTGGAGTTCTCAGCCAAGGTCTACATTTGGATCACTTGTGGGTCTTTTGGCTAACAAATCCCTGGACCCCCATCTGGACCATGCATGTTAGCATCTCAGAGAGATGGACACGTGTAGACTCACAAATCTTGTTTACGATGATGTGGTTAAATCCCTACCTCTGTAACAAATACAGATGGTAATGTCTGGCCCGCTATGAGGTTAATCTGAGACTAGGACTCAGACTTTTTGAGAATTAAAAAAAGACAAATGTAGAATGAAGATCGAAAGACTGAGGCTATTATCCTGCATTATTTTTTAAAAGCTTATATAAAAATATATGTTTGTATATCATCTTAGGATAGGGATACAGCCAAGGTAATGAACATCAGATTGGAGTCACATAAGTGACTTATATCCTGATCATATGCACTTATTTGACATAATATTATGAAACACATGCAAACACACACACACACACACACACACACACGCGTGCACGCCCCTGAGAGTTAATAGTATTTTGTCTGAAAAAGCAATCTTGCTTTCTGGATTCGAATTTCAACCCCACGACTTACCACGAAATGTGCAAGTTAGTTAACCTCAGAGTCCTCAAAAACGAATTGGGATAATAGTAGTGCCTATTTTATAGAATTTTTGCAAGATTTAATGTAATTTAATATAATTTAAAAAGTTTATAAATGGAAAGCACTTTGTTCAGTTCTTGGCATGGAAATTCTTGGTAAGTATGAGCTATGACTATTATTCAAAGCCCGAGAAACCATATTTCTACTTAGTGTAGACACCAAAGTCTGAGGTTTAATCTTGATCACGCCATTTACTAACTGCCGTGATCCATTTGCCAGCTCTGGTCAACGTGGGAAATGGCCCGATGTGAGTCTGAAGGAGGCTAATAGAGTGGAAACAGGAAGCTGGGAGGCAGCAGCCTTAATGCTTTCTACTCAGTGTGGAACATGGAGCATCAGCAGCATTACATCACCTGGGAGCTTGTTAAAAAACAAGAATCTTGAGCCCTACCCCAGACCTATTGAATCTAAATATGCATTTTAACAAGATCCCAAGGTGATTCCTATTACATTACATTTTAAGAAATACAGCTGTAGTGGGTCAGGTCCAGGCAAGGCAGATGCTGGAACAAAAGCATAACTCAACACAAACCTACAAAACAAAAATAGAATTTCCCAACGGTGGGTAAAGATAGTTACAGAGTAAACCCATTGACAGGTAACTGACAGGTAATTTTACAGGGACAGAGCCAGTAAATGGAATTCTGGAATAGAAGGTTTTGCTATCTAGGACTGTTCTTTAGGGTCAGTTCACTTAAAAGGGTCTGTAATCCTGATGAAAGAGGTCAAAATCCTGAGCAAACTTGGAAAACATAGCTGACTTCGTGCATCAGAGGCAAGAGGAGAAGCACGGGTAAAGTTTTGCAGCCAGAGGTGGGTCTGGGCAAGAGCAAAGATGAAAGGTGGTCAGGGGTTGGGGAGTCGGAGCGAGCTGGGGAAGGAGGAGGGGACTCCAGAGCAACGTGAGGCCCCAGCACCTTTGCAGATGAACTAGAACTATGAAGCGATACCATGCGAGAGCCATGTCTTAAGATTGTAGCCACTTGGTGAGAAGCAGGAACTGAGAAGCCAACAGGAGAAATTACGTGCTTCCTGGCCCTAGAAACAGGTCACCATAGTCAGGGGACACTTACAAAGGAAAGGAGTCTGCTCCCACATCCTGAAATCGTGCTTAATGATCCATCGGGAGTGAGACTCCGCTATTTCTGCTCTCCTGGAGTCCCCCCAGGTGTGCCGATGCCCAGCCAGAGTGAGAGGGCAGTCTTTGGGAGCAGGGGGAGCCGACCCCAAACAAGTCCTGTGCAAAAGTGAGTCATGCACAGAGATGGGTCAGAGAGAAGCTGATCGGAGAGGCTAGTGTTGTGACAAGCAAGCTGGCAGCAAAGGCCGGAGAAAGGTCCACTGGGTCAGCCTGCCTTCCAAGGGAATTCTTCTTTCCTGGACTTAATAGAATAGTGTGGGGCACCTGGGTGGCTCAGTCAATTCAACGGCCAACTTCGGTTCCGGTCATGGTCTCCCGGTCATGTGAGTTCGAGCCCCACATCAGCTTAACATTGACAGCGCGGAGCCTGCTGGGGATTCTCTCTTTCTCTCTCTCTCTCTCTCTCTCTGCCCCTCCCCAATTGCTCTCTCTCTCTCTCAAAATAAATAAATCAACTTCAACAGAAATAGTGTGGGGGCACCTGGGTGGCTCAGCGGGTTGAGTGCCCCACTTTGGCTCAGGTCGTGATCTCGTGGTTTGTGAGTTCCAGCCCCACATTGGGCTCACTGCTGTCAGTGTGGAGACTGCTTGGGATTCTCCATCTCCCTCTCTCTGCTCCTCCCCCGCTTGTGCTCTCCCCCATGATAAAAACTAGATATTAAAAAAAATGGCGTGTGTGGAAGAGGTGAGAAAATTAAAATTGCCCTGAATTGTACACAATAAACACCCTACCCTTTCAGTCACCACCTCAAAAATATTCACTGCTCACAGTTTCCGAAAATATTTCAGTACTTAGTCTGTGTGTACGTGTATATATGTGTGTATTTTGTATGTTTACAGATGCCAGTATTAATGCTGAGTGTCATGGACCTTGCTCCCCCCTCCCCCACCGTTTAATAACATACTGTGGTTATCTTTCCATGGTAGTTGACACATCTTTATTTCAGTCCTTCTAAATGTCACACAGTATTTCATCATTTGAGCATGCCATAATTTATATAACCAGCCCCCTCTTGAAGAACACTTTTCCCCGGGTCTTTTCTTTCCATTATTACAAAGTTCAAATAAATATCTTTAAGTATCTTGCCTACCTTCTGCCAAAATATCTATACAGTATGTCCGTGTACCTGTGGCAGGATACGTCAATCACAGGATACACATATCTTTATTTTTATGGGTATTTTCTGTATCCCTTCCACAAAAGTTGACCATTTAATGCTTTTAGTAGCTGCTTGTTTTCCCAACACCCTCCATAGCAATGGGTGTGATATCCTCAAACATCAACATTTTTGCCAATCAACATGGTGAACTCTGCCATTTCATTCTGGTTTGGATTTACAGTATTTTTTTTAACGTTTATATATTTTTGAGAGAGAGAGAGACAGAGCATGAACAGGGGAGGGGCAGAGAGAGAGGGAGACACAGAATCTGAAACAGGCTCCAGGCTCTGAGCTGTCAGCACAGAGCCTGACGCGGGGCTCGAACTCACGGACGGTGAGATCATGACCTGAGCCGAAGTCAGACGCTTAACTGACCAAGGCGTTTACACTGGATTTACACTATTTAAATATGAGCTGCCTTGGACTTTAAAAATATCCAGAGATAGTCCTGATACATGTGTGTGTGTCCGAGTCCCTGACTGTATCGTGAAATATACCTCCTTTACCTTCTCGGTCCTCTCCCAACATCTCAGTGCCCAGCACAATGCTCTGGTACACAGAGACTGTACATAGTTGCTGAATTGACTGACTGAAATGAATTACCAACTGTCCAGAATTGGCTTCAAGGAGCTAATCAGAGATGGGTGTTCCTTGAAATTCAGAGGACTTAAGGATTGATGCCCGATGAGCCTGAAAAAGTCTGAAGGCAAAAGGTGGCGGCTGGGGTGACCACGGTAGCAACAAAAGGAACTGACAGAGTGTTCGAAGAAGCCAGGGGGCACCACCCATGCCACGGAGAGGAACCAGAACTTCCCACCTGGGGACATGCCTGCTGAAAGAGGTTTCCACCTGCAGAAGCTCCAAGGAACCCTCCAAGGAACTCCAGGAATGAGTAATTCAACTTGTGAACATCTGCAGAGCACAGCCCTACTGGCCGGCTCTGCCTGTTACCTCTCCTGTGTCCCTGCCCTGTCCCTGGAGAATCAGAGGCAGCGTGGGGGGAGGGGGAGCTGAAGAAAAATGTAAGGAGCACACAGAAAAGTCCTTCCCAGCCTCTATCTGAATTCAGGTGCTCTAGTGTGAGGCCGAACAAGTTGGCGATGGAGAGAAGCTTTAAATTGGATGAGAGGTCACACTGATGGCCCTGGACACTTTCATCCAGGAAAGTGACCAGACACTGCATGGATCCCAGCCCAGATTCCACCCACAAACTAAAAGAGCTTCAGCAGGACTTTCCAGACGCGATGCGATACAGTTGGCTCGCTCGCCTCCCTGTCAAGTCCAGCTCCCCCTTGGCAATCGGAGAATTTGGTGGCAACCCAGCTCAATTCCTGGCTCTGGGTTTTGTGAAGCCTCTGTGAATCCCCAGCCGAGTGCCAGGGCCGCCGTGTGCTTGCCCAGTCCTTTCAGATGGCACACCGTGGCCGCACGCCTCTACTCTGTCCTTTCTCTTAGTTTTCAGGTTATTATGGGAAGAGATGAAAAGAGAATAGAGATCAGACCGCAATGTCCTGTTATTATATCCAAAGCTCCATTTGAAGGCATGTAAACATGCACTAGTGTTCTGTATAATCACACATTTGTATGTATTATCATTTGCTATTAGTTTTATTTCTCCTACTTTAAACGTTATTATCCAAACAGGCTGGGCACAAGCTTTCTGTACTTGTTCTGCCATAAATAAACAAAAACGCCTAAACACAATTTGTAAAATGTCATCTCCAAACCACAGCTAGGATGCTGCAGAAGTAGGAAACCGAAATTAAATCAAACCGGGCACCATGCCCAGACCACAGGCTCCGGGCAAACAGACGTGGAGAGAGAACACAAGAAAAGACACTAAATTGCAGAAAACTGGAATAACTGGAAAACCACAGTAATTAACCCTAGGGCCAGTGTGTCTGCTCTGGGACCCACCTTCTAGTTACCTTTGGAGAACAAATGTGAACAGTAGCCATTTTTGTTTGAAGTGAATCTCTATTTGGGGCTCTGCCTAATTTTCTTGTAAGTCAAGCTAGGGGAAAGGTAACAGTCTCTGTTATTCTGCAGGCATGGGTCATTTTCTTTGTTCACCTGCTACTTGCTTAAGAAGTAAAATCGTGATCAGAGTAGTGCTCAGAAGGGCAGAAATGGCGACCAAACCAGTTGCAACAACAACTCCAGTAACAAGAGCTGCTCTCCTTCCCTGGCCAACGAGCCAGATGCCGCTGGAGCCTCACCCACGCGCTCAGCACATCTGCATGTGCCTAGAGCTCTGGTCCCCGGCAGGCTGGCAGCTTCCAGCCTCAAGCATCTGGATCTTTCCTTTCTCTTCTGCTCCGCCTAAGGGCTTTCTCCATCCAGGCCCATAAGAGCTGGCAGGTGCTCCGTCCCAACTCACCAACCAGGAAAGGCGTGCTGTTAACATCCCCAGGGGCAACCTTTTATTACTAGGGAATGAGGGTCAGTGGACCAGAGTTCCCATCTCCCTGGTCTTTAGGCGGTCAGGGTGAGGTTTCCTAGCAGTTCCTGGTCGACTTGAACCCCAGTGGTTCAGGAGGGAATCCCACTCGTTAGTATGCCTTGGCTTTTCTCCCTTCTCTGTGTCATTTTCCTTACTTGCAAGAGTACCTCCCCAAACCCTACTCGCATCAAAGTCCTAATTTCAGAGTCTTTCTTTGGACAATCCAAAATAACACAATCATCTATTATGAGTCAGTTGCTTTCTTTTGCTATCCGCAATGCTCGGAATAAGCTTCAGTATTTTACTTATGATATCTCTAATCCTCAGAATGAATATGCATATTAAATATTACAATCCTTATTGAAGAAATGAGGAAACTGAAAGCCAGGCTAAATGACTTGCCTGAAGCTTCGTAACTTGAAAATGGTGGACACACATTAGGATTCAGCCTCAGAGCGGCTACCATCATTTTCAGGTCATCTTGCCACCCCTTCTTACCAGATGCTCCATTATGATGAAAGTCATACTTAGCTTATCACTGCGATATTTACCACCTCTAGAACTCTGCCTGCCTGACATAAATATTTTCTCCAGCAGATATTGGGGAATAGCTCAATGAATTTAATGTACTCAGCAGTCATGTATTGAGCAACATCTAAACCAAACACTTTGGTTGGCTGGAAGATGAAAAGATGACTCAAAAAAAAAAATTTCCCATGAAAAGTATCGTGGATTACCAGGAAAAACAAGCCCGGCCAATAGACGAAGCAGGGCAGGCATGGCGACCTAAGAATGCGCAGAATTCTTCTTGGTAGATATGAAGATGTGGAGAGACAAGCCACTTTAACCCTCTTCGAGAAATGACTTGTTGCCCAACAGCGAAGAGCGAGGTCTGAGGTCAGCAGAGATCCAGCGATCACCATCTCACGATGTGCCTCAGCTGCACAGGGATGTCTTATTCTTGCCCCTCCAAGGCCAACCCATGCCCACCAACTAAGCAAAGGGGGTAGCAAAGCAGAGCAACTTTCCTCACTTGTGAGGTAACTCAGATGGAAAACATTTCTCTCCAGAGCTCTATTCCAGGCTGAGACTTTGTCAAGCCTGCACTGAAGTTGGATTTTTCTTCTGCTAGATCTTGCTTCCTTCCTCCCCTTTCACAGGTACTGGTCTCTAATAAACATTTTATGCACAAAACATCATCTCAGCATTTTCTTCCAGTGAACTCAACCAGTGACTGTTGGTATCAGTAGTGATCCAAGGAGGTGGTGAGGTAGAGATTGGAAGCAGGGTAGTTCACTGTCTGGGAGGCAAGGAGGGCCCAGCACTAGTAGAAGGTGAAGTACAGACAGTCCCTGACATAAGGTTGTGGTCCAATCGTTAGCAATTTTTCTGGTGAATCAAGCTGTATAAGAGAAAGGAATCAGCTAGGGTGTATAATGTATTAGACATTTCAGAAAGACATATGGAGGAAATAGTACCTGTCTCCTTTGTTTAAAAATCAGCCAGAAAAGGGAATTAAAAGCAAAAATGAACTACTGGGACCTCATGAAGATAAAAAGCTTCTGCACAGCAAAGGAAACAACCAACAAAACTAAAAGGCAACCAACAGAATGGGAAAAGATATTTGCAAATGACATATCGGACAAAGGGCTCGTATCCAAAATCTATAAAGAGCTCACCAAACTCCACACCCGAAAAACAAATAATCCAGTGAAGAAATGGGAAGAAAACATGAATAGACACTTCTCTAAAGAAGACATCCAGATGGCCAACAGGCACATGAAAAGATGCTCAACGTCACTCCTCATCAGGGAAATACAAATCAAAACCACACTCAGAGATCACCTCACGCCAGTCAGAGTGGCCAAAATGAACAAATCAGGAGAACTATAAATGCTGGAGAAGATGTGGAGAAACGGGAACCCTCTTGCACTGTTGGTGGGAATGCAAATTGGTGCAGCCGCTCTGGAAAACAGTGTGGAGGTTCCTCAAAAAATTAAAAATAGACCTACCCTATGACCCAGCAATAGCACTGCTAGGAATTTAGCCAAGGGACACAGGAGTATTGATGCATAGGGGCACTTGTACCCCAATGTTTATAGCAGCACTCTCAACAATAGCCAAATTATGGAAAGCGCCTAAATGTCCATCAACTGATGAATGGATGAAGAAATTGTGGTTTATATACACAATGGAGTACTACATGGCAATGAGAAAGAACGAAATATGGCCCTTTGTAGCAACATGGATGGAACTGGAGAGTGTTACGCTAAGTGAAATAAGCCATACAGAGAAAGACAGATACCATATGTTTTCACTCTTATGTGGATCCTAAGAAACTTAACAGAAACCCATGGGGGAGGGGAAGGAAAATAAAAAGAGGTTAGAGGGGGAGAGAGCCAAAGCATAAGAGACTGTTAAAAACTGAGAACAAACTGAGAGTTGATGGGGGGTGGGAGGGAGGGGAGGGTGGGTGATGGGTATTGAGGAGGACACCTTTTGGGATGAGCACTGGGTGTTGTATGGAAACCAATTTGACAATAAACTTCATATATTGGGAAAACAAAAAATAATAAATAAATAAACAAATTAAAAAAAATCAGCCAGAGCACATAGGTGGCTCAGTCAATTAATGTCTGACTCTTGATTTCAGCTCAGGTCATGATCCCAGGATCGTGGGATCAAGTCCTGTGCTAGACTCTGCATTGAATGTGGAGCCTGCTTAAGATTCTCTCTCTCTCCTCTCTCTCTCTCTCTCTCTCTCTCTCTCTCTCTGCCCCTCTCCCTCAGTCACATGCTCTCTCTCTCCTCTCTCTCTCTCTCTCTCTCTCTCTCTCAAAAAATTAACCAATTGTAGATGTTAATCACATCTACAATATATTTTCACTGCAATACTTTGCAATACATAGATTTGTGTTTGATTGAATAACTGGGTCTTATTGCCCAGTCAAATCGACACATACCACTGACCACAATGGTTCCTCTGTTAGAGCGGGGTCATACCGGTGTCAGATGATATCCTGAAGTGCTGTTACCAACATCCAGGCAACAGTGCTTCATGGTATCCAGCAGGCCCCCCAGTGCTCATTTCTCCGGTCCCTGAAATTGGATGGACGTAGTTGGCAGTTGACAAGATCTCCATATTGGGACCTTAGCCTCTGAGTTAAAAGCTATTGAAAACCTCTGAAATTATCGATGTCCTCCTCCTCCCATACAAGATTAAAAACAGATGAATACCACTCTTAAGAACTGAAAAGATGCGGGAGCAGGAAGATTACCGTGATCTCTTCCTTTAATTCACCACAATGATGCTACAGAAATTGGAAGAATCCTGGAGGATTACTACAGACTACTGTTGCTCAACCAAGTAGTAGCCCCACTACCACCATGAGAGATATGTTTATTTTTTAATTTTAATGTTTATTTATTTTTGAGAGAGAGAGAGAGAGGGAGAGAGAGAGAGCGAGAGCGAGAGAGAGAGAGAGAGAGAGATTGAGAAGAGGAGAGGAGAGGCAGAGAAAGAGAGAAATACAGAATCTGAAACAGGATCCAGGCTCTGAGCTGTCAGCACAAAGCCTGACATGGGGCTTGACTTCATGGACCGCGAGAGCATTACCTGAGCTGAAGTCAGGTGCTTCACCAGCTAAGTCATCCAGGTGCCCCAGACATGGTATCTTTAATAGGGCAGGTCAATATCTCCTCAAGTACTTGGCATGTGGATATTGATATCATATTCCTTCCTATCCTTGTCAGAAAAGATTTCAAAACAGCTTGTATTTGCATAAAACAAAAACAACACACACACACACACACACACACACACACACAGGGTTTGCCTCGGACTATGTTAACTCTTCTACTTGCTGTTGTAATAATAAAGGACATTTTGGAGAGTCTGACAAACATCACATTGACCGATTACATTGATGATGTCAAGTTGATTGCGCTGGATGAGCAAACAGTGGCTAACAAACTAGAGGCCTGCGTAAGACATGTATGCTTCAGGGGGTGGGAATTAAACCCTGCAGATATCTGGAGGCTAGACACGTCTATATAATTTTAGGAGTCAAATCATCAGGAGGTCAGGAGGTTATGCTCCAAGAACATGGCCTTCAAAGTAAAAGAAAGTTACTGTGTCTCACATCTCCCACCACGAAGAAGAAATCTCCAAGCCTGCTGGGTCTCTTTGAGTTCTGGAAATGATGTGGTCCACCTCTAGGAATATTGCTTCCGTATATTCTGGGTGAATCAGAAGACCCAACTTTAAGATGGGTCCTGGAGAAGGAAAGGATGTGGCACCAAGTCCAAGCTGCGAGGTAAGCAGCCCTGTTGCTTGGGCCATATGATCTAGAATATCCTATGGCATTGGATATATCAGTGGTGGGGAGAAAAATGCCATGGAGTGTTTTTTGGCAAAAGCCAATTAAAAAAGTACAACACAGCTATTGAATTTCAGGAAAAAATCCAAGCCACCTGCAGCAAATAATTATAAGCTTTTGGAAAACAACTCTATGTAGAGACAGAACATCTGACCATAGCACATTAAATGACAGTGTGACCTAAACTTCCCGTTAGGAACTGGGTTCTGTCGGTACTCCAGAAAATAAAGTCAGGCAAGCCAAACAACCATTCCCTATAAGGTGCAAGTGTCACGTTCAGGACTGAGCCTGAGACACAGGGCACAAGCAAACTACGTGAAAAATTAGTCCAAGATACCATGATATCCGTCTCTCCTGAAAAACAGCATCACTCCATCAGCTCACACCATGGCTGTAAGTTGGAATGCTGTTCGGCCCTATAAAGAAGGAGGAAAAATCCAAAGCATGGTTTAGGGATTTGTTGGTGCAGAATGGAAATGCAAGCTAAAATGAATGGACATTTCACTGTAGCCTCATGTAAGGGTTCCACTGAAAACCCACAGTGAGGAGTAATTCTTCCAATGCGCAAAGTTTGGAGCAGGGCACCTCATCATTCACTGTGAGTAGAAAGATACATGGTTTGAAATTAGAATATATATAGTGAGTCACGGGCAGTGGTAAATCTGATCAGAAAAATATTATAAGATCAGGGACAAGAAGAGTTACAGAAGTAAACGCAAAGTATGAAGACTTTTTAGTCACATGTTGGTACCCACCAGAGAGCATCAAACACTGAAAAATTACTCAACACGCAAGCGAGCACAATAATGCCATCATTGACGTACTCCAGCCTCTGCCGTCAGCCACTCCATTGTTGTCACACTGGGTGCATGAATGAAGTGACTGGGTGCATGACTGAAGTGACATGGGCTTAACACTATGGACTCCAATTTACAAATGCCGACGTAGCTGCTATCACCATTGATTATCACAATATGCCACGAAGAGAGGCAAAATTCCAGCCCTGATATATAGCACAACTCCTGTGGAAGACCCCACCACATGGTGTAAAATTATACTGGGCTCTTTCTTTTCTAGAAGGGCCAATAGTTTGTCCACATTAGGATATATACCTACTTTAGGTACTTTCAGGACTTTTCTTTTGCTTCCTGCAGGGCCTCAGTGTGTACCCACTATCTGAGGACTGGTGGTTCATCAGCACAGAATCCCATGCAACATTAAAGTAAGGGAATTCACTTTACAGAAAAGGAGGTACGGAAGTGGAAACATAACTGTGGAATCCACTGGTCACAGGATGTATTTCTCTACCCAGAAGATGCCAGCCTTGAAGAGGATTGGAATGTCCTGCTCGAGGCAGAGCTGAGTGCCAGGGCAGGACACTGAATGAATAGAATCCGTCTGCTAGGATTCACTGCATTCATTGAATCAAAGTTTTAGTATGGTAGTGTTCCAACAGAAAGAAGGCACGGGAACCAAAGAGTGGAAGCAGGAGTGATCCCAGTTGCTATCATGCCAAATTATTTATGTGAGGGTTTTTATTTCTCATCCCCACAAGCTGGGATATGCAGAATGAGAAGTCTTGGTCTCCATAAGGGGGTCACTTTTTGTCAGGGGACACCATGAAAATTCTGTTTAGTTATGAGGCAGAGCTCATAACTGAGCAGTTTCGGTGGTTGTTTGTGTCCAGAGACCAGCAGGCAAGAGGTAATTGATCCTGATAGGCAGGTGGACCCTGGGCTCTTGTTACAGAATTTGGACAAAGGAATATCTCTGGAGCCCATGTGATCCACTTGGATGCTTCTTGGTATTCCATCGCTAATTATAATTATAAATTGAATGGTGTAGGAACCTTGGCCTGAGTAGGGCATTGTGACAGGGGCTCCAACCACTTGGTAATGATGTCTAGGTCATACCACCAGGTGGCCTTGATAATTGCAGAAGTGGAAAAGAATCTATAGTAGATCAAGGACAAAGAAATACACTGTTGCTGTAGTGTCAGGGGTTGTACTTCAGCCCATAGCAGTTTTCACAGAACTAGAACAAGAAATCCTAACATGTATATGCAACCACAAAGACTCCAATTAGCCAAAGCAATTTTGAAAAAGCAAAGCAAAGCCAGAGGTATCAGAATTCCAGCCTTCAAATTATATCACAAAGCTGTAGTAAAACAGTATGGTACTGGCGCAAAAATAGACACATAGATCAATGGAACAGAATAGAAAACCCAGAAATAAAACCACAATTACATGGCCAATTAACCTTCAATAAAACAGAAAACAATACCCAGTGGGAAAAAGACGGTCTTTTCAACAAACGGTGTTGGGAAAACTGGTTTGCTACGTGCAAAAGAATGAAACTGGACCACAGTCTTACACCATAGACAAAAATACATTCAAAGTGGATTAAAGACCTAAATGTGAGATGTAAAACCAGAAAGACAAAATTTAGAAGAGAGCACAGGCAGCAATTTCTCTGACATTGACAGTAGCAACATTTTTCCAGAATTTTGCCTCCTTAGGCAAGGGAAACAAAAGCACAACTAAACTATTGGGGCCACATCGACATAGAAAGCTTCTGCACAGTGAAGGAAACAATCAATAAAACTAAACGTCAACCTACTGAAAGGGAGACGATATTTGCAAATGGCATATCCAATAAAGGGTCAGTATCCAAATTATATAAAGAAGTTATACAACATACACAACTGCCTCTTAAATTTCCTCTTAGGAAGATTATTCCACTGGAATTCTGGAAGAGTTCATATCCTGAATGTATTTGGACACGTGAAATTGAACATCCCAGTGGGTAAACTATGGTAGATCCAAGGCTGTGCGCCCAGATCTCCCTTCAAGAAAGGGGCTTCCGACCCAGCTGCAAGGGGGTGCACAGCAGTCTCCTGCTGCAGATGCCTTCAGAGCTGCCTAACTGAAATTGTGTCCTCTGGGCAGCCCGCTTCAGGGACTGAGTGAGGGTGGCATATAAAGATCTGGCCACTTTGGTTCAATTTGGGATGGTTCTGACTACCATTACTCCATTTCGGTGGCTCTGGCTGCCACACATTTCAACTTCTTTCTCTGCACAATCCTGCTTTCTCTCCCTTCCCTTTCAGGAAATGGATCCCTAATTAGCATTTACCCCACCCAAATCCTGTTTTAGCAACTGCTTCTAGAGAGATTGACCTAGGGTATACTCCTAGAACCCAAATCTAGAAAATAGAGGAATGGGCAGAAGTAAAATTTATGAAAATTCCATGACACCACTGTTAAATCACTTTGGCAACTGACTAGCCCCAGACTTCGTTCATATGGCTGTTACAAACCCCAATTTGTTGAAGGCATTTTAGTGAGGTTTTTGGTTACTTGCAACTGAAATTATTCCTCACTGATTAATTAGGGGGTAATTGCATATTCGATACAAATTGAAATCAAAGATGGTGTTCAAACTTTCTCTTAGAGCGTAAGACTTTTGCAAACAAGATCATAAGTAATTTCCAGAATTTATCGTATGATTTTTATGCCTTTAATGCAAAGTAACAAAGTACAATTAGTAAGTCTGACTACTTTCTCATCTTTGTCCCATAGAACATTCTACACTCAACATACCCTTTTTAGAGTCATAGGTTCCAGAAGTGAGAAAGTAGGATAGAGCCTTCCTTAGTACAACAATGTGTGGGATACAGACACTTCTGCATTTTGAGGATGCCTGTCTAACCCCTCCTTGAACTTGTCACCAGTCGTTAAGTAATGACTGTGTGGGATGACCTATTTGCTGGATGCAGAGATGTGGTACTTTATAAAGTTCTTTCTTTGGGGAGGATTAAATTCTATTACCTCCATAGAACTTCATTCACCAAACCTGTTTCTGACCCCAGAAGCTAAATATAAGTGTATTAATCCTCTTATATTTTTACAGAGACAACTATCTTGCCTTTTCTCCCCAAAAGTCAACATATTCTTTCATTCACACAGTAAATATTTGTCATCCATTATGCACTGGGTATTGTGTTAGATACTGAGGATATAACAGTGTATAAAACGGGCAATGTGCCTGCTCTCTTGGAATGAGATTCTAGTAGGGAAATGCAGATCACAAATGAATAAACAGGATAGAAATGTGAGTTATGAAGAGCAAAACCAAAAAGAAAGAGTGTTACAACATCCACTTGTTTGCACGGGGAGTGGCTTTAGACGAGGTGGGCAAGCAATGTGTAAGCTGAGCTCTGAGAATGGTAAGGAGTAGCCAAACATATGGAGATCTTGAGGAAGAATTTTTCAGGGAGAGGAAAATAAAGTGTCAGTTCCTTGAGGCATGAATAACTTTGGTCTCTGTAGAAACAGCAATAAAACTGATGTTTTATTTAGAGAGTAGTGAATGAGGAAGAAGTGAAAAGGGATGCCACTGAAAAGAACAGAAGAGCTTGATCGGGAAGTAGTCATGGGTCAAGGTGAATTTGGTCTGATTAATACGGGTGATGCTGTGATCTAATAACTACCACTAGATTACCAAATACCTACCTCAAGATACCAGCTTTCCTAATTTCCTGGGAATATCACCTTACAGATGTCACCAAGCTCCAGCTTCAGATCTCTCATTTGTAAAAATAGGAGATTTGATTAAACTATAAATTCTTTAGAAGGGTAAATGAGGAAACAGAGATGTGCGATTTGTAAATTTCAGAGTGTTATTGACATGCATCCTATTTCCAGAATGACATTTTCCTTTTCTAAACTACATGTTCTCAATTCCTCTACTGTTCTCCGTATTACATAGTACATGATTCCCTGTTTCTTCTTCATCCAGGTGTCCTAATTTAAAACCTAAATTCTTTAGGGTAACTACCTGGTAGTGTAATCCCAAGTGCCAATGCTTTGTGTTGATTCCAATTTCTCTCAGACTTCTACAGAAAGCATGGCAGGAGACCCTATGGGGTCTCAGAGTAAGAACAACGACAAAAGTTGAAGTCGTCTGGATCCTAGAATTGCGTAGCCACATCACCTGCTGGCGGGACCTGATACGTTGTCCTCATCTTGTAGACCAGTTTATCCATTTGTGTAGTGGGGAGAATAGTTATCTAGATTAGCGGGATGAAACAGATGTGAGGAGAGTGCCTGAGCTCCAGGTACACAAGGTAAGACCGATGTTATCCTTGACCCATTCTCCTGTAGAAAGCGAGAGCTACTCTCTCTTTTTTTAATGTTTACTTATTTGCTTTTGAATGTCGGGGGTGGGGGGGAGCAGAGAGTGAGGGAGAGAGAAGTCCAAGCAGGCTCCATGCTGTCAATGAAAACCCCGACGCAGGGCTCCATCTTGCTTATTGTGAGACAATGACCTGAGCCAAAGTCCGGAGTCTGATGCTCAACTGACTGAGCCACCCAGGCATCCCTAAATTGTCTCTTGGTGAATTTGAAGGTACTATGATGCCACTCAGTGAACCCCTGGCAGTAACTTATTAAATGGAAGCGAGCGTTGTGACCGTGATATTTGCCTGCGGCCCCTGACCCCAGCAGAGCACCCTCTCCTCTGTCACCAGCAATCTCAGAAACATGGTATGAGAAAAATGAACTCGAAACCAAACTCCAGATGCACGTATGCCTCCTAATAATGTAGGGCTCTTTTTTCAGGGGCATAGTGATTAGAGGCTTTAAGGCTGCTCGGACCTTCAGAGGGCTCTATTTTGCTGTGTTTTTCCCTAGTCCTCGCTGTTTCTCTTCAATGGTCTGTAATTTTCTTCATTGCCGTGAGATTTTGGGGCAACCAGCCTGCCTCTGGCCGCTTATCGCCAAGATCTCCGTTGCTCTTGGCAATGGCCTTAGATGGGATCTTTCTCACGCTGTTCCAAGTAAAGTCCGTGTCACTAGGCAGAGGTGTCTGTCTTAGTTTCTACTGCCACAGTAGCAAATTACCACAATTACTGCTTTCTTTTCGGCCTCTAGAGGCTGCCTGGTTTCCTTGGCTTGGAGGTCCTTCTTTTAAAGAAGTTTTTTTAAGTTTATTTATTTATTTTTGAGAGAGAGAGAAAGAGCATGAGTGGGAGAGGGGCACAGAGAGAAGGAGAGAGAGAAGCTGAAGCAGGCTCCACACCGCCAGTGCAGAGCCTGATGTGGAGCTCGAACCCACGAACCATGAGGTTGTGTCCTGAGCCAAAACCAAGAGTCAGACGTTTAACCAACTGAGCCACTCAGGCGCCCCATGGACCTCTTCATTCTTAACACATGCTTCTCCCCACGAGGAGGGGTGTTATTCTATCAGACAGTGGCCCCGAGTGAAGTCTCTCAGACTTCCCCCGCAGTGGCCGCCCTGCTCTGAGTGGCTCTGAAAAGGGGGGACAGACTCTGGTCTTCTTGCACCTTCTGGTGTGGAACCTGAGCCCCACAGGTTAGTGGAGGCCGGTAGACTCAGAGCCTAATATATTCTTAGCATGTTTTACCTCGAGCAGAACCTTCATCCTACAAGTGGGGGGTATATCAGGGGAAGGCTCAGGAGTAGAGTTTCTGCAGTATGGAGCTGAAGGGATGAGACGTTCTAGAAGCCTACCCTCCCTGCTGAAACCACAGTCCTATATGGGGTCATGTGGGGAGGGAAACCCATTTGCTTGCTACACATATGTGGAGTACGGCTTCCATAACACTAAGCTGGGGCAAAGGGGGAGGGGCATGAGTGCCACAAATTGTCCCTGTGCTTCCTGAGATTTAGAAGATTTTGTTCAATAAACATCCTTCCATTTGCTCTTTATTCCTGGGACAATTTCTAGAGTCTTTAAATCCTGTGTGTGCGTGTTGTGCATGTGTGTGTACATGTTTCCTCATAATTTTCAGCAGGTAAATGGTTGCGTTAGTAGTGAGGGGGTCCACTGTGCTCCACATACAACCAGTGCAGTCATCGATCCACACTTTTTTACTGTGACAAACCATGAGCCTTCTTATCTACAGACCCCACTAACTTCAGTATAATGAAACTACCCCAAAACATCAGAGGATTGCAAATGTATTATAATCGGTAGATTTTTGTTCCACTGGGACCTCCTTCCATTCGTTCATTGACAGATGGTAGCAAATTCATGTCCAAGATATTCGAGCCAAACCCACCAAAGAGAAACCCACTGATACACCCCACACGCTGCCTACCCCCAAATCACTGCTTCCTGCTGCCTACCTCGAGTTACCTCCTTGCCCTGTGCATCTTTCTCCTCTGTGAATCCAGACTCATACTTTGCTTCTCTTATTTTTCTCCGGGAGCCTGTCTTGGATGGTCTCCATTGTGTTTACTTCTTCCTTTCCTTTTCCTTTCTCTGCTGCCTTCTTTAAGATGAAACACTGGTTCTGTCGTTAATTTGCCTCTTGTCTATTTCTCCTGTCCAGGAAATTCTACATTCTCTATAGCTAGTTTTCTCAGGTAATCACAAATGTAGAAGTTTTGATGGTTGTGTAATAGCGAGGGATTCTGAGGTGTCAGGAGGGGCCAGAAACTCTGAGACTCACTCAGAGTTACCTGAGTGATCTGTTATCTATTGTTGTTACCCCCCTGGTAGACCCTTGGCTGGTAATTCCTCGTATCATTTATCATTTTATGCGCTAATCCTTTCATGCCGACATTTCAGAGGGGTTTAAAAAAACTGCATCCATCAGGATTCTGACTTGTGCGAGAACTAAAAAGGAAGTATAGTGAGTGTATGGGAGACACAGAATCTGAAACAGGCTCCAGGCTCTGAGCTATCTGAGCGCTGAGCCCAAAGCAGGGCTCAAACTTGGGAACAGCGAGATCATGACCTAGGCTGAAGTCAGACTCTTGACCACCTGAGCCACCCAGGCGCCCCACAACAACTTTTTTAAGGGAGATTAACTTGACAAGCGAAAGAAGAGAAGACCAGCTGGCAGACCGTGCAGAATTGAGCCATTGCAAATGGTTGCACCAATGTAGATGGAAAAGGAGAAAATTCAGGGATGGTTAGAGCCTGGCATATTAGGTGATAGGATTTCAAACTTACCCTGTCAGCAATGACTTTTTATCCCATCGCTCTTCTACCTTTCTCTCCACCCCCCCCCAAAAAAAACATGTTATGGAAAAGGTAACAAAAATGGTTAAAAATTAAATTTTAAACTATAATCAATATTATGGAGAAGATTATCTTTGGTTTAGCAAGATGGCTGCAACTGTCCATCCAATCCGTGTCGGGCTGATGCTGCAGATCTGGACCCAGTGGCAAGCTTTACAAGGGAGACAAAGAGAATGGCAAATATCATACACCAACGAGCAAATCAAAGTTGGTTGAGCAGGCCCCAAGTGTATTTGTCTTTCATGTGTGTGTAAAAGCAATGCTGAAAAGAGAGGAAGAGAAGTAGTCATACCTACTCCAGACCACAACAACATACACTACAATTTCAACATCTCTGAAACCTCTCCTTCTGGAAAACAAGGTTCCATCACTGTCCTAGAGTCCAACTGGCCTGTTTTCTGACTCATTCCTCCTAGACATTGGAAGAAGCATGGTAGGACACTTTGATATCTCTGTGGTGGCCATAGGAATACATACAGAGAACATTGGGCAGGAAGAACAAGAAAGGCTTATGCATCGTTGCCACAGCTGAGGAGAAAGTCACAAAGGGACAGGGACAGAGGTCATGTTGAGGCCCCCAGAATGAGTAGAGGCTCCCTAGAAAGGGTCTCTTTCATAGCTGTCCTCTTGAGATCCGTAAGTTTTTGGGTTTTTTTTTAAAGTTTATTTATTTTGAGAGAGAATGCAGAAGAGGGGCAGAGAGAGAGGGAGAGAGAGAATCCCAGGCAGGCTCTGTGCTGTCAGCGTGGAGCCCGATGTGGGCTCATGAACCATGAGATCATGACCTGAGCCAAAACCAAGAGTTGGATGCCTAACTGACTGAGCCACCCCGGCACCCCTGATATCCTTAAGTTTATAGTAAACACCACAAGTTGCTTATGCCAGAAGAAGGCAGTTTCTATGGATTATAGCCCCAAACTATAAACTAACATAGACACTTTCTTTTATAAGACGGTGCTAGTCGGTAGCGTGATGAAAATGAACTAGCACACCACTGCCTTTAATGATGGATGAATGGGGGAAATGGGCAGATAATGTAATAATTGTCATGTCAACCCACTGAGGGGATATTTCAGATGAGGGACTCTAGAGGCAGGGTGGTCCTTTGTCCAGCCTGCACAGAAGAAACTCACAGCACTGAACTTCATGCCCAGGACTCGCTAATCCTAAAGTGCAAGCTTATCCAGGAGAACCCCAGGCAATTCCAAAGGGACCTGCCCCCTTAGCACAACTGGGGAGCTGCTCCACAGTCTTTGAACCATGGTTTCCAATATTCCTCCTGGACTCAGACCTCTTTATCTTGAAGATGCATTTGATATTGGAGGACCAAGAAGAAGTTTTTCAGATGCATAATGAATGTTAATGTATAAATCGGGTCTAGTACCTTTTGGAGTGAGATAGCATGATGGGCTCAATGGAAAGAGTTTCACGTATGTTTTATGAAATTGCTCTAGAAACATTGCTGTCAGAGAAGTTCTGTGTGTATAAACCTGTTAATGCCATTGGAATAATCTAGGTGAATTAGACATCAACTAGGCACAGGTGTAAAACCCCATGGATACAGAAACACGGTGACCCCAATGTTGCCCCACAGTAAGCTTATGGGATAAGGATGTCTAAGCTGTTTATTCTTTCTAGAACTCGGTTTCTTATGTGAAAGTGAAAAGATCATGCTGGATAAACAGTGGCTCCTTGAAGATATACTAGTTTGTGAGGATTTTGGTTTACAGTCTGCTAAAAAGTTGGGATGAATTCAATATTGGTATCCTGCATTTTTTCCCTCCCTCCTCTCTGTAGAAAAGAAAAGCACTCAGACAGGCAAAGGAATTGAAGAAGGAGCCAGAGATGCAGAAAGGGGCCCAATGTGGCTTCCCTTGTGATGACCAAGAGAAGATAACCGTCTTTCTGTCTGTGATTTGTTTTCTTTCCTCCCACATAGCTGCAGGGGCAAAGGAGACCCATTAGGCCCTTTTATTGATTCAGTGTCGTTGCCCTCAGAAGTTCATGTGAGACTAAAACAAGTTTATGGAGCAAGAAAACAGAATGAACGACTCAGTCTGGCTCCGCACTATTAGAGAATTTGGGGACCTTTCTCCATGCCACCTGAAGTACCAAGTGACACCGGAAGACAGAACTTACTGGAGACGATGGTAAAGAAACAAAGGGTCTGTGGTTGCTTTGCCTGTCCCCTGCCTTATGCCAACAGCACCCAGCAGGTGCTTAATCGAACACAGAATTATTTACCAGGTCCTGGAAATTTAGCTTATCTGGAGGCTTGGGTTTAACTGGAATTGTCTGCCTTAAGCCTGTTGAGAATATACACTCTTGGTTTCAAAACGGGCCCAAGAATAACCACATTCAAGCATTACAATTCTTTCCATTATGAATACAACACCCCAGAGTGGGTTTCTAAGGGCCCTGACAAGTTGAATTACTGTCTTTTCCTACTCAGCTGCTTGCAACTGAGCTTATAGTGAAATGGCTTTAAACAATGCCATGCCTCTTTACCCACAGATGCAGCTTACAGAACGTCGTGCACACCCCAGTGACAACATAAGGAAGGGAGTGTTGGATCCAGAGGCAAAGGGCTCAGGGTTCTTGCTAGAGCTCTGTGGCCCATGAGCCGTGTGACCTTGACGAAGTCCCTTCCCAGCCCCTGTCCTCACTTCCCTATCAGAGCCTAATGAGGGTGTAGACTAAACCAGAGAGTCCTTATGAATCTTTCCAATTTGTAATTCAATTCAACAAACATTTACAGAGTTTATACTGTGTTGCCGCCACTGTGTTAGCTCCCAGCTGTATAATTTATTTTTTATTCCATCGAAAACTAGAGTCAGGTAACTTTCATGCAGTTTTTAGCACAAAATCACCAGACTGGGAGCCACAAGCCTCAGGTTCTGCTTACAGCTTCATCATGAAACACTCGTGTGATCTTTACAAAGTTGCATCAGCCATCTGGGTTTTAGTGTCTTCATCTATGGAAGGAGAAGGAAGAACGAGGGTCACGTTCAGAGCTCATGGTCAGTCGGCAAGTAGTTTGTCTGCACAGATCTTATAATAACCATGTGCTGAGCTGAGTGCCTATTCCGTGCTAGACAGTCACATCAAACTGAGTTAAGTTATTCCCTTTTGACATTGCCTTGTTCAGGACCTCTCCCCTGACACATAATCAGAATTTTTGCTCCTCCATCTGTTCCCTGGAATCCTGAGCATTTTCTCAGTAGAGAGTCATTACACAGCACAGACACCATTGCCCGTGTGCCCATCTTCCTTCCAGGCTGAGGGTCTTGAAGCCAGAGCTCATCCATTTGCTGCTCCTATGAAGGTTGTTCAGCCTAGTGGGAGCCCAATAGAAGCATCTCACAGCTATCCTACACTACGTATTCTTCTATTCCAGGTCAGTTTGTCCCCAGCACACCAGACAGAGAGCAATTCCCACCAGAGAGGATGTCAATGTGTTTCATTCTAAATCCTACTGTTAGTAAATGCTCAATCAATGCATTTCTATTTTTGGTTAGTTGGTTAGTTGGTTAGTTGGTAACTTTAGGACATTACAAATTTTTCCTTCCATTGTCATTAGGCACAATATACTTTCCTGCTCGCACTGGTGTTTGGTTTGGCCATGTAACTCACTCTTGCCAATGGGATGTTACCAAATACAATGTAATCAAAGACTTGAAATATGATTTTTCCCTTGAACTTCTTCAGTGACTGGGGGAAGAACATGGCCTTGAATGCTTCCAAAAGAATGAGAGACACATGGAACAGATCAGCCAACGCCTAGCTAATCCTCAAATTCACATATAAGAGCAAATATTTGCTATTTCAAACCATTGGGGTTTTTTTTAAGATCATTTGTTTTGCAGCACCATGTCAGTAGAAGATGACTGATACACTTTGAAAGCCACAGATGAATCATTTCTTTACATACTTGTGGCTTCTGCCTCTCTTATGTCTCCAATTTCTAGAGATTATTTTTGTTCAAGAAAAATTCATTGAGAAAGCACCAAAAGTTTAGGGCTCCAGGTACAGAGATTATGAACAATCACTGCTTTCAAGGAACACATTCACCATCTAGTAGGGGAGGCAGGTGACTAAAATGATAAATGCAACAAGATGTGATATGTGTGTGACAGACTGAGGCTATATACAGACTGAGGCTATAGTCCAAAAGTTTCTGTAGGAAACTACAGAAAGCCCCACTGAGGGGCATCTAAATAGACCTAGGCTTTAAGTGAACTTCAGGAAAGGCTTTCCTTTCAGGGGGCAGTTGATATCTAAGCTGAGTTGTGGTAGATCCAGGAGAAATAGGAATGCGTACACAGACTAAAAGAGATTAAATCAGAAGGAACCTCATATACAGATTCCATATATACATGGAGTAGTGAGTTCATATCTTGATTCTACAGCTTACTAAGTACCATTAATTTGCACAGTACTTGGCTTCTCTAAGACTCAGTTTCTTTAACTGTAAAAGGGGAATAATATGCATTCCTTGCCAAGTTTTTGTCAAGATTAGATACAAGTAAAACAAACAGTGCAGAGGTAGCTAGTGATAAATAGAAGAAAAGGGAGAAGAGAAAGAAGACGAAAATAACAGCCTGGGTTTTCCCAGTCTGTTTCAAAGAAAGAAGAGGAATCCACCGAAGACTTGGTGGCAAACGTAATAGATTTTTCTAGGGTAATGAACAAGCAAACCTCACTTCTGGAAGTTTGACCTCTCCAGGGATATGCAGTATGGCCTCCCACAGAACTTGGAGTTGCCTCATATGCCCACTCAGTCAGCAACTTCACCACCGGCCGTGCTTCTTTGTGAGGGTGGCCCCAAGTCCCTTTTGATGGGGACCTCCAAAATTTTGGAGCATTGCCAAGTGAAAGGTAAATTCTATTGTTCAGTCTAATTCAGGAGATCAGAGAGGCTACGCCAGTTGCATTCCCACCAACAGTGTGAGAGGGCTCCCCTTTCTCCACATCCCTGCCAACACCTGCTGTATCCTGTGTTGTTAATTTTAGCCATTCTGACGGATGCGAGGTGATATTTCATCATAATTTTGATTTGTATTTCCCTGGTGATGAGTGATGTTGAGCATGTTTCATGTGTCTGTTGGCTATCTACACATCTTCTCTGGAAAAAATGTCTATTCATGTCTTCTGCCCATTTCTTAACGGGATTATTTGTTTTTTGGTGTTCAATGTTATAAGGAAAACAGTATGGAGGTTTCTCAAAAAGTTAAAAATAGAACTACACTATGATTCCTTCCACACATACACACAATTATGCTACCAGGTATTTACCCAAACGATGCAAAAATACTGATTTGAAGGGAGACAGACATGTGTTCCAATGTTTATAGCAGCTTTATTAACAATAGCCCAATTATGGAAAGAGCCCAAATGTCCATCGACGGATGAATTGATAAGATGTGATGCATATACACAATGGAATATTACTCAGCCGTCAAAAAGAATGAAATCTTGCCATTTCCAACAATGTGGATGAAGCTAGAGAGTATTATGCTAAGTCAAATAAGTCAGTGAGAGAAACACAAATACCATATGACTTCACTCATATGTGGAATTTAAGAAATAAAACAGATGAACATATGGGGGTAAAATGGCAAACCAGGAAAGAGACTATTAACTACAGAGAACAAACTGAGGGTTCCTGGAGAGGAGGTAGGCAGGGGTTGGGTTAAATTGGTATTGGGGATTACGGAGGGCACTTGTTGAGATGAGCACTGTGTGTAGGTCATGAATCACTAGATTTTACTCCTGAAATTATTATTATACTATATTTTAAATAACTTGAATTTAAATAAAAACTTGTCAAAAAAGCATAATTCAGGAGATCAGGATGTAAATCCCACTGCTCACCCAGGTTGTAATGCCCCCAGCCCTCCCTCTCTGAATGACCTCTTACTGCTTTCATCGTCTTTCACTCTCTTCCAGGCATGTGGACTTTCCTCAATGTTTCTCAGACACTGTGCTTTGTCCTGCCTCACAGTTGTCACCTTTGTGGTCGCCTCTGCTTAGAATTCTTTCCCCGGAGGTTGTTTTCCTGTTTTCTTCCTCCCTCCCTCCCTTCCTCCCTTCCTTCTTTCTTTCTGTCCTTCCTTCCTCTCTCCCTCCCATCTTCCTCCCTCCCTCCCATCTCCCTTCCTTCCTTCCCCTCTCCCTTCCTTCCTTCCTTCCTGCCTTCCTTCCTTCCTTCCTTCCTTCTATCCTTCCTTCTTCCTTCCCTTCCTTCCTCCCCCTTTCTCTCTCTCTCTCTCTCTCCTTCTCTCTCTCCCATCCTCCCTCCCTCTTTCTTTCTTTCTTTCTTTCTTTCTTTCTTTCTTTCTTTCTTTCTTTCATCTCTTGGTCAAAACTCAGGTTCTAACTCCCAACACTTCCTCCTCATAAAAACATTTCTGATGATTCATGTGTAATGATATATTTCAAAGATAATTATATACAATTATGCATTTCAAATGTGCATCTTGATTTTCTCTCTCCCCCATCGATTTTTAACCTGATTGTAAGCTCCATGATTTTTCATAAACCCAAAGCCTAGATACAGGACTGGGAATAAGTGTCCAGTCATGATGACTTCCACACTTACACACAGAGAACTAATAAAGTCTGAGGACAGAGTCAGTGCAAGAAAAGTCAAATTTATCGAAACCAAATTTTCCTCAGAATGGAATGGGGATATTCACGAAACTCTGAGTCAGAATGTGAAATGGAAGGTCAGGGGGTGGGCAGGGGTAAGACATCAGGCAGGAGATGTCCCAGGGGGCAAAGCATGTAGACGCTTGGCTGTCACATTAATATATCACATTTTATGGCATCGATGAAATAGAGCTTTTGAAGGGTATATTAATCAGGGTCCTTGTTTAAAAAATAAAATCAATCTAGCTATCTTACGCAGGAAAAGAAATATTTATTATATTACAGCCCTCAGAATATCCGAGGAGATCAGATTTCTCAGGAATGATGCTACACAGCCATAAATACAGCAGCTACATACATTACAAGACTCGTCTGGCCGAAGCACTGCTGCCCGGTCTGGGCAGTTACGACTCCATCACTGGATGCTAGAAACATCAGCTGTCTCAGCAGAGGTGATCAGGTGACTCACATCGCCTCCAGGTCTCAGAAAAATGTGTCTGTTTTACAGAGTCTTGGACCTATGTGAAACTCTACCTGCAACGGCATCTCAGCAATGGAGCGCTTATCTTCTCAACCTCTCCAGTGCAGAAAGATAGGCTAGAAGACCTTGGTGGGTGCTAAATGACCAGCCCCCTCTACCTTCCACCCAGATTGGTATTTCAGGAACATGAGTCTGTCTAGGAAGAGAATGCCAGACAACCTGGAGAGGATTCCATAGAAAGGCTTTCTTCCCTGGGTGGGACTAGCTACTTTCCAGAGTACCTTCCAAGCATTGGTATTCTTTGACTATTCTGGGGACAGCTTCTTTAAGACAATATGAGTTCAGAGAATGGAACTATTTTTCATTGAACAGCCACCAGGTTCCCAACACCGTAGGGAGTGTCTTGCCTGCAGTGATTTATAAAATCCTCCCCTATGACACTCCATGAGGTGAGGGATGAAGAGAACTTTCTTCTCCTTCTGCCTCTGCCCTTCCCTCCACATATCTTTCCTGGGCTGGGACTCTGTCCCAAAGGAGACATTGACTGCCAGAGCTTGGAATAATTTTTAAGCCGCATATTCTACCCGCCCCCCTCAGGGAGCAGAGTTATTGGCCCTTAAGTGTCAGTATCTACTCCTCTCTTACATTTCTTTCTCTGCTAATGAATGCCTGCCTACAGGATGCTTCTGTATGTGTGCTACGGACATTCAAGTGGTCGGCAATTTGAGACAGTGCCTGCTTCCCTAAGGGAGATCCAGCCACATGTCTAACACTTCTGTGTGTTGTATCTCTATGGAAGTGAAACTTCATGGATATCAAAGAGAAGGAAGGGAAATGGAGCTCCACTTCACTCGAGCCTCAACAATGTTCTAATATCCAGGTTTGTTTTTTTTTACCCAAGATCCCATCCTTTGAAGTATTAGGTATTTGTCCAGACACGAATAGACGGATCCTATATCTCTTTGTATGATTTCCTCAGATGGGTATTCTACAGTAAGGAAAAGTGAATAGTAGAATATGGGCATCCAACTGTCGCTCCAAATTCCTAATAGTTGATATTGTTTTATTATCGCACCAGTGCCATTTTCCTGTTGTGATATTGTGAATATTGGATGAAAGGTCCATAAATCCTCTCTGTAATATGTTTTTGGTAATTTCTGAGTCTACAATTAGTTCAAAATGAAAAAAAAAATAATATGGTATGAAAATTATCATCAATGAGGGTGTCAAAATCACTGTTCTCTTCCAGGGAAGGGAGAGCTCAGACCTCAAAAACCACAATGGCCTGTTTCCCACTTCTTGAGGAAAGAGATGTTTCCATTACTTTCTGAGCATATGCACCAAAGACAAGATAAAAGAGTTGTTTTCAATTAAAACAGATTGAACTTCCAAAAAAAAAAAGAAAAACCAGAAAGAAAGAAAGAAAAAAATAGGTATTTCATGTCCACATTTGTAGAAACAGAAGCTCAGAATATTTAAATAACTTGCTCAAAGTCATAGTTAAGAAGTAACTGTGTTTGGATTCAAACTTAGATATTTCTAGCTCTTCCTCACCCACTGTGACTTGGGAGGGTACAGAATGCAACGAGAGCTCTCCCCTATTCATCCAGAAGAATGCTCTGATAATATTTTCCCTGACATTCCAGAAAGCATCAAGTCCATCAAAGCCAACTGCACAGCTTCCAAGGGGACTGCTCACAGCCAGGGAGTCTTTGATCCCTGAGAGCATCTGGACCGAAGCATCATGAGCATTTTTCTCTGTCAGACCTATTTCCGAAGTGTGTTTATGAGCCACATCTTGCCAAGAATAAACCATCGTGAACACCCGTCGATTGTAAACGTGAGCCCAACAGTCACCTCCATGATTTGTGATGATGCCACCATCTTGCAGACACTGCTGTTCCACGAAGGGCTTCAACACAGTGTAGACGGACGTAGCCAAACGTAGGATGTGGTACAGGAACTTGAAAAGAGATCTGTGCTCCATTAAAAACGAAAACCCCCTATAATCAAGATTCCTTTTTATAAAATTTGCCCCAAGGGTGTCTGTGCAAAAGGAAATACATTGCATGGCTGGAAGGGAGGGCTTACAACCCTATGAGATCCAAGTTAATATCTAGTTTATAGGTACTTTGTCTTCTGATAGCTTCAAAATTTAAACACAGGAGAGGGAAGACCTTGAATAGAAGATTTTGATTCCAAAATGTGAATAGGGGGGAAAGGGGGGGGTTCCAGTGATTAGATCAAGAATGATCAGGTGAGGGGATCTTGGGTGGTTCCGGCGGCTGAGCATCCAACTCTTTGTTTCAGCTCAGGTCGTGATCACAATGTCATGGGATCGAGTCCCTCATTGGGCTCTGGGCTGAGCGTGTAGCCTACTTGGGATTCTCTCTTTCTATCTGCATGTCTCCCCTGCTCATGTGCTTGCCCTCTCTCTAAAATAAAAAGAAAATAATAATAATAAAGAATGAGCAGGTGAGTTAGGAATTGTGGGCTCGTGTCCTTCCTACATCACCAAGCAAACACTTTTTCAGTCTCTTATGCAACAGCGTGTTGGAACTAGTGTAAAGATCAATAAAAGAATACACATGAAGGTTACTTACGAGAGGTAAAACTTTTCCGTTTTGAGCATGTATTGAGGACCTCCCGGATGTCAGCTTGCTGCCACTTACATGCCCCTGGAGCTCCCTGGCTAGTCTTCTTCTGCTCATTGTCACCTCGGGCGTTCTTCCCTCTTTCTGGAATGCTCTTCCCCCCGATACATTTTTCTCGCTTTCTCCTCTTACTCATTCATTTATTCACAGGTCACTCCCTCAGTCTTTTCGGACCACTGCTTAGAAAAATGGAGCCTCTGCCCCTCTCTCATTTTCCAGCTTTACGTTCTTTCGTATTTATAATTTATAATTCTATTTTACCAATTTCAGCTTACAGAGAAGGGCACTGAAGCCTGGAGGCGGTTCCCCTCTACAGTAATATAGCTAACATTTCCCGAGCACTGACTGCATGCCAGGCTCTAATACGGGCGCTTTGACCACCTCACCTCATTAACTTGTCTGGCTACCTCGCAAGTTTATTGTCTTCATCTTTAGGGGGTTTATACCGTGAAAGTAAGAAGCGAATCAAAGACAAACCACTCATCTTATAAATTTGGCTGAGGAGGACTACGGTGGATGCCGGTGAGGTAAGCCTGTTGACTTGTCTGACTTCCCCACTTGCCTCGTCCTGTTTATTGTCGCACCTGCACATTGCTTGGAACATCTCACCAGGTTGCCGCATGCCATTGACCGAGAGAAAAGAAAGATCCACTGAAGTCAATGATCCTGGGCCATGCCTTGAAGCGGTAGCTTAATATCCCCACGTGCATTATTATTACGGGCCTCTCTGAACCTGCAGTTGGCATCCCTCGCTTGCAGACGTGTGATTTCATCACAGCGGCAGGTACGGTCAGCCACGTCTCATGACGAGAATTCTGATACTCACGAGGGTTAAGTGACCAGCTGGTGAGCATCGGAGTAGCAGCTCCGTCCCTACATTCACCTCTTCCCATTTCACGGGCATCTCTCCTCCGTGAACCTCCACCCAGGTTTCCTTAGGCCCTGAAGTGGCCCCTTTCGCCAGTCTAAAAGTCTCCGAGCGGGAGGCAGTCTGCCAAAGAGAATCCAACTCACGTGTTCGTTCTTGACCATCGCCTCGACCTTCACTCAGCAGCAAACACAGGGGGTATCCCCTGTGCCTGGCAAAGCCCTAGGTCCTGGGGCAGTGTGGACGACTCAGTGTCACCTTCAAGGGGGCTTCAGCCTAAAGAGAGATCATTACACCAAAAGAAATCTTGAGGCAACGTGGTCGGTGTGTTTCGTGAGGGAGTCCCAGGCAGGAGCAAGGCACTGAAAGGGAGATGTGGGGGACACATCCCTACGCCCCTTCTGAGCCAGTATTCTGGGACTTCTCTTCCAGTCATCTGGCTCCCTGCCGGTATCTGCTTTAGCAAAATTCATGACTTAACAGCGCATGAGGGAACATCACTTTAAGCCATAATTATGCTTTTCCGCAAATGACCTGTGCAATTACACGGGAGCGCTGGACAGCAATTGCAGAGAGAAGTTGGAGCAAGTGAACAGGAAGATAATGCTACAAAACGATCCCCGCTTCAATTTTCCTTCTCGTAACTACATAAAGATTACAGTTGCTTCTATCGCGGAGATGTGCGCTAAAAAACGAAAGAGACCCATTAGATGATCTCTCATCTCCTCCTGGGAAGCTTTGCCTTTGTGTTTGTTTGTTTTTTGGTTTTGTTTAGGTTAGTTGAGTTTTGTTTTGTTTTGAACTGCGATAGGCTTCCAGGGGCTTTGGGCTGCTCAGTTATTCCAGAGTAATGGGGATAAGGATGGGGGAGGAGAGATCTCACTTCTCAGCGCTTATACTTTGTAAATCTGCACATTGGTGCCCAGGGGACCACCATCACGTCCAGAACACGTGTGGATGGAGCTCAGGAACAAGGTGGGAACTTGCTCCAGGAGAGCCAACAACAAGGCTGGGAGTATAAAGTTGGAGCCGGTGTCAGAGTTAGAATAAATAATCATAGTTGGATGAAAGAAGGGGGCTACTTAGGAATCTGGTGGGTAGTTTCAGTTTGGGGATGCCAGAGGTTTGAGGCAGGCATGTTTGAGATAAACATGGGTATGGGTATGATACGAATGCCCATTACTATGTAGATAGAAATATTCTATAAAGTTTCAGTCCTACTGTGAAGTCTTCTGATTCTGTTCTCTTCCTATTAGATCACGGTCTTTGAAAAACATCTCAAAACAATTGCCTTCATGCCTTAATCATTACCTTGTGTCATTATCTTAATCGTTATCATTATATCTTATATCGTATTATCATTATCATATATAAGATAATACATATAATAGATGTATAATAGTGCATTGTTACTTTATAATTGGACATTAAAATTATCATTTTCATTCTCTTATTTATTTGTTTATTTAAAATGTTTGTTTAGGGGCGCCTGGGTGGCGCAGTCGGTTAAGCGTCCGACTTCAGCCAGGTCACGATCTCGCGGCCCGTGAGTTCGAGCCCCGCGTCAGGCTCTGGGCTGATGGCTCAGAGCCTGGAGCCTGTTTCCGATTCTGTGTCTCCCTCTCTCTCTGCCCCTCCCCCATTCATGCTCTGTCTCTCTCTGTCCCAAAAATAAATAAACGTTGAAAAAAAAAATTTAAAATGTTTGTTTATTGGGGTGCCTGAAGTATCTTAGCTCAAGTCATGATCTCACAGCTTCTGATTTCAAGCCCAGAACTGAGTTCAAGTCTGCTGTCAGCCCAGAACCCACTTCCGATCCTCTGCCCCTCTCTCTCTCTCTGCCCCTCCCCTACTTGCACTCGCTCTCTGTCTCTCTCAAAATAAAAAAAGTTTTCAAAAAATAAAATGTCTACTTATTTTGAGAGACAGAGAGAGTGACAGAGAGCATGCATGCAAGTGGGGGAGGGGCAGAGAGAGACCAGGAGAGAGGATCCCAAGCAAGTTCTGGCCGTCAGCCCAGAGCCCAACATGGGGCTTGATTCTAGGGACCATGAGATCACGACCTGAGCCGAAATCAAGAGTCAGTCACTTAACCAACTGAGTCACCCAGAAGCCCCATCTCTTTTAAATACAAGTATAATGAACATCTCGGGTCAAACAGCTATAAAGTTTTTATCCATTTTAACTCAATAAGTCATTTTCTCGATTTCACTCATCTGTGGAATTTAAGAAACACAACAGATGAACATAAGGGAAAGGAAGGAGAAATAAGATAGATAAAAACAGAGACGGAAGCAAACCATCAGAGACTCTTAAATACAGAGAACAAATTTAAGGTTGCCGCAAAGGGGGATTGGGGGGGGGGGAGTGGCAGGGTGGGTTAAATGGGGGATGGGCATTAAGGAGGACACTTGTCAGGATGAGCACTAGGTGTTATATGTAAGAGATGAATCATTGGGTTCTATTCCTAAAGCCAAGACTACATTATATGTTGACTAACTTGGATTTAAATTAAAAAAAATAGATGTATACTTTAAAGAGAAAATCAGAAATGAAGTCAAAGATGTATGTGTTGTTGGAATCCAAGCCTGTGTGTGTGTGTGTATGTGTGTGTGTGTGTGTGTGTGCACGTGTGTGTGAGGATTCAGAGTGTTGCACGATTTCAGAGCTAATGCCACTTACTCATCATGTCACTTTTCTGGGTGTAGAAATATTTGTGTAAAAATAAATAAATAACAGATAAAAGATGCTGACACGTGTGTATATTTCTTGCTCAAAACAAAACGCTGGTTTGGGATCAGTGATATTTAGAAAGGAGCATAGATTCAGGAGCAGATCAACTGGGGGCATACCAGCCCCCTAAACTTACCGGCAGGATAAACGGAAAGAAGACTTCATCCCCTGGAGTGTCAGCTTCTATTTCTGGGATTTTAAAATGTTCTGTGACAGTGTGCCGTAATCTGTGCAAAGTGCGGTAGAAAACTCCCAGATACAAACCTGGAACCCAGAAACATCATCGTGGTTCACCTTCCGTGTCCTCAGGTAGCGCTGTTCCATACATTACGCATGTGAGTTAATTCATTTGTGATGGCTATTTTGTCAACATATTCTTAATCATATTCTTCGCTTCATTGGATGTTGCAAACCCTGAATCTTGCTTTCGGTATTTATGCTTTGCGTTCCTACAGTTAATCTAGTCTTTCTCTGTTACACTTGTTTTTTTCACCCCAGCTTTTTCAGGTGAGAGCCCTGGGAACTTATTTGAGGCATTATTTTTTTTCTAACATAGGAATTTAAAACTCTAAATTTCTTCTTTGACTTGATTGGAAGTGTGTTAAATTCCAAATGTTCAGAGACTTACCAGGAATCTTTTCTTTTGGTTTATAACTCAATTGTATTATGTTTGGAGACCTGCCTCCGTATTATTTCAATTATTTTAAATGTATTGAGATTTATTTAACCATCCTTATTTGGTCTATCTTGGTGAATAGTCCATGTTCACTGTAAAAGCATGTGCATTCAGCTATTATTGGGAAGAAGGTTGTAAAAATGTCAATGGAGTTGAGTTGAATTAGAGCATTGTACTATTTTTCTATATTCTTACTGATTTTCTCACTTTGAAATCCGTATGTGTTGATATGTGTTGAAATTTCCAACTCTAATTGCAAATGTGTATGTTTTTTCCTTTCAATTAACGTGTTTTTATCTTTCTACGTTTTTAAACTCTGTTATTTGACGTAAACATGTTTGTCTTACCAACTTCTCCATATCTCACTTTGCATTCTCAAATGACTCTGATATCGATACAATATCAGTTACGGAATTGATACAATTCCTTTACGATTAGTGTTTACTTAGTATACAATTCTTTTCCATCATTTTAATTTAATACAGGTTTTCTCTATTTACATAATATTTCTTAAGGACAGAAAACACATATACCTTGATTTTTAAAATCTCTTTGGCCAACTGCCTTTTAATTCGGGTATTTATACCATTGTATTTAATATAAATATTGACACGATCAGGTTAAAAATTAAGTACCGGCCATATGTTTTTTATTTGTCCTACACGCTCTGACTTGGTAAATGTTTCATGTGTGCTTGAAAATAATGTGCATTCTGTTCCTGTTGGATATAGTGTTCTATAAACATCAATAGGTTAAATGGATGGGTAATGGAATTACCAAAATTAATCAGATTTTCCATATCCTAACTGAATTTTCATCTACTTTGTCTACTTGTGTTCCTATATGCAGAGGAATGTTTCTCCTTGGTCTCTGAATGCTTCTCGTCTGTTCTCATTCTCTTCGCTTCTCACTGTTTCACTAAGACATGCCTCGGCGTGTATTTTTTTCATATTTATCCTTATTGGGCTTCTCTGAGTTCTTGCATCTGTAAGATAATCTCTTCAATTTCAAAAAACTATTTGCCATCATATTTTCTATGTGTTCTGTTGGCCCATCCGCTCCCTCAACTCCATCTGGGACCGCAGCCACACATATTTTGGAGAATTTAATACCTCCCCACAGAGCTTGAATGTTCTGTCATATTTCTCTCTTCTTTTTGTTTCTGTTTAGATAATTTCGATTAACTTACCTTCAGGTTAACTGATTACTTACCTTGCTTTATCCAGTATGCTGGCAAGTCCATCAAAATAATTCTTTATCACAGATATCAGGCCCTTCATATCTAGCAATTCCACAATTCCACTCGGCTTTTTTTTAAAATATAATTTATGTCTTTCGGCTGAAATTTTCCACCTGTTTACATATGTCTTGTACCTTATCATTTTTTATCAGAATTTTTAAAAATTCTTTGACTGGAAACTGTGCTGTTTCTGGGTCTGGTTCTTTTGAGTTTTTATTTTTATTTTTTTTTTTTAATTTTTTTTTTTTTCAACGTTTATTTATTTTTGGGACAGAGACAGAGCATGAACGGGGGAGGGGCAGAGAGAGAGGGAGACACAGAATCGTAAACAGGCTCCAGGCTCCGAGCCATCAGCCCAGAGCCTGATGCGGGGCTCGAACTCACGGACCGCGAGATCGTGACCTGGCTGAAGTCGGACGCTTAACCGACTGCGCCACCCAGGCGCCCCTCTTTTGAGTTTTTAAATATGTGGATGAGGTTTCTTACTTTCTTAACTTTTTTGTTTAATCGAAAAAAATAAATAAACCTCATGTGTAAAGAACAGTAAAGACTTGGGAAGTATCTCCTCCCAGAAAAGCAAACGCGTCTTTTTCCGGCAGATGTTAACAAAGAGGGAGGCGAGCTGGTACATAGAGGAGGTGGATTTATTATTTGTGCTTTAGTTATGTTTAGCAGGGCACAGACTTGAGACTACCCCAGTGGTGAGTGCTGGAGGGGTTTTCTGTTTCCCTGCTTTACGTGTAAACAGAGCCTAAGCACCTGGTCCCTGGCGGGATTCCTTCTCAGCTCACCCCCTCCTCTCCTTGGTTAAGATTTCAGGTATTGATACTCAGGAACTTCCACATTAACTTATACTTACCTTTGCGACCAACGTTTTCAGTACCTCTCCTTTCTTCCCAAATTGCCATGCTTCATTCTGGAATTATACACCCTCTGACAGAATTTCTTTGGCATTTCCTGTGTTAATGAATTTTTTCAGCTTTTAGTTCTGTGAATGTCTTTTTTTTTTTCAAACCTTCATTTTCTCTTAAACAACTTTCTGTGGGTATAGTTTACATAAAAGGAAATCCACCCATCGAGAGAGGTTACATTTTAATGAGTCTCCGCAATTGTAACAAGTAGTGTCCCCACCCCCTCCACAAACAAGAACCAGGAAGCACTCATCACCTCAAAATATCCTGTGCCCCCTCCTAGGCGATCATGCACCCCCTCTCCAGCCCTAAGATGCTTCCCACTGTGGTCTTGCCATTTCAGGATTTTATGCATGGGGCATCACACAGGATGTAAATTTTGAGGCTGACTTTTTCCACTTAGCAAAATGTTCCAGAGGTTATCCATGCTGTTGTGAGGGTAAGTAGCTTATTCCATTTTATGGATATTTATGGATGTTTATTAATTCACTATTCAGATGTATTAGGATTGTTTCTAGTTCAGGGTTACTATGAATAAAGCTGCTATACATATACAGGATACAAGACCGGATGGACCTATGTTTACGTTTGTCTAGGGTAAATATCTAGTTGAGGGGTTGTGCGTCTTATAGTAAGAATAGGTGTATGATTAATTTTATAAGTTTCCTTATGAGTTTCCAATGTGACTGTAATATTTTGTATCCTCATATGTGATGTGTGGTATTTTCCGTTACTCCGTACCTTTGACAACGTTTGATATTATCAGGCTTTTGAAGTTGTAGCCATGTTATGGTCTCTACAGTGGTAATATCATTGTGATTTTAATTTGCAGGAATATAATGATAATGCGTATCTTTCTTAAATGTATCTTTTAATTTACATCCAAGTTAGTTAGCATCTAGTGCAACAATGATTTCAGTAGATTCCTTAATGCCCCTTCCCCATTTCGCCCATCCCCCCTCCCACAACCCCTCCAGCAACCCTCTGTTTGTTCTCCATATTTAAGAGTCTCTTCTGTTTTGTCGCCCTCCCTGTTTTTATCTTATTTTTGCTTCCCTTCCTTTATGTTGATAATGAGTATCTTTGTCTCTATTTGCCATTAATAAATCTTCTTCAGTGACATATGTTTTAAATCCTTTACCTATTTTTAACATTCATTTAATTTTATAAATACAATACTTATAAATAAATGTTTATGAATTAAAATATTTATAAATGTTAACCTTCATATTGTTAAATATAAGATTATTTAGTGTATATTAAATATGAATACTCTAGCAGATATATCTGTTGTGAATATTTTCTCCTAGTTTCTGTTTTTTTCTTTTAATTTTATTGAACACGTATTTTTTAATTAAAAAAATTTTTTTAAATGTTTATTTATTTTTGAGAGAGAGACAGAGCATGAGTGGGGGTGGGGCAGAGAGAGAGGGAGTCACGGAATCTGAAGCAGGCTCTAGGCTCTGAGCTGTCAGCACAGAGCCCGACGCAGGGCTCGAACCCACCAACAGTGAGATCATGACCTGAGCTGAAGTCAGATGCTTAACCGACTGAGCCACTCAGGGGCCCCTGTTTTTTTAATTTTTAAAGTGTTTATTTATTTATTTAGAGAGAGAGAGAGAGAGAGAGAGAGAGAGAGATTGCACACGCAGGAAGGTCAGAGAGAGAGGGAGAGAGAGAGAGAATCCCAAGCAGCCTCTGTGCAGCTCCATATCACCAACTGTGAGATCATGAGTTGCACGTTCAACCAAAATCAAGAGCCGAAATCAAGAGTCGGAGGCTCAACCAACTGAACTACCCAGCGTCCCTGAACATGTATTTTAAATAGCAGAGCTTTTTAAGTTTGATGAAGTCAAATTTATAGTTTTTGTTTTATGTTATTTGCTTTCTGTGTCCTATTTAGAAGTCTTTGCCGACCAGATGATCATAGAGTTTTCCTCCGCGCTATCCTCTAGAAGTTTCGTATTTTCAGCGATCATATGTGGGTCCAAATCTGTTTTATTTTCTATATATAGTTTATGGTAAGGAGTGGCTTTATATTTTTCTTTATGAATATACAGTAGTTCCACCACCGTTTGATGAAGGGAGATGTATAAGAAATGAATGCCAAATAAAGTCCAGAATGACTGTGGAGACAAGAGACACGTATTACCCAAAGTTGTTAATATTATTCCGCCAACGCTGCAGGGATTCATGCTGATTACAGTCCCAAAACTTTTCAAAAGGAGAAACTAAGGACCCAGAGCAAGAAAGGAGAGAGAGAGGCAGCACACAGGAGACAGTGCTGGGAGTGTCAAATGCCATCACTTGAATTCATTGTTGTGGAAATCAAGATGGCACACTGGGGTAAATAAAGCTCAGTTAACTGCAATCTACTTGTGCCAAATATAATACTTAAAGATGTTATTACTCAAATCCGACTCTCATTACCTCTCTCAGCGATTTACTGTATCAAGTCCACTTTGTGGAGTAGCAGGCTGATTTTTGCCATGCTCTTTTCTTGCTTTCCCAAGGACAGATGTCTGTCCTTCATTATCTTCTCCCCCAGATCATCAATGAAGACTCTATTCCCCAACAGACATAAGGGAATGACCCCAGACACAAGCAGAAGCTTCACGTGGAAGCTTCCGGGAGAACTAACTGTTAAACAGAGCTGGGTGCCTTTGCCCCTTGTCTGTCCCTCTCCCTGCCCCCGCGCTCAAGTGGTGGGTGTGTTAGCTGGAACCCCAACCTGGGCAACAATAACTAGGACTGTCATTAAAGGTTGCAAAAGGAAACAAGGGACTTAATCCCTTTTTTCCCCCCCGGAGGAGTTTTAAGCCACCGTAAAAGTTCCAACTACCCAACGCTGCATTAATTTATGTGAGATTGAAATAAAGTTTTGTTACATAAACCACCTGAGATGAGGTGTCTGTTGGTTGCATCTGAACAGTTCTTGCCTGCTCTATTTCAATCTACTTACTTGCAGTCTGTTTCTGCTTTGCTCTCCTAGAACTGTTATAAGAATATATCGCCGAAATCTATCTTGTTTCCATCCAATCTGTCAATCTTTTAACTCTTCCTAATGTCTTTTAATTGGGCAATCAGACTGGTCAAGCCAACTGTGCCTACCGGTATATTTGAATTTACTTCTAACAATTTATGTATTGCTTTCCATTTGATGTTTACCATGATACTGTCTTTTATTTTTTTCCTTTCTTTTTGCATCTTCTGTGTGGCGATCTACTTTTCGCTCATTAAAGTTTTAATTCCTCTACTAATTTTGAATATATACTATAATGATATAATATTGATGTTATTTTGTTGACTGCTCTAAAATTTTAGCATGTATATTTAACGCGAAAATCTAGATTTAAGCAATATTTTTACTATTCTTTGAGAAAATGTATGCCTTCTAAGACTGTAAATACTATTAATCTCCTTACAGAGCAAATGTTGATTTTATCACAGATCAAATATCTTTCTTGATTTTTATAACGTATTAGGCATTATTGTCATGACTTTGTAATGTCAGTTCATGAGTAATTTTATTTATAGGCTTACCATTCTGTTTGTTCGCCTTCCCTTCTTTTTAAAAAAAAGCTTTGTTAAGATATAATTTGCACACCATAGACTTGTCCCACTTAAAGTGTACAATTCAGTGGTGCTTAATATGTTCAGAGCTGTGTGGTCATTCCTGAAGTTCAATTTTAAGACATACTAAGCCTCTGCAAAGAAACCTATTAGAAGTTACACCACATTTTTCTCCCATAAACTTGGCTGTTACTGACAGCACACCTAAGTAGAATCATACTATATGTCATTTTTTATGACTGGTTTCTTTCATTAATCTTAATGTTCAATGTTTCTCTCCTTTTCATTGTCAATTCTCCCCACTCAATTATTCTTCATCAGTATACAAATATGCTGTAGTGTCTCCTCCCTACGGAGTAAAACTATATTGAGGCCATATTCTTAGACTCTTGTAGTATCTATTTCTGTTTCTCTTCAAAGCAAAATTTCTCAAATGTTCTCCTCCTGCTCATGTCTCATTCTCTGTTATTGCCACACCATTTCTGTCCTCCCCCACTGTACTGAAAACATTCTCATCAGAAGACACCAGTAAATTTCATTTTTCTATATATATACCTGGGAAACCTCAACCCCCATGATCCTTACTGTTGTCAATCACTCTGTCATTTCCGAAATACTTGTTTCTCACTTCGTTTCTGGAATTAATCTGGTTCATCTCCACCCTTTGGGACATTCTCTTATGGGGAAAACCCTTCCATAAGCAACAGTGGCCCTCCAGATCAAAATCCCACATGACTAGCACCCAGCATAGAAATCTCCAGTTACTTGACTTGGCCCTGACAGAATTCTGTATCACAGAGGATTATTTTACTTCTCTAACTTCTTCCTCTGGCCTTTTTCTCAATATTATTCATGCAACACCCCAGACATTAGGGTTTTAGAAGGCTAATAAATAATATGCCTTCCCAGTCAGAGTTCTGACACAATTTGAGTGAACATAAAAGCTGAAGTGGATGAGACTCTCTCCGTGTATTTAGGGTCTCTACCAGTGAGTTAACAATACAACTGAGACAAATTGAGAGCATGTAATTTCTATGGATAGGCAAGGTCAGAGGGAGGGTAACAGGAGGGATAAAACCATACATGCCCCAGCCCCAAATTGCTAATCATGCAGTTGGCTTCATTCCCTCATATTCTCCTCAGGAAGGAGTCGGTACAGGGACGGGAAGAAGCCAGGGCCATTATGCTGATGGGTGGCCCCCACATATAAGTAAGCATCATAAGCAATAAACACGCTTCCCACTCTTCCCACATGAACAGATTTTGAACTTTAACATGAAATAAAACTTCAGTGAACTTTTAAGTATCTTTAAAATTTTTTTTAATGTTTATTTATTTTTGAGATAGAGAGAGAGCATGAGCAGGGGAGGGGCAGAGAGAGAGAAAGAGACACAGAATCCGAAGCAGGCTCTACGCTCTGAGTTGTCAGCACAGAGCCTGACGCGGGGCTTGAACCCACCCACCAGGAGATCATGCCCTGAGCCGAAGTAAGACACTCAACCGACCGAGACACTCAGGCACCCCGAACCTTTAAGTATCTTAAAAAAAAAAAAAGTACCTTCCAGCTGGTGTTAATTGGAAATAAGCCATGAACTAACTTTCTTTAAAGAAAAATTAGAATCTAAACCATAAAGTGGCATTTTAAACGTTTCTAGTGGTTCAGCCGCAGTCACTACAAAAGTCAAACAACCCCCTGCCTTTTTCATAAACGCAAGTTCCGGAGCACTGTATCATACTTGCATAATGACCTGCAATCATGAGCACACCGGTCATTGCATGCTGTTAAAATATGCTCTCAGGATGTACTTCAGAATTATACACCCTGTCACTACCTGATCCCAAGTTATTTCGCACTTTCCCCAGTCCCATTAGGCTTTCCAGTGTCATTTATTACTGTCAGCTCTAAATTCACGTTTTTCATGCTTTCACTCAAGAAAGCACAGCTTACTTTCTGTGCCCATGTTGCTGCCTTTAGGTTGAAACATGTAATAATAGCAAATGGGTAGTGAACTTGAGACAGAGCTGGGAATCAAGTTTGTGACATGCTTTATGCAACCTTTCAGGAAACCCCTCTCCCCACTCTTAAACACAGAGAACAAACTGAGGGTTGCTGGTGTGGTGTGGGTGGGGTGATGGGCTGACTGGGTGGTGGGCAGCAGAGGGGGCACTTGTTGGGATGAGCACTGAGTGTTACATGTTAAGTGATGAGTCACTAGATTCTATCCCTGAAATCATTAAAAACAAATAAAAATAAAAATAAAATAAAAGTTAATCACTGAAAAACAAACAAAAAAAGAAACCCTTCCCTTCCCCTCCACTCTTGCGTCTTTCTTGTTCTTTTAGCTCTTCCGTATTTTTAAGAGATTTATTTAATAGTAGCCACATCTAGGGACACCGGTGTGGCTCGGTTGGTTAAGCATCCAACTTCGGCTCAGGTCATGATCCCACAGTCTGTGGGTTTGAGCCCCACATCGGGCTCTGTGCTGATAACTCAGAGCCTGGAAACTGCTTCGGATTCTGTGTCTCCCTCTCTCTTCCCCCGCTCACGCTCTGTCTGTCTCTTTCTCAAAAATAAAGAAACACTTAAGATATTTAAAAGCATAATAACTATATCCATTTAGCATGTCCTGGGTAGGAAGTGCTGTTCTGGAAAGTGGACGCAGATTCTCTACCATGAACTGATGGGATAGCTACAATATTATGTCCCTTTCACTAATATGGAAACCAAGTTTAGAATAGGAACTTGGCTTGTCCAGGGCTACACCGTGAGTGGTGCACAGAGGCTGCACTTGTGTCCCTCTCTCCTCTTCCTTCCTCATGAGCCTCTCTCGGTCCAGGGGGCTCACAAGGAAGCACATGGCCGCTCTGAGTTGAGAAGCTGAGAGTGTAGCGAAAAGTATTGTCTATAATCCAACAGAATTCTCTTTGATCCAATACGTTGTGGAATAAAATGGTGGTGTGGACCCAGTCTTTGAGCTAACGAGTTTATAGATATTCCTTATGCGTATCTGGTCGGTGGGTTGCTATTTCCACAGGTCGGCGAGAGAGCTTTGGAAATATCTGGGCTTAATTAACACAATGCGCTTCCAATGTTCATTAGGACAAAAGCAGAGACTTCGTTTTTTCCAAGATGGTGTTTACCACATTGAGACTCTAGTCCTGATCGTTCAGAAGCCAATATTGCTAATGGCTAGCCATTGTGCTCCGGTATAGCTCCAAATATGGCTAGGTTACCATGTGTCAAGGAAATAAAAACACGTATTTTTAGTGCGACTGAGTGCTAAGCACTCTGACAGTTGCTTTACAGGGAATACCTTCTTTAACCCTCCTCACGGTTTACTGAGGCAGGTAGTATTACCAACCACATTTCATAGACAAATACAATATGCTCTAGGGAGGTTACACAATTCGTCCACTCTACCAAGGTGTCATTTGATGACGCTTGTATTCAAACTCAGGATGCTGAACTCCCAGTCTTGTGTATGTAATCACCGTAGAATACCACTGCTCAATGTGTGTGTGTGTGTTCACATGTGCATATAAGGCGTCTGCTAAAATAATAGGCATTTAGGTTCAAAGGATGGGCTTTTTGAGTTAAAAAAAAAAGGGGCCAATCATTAAAATTGTGTAACCCATCTGTATTTCTTAACCTCTATGCCTTTGTTTCCCTGTATATAAATGAGAATACTGCTTATAGTGATGCAAGAGTGCTTTTCTTCAAGTGCCTTGTACAATTAGCAAGACTAAAGGGTTTAAATTACAGTTTTGCAACCTCAGTGCTACGGACATTTTGAACTGGAAAATTCTTTGATGGGAGAACGCCCTGTGCATAGTAGGATGTTTGCAGCATCCCTGGTTTAGACCCACGCGATGCCAGTAGCTTTTCCCCAGTTATGACAATCGGCAATGTTTTCAGACATTGTCAAAATGTCCCCTGGGGAGTGAAGTCATCCCAGGTTGAGAACTGGGTTAAACAGCAAAGATATTTGTTTTGAAATTCTTGATAGATTTAGTCGCTTTGCTCATCCAGTGTTTATTTCTATTTTCCTTTTGAACATCAGTACCTCCCTCTTTTAAAACTATACTATGGTTTTTCGTGTCTCAGGAGAAGATTGGGAGAAATCTATCTAAACAAATAAGTCTATAGAATATAAAAAGGAAAGACGGCAAAAGGGGAGTCATAACAGGAAGGGAGAGGAGAGTTAGTGCAGAAAGAGGGGAAGGCATGGGGTAGAGGAGAGAAGAAAGGAGTGAAAAAGTTAAGAAACCGTAAGACAGGAGAGCTCTGGCTCTATATTTAGGGGGCTGGAACTGAGTCAAACAGAAAATTTTTAGATAATTCCAGGGCAAAAAGGCTTACTTTACTTTCCGGAATATGGGCTGGGAAAATGAAAAGCCCCTTACAGATCCCCTGCCTTCTTTTCTTTTGCTATTTTTTTAAATGTTTATTTATTTATTTATTTATTTATTTAGAGAGAGCAGGGGAGGGGCAGAGAGAGAAGGAGAGAGACAAAATCCCAGGAAGGATCTGCACTATCAGCACAGAGCCCAATGTGGAGCTTGAGTTCATGAACTGGGAGATCATGACCTGAGCTGAAATTAAGAGTCAGACATTCAACCAACTGAACCACCCAGGCACCCCAGATCCCCTGCCTTCTTGATGGTTCCAGCAACATGCTGGTTCTCAGGGCGGTGCATCAGAAATGGAGAAAGCATTTGGTGTATAGGTGTCAGTTTCCCTACAACCATGCTCAGGGTCTAGGGTATCCAGGTGTTCCAGCTTGTTTCCGTGGTGGACGTAGAATTGCTAAGAGAATCCATGGATCACGACGAGGCTTGAGATCATATAGGGAGGTTGCAGAGGTATGGAACCCGGAGGTTACGCTGGGGATGATCCCAGTAACAGACACCAAAACCATAGTAAAGACCTGGCCTGACCGGCCACTGGAAATCAAGAACCCAATGGACGAGCACCTAGACCAGCAGTCAACCCCTCCTGCTCATGAGGATCTCCAGTGCTCCTTGCATCTGCACAGAAGTGACTGCTGAAATAAGAGAAGTTGATTATCTGAGTGTAGAGTTTGAGCTTTGAAATGCCTGGGAATTTACTCGAAAATCGTCAAGCTTCTTCCAGAAACATCATTTCGGGTCAGAAGAGTCTGAGTTGCCAATATTCTGCTGTTAGCAGAAAAAGGGCCTCACGAATAAGGTGGAATCAATAACCTAAAATGAAAGAAAGAGGCTTTTCATTTTCCCACCTCTAAGTCAGCCTGTGTAAATGTCTACTTTTACAAAAAAAAAAAAAAAAGTCCTCTATGGAATCATTTGGTAGTTGGAATAAAGAGTCAGAAAGTAGAACCACGATGCAGATTTCAATTTCCAACAAGGGGTGGCAAGTACGGGGTGTGTGGGCTTTGGAATGAATGTGTTGCTGCATGAGGAGGACCGC
The DNA here is from genome assembly GCF_016509475.1 of Prionailurus bengalensis. NCBI lineage: Eukaryota > Metazoa > Chordata > Mammalia > Carnivora > Felidae > Prionailurus > Prionailurus bengalensis. Next base: position 77,136,439 of record NC_057353.1, on the reverse strand, counting down.
TAAAAAGGTAACCATTCGGTTCTCAACACATTTTAGCTAATACGATGTAAATTTCCTACTACCTCAAAGCAACCATCAGCGTTCAGGAGTAGGAATCAGGTCATTTTTGGCCATTTCAGGAACACCGTTCTCAGACTGGTACGTACCACCTAAATGATGGGCACGCGGTAGTGAGTGAGACTCTCCCTCCCCGAAGCTCTCCATCCCAGGTGCTGACTCTTGCAACGTACAAACACATTACCACCTAGAAGCCCACCAAGATCGTTACAGATGAGGCAAGTGCCAAGAAAGGAAAGTACCAGGTCCTGTAGTCCTGGTGCCCTGACTCCCTGAGAAGATATCATTCAGGCTGAGACCTAGGGTATGTAGAACAGTGAGTCAGATAAAGGAAGCAGAAGGTGAAAGGTGGGGGAAGCTTGTTCAAAGACCCTGAAGTGGCCCTTTGAATCATTTTTGGTTTTGTTTTTTGTTTTTTTTGTGTGTGTTTTTGCTTTTTTGTCCTTTGGGTAAATACCTAGTAGTGCAAAAAAGTTATTTTTAACTTGTTGAGGACCCTCCATACTGTTTTCCAGAGTGACTGCACCAGTTTCCATTCCCACCAACAGCATAAGAAGGTTCCCTTTCCTCTGTATCCTCACCAACACTTGTTTCTGCTGTTGTTAATTTTAGCCGTTCTATACTGATTCCAAAGGACACTTGAACCCTGATGTTCAAAGCAGCATTATCCACAATATCCAAATTATGAAAGCAGCCCAAATGTCCACTGACTGATGAACTGATAAAGATATATATGAAATCTTGCCATTTGCAATGACATGGATGGAGCTAGACGGGAGTAGGCTAAGTGAAATAAATCAGCCAAAGAAAGACAAATACCATATGATTTCACTCGTGTGTAGAGTTTAAGAACCAAAACAAGTGAGCAAAGGGGGGGACAAAAGAGAGAGAGAAACAAACCAAGAAACAGACTCTTCGCTCTAGAGAACACGCTGATGGTTACCAGAAGGGAGGTGGGTGGGGGGATGGGGGAAATAGGTGATGGGGACTGAGGGGGGCACTTGTGGTGGGCACCGGGTGATGGATGCAAGTGCTGAATCACTATATCGTACACCTGAAGCTAATATGACACTGTGTGTTAACTAACTGGAATTGAAATGAAAACTTAAAGTAAGTGAGTTTCAGGAGTGAATGGCGCCTGGGCACTGGGCTGGTTGCAGTGGCCGAGCTGAGCTGGAAGTTGGTGCAGCGGTGGTGCAGGTGAGCTTGGGGAGCCACCTCTGCCATGACGCCAGCCGTAAATGTAAATAGCGGAGAGAACAGTGGTCCTTCAGATGGGAAGTCCTGGTTGGAGAGGACGGAGCACATCCTGGAGTCCCGGATAGAGATCAGTGTCCCACCTTTATCACTGTCACACACCCACACCCCAGCGTCTACAGAAGGAACGGCTTGTAAATTACTTCTCTGTCCCCTTCTGGGCTGAAAATTCTGACTTTAAAAATGATGAAGCCATAACTGCGAAGTGCTAACAGATATCAGGCAACCATTTGTACACCAACGAGCAGAAGTTGCAGCCAGGGTGTTTGGGTCCAAAGGAAGTCAATAAAATAGGGGTCAAACTGGGGGTGGCACCTACCGGTAGGTCTACGATCTGACATACAGGGAAGTTCATTGTTCAAGTTTTTTTGCACATTTTGAATGTTCCGATTGTACTGGAGGCATGCTCTTTAGGAACAATTCTCCCAAAGCAGTGTTCCTCGAAGCATGGTCTTCAGAACACAGACATCCAAAGCATCTGGGGACATCTTAAACGCTCATATCCCAGGGCAACATCCTGGGATTTTGATTCATTAGGTCATCGTCTGTGCATTTCATGTAAGCTTTGGACAATTTGCCCAGTGCTTAGGTACTTCTAAGACCACTTTTTGAAAAATGCCCCTTTAGATAGCAGATCTAAAAATCCCAAACCTTACCCTTTTTTACTCTCTAAGGACTCTTTCCTTTATGTCCTTGGACATGAATATTATATCATGAATAGAGGAGAGTGGCTCAGAATCAAATACGTACTTACCTTAGGGTCTTGGTCCTAAATCCCAGATATCTTGGTATTATTTTTGTGTATTTTAGCTAAATCACATTCCTTACAATCTAATTATAACCAAGCACTGATGTCTATAATGAGAGCCTCTACCATTTTATCCATATCCATCCATTCTGGTTAGGAGAGTGTTACTAATTCCTAGTGGAATCATCTATCAATGCGTTCCTTTACTTTTCTTTCAGATAATCTGTAACGGTGACTTATTTTCATCTAAGAGAAAATAATTAATCTACAGGACAAAAGAGATCAAAAGAAGTTCTGCACCTGTGCTTCTTTCTACAGATCCAATCTCAGGAGAAATAGACATAGTGATTAATAAATTTGTAATTAATACAAAATAAATCTCAATGTTAAATAAACCCTCTACTTCCTTGAGATAAATTAGCTTGGTCTTAGAGCTAAAAATCCTCTGAGGGGTGCATGAGTGGCTCAGTTGTTTGAGCATCTGACTCCAGCTTAGGTCATGATCTTGGGGTTCATGAGTTTGAGCCCTGCATCACGTTCTGGGCTGACAGCTCAGAGACTGGAGCCTGCTTCGGATTCTGCGTCTCCCTCTCTCTGCCCCTCCCTGGCTCACACTCTGTCTCTCTCAAAAATAAATAAACATTAAAAATTGTTTTTAGGGGCGCCTGGGTGGCGCAGTTGGTTAAGCGTCCGACTTCAGCCAGGTCACGATCTCGCGGTCCGTGAGTTCAAGCCCCGCGTCGGGCTCTGGGCTGATGGCTCAGAGCCTGGAGCCTGTTTCCGATTCTGTGTCTCCCTCTCTCTCTGCCCCTGCCCCGTGCATGCTCTGTCTCTCTCTGTCCCCAAAATAAATAAAAAACGCTGAAAAAAATTTAAAAAAAATTGTTTTTAAATTAAAAAAAATCATCTGAATAAAAAGGGATCTGCAATGTGCCAATCCTTTTCATCTTCTTCCTCATTATTTCCTTCTAGTTTTTCTTTTTATTTTATTTTATTTTTTTAATGTTTTTACGTATTTTTGAAGGAGAGAGAGAGACAGAGCATGAGCAGGGGAGGAGCAGAGAAAGAGGGAGACACAGAATTCAAAGCAGGCCCCAGGCTCTAAGCTGTCAGCACAGAGCCCAATGCGGGGCTCGACCCACAAACTGAGATCATGACCTGAGCAGAAGCCGGACGCTCAACCGACTGAGCCCCCCAGGCGCCCCTCCTTTCTCTTTTTATTCCTTCCCTTATTGTGACTATTGTTCATGTAGCATTTTCATCATATATATCTCATTTATTACTCATAGCAACCTTATATCATATGCAAGCAAACATCGTAGTTGAGGACACTACCCTCCATAGGGGGCAAGTGTCTTTGCTAAGTTGACACAGCTAGGGAAAGGCAAAAAAGATAGTTAAAGCAAAGTCATTTGTTTCTAAGTCCATTGCTCACACGTCTAGTGAGCAGGATTTTAATCTTTTGGAAAACCTTATAATAAAAGTGAAATATCCAGTGACGTGGTATAAAATCCAACTGGTTTGCTGGAAGAAAGAGTAGTGATGAGTCTTGACGTCCAGGGAGAGGGTAAGGGTACTAGATTATACCCTTTCATAGCTTCAAATGATGTCAGATGATGTCAGATGATGGATGCTTCGGACTGAGTGGATTTGAAGATCACCCAAGGTTGGCACGATAAACAATGACCAATGTAAAGATGTAACCCAAATCACTGCCACTGACAACTCCATAATTTTTAGCATGGCCTCCCAGCAAGACATCTCAAGTCAGCCATTACTCACTGTTCAGCTGTGTCAGAGGTGAATATGATTGTGCTTCTGACCTCTGAAATCATCCAAGACTACTCTAACCCAGGCATCTCTTGTGAATGTTGATATAAATTCTCAACTTTTCTTGTTATCTATCATCCAGGGAAGTTGCAAGTATTTCTGAGTTATTAGGAACGCTTAAAAATAAAACAAAACTTGAGAGTGATATTCCAAAACGTCAAACACATGACTGATAGCTCCTAATTACTGAATATGCAACATGTAATATATTTGTTAATACAAAAACAAGCAAAATGTATCCTTTATTTTCAAAATGTACTTTGCAGTCATTGAAGCTGCCACATTTTTTTTTTTTTTACATAAATCAATTAGGGATCCGAAAGCCTGAGCCACGCACTCAAGTCTGAATAGCTGGTAAGCAATTGATAGGATCTGAGCCAAGGTCTGACTACAAAACTAGGGTGTTTACCACCCTGCCTCTCAGAACCAGATAACTAGGGTCAGTCACAATTAGGCATATGGCCCCAGGCAGAGAAGAGGTCAGTGAAACACATTAGAAAGAAAAGATGGTTTCTACGTACATGTGACCCACACCGAAGCACCAAGACAAGGGTCATAGTAACCCCTTCCATCCAGAGAAAATATCCCTGGGTTCCAATCTGGAGGTAAGGTTTGTCCATTTTTTTATATCCTCACAGGTCCTTTAAAGCTGACCAAAGTGATATTTGGAGAAGGAGGATCAGGCTTAAATTTCCCAGCAAAGGCCCAGGAAGGAGTAGCAACAGGGTGGAGGTTTCCCATCAGTAAGTCATGGGACCAGGCCTGCGAACCGTCCTTAAAGAGAACAGAACGGGGGAAAGGAAATGGTTGCCCCAGGCACGGGTGAGGCTGTCCACACAAGAGGACGTTAGCAGCCTTACTCTGGGTTCCCTGAAGCTAGAGGCAGGCTGGAACAACGGACCCGGGGAGAAGGACAGCAAACACTTCTGAAATCGTGACCATGTGTGGGGGAAAAGAGCTTTTGACGCAGTAGACACTGGCTGAGTGCTCACAGCTGGAATGAAGCAGGGCCAACCAAGCTTATGGACGACAGGCCCTCGGTTCATAGAATGAACAAAGGTGGGTGTGTTGCCAGTAGAGAGGGCAGGTGGGGAAGAAACGATGATCAGTAACAATTCGAAATCAGGCAGGTGTTTGTGGCGCCTGGGGGGCTCAGTCGGTTGAGGGTCTGCCTTCGGCTCAGGTCACGATCAGGTCAGTGAGTTCCGACCCCGAGTCAGGCTCTGTGCTGACAGCTTAGAGCCTGGAGCCTGCTTTAGATTCTGTCTCTCTCTCTGCCCCTCCGCCTGCTCATGCTCTGTTCTGTCTCTCAAAAATGAATACATGTTAAAAAAAAATCAAAAAATAAATAAATAAAACTCAGGCAGGTGTTTTGATTCGGGTTTTCCCAGAAGCAGATCCTGAGATGAGAATTTGAGTGCAAGTAGTGGCGGGGAGGGGTGGGGGGGGGGTGGGGAGGGTTGGAATTCCATGAAACATCTCTAGCAAATGGAAAAGTGAGATAAGAAATAGAAGGAAGTCAATATCGGGTGAATTATCAAGCAAGTTGCCCCTGTGAGAACAGGAGCCTAATTGCACTGAAGAAAATGTAGAGCACAGTGCAGAACGTGCTTCAGATGTATCCCAGTGAAGGGGGGAGAAGGGAGAAGGCCGGGGTGTCTATAGAGCAACTCTCTGAGTGATGATGGTTGAGAACAGATCTTGAAACATGAACTCTGCTGCACATGCAGCTTGTCACTGCTCTTGTGAACAGATAAAATCCCCCCAAGCGTATGGAATCAATAGCCTTATGTTTCGAGGTCGAGCGCTTAAGGGCTATAGGCAAAGACATCAAGAGCTCTGCTAGGGTGGGTGCCTTGGAGTCATTTGCATTATTCCACTGGTTCAGCAGAATGGCATGGGGGGGGGTGGGAAATGTATGTGCTTTGGAGTCTAAGAGTCTTGACTCTGAATCCTACTTTGGTCATAACAACTTGGCGGCCAGACTTTTTTCGAAGAAGAATTAGTCTACGTGACCCCCTACATCAATAATATCAGGGTCAACCTACATTCTCCGTCATCAGCGCAGCTGATGCTGTAAGGTCAATGTCCAATTACAGGCCAGTTCTGTAGTTAAGGACAGGAACTGAAGACTGTTTGGGAGAGAAATGCTCCCTTCTTTCCAACAAACTCCATTCTGCCTACTTTCCATGAAGGGCAGTTTTTGTTAAAAGAGCGAGGAAGATAAACATCGACCACATCAGGTTGTTGTGGAAGTGAGGATTATATATTAGAAGAGCGCTGTACAACGCTAGGCACGTAGTGAATATTCAAAGGATGCTACCTAGTATCGATTCATTTTGTTAACAATTCTTTAAATAACGATGAATAATTTAGGGACACGCCTTGCTCCAGGAACCATGTTCGCGGAAGTCTACAAGTTATGATTTTCCCCTCCAGGAACTTACTGTTCGAAATTCAGAGATAAGATAAACATACAATTCGGTGACGGAGGAGGTTGTAAACATTTTTACTGGGAAGATAGAACCCCTTCCAGTTGAGCAAATGATAAGAGGTACCCCAATAAGGAACTTTGAGGGTATTTAAAAAATTGGACTAGATTTCTTTGTAAGCTTTAAGAGACCAGGGACCTAAGCAGTCTTGAGAATCGCTATATCCCTGGTAGGTAAAATAGACCAGACCCATAGCTCAATCCTTAGTTAAATATTTATCAGCTAAATGTGAAGAGGATGGAAAGTATTTTCTGAACAGAAGGAAGGACATGAAAAAGGAGAGGAGGCAGGGAAGAATAAGACACAGATGCAGATATCGAGTGATCCCGTTCAACGGCAACTTGGGATCTGTGCAGGTGAGAGGTGAGGAGTGTGCCTGGAAAGGCAGTAAAAACAAGATTGGCAGAAAGCATTGAATATCGGTCCAGGGTGCCTGGATTTTATTTTGCAGACAAAGTGAAACCACTGTAGGCTACAAATAACCTGATAAAGGTGGTGATTCGGGAAGTTGAATCTGGCAGTACAATGAAGAAGGAATTCGATTACGGAGGCAGGAGGCAAGGAGGAGGTTAGAGAGGATTCCAGTTGTCCAGGCCCAGGTACGTCTGGGTAATTGATGTTCATGTGGTTAGCTCCAAATTACCACAAGCACTGACTGCTGCAAGCTGATTCTTTCTGACATCAAGGACAGAGAGGTAGGGATATTTATCTCTGGCTGTAACCCCCACATGGGACAACCTGTGAATAAAGCAATCTGTTCACCCATATGGACCCCACAAATTTTATAAATGTGAGTAAATTCACTCTCAACTTGGGTTTCATATAATTAAATTTAGCAGAGATTCATCACGAAAATTATACTAATTGCAATTCCCCATTGTAGGGAGTGCTTATCAATTAAGTAGAAACATGCACGTATACACAGACACACACACAGACACACACACACACACACACACACACACGAAAAACTATAGCAAATTCTGTCTCCAAATGATCTAACCATTCTACATTCTATATGGCACTTTAATCAGTAAAACTACAGTTAACCTAACACTCAATAGAATAAACATAGCTGACTTGATAGGTCAATATCTGATCCTTGTTTTTCGTTAAAGAGAATAGATGAGTACTATTTGAGATGGAAATGTTCTCTGTCTCTCTCTCTGAACAACTTCATTCCTATCAACCTAACAGATATCCATCAGAAATATATTCCTTTTTCATCATTCCTTTGGTTATTTACCAAGTAGGTGTTAAATGCCAGATTATATAGCTGTGACAAGTGTGATAGGCTGATCTAGATTATGAAGAAATAAATATGAATATAACAAGATTTTTGTCTTTGAGGAATTCAGAGTTTGTTGTGACATGTTATCAAATGCTATGGGAGGCAGGAAGGTTAAGACACAGCGGGCTCTAGAAGATCAGTAAGTATGAGTTACGTGTCTGCTATGTATAAGATCGTGGGTGGCTTAACATTATTTGTAAAGAATTGGAAGATAAGAGTTAGCAATTTTTCAAAAGTTAAACATATCCATGGACTTGCAAGCTAAGGCAATATGAATAACAATATCCCTTTTACTTTTCACTCAACAGTGTTTTTACTGAGTACCTACTATATTCTAGGGAGTAAGGTAGGTAATATGGATTTAATCGTAATTAAAACGTGGTAATTGAACATCCTCATTATCTAGTGGGATGTATCTATCAGACTAAATTGTACTGCACGAACAACTTCAAAACAAACAAAGGTTTATTTCTCATTCATACTATATACACATTATAGTTCCAGCCTCAGCTCTGCTTCACTTAATTCTCCATATAGGACAAAGCTCACCGGAAGCTATCTATCACAGCTGCCTTTGTGGCAGAGAAGGGAGAGATACTCCCCAAAACGGACACATATCACTTCCGTTCACATTTCATTGGCCAGTGCACCTCTCATAGCCACCATGACACCAAGAGGGTGGGGAAAGAGAATTATCCCATCCTGGGAAAAGAACTAGGATATTTTGTAGGCAACGTATCCATCGCAGTGAATCCATTAGGACCACACACTCTCTCGGCAGTAATTTACCTGGTTTTCAAAATAGAATCAGTGTGGACATGCTTGTTAGTTGGCAAAATCCTCACCCTGGTTGTTTGACCAAGAGCTGTTACAGTAGGATAGACCAGGTGCAAACTCATGAAATTACCTCCATCCTCTATTGCCAAGAACAAAACAAAAAAGAGTTGTTTGCAAGCTCAACGAGATTAGGAACACTGGTTCTTCCTGACTCTATAACTTTGGGTTCTTTCTTTCTTGAGGTCCTGGTTCCCACAGCAGGAAAAATTACCCTAAGGGTCACAATATTCCACTATACTCAAACTCAGGTGACGTTGGTCACATATTCCCTCCGTACATCAGTTTCCACACCTTTGAAATCTTGACTATTGCTTCTGCTGCTACTGCTGTCACGACTACGAACGTCTTCACTGTCATCATGACTGTCACCACCAACATCACCCCTATCACCACCCTTACCACCACCAGTGTCATTGTCAACCTTTTCTAAAAACTTGTGGCTGTCTTATATGTATTTTTATTTCATTTAATGTATGATAATCATACAAGGTAGGTGGTTAGCCCCTTTTTATAGCTAAGGTAAATGAGGATTAGTCATGTTTTTCAATTGTTCCGATTTCCATAGCCAATGACTAAGAGAATTTGGAATGTAAATCCAAGAATTCTGATGTCAAAGCTCAAAAACTTAACCAGCATGTAAATTGCCTCTAAGTAATATAGGTCTAGTTAGAACATGTCTAAGCTCTTTTTCTCCATGGTAGCAAAAATAAAACAGCAACAACAAAAGAATGTTCTGCTTGTTTCACTATTATTGGGAGGTAGTGGAAAAATCACAGGGTTTGGAACCAGAAGATTTTTTTTTTCTGTTCTAGTTCCACAGCCAATTGACTGTGTGACCTTACAGAAATCTGTTAACCTCTCTGAAGTATGGCTGTAGAATTGAGACAATAATGCCGGCTTGCCTTAACCAGTACTGGTGAGAAAGATCAAAAAGTATATGTGACATCATGGGGTGAACTATAATTCCTGTAGAGGTGCAAATTACTATTCTTTCTGCTTGATTTTTCTCTCTCTGAAAAGCTAGCCTCCTCTTATATCACAAAGACTTAGATTATGGTGTCTGGTCTGTGGCTGGATAGATACTTAGAATATTTACTACAAAAGATTACCATAAATATTTGAAGTTACCTGCTTTTTAATAATAGAACAATTACCATTTTTCATCCTGATGTCTAGAAAAGGAGGCTGCCTTTGACTGGTCAAGGACCTCAGAGGGAGCAGGGCTTCAGGGAACTTCCCAAATGTTCCCAATTCAATGGGAAGACAGGTTGTGAGGGGGAAGTGAAAGCCTCTATTGTTCATTCTAAAGAATCGCTTCTAAAGGGAGGTTTTCTGCCTCACCAGCTGCCAGCTCTTCAGTTATTCAGGCCACAAATTGGCAATCCCTTTATTTCATCCAGAAAGAAAACAAAGGGAAGATCCTGGAACACCACAGGATGACTTCTCATTGGGAGTTGAATGGGAAAGACAGAATAACTAAGGTCTTACACGGAAGAAAGACCCCAGGAGACACCTTGCCTCATGGGTATTCACAAAAGACTTACAGCCTGAGACAATCCTTTGGATATGTGACATGGGCTTTGCTGAATAGGTGCAGTGCTGTTCATGCCCTCTGAGTCACTGTTAACTTATTTGTAGAACTTCACGGAGGACAAACCATCGCTCTGGACATTGGAGAACAACATGCAACTCTACAGAAACTTGTCCTACTTCCTTGACACAAGAGCTGTTAACTTCTCAAAAGTACAGAACCTTCTCAAAAGTAGGAATGACCCCCCCTCCCTGGATACAGCCTCATTTTTATTATTTTAAATACATGGGATACTAAGATAGAAACCGTGAAAAAGTCTTTACTGTTACGCTATCCAACCCTCTGTTGAGCGATGCTCACTATTTTCCTGCATTCAGCTTATGACTGGCAAAGAGGAAATTGTTTTGAACCTGGGAGCGGTACCAGGTCATGGCCTGGCTCAACCTAGTTGTATAAATGGGTGAACACTGAAGAGCTTGCCTATAGGACTCAGCCAAACTCCACAGGTTCAAACAAGCCACTGATTACAAAAGGGAACGTGTTCTCATCTCTCTCTTTCACCGTATCGAGTAGAAATGATGTGCCATAGAAACCTCTATCCATAATCCTTTTACCTTTTTTGAACACTAAGAGATCGGTTTCTCTATATACTTTAATTGAAACAGGCGAATCTAATTTCTGGCACAGAGAGGATATTCATAGGCATGTTGCACGCTTTTACCTGTTATCTTCCCTTATTGCAAAGTGTATAATTTATCTTCTAGGCAATGGCACCCATATCTTAATATGACTTATGTAAGAAAAATAGCCCACGGTCACAGAATAGAAATTGTTTCTGTTTTCCCCAAAAGTAGAGAGAAAAAAAGTAATATGCCTTGCAAGAGTAGATCCAATGTTATGTTCTTAAAGGGGAACTTAACTCAATTTCCTGTAATCTCCCTTCAATAAATGTTGGTTCCCAGGGGCCTTTGGTGGTGGTTAAATTTGGTACTCCATCACCTCTGTACAAAGAACCCTCCTCTTTAGAGAAAGTCGGGAGCTTTTCTTTATTTTGCCTGATTGTTTTAACTAACTGTTTATTTCAGCTGCCCGAATCTATACCTTTGGAGAAAGCTACAACCTTGTGTTTCTCTTGGGTTTATTTTCAAGGCACTGCTGTAAGTTTTAAAATAAGGGACAGAATTTGTGGCTTTAGAAACAACATATATTATGATCTAGTTAAAGTTATAGGAAAGCTATTCTCAGGGCCCTAGATTGATAAAAGTCACTGAGTACTGAGAACAGTGTTTATTTTCCCAACAGTGGTGGTCATACATGCGAGTAAAACATTGCCACTTTTTTTCCCCTTTGTTGTTTGTAGCTCCCTCTTCTGTCATCATGGGTCTAAATCATTCCACAAGCATCTCAAAGACCTGCATCAAAGTTTTTGCTGATCCTCATCTCTGGATACTTTATCTACGTGTATGGTTTTCTGTAGCACTTTCTTCTCTTCCTGAGTACCGTCTTTTAATATGTGACTGTTATATTTATTGTTTTTGCAACCGTAGGATCTCTTTGCTTAGACTGTAAGCTTCCTGGGGGTAGGAACGATGCCATCAGCAGTTTAATGCACCCTATAGGGTCTAGCACATCGCTTGACATTAAGCAGCTCCTTAAAATAATTGCTGAATAAATATTTTGAGAATGATACCAGATGATGAAACTAATCAGCCAAAGCGAGAGCCTGTAGGCACTTTGTGGACAGAGTGTTCACATCTCCTCAAGGTGTGGAGAAGACAGAGGAACAGAGATGTGAAGGGAGTGAGGTCTTGGGAACCAGAGTTGGTTAGAAGTTGAAAGCATCTACACTGTGACATTCACTACATTATTTCCTTTGTCCTTCCATCAGCTTGGATCTCTAGAGCTCTGGAGAGCACACCATTCTGGGTGGCGCTGGGTCACTGGCACAGCACAATCCTGGCTTCCCTGGTATGAGAAGGGGTTTGTCTCCCGAAGACTTCAGGAGCATGAAGTAGGCATTTTCTCCCACCAGCAATACACATAGTGGGAGAAATGCCATTTCCAAAAGCAAAACTGAGTGATATAAGAAGACTATTGGGTGCCGGAGCACTAAAAGTGAGAAACATTTATTGAACCTCAGTTTGCTTCAGAAATGACATATAGAAGGTACTCAGTATGTATGTTTGTTAAGTGACAAATATATATCACCAGGGTTTCCTTGGAGTTATTCAAACCAAGGGCTCCAGGAAGCACGTCGCTTCCAGTTTTGTGTGTGGATTTATGTGTCCATAAATAAGGTGCCGCCGAGCCTCAATAGACCCTGAGAACAAATTATATTATGCTGCAGTTGAACAGAGTTTTAGCCAGGTCAAATCCCCACTATTCATAGTGGGGCACAACAGCACACAGCATCCTCATAATTCTTTTCTTTTTCCTTTCATTCTGCAAAGAGCCAGCAGCACATGTGCCCCATTCCATACTGATTCCCAGCAGCACTGATGTCCCTGTCCCCTCCCAAGGGTGTGCCACCTCTAGGCTTTGCTGCTGCTACTTGAGTTGCTTTGCTGCGTGAATTCTCTCCTGAGAGCCAGAGGTGAGGTTGCTGAACCCAAAGCTGCGAGTCTCATCTGTCCTTGTTGGAGCTAAGACCTCCCCTCACTTCCCAGTCCATAACCTAGTCCATAACCACGGGGGCTTTTACTCCTCCTGTGTCACAATCAATAAGTAGAAGCAAATACACTGAGGGAAGAAAGGGACGGCTCTCTCTCCTCAGAAGAAAACTCTTATGGGGCGCCTGGGTGGCACAGTCGGTTAAGTGTCTGACTCAGCCAGGTCACGATCTCACGGTCCGGGAGTTCGATCCCCGCGTCAGGCTCTGGGCTGATGGCTCGGAGCCTGGAGCCTGTTTCCGATTCTATGTCTCCCTCTCTCTCTGCCCCTCCCCCGTTCATGCTCTGTCTGTCCCAAAAATAAATTAAAAAAAAACTTTGAAAAAAAACATTTTTTTAAAAAAAAAGAAGAAAACTCTTTCAACTGGTCCCGCATCGGGATTGGTCGTTCCCCAAGATGTCCCTGAGTCTGGGTGCGTATCTTTAACTGATCACCCTTACTCTGCAATATTGTAAAGAGATACTTGATCCTTCCTGAAAGCCTGTATGAAAAAGTACGTGCTCATGGCAAAAAAAACAGTATCACTCTGTCACTCCATAGCCTTGGATGATGAGGCAATATCCCAAGGGCTAACCTCATAAAGGCCTGATTATCCTATTTAAGGCTGCAACCCACCCCCCCCGCTTCTCAAGCAGTTTTATTTTTAAATCTTTTCCCCATATCATTTATCACCATCTGCTAAATAATTTACTAGTTATTATGTATGTTATCTATTTTTGGTCTTCCTTTGCTAGAATATAAGCTGCACAAGGGAAAGACCTTTTTTTTAGACTAAGAAGACAATATTTTATTTACTTAGGTTGTGTTTTCTTTTACTTCGCATCTTCCACTTTTTAAAGTTTTTTTTTTTAAGTTTATTTATTTTGAGAAAGAGACAGTGCAAGTGGGGGAAGGGCAGGGAGAGAGGGAGACAGTGAATCCCAAGCAGGCTCCTTGCTGTCAGCACAGAGCCCCAAGTGGGGCGTGAATTCACGAACCATGAGATCATGACCTGAGCTGAAATCAAGAGTCGGACACTTAACCAACTGAGCCACCCAGGCAGCCCTCATTTTTTTAAGTTTTTAACTTTGATACCAGTATAGTTAACACACAGTGCGATATGAGTTTCACACGTACAATATAGTGATTCAACACTTCGTTACAACACCCGGTGCTCATCAGGACAAGTGCAAACTGATCAATTTGTTCCCTGTAGTTAACAGTCTTTTTCTTGGTTTGTCTCTCTCTCTTTTTTTCCCCTTCGTTCGTATGTTTTATTTCTTAAATTCCACATATCAGCGAAATCATACGGTATATGTCTGATTGGCATATTTTGTTTAGCATTATACTCTCTAGCTCCATCCACGTTGTTGCAAATGGCAAGATTTCATTCTTTTTTTATGGCTGGATAATATTCCACTGCCTATATACCCCATTTCCTTTATCCATTCATCTATCAAGGAACACTTCAGCTGCTTCCATAGTTTGGCTATTGTAAATAATGCTGCAATATACATAGGGGTGCATATACCCTTTCAAATTATTGGGTTTTTTAACGTGAAATTTAGTGTCAAATTGGTTTCCATAAAACACCCAGTGCTCATCCCAACAGATGCCCTAAAATTAGTGTTTTTGTATTCTTTGGTAAATACCCAGTAGTGTCATTGCTGGATTATAGGGTACATCTATTTTTTAATTTTGGGGGATCCTCCATACTGTTTTCCAGAGTGGCTGCACCAGTTTGCATTCCCACCAGCAGTTCTTGAGAATTCCTTTTTCTCCACACCGTCACCAACACTTGTTTCTTGTGTTTTTTGTTTTAGCCATTCTTGTAGATGTGAGGTGATAACTCATTGTGATTTTGACTTGCATTTCCCTGATGATGAGTGATGTTGAGCATCTTTTCATGTGCTTTTGGCCATCTGTATGTCTTCTTTGGAGCAATGTATCTTCATGGCTTCTGCCTATTTTCTATTGGATTATTTATGTTTTTGGTGTTGAGTTGTACAAATTCTTTATATATTTTGGATACTAAACCTTAACCAGATATGTCATTTGCAAATATCTTCTCCCATTTCATAGGTTGCCTTTTAGTTTTATTGATTATTTCCTTTGATGTACAGAAGCTTTTTATTTTGATGTAGTCCTAGTAGGTTTTTTTTGTTTGTTTTTATTTTTTTTTCTTGTATTTCCCTTGCCTCGGGAGATATATCTAGAAAAATGTTGCTCTAGCCAATGTCAGAGAAATTAGTTCCTGTGCTCTCTTCAAGAGTTTTTATGGTTTCAGGTCTCACATTTAGTTCTTTCATCCATTTCAAATTTATTTTCATGTATAGCAGAAGAAATGGGTCTAGTTTCATTCTTTTGCATGCAGCTGTCCAGTTTTCTCAGCGCCATTTGTTAAAAAGACTATCTTTCTCCCATTGCATATTCTTGCATCTTTTTTTGAAGATTAATTGACCATATAATCATGGTTTTGTTTCTGGGCTTTCTATCCTGTTCCACTGATCCATGTGTCTATTTTTTTCTGTCAGTACCATATGGTTTTGATTACTACAGCTTTGCAGTATAACTTGAAATCTGGAATTGTGAAATTTCTTTTTCAAGATTGTTTTATCAGGAAAGACTTTTATTTGTTTAATTTCTTGACACATTCTGAGCATACCTTGCAATACTAAAATTTTAATATGCATCTTTCGAGTGAAAAACTTTGATTTACAGAGTCTTCTTCATGTCCCCTCAGGGACAATCAGCATACATCATCTGTGAGAAGACAGTCTCAGTGTCAACCCTGCACTGTGCCCCAGTTTTCCCCTCCAAACAGAATCTGAATCCTTCAGTGTCCTTTAGAGTGATTCCTTCTTAGTGTGCCCCATCTGCCCTGAGCCTGTCAGACGGATCTGTGTGTGTCTGAACCACCATTGTGGATGTGGGTTGAGTTTTGTGCCACTGTCTACACCACTTCCACATGGTTAGGCCATTGATGCTTCATAAGACGATATGTAAAAGCAGGCATTTGAAAGGAAGAAGAATGGCTCCAATGCATCCAAAGCTGATTTATACATCCTTTTTAAAAAAGTTTTTTTATTTAAAAAAAATTTTAATGTTTTTTTTTTTTTTGAGAAAGAGAGAGAGAGAGAGAGCACGAATGGGGGAGGAACAGAGAGAGAGGGAGACACAGAATCTGAAGCAGGCTCCAGGCTCCGAGCTGTCGGCACAGAGCCCGACGCGGGGCTTTAACTCATGAACCGTGAGATCATGACCTGAGCCGAAGCCGGACACTCAACTGACTGAGGCACACAGGCGCCACTTTTTTAAAAAGATTAAAAAATGTGTTTATATATTTACTTTGAGAGAGAGAAAGAGAGAGAGAAAGAGAGAGGGAATCCCAAGCAGGCTCTGTGTTGTCAGCACCGAGCCAGATGCGGGGTTCAATCTCATACACCTTGAGATGATGACCTGAGCAGAAATCAAGAGTCAGATGCTTAATGGACTGAGCCACCCAGGCACCCCTTCCATTTTTCAAAAATGTATTTAAATTCAAGTTAGTTAACGTACAGGGTAGTATTGGTTTCAGGAGCAGAACCCAGGGGTTCATCACTCACATATAAAACCCAGTGCTCGTCCTTTAATAAAGAAAACATAATGACAATGTTGGAATATCTGTTTCAAAGAATCAATCCGTAGATGTTTATGGGACAACATTCTTATCTCCTCCCTAACCCCCTCCCTTGGCCTATAACTCAGCAAGTTCCACCCTTATAAACCTGTTACAAAGAACATCAATGTCATTCTGATAGAATGGGCCGTTCAGGATTTGAAAAGAACACATGAGAATTTGGGCCAAATATAAAAAAGGGAGTGGAAGAGAATGGTCAAGGTGTGTGATGTGTTGGGGATCACTTAATGAGAGGGCAGGAAAGAGACATGGAAGGGTTCACAGAACCGGCCCATGAAATGGAAGGAAATCCAGGAAGGTGTGATATTTCAGAAACCAAGTGGAAAAAACCAATGAGTCATAGGAATTCAAATGCTACTGAGACATCTAACAGCCTCAGGACTAGAGCTGGAGAACTGGTAGGATGGAAATCTTTAGAGGTCTTTGGAGCACAATCATAGAAATTAGACTAATTGGGATGAGTTCAGGAAAGAACAGAGTGTATAGCATAATCAAATATTTAAAACATTTTTAGTGGTTTTGCTATTAAAGGAAGTTGAAAATGAGTAGATATGAAGTCTAACAAGATTTATTTTAAAATTTCTTTAAAAAGACAAGAAATAGGGGCACCTGGATGGCTCAGTCGGTTGAGCGTCCGACTTCGGCTCAGGTCACGATCTCACGGTTTGTGAGTTTGAGCCCCGCGTCGGGCTCTGTGCTGATAGCTCAGAGCCTGGAGCCTGTTTCGGATTCTGTGTCTCCCTGTCTCTCTGCCCCTCCCATGCTCATGCTCTGTCTCTCTGTCTCTCAATAATAAATAAACATTAAATTTTTTTTTAAATAAAAAGACAAGAAATAAACACAAATAAAATAAAAAGAGGAAAAAGACAAAAGATATCACAGGTATTTTTTATGCAGAAATAATTGATCCAGAAGAAAGAGAGAGTGAGAGAGAGAATTTGCTGTTTTGAAAGAAAAAGGGATAGTCACATCTGCAGTGTCTGAGTGGGAAAGGCAGACAACATGGGGACAGAGTGTCCTTGCAACAGGAGTGAAGGCAGAGAACACAGATACAAGGTGTAGGTTTGGTGGGGGAAAGATGTGATGGTTCTTTTGAGATGGATCCCGTTTTCTCAGTGAAGGAAAAGTTCATGCTGGAAAATAAAAAAAATACGCTAAAGGTAAAGGTGGGTTAGTTTATTGGCAGCTCAAAAATAAAGGACGCTAAGAAATAGCCATTTGGTAATGTATATTCAGTAGAAAACAATAAAGTTCACTTGAATAAGCAGTTCCCAAACTTAGACAAACATCCACATCACCTGGAGAGTATGCTCCAGACATTCCTGGCCCCAATTTGGACTTAAATAATTATCTTTACTGGGGCGCCTGGGTGGCGCAGTCGGTTGAGTGTCCGACTTCAGCCAGGTCACGATCTCGCGGTCCGTGAGTTCGAGCCCCGCGTCAGGCTCTGGGCTGATGGCTCAGAGCCTGGAGCCTGTTTCCGATTCTGTGTCTCCCTCTCTCTCTGCCCCTCCCTCGTTCATGCTCTGTCTCTCTCTGTCCCAAAAATAAATAAACGTTGGAAAAAAAAAATAATAATTATCTTTATAAGTATGAGAAATAGGTTCTGAAATTATTCATTTAAACAACAAGGTTATTCGCCAAAAATTGTGATGACCCACTAGAATTGGAGCCTGCTGTTATTGTAACATTGCAGCCCCAGCTATTGGATACCTGGAGAGGCACCTTTACAATGCAAGGAAACAAATTTACCATTTACATAATACAGGAAATGACCGTCCCATATTCTGAACTCTAAATGACTTGTGTTTGGATATTCTTCCTGGCACTCGACCCTGGTTCACGGTATTTTCAGTTATACATCTATTTTCCTCAGTATTAGAGACAGTTTTGCTTGAGAGATCTTAATGTTAACACAGGGACTGGACATGGAAAGCACTTGATACAAGGGGTGTTACTTAGGGTAATTAATTTATGCCTGAGAACATAAGGGCGGATGGGCTCGGGGAGTTTAGGGACTTCTATCTACTGTCATCCCTGGTGAAGAACAAGGCCTGGAATCCAAAATCCCGGATCCATCTGACACATTTTCTAGGCAATCTCTCTGGGTGAATCCCAAGGGGTCCAAAGTAGGGAAAACGTAGTTCATATAATTCTAGGATTTCTGAAATCACGTACACAACCAAAATATTCAGAGAAGTCTCCATCCCGTGCAGTTCCACTGAGATTTAATGAATTCCCAGTATTATGAATCCATTCGATGAATAGGCACTTCATACTGGCTCTCAAGGCACGGATTCATACTTTAAAAATAAATCATTACTTATCGCTTTCTCAGGATGTCTCCTCATCACATGGCTTGCCAGGCATGGTAATGTGATGATCCGGACTGCCGTGTTTCATTACTGCCAACAAGAGATAGGTAAATACAGATCTTTCACTGGCCTGTGAATCTGACTTTTAAACTGATCTTGAACACCATCATTCCAGATCTTCCTGATTCCTTGCCCTTCAACCACAACCTGCTTTCAACCTACTTGGTTTAGTAGTTTACATACTAACCTGCTTTCAACCTACTTGGTTTAGTGTTTACATATGTGCATAATTTCCAAGTGAGCAGGAAGGAGTCCTCTAATACCCGGTCATTTGATGCCCTTTGCTTAGGAAATTCTGAAACATGTTCCTCTGTAATTTCTATACATTAAGCTAAATGCCCTGATATTCATTAACTATACAATGAGAACAGGAAAGGGAGCACTGAGCTTCCATTAAGGAGGCTCTGTTCAAACGCTGGCTCCCACGAATGCCCGTTTGTGATCTCAATCAGATCATCTCATAGCTCTTTCGTTTGGGTTTCTCTGGAGATGAGCATGTTGAGAGAACTCAGCCAGATATTTGAGAAGCAGGTGCCTATGAATGGCTAATACCAAGTAGTCGTTAATAAATAGGAGTTGAGGGGCACCTGTGTGGCTCAGTAAGGGAAGTGACCGCCTTTGGCTCAGGTCACGATCTCCCAGTTCATGAGTTCAAGCCCCGCGTCGAGCTGTCTGCCCTCGGCTCGGAGACTTCTTTGGATCCTCTCTCTCCCTCTCTCTCTGCCCCTCCCCGGCTCACTGTCTCTCTTTCTCAAAAATAAATAAACATAAATAAATAACTAAATAGGAGCTGAACTGGACCTCAGGTCTATCTCTCCACATCTCCATTCCGTTTTACTTATATGTTCATGTTTTAAGGCAACACCCTACCTGTGTCATCATTTAGCTCAATAGATCTGACGGGTCAAACAAAAACACTGACCCGTAACAAATGGCTGAAGAAAAACAGCGGTGTTTTAAATATAAGCTCTGAGTTGGGCTGAAGGTAAACGCCTGTGTTCAGATATCATTGCCACCCCTTACCCTGGAGGAGCTCTCGGATCTAGCTCTAAGACCCAGTTCCCACATCTATAAAATGGGTACAGCGATGCCCACTGTGCAAGGTTACTGAGGACGAACTACAATAGGATATGAGTTTGTTCTCAGCAACACTCACAGGTATTGCCCTTTTCAAAGGGTTTGTCAGTGTGATAGGCCATTCGCATGCAAAGCAGCAATCTCCATTAAGCATGACGGCAGGAATCGCTACTATTTTAGATATGGCGTGACGACAGTATATGAGGGAGGCACTGATTCCACCCTTAAGGCGGTGATTGACTTTTGTGTTAGAAATTGTTTTCAAAATATTGATGTCTTTATCAGTATTATGACATGCTACCCAGCAACACGGTTCATCATGGACTTGTGTTTGTTTTGTGAAAAGTTTGACAATTTTTTTTTATCATCTGGAAAGCTTAACCAAGTAAGGTTAAATAGTGTGTTCCTTCTATCAGCCCCTCCCCACTCCTCAAAGCTTCGCTTATGATTCTGACTATAATCCCACGGGGGGAAGTCCTTCTGTGATCCCCATTTGACACAGACAGAAAGAAAATCAAGAAGCCAACAAAGGAAGAAAGAAACGTTTTGCACTGGGTCTCCCGTGTGCCCGGTCGACACTGCTGTGTATTATAATTTTCTTTTTATTCTTTTTTTATTTCTTTTGTTAAAGATCCTCAGACCTTACTCATCTTGTAGCTGGAAGTTTGCGCCCCTTTACCAACCTCCCCACACGTCCCCAATCCCCCAGCTCTGACAACACTCTCCACGTTCTGTTTACATGAGTTTGGCTTTTTATTTAAATTCCACATCCAAGCGATACCAAACACTGTTTGTCTTTCCCCGTCTGGCTTACTTCCCTTAGCATAATGCCCTCACATTCCACCTATGTTGTTGGAAAGGATCAGGATTTATCATCAGGATTTGTTTCTTTCTCGTGGCTGAATGCCATTCCACTGTATACATACACATAGTTTTCATTCACTCATCCGTTGTTGGCATCCATACGAAACCACTTAGGTTGTTTTCATATCTTGGCTATGGCCCATAACTGTGTATCACCATTTAAAGTTCACAAAGACCCCTACTCTTACATATTGTTCCGGCATCATGGACAGGAATACTTGACCCAATTTGAACATCATCTGTTCAAAATCAAAGATCCAGTAAGTCACAGCAGCAGCTCTGACTGACTCCAGGCTCTCGGAGTCCAAACTTCATCTTTGTGCTACACGAAGCTGCCTTCATGGCGCACTGGCGGGGGTTGACCCTGCGCCCGCATAGCCATCGCTGAAAACAAGCCGGCTACTTGGTTGAACCCATCCCATTCTTCAAGAATCAAAACACAGGCTGGTGTTGGAAAAGACCTCGTCTCTCACAGCAAATTACAGTGTTTAGCTCAACCCTAAGGTAGCGCGGGAGGCTGAACATTTACTAAGTGAGAGACAGATCTAACGTTCTTCTAATTGTTTCCCCTCTGCGGGTCTACCCAAAGCAAGCAGCCTTACCTTGAATAACCAGGACAGGACAAGGACGAGGGAGGGCTTGACATTTTAGCAGTCCTACAGATGTGAGGGAATAGGTCATCAAAGTCGAGTGCACATTTTACGATACCGCATACAAAATAAAACATGGCTCCAAATAACACAAAATCACTTTGTCGTGATTTTTCAAATCATAAGAGTTCCACTACTATAGTTGCAATCTCTTACGTAGAAAAGGGCATTATAACATTGTTGCCTAAAGAAACAGGCCCTGCCTCCACCCCCCCCCCCCCCCCCCGCTCACACACACATACTCACAGGTAGTTGGTAATGAATCAGAACCTACCAACAGTGGTTCTTCCATTTTTCTTTTCTCCTCCCAATGCATAGAAATGAACTTGTGCTCGATCAACTCAGGAAGACTTACTTTTCTTGTGGTGCTTGTTCTATTAGTAGAAGGGGAAATTTCCTTTAAGGGGAAGTTTCTTTAAGCCAAAAATGACTTCTCATGCTTTAGCATTTTTAGTAGAGACATATGGAACATTTAAGGACCAAGAGAACTCTTCTGAAATCCCTAGAAAAGAATATCACCTCTTCTAACCCTTAGGTGGCCCCCATGTGCAGGCAAAGAGTGCCAACATGGCGTGATTAGAAAGGGGACAGAAGAGTTTCCAGCAACCACTACATCGATGCATGAAGTGTTGCCTCTATAGCTTTAGTATTTGGGTGAAGTGTTGTCTTCCATTGCATGGTATCATGCCATTATTTGGAATGAGCTCTTGGGAGCCCATTAGATCTGGACATGAACTTACACTCTGCACTGGTGAGCTAGAGGGCCTGAGAGTCCTCTTCTGTAAACCACGAGTGTGCCTCTGTCTACCTCACGTGGTCACCATGTAGATTTAATGAACTTACTTATATTCTGTTTTGCCTACCAAGCACCATCCCTTCTCATTTGAAAATGCTCTCTTGTCTAGTCTGTGATTGAGGTGGATGCTGCCCCCATCCTTTCTGAGTCCTTGGCCATGATTGAGCCAAGGTGGGGTCCTGACTTAGAGATTTTGAACTGAAATGGGGAATGTTAACTAAGTTGTAGTTCCATCCCTCTCTGGACACAACATGGTAAGATGGCAGCATGATGATGCCAAGAGCCAAGCTCATAGTCATTTGAAGTCTGAATCCCATTCATTCAAAAAAATATGGTTGGAAAAACAAAAACATTATTGAAAGAGTTGACCGTTGTGCCTGTTTCCACTTGCTGACTTCACGTTCCCCTTTCAATTAACATCAGTAAGGCTTTCGCCTCCACGTCTCCACTGAGTCTATTTTTATCAAGGACACCGTGTCCTTCATCCTACCAAACCGAATGGTGGTCTTTTTAGCGGGGTGACGTTGTAGCCTATTAGATATAGTAAATTCTCCCTTTTTCTCAAAACACTGTGTGTGTGTGTGTGTGTGTGTGTGTGTTCTTACTTCCAGGACACCACCTTCTCCTGTTTACAGACCGTGTTCTTGGTCATCTTTTCTTCATCCGTCCCATGCTTTTTTCTCCATTCCACCACTGCTTGTAAGAGTGTCAACATTGGACCCAGATGGCCTTAACCTCATTTCCTCTCTCTCTCTTTCTGCATACACTCCTTGGATAACCTCACCAACCCTGGGCTTTAAACACCACCCAAATGCTGATGATTCCCTGTCCCAGAGCCCCCAGCTCTAACCTCTTGCTAGAGGTCCAGACTCTTATACCCAAATGTCCACACATCATCTCTATGTGGCTGTCTAATGGGAAACTCCAGGACCTGAATATCACGTTTGATACTCCCTCCCTAAAACTGCTCCTTCTCTAATCTCATTTCACTACATGATACTAAATTGCCCAAACCAGAAAATGGAGGCATTGTCTTTGATTCAGTTTTATAACCCTCCTTTTTATTCTGTCTTCAGTGAGTGTTTCCTGGCTCCCTTCATGTGTGGTTCATATAAGACCCATGGTCCACAATGTCCACTTCTTATCTCTGAGGGTGAAACTCAAAAGGAAGCTCTCTTGTAGACTTGAGCTGAACACAGAAACTGACTATTTTTCTAACACCTGAATCTAAAGGTGCAATCAGGGCCACAGCGAACTTGTTATGAAGTGTCTCTGGTCACAAGTAGGTCTAAAGTAGTTACAAATGACACCTCTGAACTAGACTTCCAGAAAGAATAATTGCTATCTCGGGGGCCCTGGGCTCTGACCTCTTCGAGACTGTCCTCATAATTAGATGTTCTCCACTGCAAAAGGAAGAGCAGAAACTGAGCCATCTCTCAAATACTGAACAGGCCTTTACTGGTATCTCATTTTATAGGTGTGGATCTAAGGGCTAGGTTACCTGTCTTTTCACACTCTGATTTGGGGAGAGTAGGGCTAGTGCTTTCGTTGTACCCCGCTGCACCCTGAGGGCCTAACGACCACAGAGACTCATACAGTTTAGGGTCAATACCTGAAACATGAATGAACACTCTTAGATAAGTGGAAGTGACGGGTTGTGAGTCCACTCTGAAGGTCACTGTTAGAGACTGAGCTGTGTCCCTCGACATTCGTACATCGAAGTCGTTAAGAACCAGTGCCTGAGACTGTGACTGTATTTGAAGACCAGGTTTTTAAAGGAGTCATTTAGTTAAAATGAAGTCATTAGGGCGGGCCCTAACAGGACTAGTGTCCTTATAAGAGGTGGTCACAGCACAGACACACAGAGAGAAGATCGTGTGAAAATACAGGAAGAAGAGGGACGTCTCCATGTCAAAGAGAGAATCCTCAGAAGAAACTACACCTCCTGACACCTTGACCTTGGACATGTAGCTTCCAGCAATCCTAGAAAAGTGATTCCTATTATTTAAACCACCTCAGCTGGGGTACACTGTTTTGACAACCTTAGCAAGCTAGTAAAGTCACTGCGGTAGTTGTCCTATGCCCCAGAATTCTACGGGCCACTGTACTGCAGGAGAGTAGCCCCCAACCAGACCCAGGCCTTGAAGACATGGCAGAATAGAGGAAGCTTAGCTGGAAGAGAGGACAGAGTCTACTGCAAAGAAAAAAAAAAAAGCCCTCCCTATTCTATACTCATCCTACTCACACCAGAGCCCTGGAAATAAGTCTAGGCGAGTACCCAAAGGATTGGGTTCGAGGCTCGACAGTTGGTAGCCCATTGTCAGTGTCAGGGCCGTCGATGTGTCTAAACTCCGGTCACCCCCTTGGTAAAATGGAATTAACCATTTGGGCCTCAATGAGCAACTCAAAGGGATGATGGGCAGCAAATTACTTCGCTAACTCTGGCATATGCCCTATACATGTGGGAGGTTACTCTCGCTCTTTTTACTCCTGTTTTCATTTAACAAAATCTAACCAGTGGCCCAGGACAAAATGCATTCAGCTGCACTGATGAATGCCACCTGCCTCTGCGATTGCCTTCTTCATTTGTTTCCATTTCAAACACCCCGTGAGCAGAGTGATTGAGTTTGAATTGCTTGGGGGATCCTCCCCCCTCACAGCTCCATGTAAGTAGAAGCTCACAGTTGCTAATGATTTATTATTTCACCTCCGAAGTGTATTCGGTGCTTGTGCCCAGCACAGTAGCTACATAAGGGGAGCACACACGTGCCGTCACTTCCAATATGGACACGAATAAATCCAGGCCAGCCCTTCTGCCTTGATCGTTTATGGAAGCGGCTCTTTCACCCCTCTAAAGCAGAAATGTTCTTATCTCACAGCCTCTCTCATGGGACCTGTGTTTAAATTAACTCAGTGTCCTCAAGTGCCCTGGCTTCCACTCAACCCTCAAGGTTCTCGCTGCTCTAGGAGGGGAGAAGGACTGTGATTTTGCAAGTGCAGAGAAATTCCTGTGAATTAGAGCCCACGTATAAACAAAAACAGCTCGCAGTTGAGATTACTCACTGTATGCTAAGCATTTTACAAGTGTAGCCTTTTTAAGACTCGCACAACCTAATGAAGAAAGAATTATTATTGTCTTTGTACAGGTGTGGTGGTTTTTAAACCATGGCTGTGCATTTTTAGACTGTCCTTCCATGTTGAGGTGGGGTCTATGTCTCCCCCACCTTAAGCATGGGTGAGCTGTGACTGTTGGCCATTAGAGAACAGTTGCAATGGTGCTCACTGGCTTGAGAAGCTTGGTCATCAGGGCCACAGGGTGTCCTCCTTGATTGTTGAAAATTCCACTCTTGGAGTCCAGAACCACCATATGAGATATCTATCCACTCAGAGGGCACCAGGCTGAAGAGTCTGTGCCTTCCCTTTGGCCTAGAGTTCCGTATGAACTGAGTCTCCCAATCATCTCTGCCAAGGTCACAGACATGTGAGCAAACCCCTCTTGAGTCCTCCAGACCAGCCATCTGCCAACTGGTAACCATCAAGTGACCTCCACTGACACTTTGTAGAAAAGAAGAATCACTTAGCCAATAACTGACCCAAATTCATGACCCGCAAAATTATACGATATATTAAAAGAGATAACTTAAGACACTCAGTTTTGGGACAGTTTGCACACAGCACTAAAGAACCCCAATACCCGTTGAAGAAGCTGAGGCAGAAAAGTGAAGAACTATCCAAGGTCACTTTGATGATGTTGTAGATCCGGGATTGGACTCTAGAGAGTGTGACTCTAGAGTCTGACTTCTTAACTACCCTGCCCTTTGGTGGAAAATCCATAGCCACATGATAATTATACTGTGATTAAGACAGGGAGAGGAAGTAGGAGCCTCCTCAGCAGGTGCTTTTTAACCCAGCTGTCAGTAGTCAAGGCAGGTCAGCTTTAGCATTTAGAGAAGCAGCTTTTTCGTTTGTCACCAAACAAGTGACGTGGAGTCTTTCTCCAACCCCTTATCAGCTGTGTGGCCCTGAGCCGGGAACTCCACTCCCAACCTTCACCTTCTTGCTTGCAAAATGCAAAGATAATACCCATGGGGTTCAAGTGAGATCAGACATAGCACAGAGTGCACACTGAATTTTAGATGTGAGGGAAACCCTCTGAGACAATTTCCCCCCTCAGAGATAATATATACCATCTTGGCAGGGCTTGGGACACTTGCCAACGGCTGAAGAAAATCTTTATTGTTATGACTGGGGTGGTTCTCCTGGAAACTGGTAGGTGAAGAACAGAGATTCTGCCAAATATCTACAGCGCACAGGACAACACTCCCTCTTGCTCTCACCGCAACAAAGAATCATCTAGTCCAAAATGTCAATAGGGCTGTTGTTGAAAAGCATCCTCATAAAAGAATCTCCACATCGTGTAGAAGCTAAAATAGATAAGATCTCACCAAGATTCAATCGCATCTTTCAAAAATTCCGTTCTTCCGGTTTTTTGCACATCCGATGATTCTGACCTTCAGTCATTCTGTGATCCCTACATTATAAGACCAAAGAGGGTTTAAATGTCATGATTCTAAGAAGCCACAATTCTAAGTTTCTAAGATTCTACTTATTACTCAAGGTACTTTAGATATAAGACTACTTTCCTAAGCTTCTAAGGTGCTAAGATCTTAAGAGGCTTTAATCTTAGATTCCAGGGCATCTTGAGGTTATATTTCTAATAAGCTCTATTCAAAGAAACAAGTCTTCTATGATCCTATGATAATATAATGCTTCAATTCTAAGACATTACTGTGCCATGACATACATTTCTAGATTCATTGTGTTCAGAGCATGGAAATGTACTGCGCTAAATGTTGGGGGTTAGGCTCTATCCTTAAGCTTATACCCCCAAGCTGGTTGTGATCTGTTTTTTTTTATTGTTTATTTATTTATTTTGAGAGAGAGAGAGATAAAGAGGCAGAGAGAGAGGGAGACAGAGAATCCCAAGCAGGCTCCACACCGCCAGCAGAGAGCCCGAGGCAGGGCTCCAACTCACATACCATGAGATCAAGACCTGAGCTGAAATCAAAAGTTGGACACTTAACCGACCGAGCCACCCAGGTGCCCCTGGGTGCTTTTTTTTTTTTTTATAACCAAATAGTGATGTTTGAGGAATGGAGATTTCCACTGAAATGTGTTTCAGTAGATGAAAGTTCAATACCTATGACGCCGCAGAGCATTACTGGCCCAGTTTGGACTGGATACAAAGTGTCTTAAGTTGTATATCCCACATATATTCTATCGGGATGGTCATGCTCTGCTCCTGGATTATATTCAGGGTTAGCCTTATACCTCTTCTGGCCATACATAGAGGTCACCAAGAAGCAGCTTGTCTGTTCCAGCAAAACAAGCAAAACTTCAACTTCATTCAAAGGTGCAGCTACATCCCTTTCCTGGATCTGGGCTTACCACCCGCCGGCCACCTGCACTCTGAGGGAGTTCGTAGTGGGCTCCCCTTTTCTTTCTCCACATGGCTCTTTTATTACCCCTCTTGCCTTCCTAAGAGAGGAGGAACAAGATTGGAAATGTCTTGATAACCGTTGAGAGAAAACACAGGTCTTCCTGGGGACTGGCATATGTTCAAGCACAGCTCTTCTCAGGAAATGTCTGTGAATTCCTCAGATGTGCTACCTCTTCTCTGTGACTGGATCTATCCTACTTGAGGCTCCCCTAGTATGAGACAACAGGTCTCTATTTCAGCTGATCCAGTAGGGATCCTCTTAGCCATAAGTTCCATGTGGTATGCCTCTGGTTTCTTTCTACTCAAGTCCACTCATCCCTCTGAAGCAAGACCTAAATCAACTCTTTTTTTTAAAGTTTTAAAATGTTTATTTATTTTCTGAGAGAGAGAGAATGGGAGCTGGAAAGGGGAAGAGAGAGAGGGAGACACAGAATCCGAAGCAGGCTCCAGGCTCTGAGCTGTCAGCACAGAGCCCAACATGGGGCTCGGACTCACGAGTGGTGAGATCATGACCTGGGTTGAAGTCAGATGCTTAACCAACTGAACCACCTAGGTATCCCTACATCAATTCTCTTACTTGGAGCCCACAGAGGTCCACAGGGGACCAGCATGCATCCTTTGTCTTTGGAAATTCCAAGGGTCCAAGTCAGTCCCAATTCAGCCACTTTCTCCTCCCTAGAGCTATAAGCCCGCTCTTGCCATGTGAATGTCTCAGATCTGAACTAGACCCTGGTTCACTCAAATCCCTTCTCTCACCTGAGAGGAAGGGGCCAGATACTCCATCCCACTGTTCTGTGCTTGGTTGTAAGAAGTATGAGATGGGGTATTAAGGGACTCACAGTAAATGAGAGGCTTTTTCCAAAATTCCTCTTCTGACCCCATCCCCAACATTTTTTTTTTCAGCCATTGCAACATTTTTCATGGTCTAGAGCATTGATCAGAAAATTATGGCCCTCCAGCTAAATCCTGCCTACTATCTATTTTTAAAAATAAAGTTTTATTGAAACACAGCTATACATTCATTTTCATATTGTCTATGGCTGCACTGCAGCAGAGGTGAATAGGTACAACAAAGACCATACGCTCCAACAGCCAACACCACTTACTTGTCCTTTCCAGAAGAAGCCTGATGGGCTCTGGGTGGGAGGCAAGGGCCCAAAACTTATTTTCTGCCACCTTCTCTTGCAGACACAGCACTGTCTTCTCTTGCTTCCCCATTGGAAGGTAGCATCTATTATATTGGGACCTTTATGAAACTGAGACTTAAATAATTTTATTTTAACTTTCTGCCATTCTGTCAACACTTAAATACCACTCTTGAGCCAGGCATTGTATGGGATATTTAGCCAAGTTACCAGGCTTAATCCTTATAAGGACACCTTGAAGCAAGCAACATTAATCTCATTTTATGGATGCGGATATTCAGCCTCAGTAAAGCTTAGTGACTTGCTTAAGGATACATGGCTAGTAACCAGCTGAGGTGGGAACAAACCAGATCTCTCTGATTCTAGGGGAAATGTTCTTCCAAATGCCCCAGTTCGGTCCAACCACACTCTCCAGAGGCTGTTGGGAAAACACACTGCAAAAATCCACCCCATCCCCAGGAAAGTACAGTACTGTGATCCTTGCCATTCCTGGAACATGGGATCTGGGCACACTAGAGGCACTCCTTTGTTTAATTAACATGAGAGTTATTTATCCAATAACTGCCTTTCAAATCAGGGTTGAGCAGGATCTCAGAGTCACCACACATCAGTGTGCATTCCAGCCTAATTTCAGAACCCTTCATCATGAATCTCCTCCTAGGGAGACTGTCTTTTCCTGACATCTGGTATTGAGAAGGGTCATCAAGAGAAGAAAAAAGTCTGTAGGAACCCTGACTTACTTTTGCAAGAAGGGATGGAGCCGTTAGGAAAAGACTTTTGATATAATCTGGACTACTCCCAACCCCATCTCCCACTGTCCATTTCGTAGATCAGAACAGGAAGATCTAAAGGAAACAAACAAACAAACAAACAATAAAATAACTCATCCAAAATGACATGGCGATCAACCAGGAAGTTGAGAAAAACTGCATTTCAGACTCCAAGCCTAGTTTTCAACCTAACAAGACAGGGACAAAAGGCAGCCAAGTTATTTTTTGCTCTTTTCCATTTTTCCAAAAAATGTTCTGTGTCAATCTAATAGGCACAGAGGTCTTTTATTATGCTGTAAGAAAAACAGGTGAAGGATCAAGATTTCAGACGCTAATGGAAGAGGTCAAATTAATTGAATGAGAAAGGTCACCAAGCCACCCATGGAAGAACCAAAGGAATCCAGAATGTGTGGGAGGGAAAGGGGAATACACAAGACCATAAAAGAGTTCCACGCGAGTTTGGAATAGCAGGGAAAAGGCAGGAGAAGTCTGGTTGGATTGAGAGGGGGGGATAATAATCACATCGTGTGTAGGATTTTGACAGCTAGGTGGACTACTCTTAAGATTATGCCGAATCTTCCATTTCCATTGTACTAAAAGAATTGATAAATTTTTAATTACCTTTCTCTTTGAGATGTAAGGCTGGTGTTTCTTTCCAATAAGGTCCGTGTGGAGATCTAGGAAATGGCTCATTTGGTTCAAGGTACCGTGACGTTGTGTTGGCAGTCCAACCCGGAGCCGTCCTTTCACATGTCGGTTCATGACGTGCACGCTTCTTAAGTACTCTCAGGAGTCTTCTACCTCTCACCCCTGCGCTTAGGCATCGCTTCCTTTAAGAAGATTCCTTGACCACGGATGCTTCAGGGTCCACATCCTGTCTGTGTTCTCATCATGCCTCCAACAGAAAATGTCCAATACATAACAAGCCTTGAGGAAACGTCTCCTGGAACTGGGTTGAGTTTTAGCCCCCCGTCTGGAGTACCGGAGACTCAGGTGAATAAGTCAAAGGTTTCGTCTTTGGGTAAGTGACAATACATTTGGGAAAGACAGATGAGTAAAAATATCTCAGAGAGTTCTGTGATGAGAAGCAGAAGGTGAAAGACAAGCCTGACGGAGGTAGGGGAGGCTTCTCCACAAGGCTGATCACAGTCTCCAGCTTCGTTGCACAGATGGAAGCAGAAAGGTCACTCTGGCTGGCCCACAGAAGGTCTTGCTTCTTTAAGACAGAACCAAATTATAACCCTGGACTTCCCAGTCCCTGGATTCAGTACCCTGCACCAATTCTAGACATTCCTTGACTATAAGAGGCTTTTACAAGCAGAGAACTTGCTTGGGGTGTGGAACCTGCTGGGGGTTGATTATTCTATTGAATAGGCTCCCAATAAGTTGGATAAGTGAAAGGCCTGCTGCCTGCCTCTGAAATCTAGGTTGAGGAAATAAAGTGAAATTGGCAAATACAACATTTCAAATGAACTCCGGCCACTGCCTTCAAAGACACCAGAGTCAAACGAATATATTAGGTTCATAGGAGACATCCAGGGTGCTCTGTGTATATTAATCGGCAACATCACTCCTGAGTCCACATTACATACAAATATAGCGAATCCCATTCCAATTCAACACATATTTGTTAAAGGCTGGTTCTTCATTTATCCATTCATCACTCACCATACAGATGTTTTGTGGGCCCAGAACTGTGCTTGGTGCTGCTGAGACAGAGCGGAGCTTCACTAACATTGCCCTGCCCCGAGGAAGCTTGTGGTCTAGTGAATGACCCACACAGTGAATGAGCAGTCAAACCATCAGTGAAGGTGAGATAAACGGAAGAAGGAAAAACACGGAGTGTGAAAAGAACGTATAAGTAGGGGCCCTCATCCAGTCTGAGGGTTAGTTGACGCCTCCCTGAGCAAGTGATATCTTGGCAAAGGTGTGAGGATGAATTGGGAACCAAGCAACCAGATGTGAGCGGGGTTCTCTAGCTTGGGAAAGCGTCTATACCTTCTGTCACAGGGCTGGTGGCTACGGATAGAGAGGCGGAGAGTGACAAATAAGCCCCATGATGCACCACATCGGTCAGAATGCTTTAGAAGAAAATATCGGAAATCTTGGGCAAACTTGGGTAAGTATGCGCAATAAAGAACTTTATTATCTGATACGAGTGGAAATCCAGACGTTGGCGGCCTCTCCCAGCAGCACAGTGAATGTATCCATAACGCAACCAAGACCCAGATTCCTTCACCCTCGGCTTCTCCCTCTCCATCTCTCTCTTTCTCTTCTACCCTAGCTCCAGCTTTTTCCTGAATCTGGTCCTGGTATTCCTTATGGTTGCCAAAGGGCTTCCAGAGGGAGCATGCCTTATAGGAACGCTTCCTTGTCCATGCTCAGGAAGACAGCAGAGAAACCCCTCTGTCAGGCATAAACTATTGGGCCTGTGTTTTAGTTTTCTTGGGTCAATTAAGTTATCCCCGAATGTGACCAATCACAGGAAACCCCATGCACTGACTGGTATGGAGAAACCGGTTACGGTATGGATCCAGATTCATCCCAAATTGGATGATGTCACCATCCACCGGCAGGGATAAGAGTAAGTGCCAGAGCAGAAGCAGAGCTCTGGTAAGGAAGAAGAAGCAGGGTGTGTGCAATAGACGCTGGGTCAGCCACCCCCAGTTCACCACACGGCTTTCCATGAGCGCAGGGAAAACTCACATCCAGCTTGGATATAAGGTGTGAGGAGAGCATCACCCGTGTTGACTGTGAAAACTGGGTTTTATTCCTGTTCCTCCACCTACAGGCCACAGTAGCTAGAGTAACAATTTAATATCTCACTCTCAGCTTAATCACCTGCAAAATGGGGGAGAGGATTACAGTTGTATGGTATGCTTTTGAGAATTGAATATAATAACGTAGAAAATGAATTTGATATATGACAGATAATCAATGTACGTTCCTTCCTCCTTCGCTGACCCTCCATCTGTCTTGCTCCAGAGAATGGGGACATTTTAATTCTCTCTGGTAAAAGCAGAATTTATGAAGGCTCCGTAGCAAAGTTGGGTTTGAAAATTGGCAAGGGGGGGGGGGCATGCAGAGGGCATATCTTGCATATAATATTGGAGATGGAATACCATAACTTAACAACGGAGGACAGAAGGACAGCCAGGCTGTTGGTCATGGATGCTGAGTGTGCACTGGGGCGGGGGGGGGGGGTACTCTGAGTGCGTGTGGGTGAGATGAGAGATGTAAGGCAGAGGAGGTGTAGATCTGGTCTACTTACAGACAGCCCACGATGCTGGCCTCAGAATAAGGCTTCTTACTAAATCAAGTTGATTGTGTGTCTTTTCTCGGCGAGAATTCCCTCTCAGAACGTTCCTCAGAACTCATACAAGAAAGCTGCAGCAGGCCAGGGGCACCCGTTCACCCAAGTGTCTAGACATACATAAACGCTACCTAGATGCCTTGAGATCCTACCATAGAAGCAGTTTGTACTTAACCAAAGGGAAAGGAACTAACTCATTAAAGACACACAAACTGGTTTCTCTGGTGTGAATACCAAGAATGGAAACAGAGAGTCTTCCTTTGCTCTTGTTTCAAAAATCCATACGAACAAATAATAAGGTTCTGTACCAGGAGCTCTCCTAAACGTGAAAGTGTGAAGATGGGAGAAAATTATAAAGACAATCTTTTGATAAAACCTAGAGGTCTGAGGAAGCTCTTATATGTGGAGGGAATTAGGGAAGGAAAGTAGGAATCTAATACTGGTTTGGTTTTAGAACATGCTGGGCTATTTCCAGTATCCTAAGTGAAATGGGAAACATGGGGAGTGAAATGTAGTATATTTGGGAAAGGGTAAGTAGCTCAGAATTTCTGGGACATGTGTTCTGGGGAGGGGTTGGCAAGGGATGAGACAGGTATTAGGGAATAAATTGCCTGTTATGTCATACTAAGATGCTTCGACTTTATTCTAAAGGTATTAAAGAATTAAAGAATATCTTTAAAGCAGGGACATGTTATGTACGTTTCCGGAAGGGCGCTCTGCCTGCAGGAAAGGTGGACTGAGTGACAGCAGGCAGGGAGACCAGTCAGGAGCTTTCTGTAAAGTTACAGGTGGGAAGCAATGAGACCCTGAAAATAACGGAACGGCAGGAGAGGAAGGTGGAAAAACAGGAGAGTAGACAATGAAGGATTTCTCCTGCCATCTTAAAGTGGCTTCTGCCTTAAGAGGCAGAGACGTTCAAGGTTGGAACAACCAGACTTTGATAATGGCAAGGGAACATCAATGGGTCCTTCACTTGTGTAGAAATGGGGCAGGTTTCAGGTACTGAAAAGAGTCTGGGCTCCATGTGGGAGTCTGGGTAAGAGTCTACTGCCCGGGGCGGAGACAGCCGGAAGAACAAGAGACTTGCAATGTTTAAGTTCCTTGAAAAAGGACAGAGGATTTCTGTTTTGAGAGTTTGATCATATACTGTGAGGGATCATAGTGGGGGATTTCACACTGTTCATATTCTAGGCATTTGTGCTGCTGATAATACATTATTTAGACTGCAGTTGTGTTGTGTGGGATTCCTTGGCGTTTGTGCTGAATTGTGTCCCCTCCAAAATTTATACGCCGAATCCCCAAGCCCCAGGACCACAGATTATGACCGTGTTTAGAGAAAAGTTCTTTAAAATGGTAACTAAAGTTACATGAAGTCACTGAGGTGTGCTCTAATCAAACATGACTGGTGTCTTTATACAAAAAGGACATCTGGACACGGACACACACTGAGGGAAGACCATGTGAAGATATCGGAAGAAGGCCACCAGATGGACAACACCAAAGAGAGAGGCCTTATGAGAAATCAACCTTGCTGGCACCTTGATCTCAGACTTCTGGCCTTCGGAACTATGAGAAGATAAATTTCTGTTGTTTAAGCCTCCCAGTCCATCGTATTTACTATGGTGGCCCAAGAAAACTAATATATTTGGTGTAAACTTGCAGGAAAGCTCAGGTGGGATCGTTCAAGCTGCTAAATGGTTTGAGTGATGAATGTTTGGGTAGTTTTTTTTTTGGGGGGGGTCATCTGAGTCAAGGTATTTTTGTGCTATTTTGGTTTAGTCTATTGCTATCTTGCTTCATGATATCTCATTGTTATCTCACGGACATTTTTAAGGTCATTATGGGTTGAATTCCCATCTTACTCATCACAGCAGGACGCCAGGGCACAGGAAGGTTTGGAGAAGCTGCCAGAGGTGATAAGCAGGACTCTCTTAATGTCCCTCTGACGTCCTCCCGCAAGGGCAACAACCAACCCCAG
This sequence comes from Prionailurus bengalensis, assembly GCF_016509475.1. Classification (NCBI taxonomy): domain Eukaryota; kingdom Metazoa; phylum Chordata; class Mammalia; order Carnivora; family Felidae; genus Prionailurus; species Prionailurus bengalensis. The sequence goes on along the minus strand of NC_057353.1, from coordinate 77,101,600 downwards.
CCGGTCCACCAGAAACCTCACTACTAAGCTTGAAACAAAACAAAAACCAAAGAAATGGTGGCTTCTAGAAAGTATAATGCTCATCATGCACCCTGACCCACAACTCCAGAGTTTCTGATCCAGATAGGGTTCAAGATTGAGATTATTTCTGGAGGGCCACCTTACTAGCAGTGACATTTTTTTTTAAAGGACTTCATAGTCTAACCCACAGGAGTGTGACTTAGATAATTGCAGGTGGGCTATATGAGCAGGTGCCTGTGGTTCTAGTTCATTTTCCTTGATGCTGGTAGGTGCTCACTGGGTTACTTTGTCCTCATGTTTCGGTTAGAAGATAAAAGACCTATCGGGTTGGGTATTAGGAATGGGAGACTGGGAGTGATAGATGGGGAAATAGACAAACCTCGGCTTAGTCTCAGTAAAAAGGTTCAGTTTTAGCAAAATGGAGTTTTCCAGAAGCGCAGATTGTGTCTGAGCGTTTTGTCCACTGTTTTGCATTAAGGCTTGGGGCCAAAACAGGGTATTTTCTTTGTTTACATTTGTGTGCGTAGTATACCTCTCTCAGGACCTCATAAGGAGGATGGCAATGGAGGTAAGGCATGGTTTGAATACTCTTATGTCACGTTGCTTGGACAAAAGAAAATACTGTCGTCATACTATTTTTGTCTTATTCCTTTGATGTTCCCAATCTTCTCCCCATTTCTGAGCAATGGGAAGCTGTGGGAGGGGCTAAAGTGGGACGCGTGGTGCAGGGATGTGGAAAACGTGAAGGGTCTCTTTAGACTTTGTTTCTTCTGATCTCTGAGATGATCCAGTTTACCCAGCACAGCTGTTCCCATAAACACGGCCACAAGGAGACAGCACTCAACGCTGTGGGGAGACGCTTTCATGCACGAGCTATCGCCAGATGTCGACCCCTTTGCAAATGCCCTGTCACTTAGTGGCGGCCACACTAGCAGCTCTGAACTTGGCGGGAGGCCCCATCTGCTCTGCCCGGAACCTGCCATGGTGGTTGGGTTTCACAGCTGCACCTGCAAGTTGGTGCTGGGTCGCTTTTGTAAGCAAGAGGCAATGGAGCAAACGCAATTAGGTGCCTCTTAAGTTCTTTTTGATGTCCTCCTCATCCATGTCGTAAACATTTATTCCATGCTTGCTGTATGTTGGGCACGATGATAAACATTTGTAGAACCTTTCTTAATTCTTACACCACTTGCGAGATCTTATCATCCACCTATCCAGAGGAGAAAACAGAGGGGGCAGAGAAATGAAATACTTTGCCCAAGTTCACACAGTCAGCTCGGGCTCATTGACTCAGAGGAAAACTAACCTCATTGCCATCCTGCTGTGATGGTCAACTAACAGACAGCACACCCAAGGATCCCCAGGCACTTTTCAGAGTGAAGACCAGACTTTACAGAGTGAAGACATTGCATCACCTACGTAAGGAACTCCTATCGATTCCATTTCAGGAGCGACCGTATGTCGTAGCCAGGGCAGGCCTAGTTGATGTCACGAATTTTTTTTTATTTAATCCTCATAGCAGCCTGAAATTTGCAGATGAGGAAACAGAACCCAGGGTCCAAGAACCATCAGGTAGCTGGGTAGGGACCTAACTGCAGGATTCTCTGATGGCTGAGCATTTGCTCCTGACCGCCATGTTATCGAGACTCACTTGTGGTAGAGCCCGTTCCAGAGCTCAGGATTGCAGGGAACAGATCTGGTCCTCGAGCAAGCAGTCCAGCAGAGTGCCATGAGGTAGCAGTAGAATGTAAGCCATAAACATACTTTCAACTGCTCAAGGAGCCACGTTGAAAACACAGTTTAATAGACCAGTGAAATTAGTGCGGTAATACATTGGATGAAGGAGCACACTTATCATGACGAGCCCGGGTGATGCACGGAATTGTTGAATCACTATTGTTATATCACTAACGGATGTAACACTGTATGTTAACTGTACTGGAATAAAAAATAAATACATAAAATATATAACAATAGGTCCAAAATAATATAATTTCACAATATAAATGATATAAATATTAACGAGATAGGCGACCTTCCTTTCTTGCGTACTACATCTTCAAAACATGAACAAATGCAGGAACTAAGGCAAACAAGAGAGAAGGAAAGAAGTCAGATCTCTTAATTTCTTGGAGCCTCAATTCCTCCTGCGTATTGGCTCTCACGAGCGAACTGATTATCAAGGATTTTTGTGTGATAATCAAACAAAGGAGACCTAATCAACAAAACGCCATGCAAATCAGAGCTCCCTGCCTCTGCAGTGCCGCCCCTCAGTACCCTATTCTGTGTGTAGAACAGGCTTGGAGTGGTTTCTCTCCTTTTGGTCTGAGCCTCTCCTCTCTGCCCTATTCACTTTGCAACTTCCTGTAGGACTTTTCCATGATGCTCCGTGTTCCTAAATTTTGAGTTAGACACCACCTCCCGATGGATGTTCTTTCTCATGGGACTCCGTGTGCTGTCTAGTGGCACCAGGGAGTTAGCTGCTGCCCCCTTACACGATTTTATGAGATTCTAAGAGCCTGTCTTCTGATTTGGTGGTTAGCTCCCCAAGGGATAAAACGTCTCGTTCGTTGGCATGTAACTGAATGTTGAATCAACAAAAGCAAAGGTGATTGAATAAGTGAACACAGGAGTGAATGAATAAGGAGTTTACACTTGCAGAACACCGGAGTTTCATTGTGAGTATTTCCATACACTTTCTAGAGTCTAGTGTCTTAAATCTAGCAAGCACATAAGTACACAGCAGCTTTTGTTTGGGGGTTTTTGTTTGTTTGCTTGTTTTTTGGATGGCTGCTTATTTCCCTACAAAAAGAACCGTTTTCTCTGAGGCTCTATGGCCAAATCAGACTAAAGACAAGGGTGTTGTGCTCATCAACCAAGGACAACAGGTGTTATTCTAGCGACATCCACTGCCTGAGCAAGAGCTGAGGCCTTAATTGACTCTGACAACTTCTTTTAAGTAGCCAAAGTGAATTGGAAACTTTCCCTTGAGACATTTATTGGAAAACACAGTTTGGATTAGTCTAATAACTGAATGTCAACTGACTTCCAAAACAAAGCAGCGAGGCATGCTTCTCTCCTTACAAATCAAGGAACCCAGAAGAGTGCAGCCTCAATAACCACTAATCAGGATTCTCAGAAGATTGAGGCCAGCAAGGGAATTGCTTTTACCCATAGGCTAAAGTCCAAAGACCTTACCTTAGCATCCGCTGCCCTTAATAAATTAGCCCTGACTTCCCCAAACATCAAAAACACTTGATGAAATCCCACAAGCATTTCTAAGGAAGCAGAGGGGAAAGGGCATTCCAGGTTGAGGGAAGAATTTAAATAAGGGCAGTAAAGTTCAGGTAAGTTTAGCAAATCACTTCTACCCATAAGGTACATGTGTGGGAGGGATTAATGACAAAAATACAGAAATAAAGGCCTGATGATGAGATGTCTGAGTAAGGATATTGCTCTGAACAAGGGGGTATCGATGCGTTTTTCCAATTCCTCCTCACTAAGCACCACTATAAGCCTTGTAACTGGTGCAAGAGACCACAAAAAGCGAACGCTGAGAAGCAGAAAGCGGGCAAGCTGGTTCGGGCTCCAGGACTGGAGGAAGAGCACGGTGGCAGGGGTGGGGTTGGAGTTGAGGGTCTTGTATGCCGTCACCCAAGAGACGAGGGTCACCCTCATCTGACATTTACCAATCCTTGACTTAGCAATGTAAGCAAGAGAAGGTAGCCTCCTTCCACCTCAGATCAGACGGGTGTGTCTTTGAACATACCATGCTTCTCGGACACCACGACCGAGAGGGTTTGGCTCGGAGACCCAAGAAGAGTAAGAGGAGAGGCAAAGAAATCTCCAAGTCTCTGAGACTCCTTTGTCCTGGGGGGACAGGCAGAAGGCAAGAAGGACCCAGCAAAGCAAGTGGCCAAGTCCAGGAAGCCTTTCTTGTTCCCACAGGCCTCAGACCCTCCTTCCCCACACGGACGCACCAAGAAAGCAGGCAGGTGGGAGTGGGGCTGCAGCGGGTGGATCTTAACGCAGTCTTTGTGGGAAGACATCCCCCGGCCGGACTTGGGACGACCCCTCCACAGCCTCGGCAGGACCGACAGGACAGTGAGAGCCCCAGCAGCGTCAAGCCAAGCAGCTGAAAATAACACCGGGAAGGTTCTGAGGAGCAGACCCCCACGGGAGCCACACCCCGCCTTAGGCCAAAGCCTGCATTCCATACCTCAACCTCAACTGGGTGGCTACCTGGTAAGATAAAAGATTTTAAAAGGACCCAAAGTATTCTAACATGACAAATAAAATGTCCAGGACCCCACTGAAAATCATCCGTAATACCAAAACCAAGAAAATCATAACTCTGAGAAGAGACAATCACTGGGTGCCTCAGTCAGTTGAGCGTCCAACTTCGGCTCAGGTCATGATCTCGTGGTTTGTGATTTCAAGCCCCCCTTTGGGGTCTCTGCTGATCCTCTGTCTCCCTCTCTCTGACCCTGTCGTGCTCATGCTCTCTCTCTCTCAAATATAAATGAATATTTTTGAAAACTACCAAAATGCCTCAGAGATGATATATATCATATATTTGTGATGAAATATATCACACTAAAAAAAAGCGTGTTATTAATTAATGAATGGACACATTGACCAATAAAACACCATTAAGATCCTAGAAATAGGGGTGCCTGGGTGGCTCAGTTGGTTAAGCATCTGACTTCAGGTCAGGTCATGATCTCATGATTCGTGAGTTTGAGCCCAGCATTGGGCTCTGTGCTGACAGCTCAAAGCCTGGAGCCTGCGTTCAGATTCTGTGTCTCCCTCTGCCCTCCCACCATGCTCTCTCTCTCTCTTAAAAAAAACACAAAACATTTTAAATTTTAAAAAAATGCTAGAAATAGACCCACTTAATGTGCTTAATTGATTTTTGACAAAGGTGAAGAGGTAACTTAATGGAGAAAAGATAACTTTTTTTTTTTTAATTTTTTTTAACGTTTATTTATATTTGGGACAGAGACAGACAGAGCATGAATGGGGGAGGGTCAGAGAGAGAGGGAGACACAGAATCTAAAACAGGCTCCAGGCTCTGAGCCGTCAGCACAGAGCCCAAAGCGGGGCTTGAACTCACGGACCGCGAGATCATGACCTGAGCCGAAGTCGGCCGCTTAACCGACTGCGCCACCCAGGCGCCCCAAAAGATAACTTTTTAAACACACGGCACTGGAGCATTTGGGCATCCATAGGGGAAAATAATTACCTTTAACTTAACCCTCACACAGTATACAAAAATCAATTCAAATCTAATCATAGACTTAAATATAAAATATAAACCTCTAAAACTTTAGAAAAAAGAAGAAAATCTCCAAGATGAAGGCTAGTGTGAGAGTTCTTAGACTTGACCTTATCCCTTCACAAGTAGAAACTAAAGTAAAAATAAATACAATTAGTGTTCATATCATCTGAAATCCCAAGGCCCAATTATACCTTGATGGAGGAAAGCAAATCGAAATATTCTCTTTTACTGATTCTAGGTGTGCTGAGAGTGTTTTCCCGTAAGCCCTAAGTATTGAATAAGTTGAAAAGCTACATTCTTACTTAGATTTTAACCCACATCTCTAAGAATAAGCAGGCCAATTGGCCACCCCTCTCCCATTTTAAACTCCCGTCCTACCACCCATGGTCCAGAGACAGGTTTGGGAAAACGCCAGTGTGGAGTGGTTCTCCACCTGGGCAATTACATCCCAGGTGGCACCTGGAAGTCCCTTGGGCTACTGAAGACATTTTTGGTTGCCATGACTAGGGGTTGGGCTGCTACTGATGGCTCATGGGTAGAAGCCAGCCATGCTGCTAGATATTCTACGTTACACGGGATAGGCCCACAACACCCCAAGACTAATTGTCCCCAAATATCAATGGTGTCAATTTTGAGGAAGCTGGTATAGAGTAAATAGAAATTAATTGGTAAACCCCTGCTATCCTGTATTCATACAGGAAAAAAAAAACCTTAAGCATATACTATGTGCCAGATACTGTTCTATATTCAGTGACGCAAACGTGAACGAGACGGACGGATTGCTCTCCCCCATGGCACCTATGTTCTGGCTTATTACAGATGTGACCCAGTTAACCTGCCTGAAAGTTAGGCTTCTCATTTCTGAAGTAAGGGTCAAGAGAACTCACAGGGCACGTATGGAGTTTAAATGAGACAATGTAGGTGTAACGGGATGTAAAAATGGTACTCTTCATGCTTCACGGGGCATGAATTCAACAGATGTTACATTCCAATGTGAATTGAAAACAGAACAATATGGAAAAATAACTGGTTATAGGGCTATCCCAAAACGTGGATATGAAGGGGTAGATGGGGAGTGATCCAGGAGGATCCTGCAGTGGGACTTCTGGGAAGGACCGTGTGGCAGATGAGGCTACGGAGGGGTGGGAGCCTGGGAAGAAGGCTTTAAGGATACAGTCAGGTTCGAAAGGTGCCCCTGCAGTTGGAGTGGGAACACAAGGATACTGTGCCTGAGAAAGTTATAGTCACCTTGGGCTACAAGGAGAGGAAACCACATCTGGAAAGTAATTGCACTCCTACTGAGAGTGCATGCAGGGAGTTTTGGATCAAATGAGATAGGATGGGAGCCTGAGGTCAATTTCCAAAGAGTTCTGCCCCCAGAGGCAGACTTCCGGAGTAATAAAGCCAGCAGTGATGGGCTGTGGATTTTTCTGCTAGAGCAGAAGTCCAGAGGTGATTTGGAAGGAGACAACCAAAGGGAGCCGCATCGTGGGAATCACAGTGGCAGAGTCTCAGTAGGGGAGCTTCTGAACCCACCAAGACGATCACAAAAGAAAGGGCAAGTTGTGATCTTCTGCCAGATACGAAAATCTTGAGGACAACACCAGCTAACAACTTTCTTGCTCCCATTACCTAATCCTTCCTACCCCCTGCTTGGTGGGGTCAGATAATTATTTCATGAAGCTGGAGAAAGAGAAATTCCAAGTAGGAAAAAAATATATATGTGAGGATTTTACCACCCTCTCCCGATTTATATGAGCATCTTCAAGTCAATGGAAGCTTCCAGAGAGCAGATTTAAAAGTAAACCAATTTCAGGAAATTAGGACAGGCTAGGCTCTAATGAGGTAACAAACCCACAATCCCCGTCAATCGCAGACCTCAATTACTTCGTATGCTATCTGTCTAAATGTTGGCAGTGGGGATGGACGTGGGGTGGGGAGTGCTACACTTCACCCAGGGAATCTCACCAACTGAGATTCCACATCATCATTACTGTATCAACAAATGACTTCCCCAGGGTTTCTGAAACACAGCAAGAGAGAGCTGTAGTGTTGCACACGAGCTTTTATAAACTGGCCTGAAATGGCATAAATTGCTTTTCTCCATATCCTGGTGGCTAGATAACATCAACAACATCGTAGCAGGTGTACTTGTAGCAGAGGCTGGGAAATGCTGTCTTCCGTGCACCCAGGAGGAGAGTCCTGGATGTGAGTGAGCTCTGGTCACTTTTCAACTTTCCAAGTTACAATTCGATGGACTGCTGCCTTAAGAATGACTTAACGTGTGTTGGGGCACCTGTGTAGCTCATCAGTTAAGTGTCCAACTCTTGATTTTGGCTCAGGTCATAATCTCACGGTTTGTGAGTTCAAGCCCAGCATCGGGCTCTGCCCTGGCAGTGGGGAGCCTGCTTGGGATTGTCTCTCTCTCTTTCTCTCTCACTCTCTCTGTGTTCCTCCCCTGTTTGGTCTCTCTCTGTCTCTCTATTTCTCAAAATAAATAAACATTAAAAAAAAAGAATAACGTAACATGTTTTAAGCATACTCAAAGAGTTCAAGGGAATGGTGAGTTTACATCCAGGGGCTGAGGAAAGATAGCTTCTCAGTAGACTCTATGTGTTCTACAAGTTCAACCTTCTGGGAACCTGAGTAGAGCACTAAGCACACAGAGTAAGCACACTGAGTTATACATACTGGGATACACAGCATTGTTTCCCTTCTTTCTTCTGTGTACAACTAAAGTTTCAGTACCTTTCCAATCTTGATATGAAAGAAAATAATATCCTCTACAATACCATTTTTGTAAGAGCAACATTTGCCATTTCTTCAGCACCTACTATATGACATGCACCAAAATGTCTGTTTTCATAGTCTCTCCTTGACCTTCTAGCGGGTGGGTGGCTCCATGCTTCTCCAACGCAGTTAATGCAGGAGATTGGAAAGGGTAGCAGATATGCAAAGTCATAATTTGCTTGATCAATACTTTCACTCAAATAGTGGAGATATAAACTATTATTTTTATATTAAAACAAATATAAGTATAGCTGTGGGGTTTTTAGCTTTATTGGAATACAACTGATACACAAACAAATTATATGCATTTAATACATATAATTTGATGAGTTTGGGCTTACGCACACACCCATGATGCTAGCATCACAGTGCGGCTAATAAACGTATTTATCCATTGCCTCTAAAAAAGGCCTTGTGTTCTTTCGTGGACTTTTTTTTTTTTTTTGGTAAGAGTACTTAACATGAGATCTATAAGCATTTTAAGGTGTATATTGTTAACTGTAGGTACCATGTTATACAGCAGATCTCTAGAATCTTCATCTTGCATAAGAGAAACTTGACATCTATCGAAAAACTATTTCCAATTTTCCCCTTCTCCCAGCCCTGGAAACCACCATTCTATTCTTTGCTTCTGTGACTGACTATTTTAGATATCTCATGTCAGTGAAAAGACACAGTGTCGTCCTTCTGTGACTGGCTTATTTCACTTATCATAATGTCCTCTGGGTACATCCATGCTACAATAAATGGAAGGATTTCTTTTTTGAAAGGCGGAATAATAAGCCATTGTATATCTAATATCCCACATTTTCTTCATCCACTCCTCTGTTGATGGATATTTGTGTTGTTTCGACATCTTAGCTGTTGTGAATAATGTTACAATAAACACGGGGGTGCAGGTGTCTCTTCAAAACCTTGATTTTAGTTCACTTGGATACATAACAGAAAGTGGGATTGCTGGATTATATGGTAGTTCTCTTTTTAAGTTTCTGAGAAGCCATTATAGGGACTGCACCATTCTGTGTTCCTACCAGCAGCGTGTACAAGTTCCAATGTCTCTACATCCTCCCCAGTGCTTTGTTACCTTTTGTTCTCTTTTGTTTTGTTACCAGCTTTCCCAACAGGGGAAGTGATAGCATGTTGTAGTTTTGATCTCTGTTTACCTGATGATTAATGAAGTTGAGAATCTTTTCATTTACTGGTTGGCCATTTGTATATCTTATTCGGAGAACTGTCTATTCAAATATTTTTGCCCATTTTTAAGTTGGGTTGTTTGTTTTTTGCTATTGACTCTATGAGACTCATATACTTTGAATATTAATCTCCTATCCGATAGATGTTTTGCACCTATCTTCTCATATTCTGTAGCATGCCTTTTCACTCTGGATTGTTTTCTTGGGTAGGCAGACAGGAGCTTTTTAGTTTGATATAGTAACACTTGTCTATTTTTGATTTTGTTGTCTGTGCTTTTGGTGTCACATCCTCCCAAAAATCATTTCTGAGGCAAATATCAAGAACTTTTCTTCCTATGTTTTCTTGGAGGTGTTTTATAGTTTTAGGTCTTATGTTTAAGCCTTTAACCTGTTTTTCAGTGGATTTTTGTGTATAAGATTCATTTGCACGTGGATAACCAATTGGGTCTTACACATAAAAAAAAAAACCTACAGATTTCAGACACCCCCCCCCCACAAACGTGACAGAACTAAGTAACAAACTCAACACAGTTTTAGGGTATAAAATCAATCTATAAAAATAATTTATATGTCTATACCCTAACAATGAATAGCTCTAGAAAAAGAAATTAAGAAACCAATCCATCAAAAAGAATACAATATTTAATAATAAATTGAACAAAGTAAAACTTTTACATTTCTTATAAAGCACCAACAAAAGAAATGGAAGCAGATACCAATAAGTAGAAAAACACCCTGTGGTCATGGTTTGGAAGGGTTAATATTTTTAAAATGACCATACTATCCAAAGTAATCTACAGATTCACTTCAATCGTTATCAAATTACCAATGACTTTTAGTTTTGCAGAAACAGAAAAATAAATCGTCAAATTCATATGAGACCACCAAAGATCCTGAATAGCCAGTGTGCTCTTGAGAAAGAACGCACTGGAAGCATCACACTTCCTGGTCTGTGACTACAAAGTATTTTAAAGGACCCCATTTAACAGCTTACATCATGTAGAAGAACAAAAAAAAATTACACTTTAGCTTCCGTTGTGTATCGTAGATGATTCCAGTTTTTCATTAAGATAAATCCCACTGTGATAAATACGTCCCCTCATTTGAGATCATTTTCTCCAAATTTTTGCTGAAAGTGGAATTACTGAGTTAAATGTTATCAGCATTAACAACAACAACAACAACAAAGAACAGTATTTGGTGAACGGGAAATAAGACATAACAAAGAGACTGTGAAGAGAGGCGGGAGAGCAGGTGAGCAGAAAATATAGCCTGATTTACTGATCTGGACCACTACTGGACATGTTACATAAGTGATGCAACTAGGCAGCTTCCGGTTTTTCTGGATGTTCTTCTCGAGAACAGGTGGGTGTGGGCAGCTTGTAGGAAGAAGGATGTTTTATTTTATTTTATTTTATTTTATTTTATTTTATTTTATTCACTCTTATTTCTGCACGAGAACACCCAGTCTGTCCCCCTGTCTTCCTTCGCCTCCTCTCCCCTCTCCTGAACGTGCTTTCCCCCCACCACACCAGCAATCAGAAACAAAGTGCTGCCCTCCGAAGCTGCTCGCTCCATCAGCATGTTGTGTGGGTCCGCTGTGGGGCAGCTTTGTTCTGTCTCCTTCCTGCACTTAGCTTGTCTTAGCTCAAGAAATGGGAACACTACGTTGGAAGACCAGGTACAGACAAAACTCTTACTTTTCCTCAGTGTTAGAGGGAAATCCCCAAGATAAGGCAGGAAATGTTATCATAGTGAGTGGAGAAAGAAACGTTTCAGGGAAGAATAAGAGATTGAAATAGGAAGGAAAAACAAAAGCCTGCTCTACAGACATCTGGAAGATGGGAATCTGTGCCGTCATCCACATCATTATCATGGCCTGCGCTCACTGAGCGTCTGCTCTATGCTAAGGAGTCCAATAAACATCACTTCATGCAATCTTCTCAATAACTTTTTGGCATAGATACTAGTATCTGAAGCTATTCACACGATAAAATTGAGACCCTGGAAGGGTGTGCAAATTTTTCAAAGTCGATATGACTCAAAATTCCCCACATCACGTTCATTCTCTAACCTGGCTCTGTCTTCTGAGGCATACTGGGTCAAAACCTCCCAGACTAGATTCTGCAAACCCTCATTCACGGCCCCACCTCCCTGAGGTATGCCCCCTTTTTTGCCAGAGGGGAGTAATAAAACATCTGAAACAGTCAGTAGAATTCATGGGGGGGAAATATTTCCTTCCAGGTCAAACAAAACCATTAGTATAAAAAGCCTAAACAAAGCAAAACTGTAATGATCATTAGTACTGATTGTTTCAAGATTTTTCTGAAACATGGCAAGCTAAAAATAATACAAACCACTAAGAATAGTTCGAAGCTATATTTTCTAAACCAAAGCCTCCCGAGAGGCAAAGTCAATGAATTTATCCTTAAAAAAAATTATATGATTATATACTTTGAAAAATAGGTGAGCTCAGACGCTCATATTAGCGTCGTAAAGATTCTTGGATGCCTGGCAATGCTAGAGTTAACTTGGCTTAACCCAGTTAATGAAAATCCCAAACCCATTTGATCCCCAAACCATCTTTTCTCTATAATGAGTGCCCTGGGTAAAACAAACTGCTATGTACTTCCTATGGAACCTTGTGGAAAATGCCAATATGGAGCTATTTCTTGATCCTTCTCAACCCCTTGTTCAGGAAATTCATGTAAAAGCTCTAAGACCTGCCATGTCTTCCCCACACCAGGAGAACAAGATAGGGAACACAAGTCCACATCTCATCACTGTCTTTTCTCTATTGGTTTTTTTTTTTTTCCTGTTCTACCTCGGTTTAACTCCTCTGACTTCTTGGCTTTTTAGTCGGGCTATTGTCCTTGGCCCGGTTCTTAGCCAAACCTTTCGGATTATGTGGTGTGGGCTTGCCTTCGGAGCCGAATGAGGTGTGCCCCCCCCCCAAGACGCCCCACTGGGTCTGTAAACTCAGAGCTTCACATACTGCCATATAGTCCATCCAACAATTCAGCAAGTCTACACTGAGAGCCCACACTGAACATGCAGCAATGAAGAGCCCAGATACGTAAGTCACACGGTTGGCTCATAAATTAGCACCAAGCACACAGCACACAGGTTCTCCTTGGGCAGTGCAGGAAGCATTGAGGGATGGGAAGGCTGTGCTGATGGCAAAGGGCATGTAACCTAGACTTGGGGTTAGGAAAAGATTCCGGGAGGCACTGGCACATACTCTCACCTATGAAAGTGAATATAAGTATTTAAGTGAAAGAATGTTGAAATGGAAGCAGAACATAAGTGTTCTAGACAGATGGGACCACATGGGTAAGAGTTTGTGATAAGAGAGAGAAACTGATCTTAGCAGAAGAGAAATAAATTCTCTGAACCGCAACTTGTAGCTTGAGGAGCTGAGTCACAGGTCACGAGGCTCCAGAAGCAAGGACAGAAAAGGTGTGCCCGGGGCCGGCAACCTGGGACCGGGTACTTGGCCAGGCCAGCTTCCTGGGCCAGTCTTCAGCCAAAGATGGAAAAGAGCCACCAGATTCCTGAGCTCCGTTCACCTGTGAATATCAGTGATCTTTCCTACAGGTAGGAATCCTTTCCGGCCAGATCTCCATCCAAATTAAGTAAACCCTGGGTGCTTAATAGGATCTCCTGCCCCAGCCCTCGGAATGGGAAGGAAATGTGGGGCTGAGCCCAGGGATATCAAAACTGTGGGACCTCTACAATCAACACTGCACTGGGCTCATTGTCAGCCACCACCTCAACTGATCCTGTGGGTCAGTGTCAAAATTCCCAATTATAGCTGAGGATATGGATGACAAAAGAGATTAGGTAACTCACCAAAGATATATGGATTTTTTACCACAGTTAGAATCTAAACACCAATCTACCAAAACCCATTCCCTTTCTATCATGGTGCCTCACTTCAATGAATATTTGTTTTCTGGTTGGTTTATTAATAACAATAGTAGTAATATAATAGCATCTAACACTGATTAAGTGTCTTCTTTGGACCAGGACCCTTATTAGGCATTTTGTATGCATGATCTCATTTAAACCTAATGACAACCTGTGAAATGAATATCAGTATGCTTAATTTGCTGAAGATAAACCTGTGATTGAGAGGAGGTAATTTTTCTGAGTTAAATGGTTATTACATGAAGGAACTAAGGTTAGAATTCAGGTTCTTCCAACCCCAAGTTTGCATCTTCTTTCCATAAACCATGCTGCCTCTGGATTAAATAAATGAGTGAATACAGGGGTGAAAAAATACAAGAATGATAGTCCACATCTTTGCACTGTTTTGAAGTGAAACACATGGAGTTTTCTGACTGAAAAGTGTTTTGCCACTATTTTTTTGAAAATGAAGAAGGTGGGGCGCCTGGGTGGCGCAGTCGGTTAAGCGTCCGACTTCAGCCAGGTCACGATCTCGCGGTCCGGGAGTTCGAGCCCCGCGTCGGGCTCTGGGCTGATGGCTCAGAGCCTGGAGCTTGTTTCCGATTCTGTGTCTCCCTCTCTCTCTCTGCCCCTCCCCCGTTCATGCTCTGTCTCTCTCTGTCCCAAAAATAAATAAACGTTGAAAAAAATTAAAAAAAAAAAAGAAAATGAAGAAGATTCCCAGAAAGGATCTTTAGGGGTGTTGCATAATTGCCTACAAGTGTCCATTATAGTACAAGAGACACAGGTGCCAAAGGCTCCCACATCCATCATAGGTTTATTTTATTTTATTTCAAAGTAGATAATGAGCATCCCATTTATTCTAGGCACTTTTGTTGATGACATACTAGTTCCCATAAAATCTGAAAAGTAAGATCAATTTTATGAGCAATTAAATGGGGTCTATCCAGAGGTAATTAATTTTATGATGGAGGTTGAACAAGGTGATAGGAGAGCCTGTTTTAGATGCATTGATGATAGGGAGGAATAATGGCTCATCAGGTATGAAATAGTTCCAAATTACCTTGCTTTTGGGTCATTATTTATATTTTAAGTCTGCTGCCCTGTTTGTATCATGAAAGGAGAGCATATTGTTATCCACAGACTTTTAGGGAGTGATCCACACTTGCTCTTGTGAGTGTAATGGCAATCTGGACTCTTCTGACAGTCCTGGACTTGGCCTTCCTTTAAGACAGATGTCCTTCGATCTACAGATGAGGGAACAATGAGGTCATTTATCAGTAAAAGGAGTTAGTACTATCTGAACTTGGGAAATTGATAGCAAACATCTGACAAACAGGTGTTTGGAGATTATGGCCTGGTAGAATTAATCAATCTATGCATTTATTTAACAAATATTTATTGAGAATAGTCTATATGTTAGCCACTATGCTAAGCATTCAGCTTATACGGTAAAATTAATGTAATTGATGGGGAGCTTGGGAGTATGCGATGGAAACTATGTTTCTCCTTGGGATGATTCAGAATTTATTTTAAAAAATGCTCTCGAAAAGGCTTGACCACTTCAAAATCCAGGGATCACAAAACACATGAGTAATGTGTCTTGCCTCCAAGGTTATTGTTATTGCAAGTGTTTGTCCTTAGAATGGTGCCTCTGCCACAAAGAGAGGAAAGTTTGATCGTGATCACCAGGGACACAACAGCACATAAAAAATGCCAAAGGACATTCTAGTCACCCTAGTTTATCAAGGAATCCTCCGTCCTCAATCCCTCATGTCTTCATGGAGTTTCCTGAGCTTTCCGAATGCTGCCTCCGTCCTTTCTTACCATGAAACCAGGCACAGACAGAGCGTGGACTTCCAAGCCAAACTAATCTGTCAAACTCTAGTGGTCCTAACGCTAGCTATGATTTATGCAAGAAATTTCACCTTGATGACCCTCCCCACGGCCCCTATAATGACTCTGTGGTTGTGGGTTTTGAGTGAGAGAAACTTAACCCAAATTGTTAAGGAGAAAACAAACAAAGAAGAGTGTTGCTGGGTTGCATAACTGAGAAGTCAAGTAGAAAATGGCTTCATGCACAGCTGTGTTCATCTTCACATACATTCGGATGACTCAACTTCACACTTTCTCCATCACTGCTTTGTTTTCTTTGTTTTTCTCCTGCAGGGCTTCTCCGATGGTGGCCTCTAGAATCACCACATGCACATTAGCCTTATTGCCTAGAATCCCACAAGGAAAAAAATCCTCTCTCTTACTTGCTCAAAAATCATTGTTAGGATTCACTCTGAGTAGACCAGATTAGATCTTGTGTGCCATATCAAACCAATGACTCTAACTGATCAATTCCGGGCCAGAGACCCACTCCTAAAAGTAAGGAATAAAATTAATTTTATAAGAATCCCATGGACATGGAGAAGGTTAATCATGGGTTCTTCTTCCAAAAGATGGAGGCATAATTGACATAGCAGAACATCACACAAAGAACAGAGTCCATTCTACCTTTTTTGGCCCTCGAAATTGAGCATATGGACCTCATAAAAGTACAAGGAAAATTAAAATTGATGAGTGCAAAGTGTCTTAGTCAATGGGTGGCACAGAGTAGATGCTGAAAAAGTCCATTATCTTTTTTTCCATAAAACTGCAATGCTTTGTTTCATGCTTTATTGTCTTTCCAAACAAGCGATAGAAGGTTTCTGGTTGGCTGTCAACTTATGTTCATAACTTTGTCCAAATCAGCCAGCCTGGTGGCTTGTACTGAGTGATAGGTGTGTATTTTTAAAGGAAAAGTGCTTACGAAATCACAGACTGGAATTTCCACAAACCTGGAGAGATTTCCTGGATAAGACCACTCATGTTGATACAGCTGACTTAACTGGTCCTCTTGGTGGCCACATCGTAGCCCAAAAAGAAAGATTCAGCTTGAGCCTTACTCAATGGGGAACTTGAGCTCCAGTGGTAGGAATAACACAATTAGAAAAAAGAAATTCAAAAGTCAAATGTGACCCTAGCAAAAGTCATAAATGATGCAGCGCCTTCCCTGAAGGCTGGACAAACAAAAGTTGTAATGAACAATCACATAGCCATATGTTCTTTCAGCTAGCCGAGGAGGAGTTTGTGCTGGTTACGCATCTAACTGCAACCTATATAAATATGCCAGTCAAGCAGAACAGTCTGTGGGTAGGAGAAAAGAAAAAGCCATCTGGCTGTCCAGAACAGACCTACCTGGACTTTGAGACATGTTTTCGTGGCCTGGGTTTGGTAATCTAATTTCCCGGCCTCAGGATCTCCTACAAAAAACTAATAACCATTTTGTTTCTGGTAATTGTTTGTGTTACAGTTGGCCGATGCCTCTTGTTCCGAGTCTTAAATGCAACCGCACAGACATTTTTATGCCAGATGATTCCGTAATCTTTCCTGTAATGAAGAAGCAGGATGCAGCTAACACTGGCTCTGTTACAAAAAATGGTCTCTGAAGACGATGGCAATGATGAAGATCTGGAGGCCATGAATAAGTGCCTGCAGTCTGACTTCATCTGCCTTTGGCCAAAAAGAGAAGACAAAAAAAAAAAAAAAAAAAAGAGTTATGGCAGCTCTCTCTGCCTTTTGGTGCCCTGGACTGACACTAACTGGTCTGTTGGTGAACCACTTCATTCTTCCAAACTCCTAGATAAACATTACTGATATCCAACCTTAGTTTTACTGGAAACTCCTGACAGCAACGGACAACAGAGCAAACTCCTACTTCTGGAGCTTTCCCCCAAATCACCTACCACACAAGCCCAAGTCCTACAACTAGCCCCTCTGGACCCCATCTTCCTGGAAGCCCCATGGTTCCCTGAGGTGTGTGGTATCCCTTTCCTGAGCAACTCACAAATGCAGCATTGTTAGACCACAGTGTGTTCCTCAGCTGAAGACATAAAGCCTTGACTGAGCACTCAGGAAATGGTAGTTATTCTGAGGGGTTCTGAATATGTGGAATATGATGAATTGAGTGGATGGAAGCCACTCTTAGAGGTTGGCATTCCACTCTCTCTTTTTTTCAACGTTTATTTATTTTTGAGACAGAGAGAGACAGAGCATGAAGGGGGGAGGGGCAGAGAGAGAGGGAGACACAGAATCGGAAACAGGCTCCAGGCTCCGAGCCATCAGCCCAGAGCCCGACGCGGGGCTTGAACTCACGGACCGTGAGATCGTGACATGAGCTGAAGTCGGACGCTTAACCGACTGCGCCACCCAGGCGCCCCGGCATTCTGCTTTCATAGACACCCAGTCCTCACTTCAGAAATACCTATGGTATCTCTAGGATAAATACGGGGTTGATACTTTGCTTTTCTGGATAAACTCATGTTAACCTAACCTAATTTTGGTGGAGAGCGAGAATAGTCTCCACGAATGAAGACAACTATAAGAAAATTCCCTGGCCTTGGAAAGGAATCCTTCAGCAGGTGGGAGACAGAGATGCTGCCTCTCTTTGGCTTTGTGCCTCCCTCTTGTTGGTCTAGATTTCAGATATCTGGGTTCTGTGAGGAGATGTTAATACGGCACCTACCACCTGAGAGGGAGTCTGTGAATGGTGGGAATAGGCTAGCCCATAAGCCCTAGAAATCAAGCCATACCTTAAAAATCAGATTGTCAGGTTTTGGTGTGTGTGTGTCTGTGTGTGTGTGTGTGTGCTCATTTCCTGTTCCTTTTTTGGTGTTCATATTTTAGTTAACACCAAGCTTTTAGTAAACTCCCATTGAAATGTGTCATCCCTGTTTCTACTATACAAATGGTCACGCTGAATATTCATCCTCAGTCCAGAAGCTCGAAGAAGCACCTTGCCTCCTGAGTGTGGAAGAAGAGGCAGTCAGAAGCTAGAACCTCTACATGTCTCTCAAGGACAACTTTGAAGATGTTGATTTTAAGCACGAGACAGGTGGAAGTTCCTTCAGTGCACCGTTTTGCTGGTTTTAAATGAGTTTTGCCCTGAGCCCAATAACTGCCCCTCCTTGAGTAATTTCCTAATACTTGGTGGAGGCAGGGGGGGGGAATATAAGAAGGGAAAACCTGTGGCCAGAGGAATTCATATCCAGCCAACCTAAGAAAAGGAGCCAGTAGTTGGAGGAAATCAGAGGGTTTAACATAATGCAGCACAATAATCCCAGACCCTGTATACCCAAGCCAGTTTCCAACTTCCTCCCTCATCTTTGGACACTGAAAATCGTCCCTCAAATACCCTCTATCTTGTTAAGAGTGGATATATCTCTCTGCAAGCATTTTTTTTAGTTCTTTTCTGTGCTAATCTCCCTGCCTGTCACGCATAGGTAGCAAGTCATTGCAGAGTTATGATCTGTAAGTCCAGAGACATATAATGCAGTTTGAGCAAAGAAAATACTGAGAACTATTTGCTACTTACTGGGCAGGATTATGGTGTGCACAAGGGGTTTGAAATATTTAGATGTCTCAGAACTACAGGTGAGGATTCATCAAGGTCATTGTGGCTTTTCTTCTCACAGAATTAAATAAAGCAAGTCACAGAGTTTCCCCGGCAGGTGACTTCCCTGACAGGATATTATAATCAGTAGCTCTGTTGTCTCTGCTGCCCCTGAAATAATTTTATATCTCTTACTTAGCAGCATATTGGCAGAGGTGGCTAGCCAAAGAGAGCTCCGAAACACTAGGGTGGATTTTTCAAATCAGTCTGAACTTGTGCTGATCAGTAGGCATTTTTGTGTGCCTATTATGTACTATTGTTTATGTCTGGGCTTGTGGAAAACATGTTTGTTACACGATCAGCCCTGAAGAAGCACAGCCAGCTGGTAAACCCTGTGGCCACCCTTCCTCAGTCCTCCTATCCTTTTCATTTTGCACATCCATTTGGTCCCAGGGTATGGCAGCTTTTCTTTCACAGTTTCCTCTCTTTCTACCCATACTTGCTCAACCCTGGAATTAATCACAAATTCAACCACTGCCCTCTCCAATGCTAATGCCCTGATGTTGGCCACCATTTTCTTTCTTCTGGGGAAGAGTCTTCAATGTGTTCTTCCTGCTACGATTCTCATTTTATTCTCCACATGGTAGCCAGACTCCGTTCAATTTCAGAGTCGTAAGTGTCCTGACAGAAGAAGGTGTGTGACCTTCCCTAGGGGTAGATATTATCTACTTCTCTTCTATATTTTACACAGTATGTCTTGCATGTAATTAAACATTAGAAATGTGTGAAAAGAGCATGAAAAGGTGACTTGTGATCCAGAGAGAAAGTAGCCCTGAAATGGTCCCTAATGTTGAAATTAACACATTATGACTTCCAAATAAATATAAAAAATATTTTTAAAAATCTAGCGAGAAAAGCTGGTATGTATGAACAGACGGAGCATTTCAACAGAGAGTAAACCCAATAAAACAAGTAAGTAAAATGATGGAAATGAAAAATCTGACATTATTTCGAGGGCTTCAAAGCCACACGGACACATCAAAGGAAAGGATCACTGAACATGAGGACAGGTCAGTAGACATTACCCAACATAAAACACAAAGGGAAAAGGAGATGAAAGAAAAAGTCGCCAATATCCAAGACCTTTGGTACAGCTTTAATGATATAACACATGTAATTGGAGTACTAGAAGGAAAGAGGGAAAGATTTAGAGAGTTTCCAGTGCTATTCCAAAATTTCTGGAAGGCACCAACTCACAGAACCAAAAGGCTTAGCGAATCACAAGCGAGACTACAAAGGAAATCACACATACATATTTGATGTCAAATTGCCACATCTTTAAAGTGCTGAAGGAAATAAAAGTCAACTAGAATTATTTATGCGGCAAAATCACTCTTCAAAAATGTAAAATAAAGATATTTTCAGATAGGCAAAAGGTGAGAAAACTTGTCTACAACGGAACTAAACGAAACTAAAAGAACACTTAGATACCACATGGAAGGTAGATCAGCAGGAAGAAAAGTAACAAAAGAGTGAGTATTCCCTTTTATTGTACACACACACACACACACACACACACACGTGCATTTCCATGATTTCCTTAAAGACTATTGACTCTTCAAGATTAGCAATGTGAGTCCATGACATAAAACACTCAACACTCAGGTGGGAGGAGGGCCGAGACCAGGATGAGAGCAGTGAAGGCAGTGAGGCACTGAGGACACAAAGTTACGGAGGTACTTACCTTCAGGTCATATTGAACCCAGTCCCTCACACCCCTCTCCCTTGTCCTGGGTGGGAAAGGCAAAATGGAAGTACACTACTATAAGAATCTTAGCTTTTCCCAAGGGGCTGTGATTTTACTTGAAGTGAGGTATGTATGTTGTAATATCTAGCACAAACATTAGAATGCATGTAACGAAGGAGTCAATGAGGTAAAATGGAATAACAAGTAATTCAAAAGCAGAAGAAAGGAAAGAAGAAGCAGAGAAACAAAAAGTAAACGGGAAAAATAGGGAAAAAAATAGCAATTATGGTCGAATTACACCCAAACATAGAAATATTTATAGTAAAAATAAGGAGACTAAACAATCCAATTAAAAGGCAGACCTTATAAAATTGGATACGAAGCAAGACCTAGTGACAGGTTATTAACAAGAAAATGCAGACAGGTTGATAATGAAAGGGTAGAGAAATACATTTGGTAAAAACCTCATCAAGTGAAAAAGATGGGATGACTATATTAATATTCATCAAAGTGTTGTCAGATAAAAGTATGACTAATTGATGTATTTAACAATCGTTAAAGATTACATTAACCAAGAGGGCATAACTATTGTTATGTGTCTTAAGCTAATAATAGAGTTTTGAAAAGTTTTGAGGAGCAAAAATTGACAGAACCAAAGGGACGTACAGAGCTACAAAGGCAGAGACTTCAATATCTCTCTTTTCATCAAAAATATTAACAACATCTAAGCTTGCAGTGTTTTGCTAAATCCGTATTTGAAAGACGTATCAGCAACTTTAAATGGTTGCAGTAGGAAAAAAAGAAAAGAATACTGTATAGGAGGTGGCCTGAGATTATAACGTAAGAAACAAACACACACGCACACGAAGTCAACACAAAATAGGAAAAGGAAGCAATCAAGTCAAGAGGGGAGATTAATGAAATAAAAATTAGATATGAACAAAAAGGAGTCAACAGTTTTAGCTTGATTTTTTGAAAGTATTAATGGTGCTTATAAACACCTTGAAGACTGATAAAAGAACAAGAGACTGGAAAATCCCTAGGTGACCGGTGAATGGAGCAAGATAAAACCTGAACTTGGTTAACAGATGCACAGCTCAGTATGCAACTCCAAGCCAAAAATGGAAGCTGGCTGCATTACAGCCTCTCTCAGAGGTGGTCTCGTAAAACAGTGATAATAAAAATCTTCCCAGTGGGTAAGGCTTTAGGCAGTGCACCATGTCATCCACTTTGTGTGGAAGGGGAAGTGACCCAAGATTAGAATATATATGAGTGCAATGCAAGCACTGAGTGGCCTGGACAGCCGATCAAGGGCTTAGATGGAAAGGATTGCAAGACTGAAGATAAGGAGGTATGGGTGAATATATTTGGATCGATACACTGGGGTCGGCATGTAGTGTAATGACATTGTATTACACATTGATGCTCAACAGAGAGCATCTACCATAGAAGAGGGCTTAAGTTGGCAGATAAACGAATTTAGGCAGTTGACAACAGCCGACTTTTGTCAGTAGACATGCAAATGATGTCATGAAGGGCATATTAATTAAATATCTACAGTGGCAAAAATGGGAGCCACACATTGGCCCAACAGCATGGACCTCCATTCCTAAGGATGATCTGACTGTTCCCACTACCAACGACCAATCTGTTAGCACTATTAGACTGTTGCGGAGCCCTACATATGGTGCCGTTTCTTAAAAAGACTAAACGATTACTTAGCGTCAAGTTCATCCTACTGGGTCATCCTGAAAGGGCTAGTGGTTCATTCTCAAAGGAATAGGCATATATTCTGTGCATGAATTTGTCTTTCCAGTGCACAGGGGCTCAGCCACTACCACTATTCACATCCTCGACTTTTCAATCCACCATCATTGGACTCTGCATAAAGTCAGAACAGGGGACTCACATTTTAATAAAAGAGGGATGGGAGTGAGCCATTGATCACAGGACCCAGTGTGACATTACATACTGCATTACAGAAGCTGCTGGAGTGATAGAGCTCTGGAACAGCTTGCTGAAGACACAGCCAAAGCATCAACTCAGAAATACTGTTTCCTGTGGAAATAGGATGCCATCCTCCAAAATGTAGCACATGGTCTGTATAAGAGACCTCTGCATGGTACTGTGTTTTCAACAGGAAAGATACATGGGTGCAGGAAACGGGTGATGGAAGTGAGACTCACTTACCATCCCTCCCGATGACCACTGAGGAAATGGGTGCTTCCCCTCCCTGCAGTCCTAGGCTGCTGAGTGAGAGGTCCCAGATCTCAAACGGAGCACCCCTTTACCAGGATCACAGCCGGACACTCAAGGAATTAAGTTATGGCTGCTACCTGGTTACTTGACTCCTTTTGCTCACAGACGTGCAGGCAAGAGAAGGAGTCACCATCTTGGCAGCAGTAATGGCCTCTGGTCATGTTTTAGTGGCTTAAAACAACACATATTTACCTTCTTACCATTTGGTATGTCAGACATCTGGCACAGGACTTCCTGAGATAAAATCAAGGTATCACACTGGGTTGCCTTCCTTTCTGGAGATTCTAGGGGAAGAATCTGTTCCCTTGCCTTTTAGAGGCCACCTAGATTTCTTGGCTTATGTCCCTCTCCTCCATCTTTAAAGCCAGCAACATTGTGTCTCTCTGATGGTTCCCCAGTATTCATATCTCCTCATTTGAAGCTCAGTAAGGAAGCTTCTTTTAGGGTTCCAGATTTTGGACCCACCAAGATAATCTAGGATAATCTCCCATTTCAAGGTTCTTAATCAATCACGTCTATAAAGTCTCCTTTGCCATGTTAGGTAACACTCACAGGTTCCAAGAACTAACTGTGAGCACCTGTGGGAGACCACTTTTCTGCTGACCACGGAATCCTACAATCTCCCAAGTGTTTTAGACTTCCCATT
Organism: Prionailurus bengalensis; assembly: GCF_016509475.1. Taxonomy (NCBI): domain Eukaryota; kingdom Metazoa; phylum Chordata; class Mammalia; order Carnivora; family Felidae; genus Prionailurus; species Prionailurus bengalensis. The sequence goes on along the minus strand of NC_057353.1, from coordinate 77,078,338 downwards.
AGTATATATATATATATATATATATACACACACACATATATATATATGAAATAATTGCCTTTTAAAGTACTTCAGATCTAATAAATCAAGCACTCAGGAACTTGAGAACCTCCCAAAATTATTGCACAAAGTGTTTCTTTCAGCTGATGCATATGTACAGTGGTAAACTTTCTCCCTAGATTCTCCGGGTGGAGAACCACTGCTTTAAATCCATTTACATCATTGGTAAATTGTTTAAATAATATTTCACAATAATAAAAGGACAGCAAGTTATTGTTATCTTCACATGAGAAACTCAGCTTCAGAGGCACTCCATACATGTGGATACGGGCTGTGCTAGAAGACAGGCACTTACACAGCTAACGTTGTGTCTTTATAGCCAATATTTATTGGCTACTCACCGAGATCCAGAAGTGACGGTACTTAGCGTTTTACATAGGTTGGTTAACCTTGATCTTTTGAACAATGCTGTGAGATATTCACCATAATTATCCCAAATTTAAAGATGAAAAATGAGACTTGAAAAGGTTAAGTAATTTTCCTCAGGTTACATAACTGGGATTTATTCAGGCAGTCTGATTCCAGAGCCCACACTCAACATGATACCACTGTTTCCAGAATTTGCTTTATCCTAGGAATGTACTATAATTGTGTAACACAGACATATTTATTTCCTAGCTTCATTCAATATGCTTGCTTCATCAAAACCTTCACAGCAGGTGTCTGGAGATTTTTTTTTAAGTTTCCTAAGAAGAACCGAAATTAAGTCCAATCTCTCTGGTTTGGTTGCATTTTGTGTCAAGATACTGAAATAATTACATCACATTTGTTAAACAGCCTCTGTCCCCAGCCCATGGGTATTCCTCCCCACCAAACCACCCTATTCCTCTGGACTCTCGAACTTTCTTAGAGTCAGGTAGGTAACAGGTATATACCTTGTTCAACAGGGCACCTCCGGACCCAGGTCCACTGGTACCACTAATGTGCATCAGTGAACACCACTCCACTAGGTGAATCTGATGGATGAAGAAAGTTCAGGAAGCCATTAGGAAGCTCAAGGGAAGTATTCAAGTATTTGTGACTTTTGAAGGCAGGATCAAATAGATCCAGGTTCAATTTTCCACTTCACTATCAACTAACCACCATGGATGAGGCGCTTCAGGGTTTGGAGACTGCTTCCTCATCTGTGAAAAATAAAGCAACAAGACTTTGGGGCTATTACGAGCATTGGATGAGCTAATTACGTGAAAGCACTCTATTAAGTTGAAAACACTCTACAATTGTGAAGAGTTCCTATTTTTACTCTTAAAGAAGGAACTCAAAGAAATATCCATCCAATGAGATAAAAGTATGAACACATTTGTATTTCAAAGACCACCCTAAACTACCAAATATCCTCCTGTGGCAAGTAAAATGCTCTGTCACTGGAATTTCTGGGTCTTTCAGGAGAGCTACAGGCAAATAATAGATTATCAGAAATGTTTACTGGAGAAATTTCTATTGAGTTGCTATATTCCAGTGCATAGCCCAATGTCTTATATATATGTACTTCTTTGTATTTTCATTTCCTCTCACACTTCTGTCTTTGCCAGGTTTCACACTTCACACTGTGAAGTAGATAGGGACAATACTATGTTTAACACTTTCACACAAGGAATCATTAGAATGAATGTATTCCTTCTAGGAGCCAAGCATTGTGCTATTAAGGGTTTGAGGATGTAAATTGAAGACAGGTAGATAGGGAGGGAGGTAGATAGGTAGATAGATAGAGAGACAGATAGATAATAGATAGATAGATGCATATGTATATATGTATGAATGTTCATATGCCCACATGCAATGCATGTTTGTATGTATATAAGTCTATCAATCATTGTTAAATAGTTACTCTTCTAAATCACAAAGCAAATGGCATGGGTAGACTCCCATCCAACTGCCAACTGTTCCAGTAGTGCCATTTCCTCACACCCTAAATGCACTGGAAAATGCTAAGGCAATAGTTAGATCTTTGATAAATAGTAAAAAATGTGACTTCTTGGGTGTTCTACTCAAATATAGGTACTGGAGCCTGAGGGAGAAATTCTAATATGGTGGACATGTATAAAATGGCAGGTGGTTCCATTGGGGAGACAAAATAATTCTTTTCCCAAGGGGCTAAAAATGATAGCCCATTCTTCCCACATCATTGACTCAAAAGACTATAATGAAGCTATAATGATTTATCATGTCAAGGAATACTACTGTTTAGGGAGTACTTGATCCATGAGTTGTTGGCACAGTGTGCTATGAGGAACTATTAAGGTACAGCTTGCCAATGTTCATAATATTTGGGGAGCCACAGCTCCCAGAGGATCAGCTTTTGCTTGCTAACTCTGAGGGCTCCATTCCTGGGACACAAAATTAAAGTTCAAGTAGAAGATTTTTTTCAGGTAAGTCACTACAATATTCATACGTATTAGGAGGGAGAGAAAGACAGGGAGAGAAAAAATGGAAGAAAAGAGAGGAAACTAACAGAATTCTATTAAAGGAATTAAAAAAAAACCCAATAGCGTCTACACTGACCTCCACCATTAAGTCAGGTCAATCAGTCCACAGACAATCATTAAGCATCCAGGGTGAATGGGATCTGAAGTGATATATGGAAAGAATACCACCAGTCCTTGTATAGATGGCATGTTTATGTCCTCCCAAACTTTGTATGTTGAAATCTAACCTCCAATGTGATGGTGTTGGGAGGTGGGGTTTTGAGGAGGTGATAAGGTCATGAAGGTGGAGCCCTCGTGGGTGGTATTAATGCCCTTATAAAAGGGACCTCAGAACTGTCCCTCTGTTCTTTCCACCATATGAGGACACAATGAGAAGTTGACCGACTGACCTCTGGAAGAGAGAGTCACATGAACCTGACCATGCTCGATCTCAGATTTCCAGATCCCAGATTCAGATCCCCCTTTAACACCACCCCCCGAAAAGATTATCTACCAAATTAGATTAAATTGGTCTATACAATTCAGGTACACAAAACTGGAAAGTTTCCTTTCTTTGTTCTACTTTGGATTCATAGACACGCATAAATGAGGACAGAGCCAAAGGCAAGCTGAGGACAAAGCACAAGCTGACACCCCACAGTCAACCCCTCCCTACCAGGTGGGATATGTGTGGCATTCCTCAGGCACTCCTGGCTGCCAAGAACAAAGGAAAGGGAAAAACAAATGATTAACTGATAAACATCACCATCACGCAGGACAGGAGTCTCCATAGTTTGCAACGGCTTTAATGATTTCCAAGAGAAAAAGCTATCTCCAGAAAGGTATAGACTCAGTTTCCTGGAGCCATAACATCACCTTCCACTCCATAGAGATGTGGGGAACAAAGGCACGAAGAAAATGTAGATAAAATTAAATTTCTTTATAACCTGTAGCCCACTGGCAAATACTTGAGATAGGCAGAGCATAACGTTCCTCCAGGAACTCACTACTGTCTTAATGTTAATGCTTTGCTAGAGGGAAACATAGCTCAACGGTGGCAAGGCCTCCAGTGTCTTGTGAATTTTCTTTAGCATATGAAAGTCTTTTCGGGAACTTCCCCTTGCCTAAACCTCCCCCAGTTCTGAGGTATATAATCAATCACTCCTCACAACCCCAGTGCAGCCCTTTCTGCCCCGGGGGTCCTGTCCCACTGCCTTAAAATCACCTTTTTGTACCAAAGATATTTCAAGAATTCTTTTTTGGCCATCGGATCCAGATCCTCACCGCTACTCTTCCAAAACTGTGTCATTGGGCATCTAATGTGGGGCTTTGGATCGTTTCATCTGGACTCAGCCTTGGTGCAAAGTTGGTGAGTCCTTTTCCTTTCTTCCTTTACTCTCATTTTGGGGGCTTATTCAAAGAGTGTGGTCTCATTGGAACCCTTTCATGTCAACTGCTCGGGCAGCAATCCTCTAGAGTGGCTGCACCCACGTTTCTACTTCCTTCCCTCGTGGGCCCACCTAACTTTCTTAATTCAGATTTTCATCAGCAATACTTCATTAAAATGGCCTTTTCAACACCAGTGGTGGTTTCTATTTTGCTGTATCTGCTCAGAGTCCCCTCCCCCTTCACTTGACCCATCGTAGACACTCACACAGGTGTTCACTCTGCTCCTGGAAGCACTCTGAGCACATGATTCCAGCTCAGCAAGTGCCCCTGGTTTTCTATCTCGCAGGGCACTCTTCGGTCTTGTTTTCTGGATTCTTTTCCTCTCTCCAACTTCTAAATGGCAGAGACCCCCCAGAGCTCAGTCCTTGGCCCCTTCTGCTCTCTCTTGAGGTCACTTCTTTGACGTGCCTCAATTATGAGCCTTGAATACCATACATTTATGGCCGAAAGTCAGGCTTTCTCTCTAGTGCAGGACTCTCCAGTATTTCTATTGCCGTTTATGGTGACCTTTCACCCAGACATTCCAGGCAACAACCTAAGAATTATCTTTGGTCCCTATGTTTATTTACATCCCACATACAATCCACCAATAAGACCTTCCACTTATGGCTTTGAAGCATTCAGTTAAAAAAAGAAAAGAAAAGAAAAGAAAAGAACCACTTCCTACCCCCATTACTGCTACCTGGCCAAGATGCCTTCTGTTACCACCTGCATCAATGTGATAGTCTCCGAGTTGGCTCCTTGCTGTCACTTTTCCCTCTCTAGCCAAGTTCCAGAGAGTACTTTGGGTTTATCTTTTTAAGTTTGTTTGTTTGTTTGTTTGTTTAGAGAGGGAGCACGAGAGGGAGAGAGGGGCAGAGGGAGAGAGAGAGAGAGAAAATCCTAAGCAGGCTCCATGCTCAGCATGGAATCCAGCATGGGGCTCGATCTCATGAACTCATGAGATCATGACCTGAGCCGAAACCGAAAGTCTGATGCTCAATTGACTGAACACCCCCAGAGCATTCTTTAAAATTATGAAACTACCCCTGTCATTTTTTCTGCCTGGAACACATGCCATTAGAATAAAATTCAACATCCATAAAATGTGTTATGTTTTAAGAGGAATCTTACATCATCCTACATAACCTTGCCCTGCCTGTCTCATCCGACCCACCTCCACTACCCCACCTCATCACTGCACTGATGCCATAGTGGCTCTCTCTTTTTGATTAAAAATTGTCAAGCCTGTTCCTACCCCAGGGCCTTTCTACTTGTTCTTCCTTCTGCTTAGAATATTCTTTTGCACAGCTTGCTCCCTCATGGAGGTTTCCAGGGAATTTCAGGTCCTCCGAGAATCCCGCTCTGGTCTCCCTAACTAAGACAGCTTCCTGTCACCCATCTGCCCTTCCCATGGCCACCATTCTTATGACCTCAGCTCTGATTTCTTCTTACTTTTCTTTATTTTTTTTTTACAAGCATCTCTATCCAAAGTTATATTATTTACTGATCAATTGATACAATAGTTTATAATAGTGTATCACTTCTACCCGCAACCTCAATAACAATGTCAGCTCCAAGGGGGCAAGTATTTTTGTCTGTTTTTGTTCTGTGTTATGTCCCATGTGCTTAGAACAGTTTATATCATACTCTTATATCACGCACATGGGATCCATAGATAGAGATATAGATACAGATATAGACACATGTAAATAATGTATACATGCATACATATATAATAGATTTATATTGAGATTCATACTCCTATGAAATAAATGAGTGAATGAGCAACTCCACAGACACTGAGCTTGTAGAAGTGAACAAGTTGGGCTATAACCACGGTGTGCTGCCTTGCCTGACCACTCTGGGTAATTGGAACAATGCCAGGATGTCAGTCAAGAATTCTCTGGGCTGCAGCTAACAAGGAACAGACCTCTATCCAACAACAAGACCTTTGGAATCAGGTCTCAGTGGGGCCTTCTGAAATAACACAGATACAGTGCAGTAAAAACAGCCTGCAGAAACAGCATTTATAACTCTCTTTACAACTGAAGTCTATCACAGGAAATGCCGAGAAAACAACATATAAATAAAAATGAATTCTCAGATTTATCTGCTGAGGCTGTAACAACCTAATAAGGTTCCCCCAGCAAAAGCAGGGCAGGCAAGGAGAATAAAAGCACCCTCAATTTCTTCTCTTCAGCCTACATATAAAAGCAATTCCTCCTGGTTTCCAGCTAGAGCCTTCTCTCATCATACGTAAGTGGTTCTAACTACCTTTGATGGAGGTAAGAAGGGAGGAACCATGTTTCTACATGGCTGAATTCTCACTGCACATGGTGCACACAGGTCCACCTGACTCCCAGGTTTTACATCCCCCTACTCCCACTATGACGCTGACGTCCATCACCCAAAGGCCTAGCCATCAGAATCTCAAAGGAAAAACGTGTGTGTGTGTGTGTGTGTGTGTGTGTACATATACTGCTCCAGGCAAGAGAAAGTGGGAAAAAAACCCCCTCTAGTTACATTGGTTGTCAACTCATTTTATGACACATTAGCCTTAACTATATGCCTTAGTTCTAATAACTAGACTGCAGTCTCCTTCTCTGTGCTTGAGTTCCCAAATCCCCAGTGCCCTCAAGATACATACACCTTACCATTCCAGGCATGAGTTTTACATTCCTAACTCTTGTCCGGACTCTCCTTTTGCATTCACCCTCAGTACCCAGTACGACCTAAGACATGTGGTCTCTGTGCCCCGCTCTATTTCAGAATCCAGTATGCCTTGGCCCATCAGGAGAGTAGCAGGTCCTAAGTAGCAATGTCCTAGAATGTAGCACTGAAAACAGTAGGTCATTCTAAGCCCCTCATTATTCTAGAAAGGAACAGAAGTTCGGGCCAGAAGAGTTAAGGAGGCTACAGTGATGGTACAGCAGGGATAGACAGTGTTTTGAAAGTTAGTTTGGGGTGAAATAGAAGAAGTTGAGTAAGACTACTCAAGGCCCTGGGACTTATCCCTGAGTCCACTGGGACTAGGGCAAGGGCAGCAGATAATAGAGCGATAATGGAGGCAACAAGATGGGAGAAGAATGAATATGGATAAATGGATGTCCACTCACCAAACTGTAAATGTTTCCTGTGACCTGTGACATGTGCAGGATGATGCTAAGCTCCAGCAATAGAACCACAATGAGAACAGAGTACAGTTGAGGTGGTAAGTAATAAGAAAACTGACAATTTTAATATTGTTATCTCCAGTGAGACTTTTGTTATGCACAGTACTGCTTAGGATTTCTATTCAATACGATACTGAACTGACATGAGAATTCTCTTTCTCCAAAACAAAACCAATAGAATGCTAGATGAAACCTAACCACAATTTATTATTTTTTGCATACCTAAAGTAAGGTTAATCCAATAAAGGGATGAAAAGCAAACACATTGGAAAGGAGACAACAAAACTTGAGGGCTTTAGGGAGATTCAGAACCAGATATGAAATTCTATGCCTGAGGATAGATGTTTAACCCCAGGAAAGATCATGAAAACCTGGCCACGGTCCCTGTGCATGCCACAGCTATCTGCCGGAGAACCAAAGCATCAATGCCTGGTCTTTGTGTGAAATAGGGAGCCAAAATTCTACCCACTGGCCCAAGAGAGTATCAAAAAAACACAGAGTCATGCTTGATATGACTGAAGTCAGCTCTGCCTTATAAGAGTATATGGCCTGCACAGATTAATACTGTGCCACCTGGGTGGCTCAGTCTGTTAAGTGTCCAACTCTTGATTTCTACTCAGGTCATGATCTCACAGTCATGGGATGGAGCCACGAGTCAGGCTAGAGCCTGCATGAGGTTCTCTCTCCTCCACTCTGCCCCTCCCCCATTCGTGCTTGTGCTTTCTCTCTCTCAAAATAAATAAACATTTTTTAAAAAATTATTAAAAATAAAAAAAAATATTTTAAAACTGCTCTTGGATCAATGGAATTCATACTCTTTCAACTCTCTGAAGCAGATATAGACAGAAATCTATCCAAATGGGTACTCAACAACGAGGGGCCCAGCTACCTTCTCCAGCAGGCTTAACACATACTGAAAGTTAGTTCACAATCAGAAATTACAAACCGCAAGAGGACAGCAGCAACCAGGAGGGCGTTACCAGAAGCTAGAAACAGGGAGAATTAGAGAGAACGTGTTTATTTAGTCAACAAATATTTATCGGGCACCCACTACGTGCAAAGAACTATTTTAGGCACAGGGATGCATCAGGAAATAAAACAGGAAAAAGCAATACCTTCATAAAATTTCCATTGCAGTAAAGAAAGATACTTGAAAGATACTCAAAATAAGTATCCAAGTAAGAACTTACAGATAATGAATTACATACAAATTAAAGTTTCCTCCATAAATTCCAAGGAGTCGGAGTGGACTCAAAAATTCAGAAATGCACCAATTCCTTACTGTCTTTTATTCATTTCTTAGGATGAAAACATTCTAATATAGGAATATATATCATTCAGTTGCAGCTCAATTCTGATGTTGCAGCCCAGCCCTTGAATTTAGCTTTGGCTGTTTCTTCTGCCCCTGTCTGGGACTGAAATATATGCAGGGATTAAAGTGCCAGCTATAAAATCAGCTAATCTGCATTTGAATTTCAACTCGGCTTCTTAGCTGAAGGACCTCAGGAAAGTTGCCTAAACCCGCACATTTCCACAATTTTAAAAAGACAGTATCACTGCAATGTAACTCATGGGGCAGTTACGATTTGTCTATGTAAAACACTTAATGTCTGGCACATAGTAAATGCTCAATAATTATTAACTATCATTATACCATTTTGATGCCAGATAAAATTGATCCACAATAAGCCTTGACGCTTCCTGATTCTTCACTCAGAGGATGGGGATTCTTTTCGAATCCTGGGAGGTGCCGTCATTTAAGTGCTTAAATGTTTATAATTCTAGTGAAATGGATCCCTTGCCTTTCACAAATAGACAGCCTTAGAAAGAGAGGAATGCGTTTGTTAAATTGACAAGGGATAGCAAGGATCACTCCAGAACTAGAATAAGTAAAAGATGTTCAATAAATTTTGACAAACATGTTAATTGTGGTACAGAAGAAAATTGTTGAGACATGTGATTTGGAATGATTTAGGAATAAAGCTCCTTTGAAATGTACATCCATTCTGTCCTCTAATACCTCCCGAAGGTTGATTAACTCACTAAGCTGGGTTTTATGAGAAAGCCCCTGTGATATCAGTGGGTGAAGTCATGCTGAAAATGACAGAGTGTGGCATTAAAGGCAGTCAATCTTACCTTGTGGCTGTTTGATGTCGGTAGAATCTGATATACTAAGATGTGTTACCCATACCCACTGAAGTCCTCAGAGGCAAATAAGTAAGCTTTTTATTCGGGGGAAAAGATGCCATTGATGACGATGATGAAGATATTGCTTGCTAATTACTATATGTGACTATTCTAATTTCATCCATAACCTATTTTGAAGTATACGTAATAGTATCTTCATTTTACAATTCGAGAAACTAAGACTCAGAGAGGTTAAGGCTCAGTGTTAATCGGAAAATCAAGATTCCAACCCAGTGAGTCTGATTCCAAAATTTCTGCATGGGATCTGCCATAAAATAATTAAATCAAGGAAGTCTGTAAACAGATCTTTTCCATGTTACTTTTCTTCAGTCGGAAAAATAATGATATTAAGCACAAGGAAAACATATTCAACCATATTTATAAATATTATAAAAAATAGGTTTTAATAATAAGGTGCTTCCACTTGGAAAAATACTCTGTGATTCTGATATTTCTGTGGTGTATTATTTATCTATCCTGCATGCTTGGTTTCACAAACACTTTCCACGATGCTCACATGCCCCTAATAAAACAATGTGGCACTTGCATTATGGGCTCTCCATAAATTCGTTTGACCGCTAGTAAAAATCATGTTAAGAAAAAGAAAAATCTCAGCTTCCAAAGTGTGATGGGCATTTATTTAGACATTTGACAATAACATTTAAGCATCTGGAGTACACAACCTGATTGTAGTTTATAATTGTTTGGCCAGCTGTCTTACTCTATTGCCAACGGGTCTTATCTAGACACGTATCTTAATCACTCCTGAGCTTTGTGGAAAGATTCCAAGAGGAACAAATAACGGGAGACCATTCGTGCCTGGATGTTGTCAGACAAGATGTAGAGCCCTTGAATGTCAGAGATGAAACACAAGTGATACTCTAATCCAACTACCTCCTATTACAAGTGAATAGACTATAGCCCAGAGAGGGGATGTGATTTATTTAAGGTCACTGTATTAGTCAGGATAAGGCAAGGTTATGTTGCGGTAACATGCAATCTCACATTTCAGAGCTTTAAAAACAATTATCATTTTTTTAATGCTACATGATCCAAAACACAGTAGTCAGGTGTAGAGGTCATCAGAGCCCCTCTTCCCACATGGGCTCCCATTGTCATCGGAGCAGGACTGGCACAGCACACTTTGTACCTGGGCTCCTGAAGGTTCTTCCATGAAGAGATGTTCACCTCTTCTGTTTCATTTTGTTGGCTAAAACAAGTCCTGTGCTTAACTTCAAAGGGAGAAGGGAAGCGTAACCCTGCCAAGTACTCAAAAGGAAAAGGTCAGATGTGTTTCTGAATTGCCATAAATACCATAATGCACAGCAACTATGACCACATTCACAGCAAAGGTGACATTACCATGGGGTTCAGTGGAAGGCCTGATTTCATCAGAGGTGAAAACCAGGGAAGAGAGTGTCTGGCAGAGCTAAAAGGGCAGTGACAGAAGGGACAAGTAATACTGGAAGTCAGAAGGAAAGCTGGCATGCTATCCTAATAATCTTTCCATCTGGGGCAAAGTACTCTAGATAGTTCAGTACATCTGTATAGCTCAGGAAGTGGGTGCCCACTTCTGATCCTGCAGACAGAGAAAACCATGCTGGAAGGAGAGTAACACCAAGAGGAGTAGACTTTGGGGACTACTCAAACCACTGGAGGTCCAGGAATCACTGGCCAAGGAGGAATATAAATCAGGATGTAAAATAATGAAAGGCATAACTAGAATGTTTGACAGCACTCATGGAATGATGTTGACCCAAGAATTAGCCACAGTGGGGATCCACTGCCACCCTTGGGCAGGGTGAGGGGGCAGTGTTCCAGAACCGGTCAGGGGAAAAATTTCTTCACGGAAGCTGTGGCCTTAGGCCCAAGCACACGGTTTGTACCCAAACTCTGGTGTCACGAGGACAGAACCGTGAGAAAAGTCTGCGGCATCTTTTGCCCCAATCTTCCGCTGGTGGGAAGCAGAAGTGCAGACGAGAGAAATTTCCCAGTTGATGTGGTCCACAAGGGCAGCCTCCAGGGTACCAAACAGGGTGAAGCAAGATGGGGAAATGGATGTGTTGAGCATATAAAGAATAACTGAGCAAAGGACTTGAGATTCTGGAGTAACACGGCCAAGGTCACAGAGCTGGGCAGAGGTTGAGCTTGTGAGCAGAGACATAACCCACTTCCAGATCTGGGCTCTTCCCTAAATACGACATTTCCCTGGTTGGAACTCTAGCATAGCGACCACTCATTTTGCAGACGTAGAACTCGAAGAAACTGATGCCAGCAGGCCTGGAGTTCACAAAGCTGAGCCAGGGCCCAGGCCCTATGGGGGTCAGCCTTACTCTTTACGTTGCAACACTTACCATCGCTTCCATCTCCTTGCTACCTACTGTTCTTAAACCCTAAACTTCAACCGTGTTCATTGACTTGCCGTACCACCAATGCCTTGCTGCTCAGATGGTGGTCCACGGACAAGCTGCGTCAGCATCACCAGGATGCTTAGCAGTGCAGAGTCTCAGGCTCCATCCCAGAATCAAAGTCTACATCGAAGCAATATCCCCAGATGCCTGTGAGGAGAACTTCGCCAACACACCCTGTGTGCTCCGAGCCCAGGAGTTCATACGGCACGTGCCTTCCTAACGTTGGATGTTGTAGCTTACAAACATAGGTTTGAATTTGTCCACAGACATTTTTTAAAGGGAATCCCCTCTCCAAATAGTGGGAATGCTAATTACATGGCTGATTCCCCACCTCAGGGGAGTCTTGTGATCCAGCCTGCCCTAGTTGTGCAAATTCCAGAGTCCAGAGATTCAGTCAAGAACAGTGATTCTAACTACCTGCACTGAGTGAGTGAGTACACGAGGCTGGGAGAATGAGGATGTGGCACAGACAGGACCAGTCAGCATCCCTTTCTGGGGAACAGACACAGGTCCTGACAGAGTGGTCACCTGTACAAGGACCGTGCAAGACCCCATCTGCTTAGGGTCTTCCGTTTACTGAACAGGAAGGAAAGTCAGAAGAAATCAACACAGAGATAAAAGATACGTGTGAGAACAAGAGAACTGCAGACATTGTCTAAACCGGGGTCCCCCACCTGTCTGGATAGTCCCTTGAGCCCCTCACTTATGGCAGACAAGAAATTCATGTTTGTGCTTAAGCTTGTTCTTTTGGGTATCTCTTCTTAGAAACGGAGTGGTTTCCGATGAATCCTTCTGGGTATTGTCTATTCGTATTCATCTTTCTGGACAGAACTTGAGTACCACCTCTGGGCAGGCTTTCGTGACACCCCTTCCCGAAGCAGAGATCAGTGTCCCATATCTTTGCCAACACAATCTTCTGGTCGTGTCTCTGCTAAGACATTTATCACAGCATATGACGACAGCCTTCCCCAGTGTCTCCACAGGGTTGTTGTGAGGACCAAGGGCAAGGACCATGACTGTCTTTCCCATCCTGGACACAAAAGCAATGTTGGAGAGTGTCTGGCATATAATATGCACCCAGTGCATATATTTTGAGTAAAAATTCAGTGGAAATACCTCTCCCACATTCTACATATACCCAGGATGCATTTTAAGTCCTTGTGAAAATTACAAATTAGTAGTATTTCAGCAGAACGGCACAAATTCTCCTGGGCAGGTCCAGGAATAATAAAGGAACAATGTAATCACTACTCTTTTCAGCTTCATTAAGTAGGGAATTGGAGGTAAAACTGAGAAGCCAGACAACACTTGGGAATTTGATACATGTCTTTTAAAGAACTTAAAAAGAACAATTACGCAGACAGGGTTCCGCAGTTAAAATGCATCTTAATTGAATCAGGCTGGAAAGAGAAGCCTGAATTAGATTTAAAGGGAAAGTTTAAGGGATTCTTCATAATTAGGTAAGTTAATTCAAAACATTCACAGTCTGATAGCTTCATCCACTCCTGGGCTGGATTGAGAGGAAAGGAAACACACGAGGAGGAAGTACCTCTATAAGACCTAGGCTGGGTATTTGGATCTCCTTTCCTTGATGAGTGTGGATCTGAAGCAGTGGAGGAACATCGTGCCTCACACTGGAGACTGGGAGATGCCAAATGTAAGGAAGATTAACAAGGGCTGCTTTCCAAACACAAAACCAACCAAAAGACCTAAAGTCCTATCAACAAACCTAAACAAAGCCTGAAATGAAGCAGTAAGTTCTGTTACCTGGCCTCGCCTACAACGAACACAGATGTTTCTAGATGTTCACGCTCATCTAGAAATCACCAGCAGATACTACCACACGCTGGTGAAGAAGAGAGTGTGATGTGGGATTCCCCAGAATGGAAGCCATCTTGACCCTTCACTGTGTTTGCACAAGACGGCGAGAAAATGGTTGAGTGCTTCCTGGGCCTGTATCTTTGTGAGATGCCGGAAGGTTCGGAAATCAATATGACTACTTTATTCCATTGTGTGCATTTGACTCTCTTCCCCCAAGGCTTCTTGAAATGAAATCAAGTGTAACTGACTTCATAAGGGTTGGCACACGAACCGAGATGAGGCGCAAACAGCCCTCCGTTCCTGTGGAGGTGTGCAGTCGTGTGGAGATACGACACATGACACATGACACCAGAATGTAAAGCTTCCCAGGCAAGAGTAGGACGAGGCTCCTGAACGAAGTAAAGTTGGTAAAGAGATGATGTGCCCTCAAGGAAATGGGACATGATTGGGTAATCCCTTTTCACCGGACTGTAAAGTTAAATAGCATTTCAGTAGTAAGCAAAACAAAGGGACGAGACCTGCAGCTAGACACATTGGCACGAAAACTCTTGGGCAGAGATAGGTATACGTATCTGAGGGACATTTTAGCCAGCGCAGAGATTATATTTGATTATGTGACCATGGCCATTGCACACAACTATCTCAACTATGATAAATTCTCCCATATAATTTATCCATATCATTTGATAAATTCTTCCATATAGTCTATCGTGTATTATTGTTATATTAGGATATATTACAATTATTATATAGTACAAGTATATGTTGCCACATATTGTGTATATAATAATATATAATATGTAATTACATTACCCACTATATATGATAGATTTAAAACACTTTAGTTATATAATATACAATATATTATATTATTATAGCGATTTTATTCTTTTACATATGACAATATTAAAACTTAGGCCAGTGAGCCAAAAATGGCAGAGCCAAACCTGTAAGTTTTCTACTTCCAAATCTGATAATTTTCGCCATTCTACAAACCAATGAGAAAGAGGCAATAATGAAAGAGAGGGGCATAATAGTAATTACAATCACACGATGTAACATCTTTAACGTTCCTCCAAAGAGTTTAGAATGTGACATTCAGTTAGTTAATAATCATTATTTCACTATTACTTCAATATTTTGAGCAGGGACTATTAACTTCAATTTTGTTGCAAGTCTATTTGCAAAGATAACTTTGCATCAGATATTCTTTGTATCCAAGCGATTGTTGGTCACACAACCTTTAACAGACTTCAAACCACTCCCTTCCTTCCCCCCCCCGCTTCCTTCACAGGCCCCAGAAAAGGAAACCCTGATATGTGTTGTGGTGAACAGCCTCCAAGGTGGCCCTTGATCATCCCTGTGTTGGTGACCTTGTAAAATATCTTCCCTCCTTGCCTAAGGGATGGAATTGTTGACTTACTTCTAACCAACAGAATATAGCTGAACTAACAGGACACGATTTCTGATTAGGTTTTAAAGACAGTGGCTTGTTAAGCACCTTCTTTCACTCTTAAAGATCTCTTTCTTTGGAAGAAGCCGGTTTCCATGCCATTTGGGAATCTGTAGAGGCGCCCTTATGGTGAGAGATCAAAGTCTGCAAACAGACATATAAGTGAGCTTAGAAGTGAATGTTCTTTGGGGCGTGTGGGTGGCTCAGTCAGTTAAGAGTCTGACTTTGGCCCAGGTCATGATCTCATGGTTTGTGAGTTTAAGTTAGGCTCTGTCCTGACAGCTCGGAGCCTGGAGCTTCCTTCAGATTCTGTGTCTCCCTCTCTCTCTGCCCCTCCCCGTTCAGGCTCTGTCTGTCTCTCTCTCTCTCAAAAATAAATAAACATTAAAAATTAAAAAAAAAAAGTGGATGTTCTTCACTAAATCAAGATTTCAAATGAGACCACAGCCCTACTTGACAGCTTGACTAAAATCTCATGAAGGACTTTGAGCCAGAGGCACTCGATTAAGTTATGCCCAGAGTTTTGACTCATGTTACATGTGAAATCATCAATACTTGTTGTTTGAAGCTGATAAGTTTTGGGTCAATTTGTTACATGGCAATAAATAACTAACACAAATTTTGAAGGCTGAATCTTCAAGAACATATAAGTTGACCATCCTAATATGGTGTTTTTAGTGGCCAAAATTTGATTTGTTCGTGTGTTTTCCCTAAAAGAAATATAGTGTCTTATGAAAAGAGTAAGATTCAGCATGGTTAGGGTAAGACTCAGAGATCTTTATTTCCAAAGGGATGAATGGATGATTCTAAAACACATCAAAGCTTGAAATCCATAGACTTTGTGGACATTCTGTAGCCTTTGGGACAGTGAGAGCTAGGTTCAATCCTGGTTTCAATCCTCTGTATCCTATACTGGCCATATGATATAGAACATGTTATTTAAGTACTCTGAGCCTCATTCCCCAAATATATAAATGAGAAGAACTCTCTTGGCTTTTCAAAGTTATAGGAAAGATCATTTAAGACTAACAAAGGTCAACATTCTAGTGTCTGGCACATAATAATGATTCAACAAAATTACATTTTCTCCCTGGCTAGTGGAGTTTAACCTCAAACCAAGACCACATATGTTTCTTTGTTTTCTTTCTTTCTTTCTTTCATTTATTTACTTACTTATTTAAGAGAGAGAGAGAGAGAGAGAGAGAGAGAGAGAGAGAGAGAACAAGCAGGGGAGAGGTAGCAGAAGACGGAGAGAGACTCTTAAGCAAGCTCTATGCCCAGCACGAAGTCCAACACAGGGCTCGATCTAACAACCCTGAGGCCATGACCTGAGCCAAAATCAAGAGTTAGATGCTTAACCAACTGAACTCACCAGCCACTCCGAGACCACATAGGTTTGATGGTAATTTTACTGTGTCTCCTTGACTGAGCAAAGGATACCCAGATACCTGGTAAAGCTTTGTTTCTGAGTGTGTCTGTGAGGGTGATTCCAGAAGAGATGAACATTTGAACTGATGAATGGGGTGAAGCAGACAATCCTCAAGGTAGGTGGGCATCTTCCGATCCTTTGAGGGTCCAAATAGAAGTAAAACAAGGAGGAAGGGAAAATCTACTCTCCACTCTCTCTTTGCCTGAACTGAGACATCCATCTTCTCTGCCCTTGGCATTGACAGCAGCAATTCTGATTCTTCTACCTGCTGACTCAAATCGGGATGTCAACCGTCAGCCCCAATTCTCAGGATTTCGGACCCAGCCTGAATTATACCACTGGCTTCCCTGGTTTTCCAGCTTGCAGATGGAAGATGATGGGACTTCTTGGCCTTCATAACTGTGTGAGCCAACACTTACCTATCTATCTATCCATGTATCTATCTATCTATCTATCTGTCTATCTGTCATCTCCTATTGGTTCTGTTTCTTTAGAGAACTCTGGCTAATACAATATGTTAAGACTCACAAGGGCAATACCACTAGAGTGGAAAGCTTGGGGCAATGTAAGGTTAGTGTTGTCTCCCTCAAAGACTGAAAAACTATGTCCTAGTATTTTTCTCTTTTAGGTCAAAAAGTATAGAAGAATTGAAAAAAAAATAAGATTGAGCCAATAGTAGCCACCTAACCTCTCAATCCTCAGAAAGATTGTTATTACTGATAATAAGAAAGCATTTTTTCCAGCTAAGTAGATGTTGATAGAGTTGCAAGATTTGCATACATACATGCATACACACACACACACACACACAGCCACATATGGCCCTAAAACCAAACTAGAGAGTGAATGTGTTGCATTGCCCAAAGATGTGTGTTTTTTTTCCCCTTTAGATACACAGAAGCTACTGGCCTAGTAAGCTGTCTGCATGCATTTATCACCCTGGAACCAGGGCACCAACAAGTTCTAACAGACGTTGTGGAATTACAGTCAAACAAAGACATATGTCACCTGATAGCTCCCATACCACATTGCACAGAGCACCCAGAGCAAAAGCCCTTTGTCCTTGTATCTCACAGCTGGCAGTCTCTTCCTCCCTGCTCAGCCCTCAGGGATCCTTCCTGCCAGCTCACTGCCCTGTTTTGTTCCTGCCTCCTTCCTGCTACTTCATTCTCCTTGCTGCAGTTAACTAATTCTACTCGGGTGCCATGCGACCTTTGGTTTTCCTCCACTTGGGAGCATGCAAGTGATAAGTGGATACTGAAGACAAAAGATGCCAGCATGGTGGGGGAAGGCGGGAATTTGGCTAAATCTCAAGTCTAGTTCATAAACTAGCTGAAAGACTTGCCTATGTTCTTGCCTGTTCTCTACTTTTTACTTCGTGAATGATCTTGGGCATGTCTCTTAACCTCTTGAAGTTTCCAAATTCATGAGATGATCCAGAAGATTAAAAGAGAATGCCTATGTAAAACACTGGTCCATGGTAAGAACTTTCTAAATGTTAACTCTTACTATTGTTGCATTTTTTATTATATTTATTTTTATATGTAAATCAAATTTCTACTATATTCCCATGATATTGAGGTAATCAGAGGAGATCATCTATGTATTGTAGGTATGACAGAGCCGGACACATTGTAGAAGCTCAATAAATGTTTTGATTTTCTATTTCCTTCCTTTTCTTTCCTTTATCTTCTGAAATCTTCCACGGGGTAGGAAAATATGTCAATGATAGAAGAATAGAAGTGTCTGGTTCAGGAAACCTATGAGCTCCCTCAAAGAATTCCAAAAAGATATTGGTGACCCTAGCAACCCTAACACAGTCTTCAAATTTTTCAGAAGGACCATGGCAGTGTCCTGTTCTTGTTGACATTTTATGAGTCCCAGTTTCCTTGACATAAAAGAATATTATACAACTTTTTTTTTTTCCTGAGCACAAGAAGAAAAGAAAAAGGAAAAAACAAAATAAAAAACAGGATGGGTTCCTGGTGGCTCAGTCAGTTAAACGTCTGACTCTTGGTTTTGGCTCAGGTCATGATCTCATGGTTTTGTGGGTTCAAGCCCCATGTTGGGCTCTGTGTTGATAGTGCAGAGCCTGCTTGGGATTCTCTCTCTCCCCCTCTCTATCCCTTCCCCACTCACACTGTCTCTGTCTCTCTCAAAATAAATAAATACACTTTAAAAATTTTTAAATAAAAAAAACAGGAAATAGAATTTGCTCAGAGTTTCTCATATCCCAATCTTATTTGGAACAGAGTGTGCTGAGGTTATATATTCACTCAACAAATCTTATTGCATAAAGACCACCGCTTATCCACCAAAGATTTGCGTTTCCGTTCCACGATGTAGAGGTGTTTGCTGGGACATAGCTGCTTAGCCAGGTACTATAATTGTTAAGTCCCGTTGTAGGGAGGAAGGTGTAATTGAGTCTGGCCAATAGCAGGAGAAATTTATATCACTTCCTGGCTTGATCCCACTCAACATCCTCCAAGATGATCCCCTATTTTCCCACTTCCTCATTCGATGAATGGTGAAAATCGGTGTAATCTTGAAAATCAAACTTTTAAGAAGGCCTATCCTCCAGTGGTGCTGCCATCACCACCGTCACCAATCAAAGTACCCATTCACATGAATCAGTAATGGGCCCATGACCAAATGTGGTCTTAATGAGTGACATACTTTGGAATTTGCTAGAAATGTTGAGAAAGGCACTTTCTTTCTTGTCTAGCTATTCAGCCATAGAATGCTGAGTGAGATCTGTTTATGGCCATCTTTCTAGTACATTAGATCAGCTTTCCCAAGAACAAAGCCAACACCTAAAAAAATCAGGGCTGAGAGATGAACAGAGACAGTCACTCCATAATGGATTTTTCAGTTATAATCCATTTTCTCCCTTTAAAACAGTCTGAATTATTTCACATGCAACCTGGGAAATTTTGCCAAATATAGTCTCACCTAACTATATGTTTATTCACAAGTCTACTACAATATCTTTTCTTATAATATATCAGAGTTACAGCATAGCCAAGTGGGAGGAACACAGTTTTTTTTTTCCTCTGTCATTTAATGGCTGTATTACCATGGATAAGTTGGCTAATGTCCCTAAGCGTAAGTGTCCTATTACTAAATGTATGGATGCAAATGTATTGATGTACAGAGTTCCTGGGACGAAGCATTGAGAACGCTGGATTCAAGTGCAGACATGGTGGGGTGAGTTAACGCCATAACGGAGATGACCTTCTTGCATCTTATTTACAAACAATGAATAAAAGAAATTCTTTAAAGAGTTAAATAAATAAGTGAAGGCAAAATCCAAAAGGGCAAGGGAGAATACCCAGATGCCGTAAGCCAGTGCTACAAGCTGATGAGCTGAACTTTAAGTCTTCTGAGCTTGAAATGTACGTGAAATGGAAGTGCTAAGGGCTGGATGTGGAGACATTAACCCCACGGAAGGAAGATGTGTTACTTGGCTGAGAAATCCAGAGATTTAAAAATGTAATTTGCATACAAATTCCCTATCTGGGAAAAATGGAATGTTTAAGTGAAGGAGGGACCAGAGAAACACTGTTTACCAGGCAATGGAAGAGGGAATGAAGTTTGTCTCCAGCCCGACCTCTGGTTGGGGATAAAGAAATAAGGAAGGTCACTCATGAGAAATTGTTAAGAACCCAAACTTACATGGAATGATAGTTTTACTCTGTCTGAATTTCTCAGTATCTTTAAAACCAATATATTACAAAATTAACTTACCTCAGACCTCAAACATCCCTGGGACTTCCAGGGGAAGGTTAAGTCAAAATCTTTCCAAGGTAACATTTCCAAAATCTAAGGTTTTCCCATCAACGCCCACAATAAAAAATCCCTTAGGAGAATATTACCTCTGATACCTGTATTTGGATACCAGCTTTCTTTTAATATAAGCAAGACAGATACTAATTAAGTGAATGTAGAAAGCATTAATATGGATAAAGGTGACCTTTATAAATGATAAAATGAATAATTCACCAGAAAGATATTATAATCCTGGACCTATGAGTCCTTACAAACATAGATGCTAGAAGTAAAAGCAAAAATGACATTCAATTAATTAAGGAATACTCAATGAAAGATTTTAACACATCTTTGTAGAAAATTATAAATCAAGCAGACAAGGGCCACCTGGGTGGCTCAGTCAGTTAAGTGTTAGACTTCAGTTCAGGTCATGATCTCGCAGTTCATGGGTTCAAGCCCTGTGTCAGGCTCTGTGCTGACAGTGCAGAGCCAGGAACCTGCTTCAGATTCTGTGTCTCCCTCTCTCTCTATGCCCCTCCCCTGCTTGCGCTCTGTCTCTCTCTCTCTCGAAAATAAATAAAAATTTTAAAAACATTGAAATAAATACATAAATAAAGCAGACAAAAAATACCAAGGGTATAGAAAAAAAATGACAATGTTTTCTGTAAAACCATTTCTGTAAAAGATTTGCAGGCCATATACAATCTGTATAATGTATTCTCTCTCTGTCCCGCTATCTTTCTCCTTTTCTTTCATATACAAAACCACCTAAAGATGTAAAGAACATTCTGAACTCACAGGCCACACAAAACAAGACTGAGCTGTGGGCTGGGTTTGGCCGGTGGGCCATTTGCCAACCCTCGATCTAGAAGGTAAGAATGCAAGTAACAGGCTTAATCTAATGGACGTTTCTTAAATCCCACACTAAACAAGAGAAGTGTTCTAATTGTTACCATCCATCCATTCTTTTTGAGCAAATATGAAAAATTTATAACGCTTGATCACATTATAATCTCTAAGGCAAGTCTCAATCAATATAAATAAGAGCCAATCTTATAAAAACACAATCTCATACCATAATGCAATATTGGAAATTAACATAAAAGAAAGTCCAAATGTGCAAGCATTTAAACATCGGAAAACAAAACTTCTAATGTCCGACAAAGCCTGTATGAGCAGGACATCTGAGAGTGGTGATGAGTGCCAATGGCTCAGATGGCAGCACGTGTCCTGTCACCTGCATGGTCCTTTGTTAACCAGCCTCCTTGGGCTGCTTGCTCTCAGGAGGGCGGATAGTTGGGGCAATGGTTCTCTAAGTGGCTGAATTCTGCAACACAGTCTTATTTCCATCAGTGGTTCTTAACCTTAACTTTGTGAGATGCTTTTTTTTTTAATAACGTGTCAAGTGCACCCTTAATAATCAAGAAATAATGGGTGGTATAAATGATTTGGTATAGATGATACAAAAATGACATTGTGTTTAAGCTTAATTTAGAGCAAAATGGATCTTAAAAAACCCTAATTTTCTAAGTTCTGGGTTGATAAAGTAGTCATAATAGAAACTTCACATTATTTCAAATTGAGTGAACATGTAAACACTACTTTAAAAATGAAAGCGTGCAGACTTAAATGTGTATATTGGAATGGAAGTAAGATCAAAATACAGAAATTAGTGAATTACATTAATAATGTCTTATCGAGAATATTAAAAGTTTTTCTTTAAAGCCAGATACCAGCACACAATGCTTACCCTCAGGGTACTGGCGATGCCTGTCAGCAGTAAGACCAGAAACAGGAAGAAGAAATCATCTAAGGACCCAAAAGGAAAAAGTCAAATTGGCATTGTGATAAATTGACAACCAATACGACAATACATAGAAAATGACAATCTTTAAATTATTAGAATTAAGAAGATCAAGTTTCCTAGAGATAGGGTCACAATAAAGTACCAATAATGTTCTAAACACCAGGAATAATTGATTGAAGTAAATTATCCTTGTGAACAGAGTAGGCATACAAAAAGATCTAAATTATTAAAATGGATTTCATGCTTTGAAAGAAGACAGTCAATATTGTAAAGGTGTTGAGACTGCTTCCAATTTGTCTTTAATCAAAACCAGTGTGGTTTTGGGTGACGTTATAACAAGTTAATACATAAATGCAGAAAGATGCAAATTCAAGAACAGCCACATCAAATTGTAAGATGGAGTGAAAGAGAAGGAAACTCAGTTTATTGAAACTTAAATACATTATAAAGATATAGAAATAAAAAACAGTAGGAGACTGGAGTAGGGATAGAAAACACACACGTGCACACACGCACGCACACACAATGAGAAACATGATAAAGAACCATAATAAAAAGTGTGTGTGCATGTGTGTCTTTTTGAGGCATATTTGATATATGACAAAACAAAGATGACATTGCAATGGTGAAGAGACTATTTGTCATCTATACATCAAAAATAAGCTAGATCCTTATCTAATATTAAACTCATATACACATATCACATATGGATGGATTTGGACAAAGATTGGGGTATAGATACAGACATGATGTAGCTATATACATAGATAGCAGGTGGAAGAAAACCAATATAGAAGAGATGGATTTTAAGCATTAAAATTCCTTTTAGTCAACAGTATTTGGTAGAATTTATGATATAAAGACAAAAAGATAAAATTTAAAATATAGTTTGATAAAGTTGCATTAATTAAAATTAAGCAATTATGTGTGACAAAAATCTTATTTAAGTAAGCAAAATAAAAATACAATTCATAGGGGCGCCTGGGTGGCGCAGTCGGTTAAGTGTCCGGCTTCAGCCAGGTCACGATCCCGCGGTCCGTGAGTTCCAGCCCCGCGTCGGGCTCTGGGCTGATGGCTCAGAGCCTGGAGCCTGTTTCCGATTCTGTGTCTCCTCTCTCTCTGCCCTTCCCCCGTTCATGCTCTGTCTCTCTCTGTCCCAAAAATAAATAAACGTTGAAAAAAAAATTAAAAAAAAAATACAATTCATAGTATGAGAGTAGATAATGCATGTAAATACACATACATAGATATATCAGACTAGTATATAGAATATACGAAGAAATCCTACAAATCAAAATTCTCAAAGTAAACAACCCACTGCAAATAAGGAAAGAATAAGCCAGCAATTGATGAATGAATAGAGTTACAATACTAGAAAAATTAGAATATTAAAGATATTAGGAGAAAAGAAAAAATGAGAAGATTCTTAACTTTGCTAACAGTTAAAAAATGTAAATTAACACAGCTTGGATATATCACTTCTCGACTAATGGGAAAAATTTCAAGATTTAATAATGAAAGTATTGACTGTGATGTAGGAAAACGAAACACTAATATTCTGTAATGCTAGTGTAAATTGGTAGAACAACTTTGGGTTACGTTTTAATGAAAGCTAATCAAGTTCAACCCAGCAGTTTTCTTTTAAAGGAAATAAACCGGAAATAAAACGGTCACACAAGTATACGGGAGACATCTCAGGTATCTGCTATGGTCACATGGGGAGATTCTAGATAAACAGCTGGCTTAAGAAGAAAAACCTAAGCTTATGGCTGGGTTCAGTAGAGAAATGCAAGTTCAAAATACAGAGCAGTATCCCAACCACCTCAATCAGAGATGGTCTTGGAGATAAAGGTAATGATGTGGGAATGTCCTCCGAATGGGCAGAACTTCAAGGGGTACGGGTGGTCAACCAATGTGTATAGACAAAGAAGTAGCTCCGAATTGGAATAAATAAGGAGTCAGGGGCAGTAGTGAATGGTCTGGCTACCTGTTCATGGGCTTCAAGAGGAAAAGATTGGAATTCTGATGATGAGGAAATCGGGGATGGATGTATAGGAGGAATAATAAAATGTGAAGTTCTTAGTCTCACCCACTATGTCCATCAGAGAGCATTCGCCAAGAGAAAAGCTCCAGCCGAGTAACAAAAGGGCTCAGCCAGCTGATATCAGCTAGCCTCTGTCATTGGCTACCCAAAAGTCGTCGCGGCAGGCACATGGATGGGGTGTCCTCAGTGGCACAGATGAACACTATTCATGAGTCCAATAACAAAGGTTCACTCACTGAGATTGGGCTATTCCTGCTACTCAATATGAAAACTATGAGCAGGAGAAACAAATGCTAAGGTCTGAATAAGACCAATTTCTTTAATGTTTATTTATTTATTTGGTGGTTGGGGGGGCGGGCAGAGAGAGAGGAAGACACAGGATCTGAAGCAGGCTTTGCACTGAGCAGCGAGCCTGATGTGAGGCTTGAACTCACGAACCATGAGATCATCTGAGACCTGAGCCAAAACCGAGTCAGACTCTTAATTGACTGAGCCACCCAGGTGCCCCTAAATAGACCAATTTCTTAAAGAGACCCTGAAAACTCTTGGTGACAACTGGACACACTGAGGGACCCCTCCCATCCTGAAAGAACCAGCAGTTTGTTCACACAGTAATAGAGCCATACTCCAGAAGCAGACTTGCTTTCCTTCCCTAACCATAGATAGGGTCTTAAGCAGCATGACTCCTCAATTGATTATGGAGCATCTGATCCACGCTTAAAAGGTCCCATATAATATCCTGTGAACCCAGGCAATCTACCTTGCATAAAAGATGCTGGGAGAGTGGGTCAAATGATTATGGGATCCTCTGGCTGCACCATACCACGCCATCTGGAAACGTCTGGCTTGATAGAATTGGATATATTCTGATGCAAATTCTTGATTTCAGCTCAGCCGACAATCTCAAAGTTTCATGAATTCGAGTCCCGAGTTGGGCTCTGTGCTGACAGAGTTGGGCGGCCTGCTGATGCAAAACTGAGAACAAGTTTGGAGATAATACTTTAGGAACATAGATTCAGTCTATGGTTTGAACCAAAATCGTGGCATGCTATTTTCAGGAGGAGGGATATGGGCTCAGGGAATCTAGAAGGAGTACACAGCACTCACAGTGATCCACAGAGGAACTTTGTGCTTCCCTTCCATGCAGGTATGGCTTTTTCAAGTTAGATGTCCTGTCCCCAAACGTATGTGGAGAAGGATGTCTAGCAGATGAGGGGTGGACCACATTTTATATGGAGAGGTGCTATCTAATCCCTTTTCAAATGGAAAATTTGAATTATTGTGCATATGTCTGAATATGATTAAGTATTCTACAATGTGACAGTTTTGGCTGCATCAAATTCTAGAAGCCAACAATCATACTATATTTCTCTGATTTTGATACTTATCTTAATTGCGTTTCCCTTCTCTGTATGGAACAAATCAAAAAGTTCTCCTACAGAGGAGGGCAAGCAGGAATCTGAGGAGGTATACCCACTAAAATGTTATCCCAATCCAAGTTGTAGAGTATTGTTAACAATTTATAGATGAGACATGCAAGACAGAGTAAACCCATTATACTGTTTATACATCTGATCTGGAACTTTCCTGACTTATAAATTTAAATATCACCTGCTATTATTGAATTTGCCTCCTTTGGTCCCATGAATCTGGCCCCAGGAAAGGTGGGCTAGAGCAGGTGGGACCTTTCCAAAGCCAGTCTCTGGTGGCCCATTTTCACCTCTTAGCTATTAGGTATAAAAGCTACTGCACAGTATGAAAAAAAGTAATCAAATGTATGTAATTCTGTTTCCAGTTTATGCCTGTCACCAATTATGATTGTGCCTAATAGCCTATTCCAACCACCAAGTCCTAACAGGAGGAGAATGACAGCATCTGTCCAAGAGTAGACATGACTGGGTTGTCCATGGATGATGCAGACAAACCATGAGAAGGTACAGAAGGGCAGTTGGCACATTATCAAGGAACAACTACTAGGACTTTAAAAATATATGCAACCTGTGACTTTTCATATTTGTGTTTCTATTCTTGTTTTGCTTCTCTGACCCAAAACACATAATTAGCACGCCCGGGTCAATGACCGTGATCATGGCACTAATGACAGTGAAAAAGAAGATTCTCAGGGAGCCTTCAGGGAGCACAGAGGTTCCTCTTCTTCCAGGTCCAGCCTCCTCCTTGAGGCATCACAGGCCAGTGCAGGGGGAGCAGGCTTCCCTGCAGAGCTGACTCACGGTTGGCTTGGCCATCTGAGATGTAGACAGCATGTCCGTGTCTTCTAGAAAGAATCTCTGAAGGTGATATGGCAATCACATGCACCACCTAGGAAAATGGAGAATATAGAGATCATGGGCAAACTTTACGGCAAAGTCCTAAATATCCTGTGGTCCCAAAGACATTAGCACAAATCTTAAATGTGCTCCTAATAGCGATGCAGTGTGGATAAATTGCTTCACCTTTTTTTTTTTTTTTAAGTTTATTTATTCTGAGAGAGACAGAGAGACCAGGAGCAGGGGAAGGGCAGATAGAAAGAAAGAGAGAGGGAATCACAAGCAGGCTCTGCACGGTCAGCACAGAGCCCAACTCGGGACTCGAATTCATGAAACTTTGAGATCGTCGGCTGAGCTGAAATCAAGAATTGGACGCCGAACTGACTGAGCCCACCGGGTGCCCCTTGGTTTAATTTTCTTAATCTTCATTTTCCTCTTTGATATATGGGAAATAGGACACCTATCTCTCTGCGTATCTGCGAGGGTGACATAGGGAAACTTCTATCAAGCACGTACGGGTGTATAAGACGGTTTGCGTGTTAGATTTGTCAGAGCTTTAAATCGGTAGGTTCGGTCATGTTCATAGAACGAGAAAAAGCACTTTAAAAATATTTCTTACCGTCCTCCTTGCAGCTTTGTGCGGCCGTGATTTTACTCATTATTCCTATTAAGAAACTAAACGCTAAAGAAACCTTGTGACCGGACCGTCGCATCCCTGGTGACGTGGTGAAACTTGGTCTATCTTCTGAGTCCCAGGCAGAGAGTGGCCGCATCCTCACTGGGCCAGCCCCCGGCCCACCGAGAGACCGCTCGCCTGTGCAGTGTAAACCGGGGCGTGACGAATACCAGCAGCCCTGGCTCACTTGTGTCCAGTTGTTTCTTACTTGGGGTGTTTGAAAGGTAAGAAGAGTTCAAAGGACGCACTGAGCCCGGGCTACGGGATGAACTACATTCTGCTCAATAAAATACCAGCCAACTTGTGACTTACGGAGACGGTCAACAGATATTTACCAGTACCTTCGAAATACCACTTCAGCATATATTGAGTGGGAATGCTGTCCATCTATACACAATAAATGTTTATGTAATAAATACTTGTCTATGGAGGCTGCAACAAATTTAGGTCAAGTCTTTGTTATTGAAAAGTAATGTGTGAGAATTACCTAAATGTGGGTCACGCACTATTTACCTTTCTCCTCCTTGACAGCTGACCGCGCTCTTTGATAAAGGCAGAAACTACATAATGCCAACACCAATATTATGTTTATTTATAGCGCGCATCAATTGGGTCTAGCATTGAATAAAATGCTAGTGTTTTGAGGGTGCATTTAGTCTACAAAGGTCTTTAATTATTTTTGTCCCCCATAGCCATTCTGAAAATGATAAAATTCAACAAGTGTGGTTCCCCTTGAATGCCAGCACATTACAATAGCCTCGGTGAAATGTAATAGAGCCGTAGTGGGAGGAGTTTAATTACCCTCCCTGGGATTTCACGAATAAAAAAATCACTTTCCTGGCTGACTACTGCCCGGAATGCTCATTCAATAACTACTGTACCTTGTCATTTTGTTGATTTCCTATCTGCTGCCTTCAAATATCGTTTCTCCTCCCACCTCATCTTCCACGTCCAGCCTTCCCGTCCTGCCCAACTGTAGCAGATAGAATATAAAGTCACACAGAATCACAAACTGAGTTCTTCCCTGGGAACTGCTTTGCAATCAATGCATGTTAACTCCGTGGGAGTTAAATTGAAAACATATGAAGAATAAAATCGCATTGTTCTTGCTCTTCTCTTTTTGTAGCGAATGCATATTTTGCTATAAAAAGTCAAAGATATATGTTGAGGAAATGGGAATAATCTCTAAATTATATCCTGAGTATCATTTCTATGCAAAGATACAGGTAGGGTTAGTTATTACAAAGAAGTGCATTTTTTCATGGATACTATAAAAATATACACTGAAAATATGAGAACAAGGAAAAATATGCATTTGTACGTATGTAGGTACATAGAACATGTCAATCATTCAATAAATGAGGTGCTTCTGTGTTAGACAGGAGCTAGGCGTAGGATGTGGAGGTGAATAGACACCATCCTGGCTCTCCAGGAGCTCACTTTTAGGAAGGCAGATAAGACCCACAATTGGCAGGGACTAGATTTTTTAAGCTATTTTGAGTGTTGTTCCAGAGTACAAATACACTGGGGCACTGCATGAGACAGAGTTTCTTTGCCCGAGTCTCTTAGCGGTCTTAGACCAGTTTGTGTGACTAGTCTGAGATCAAACAACTAATCGGTGGAAAAACCTTCTCACATTCTACAACCGTCAAATGGGAGGGTGGGAAAAACAGTTGTGTCTCAAGGAGGATCATTTGCAAGATGCTTGGGGGGAAATCATTAAAATGTTAAGAAGAATCAGACAATAACCATCCTTTATTTATTTATTTATTTATTTATTTATTTATTTATTTTGTGGACAAGGGGAAACCAATGAATGTAATTTAGACTTTCCAAAAGGCTCCGCACTAACGGCTATTTTTATTTATTTTTATTTTTTTCAATATATGAAATTTATTGTCAAATCAGTTTCCATACAACACCCAGTGCTCATCCCAAAAGGTGCCTCCTCAATACCCATCACCCACCCTTCCCTCCCTCCCATCCCCCATCAACCCTCAGTTTGTTCTCAGTTGTTTTTTTTTTTAAATTTTTTTTTCAACGTTTATTTATTTTGGGACAGAGAGAGACAGAGCATGAACGGGGGAGGGGCAGAGAGAGAGGGAGACACAGAATCGGAAACAGGCTCCAGGCTCCGAGCCATCAGCCCAGAGCCTGACGCGGGGCTCGAACTCACGGAGCGCGAGATCGTGACCTGGCTGAAGTCGGATGCTTAACCGACTGCGCCACCCAGGCGCCCCTGTTCTCAGTTTTTAACAGTCTCTTATGCTTTGGCTCTCTCCCACTCTAACCTCTTTTTTTTTTCCTTCCCCTCCCCCATGGGTTTCTGTTAAGTTTCTCAGGATCCACATAAGAGTGAAAACATATGGTATCTGTCTTTCTCTGTATGGCTTATTTCACTTAGCATCACACTCTCCAGTTCCATCCACGTTGCTACAAAGGGCCATATTTCGTTCTTTCTCATTGCCATGTAGTACTCCATTGTGTATATAAACCACAATTTCTTTATCCATTCATCAGTTGATGGACATTTAGGCACTTTCCACAATTTGAGAGTGCTGTTATAAACATTGGGGTACAAGTGCCCCTATGCATCAGTACTCCTGTATCCCTTGGGTAAATTCTTAGCAGTGCTATTGCTGGGTCATAGGGTAGGTCTATTTTTAATTTTCTGAGGAACCTCCACACTGTTTTCCAGAGTGGCTGCACCAATTTGCATTCCCACCAACAGTGCAAGAGGGTTCCTGTTTCTCCACATCCTCTCCAGCATCTAGAGTCTCCTGATGTGTTCATTTTGGCCACTCTGACTGGCGTGAGGTGATATCTGAGTGTGGTTTTGATTTGCATTTCCCTGATGAGGAGCGACGTTGAGCATCTTTTCATGTGCCTGTTGGCCATCCGGATGTCTTCTTTAGAGAAGTGTCTATTCATGTTTTCTGCCCATTTCTTCACTGGGTTATTTGTTTTTTGGGTGTGGAGTTTGGTGAGCTCTTCATAGATTTTGGATACTAACCCTTTGTCCGATATGTCATTTGCAAATATCTTTTCCCATTCCGTTGGTTGCCTTTTAGTGTTGTTGGTTGTTTCCTTTGCTGTGCAGAAGCTTTTTACCTTCATAAGTTCCCAGTAATTCATTTTTGCTTTTAATTCCCTTGCCTTTGGGGATGTGTCGAGTAAGAGATTGCTACGGCTGAGGTCAGAGAGGTCTTTTCCTGCTTTCTCCTCTAGGGTTTTGGTGGTTTCCTGTCTCACATTCAGGTCCTTTATCCATTTTGAGTTTATTTTTGTGAATGGTGTGAGAAAGTGGTCTAGTTTCAACCTTCTGCATGTTGCTGTCCAATTCTCCCAGCACCATTTGTTAAAGAGACTGTCTTTTTTCCATTAATAACCATCCTTTAAAGAAGAGATGAGCCTTATGTGTATAAACAATGCCAGGAAAGAAGAATTGGAGAGCAGCTTTTATTTCTCTTAGACTTCTCCTTCTTGGGTTTCTTCTTCTGCTCAACAATCCAAATAACCAGCCAATAAACACACATGCACTTCTCATCACACAGCTATCCCCAGGAATGAGAAACCTGTGACATAATACAGTTTCCCTACAGTCATGTTGGAGAATGATCTCTATGTGTGGAGGAAGGGTGGTGTCGGAGGCAGCTTGAGAAAAACCACTCAGAGAGAAAGGGAAGAGCGTTAAGGCACAAGCTTGGGGCAGCTGTTATGTGTGTGGGTGTCACAGGGACTGACGTTGAGTGGGTTGTTCTAGAAAAGGGAAAATCTTTACGGAACTGAAGCTAATCCCTTAATCCCTTCCATTTGTACATCAATTTACAGTGCTCTGAGCTCTTTTCCAACCCTTATCACATTTAATCTTCACAAATGCCAGGAAGGAACACAGGACAGGGATTAATCAGTCCTTTGAATGTAAAAAGGGGAGAAAGCCAGGTGGCCAAGGTCACAAAGACAAGGAGGGGTGGACCGGCTGAAACTTGTTTTGTTTTTTTAATTTTCTTTTAGTCAGAGCCCTTGTATTTTTTCCACTATTTTTAAGGCCAGAGATAGATATTAATTTGGGCCATGGGAAAAAAATAAGTAAACAAATGACAGTCTTATGATTTGTGCCAAGCTGTCATAGCAGGTTAAAAAGTGACTCCTCCTAATATCCTGCCCGGTCTCCTACACTCAGTCAGAAGAAGTTACAGTGCGGCTCAAAGACCTCTGCCAGCCCCAAATTGTGTGTTTCCACCCCAGAGTGAGATAAGGGGCTTGTGTGTGAATGTAGTTAACTGTCCCAGAGCTCGCTGTTTCGGGTGACATGTTTTTCATAGCAAGGTTTTGTCGGTTAAGGGTGGTACACTGCCATGCATGCTTGCACAAATGCTCCTGCCCATCACAACCCTTCACCAGCAGTTGGAAGGCAAACTCTTTGGAGGCTCATGGCTCACAACCAATGAAATGAAGGAAACCAAATTAATGAAACTCCTAGTGTGGGATTTCAGAGTAGCCTTTCTCCATGGTAACCACTTGAGGGCCCAGTGGAGAACTCTTTGAAATGGGGAGCTTCCTGACGCCCAGAGCCTCCCCATCTTCCTGCCTTCTCAAGCGGAATAAACACTCATTTCTCCAACCACATGCTTTTGAGCCCTTTCTTCTTGGCAGCTGTAGACGATAGGCTCATGAGGTCTAGAGACCCGGCAAAAAGCATTTATAGGAGAAAAAGCTAACGGTTATGACAGAGGTATGAGCAGGGGGCTCTGCAGAGACCAGTCAGGGTCCCCTACCCCAGAGTAAGTAAGGGAAGGTCTTCAAGAAAGATGCCAGAGAGGAAGTGATAACTGTACAGAGCCCAATGGGTTGTCAGAAATGTACCAGGTAGAGAGGGGAGAACAGTTAATATCCCAGAGAAGAAATAGTTCTTGGGAAATCATAAAGGAGAGAGCTTTCAGAAACACAACCATGTTATTATTCAGCAGGGAGAGAGGCATAGCGTATGTGGGAGGAGCCTGGCCATCAAGGATCATAAAGGACATTTTTTTTTTTTTTTTTTTGCCAAAGTTAAGAGGCTTAGTTTTTATCCTGTGGGCAGTGGTAAGCCATTGAAGGCATTTATGCAGAGACAGGAAGAATAAGGTCAAAATTTCTAAAGAATATCACTCTGGAAACGGGATAGTTGGAGGCTGTTATTGGAGGCGAGGAAATGTGAGCTGACAGATTTTTTGCAGCAACCCGGGAGGGCAGGGCTGGCCGAGGCAGTGGAGATTTGGAAAAGCAAATGGGCATTTTTGCAAGGTTGAGCTTGCTAACTAATGATAACATTGAGGTGGAGGGTGTGAGAGAGACAGAAGGAGAGATCCAGGGTAATAGAGTTCTCGGTTTGTACAGAATGCTGACCAAAGTGCTGGTTCCCAACCCAGCACATATTTCTCTCCAGAGCAAAGCAGGTTGCATGTGAAAGTCAGAACCCGCCTGCCTCTATCCCTTGACCTCTGCCCAGCACAAGCCAAGTTCTACACAGTCACCAAATTGTACCAGGGCTATAGCCTTTCACTCAGGACACGCTGTAGGTTGTTTACAACCTACTCAGCTGTAGCTCGGGGTCTGGAGCAGCTTCCTGGCCCTTGTTACATCTCGTACTCCCCCTCTCACCCTGCTCTCTCAGGTCCGAGGGTTCCTTCTCTTCTCCCTGCCTGCTGGTTCTGCCTCTCCTTGGTGACCCTGAGTGGGGTAACCTACCTCTTCTCCCTGCTTTGAACGGCTTTGAATGGGATACTTAGCCTAGCCAGCCCTCAGGATCCAGGCACACCCCGTTCCAGCCCCCCAGCCAGTCTCCCAGTTTTAACTGAGTGGCTCTGACCGGAGGTCTGCTCAGTTTTAATGGTCCAAATGGCCTTGCCTTTGCTACGTCCTCCCTGAAGACTGTAGGATGGCTATTTCTCTTTGAGACTACATAGCTCAGAGGAAGGGTTTCAAAGACCGATCTGCCTACCTGTCCCAGCACACTCTGCCATTTCCCAATGCACTGAGTGGGTGAAGGGAGATGGATGGATGGATGGCTCACATCGTATATCTAGGCACTAGATGAGGGGAATAATAGAGTGGGAGAGAGCCAAAGCATAAGAGACTCTTAAAAACTGAGAACAAACTGAGGGTTGATGGTGGGTGGGAGGGAGGGGGGGTGGGTAATGGGTATTGAGGAGGGCATCTTTTGGGATGGGCACTGGGTGTTGTATGGAAACCGATTTGACAATAAATTTCATATATTGAAAAAAAAATAAAGCCAATTGGATCTTCAAGTTTAAAAATGAGGCACCAGAAGAGGGGAATGATAACGTCTGGATTGCATTTTGTCTCATTGAATCCTCACCACACAAGTGGTTTGTTCAACATGGAACAGACATGTATTGTAGCCATTCTATGTAGCAGGTGTTCTAGAAAGATAGGGAGAATCGAAGGCAGAAAAGGAGGAAATTTCCCTCTGTCTGTGAAGACAAGGTTGTAGTGGAAGAGAGAGGGATGTGAGCACACACACAAAAAATTGGTGAGTGATAAGTTCTATGAGGAGAATAAAACAGCAGAAAAAGAGGGAAGGAGACACTAGTTTGGTTAAGGAAGGCCTCTCTGAACCGGTGGCCTCTGAGCTGAGATAAGAATGTAAGAAGGAGTCATCCCTGCTTTCTGAGAAGGCTGGCAGGAAAAACATTTTAGCCAGAGGGAACAGCTGATACAGACACTCCAAGGCAAGGGTTGGCGGAGCTAAATGCAAGGATCCCACAGCAAATTTGCCTTGGACATCCACGTAGAACCTAAAGCTTGTTTCCAAAATTCTGTTCTGGAAGAACATTAGCGCTTCTTAATTTCCCAGTAGGTACTTCTTTTGTTCTTTGGGGAAACACTTTGGCACGTGAGAAAGAACAGAGACTTGGGGGAAGACATAATTAGGTTTGAATATCAATTCCATCTCTCTGAATTTCCATCAGCTTAGTGAAAGTATTTAAAATCTCTCGGACTCAGTTTACTCACTGGTGTATTAAGAATGGGAAGCCTGACTTTGCGTAGTTGGAGAGAGATCCAAACGAGATAATGCATTTATTAACACTCAGTCAATTTCCTGAAATGAAATGTACACTTAATACATAGTAGTTCCTCCCCGTCCTCATTAAAGGAGCTTAAAACTATTATAAACAAGGGCATTATTAGCGCTATTATTAAGTACATAAGCCTCCTGCTCCCATTTAAGGGAATTCTTTTTATTAGCATAATACAATATGAACAGAAATTTAAGCATCCCAATTTATTTGTAAGTTCTGCTAAATATATTTAATGTGAAAATTTAAAAATACATCTCAGTGTGTGAGTAGCCTTTAAGATACACCCATTTTAATGGGTCTTGAGGATTAACCATGGCAACAAACAAAAGAAAAAAAAAACCATCAAGGTTCTTCCAAGGCAAATTGGCCAAGTTAGCATCCCATTTCATTGATCTAAAGAAATAATTATTCAAAGGGGCACATGCACCCCAATGTTTACAGCAGTGCTATCAATAATAGTTAAATTATGGAAAGAATCCAAATGTCCATCAACTGTTGAATGGATAAACAAGATATATATATACACACACACACACACACACACACACACACACACACATGTATACATGCACACACACACACATACACAATAGATATAATGGATATACTACTTGGCGATGAAAAAGAATGAAATGTTGCCATTTTCAACAATGTAGATGGAACTAGAGTGTGTTATGCTAAGCAAAATAACTCAGTCAGAGAAAGACAAGTATCACGATTTCACTCATATGTGGAATTTGAGAAACTCAACAGATGAACATAGGGGAAGGGAAGGAAAAATAAGATAAAAATAGAGAGGGAGGCAAACCATAAAAGACTCTTAAATACAGAGAATAAACTGAGGGTTGCTGGAGGGGAGTTGGGTGGAGGGATGGGCTAAATGGGTGATGGGCATTAAGGAGGGCACTTGTTGGGATGAGCACTGGGTTTTATATGCTAAGAGGCGAATCACTGGGTTCTACTACTCCTGAAGCCAAGACTACACTGTGTGTTAACTAACTTAAATTTAAATTACAAAAAGTAAAGAAACAATTAAAAGGACTTCCAGTTTTGGAATGACTACTCTATCCCTTGAGTTTCATGTGTTAAACCTTTAATTCCTAAAATAATCTGAAAGTTAGGTGTTTTTTTGGAACTCTGCCATTGCCAATGACAGAATCTCAATTTTAACTCACAAAAGAGATGATTTTGTGAAACACTGACTGTGAAGTACAAGGTTGGGAGCACAGGCAGGCAGGGCTGGACTCAGAAGTTCAAATGAGGTTTTGAATTTTGTTTTAAACTTTTGCTTTCCCTTTCGATATTCCTGCCTTTGATCCGCTTGTGGTGGCTTTGTCATTAGGCAAGCTCTTCCCCATAGAAGAAACATCGTTGCTGGAGTCCCAAGATCCTATGACTCATGATCCAAAATTAAAGAAATTTTTCTTTGCCAGTGTCCACAGACCAACCTCGGGGAGGACACTCATAGCCCCTGCTTGGAGCCAGTGACTTTGTTTTCACACTTTCTCATGATCAAGGTGATGAGCTCAAATGCCCATCCTGTAATGGTGTCAAGGATGGTGTTTAAGGACAGCTCTATCAGGACCAAATGGATATGGTAGGAGTGTTGTCAAAGGAAGGATGCTAAGTAGACATACATTCTATTCTAGATTGCACTCTCAATTTACAATAAGAAAACTGAGGATATATGAATCAAACCACAAACACAATCTTGCCCAAATCACATCTGATCAATGGCAGAACAAAGATTCAAAACAGCGACCAGTCCTGAAGTCTGAGATGTTTCTAGTACATCACCTGTTTTTCTAACCTTCCATTAATGAATGCAAAGGCACCTCCAATAAATACTTCAACAAGGAGAACTAGATTATTATATTCCATCTGCAAAGTCCAATTTCTAAGGGATTGTTCATGCATCATTTCCTCTCTGTTTTGGCCTATTTGTGTTATATGTATATTAGGTTATTTTAACATGTGGCTTCTTTGTGCTATTTCATACTTCTTTCCAATGCAATCTACTAAACAATGAACTTATCAAAAAAAGAACAGTTAATTGGAATGGACTCAGGCCACGCACAGCTGAACTCCGTAAGTCTTGGATTTTGACCAGTACTTATTTTCCAGGCAAATCCACGGGGCCATACAGAATGCCAAAGAAAAATGAAGGAGACACATTGTGATGGTTTCCAAATTATGCTCAACATAGCCATGGACTTCCCAGGTTCCTCAGGGGCCGAGGCAGAGAGGCACAGAGCTGGCATGGCTCAAGCATCTCCCAGGCCCATGCAGCTTTGTGTGCACCATTGAAAATACAAGGGCCGCTGCTTTAATAGAAAAATGTGCAGCCTCACTCACAGGTCTGATGGTAGAGCATGGCCATAGTACCTGATGGTGGTGGTGGCTTTGGCATGTTGCCTGTTAAGGGGCAGACTTGGCCTTTCCCTTCTAAGGTATTGGATTTCAAAATGCTCCCCACAAGTGAATACAAGTACCTCAGAGGCTCGTTACTCACACAGGCATAGGCCAAGTGGTCAGGACTCCAGAAGAAGGAACTCAAGTTTTTCTTTAAATTTCCCAGAATCAGCAGAAAAACAAAGTAGTAAACTTGTTGGCTTTGCTCTCTGGGCTCGAAAAATGGACTTCAGGTTCAGCCATCGGAAGCACTAGCCCCACTGAACCCCATCAATCCTCAATAGGTGACTGGTAATTTTTAGCTCATCACTTTTCTTTGTAGAACTGTGTGGCTTCTGCCTTTGTCAGAGAGAAGTCTTCCCATACCTACAGTGAGAAAAATCCCCCAAACCTTAAAATAATGATTTCTGACAATTCTTGGCCATTTAATACTCATTGTTATTTTTGGTATTTTTACTCCTTGCATTAGTATTTTTTTTTTACCATAACACATCGAACTGGAGATTGTTATGTATCTCTTGCTTATCTCTTCCAGTAGTATATGAATATGTCTCTGCACTCAGCTAAAGTTTGTTGGGAAGTGATTTTAAACCACATCCTGTGTAACACACCAGACTTGTTAATTGAATAACTACCCCTACACTAGGTGATGACAATACAGTGGGGGTGGGGGGAGGAGGGTGGAATCACAAATACAAAATGATACACAAGGGTGGAAATGCATTCAGGGAGAGGCATGCCCAAGGAAATGAACAAGTACAGGGAAGATGCTCATGGCCAGCCCAAAGGATAGGAAGGGCTGGAGCACTCTTTCACAAAAGGGAGACCCCTGTGCTTCCTTTTTATCAGTTCTTCCTTTTATTTCATAAAGAAGTGGCTAGAATCTGGCTACAAATATTTGTTTAAACAATACCAGCTACCAACTCAGGGCAAGTGCCTTTAGGCACCACTGGATAATGATTTAAGTACGAAGTAACTATGGTACCATTAGGAGGTCTTATGAAGATTTGACATTCATGGTGTCTGATGTTCAGAGATGGTGTCTGATCTCAGCTGACCTCACACTCCCTTCTTTACCTTTGAGAGTGTTGTTCAAGACATGTTTAGAACCACGTACCTTTTTCTCTTAAGCATGCTATCTACCTCCCCATGAAGGCACCTCTTTCCAATACAGGCATATTTCAGTGGGGAAGAAAAAGATATGTGAACCAATGTGACTTTAGGAATTCCCAGGATTAAGGAATCCATTGGCTTTGTGACCTCCAGAGTAGGTGGTTCCAGAGAAGGAACCATATATAAAGGTGTCCCCAGAGGTGATTTGCTCTCACCTTCAAAACAATAAGATATGTTTGTTTATGTGTTTGTTCATTTTTTCCCAGAATAAGAGGTGTGAAGCCCCGAGTTCTGGTATGAGTGCATTGGGTGCTGAGGTTTAAGACCATTGCTTTGGGTGTCAGCAAAAGGAAATTTCACCCTCTGGTTCTGTCAATCACTATGTGAACTCGGTCACACTATTCCACCTTTCTGATCCTCAGTTTCCTCATCCTTAAAATGGATACTGTGATGGAATCTACTTCATAGCATGAGCATTAAACCTGAGTGTGAGGTGAGGGGAGCTTTTGCCATTATATATACTTTTTAAATATATAAATGTTCACCTCAATTCCAGAAATTTACCCTGAGAGCAAGTTAAGTGTCATTAGTGTTTGGACAACAAGAGGAGACTCTCATGACCAAAGAGGGCGGGTAGCCTTAACAAGAGGAGAAGAAAGGAGTTAATTCCAACTGGAATGGAGTCAATGGAAAGCAAGGGATGGAGAATTTGACCAAATGCTGACTTAGGTGATGCAGTCTACAATTATCACTGTTTCAAGAAATAGTTTTTGAGTTTCTACCATTAACAAACATTATACCAAGCATTTGGGGAACACAAGGGCAAACTGATGACTTAAAGGCAGGGGTTCTGTCTAGCCATTGTTATCTGCCAGATAAGTAGATGGTCAATAACTATGCTTTCAATGAACGGACTAGAGAAGGCTTTGGTTTGACTCTTGTAATTTATGGAAAACAGGTGTGTGAATGATAATGCAGGGTACAAAGTGGTGACTGCTCTGAATTGGTTCCAAACAGGAGAGAAGAAATGATACCAAACATAGGATGGGCCAGGGGGACCCGCAAAAACCTGCATAAACTTGACTAAGTGAAGGGATTCAGAGGGGTGTGCCAGTTGGGCACCCACACTCAAGCATCAAGGCTTCGAGGTAATGCACCATGATTCTGCTTGGGGGAGCGCCGTGGTCCCAGTCTGTACAATGAGGACAGTGGTTATACTGATGTCCCCTAGCTCTTTATAAAGTTTTAGTGAAGTAAAAATAAATAAATAAATAAATAAATGAATAAATAAATAAATAAAGTTTTAGTGAAGTAATAGAGTCCCAAACACTTTTTTAAACTAAAAGGTGGTTTTCAAGGGTGCACCGTCATTGAAGAGTTCTGCTCTGTTCATTAAGCAGAGAAAAAGAACGTCCAGGTGGAGTAACGGACAGAAATGGCCCCACGGAGGAACCCCAGATTACCTGGTCCTACGGCATTTTATCTACCGAAGCATCGTGTCGCGTTTATGAACATTTCCAAAGAGAAATGAGAAAGATGTCCTAATTGAGTAAAAGCTGTTTAAAAAATGTCATTCACATGGCTTCAGAAAACATGCTCAGCTAATTAGCTATTACGGGTAAGTATCTATGGAAACAGCTGTATATCAGTACTCAAAATAGACAATCATTTAACCGTTTAACAGGGGATAAGAAAACAAAAGCAAGGCTAGTTCGGTGATTATTTGTGTGTGTGTGTGTGTGTGCCATACGTAGTCGGAGAAACTTGCAGAAATCTTAAAGGAAAAAATAACACTAAAATAAAAAAATTCCGGGTCGGGAGGTGAGGGAATAAAGACAAGCATTCTGCGTCTCTGGAGTCCGTGCCCGCTTTGTGCACATTAGCGGCCACACACTTTGTGCCCTGGATGAGATGGTCATCTGTAGTAATATTCAATATAGATTATCAATAACACAAAAGGCATTGAGCTTCACTTACGCTCTCTAGTGTAACAGAGATGAACCCAACCTCTGCCCTTGAGCAGCTTGCAGTATGGAGATCCAGAGGAAGATCTAACAGGAGAGAGACACATGGGAAGCATTCTGGGAACATAGATAAGACGTTATAAATCTGGTGCTGGAACAAGGCGTTAGTGAGAGCCACAGGGAGAGGAGGTCTTTGAGCATGGCCTGAAGCCAGAGAGGTATGCGTACAGGTGGAGTTGGTAAGAAATGGCACCAGAAGCATCCACACCTCTGAATTATACGCAAGGTGCACTGGGAAACGGGAAAGCAGTGAACTCAGAGATTTTTCTGAGACGTTGAGCACCTTACAAATATATCCTAATTTAAGCCTTGTAACAACCCTATATTGGGAATGATAACTTCATCCAAGTTTTACAAGACAACAACAACAAACAAACCAAAAAACCAGATGCTCAGAGGTACTAAGTAACTTGCCCAGGATTGCCCTATTAAGAGTCAGGATTCGAATTACCTGACTTACGACATTCTGCAAAATCTCATGGCCAAGCCCAAAAGAATGCAGTGACACTAACTTGCCCCCAACATGTGTCTATTAATGGAAATCACGCCTCTACCGTGGTGCCATAAATCACAAACCAGAAAGTAAGACAAGGGGTGAAAACTCAGGATTTTATGGTTTACAGAACCTCTGAATATATTTAACTACTTCTCCACTCAGCATAACCGCACACGACATGAGGTGGTCACTGTGGCACCAGAAAGTTTCTAAGATGGTAAGTACACACACACGCACCTATATGCACATAGAGATACATATTCGCTATTATTTAAAGATGCATACTCTTTATAACTACGTTCCAAAGTGCTTTAAAATGTGAATTGTTAACATACATATAGTCAAAAAAAAAACCACCCTGTGATATAAATGAGCATACTTAATAACTAGAAGTCATATGAATTTAAAAGCTAGAAATAAATTAAGCCCTATTAATAAAGCACGTTGGTGCAGTTACAGTTCTAGTATCAAAAAGAGGAATGCTTCCAAATACATTGATCCAGGCTATATATAAAGGGAGAATAATCTGATCTGGAATTCCGTCCCTTTAGGTCAGATTGCCTACCCTAAGGCTGTGTCTTGGCAATTCCTTAAGCACTCTAGCCAGATTCTTCATCTATAAAACAAAGATAATTATTTGCCAATGTTCTGGGCTTTCTGTTGAGTGCGTATGACTTTCCAAGCTCTGCTCTAAGTGACTTACATACATTTACAGCCTTTTAGCTCTCACAGCATCCTATGACGTAGGTATCAGCTCCATTTCGCAGATGCGGAAACTGAGACGCAGAGAGGTTAAGTGATTAGACCTTCTTCCTAGGTATTTGCTTTGGATCAAGCACTTTTCCAATTCCAGTGCAGAAGGATATTTTGCAGATGCTTTATTGAGTGGATTCGTGTTTGGGTGGATGGATAGATAAAGAAAAATGAATAAATACATCAATTAGCCCTGCGATTAATGAATGTATAAATAAATACATTACCAAGCTGAGGCTCGATCTGAGATTATGTTGACCCCATCAAGATTCACTCTGCTTTTCTCTGAGTCTAGCCTGAGCAGACAGCAAGCTTTCCCTTGACATCTCTTCAAACACAAATGCTCTGGGATGAAATAGTTCTCTGATAATCATCATTATATTTTATATGCCCCACCAACACTCCAAATGAAGCCTTTGTGCTAAATCTTTATAGAAACAAACAATTGGGAACTAGGAAAAGTCTTAATCAACTTGAAGTAAACACTAGGTTGCCATTTAAATAACTATCATCTCCCCAAACGCGAACTTCTCAAGACCAACTCTGAATAAATGTGGAGAACACATCTATTAGCTGAAAATGAATAAAACAGTATTTATGAAATGAGTAATTTGAATTTGATTAATGTTTATAAATGTGTTTACATATGAATTGAATATTAACCTATAGCTTGAAAGGGTTTAATTAGCCTTGGAATATTGTTTTGGAACACAATGAAAAATAACCAATTCACAAAGGGAAAGGCAAAGGATATCTGCATGCACAAATGAGGTCAATTAATTAAGCAATTTGCATACATTTGAGTGGTTATTTTCAGGGCATTTTTTTTTTTTGACATTTGGCTCTTCTCATTCCGTATTGTGTCTCCAACATTCTATTTATACAACACATATTTATATGCCACTCTGAGCGCATCGTAATCTGCTCAGGTGCAACTCTGGAGGCCACAGTCCTCCTGAGAACTGGCCATCTACCCGCAAAAGACACAATAACTTGCCCAAATGAGCCCTAGAATAACAAACAGGGAAATCAAGTTTAAACTAAACCAATGAATTTGATAGAGGACCATAAAACTTTGGTACCCAGCAACTGGAATAAAGTAAGTGCTCAGTAATTATTTGTGTAATGAGTAAATAGATGAATAAAAACTACCATGGATTTCAAGAATTATTGAATACACTGTTTAAAAAAAAATCATTGCAACAGTATCATTTCAAACTTTTAAAAATCTACCCCTCTAAGCAATGCTTTAGCCCTCTCTATTTTGCATTTACTCATCTCTCAGGAAGATTTTGTGAGATCTTATTGTGTTTCAGGGGCTTTATAAAAGTAAAATGTATATTCTGTATGCTATTAGAAATGAGTTATTTTGGCCCTCCAGGTTTTGAACTTTCCTGTGAAGGATTCTCTACCGTCCCCAGTAGCAAAGCAGTATTACTGAGGCTCCTTATGCAAAGTCAAACAGCTAGTCAATAAAATAATAAGATTCATGGGGCCCCTGGGTGGCTCAGTCGTTTAAGCGTCATGATCTCTCGCTCAGGTCATGATCTCTCGTTTCGGCTCAGGTCATGATCTCTCAGTTCATGGGTTCAAGTCCCGCATTGGGCTCTGTGCTGACTGCTCGGAGCCCAGAGTCCGCTTCGGATTCTGTATCTCCCTTTCTCTCTCTCTGCCCCTGCCCCACTCACGCTCTGTCTCTCTCTCTCTCAAAAATAAATAAAAACTTTTAAAAAAATTACAAAAAAAATAAAAGAATGAGATTCACTAAACACGCAGTAACACCTAACCTCTACCTACTACCCCCGAATGTACAAAGAGGCCATCGTTAATCAGATGTCCAAGCAGAAGTGGGGCAGAGGAAAGAATAAGAGCATCATTGAGAAGTCACTCATTCCTTTCAGATTTTATGTTTCCAGTTGTACTTCTGCACCTGTTATTCATTATCAATTTGTGAAAGAAGTATGGAAGATGTTATTGTCCTGATATAACCAGGAGGGAACGCGTTTTCATTGGAGTAGGGTATCTGAAGCACTATCATTGTTACCCTTGGTCTTTATCTGCAAGGCTTCTCAGAATTCAAGCCATGAAATGGTATAGACAGTGGTGCAGGAAAAAAAAAAAATCCATGCGCTCAGAGTGGGGTCAGCGTTTTGTGTTGCTGCGTGTGCACCCCCTGCAAGCCATGACTGTAAGGACACTAGAAAGTATTCTGCCCATCACCCACAAAAACTTCCCCAAATTTTTGGAAAGATAATTTAGAGTACTTAACGGTAGACGGGGCCTCTCTTTCTACAGAGATAAAGAACAAGGAAGAAGACCGTAAGGCTAAGAGCAATCATTGGTTAAGCTAACAACAAAGATTAAGGTGTGTAGGATAAATAGTAAATCCTGTCTTTCCAGTTGTCCTGGTTATTTGAAAGTTCAAATGGAGCCCGATAGAAATAAATTATGCAAAT
Organism: Prionailurus bengalensis; assembly: GCF_016509475.1. Taxonomy (NCBI): domain Eukaryota; kingdom Metazoa; phylum Chordata; class Mammalia; order Carnivora; family Felidae; genus Prionailurus; species Prionailurus bengalensis. Next base: position 77,035,067 of record NC_057353.1, on the reverse strand, counting down.
GAAGCCATTAGAGGGAGTGTGTTGGAAAGGAAAGAAATCTTGGAAGGAATTCTGTTGTACTGAACTCACTTGTTGCCAACTCTCCAACTTCTCCAGGATGGATCTAGATCAAGGTAATCTCTCCGATTATCCTATGAGCCAAATATTTGGTACGCGAGGCTACACTGGGTGGCCGGGAGGTAGGAGGTACAGTGTGCAGGGCAGTGAGGTTGGAGAAGCAGGTCAAAAAGAGCAGGCGTCAATGGATCAGGCATTATACTAGGCCCATGGAAATACACTATCTAACTGAATCGTCCCAAGAATTCTTGGAGGAATCAATGATACCTACTTTTACTTATTTTGGAACAAAAACCCACGGAACATTTGAGTTTTTGCAGCTTCCGCTAGGTAGTAAGCAGGCACCAGAGGCAAGACTTTGGTTCACATCTGCCAGACCCCAAATCCCAGATTCTCACCTTTGGCTCCACCACTAACTGTGGGGTTCCACCCACACAGCTCACCGAGTGCCTTGAGCTCTGGTATCCAAAGTCCCAGGAGAGTAGATTGCTCCCAGTGGACACTAAGAAAGTATAACCTAAGACTAAATCCCAACTGCTCTTCCACACTCAGGTCAGAGAATTCACAGATGCCTAGAAGAACAACAAGAACAATTTCTCAGGGACTAGAATGGAATGCTCTGTCCCCCCCCACCACCCCAGCCACCTCAACATGCATTCGCACGCGCACGCACACGCACACACATTTCCCCTCAGCTCTAATCTTGAGCTCTCACTCATTTTCTCCCCTTCCTTCCCATTTTCCATTCATGACCTGTGGCCTCTGACCCAGGCCCTTTTTCGTCCTAATTTATGAAGGCAACATGCCACCGGGCAGCAGGCTTAGGTTCTGGAATCAGATGGAAGAGGACCCCGATCATGGCTGACAGGCTGGTTCATTGCGGGACTTCGAGCAAGGTGATCTCTCTCAGTCTTATTCTTCTCACTCATTAAATAGGAAAAATAATTTTTAAACCAAGGGCTTGCGGGTATAAAGTGTCTAGTTGGCAAATCAAGCCATTATTACTTTCCTCCCAGCTTCAGTACAATTCAGCAATGACTAAGGGCACATTATAACAGATGATGACCATGGTAGGACTTGACTTTTTCTTTTTTTAATTTTTCTGAATGTTTATTTATTTTTGAGAGAGACGGAGACAGAGCGCGAGTCGGGGAGGGGCAGAGAGAGAGGGAGACACAGAACCTGAAACAGGCTCCGGGCTCTGAGCTGTCAGCACAGAGCCTGATGCGGGGCTCGAACCCATGAACTGCGAGATCATGACCTGAGCCGATGTCGGATGCTTAACCAACTGAGCCACCCAGGTGCCCCGGGACTTGACTTTTATATCAGTCTAAGTACCTCCCAGTTCAAACCACAACCCCAAGACAAAAGATCTTCCTCATTTACTCCATGGCCCATTCCCTTTCACTCTCTGGTTCCTTAGGCTTATCCTTATCTCCTGTTCCTGCCTCCTACGGGCCCCCCCAAACAGAAGGTTTTGTACTACCCCTTTGCCCTGCCTTGAATTCTTTCCTGGGTTCTGATCTCCCCTTGTGTCTGGGACTATACTGGTCTCCAGCTACCAAGAAAAACAGCTGCCCACGGTCCATCCTCTTATAGAGCAGGACATCCTGCTCCTGGTTCTTTGGAAGGAGAGGCATCATTTGCACACAAAGAAGCCATCCAAAGAGTTCAGACCCAGGCTTCAGGGATTCTCATGAATAAAACATGAATAGTTACACTCAATGAAGGAAAGCATATCATATTTGCAAGCTTTCATTGACCTCTTACAGATGCCTATCACATGAGCTTTCCTTAGAAATACTTGCCAATACAAGTGTTTTCATCCTGTGGCTAGTTGGGATTCCTTCATTGCTCAGCTCCACAAAAAAGCTCACGGGTCTTTAATAGTAAATGCTGTAGTTTAAGTTGTTAGCTTGTTTGGGCAGTTCTTGTTCTTTCTGTCTACGCCTCTGTCTACCCAGTTTATGCTCTTTATTTCAAAGAGAGAACAGGAGGTAGACAGAAAACCAATATCTGAGCATCTGTTTACCACCCCTTACTTCTGAGATGGGCACCATGACTTTTCTAAAGTCTCCAGAATCAGCCAATCTCTTTCATACAGCTCTGTGGATTCATTAACGCTGAGAAATGGCAACCAAAAAGCTCGTATATTCTGAAAAATAAATCCCAAGTGAAGTTGTACTACCTCTGTAACCAAAACTGACTAAAATTTTGACTAGATCAACTTAACTGAAGTTTGGTCATTTGAAGAGGAAATATATTTGCTAACGTCAAATTCCGAGCAACCATCACCAGTAGGAAAAAGATATTAACAAGTCCACATTTAAGATGCAGGGTAAATTGTGAATATGTGTTCATCTTGATCAGCCTTTATTTATTCTTTATGGCAGGTGTTTTCATAAGAAACTAATTCCTCTGGACTGGGTGTTGCTTCTAAATATCATATTGTAGAACATCTAGAGAGGTCAGCCTTTGAATTCAATTAGAAAATTGAATGGCAGATACTAATAAAGTTTATTAAAAGGATTAGGTTTATTAAATTTTATTTAAGTTTAAATAACGTTTATTAATAATTAGATTAAAAAGGTTAATTAAAATACAGCGTGCTCAGATTTGATAAGAAACATCGTACGTCAGCTATAGATAAATTTTGAAATCCTTAGCTATGTAAAGCTAGTTAGCTTCTGGTTTTTAGCTGTGCATATTCTACCCATTCATTCATCCATTCATTCACATGCTAACAGAATATCTATTATGTTCTAAGTCTCATGATAAAGGCCATGCAGGATACAGAGACAGGAACTCACGGTCCATGTATTCGAGGAATTCCCGCTGAATGGGGAAATGATTCTTGTGTCATACAATGGCACCAGACATGTTTAACTCTATAGCTCCAGGGGAGCCTTTGTTAGCTTATCTATGTAGTGGAGTCAGCTCCTGTAGGGAAGGACCCCTTATATTAGGGGCAGCAATGACGTATTCATGAGGAGCACCTCGGTAGAGCAGTCAGCTGTGGAAATGGTGGGCGCATGGGAAGAGAAGGCATATACTATGTATACATACATGTTTGATCTCGGTATATATGCAGACATCCATTTATATAATCTGTCCAGTCCAAAGGTCAGCTCTGAGGAAAGAGTCCACTGTACTAAATTCTTATGTATCTTAAGAAAGAGAAATGAGCTCTGAGAAGGAAAAGTGTATTTCTCATGAGTTGCGGAGGACCTTCTCTCCTGGCTGAAATAGACTCCGTGGCCATACTGTTTCACCTTGCTTGGTTGTTACCCGGTCTAATTTGCCTCTTGAATGACAGCAACCTGTTCTGGGGGAGCAAGCCTATTCCCTTGTACCTTGTGTACCATGGTGGAAAACATCAAGGGTAAGCTAAGCCTTGAATGTGTGTCGGCTTAATACCCAAAGCTTCCCAATCAGAGCATTTCTCTGGGATCTTTCAAAGTGGAAGGAGACTAACAGAGAGGCAACTTAGCCTCACGGGTGCCAGTTTCCTGTCCCGTCTTCCAGTTTCCTGTCCCGTCTTCAGAGAGAAGCAGAAGGTATAGAAGACAAGGGAATTGCCACCATGTATTGGTTGAGGTTGCTTATACCATTTCACTGCATCACTGCTTCCCAGATTTTATTTCCAAAATAATTATACTTGTGTCTCATACATTTGTAGTCTGCTTTCTGTCATTTGTTTTAAGAAAGTATCATTGGATTTGAATTTTTTTTAATCTGCTTTATCTGGCCTCTCAAAGAGAATGTAATAAATTTGTTATTTCTTTTTCTTTTAAGTTTTATTTATTTATTGAGAGAGAGAGAAAGAGAGAGAGAGAGAGAGAGAGAGAGAGAGCATGAATAGGGGAGGGGCAGAGAGAGAGAGAGATAGGGGCAGAGAGAGAAAGTATCCCAAGCAGGCTCCACACTGTCAGCGCAGAGTCTGATGCAGGGCTTGAACTCACAAACCATGAGATCATGACCTGAGCCAAAAGCAAGAGTCAGACACTTGACAGAGGCACCCCTAAATTTGTTTATTTCAAACACATGCATAATGCCCATGTGCACGACTCTCATGGGTGCTGGGAACACAGTGGAAAATTAAAACAGATTCAGCTCTATATAAGAACTATGAGAGACAAATGTGTTGTATTTTAATAATACAAAGAATAGGTTTGATATCATTAGAAATACCAGGGAGGTACTCTGGAAGAAGTGACCCTAGAATTGGGGTCTGACTCTAAATTTTATTGTCCCCTAATCTTTGAGGGAGGAAAATGTCAAACACTTCACATCCCAGGGTGCTCACTTAAGGGAATAAAGAACAGTTTTCAGTTTCCTTTGCCTCCTTCTTCCCTTCAAGGTTTACAGGTTCTTTCAACAGACACACTACACATTTAACGTGATTTTCTCCAATTTTCTCAGTTTGCAAAATGGCCACCGTCTACTTATAAAGCAATCTCTTTACTGATTACCAGGGGACAAGAATTACACCTGCAGCTTCTCGGAGCCAGCTCCGTGGCTGTTCTCAGGGATAAGAAACTGAACTACACCGTCCTCACTCTGCTATCTTCGGGGTTCATCTCCCTTTCTAGAATATATCCAGTGTTGTTTCTCGGACTTGACTGATAAAGAAAACTCTTCCCCCTTGCTGACCTTCTTATAGTTTCAGGGATAAGAACCAGATGGATCATATAACCAAATAATCATCAGGCCTGGGACAGCGAGTCTAGTTGTTAGAATAAAGAAACACAGACAATATACTTCATTACATAGGGAAGCTGAGTCAGATACGCCATGGTTCAAAATTTTTAACTGATTCTAAAGTAGCTAAAGACAGCGAGGAATAAACCACTAGTGTTCCTAAGTTGGCTAGATGTTCAAAATACCCAACTTCTCACAACTTAAACTTGAGTCTCTCCTACCCCTTCCAACTTCCTTCTGTAAGGTCCCCTTCAAGAAACCTCTCTGACTATTGACTATATTTTCTCCCAAAATGGGAACTGAGGAGACAGAGCAGTAAGGCAACTTGGTATCTCTTAGTGCCTGTTTAGAGCCCAACTCTGTGCCTGGTACTTTTCTAAGGATCTCATATTATCATAACAACTGATTTTCTCCTTTGATATTATTTTCCTGGTCACGCAGATGTGGGAGACAGTACTTTGGCCAATTGCCCAAGTCACCTAAGTACAGTGGGTGGAGGTCACATCAGGGTCTACTTAGGATTGAGAGCCACTCCCTTGAGTCTCAGTGCACAGCCTTGAAGTGTCACTTATATTTGTTTCCCACAATTTAGCATTTAATCTTGACTACATGATTTGTCTCCAATTCGTGTCTATTACCTTTATATCCCACACAGAAACCTTAAGTGTCTAGAAAGCATCCTGTCTTCCTTGACACAGTAAACCAGGCTGTGATGAGAGGTTCTTAAGGAGGTACAGAACGTGATGAAGTAAGGCGAGGAGAAACCAACTCAGAAACTGATTTCTGGAAGATGGTCTCCCGTTTTGGACAAGGAAACACACATCTGATGGAATCCAGAACCTAAAGCAGCTATGGTTCTTAGGCTTTTCTGGGAGAACTTTGTCTTCAAATCTTCATCATGTTATGGAACATGTTGCATCTCATTGTAATATAATTTTTCCCCCAAATTTTCTGAACCCGGGTCAACGGTCTCCTTCATTTCAATCAATAGGATTTTATGAATATTTTATACTCACCCAAATTCATACCAGTGGTCAGTGAAGCAGGCTGATAGCTGTAAAGATTACTTCAGGAAAATTAAGAAATTGGCTTTTCATAGAAAATAATTATTAGGCATATAATATTTGAGAGTTCACCTTGTTTTTGTTTTCACCATTAGATAATGATGAGTAAGAGAATACCCTGCAATTTCAATTCGTAGTCTTTCCCAAGAAATACATGTGCCTACATTCAGGATCTCAGCTCAACCCGTTGCCAGGTACGTGACCTTGGGCAGATTAGCTCCTCTCTCTCAACCTCGGTTTCTTCATCCGTAAGGTGGATAAACACCTCTTTTTCAGAATCTAACTGTAAATATTACGGAATCTCTTACCATCCCATCTAACACGTGCTCAATGAGTTGTAGCTGAATCTGAAACAAACTTCTGGTGACAAATCTTTTTTTTTTAATTTTTTTAAATGTTTCTTTATTTTTGAGAGAGAGAGACAGACAGACAGACAGAGCACGAGTTGGGGAGGGGCAGAGAGAGAGGGAGGCACAGAATCCAAAGCAGGCTCCAGGCTCTGGGCTGTCAGCACAGAGCCCCAAGCAGGGCTGGAACTCAAGGACTGTGAGATCATGACCTGAGCCAAAGTCGGACACTCAACCGACGGAGCCACCCAGGCGCCCCTGGTGACAAATCTTAAGGGTTGGGTTTTCTGCTCATTTAGATTTGGCCTGTAAGCCCATCCTTCTGAATGTGGTCATGCCTACCATCAGTACCCCGGCATGTAAGGATTTAGTGCAGTTTTTAGTTCATAATGAGTGATGCATACCAAACCAGTGATTGGGTTCCTATGATTACACACACACATGCCCACATGCACACCACATATTGCACAAACATTACTTAGCTCCTTCCATGTGCAAAGTCCTAGAAGCAATAAAAAGAAAAATCAGCTATGGATCCTGTTGCCTGGCACTTAAAGTCAAGCAGGGGAGATAAGAGACATACGTCAGCGGAATGTAAGGCCAAAATAGATAGGAATAGCTACAATTCATGGGACCTCCACTGTGCACCTGGGATTTTTCATTTGGCCTTTGTTCCAGGAAGCAAACTTCCTGCTTCCTATATTCTTACCATGGCCAAAAAGAAAGGAATCTCCCCTGCCCCTTGAATATGCTCAGTAGTACTGAGGAAGACATTGGAGTCTCGGAAAGGATACTCCAGTCCCAGAGAGTATGCTTCAGTACGGAAAGTATGCTGAAGTACTGGGAAAAGCCAAAATACTGGGGAAGATGTTGAAGTCTTGGGAAGGACACCGAAATACTGGGGTGTGTGCTGAATTACTGGGGGAGATGTTCCCACTTTCTATTTCCTTTCTCCCCACTTCCCTACAAGACAAAAAGTGTCTAATCCATTGGACCAGGTTACCATTGGTTGCCTCAGAGAATAGGACAAAGTCTGCCACGCAGGTCTTCTTTGCCTTGTGGGTCGGTAAGAAAGCGGGTATACTCTCTTACCTTCCGTGTAAATCCTTGTGGCCCGGAGCTCAGGGTCTGCCTCCAACGTGTCTTCGTCCCGTCTCTGGGGTAGTGCTTCTGTCTGAGATGTTTGTCCCAGCCAGTAAAACCAAACAAACGACTCTGTGGTTCTGTAATGTTTGCTGTGTGTTTTCTGATGTCATTACGACTCGGAAGGCCACCCTGGGGACAGCAGGGTGGGCCAGTGGCTGCCGACACTTTCAATTTGTTGAGTGTTTACTAAGCACCAGGAACTGGGCCAAGTGTTTCTACACGGGGTGCTCACAGCAGCCTTGTGAAGTGACTAATAAGAATTCTCATTGCCCAGTACATTTCTCTGCGTTCACAGGTTCAATGTGCGGAGTAGAAAGGTGCACTGGTAATGATTAATGAAGTAAGATTCCTACACGGATGAGCAGAGACACTAGCAAGAAGAGGGGCATGCAAAAAGGGATGGAGCAAAGAAGAAACTCTGAACTTCTATCCTTGTAAAACCTCTCTACGAAATGAGGCATTGTTGCTGCAAACCCTTTTGCTTCTCTGCAGACCTGTGACTCGACTTTCCAGGTGAAGGTCAGTGCCGTCAAATACTTAAGCATTTTCTGAGCACCTCCAGCATTTGAAACAAAGCTCTCCACATGGGAGTCGCAGACAGTGGTGGAAAGAATCCTTGCGTGGTCTTTGGAAAGAATACGTTAGACCCAGAGAGCTTGAGTTTAATTCCCAACTTTGCAATCTATAGCTATACCACCTTGTAAAGGTTGATTTGTGTTTCTGAATCCCGATCTCATCTGTTAAATGAAACAGCAACCTATCCTGCAGGTCCTGTGGATCATCTACAAGAATGTGCACCAGAGAATTAGCGATGGGCCAGAGCAGAGCTGGGGGTCAGTAAATGGTAGTCATGAAGAAAAGCTCCTGGAATAGGGTGGGTCCCCGACCCTCTCCCTCCATCTCTTAGCATGCTTGGGATAAATCTGAATTAATGGGTTTGCAGTTTGGCTTTGAATATGTGAAATAAATATAGGAACAGATCAGGTAAGTGAAAACTCAGTTTTGAATAACTATAATTGACTGAACGTCCCCACACCTGTTATCTTGATCCCCACCACAATATTATGAGATCAGTAGACAGGATGTGGCATATTTTTTAATTGTTATTTTCAGGGGCTCAGAGAACAGAAGGTCATTCCCCAAGATCACCGTTTTAAAGTGGCTGAGCTAGGGTCTGAATCAATCCCGTGTGTTTTTTTACCCAAAAGATCAACCCATGGAAGCCAACTAGATATTTGCAATTATACCTGTCCTGCTGTTCCGTGTTTATGTATCCTCACCCCAAGGACTTGCCGGAGAGCATGCAGAGGGGTCTCCAAAGCTCAGCGATAGTTGGGTTTGTCGGGCACCCTGAATCTTCCTTAGCTGACTTAGCAGAATCACTGACTCACTCTGTGCCTGAGGTCTGGGTAGGCAACAGGAGACGTCATGGCCGACAACACTAGCTCTTTATATAAGCAACGAGAGACCTTCCCAGAGCCCCAGAGACGTGCCCCCTGGACAGCTGGGTGGGCTCGGTCCACGCCCTGAGATTTATGTCAGTGTGGACAGAGGACTGGTGTGGGAATGAGACAGGAGAGGGGTCCTACAGACACTGGGATGGTGTGAGTTGATGCGGATGGGTGGGCCGGAGCAGAGTTATTTCCCTTAGGGTCCCTGGACCCTGAGAAGGTTACCTATTCCTCATGCCTTTAGATATAACTCAGAAGAAATACATTGAGTTAGATATAACTCAAAAGAAATTAAACAAGATGGAAAACATACATGGTGAAATGAAAATGGGTTTCTAGGAGCACCTGGGTGGCTCAGGTGGTTGCATGTCTGACTTTGGCTCAGGTCATGATCTCGCAGTTTGTGAGTTTAAACCCTGCATCAGGCTCTGCGCTGACAGTGCGGAGCCTGCTTGGAATTCTCTCTCTCTCTCTCTCTCTCTCTCTCTCTCTCTCTCTGCCCTGCTTGCACTCTCTCTCTCAAAATACATAAACTTAAAAAAAATGGATCTCTAGGTTTTTTTCTGTAATAATTCTGCGCAACTCGATGGAAGACAAACTGTTCTCCTTTTCTTCCGAGAGTCCTGCTCGTGGTCCCCTAAGCGTGAGCTCAGCCAGCGTGTCGGGGAGGAGGCCATTGCAGGGGACTCACAAGTGACAATTCCCGATGTCACAGCCTGCCATTGGCATCCAAATCCTCACCTCCGGGGTCCTCTGAAAGCAGGAGGCTGTTGGAGGCACCTGGTGCAGCTGCTGTCTCTGAGCCTGACATCCCAGCGCTGTGAGGGGCACATGTGACATCTGTGCACGAGCGTGGGCCACACATGAGGTTCACGTTGTGTCACTAGCCCTTGTCACTCATCTGGGTGCTAGCTCCTTCCTGTCTCCCTCCTTCTGCTTCCACAGAACTTGTAGAAAAAGCCAGGCAGCAGAGACAATTTGGTGAGGGTGGCCAGAGAGGGCACGGGTGGAGAAAGGGACAGGCGAGCACGAGAGCCTTTGCTCCCTTCCGAGGGGACCCACGTGTCCCTCACAATAAATGAAAGGTCAGGCGCTCCTTCTTTGCAATGGCGTGTACATCTCCCCTGACGGGGAGGACAGGGCTGTGACCCAGAAGGCCGGCTCTACTAAGCACAGCACTGCCCGAGTTTCTGGCTCTGGTGAGACGATTCGAGATGAAGGAAACGACCCCCCCTTTAGGATACCCCATCTCCTACCACCACCCAAACACACCCGCCCGTCTCCACGCTACCCACCTCCCAGCCAAAGGGGATTCAGATCACACAGGCATCCAGGATTTAATGCCTCGGGTAGGAACAGTGTATCTCTTTTGTACTGAGATCAGGACCCGTCACTTATTCTCAAGTAATATTGACATGAGAGCCCCTCATTTCTTCATTAGGAATCCAGAATCAGATCTGTGTGTTCCAGTCCCCCCCCCCCCGTCTCTGTCCCTCTCTCCCCATCTCTCAAATTCCCTTATTTCTAAGACTGTTCTCTAGCAGTGTACAATTATTTGCTATGCTCTTTCCTGCCTCTGCGGTTGTAAACATTGTCTCTTTCTTCCTCACGGCGAAGTCCTATTTGCTCTTTAAATCTCAGAAACCGCTTCCTCCAGGAAGCCCCCTCTGACCCTTCCCCCGCTGGATCGGCTGCCTTTGCGAGGAACCTTGACAGCACTCTGCTTTCCTGTACTTCCGGTGCTAGGTAACTCCTGCAAAAATCTTAGGGTTCTGCTCCTGCCATTAGAACGTGAGCCTCTTAAGGGAGAAAGTCTTCATTTGAGTATGCCCGTGATGATAACAAACATCATCAGTTCCGTGACAACTTTTTGTTGATGAAAAAAGCCCTATTGGATGCAATACCAACGTTGATTATAAAACACATTCCAATTTCATAACATAAGACATAACACAATGTGAAACTTTATATCGAGAAAATACGATTGGCTTGTGAAATCCCGTATGCTTGGCACCTGGTACATTGTAGGGATGTCAGGGGCTGTGAACGCCCACCCAAACCCGCGATGTACTCTTCCTCATTTCCCAGCCCTGCCCCCCCTTCCCCCCCCCTCCCACCCCCCAATAACCAGTGATGTCCTGTCACTGCCTTGCAGAGTAGCCTGAGTAGAAGTGATGTCCCGCTTCTGGTAAGAGGCAGTGAAAAGCCTCTTTTCACCACCCGCCTCCCCACCGTCTCATTCTTGTGATTGGAACCAGAATGGGGCGGGGGTGGCGGGGGTGGGGGGAGAACCGGAGGGAGGAGGTGGGAGTTGCGAGTTAGGCCTGGGTCTCTGCTTCACCACCCCCAGCCTGCAGGGGGCGGGATGAGAACGAAACAAGCCTTTGTTGCGTCAAAGCCACTGAGGTTTCGCAGCTTCTTGCTGTTGGTGTTGTTACTAGACCGCAGTCTATCTCAACTTCTTTAAGGCACTAGGTCAGAATAAGTGCTTTATACATGACGGCTCCAGTCCTAAAGTCAGAATATCCATTGCTGTCAATTGTCCTTAGGCCAATGAGTCAGCGGCTAGGATTTCATTTTCCAGGCTGAAAAGTGCTGTGTGGAACTGAGGGACCCCCTTCATGCACGCAGCTGCTGATGGTTAAAACACTGTTTTAATACCCGCGACTCCAGATGATGCCATCGCCCTGTGCAGGCGAGGGGCCTAGCTTCAAAGAGTTCTGGAGTCTGTGCAGCCAGCTCAGGGGCAGGATCCAGGTCCCCAGCCCCTCCTTCAGTGTGAAGTCCAGACTGATCTCCAACTCGTCTGCCACAAAAGAGGAGGCTTTCACGGCCCTGTCGTTGCTTTGGGTCATCGGGAGTGTCAGCTTTGTGCACAGGAAGGGAAGCTCAGATGCGAAGTGCGTTTCCAGATCAAAATGGCACCATTGTGTGGCAGGTTTTGATGGCCGAGCCTTTCCCGTGAGCGCTGTGTGCCCCCGACAGAGCCCGAGAGCCCCCTCTCCCCGAGGAGAGCCTCAAGTTCTCAGCAGAAGCCCCTCAAGCAGTGCAGAAGGAACTATCACAGGACCTTCGTCTGGGGCCTCCGTGAGGGCACCTTGAGCCTGGGACTCGGCCAACGCACCCCACGTGGAAATCAACGGATGGGGCCAAGCCGGGAAGCCCTGCAGGGGTGGCCCCAGGCTGACCTACAGGGGTTCTGCGAGCTACAGGGGTTCCCGTGCACATGGAATGAGCCCGCTTCCACGTTACAGGAGCAGCCCCTGGGGGGCCCAGGAGGTTTCTGTGTGGGTCCCCGCGGCATTGGTTCAAAATGATAAATGATCAACAAATATTTGTCAAGCGATCACCCTGCCCCAAGCTCCGGGCTAGGACCTTAGTTAGAAGGCTGGACGCTTCTTCCCAGCAAGACCAGATGGTCTTCTGACCCTGATGAAGCTTGAAGCCGAAGAGAAAACAGGCAGTGACCTAATAATTACACCAAATAGGAAAGTCACCGGGTTCTTGGAGGTCAGAGTGGATGGTTCAGGATTACAGTCGCGGAGTCAGCCTGTCTCCCCCTCAGACCCCAGGCCCAGTTCCCATCAGCTGTGTTGCCCAACTGCCCCGGACGGCAGATGTGTTGTGTGGAGAACAGAGGTAACACAGCTATCGACTTTGTGATGCTGTTGTGAGGAGTAGCGTGTTGACTCATGGAAACTGCCCCAGAGCCTGAAAGAAATGAGAGCTATTCGTCATGTTGTTATTATAATCAAGAAACGTGGGGAGTTCCACTAGTGCGGAGCAGAGTAAACCCAGCGAATGCAGTCAGGAAAGTCTTCCAAAGAAATGACACAGAAAGTAAGATCTGGAGACGGGAGGGGGGCTACCCAGGTGGAGAGTTCTGGAAATGTCTCCCGGAGTGCTCCAGGTAGGGCTGGCACAGACATCAACTGCAGGAATCAAAACATTGGTCACGGGGCACCTGGGTGGCTCAGTCAGTTGAGCGTCACGGTTCAGGTCACGATCTCACGGTTTGTGAGTTCGAGCCCCGCGTCGGGCTCTGTGCTGATGGCTCAGAGCCTGGAGCCTGCTTCTGATTCTGTGTCTCCCTCTCTCTCTGCCCTCCTTCCCTCTCTGTCTCAGAATAAATAATTTAAAAAAAAAATTAAAAAAAAAAACAGCATTGGTACAAATAAAAGTGTGTCAGTGTGGCCAAAGCCTGAAGACGTGGTAGGGAGTACAGGGAGAGGTCGGTAGGGACACGGGTCTGAACAGAATGTGAAGCTCAGTTCTGCGCATCAGAACGTAGCCTAGGTGCCAGGCGAGTCCCTAGAAGACTGTATACTTGCTTCACCGGATTGCAGTCTGATATCAGATACTGTTGATTCCTGGTTTGCAGAGTTTTGTGACTCAGGCACTCTCTTAGTGCATAGTGTCAGTCTATCTCCAAAACACATCCCCACGTTCTACCAAGTCCTGTTTCTCCACGGCCATGAACCTAGCACAAGTCCTGTCCGCTCTTCTCTGGATTTCCTGTTTTCCCTCCTACCACCCTGGATCCCCGGCAGCTTAATACCCTACACTCAGCAACCACAGTAATCCTCTAAGGCAAAATCAGATTATGTCATCCCCTGCTTAAACCTGTATAATCATCTTCCCTTTTACTTAGAGAAAAACCCTCTGAAATCCTTACCATGCTCTACATAGTCCTACATAAACTAGAGTCTCCTTTTTTAATCATTTCAGCTTCAATTCAAAAACGTGCTTCTTGGGGAGACTTTTTCTGACAACTCTAGGTAAAATAGCTCGTGTCTTCCCTCCCCACCAAAACCGATAATAATAAGAATAATATCATTTTCCTTTACACATAATTCCTGCTATACTTTAAAAAGATTGTATCAGTACCCGAACATTTCTCCTGTATTCATTTGTCCATGTGCTCCCATTTATTTTCCTTCTCTAGCAGATAAATTCTCCTTGACAGGATTTTGTCCGTCTAATCTGTCACTGTGTCTTTAGCACATGGAAGAGTCTATGACACATGTTAGAGAGGAAATTTTGGTTTGGTTGCCAACGGAGTGGATATTTCTTCCAATTCTTCCAGTCAGCATTTATGTTCCTAATTCAATTTGTTCATCTTTATGCTAGATTTCAACCCCCATGCACCACAATATTGCTAGACAGTGAAGCTATGATCATTCCAAATCCCAGACCCTTGGATCTGAATTCGTCTGATTACTGCCACTTCTAAATTTTTTTTTTTCAACGTTTATTTACTTTTGGGACAGAGAGAGACAGAGCATGAACGGGGGAGGGGCAGAGAGAGAGGGAGACACAGAATCAGAAACAGGCTCCAGGCTCTGAGCCATCAGCCCAGAGCCTGACGCGGGGCTCGAACTCACGGACCGCGAGATCGTGACCTGGCTGAAGTCGGACGCTTAACCGACTGCGCCACCCAGGCGCCCCTGATTACTGCCACTTCTAATCACCATCATCACCATCACCATCATCACCACCATTATCACCACCATCATAACCACCATCATTACCATCACATCATCATCACCACCATTGCCATGACCACCATCATCATCATCACCATGACCACCATCATCATCATCACCATGACCACCATCATCACCATCACCATCACCATCATCATCACCATCACCACCACCATCATCATCATCATCCTCATCCTCATCTTCATCACTATCATGATCATCACCACCACTACCATCATCATCACCACCATCATCACCATCATCTCCACCATTATCACCACCATCATTATCATCGCATCATCATCATCACCTTTGCCATGAGTACCATCATCATCACCACCATCACCACCATCATCACCATCACCACCATCATCATCATCAATCTTCATCGTCACAGTCAACAACACCATCCTGTACTAATAGCTGCCTCTATCAACACGTTTCAGGTACTTTTGCATTGAATCCTTGTAGTGAGAGCACTTTGACAGCATTTTCTTTCTTTTTCAGGTGGAGAGGGGGGCTCAGAGCATAGACAGTTCAAATGACTTGTTCATAATCACATGACTAATCTGTGGGGGACTGTGTTTCAAGCCTAGATCTGCCTGAGTCCAAATGCAGTGCTTTCCAAAAGGCAATCCCGCCCTCACATTTTTTTTCCAGATCCTACCATCTCATGAGCTTTGGCTGGGTTTCCCAGACTCCAGCTCATCACCACACTTTGGAATTTTTAAAACTCATTTCATCCTACTCTTTCTTTCTGCAAGGGCAGGGGCTTGGAAGTGACTCGATTCCTGTGCTCTGAGCCACCCTGGACAGAGTCCTCATGCTTCTTATCATGAAGCCCTAAAACCATATTCATTCCAATTCTCATCCCGAGTGGGGACACATGGGACTATGTTTGTATCACAGGATTGGTAGGATCAAGTGATTAAGACAAACTCACTGAAGGATTCTCAGTGTCCACACGTGATCTTCTGTTGTCTACGCTAAGCGCTTAGTGTCTTACATTTAATGCAAAAGATTGATCCCAGATAATCCCATGTCTTGATGTGTACATCCCTCACAGCCAGTGACCGGTGGGACTACGTTTGCCAATTCCCTTGCAAAGATTCTTTAATAGAAATTAAGACATCGTCTTAAAATGAGTGCGATAAGATGGAGCTTTCTGCTCTCATCATGTTAACTACATTAGAGCCCAGCACATTAAGCCATGCTTCTGGAATTACACCCGAAGAAGCTGAAGAGCTGCAGATTTGACTTAAATCTTTGACATCTCAAGAAAAAAAATAGTCAGAAAAACATGCCTCACATTTTCTCTCCCTTGTCAGACAAATTGGTATTCTGTTGATCTTGTTTTTGAAATATCTTGCAACTCAAGCTATTAGAGAGAGAAAACACTTACTTGTCATCACTTTCCTGAGATGCTTAGATGTACACTGTCAAGGATGATTTTTCAGACATAATCCAGCCACGTGAGGACTGCTATTTGTGTTAATTAGTACGTGACGGCCCAGATTTCTCCAGAGGGCCTCCTAATTCTGGGAGCTTCTTTAAAGCAGGGAGCAAAGAATCTATTGCACCGTAGGTGGGACACGGGCCTAACGCTTCCCCCGTTGGACCCCTTGTCCTAAGGGGTTTCATGGTTATTGCAGATATGGCCAAGCGTGTTTGCATCTGGCCAGGCTCCTTTCTGAATGCCCGTACAGGTTGTCTCTTATCTGCAATTTTGAAATCCAAAATTCTGAAAACTGAAAGTTTGCTGTAAGTATTTGGCAGTAAAATGGTACCCGTCTCCACATGAGGCTCTTTACAGTCTTTAAGTGTCCCATTAGTGTGAATGGCTTTGTGGTTCACTGCAAAAATATTCGTTCATTTGCTGTCCCTGACCCCAATGAGGACACAGCCTTTCTAAAAGAAAGAAAGAAAGAAAGAAAGAAAGAAAGAAAGAAAGAAGGAGGGAAAGAGGGAGGAGGGAAGGAGGGGAGGAAGGAAGGAAAGAGAGAGAGAGAGAGAGAGAGGAATTCTAAAGCAAATCAAGCCCTAAGGCTTCTGGATATGTGATTATAAAATTGATTCTACACTGATGACACTGCATGCATACACATGTAGTTTTCATCAGTATTAACCCCGAGTTTAATGGGTAGATTGGTAAACAATTGCCAAGGTTGTTAAAAAACCCAACCTTGCCTTTGCTCCCTATGAAACATCTCCTCCCCATCCCCTTCAACAACAACAACAACAACAACAACAACAACAATAATAATGTCACCATAAGCCAAATCTCAAATTCACTCCTCTATGATGCCTTCCCTGTTTCCTAAATGTATTAATCTACTCTGTTCTCCAGGAGAGCAATGCAGCTATGTTTATTGCATTTGAGAACTTGGAATTATAATGAATTGCGTGTCTCCTCTACTCAACTGTAGAGCTTACTCATTCATTCGTTCATTCATTCATTCAATTTATTCATGCAATTACTCAAGTTTTAACGTCAGGCTTGATGCTAAGTACTTTTATATATATTTTTAATTAATCATTTCAAAAACCTTTAACACACTTTTTTTTTTTTTTAATTTTTTTTTTTCAACGTTTATTTATTTTTGGGACAGAGAGAGACAGAGCATGAGCGGGGGAGGGGCAGAGAGAGAGGGAGACACAGAATCGGAAACAGGCTCCAGGCTCCGAGCCATCAGCCCAGAGCCTGACGCGGGGCTCGAACTCCCGGACCGCGAGATCGTGACCTGGCTGAAGTCGGACGCTTAACCGACTGCGCCACCCAGGCGCCCCTAACACACTTTTTAATGCATCCATTTTTTCCAGAAGAAAAACTGAAAAGAAACTCTGGGAGTTTAGACAACTGTTTGAGGACATACAGCTAGTAAGTTGTAGGGTTAGGACTGTAACCTAGGTCTTTCTAGCCCCATGTTTTGTCATGTTTTTTGGATCCTCCACACTGTTTGGGGGACATGTTACCCTATTTTCTTTGTTTTGGTCACGCTACAGCACATTATTGAAGTGGTTTGTTTCTTGCTCATTTTCTTTTTCCACCTGATGACTCAGAACACCTCTTAATTCTGCCTGATAGAGTTAAGGAATTACGTCTTAGCCTTAGATTTGGCCTACTGTTTCCTCTGCATACCTTGCTTGTTGAATTATCCTTTTCATGCATGCTCCAAAAGAAAAGATGCTATCTATGCCGCTTACACGCCAGAGAATATACTACTTTTAGTTTCAAGGATGTCTTTACAACTGGCTGCTATAGCAATCAGCAGCAAGTCGGGCCCCAGACCTGCTTGGCCAGTGGCTTACAACTGCTCCGGTGCTCCCATCTCTGATGCTGCAGCACCATAACTGTAAATCCATGATCTGCCCTCCAGGATGCAGTCAACAAAGGGAATCCAAGGCTGGGCTCCATTCCTGGAAATGACATACTAATCTATGGCCCCTGGCTTCAGTTAATCCAACCTAATTCTTTGTGTGGGTACTGTCAAAAGTTCTCCTGAAATTTTCTTTCTTTCTTTCTTGCTTTCTTGCTTTCTTGCTTTCTTGCTTTCTTGCTTTCTTTTCTTAGCATTATATAACTGGACTTGCCCTTGCTGATATGCATAGTCGTGATTTATTCTGCTTCACTGCATGGCATTCCAATGTGAAAGTATACCATGATTGATTAATTCATTTTATGGTCAGTGTGTATCGGGTTGTTTCTAATTTCTTCCAATTCCTTCATCCACTCGTGTATTTATTTATTCAACACATATTTATTGAGGGCTTATTCTGTGCCAACCACTGTTCCAGGAACTTTGGAAACAGCAGCAAACAAATGGAGTATTGGCCCCACGGAGCTTACCTTCTAGAGTAAAGAAGCAAACAAAAATAAACATGAATACACAGTGTGTCAGGTGTGGGGGAAAATAAAGCAGAGGATAAGGATTAGAGGGTGGAACAATGTAGATATTTTATGTAGCGTAGTCAGGGAAATCTTCTCTGATAAGTGAAACAGTGACCATTTGGATAGAGACCTACATCGCGTGCTCTCCGGGGGAAAAGGACTCCATACAGAGTGCAAAGGCCCTAAGTAAGTAGGGTTTTGGAACGTTCAAGGCATGGGAAGTGGGCCAGGGTGCCTGTACCAGGTGACTGAGGGAGAGTGAGAAAATAAGATCCCAAAGGTTATGAGCAAGCTAGTCATGTAAGACCTTATTAGCCAAGATAAAGCTCTTTGCTTCTGTTCTAAGCGGAATGGGAAGTCTTTGGGGAGATTTGATCAGAAGTATGGCATGATACGAATTACTATTTCTTAGAATCAGTCTGGCTGCTATGTGGAGCATAGACATTCAAAGAGCCAGGGACGAGCCTGACTGGGAGTTGGTTGTGAAAATCAAGCTCAGGGATGATGGCGACGTGTATCGGTGCAGTAAGAAGGAAACTAATTATATAAATATAGTAACACATTGAGGTAGTAAGGAGTTTGATTTTTCATGCTTCCCTATGTCCAGTGCAGACATTGACTTTGGGCTTGACAGATGATTTATTTTGGCCAATAGGATGATAGCAAATTGAAGTAAACAGGAGACTGAGAAACTGATTATGTACCTCTGCTTTCCTGTCACCATTATATCGACATGCCTGGACCAACCTGCCCGAGGGATGTGAAAATGTGGAGTAGAATTGAGTCTTCAAGCCCAAGCCACCAGTGCTCCCAGCTGACCACAATCGTATGAGAAAACAGAAAGAAGTAAGCCAAGACATGTCCAAACAATCAGATCTGTTCCATTGACGTGTGGGCTGGTGAAAAATGGCGAATGATTATTCCTTTAAGTTTTGAAGTAGTTTGTTATGCAGAATTAGCTAACTGCTGGACATACTATGAAGGCTACTGGGTAAGTATATGTGTTAGTGGGAATTTGATGATTCTTTCCTGTTTACTGCTAGTTATGCATAGAAGCAGAAAATAAGGTCGGTGAGAATGAGGATCAGAGAGGAGGTATCAGACTTTCCAGAAGGAGGCTTTCTGCATCGGTAGGAGGTATAAAATATTCATCTAGGAGAATGGGAGAGAAAATAAACATGAAAATCCAATGGGATAACTGATCCTAGGATCCCAGTTGGGATTAATACTTAAACATGAAAAAGGGGATGAGACAATATGCCGTGTGCTTTTCTGCAAACATATTGAGCTGTACAGGATACGTGAAGACAGAGAGTGACTTGGCTTTAGCCAAGCTGATTTCAACTTTGTTTTTGAAAAAGGAGGGCACGCTGTCAGGAGCCAGCAAACGTTTTCTGTGAAAGGAGATACAGTAAGCATGTCAAGCTCCGTGTGCCAGCTGGTCTCTGTTGTGACCCCTGAACTCTGCCATCGTAGTGTGAACAGAGCCATACACGGTGTGTAAACAAAAGGGCATGGCTCTGTGTTCCAATAAATCTTTATTTATAAAGCAGACGACCAGCCCCAGGTCTAGGGAGGTGAGAAGATCTGGAAGGGAGTAATTATGATGATAGACAGCATAAGGGAACTGGGTAAAGAGGAGATAGTCAAGGGCATAAAAAAATGAACTGTTGCACATAACAGTTGGTGCAAATGTGGGTGTTTGTGTGTGTGTCAATATTACTAGGTAATGATAACTAGTTGTCCTTACTATCTACACCAGTTTATTCTCCCAATACCAGAGTAGAAACTCTAGTTTCCCCACATTCTTGCCAATACTTAATATTTATAGATTCTTCTCCTTCTCTGTCTCTCTCTCTCTCCCTGTATCTCCTTTCTCCTTTTTTCTAATTTTGGGGTTATAAAAAGGTATCTTATTGTCATTTTAATGCCAGATTTTCTTGGTTCACCATTTTTTTTCCCCTTGAATCTCAGAGCGGCCATCTTGTTGGCAGTCAGCACTGTGGAACAAACAGATGTACAGAGAAGCTTGACATACACACCCAAGTCTGTGTTCATTGTTGGCCTGTGTTAGAGATGGACACAGGGCTGAATCCAGTGTGCATGTCCAGATCTATTTCAGGCCCTTAGTCTCACTTGTTCAAGATCGGGAGTTCTTGGTGTCCTGAAGGTCACTAATTGATGGACTCTAGAAATAAGGCACAGAGCCCAAACACATTTTTCACTGGGGGACTTCAATATCATGCTGAATATCACCATGTTACGCTTATAGTTGTAGTTATGAGAAATGGTTTCTTTTAGGATGTGTGTCCCGATGTTAATGAAAATGAGAAAACTCGGGTGAACTTGGACCTTCCCTATACACCATCTATTTGCAGATGGGCTTAAGAAGAGGGTCTCAGTGCCAGCATGTCTCATAGATAGAAACCAATGAATATTTTATTTTGTCTCTAATGCAAACTTTGTGCTGTGAGTACTTTGAACAGTTACACTCTTATAAAAATGACTCGAAATGTTAAAAATACAGAAAATGACATTCTTGAAAATGTTAAAAATACAGAAAATGACAGAAAACAAAATGCATTTATTCCGAGACCCACCATATGGCAATGTAAATATTTTATCGTCATATGTATGTGTATACTGAGGTACACACGCAGACACATCCTTGGTGTACATGACATAAGATATAAATGTGGCTATACTTTAAGACAAGGAAAACCTGGAACATACAATTCGAAAGCACATTCTCATTACTTGTAAAAATTGGTGACACCGTGCCTGATTTTCATTAGATAATACTATTCTTTCCCCAAGGGTTAGCGTTTCAGATAACAATAAGAACATGTATGGATCCTGGGCAGACCCAGGGTAGATTCCTTCCCTTGTCACTTACCAGTCATGTCACAGCAATAAGAAAGCCAATGCTTGAGATTTGTTGAGGGCATGCCGGGAATTGTCCTCGGCACTTTTTTCCCTGTCATCTTCTGTAATTCTCACAATAAAGCAGGAAAATAGGTAGTATCATTCCTTACAGACAAACACACCGAGACACTAGGTTACACACCTAACATCAGTTTCTCCGCCTGTAAAACAGGATGTATTAGTCAGGGTTTTCCAGGGAAAAGAACCAATAGGAGAAGGAGATAGAGGTAGCCATATAGGTGTAGATGTAGAACATATATGGTTATAGATATGAGAGGGAATTTATTGGCGTATGTAACCATGACTGTTGAGAAGTCCCACAGTCCACCATCTGCAAGCTAGAGAACCAAGAAAACCAGTGGTGTAATTCAGCCTGAGCCCAGAGGTCTGAGAACCAGGACGTCCAATGTCCAAAGGCAGGAGAACATGGACGTCCCAGCTCAAGAAGAGAGAGGGAATTTGCCCTTCCTCCGTCTTTTTGTGCTACCTGGGCTCTCAACAGATTGGATGGTGCCTACCCGCACTGGTGAGGGCTGCCTCCTTTACTCAGCCCACCGATCCAGAGTCAGATGCTAATCTCTTCTGGAGACACCATCACAGGCACACCAAGAAATAATATTTCGCCAGCCATTTGGACAGCCCCTAGGCCAAATTGACACCCACTATTAACTACCATTTAGGGCACCAGGATCTCCCAGGGAATGAAGATAACATCTCATCACTGAGTCTGAATAAAGCACAGGGGCACCTGGGTGGCTCAGTCGGTTAAGCGTCTGACTCTTCATTTTCGGCTCATGTCATGATCTCACTGTGGGTTCAAGCCCCGTGCCGGGCTCTGTGCTGACAGCATGGAGCCTGCTTGGGATTCTGTCTCCTTCTGTCTCTGCCCTTCCCCCCTTGCTCTCTGTATCTTTCAAAAACAAACAAACAAACAAACCCCAAAACACCTTTAAACAAAGCACCAAGCAATGTCCCCAGTTCACAATATGTACTCGGGAAATATCCATTCTTTCCCTCCTTCTGTTGAGGTTATCAGGTTTTCACAACTAATGCTTCTATTATCTGTACAACCCCCAACTTAAAAAATAAATAAAATAAAATAAAATAAAATAAAATAAAATAAAATAAGCCATGTAAAGAAGAGCGATGAAGGGAACCCATTCATTGCACTCATGACACTTTGATTTGGTAGTTGGAATCTGTGTTCTGGGAGGGAGGGAGTCTGTCTGAACCAGACCGTCCATATTCCCCAACCTCACCCCAGTCAAGTTAAAGACCTTAGTTGCACTTCCTATGGAAAGGCACTATTCCAAAAATAATACAAAGGCCAGAAGTGCCTTGATTGGGACAAATGTCTGCACATGGGTGGTCCCAGAAACACACCCTAGACAGAATTGAGTGCAACTCATTTACATGGAAAGAGTTCCCAGGATGCGCCATGAATTAATGGGGAGTTGAGGGGAGGAAGGAAGGAGCACAAGGCATCATTCACTAAGCAACCGAAGTCCCCCATTTGTTCATTATATTTGTTTTTAATATCATGGATTTAATTGCTAGTTTATTCTATATTGTTTTTAATAATAGTTTTTTTAAATGCTTATTTATTTTTGAGAGAGAAAGAGAGAGAGAGAGAGTAAGAGTGAGAGAGCGGAGTAGGGACAGACAGAGAGAGGGAGAGAGAGAATCCCAAGCAGGCCCCACGTCGCTGATGTGGGGCTCAAACTCATGAACACTGAGATCAGGACCTAACCCGGCGATCATGACCTGAGCCGAAATCGAGAGCTGGATGCTTAACCGACCGAGCCACACAGGCAACCCTAATAATGGTTTTAAGAACCCAGCTATCAGTTCAAGATCCTCTGGTTTCAAATCCTACACTCAGCCACTCCTTAGCTGGGACAGTTTACATGGTTACCTTCATGGACTCAGAAGCCCCCCATTAGGATCATCCAAGTTCTATTTTCTAGTAAGACAAGGTGCATTTTCCCTCTTTTCTATCTTTTTTTGTGGTTTTTTTTTTGTTTGTTTTGTTTTTTGTTTTTCTATGTTTTAACTCTCATTTAAAAGCACATAAATAAAGGGGCACTGGGGTGGCTCAGTCAGTTAAGCACCTGACTCTTGATTTCTGCTCAGGTCATGATCTCACAGTCATGAGTTGGAACCCCACATCAGGTTCTGCGCTGACAACGTGGAGCCTGCTCGGGATTCTCCCTCTCTCTCTGCCCCTCCCCGGCTCGCACTTTCTCTCTGTCTTGCTCAAAAATAAATAATAAATTAAAAACTTAAAAAATAACACACACACATATGGTGTGCCATCTTCCCCATTCATCAGTGCTCGGTCCGGAAGTGGTAAGGTACATTCCCACTGTTGTGCAGTCGACAGCCCTGTCCGTTACAGAAACTGCTCATCTTGCAAAATTGAAACTCTGTACCTGTTCAGTAATTACACCACGTTCCCTCTCTGTCCAGACCCTGGCCACCGCCATTCTACTTTTCGTGTCCGTACATTTGACTACTCTAGATATCTCACTGTTCCTGTATCATAGCTGCTCTTTGTGACCAACTGATCTCACTTTGCATAATGTCCTCAAGGTTTATCCACGTGGCAGCAGGTGTCGGAATTTCCCCCTTTTTTTGTTTTGCTTTGTTTGGTTTTTAGTTTATTTATTTTGAGAGAGAGAGAGAGAGAGAGAGAGAGCGAGCGCACACAAGCTGGGGAGGAGCAGAGAGAGAGAGAACAGAGGACCTCAGGCAGATTCTGCACTGACCGCAGCAAGCCTAATGCAGAGCTTGCCCCCACAAACTGTGTCTCCTCCCTTTTTAAGGCCAAATAACATTCCATCGCGGTGATAGACCACATTCTGTCTGCCCATTCATCTGTCAGTGGACACCTGGTGTGCATCCATGGTTTGGCGACTGCGGATCGTGTTGCTGTGAACACAGGTCTATGGGCCCTCATTTTTCCCCACGGGGAGACAGAGTCTCGACAGTGTGGATTGAATTTACTCGCTGTTTAACTGGGTACGGGTGGCAGGATTTGGGCTCTGATCCAGGCTGCCTGAGTCGAGAGGTCAAGGAACACGATTTTACTGCACACTTCCTGCGGCCAGGCCCTCCGAGAGCCGCTGGAGGCAGAGAAGTGAAAAAGACAGACACCGTCCCTGCCCGGTTTGTGTTTACATTCTGCTGAGGGAGAGACAACAAATTGGCGAACAAAGTTACAGGTTATGATATGTCCTATGAAGAAAAGATGACGAGGTTCTTGGAGAGAGTCATTGGTGAACGGGGGTGTCTCCAAGGGCTCGGCCCTGAGCAGAGGCCCAAAGGATAACAAGGAGCCAGGAAGGAGAGGAGTCTGAGAAGGAACCATTCAGGAAGAAGGGGAGGAAGGGATGGCCCTGAGGTGGACCAGACCCAGCCTGCAGAGGGACACACGTGTGAGCCATGTGGCCCGAGTTCATAGAGCAAGAATAAGAGTGTACCTGAGGATGAAGAGGATTGTGGTGCTAAGGTCCTGCCGAGACTGGACTGTGGATTTTATTCTAGAAGCACCAGGAAACATTTGAAGGGATTTGAGCCTCCGAGTGCGGTAACGTGGTTATCATTACTGCTCTATTATCACTATCCTGATAATAGCCCTCCGATGTCACCCTCCCTGCTTTCTCCTTCCAGTGTCTTCTCCACTGCTCTTCTGGGCAAGCCCGGAGATATATAATTAGCACACATGCGAAGAAAACCTCCAGCCTGCCTCGTGCATTTTCTCTCCCATTCTCGGGAGCTGGCTGCTGACGGATAACTGGGGGCCTCGAATCCTCTTGGATACGCCGAAAACTCGGCCACAGAGCCTGTGGGAAGACTGCCTGATCCAGGAGTCCGGTGACCAGGGAACGAGCCTGCCTGGCTCATTCCCAGGATTTGGGTTTCAGAAGCTGACTGTCTGTCTCGATAAGCTGAGTTCTGCAGCCTCCCTCTACTGATGGGAATGGGGGATTTTTGCCGCTCCCGTCCAATCGAGACTTGTTTTTCTCATTCCTCTGCTGGTTTAGAACTCAGAGAAGAAAGGCGTGGCATTGACTGCCCTCCCCCAACTCTAGGACGACAAGGACACTAGGCATACAATAGTGACTCCAGGACTTCTGGGTCACTTCTATTTTTCAGACAGGTCCAGGGACAACCCCCCCACCAGCCCCGGGTCATGCAACTCATCAGTGACCATTGAGATTCGAGCTCCTAGCTGGCCACTGTACCCCAGGGATTTATGAACCAATGAATTAGCAGAAACGCAGACAGCATCTGGTGTATCAGAGCCCCAGGGGTGCCTGCCCCAACAGCCCACAGCCCGTGAGGGGTTCTCACACGTGGAGCCCTCCTCGCTAAATTCTGAGACTATCCAGCAAGGCAGTGGCACTTCGAGCCTTGCACCCGATGAGCCGGGTGCCTGGTTCTGGAAACACAGCTCCTCCGGGGACTCTAGCCAAGAGCCATAACAGCTTCGGGCATCGCTAGCCCTGTGCCCAATCTGCCATCAATAATTCAAGAAGCCGGAGAAGCTGAGTGTCTGCAAAAACACGGCTCATTCTGCTGCTCCCAGCACTTTCAGCCCTCCTTGGTCTTGGTGGGCAGAGGCTTCCTTGTCGGGTGGGAAGCAGACACGCTAAAGCAGGGCTGGCGTTTTTCTCTCCTGCCAGAAAGAAGTCCAAATACACACCCCCAAGGGTAGATGACATCGGATCACACTGTAACGGCTTCCAAAGGTCAGAAGGTGGAGTCAAATGTCAAGTGGTGGGAGGAGAGACTGCAGGCCTGATGTGAAGTCGGTGCCTCCCCAAGCACCTGCTGTGCTACCAGACCCTGCATTGAGGCAGACCGTGGCCTTAGGAGGAAACCTTCCTTGCCTTCATCTCTTGGCACTGTGTCTCTCTTCTTCCGTCTTCTAACAGAAGAAATAGGAAACAGGTTCCATTTTCTTATTAAGTTAATCTTTGGAGTTTGGTGAAAATGAATGCTCTCACCATTAATAAAAAGGGAACGTCTAAAATGTTGTCTGATAAGTTTTTATTGGAAGA
Organism: Prionailurus bengalensis; assembly: GCF_016509475.1. Classification (NCBI taxonomy): domain Eukaryota; kingdom Metazoa; phylum Chordata; class Mammalia; order Carnivora; family Felidae; genus Prionailurus; species Prionailurus bengalensis. The sequence continues at coordinate 77,008,935 of NC_057353.1, read as the reverse complement.
GTAAAGAGAGGCAAAAGATTAGGGCTGTGCTGATGGCCTAATTTTAGAATAATCAAAATAAACCAATTACATGTACGTGTTTTAAGGCTGGCATCCAACCGTCTTTCCTCAGCATAGCTCGTGGCATGATACTTGACTCCTTATAACCTGCAGTGACCCTGAATTCTGTCAGATAAAGTGCTGAAGTCATGGTTCACAGTGTCTTGAATCTTCTCAGTGTTTTTATTGTATTTCCATCATGTGGAAAAAAATCCCAATAGTTCATTCTTGAACAATCTTTAGAGTATAATATACGAGGTCTTGTAAAAAATCTGACTTCGACGTATCATTTTAGACTCATCTTCCGTGATATCATCCCCACCCCCATATTCTTCCCTACTGCACATGCTCAGAGCAAGAAAAGGGTCTGCAACCAAGTGGTGTCTAGGATCTCACGTGTCTTTACTCACACATCTGGGCTGGAATACCCGGGGCCCCTTAGGCCTCTGTGTCCCTCCCTCCTTCTCTCTCTCTGTTTCTCTGTCTCTCCGTCTCTCTCCATCTTTCGTCTCTCTACAGGATGGCTAAGCTATTTGGCCATGTGGCCTTCCCTAATCTGGCCTCAGGAGTCACCCGGTGTCACTCCTTCCACAGGCTCTTAGCCCAGGAAATCCCAAAGCCTGTTCAAGAAGCGGGACACATTAGTTGCCTCTTGATGGAAGGTATAATGGGGAATGTGTGAGCGTGTTCTACCCATTTACTGAATACTTTCTATGTCCAGATGCTACCCCTGTGACGGTCCTGTTGGATCCTCCTAGAAGCCTCATTGCAAAGATTGGTTGCCCATTTTATGGAGGAAAATTGAGGTACAGAGCAGTTAGATAATTTCACAGAGTTAGGAAATGATAAACCCAGGACTCAAAGCCAGGTACATCTCCAGATTCCTGAGTGCACCCCTCCCACCTGACTATGCTTAGCCCATGGGGGGTTCTCAAGCCATATCTGACCAATGAGTGAATGGACGGGTGAATAGACATTGGATTTCAAATCCTGTAGACATTCTATACTGCATAACACAACTTAAACATCACAAACTTCTCTCCTGTTTTTATACTTCTAAATCTTGACCTGGATCATTGATTGATTCATTCATTCATTCATTCATTCATTCACAAAGGTATATCTCCAGCATGAACCTGTCTTAGACTTACTCTCCAGACACTTTTCCAGGAAAAGCAACGGACAAGCCCAGTGGTCCCTGTCATCATACAATGTACATTGTAGAAAGAATAGCACTGAAAGAGATAATGACCTCATGGATTATGAATCACGGTTGTGATAAACATAACAAAGGGCAATCTCGGGGTCCTGATCTAGAATTGTTCTCTCCAAATAATGATGCTGTTGCCAGGAGTTTCACTACTGCTTAGATTAACAAGATGGGGCCCCCAGCTGACCCGATTGGACCATCTTTCCTAGTGATGCCAGATTCCGGTCCGCTGGGGTTGACCAGATCCCTTGGGCATAAAGGTCTGCAATGCTGCCAGTGGGTATCTGTTCTGTGGTCATTTTATTATCAGATGGGGATTAGAGTGTGGTGGTCGATCAATCTAATTGAACGTTGGTTAAAGCACAAGTGTTCCACTTGACATTGGTGTCATTTGGGTAGGATAATTCTTTGTGGTGGAGACTGTCCTGTGTGTTGAAGGAAGTCCAGAATATTCTAGGCCTCTACATACTATATGCCAGTACCACCACCTTCCAGTTGTGACAATCAGAAATGCCCCCAGGCATTGGCAAATGTCCCCTGGAGGACTAAAGTGTTACCAGTTGAGAACTACATGGTTAAAGACAAACAGACACGGATGCAAACCCAAGGACCACAGCTTCCTAGTTGTGAGGCCGTGGAGAAGTCATTTCATCTCCCAAAGGCTCTGCGACAGTATCTATAAAGCTGGCTTCTGCATAAAGGAGGTCCTCACAAAGTTTTGCTAAGAACTGTCATAATTTTTGCTAACATTTATTAAGTGTTTATCACACTCTAGGCATGGTTGAAGTGTGTGTATTTGTTTGTTTGTTTGTTTGTTTGCTTATTTAAATTAAAGGTAGTTAGCATACAGTGTAGTCTTGGCTTCAGGAGTAGAATGTAGTGATTCACTATTTACATATGACACCCAGGGCTCATCCCAGCAAGTGCCCTCCTCAATGCCCATCACCCATTTAGCCCATCCCCCCACCCACTTCCCCTTCAGTAACCCTCAGTTTATTCTCTGTATTTAAGAGTCTCTTATGGTTTGCCTGTCTCTCTGTTTTTATCTTACTTTTCTTTCCCTTCCCCTACATTCTTCCATTGTGTTCTTTAATTCCATATGAGTTCAATCATATGATATCTGTCTTTCTCTGACTTATTTCACTTAGCAGAATACCCTCCAGTTCCATCCACATTGTTGCATAGCAAGATTTCATTCTTTTTCATCGCCAAGTAGTATTCCATTGTGTGTGTGTGTGTGTGTGTGTGTGTGTGTGTGTTTGTACACATATACCACATCTTTATCCATTTGGTCAGTCAGTGGACGATTGGGCTCTTTCCACAATTTGGCTATTGTTAATAATGCTGCTATAAACATTGGGGCACATTAAATTTTGCATATTAATTCACTGAACCCCACTGAAATGTCATGAGGAGTGTATAATGATTTATCTCCATTTTTGAGATGAGGAAACCAAGAGAGTTTAACCCTATGGTCTGTGATCTACGAAGTGTCCTGTGACACTCTACTTTGGTCACAATGTGCACCATTGCTACTTGTCCCAAATGGCCACTGCTTGCCTTACAGAAAAATCCACAAGAGTTGCAGAATAGATTTTTGGGACATAAAGTAAAGTAACACTTTAAGAGTAAAGCTAACAATTACAGAATATGCTCTCTGTTCTTGGCACTATGTTAAGTGTTGGAAGTCCAGATATGAACAAGGGCCAAGCCTTGCTCTCAAGCTTCCCCAAGTTCCCAGTGATCTCACTCTTCGGGAGGCCCAAGCTCTCTCCACTGCACTGCAGAGGTCCTGGAGGCCATGGACGCCAACAGGATCCTTCGTCCTGAAGGCGATCGGTCAGAAGGAGTCAAAGAATATGCCCAGTCACCCCACGACATGATGTCTGTCCGCTGTCTCGAGAGAGGGTTGGGGGAAACAGAGCCCAGAGGCAGGGAGATCCTCTAAAGGAACTGTTCTGTTGTCCCAGGGCAGAAGACAATCCTCAGCTGGAACACTGCCCGTGGGAATACCAAGCAGAGGCTCTCACAACTTGTGTGATTTGGAAAGGTAAACATTTCTGAGTCTCGGTTTCCTCATCCACAAAATCATGATAATGGTACCAATTACCCAGGTGCCATCAAGATTAAACAGTATCAAACCAGATAAATCACACAACACAGGACAATGGTGAATTCCTCAATAAATACACCTACTATGGTAACTACTGTAAACAATGAGCACAGAGTAGGTCTGGGAAACTCGTAGCTTTTTCTTGCCCAGTGCTCTTTGCTAGCACTGCCAACATCTTTCTTTCTGCCCTGAGGATAATGTTATTGCAAACATTGACCTAATAAAAATGCACAGAAACCTCTCTTTATACACTGAAGCGATGCAAAACAAAACAAAATCCAAAAAGAGAAAGCAATTCTCTTTCATGTTTTGCAAGTTCCACTGGGATTTCCTTCCCAAACGAAGATATTCTATTTCTATTCCGGGAAATAAAGATATTGAAAATAAGAAAGTTCCCCTTAAGATTCACTATTCAGGAGCTCAGCAGTTTTGCCTTTTTATTTTCTCATTTTCCCATATATCATCTGACTTGTATTCACTCTCCTGTGTTCTACTGCCAAGAACATGTTGAATACATTTAGGAGGGAAAAAAACAGCCACTCAAACCAAAACATCCAAACCTAATACACATTGTTCCTTCAATTAACTCATTTGGCACATAATCATTGTCTACCTACTACGTGCTGGGCATGTTCTAGGCACTGAGCAAACATGGGTTTCTTTTTTACAGTCTGTGAGTAGGGCATAGGGTGCCTGGGTGGCTCAGTGGGTTAAACGTTCGACTTCGGTTCAGGTCATGATCTCATGGCTCATGGGTTCAAGCCCCGAGTCGGGCTCTGCTGACACCTTGGAGCCTGGCACCTGCTTTGGATTCTGTGTCTCCTTCTCTTTCATGATCTATCTCTCTCTGTCTCTCAAAAATAAAATAAACAATACAAAAAATTTAAGTCTGTGAGTAGGGGAGAAATACAAGCAAACAAGTAATACCATTTCAGTTTATACTTTAAGTTATTCATAAAACAAAGTGACCAACGGCAGGGACCAATGGGAAGTGGGTGCTTCCTAAGATAGGGGGAAGTCAGGAAAGCTCCTCTACGGAAGTGGCACTTGAGTTTAAACTTGATACCAAAAGGCAAGTGGGAGGGAGCTCCGGAAGGGGCAGTTCAGGCAGAGAGAAAACAAGCGACACCCTCGGTGTGAGAACCTCTTGGAGGTCTCTGAACAAGGGCAATCCATCAGATTGAGCAAGAATGAGCAACAGCACCAAGGTAGGGGGTGTCCCTGAAGAAGGGGCGGAGGACAGGTCACATAGCACCTCCTAAGCTGTGGTAAGAATGTCAGTTTTATCCTAAGAGAGATTGTTGGATAATTTAAGAAGAATCGTAACAGATGTTAAGGGAGCGGAGTTACATTCGAAATGGTCGTGCTGGCTGATGCACGGAGAAAAGGATCAACTCTGACGGGACAAGTCAGTGATCTGAGTCCGGTGATGGCGGCCAGGCTGGGGTGGCCGTCGAGAAGCTGGTGAGATGTGCCTGCCCTGGGGATAATGGATGGAGTGTTGGGGGCTCGCTGCTGGACTGGATGTGAGTTATGAGTGAAAAAGAAGGTAAAAGGCGACTTCAAAACGGGATGGATGGAGGTACCATTTCCTGGAATGAAGGATATTTGAGAGAGGGCAGACTTCAAGGTGCAAGAGTGCACCTGTTTTGAACAGACGGAGTGAGAGAGAAACCTGCGGGACACCCCGCAGAGACGGTGGCTTCGCTGGGCGTGTTCACACGTGGCCCAGAGGAGCTGCTGAAGGTCCAACATCTGTAAATTGACTGACTCCACGGACGCTTACTGACTCTAAGCACTCACGCGTACCTGCTACAGCCTTCGAGGTGTTTACAGTGAAGAAAAGACACAGACATTTATAAAGGATGAATGTAATAGAGTGAGTTTTTAAAAGGAAGTAAAAGTGTATGAGCCAAGGAGGAAACAGCAGGGGGTGAGAGAGAAAGGGGCATGTCACAGGCTCTGAGAGGGGACAGAAGCTGAGTTTGGTGTGACAAAATGCCCTGGAGTTCACCAGTTGGGAAAGAAGAGGCAGATGAATGAGAACATCCAACAGGCATGAAGGTGTGGGTTATGGAAGATGGCAAGTCCGGAATCTGCAGGGTCAGCTGGGAATCTGGAGACCCGGGACAGCCCGCTGTGCCGAGGAAGTCTGAAAACAGTTCTGGAGGATTCTCTATTTCTTAAAGAGGCCAATCTCTCTGTTCTAGTCAGACTTTCAGCTGAATTGAAAGCAGTCTGCTTTACTCAAAGTTCACCCACTTAAACGTTAATCTCATCCCCACTCTCCAGCTTGACACATAAAATCAACCATCACAAAGCCTGGCACACTATTGGAGAAGAGACCAAAAAGTATTCAAAACCCAATTTTATCATACGAGTTAAACGATAACAATACTGACCATTCACTGTATGAGTAATACTTCAGGAATCATTTTGTCTCATTCAGTCTTCACATCAACCCATTGAGAGGTGCCAAGGTTATCATTCGACAGAGAAACCAAGTGACTCCAAAAGACTGAGTACACTTTCCAAGGACACGTGAGTCCCAGCTGATCTCCAAAGCCATGCTCTTTAACAAAACTGTTCTCTGACCACTTTGAGTCTACTGTTTCCCTGTCTACAGGAATGAGGCCTACTAACAGCCTGCCGAGATTAAATGGCATAAAATCACTAGCAAGGTGGCTGAAACTTAATGGGTGGCAAACAATTTCCAGTGCCCTTCCTGTCAAATAGTCAGAGGGTTTGTTCTGTTCATTCATTCATTTACCCGTACATTTAACCAACATGTGTTCGTTTCCAGCGTGGTTAGTACCATTGGTGGCCTCTACAAAGACAGACGATTTGATTCCCATCCTTCATCAGTCGTGGTTTGGGCATTGATGATACTTTGCACTTGTCGTCAAATAAAATCCAACTCGCTACGTGGTGTTCTAGGCCTTTCAGTCTTGAGCTCCTGCGGCTGCTTCCCTGGTCCCACGTTCTGTGTGGTGATATGACACCCTCGTCACCCACATGTGGCCAAGTGCCCAGCAGCCAAATATGCTTGTGACCATTACACAGGCATCTCAGTCCTAGGCCGTCTCTTATTTTCCCCATTATCTTTGCTGTTATCTCTTCTGAGAATTATGGCAAGCACCACTACCGTTATAATAGTCTCTATTACTTTTATTACTATGGGAATTACCACTACCGTTATAATAGTATTATGAATTCTTGTGAATATTCATTGACTCTTCGGTGAATTATTCATTCATTTAAAAAATATTTATTAAACTTCTTTTACTGTGAGTAATCTGGGGAGCTAAGGGAGTGCTTTGAGGAAAGGGTGATGTGTTCTAATGTCTATTTCAAAAATAGGATTCTGATTATTGTCTTGAGAGGAGGATATTCACCCTTTATAAATGTCTGGGTCTTTTCTTCACTGTAAACACCTCGAAGGCTGCGGCAGGTATGCGTGAGTGCTTAGTGTTAGCAAGGGTTCACACAGTCAGTGAGTTCTAGAACTTCAGCATCTCCTCTGAGCCACGTGTGAACACGACCAGCAAAGCCACCGTCTCTGCGGGATGTTCAGTTGAGAGACTATTGTGATGATCCAAACGAGACTTGAACCATTGTAGCCCTGGTGGAGGTGGTGAGAAGTGTCCTAATTGCCTCAATTATGGAGGGAGAGGAGGTGGCAGGGTCGGCTGGAAGACCAGATGCCAGTTACAAGACAGAGAGGAGGTCCCAGGATGACTCAAGGATTTGGTTCTGAGCTACCAGAAGGCTGGAGTCACCACTCACTGAGCTGGGAAGGCTGTATGAAGAGCAGGCTGGAGAGGCGATGCTTGAAATGTCTCTTATTTGTTCGTGTGGAGATCATCAGTTAAATTACTTGCATAGCAGTGGAAATAAAAAGTACCAGACATCGGAGTGAGAGCTGGGAAAATAAATCCCAAAGACTTTCTTTGTCTCGCCTTCCAGTGCCTCACAGTCGACAGGACTTATTCGAGCTGTTCTAACACCTATGGTGAAGAGGTGTGCCCAGGTGAGAAGCCCAGGGGCACAAAAAGTGAGCACCTGCTCTGGGCAGAATTCTGAGAGGGGAGAGGCTTCAAAGAGCCCCCAAATTCATTTGGAGGCCCTCGTAGCCAATAAAATAGGGATACTATAGTAGACTAATTAATCAAAAGAACCAATTGAAGAGAGGATCATAAAAATGGTGCATACACACTTTCAACACTTTATATGAACTTAAAACATAAAAAGCTGCCTTCATTTGCCAAGACCGAGATGTACACTCGGGGTCTTGATTTGAAAACAGGCCCCCAGTTGATTACACTTCTCTTGGTCCTTTTTGCCCTGATCACACTCATTAATGTATGGTCTTTGGTTTCCAGGATGAATTTTTTGAAAGTAGAGTAAAAATGTAAAGATATTTGGAAAGTCATATGAATACAGACTTCGGGATTTTTTAATTTTGTAGCCAGTTTTTTACCGATTTAACCATATATTTTTTTAACGACTCACCTTCATCATATCTTCCCAAAGCATTTGTTATTGTCACGGAAACAACGCTTTTGTCTTTGCGCTCACATTGCATTATTTACACAGTCATTAACTCAATGTATAAAGACAATAACAAGCACGCCTGACACAAATATAAGTGCTTTTTTTGGAACGAGAAGCTCTCCCTTTGGGGGCAGAATTATGCAGGTACATTGAGAGCAGCTTACCAGTTCTGTGCCATCAAGCATGCTTTAGACATCGTCAGTACATTTTTTAAATATTTTTTTATTATTTTAGAGAAAGAGAGAGAGAAAGAGAAGGGGAGAGGGGCAGAGGGAGAGAGACTGAGAATCGTTAAGGAGGCTCCACACTCAACACGGAGCCCAACGCACAGCTTAATTCCATGATCCTGGAATCATGACCTGAGCTGAAATCAAGAGTCAGACGTCCAACGGAGGGAGCCACCCTCCTGCCCCCATCTGTACATTTTATTAAGAATAGCTAGGTGCAGGGCCCCTGGGTGGCTCAGTCAGTTGAGCATTCGAGTCTTGATTTCAGCTCAGGTCATGATCTTGCCATTTGTGAGTTCAAGCCCGGCATCAGGCTCCATGCTGACAGCATGGAGCCTGCTTGAGATTCTCTCTCCTCCCTCTCTGCCCCTCCTGCTCATGCTCTCTCTTTCTCTGTGTCTCTCAAAATAAAAAATAAATAAATAAAAATGAGAATAGCTAGGTGCAATTTAACCGGCACCTAGTAAAATTCATTTAAATTAGGTAAAACTCATTTCAGACACTCTTGGGGAAGAAAGGCTTTCTAAGCAACTTCTTCCATCTGTATTTCTAACACCACTTTGGCTGCAGACACGGTAATTAATTTTAAATGAATACGGATGGTCCCCAATTTACAAGGGTTCAACTTCAATTTTTTTTACCAAACAGTGGTGGAAAAGCGATGCACATTCAGTAGAAACCATACTTGGAATTTTGAATGGGGGTCTCTTCCAGGGCAAGCAGCTGTAGGCACGATCCTCTCCTGGTGCTGGGAGGCAGTAGTGGCCACAGCTCCCATCAGCCAGAGATCATGAGAATCAACAACCAACCCACTGACAACCGTCCTGCACCCTCACAGACATTCTGTTTGTCACTTGCAGCCCTTGTTTTCAATACATTACAAGACACCGTCAATACTTTAACATAAAACAGGCTTTGTGTTAGCTGATTTTGCCCAAGTGTGGGCTCATGTCGGTGTTCTGAGCACGTTTAAGGCAGGTGTGGCTAAGCTGTAAGGTTCGACGGGTTGGGAGCATTACATGCATTTTCATCTTAATGATATTTTCAACTTATGAGGGATTTATTGGGATGTAACCTCATCATAAGTTGAGGAAGGTCTGGGTATGATTTGGAACACATCTGCTATAAATTATGTGATTTTCCTCTTTGGCTTCAAGGTAATATGAAGAGTAAACATTTCTTGATTATCCTTGACCACTTTCTATGCATTAACCCACGCTGAACTCAGAGAACCCCACAAGATGGGCACTATTACCATGTTCATTTGACAGATGGCATGGGGGAGGGGGCACAGGGAGGTGAAGTCTAAATTCCATAGTGGCATCAAAGGTCCTATTTCTTGTCTCCTGTCTTCTTTCTTTGCCTGCATAGGCACAACACTAGACCAGCAGAGGGAATATTTTTTTTTCTGTAAAAGGCCAGAGAGTAAACATTTTCAAATTTATGGACCATGTATTTCTATCACAGCTACTCAACCCTACTACTGTAGCCTGAAAACAACCACAGATAATACATAAACAACGAATGTGGCTCTTTTCCAATAAAACTTTATTTAATAAATAGCTGATGAGCTAAATCGAAATCATGCACCGTAGTATGCAAGCCCTTGCCCTAGAAAGAGAGAATTATTCACCGTTTATCCAGCAAACCACATAAGCCTCGGTCAGATCATTCCCTACCTTGCCTTATGCAGTTCACTCCTTCTTTCACTCAATACCTTGTTTTATTGATTATTACTGTTTTGTATTAGTTAAGGTAAATCCTAAAATTAGGTGGCTACCGAAGAATAATCTTATTTCTTGTTCATATAAAGTCCAAAATGGTTACTCTGGTTAGGGGTGAATCTTTTTGGAGTGGTAATTTAGGGAATCCAGCTTCTTTCCACCTGTTCCCTATCATCTCCAATAAGTGGATTCCGAGATGATTCCGGAAACACAGCAAGCACAGAAGACTGTTCGTAGGAAGGCTGGAGGGGTAAGGAAGAATCACAGCTGCATAAAGGAAACACCATCTAATAAGCATCTTGAAAACCAGGTAAGATTTTAAGGCATGATGTGGGTAGAGGACAACAGCTAGGAGCAGAGCATGAGCCAACTTACATATTTGCACAGGAGCAGAATGTTCTGGCTGGAGTATAGAGGACACACGATGAGTAGTAGCAAATCAGGACACCTCATGAGAGGGAATACCTAGTGGGTAAGAGTCAGAGTACAGGTAGTATTTTAAACACTCAACAGTGGATATACATGAAAGAAGTTTGAACATTGGTTCGAGGTTCTCTGCACCTGTTAAGTACAACATCTGTTTGGTTTTAAGCGGGAGGCTGTTTAAAAGGTGGACAGGAAAGGGGGTCAGGGGAAGCAGAGGCACAGTAAGAGGTCATACCTGTAACGGAGTTCACAATGCAGTTACCTGAATAAAACCCAGACAGGGGTGTGATGTGAGTGAGGGGACAGAGCGTTGGACTTGAAGGCAAAAACTTGAACTCAAAGGTTGGCTCTGGGAATCAGCAGTTGTTACCTTAAGTAAATCACTTCTCATCTCTGGGACCCAGAGTCAGAGTACAAGAAAACAGAAGCATCGTCTTCCAGCACTAACATTCAGGGGCTTAACGAAAATGAAAAATACACAAGGACCCATTGAAATCTCTACCACTGGTAATCCAGACGCAGGATCTAATTACAAAGATTCAAGAAGGGACTGAAGGCTGTAAATGAGAAGCCTCTGCACATTATCACCTCCACCACGTGGCCTGTGAAAGAGGGAGTTGCCTCAGAGCAACAATGAATGTGCTCCTTTAAGAACACCTGAGGGGCCCCTTATTTCCACTGATAATAATGTCCATTAATTTATTCAACTTGCTTGCACTGGTTTTTTTTTCCTATTGTCTGGAATCCATCAAATATTCTGCCCTCTCACAAGAACTGCTGATGGCCGTTGATCGATTACTTTGTTTACAGAGACTTGCAATGTTCCAGCTTTAAAATAAAATTAAAATGGGGAAAAAAAATCTAAAGCAACCCTACAGCAATGGGGAAATTAATCGTTGGTTTCCAAAGCATACCAGAGGCTGAGATTAAAAACATTAGCCCTCCTCGCCTCCCTCCACAGGATCACAGCACATAGGGGCCTCCATTCTCCACCAGAAAATTGTTCCAAGGTTTCAAGTGAAAGCTAAGTAAACCCTTTTCCTCCTGGCTGCTCTCGGAGACATTCCCCGCAGCATTCTGTCTCGACACTGATGAGTAGCTGCTGATGTGCTTACACAAAATGGAGCGGTCGGGCAGCCATTTTGATAAATGATACTTTCCTTTCAGCAAAGGATGGACATGGAAGTGTTGTCATTTCTAAGTGCATCTAAATTGCCCAGCACAATTAAGGCATCATCTAAGCTCTAGGAATGTTTTGTCTGGTTCGGAAACAGAGAGCCACTTAAATCATAGGTTTTGGCCAGACACATAATGAAAGCGTGAGGATTTTTCTTAGCGAGTGCCTCTCAAACTCTGGCCCAGCCTGGAATGCCTACATCTCTCTATGTCTCTACGCATCCCGCGTATATCTCCTGAGTCATTTCATCCAGGAGAAAAATCCTAAGTGTGGCTTATAGTTAGAAAAGTACCGGGACAAAAGCACCACTCCGGTTTCCTGAGATTGGAAATTTCACCAACTACTTTAGTGGCCTGATGTCTGGGGAAAAAAAAAATGGGACTTTGATTCTTGCTAAGAAATATGGCACCAGCAACATGTGCGGTACAGAGCAGGGAGCCAGGAAATGGAAGGAAAAGAGGAAAAGTCAGGGGTTTTTGACTGGTGGAAGCAAAGTAGGTTTGTGCTAACATAGAAGAGGAGAAAGTTCTAACATAAACAGGAGCTGGAGGGTGGGGGAAATGGAGACATGTTGGTCAAAGGCTGCAGACTTGTAGCTAGAAGACCAGTAAGTTCTGAAGGTCTAATGTTCAGCATGTAACTGTAGTTAACAATGCTGTTATATACTTCAAAGGTGCTAAGAGAGTAGATCGTAAATGTCTTCACCACTGTGTGTGCGTGTGTGTGTGTGTGTGTGTGTGTGCATATATATATATATATATACAAATTTTGAAGGGATGGATGTGCTCACTAAGCTTCTTGTGGTGATAATTTCACAACATATACATGGATGAAATCATCATGTTGTACACTTTAAGGTTATGCAATGTTCTATGTCGATTATATACCAATAAAACCCAGGGGAGGAAAAAGCAGAAAAAAGAAAGAAAGAAAGAAAGAAAGAAAGAAAGAAAGAAAGAAAGAAAGAAAAAGGAGGGAGGGAGGGGGAGGGGAAGGAAGGAAAGAAGGAAGGAAGGAAGGAAAGAAGGAAGGAAGGGGGCGGAAGGGAGAGAGAGGAGAGACAGGTCCAGGAGAAAGAGATACATTTGGATGCAATCTAGCAGTCTCACTTTTTATCCTAGGACCAGCAAGCTCAGTACATGACATGTGATCAATACCAAAAAAAAAACAAACAAACAAACAAAAAAAACAGGATCAGGCTCTCCTCATTCCTGGTCTCTTTACTGGCTTTTCTGGCCCTGACCCTCAAGTTTTCATCTTCCATCATGATCTGGGTGTGTCTTGGAACCCAGTCCATGGAACTAATTTTCTAGCTTTGAAATCATTTCCTCCTTTATAACCGTATGTCACATTCACTCTTTGTATTTCAACCATGGTCTCTGCAGATTAATAGCTTGTCCAGCCCACCACCTAGTGAAGACTCTCTCCTGGATACAGGGCTTTATGGTCAGGATTTCCAGCTAATCTATTACATCCCTCTAAGCAAGTCTCAAAAGACGTCCAAGAGGACATGGCAGAAATTGGACCAACGTGGGATGCTCTCCAGACCCAAGGAATATGCAGCAGGAGGAATTTGTTTCAAGATGAAAAACTAAATCCACACTCTACTCGATGGTAAATGTGGGCCCTGCTGTCCTGGACGACAATGTCAATAAACTGTCATGACCAAGAAAATGTCACAAAAACTTAAAAGGGCTAATTCTGACAGTTGCTTGCTGGCTTTCAATCTTCCAATTCAAGCAGAACTAACTCAGGAATGAAGCCTGGCCTTCTGCCTTTCACTGGGCACTGGCCTCTGATTCTCGATCTGGTTCTTTTAGGATAGAAAGGATCCTTCAGGTCGTGGTAAGAGCAAGACCTTTGGAATCGCCCAGGGCATGGGTCCATGACTCAGAGTGGATACTCATCCGGTGTGGGGCTCTGAGCAAGTTATTTAAGTAATTTGCATCACAATTCCCTCATCTCTGAAATAGAGGAAAAGAAATACTTCGCTTGACAGTAGTGATAATTTACAAAGTCCCAATGCCTACCACATTACTCTTCAAGGCCCATTCATTCCCTGTCACCATGATGTTAAAGAGGAAGTCGGCTCAAGAATTAACATTTTATGAATTAGGAAAGTTTAGCGTAATTATGAGAATTTGCCAGAGTCCAAACAGGTAGCTTGTACCAGAGTCTGACTAGAACTCAGTATATCTAATATTAATGTTAATTTTAATATTAATAATTATAATAGCAGATATAAATTGAGTGCTGCATTTTACACTTAATCATATAGTTTAATTAATTTTGAATAAGTAATCCATTAAGTTCGTTCTAAATAGAAAGGATAAAAAAAGTACTACAGTGAAAAATTTCCCTCCCTCCCTGTCTCCCTTTCCTGAAAAAGTAACCCCTATTAATATAGTTTCTAATGTGTCTTTCCAGAGTTTCTCTATGCATAAGAAAGCAAGTGAAAGTATATATTCTTTTTGTTGTGGTGGTTCACTTTTATGTAAAAGATACCATGCTGTACAACTTGCTTTCTTGAATGAACTATTTTGTAGAGAGATTTTCACGTGGACATTTTGCTCACTCGATTCTATAGCAACTTAGCGATTAGTTTACATGAACGTCTCATAAGTATTTTCACAAGTGCCCTATTAGTGAGTGTTTACAGAGTTTCCTCTCTTGTGTTACCACGAACAGTGCTGTAGCGAATAATCATGTACAAATCATCTTACGTATGCGCAAGTAACACAATCACGATAAGCTCCCAGAAGCAGAATTTATGGAACAAAAAAGCATATGAATTTATAATTTTGACAGACACGGCCCTTCATACGGGTTTCTACGGCTTCTACAAGTAGCATGTGAAAGGGTCTGTTTCCCCAGTTTTTTGCCCGAGACTCCAATATCTACTTTTCCGACCGTTGACAATAGGTGGGTATAACAACTCAGTCCAGTTTTCACTTCCCTGTGCCTTGTTGTGAGTGATACTGGGGCATCTTTTCATAGGTTTAAGAACCTTCTCTTTTTTGAGCAAGATGACTTTCCATTCATCTCTTCTGTGTATTAACAAGTCTTCGCCTTGCTCTATACTTACTCTATAGAATGCCTTGAAGGTTTTCCTTTTCATTTCTAATTAAACACTTCTTTTAACAATGCAAAGGATTTTACTTTTCGTCAATGAGGTTTTCTGGCTTTTGAATTAGGGTTAGAAACTTCTTCCACACGCCAGGGTGATCTAGTACTCCTTCTGCCCTAGACCTTTGGTGTTTGCTCTTTCCTCTGCCCCCGATCACCTCACGGCTCAGGACCACACCTCCTTCAGGTGTTGACTCAAATACCACCTTCTCCAAGACGCCCCTGAGTCCTACTTGGAAGTTCGACCTCCCTCCCCCACGCAGTCCCTGCCTTCTTATTCTGTTCTTTATCTCCGTAGCAATGGTTCATCTCCTTGATTTGCATTTTAATTTATTAATTTATTTTATTCATTCATTTGCTGTTCATGTTCTGCCTTCTCCGCTATGTTGACCCAAAAAGGAGCAGGGGGGTTGCTTCTTGTGATCGATACTACACCCCTCCATTTCTTCTAAATCCTGGTATACGATAGACACTCACTAAATACTTACGGAATGAAAAAATACTTTTTTCCACTATGTTCATGGTTTCATTTTTCAGTTTAAATCTTTAATCTCTCTTAATTGCATCCCGGCTGATGGCAGGAGTTTCAGATCCAACTTTGTAATTTTACACGATTAACTAACCATCCCCACACTATGTGCTGAATCACCACATTTTCCCAGCTACTTTAAAAGGACTCCTGGGAATATGCTTCTGTAGATTTTGGTATTTATCTTTATACGCATGCGATTTACTTTTATTCAATCCTTTCAACGATGACCTCCGTACGTATTATTATTTTGATGTGAGAGATGGGGAGATTAATATCCCTTGGGGACAATTCACTCATATGACAGGAAGGAACAGAATCACAACTAGATATGCATGCCAGGGAGTAGGATAATATCAACCCAGGTACACATGCTACATTCATGTTACACCCCACGGAAGCCTCCGATGATAATACGTAGACAGGACATGACAACGTATGCTGGTCTTTATGAAAGCAAACTGTGAGCTGCTTCTGATGACAAATTTTCATGAATATGGTGTCGTAGGATATAACTGATTTGGATGCCAGAGGCACCCAGAAGGTAATATGGTTGCTCCCTTAACACAACTAGAAAACCCATGCTCTACTCCCTGGGGGTCAGGAAAATTCATCTCAGAATCAAACATGCTCTAGGAAGAACTAACAACAACAACAACAAAAAAACAAGCTCTCAGGGAGCCTGGGAGTCGGGTAAGCATCCATCTTCTGCTCTGGTCATGATCTCGCAGTTCGTGAGTTCAAGCCGTGCGTCAGGCTCTGAGCTGATGGCTCAGAGCCTGGAGCCTGCTTCCAATTCTGCATTTCCTTCTCTTTCTACCCCTAACCCACTTGCACTGTGTCTCTCTCAAAAATAAATAAACATTAAAAAAAAAAACTCTCAAAGATAAAACAATAAATTCAAATGTTCATGGTCAAAGGATTTGTAATTTTTACACTTTCTGTGTATTGAATATATTAGATATTATATATGTAGTTCTTCATTTATAATTTATGAAGAAAAATATGTTAGCAGGAACTCCACAGGCTTTAAGTTTTTTCCCAGGGAGAGGGATACCTTCGTAAGGCTTTTCCCATAACATACAGATTTCTGGGCTGAGCAGCTCACAGTTATAATAGTAATTATATTCATTAAGTAACAGCAATGGAGGTGGTGGGATTTATGTGGAATAAAATATTGTCATTTGTCCAAAAAGCACTAATATGATCATTTCCCTGAACATGTAAGAAAATCAAGACTTGGATAAGGTAAAGAACATGCCTCAGGTCTCTTGACTAGAGATGATGGGTCTAAGACTGAACACAACTGTCACATCAGATGTATAATTTTCCCACCACACCTTGCTGCTTTCAGCCATGTGGCTGCCTCGGTTTTGGTGTGGCTATTGAGCAAAGAAGGACCCACTGAAAGATTTGAAATGTTATTGTAGTACCTGTTGGTATACTTCCCATTTTCTTACTCACTTTGTCTCACTTCAGTGAGGGCATTGAAGGGAAGAGCCAGTCTCCTTTGCTTGGGTCCTTCAACCCAGTCCAGCCCAACACTGTTCCCCACAGCAGCTGGCACCGAAGGCAAGTGGTAAAGAACAGTGGTTTCCACCATCTATGTCTACCTTCTGGCTCCTGACCTCATGTCGTCCAAACTTGACTCAGTGCTGGCTCCAGGTTTGGTCCTATTTATGGACCAAGACGTGGGCCATGGAGTTTCAACATGATTTTCCCATGATAAAAGATTTCCCTTGATTCAAATGTGAACCCTACTCTCTGGCTTTGACTTATCTAATCTCACCAACTCTAGGTATGTGGGGGGAAGCCTCGGGTAGGAAATACTCTAGATCCAGATATAAGGCCAGGTCCCCTATGAACAATCTGAAGGATGAAAACAGTCAGGCAGGTGGGTCTAGGACATGTTCACCCCACTGCCTTTCTGGTTCTGCTCTCATTCTTCTCTAGTCTCTTCTTAACACAGGCAGATATTGTTCTCCTCCGTCTACTGGCCCCCGTTTCATTCAGAGTTAAGAACTCCACAAGATTTTTTCAGGTCCTACAGAACCTGTGTAACCTTCCCCAGCTCTCTGGCTGCATCTCATACTTTCCCCCTCATTTTTTCAGCTACATCATTTCTCAAACTCTTCAAGTACGCTTGTCCCTTAGGGTCTCAGCACTTGCTGTCTCTTCCTCTTTCAAATGTTACCTTCTCAGTGAGGTTGTCCAAAAATACATTACTTATAATTACAACTCTCTCAACCCTCTCATATCCCATCTTCCTCCATGCATTCACTTTTTCTTAACATTTCCACATCTAAACACACACACACACACACACACAATTTTAATTACTGTACATCTCCCCACATCAGATTATAAATTCCATGAAGACAGATATTTGGTGCGCTTTGTTCACTGCTGTATTTCCAGCACCTCAAATGATGTCTGGTGTTTATTAGGTTCTTAATAAATAATTGTTGAGGGGCGCCTGGGTGCCTCAGTCGGTTAAGCGTCCGACTTCGGCTCAGGTCATGATCTCACGGTCTGTGAGTTCGAGCCCTGCATCGGGCTCTGTGGTGATATCTCAGAGCCGGGAGCCTGCTTTGGATTCTGTGTCTCCCTCTCTCTCTGCCCCTCCCCTGGTCATGCTCTGTCTCTCTCTGTCTCAAAAATAAATAAAACATTAAAAAAATTTTTTAAATAAATAAATAAATAAATAAATAAATAATTGTTGAGAATGAATGAACAAAATGACAGCCAGTACCAATGAATGCCATCTAAGTATTAAAGAATATTCTGGTAGATCCTGTAGGTAGGGCAGATAGGGAACCAATTATGAGGTCTGGGTGGTCAGATTTTGAGTTGTAAATGCTATTTTATATTTGTAAATGTTGTCTTATAGTGAGCTTTTAGAGAAGATTTCTCCTTCCATTTCTTTGTGAGAAGAAAACACCAACATCCCCTTACCTTAAGGAAATAGCTCTTGCCTCGGACAAAAGGTCCCCAAAAATGAGGACCACTGACACTGAGATTCCCAGAAGTGTAGATTGTGTATGCAGAGTGGTATTGCTTTGTTTCATGGCAGAGCATTGCTCCAGACCCCGTGAGTGTATGTGACATCTCGGGTGCCCATTCAACATTTTAAACCATTAAATTTCAAAATACATCTGGCTACAAGGAGTTCAGGTAAGTGGTTTTAAATCTGTTTTTTCACAACCAGATGCAGTAACCTTGCAAATAAAAAGATTATGAAGTCCAGAATTCAGCATCATTGGTGCTATAGTACATAAATTTCTTAGTTCTAAAATAAATGTGTCAATGGTTGATGTATGATTTTCCATATTACTGCATAGGAATCACTGACTGTGGTCCTGTCCCTGAAGATCAACCTGAGAATGTCTAAATCTGATGGTGTAGGATCAGGATGAGAGTCTCCACAGAGAATGTTTTAGCCTAAATGAGTCGACCAGTGAATTTGGACACAGTTTAGGGGAGAGTAATTGGACTTTAAGGACAGTCTTCACATATTTTGGTGGAAGCAATAATTTTATTACAGTCTTTTTATGTGATCAGCCAATCCTTGTGACCAGTCCTTTTGACTATGAATGATTGTCTTATGCATTCAAATGCAGGAATGGTTTTGACCTTCAAAGGTCAGGAATATGGGACTCAGAAAGGGGGATGAAATCAGACTAATATCAAACCTTATCAGTATCCAAAGACTCAGTAGGTGAGGTCTACTGTTTCCTAGATGCACCAATAACCTAACGTGCAATATTAAAGGATATGACAGCCAGCTTGGGACACACAGGGAAGGCAAGTTCGTGAAACACAAGACTATGTGTAAGTCAGCTCAGAAAGCAACACGTCTTTACTTGAATGAACATGACTGGAGTCTGGATGACTTAGAAGTCTAGAAGATAGAATTTTTCAGAGAACAAGCATAACATTCACATGGGTGGTGATGAATCTCAGGATATCTGTTGAGCTGGACACTTCAAAGCTTAGCCATCATTCGTGCCCTTAATTCCCAGAGAAGAGAAATATCAGCCACTTGAGCCAAGCATATTAGGAAGTGGTTTGGAAGGAAAAGCCTCCTGATATGTAAATATCTATGTCTAAGACAGCCACACTGGAAACTGAGGTTTAAGGAGATAGCAGTGTTTTAGAACAAAAGGGCAAATCCCAGAGAAAGTAGGAAATTAAACCACAGAAAGGCAACTAGAGATTTTCATTTTGAGATGAGATATTCTTTGGTTATCCCAAATCTCCAAGCAATGAGAAGAGTAAAACATCCTTTGTCCTGGCCTGGGGAGAGAGTGGAGGCACCATGGAGTCATACGGAGTGTCATAGGGAGTAGAAGCTTTTTCACTCCCCGTCCCCACCCCCACCCCGACTGCTAAGTTCTTAGGAGAGCTGTACTGAGCTAACAGTGCTCCCCGGCTGAACTGGTCTCTTTTCTTCCTTATAGCAGCATCCACTCCACTGAGAAGACTTCCTACAAGCCTGAGACACCCACAAGCCCTCGTTCCCTTGGCCTCCTATTACAGCTTGCATACCCTTCCATGCTCAGTCAGTGATGGGATTTTTCTTGTGCTGTTTCTGGACCATACTGTATAGACCTTGAGGGCAGGGACCATGTTACATCTTCATGGGTCTGAAACCTACGAAGGATTGCGCCTACAGAGAACAGGTTCCTCAAAAGGGGGCGTTTCCCAAAGCCAATGGAGAGTGGCAGCTAGTATATGTCTCTCTGTATGTGTGTGTTTAAGGCACTGGGTTTTTCTCCCACTCAGTTTCATTTGCTGACGAGTACTCAGTTCAACCTGAAGAAAAACATTTTATTATTGGGAATTTGATGAACTCTTAGCTCTGTGGGTGTGTGGACACTCTGTGCTTGATATTAAGGTTAGAATATCAGCATCGGGAGCTAATTTAATTCCAATGTCTCATTTTTCTCCAGTTTTTCTCCTCAGTAAAGTGCCAACACATTGGAAGTTAATCCTGCTTCTAAAATTACCCAAAGTACACAACAAATGTGTTTGCAGGAAATACAGACAGGAGATCACCTGATTCTGCTGTGTGCCTTGCAACGAGCTCATTGGACAAATGTCATGATATGCCATTACTATTCTTAAAATCTAGTTCTGTATGTTAGGTTCGATGCAGCTCATTCTTCTGCCTTTTCTCAAGCAGAAGAGGCTGAATTGTGCAGATGTCTGGCTATCAAGAGCTTCTTTGTGCCAGGGCAAATGCTGAAAAAAGGTGCCTTTGAAGTGTGGGGAATTTGTCTTATATGTACTGCTGTCTGGTATGGATCAAGGGTTCCATACACGTTTCTGGAAAGAAAGAAGAAAACAAAGAAAGGAGGGAAGGAAGGACAGAGATAATAGCCAACATACATTGAGGATATATATATATGTTGAGTATCTCGTATTTTATTAACACTTATTTAATCTTCACTATACTCCTTGAGGTGGCTACTGAAAGACAAAGACACTGAGAGATAGAACCGTCATGGAACTTTCCCAAAGTCCACGTGTGTCCATAGCACATGATCTAATATGGACACAACAGAGGTTAGAAGTGGTTAATGGACTGACTGTGGAATCCAAGAACAGTAAACTTGAGTCAGTCAACCTGTCTCTTTGAGCCTCAGTTTCCTTTTTTTTAATGTTTATTTATTTTTTAGAAAGAGAGAGACAGAGTGTGAGCAGGGGAGGAGCAGAGAGAGAGGGAGACACAGAATCCGAAGCAGGCTCCAGGCTCCCAGCTGTCAGCACAGAGCCCGATGTGGGGCTGGAACCCACGAACCATGAGATCATGACCCGAGCTCAAGTCAGACACTTCACCGACTGAGCCACCCAGGTGCCCCAAGCCTCAGTTTCTTTATCCACAAAACGGGGTTGATGAAATCTATGTCCTATGGACATCCAGAGGAATCAACAGGATGGTGTTCGTAATCCATTGAGCATGGTCTAGCACAAAGGAAGTGTTCAACATACAGTTTCACCAAGATTTAGTGGTGTCGGAACTGTTCGGGATGTTATTTTTAGGATGATTGTTTTCATTGTGGCTGCCCAACTTAGGTCCTTTTAGGGCTCGAGCCAAGTATGAATGAGAAATGAGTGATGCTCTCACCTAAAAGCTCGTGGTAGGAGGAGTGGCTCAGGACTGCTCATGGCACCTTTTCTTGTAGGTAGAAGGTGAACAGAAGCAGACTCTGAGGTGGCTGACAACAATAAATCACAGCATAAATGTCTCTGACAGGGCAAAAACCATAATTGCTTCCTTTGTTGTTCACAATTGTTCATTACGGGCTTGGAAAGGCCCCCAGATTGCACAAGGAACATCCGATGTAAAATATCATTAGCTGCTGCTCCCTCTGTGCCCTCACCTTTGCATGTTATTGAAAAGAGCTGGAAGAGAAGGTGACCAGAACCAAAGCAGTTCATAGCCTCACAAAAAAAGTGACAGCCTGGCATGAACACAAAGCCTCTTGTCTTTGGTCTCCAAACACTGAAGGAGCATCTACACCCTACTCTGTCTCCAAGTGAGACCTGTCACCCCACCCAGCATCCCAGACTAGACTGGACACAGGGTGACATGTACTCTCCCTGGGGACCTCTCAGCACCTCTCACAGCATCCCATGCTGGCCAGAGGGGAGTAGTTATGACCCTGAAAAAGTGGTCGGTCTGAACGCCTCATTTCCCAGTGGAAGGAGAGGTTAGCTTCTTGCCTAACCTAGGTTTATGTTCCCCAGAACAGAGCACTGTTCCACTTATCTGAAAGCTCAGTGGTCTACCCTCCACACAGTTTCCACTCAACTCCATGACCAGATGGCCTCATAGTTATTTAAATGTCGTAACAGCAATAATTATAATCATGGTAATGAGAGCCATAAGCACTAAATAAGCTCCGGGCACTGTTCTAAATCCTTTCTATAGAGTAACTAATTTCAAGCTCAAAACAAAGTAATGAGGTACATAGTACCTCCATTTTACAGGTAAAATAACTGAGTCACAGAGAAGCAAAGACACTGGATTAGATCTCAGCACTAATGGTCTTGGGAGTCTGGCGAGAAGTGTCTGTATTTCATTCGCTCTTGGGTTGGCAGTTCACACAGGCTGAGATGATAGTTTCTCTGCAACTTAACACAACCAAGTCAACCTTACAACCTCATTTACAACACAACCAACGTGGGTTAGGCAGGGCCTGTGGCTCTGTGCTGTCTTCACTTGGGCATTCAGGTGAATGCTGTCCTCTCAGTGTCTTTGCCTCTGCACTTCCTTGATCCGTGCTATGGGATGAAGAGGCTGCCATTGCGCCCTGCACTGGAAATTCAACACTTCTTTCCAGAAGCAACACAACAGCCCATAATTTAGTCCATCAGCCCCCACTGGTTCCTCTGGGGTCCACAGATTCCCATGTCCAGTGACAACAGCACTCAGTCTCTCCCATCAGACACTTGGGGATCATCCATGTTTCCCGCTGCCCCTCAGTGGTTGACAACCACTCACAGTGCCCCTTCTAGATGCTTCCAGGCAGCCCCGCCCTCTCCATCACTACCGCTTCTGTCCTTGGATGGGCTTGCGTCATCTGTCTCCTGGATCCCTGCAAATGCTTTCTGACTGCTCTTCCTGCCTCCAACCTGATTCCCAACAAGATGATGGAGAGGAACAAAGAGATGCCCAATGCACCCCATGTCCTCCCCTCTCAGAGACAATCACTTTCTTTCTGTTTAGCTGCCTACTTGGTCATTCGCTCCATCTCGGTGATTTTGAAGTCTTTCTTCCTAAAGTGGTAAATGGAATTTACAGACGAAATTGAATCAATTATGTGTTTTTAGGGTAACTACTATTTACAAGCACTTGTTTTAGGCCCACGGAGACCAGGACTCCTCGCTCTGTGCCCCCCCCCCCCCCACCACGGCACCTGAAAGTCACTGAACTTCTCCTGACTCACGGTTTCCAGATTTGAGGAGTGGGAAAAATAGAAAGAAATAAGAAATAAGTGAGAGCATGTTTGTAAGAACCCTAGCATATTGTCTCGTGAAGAGTAGGTACTCAGAAAAGTGTTCACTGCCCCTGACTTCCACGTAGGCACAAAGCGGGAGCTGAGGAGTAAGAGCAACCTGCCCTTCGCTCTCTTCTCCTGGAGGGAGTAAAGTCTGTTAGTTAAGTGTGGGCTCTGGAGCTCGACTGGAGGGCACGCGTGCTGAATAGGCTCCTTTATCCTCTCTTTGTCTCAGTTTTCCTGGGCGTAATTATGGCACCTATACTTATGGTGAGGATTAAATGGATAAATGCCTGTAAGGAGCTTACAAGAGGGATTGGCATGTATTAAGAATTAGTAAACGCTCGGTGTTGTTTTCCACCTGCAAGAATTTAGGAACGGGTTGAAGGTGCAAGATTTGGGCAGATAGGAGCTTGCGTAGTCTTGCCAGAGGCTGCATGAAGCACCCCTCCGCAGAGGATGCTCACGCTGGAGAAAGCAGGTAGGTGTTTTATGAGGTCTTGAAGAACCTATAACTGAATCCTAGATCATTTAGGAACCACTGAGGGATCATAAACAATAAAGTAATAAGAGGTTTTTGGTTTTTGGTTTTGAGAAAAACTACTCTGATCACTTCCAACTCAATGAGTAGAAATGACGGAATGCCGTATCAATGAAACGGCACACGGTTAGTGGTGAGCCTTCCATGCGGCCAGACGTACAGTTTTATTATTGTTGTTTCATCTAAAAGCCCCTTTCTGCAGCCTTAGCTTTATGAAACAGAAATGCAGCTACAGTGACACATCGCCTGACCCTTTGATCCATCATTCTCCGATGACTGTGCTCAGGGACAGTCTAATTGAGTGCCTGAAGACAGATGTGTCACCATTGCCCAAGGCCCTTTGCAATGACAGTGGTGATGGCTTTACTTCAGTAGCCCCGGCACTGTGCTTAGGTCCTTAAAGAGCAAATCCCACTATACACAGTATTTCATTGCTATAGCTAAACTTGGCTCTAAACAAACAAACAAACAAACAAACAGCAAGTTTATACCAACTTTGTTTAAGGAAATGCACTGAATCTGCTGGGGCTGTCCCAGGACTCATTCATTCAGAACCATGCACTGAACCCCTGTTATCGTCAGGAGTCCTGTGGGCCCAAGGATACGCAATCGAAAGAGCGGGCCAAGGATGCGGGAGGATTCAATGACCACCGTGCTATTCCCAAGTCCCCAGGCTCCATGAAAGCTCAAATGAAGACACACAGGGTTTCTAAGAAAGAAAGTTGGGGGTAAAAAGCCAATCAATTAGGAAAACACGTTGGTCCACAGTAGTGCATTATTTTACCACGGTGCAATTTCCATTTCTCATGGCGTCCCTTTGGATCTGAAAGCAAAGACGTTCTGCCCAGGAAGGTGGCTCAATCACTCAGGTCCTTCCCGTCTTGATTACACTCTTATTGTAAACTGCGTACCCAACTCATCTGCTTTTCTTTTTTACATATCCTACCCCCTGTAGACGCTCGTAACTTTGGTTGGCTATAGACTTGTGCCCTCAACCCTTGCCATCTCAGATTCGATCGATATCGTTGTCGGGTCACCTTAGGATAGAGCAGTAGCCTGAGAAATAGGGCAGAGAGTTCTGAACTGTAGTCATTCCTCGTTTTCCTCACCTGATTGTCACCAGCTGCATGCCACCCCCCCCCCAGGTGACAAAGAAAACGGATGCCTCTCCTCCCACCTCTTTCCAAAGCCACGGGGATCAGATTGGGGTTTCATTTTGCTCATGGCCAGACAGCAGAGCCTCGTGTCGTTAGCGGCCTGGGGTTTAAAGTTCAAGAGTGAAGAATGGAGAGAATAAGATTTACTGCCGTTATCTCTTTTCTGAAAATTAAAAATGTTGGAACTTCCTTATCTAGAACATGGCAATCCCAGGGCTGGCCCTGCTTCGTTTCACAGTGCTCATGGGACCCAAAGCCTTGTCGTCTGTGGGAGCTCTGTGCAAACCACCGGCTGCCCGGCAGGTGCTAGAGCTTATTCCTGAGCAGGTTGGAAAGAATATGAACTTTGAAGTCGGATGTCATCGGGCTCCAGTTGTGACCAGTCCGCTGTAATGACCCCTGAAGCCCAGGGCGCCTTTTCTCAACGTGCCATGTGGTAAATATCCAGGGAAGTGATTCCCAAACTTGGCTGAAGGTTAGATTCATCGAGAGAACTTCCAAAGGCTGACGCTCAGGCTGCCATCTTGTTGGTTTTATCAGAATCTCTGAGGTAGGAGCCAGACACTGGCATGTTTTGGAGCATCCCTCCACTTCCAGTGTGCAGGTCACACGGAGAAACTCTGATTTAGTCCCAGGACTGCAAGACATTAGCTGCTCACTTCTCAAACTCCGAACA
The DNA here is from genome assembly GCF_016509475.1 of Prionailurus bengalensis. NCBI lineage: Eukaryota > Metazoa > Chordata > Mammalia > Carnivora > Felidae > Prionailurus > Prionailurus bengalensis. The sequence goes on along the minus strand of NC_057353.1, from coordinate 76,983,430 downwards.
CCTCTTCATTCTAATGCCTCTGCCGTCACCTTGAGTAGCTGAGGTTGAGCCACTTTATATCTCACAGACTCAGTTCGTTTCATCTTTTATTAAGGAGGAATAATAATGGCCATGCCACCCACCTTACGGGATTGCTGTGAGACTGACCTGAGTGGCCTGGATGGTCTCTGTAAACAGTGTGCTGCTGTGGGCATGTTAAGATGTTATTAAACCATGTCTGTTGAAGTTCCTCAGTCATTAGAAGACTCGAAAACGAGGATGTACATGGTTTGAAGCAAATCATCCCCATTGCCAGGAAATAAACACCCAAACTACTGACCTTCTGACAAGAAGGGCTCTTACCGTCTTCGTGGTGGACTATGGGAGGATCTGGGTTCAAGTGTGAGCCTAAGAACAACTCTCACCATTCAGAGACTTCCTAGTGAATCAAACGGCAACTGGTTTGGTTTCTTCTCCTACAAAATGATGCATTTTCCCCTGGCTCCCAGGACGTTTTGTACCCAAAGAAACGAGGACAAGGGAAGGATTCAGAGTCCGGAATGGCAGGCTCTTTGGTTAGAGAAAGCTGCCGGGAACTTTGCAGGCCTCCTCTGTCCTCCCTCTTCCTTGCTAATTGATTTAATGGGAGACCCTAATAGATAAATTTCAGCTCCACAAGGGCCTGTCCAGCTGATTTATGTCACGCAAGGAGAAACTTCTATTTGCGCTTCCTGGTTTCTCTTTTAATTGCTACCGAAAGGAAGGCATGTAACTTTAAGGGTAGGGCAGTCATTCATCAACCCAGCAATAGCTCATGTTGAGATTTCAGTCCTTCTGATTTAATAAAATTCTCATTTCTTAGACGACTGACTTCTGGAGGGCACGTGCAGAAATAGTGCCAGCAGAGACAAGCCATTTATGTGTCTACCTTATGCCTGGCCTTTCAACTCAGTCAGGTGTATGTCCACACGGCTTGTGGAAAAACACACACTCCCCCTTTCCCGTCTCCGTCTGCAGAGCCCAGCTGTGTCAGGCCAGGCAGCTCCCTCCCAGCTGCTTCACACGGATGTCAGGAAGCCACCTGGGTCAAGATCAGGCTTTCTTGGTCTCAGCATTGGTGCCCTTCGGGGTCAGATGATTCTCTATGATCGGGAACTGTTCTGAGCATTGTAAGATGTTCAAAAACATCTCTGAAAGGCACCCATTAAACACCAGTAGTAACCTCCCCACCAAAGTTGTAACAACCCAAAATGTCTCCAGGCATTGCCAAACGTCCCCTGGGGGGCAAATCACTGGGCTAGTGGGACGAGGAGGAGGGGGTCACGTTTGCCCCGACTCTGGCCTCTTGGGACTGCGTCACACTACAAAAATCACCTCCTTTCTCAGACTCCCGGTGTCTTATCCTGAATACGCATTACAAGGGCCGAACATAACAGCGCGTTTGAACATGTTCGGCGACTTACAACACACAAGGACAGGACAGTGATGACAACATTGCAGTGTGCTCACTTTGTGCTTTTAGGGGCTTCTAAAGGCAGAGAAGCTTCGGGCAGACATGCATGGATGTTTCACAGGCCGGGTTTCAGGCAGGCTGCTATAGAAAACCATCCCTTTCATATTTTTTAAAAAAAAATTTTAATGCTTACTTATTTTTGAGACAGGGAGAGACAGAGCATGAACGGGGGAGGGGCAGAGAGAGAGGAAGACACAGAATCTGAAACAGGCTCCAGGCTCTGAGCTGTCAGCACAGAGCCCGACTCGGGTCTCGAACTCACGGGCCGCGAGATCATGACCTGAGCCGAAGTCAGACATGACCTGAGCCGAAGTCAGACGCCCAACCGACTGAGCCACCCAGGTGCCCTGGAAACCATCCCTTTCAGACGCGCAACCGTCTTGCTTGCTATGGTGTTGAAAGGCTCCTCTTGGATGTGGGTCTCTGTCGGCTGCATCCTCCTAAGTGAACAGGTGTGTGTGTGTGTGTGTGTGTGTGTGTGTGTGTTTGCTTATATAAATGTGTGTGTATCACAACTGAGGTTTGGGATGTGAGGCAAGAGGGGGCTGCTGGCTGCATAGGACACGGACTCTGGGGACTGGAGGCTGGTTCTAAACGTGTGTGGGATTTGTGGTCACGAGGAAAGTTCAAAGGCCCATCTGTTTGTGGTGTGTAAATGTTTATTGACTGTGCTCCCGTAGGTGAGTGATGGCTGTGTGCATACAGTGGGAGGAAGGCGGGGACGTTCTTGTGTAGAACCATAGATATGCTGGTGTCTGTCATATGTGTGTGTAACTCACACCTGTAATTTGGAGGGTGCACGTGTGAATGCGTGTGCGAGGTGAGGATGCGTGTTCTGGGTTTCCGGGTTTGGAGGCACAAAAGAGTTGTCCGTGGTGGGCAGTGTATCTGCTGTATGTTTGTCGCGTCGAGTGGCTTACGTAAGCCACGTGCACTCGGCACTAGAGGTGTGGGCAGTTAGGTGTGCTGGGTAACGTATTTGCATAGAACGTGTACGTGTGAGTGGGTGCTTTTCAATCCTTTATTTTAAGCCTTTCCCACTTAATACACGCGTGTTGAATTTACTTGAATTGAATGAAAAGGAAATGCTCCCCTGGCCCCACGTGATTCCAGGACTTGCGTATGAACTGCTTCCCAGACGGTCCGCAAGCCAGTCCTTTCTGGCCTGTGGCCCCTCTCCGAGTTCTCACCTCCTCCGTAAGAGCCTCTGCGAGCTCAGGGACAAAGTGAGCCCATGTGCTAATCAGAGTCGTGTAGCCTAATTTTGCTCTATGAAGGGCTTCCAAATGGACTGGGTCAGTTAATGAGAAAAGTGGTGGTGGGGGGAGTTTGTGTGTTTGTTTGTTTGTTTATTGAGTAACCTGTTGGCACCCTCCCCATTTCTACTCCTGGTGTGGTGTAGGCCCTGAGCAGCAAAACAATTGGAGAACCATCTGGAGAATAATAAATGTTAACCCCGACTGTTGATTCTATTCCGCACATCCCATGCCCAAGAGTCTGCTTCTATGGTCAACGACTATATTTGGGGTTCCTGATATGTGACGAATCTGCTGGAGGGGTCTGGCGGCTCAGTGGTTACCAAGAGGTGACCTCTGCCAAACATGTTCACAATAAAGGAGACAGGAACGAACAAGTGAAAGACTGATTTCAGTCTGGGGAGCAGGGGGAGCCCTAGGAGCTGCCAATGGGGCTATGGGCTTGACTAGGCCCGAGGGCCTGGGGGTGGGGAAAGCAGGCAGAACATCTATCTGAGGTTGCAGGGTGGGGGTGATGGTGAAGGGGTCACGGTCTGTCCTGTTGGCAAAACAAGAAGGGAATTCCAAAGGGCACAGCGTGATGTGTCTCTCCTTGTACCTGGCAAATGACTCAGGAAGGTGAATGGAGAGGCGCATTAGGCTTGCATATCTATACGCTGAAGGAAACCACTGAGGAGCCCATGCACAGGAATGGCCTGGAAAGCTCTGTGCGATTTCATTCAGCTTTTTCTTTTCCCACCTCTGAATTCGTGTGTCAGGAATCATAAACAGAATCCCTGTCTGAGGCAGACATCACCTCCATCCCACAGACCGCTCGTGCCTGGTATGTCCAAGTGAGGTGAACAAATTGCCCGGTGTCACCTGTTTTCGTGTCTTTTGCTTTTGTGGATAAACCAGCTCTCATCTCTGCCCAAATATCTTGTTTCAACTTATGTTTGAGAACATTAACAAACAGCTCCTGGGAACGTTTGTGTCAAAGGCAATTTGTAAATATAGCCAGAAAGTTGCCGCTGTCGCTAGGGAGAGATATTTGACTTTTGGCTAACACCAAACCTCCTGTGTAAAAAGCGCGGAGGGAATAAAATACTTTGTTTTTTCCTGTTTCTTAATACTAACTTTCAGGAGTAGATACTTCTGATTGGATGAAAAAAGTATCATCGCTGCACAAACTTGCAGTGCGGGCCTATTTTGACAGCTATTTTCTCTTCTGCTTCATCTTCTCACATTTGGAGGATGGAAAAGAGCAAATCAAAGGCTGGTCCCACAGATGGGGAACAGCGGAAACACTGTCCCCGGCAGCCAGTGTCACCAGGGGCTTTGCCGGAGGAGCCCTGGGGTGGATGGCGGGAGCCCAGCCTCTGCCCCAGTCTTTCCGTGGAGGCTTTTAGAGCAGGGGCCGGGGCTAAAAGTGTGCCTTTCTAACAAGTTCCTGGGTGATGCTGAGGCTGTGGATTGGGCGACCACACTTTGAGAACCACCGCCTCACGGATCCCACACCTCTCTAAGCCCCTCACAAGGTGAATAACAAAATCTCAAAGTGAGATGCAAATTTGAAGACACTTAAAAGTTGTTACAAGGTAAATAGGCATTCAACCAGGCTGACCTGAGGTGACCATAGCATGAGATAAATCCTATGTCCTCCCGGCTGGTGCCCTAGCCTCTTCTGATCAAAGGAAACCGGCCATATCATTCCTTAAAGAAATTCCTGTTTTGTAGAAATTCATTTATTTATTTATTTATTTATTAAAGAGAGACAGAGCATGAATGAGGGAGGGGCACAGCAAGAGAGGGGGACACAGATTCTGAAGCAGACTCCAGGCTCTGAGCTGTCAGCACAGAGCCCGATGTGGGGCTCGAACTCACAAGCCGTGAGATCATGACCTGAGCCAAAGTTGGACGCTCAACCGACTGAGCCACCCAGGTGCTCCTGTAGAAATTGATTTAATTTTATGTGCCACTCGACCTGAAATCCAAGAGCTGTATCCTAACAGTGAAAGATATTCAGGGTCCACAGAAATCTTTAGAAAGGAGCGTTCTCTTTTGGGTAAGACCCTTCTTCAACACAGGTATCACTGACATATCCCAAGAATTCACGAAAAATGTGGGGCGCCTGGGTGGCTCAGTCGGTTAAGTGTCCGACTTTGGCCCAGGTCATGATCTCACCTCTGTGAGTTTGAGCCCCGCGTCGGGCTCTGTGCTGACAGTGCAGAGCCTGGAGCCTGTTTCAGATTCTGTGTCTCCCTCTCTCTCTCTCTCTCTCTGACCCTCCCGCATTCATGCTCTGTCTCTCTCTGTCTCAAAAATAAATAAACGTTAAAAAAAAATTTTTAAAGAATTCGCGAAAAGTGTATATTTACCTAAATGATTATTTTTGTGTTAAAGTCTACCCCACATAATTAACATTTCCATGATTTAATATTTGCACTTTTCAAAGAGCGTCGCATCTGAGGTTAAACTCACATTATTTGTCAACTGTAAATCTCTAGAATGTTTTGGAGACAGAGCCACGATGAAGGTTCTCTGGTGATTAAGCATTAATTTGTAGAAATAGGCCACGAAGCTTGATGTAAGAACAGGTGATCTAGACTCACTTGCACTGACTACCGTCAGGTAAAGGCTTAGAGGGCTATGTTTTTCCAGCTGATTCAGCCGTTCACCAGGGATTTGGCACCCTACATCCCGGTACCCTCCATGAAAGTTTTAGATACTCACATCCTCTGACACAGCAATGCCACAGCATCTACTTGGTTGACAGACACACATTCCAAACATGCAAGTACACGCAAAAAAAAAAAAAAAAAAAAAAGATTATTGTTTTGTGAGATCAAAAACGACACGTAACTGAAAGGCTCTGCATTAGGGCGCTGGGAAAATCAGTCACGCATCCTTTACGGGATGGAGAACTGTCAAGTCCGGTCAACTGGCAAGTCTGAGTCCTTCTCTCTGGAGTGCTGTTGAGCAATCCCAGGATGAAGGGGGAGAGACAAGCCAAGGGAGAGTGAAACAGTGTGCTACAAATGGCATACAGGAGGGGCAGGTGGTGAAATCTTTACACCCACTCCTCCGTCTACAGCGATGCCCACACCTATGCCTATTCCTCAACCGACAGCTATGCCCACATCTACACTTAAACCTATAGCCATACCCGTAGCTACATCTGTGTTTACATTTACATCTCATCTACATACGCATCCCATCTACATGTACCATTACCCCTGCATCAGCACCCACATCTGTATTTCCATCTGTGCCCATATTCACACCCGCAACTATCACTCCCCTATGTCTGCATCTACACGTATACGCTTACCGCTCTATCTAAACCACGTCCCTAACTACACATGCATCTATAGCTACACGCACATTTACATCTACACATCCTTGTCTCTGCCTAAACCTGCACGCACAGCTTTACGTACCTCTCACCTACATCTACACGTGCCTATTCTCGTATATGACTTAAAACGTCCAGAAAAGTACACGAGAAGTTGCTAAGCGTGTTTGACGCGTGGGGAACAAGACTCTGGAAACGGGGTCAGAAAGAGTGTTTTGATCACTATTCCGTACTGTCTAAAGCGTTAGCCAATGGCGCGTTGTAATTTTTCGCTATATGTGCACGCACAAGCTCTGGAAGAGAGAGCAAGAGAGCGTTGCGCTGTGACGCGTGGGGGTGATTTCGTCACAAGCCGTCTCCCACACTTTGGGTGGGTTCCGTGTCTGCCCACCGGCTCAGCCCTTGGTTGGATTGGACCTTGGATTTCTTTATGGAGTCTTGGGTTCCTGAAGGACTACTTGAATTTTAACTTCTGCTTATTCAACTTTCCAGTCCAAGCTTGTTTTGACGATTCGGACTCTGTTTGCATCCAGTAATTAGGGTCATTGTTAGAAAGGCAGGGGAACCTGGGTCAGGGAAGGAAGGCATATCCCTGGAGTCACCACAGGTGTGCGCAGAGCTGGGATTTGAGTCAGGTCAGCCTGGACCCAAACCCTGTGCTGTTTCGCACAGGGTTATACCCTCAGGATGCCCTTGGACCCATCCTGCAGGTCACAGCTTATCGTGATCGTAGGGATGGGCGACTGGGGACATTCATACGAAAATCGCGCTCGTGTTATTTGTGTCGTTTTCATCATAAAAGGTTTTTTCCTCTCTCACTCCACTGCCCCTTTGGCCTCCCCTTGGTTCATCCACCACCCTTTCCTTCCACACCGGCTCTTCTTTCCCCCATCTTCTGTCTGGCGTCAGACGAAAGTGCACACCCATGCATTTTTCATCAATCTGGAAAATTTCTTAAACATTTGGTATAAATAAATCACCACCATATAATTCATTATGAATAGCATCAACCTGGGATAGGGTCCCGCTATGAAAGAGTCAGCATGTTTGATAATTTTCAGCAGTAGGACTTTTTTTCTATCTCTGTCCTTTCTTCTGAAAGCAATTTCAAGGCTTTCACATATATATATATGTCATTATTCTAATTTCTTCAACCATTCATCTCTGAGCTTCCCCCACTTGGCTCTGTCGTGGGAAAAGGTGATTGATCACCTCTGTTCTCGTACTCGAAAGAAATGAGAATACATGAACTCATATGGTGCGTGGTCATACCAATAGAGGTTCAGGGTGAAGAGTCCACCCGGGATCGACGGGTGGGTCAGAATTCTACTTTCTTTTTATGATCTTCTCCTGAAAATTGTGGCAAAATGACCAGCTGTTTTAAAATGCACAGGATGATGGTAAAGTAACACATTTTTCATTGGTGCCTCCTACTGTCCTCGCGTGTGTGTTTTCATCTACCGCAATCCTCAGATTCACTCTCTAGATAACTTTGCTCCACATTTTCTGAGGAAACAGAGCCTCACACGCTGAAGTAGCTCTTTCAATGCCACATACTAACTAGTAGATGCCATTATGGACCCTCAAATCCAAATCAGTCTACCCCACACATTGGATCGGTGTTTGTCTCCGTGTAACCCACAACGGGTGGTGAAACTTAATAAAAAAAAAAAATGCAATGGGTGCAGATTAAAAAAAAAAGTTGCTTCTGAAACCCTCGTGTGTGTATACCTTCCCTGGATGTCTGCCATTATGTAATTACTTTCATAAAAATTTTCTGAGTTGGCATCTTCCCTCTTTGAGCCCTTTTCAGGAAAATTTGAAAAACTATACAGATTCTCTTACAGTTGAATTATATTGATATGTTTCATTAACATTAAGCAGCATTAGTAGTTGAAGTGTGATGCCAGGAAAACTTGCTTCCCCTGTGCTACAAGGTTTTGGCACTTGTCAGGGTCTGACCCAATTCGTGCTGCTTGATTGTACAAGATGTCCTACCCTTTAGTGATTCTGGAGGCCGCAGTCTGTGTCCTGGGATGGTGGCGCCTCTCCTAAGCCTGCCCTTTCTGGATCTGTGGGCCCCCTCAGTGTTCAGAGCTGACTCAGCAGTGGGCTGGCCTTCCTTCCTCTAAGACCTATGGTCCGTAGTTCATGCCTCCCCCACACCTGCTTATTCTCTTGATCCCTTAAACTGCTCCTCATCAGGCACAGCATCAAGTCAGCGTTCTGTGCAGGTGTCTCTGCTCCTCAAGCTGTTTCTTTCTGAATAGTCCATAGTTTCTTTCCCGGAGGTACCCCCGGCAGTACATGGCAGGGTCTCTGTTGTCTAGAGCACCTGACTAGGCTAGGGTGGCTGGATGGGCCAGGCCAGAGGAAACTGGGAGACAAGAGTCCAAACAGTTACTCAAGATGGGGGACAAGGGAGGATAGAACAAAAGCAGTCGGTCTGAGATGTGTACTTGGGAAAGCAAGTCCAAAGGCGGCTTCCAAGTTGGGATCTGTCTCGTTTGCTGTCATCCCGTTGGCTGGCTAAGACGTTGCACGGCCAAGTTCAGTGGCAGTATGGCAGGAGCTACCCCAGGGCAGGGACACGGAGAAAGAAGTATGAGCAAATCCATGGAATAATGCAGCTTCGGTGCAGAGTGAAAATCAGAGGTGGGTTCACCGACTCAGACATCCGGTCTTAGGAGTGAATAGAAGCTCTAACACGGAGGGTGGGTGAGAGAGGGTCTGGAGAGGAAGGGCTGAGAAGTGGCACACAATGATATCAAAGCAAAACAGCCTGGGGCGTAAACGGGGCATCTAGAGCTGGAAGGACTCAGAAAGCCGCCAGCATGGGTGGAAAGACGTCTAGGACTCCACCAGGGACTCAAGCCTTGCAGCAGTGAGAGGGGCGGGGGCAGCCTGGGTTCCCTTGGAGCACCTGTTAGGCGATTCAGACTGGCAGGGAAGGAGACAGGGTCTGAGCACAGTCATGACATGTTCCTGAACGTGATCACAGGGACTGTTGGAATGACTGCCGGTGCCTTGAATGACTGGAGAAGGAAGCAGCCAGCTCTCCCACGGACACTTTCCAAAGTTGCAAGGAAGCAAAGGAGTCAATCTCTGGAAATGTCTCTAATAAATAGCAGAGACGCCATGCAGTGATCTGTAAGCATCAAAGAACTACAGGGTCTATCCGTCCTCACTCATTTAAAATGCATCACGGAGCAGGTACCAGGCACTGTCAATGTCCTATGCCGACTAGCCTGTAGAGTTTTACCTCCCAGGGCCGCTGTGCTCCTTCCATGAAACACTTTCCCCGCTCTCCTCTGAGAATCACTTTCTGGTTGGGAAACAATAGACGGCCAGAACTTTTCCTTCCGTGTTCCTGTAAGTGGGATTCATTCACGTTTCCATGTAAACACCAAAGTATTATCTTCAAGTCAAATGCCACTGCACAATTTAGTTTTTAATAGAAAAAAGCCAGGTGTGGACACCCTCAGATAGGCACAGCTCAGAAGTTTATCGTTAGGAAAATGGGACAGGCTGAAATCAACTAAGACTTTAGCAATAAGCCTCTAATAACAGCAAATGATGATTGATAACCGTGATATTTAGGGAAGGAGTGAGTGGATTTCTACTTAGATATGCTAGTTGACAAATCATACTCTTCGCTGACTCATTCCTTAGACAAAACTAATACTTGAGGATTATTAACAACTTATGCAGCAATTAAAATACTTTTGTTTTGTAGAAAAATCAATAACTTCCTGCATTTGGGTTTATTTCAACAGACTCGGTTACACCCACATGAGTATAATTTATTTATGTCACCCAAAATGTGAAATCTAAAGCAGAGAAGAAAACCAGGGAGGTTGGAAGGAAAGCACATAATCCTCTGAGCTCCATCGGGAAGACCTCAGTTTCACACAATCCATCGGTAATGTAATTACATTGATCTAGAAGTTTCTTTGGAACTGCTTCATAGTGTGTTTTCTTCAGTTTACTAAGGGAAGCTCGTTTCTCATTTCTAGAATGTTCTCACCTAGGGTAGACTGTACATTCTTTCTCTGCCTTTAGGCTTATTCCCATGATAGCCCTTGATCACGGGGTTTTTGTAAGCGACCGCTTTGTGTTTGTTTGTTTCTGTTTTGCCACACACACACCAGACGCTGAGCTGAGCTCCTTAAGATCTGTTTGTTTTCAAATCACCGTTCGTCTGTATATTTGTTTGTTTTCAAATCGCAGTTCCTATCAGAGATCTGCCACATAGTAGGTGCTTAAGAATTGTTCTCAGAAAGAAAACTACAGGACACATTCAGCGGGTGTGTGTGTGTGTGTGTGTGTGTGTGTGTGTTTCCCATAAACTCGGGGTTGACTAGAGGAAGGCCCCGTTAAGAGAGGTGAAAACATGTAATCCAGGCCTGTGAATAAGACATTTACGTTTCTCAACCACTTTTTATGTAACGTAAGAAATGAAACAGCTGACTGTCCGCTCTAAGTGATTGGATACCGCGCTCACACCTCTGCGGCACCTGCTGGGCTCACCTGCTGGGTCTACTCCCTGCTTCCGGTTCTGTCCCGCTCATCAGAACAGAGATGGATCAGAGAGACGCTGTGGGGGGGTGGGGGGTGGGGTGGGGAAGAAGTAACTTTAGGAAGCTCGGAGAAGTGCTGTGCTGTTACAAACGTTTGGTGGGATTCAAACATGGACGGGGTCACACCTCTGTGCCCATAGAACCTCTATCGCATGTAACACCGAATTCTCCCACAGAACGGCTGCGTGCTTAGGGAAAGGTTACCTGCAGCCTTTGGTTTCAATCACCGCTTTCTAGGCCCTTTCTATCCTTTCTGCTCTCTGGAAGGTTGTGCTGTGTCTCGTCTAGGTTTTCAGAAATTGAAAGTCACATTTGAGTCTCGGCCTTCCTGAGAGGCTCGGACATCAGCGTCAGGAGCCCCGTGGTACCTTTATCAGAAGGAGGCATCAGCAGTGTCTACATGTCACATCCAGGATGAGCTCTGCTTCCAAAAGCCACCACGTCTTTTGGCAGTGAGCGCGACTCAAATGCGGCCACTCGCTCCGAAAATCGCTCCTGGTGAACGTGGTTCTTGGTGACCAGTAGGCTGGGGAGACAAGGCAAGCGCACAATTATACTGTCGGCATCTGTCAAAGTACCACACGCTTCGGTTGACCTGGAAGCTTCCTACTGGTGCTGATGGTTCATTTCGGGGGAGGTTAACCCTTCACCACGATGAACAGGCCTTTTTTTGTTTTTAGTTAGTTTGTTTATTTACCTATTTATTGACAGAAAGAGAGAGCCGAAGTGGGGGAGGCACAAAGAGAGAGGGAGGGAGAATCCCAAGCAGGCTCTATGCTGTCAACACGGGCCCAACACGGGACTCTAACTCAGGAACCGTGAGATCATGACCTGAGCTGAAATCGAGAGTCAGAGGCTTAAACGACTGAGCCACCCAGGTGCCCCTATAACGAATATGCCTTTAGCAGAGACTAAAACCCCTCTTTCCTGAAGAGTCGAGGTATACCTTTGGGCCTTTACGTATGATGTTGTAACAGAAGCCATACTTACTTCCTCATGAGGAGTTTAAAACAGAACTTAGCCCAGCAGAACAAGGTTAAACACATTGAAAGAGTTTTTGTGTTTATCAATAAGAATGACACAGATGTGGTTTTAACTCGAGACTCTATAATATGATATTTGTACCATGCTGGACATGCTTCCCTTTTCTCAGATGCAAAATTGGATTCGTGAAATAGTATATCTCATGATTTTGCTACAAGGACATGGTCGTATGAGGAATGTACGACTCCTGACCTTGCATACAGCACAGCACATGATAGGTCCGTTCCCTCATTCCCTGCTATTCACCCAAAGGGGAACTGGGGTGGATTCTGGGAAATGATATAATGAGAGATCGGTGAACAGACAGGAAGCACGGTGGTGGCATGATGAAAACAAAGAACCCGCTTGGATCAAGGGTTATGTATGTGCTATAACAGGGCAAACTATGGAGGTACCAGGGCGCCAGCGGGATGGTATTCAGGGTACACAACAGGCGCTCACATTGTCCTTAGGTCCTAACACCTACGAGTCAACTTCAGTTTCACATTAGCTCAATCCTGAATCCTGCCCAACATCATCTCCATCATGATTACCATCATCTCCATCATTGCGATTGCTCGGATCTCAAGGCTCTTAGCAAATTACAAGATCCTTTCTTACTTTTGATCCTCTCAAGAGTCCTGAGGCTTGTATGGGGTAGGCACTGTCTTTCATTTTGAATAAAAATGTGACGCTCAGAGAGATTAGGTGGCTGCCCAAAGTCACAGAGCAAATGGAGGGAGATCTCAGATTCCATCTCTGGCTATAAGATCTCTGTTCAGCTTGTCTCCTCTGTTCCATGCTGCCCTTAAGTCTATTATCACCCTGTTGTCAATGAACTCCAACTCTTACAGGATGGCTTTCCTCAGGAATTAATAATGGCGATTCATTCCTATGATATAGCTATGAGTTTCTCCCATGATCTCTGCTTTTATCCTTAAAAAGATTTCTACAAGGACTCCCTCAATTGCTGAGTAAATCACCTTCCTTACTTGCTATTAATTACTCACAAGGACTCTGGCCTATTACAGAGAGTCAACACAAGGTAGAGTTACTCTGCTAATTTGTTTCATTCCTTCATTCAGTATTCTGGTGGATGGGCCCTCTTGGCATCAGAAATCCAGAGCAAGTAATTAGCAACCACACTTTGAACGTGACTCTCTTTCTTTTTTCCTTCCAAACTACCTCTGCCTCCTTTGATCTGGTTCATTTTGTTAATTAACTTACGTGCATGCCAGATTTGTTTCCTTGGGTCTGTGTGAATCTGGAAGGTTTGAAAGTACGAAAAAGTGAGGCTGACTTCACAGCAAAGGGGTAAAAGAGGCCATAGCCACCATTTGAAGAGCAGCAGAAACTCAAGAAAGAACAACAACCTCCACCATAACAAAGCCTAAGCAACTTACTAAGCAACAACCATGTATCAGGAACTCCTCGACCCTTACTTTCCAGCCTTCCCATCACCCTGTGCAGAAGGTGCCAGTATTGTGCCCACTTCAGAGATGGGCGATCAGCCTCAGAGAAGGTAAGTGGTCTGCCCAAGGTCCCACAGCTAGGAAGTATCACCAAAACTATTTGCTGATCCTAATGAGATGTTCTTATAGAGACGGCCTCAAAGTTGGGTGATTAGCGGTCCAATATCCAGAGTCCAGTGGTGTATGTGGTATTCAAGGTTAATGACAGTGGCCCCAATAACAGGGTGACTCTGACTCAATCAGGCACATAGAGAAGCAAACGTGGAGGAGGAGGTCCCTTCTGCAAGCCCACCGGTTCTGGTTGGCCAATCTCTCAGTAGCTGACCTCATGCAGGGGTTGGTTATAAAAGGACCAGCAGCTTGGGCCCAAAGAAGCATGACCAGGAAGCAATAGGCAATTTTTCAAGACTCTAGACAACTAAGTGGATTCAAAGTAAACATTTTATATTCAGTGAAAGATCAGAAACACTTAAGAAACTAAGGCAGGAGCCAGCATATGGCCAGGCTGGAGGAGAGGTGCCCAGAGGTGCCCATATGCTCTTGGGGCAAGCCGGCTCCTAGGCCCACAGAAGTAGAGGTGGTCCAGCCTCCACACCACCGGCTTCCAGGACAGTGGCTAAGATAACAGACCTCGGGGTCAGGGCAGTTCTGAGTCTAACCTTGATTCTAGGGCTAATTTCCTGTAGTGTGTCCTTAAGTTACTTAGTAGGCCTGAGTCTTGGTTTTCTTTTCTGTAAAATTGGAAAGATGTAGTCAATTTCATAATGGGAAATTAATTAATGTGTTCAGAGAGCTTAGCATGGTACCTGCCATGTGATCAACACCTAAGAAGCAATATTGAGGTGGTTTCCACTTTGATCAGTACTCATTCTAAGACTGACGGAGTTTAACTTGAACTTGGAGGATATACCACTTATTCACTCATGTAAGCACAAATCACATGCCTGGTGCTGAGCTTAGACCGGGGCTTGGTGCCTCCCTCACCATGTTATTGAGGAATAACATGTCACTTGATTCTCTCATTGAATGTACTTACCTGGCTCCCTTTAACTTTTATTTTTTTTTATTTTTTAAAATTTTTTATATTAAATATAATTTATTGTCCACTTGGTTTCCATACAACACCCAGTGCTCATCCCAACACGTGCCCTCCTCCCTGCCCATCACCCACTCCCTCCCTCTCCCACCCCCCCATCCACCCTCAGTTTGTTCTCAGTATTTAAGAGTCTCATTTAACTTTTAAAAAATGTTTACGTAAGAAAATCTCTTACAAAAAAGTATGGATGAGCTTATAAAACAACTGATACTTCAAACCACCCTCAACATTGACTGTCTTCAACGTTCGATAGCTCAGATTCTGGACTCTTGACAGGTTAATTCATGAAGAATATCCACAAACCCCTTTATGTATGCAAGGCAGGTTCAAACACCACTCATTAATCCAGCTGGCTAGAGCTCAAGTGACCTTGGCATTAGCCCAGTCCCCAGACAGAGGCCCATCGTGGGTCACCCAGGTCACAGAACTAGATAATGTTAAAGTCATAATGTCAACTCTATCCTCTGTCTCCAGCCTTAGTCTTCAGTGGATAATGTTTCAAAACCTGATCACTGGGAAAATGAGCAAGAATAGTCAAGGATAAGATCAAGGAGCAATACCTTTGCTCCTTGCATGAGGAGGTTGCTGGAGAGCAGGTGACGGGGTTAATGGGACCAAGCGCCCCCTTTCTGCCTGAAATTTTCTGGACAAGGATGAGGCTGTATATATTCTGGTGTTTCTCAGAGGAGTTTAGAATGAACCCAAGTAAGCCCTCAAAACCATTCCTGAGGTCCAATGAGCTAAATACATGAATAAATATAACTGGGACTTGTCCTCTCCCATGCATCCAGGTTATCCTCCACCTCTGGAGCCATAAGGATACAAAACATGGACATCAGCTCTCCGGTATCTACGTCTTGCTGAGTTTCCTCTCCGTGTACACGTGGCCAACAGTTTTCTACTGAAGCAGATGGAAAATTCAGCAGTAATCGCAGGCTGGGTGCAAGGCCACAGACCTCGTTTGTTGGGTGTTACCTAATACGCAGTCAACTTTCAACTGATCAGAAGGCTTGAGCAAGAGATGGAATTGAGCTAGAATTACGCCATACAATGATTATCGATTATGCCTCTAATAGTGCTGCAACACATTGACCATGAATCCAATTAGAAGTAATTACACGCCTTAAACTAATGTGTCCAAATTGAGAGGGTTGGAATTTGCAAAGGGCTCCAGGGGAATTGTTGCATGATAACGGAATATACCTAAAGAGAGGGGAGTTACTGAGTTTTGTTGAGGGAAATATTATGCTCTGCAAATCTGTGCTGGCAGAAAGAACCACCAGAATCTGTTATTACAGATGTCAGAATCCAAGAAACCTCAGGATAGTGGCGAGCGGCCAAGTCCAGTCAACTGACAGATGCCAATCATAATCACCGTCATCATAAGCTCTATAATAACTATTATTTTATTAGGTACTTTCTATGTTCCAGACATTGGGCTAAGCATTTTACAAATAGCATCTGATTCAATTCTCTTGACCAAAGGTTGGCAAACTGCAGCCCAAAGGCCAAATACAGCCTGCCCCTGTTTTTTAAATAAACTTTTATTAGAACACAGCCACAGCCTTTTATTTACATACTGTCTATGGTGGATTTCACCCCTGGGTCAGAATTTGGGCTTGTCCCAACCCGTTGTGTTTAGAAGAGTAGACAGAGGGCTATTTCGCCTCTTAGCTCCTGCCATTTCCCAGGCCTGCCTGGCAGATCTCATCTGTACCCCATTCCAGGAGGGATTCTGCCGGTAAGCCTGTACAATGGAAACTGCTTCGATGATTGTGTTTCCGACTGACTATGCAACCAAGAATATACTCCGTTCAACTTAACCCATTCTCCCTAGAAATGATTCTGAAGTGTGTCCGTCATAGGAAGCTAAAAGGCAAGCATGATAAAATACAGGATGCAACTCAATCACCCAGCTACAAGGGCATGATTAAGTAAAATGAGGTATGTCTATCTAATGGAAAAGCAAGCAACCAATCAAACGCATCACTGAGGTCCGACGGGTATGATGTAATGCTAAGCGAAAAGGGCAGAAAATGAAAGTGTGTCTTTAGAATTAAATTCAGTAGTCAACAGGGATTCAGGTATTCTGCCAGGAACCGCATACACAGTGATGAATAGGTATTTTCCAACTTCGGGCTGTTCAGTCCGGGGGGAGAAAGGACATGGAATGAAAATCATCCAGACTATAACTTCTGTGAAGCCAAAGTACAGGGTACCCGGATACAGGTTAATGAGAAGGATCTAACTTGAATGGGAGGCGAAAGACAGTACTGACAAGCGAATGCTGCATTAGGATCATCAAGAACGGAAAGAGGGAGAATGTTCTGGAGAGAAGACAAAGCAGGACAGAGAGATCTAGCACTGACAGCAAACCCAGGGGACGAGTGAGAACTTGAAAGATCAGTGCAGCAGGAATCTAGTAAATAATAAGGGTATTTGTGGGGCGCCTGGGTGGCTCAGTCGGTTAAGCGTCAGACTCTTGGTTTCCACTCAGGTCACGATCTTGCGGTTGGTGAGTTCAAGCCCCACGTCGGGCTTCGCGCTGGCAGCGTGGGGCCTGCTTGGGATTTGCTCTCTTGCTCTCAATGCCCCTCCTTCATTCGCGCTCTCTGTCTCTCTCTCAAAATAAATAAATAAGAACTTTAAAAGTATGTATTAAAAAATAATAATAAGGATATCTGTGAGACGTAAAGCCAGAGCGAGGAGCCAGACCCCACCTTGTAAGGCTGTGAGATAAGCGTACTAAGACCCACTAGGGCCTTCTGAGGAGTTGAGATATTATTCTGACCCCGGAGAAGTTCCGGAAGAATATAAGCAGAGCATAATGTCGCGAAAGTTACATTTTTAGACAATGTCTCTGACTGCAAAAATAAAAATGTAGGGGAGCAAAATAAAAACGCAAAAATGATGCATGTGTGTGACTAGTAACATAATATGACCATGAGAAAATTAAACTACTTGGATTTATCTTGGATCAGATCTGTGGTTTCTCTTATTTTATCTATTTGCATTTCTCTTCTTTGTTTTCCGTGTAATTAAAGTTGTTAAAAAATAATAATCCAAACAATTATCCCCAGCCGAACAAAATATGAGAAGGAAATGCCTAGGCCACCGTCTAGATTGGATAAACACAATCTTGAGACGCTTCTCTCCTGCCCTGCCCTGGCTGCAGCTCCCCCCTGGGCTGCCCAAGGCCGAAGTCCTTGCCCTGGGGTTTTCTCTTCTCTCTGGTGTACCCAATGAACAGCTTTTGCCATTGATTAAATGCTGCGGCTCGCCTGGAGCCATTAATCAATTTCCCCAGCTGTTTATGGCTTTATTTACTACAAAGGAAGCAAGGTAATCCCCGTAAACTCAATAGATCTAAATTAACTGCATGTTCAGGAGCCAGCTTAGAGAGAATTATTGCTCCCTGACTCAGGGGGACAGAGCAAAAGAATGAACACAGAAACCTGGGACAGAGGGTCAGACTTGCTCTCCGGTGTCCAGGAGGGTCACATCACAGAGGGCACGCGTGTGATGGGGTCTCTCGCAACCAGGGCTTTCGGCATAGGGTTCAGGGAAAGCCCTTCCGTGTTTTGAATCAACATCACCAGGCGGGAACCCCCTGTCTCATCTCTCTCTCCTCCCTCGGTTCTGTCCTCGCCTGCCTGGCACACCCTTTCACTCTTGGGGGATACACTCTTGTTTAGTGATAGCCATCTTCTCCACATTCTTTTGTTGATGATCCTGGTCATTTTTAATTTGTTTATATTTGCTTGATCAAAATATATTCAGTCCAAATGTACTGGGCAACCCTGAATGCCTGGGGAAGAACGTAATAGTTACTTGCCAGGTATGGTGCTGGGTGACTTTACGCCGTTGAATGTTTTCTTCCTTTCTTTCTTTCTTTCTTTCTTTCTCTCTCTCTTTCTCTCTCTCTTTCTTTCTCTCTTCCTTTCTTTCCTTTTCTTTCTTTCTTTCTTTCTTTCTTTCTTTCTTTCTTTCTTTCCTTTTCTTTCTTTCTTTCTTTCTTTCTTTCTCTTTCTTTCTTTCTTTCTTTCTCTCTTTCTCTCTTTCTCTCTTCCTTTCTTTCCCTTTCTTTCTTTCTTTCTTTCTTTCTTTCTTTCTTTCTTCCTTCCTTTCTTTCATCTGCCTGGCAAATCCTGTAAGATTAATATTGATGGTCTTGTTTTTTTTAAATAAGAAGACAGGCTCAAAGAGATGACATACTTTGCCTAACGTAACAAAAATGGCCGGCGGGTGACCCCACAGGGCTTCAACATCATTTCCTACTGCGCACTTCTGGGACAGAGTACTGTGTGGCAGTAAGGGTGGCTCTCACTGTAGGGTCAAATCGCTTCATAGCAAGGCAAACCGGAGCCCCTGCCCACAGGACCACTTCGTGCCCAACCTCTTTCCTGAGGACATTCTTTCCCCCATCCCTTCACCTCTTCCAAACTCCCATCACCACTCCTGTACATTTTAGACCTTAATAGCTCAAAGGGCTGGCATTGCCCCTGAACGAAACATGCCTTTATCTGAGCTATTTCTTCTGCTGAAATGTTAGGGCCTCCTTGCCTCCCCCGCAAATTCCTATAAAGCTTCCAAAGCCTATCTCTGCCACTTCTTTGAAAATTTACCTGCTCTCTTTTACCCTTTCCTATGCAGAGGAGGTTAACGATCCCTGTTCTGGGGCTTTCTGGGCACTGCCCACACTCAAACCACTGCACCTAGCACTCAGTTGTGTTTATCGCCAGGGCCGCTGCGCCATGCCAGCATTCGGCTGGCACAGAATCAGTGCTCAGTCACTTTGTCAAAGCGCATGACATTAAAACAGGAAAGAAGGCACTGTCCCTCCAATGCACTGGGGAGACAGACCCGAAACACATACCAAGCAATGACACAAGCAAGCAAATAGGCTTACACCATCACGAAGTTATTATATTTTCCAAAGACAACCTAGTCTTTTACAAAGCGTCATGACATCAGGTAAAACAGCAACGGGGGGGGGGGGGCGGGTATTTATCCCAAGTCCCCACGGTTTTCTCTCCTCTCGCCTTCTGTGCCTACTTTCGTTCCTGGCAAGCTAACCAGGAGCAGATGGATGATAAAGCACCCTCTGCTTCCTCCAGAGTCTGAATCCAGCGCAGAATCCAGGCACAATGTAAGTAATGACATGTGCTTCCTGCCTCACACCCTTCCCACCCAGCCTGAAAAGGCCCCAGCTCCTCTCCCTCCATGGGCTCATCAGGACCGTCCACCAGGTGGAGATTTGAGGCTGGCGATGCCCGGTGCTCAGACCTCTGTGTGCCCATTCTTCTACAAGAATCCAGAGATGTGGTCGGTCGAGGGCTTGCTCAGATGCCTAGCCCTTTCACGCAGGTGTTGTTGAAATGGTCTAGAGCCCAGGAGAGTGGCCACCCTAGGAACTCACTCTTTGGGTACAGTTTATAAACAACAGACAATAGCCCCGACAAGCTCTCGATCGAGGCTGGACAGCAGATAGTAATTATGACTCGTCAAAAGAAGTGGTAATTTGTGTTCACGGCTCCTAACACATCCACTACCCTTCAATCTGCGAATTGTTTTGCTCCTTATGCCTCTTGACTCTTCTACAAATGTGAGCCTCGTGATGAACAGGTAAGGAGAAGGTGTGTCGCTTACCAATACAGTAGAAAAATCAGGGACTCTGAAGCCAACGAGACCAGGTTTCAGCTCCAACCTCTGCTATTTTCTAAGCACTTGATTGGAGAAGTGGCTGAACCTCTCTGAAACTCAGTTTTCCTCCTCTGCAAAATGGGCACAGGGCATCTTCCTCACGGAGCTCCCTTGCTGATTAAATGAAGTAAAGAACTAAAAGCACTTGACAAAGCTCCCTGCATGAAGTAAGGCCTCCATAAATAAGACAGCACACAGGGTTGGTGTCGAGACTCGGGGAGCTACGAAACACAAAGCGCCTAGGACACAGTGAGTGCTCAGGTCTTCTTCCTGACCCCTCAATGATCTCCAGGGATGGGGAGAGAGTGACTGTTGCAAAGAGCACCTCTGGGCAATCTAGCAATAGATATCTGGATCCCAAAACACTCCTAATCTTCAAAGTAGTAATAACACTGGAGGAAACGGAACCTAAAGAAATGGCTCCCATCCCCAAAATACACGTTATGTACAGGAGGTGTTATTTACAAATGCAAAACTTCTAGGAGGAACATAATGCCCAAGAGAAAGAGAACATTTCATTAAAACTTCTGAGCATCTCTCCGGGACAGTGGTAGGTAGGCATTAAAGATGACCCCATAAAGGTACTCCAGTGACATGAAAAGATGATCACATCGGGTTCCCAAAGCGAGATGGAAAATTGCATAGAGCAGGATCACACTGGTGTAAAATCATACAGGCATTTGGACAAGCCAAGCAATAAACCTACAAGAACGCAAATCATCGTTTTGGGGTGACAAGATGGAGTCTGATGAAGGGGTCTATTTTCTCCTCTTTCTCGTCTATTGTTCTGCCGTCTTTACCATGGAGAAAGGAAACAAAAAATAGCACCCTCTGCTACTCAAGTTTTGACCCGAGCTTTAGCTAAAGCGATGCGGGCCCCTCGCTCCTGTAGGAAATGGGGCCTAAGTGCCAGGTAATCATAACAGTCATTCAAACCCTCCCGGTTGTAATAACACCTTTCTGAGACGAGCTCTCCTTTCAACGAGACACAACAATCCTCCGAAGATAACGGTTTCCCTCCTCCTGTTGTCTCCTCCGGGCCCTTTTTATCACCAGGGTGATCCTTCGAAGGCACATCTGATCATTTGACTCTTTAGTCGCAAAAGACTTGGCTGGTGTCATGTTCACCTGACAAGGTAGAGGTGCTCCGAGGCAGTGCTCTGAGCGCCGACGGTCCCCAACCATCCGTGGTCCTCAACGGCACCTGCGCCCTCTCCTCCAGGTCTTTGTTCACACGGCTCCGTCTGTCCGGAGTTCTCTTCCTCAGGCCCCTTCTCTCCAGTCTCATCTCAGAAGGAGAATCCCCTGGAGAGCTTCCCTCACATCTCAGCCTGCCACCCCCCTTGCCCCAACCCAGTCACACGTGCGTGTGCATCCCCGTCCTTTCTGAGCGCTGCCATTATTTCGTGGTGCCAATATACACGTGGCACCTGGGTAGTAGAGTAATATTTTCTGACACATGAAGGGACTTTTTCTCTTTGATACTTTTTTGAAACGATTTCCTACCTGTTGAGCCAAACACTTCCGGATCTCTGAGGAAGTGTACGATTGCTGATACAAGCAGGAGGAAAGAGTCACGATCTGGGGCTCTCACGTTGCATGCCAAGCACTCTCTGAAAAGGGCCACGAGCACAGGGGACCGAGCACAGCAGGGTAAGCCTCCCCCCAGCTGTATTGTATCAGCAAAGACCCTCTTGCTATGTAAAACAACACAACCACAGACTTTAGGGATGAGAGTCTGGATGAGAGCCCTGGATGGGGGGCATTCTGTCTACTGTAGAAAGCAAAAGCCAGAGGACATTTGTGGACCCCTTTCCTAAATAACCACAAGGTCACATCAGCCACACACCCCTTCCTAAAACCAAATCCCCTCTAAGCCGGAAGCAAGGCACGTGTGGAATCTATAAACCCGAGCATTACTCAGTCTAAAGGAGCTGTTATGTTTCTCTGCACTGGGCTCAAACTTGGTTTGCCAGAATTGAACACGTTTTGCTTCTACCCATCAAATGTTGGCTCATGAGACAAGAAGATATTAGCTAAAAGAACTGAACCAGCTATAATCTATAGGCTTCATATCAAGGTTTGTTTTACCAGGTTTGTAAGATTTTGGAAAGAATATATGAAATTATTAAAATAGCCTGACATGTACAAAATAGATACCATACCTTCTAAGTGGATTTCATGGTGAAAGTGTTCACTGTGGCCTAGAGAAGGAAGAAGATTCATGAAGACCCACGCTAGAAAAAGAGAAGAAACTTCCAACGGAAATTCTAAGAACATAGTTCCTATAGTGTGTGTGTAAGGATGAGAGTGACAACCTTGTGAGGGAAGCACATCTCTGGCTTCTCCCTATTGATCTTGTCTCTTGACCCATATGGATCACTGGAGAGAACCCCTCTTAGTCATGAAACTATCAGAGAAGAAGAAGGAAATAAAGAACTTTAGGAACTGTGTCCCATTCCCAAGCCAATGTGAGCAGAAGAGAAACTCAGTGGTTACAGTGGGGGTGGCAATGTCCAGAATGGACAACATGGCGGGCAGGGGACAGGGTGAGATGGGAAGACGGGGTCCTGAAGTCCCTGGGTTTCATCTCCACTGTCTGACGTAAGCACCAAGGCCACCTAACTTCCCCAGGTAAAAAATGAAGACATTTACATGTGTATTCATTCACGCCTTTTCACCTTGTCATAATCCAGAGCGGTTCATCCTCTCCAGCAGGGACTGGAGCAAGCATGGGGAGGTGTTGGACGAGCAGGGGTCCACAGAGCAGCGTGAGAAGACCGTGAGTCAGACAGAATGCAAAGGATCCACAGGAGAAGTCTCATCTCTGAGTCCAGGAATAAGGAAGACGTAATGGCAAGCATTAGAATTTGCGACAGTTATTCACCGAGGTTTTACACTTGCCTGTCACTTCATGGTCACATGCCCCTGAAGAAGAGCCAGTAAGACCAAGGTACAGATGCGCCAAAGGGAGCTGAGTGGTGAGTTGGCATCTGACGTCCTGGGGGTGGGGGGGGGGGGTGGTGCGGGGCTGGGCTGGGCCAGAAGGAACCCAGTCAGTGTGATTCTGAGGCTGAGGCACTTGGCAATGCCACCCACGCCTAGTTGGCCATAGACCGAACGAATGCCCCTCCTTCCCTTTCCTCGGCAAGCTGGATCAGTTCTATTTTAGCACATAGCTTTTGGGAAAGATGCAACTTAATAAATAAAAATAGTTAGCAGAGTTGTTCCTGCCTTCAAGGAAGCATAAAACCTTTTGTTTCCGAGGCCGTTTTACTAAGAATGGCTGATTTCATTGTCATGGCAACTTCTGAATGTGGGCTAGGAAATCACTCCAGCACCCAGACCGTGGACAGGTCTCAGGGAAAGTGGAACAAGCGGGGCCAGGAAGTCAGAGTTTGAGCTGAGAGTTACGGATCGATTTACCGTAAGGGAGTTTGAAGATATTTTCAGGTTACAATTGCACATCCAACAACTCTCGATGGACATGCGTGTCTCCGCAAGCAGACCGAGCGGTTTCAGAAGCACCTAGAGAGTCTCCTCCATTCCGGGGACCTCAGTGGCTAGAATTGCGTCTGGCTTGCCACGGGTATGCAATAAAACATGGAATAGACAAACGAATGAATAAAAAAATAAGTGAATGAATAAGTGGAACAAACATTCTCTGTTATTGCAGGAAATCACCCAGTGTTGGAGCATGCCGTCTCGTCCAGAGATTCTCAAACTTGAGATTTCCTTTGTGCGCCCCTAAGAGAAAGAGGACCACACGAGTCAAACTTTGACACTGGGTTTCCACTTGAGGTAGTTAATTTAACCAATGCAAAGTTCAGGGCTAAATTACGGGAAGAACTTGGCTCTTACTTATTCATATGTCCAATTAAGACATCACAAAAGCTCTCCATAAATTATCTAAACAAAAACATGAAATTTAGAAAGTCTCGCAAAACACTCAACTACTCTCGGAATATGTTCCCAAATCCCAGTAGGTCCATGGACCACAGCGTAGGAAACACTGGGCTAGCCCAGCTTCCTCAGTTTACGGAGAAACAGGCTCTGAAAGGAAATGACTTTCCCAACATCACGTATGTAGGGAGCGATCAGATTCTAGAAAGCAGGTGTTAGGACTCCTAGCACAGTGCTCTTTTCCAGCAAACTGAATGGCCAGCAATCAGACAGCTGGTTAAAAGTGTTGCCTGTGGCACCAAATGAAGTCGTAAAAATAATACATTTAGAGAGCCAACCAATGACCACAGCCTCGTTGTCACTGGCTCTTGACTGGCTGGCCCGGGGCCCTGGCTCTGGCACGGTGCTCGGCATACCCTGCCTCAGAAGAAAGGGACCAGGCACTCTTACCCACCAGGCGGGGTGGCCGGAGCTCAGTGCTGAAGCTCATTACAGTTCAAGTGCACAGACTGCAGAGTCCTGGGTCCCCTGAGGCACTGTGGTTTTTCTGTTTGTGGAGAAAAAAGGGAGAGTAAGCAAATTGGTGCATTATTTTATATCCAATACATTTAGAATCATTGCATTGATCCATGGAGGCTGAAGCTCAGTTGGTCTCTGGTTTTCCTGCATTTTCAGGATTTGGATGATGCCTAATGACATGGATGTGGGCTCAGGAAAACAAGATTCAGGGCAGAGATTAATTGGGCAAGTATGTTGTTGTTTGATAGAAAAAGCAGAGTTTGATTCCCAAGTTTCGGTAAGAGTGAGGCATAACAATGAGGGGGAAAATGGAAAATTCCAACATGCTTTTTCTTCTCATATTTTTACACAGCCTGTGGCTAAAAGCAGGAGGTTAATTATCAAGTCAGCATATATTTTTGCATTATGCGTAAGAATAGGAAGTTGTTTGGGGCCATAAAATATGAAATAGGAGAAAACTATGAGAATACTCGTCCCTTTCTTTGGAATTTGCAATGTTCAGATATCGTTTTGTGTACGGAGGTCCTGCGTTCCCTCCTTTGCTACAACACGTCAGGCTCTGCGGTGGTCACCGAGACTGTTGGTTCACACGCCGGCCCCAGCACGGAGGAAAGGGACAGATATAAGGAAGGGTCAGGCCACTCCAGAGGGGCAGGTGACAGGGTAGATGAACAGGAGGACTATGTAGGAGGCTTGTATTGGCCTCAGGACGAGAGCCCACCCCCCGGGATCATCAGAGCTTTATAGAGAGGCCTTAATGGGGTTCAGCCACATCTACCATCCAAGTGATAGAAACACCACGTGGCTCTCTCGGGGCTGCGCCCTTGGAAATGGCTCCCACTGTGGGAAAGGGGGGAGGGGAGGGCCGGCAGAACACATGTTCCAAGGACAGGGGTGAGGGGAGGAGCTTCCCATTGCCAGGGGCCAGCTCCCAGGTCAACCGGCAGTCACAGCATCTCGATGACCTCCCCTAACACAGACTTGGGACTGGGAGCCCAGGGATGTGGCTTCTCAGGCCACCTCTGCTAAGTGGTGTTACTTTGGGCACATCAGGTAGGGCAGGATGATCTCTTGGCCACTTTCAGTCAACCAGCCAGCCATTTTTCCAATACACGTTCCTCTGCAAAGTATTCTTATACCAGACACAATGTTAAAGACTGGGGTCACATAAATGCATAGGCATGGTCCCTCCTGTTTCTAAAACCTTACCAACTAGGGGCGCCTGGGTGGCCCAGTCCGTTAAGCATCCAGTTTCGGCTCAGGTCATGATCTCACAGTTCGTGGGTTCCAGCCCCGCATCAGGCTCTAGGCTGACAGCTCAGGGCCTGGAGGGAGCCTGCTTTGGATTCTGTGACTCTCTCTCCCTCTGCCCTTCCCCCACTCGCGTGCTGTCCCTTCTCTCTCACGCTCTGTCTCTCAAAAATAAACATTAAAAAAATAAAACCTTACCGGCCAGACATGCAAACAGGCAACCACAGACAGTGTGCTCGGCGTGGCCCAGACCATAGTAAAAGTCGTTGGAGCTCTGGGGTCTGACTGCATTGGGTTCCCCGGATACACTTCCCAGCCTGTGAGACCTGAGGCTAGTTACTTAACCTCTCTGACCCTCAGGGTTCCCTATCTGTAAAAGGGCAAGGATCACAGTACTTTCCCTGGGGCTCTGTGCAGATTGGATGAGATAATACAGGTAACGAGTTTACCCCAGTTGTTGGTAATAAATGGTAAGTACTCATCCTGATTCTTACTAGCACGACCATTCCCAGTATCATTATGATCATCATTTAGGAGTAGCCAGGGGAGAAAGAATTAGGAGTACCTCTGAGGTGGCCCAGAGGAAGCAGCCCCCGTGAGCCTGGGGGAGTCAAGGAGACTTCACAGAGGAGGTTAATTCACAGGCAGTAGGGAGTTTCGCGGATGAACCGGGTGGAGGAGAGCAGTGCAGAAAGAAAGAGCAGCCTGAGAAAATGTGCTCATTATAATCTTAATTACAATAGATACTACAACCAAGGGTAGGGTCTTATGGGCTTTTTTGGGTTCTGTTTTGTTTGGTTTGTGCCTGAGATCACTCAGAAAAGTACTTGCAAACACAGATGGAATGAAACATCATCCCTTGTGGATGGAAGGGAAACGGAAGACAAGGGTGGGGGTGGGGGGGACAGGCTGCCAGGAACACGTAAGGGCAAGATCTCTGGGGCTTTTCCATTCTTAACAAAGAATTAGGGGGGCGCCTGGGTGGCTCAGTCGGTTAAGCGTCTGACTATTGGTTTCGGCGTGGGTCACGACCTCACAGTGCGTGAGTTTGAGCCCCACGTCAGGTGGGCTCCATGCTGACAGTGCAGAGCCTGCGTGGGATTCTCTCTCTCTCCCCCTCTCCCTCTGCCCTCCCGTTTAGGCTCTCTCTTTCTCAACATAAAGAAATAAAAGAATTAACAACAAAAAAGCAATCAGGCCTGTCGAAATCAGGAAGCACTGCATTCTGAGCAGTGGAATTGGGAACTATGGCTCTGGATGCTGGATTCCCCGCCGTCCTAGACTCACTGCTCTAATGTAATTCAAGGACCTCATAGATAAGTAAGTGCCCGCTGGCCAGACGCGCTGATCTGGGCAGTGGTCAACAGGTAAGAAACGGTGCTTGCGGTCTCGTTGTGGGGCCCAACGACCAGCGTCTTGCGAGGGAGCCTTTAATGCCTGGAACTTGGGAAATTCAACTGTGCCTGGCAGTGAAATCTGAAAAGCAGAGCCCAGAGATAGACTCAAGGATATATACGTGTAAAGGGATTTATTGTAGAAATTTGGCTCTGCAGGTGTGGGTGCTGGTAATACTGTTGTCTCGGCGTCTGAGTTTGGAGCCTGCGCTCCGCAGAGCAGGTGGGCAAGGAGAGAAGCTGGGGACCAGGTTGTGGGGGTGGGGGCGGGTGCAGGTACATGCCGGATCTGGGGGAGCCGGCACATCGTGGTGCCGTAAGTGCCCAGAGGAGAAGCGACTCCCTTCTTCACAGCGATAAGAGCACAGGTGGCCCAGGAGAAGCGGGCAGGGGTGGGAAGGCGGAGCAGTTGCAGGTTCCCGCCTCAGCCCTGCAACATCGGGGTGAGCAACGGGTAAGGAAGGACGGGTGCCAGCCGCCGCTTCGTTTCCAGCCTCCAATAGGCTGGTCAGTTGCCCCTGTTTGCCTGGAACCATCTTGGTTTTAGCACAGAAAGTCCAGTGTCCAGAAAACCCCTCAGTCCTGGGCAAACCGAGATAGTTAATCACCTTGCCTCCCAGTTTTGTTCAAGTACGTCTCTGGTGGCCCTCCCTTCCCTGAAATAGGCTGGAAAGAGGATTCTGGACAATGTCGTGCACTTGGGCCCAGCTGACTCGTTACAAAGGCGCCGCAGAAGATAGGGAACCAATGGTCACCTTTTCTCTCTCTTAATTCGGTTCTTGATTAAAGTCACAGTAGAAACTATTGTATTACGTACGGCATGCGGTTAAGGACATATATAAAAATAATATTAAAAAACACGAGTCGCCATGAATTTTGCCCACTGTTCCATCTGCAGTCACTCCTTAACCAAATCCTCTCGGCTGCCTTTCTAACTTCCCGCCACCTTCTGTGCTTTTAGATTGAAGAGCTGTGGGCCTCCAGACTACGGATAGCCGCTGACAGATTATGAGCGGCTTGGGCACACGAGCCCTTGTGGACATTCCTCCTGCTGTCTTTTTCACTGAGCCCTGTTCACGGAGGCTTGGCATCATGCGGACACCTCAGCCGGTCGTGAGAGCCTTCCAGGGAACGGATCAAGCCCTGCTATTTGTCATGTACTAACCATTCCCACTGCCCACTCACCTTCCTTGTTGTGTTGGGGGAGGGCACTTTCCTCTTGTAGGTCAGAGCATGTGTGATTGAGACAAGACCATGGTGCACCTGTGGCCATCCATCACTGCGTATTCCCAGCAGGTGTCACCCTCAACAGGGAGAACAGAAGTGTTTAATGCCAGACCCGTTGCTAAGAAAGACACGAGCAGCGCTAAGGGCAAGCAGCAAGGGATGATGAAACACCGTGGGTTCGTGACAACAGCGACAGAGAGACAGGAGTGGTTGCCATCTGAGGCAGGAAAGGGTGGAGCAGCGAATAGCTGTGGGATCCAGAGAGTTCTGTAGCTGTTCTCCAGCTGTGGGGAAGCACTCCTGGCAGGAGGTGTAGCCGCGGGCAAGAACACTCGGCTGCCAACTGCAGCCCAGGGGCATACGTACCGCAGACTCTCTATGTTCTCCTGCCCCGGTCCTTCCCACTGAGGAATGCAATCGAGACCAGGAGGGCAAATGGGGCAGTTGGTTAAGCGTCCAACTCTTGGTTTCCGGTCAAGTCATGATCTCACAGTTCGCGAGTTCGAGCCCCACATTGGGCTCTGCGCTGGCAGTGTGGAGCCTGCTTGGGATTCTCTCTCTCCCTCTGTCTGTCTCTAAACAAACAAACAAACAAACAAACTTAAAAAAAATAAACAGGGGGGAAAAGAAGTGAGGTTCAAGCAGTCCTTTGGGGTCAGCCTCCCTGGTGCAAGGCAGGATAGGAAAGCTGAGAGGAGCTACTGGAGAATACCCAGCACCCAGGACTTACAGCTGTGTTCAAGCCAACTTTTCCTAATTCCAATAAAGGAAGAATTATCTTAACAACCAAGTCACTAACCCAGTTAAGTCCTCCAAGCCTGCATGGATCCAGTTAAGGTGGTCACATCAGTGCAAAGCATATAATTTCACAACGTATCCAGATCAACGTGCCCTTTTTAAAGGGTCCGTGGCTTTATTTTCTCTCTAGATTTTCAAAAAATGCAAGTAGAGCAGAACAAATGAAACGAGGCTGTTGTCCCTTATATCTGTGTTCAGAATCTGTGGGACAGAATCATTGGGACAATGTAGCAAACGAAGTCACGCCAAGGCACATGACCAATAATTGGCCTAATCATGCCCCCTTGAACCTAAGAAGCACGTGACCTTCGGCAAATCGCTCCATGTCTCTCGTTCTTGATTTTCTCACCTGCTTACGGAAATAATCATAGCGACTCTTCCAGATGCTGTGATACATCACAAATAAGAAAACGAATATGAAGGCGCTTTAGACATTGCAAAGTCTATATAAGGATTTATTGATTGTCGATGGACAACTGAACTTCTTGTAATTGAATGGAACATTCTGGGAAGTCTCAAATCTGTGTGCCACATAGGCTTTGAGGGGGGAAAATCAGCCATTACAAAAATTACCTTGCAAAATTTCTTTAAAAATTATGAGAAATTGGGGTGTCTGGGTGGCTCGGTCGGTTAATCGTCTGACTTCGGCTCAGGTCATGATCTCACCGTCCATGAGTTCAAGCCCCACATCAGGCTCTGTGCTGACAGCTGAGAGCCTAGAGGCTACCTCAGATTCTGTGTCTCCCTCTCTCTCTGCCCCTCCTCCACTTGTGCTCTGTCTCTCTCTGTCTCTCAAAAACAAACATTAAAAATTTTTTAAAAAATTATGAGGAATATGCATTATCTTAATTTAGCAATAATAATATTACATTTGGGTATTTACCCTTTCATAATGCTTACTGGGTTTTTCTTGTTTGTTTGGTTGGTTCTCTGAACAATTCTAGAAGGTAGCTAGAACATTTATTTTTCCCATTTGACAGTTTAGAAAACCCAAGGGATAGGTTGTTAATAGAAGTCAGAATACCGAGTCCTGGATGGTCCTAGATGAATCCATGATATGATATGGCACGAAAACTGATCTACTCCAGAGGTTAATACCACCCTCATATTTTCCAAGTTTAAGAATGGGCTCACTCCCTTAGTCTGTGGGCTACCAGGTCTGTAAGCCTGACCATAACCATACCCACATGACTGGAAATGAGATTTTCAATGAAATTATATGTATACACATGTAGCCCAGTCCCTAGTATGTGCATGTATGACCCTTAAATGCCATCTGAGTCTGGGGTTTTCTTTTTACCTAAAGATTCTAGGGATCTTTCTCAGATACCTTGCACGGACGCTCCTGAACATGGGTCTGCATTTTCTTTTACGCTTATTTCCAAAGAGGCTCCTAGCTTTTGCCATCCTGCTCACTAGAGAGATGCACATCACATCTCTTGTCAGTGTGGATAGTCTTCACTTATTCATCGTGGTTTTATTCTTAGCTATTGAACGGTAAAGCTTCTAGGTATTGGCTGCTTACTATGTGCCCCGCATTGTGCTAAGGGCTGTATAATCATTTAATTTACAAGGACCTGATGGGCGTATTGTCATTGCCATATCACACATGTGAGCCCTGAGCCTGAGAAATATAAGTTGAATCCATACAGGCACTGACGCCTGGGTCCACGGAGCACCTGCGCTCTGTCAGCCCCATGCCCCTTAGGCAAAAAAGACTTGCCTCCACGGGTCTCCTATGCCAGCTGATCGTCTTATTCACGCCACCGGTAAGTGGTGGCACTGGGATGGCCATTTATTTCTCTCTGGCTCCAAACGCTGTGCTGGTAACCACCGTGCCTCACGGCGGCTTGTTCAGCGGGGAAAGAGAAAATGTCCAGCATGACATCACGAGCTGTAATCGCGCTGAATGGCCGCAGGAACCAGAAATGGTCACTTTCCCAAACATTAATATTTTATATATTCTGGAAATAGGATTTGTTTTTACTGACCTACTTGTGTAGCTTTTTCTGGACTTTGGGGTGTGGACAGAGACTTCAGCTTTGTGTAGTAGATTTTATTAGATGCTTGTTTGTTTGTTTGTTTGTTTCTTATAGATAGATTTCTCCTGCTTCGCAGTCACTGGGAGGCAGCATAATGTTGCTGAAAGTGTATTACCTTGGGCTTCAAGAGCCTGTGTTCAATCCCGGCTGTCCTGAGAATCACGACAAACAGTGACGGTGATGATCACGCCGTTTATGCCCCTAATCAAATGTGACATCTTTCAGAGACACCTTCTCTCTCCCATCCATCCAGGTAATGCACCCATTACCCTCTAATTCCTTATCCTACTTTATTTATCACTGTAGTTATTATCACTACGTGGCATTGCATCCTACCCGAATTTTCTTTTTTTGTTTGTTTGTTTATGTTCTGCCTCCTGGTGGAATATAAGTACCCAGAATTGAGGACTTTGTCTGCAGATTGCATCCACAAGAACCCCATTTCCAAACAAGGTTGCCTTCTGAGGTCCCGAGGGTTAGGACATCAGCACATCTTCTTAGGGAGCATAGTTCAACCCGTAACAGACGGGAAACTGTAAGCATGTTGACAAGTATCTACTGTGGCTGCAGGTGAACTCAGGGGTCATCCCTGGATATGGAGGGCAAGACACCAACAGCTATATGTTATCACCTGAAGTGGTAAATTTCAGGATTGCCCGGGATAAAAATTACCCGAGGGATGGGAAGAAAATCAAGACCAGTCCCAGGAGATATGACCTGCTCTCAAGTCCTCAGCTAACAGATACAACATATTTAGGCTCATTTGCTTTGGGATTTGCTGTCAGATACAAGGTCAGATCAGCAGTCACAGGCAGAGACCCCTCACTTCCAAGAAACTTAGATCAGAGAACCGACCCGCCAGGGTGGAAGACAGCCAAGTCTGAATCTGCTTGTCACTCTGGAGGGTGTCCCGCATTAGAGAAAGTTTCAGCACGTGGACAAGGCAGGTCAAAGGGCAACGTTTAAGCATCACCCTAATTAATCACTTCGGATAGAGAGCCAGTGACCCACCTGCCGGTGTCTGTAACTTAACTCCCATCTGTAATGTCGACGTTAGAAGAACTTCCCAACCCTTAGAAATTCTCCTCCCAAGAGGGTCCCGTTGCAGAGCAGATGTTTGCAAATCATTTAGCCTGTCGGTGATGAATTAGTTTTTAATGGCATTCTCGTGTACTTGTTATAAATCATTAAGCATCCAACAGACTGTCTCCTATCTGCACAGACTTGGTCTGCTGGGGAGCCGAAGGAGCAAAAATTCACAGTGGTAGGAACAAGGTTCCCAGGGGCAAATGGTAGCCCTTCTCCGGTCCTCTCACTTGTCCTTGACCTCTGTCCACACCCCTTTCCTCAGTGGTCCGCCTGCCCCTCTCCCCCACTTTCCTCCAGGTCTTTCTCTCACCTGCCAGAGACACTTGCCTTCCCCCCACCCACCGGTCCCTCCTTGCCGACCCTGTCCACAACTCCCTGTTACTCTTTATCTCTTCCTGCCTCCACACTTCTGTCTACTTCTCTTGCGACCATCCCAATCTTTTCTCAGCATTAAAAAGAAAAGCTGTTTTCTTTTGGTAAGCTGGGAGAGAGATCCGCATGCTGACACGGTATGATTCTTAATACCACTAATAAATTCATGGTCAGCTCTTCCTGGAAACGCGGGAAATTAGTGTTGGGTGGGGGTCTGGGGAGAAAGAACAAACCTGACAAGAGAAAAAGAGTCCCGCGTCCACCAAAGATCCAGCACTCGGAGCAGGCTGAAGGCGTGTGCCACCAAAACTGGAAACTACGTGACGCTTTCCATCACCATTGTCAAGTTAACCTAATTTTAATCCAAGGCTGTTACCATTGGTCAAAGCATCAGACCTTCATTCACCGAGGAGATGACGACTGACACTGAACAGCTTCGGCCTCTGTCCCTCTGGCTAAGCGATCCTGGGGGTCGCCTGCTGTCTTCCACCCTCTGGTACCGAAGCTTGTGGTGCCATTTCCCCTGCTCTCGGTGTGGGTGCTGGCTGTGCCATCTGCCATGACAGTTCCTCCCTCCACCTCTGCTTTCGTTCTCCTTCTCCCTTGCTGGGACTCTTCTGCACGACGGTGGGAGGTGCTCGGGCTGTCCTTGTCCCTCGCTGAGTTTCGCTCGTCCTGCCCTTCGCCCCCTTCCACACATCAGCCACCTTTCCCGATGAGCTCCCTCCTTGGCCCCTGTGGCCCTCAACCGTGGGTCACACCTTGTTCTCACTCGTTGGTTTTCCTCTGGCTTCCATAACAACCTCAGACTCCAAAGACTGAGGAGTCAGGCCCTGAAGAACTGAGTCTGGGTCAGGCAGCTCAACTCCCGTGTTCCTCCCAGCGCGTAGCCTGCTTCTCCTCGTTTCCTATCTGTCGCTTCTTCCCGGCTCTGCTGCCCCATCTCTCATCTTCTGTATCTATGCCCCACGAGGAACTCTTCCTCACTGCTACACGTTCACACCCAACCCTCTGCTGTTTGTACATACGTGCCCAGGGCCAGCCAGTTCTCTCTCCTGAATCCCGATTCTGGAGACCCCAGTCTTCAGGGTAGCTCTCTAGGATGATCTGTCGAAGTTTCAAATGCAGGACACCTAGAAATCAACTCTTTATGTCTCCCCAAACTGGGTTGTTGTTGTTGTTGTTGTTGTTTTCCTGGGCCTCCCAATTGCTAGACATGGGACCATTCTCCTGCTGGGTACCCAGACTCTACAACCGACTGACCTTGGATGCCTCTGCCCTCCTTGAGCCTCACATCAGTTAGTGCACTGAATTTTTTCCATACTGACGTTATGGAGGTTTTTATAGAGCTTTACCAGGCTGCATAGCATCACTTCCATGGGCACATCCCTGGTCCGGGGGGTTACTACCCCTGGCGTGGACTATTTCAACAATCTCTTCATTGATCTCTCTCTCCTCAGTTTCCCTCTTTCTCTACCCATCCTGCACCTCTCTGCTCCTGACACGGAACTGACAATCGGTACCGGCTCGTCAGCTTGCTGTTCAACCGTCTCGCAGCTCTTTCCCAACCCAGCTCTTGACATTTGTTAAGTGGCTAGTGTGTGGAGACCATATTAAATGACATCTTTGTGTGCGTGATTATTGTCTGACAAATAGTAGGTACTCATCCATTCCGAGTTCTCAATAAATAGTAGCTGTTTTCATTTTTACATCGAGAACCCTATGTATCAGTTTTCTCTATTTTCGCAAGGGGTCGATCATATATAATTCATTGAGTTATTGTGAAGATCAAATTAGAGAATATATTTGTAAAGCTTGATGTATTATTCACGAAGCACATAGCAGAAACCCTGCTGATATCAGTTTCCTTCCTATCCCCATGCACCCGGCCTGGTGACTACTCTCCAGGGCTTTCACACGGACCTGGAGATCCGCACACTGATTCACGTGTTTCGTAGTTCATTCCAACATCAAATAATGCACTGTCGAAACCAGACTGAATGGGACAGGGGGTAACGGCTGTAGAATTGCCGAGAAAAACGCAGCTCAAGTATAGAGAGAACTTAGAAGCAGAGAGATGACAGGCACGACGGATTAGAGTAGAAAGAAGCATACACAAAGCTTAAAGTAAATTAAAGTCTTTATTTATTCCAAAGAAAACATATCTGCCTGTGCTGGGCAGAGTAGAAAAAATTTCATTTCAATCAGTCTCTACTCATTTTTTTACAGTAATATGCTGAGCCTTCTTTGCAGATAAAAACAACTAATACTTGTTGATCATTTATGAAGCAATGTCATATGTGTTATATATTTACACCCGGGCCCGAGAGGTAAGGAAATTGATCCTTTTCATTTCAACAATGAAAGATAGAGAAACTGAGAGCCAATTTTCTTGCCCGAGACACATAGCTGAGTGTGTTGGCCCATATGGAGGCTCCAGACTTGGAGATCTTTTGAACCTACTGCACAGATCATTTTTATATTATTAAAATTATTTAACTGGATATGTGTGTATATATGTAGGTATGTATGCATGCATGCATACACATATATAAGATATCTAGATACACACATACATGTATACACATACGTGCTTATGTGTATGTTGGTTGGGATAAAGCCTGGCACACAGGAAGAGCTGCCCAACAACTATTTTCATTTCTCCCTCCTTCGGCACCTGGAAGAATTACACCTCTGTAAACCCCTGGTTACGGCTGATGTATAACTGGCTTTAGCCAACGAAACGTGAGTAGAATTGACATAAGTCAATTTTGTAGCCGGGACCTCCTTCAGTGTTCTTGCTTTCCACATACCACTGAGACCAAAACAATCCAGGTCATGGCTGTTCCATCTGTCTGGGTCCTCGAGAGGTGTAAACACGAGTCAGAATCCCTAGAGAGCCCTGGGTGGACAAGAAGTATGAGCGAGATATAGACCTTTGCTGTTTGAAGCACTGAGATATTAAGGCTATTCGTTCCTGCATCACAATCCAGCCTCCCTCGGCTGATGTTTTTGTTGTTGCTATTGTTGCACTTATTATTATTATTATTATTATTTTATACCAACCCCACAAATACTAATCTGTGAGCATAAAGTGGGAATGCCCAGGGTGAGCCCCTCCCCCCCCATGCTACCTATACTGAAGGTGCATTTTACAGACCAGGAGGTGTGATTCAAATTGTCTTTACCATATTCCATTGGGAGACCCCAGATGGCTTCAAGTCAATCCCTGGAGGAGACAGGAGTGGGGTGTAGGCTAGACCAAGACTATTTAATCACACTCATTAATTTCAAAGTAAAAGTTGGGTTTATAGCATTATAAAATGCAGAAGCACTCCCTTGCCTAACTCCTTGGGAGACAGGCCTGAATGTCATTCTTGGTTTATTTCTCTGGGGAATTAACTGCTTGGATTCCTTCAGAGTTTAATTAAATTGTCACAGAACACATAAAATAGCAAATAAAACAGGCTTTACCTATGTCCTGGTGTTAATTTTATGTCATCAAAATTGTTTAGCTTGTTAGCTGCATAACTCCGGCTGCCCCAGTTACCAATTAAGGGTTCTGTGTGAACGCTTCTCCCCATTTAAACGCCAGCTCCGGCTGTACTCTTGTTAAACTTTTCGTTTCCTTGGGGCTGCAACTACTGATTTTTTCATAGGTTCCTGGTCATTTAAGTTTTATGCTGTGCAGCTTTTGAGACCAGAAGAACATTCAAAAAGTTTGACTCAGGGAAAAAGTGTCAACAAGCTGAAGGTGTTTGGGGAAGGGGACCTCCCAGATGATCAGCTCGAATCTGCTTGTTGCGTAGATGAAGAAACCAAGGTTCAGAGTGGTGACCGAAGCTGCAATAGTCACACGATGAGTAGATGGCAACGGTGGGGTTATGATCCAGGAAGGCAGATTCTGAGGATGATGCTTCTGTGATGTGGACACCTGCTGCTTCGTCTCATGAATTCGTCTCCATTCCGTAACGGGTTCCTTATCGGAGGGCCCGATCATCCTCCAGGCAGGCTGTCGATGTCATAATCTTCCTACTGGCTTTTCTAAGTCTGGGCACACTGGTCAACAGGAGCTCTTATGTATCCCCCAATCTTCTCTCTCTCCTTACAACAGCTCAGTTTCCATAAAGATGAGGAGATCCCCATTTCACTCCCAGGGAGGAACAGAGCTGGCACGAACACCTACCTCACCTGGGCCCCCACCATGGGAAAGGGAGTGACCCATCGGATTAATGTGCCTCAGTGGTGTGACCCACACCGGACTGTGGGAGCTGAGGGCAGAGCAACTGGCCCAAAAAGCCAGCGCAGTCCTGGACATTGGTTCGCTCATCCTCTCTCCTCCACCAGACTCTGGATGCATGAATGAAAGCACCTCCTGTATTCCAAGGGCTGGACAAGTGTCTTCTTGGTAGAGCACACTGTTGCTGCTGGCGATCTGTCTTTGTGAGTTGGGGGAGGCGGGAAGAAGCCTCATTCTGGCTTGGATTTGAGCTGTCTTCCTGAATTTAGTTCTATCAGGGAGCCCTGAACACCAAGGAGTCATGGGAACTGGTCTGCCCAATCACAAGTGAGATTACTGGCTTTCAAGTCTACTTCTTACATTGTAAGAAATCCATGGGAAGGAGGGGCGAGGGGTCGACATCCACAGATTTCCAACACAAATTCTGCTTTATTTCATCTGCCCTACGGATACACAAGTTATTGCTGGATGGCTTAAGCATTTCAATATGTCAGCAAGACCCAAACTTGGGATCAAATTCAAATTGTTATAAATAAGGGAAAAAAGGCTTCTGTTAGGTGACCCCTCCCTGCCTGTCTACCAATCTCTCTCACCATCTGCCTCCTTCCTGATGACCTCCCAGCCATACCGAGCTTATCAGAGTTCCCTCTGAACACTGATCTGTGAATCTCTGCATCTGTGCCCAGAAACATCCCTCTGCATGAATTCTATATCATATCTGTTCTCCTCCACCCCCAGCTCCACACACATGCAATTCACCGCTTCCAAACGCCTACAATTCTTCCACCATATACCAAAATCTCACAGTCTCAAATGGCAAGGCCAAGTTCCAACTGAATTGATTAGCAATGATGTCAGCTCAGTTCAAGTAAATAAAGACCACTTGTGAGTCATTTAAGATTCCCCTTCCAGTTTTTTTCTCATTTTAATTAAAATTTTTAATCATTTTTTTTGTTTGTTTTGGTAAGCACTCTTAACATAAGATTACCCTCTTAGCAGATTTTTGAGTGTGCAATACAGTGGTGTTATCTAAAGCCACATTAGATTTCTAGAACTTACTCATCTTGCATAACTGAAACTTCTATGTATTGATTAACAACTTCCTATTTCCTCTTTCCTCAGTGGCTGGCAACCACCATTCTATTCCTTGCTTCTATGGCTCGTCTATTTTAGATCCTGCATATAAATGGAACCATGCAGTATTTGTCTTCTGTGAGAACTTACTTCACTTAGCATAATGTCCTCCAGATTTGTCTATGTTGTTGCAAAAGGCAAGATTTCCTTCTTTTTTAAGGCCGAACACTCCATTGTTTGTAAGTGATTCGTTATCTTACCCATTCATCTGTGGATAGGCATTAGGGTTATTTTCATATCTTGGTTATTGTGAATAACACTGCAATAAACATTGAAGTGCAGAAATGTCTTTGATATCTGGATTTCAATTCTTTTGGGCAAATCCCCAGCAGTGGGATTGCTAAATCATATAGTAGTTCTATTCTGAATGTTTAAAAGACCTTCCATACTTTTTTTTTCTCCATAGCGGCTGTACCATTTTGCATTCCCACCAACAGTTGTAAGAGTTCCAATTTCTCTACATCCTTGCCAACATTTGTTGTCTTTTTTTTTTATAGTAGCCATTCACGTATGTGTGAGGTTACCTCTCATTGTGGTTTTGATTTGCATTATTTCCCTGATGATGATGTTGAGTTAGTGATGTTGAGCATCTTGTCATATACCTCTTGGCCATTTGTATGTCTTCTTTAGAGAAATTTCTATTTTCATTCTGTTGATCGTTTCTTTTGCTGGGCAAAAGCTTTTTGGTTTTATGTATTCCTACACATTTAATTTTGCCGCTTTAACTTATGCATTTGTCATCAAGTCCGTGAAATACATTGCCAAGACTAAAGTCATGAAGCTTTTACTTCTGGGTTGTTTTTTTTTTTTTTTTGACATTTCTGGGTCTTACATGTAAGTCTAATCCATTTTGAATTGATTTTTGAATTGATTTCTTTTGCATATGGACATCCAGTTTTCCCAATGCCATTTGTTGAAAAGACTATGCTTTCCGCATGGTGTATTTTTGGTACCTTGTCAACAATTAACCATATATACATGGATTGATTTCTAAGCCCTCTATTCTATCCCATTGGTCTATATGTCTGTCTTTGTGTCAACACCATACTGTTTTAATTACTGTAGGTTTGGAAACAAATAAAACCTGTTCCTCTTCCTTCAATTTCCTGTATTTGAATGACACCCTGAACCTGAATGGCTTGACTTCCTATTTTAATTTGTTCCGTATTCTATTGAGATAGAGTGGGAATATCCCAAATTGTTAGAAAGTCCTTTCTCATCCTTATTTTTGACCAGAAAAGATAATACCTTGAATATAATAAAGATAAACTCGTGTGTAACATCATAAAGTCATTCATCGCTTTTATTCAACAAATATTGAATGAGCACCTAATTTATGTCAAGATTTCTGCTATTCCTCAAGGATTTCAGGATGATTAAGATATATTCCCGCTCCTATGAAGTTCACAAATTAGAGGAGACAGAACTTAGATAAATGTACTACGGTGTAATGAAGCAGTGGATAAGATTTCAATAGGACCAAGAGAAAACTTCAGCCTCCATTGGGTAGGTAAGCCCCTAGATGGATAACAGCCTGCAGAGTGAGGGGAAGATAATACACTCTGGCCATTGGAACATGAACAATGCCAGTAGAGTGGGGGGCGTGGAAAAAGCCGGGGGACTAGTAATAGGGAATGGTGTCCAGAGAATATTCCACAACCCAGTGTCCAGAAGATCTTTCTGTATTAGCCAACATGAAGTCTCAACAAAGATCTCTATTAGCTGGTGAAATTGTCTTTGTCTTTTTTTTTTTTTAATCTTTATTTATTTTTGAGAGAGAGACAGCGTGTGAGCAGGGGAGGAGCAGAGACAGAGGGGGACACAGACTCGGAAGCAGGCCCCAGGCTCCGAGCTGACAACACAGAGCCCAATGCGGGGCTCGAACCCACAAACCGTGAGATCATGACCTGAGCTGAAGTCGGACGCTCAACCCACTGAGCCACCCACGCACCCCGAACCTATCTTTTGCAATAGTTATGGTCAGCAACTTCTAAAATGATGGTGCCAGTAACGAGTATTGGAAGCAGAGTCCTTGCTATGTGTCCGGCACTCTGATGAACACTTTTTGTGTACGATCTAATTTAATATTCACACAAAAAAAATCTGTATGGTGAATACTATTACTCAAACAGTTATTTCTTCATGAAAATCCTTGGGGCTAAGTCAACAGCTAATGGGTAGTGTTGCTGATTATTGAAAAAATAAGCATCATTTGAGGGCTGGGAGGAGAAATAGGTTATGTGCCTGGCAAAATGGGAGCTCCTGACTTTGTGACAGTGTTGCCGTGTGTGAGTGCACCTTGTGTTCAGAAACATGTCAGCAGCTGTGAGAGACACCTACCTACCAGGATGGGTGACTGTATGTTGCTGTAAGTGTATATGCTCTGGCAGGAGGATTTTATAGGAGGAAATAAGCTTCTAAAAGTTCATCTCATTATCATCTTGCAAACCGGACCCAGTTAACGTGCCTCCAAGAGGCACATTATTTGTTTCCACCTGTCTCTGGACCTTAGCATCTTTTTCACTGGAAAACCCCAGCACCGCTACTTAACATGGCCCACTGTCTTAAACTCCCCTGGCGTGAGGACTAGCCTTAGACCCGCCTCCGATGCTGCCACCATGACAGAAGCCACATGTCAGGCCCATCCAGTCTCGTGATGGCTCTGGCTTCTTCCGTCACTTGCAGATTCCGATGTGGCTCCGAATCAGGTGCAGGCTCCACTCGCAGTGTTGAACCAGGTACTGCAGCTGGGGAACGTGGCTTCCCGCAACTTGGCACATAGCTATCGATTGGGCGAACTTTCTTCTCCGCACTATCAGTAAAGAGGATCCAACGTAATTCACAATTACATGCAAAGATAGGAGACCCCCACCTCCCGCCTCCAGGTTATAACCCTCCAGTTTTCCATCAAAAATACTCTGCAAGGACCTTGATCATCCTGGCACTCTCGGGCATCAAACTAGCTCACCATATTGAAGACATCATGTTAACCAGACTGGAAGAGTACAGGTAGCAAGTATTGCAAGTGGCCTTGTAAGTTACAGGTGATCCAAAAGATCGGCGATAAACTCCGTGGTGATTCAGCGAAGTTTTTAAGGGTCCAGTGTTCAGATACCAGAACATTCCCTCCAGTGAAAGGACGGGTTTGTTCCCACTTGGAATTTTTATCCCTAAAAAAGAGGCACAGCATTTGGTGAGCTTTTTTTGAATTGGGGGGCAGTACATAATGGCTTTGGGAATCTTGTGCTGCAACGTTAGTTGAGCGATTCAGAAGTTTCCACTTTTGATTGAGGGCCAGGGTAAGACTGTGTAGCAGGTTCAGAAATCAGTGTGAACTTCTCTAGGCCTTGAGCTTTATGACCTGGAAGATTTCATGGTGTTGAGGCCTCCAAGGCAGATTACACTGGTATCTAGGGTCTCTGACAAATCCCATAAGGTGTGGGCAGACTCTTAAACTTCGAGAACAATGCTATTCATCTCGGCCTCAGAGAAATTCTCTGCATTTGAAAATTTCCTCCTGGCAGTAGAGACTAGCATATCACCACGAAACACCAAGTGCTTCTGCTATCTGACCTACGCGTGTAGAGTTACACGTGCCGGCAGGTGAGCAGAGTTCATTGCATGGTGGGTGGGGT
This sequence comes from Prionailurus bengalensis, assembly GCF_016509475.1. Lineage (NCBI taxonomy): Eukaryota > Metazoa > Chordata > Mammalia > Carnivora > Felidae > Prionailurus > Prionailurus bengalensis. The sequence goes on along the minus strand of NC_057353.1, from coordinate 76,941,870 downwards.
ATGTTCAGAGCCAGACTGAAGCAAGTCAAGAGGGTCTGGGAAAACTTCACTGAAGATGGTCCAGACATCCAGGCCACCTGTGTCTGTTACAGCGATTCCTCTTCTTGACCTTACAGTGATCTAATAGGGAGGGAACAAGGTGTCCCTATGATCAAGTGACAGATAAGGAAAGACCTTAGCCGCCTCGTTACAGCCTCATCTCAGGGCGGCTCTGAAAAGCCACAGAGGAGAAGCAGATGTGCAGATATGTGACCGCACATCCACTTTACTCACAGGGAGAGGGGACCGAGGTGCGGATATACACTGCCTCCTGGGTAGTGGGTAACGGCTTGGACGATTGGTCGGGAGCTTGGTAGACACATGGCCAGAAGATCATGGGAAACAAAGTCTGGGAGAGACCATGCGAAAGAATCAAGAGTGCTGGCCACAAAGCAGGTGGATCTTTATGTCTCAGGTTGATGCTCAGAGCTCATTCACCACACAAGAGGCACTCAAGAGTCAAGTGGGTGGAATAACTCATCCTGTGGATGGCAGGCAGCCTCTCTCCAATTCTTGCACGGTGGGCCCAGGAACATATTGTCTGTGGTGACACAGATGGAGTTTGTGCATGAATTTTCAGGTCTCCTCTATCCAGGAGGATAGCCGCTGACACTGTTGGATTCCCAACGTGCCAGCAGAGACCAACACAAATCCTCTGTGTGGCATCATTCTTCAGGGAGATAAGTGAGCCATTAAATGGGCGGTTGATTATATCAGACACCTTCTACCTTGTAGGGGTGGTGATTTGTCCTCCCTGGAATAGATACACACTCGAGATATTAGTTTTCCTTCCTGACTACAGTGCCTCCATCAACAGCAGCAGCCCAGGACTTACAATCCATGTTATCTCCCACCACATCACTGCAGACCGAGGGAGCCATTCGATATAAAGAGGCAGCGACGGGCCCAGTGAGCCACAAGCTTCCCTGGTCCAGCTCTGTACGCCATAACCCAGAAGCCTGTGGTCTGAGAGAATCAGTGCTTACGTGCTCAAGGGCACAGCTAAGACAACAACCTGGAGACGATGCCTTATGGAGTTGCAACACTTGTTTCCAGGATTTGGTATATATGTCAAATTAAGGGTCGGCAAGCTACCCTCTGCATGCCAGATCTGACTCGAGGCATGCTACGTAAATAAAGTTTTATTGAGACACAGCCATTTCACTTGTTTGCACTTTGTCGGTGGCTGCTCTCACGCCAACATGGGGGACATGAGAAGCTGCAACGGAGATGGTAGGGCCCACAAAGTCTAAAATGTTTGTTAAGTGGCCCTTTACAGCAAAACTTTACCCGCTCCTGCATTAACCTGCTGTACAGTTCTGTGCCCTCAAATGGGGACGCAAACCACAGATTGGAAAGTAGAGTTGACCCCTGATGCAGTCACTCCCAGTGACCCACCTGCTTCCTATCCCCTCCACCTTAGACTCTACCTGGTTTAATGTTCAGCAGGAAGCTGAACAGGAAACCGTGACTGCACGTGGCCACTTTGGGCACCACCACCCCCCCCCCATGCCAAGAAACCAGCAGGAAAATAAATGAGACGTTGACCTGATGAATGTATCTGACCCTGATTTCCAGGATTGCTACACAATGGGGGAAGGGAAGTTTATTTAAACACCAGGCACACACTGTGGTGTCCTCTAATACTCTTGTGTATTGCGAACGGTGAATTGGAGTAGTCATGGCCTATCAAGGGCTAGGAATTAGAGCCTCAGAACCCTCTGGAATGAAGACTTGGGTCACTAGTCAAGCAACCTTGAACAGCCAAAGTGCTGTCCAAGAGTAGGGAAAATCTCAAATGAGTGATAGGGAAAGAGATGATGAACATGACTTATGTTTCCAGGATCAGCTGTGATACCAGGGATCGTGGCTGGTTTGTGAATTCTATTTCAATATTTTGAGGAGATTACAACCGGCCACCACCCTGGAGAAGTGGAAGAAATGAGTCCATCTTGTTCTAGTATCATAGTGTGAGATCCAGGTGTTCTAAGAGAGTGAGTGGATCTGAGCTCACGGGGGGTAGATTTACATATCCTTGTTTCTATACTTCTTCAGATTCCCGTGGCACCACCAAGGCCCCAGGTTTGGGGTGTTAGCTCCCATCACCCAGTACTGGATGTCTCATCCTTACCTGGCTGAGGGTTGGGCTCTGGCATGTCCTCTGTCACACCGGCCGCTGTACCTCCCACATCCAGGTCCAATCCAACTGGACCTACAAAAGATCTGATTCTTCCTGTCCCTTCTGACTTCCGATGAAAGATGTCACCACGGTACACGGTCTGGCTTATTCAGGGGCTGCCTGGAGAGGTGGGGGAATACGGTCTCGAAACACAGGCGTACTAACATAACACCCTGTGGGGCAATGTGGACCAGTAAGACAGAAGGTATCTTCCTCCTCTTCCCCGGACTGACTTTCCTGAGGAAACACTGTCATTCAGCCTGTCTAAAGATGTCCCTCGTGCCAACAATGAGCTGTGTTTCCCAATGGACGTGTGCCCGGCTTCAGTGAGCCTCCTTGTATTTGCTTTTTCTCCTTTCACATCTCACTTTTCCTTCACCCTCTGTCTTGCTGCCCTGGTATTACACCTCCCCCAAAAAGCCTTAACATGCAATTCTTGATTCAGTTTTTTTTTTTTGTTTTACTAGTGGGACAGAGCTCAGAGAACCTGTTTTAACATTAATCTTGAATGAGGCTTAGCAGAAGAAAATAAATCAGAGAAGTTATCCAAAGCGTTTCACCTCAAAGGCATCCAAGATGTACTTCGTTTCAAACTAGCAAAACCCTGTTAAGCAGAAATGAAGATGAGCATGGAGATCAGACAGATCTGATTTCGGTACTTGGTTCTGCCATCTACTCAGCCTGGCCAAGTCACTCTTCCTCCCTTGAGCCTCAGTGTCTTTATCTGAAAAGTGGAAGTAATCATCTATGTCCAACAGAGACATTTTTACAAGGCGGCGAGGCACCATACAAAAAAACAGGACATCCCTTAGCACGTAGCAGGTAGTTGATAAATATTAGCTTCCCAGGTTGGGGTCCTAACTCCTAGGGATCGTGAGTGCTGTGGATATTCTAACACCACACCTCGCTAGCTGCTTGTTTTCACTTACGTCCTAGACAGAGAAGCCATATATCAGAAGGGACCCGTGGTGGCTGCCAGGGACAATACATTTTCCAAATGGTATCCACATGGCAAGGGACTGACATTTCTGGCACCCAGGTGGCCCATTTCCTCCCAGATGCCTGTCACACCTTAGAGACCTGATGTCATTCTTCGGAACTATCTTGCCAGGGGATGGCTTCCACATGTGCCTTCTACCTCTGCTCCCCTTTTGGCAGAGACAAATGAGAAGACATAATTCATAACCATTTTCACACAGTACAGGAAAAGCAGCTTGATATTTAGTTTGGCAACCCTGCCCAGTGAAGTTCTCTTGAATCTTAGGATCAAGTTCTATGAATAAATTGTCATTTTCAACCTTCTGTGTGGGATATTCTTTCCCATTGAATCCAGGAATATATCTACATAAGTATGAATATTAACATGCAAATGCATGGAAATGAGGCCCAAACGGGACTAAATTTAGGGCTGTAAACGAAGATTAACTTGTATATGTGAGCATATGAATGCTCTATATGAAAAAGGCATTCAGTTATGGCTCTCTACATTCATGAAATCTACTCAGGAGGAAATTGCCTACAACAAGAGATCTTAATTAAACACAGGGAAGAGCTACTTAATTTTCTCAGAGCAGGGAGATAAACACAAGTCTAGAGTGGGATGCTGAGGCACAGGATGGCATCTGTGTCCAGTTGGTTTTAGCCAGAACATGGAGAATGTTTCGACATCAATATGCCCGGAGGCAGGAAAAAAGAAAAGCTGGCTTTGACTCGCAAGATGTCGAGGCAGGGAGAGATCTGAACACAGATGCATTCTCTCCCAGTTGAGACGTAAGGAAGCTAAGGCCCAGGACAGTAAGGCCCCTATCCCTCAGGACTTCGGGCTGCCCCCCTGCTGATGGAATGTTCTGGAAGAAGAGTCAGTGGGGAAAGCAAAGAGAGACAGGTGAGGGGAGCAAAGGGAAGCAAGGGAGAGTGAGAACTCTGAGGTAGAGAGGTCTTTGGCGATTCTACCCTACTCCTCAGGAGAGTGATCCCCAGCACCCACTCCAGGCTGGGGTTAATTCTAGCCAATCTGGGCAATATCTCCCATGTGAACCTAGGTCCCAAGCTCACCTCACTAGGACAATACTTTTGCTGGGTCGCACCTAGAGCTGCTACAACTCCATCTGGGGGACATCAGAGGGATATTCGGGGTGGACCCACACAAAGAGACACCTTACCTCCCCTCCTACATGAAATTATTTCTGGAGAGACGCTAAGGAGCTGAGTAGACCCCTCAGCACACGATACAGAGCCTTTTCAATAGCCACACGCATCCCATGGCTGACTTACTCAGATTTTACTAGGCTTCTCTGATGTGACTGCCAGCCAGCGTGCCCTCCCAGATGTCCTGCCACTGCAGAGCTGGCGTCGTCAATGTAGTCTGTACCCAAGGGCAGGGCCACTCTGCTTCCGGGCTCCTTTCTTTGTCATTTCTCCCTTTGCCTGCTGATCCAAACCAAGCCTCTCCCCCACCTCCATGGTCTTTCCATGTAAGAAGTGGTCATGGTCGAACTCATGTGGAGCTCAGATGGAGCCTGCCCTTTCTCTCCAGGATAACAACCCAACCACTTAAAGGAGTAAAACAAAGGATCAAGGAGGAGACAGAGTGGAAATGGGGAGAATACAGCCAAAATGCACGGCTCTGACCCCGTTTGGCAACGAGGCCCCTGTTCACCCCTTCTGTGTCTCACAGAGGGCGTGCTTTGGTTTGTCGTGAGTTTTCTGGATGGACGCAGAAGAGGGAGATGAGCTTTCTAGCAAGACACGAGGGAGGAGAAGGGAAGCTAGGTAGGCGGAGGCCCTCAGGTGTGCAGAACGGCGGCTGTTTGGGAAGTTCAATGTGACCCTCTATTAGAATGTGCCCAGGCTGCGGCCTTCAGACAACTTTCCAGAACTGTGCTATTTGAACCAGACAGCCAAAGAGAGATGGTTGCATCATAATAGGGCTCTGAATCCTCCCTCGTTCCTTCACTGACAAGGGACCGGGAAGAGAGAGCACCCCTGCCGGACCTGGCCTGAGGAAACAGACCCTTCCTGGGTCTGCTTACGTTTTGTGAGGGCACAAGAGGGAGGAAGAGCAAGAAAGAGGAACGCAGGCAGGGGCTCCTGCCCATCTGGCCGGGGAGTTCTGCCTCCTGGTCCAAGGTCACTCAGTGTATGTCTTGGGTTCTGACCAATCCTATCCTTCCTCCTGTCTTGCCAAGTGTGTTTTGCTGGGAAGCAGGTGGGCAGAGGCCAGCCCGGCAGGAGCCGATGGCTGAGCCCACCTCTCCCACACTCGGCATCCAGAGGCAAGAACACAAACAGTTTTGTGCATAGAAATCATCAAATAATGGAAATAATAGCTCACATTTATTGAAGAAACACTGAGGCATGTGCTGAAAAGTACCCAGCATATAGTATTTGCTTTCCATATAGTATCTATTTTTTTTTAACATTTATTTATTTTTGAGACAGAGAGAGACAGAGCATGAACGGGGGAGGGGCAGAGGGAGAGGGAGACACAGAATCCGAAACAGGCTCCAGGCTCTGAGGGGTCAGCACAGAGCCCAATGCGGGGCTTGAACTCACGGACCGTGAGATCATGACCGGAGCTGAAGTCGGACGCTTAACCGACTGAGCCACCCAGGCGCCCCCATATAGTATCTATTTTAATCCTCCCAAAAACTCCATGAGGTCTGCATTGCTAATACTGTCTCTGTTTGACAGATGAGGAAACTGAGGCCCAGGGGTACTCTATGATCTGTCATCAGAATGTTCTGGAAGCCCATGGGTGTGAATGCAGGGGGGAGGTCAAGTGACCCAAACTGAAAGGAAGATAGAAATGTAACACAAATAGTGACGTCGGAGTCATCCTTGACCCTTCTCCTTCATTCCCCACATACAGTCTGTGAGAAGATGCGTCCAGCTCCACCCTGAACGTGTATCTGCACACTGACCACCCCTCACTACCTTCCCTGCTGCTACTCTGGTCCAAGTGGCCATTGACCCTTGCCCGAACTGCAGTAGCCTCCTCATTGGCCTCTCTGCTTCCACTCTTGCCTCCCTCCAGCCTATCTCAACCCAGCAAGCAGACCCCATTAAAATTTACATCAGTTCATAACATTTCTGCTGGCCACCCCCCCCACGGTTTGGCTTCCCAGCTCACCCAGTGCAAGACCAAAAACCTTAAAATAACCTAAAGTTCTCTACAGACTGACTCTGGTTTTCTGTCTGCCTTCATTTTATATTTTTCTGCCCTTTCTTTTGTCACATTCCAGATGCCCTCGTCCCCTCCTCGTCCCTAGGACAGGCTAGGCATACGCCTTCCTCAGTCCCATTGCACGGCTTGCACCCCCTTCCTGGACTGAGTCCCCCTCAAATATGCATAAGCCTTGCACAGCCTTCCAGTCTTTTCTTGAAACTCATCTGTCAGTGAGACTCTCTAGATACCCTGCCTAAAATTCTCCTGCTAATTTCTCTCCGTAGCACCAATTGCCAACACTATCACCATCCTCGTCATTTCTAGGATCATCTTTTTTTTTTTTCATGGTTTAACATCTTTGAAATCAGGATGCATCTTACAACTGATGGCAAGTCTTGGCTTCAGTCCCCCTGAGGAGCAGGGTTGGCTTGAGGCACTAAATGCCGACACCCATATGTCCGTGCCATTGACTCCCCTAATGTCAGGGTCATCTCTGTCATCTGGGATGAGAGCTCTTGTGGCATCTAAGAAGCGAAGCAGATTAAAAAGAAAAAAAAAGGAAGTCCCCCTGGTGCATATAAGATGCAGATCTCTGACAAATGGGGGTGTGACCACCACAGCGGTAGGACAGCAGGTGGCAGGAGGGATCACAAGTGTCCACTACAGCACATGAGTTTTCTTGGCATTATATTTCTTTCTTTTAGTGGCCCATAAAGTAGTGGTGCAAATGACAATCAATAATATATTTGACCTGATGAAAGATGGTAATTTTCTTACTATCTTGGTGTCTCTACCGCTGGAGTCCGACCTCCATGTTAGCACCTAGTGCACCGCGGTAGGTACAAGAAGGGCAAGAGGCCCCTCTAAGATATGCCTAGCACACAGTAGGATGTCTTAAATTGTTATTGGATGAATGAAGCAACCAAACAAGTAAATCCCATATGAAAATGCAACTAAATGCAGCATCTTGGAGATCTCTCCGAACTCCAACCACAAGCACTGTCTACGGGATTTTCTCAGATCCTCCGCAACCAGAGGTGGTCTCCTGGTTACGGTTGGTGACAATGGTCCCCAGGGAAGATCCAACTCCTTGTCCAACATCAGCCAGAGAAGGAGGTTCAGATACGGATGAAGTCGAGGATGTTACTAGACTGCTGATCTGGGGGTAGGGATGGTTGGCTGGGTGTTGGAGGTGGAACAGGAGAAAGGACTTTTGGAGTGGGAAGCAAGAGTCAGGTGAAGGCGCTCACATCTGTGCCATGTGGCCTTCCCTCTGGAGAGTCTTTGGTTCCTTGAGAATGTATCTCTTTCTCCTTCTCCACACTGGGGGGGCAGCCCACGGGACCAGTGGAAGAAAGAGCTTCACTCACACGTGAGATGTCTAGCAGGAAGCTGCCCCAGGCACAAGACAGCCTTTGGACAGGCCTCTGTGGTCTAAGGGACAGAGGGTCTCTTTCCTTGGTGAGGAGCTGGGTTGGGCCACATCCAGTTTCCAGGTAATCCCTTGGACCCAAACCAGCTCGTCAGCACTGGAATTCCGTACGAGGACCAAAACCAAACGGTCCCAAGTGGTGACTTTTTTCAAGTCCTATCCACCTGTTTTTCATGTGGCCCTTTACATCAGTCGGCAGCTGCAGGGGAAGGTGATAGTCTGACATCATTTGAATATGTGTCACATTCCAAGGAACCTCTACAAAGCCATTATTCCTAAAGGGATGGTTCTGTGGACGTGTTTCTGGAGGCCTCTCTCCATCTAGGCTTCTATAGCTCCAGAATCTATAATGGTGCCCCCAAATAATAGGTATTCAATAAAGCAGCAAGATGGAGAGTAGAGGGGAAACTCCATAATAAGTAAACCAATGCTCACTGGCATTTTGCCCTAAACTTTCCTTTCCACTATTTTACGTCGAAAATAAGTATACCATGGTTCTGTTTAACCTTGGGCAAGTCACTTCTCACTCTGAGTTTCCATTTTTTTTTCTTCTTTTTTATAAAAGGGCACAATCTGTGTTACCCCCACTATCCTCCCTATCTCTATTTTTTTGTGAGTGTAGATGTGATTTCATCTCCTAGATTTGTGACTGATGATTGTTATCTCCGGTCATAAAGCTCAATGGGTCTGCACTCAGAGGTCTTATATATCCTGATATGAAAAGGGTAAGTATTTTGCAGAAGGGAAGATTTTCCAAAAGTGCCCATTTTGCCCTGGCTGATTGTTTTTATCACTCCCACCCCCCCCCCCAATACACACAAATTCTTAGGCTTTCAAAATACCCAAACGAAACGTTGGAATTTTCTTTCGACTTTTAGCTCTCTGGCCTATTCCCTAATCACAAAAGCTTTATATGATTCAGCGGACTGACTGGTGGTATCTATAAAGCAAGGTAAGAATGGATGCCCCGGTATCCTCACCATTGCTTTTCTTCTGCCCCGGCTTTCTGTTTTTCTTTTCTGCTGGTGGGGTGTCTCCCACAGCTCTGCTGTGCCCGCAGCATAACACCACAACCCTTAGCTTGCAATAAAGCCCCCTCACCCTCTGGCCACAGCTCAAACTTGCCAGCCTCCCTTCCCATTACTGCCCTCCGCTTACTCAGAGCTTCAGTGAAACTCCCTTCTGAAGATGCACACAAAAGGAATGGCCAGTCCCGCCACTGACTGGATGTGAGAGGCCAGGGGGACAGGAGATGAACTTCTGAAGATCAAGCGAGCAGAAGCATGTTATCACTCCTGGGCAAGATCAAGCAAAAGGAAGTGCAGTACTCCTCCTGGACAAGAAAGTTACACTGAAAGAATAACACATTACCCCCTCGAGGTATGATACATGTCTGTCTCATAAACGAAGTAGCTACTTTATGGGGAACACAATGACACAACAATGTTAAGGCCACACTACCTGTGCCTTGATCTGGTGTCAAACCCTGGTAGGGCCTTGCTCCAATGGCCTTGCTCCTTTCCCTGCTTGGTAGCAAGTCTAGAAATATGAATTTCAAGGACAGTCTACATGAGACAGATTGAAGGTCAAACACAGAGATTTAAAGACCACGTTCGTATCTACAAAGTTAACGCCATCGTGCATTTCCTCACTGGCATTTCTCAAGGTGGCTATGTTTTCCCCATTTGGCAGATGGGCAAATCAAGACAAGCCTAGAATGATCGTTGACCGGCTCCAATCAGAAGATCATTTGGGTTTGTTTGTCGTTGCCTTTGGTATACTGTAACAGCTGTAATCTAATGGACTCCATCTGTATCCATTAGGAATGCTTTGTCTGCAGGTGGTAGAAAACCCAGCAAAGAGAGGCTCTGAGAAATAAAGACATCAAAATACTTTGTAGGATCGGAAGGCCAGAGCTTTTTTTCTGGGGCTTAACTGGGCCAGCAAACACTCAGACTCTTTCCAGTCTTCCTAGTCAGCTATTCTCAGGACCTCGACTTTTCTTTTCCTTTGTTTATTGCCTTAGGGTCACAGACAAACTTCAGCTCCAGAAATGTCCTTTCCATGATATCCTTCGCAGGAAAAAGGGAGGAGGGGCCAAATGCTTTCCCTCTCAAGGCTCTGATTTTTACTTGAAAATGAAGCCCCTCACACACTGCCTGTCACGTCTAACTGGGTAGAGCTGGGTTTTATAGTAAACCAAACACCAGCAAAGACTACGATGTTTCCAGAGCAGCTTTATTTTTTTTTTAATTTTTAATGCTTTTATTTATTTTTGAGACAGAGAGAGACAGAGCATGAGCAGGGGAGGGGCAGAGAGAGAGGGAGACACAGAATCCGAAGCAGGCTCCAGGCTCCAAGCTGTCAGCACAGAGCCCGACGCGGGGCTCGAACTCACAGACTGTGAGATCGTGACCTGAGCTGAAGTCGGACGCCCAACCAACGGATCCACCCAGGCGCCCCTCCATAGCAGCTTTAGATTGATGAAGGTTGATTCTCGAGGGGCTAGAGGGGGACGTCCTTCCCCAAAAGTCATCACATAAATGCTGCTGGTCAGACTGAGACTAGAAGTCGGGTCTCCTAAATGCTGCCTACAATAGCCTTAGTCCTCGCCATCGGAGCCTGATGAAGAACCACCAGCAAAAAACACCTAAACTTGCATTATCCGTTAAGGTATTTTTGAGGTCCATGTTTTGATGTACAAATGGGAATGAAATGTTAGTCCCAACACATTTTCTAAAGCCAAAGACTATCAACTGCCTCTCTCCAGATGAATCAGAAAACAATGATTTGGAACCTGGCTCTTGACCTAAATGCCATTTCACAGAGCTTTGACTCTGGCGTGAGATTCTTGGGCTCCCTCCCCATCCAAACCCAGCCCAGCCAAGCCCAATCACAAGCTGCTCTTTCTGTATGGATCTGCGTATCAATACAGGGGCAGCTGAAGTGGGGTGAAGAGCCTGAATCTGGAGTCAGGACTGGGTTCAACACAAAGCTCTGCCATTTATAATTTCTCTGCACTGCAGACAAGGAGCCCCTCCTGGGGAGGGGCTGTGCCAGGATCACTCCCGACATCAGTCCATACCAAATACCAGGCCTACTGTAGAGACTCAATAAATACACACCTTCATTGATTCATTCATTTATCAGTGCCAGGTCCTATGTAGGTGGTGGAAATACAACGGGGAATACAACAGATGTATATCCACATCCCCAGAACATAGTCTAGCCAGCAGTGATGCGGATGATGAGATAAGCAGTTACAGTAGAGGACCCCAGGGGCCTCTATGAGGGGAGGGAGCCCTGCGGGAGAGTGCATGAGGGGCGGTGGTTTCAAGTCCCAGAAATCCTCATTTATTAGGGGTGTGTCGGCTGGGCTCGGAAGCACGAGTGGAAATTGGCCAGGTGGAAAGGGAAAGGAGAGAAGGAGCACCCCAGGGAGATGGAACAAAGGCCTGAGGGAAGGAGAGAACTTGACGCCTTCGAGGAAGTAAAAAGCAATTTGCAAAGACCAGAGTATGAAGTACACATGCATTTGGGGTTGGGCATACGGGGCAGGGATGGCCGGTGTTGGAAGTGTTGAGAATAGAAGACATGAGCCTGGAGAAGCAGACAAAACCCAGGCCCTAAAGGTCTCTAGAAGCCCTGCAGAAATGTTTGTTCAGTATCCCAAATGCAAGGAAAGGCTTGAAGCAGAGGAAAACCATGATCATATTTGCATTTTTTAAAATATCAATTTGGTTGCTGTGTAAAGAACGGACTAGAGGAGACCGAGACTGGTGATACGAAGGTTAATTAAAAGGCAATTAAAGTAGCCCAGGCTAGAAACGATGGACTAAAACTACAAGACAGAGATGGTATTACCTGACCCACTTATTCTACAGCATTTGTGTTTACTCACACTCACGTTCACGCTCTCCCTCACTCACCAACACTCACTGAGCCCCCACTCATCAGTACCTAGTCCAACTACAGGGGCAGGGCAGACTCCCACCATGGCCATCTGGATCCAGTCCCCTAAATGCTGCCTACGATAGCCTCAGTCCTCGCCGAGTGGAGAAAATAGACCATCCGGTTGGCATGACAAATGACAAAGAGGAGAGTAGTAATCTGACTGTCTCATTCATTGCTTTGTTTGCTTTTGCTTCTCCGGCCTGCCTTTAACCTTTCTCTGGATACTAGAGATAATCTTCCCTGAGGAAAACCCATTCTATGTGGTTTGGTGAAGATGAGCAAGTAAATCTGATGCCCTGATCACAGAGTTATTTAAAGGTGGACGATTACATCTACCAAACACGGCCAAGGCCCAACCATGAGATTTCACACAGACTCTGAAAGAGGGGTCTCTGTTCTCTAAGATTGTGACAATGAAGACCCAACATCGTCAAGGGTCAACTTGACCCCACACGCAAAGATCTACTGAGATTGCAGCAGGGGTAAGAGGAACAGAGAGAAAGTACACTAATGTCCTAATTATAACATTTAAACCTTAATGCAATCTCCATCATCTCCCTGTCCCAGTTACGTGAGCCAACGATTTCCCTCTTCTGACTATACAGGCTTGAGTCAAGTTTCCGTCACTTGTATCCAGAAGTCTCCTAATATAAATAGATTTATGAATTCCTGGAATTTGATCTTGAATGATAAGAGGGAATCAACCAGGTGGGAGGGAGAAGGAGACACATAGGCAGGGAGGGGTGGAATGTGTAACATTTGAAGGCGGGAAGGCAATGGAATGTCCAGGCAAACCCAAGTACTTTAATACTGCAGAACTCATGGTGTCTATGGACAAGTGCCCACGTGTAGTATGTTGGGACGGGGTGGGGGGTGGGGGGGGTGGAGCCTTGAGGAAGGTCCAGAGATGCCTCATCCTTCCCTTGCCTACACATCTCCCCAAACTCACACATACCTGGACTAAGGAAAAAGAACGCTCTAAGCTATTCTTGCTTGACATGGGTTTTGGGATCGTGTGGGTTTATTGCCATCTCATTGTTACATCTACAACCTGTGTTTACATTCCCTACATTTTTAGTTTTCTTTACTCTCGGTATTGTCTGAAACCCTTTAAGACTTAAAATACACAAAAAACCCACTTCCTTGGAGAAGCACTCTTTGAGTTTACCAGGCAGAATTTACGCCCGTGCCCCTGAGCGCCCACCCCCTTGGTGTGTGCCACTTTTAAATTCTCATTTCAGTCTTCCTTATGAAACTAATTTCTGTATGGCCCCAGTAATGTGAGCTCTTTGGGAGCAAGGTCCTTGGCTTTCTCCTCTTTGAGGAGACTAGCACAGTGCCTGACTACACAGAGTTGTCAAATATGTGCTTTTCAAAAATGGCGTAAGTATTGATAACAAAATTTTAATTGGCTCAAATAGTATCAGTTTGAGCTCAATAGCAACATTGACACTGAAAATCCAAACCTGAGGAACATACTTAAACTTTCTGGGTTGGGTTACAAATATCCGGCTATTCTATAAATAGTTACAAATCTTCAAGTTCTGAAAGTTTCCATTAAAATAGAGGAAAGTATAAGGCCAGTTTTGCTCATAGTATTTCAGCTTGACAGTTTCTGGGCTCACTTGGCGTCCATGATGAAATTTAAATAATGGAAAATGTCCGCCCACAAGGCCTTTTGGAGCAAGAAGAAAAGTGGGGAAGCCTGACCGTCTCACTTCTGTGCTTCTGGGACTGTTTCTACAGTCATGTTGAAAGAGAAAAAAGCCAGTCATCCCACTCCAGGTTTGCAAATAATACATCTGGATCCTTGGCATCAGAAGACCGTCACCGGAAAGCTCAGGTGACTTGCATCTTTCATACAGATGATGCAGGTGTTGAGCAAACTCAACTTATGGAGCAGGTTTCTACCAATATGGCTGCCCCTCGATGCTTCAGAAGGAAGTACACATGAAACAGAGTCCTTGGGTGTAAAGGATCTGAAAATACACGTTGAAGCCTGCAAGATTTGCAACTGTCCTGTGTCCCTTTTATGCAAGATGTAAAAGTCATCCAGGTTTAGTAGAGCACCCTGATGACCCATCAGCCCCTCAGGGGGGAGCCCAAGGTGGGGATAGGCCTGAGTCACATAGGCTGTGTTCGCCAGGCTGCCCGTGGAGACTTCCGGGACCAAGCCAGAGAGACCACAGTGCAAGCCTTTATGAACTAGAAGTCAGGCTTTACTAATAATGTCCATGAAACTTTCATACAAATACAGATGATGCTCATGTTGCAAAGTTTAAAATAATGATTCAAGTGCATAGGAGATGAATTGCACACACACACACACACACACACATACATGCATATGTTCATATATATGAAATATATATATACATATATATGTATCTGTATATATATTTGCAGTCTTTGTGGGTATAGCTGGGGGACACTGTCACAAGAGAGAGACTCTTTTCACAAGTTTACTGTGGTCCTGGTTTCGGGGCCACAGCCTTGCAGATCTAGAAGAAAAATACTCTCAGCCTACTCAGAGATGGTCAAACATGAGTGATAGCCTGACACTGGCTCAATTATCAGACTAACAATGGATTAATTCATCATAAAGACTTTATTTCAGCAACCCAGACCCTTCCGTTTCTTACCCAAGACATTCCAGAGACAGGGAAAGCGACTCTGGTAACCGAAAGGTTGATGAGTATGTCAGTTAGGACTTTTCCAGTTGCAAAGGGCAGAAATCCTGATCTGAAATTATTGAAACCGCTGTCTCTTGTAACTACATATTCCAAAATACTGTTTCAGGCATGGCTTGATCAGGAACAGGACCTGGTCACTTTCTCTTCATCTCTCAGCTCTGTCATCCTCCCTGTTGCTTCCTTCCTCAGACACGATCCCGCCCTTATTTATTTATTTATTTACTCATTCATTTGAAGAGCGAGCAAGTGGTAGAGGGAGAGAGAGAATCTTAAGCAGGCTCCATGCCCATCAGGAAGCCTGATGCGTGACTCCTCAGTCTTATGACCCTGGGATCGTGACCTGAGCCAAAATCAACCGGCTGAGCCACCCAGGCGCCCCACAATCTCACCTTTAGACACAAGAAGGCTGCAGCAGCTTCACATCTCGTATCCTCTTGAATTAAATACTGCAGTCAGATAGTGAGTTCTCTTTCCAGAACTTTCCAAAATTGTGTTGCCTTTGATTGTATTATAATCCCATTCTTGAGTCTAAGTCCAAGGAAAAATAATGCCCAGCTCTGCTTGGCCTCAAGAGCTGGGATTTTAAGCCCCAACCAAAACACTGGAATATGAATAGGAACTGTCACTAGAACCAAGGATGCTGGGTGACCAACATCAATGAATGCCAAGGTCACTGTGACAGAGCACGGAATTAGCATACGAAGAGGCACCCAGTTCTGAACCCTTGTGTGCATATGTTGACCGCCCCTCCCGCTGGCAGGCTTCTGTATAGATGATTACCATGAATTAGTCATAAACAAATCACCACTCAACTCTAGGATGATCTACTGACTATGCCTTCCCGAGTTGATCACACATAATATTGACATTAAGTATGTGAAAAATAAACACTAGAAAAAGAGTAAATCTTTCTTTCATTTAATATTTGTTAAATACATGCCATGTTACAGACAGTGATAATACAGAGGTGAGTAAGAAAATTGCTACCATCATGGTGTGTAAAATTTAGAACAGGACAATTAGAACAGAAAAACAGTTATAGCTTTTTGTGGGAGGACCCATAAACAAATGCAGGACTAGTCCATTCTCCTCTCGATCTACCTTTTTTCTCCCTAGCCCAAATTTCCCACTCTCCCCCCTCCCTTCAAAAACACAATATTCTGGGGCGCCTGGGTGGTTCAGTCGCTTGAGCGTCCAACTTCGGCTCAGGTCATGATTCGCAGTCTGTGAGTTTGAGCCCCGCGTCGGGCTCTGTGCTGACAGCTCAGAGCCTGGAGCCTGCTTCGGATTCTGTGTCTCCCTTTCTCTCTGCCCTTCCCCCACTCATGCTCTGTCTCTCTCTCTCTCTGTGTCACAAATAAATAAACAATAAATTTTTTTTTTAAAAACCCACAATATTCTACTTATATCAATGGCAATAAAGAGATACTGGAAGAAGGAGGAGAAGGAACTGTGGAAAAGTCTAGAATGTATGCCTGGGTCTTAGCCTACCTAGGCCAAAGGCTCTGCTTCATATAAATGGAATATAAACCACCCTGTGCTACCCACCCATTCATCCGGCTATGCTTGTGTGAAGTTTAATGTCTTGTGCTTATGAGGCTTTGATTTCAACAGCAAAAAACGATTCCTCAAAACGGGGACAAAAAGCCACTCCAAAGGCACAAATCATTTTAACCAATTGCTATGTACCAGAACAATTACACAATAGCGCAAAGACTTGGAGGAAAAAAAAAAACCTAAAACACAAAAAACACTGACCCGCACACGCACACACACATTTCTCCATTACAAAAGCGTACAATTCTGGACACACTGTGTGCTGCCCAGAGATGAGAAACGCAGGAGGCTGTCGACCCACGGCACACAGGTGGATGAAGACAGCAGATAGCTCAGGACTCTAGCTCACCAATGGCGTGTGCACGGAAGTGTGCAAGAGGTACCAGAGAGTTCGGGGAGAGGCAACAGCTTCCAGGGAAGAGGAGAGAGTTTGCCAGAGGTTGAGAGGAAAAGCTGTCTGGGCTGGATTATCACAAATTAGATAATCCCAAATTTCACCCAGAGAAGTGGGCGGGGGAGCCACGTGGGCGCACACACGCGAAATGGGATCCTGCCACGTCTGTGGGGTGGTGAGGAGGTGGTGGGGAGGTCCATGCGTCTGTTCTCCTCAGTTTATAGAATGCAGCGGAAGGACAAAGAATTCTACTGAGCGACTGTTGGGGTCTCATTGAGGGCCGAGCGGACCAGTCAGTGCCCGGTCGCTATCTATCGGGGCGGTAGATATCACTGCAAATGTGGGCGAGAGAACAGGTTATTTAGCAAAATACTCCGGGAAGAATTATGATAAGGCATTTAGGTGCCAATGGAAAACGAACCCTTCCCAGAGAGCTTGACACCTCAGATGGGCAGTAAAAGGGCCTCCTGGGGGAGTAAAACTGGGTTCTCCTAGAACTTGCTCTCCAGGGTGAGAGCTAGTCTGGTGGGCCCAGTCTCCAGTAGCCACGCCAAAGACTCGAGTCCTGCACTGGTAGGTCAGCCTCTCTCTGCACCTTTCCTCCGTGCAACATCCAGCCTTTTCCTGACACTGCTTAATAATTATTATTATGCAACTCCGTCGGCTCAATGACGGTAAGGCATACACTCAATAAATACCAGCTTGTAACAGAGTTACAAGTCCGCACAGAGGGGGACCTGTCTGGGTCTAGCCTGGTGACAGCCCTCTCCGTGCAAGACAAATCTCAGGGATTTCACCGCACTGGTTGATTCATCCTCATGAGTGAGTGCTAGAAGGTTCATATAACATAGGACAATTTTCCAAAATGAGGAGGCTGCGGCCCAGAGATAGGAAGTGACTTTTTCCAGGGGCTCCAAGCTGGAAGCATCAGCTCTGACACGTGAAGGCGTCCTCACTGATTCAATCAAGGAGTCTTTCCATAACCCGGGGCCCTCACCCCATGCCACCTTCCCTTCCTTCTTCCTCCTCCACCAAAGGGCCCTAATGATTCTGAATGGATCATGTTCATCATCAGGCACCTGCCAGGACTGCACATGGTGTCGGGGCGGACAATCTCTAAGTTCGAGTCCCGATAATTAGCCATGAGGCTGCCCCCGAACGAATTGATTACAGTGCATGGGAACCAACGCCAGCCTTACCTACCCGGCTGGCTTTCTTCGGGGCTTCAGGGCGACACGGCTGGTTCGGTGATTAATGAGTTAATAACAAAGAGGAAAGTTTCTGGGGGCTTGAGCAGGGGTAGCTGTCCACCAAAATGGATTAGCCTCATCCAGCGGGTGTGGCCCTGAGGGGGACGCTGCTTTATGCTCCTCCGGGGACCTTGCTTAGCACCAACCACACTGTCATAAGGATACATTAACAGAAGAGTCCTTTGGGTTACCGCTTCGGCTGCTTGGTGATGTTTGCCGAGCCAGTCAGGAGGGGGGACAGAAAGGGAGACAGAGGCCTGGCTCCTCTGACTCCTCTGTGTGCCCTTGGAGAAGTCACCCTACTCTAAGTCTCAGTTTCCTTACATGTAAGAGTATATGTGTGACAAGGTGATGGCCAAGACCGTTTCCGGAAAAAACAATCCTGTTATTTAAGCCACCGAGTAAACTGTCAGTGAGAATGATTCACTGTCATCGGAAAGAGCATCTGCTGTTAAGATGGAGAATCCTTAGTTGAAAGTTGCCTCCCAGTATGACACAGTGTAAGAATCATCTTTTTTAATGTTTATTTCTTTATTTCTGAGAGAGAGAGAGAGAGAGAGAGAGAGAGAGAGGATCGTAAGCAGGCTCCATGCTGTCCGCACAGAGCCCGATGTGGGGCTCGAACTCATGAACCGTGAGACTATGGCCTGAGCCAAAATCAAGAGTTGGACGCTTAACCAACTGAGCCACCCTTGCTCCCCTACCATAAGAATCCTCTTAATTCAAAGGGTTAGAAATCTCAGTCTCAGCGTCCACCATGGAGGGAAAGGATTATAATCTCCAGGGAAGGATCCTGAAATCAGTGTTTTTTAAAACTTCTTGGGGGATTGTCATGCTCACCCAAGTTGGGAAGTGCTGGCATACAGAAATGTAGCCTGTTTTAAAGTTTATTTGTTTATATTTGAGAGAGAGAAAGAGAGAGCAAGTGACAGAGGAGCAGAGAGAGAGAGAGAGAGAGAGAGAGAATGCCAAGCAGGCTCTGCACTCTCAGGACGGAGACTGACGTGGGGCTTGAAGATCATGACCTGAGCTGAGATCAAGTCACGCGCTTAATCGACTGAGTCACCCAGGAGCCCCCAGAAATGTAGCCTTGAGGGTGCCATGTGGAGTCTGCAGAGGCCCCAGACCCATGGCTGTCAAGCTTGGGAGCATGGGAAGCAGGAGGAGCTTTACAAACCCAGCCACTTGAGTGCCGTCTCCAGATGGATGGAATTGGTCTGGGGTGTGGCCTGGTTATGGGCGGCTTTTACAGACTCTCCAAATAATCCTTATATGCAGCCAGGGTTGAGAACCCCTATCCCAACTCAAACTATATGTGACTCCTATGCCCTCCACATTCCTCCTCTGGAACCAGCGGGATAAGTGGAAGTCCAACCCAGCTCTGATGCTTCCAGAAGGACCACCGGACCACCTAGAAACGGGAGCCTCTGCAGACCGGAGGACCAAGTCTCGTTTCACCAGACACCAGCATGGGGGCAAGGGATGGGCGTCTCATCTTGCAACATGGGGGCATCAACTGCTCCCTCCATGTTGCCAGGCAGAGGGAACTCAGATAATGTCTACTGATATCAGGGATATTCGGTGAATGGTCATTGGACTGAAATCTGGGAAGGAACAGGGCTTTTTTTGTGAGATTGCAAGAATCTTCCCCAGTCCTAGCATACTCGGCAGATAGCTGCCCGCAAGCGAGTTCATCGTTTCATTCAGTTTCTAGAAACAGAAATAGTAGTGACTTGACCTGCCATTTTTTGAGCTCCAACCACGTCCTCCGCATGGGGCGAGACTCAACACAAAGCAGGAGTCTGTCCCCGTGCGTCTCAGGTGGGAAAATTCAAGGTCAGAGATGAAAGCCACACAGCCGGCACAGAACAGAGGTCCACACCCACGCCCGCCCCCACCCCCAGGCCACACCTGTCCTGTAATTTATTCGGTAGATTGTTTCAGCTCCGAGTAATAAAGTCTTCCCCTCTGCCCACCGCCTAATTCCACATAATTTACGTGAGAGTTCTGTCACTGGGGTATTGTCTCTGTGGGAGATGTCAGCCCATCTCAGCCTTTTGAAATGTCTAGGGCAGGAGCCGGGTGCCTATCTGTGGGAGGCGTTGTAGCATTTAAGCGATCAGCATGAGCCTATGGAGGGAGGAGCATCCATTTTGAGGGTGACTTAACATTTTTAAAATGTCTATTTGTCACCAACGATAGCCTTTCAAACCTTTCAAAATCCTCTAGAGCCAACAAAATCAGCCACAGTGTGACTCCGCCTGTCTTCCCTGTCACTGCCGAGTAGTGGTATTTTAGCAATAAAGGAGACGCATGCGTGTATGCGTGTGCGTGTGTGCATTTGTGTGTGCATGCACGTGCTTGTGCCTGGGTGTGCATGTGGGTGTACGTGTGTGAGTGCATGTGTGTGTATGCGTGTACTGTTCCTCACATGGTGTGTGTATGTGTGGGCACGTGTGTGTGCACCCGTACCTGTCTACGCGTGTGCCTGTGTGTGTATGTGTGTGTGCATGTGTGTGGGTCGAATCCCACGCCGTAAGGACTAGCCTGGAGAGACAAGACAGGAAACTAAAACCGAAGCGGACACAGGAAGGGACCAGAAGGGCTGGCTTCCATCCACTTTCACAAGTAGAAGCGAAGACAAGGGCACAGATCCGAAGGCACCGTCAGCCCACGAATCGCAGGTCACGCCCAGTAATTCAACAAGCAGGGCCGGGGCCCAGATCCTTCATCTGTCAAGGGAGAAAGTAGCTACGTGTGGAATTGTTTCCCATCTTGATCACCTGCAACTCCCAGCGAGTCATTTGATTGCTCGGTGCCTCAGTTTCCCCGTAGGATTGTAACGACGATTACATGAGCTCATACATGTAAAACAAAATGTATGGCATATAATAACCGCTGTTAATATTACTCAAAAATATTCTTGGTTTGTTCTGCTTCACTATCTTGGGGAAGAGATTAAAGACATATTTCCTTCAATATTCAAATTAGAACTCCCCCCCCCCCCCCACGACAACAGATCAACAGAACGTCTACTCTTTCTCCTGGGGTCTCCCTCTCCCCAGATTTCCCTGACTCCCCAAACACTGTTTATAGGTTCTACTAACCCGCCCTGGTTGCAGGTTTTTCTTTCTCCAGCCATCCATCCTCCAAGATGTCATTGCTCTAGAATTTCTTCAACAGAAAGCATCAGGTTTCTCTAAGCTTGAGCACAATCTGCCCCTTAACGTCTGCCCCAAATATCTGAGCATTGCATGGGGTACAGCAAGCCTTACTCCATGCTTGAGGAATAAAGAAGAAGCAAGCAAAGAATGGCTAAGGTGGCTCTCAAGGTGGTCCGTGGGCCTCACAAACTGTTAACTGGACCTCAGGATTTCATTTCACAGCTGGCAGGCTTCCTAGTGGAGGAGGCATCTAGCCCTCACAGATGAGACATCCCCAGCCACGCCCTCCAAACCAGAGAGCCGTTCCTTGGCTCACAAAAAGAAGGTCCCTTCTCACTCCCTGCCCACATACAGCACACACCGGCTTCTTTGTGACCCAGAATTAGAAGTAGCAGGAGGATCCTTTTCTTCAGTAAATATCTTCTCTTCCTTCCACTTACAGGGTGGAGCCTGAATGCCTGGGACAGGACAGTTAATCTTTCTGGCCTTCCCTCCTTCCTTCTTTTCTTTCTTCTTTCTTTCTTCTTTCTTTCTTTCTTTCTTTCTTCCTTTCTTTCTTCCTTTTTAATGTTTATTTACTTTTGAGAGCGAGAGAAAGACAGAGTGCGAGCAGAGAAGGGGCCGAGACAGAGGGAGACACAGAATCAGAAGCAGGCTCCAGGCTCTGAGAGGCCAGCACAGAGCCTGATGCAGGGCTCAAACTCATGAACCGCGAGATCATGACCTGAACCAGAGTCAGATGCTTAACCCACTGAGCCGCCCAGACACCCCTGGTATTTCCTTCCTGAAGTCTGAGTTGTTCAATCTTAAATAGTGCTTTTTGAGAGCATCTGGAGCTCAGCATAAATCCACATTTAGGAGGAGTAATTCTTCAAGGGCCCAGACAGGAGAAAAGTATACTTAAATTACATCAAAAATCCAAATGATAAGTTCAGTAGAACAATAGGTGGTAGGATTTACCGACACGTAAAGGGAATCAGCACTAATTTTCCAAAAGATAAATCATGTTCCTCAATTGCAGGAAGCAAATGTTATTTGTGACCCCAAAATGTCTATATCCCAATAAAAGAAAAAAAATTAAAGACCTCTTCCTTCGGCACCTCATCGATAGGGATGTGGTTCAGACAAAATGCAATGTGCTTTGTGAATTTTAGAGCATTGAACAAATGAGAGCACAGGGAAGCCTCAAGAGGAAGACACCAATGTTTCTGCAAATCAGGGTAAATAGATTCTAGAGCAATAACTCAAAAAAATTTAAAGACGTTGGTGTTCTTGCCCCAAGCTGGTGACACCAGTCATAGCTGGAGCCCAAGGGCAGCTGCCTACCTTGCAAGCCGGTGTGTGCAGCAAATGAAATCATAGACGTGACATCTCGGTGTAGATGGTTGTTTGCTCCTCACCACCTCTGTTCTTTGCCCAGAACTGTACTGTATTCACAGGAAAGCCTCGGACGCCTTTCCTACAGCAAGTGATGAATCTAAGCCTGGAGCCCGAGGCGGAGGCCAATGGTATGCCTTGTTACCCCAGGGTCAAGCGAAGCGAGGGCTCGCGGGGAACTCAGAGGTCACACCAGTCAAATCTCCTGCTCTGCAGATTAGGAAACAGTTGTCTGGGGGCACCTGGGTGGCTCAGTCCATTGAGCATCTGACTTTGGCTCGTATCGCGATCTCACGGTTCATGAGTTCGAACCCCGCGTCAGGCCGTCTGCCGTCAGCACAGAGCCCGCTTCAGATCCTCTTCCCCCCTCTCTCTATGCCCCTCCCCTGCTCATTCTCTCTCTCTGTCTCTCAAAATAAATAAATAAACTTAAAAAAATGAAACAGATATCTGGAAGGGCTGAAGAGCCTTCCCATGGCCACACAATGAGCCTCCTCATTTTTAGACGGGAGGCCCCCTCTCCGAGAGCACACAGACTCTTCTTCCCCTTCCCGTATGTCACACACACGGCCTTTTAATACGTGTGCATCAAGACAAAGTGCCAGCACCTAATTTTCCACCTGCAGATACATGCTTGTTCAAATACACTCAACTGCTATTCTTACTGAGTAACGTCTTAGGGAACAGGTGTGTGGGTCAAGAAGTAGAGAGAGGTGGGTAGGGGTGCTCAAGAAGGGATAACTTGCACAATTTATCAAAGTTATAACCACTGGCACATCGTCTTTCACCATAGACGTCCTGTTTGTAGAGACGACATACACGCGTGTGTGGAAAAGGGGGAAAATGATCAAAATAAAATACCTCAAGTTTCGGTGGCCAAGGCTATAGTTGCTGTTTCAAATCAGTATCAAACCCTCACCTTGGATTATCCCAAATGCCTTTTTCTCACCCCTTTCCCACAGGGCCGGCATCGGTAGAGCAAATTACGTAACCATGCAGATTGGTATCACTGAGAATGAATGGGCTTTTGGCTCAAATAGCTTTAGTCCTTATTTTGCATCCTGGAAGGAGCAAAGCAAATGGTTGGGTGCCTCCTCCCAGTGGATACTGAGTATTAATAAGTCAGTCCCTTATCTCATTAGGCTGGCCCACTTTGGGTGGAGAAGGGGCTATCAGGGCCAGTGGATACAACCATCACGTGCCCATTGGGCACCTCCATAACGTCAGATGGGTCTCATGGATTGAAGCAAATTGTGTGGGCTTCTATAAACCTCAAATGGTGGGGCTGGCAGGGACTTGGAGGGCAGAGAAGGTAAGCACGTGTACGTTTCAGGAATATCAAGTCACTATCCTCTGCAGAGCATGAGGACCCCAACAGAAGCGAGCTCCCACCGGTGGCTGGTGGTCTCTTGCTGGAATGGTGCCCTCACTCAGCATTGACCTCTGCAGTTGACAGGTCAGATTTATCAGCCACGGAGCCCAGGCCAGCCTGGTGAGAGGGAGCCCATGCTGCTGGGTCCATGCATAACATTTCTAAGGCTCATTTTGTAGCCACTGGGCACTGTGCTAGTTGAGGACAGAAGAAAGCTGACATCTAGGAAGTGTCTTGGCTGCCTGTTGTTTGTCTCCTCTATGGTGCATGCAACCTGGTGGACAAAGGAACAGCAAAGAGTGTGCCCACACCCATAGTCTCGTCACCTGCCTCTTTCCCGAATGTCCTTGTCTCTACTATTCAAATCATGCTCCTTTTTGGCCTCTGATCAACCAGCCAAACCTTTCTTCTTGGCTGGGATTCTGCACAGTCCTGGCCATGTTTACCTCCATGACAGTTTGATCCACTGCATGCAGCCTGGCCTCCCAACTATTCTTTCCGGACTTCTTTCAAATCATCTACAATGCCCATTTTCAAATGACACAAAGATACAGAGCTGACCCATCCGTGAACCAGGCCTGAATAGTTCTCTCTTTTGTTAGTTAGTTGTAGGGAACCACACACGAATGAAGCCGTAAGTGTGAGCTCAAGGGAGAAGTGTCCATACAATAGAACAAGTGATTGGAGTCATTGCCACCTCTCCAGTAACCCCCTTTTGCCCTGTGGGCCTGCTCAGTCTTGATCCCAGTTATATCATCTCTATAGAATGGCGGGCTGCTGATGTGCCCACCTGACCTTGTGATTGGGTGGGTCTGATTATATCCAGCTCGTGACAGTGGTTCTGGTTGCATATTTCCAGTCCCGTGATGTCTCATGTCCAACCCCTTAGTCTCCACTGGAGACCAGGAACACAACAGTGGCTGCTTGCTCAGTTGATGGAGGTGGGATTCGAAGCCCCTTCTGCCTACATTCCCTCTACCCTACAAACACCCGCAAGTCACCTCTTGGGCACCTGAAGACTCGGTGACTATTGGCAAATAAGCCAATTTGGGTATTTTTTCTGGGATTCAGCTCTGAGGGTCATGATGTAGTTCTTGGGTCAATTTCTACTGTCGTAGAAGAAAAGTAAATGAAGCCTCTGTCCTTCCCAGTTTGAGCAGGTGACTACTGCTGTCTCTCCAGGCACCAACCCCCCAGCCTCTGGTTGCCTCTTGCCCCACCCTCTTGCCATCCTCCACTCTCAACTGCGAGTGACCAAGCAGGCTGAAATAATCCTTCCCATTTATTGCAGTCTGGGGCCTCATGCATCACACTGCCAACTGTGACCACACAACTTAGCAATCAAATGCCCACTGGTATTTATAGTCTGAATGCCGAAGTGGGCAGTGCCTCTTTCCCGAGGCAATCCTGTCTTTCTGTAAGAACTCACCATCTCTCATTTCACTTACCAGCCCCCTTCCAAAGTTACATCGGAAACCTCTAATTTAACCCATCAGTCAAGTGTTCTGGAACAACAGTTGTGGAGGAATGTAAATGACCAGGCTTCTTGTCCTCAAAGCAGTAGCAACTCAATGCCCCACTATTTATAAACTAATTTCACACTCGTTAAATAATTTCTTATTTTCTGGCAGAGATATTTATGCCGGACGTCCTTTGTGAAAATCCATACAGAAACCTCAAAATTCAAATAAGGCACTTGAGAGGAACCAGTGGGGGAGGCGACCCAGAATGGACATCATGGAGAAGAACACTTGAGTAAAGTGACGGTAACGGGTTATCCTGGCTGAGAGTAATTTTCTTACCTGAGAAGCCAGG
Source organism: Prionailurus bengalensis (assembly GCF_016509475.1). Lineage (NCBI taxonomy): Eukaryota > Metazoa > Chordata > Mammalia > Carnivora > Felidae > Prionailurus > Prionailurus bengalensis. Next base: position 76,916,476 of record NC_057353.1, on the reverse strand, counting down.
GAGGGGCACCTGGGTGGCTCAGTCGCTTGAGCGTCCGACTCTTGATTTCAGCTCAGGTCATGATCTCAGTGTTGTGGGATGGAGCCCCCACATTGGGCTCCATGCTAAGTATGGAACCTGCTTAGGGTTCTCTCTCTTTCTACCCCTCTCCCTTGCTCGCGATCTCTCTCTCTCTCTCTTTCTCTCTCAAATTTAAAAACAAAATCTCCCAGCTTCATCAGCTCAGAGAAGGAGGCATGGCTTCAACACAAGCCTCTGCTGAAAAAACAGAGGAAAACCACCTCCCCAGCATTCACGTCGAGCTTTGGCATCACAAACAGCAACAGACATAGGGCCTTTGAGAGACAGCAGATGCAGCCACAGATCTTACAGTTTGGACTTTAAATCATGGTGGAATAAGGATTTTAAATTCTTGGGGCTTCAAGCCCAGTTATAAGGAAGCATGCATTTGACTTAGACCAACGGAAGCAGCAGGAGATTCGCACCCTCAAAGGGGAGCCTAGGGAAATTGCAGAGCAGGACCTGCAAGGTCCTCTCCAGGTTTCTGCATGATCTTGAGGAAGAGTTATTAGTTAACTCCTGAGTGATATACCACAGAGAAGCTGTGATCTGAGAGAGGCTCTGGGGATAGGACAGTCCCCCTTAGTTTGTCCCATCGTATGCTGGTTAGAGGTGAGGGTAATCTGGCTGTGACATCCGTCAGCCCATTGATCTCCAGGGTTGATTCAACTGACCTTGCTGGCAGGGCGGGTGTCCCCTTCGACACGGCTCCAGGTGCGTCCCTCCCGAGGCTGCACGTGCTCGGCTGACGAGGGTGACCTTTCCCCATAGGGAAGGGTTGTCTTCGGTCAAAGGTATACGAGTAGTTGTGCTCCCCTGCTAAAACCTCCAAACAAGCGCTCAAGGTCCCTTATTTGCTAGCGTATGACCTGGGAGAGTTATTCTAAGCATTCACTTCATCTGGAAACGGGGATAATGTTTCATTCACAGGGTGGTTGTAAGCACAAAGTGATGCCTAAAACTTTCTTAACCTAATGTCTGATATAAAGCAGGTGGTTAAGGGCACCTGGGTGGCTCAGTCGGTTAAGCTCCCGGCTCTCGATTTCGCTCAGATCATGATCTAGCGGTTTGTGAGTTCGAGCCTCGCGCTGGGCTCTGTGCTGACAGTGCGGAGCCTGCTTGGGATTCTCTCTCTCCCTCTCTCTCTGCCCGTCCCCTGCTCACTTGCTCTTTCTCTCAAAATAAATAAACTTTTTAAAAAAGGTGATTAAAGGGGCACTTGTGTTCGCTCTATCTCAAAATAAATAAATAGGGGCGCCTGGGTGGCGCAGTCGGTTAAGTGTCCGACTTCAGCCAGGTCACGATCTCACGGTCCGTGAGTTCAAGCCCCGCGTCGGGCTCTGGGCTGATGGCTCAGAGCCTGGAGCCTGTTTCCGATTCTGTGTCTCCCTCTCTCTCTGCCCCTCCCCCGTTCATGCTCTGTCTCTCTGTGTCCCAAAAAATAAATAAAACGTTGAAATAAATAAATAAATAAATAAATAAATAAATAAAATTGGTGCAAAATGTCAGTTCCCCTTTTCCTTCTCCTTGCATAAAATGTAATTAATTATATATATATATGTATATATACATATACATATTTACATCATATATACTTATATATATCTCACATGAAAAATCATCTGCATGGAGCCTACATTCTGGTGGTGTGAGGTAAATGGAATAATTCCTCATTATATTTTGATTTAATTGAACACCGTGGCCATCACCATTTAATGAGGACCCACTGGGCTGGCAAAGTTTTGAAAGACTGGATCTACACAACTTGTATCTTTATGCTTAGCTCTGTCACCGACGGCCTGTGGGATTTTAGGCAAGTTAATTAAAAAAACAAAGCCTCGGTTTGCTGCTATGAGATGAATATTTAGCCAGATGACCTTTCTAGCTCATTATGAAGAAAGCGATGCAGACACAAAGTGTAAACAGAGTTCTGGAAGAAACGGGGACGCGGGCTGGAGCAATGTTGGGGTGCTTCCTGTTTGAGGCAAGTATTTGGGTGTTCCACTGACCATTCAGATGGGAACCGACCCAGACACTAAAACAGCTGTCTGTCAAGCATTTCCGACAATAAGTAATGGAATGAAAGGAGATGCACGTGCAGGTTCATTACGTGGGATGTGCTCAATCATCCTGAAAAAGAAAGGTCACCAGAACTTATATTAGCTCACTCTAAGTAATAAATCCGAACAAAGCTCTTCATTCTATTTTCCCACAATGGCTGCACCAGTTTGCATTCCCGCCAAGCGTTCCTCAAAAAGTTAAAAACAGATTGCCCTACTGGGTATTTACTCCCCAAATACAAAAACATTAATGCAAAGGGATGCATGCACCCCTCTGTTTATAGCAGCATTATTTACAATAGCTAAATTATGGAAGCAGCCCAAGTGTCCATTGATAAATGAATGGATAAAGTAGGTGTGGTCTATATACACAATGGAATATTATTCGGCCATGAAGAATGGAATCTTGCCATTTGCCACGACATGGATGGATCTTGAGAATATAATGGTAAGTGACGTAAGTCAGTCAGGGAAAGGCAAATACCATATGATTTCACTCAGATGTGGGCTTTAAGAAACAAACATAAATGAGCAAAGGAAAAAGAGAGAGAGAGAAAGAAACCAAGAAACAGACCCTTAGTGCTATAGAGAACAAACTGGTGGTTACCAGAGGGGAGGGTGAGGTAGGTAAAACAGGCAATGTGGATTAAGGAGTGAATTTGTCATAACGAGCACAGATGATGTATGGAATTGTTATGTCTCTACAGGGTGTGCCTGAAACTAATGTAACACTGTATGTTAACTGTGCTGGCATTTAAAATTAAAAAAAATATTTTAATTCTTTACTCTCAAACTGGCTCAACTTTATGACTTTTTTATGATTAATACTAGTCATAAGTGACATGACCATCTCACCAGTCCTGAGACCAGAAATATGAGAGTCATGTATAGCAACTCTCAACATGGTGCCTGCCTTCCCACTATCCCTACACCATCAGTACGTTCTCTTCTCAGTAACTGGTCCCACACTTTCACAATTTCCTCTTATACAAATGTTACCAAATATGCCGTTCATGATTCCTTTCAAAAATAGGTAAGGGATGCCTGGATCGCTCAGTTGGTTGAGCATCTGACTCTTGATTTTGGTTCAGATCATGATCTCCCTGTTCCTGAGATAGAGCCCCGCCGTGGGCTTTTCTGCCCTGATAACAGGGAGCCTACTTGGGATTCTCTCTCTGCCCCTCCTCCACTCATGCCCTCTCTTTCTCCCCTACCCTCAACTAGTAAAACAAACTTAAAAAAAAAGAATTCTAAAAAATAGGCAAAATAATTTTGATGGTTCACCATTGCCTACTGAATGCAAGATCAACTCATCTTTGGTGGTCTTCCTTAGAAACTTTTGAGCACCTGCCTCAGGCCAGGCGCTATTCCAGTTAAAGGGATAAAGGGATGAATGGAGCCTTGTCCCTGCCCATGAGAATCAAACATTCTGAGTGAGGAGATGATGAAATCAAGAAGACAACAGAGAATATCAGTGCTGTGCTGTGAGTGCTTCTGTGGGAGAGCTGCCTGATGAAAGAGTGCCATGGGGGGTCAGGGGCAAAGAAGGAGGGAATGACTTGATTTTGTTCACTTCTACATTCTAGTGTCCAGAACACAGGTCATCCGACTATACTTCGTGGGCACAATCCAGCCCCCTATCTATTTCTATAGGCCTTCAAGGCAAAAACAGTATTTAAAGACGAACATTGTGATGCATTTGATGATAGAACACCCTAAATTGGACCCCAGTTAAGTGAAATGTTATCCCTCTGTGTTAGAGTTCTCCAGAAAAACAGAATCAAGAAGATATTTTACAGAAATCCGACTCTATATGTCTTGGTCCGGCATGTGAAAGCCTTCGCGTTCTCTGAGTTGTGTCTACTCCCTCTGTCGGACCCATTGAGTTCATATCATGCATCACCGTCTCAGGCCTTGCGACGACTTCTAAAGCTTGAGCTTCCAGGTGCCAAGGGCAAGAGCAGGAAGTTTGCAAACAAAATCCCAAATGGGTGATCACTGTATCAAAAATATTTGACTCCACTGATTATTAAAAACTGCCTTCATACAATAACATTGAAGTGTCATTTCATTTATCAGATGATCAAAACCCTTTTAAGGTAACGCTCGCAGCTGCTGATGCTCAGGGAAACAGAAGCTCCGAGATACTGGAAGGTCAACACCCACAGTGACCCCATTAGATAGATGTGATCTCTAATTCATATTCAGGGAAATGAGACTCCAAGGAGGTAAAGCCTTTGTTTAAATCATCTCACCACCAATCCCAAATCCTCCCCGGCCCTTAATGCTATTTTCAAGCATTCTCTCTTTCAGGAAAGCTTCTAGGATATGGCATCTTAAGCTGGGCTTGGCACACCCCATAATCCCCTGTGCATCCTTCCATCTCTACTCACAGAGCATTTTATATGCATTTGCTTATAGATCTTCCTCCCCTAATAGACTGGGATCATCAGGAAAGTACTGACTGCTCTAGATAATCTCTGTACTCCCCCTCCCCCTTCTGTTGCTCCCCCATTACCATGAACCGGGCCCATCTCAATGAATGTGTGTTCAATCAAGCCCGAAAGATGGGGAGCCAGATCCAATGCTCTGCCTTTCTGACTTCAAAACTCAGGCTTTTTCTAATACCGAAGGCAGCCTTGCTGAATTCACTCAAACCCAGCTTCAGAAGGGCTTGGAAATATAGCCTACAGGGCTGGCAAGCCAAGAGTCCTCTCCTTTGCCTGGCACATGGGATACACTTTATCTGAAAATAGCTTGCTTTACCTAGACTGAAGTCCAGCAACAAACATCACGTTCTCTAGGGAATCCCTCCGGGAAGCCGCATCTGTTCCTAAACTGCCAGGCAACCAGAGGCTCTTAAGACACACCTTACTCGACACAATTGACCACTTACTCCTGTTCCCTCCTGGTTTCTGGATATAGAGGGGCCAGTATCTCCTGATAAACGAGCTCTAAAATGGGTGATTCCTTGAGCCTTTATGTGCTCCAAGCAATAAGCTCTTTACTTGATTTATCAAATTTGAGCTCAAAGTAATTTGAGGTAGACCTTGGGATCTCTATTTTCCAGCTCGGTGTATTATGGGTCAGAGAGGTAAGAAGGTTGGCTCGTGGTCGCCCGGAACCTCCAAGTCAGAACAGGATTAGAACCCAGGCCCAGCGGATTCCTGACCCTGATGCTTGATGGGGCTTAGGCTTCCTGTCTTTCCCTTCTTTGTGATTCAGTCCTATAGAGCCACTTCTGGGGGGGTCCCACTGACACAGCCAATCTGCAGTCACAGTGTTTTGTGCCTGTCACTTCCAGGTCCAGTCACTCACCCCTCCGTGCAGCTGGGGGACAGCAACTTCTGTCCCTTGAAGCCACAGTCCCCCTCCTTCCCTACCCATGCACAGCTTTTCTGGGCCTCTCCTTTCTCCAGATTCAACACAATCAAATCTCCCCATTATATTAACCACCTACAGGTCACCGCCTCTCTCCAATTGAAAATTACTATAGATAGGCCTCACACAACTTTATTTTTCTTCCTCTGTGTGTACCTTTCGGAAAATAGAGACGTTTTATTTCTCCACCCTTCTCATCTTCTTGAGCAGCTGAGGTGGACAAGTGATTTCTCCTATAGTTTCCTCCGGGCAGCATCTTTCACTCAAAGCCTTTTATTCAGTTGAATTTAAAACCCAAGACAGAAATAAATACATGCCAGGCAGCAGGCAATTCACAGGAAGAAAGGAAGGGAGGCTGCCAGGCAGATGAGATACTTATGCTAAATTTAATTCAGTCCAACATGGCTTTGTTGACCGTCTCCAGGGAAAGAAGGGAAGGAAAGAAAATGGATGTTTACTGAGCACCTACTATGTGCCAAGCCAGTTCTAGGCACATCACAATTCCACCATAAGATAAGTTCCTCATCAAAAAAAAATTTTTTTAAGGGCACCTGGGTGGCTCAGTCGGTTGAGCATCCAACTTTGGTTCAGGTCATGATCTCATGGATTGTGGGTTTGAGCCCCGTGTCAGGCTCTGTGCTGACAGCTCGGAGCCTGGAGCCTGCTTTGTTTGGATTCTATGTCTCCCTCTCTCTCTGCCCCTCCCCTACTTGCTCTGTCTCTCTCTCTCAAAAATAAATAAAAACATTAAAAATATTTTTAAGTTTATTCATTTTGAGAGAGAGAGAGCACGAGCAGGGTAGGGGCAGAGAGAGAATTCCAAGCAGGCTCCACACTGTCAACACAGAGCCCGATGGGGGGGGGGCTTGAACCCACGAACCATGAGATCATGACCTGAGCCAATATCAAGAGTCAGACACTTAACCGACTGAGCCACCCAGGTGCCCCGATACTTTCCTCGTTGTTAAATGAGGGACCTGATATTACTCCAACATGTGTGGTGGACAGGGATTTATCAGACACTACGTTCTGCAGCCATGGAAGCCAGCCACCCACAGACACCCACAGGGCCCACTGTCAGGCTTAGATTCCCAAAGCTCGGGACAGGGCCAGAAGCGCATCAGCGGCCTCCAGCTGGCAGCAGGAGAGTCTGAAGATCATGGGTCTTCGACTTGGTGACCATTAGGATCCACCCTGCCATGCTGGCTCCACCTGTAGGATTGGGCCACGTCTCTCTTACAGGCCACTTGACTGCCCCGTTTATGGACACGCATCTCAGACCTGCCCACACTCAGCCAGATCCCCGTCTGGACGCTGACCTCGTGCTCTGCCTCTGCCTCCCTCACTGGCCTGGGCTCTGCTGTGAACGAACAGTCTGCAAACACCCAGGACACAATGGGCACGTTTTATGCTCTGTGCCAAGGAGATCTGCCGAAGTCCCCTGGGCATGTTCTGTGCTACCCTCTGAAGAATCCCATAAAATGGGATTCTTGGGAAGAAGACTGAGCAGGGCGGCTTTAGGCTTGGACCTCTCCAGGGTGTCTGCCCAGCAGGTAAGATTCTCCAGCGAACAGCATCTGCTCTGTTGGTGGGAAGTCACTGGGGCTGGCCACGCACAGCTCCGAGTTCCTTATTAATCAGCTGGATGTTGGTAACCCCCCAAAAGGGTTTGAAATGGATGAAGGTTACCTGCTCCCCTTATATCAAAAGCACACCTCAGAAGAAATCTATCACAAAGTCAGACGTCATGAAATAACCACTTGGTAGGAAAGAAGGCAAAAATGGTTCATAAAATCCATACAAATAGGCCTTCCCTTCCAGGGGCCATGAACACTTGCTGCATGGAAGGCTCAAGAGAGGCAAATACCAAGATTCCGGGTCCAGAGCTCTGTTTATGTATAACCAGCAGAATCCAGAAGTCACAGTGGGACCTGGGATCCTTAGGGGATCAGTGCCAGGTATCCCTGATGACAATGAAGGGTACAGGCCTATGCTCTTTCTGGCCTCAGACCCTTTCCCAGCACTGATTGCCTGAGCAGGAAACACGTACAGGGGAATATGAGCTCAAAATGCAAGGCCTATACAGCTACCCCTAAAGCAAAACCAGAATCTAGAAGAAATACACCAGCAAAAGCTGACAGACAGATGGTTCAGGAATTGAAAATAAGCATCCTCAAGGCACGTCAGAAGCAAGGGAAGAGGTTAGTTATACGAAACAAGGACAAGTTTTTCCTTAAACACCCATCTGTCAAGATACCTTGGTAACCCCGCTAATCACATATATGTATGAATTAATAGTGAATCCCCCTTCATGCTACCTCCTAATCCATTCTCTCCAACTGTGTTCCAAACTAGAGCCTCCCCCCTTCCCTCTTTCCTTCTCTTCCCTCTCTTTTCGCTTTCCATCACCCCCAGAGGCCCCTAGTCTCCCAGCATGCTGTTCCCACATTGCATCTCTGAGTGTCCCAGCAGGATGCAGAAGCCATATTCAAAATAGGAAAAGTTTAGGACAGTTTAGTAAAAGGTCTGTGTCAGGGCTGAAGGCAGGGCACAGGCAGACCACAGGACTGCGTGGCTCCGGGCTTGTCCACCCACAGCTGGCAGGGGTTACGGAAAGGAATAATCGTCTGAATCCAGAAGGCCTTCCTTCTAAAGACTCAGTGAGAGAGTGAGTAAATACTTAAGACACTTGTGTTCCTCCCATGTCTTCCTGAGGCTCCCATTGGCTGAACCCGATAAGTGCATTCAACCTAATCTAGGGAAGTCATCCTCCCGGGACGGCACGTACTTTGGAGAGCAAACGTGGAGACCAGAAGGCATAACCCAGGCCTCACCCCAACCGCTGAGGAAGAAAACGAGGTGGTTCACAGCCAACCAGGCAGCTGCAGTGTGTGGCACGAGGCTTTGGGAGAGAGTTCAGCACCCTTGTCGTCACCGGTCCTACTCGTTTGCTCTGGTGGCTCCTGAAGGGACAGATTGGTTTGCTCATCTTCCTTTCGCCAGCCCTAAACCTAGACGGTTGTATGTGCCCAGCCAGTTGGAGATGAACGAAATTGTGAAGACACCAAGTGACCTTGAGGGAGTCCTGTGACCTTTCAGATCTAGCCAAGTTTGTGTTGTTTGGGGAGAGGGGGATGAATGAGCACTTGGACCGGGTCGTCTGGAAGTTCCACGAGAACACTGGTCATCCTTGTGGCCATGACTCTAAGAGCGTTCCATTCATCTTTGTCAATGAACGTTGAAAATGCCCATTGTTCCGATTCAGGCCCTGGGGATTCCGGTCAGCCTAAAAAAAAAAAAAAAAATCCGTAACAGGAACCGGGGCCCCTGGGTAAAGTTAACAAGTGAGCCCACATCCTCCACTGCCTACTGCCCTCCCAGCTGCATGGCTCATTCATGCCTTTGTTAATTCATGGCCGCCTCGTCCCATCTGCCCTGCGGTGGCCTCCACGGCCAAATTTCCAGCTATTCAGGAAAGCACAGCTGCTTCTGCCGCCTGAGCACAACGGTTCCTCGGGAAGCCAAGCATATTATATGAGAAAGACACTTTCAGATCCATCTCATCTGGCGCTTTATTGGTCTACAAAAACGGTTCTGTGCGCACACCTAGTATAGAGGAAGGAACTAGCATTTATTAAGCACCTGCTCTGTTGCCTTATTTAATCGCTGCAGGAGCTGTGTGAGGAGGAGCAGGGGACGTGTCCGGTGTAGATGAGACCAGTTCCTGAGCCAGCCAGTCACTGTCACTGGCTCCCAGAAAATGAGTGCCGGTGCGGAGGGAAATGAGCCTAGTCTTCCCGATCCCAATTGAGCACTGCTTTCTGGAAGTGTTGGTCCACTGATGACCGTGCAGATTTCACACATCTGCGGGGCCAATTTTAGGCTGCCGCGCGTGCCTGCTCGAACCCCGGCTCGGAAATCTCGGCTCTTGCTGCCCGGTGGCTAACAAAGTCGAATGCACACGGCTCAAACAGTGATGATGGCAATACTGGTATTATTAATGCAGTTTGGTTTAACAGTAATAATAACAGAAGCAAATATTGGGGCAGTTGCTCTGTGCCTATCCCTTATCAAGAGCTTTACCTACCTGAACTCCTTTACATCTCGCGCTCACCCTCTGCTACGGGGATTGATATCATCCCTCTTTTCCCAGGGAGGAAATGAGATAGAGAGAAGTTAAGTCACGTGGCTGACATCTGGCCGGTGGCAAGTGGGGCAGCCCGGATCCACCACAGTCGGATTGCAGGGTCTGTGTACTTTCCTGTCTTACTCAAAGGTGTTTGCAGAGAATGGAGGGCGGGGTTTTAAGACGAGTATTTTATAGATCAGGAAACCAAGGTGAGCAGAGGTTACTTGTTGATAAGCAGAATACTATTTCAGGGGTTATTGGTACCATGGAACCAGGAGGGTTTCCCGGGTCCAGCATCCCGAGAATACGTGTCCATTTCTACGTCTTTGGGTGCTTGTGGGGATTAAATCAGATAACAGACATGGAAGCATCTAGTAAAGAATTAGTTCCTCAGCTGCCACTGCTTTCTTTACGGTTTTTATTCCCTCTCGCATGTCTGAAGTCCCTTTAGCAAGTGGGAGAGCCAGGAGGACTGGTGCTTTGAAATATGTATACACGAGGAAGATGTTAGAGAATATTGAGAGGTACACACCCAAGTAATTCTAAGTCTAGCTTCGCGTGATCCAACCCCCTAAAGATGGTGCCGGGAAAGAAAGTTATAAGAGGCCGTCTCATTCATGACCATAGGTGCCACGATTATCATCAAAGTACTAGCAAACGTCACCCAGAAATAGATGGTCGACGGATGGATCACCTGCTGTTAAGACTCTTCCGACTGCTCTCAGTTTTAGGTGAATGAGCTCATTGGCTTCCACACAAGACGAAATTTAGGGGGAGCAGAATTCTGGAAGGGGAAATAGAGCAGACTTGGTTGGAGGCCTTGGGCAGTTCCAGCTAACCCGAGAGCCCAGCTGGCACCTGGAAATGGGATCAAGTATCAGATGAAGAAGGGAGGACCCCCAAGCAAAACCCCAAAGACTTCAGCACGGAAACTCTGGACAGCAGTCTCCTCACGGGCCTTAAAGAAACGTGTGGCTCTTCGTCATATACCACACTTCCAGCAGATAATTGTTGGGCACTCAGTATAGTCTGTGCCAGCTTCTGTCCGTCCAAGATGAGCCCACCACGTGATCCCTGCCCTCAGGGAAACTGCTGTCCAAGGGAGGACATGGGTGAGTAAGCAGCGTCTTGAAACACAAGGTAAGAAGTTTCACAGCGGGGTGGAGGGGCAGTGGGCCCAGACATTGGAAGCACTTAAGGACTCTGGGCAACTTTTTAAAAATCAATGGTGCCAGGGGCTACCCCACACTATTTGAATCTGTAGAGATAAGACCTGGGAATCATTATGAGAGCTCTCCAGGTGATGTGAGGGCGTTGCCAGCATTGAGACGTGGCACGAGACCACAGCAGCAAGCACAGGAGGCCATGCAGATCTTTGAAGGAACTCCCAACCCCACCTAAAGGGTAGTGAAGGCAGAGGGGGGAGTGATAGGGCCCCTGAGAAAGGAAGTAGAAGCCAGTCAGGGAAGGGGAAATGGAGATGGTAGAAGGGAGTACCCGGGAATCTTTGAAGAGAAACTTGAAGTCCTGGAATAATTTTGGATCCTATGTTACCTTGGCCTCTGGCTGTCTTCTCTCATATTCCACCCCACCCCCCACCCCAGTGTCTATGATTGAGATTCATGCCGAGCACTTTAGAATGGAAATAACTCCTCACTCAACCTGAGAACAGGTCTCTTGATCACTCTGTGTTCCCCTATGGAGAGTAGCTGATGAGAGAGCCAGATAGGGACTTCAGATCCATTAGAACATTCCAGCCCCCAAGTGTGACTCATTGGAGGAAGGACATGACTGAAGCGAAGCTCTAAGGGGAAGTCAGGCCAGTCAGCTGTGACTCCCCGGTCAGATTTCAAGTCCAACATCACTTCCTCCAGGAAGTTCTCCTGGCACACAAGATGGAACTAAGTCCCACATACCTGTGCTCCTTCTTTGTGATGTTCATCACATTTGCAATTGTTTGGTGATCACATGTCTTCCCTGAGAGTCTTTAAGGCCATAACAGTAAGGATCCACCCGCCTTGCTTACTGTGATATTCCAAGAACTTAGCACCACACCTAGTAGCCCATAGCTGGAGCTCAATAAATGTTGATTGGATAAATAAGTGGGTGCGACCATGAATGAATGGATGGCTGGATGCTGGAGGGATAGAGCAGTCAAATCTGTGGAAGTCATTTCTCCTTGAGATATACCTGGTTTCTAGCATCTAGCTTCCAGGAGAACAGGATGCTTCTTCTACTTCACTGTCCTCTAGTCCTTATCCTGGGGTTAACCTACCGGCGAACAGGCTGGGATCCCTTTGTACCTCCAGCAGGTGACAGAAAATCACCAAGCCTCATTTTCCCACCTTGTACACTGAAAACAGCAATACCACCTTGCGGGGATTTCTAAGGACAAAACAAGCAGAGGTTCCATATAGACTTCTGGGTACTGATTGAAGTGTAAAAGAGGGAGATGTTCCTTTCCCTTCCCTCATCCTTGCTCCTTCCTCACGCTACTCGTCTGTTCAGTGTTTGCACCACACTCTCTGGATGCAGGGAGACTGACAGAGAGTGTTCTTTTCTTCCTCTCCTGAGTTCAGAACCTGTTAGTAAATGTAAACTGGAGAAATGGAGATCAGAATATCGGTTCAATTCTTGATGCACCTGCATCCGAGGAGGTGGTTTCGATGTGTGGTTGCACAGAGCTTGCTCGTTAGATCTGTCCTCCTGAAACTGGCAGAGCTGGACCACTATGAGACTTGTGGTCCCAACTCCAGCATGCTGCATGGACTTTCAGAACTATTTCTGGCCCTGAGAGAGGATTATAATTCCCCAATCCTTTGACCTCGGGCTTGACCACATGGCTTTTGGGAGTAGTGAGAATGTAAGCAGAAGTGATAAGTCCAACTTCTGAGTACAAGTTCTCATGCCAGAGGGCCTTGGCCAGAGGACCAGAGTGTCGGTCAACTTGGACGGCAATAGGAAAATACTGTGACGTGGGTGAAGTAACCAACAGAAATTTATTTTCTCACACTTCTGGAGGCTGGAAGTCCAAGATCAGGGCGCCAGTATGATAGCTCCAGAGACAGCTCTCTTCCTCACTGTGTCCTCACATGGAAGAAAAAGAGAGAGAGAGAGAGAAAGCAATCTAGTGTGTTTTCTCCAAAGGGCACTAATTCCGTCATGAGGGCCCCACCTTCACAACCTCATCTCAACCTAATTAGCTCACAAATACCATTGCCTTAGGGCCAGGGCTTCAATATGTGAATTTGGCGGAGGGGGATAGAATTTGGTCCACAGCAACCAATAACAGTCCAGAAAGAGGCTTTCCATAAGCCTGGGGTCAGGATCAAGGACGCTGTGGAGCAGAGACACAGCTGACTCTGGTGGACAAGTGTCTTGGTACTTGAAGCGTTGGAAGCTTTGAGGCAGTTGTCATAGCATCACACCCTCGTCCTTTCTGACCAAAATCCCACCCTACTCCCTAACATCTGCCCCACATGAGCTTGCTCCGTGGATGAATGGAAAGATCCCCCTCTCTCTGGACAGACAGACTTGAAAGTGGGGCAAAGACACAGAGTTGGATGTGCTCAGTTTCTTTTCCAAATTTCACTAATCAGTTAAGTTACTTCTATGTCAATCTGAGATTGTTCACTTCATATTTTCCCCTCCTGGAGAGAGAAATAATAACCCCCGTCGAACTACGGAGGCATGTTCAGTGGCAAATAAAGTGAATCTGTTTTCGCACAGGTCTGGTGAGTACAGGACACTGATACTAAGCACAGGAACAATATGAAATTTCTAAAGAGCCACATGAACACGACAGCTTTAGTATTGCCATTTGGAACCCAGACTTTGGAGTGTTCTACAACATGTCCCGTCCTTAGACTTGATTCCTGATCCTCCAATTTTGTTCTCTCCTTGGTTGACTCTCCTTCAAGGTCCTTGGAAACATGATGCAAGGTCTACCTCAGATCTCCTCGCACAACCTTCTACGCTTCCAGCCAAGGTCAGCTCTTGGCATTAGCAGGCTCTCAATAAGTCATTGTTGATTACGTCTTTGCAACTTGAGAAGTGCCTCCAACCCTGCCTTTCCTCTTCCAGCTTCCCTGAAACTTTCCGAATCTTAGGGAATGCCTACTCAGAGCCCCGGGGCCAGTGAGGAAGCCTCATCCAACCCCTTTGTGGTGGCATTATGCATTCCTGACTGTCCTGAATGTCTTCTCATCTTGCTCCTTCCTGGCTGGGAATCCACCAGCTCACTGTCACAGCTGCTCCTGCCAAATCCCATCCCCAGGGAGCGCACTTGGCTCTTTTACAGTGTTAGCTCCAATCCTCCTGCCAAGAATAGAGGAAGGCAAATGACACTGTGCACAGATGAAATAAATCCCAGCTACAGAAATCGTGCTGTACGTTTTTAGACCTAGATTAAAAAAAAAAAATAGACAAGTTGGGAGAGATCTTACATAACATTTGGCCCAATCTTCTAACTTCCCACATGGAGAAATTAAGACTGAGAGAGTTTGTGGGGTTTGGTCATATGGTTACACAATGAAAGTCACGTCTCTTTCAAGCATTGCCCTGCAGAGCGCTGATTAATTAGAGGGCTGCACATCTCAGGAATATTCTCATATTATAAAGATATAAGTAAATATTTAAATTTCACCTCAACAGTCAGCGTACTGAACATCTTGGTTAATGAATGTTTCCCTTAGGCCAGATCATCCAGTAGAGAGAAACGTCCATAATCGCATCAGGCAGTTTTTGAGAGTAAGTATCTCTGTCTCTGTCTCTCTGTCTCTCTTCCTCTCGTCTGCCGTTGATTCTATCGATTCTGTTTCTCTGGAGAACCTGGACTAATACGATACCTCAATTAATGAGGCAGTGGTGTGGCTTGATACCCCCGTTAATGAGGCCATCGTTAACTGATACCTTCTCCCCTCCACCCTACCACCCGTGTCAGACTTTAGGTCTTCGTCTTCTCTCCCCTGGATTATCGAAACTTCTGATTAATGGTGTCCTGCTCTCTTTCCCATCCCTTTCTAACCCATCATCCTCATTACTATAAAAATTCATTTGTCTAGAAGTCCACCCGCCAAACTTCCTCTCCTTCTAAAAATCCATAAATAATAATAATACAGCCACACTAGGTCAAAGGCATGATTCTAGACGTTTTATATAATTCAATTCATTAAATTCTTCCAAAAACACTACGAAGTGGAGACTTTGGTTATTCCCGCTTTGCAGATGGGGAGATCAAGACAAAGAGTGGGTAAGTAACTTGTCCACACCGCACTGGGGTGGAACAAGGATACAAGCCCTGGTAGTGCTGTGCCTACACCTGTATCTTAACCTCTACACCGTCGTATATCTCATTTCCCTTTGTCATCAGGAATACACCCTGTTCCTTGTCACCCGGGCCTTGGTGGCATTGACTGCCCCAAGGGCAATCCCAAATGTATCACTCACAGAGTAGTGCACCTTGCCGGGTTTGAACTCTCATGACTCGTGATTTGAAACTCTTGCATACCTCATGCTCCATCATCATGGAATTATGTGAAATTCCTGACATACCGTACAGATTCCAAAATGGCTTCCTTACACAGGTGCCTGTCTCCGTCTGAGGTGTCCTTCCCGGAGGGCCACTTGGAAACTTCCTCTTCTGTAAACTGCTCCTCGGGGATCCCTGGGCGCCAGGCAGGGCTGAGCTCTCTCCGTCACAGAACTACCCAGCCGAACTGGAGTGATCTCTTTCATACTTCTGTTTCTCTGGATCTGTAACCGTGTATAGACTCTTCAAGACCTTCATATATACTAACTAAATAAACTGAACACATGACTAAATGAATGGGTTCTTAGGGTTTATTGAAACAGAGGTTATCCACAGACACATCTCTCCTCCCTGCTTTGCCCCAGGCTAAGTCATGTCAAGTGAGTCACACTATTTTTTGTGGGTATTTTTTGCTTTTTGCTTTTTCTGTGTTTTGTTTTGGTTTGGTTTTGTTTGGTTTGGTTTGGTTTTTTTGTTATGTTGTGTTGTGTTGTGTTGTTTTGTTTTGTTTTGTTCTTGACGAGGGGAAGGGAGGTAGCGCAAAGAGCACTGATTTGGAGTCAGAACCTCTAATCTCAGCCCCGGTTGTGGCATTTCCAGCTGTACGTGTGTCCCTGGCTGCTGCTCTGATTACCACCCATTATATTCTTCCTCCACACCAGTCGCTCTGCTCAGGGTCTCACAGCTAGTGGCCTCTTTCAACTCTGTGAACCAGCTAGCTCTGTCACCATGTTGCACATGAAGAGAAAGAGGTCCAGGGACATGGCCGAGGCCACAAAACCAGCAACCAGGTCACTAGGACCCCTGCTCTGCCTCTGGTCCCAGGAGCCTCACTCAGTTTGTTCATCTGTAAAAAGAAGAGGCTGGAACAGTTGCCTTTCCAGCTCTTTCATTTTATGAGTTGATATTCACTCATGATTGGGGCAGGTTCAAAATTACTTCAGAGACCCAGCATCTGCCAAATCGTAATCAAATTGGCTGCCCAGTCTGAGTTCCAATGAACAATACCGTGACCGCAGCTCAGCCCTGCCTGATGGTGGCAAAGGCACGATTCTTGGGGTTTCCGGAGCCCGCCCGCGGGCTGGCCCCGTGTCATTTCACCCCTCATGCTCAGCACAAAGGCACCAGCCTTTCAAAACACGCCAGCATGTTCCTTTTTTGCTGCGTCAAGACCTCTGCTTGTAAGATGACTCAATCACTGTGATTTATTTTAATTGCAAGGTCTAGCGGCCAACTTTGGCCAAAGCATCTGGCCACCTCCTATTTGGTTTCCTACCGGAAACACCCAGCGAGGTGGCAATGACTGCACAGGCCAGCGAGGGGAGGGGCGGGCTGTGACAGGCTGTTTGACCTCAGCCGGACATGCAAGAAAACCTTCAAATTCAGATTTTAAACTTCTTTTCCAAATGATAATCTATATACCAATCGTGGACTTCGGCAGCTGTTTTAAACATACTTATTTGTCCTAAGTAGAGCTTATATGTTACCCTGTGCTTACAGTTTTCTCCTCTTTGAATTCAGTGAAAGCATCAAACATATGCAAGAAGCCAGGGTCCCCCCCCCCCCCGGTTGCAAAGAGAGGAAGCAGCTCAGGCTTCCATGCCTCTTTCCTGCCCTGTGTCTTCAGACGACTTGCTTAATTTCTTGTAATCTTGGCTTCCTCTCCTGTCAAGCTGAGCTAATGCCACCTGCGCATGAGTGGGTTTGCTTGCTTATTTATCTTTATCCTTTTCCCTTTCTTCTTTCTCCCCTTCATTCTTTGCAAACTTGTTCGTGTGTGTGTGTGTGTGTGTGTGTGAGAGAGAGAGAGAGAGAGAGAGAGGACGAGCTGAGAAAGCATCTGAACGTATACTTACAAGTTAAACAGGACCAGAAAAAATTAAGAAATGTCTATCATTATCACATAAAGTGAAGGCGAAGAAACACAAGAAGGAAAACTGTGCAGAAGACATGTAGGGAGCGAGGAGACAGGAAGAGGGGAAGGCGTAGGAGGGAGATGAGTGGCGAAAATCATTTCTCTTTTTTTTAAATTTATTTATTTCAATTCAAGTTAGTTAGCATAGAGTGTAGTCTTGGCTTCAGGAGCAGAACCCAGTGATTCATCACTTACAAATGCCACCCAGGGCTCATCCCAACAAGTGCCCTCCTTAATGCCCATCACCCATCTAGCCCACGCCCCCCCCCCACCTCCCTCCATCAACCCTCAGTTTGTTCTCTGTAATTTTTTAAATTTTTTAATGTTTATCTTTGAGAGAGAGAAGGAAGGGGGGGAGGGGCAGAGAGAGAGGGAGACACAGAATCTGAAGCAGGATCCAGGCTCTGAGCTGTCAGCACAGAGCCCGATGCACAACCCATGA
Source organism: Prionailurus bengalensis (assembly GCF_016509475.1). Classification (NCBI taxonomy): domain Eukaryota; kingdom Metazoa; phylum Chordata; class Mammalia; order Carnivora; family Felidae; genus Prionailurus; species Prionailurus bengalensis. The sequence continues at coordinate 76,898,959 of NC_057353.1, read as the reverse complement.
ACAGTGAGATCATGACCTGAACCAAAGTTGGCTGCCCAACCGACTGAGCCACCCAGCGGCCCCTGATTTCTGTATTTAAGAGTCTCTTATGGTTTGTCTCTCTCTCTCTCTCTCTCTCTCTCCATTTTTATCTTATTTTTCCTTGCCTTCCCCTATGTTCGTCTGTTGAGCTTCTCAAATTCTACATATGAATGAAATCATGGGTTTCTGTCTTTCTCTGAGTTATTTCACTCAGCATAATACTCTCTAGTTCTATCCATGTTGTTGCAAATGGCAAGATTTTATTCATTTTTCTTGCTGAGTAGTATTCCACTGTGTGTGTATGTATATATATATATATATATATATATGCCACATCTTCTTTATCCGTTCATCAGTTGATGAACATTTGGGCTCTTTCCATAATTTGGCTATTGTTGATAGTGCTGCTGTAAACATTGGGGTGTGTGTGGCCCTTTGAATCAACATTTTTACATCCTTTGGATAAATACTTAGGACTACCATTGCTGGCTCACAGGGTAACTCTATTTTTAATTTTTTGAGGAACCCCCATACTGTTCTCCAGAGCGGCTGCACCAGTTTGCATTCCCACCAACAGTGCAAGAGGGGTCCCCTTTCTCCACATCCTCATCAACATCTGTTGTTGCCTGAATTGTTAATTTTAGCCATTCTGACAGGTGTGAGGTGGTATTTCGTCGTGGTTTTGATTTGTATCTCACTGATGATGACAGAATTTGGGCATCTTTTCATATGTCTGTTAGCCATCTGGATGCATTCTTTGGAAAAGTGTCTATTCATGTTTTCTGCCCATTTCTTCACTGGATTGTTTGTTTTTTGGGTATTGAGTTTGATAAGTTCTTTATAGATTTTGGATACTAACCCTTTGTCTGATATGTCGTTTGCAAATATCTTCTCCCATTCCCTCGGTGCAGGGCACTGTTCTTCCGTATTTTCCCAGTCGATCCTGCTTTCATTTTCCAAAAAAGCCCATGATAAATGATTTCTCCTTCTCATTTTACAGATGAGGAAAACCAGACTCAGAGAGTTTGCAAACCTCGTCCCAGGTAACTCTTTTGTGAGGGTAGCGGTCAAGATCAAAATGTAGTGTTTCCCATTTCAGAGCCCAAGCAATGCTCCCCAGGTGGGAGTGGTGGACACATTGCCAGCCTGTCCCCTCTGGGGTGGCTCAAAGGTGCATCCAGAGTCATCGAGGGCATCCCAAGGTTATTAAGCGCCTGTGAGTGGGACTGGGCAACAAGGAGAGGTGTCGAAAACAAACTTGCCACATTTGTATATTTGTAGGAAGCAGATACGGTTGTGGCAGTTCCTAGGAAGACACAAAGGGAAAAACATTCCCTTCCGATAGCTCATGCATTTATAGCATTGCAGGGATGGAAGGGAACCACGCCAATGTTCGCTCAGTACAGGAATCTTCCATACCTCCTCACGACAACTGGGCTCTTATCCTTGGCTTCATTACTTCCAGCCAGTGGGGAGCATCCTGGCTGTTCAGGAGCACCCTAGCATTCCTACACTGAATTGACAAAATGTATTCATTTGTGGTAGCTCTGCCCTCTAATCTTAATCTCTGTGGGACACGAAGGACCTTACAATTCATGTCTCTTCTGAAGACTCCTATTTAGGAAAATAAAACTTACAGAATTTTCCCCTTGATATGGTTCTTGTGTGATCATTAGGCTAATATTCATCACCCACTATGTGGCACATGGGTACAGAAAGGACCTTTGATATCTTGCTTGTCAGAGCACCTGTCTGTCCGCCTCCTTCTTCCTCCCTTTTTTTTTTTAAATATTGATCGGGGTTTCTTCTGATTCACAAAGGAATACATATTAACTGTAGACACCTTAGCAAATAACATGGGCAAATGGGTCATTATTAGCTTCTAATTCTGAACCAGGCACCGGGTTACGTACACTTTTAACATACAGTATCTCGTGGAAAATTCACAACAGCTCTTCAAGGTTATACTTTCTTCCATTCTCGAAGGAAGACTCAGAAGACTTGGGTCATTTTCTCACGTTCACACTCATTACAAGAGGTTTCAAGCCCAAGTGTCTATCACAGCCTAACAAAGGCAATTTAAAACCACGAATAACCTGGAGAAATTATGCCAATGTATTTTAGTATATCTCCCCTGTGTTTATTCTGCCCATAGACATTCATATTTTTTCACCAAATTGGAAACATACTGTATGCACTGGACAATGATAGACGTAAGGTACCATTCAGTGGCTATGCTACCAATGTGTTTAAACTTTTCCCTGTTGATAAACATTTAGGTAGTTCTCTGCCTGTTTGCTGACATGAATAATGCCGTGAAAAACATTCTTATAGATACATATTTGTGCAATTTGCACCATTTTTTTTTCCTTAAATAAATTCCAAGGAGTAGAATTCTCTTATAAAAGTACTTGGAGCTGACCGCAACCCCCCAAAAGAGGTACTACTGCATGTAAGATTAAAAAAACTGCACCCAGAAAATGCTTTACTTTTTTACCCACAATTACATGAAGGCAACATTCTGGATGAATTCATTATGCTCTGTATTCTAAAGCTGAAAACAACATCTGGCATACACTAGTATTTGTTGAATGATTAAATGAATGAAGGAATGAATGATTGAATGAAAGTGACTTCATTGAGCCTCTTTGAGGGGAAGGTCCTTATATGCCCTGAGTTTCCTAGGAAGTGAAAACCACATTTAAGAAACCGATACAACTGTTTACTGTTACGTTGGACCCAAGGATGCTTTCTCCTTCACTGGATCCGACGGTGGTCCTACTGCCTACGGGAAAACCCACAAGCTTTAGACTCCAAACACTTGGACCACAACCCCAGTTCTCCGTGAACTAGTATATGCCATTCTTCTGTATACATCAGTGTGCATTTACAAGCTGGAACAACTTGACATTTCCAGATGGCAGCCCCCCATCACCATAACTGGTTAGATCAAATGATGTCTAGGTAAAATTCTCTGAGTGTGCCTGAGTCAGCAAGAGGATATTTGTCTTTGAAAGTAGGATTTGGATTTAAAAATAAAGGAAGGAAGGAAGGAAGGAAGGAAGGAAGGAAGGAAAGAAGGAAGGAAGGAAAGAAAGAGAGGAAGGAAGGAAGGAAGGAAGGAAGGAGAGACAGGGAGAGAAAGAAAGAAAGAGGAAGAAAGAAAGAAAGAGAAAGAAAGAAAGAAAGAAAGAAAAGAAAGAAAGAAGAAAGAAAGAAAGAAAGAAAGAAAGACAGAAAGACAGACGGAAATCAGGAAGACCTCAGCTAGGTGATAATCTGATTTCCATTTCTTTTTTTTTTTTTTTTTTAATTTTTTTTTTCAACGTTTTTATTTTATTTTTGGGACAGAGAGAGACAGAGCATGAATGGGTGAGGGGCAGAGAGAGAGGGAGACACAGAATCGGAAACAGGCTCCAGGCTCTGAGCCATCAGCCCAGAGCCCGACGCGGGGCTCGAACTCCCGGACTGCGAGATCGTGACCTGGCTGAAGTCGGACGCTTAACCGACTGCGTCACCCAGGCGCCCCCTGATTTCCATTTCTATAGCACTTTACAGTTTCTAGCAACTTCGTCATACAATAAGATATACATTATTATTTCCACCTTGCAGATTTGGAAAGTAGTGTCTGAAATTCATTTTCGTAACTCAACCAAAATCACATAGGTGGTAAGTGGCAGCATCCGACTGTAGTCATGCCTGTCTGGAACCCAACCAGGTATTCTCTCCACTACACCACCCTGCTGACCCCACTGCTTCCTCCCATTGCACTTCCCCCGTCTGATAATGCTCCCTCCAACTTCTGTGTTTCCCTGAGGTCACCAGTCGCATATAGATATGCCCAGATCCACCAATCAAGGATCCCAGCCTACCTCTACAACTGGCTAGCTCCTGTCATCTGATCAGAGAAGAAAGGACAAGCTCGGTGTTGAGTCTGTCCTCACCACAAGAATAAGAAACAATTGTTCACTAAGTCCTGGCTTGAAAACATATCATGTCTCAGGCACACTGCAGCCCAGCTGTCAAACAGAAGCACTTTTTATCACCAGGAATCTGGATGTTTTCAAACCAGTGACCTCAAGGTAAAAAGATGCAGCCAAGTAGCTCATTAGCAAGCCAGAAAGCATTTGAAGCCAGCCATTCTGCCCCAACTGGCTTGCCCAAATGTGGAATCATTTAGGAGGATACAGTGATGGGTGCCATCTGTGGTGATGAATCTAACTGGTGTCATCTTTATTTCCCAGAGGGAGTTCTGTGCATTCCAAGTTTCCTTGCCCAGCCTCGGAATAAATCAAAGACAGCAGCTGGGACCTTGGCTTTCATGGAAATGGTGCTATTTTGAAGCAAGGGACACTTCCTTGATCATTCAGAGATTAAGAATGGCCAGTGACATTTTGAAGGGGCCAGTCTGGGATGTGACTGAAATGGCAGCTATGGGCAGAGCCTGAGAACTGGGGTGTCCAGCAAGGAGATTTGGAGTCAGATAAAGCCGTGGGAGGAGAGTTGAGCAGAAATGAGTCAATGGGTAAGAAAATGCAGTTGCACAAATTAAATTTGAGAGCGAAGGCTGAACAAAAACGGATCCATCTTAGGAAATTCATTCATTCACTCCTTTACTCATTCATTTACCAAATGTTTACTGAAACATCATTCTGGGTCATTAAAGTCTATCACTGAACAAAATTGACAAAGATTTCTGTCCCAGTGCAGGTTGTATTCTGGTGACGGAAGGCAGACAAAAACCAACTAACCTAAGAAGCAAATAAGTTACAGAATGTTACCATAGATGCAACAGAAAAATCCCAAGAAAGGGCTTGGAAGCTAAGCGAGGATAAAACATGAAGGCAGGTGCAGGTAAGAATTCAGAGATGAGACCAAATGGCCCAGGGCAGGGAGTTGAAGAGACCACAGGGACAGAAAGAGCATCGGTTTCTTTTGATGTCACTCAGTGCTTTGACATTCATTCACTCCCCCATTCAGTTGATGATTGTGCATTGCCCACCTTCCGTATATGAGTCACTCTGCCAAGCACACAATGTTTATGAAAGATGCCCAGCCCCAAGGAGCTCCCAACTCATGTAGGTGGTTTTGAATACACATGACAACATCTGGAAGAAATATTAAAATTCAAACTTCCAGGCTTAACTCTTGTAGAGTCTCATTCTATACCACTGGTATTTTCCACAAGATTTTCAGGTGGCTTTACATATAAATAGTTGATGACAAATAGGACATGTGCACCGGAAAGTTGTTTAATGCAAACTGCAGGTTGCATTAGCAAAGGCTTTCTGGAGAAGGAGTCCTGATCTAATTCTTTAAAGTCACGTAGGAGTTGCTAAGGCAGGTATGAAGAAGGGGAGTCTAGCATCCAGGCAGAGAGAATGAGCAATGATACAAAATGATATAAAAGTAGAATGGGCTGCGTGGAGAATTATCACCTTTTGGACCTGTTGGAAGCCAAAGTGATTAGAGATAGGAAGGGAAAGTTAGGGCATGTGAAGTCTTATCGAACAAGCAACTAGCTATTAGATCTATTGGCTCTCCATTCCACAGGCTCACCTTTATCCTCGAAGAAAACAACAGACAGGACTTCTAATGTGGACTTGGCCAACCCTTGGCCATTATTCTCAGCCCTCACTTCTTTTGTTCCCACCTAGTGTCCACCCACCCTCAAGTGCTGGTAAGAGCCATGTCAGAATGTTGGGCTATTCCTGAAACAGAATAGCTAATCCACAAATGTTTGTTAATAAATTCATTCCACAAGCAGTTGTTGACTTGGGGAGATGTTGCACAAATATGACATTTAAGCTGTATCTTTAAAGTTTACCAAGGGTATTCTCAGAAAATGAGTGGGGCATATAAGAATCCAAACCTACTTGGGAAATTATGATGGCTTCAATATGGTTGTTCAGCTATCGGTAGGGGAAATTTGGAAATGAGACTAGTTTAAAAGGCTAAAGACATATTTTGAAGTGTCTTGAATGTTACACAAAACAGCCTGAACTTTATTCTGAAGATAAAGGGGCCATCTCCTTTATTTTTAACATGGGTTGAACATTTGCTATATGCTGATCATTGATAGGAATTGAAGATATGACAATAATCAAACAGAGGTGATTCTGCCTTCCTGGAACTTACAGTCTAGAGGGAAAAACAGACAACAGACCAGTGAATTGTGGCAAATGTCTAGCACTGTCCCAGCTGGATGGGAGATCCTATGTTGGTCAACCTGGTGACATATGAAGGTCCTCCCGTCATGCCACCACCAACCCTGTCATGGTCCTGGGTCCTATCTTCTATTCCTGAGAAATGACAGATGTCTCAGAGAACTGAACAAGACGTTGACTACACGGGCAGGTCAGATTGAGAACTGAGCAGAGTATGGGAGAGAGAAGTCTCACTTCTGGCTGATCATTCAACAGGCAATACATCAGCTATGTCAAGAGAGGTCTTCAGCAGAAAACTGGGCACTTCCCAGGCTTGCACTTTGCTGTGGTTCCAATGCTGATGATGGAGACTTTCTTGTCCACAAGTAGGAATACTCTTCCGAATGATTGACTGTTGGCATCTTTCTGCCTTATATTGGAAACAGTGCCTTTAAATCTTTAAATAGTCAAGTACACCAAACAAATGTAATCACAAAATGCCAAGAAGCAAAAACCCACATAAATAAATGATCATTTTCCTTCTCGCTGCTTTCTGAAAGCTCATTATATCTGAACTCACTAAACAAGATTTCACAGACTCTATTTGTCTAGCTTGTAATTAAAGCACTAGTTTTCCCCAGTCTGAAGTCATGTGGGGCGAAAAAACTTCGGCAAATTGTTCTCAAAATGGCATTCTTTCTAAATTAGTTGTAAAATTTACATTGCAAACTAATCCCCATTAATAGAGTGTATATTTTAAATTTGTGTTATTCTAACTTAATTAGCTATTTGCTACTCAAAAAAATGTAATCAGGAAGGCAGGGGATGGAAAATGCACAATGTGTATGTCCAATAACTGCTTAATAATTACATTGGAACTTTCACATCCGAATAGCTCAAGCACTCCAGAGTCTAAGAGTACTGGCTTTTCTCTACTGGAGGATCCACCTACAAAAGAATCTGTAAGATTTATTAGAAGGAAAACAGGTGGTAGGATTGTGAACTTTGTCTTAAATTCTGCTAAATGGTAAAATGGAACAAGATGAAAACAGCAGGTAAAAGGAGTTGTATCAGTTAATAGAAGGTCCCTCTGAGAATGATAGGGTATCCAGACTAACACGTAAGCAAAATAAAAATATGCTTCTCTCTCTCATAAAAGAGGTATGGACAGTAATATTGGGCAGGATAGCTTTTTTAATTTGTCACAACCAAAACCCCTTCTATCTTGCTGCTCTGGCATTGTTGGCACACAGCTTCTACCTCAGATCCCAAAATGGCTGCTCAAGTACCAGCCATCACATTTCCCAGCAGGAATAAAGAGGGCAAACAAACAGGCTGCCTTTGGGAACATTCCCTCCAAATCACACCTGACTTGCTTATATACCCTGAGCCAGACGACGGTCACTTGGATACATTGAACTGCCTAAGAGGATAGGAATGTGTTCTGTTTGTGACAAGCACACATTCAACCAAAACTTCCTGGTTATAGGTGTTTACAAATGAAGAATAAAAGAATAATATTTTACCTCTGCTGGGATCAGGGAGTAGGATATAATTTCTTAACCCAAGAGAAGCACCCATTCTAGGGGTTAGAGGAAAACCAGCTTGAGCACTTGCACGGAAAGCCTTGGTGTTTCTAGAACCTATTAAATGCTTTCTCATTTACCATCAAATCTTCTCACCTCTTTCCATTTCCCTTGCTGAAAAAGAAGAGACATCCAAAAACTCTACACATCTTTGAGGGAGATTTTTTGCCTCCTTTTCCCTCCACACTAGCTAGTGAAATCTTCCCTTGTTCAATGAGAAAGAGTTCAAATCATTTCACATTTCAGATGGAATTTTCACGTATATATTCATTTTGATCTGATGAAGAGACCTACCTGGTACAGCTATTCATGCTCCTTCAAATGACATTGCTAGGCTGTGGCCAGGAAGGAAAAAAAAAGAAAGAGAAAAAAGGTTGCTGTCCAAGGCATTTGCCAAGTGAGAAAAGCCAGTCATGCCAGAAATCCAGTTTCTGGGAAACCACCCAAGGATTGTTTGCCCATTCATCCCTGCTGTTCAGAGCAGCCCCTCTTCTTACACAAGGTCCATCTTTTTGTTCTTACAAAATCTTCAAATGCATATTCTTGACCGAGGGTGGGCAGTGGGGGGAGGGGGGGTGAAGCCACAATCAAATGATCAAGTCTCATCCCAGATTCTTGAAGTGGAGATAAGGGTCAAGTGTGCTTTCGTTCAAAGATAAAAATCCAAGTGTTTTGCCAAGTGGTGTTAGAATCAGAAATTCAGCGCAGAAATGCTAGGTGACATCTCAGGATCCCATTTGAGGGCCCTATTTTTGTGTTTATGATGTTAAATCAGTTTTTTATCATTTCAAAACAATCCTTGTTAATTTCAGGTCATATGGAAAATAAAGTAATACAACAATTAAATGAGAAAGTAAAAATCCCCTGTCATTACAGGAGGTTCTCCTTTCAATACCCTGGTGGTCAGAACTCTCTGACCACCAAGTAACGTTTTCATTTTTTTTTAATTTTTTTAAATGTTTTATTTATTTTTGAGACAAAGACAGAGCATGAGCAGGGGAGGGGCAGAGAGAGAGAGGGAGACACAGAATCCGACGCAGGCTCCAGGCTCCGAGCTGTCGGCACAGAGCCTGACACGGGGCTCGAACTCACAAACTGCGAGATCATGACCTGAGCTGAAGTCGGATGCTTCACCGACTGAGCCACCCAGGCGCATCCCCCCCCCCCTTTTTTTATACCAAGTAACATTTTCTATTGATCTTCATGTGGGGTTTCCTATTGCTATCATGGAAGATATTCTAAGGTCTGCATGAGCACTATGTGTAATTATAGTAGATATAATATATGTAGTAGATATAAAGGATATCAACAGGGGACACCTGGTTACGTATCTGACTCTTGATTTAGGCTCAGGTCATAATCTCACAGTTTGTGAGTTCCAGCCTTGTGTGAGTTCCAGGGCTTTGCACTGACATTGAGCAGAGACTGCTTGGGACTCTCTCTCCTACCCTATCCTGCTTGCATTCTCACTCTCTCAAAATATATAAATAAACTTAAAAAAAAAGAATAACAACAATCTGGACAGTTTAAAGTAATATAGATAAGCTGTCTCCTGTTATAAAATCATATATATGCTGAAAAAAATCTAACGAACAGTTGAACACAGAAATGGACTCAAAACAAATAAATAAATGAACAAACAAATAAAGGGAATTCCCAGCCTTCTGGAATAAAGGAGAAGTAAAACCAGCATGATAATCTTGATGCTAGGAGGCTCCTCAGGGTTTGGGACCAAGATACGTGCTACACATGATGAGAACTTGAGTTCTACTATCAAGGAAGATATAGGAGCTATGGTTTTACATCCATGCTGGGTGTAAGTTGGAACTGAATCTCTGCATAAATTTCAGATTTCTAATGGGTGCCCCACTCAATGAAAACACTGTTCACTGCCTTAAGAAATAACAAGGAAGCTTGACTCTGTGAAGATTATTAAAAGTGGTTAAAGGCACTAATGGGAAATCGACCCCCAAGCCTGTGTCATTAAGATCATGAATTAAAGTGAAACTAGCCTGGGGGTGCCTGGGTGGCTCAGTCAGTTGAGGGGCTGACTCTTGGTTTCCTCTCGGGTCATATCTCATGGTTCGTGAGTTTGAGCTCCGCATCAGCCTCTGCATTGACAATGCAGAACCTGCTTGGGATTCTCTCTCTCTCCTTGTCTCTCTATCCCTCCCTGCCTTTCTCTTTCTCTCAAAATAAGTACATAAACTTAATTAAAAAAAAAACTAGTCTGATAATGATGGATACATGTCATTATACCTTCGTGCAAACTCATAGAATGTGCTAGAACAAGAGTGAACCCTAATGTAAAGTTCTATTGTAAAGTATGGATTTGGGGTAATAATGATGTGTCAGTGTAGGTTCATCACTCATGACCCATGTACCATTATGGGAAATAAAAGAAAAAGAAAACAAGATATACCATTCTGGTGAGGGATATTGGTAATGGAGGAGGCTGTTCGTGTGTGGGGCATGGGGTATATGAGAAATTTCTGTATCTTCCTCTCGATTTTTCTGTGAACATAATACTGCTCTAAAATTTTTTTAATCCTCTTTTAGTCCACTAAAACCCAAGACTCCCCCAGAAAAATGAGGAAACTCCCTTCTTCCCACAGGAAGAAAAAAAAGTGGTTAAAATTTTTTCAAAAAAAATGTAACAACCACATAAAGAAACAAGCTGTCACAATGGATCGTCAGTAGTAATGAATATAAAAAATAATGCTTCAAGAACTGGCAACAACAGCAACAACAACCAAGACAACAACAAAACAGTGTTAAATACATATTCTAAGGAAGAAAGATTAAAGAGATAAAGGAAATTGACGTAGAAGCATTAAAAAAAAAAACAATTAAATAGCAACACAGGGTGAGAGAAGCAAGCACATTTGAAAATGCCCCAAAATAAGACTTCCACTCATCAACAAATAGGTTGTTGTAGTTGCAGTGGAATAAATGTAACTAAAATTCAATATTATCGAAATAACTTTCAGTAAACTGAACAATCTGACCAAACTATCAAGAATGTAGGAGAGTAAGAGATTGAGAATTAGCAGCAAAGAGACTGACAGAGAGATAAGGGAAGTCCAACATACGTCTAAGAGTTCAAAGACTCAAGAGGAGAAGAGCTTATATTTGAGGAAACACAGATGAGAAGTTTTTCAGCACTGAAGAAAGATATGCATCTCCAGATTGATGAATTCCAAGTTGTCATCAAGATAAACACAAATACCTAATAGCTTTCCCATGGGTGGGGTGGGGGGCACCCTGCAGAATGTCAAAGTAAAACAACCAGAAAAAAATACAGATGAATTCCAGGAAGAACAAACAGATGGTCAGTAGGTTTTTCATCAACAACAGTAGATGCCAGAAAATCCTGAGCAGTATCTTCAAAGTGCTGGAGAAGAGCACTGTCAGCTCCAAATTCTAGAGCCAGACAAATGACAAAAGGGAAGGCAACACAAAGACATTTTTCAGATCCATGCTTATAAGCATTTGCTCAAAAATGCTATGTAAAAAGTCATTTCAGAATTTTAAAAAAATGTGAGGGCAGAAAGAAAGAGTATCATGCAGTGAGTACAGGTGAACAAATAAAATCCACAAACCTGTGGGTTTGGAAAAAAAATGTTTTGGAGGCGCCCGGGTGGCTCAGGTCACGATCTCACGGTTCGTGAGTTCGAGCCCCACGTCCAGCTCTGTGCTGACAGCTCGGAGTCTGGGGCCTGTTTCAGATTCTGTGTCTTCCTCTCTCTCTTCCCCTCCCCTACTCACACTCTGTCTCTCTCTCTGTCTCTCAAAAATAAATAAACATTTTAAAAAGTTGTTTTGTATTCCAGCCACCACACACTCATCCTCACATTTGTGGGATGCGCTCCAAATTTATCATTTATGTTAAGAAAGTGCTTGAATCTTGGTTTGAATTTGTTGGCCTACCAGTGTTTTCTGTTATTTTCTTTTTTCAAGGCACTTTTATAAAAGCCTGTGGCTCGTATCGGATTAAATAAGCATTAATTGCAAGAATAAAAATTATGAGGATGATCATTTGGATTGGCTTAAGAACAAGGTAGATTTTAAATTGTACACTGTGTTATGAGGAGGGATAAAAGTATTAATTAACTCTGCACATTGTAAGCATGCCTAATACAATTGAAGAGAGCCATGGAATAATTACAATAATTATATTTAACTTCCAAACAAGGAAAAGGAAACATTGAGATAAAACCCAAGCTTTCAAGCAGAAGGTGGAAAAATAAGGAAACAAAACCAATTAAAAGTTAAATGCAAAATGCAAAATAAGATGTACAATCACAAAAAATATTGGATCCTCGAGCTTGGTTTAAAAAAAAAAAAAAGGTGGTTTACACCTATTCACACCTAAAACAGAATCTCTCCTTTCAGGAGGTATTTATTACCCATCCGCAAGTCAGTGCAGATACACTAATAAATAGAACAGATGATCATCTTGTCTTTATGAAATTTATATTTTAGTAGGGCGAAGTAACAGCAAACAAGCGAATGTATAATATTGATTTAAATAAGCCTTCAGTGAGTTGAATCGTGTCCCCCCCAAATACATGTCCACCCAGAACCTGTGGGTGTGACCGTCTGGGGAATAGAGTCTTTGCGGATATAATTAGCTGAGAAAAGGTGAAGTCACACTGAATTAGAATTTCTGAGTCCAGTGACCTGTCATCGTAAAAGGACATCCCGTACAGGGACGCACGCACGGGGAAGAAGGCTTTGTGAAGACGAAGGTAGAAGCTGAGAGCTGTGACAGCAAGCCGAGGAACACCAAGGAGTCCACCTTGGGGCCAGAAGCCACCTGACGTGAGGAGGCTGCAAGGAAGGATTCTTCCACGCAGGGGGAGCATGGCCCTGGGGACAGCCTGGTTTCGGGACTCCAGCCTCCAGAACTGCAAGCGAATATGCTGTTTGTTGTTTGAAGCCGACCGGTTGTGATTCTTGTTCATAGCAGCCCTAGGGAACAAATGCAAAGTCTTGTTGGGTTTCGTTCGTTTGTTTTATTATTGAAGTCTAGTTGGCATTCGGTGCTATGTTACGTGCAGGTGTACAACCTAGTCATTCAACAGTTGTATACATGGCACAACGCTCACCATGATAAGATAAGCGTAGTCACCATCTGTCACCGTACGACATTATTAGAATCTTATTGACTATATTCCCTATGCTGTACTTTCCACCCCCGTGACTCATTTTATAACTGGAGGCTTATGCCTCTTAATCCTCATCACTGATATCACCCCCCATCCTCCTCCCCTCTGGGAACCACCAGTTTGTTCTCCGTATTTATATTATATTTATATATATTTTATAAATATTATATATAATATTATATAATATTTATTTATATATATTATTTATATTTATACTTATTTATATATATTTTATAAATATTATATATTATATTATTATTATATAATATATAATATTTATATATAAACATATAAATATTAAAATAAATATATAATATATATAAATATAAATTTATATAAATATAAAATATTATATATAATATTATATATATTATATATTATATAATGTATTCTGTATTATATATAATATATAAGCATATAAATATATATAAATATATGTAAATATATATAAATATATATATTTTTTCTATTATCTCACAGACATCAAATAACTAACTTCCTTTGACTTAGTTTCCTTACCTATAAAATGGGTTTAATAATTGTACCTACTTCAAAAGCTGATTGAGAGAGTTCAACGAATTCATACGTATAATACATTTTAAATCATGCAGAGCCCTTGGGCCATGCCTATCTCATTATGATAAATGCCCGTTGCCCCCAGGCTCCCACGATCTACTTTATTGCCATTACCTTCAACGTTGGGCAATTTTTAAGTGCCCACTCATTCCACCTCCTATCTGTATACTGATGGTGCCGATCTTCCTCCCGGTGGCCTCACCAGGGACCATAAAGTTTTGCCTTTCCCTCAGCATCACTCGTAGTACCAGCCTCTTACACCATCTTTCCATGCAGGATCATTTTAATTCTTTGAGGTCAAGGGCCTCATACCAAAGATACTTAGTGATCGATTCCCTCTGTTTGGCCCTCGCTGCTCCTGGGTCTGTGAATCACTCATTATTCTTCATACCAACTATTCCAACATCCTTTCAGCCAGTGTCCTTCCGATGTACCAAACAACCAAGGCCCTCAGGACAGTGTGCAAGGTCCCCCCACACGATCACAGGATCACAGGAGCCAAGTAGAATTACTCTGAGTTTCTTAAAGAGCGATGACTGCTCGTTCATGTTTCCGTGCCTTTTTAGGCAGTTCTCCCTCTGCTTAAAGTGTTTTCCCTCTTCTCTCTGTCTAGAGGACGCCTACCTTTCTGCATAACATTCAATCAACGTGGTTTATGAAAGGTATAATTCAATGTCTTGTAAATTTATATTTTTGTGACTTTTTATAGAAGACAGTCCATAAATTAGAAAATAATTTGTTGGCAGATCTCATGCGTCCATGTGGGGTTTGTGCAACCTGGCAAATGGTGGGTGTGGGATCTTTCTGAGCAGGGTGAAATGATTATTTGAGCTCTGGTGTACTAGGCAGGGAGTTCTGGACTGTTTGTTTCAAATCCAACCCTCAAGGACTCTGATTTTGCTATGCGTGTTTGTCTAAAACACAAAATTTAATCTCCTAACTTGGAGGAAAGACTTATCCAGCCAGCTTTCCCCTCAAACCAGATTTGGAGAGTCAGTCTATGAACAAATCAGAAACCTGGATGACTTTTCCCTAGTAGAGCTCAGAGGTCTGAAACCATGAAAGGGAAAGAATAAAAAAAAAATAATAAAGAAAAAATAAAATAATAAAAGGAAAACTTAAGTTCTATGCCTAGTGCCTGGGATACACTTGAACAGCTATGCGTTCAGGAAACACACAATAATTACACTTATTTAATACATACCAGGGTTGTTTATCCAGAGTAAACGAACCCAAAAAATTCAGATCACATGGCTCTCCCTATGCATACAACACAAACTGAGTAAACGAAAATCAGGCCTTGCCTTCTTTACTAAGGGGTGCAGAAAAAAGATAGGAGTAGGAGGCTTTATTTACGACAGCAAGCGGCTGAGGACCAGACACAATGCACTACACGTGGGTCCACTCTGCCAGCATGACCCCACTAGCCCCGTTTCACCAAGGACACTGATCATGAAGAAGTCAAGAAATGTGACTCGATCCACACAGCTTGTAAACCAGATGTGCTTGTGAAAAACTGTACGTAGTAACGCATACGAAGTACTGAGAAAAATGATGAGCACGTAGCATGCCTTCAACAATATTGGATGTTAATGTTATAACGCACTGGGCAAAATTCGACAGTTTGTAAGGTGTGCATGATATATGTAGTCGTGTTGGCTAAGTCAAGTTTCAAAATAACACCAAAGGAGAGGGGCACCTGGGTGGCTCAGTTGGTTGGGCATCCAGTTTTGGCTCAGGTCATGATCTCACAGTTCGTGGGTTTGAGCCCCACGTCAGGCTCTGTGCTGACAGCTCAGACCCTGGAGCCTGCTTCAGATTCTCTGTCTCCGTCTCTGCTTCTCCCCCACGCTCACTCTCTCTCTCTCTCTCTCTCTCTCTCGCACACACACACACACACACACACACCACACAAATAAATAAGCATTAAAAAAATTTTACATAACATCAAAGGGGATAAACTATGGAAGGATAAGCAAGAAATTGCTAGTGGGGAGCAGTACCAGAGGTTTGGTAAGAACAGAAGATTTAATTTCATTTTCTATCCTTTTGATAGTTTGAATTCTTTTGCTTACGCATGTATATTTTTATTTTTAAAAAGCCATCAGGTTCTTTATCCACTATAGATTAAGATCAGAACATATTTTCCAACATTAGCTCTCATGCTCTCGGCAGAGAGATTACAATTCAGCCTGGGGCAGGGGGTGGCCTGAGAAAGGTTGTGCAATGACTAATCTCATAGTCATTAATCATCGACTTCGTCTACATCCCCAAATCCCACACCATATCCAGAGACCAGGCAGGCAGGCAGGACTCCTGTCTCCCAAGCTCTCCATCGCAAAATAAATTCTCTCACAGACCATTCAACTTGACGACGGTCACACTGAACTTCTGCTTTGCAAGGGTTTGTTAAATTCGTCTTGTATATGGATGAAAGTTGGCTGACTGACCTCCTTGTTTCGCCTCAAGGATGAATTCCTTCATGATACTTAATACATTTCTATTTTTTTTATGTTCCGTATGTTTGGTGTCTTTTCTTATTTTTAAGAGCTTCGTGGAAGCATTGTTGATCTACAGTGTACCGCACATATTTAGTGTGTACAAGTTGATGAGTTGGAACCTACCCACAAATCCAGGATACCATCACCACCATCAGGGTGACAATACCACATTTAGTTAAGAACACGGGATTGAGTGCTTCGAAATGTGTTAAGAGTATAGATCTCACGTTCAGTATTCTCACCCTCCCCCCCACAAGAAAATAAATAAACAAAGGGCACCGAGAAGCTCTGGAAGGTGTTGGCTATGTCCAAAAGCCTATATGGAATAAGAGATACCGACACTTACCGAGCATTTTCTAACCTATGAGGTTAAACCTTATTATCGCTTTCAATTTAATGATATAAAAGACAAGTTTAGGGAATTAATGACATATTCAAGTCCACACAGTAAGACGAGGAGGCAAGACCCAACCCCACCCCAATGACTTTCTAGGCTCACGTCTCAACATGACAACAATGTTGTCGTAGTAAATAAAAGCGATTCCTGTTTTAAGCTATCGGCCATTTTCGGAGTCACCGGATTCTCACAGCTGTGAAAAATGTCCGAACAACCACTGAAACAGCTACTTTCCTTTTTTCACCTCCTCAAATGTTCGACTGTTACTTGCAGACACAACGTGGGCCACTGACCTTTCAACCCATCCAATCAGGTTGCGACGCGACATCCCAGTATAGACACAGGCTCAGACTTCCTTTAGACCGGTTTCCTTCCTGCATCCTTCAAGGGCTCTCAGAGCAGTATTTTCTATGCTTTTAATTGGAATGATGAAGGGTGCTTTTCCTGATATGAGACTAAAACATGCGTTTCCACCTCTCTCTGCTGCATCGCTAAAATTCAGAACTGCCGCATCAAGTCTGACTTCGTCCAAAGCCTGGTGAGGCCCTTTTCTTTCTCTGTCCCCACACAGCGGCTTAAAGCCTGGCGCTCTGCCCAAACTGTATCATATTTCCTTTCATTGGGAGTTTTGCTTTATTCTTTCCCCTCTGCTACGAGAGTGGTTCCCTCCCAGAGCTGTGGAGCTTGGGTGCCATATAAATTAAAATTTAATATGTGTTATTATGATCACTATTATTATCATTACTGTTATTAATAATGTTCTTTTTGGCAGCGTTTGGAAGCCATTCCAGCAGTGACATTTGGCTCCCAGGATAATGGATCTTTTTATGTACAGGCTTGTAGACTTGATGCCTGCTGTTTTCATCGCAGAGAGAGCAATTGCCCGACATCAGGAGGCCTGCGGGAGCTGGGAAACTCTGAGAGCCTTGGCTGTATTTTCCAACGTGAGCCAAATCTCTTTGGGTGACCAAGATGGAAACACTCTGCCACAGCCACGCAACTAGTTATTCATTCCTTCGTTTAATAAAAAGTTTGTTGATCGCTTGTGGGCCATTTAGTTTATTCTATTTAAACGAAAATAAAGGCCAAGCCCCGTTGTAAGTGCTGGGGATAATAGGGCGGCTGGCTGTCACTCTCCTTGTTATTATGAAGCTCAGGGTCTTGCATAGAGCATTAAACACAACCTAGACAAGTGTTTTGAGGGTCGGGGAACTAAGAGCGATGGGGCCGTGCAGGTGACAGGGAGGGTGTCTCCGAATAGGCGATGATCAGGCTAGAACCTGAAGAATGAGTGGGAGTTCACCTAACACATAATGAAGAGAGTGTTCCAGAAAGACAAAACAACTTGTGCCGGAGCCCAGTGCGTGAGGACGAAAGCACGTCCTAGACCTGGTTGTGTTAGAGGAGCCTGGGCCAGCAAAGGCATCCGATGACAGCTGCCATCCATGAAGAGCAACGAAGAGGGGCGGAACGAGTCATCCTATGGACACTTGTGGCTCCTGCCTTGCTCATAGAGGATCACGGAAATAAGGTAGGGCAGATAGCGTGTTCAGTTCCGCGTGCTAGAAAATATATGGTTCGATTTTGGAAAAGAGAGAGAGTAGACAGCTGTAGGCTGTTGGGAGAGCTCCCGGAAGCAGGTAGAATCTGAACATAAGGATGACAATCCAGTGCCCAGATGGATGTCGAGCCTCGGTGGTTTTGGACAGGGCACCACCACTCCAAGTTCAGTGTTAGGAATCCGTGGGGTGCGAAGCCAAGAAGGGTAATCAGAGAACAGCAACTGGGGAGAAAGGGACCCCAAAAGGGAGGCGTGTCATGGAACCAGGTTGTGGCCCAGACAGAGGAGTCCAATTACAGGTCCGCAGGGTGGCACTCAGGACACCTGGTAAAGGGAATGTGCAAAGTGGAAGGTGAGAGATGGCGCTGGGAAAAGCCCTCTGTTCAGCAGGAAGAGCCTCAAGCCAACATTTTGTCAGGTGCTGCAGGCTCTGTCCTGAGGGAGGAGGGAGCCAGGAAAGATCCAACCCACCTGGGTGGCTTCTCTCGCGTCCAGGCACGAGGCCATGCTGCGATGGCAGGCCAGGCAGAGACTAGCGTCTAAACCCCTGATTTTCAACCTCATGTGACTGCATCGCTCTATCTTGATTTTATTTATTTTCTTGTTTTTACCAAACATAATTTGCTTGGCCCAGAACAACTTGGCTTTTCCAACCCGGAGGGTGTGAGCAAAACAGCAGCTCCGGAAGGAGGTCTCTGAGGTCCAATATGGAAATGGCCTCGGTTTTCATGTGCCTGAGGGTTCTCAGAATCACAACCCCCAATAGTTAAATATCCTCCAGAAGGGAGCACGATGGAAAATTACTTTTTTTTTCTTTTTTTGTGGAGCCTTTAACCTAATTTATAGAGAATGAATTCCCTTAAACATTTTAAAGGTTTTCTGATTCAGACTCACCGCTAGGTTACTTAGGAAGCTAAACCCAAAATCGTCCTCTCCTATTTTCCTGATAACTAGGAATCCTGGGAAGAGCAACCTGGTACGTCTTCATGTTTCTCTATCTGCGCTCAGGACGCGTTCAGCAGCCACGTGCATTCACATTTCCTTTGTGTGGTGTGAAAATGCTTTCAGAGACATTCACGTGCGTGTGCTCGTTGGTGGCCACCATGTGAGTGCCAGAAAGATGCTTCCAGCCCCATTCCCCAGGGATAAAAGTGAAGTCCTGTACGATGGAGGCAACTTCCCAGGTTCACGGAGACCGCTGGCGTCTGTCTGATTCCAAGCCCTGCGCTCTTTCTGCTTCATCCTGAGGACTTCCTCACCAGTCTGAGCACTGGACGTCATGGCCTCCTTACGGGGTGAGAACAGGGTGGAGAGAGACACTCAGAGGGTGTCAGTATGTGAAGTCACCCGCTCCTTCCCTCTGCATAACCAGAGGAAACGCTCTTTGTGACGAAACCACCCAGAGCTTTAGGTGACCCATGAGGCACTTACATGATAGATTTTGGTAGTTATTGGTAATTACAATTTGGCTGTAGTGATGTATTCATTCATTCAAAACATGTTGTATTTGTTTAGTGCTTGGCTTTTCTTAGGCCGGCACTTACCTGTCATTTTCTTTCAAACCCAGTCTCGTTCAACTAGAGGACTCTCTCCCCAAATGGACCACTAGAGGTACATTGAGTACATGCAGATTTACTTCTGTATCTATTTTACACGAGGGCATAAACTCGGAGCAAGTAAACAGGCATTTAGTGACGCACTAAACGCCTAGTCCAAATCGGTGAAGTATGGCTCTGTCCCCAGGTATCTTTCTTGCTCTCAAGAAGGTTGACCTTGGGGCGCCTGGGTGGCGCAGTCGGTTAAGCGTCCGACTTCAGCCAGGTCACGATCTCGCGGTCCGTGAGTTCGAGCCCCGCGTCAGGCTCTGGGCTGATGGCTCAGAGCCTGGAGCCTGTTTCCGATTCTGTGTCTCCCTCTCTCTCTGCCCCTCCCCCGTTCATGCTCTGTCTCTCTCTGTCCCAAAAATAAATAAACGTTGAAAAAAAAAAAAAATTTAAAAGAAGGTTGACCTTAATTCTTCCAGCTGTGGCTCTCCTTCCTTCCAAGGCTCATGAAAATACATTCCCTTTGTTCTCTTTTTTCATACACATTTCCAATGTGTATGAATATCAAATATGTAATCTCGGATGCCGGTCTTCATAAAATTGCAAAATCTGATACACATTAGAATACTGTGAAATGTGAATCCTCATCCTTCCGAAAAGCAGGTGGATGAAGATAATAAAGCAATGTGCGTTTCTGGCCCATTCGCTGGCTAAGCGCTCTAACAGACCCCCTTCCCCATAAACCATCCTGAAGAGGGTGTGCCTCATAAAGCATTGTCCTTCTTACAAAAGGGAAGGAATATTTTACATTATTTCCCCATCCCAAGGGGGGAGAGGGGGAGAACCAGAGCTAAAGTACCACGCAGATGAGGTCAGTACCATGACAGGAAATCGGGTGGTTCCCTAAAGGCTGATACTGATCATTGCAAGGTGTTTACTTGCTGATACTGATAATTGCAAGGTGGGAACTGCAGGACAGGTACAGGTGGGAGGTGAAAACAGATTGAAGAGAATAGAAGAATGAGTCCGTGAACTCAAAGAAAAATCAATATAATGTTGAATCTGATGAAAAAAGCAGAAAATGATTTTTTTTTAATGATCGGGGACTTGGTGAAACGTAGGATAATTTTGTCAAGTCTACCATGATGTGAAACCAGGCTCCTAGAGAGCACAAGCCATGAATGAGGCATAAAAAAATATATGGAAATTAATTTATAGCCAAGATGTTCCCAAATTTCATTAGTGATGTTGATGATGATGACTTTAACATACAGATCTGAGAATTTGCTCAGCAGGTTTGCTGAGTTAAATAAATAACTGAAACACAAATATCGATACGTTACAATCAACCTTTTGAAAGCTGAAGATGAAGACAAAAATCTTAAGAACACACACACACACACACACACAAACAAAACAATAAAAAGTCTCCACAGTGAGAGAAACAACAGAGGGGGGAGAGACTGCTCAGCAGATATACCAGAAGCCAATACACAACAGAAATGTTTAAAATGCCGAAAGAAACAAAAGTCAACCCAAATTTCCACAAACAGTCAAAATGTCCTTCAAAAATAAGGTCAAAAATAAGACCTTTACAGAGAAACAATATCTGAAAAAATCTGTGGACATTAACCTGCATTGCAAGAGATGTTAAAGGAAGATATTTAGGCTAAAGAAAAATGATACCAGTGGAAAACTCAGATCCATCAGAAAGAATAAAAGCACCTGGAAAAAAGTTCCTATGTAAGCAAATAGAAAAGTTAGTTTTTTCTTTTATAGTTTTATAGCTTTCTCACTTAGTTTTAGACCTTCAAGCCACTTTGAGTTAATTTGTGTATAGGTTGTGAACTAAGGGTCCAAATCCATAATTTTGCGTGTGGCTATTTAGTTGATGTCTATTGGCCATGTATTGACGTCTATTCTTTCCTCGCTGAATGGTTTTGGCGCCCTTGCTGAAAATGAGCTGACCGTTGGCGTCAGATTTCTTTCTGGACTCCCAATTCTATTCCACTGATCTATATACATCTAGCCTTGTGCCAGTACCATGCATTCTTGACTTGATTACTGTTGCTTTGTAGTAAGTTTTGAAATCTGGAAGCGTGAGAGCTACTTTATTCCTCTTTCACAGGATTGTTTTGACCATGTATGATTTTTTCTCCATTTTCCATTAGCCTGAACATTTTAACCTGTGTGGGAAAATAAGTGTGTTATTTTCCCTAAAATGTCTTTAGAATTTATATTCACTGTTTATTGATCCATAATTGACATACAACATTATATTAATTCCAGGTATGCGACATGATTTTATTCTTGTATATCTGTGAAATAATCACAGTGAGCCTAATTAACATCCCTCATCACACATAGTTACAATTTTTTCTTGTGATGCAAACTTTTACCATCTATTCTCTTAGCAACTTTCAAATATACCGTATAGTAGTATTAATTACAGTTACCATGCTATACATTATATCCTCACGACTTCTTTATTTTATAACCGGATGTTTGTATAGTTTGACCAATGGGTGAAGGTGGTTATATAAACTTTATGATTAACTCATTGATTTCTACAAGGAAGTCATCTGGGATTCTGAAAGGTATTACACTGAACCTGTAGTTTCGTTTGGGGAATATTGCCATCTTATCAATGTTAACTCTTTCAATCCATGAATATGGGATATCTTTCCATTTATTTAGATCTCTTTAATTATTTTCAGCAATGTTTCACAATATGGGTTTTTCACTTTTGTCTTTGACTTTTGTTTTACACTATTGCGAATGGCACTGTTCTCTGAATTTTTTTTTTTTTTGGATGTTTCATTGTAAGTGTGTTGGAATATAATTGATTCTTTTGGTATTGATTTTATATCCTGCAACCTTGCTAAACTCATTAATCCTAACAGATTTTAGAGGATTCCTCAGAATGTTCTATATGAAAGATTATGTCATCTGTGAATGGAGATAGATTTACTTCTTCCTTTCCAATATAAATGCCCTTTATTTCTTTTTCTTGCCCGGTTGCCCCAACTAGAACCTCTAGTAAATGTTGAATAAAAGTGGCAAGAGCAGATATTCCTGTTGTCTTTTTCCTGATCTTAAAGAGAGAGCATCGAATCTTTCACCATTAAGTATCATGCTAACTGAAGAGTTTTCGTAGATGCCCTTTATACCAAGTTGAGAGCACTCTTTTCTAGTCCCACTTGTTGAATGATTTTGCAAAACCTCTTTTGTTTGTCTGTTTTATTTTTTGTTATGGCTTGAACAATTCCTTCACTTTATTCTCTTTATTTACTTAATCTTTCCTTTCCTCCCTCCCTTCCTTCCTTACGGTAGCAGGGAATAAAATATATGCTAAAAAGTTGATAATCCCTTGGTCAACATTCTCTCTACATCTCAGAGTTTCTCCTGCAAGGCAGCCTAGAACTGGAGACAGGATCTCGCTGAGCCTCAGTGTTGAAATAAGAACAGCCAAGAAAAGATGAGTATAAGCTTCTAAGACACAGCAAACAATCTGTAAGAAAGAGCCGATGACTCAAACTAGGCAAGCCAATTGGGTCAAGACAAGAAGTCAGCATGAGATCAGAGACTGGAGATTAAGCCAAAAGGTTTAGGAACTAGACAAGCCTAAAGCAGAGCCAGGGAACAAACAAGAAAGGACAAGAAATAGGCAGAGGAGTTCTAGACTGAGTTATTAAAGTCCGACTTGAGTTATTAAAGCTCCCCGACTGGAGGCCAACCAGTTGTCTTGTGGTGGCAAGCTTAGCCGCTTCAAAGGCCCAACACTGTGATGTGACGCACCATACAGATGAAACAGTGTGACCACTCTGAAGGACCAAGTGAGGTGTGCAAGGCAAACTGCTTGTTCCCGGGCCCTATGGAGAGAGGGTCCTCCAGAGTCCTAAGAAAAAGGTGGAAATAAGTTCAACTGCAAATTGTTGACAGGAGCTATTTTCTCCTTCTAAAGCGTGTTTTATTAATTGAGCATTGCAAGATACGCAACAAAAAGAATCCAAATCTGGTAGACTTGCTAAAAAAAATGAATTTAGTCTGGAAGTCTACTAAAATTATCTCTCCTTGTATCGTAAGAGAAAAACAAAAGAAACGAATGGCAGTGAAAACGGAATCTTGACATGGAAACATGAAGGAACTGTTCTCCAGGATACTTAATTAAAATATATTCTGCTCTGAAATGAGATAGCCCACGACATCAGATTTGCTGAAGCTAGATAACAGTCTTACAGGAATGGAATATGAGGCATGACAGCTGCAATGTTTTTGTTCCCCCAAAGTTCATATGCTGAGCCCTAATCTCTATGTGATGATATTCAGATATGGGACCTTTGGAGGTGATTAGGCCTCAGGGGATCAATGCCCTTATCAAAAGAAGTCAGAGAGCTAGTTTTCTTTCTGCCATGTGAGGACACAGCAAGAAAAAGGAATTCACCAAGAATTTGATCATGCTGGCACCCTGATCTCAGGCTTCCGGGTTCTAGAACAGTGAGAAACAAGTGGGTTGTTGTTTAAGCCACCCAGTCTATGCTAATTTGTTCTAGCACCCAAACTGACTCAGGCACAGGCTAGAGAGTAAATAAGAGAAGCATAAAGCTACAGAGTCAAAGTACCAAAGTACCAGGAGAAACATGATGGCTTCACGCTATCTAGTGCTTTGAGGCTGGGATCCAGGTGCAAAACCATCTTGGCTGGTGGATACAATCTCAGCTGTCCAAGTCTAGAGGCTGGAAGTCAGAGACCAGTAGCACTGTCTGGATCTTGGTGAGTGCCTCTGCCTGGCTTCCAGAGGGGCATCTTCCTGCTGGGCTCCCATGTGACTGAAAGAGAGCTAGCTAGCTGTCTGGCCTCTTCTTATAAGGGTGAAATTTCACAGGATGAATACGAAGTCCCCCATCTTGATTTAGTGATTTGCTGGCAGGAGCCATCCTGACTGAGGAGGGGTGTCGCATTAGCTGTTCACATGTAAACACTTCCACCTGAGATTTATCTGCAGGCTCTAAGTTTCAAAACAAAAACAAAAACAAAAACTGGTCAAGGCAGCGCTGAGACAGAGCTCTGGGTCTCACCACTAGATACCTTGCTGTCCTTTTCCCGTGTATTCATTTTTTTCCTCATCCGATATTTATCGAATACCTACCAGGTGCCAGCACTCTTCTAGGTGCTGGGAATGCCACAGTGGACAAAACAGTGGACTATCCTTGCCTCAAGGAGCTTGTGCTCTAGCAAGGGGAAAAAGGCAGGAAACAATTAAATAAGCATACCATATACTGTGTCAGAGTGCGATATGCGTTACAGAGAAAACAAAAACAGGAAGGGGAGACAGAGTGTTGGGGAGGCCATTTGGATAGCATGGGTAGGGATGACCTCTCCAGGAATGTGATACTTGAGCAGAGACCGAAGGATGTGAAGGAGCAGGTCAGAATGACCTCTGAGAAAAAGAGTCCCGGGTGAGCTAGGTTGGCATCACTCTAGGGGACCTCCTCTTATTCAACTTGGTAGCCTCTGCCAATCCTGGCAAGCGGGGTCACACCTTTCATCTTGACAGGTAGCGTGATGGAGAGAAGAAAGGACAAGGCTTCCGGCGAAGTTTGGTTCTGCGTTGACAACTGACTAACCACGAGATCCTCTCAATGCATAAGGTGAAGGTAGTAATATTGAGCTCTGAGCTCAGGGTGCAAGGCCATTATATGTCTTCTTCCCTTTTCCTTGGGCCTCTACTGTTACCTCTTTTCTCCCCAATGCATCCTCACAGATACTAAAAATTATGCAAAGACCAAGGAAATGCTAGTTTTTATCAAAACTACTGCCTACCCCCCAAATAACCCAAGTTTGTTTGGTTATCTTTGGTCGGGAGAAGAATGGATGTAGGAGAGAAAGTGGGCCAGTGGGAGGGAATAGAGGTCATTAAGAGGCATCCCACTTAGGAATTTAAAGGGAAAATGACTCGGTTATTCTAAGAGCAGACAGTTGCGCTTCTGAGTGGCTTCACACTTTGCTTTTCTTCTGGGAGCCCATTAGCCGCAGATTTGATGTGGGGAGAAAATGTACTGGCCCCCAGTCAGCGAAGATAAGAGGCTTCCTGGCGAGAAATTAAAAAAAAAAAAAAAAAAAAAAAACACGAAAACAGGAAGCAGCACAGAGGGCCAGAGAAAGAACAGGAGAAAATGCTGTCCTAGCAGCAGTAAATAAATCATTTGCTAAAAAGGATATTTGGCTAAATTGCCTTCCAGTGTCTATTCCCACTGGGCATTTTTGGTCAGCAAATGCAGAGCATCAAGAAAACAGTTCAGATACTGGGACTGTGTTGCCCTGAGCATATGGAGATTGCAAGGGAGAGGCCATGTTGCCATGGCGCATGGAGGCTGCAAACACACCTCTGACTTCCCTGCTGTATGACTTTGGGCTAGAAATAAGTCCAGGGTTTCCATCTTGTCATCTGTAATACAGAGACAATGTAGGGTGAAATCACGTGATGGCTGGCTATGGCGCTGGTTCCCTGCACCCCTTCTTCTGATAACATATTTTTTTGAAAAAAAAAGTTCCTTTTTCACCATGGTCCACCATATTTTCCTGAAAGACTTACTAATGATTGAGGCTAATTTAGGACATTTTAAAAAGGCAGCTGAAACCATGAAGCCCAGAATTTGGTAGCTGGGTTTCTAATACCTCTGAGTCCTGCCTCCTGAATGCATTAACCTGTGTCAGCTTGCTCCA
Source organism: Prionailurus bengalensis (assembly GCF_016509475.1). Lineage (NCBI taxonomy): Eukaryota > Metazoa > Chordata > Mammalia > Carnivora > Felidae > Prionailurus > Prionailurus bengalensis. The sequence continues at coordinate 76,872,730 of NC_057353.1, read as the reverse complement.
CCTGCCTGGCTCTCCAAATCTCAATTTCCTAACGTATACACTGAGGAGAGGTAGTGCCATTTTCAAAGATGGCTGAGACTTTTAAATGGCGGGTGTAAATCTGGTTCATAAGCTATAAAGCCCTTTACCAAAAGGAAGTGGGTGTGTGTATCCTGTGGTGTTTGATGTGACGGTCAGGCAGGCATGGCCACAAGAGGAGGCGGGGGAGGTCGTGGGTGTATCTAGTGCAGCTTCACAAACACAGAGCTTCTACTTTATGGCTGAAGACACTGAAATCCAGAGGCAAAGCCATCTGCTTGCGGTACGAGACCCTGGCCAACCTGGGAACAGAATTCACAGGATGCTGTGGTCATTGTGCTGTGCCTCCCAGTTGCCCCTTTCAGGACCAAGGCACCTGTATCCTACCTCGGGAGTGTGGGAGGCTAAGTGATGAAGAGAACCACCTTGCCTAAAGCCAAGCGCCCTCCTAGGGAGTAGCCAGCATCCAATGACTGTTCAATGGGCGGCCACAAATTCCTCACCTGCCTCGCCTAAAATCCCCGGCTCCAGATACCTCTGTCTGACTGTCACTACCTTTCAAGTGTTGTTCTTGAAAATGGGAGTGCTTCTCAACAGACTTCCCGCATACAAATCTCTCTCAGCATCTGTTTCCAGTGAGTCTGTCCCAAGACAGCTGGTGTCAGGAGTGGTGCCAGAAAGGCGACTCTGTACTGGGATCTCAGAGCATTGTCAGTCACTGGCTGGCCGGCAGTGAGGGACCCATCCCTCACAGGTGAAGTGCCAACAGCGACCTGCTTTCTGTAACAGTGCAGTGGCTAAACTTCCCAAGGCGGGGCTGGGCTGGGCTAACCGTGGAAGAGAGTCCACTGGCGGATGCAAATGCTCCCGTGTTTGGAAGTTTCCAGATAAAGCAGAGATTTTTAAGGGTCATGGTAATTGATAGCTATCGTTGAGGGCAACAGCTCACTTATGGACGCATTCAAACAAGACAGTCAAAGCGTGAGGTTGACTGATCAACTTAAGAAGACCGCTGTGGCAGCATATAAAGGGACCTGAACTCCTCCAGACAGAAGACCTAATTGCAAGGCCTTCATCATCCCCACGGGGAGCTTAAAGCCAAAGACTGGTCAAAAACCACCTCAATTCTGGACACCTCTAAGGGTGAGCCTATCTCCAGAACTCCCTACAAGATTGGTGCGGTAGAGTGCCTCATGGGGCAACCTCTCAGCTCAGTCCTCTTTCCTCACCCCCTTACAGACGTTCTCAAGAGCACTCCCTGACAAGCTTAGTGCGCACCTATCTCGTGGTGCCCGAAACCCAACCTAGGATGGTATCTGTTTAATGCAAAAAAGACAGACTTTGGAAATAGACAGCCCTGGATCCAAACTCCCTCCAAGCTACATAACCAGGGAAATGACTAAACTTATCTGAGCCCCCAGGCTCTCAATAAAAATGGATGGGACCAAGTCGTGCAAATTACTGTACAACCATCTCGTCAGCTCTTGTTCTTTCCGATTGTCATTGGTGTTGAGGACACCAGAGACAGAGACTCCAGTGGCGTGTATGTGGGCCCTAGGAGACATTCTCACGGCATTAGCAAAGAGCCCCAGCATCTGACATGAGCTCCGGGGTTCACCCTTTCATCTCAAGAAAGTACCAGGGAAGAGTGAAGGCAAGAGTCGGAGACATCATGCTTGGAGCTTCATCGCAGGGATTTGGGATCGAGTGGAATTTGTACCTTCTCTCCACTGCTGACATAACCCAACCAGTTTAATTTACCTCAAATTAGTCCACCATGTCTTTGGAAAAATGATTTTGGGATTTTCCAAAAGACTATAAATTGACTGCCAGGAAATCACCTTTGGACCGCCATCGCGTCCTTCGGGAGGCACAGCACGGGGATGGAAGTCCTGAACACCACGTGCCTCTGAGCCCTGGAACACCCGTGACCCTGGACGGCTGCTACCCCAGCCTCCCAGGCTTCCCGTTCTTTACCCCTCGTCTTCCCCCCACCTACCGGAGCATAATTTTTGGAGACAGAGCAAGTTGTTTCAACATTGCAATAATTAAAGAGCAATCACTGAGAAAAAGCAAACAAATTAAATCCAAATGCATGTGGGATGTGGCACATTAGGAGGCTGTTTCTAGTTGGCAGACAAGAATTTATTTTTAAAGTTACAAGAATGTGTTTTCCAACTTGGTTCTCTCACTACCCAAAGGCCCGGGAGTCTTGCGGTGAGGGATGTATTTACCCTCTCGGAGGAAATCCCTTGGGACGGATGCTGGCTGCAAACTTTAAATGAACTCATCAACTTAATCGTGCCACATGGCCTTGAGATAGGTTATAAGTGCAAAAAATATTGCTGTGCTCTCAAGAAGTCAGACTCAGCTCAAATAGACCAGGGAGGTCATGTTACCCATTGGGGGGACTCTAGCCAGCAAGGCAGGCAAGCTGGAGGCAGCGTGGCCAAGCACAAAAAATCCAGATTTCAGGGTCAGGAAGGCTTTGAGCTTAAAACTGGACTTTACTCCCTATAAAACCTTTTGTGCTTTTTTGCACTAAGCCATTTGCTATATCTGACACTCCTGATATTTGCCTGGAGAGAAATGGACAAAAACGATTCTAAACCATAGTTTATAAACTTGATGAGTTGTGTACCATGACAGGGAAAGCAGCTGAACTAATAATTATTAGAAATTAAAAAAAAAATTCATTTTCTCTTTATGCTGGTTTCGATACGCTAAATATGTATCCCACTATCTTTAAAACAGGAAAAAGGAAAAGAAAACAAATAAACGTTTAATCCAGGAGAAACAGAGATTGCAAGTAAGCTGTTGGTTTATGGCATTTTAATATTCCTCTACGACTTGAATGGACTTAAGGAGAAAGAACATCCAGGTGATGCTGAAATTCTAATCTATCGTATCTCTTTAAAGTTTCTCCCTAATTAAAATGGAAAGGAATACGCCGATGCTGGAGGAAAAAAAAATACTTCCCGTTATAAGAACCAGAGACCAATTGTCAAATTAGCATTCGGGCCTGTTAAAAATCACTGCCTTTCATATGACTAGAAATTGAGCACGGGTGATATTTGGAGGTGTTGAATCACTATATTGTACACCAGAAACTAATTTTACACTGTATATTAACTAATTGGAATTTAAATTAAGACTTTTGAAAAAAATTGAAAAAAAAAAAAAAGAAGAAAGAGTCACAGAGTCACAAGAAACCAGAAAACCCAGGACATCCTTTCTGTTACAAGTATGCTTTCTTGAGAAAGATACAACTTTCAATGTTACGTTAATAATTTCTCTCCCTGTCCCCACGATAACATGGACGGACAGTAATTATCACAGTGATAGAGGTAAACACGGCTAAGGATATTAAGCTGAATTATTTTAACTCTATAAAAAATGAAAAGAACCCTACTTTATGTTGAGAAACCAATGAAGAGACACTGCCTGCTCATTTTGGGCAAAGTGCCTGTAACACGTAATTGTGTGCAGCAGATTATATTTCCCTTCCACCGGCATACTGTATTCCGTTAGAAATTGGCCAATTCAGCAAAGGCAAAACTGTACCTTCAGTGGTTAACTAAGCCAAACTCTAAAAGAGAGCAAAACTTTAATAATAACAACTGGCAGTATTAATAGATGTGTAAGACAAAGGTTTTATTACGATAATAATTATCGACAAGTAAGGCAACAATGTTAATAATAGACAGCTCTCCATGAGACCTTGGGCCTAGGGAAGACACCTCATGTCATTTGAACCTGCTAATGAGTCCAAATGAGGTGGTAAAAAAGGACCATGTCGAGCCGACACATGAAAATCACGGGGCAAAGAGTGAGTAGGCAATTTACACATCGGCTCGCAAGTCATGAAGCATATGGAGCAGGCGTTCAGACCTATGCAGGCTGAAGGTGTTAGTCTGAAGAGTGGGTCTGGTGGGGGATGTTGCTTGTGTTCGAGCTGCTGGTTGTACCTAAATTTGAGTCTTCCTGTCCCTCCCGGTCTGTAAGAATCCTCGAGTGTAGCCGCGCCCATAATCACCCACAGAATGGACATCATGTCCAACTTCCCTTGCAGCCTGGTGTGGCCATGTGATGAGTATCTGGGCACAGAAAGTCATGGGGAGGGTGGGCCACCCTCCCAGGTGATGTTATGCCTTCAGAAAGGATGGGCTGGCCCTATGCCCTCCCTCCCATGCTTCTCTCCCCACAACCTTAAAATTTTTTTTAAGTTTCTTTATTTATTTTGAGAAAGAGAGAAAGAAAGAGTGGGCGGGGGGAGAGAGAGAGAGAGAGAGAGAGAGAGAGAGAGAATGAGTGAGGGAGGGGAAGAGAGAGAGGGAGAGAGAGAGACCCAAGCAGGGTTCACAATGTCAGCACGGAGCCCAATGTGGGGCTCAAACTCATGAACCATGAGATCATGACCTGAGCCAAAACCAAGAGTCAGACGCTCAACCCACTGAGCCACCCAGGTGCCCCACACCCACAACTTTTACATCACTCCCTTCCGGGGCACCTGGGTGGCTCAGTGGGTTAAGCATCCGATCCACTCAGCACAAAGCCTGCATCAGATCTTCTGTCCCCCTCTCTCTCTGTCCCTTTCCTGCTCTCTCTGTCTCTCTTTCTCAAAAATAAAAAAAATAAATAAAAATTAAATCACGCCCTTCAGTCTCTACCTGTCCACAGAGCTGCCGGACCTACAGGTGTGATAGCTGCTAGAAGTTTCCATCCAAGCATCCTCCATGCACTCCTCACTTGAGCCTGCCCCAAATCAGCTGATGAGACATCCACTGGGTCTGCCTTTCCTCTATTCTCCTCCATTTGTAAAGCAGCCCTTTCTGAGGGTCCCTTGGCCTTTACTCCTAGAAGGAGACAAGGCAGGGAGCAGGGAGGGCTGTGTGCAAGGTAAGCGTAGAAGGGATGGCCTGACCCCAAACTTTCCAAATGCAGAGTTAGCCCCAGAATCGCAGGGGGGCAAGCAGGCTGCACCTGTAAGAGCGATGGCTCTCTGCTGGGGGTCAGTGCAATTCGTGCACATCACGCGAGACCCTGGCTTCCAGGTCTGAGAGGCTGATTACCTGTCGGCTCACCTTTGGGGGATGACTCTCCCCACCTGTCGGTGACCTCCACCAAGAGAATCGCTCAAATGTGTAGCATGCTTTAGCATTAAAAACATCAACAGAAAAACAACAACAACAAAACCATGCACATCTCTCTTTCTCTCTCTCTCTTTCTCTCTCTTTATTTTATTTTATTTTATTTTATTTTTTTATGCCTTTGTCTTAAGCTCTGAATCTATTTCAGGCCCATCAAGGAGATCTGTTGGTCGTGTGAATTCTCCAGTCATCACACATGAGTAATGGACTCACGTCTACTAACACTTTGCTTTCTCTGCACCGGGTGAAATATATTCCAGTTTAGATCAAAGTCCTTTTTCCTGGGCTGATACCTTTATCTCTGCCCCATCCATCTGACGAGTGGAGGTTGTTAACACAGATGTTAACAAAAACAAAGAAGCGAAAACACTTGCAGAAATAGTATTTCATTGAAGTACATGATGTTCCTTAGGGAAGCCTTCAAAATTATCCTTTTCTTGCCCTAAGTCTTCTCTCCTTTTTATTCTCAACCTTCTTCCAGAACACTTGCTTTTTTTTTTTTTTTTTTTTTTTTTTTTTACTGGCCGGAAAATGATTTTTTTCCTATTGTTATTTCACCTTGGACCTCGCCGCCTTCAAGCCCTGAGGTCCCTCTATCACAAGAGGATGTTGTTTTGATTATTTGAGAGACAAGGACGTGGCCCAAAGCAAGATGGGCCAAGACCATGGGAGGGACAACACGGTGTTGGAAGACGGGGCATTTCATTCCCGTTTCTGGAACCATCAGCTCTCAATGCATGAGAAGGAGGAGCCACGAAAGGGATGACCCAGCCTTGTCACTGTCCTCCCTGATCCAACCGTGCCCGTGGAAGGTTCCACTTCTAGACTTCCCCATGACGTCAGTCAGTACATCCCTTCTGCCCTAAGCGCCGGGGCCTGAGACTCTGAGAACAGGTTGTCACCAAGTTCCCCTGGCCCCTTCCCATGTGAGATGCTCAACTCTGCCTGGACCTCCGGTGTTCTGGTTTCTCGCTAATTTGCTTAAGTGGTTTGTATTCATTTCCCTAAAGATCCAGTTCCCCATCTGTACAAAAAATTAAATAGTCATTAAAATTCTAGGTATAGGGAATTTATAAGGGGCTTCGAGTGCTATATAGCACCCATCACACACAGGTTTCAACCCACTGCCTCACAGTGCAGCTGTGTGACCTTAAGTCTTAATGTATCTGAGCATCATTGCCATTATCTGTAAAGTAAAAAAAAAAATTTTTAAATAGTAACTTAGGGGCACCTGGTGGCTCAGTCGGTTACGTGTCTGACTCTTGGTTTCAGCTCAGGTCATGATCTCGTAGTTTGTGGGTTTAAGCCCTGTATTGCGCTCTGCACTGACCATGCAGAACCTGCTTGGGATTCTCTCTCTGTCTCTCTCTGACTCTCCCCTGCTCATTCCCTCTCTCTCTCTCTCAAAATAAATAAGTTAATTAACTTTAAAAAATCGTAACTTAGGCAATGCAGAGGACGAAGTGAGTAATCTTTGAAAAATATTTAACACAGGGGTGCCTGGCTGGCTCGGTCGGTGAAGCATGTGACTCTTGATCTTGGGGTCATGAGTTCAAGCCCCACATTGGACCTAGAGCTTATTTACAGAAAAAAAAAAAAAACAAGAAACATGGGGTGCCTAGGTGGCTCAGTCAGTTAAGTGTCCCACCGCTCACGTGTTCGAGTCCCACATCATGCTCTGTGCTGACAGCTCGGAGCCTGTCACCTGCTTCAGATTTTGTGTCTCCATCTCTCTGCACCTCCCCTGCTCACACTCTATCTCTCCCTTTCTCTCTCTCTCTCTCTCTAATATAAAAACATAAAAAAGAAACAGTTAAAAAATCAAAAAAAAAACCTTGACACAGTACTTGGCATACAGTTCGTGCTCATTAATGATCGTTATTATCAGTGAATAATCAATATAAATTCTAAAGTTATGTATGCTTTCTACAATGAGAGATTGTTCCAAACAAAATATTGGCTAGGCCAGTTCAGAACAACTACACACACACACACACACACACACACACGCACCTTACATATATAAGTACACACGCACTCGCATATACACAATTACACGCAATTGTATCGTTCTGGTTGTCCTCCTAGCATTACTGTGCCCTCCTGGTATTGTCACCATTGTCCTCCTCCACCCTCACACTAACTTTAGGGTAGGGGGCCACCATGTCGCCCTTCCTAAGTTGACAGAGTGGGAAACTGAGGACTGAGGACGAGGAATACTGGATTTTTGGCTCTTCCCACAGCCGGTCCGCAGCCGGGCTGTGGCACGCTTCCACGACTCTTGACACACGACCCAGTTTTCTCCTCGCCACCAGACAGCGCTGCGAAGGCAAATTTCCAAGAGCAGCAATTCATTCACTTGAGCAAAAAGGAAGAAGCAGCAGCAGCCACAGCCTGACTTCTTCCGAGGCAGGAGAACTGGACGCACCACCCTTCCAGGAGCAGATTGCAGGAGGTTAGAGATGTAACTGCCCTCCATAACTCACACTCAGAAGCGATGAAAAATAATCCCTTATTATCTAGAGCAAAGAAAGAGAGTAATTTATGGCCGACCGTGAATACTTAATCATGAGGCCCAGTGACGTTGCTCAGATTAACACAGCCAAAATAAATCAGCTGTAAATCGCCACCGACTTCCACATGGAGCTGGGGACATAAATCAGCGGGGCCTGGCATGGAGAGGCTGTGAAACAGCGCTCTTCGTAAGTGGCACCCTCCACCCTGTCCTTCCGCGGGCACCCGGGCCACAGCCGCCACCGCCCAGGGATGACAGTCTCAGGACTGTGCATTTTATAACCAGCAATTAGAGCGCCACAGCAATCCCAAACACATTAATTACTCCTAAAAGGGCCCAGGGTGTTCTTTCCGTTCTTTTTCCAGTGGATAAATTCTCTGCTCTGCGACAAGTCCAGTAAAACTTTGGTAATTGACACTCTGCTCAGGGACCGAGGTCTGAGTTAGTGAGAAGCGTAGATTTCACATGTACCATCAGGGAAATGAGCTGCTCGTGCTTTTGAGAACACAGGGTAATTGGAAGCAGATTAGCAAAGGCTTTGAGTCATTCCTGTGTGTGTTAGAAAGCAAAAGGAAAAAGGAAAAAAAAAAATCTGTACCTAAAAATTAGGTTTCCATAGAGTTTTTTAGATCTGTTTTTTTTTTTTACCTTTATTCAGTTAACATTCATTCATCTATTCATTCGTTTGTCATATTCATTTTGAGAGACAGAGACAGAGCGCAAGCTGGGGAGGAATAGAGAGAGAGGGAGACACAGAATCCAAAGCAGGCTCCAGGCTCTGAGCTGTCAGGACAGAGCCCAACGCGGGGCTTGAACTCACAAACCGCGAGAGAGTCCAACACTTGGGGCTCGAACTCACGAACAGCGAGATCAGGACCTGAGCCGAAGTCGAACGCTCAACCGACCGAGCCACCCAGGTGCCCCCTTGACCTGTTTTAATCAAAAAGTAAGGTTATTTTTTATAATGAACATCGCAATTATTTGCAAGTGGTACTGCGAATAAGTTGGAAATTAAAACAAAACTTTCTAAATGTTTTTCTTCTCCATTTACCTCTAAAGTCTTTCAATGCTATATAACCCGCTTAACTATCTTGTGTCTTGGAAAACCATGAAGCCAGTCTTTTTCCAAATTAGTTCTTACTGCATAAGAACATTCCAATTAATGTAATCACGTAATGCATATTTCTATCTGCCTTTCTTTGCCCTGGTCTGGGCTTTCTCTCGCTCATCACTTGATTAAGCCGTGTGGGTCCGGCCATAGCGGCTTCCTCTGAAGATTTGTGAAAATACATGACAACATTTACACCTCAAAACCACCTTCCGAGCCAGGTAGATGAATCGTTGAGAATGGCAGTAATGACCCACTTACTCAAAACGTCAAGGTGAATACCTGAGTTGGGATTCAGACTCCAGTCTACCTAAATCTAAACCCCGTGAGAGAGAGAGAGAGAGATTTCACCTGCCCAATGTCCATCGAGATGCAGGTTGGATCCCAACCACATGAGAATGACTGCTTCAAACTAAATTTCTGAAATCAGCTTCCTGTGTTTCAATTTTTCTTCCTTATGGTAAAATTTCAGGTGGATGGACGGAGATTTCACTGAGTATTCCACAGAAGGAGCTGTTCCTCTAAATAAGAAAGAACGAGAAGATAAAATGGCATGTGAGAAAGAACACAGACTCTGGAACAAAGCAGTTTTGCGCTCAAAATATGGATCAGTTACTTCCCAGACAAGAGCTCTTGGGCTCAGCGACTTCTCACTAAAACTTTGAGATAACAGTACCTGTTCCGTGTTTGTTGTTGGGGAGATTAAATAAAAAGGTAAAGCACAGGAAATGTTTCCCTCTCTGTCTGGCATGGAGTTTATGCCTAGTGAATACACGCCTTATGCTTTATGAACAAATTATTCCCCCCTTCCTCCTTTTGATTTCCCTGCATCTAAAAAAATCACAGAAGGGTCAACAGACCCATATTCACATCTTAGGTCTGGTAGGGATAGAAACATGTTATTGTGGAAATATCGTGGGTCCTTAACTAGCTCTGTCCCTTGGGACATCCATTCTCATGAAAAAAATAAGAGAATTCCTAGCATAAAGGATTGTACGTATAGAATGCCTAGTGTCGTGTCTGGGAGACCATTTCCTACCCTTCTGACTTGAACAAATGATGTCAATAAATTATCTTCCATCTTCTCACACTTATTTATTATACAGATTATTACTGTATGGTAAGCACCTTCTATGCGGCAATTCTGGGAATCCAGCCACACACAGATGGATAAAGTTCACGGGCTCATGAACTTCCATTCTAGTGGGAGAAGCCATACGAAACAAGTAGTCAAAATAATGGAAGACAGCGATTCAAGCTGGCAATGACATAATCAGAATGATGTAAAAGAGAGGAACCAAGGGGCTCCTGGGGGGCTCAGCCGGTGGAGCGTCCAACTCTTGATCCCAGCTCAGGTCATGATCTCGCAGCTCATGGAATCGAGCCCCGCTTCGGGCACTGAGCTGACAGCGTGGAGCCTGCTTGAGATTCTCTCTCCCTTTCTCTCTCTGTCCCTCCCCTGCTTGTGCTCTTTCCCTCCCTCTCAAAATAAACTTTAAAAAGTCCCTTTAGTAACAATAATTAATACATACATTTTTTTTAACATTTTTATTTATTTTTGGGACAGAGAGAGACAGAGCATGAATGGGGGAGGGGCAGAGAGAGAGGGAGACCCAGAATCGGAAACAGGCTCCAGGCTCTGAGCCATCAGTCCAGAGCCTGACGCGGGGCTTGAACTCCCAGACCGTGAGATCGTGACCTGGCTGAAGTCGGACGCTTAACCGACTGCGCCACCCAGGCGCCCCAATACATACATTTTTTAAAAAGAGAGAGAGAGAGGGATCTCTCTCTCGAACTCCCAGACCGTGAGATCGTGACCTGGCTGAAGTCGGACGCTTAACCGACTCCGCCACCCAGGCGCCCCAATACATACATTTTTTAAAAAGAGAGAGAGAGAGGGATCTCTCTCCCATTACATGGGGAGTGATGTTGCTTGAGGATCCCTCTGATTCTGATTCTTGAGGATTCCCGTGACTGGCTCTGCATGGTCTACTGGAACTTGAGCTCTAGGCTCCCTGTGCCCCGTAGATGTCCTCTGCCCACACCTCCGCCCAGGATTCTGGACGTAGTGTGGGCCCTGGATTCTGACCCGGGCAGTAAGGGATGGCAAGCTGTAATAAAAAGTCCAAGGTCTCGTTTCGGTCTATCCTCTCCCCTCAGCAGGAAACGAAGCACATAACCCCCGTTCTGAGCCGTGCCTCCCTTGTCTGTGTGGTAAATATTTTTGAAACCGCAAGTTTGTTTTTTTTTAAAAAAATTTTTTTTTTTCAACGTTTATTTATTTTTGGGACAGAGAGAGACAGAGCATGAACGGGGGAGGGGCAGAGAGAGAGGGAGACACAGAATCGGAAACAGGCTCCAGGCTCCGAGCCATCAGCCCAGAGCCCGACGCGGGGCTCGAACTCACGGACCGCGAGATCGTGACCTGGCTGAAGTCGGACGCTTAACCGACTGCGCCACCCAGGCGCCCCTGTTTTTTTTTTTAATAACCGTTGCCATTGTTGTGTTTCCATCGTGTACCTCCCCGCCATCAGGTGGCTCCAGAAGGGCTTCTCAGCCTCTGTGCTTCGGATTCCCCAAGGGACCCGGTCAAAATGCAGATTTTGATTCAGTAGGCGTGGGGTGAGGCCTGCGGTTCCACGTCTAATAAGCCTTTGGATGATGCTCATCTACTGTTCTAAAGACCAAACCTAAACAACAAGGAGCCCGGCTCTCCATGTGTATTACTTCAAGGAGGGGATGAGGGGTCCGAGAGCAAAAGTGGGGGGACGGTAGCAGGCATGGTGAGGACGGGGGTGCTCATCGTGATGGTAAGAGTGACAGTAATGCCCTGGGTGGTGATGGGGGTGGTAACGGCCGTGTGTGGGCTGGGGGGAGGATAATGATGGTGGCGGGGATGGGGGTGGTGGCAGTGGCATTTACGGCATTTATTTGTGGTGACGGTTTGTCGGGGAAAGCCTCTGGACCGTCCTTGGGCAGCCCTGACCAGAACCAGCTTAAGATGCCCAACCGGCCAGAACATAATAAATCATGCATCCGTCGCATCCATAAAATGGGAACAACGAGCCGTGACTCATAGGTTCATTTTTGCACATCACGTGAGCTCATGCCTGTTGCAGAACTTGAGGAAATCAAAGGCCGTATACGTATTATCATTATAAATCTATCAGCCCGGGTCACTGAGCATCTTGGCTTATCTCACCGATAGTTGCCCAGAACCCCAAAATTTCTGCCTGTCATTCTTCAAACTAGAACTTCCCGAGTGCAAATTCTCTGACACTTGGTTTTTCCAAAGGAGGTGTTTTTGGCCCAGGGCCCTGTTCAGAGCACCCTGGGATCACACAGCCCAGGCCACCGCCCATTCCTCCCATTTCCTTGACCAAGTCTGCTTACATTGCCGATACCAATTTTCTTCTCAGGGGACAATAAAAACCCTCCTCGAAGTTCCCTCAGTAAATGTTCAGTGAACAAAAGGCGTGAGGAATTAATTATAAACACTGAGAGCTTGCCTTTCCAGAATGAGCGGGGTGGGGGGATGGAGAAAAGAGTTTTTTAAAAATGCTTATTTCAAATGCAGTTTTGTGGGGTTTTTTTTTCATTAAAAGCTCTCTTGGCACGGTCCCCCAAAGAATGGAAATGCTTCAGATTAAAGCCATGAAGAGAGGCTTTGTCTACAGGCAGTTCCCCCTGGGTTTGAGGATGGCTGTCAGCTCCTAAAGCAGGGAACTGGGTCCTTGGAGACAGTGGCTGACGGTCAAACAAGACAGGTCTTGCTGCGTCCGGGGACATAACCGCTCCTGCGTCAGTGTTACTGACATTAGGGTCAGGTGCCCTCCTTCCATCTCCCGTTATACCTCCTCAGTTCTTTGCTCGGACACAACTTTATCACTCTTTCTTTCTTTCATCCTTCGATCTATCTTTTTTCTTATTCAGTGTACATCCATCCACCACGTTCTAATGAATTTGCTTGGCCTGGAGTGTATCAAAATACTCATATAGTACAAATATGCGTCTGTCCTGGCATTCCGAGAGGTGATAGAATGCTAGTAATTTCACATCAGCTCACATCTTAAATTGTCGCCAAAAGACACCAGACTAGCTTGGGTCTCCGCTCCAGACGGAGAGCCCAGAGTTTCCTCCCTCTGCTGAAAACGCAAATCCCATTTTTTTAGTTACGATAGAACAGGTAAGTTACCCTGAAGCAATGATATCCTGCCAATTCGCAGTGTGTCAGCACAACAAAAGCTTGTTTCTCCCTCATGTCACAGTCCCGCGAGGGTCAGGTAGCTCTTAGGGACGGTCTTGGCCGTGATGATTTGAGGCACAGGCTGCTTCCATGTTGCAGCTACCTCACCTGAGACATATGGCTTCCGAGGACACCACAGGGAGGAAGGTGAGGGCTGTAGGGTCCTGCGGAACGTTTCTAAGTTGCTTATAATGCAACTGCCTCCATCTAACCCGCCGACACCTAGTTGTGGTGCCCCAACAAAACCAGAAGAATGGCTGGGGAACAGACGGGAGCTGAGTATTCAGAGAGCCCCAAGCATCTTGCCACATCCATGGTCCAGGAGTCCGATCCAAACCTCTCCCTCATACTCTGAACTCTATAACCAGAGTCCCACCTTGGCCCTATCTATTCTCTATGTGACCTACACCTGCACGCAAGATTTCCACGAGAACACGCTGCAACATGCCATACCACTCACCCACCCTTCACGCCCACACTTTCGAAAGAGGGCAGAATAAAGTCGTTCCGAGCCAGACTGGGATGACCTCCCATCCCCACCCCCCGCACCCCCCCCCTTATTAATTGCATAAACGTGAGCGAGCCTCTTGGCTTCTTTGGGCATCATTTTTGCCTTCCGTAAAATGACAATGACCATACATCTTCATAAAGTAGTTGTTACGAATAAGGGAAATAATATTAGTAAAACGCTCCGCGAGGAGTTTTACACACAATGCTAATAATGCATCTTAGTACCTGTGATAGGTTTCCTCTCTTGGACATACCATCTTTGCAAGGCAAAGGTATGTTTTACCACGGCTGCTTGTATTGACAAAAACGATACGCTTTCCTTGCCTGTAGCAGCAGTCAGCGGCACAAAGGTGAGCTTTATTCCTAAGCCCACAGGTCAGCAGGATGGTTGAGAACGTTCTAGTGGACACCTGTTCGTTCTGGGGTCCAGACTTAAGGAGTACCAGCCATGCCCGAGAGCACGCCCTCATGAAGGACGCTGGGAGCACAAGAAGGGCATCCCACCATGTTTTGTATGCTCTTGGCTTGGAACTGGCACTCTGTCCATCCACCCACCTCTCAAAGGCTCAGGCCATGCCCAACATGGATGTAGGGCACGTAGGGGAGCAACAGGCTCCACCCCCAGTGGATGGAAGTACAAGGTCTTAGGCAAAGGACATGGGAAAGGGACAGTATCAGAAGCAATAATGCAATCGGCCACATTCCATCCTCCACTTCACCCCAAATTCCTTTTAACAACCTAATTCTGGAGAGTAACGGAGAAGCTGGAAACAATCGTACTCAGACCCCCATGTTATAGATGAGGAACTGCAAGCCCTGAGAAGACACTGATCGGCCCAGTGCTGTATAGCCAGAGCCTGCCTGACCCAAGGAACACGCGAGCTCTGTAACGGGATTGGCCTCAGAAGGGATCAGATGGTTGAGAATCATCCCCTGAGCCCTGAGCCCTGAGCGCATCGGGATCAGAGGTTATGTGATCTAAGTAAATTCCATTTTCCCCGCTTTACAAACAAGACCGGAGAGTCAAATGCATGAACAAATTATTTGAAATCTCAGTTTTTAAAAAGAGAAACTGCCTTCAAATCACATTTACTATTTTAAATCATTGGGATTATGTGTTATGTCAAATGAGTAGGAGAATGTATTCGGTCAACACTTCAAAATGAAGCGAAACAGGCAAAAATATCCACTAGGGACTTCTGTGGGGGTGGGGGGGGGTGGGGGGAGGCAATGACCAGAAGAAAGAAAAAAAAAAAAGCTTTTCTCCACTAACAGAACAATTTGCTAGCATTTAATTAGGGCTTGAGTTTGCTGATTGCAATTAGAACACTTTCTCTGTTGGGGGTTATCATGTCAGATTCCCAATGTAGGTTAAGTACACGCTGCCTTTAATAAGAAGTCTGATGAAAACCAAGAATTGACTACCTCCCACACTATAAAGGCAAAGGGCATAGTGGGGCACTGCCGCCTCATTTCCTTGAGTAGAAAGCTACACCCTCTCGGCCAGCAGCCTTCAGTTAACAAACCTTCCCCACCACAGAGATGAGGAAACCAAACCCAGAGAGGCTGAATCACCAGAATCCAGGTCACTGGGGCTCAATGCTCATTCCTTTGTGAAATATTTGTTGAGATGTGTGTGTGTGTGTGTGTGTGTGTGTGTGCGCGCGCACGCACCAAGCAGTTCATTTGTCTCCAGGACAAGGAGATAAATAAGCCTGAAGTCTTTGCGCTCAAAGAGAGCTGACGGACGGTCTAACAGAATAGGATAGATTATGATGATAGATAGATAGATAGATAGATGATAGATAGATACAATATTATGCATAATATATATGTATACTATATATATTATATATAATAATATATAAATACTTTCCCCACTAATATGCACGTCACCAGGTAATGAAGTCATGCGCACCCCACCTTCACATGTGCACACCCTAAGCCACAGGCGTGTTGTGCCTGGATAGACCCAGGTATGATACATCTCATATGCTCAACCAAAGTCATGTTTATAACAGCATTATTCACAGCGACTCCAGATGAAAAACCGCCCAAATATTCACGAGCCAAAAACAAAACAAAACAAAACACGTAAATAAATCGTAGCCCGTTCACCCACTGGGACGCAGTACAGCAACAAGAGGGAACAAAATACCATACTGGAGGCACCGCGGATGAATCTTGCAAACCCTATTCAAGTAACGAAACCAGCGCCGCGTGAGGCCGTTGGTACAGAGTAAGGCAGCCGCTAAAACCAGCGTCCCCCGTGAGAAGTCAGGGCAGCGATCGATGGATGGATCGCGCTTGGAGGGTGCGGAGAGCAAGGGGGGAGGGAAAGAAAGCGCTGGTGGGGGGGGGGAGGGGCTTCCGGGCAGGTGACAATGCGTGGTCTGCTGGTCGCAGGGGGCTGATGCCAAGGCTGGTTTCCGCCGATGGAAACTTACTAAGCCGTGCGCTTCCTGTGCTTTTCCGGGTGAGCACTGTCCCTGACTTAGAAGTTTTTTTTTTTTTTTTAAATGCGGTGAAGTAAATGAGGGCATCCTCCACCTCGCGTCTTGAATGTTCCCTGGTTTGCTTTCTTTGTCCCGGCCCAGCCAGAGCTCGGATCGCTGTAATGCACCGCAGTATCCCGGGTTAATAGAGCGAGTAGACATTTTTATTCCCATAACAAATCAGCAGGCTGATAAACAAGTGTATTCTTGAGTGTGTCTGTGTCTGTTCTTCTGGCTCTTTTATTTTTCACTCCTTTAGCATCAAGACCAACGCACCCCGGGTCTTAAGATTCTGCTCCAAAGAAAGCCCATCAAGTTCTGATTACGGCAATCCAGAATGAATCTTTTCAATGAATGAAAATGAGGCAAGCTTTTATGGGCCTATTACCCGAGGGCATCCCGTGGTATTTTTATTCTCCATATTTGACCTTAAAAATGTTTTGTAGTTTGTCAAGGATATAATTTTCACCCAGTCAGGCTGCAGGGGCAGCTAATTAAGTGGTGTTTAATGACATTTGTTCCTTAAAGGAGGCCTGATTAAATGCACCATGTAATTTTTTACCAAACCGAGCAATTCACCCAATTTTCAAATGTGCTTAATAAGCCAGGCCCAAGTCATTACACTCTGCCAGCTGTGTGACTGATGTGGCTCGGGCCGGAAGGGCTTTCGAACTCGCTTCGGGTCTCCCACCTCAGCGTCTCTACCCAGGCTACTCCCTCCCTCCGGAACCTTCCCCTCCACTCCCTCTTACCCATCTGACTCACTCCAGAGAATCTCACTTTCTGCTTGGAATTTCCTCCAGCGCAGACCAGATCGGTGGTCCTTCCACGTGACCCCCGGGATACGCCCCTTCTCTTTAAAGTTGTGCCCGCACCCCAGACTGTGTGCTGCCCTTTCATCCATGTTCCCAATTAAAGCCTGACTAAAGTGAGTTCAGAAACCAGGTTTATGCTTCTCCTCGGCCTCAGAGCTTTACACAGACCTAACTAAGCACATGCAACAGCTCAGATGTGGGAAGAGAGGGGACAAGTACTTAGGAAGATGCGCAGATGTCAAAATCCCGCCACTACTGGCTGTGTGGCCTCGGGCAGTTAATGACGACTTTTAATAAGCTGGAGGTCCCGGGCGCCTGGGAGGCTCTGTAGATTAATCTGACTCTTGATTTTGGCTCAGGTCATGGTCTCATGGTTTGTGAGTTTGAACCCCACATCAGGCTCTGCATTGACAGCCAACTTAGGATTCTCTCTCTCTCTCTCTCTCTCTGCCCCCACTTGTGCGTGTGCTCACTCTCTCTCTCTCTCTCAAAATAAATAAAAACAAACTTAAAAAAAAAAAAGAAAGCCCCTGTTTTGCCACTTTGGTTGGGGTTCTTTCGGTTGCTGCAGAAAGAGCCCTTGATAAAGACCAGGTTTCCCTACTTGTCTGCAGCTCACGCGTCGGTCTCAGACGCCCAGGCAGGACCCACCTTCCCCGGCTGGAACTTGCAGGATTTATTTGCTCTTGGCGCAAGTCTCCCGTGTTAATATGCACGTGCCACGTACACACTGGGCAATCCGGAACAAGAACGATCCAGGTCCGGGGCCTGCCTTGGAGCTGCCAGAGCCCAGGGGGTTCCGAGACAGGAAGCAGTCCATCGGGGTTGAATGCCCTAAGGCCTGTGGTGGCGGGAGCCACAAGCTCAGCGCCCTGAGGGCCCCTCCCTGCGGCTGCCCTGTTCTCCGCATCCACCTTTCCTCTCCCTCACGCATCTGTAACAGAAATCAAAACACTTCTAAGAGTGCATTGCCCGCCTGGATACGGAATCGAAGCCAGCTGAGCCAGAAGATACGCACCCTTTGGTGGCTCGGGTCCCTAGCACAGAGGTGCAGATTCGGAGGAGCCGTGGAGACCACTGGCCCCAAGGGTGGGACTTTTCCAGGGGGCGGGGGAGGGATTCCCCGGGCAATGATGCCCCAGGGGATGGCTGGCACATGCGTAAGAATTAACCAGAGCAAAGCAGACCCAAAGGGGCGCTCACCAGCCTACTGTGCTCGTGGCGAGGCCCAAGTATGTTGTGAGAAGTAGCAATCAGTGAGTCAGCAGATATTTACTGAGCACCTACTAGGTGCCAGGCCCTGGATTCACAGGAAGTGTGAGTTGAACATTGAGCCCTACAGCAATTGGGAAAGAGTAAGCATGGGTGGGGGGGGCCTCAGTGACGGGTTTGGGATGCACAAGCCAGTAGCAGGGCTAGAGCATTGGATGCGAGGGGAGAAAACATGGGGGCCGTGGCTGGATCAGATCCCAGAGGGCCTGGACGGCAAGCTTGTGTCCTAGGGGAACTCAATCTCTGTGGATACGGAAAACCAAAGGTCACACTGCTTGGGCTGGCAGAAGTCAGGAGGCCCTGCTCCCAAACCAGGGCTTCCCTCCGGGCACAAGGTGACTTCCCTGGCCACGTCTTTCCAGCCTGGAAAATAAGAATGAAAGCAACGATTCGTGTTTACTGAGCATTCACTGTGTGCCAAGTGCTATTCTAAGCCCTTCATAAGTTTCCAGTTCTCGCAACAACCCAGTGAAATAGATATTACACTTATCCTCCATTTCACAGATGAGTTTTTGGAGGCACAAGAAGGTTAAATAACTCAATCAAGCCTACGTGATTAGGAAGAGTGGTACTGGGATTCAAATCCCTGCATTCTGGCCCCAAAACCCATGAGTTGACCACCCACAGTCTGCTGGCACGCTAAGTCGACGGTCCGAGGTCTGCACTAACCTCAGTGGCTGTGGGCCTCTCGTGGCTCAACACCGACTTTTGAATCTCTTGTCTGCCCCTTTCTTCAAGTTCAAGCCAGCAGGTGCATCACCCGGAGGCCAGTAGCTCTGGCTCCCTCCAAGCGCTCACCCGCTGACCCTCCTCCCCATGCCCGGGCAGACTAGCTGACAATGACGTTCTGCTCTGTGCTATGGGCCGCCACCCTCCGAGCTCAGAATGGCTAGGCCACGGGTCTTTCTCTCCCTGCTGCGATCCCCACCTGGAAACTCCTAGGCCAGTGGGAAGCCATGGAAGTGATGGCCTGGGAACGAAGGGAGAAATGACAGGTGATCAGGTCTCCTCAGAAGGCTGCAGGGACCCAAAGAGCGGTCCCCAACTATCGGTCTGGGGTCCCCCGACCTAGAAGAAGAAGAGTGTGTCACTTTCTGGCCTGCACAGTGGAAGTGTTGAACTATATTTAAATTCCTTCTTTCACGTGTCTGTTGGCCATCCGGATGCCTTCTTCGGAAAAGTGTCCATTCATGTCTTTCTGCCCATTTCTTCACCGGATTATTTGTTTTTCGTGTGCGGAGTTTGACGAGTAGCACTGATGTACAGGGACACATGTACCCCAGTGTTTATGGCAACACTTTCCACAATAGCCAAATCGTGGAAAGATCCTAAATGCCCATCAGCTGACGAATGGATAAAGAAGATGTGGTTTATGTACACAATGGAATACTACTTGGCAATGAGAAAGAATGAAATATGGCCTTTCGTAGCAACGTGGATGGAACTGGAGAGTGTTATGCTAAGTGAAATACGTCAGGCAGAGAAAGACAGACATCATATGTTTTCACTCATATGTGGATCTTGAGAAACTTAACAGAGGACCATGGAGGAGGGGAAGGGAGGGGGGGAAAGTTACAGAGAGGGAGGGAGGCAAACCATAAGAGACCCTTAAGGACTGAGAACAAACTTCAGGTTGATGGGGGGTGGGGGAGAGGGGAGAGTGGGTGATGGGCAGGGAGGAGGGCACTTGTGGGATGAGCCCTGGGTGTTGTATGGACACCAATTTGACAATAAGTTATATTAAAAAATAAACATAAAAAATTTTAAAAAATAAAGTAATAAATACCTTCTTTCCAAACAGCATTTGTAAAATGCCTTCTTTCTACGCAAAGAATGGAAAGCAGAAGGTGCCCTTGCAGAGCCCTGACCGCGGCCAGCCCCCTCTCTGAGGGTCTTCCCTACGTTACCTTTTGAATCATCTGCCGTGGGTGCAACTGGGGGGCCTGTTTTGCAGCTGGCAGAGGGGGAGGCACAGGTTGGTGAAGCGCGCTAGCCCAGCAGACCCGAGCCCAGGGGCAGAGATGATCGAGCGCGGGTCGGGCACCCACCAGCCCACCACGTGGCAGCCGGCAGGCCTGGGTAATGGAGCAGCCAGAGGCCGGTTTCCCACCTGGAGAAACCACGTCTGGGGGGCTGAGACATGGAAGCGGACAGGGACAGCTCAGCGTGCCTCTAATCCCAGCTCCGTGTCCCCCCCCGCCATTCCATAGTGCCACGAGGTTGCAACTAAACACTGAGACCCACAAGCCGCAAAGCTTCTCATCTCTCCCGGGCTCCTTCTCCCCCATCCTGGGCGAGCACAGCTTCAACCTCTGTGTGGGCAGCCTGGCCTCATGGGAGGAGAGCCCCCTTACTGTGCACCTGCCCTGGTGACCTCCTTCCTCCCCCTACCCCGCGGACACAGCGGCCCCATCACAGGAGGGCCCCTCCACCACCTTCCACAAAGGTGCTGGGTTCCCAGCACCTACCACGGTGCATCCCTCCAGGGGCAGATTTGAGGCCCCTCCTCGCCTCCCCAGGCTCCCTCCAGGTAGACGCCCCCGACCATCACCGGCTGGACGAATGGAACACAGGTGGCATTTAAAGAGTAGTTCCCAGCACCGCAGGAATTACCTGGCTGAAGCCCCCCACACCCACCCCACCAGGTACACTCTAGTTTAGACCCATTTTCCAGTCCAGAGAAGGGAGGCTTTGAGAAGTCAAATAGCGCGCTTAAGCCCGTTGAGTGCGGTATTTGGAGCTAATGGTGAAGGTGGGCGCGACCCCGATTGCCTGCCTGCAAGAGCCCACCTTCCCGACACAGCACACGTGGCCCTTTCCTGAGCCAAGCCCCCTTCCTGAGTCAGCCTCAGCTCTGATACGGCTTCTCTTCCCCAGCATCCTCTGTGCCCAGAGGTCTCCCTCGTGGTCCTGTGCTCCCATCGTGGAGCCCAAGTACTTCAAGGAATTTCATCCCACTGGACTCTGCGCCCCTCCGGGGACTACCCTCCTGTCATTGTGCCTACCCAATGTCATCTGTGGCCCAGTGCCCAAATTAATTCATATTTGATGAAGGAATACATGAGCCTGGAAACCCTCTGGGCTGGTGGGTTTACAGGGCTTGTCTCGTGCTCTCTGTTCCTTGTTTCTTTCTGATTTTAGTGGTACCTTTTCTCCAGTGGAAGTAGTGAGAAGGTGAGTTGAGGGCCAACCCGGAGCCAGGGAAACAGAGAGCCCGCTGCTGAGCCCTGCGTAAGGCTTTGGACTTTAAAAGAGAAAGGCACGTCTTTCCTTCATCAAGCAAGGAGAGCCCAAAGGGCAAGATGACGGTGGTGTGGGACCCAGACTCAGAGCCAGACTGCCTACTTTGATTCCAGCTTGGCCACACTCACCAGCTGTGTGATCTTGAGTGTGTTACCTAACCTCACCTGCCTCCCTCTCTTGATTTATGAAATAAAGACAAAAGTGTCTCCCCTATAGGGTCATAGTGAGGCCAAGAGGAGTTAGTATAGGAAAGAGTCTTAGAAATATCTCTAGCTTCTCTCTGTCTCCCTCTGCCCCTCTCCCTGGCTCATGCATGCTTTATCTCTCTCTAAAATATATCTATATATAAATATAGATATAGATATATAGATATAGATATAGATATAGAGATATTTACTATTTTGAAATTGAAAGTGTAATCTCAACTCTCAAGAGCTGTAGAAAAGTTGATACAGTTTTCCTCATTTCTCTTCATTTTAAATAATGCAGAATGGTTTACAGTAAAATAGTCATTGATCCAGATGGGCGTAACTCATATAACAGAACAACAAAGTAAGGGTCCACAAAGTTGGATTTTCATCCCAATTCTATCTCTGACCACACTTGTGTCATTGGGGTGAGTTTCTTCCCTTCTCCTTGCTTCATTGTCTTCAGCTATAAAATTGAGATAATGAGAATGACCTTGATGCATTTGGTAAGGACTAGACTAAAGATAGCTTGGTCGCCTTTTCAGTGTAAGCCAATTAAAAAGATGTGTATAGTCTTTCATCACTGAGGGCGCCAGGATCATTCAGTAGGGAAAGGTTAGACTTTTTTAAGAAACAGTGCTGGAACTACTGGATAATGACATGCAGAAGAAGGATGGTGGGTTCTTACCTCACACCATATACACCGTGAACTCAAATGGATCAAGGCATTACATGTAGGAGTGTAGGGTGCCTGGGTGGCTCAGTCCATTAAGCATCCTGCTCCTGGTTTTGGCTCAGATCATGATCCCACAGTTCACGGGATCGAGCCCCTCTTTGACCTCCATGCTGACAGCGTGGAGCCTGCTTGGGATTCTCTCTCTCTCTCTCTCTCTCTCTCTCTCTCTCCCTCTCTCTCTCTGCCCCTCTCCTGCTTGCTCTCTCTTTCTTTAATAAATTTATATTATCTTTATTATATTACTATATTATATTATCTTTATTTAATAAATAAAATTAACCTTAAAGAAAATAAATGTAGGAGCTAAAACCATTAAAATTTTAGAAGAAAACATAGGCGCCCATCTTTAGAACTTCAGATTAGGCAACAGTTTCTCAGATATGATGCCCAAAGCACAAGAAAGCAAAGGAAAAAAAATCACACCGATAAATCACACTTCATCAGAATTTTGCTTTGGCATGCTTTAGAGATGCAACCAAGTAGTGATGTGTTTTGGTATCTCTCTTTGCTGAGTAGTGTTCTGCTGTGTGGACAAACCATCATCTGTTATTCATTCACCTGTTGACAGAATTTTGGGATTCCAAATTTGGCTCTTATGAATAAAAAGCTGCTATGAGCATTTGTATAAAAGTAAAGGGGGAGTGGGGGTGGCGCCCGGATGGCTCAGTCAGTAGAGCATGTGACTCTCAGTCTCAGGGCCATGAGTTCAAGCCCCACATTGGGTGTAGAGCTTACTAAAAAAACAAAACAAAACAAAAACAAAACAAAAAACTACACCTAGCGTATTATAAAGGTTATTTTAAAAATGTGATGAGAACATTTAAGATTTTTTTTGATGCACTGGTCATACCTTTATTATTTTTACCTTGTTCACTAATTGTTCTGTGATGGGTGGGAGGAGGTGGGAGAGGTTGGGGAAAGCCAGAGAGAATAATACAAACCAATAGTTCAATAACTGTTAGCTAATATCTTGTTTAGCCCCCAGAGCTCAGAAAATGGCTATTATTATTTCTGTGTTATAGATGAAGATAGAAGATAGAAGATAGAAGATAGAAGATAGAAGACAGAAGAAGATATCCACTGAAGATAGTTATGGCAATGGCCTAAGAACACTTATATAAGTGGCAGGACTTAGTCCCTAATCTATGTCTATTTACTTTTACTAAATTATTTCTTATTCATTTATTCATGCATAAGTGATACATAAAGACTGTGTGGTAATTATGAAATTCAAACCATCCAAGCAAGCCCTTCTTCCCCATTCTACTTCTCTCTTTGCAAGTAATCCCAGGGGTCAAGGTCAGACAGCCCGCCCTTTCTCCAAGCACGTGTTCACATAGAATAAATAAGTTTGCTGTAGTGTGTATCTAATCACAGTTTATCACCATAAATTAACTTTCCATTTCCTCTTCTCAGTGAAAGTACTGTCTTCCTCTGTACGCATGGTTCCATCTGTCTTCTTAAATACTCACTGCGATGCAGCTATGGGACTCTAGGACCATCATTTCCAGCCTCCACTCGGTAGTAACTGCTGGGTCCATTCACAAGGCGGATGTCATGATTAAATGAGAGAATGGGTACCTACATGCTTTATTTTAATTGAGGTAAAGTTCACATAACATTCGTCACTTTAAAGGGCACAATTTCAGTGGCTTTTAACGCATTCACAGTGTTGCACAACTATTGACACTATCTAATTCCAGAACATTCTTATCACCCCCAAATGAAGTCTTGTGCCCTTAAGGCTTTCCATTATTTCCTGTCCCTTCCCTCTAGCCCCAGGCAACCACTACTCTGTTGGCTGTGTCAACTTTGAACATTTCATTTAAATGTAATCACACACTGTGTGGCCTTTTGGGTCTGGTTTCTTTGACTTAGCATGATGTGTTCAAGTTGGAACCACAATGTAGCATGCATCAGACTTCAGCCTTTTTTTGTATCAGAATAATATTTAGTTGCAGGGCTACACCGCAGGTGTTTATCCATTCCTCACCTGATGGACACGTTGGGTTGTCTCCACTTTGGGACCGTTGGAAACAATGCCACTGTGAACATTTGTGCGTAAGCTTTTGTTTGAGAGCTTGTTTTGAACATAAAAGACTTTCATCCATTTCAGCTTATTATCTACTCGGTATCTTTCATGCACCAAAGATTGTGCTACATTCTGGGGTTAGAACCATCTACAGGACAGGTAAGGTGCCCGACCTCTGGGAGTGTACATTCCATTGGGGGAAAGAGGCAGTAAATGAGGAAACAAAAAAATAAACAAGATAATTGGAAGTGGTGGCAAATCTTATGAAATGGAAACGGGGCAATGATTGAGCAGAACAACTGGTGGCAAGACTTTAGGCGGGATGATCAGGGTCCTGGTCAGGGTTCTCCAGAGAAAGAACCAGTAGTAGTAGGATGTGTGCTGTGTGTATGTATATGTGTGTGTACATATATGTGTTTGTATGTGTATATATGCATGTGTATATGTATATAACTGTGTATGTGTATGTATATATGTGTGTATATATGTGTATGTGTGTATGTATGTGTGTATATGTGCACATGTGTATATCTATATACACGTGTATATTTACATATATGTATTTGTATGTGTATATGTATGTATATGTGTGTATATGTGTGTGTACTGTATATATGTACATGTGTGTAGTATATATGTACATATATGTGTTTGAATGTGTATATATGTGTGTATATTTATATGTGTGCATATATATGTGTGTGTATGTGTGTATGTATATATGTACAAGTGTGTATGTGTGCATATCTATATAAATGTGTATGTGTATATGTGTACATATATGTATTTGTATGTGTATATGTATATATACATATGTGTATATCTATATACATGTGTACGTTTATATATGTACATATATGTGTTTATATGTGTATATTTATGTGTGTGTGTGTGTATAAATAGAGAAAGAGAGATTTATTTTAAGGCAGTGGTTCACATATTTATGATAGCTGGCAAGTCCAAAATCTGCAAGGAGGGCCAGTAGGCTGAAGACTCAGGGAAGAAGGGAAGAGCTGTTGTTACAGTTCAAGTCCCAAGGTTGCTGGCTGACAAAATTCCCTCTTGCTCTGGAGAGGGTAGTCTTTGTTCTATCAAAAACTTCAACTGATTAGATGAGGCCCACCCACATGACAGAGGGCAATCTACTTTATTCCGCGTCCACCAATTTAAGTGTTAATCGAATCCACAAAATACAGCCTCAGCAAACATCCAGGACAACATCTGACTACATATTTGGGCCAGCCAAGTTGATATATAAAGTTAACTTTCACAGTCAAGGAAAGTGTCCTTGAAGAGAAGTCAATTCCGGCTGTGATATGAGAACGAACAGGAGTCCTCCGTGCACAAATTCAGGAGAAAAGCATTCCGAGCAGAAGGAACAGCAGGAGCCAAGGGCTAGGGAGGCAAAGGCTCTAAAGTTAGCTTAGAGCTGAGGGAATAGAGGAGATGATGTCAGAAAGGTGAGCGGGGCAGAGGTAAGTGTGAGGGCATTCTTCGCAGAGAGGGAGGAAAGCCATTTCCTGCCCGTGGCCCCTCCTCCACACCCCGCCGCATTTGTCACCAACCCACAAAGCCACATTGTGCTGGGGAAGGTAGGCTGGAAATATATCCCCAGACAGCCACACAAAAAGAAACCGTCAGGACTTTTGAAGGAAAACACAGGGAAAGGTAACCTCTAACATAAATATCATTTCTCCTGGTTCTTTCTCATGCTTCCAGAAACAGACAAATTTACTTCTAAATTGTCCTGCTGAGTCTGCCTTTATTACCCGCCTTAGGAAGGCTGCATCTGGGCCAGCTGGGAGGCAGGCCGCCTCCAGTAATGCTCACGCTCCTGGCTCAGACAGCGCTCGGGCCAGCGGAAGCTTGATTTCCCCACAGATCCCAGCAGCGGTCCCAATGCCTTGATTGCTTCTGATCAAGGCAAACCGAGAAGAGCAAAGCGGGGACATCTGTTCTCTTTCCGTCATTGGAAGCCGGCAAAAACCTGCAGTCAATGTGGTCACTCCAAACCCACACAGAAGTACATTGCAACTACAGGGAGCCCCCATAGCATCATAATGAATAAAAACTTTGCTCCAGCCTCTACTAAGCAAAAAAACCAAAACCATAGGCTGGCTGTAGTCAGAGGCAGATGTCGATATGTCTCAGTTGCACACATCTGTCAGAAGTGTTGACTGGTCCCGCATCCCGACCTTGGGAGCTGAGGGAGGCCTGAGTTAGACATCGGTCTCCGCTGCCTGTCATCTGCCAGCACGTTGCCAAATGCAGAGCGACAGTTTCAGCTGGAAAGCTCCCTGCACCATTGCCTCTCACTGAGCTGCTGCAAGGCTCCTGGTGTCATCCCTGGGTGTTTGGGAGCCTCTCTGCCATCCTGTGCTACCCCAGGGCCCCCAAATCCTTTCCGGCCTCCTCTCCCTGCAGATCTGTCTGTCACAGTTCCCAGCAAGTCAGGCTCCCTCTCGGCTCTGCACTGTTCCACAGTCGCCCCTCGGACTGCCCCCAGCCTTCAGCCCCAACGCCACGGCCACTGAAGAACTAACACCTGTCCCTCCACCAGGCCTCAGCTTTGGGGATCCTTCCCTGACCACCCTGTCTGATTAGGCACACTTCCCCAGAGCCCCATGATACCCCATTCTGAACATGAGTCCCAGGGCGTTGTAAGACTTCACATTGTATCCCCACCACACTGTGAGCTCCCTGAGGGTAGGATCCATCACACCTGTTCATTTGGGGTCCCCAGTGCCCAGGATGCACCTAGCAAAGAGCAGGTGCCACATTGTACTTTTTGAATGAATGAATGGCACAGTGAAAGTCTCTGGGTCAGGGGCAAAGGACGAGAAAGCCTGTGCCTTCCAGAAGCTTATAGGCAAATAAGAGGCAGCCACAAATAGGCAATGCCATCAGAGTGGGAACATGCGTGGGAAAGTGGCGGCTTATCTACTCCCTGCCTGACGCTCGTGATGCTTCCAGGAGAAGCCAACGCCTGACCTGAGCCTTGAAGGATGAGTAGGAATGAGCAAGTTTGTGGGGGGAAGGCAGCCTAGGCTTTGGCATGGATCGCAGTCAGAGGGAGGGCCAGCACCCCGGGGTTTGCGGGAGGCTAATCCCGCGTGTGTGTTAGGTGATGAGGCTGGAGGGGCCGGTCCACAGAGGTCTGGGCTGCAAACGCAGATCTGATGGCCATCCACCTACAACGAGGGCCAAATCCGGGAGGGAAGGTGAGCACACCCACCCTGCACACGCAGCAGGAAGGACAGACTCAGAGAAACACCCGCATTTAATTTCAGGGCGGAACACGGAAAGGGGAGGAGGGACAGGGGAAGGGGAGAGGGAAAGGCCAATCAGAGGCAAGCAGCAGCAAGGAGGAGGGCTCGGACCTGGAAGCCAAGGATGAAGGAATTTGCAGGAAGAAGCGCATGGGGTTAATCACCAGCGCGAGGCAGAGAGGCCATGACCTGGGTTTCAGTAAATTGCACAGTAGGGGCAGCGGAAGTCGGCCTATCAGACCTCAGCGCCTGGAGGAGGAGACGGGAGGTGAGAGCCAGAACCAGGGAGTAGTTGAAGTGGTTCCTGAGTGAGGTTCAGGAGGAACACGCAGAGCAGGCTGGGGCCACACCCGCAGGCGAGGGACCACGTGACCCAGGCCCAGAGGCTACCTGGCATGTAGGGGTGTAGACCCAGAGGTTTGTAAGAGGGCGATGCAAATTGAGATCGCTCCCACCTCAAGCCCTGGACACTAACAAACCTCCCTAAGCTGCGATCTTGCTTGCCACGCGCAAAGGATGCCTTCCCAGCTCGCGCTGGGCTCGGGGATGGCGAGCACCCCATGATCCTTGACCCTCCCTTGCCCTGACCATGTGAAACGCTCACCTGTGGGGCTCACATATTTCCTGGAGAAGAAATTCTGACGTTTCAAATTAATTCAAGGAGATGGGGAGGATTTCACAAAGATGTATCATCTTAATTTTTTTTTTTTAAGTTTCCTTATTTATTTTGAGGGTTGGGGGAGACAGGATCGCCCGCAGGCTCCTGCACTGACAGCAGAGAGCCCCAGGCGGGACTCCATCTCAGAAACTGTGAGATCACGTCCTGAGCCCAAGTCGGTTGTTTAACGGACTGAGCCACTGAACGCCCCATCTTAATATTTTTTTAACCCTAACAAGACATTAGATGAGTCAAAGTGAGTGTTCACAGGACCTCCTTTGCCAGGTTGCTTCCAATAGGTCGAACTGGTGACATTGGCATTTATGCAAATCAACACATACTGAACGGCAGCGTTTCTTGGGGTTCTACTTATTGGCCCCCTTAAAGCCCAGTTCTTTTCTTGCCCCCAAACCCCGTCCCCCATGCTATGCCTCCACTTTCAGTGCCCGCCTCTCAGCAGCCCATTCCTCGTGATGCAACCCAGGTACCTCCCGCTCATTCTTTAGGCCACGGCTCAGGCAACGCTTCCTTCCAGATTTCCTCGAGCACCGCGACGGTCCTCTACTGCTTGCTACGTGACTACTCAGTGGCTGAAACCACACGCGTGTGCTACCTTCCAGTTTCCGTGGGTCACGAGCCCAGGTGTCGCTCAGCTGTGTTGTCCACAAAGAGGCCCCTGAAGCATCAGTCAGCCCCAGACTCTCGAATGCTCCTCCCAAAACTAACCAGGGAAGACTCTGCTTCCAGATGCTCATGCAGTTGTCGGCAGAATCTGTGTCCTTGCAGACTGTTGACCTGAAGGCCTCAGTTTTCCTCTGGCTCTTGGCTCAAGGCTTCCCTTGATTCCTTCACACGTGGGCCTTTCCACACGGCAGTTCACACGGCCGCTTGTCCCGTCAAACCCAGCAAGAGAAAGTCTGACGGCAAAGTGGCCATTACACTCTAACGTAAAATAATCGAGGGGCATTGGCCACTGTTGCTATTTTCTATGGGACATCAGGGAGTCACAGGTGCTTCTGTTGGAGGTGACTACGTGAGGATGTGAGTGCCAGAGGTGGGTGTGATCGGGGGCCACCCTAGAATTTACTACAGCCAACGAGACTGAATCCCGGCTCCTCCCCCGCATGCCCATTGCCCCAGACACACCTTCGTCTTTGTTACATAAACACGGCGATTTTCTGCTTTTGTGTCTTTCTCCCCCAGTAACTTGCGAGCTTTTTCTCTGGAAGGTATTTTGTCCTACCTGTTGCATCACCGTGCCCAGCACAATGCCTGGCACCTAGCGGACGCTCAGTAGGCACCTGACAGATTCACTCGTTAGCGACGTTGCTGCTCACTGGACAAGTCACGAGACCAGCCAGACCGAAAGTCTGTTGTAGGCTGTGGCGGCTTTCAGCAAGGCCAGGATATGCTAAGTCAAACGGTGAGATTCCACAGCGAAATGGCAAAATTCAAATGGGATGAATGAAATAATTAAAGGGATGTTCAGTGCACTAGTGAGCAGAGATACTAAATGAGATTGCGTGACGGCACTTCAAAAACCGAGTTGTGGTATGCACTCGAGGTGTACATGCTCATTTCAGAATGAAATGACCCAGCAATGAGCCGCTCTGCAGCTGTGAGTTTGGGAGTTGGTGCTTCTATAGCTTGATAATTAAAATAAAGAGCAAACACAGGGTAAGAGGGTATGGAAAGGGAGAGAGAGAGAAAGAGGGCAAGAATAAGGACAAGAACAAGGGAGAGAGAGAGATAAAAATACTACAATGAAGATATTCAGCGTGCAGACACCCAAGGTATTCCAAAGAAATGGATGGGGCTTATCAGAGAAAGGAGATGGCAGGGGGTCAAACCCAGCTTGTAAAGCAAAGTGACTGATCCAGTCAGAGGGGTTGGGGGGATCCAAATTCACATCTTAAATTCACACCCAGGCAGCCTGGCCCTATAATAATTCAAACTTCTTCTTTATGGAATAATATGGCGGACACAGTGCTGGCCTCTATGGTGGTGTGGTGACAAGACAGACACATCTGGTCCCTGCACCCATAGGAGGTACATGTCACCACTGGGGAACACTGATCAAAAATAATAAACAGGGGAGCCTGGATGTCTCAGTCAATTAAGCATCTGACTCGATCTCAGGTCTTGATCTCGGGGTTGTGAGTTCAAGTCCCACATAGGGTTCTGTGCTGGGCATGAAGCCTACTTAAAAATCAAACTCCACACCCAAAAAACAAATCATCCAGTGAAGAAATGGGCAGAAGACATGAATAGACACTTCTCTAAAGAAGACATCCAGATGGCCAACAGGCACATGAGAAGATGCTCAACGTCGCTCCTCATCAGGGAAATACAAATCAAAGCCACACTGAGATACCACCTCACGCCAGTCAGAGTAACTAAAATGAACAAATCAGGAGACTACAGATGCTGGCGAGGATGTGGAGAAACGGGAACCCTCTTGCACTGTTGGTGGGAATGCAAACTGGTGCAGCCGCTCTGGAAAACTGTGGAGGTTCCTCAAAAAATTAAAAATAGATCTACCCTATGACCCAGCAATAGCACCGCTAGGAATTTACCCAAGGGATACAGGAGTGCTGATGCATTGGGGCACTTGTGCCCCAATGCTTATAGCAGCACTTTCAACAATAGCCAAATTATGGAAAGAGCCTAAATGTCCATCAACTGATGAATGGATAAAGAAATTGTGGTTTATATACACAATGGAATACTACTTGGCAATGAGAAAGAATGAAATCTGGCCTTTTGTAGCAACATGGATGGAACTGGAGAGTGTTATGCTAAGTGAAATAAGTCATACAGAGAAAGACAGGCACCATATGTTTTCACTCATATGTGGATCCTGAGAAACTTAACAGAAGAACAGGAGGGAGGGGAAGGGGGAAAAAATAAAGTTACAGAGAGGGAAGGAGGCAAACCATAAGAGACTCTTAAATACTGAGAACAAACTGAGGGGAAAGTGGGTGATGGGCGTTGAGGAGGGCACCTGTTGGGATGAGCCCTGGGTGTTGTATGGAAACCAATTTGAAATAAATTATAGTAAATAAATAAATAAATAGATAGATAAAGAAATAAAATCATAATATTAATAATAATAAGTGACCGCAATCATTTCAACCTAGGATTTTCTCCCAAATAAATGGATATGGTGATAATGATAAAGGTTGTCCTCTCTAATTACTAGCTTTACTATCTGAGCCAGTTGTTTAACTTTTGTGATACCATTATCTTCAACTATAAACTGTGGCTACCAATCTCTACCTGCCAAATTAGCATAGAGATTAAATCAATTAAAGAAAATATAACAAGTAGCACAGCCCATAGCGTTCAGGAGACTTTCAATGTCATTGCTATTATTGTCCAATTTAATTGTGCCACCCCATTTCCTGTCTGAGTGCCCAGCATTGCACTGGCCTACAAGCAGGTGCTCAGTTTACATGGCTCAGGAACTAAGGCGGGGCAGTTTGAGCGGACAGGCAGCATTGCTGTTTAGGGGAAGACAGGTGTTTCCATGAAGAAAACCATCTTCTCTTTCATTTTCCAAGCCCGGGGCGGGGGGGGGGGGGGGTGTGATTAAATTAAATAGGTCCCTTGTTAATAGTTAACCATAGTATCACTACTCCCCAGCCATTCATGTTAAAATTAGTAACAATTTTATTGATTCAGATTCCCAAGTGGATACGTGGGTAACTCAACAAAACAATATGTCTACATGCCATTGGGGTTCAAAAAAATAAATAAACACATAAACATACCAGCACACGTGGCCTCTAGTTATAATGCACCATTGACTCACTGGGATCTTGGGAAGATCACTTTCCCTAATTGGGTCAAAGTTTAGTCCCTTTAAATTGAGTACATTAGAGTACATGCTTGAATGGCTTCCTTCCTTTCAGAGATGGCTGTAGGACTGCCCCCCTTCTGGAAAGGGAAGAGCTGGTTCAGGAAGAATCAGTAACACTGTCTACCATCTGGTCTGGCTCTTGGCTTGAAGACACGTGGTGGGATTGTTCCCCCCACCCCCCACCCCGCTGAAGTCAGTACGTCCATGTGACCTGCTTTGGCCGTGAGATATGAGCAACTGTGACATGAGTCACTTCCAGTCATGAGGTTTAAGGGCTTGCGCACAATTTGTCCCAATGGTTTTGTTTTGTTTTGTTTTGTTTTCCCTCTGACATGACACTTACAATATTTGAGGTAGTGGCTGTCCTGTCAGCTGGCCCTGAGTGATCGTGGTGACATGTGCTAGGACACTGAGGTAGTGGGGTTACTGTCACTGCAGCAGGACCCAGCCCATCCTGACTGATCTGGTGAGCCATATTGGGGGAGGAAAGAATAACGTGATTCCAAAGCAAAGGACTCTGGTCAGTGGAGGAGCAAACAAAATCAAGACCTGAAACCTGCTTGGAGCTGAAAGCATGGCCCAACTCTTGGAGCAGCTCACCCGACCGTTACAAGAGTCCGTGGAATATTCGGTGATGTGGCTGGTGTCGTGGTTAGATTTGGGAAGGTTTGGTTAATCATCAGAGACAGGGGCTGAGGGTATATAAACCATGTGTATCTCTAATATTGGGCAGCTTCTCTGTGCTCCTGGCCACACCAGGCAAAGGAATGGACAGAGTTAACCTATGGCATCTCTAAGTGCTTAGGGCTTTAGGGGGACATCAAGACAATCTGGATCGGCGGCCTGGTATACTTTTCTAGTTCTGGCAGTCTATAAACCCAGGGTTCTGCTGTGCTTGGGAAAGACAACCCAACAAACAAGGCACTTCTGGAGATCTCTCTAAATAATAACACCAGGCAGAGGGTGACTTTGCAGGAGAGGAGAGAGTGACTCTGAGCGATTCATCTTTCCTTGCAGAAGGCCGGGTGCCATGAGCCTGGAGGGAATGGGCTTAATAAATGGCAGCAGGTGGAATGTAGGTTAGCTCCAGAAGGAGAGCATGTCAGCAAGGGTTATGAAACACAGAAGAAGTGACGGATGAGGTGACATTGTCCGGTCCCCTTGAAGACCCTGGGAAGGAGATGGAAAGTCTTTCTTAAGGTCAGAAGTTGAAGAACGAGTCCAGACTTAGTCGAGTGGGGGTTGGGTTGTGAGTCTTGCGGGCCAGGGCCAGAGCAATAATAAACTGCTCTCCTCTTTCCTCTCCAGGTTCTCAGCAAACTGAGAAATCGGACAAATGGCAAGGCGGATGGAGGCCAAAATATCAGCTGAGGGTAAGGGCCAAATGGGCCTGTTAATGAACTGCAGAGGGAGGCCAGCTTGTCTCCTGGTCCCAGGCAGTGGTGGCCTAGAGCAGCCTTCTCAACACATGCAGGAACCGAGCCCCAGAGAGCCTTCAGCCTCGTGTCTCTGCATGCACCTTACCCTCTAAAGAGGACAATGTCCTCTTTTCTAAAGAGAAAAGAAGACAGCTGAGCTGACCAGGCCTCATGTAATCTTGTCAGGCCCGCAGTCAGAGAGGCCTCTACTGTGCCTCAGACAGGGTGGGAAGAGAAACAAAGGACTCACATCAAACCTCCCCCCGCCCCGCCCCGCCACCGCCACGGAAGGAGGCATCCGTGGTTTCCAGACCAAAGACCTGCCCTCTAGGAAAGTGAAGGGATTTGCCCAGGGCTGGTGAGGCACAGGGTGAGGGCTGACCTAGTAGCTGTGAATCTCAGTTGTTAGGACTCGCTGCCTTCCTCTGCCCCAACACGGGCCCCCATGCACAGATCCAGCGAATGCAGGAGGATGCGGTCTGAGCCATGGCTCATGGGTCCTTCACCTGTGCGACTCCAGGCAGGTCACCGAGGTGCTCTGAGTCCCAGTTCCCTTACGCCAAAGCAAGAAACCATCATATCAGAACCAGCCCGCTGACAAATTCTTGAAGGTCACATGAAAGAATGGACGGGGGAGGGAGTCACCCAAGTAACTACAACATGAAAAAGAAAGGGTTGAAGTTTGGGCCTCTTC
The DNA here is from genome assembly GCF_016509475.1 of Prionailurus bengalensis. Taxonomy (NCBI): domain Eukaryota; kingdom Metazoa; phylum Chordata; class Mammalia; order Carnivora; family Felidae; genus Prionailurus; species Prionailurus bengalensis. The sequence goes on along the minus strand of NC_057353.1, from coordinate 76,838,501 downwards.
TGCAGATGAGAGCCTGCCCAGAGAAGGGAATGTGATTGACCCTGCATGTGATCAGATGTCCTTCCGTGCTCTGGTCCAGGGCTGAGGTGGGTCTGCCTTCGTTCCTTGTGGTCGCGTCCAGGTTTCGGGCTCGGAAAGCGTTCTTTCCGTCCCTTTCATTTATATCACTTTCTATTTTGTGCCAAGATGGCTGAAGCTTTAAACTCAGACCCAGGGCTCCGGGGAGCACCTTGTCTGTGTGCCTGTGGGGAAGGCCCCAGGGCTGAGGGACAGAAGAGAAGGGGTGGGCCTGATTATGACTGACCTACACGCTGTGGTCCAGCGCATCTTGAAAAGCACATTTGAATACTTTTCACAAGGGAAGAGTTCCCATTTTAAGTTAATAAATCCCCTCAAGGAAGGAACTGTAACAGAGCATGCAACCAACTCACAGCTGAAACATTTTGTTCCAGAATTGTTTTTCCCCCAAACTTGGTGATAATGCAGCACAAAGGGGGAAAAAAAATGTTTTCAAGGGATATGTTGCTTCTCTGAGGGGAAGATCCTCTCTACTTAATGCTTTCTGGGACCATCCCTTGATGTCCAAAATTATGCAGATCCCCCCGAACCAGTGAACGTCCACCTACTGTGCGTATAACACTGGGAGGAGGGGACGGGAAACAGAAATGGATAAAGAGGGAGATAGGTCAACCGTAACTGTGAAGTTAAGTCAACTAGTTGTAAATATTTATGAAGAGCCACGAGAGGCAATGCCCTCACCCCAGAGCTCACCCATGACACAGAGAACAAGCCCTGTTCTCAGCAAGTACACATTCTTGTGGCGTGAGATGGACCATCACCAAGTAGGCACATCATTTCAGTGAGTAATCAGCACTATGGAAAACATAAAACAGGCCATTCTGATTGATAGTGTCTGGGGCCGAGGGCATCGTGGAGAAAGGGCGAAGAAGTCGAGTGTAGCTGAGTTCTGAATAGCTGAAAAGGAGTCAACACCAACTCTCACAGGGAAGAAACTCCCAACCAAAAGGGAGAGAAGCTGCCAGGGTCCTCAGGTAGGAATGGGTTTGGTGTATTGGATGAACCAAACAAGGCCTCTGGATGGGAGCAGAGTGAGGAAAGAGACAGTCACAGGAGATCAAGGCAAGGTGGGCTTGGGTTGCCTCAGATACTGGCTTAGGGCAATGAGATCCATTCCCTGAGGTGAGCCCGCCGTAGTCATCTCTGACTCGGGAAGCGCCCCTGGTTGGATCTGAAGGAACAAGATGGGGCGCCCACCACTGATCAACGCGGGAGAAGGCAGGAGCTGACAAGAAGTCTTAGGCCAAGAGTTCTCAACTCTGCCCACCGGGATCTCCTCGGGAGCACATAGAATACTGATTCCCTGAACCTGCCCTCAAAAATTCTGACTCAACTGGTCAAGGGTGCTGCGGAAGGTTTGTCCACTTCCCTTATGATGCTAGGGTGCAGTCACGATTGGGAACCTGCATTAGACAATGCAGAGGAGGGAAAAGGCTTGGAGAAAACACATTTCATAATAATAAAAGAAGAGCTTTCTTTCCCAGGGCTTCCACTTCCCACTATGGACCAGATGTCCCCTGAGAACCTACCTGCCTGACTCCAAAATACCCCCCAAGTCTGTGACTCTGAATAAGACAGTCAACCTGCCCGTGTGCCTAGGAGACTGAGCGAGTATGGCACCACTGACAGAACGGAGAGCTAAAGATCCACATCCTGGGGGCGCCTGGGAGGCTCAGTTGGTTAAGCGTCCAACTGTTGATATCAGCTCAGGTCATGATCTCACGCGTAGAGCCCGCTTGGGATTCTCTCTCTTCCTCTCTTTCTGCCCTTCTCTTACTTGTGCACACACATGCACTTTCTTTCTCTAAACAAACAAACAAACAAACATTTAGAGACCCACATCCTTCTGCTGCGTGACCCCTACATCTCACAATGCTACCCATAGGGGATTTAAAACCTGGGCCCCCAAAACCTCTGGGTGCCAGCGCTGAGGTACTGAGGTCAAAGGCTTTAGAGCTGGTTCCAATAAGGATCTTTGAGACAAGGTCATCATACGTTCGGTGGGCTCTCTGCTCCCCACCTCCTGCCCTCAGCCTTCAACTCCTGCTGGGGTTCATTTGTTCCTATGCCCATCTTCCTCTTTGTGAACCACTCTGAGAGCAGACACTATCTGCTTTGTCGTGGTTCTTTACTCTTCCCGATGTAATGCCTCGAAAGCTATCAGGGCCATCACATGCACACTGCAAAAGACGTGGGCCACATGGTCGCCCTCATCAAGCTGCCAATCTTAGAATTGAAAGCAACCTCAGGAATTGGTCCAATATCTCATCTGACAAGGGAGGGAACGAGGCCCAGAGACGTTAATAACCAGCAACCCTTACGTAGATAGGGCTTTGTCATCTGCAGGTTCACATATGTTTCCTAATTCATTGTCACCCACCCCTCCCCCGATGTGACAAGGTTCCTCTCATTATCCCCACCATGTAAGTAAGGAAAGTTGAACAGCAAAGAGTGAACGAACTTGTGTAACAGCTTAGTGAGAAAGGGAGTCAGGACGCAACTCAGACAGTCCAACAAAAATGTTATTTTTCCCACCACACAAGGCTCTCCGTGCTGTGACTATGACCCCAAAGTAAAGCTAGTCCTTCTCAACATCACACTGTTCCTTATTCTTTAGGCCAGATCTCCCTTCACAACACAAACCAGGTTCTTTGGTTTCTAGAAATCAAGTTAGTGTTTCATTGCACAACATGGTCCTAAGGAGGTTTCAAGGGAGTATTTGGAATTAAAAACAAATAAGCAGGGGTTCCTGCTGGCTCAGTCAGTCAGTAGAGCATGTGACTCTTGATCTGAGGGTTGTGAGTTCAAGCTTCCCATTGGGTGGGGAGCTTACTTAAAGAAAAAAAATAGAAACAAGCAAAACCAGATGGGGGCACCTGGGTGGCTCAGTCGGGTAAGCATCCAACTCTTGTTTTGGGCTCAGGTCATGATCTCAAGGTTCATGAGATTGAACCCCCGCATCAGGCTCTGTGCTGACGGTGTGGAGCCTGCTTGGGATTCTCTGTCTCCCTCTCTCTCTCTACCCCTCCCCTACTTGTTCTCTGTCTCTCAAAAAAAAAAAAAAAAGCAAAAACAAAACAAAACAAAACAAAAACTTAAAACAAACAAAAACACAACAACAAAAAAAAAGCAAAACCAGAAAGTCAAACTCATAGAAACAGCGTAGAAAAAGTAGCTGTCAAGGGCTGGAGGGGTGGAGGAAACAGGAAGAGACTGGTGAAAAGCATGTTCTAGAGGTAAAAGATGAATAAAGTCTGAGGATAAATCACGCAGTGACTATACTTGACCACACTGCATGGTACAACTGAAATTTGCTGCTAAGAAAGGAGAACTCAAGCATTCTCACCAGAATCAAGCAATCAATTAAAGTTTAAAAAGCGAGGTGATGGGTGTGATAATTAACTAGATAGGGGGATAACGTGTATGCACATATGACATCATCACCATGGAGATGTTCAGCATCTTACCATTATATTTGTCAACTAGACCTCAATAAAGTTGAAAATAAGAGGCCAAGCAAACCCTGGAGAATCAGCGTCCGGGGAAGAAATGGAGGCAACTGCCTGCCAGAGAGCGGCCCTTTGCTTTCATGCCAGCAGCCCGCCAGCGCCCGAGATGTCTGCCAGGCAGAGCTCGTTAACCAGGGCTGGGGATGTGCCTGCCTGGCATGTAGCATGATTTATTTCACTTTGGTTCCTTGTCTCCCACAGATCGGCGCTTTCTTTACATATTATACTTTGCATCTTAAAAAATACACAAGATGATGATGTGTTTTGTGAACTTTTTGCCCATCGGTCTAATGTTGAAAAAGCCAATCTGACTCCCTGCCCTTGTCCTCCAGAGCTGTGAAATCACAAATCAGGCATAATAATAGCGTCCTCCTTAAAGATTCACCCAAGCATGTCAGCCAGCCTGGCGTCCCAATGATGAAATTTGCATTGCGCTTACAGGGCTGTTTTATTGATAAAAACGGACTTTTGTACCCAATGAGTGACCACTGTCTTGGTGCCTGTGGGGCCTCTTGGTCCTTCCTGGGTCCCTGGGAAAGGCCAGCCACTGGCCTCCCTGATTGACTGTGATAGTCCAAGGACTGAAGCAGTCATACTGCTGTTCATTCCAGGGAAATATTTGTCTGGATCCAGCCACCTTCTTCCCTGTTCTCGCCTCTTGCGCCTTCGCCTGTAGTCCGTATGCCTCAAGACAGCCCCTCTTGCATGTTCCCTACAAGGCTTCACTGACGGCCACCCCAACATGCAGACGTTAGGGCAACAGCATGTGTGGTCAAATATGCAGATGCTTTAGAAAACAGAAATCTCTGTCTCACATTTAGGCTAAAATTAACAACTCAGGAAACAATAGACGTTGGTGAGGACGCGGAGAAAGGGGAACTCTCTTGCACTGTTGGTGGGAATGCAAACTGGTGTAGTCACTCTGGAAAACAGTGTGGAGGTTCCTCAAAAAAACTAAAAAGAGGACTACCCTACCACCCAGCAATTGCACTACTAGGTATTTATCCAAAGGATACAAAAATGCTGACTCAAAGGGGCACATGCGCCCCAATGGTTACAGCAACACTATCAATAGCCAAAGTATGGAAATGTCAACTGATGAATGGATAAAGAAGATGAGATATATATATATATATATATATTCCAGTATATATGTGTGTGTGTGTGTATATATATATATATATTCCTATATATATGTGTATACACACACACACACACACACACACATACTGGAATACTACTCAGTTATTGAGCAGAACGAAATCTTGCCATTTGTAACTACATGAATGGAACTGGAGGGTATTATGCTAAGCGAAATAAGTCAGTCAGAGAAAGACAGATATCATATGATTTCATTCACGTGTGGAATTTGAGAAACTCAGCAGATGAACATAGGGGAAGGGAAGGAAAAATAAGATAAAAACAGAGAGGGAGGCAAACCATAAGAGACTCTTAAAGGGGCGCCTGGATAGCTCAGTCAATTGAGCATCCAACTTTGGCTCCGGTTGTGATCTCACAGTTCATGAGTTCAAGCCCTTCATCGGGCTCTGTGCTGACAACTCAGAGCCTGGAGCCTGCTTCAGATTCTGTCTCCCTCTGTCTGTCCCTTGCCCACTCACACTCTGTCTCTCTCTGTCTCTGTCTCTCTCTCAAAAATAAATAAAAAACATTTTTAAAAAAGAGAGAGAGAGAGACTCTTAAATACAGAGAACACACTGAGGGTTGCTGAAGGGGAAGTGGGTAGGGGCATGGGCTAGATAGGTGATGGGCCCTAAGGAGGGCACTTGCTGGGATGGAGCACCGGGTGTCACGTGTAAGCGATGAATCCCTGGGTTCTACTACTGAAGCCAACACTACACTGTATGTTAACTAACTTGAATTTAAATAACGATAATAATAATAATAATAATAATAATAAAAGAAAACAGGAACCTCAAAAGAGGCTGCCTCCCTGCACTATAAGGCCTAAAGTTACATGGGCTGCTGCCTTGACATCTTTGAATCTCACAGGGTCCCAAAGGCCTAACTGTGAGCTCCCTGCTCTCCCTAAATGTGCTCCCACCTAGCAGGAGAGACTCCCCGCCCCCACCGACCGGTTCCCTTTATTAACCAGACCAGCAGGCTGTGCCCCACACGGGCTCCAACGTAACAGGCTTCATCTCCAACAAGTCAACCGTACCCTCGGACAGGAGCCTGGGCCACCCTTCCCACTTACCACCACCCCCAGCATCTCCCACAGCCCCTGCTGGCTCACTTTCTTGCCAAGGACAACCTCTCTGTGGCCCTGCATGGAGTGAGGTGTCCGGCCCCTTCTTATCTGCCCGCTATCCCTGGGTTTGGCCACATGTACTATGAGGGCCGGGGAGCCCTTCCTCACCAACGGGGTGAAGAGAAGGTACTCAAAACTTCCCTTTCCAAAAAATACCCATGATTCCAATTTAGTCATAATAATGGATGGAGAACAAGAGGTGTGGCCATTTTGCTCTGCGCTCGTCTGGTCAAAGTGCATGGCGCCCAGCCCAGGCTTAAAGACCACATGTTTCTGGAAAGCAATCGGCAAATAGGAGCACGCTTGGAACACTACCGCCTGCTTACCTGGATGAGGGAGGGCAGGGGGTCAGATTCGGACTGGACTCCTCCACTGGGTAGTAAGTTAGGAGGCAAGGGAAGAGACCACAGAGCAGGAGACTAAGGGGGAGCTGTAGCCAAGGCTTCCAGTGCTCTGCCCAGGCCCTCTGGCCCCATCCCCTGGCTTCTGCACACTTCTCTCCAAAAGGCTCCCTCTGAAACCTTATTCAAAAGACTGCCCTCGTGTTACCAGGGCTACCGTATCTGAACAAACTGTAAGCCAACGTTGATGACCTCAGAGCCTTCCATCAGGATATCTTGGTCCCCTGAGGGAGGTGCGACAAGATCTGTGTGGCATAATGGACACTCCAGAGTTCCCTGAACGACCCGATCAAGTCAGGGTTGGACTGAAGCTTTACTGCTGGCTTCTCCCCACCTTTGTCCTGCTTACCCCGTTTCTGTGCAGCTTCTCTTGAAAGCACATCCTTCGTGAGTTGCCCCCCCCCAAAAGAAAATCATCTCAGAGAGCCTAGAAGACCTGAACAAATTAGCATCCAAGAGCCATGCCTCAATCAGGTATGGAAACAATGCATCCGAAGCTGAGGATGGGTGGACAGAGGCAGAAATAAGGCACAATTTGCCAGACAAGAAGAAGGAACACCACACCAGCCACGTGGGTTTGGAACTAAGCATTTGTAGCCTGGGGAGCGAATGCACCGTCACAGGGACTCTGTACAGAGCCACCAGGACCCGGAAGTAGGAAGCAGACTGTGGTGGATGAGAGCCACCAAGACTAAGAAAGCAATCATCTTGATTCATTCAAGGGTATTTCCGGGGACTCCAAGCTGATTACCCTAGAAACAAAAAGAAGCAAGATGACTGACTTCTAATAAGTGAATAACATCCATCAGGAGGATATTAAAAGCGTTCTCTGGGATTCCATATGGGTAACTTGGATCAAGATGTGGAATGAAGTAAGGACAAGTTCAGGCTTGGTTTAAGGAAGATGATTCTAAGAGCCTTAGCCATTCAAACACGGCATGGCCCCCTCAGGAGTTAGTGTTTGGTCACTGGAAGTGGACCAGAGTTTGTAGGGACATTATTCGGTCTCCCATCCAAGTACTAACCAGGCCCGACCCTGCTTAGCTTCCGAGATCAGACGAGATCGGGCGCGTTCAGGGTGGTATGGCCGTAGACTGTAGGGACATTATTTGGGACAAGGAAGCATCTCTTAGAAAGGATGTGCATTCCAGCCAATAAATCACAGTGTCTTCCTCTCCTCCCAGCCCCACAAAATGCTTGAGCACACAGACTGATGCTTCCAGCTGCTTTTATTTCCCTTGGGGTTTCTTCAACACTTACACAAAAAATTCAATAGGAAAAACAAAAAAACCTCCAAAATAAAGAGTGCCCTAAAGCGGTGGATACAACTTTTGTATGTTTCAGATGAAAAGAAATAATAATTGAATGATCAAGGTAGGGAAACGTATGAATTTGCTAATACAGATCATTTTTAACACGGCTAACATCAATTTAAAAGAAGCGGGTAGGTTGGGACCATTGCACAAACAGATCTGCTGTGAACAGGTGAAGACTTAATGACGTGCTTGTCTCGGTCCACAGACCAGTATTTGGGAACATTTGCTCACACAAACAAACAAACAAACAAAAAATATATACATACCCACTAAAAGTCTCACCATATCTCTGTTTCTGGCTTCCATGCTTTAAAGCATAATATATTTAGGTAAATTCAATATAGGTCTCTTTCAAATTTTCAAAATTGAATTCAACAGCCCAACAATAATAGAGTCAAGACTGTTAGAACCGTATTTTGTTTCTTATCATACCTCACAAATCGTTAGTGCCCTGAGATCGTTAGTGCCCTGAGTCTATAAGACACTTTCACATCCGTGATTTCAGTGGATGCTCACAGACCTCACGTGCCGGTAGATAAAACAGTGTTGCTTCTGCAGTTTGTCACGTGCCTGGGGCCCAGGTGGGGTGTGAACTGGGCATCGCCCGTCAGGTGAGGAACCCTACATCTGCCGTGCGTGCGGGGTGCGCTCACCCTTGAGAAATCACCTCGTAATGTGAACATGGAAACTGCCTGCGTATAGGGCAAAGCCCAGGAGGAAGTGGGCCTGGTGTTCTAGAGAAAAGAAGGGGGATTCTTCCAGGGGAGGGTCAGGTCCAGGAACGGAAACAGCAAATGTTTCAGATGATACAGGTCCAGTGGGAGGAGAGGAGTCCAGACGTGATTGCAACCTGAACACCCGGCAGGTCGGTGATGCCATCCAGGGAGAGGGGACCCAGGAAGATGAGGAGATATGCAGACATATTAGTTTCCTGGGGCTGCGGTGACAAACTACATAATTCTGGAAGCCAGAAGAGTGTGAAAGCAAGTTGTCAGCAGGGTTGATTCTTTCTCAAGGCTCTGAGAGAATGTACTAGTCAGGGTTCTCCAGAGAAACAAGACACGGGAATTGGCTCACGTGATTACAGAGGCTGATCTATCCCACCATCTCCCACCCACAAGCTGGAGATCCGGGTAACCCGTGCTGTGGTTCAACTGGAGACCAAAGGGAAGCAAAGTCTCAGTCTAAGGGCAGAAGAAAACCAATGTCCAGTTCAGCATTCAGGCTGAAGAGGTGAATTCTCCATCCTTCTTTCTTTTTTTTCTACCCAGACCATCCACACTAGGGAGAGCAATCTGCTTTACTGAGCCCACTGGTTCGATGCTAATCTCTTCCAGAAACATTCTCACAAACACACCCAGAAATAATGTGTAATCGGGTATCTGGGAACCCCATAGTCCATGCAAGTTGACGTATAAAATTAATCATCATGGGGAGAATCTGTGTCGTATCTCTCTCCTCGTTTCCGGTGACTCCTAGAATCCTTGGCACTCCTTGCTTTGTAGACAGTCCTGTCTCTGCCTCCGTCTTCCTATTGCCTTCTCTCTATGGTGTCTCTGTGGGCCAAATCTCTCTCTACCTTTCTTTTATAAGGACACAAGTCATTGCCTTTGGGGCCCACCCTAAACCAAGCTGATCTCATCTCAAGATCCCTAACTTAATCACATCTGCGAAGACTCTTCTTCCAAATAAGGTCACAGCCACAGTTACTGGAGGCTTAGGATTTAGGCATATCTCTTCGGGGGGAGGGGGCACCGTTCAATTCATTACACAGGAGAATGGAAAGGTTGGCTCTCCTAAGCTGTTTTATCTTAAAGACAGAAGATAAAGAGCCAATTGTCTGGAGATCATTCGAGATCAGGGTGAGCTGAGGTTGGAGCGAGGAGGCTGGTGGGAACTAGTCCACCCACCCAAGGGCTACAGACAAAGTTCTCTGGGCAGACACAAACAATACCAGCTGCACAATTACGCCCAAGAGGTTAGTTAAGACACCGAATCTCCAGTGTTTCTTGTTCAGTAATAAATTTAGTCACGTCACCACCACTTTTGAATCCTCCTTGATATCCACCATAAATCTGGCATGGCATGATATGCCAACCAAGCTGCTGGAAGAGTGTTCCATCTTAGGATTTGAAGCAAGAAAGGAAAATATTGGCTCGATCATGAAGGACGTTCATCTTTTTCAGCCACTTACGTACAGAATGATTTGCCGAGCAGCGGAGCATGTGAGGCACTCTGTGAGGCTGGAAGAGGCCAGGGTGACTCGGCCAAGTTCTCTCCCTCAGATGACCACTCTCCAGGGGGCTTCTCAGCCTCAACCAACTATTGGCAGTTGGGTCCAGACCATTCTTCCTTGTGGGAGGCGCCCTGTGCTTTGTGGGCTATTCACAAGTATTCTTGGAAGCCGGTTTCACCCCTCTCCCCTCAGTTGTGAGAACCAAAAACATTGCAAGCACCGCCAAATGCCCTCTAGGAACAACACTGCCCCCCAGCTGAGAATTATTACCGTGCTGCTATAGGGGGTGGTGGGACAGATCTCATGAGCAAGACGGCGCTAAGGCTGACCATGCAAAAGAGGGCTTGAATAAGGTCCTGGAGTCCCCAGGCTGTGCAAAACAGGGGGAGGGGGCAGAAGGGAGATTACGGAGGTTCTGAGGGTCCAGGAGAGAGTCTGGAAGGGACTTGGGGAGAGGATAGAGGACATGAGGGGAGCAGGATACAGTCCAACTCATTCAGAAGGTTTTGTTATTTAAAAAAAATTTTTTTTTTTTTGTTCAACGTTTATTTATTTTTGGGACAGAGAGAGACAGAGCATGAACGGGGCAGGGGCAGAGAGAGAGGGAGACACAGAATCGGAAACAGGCTCCAGGCTCTGAGCCATCAGCCCAGAGCCTGATGCGGGGCTCGAACTCCCGGACCGCGAGATCGTGACCTGGCTGAAGTCGGACGCTTAACCGACTGCGCCACCCAGGCGCCCCGGTTTTGTTATTTTAATAAAGCACAAGACCATACCAGTGCCCTCACAAGAAAATCCAGAGGCAGGGCTCTAATCTGGCCTCTTCGCTTTATAAGCCCAGCACCTTTTCCTGTGAGAATGCAGAGCGAGCACTGATTTCTCCACCAAGCAGCTCCCGGAGATACGGGGTTAGGCTGACACAGTGGACATCCTCAGCGACAGATGGAGTTAAACAGAATAAAACCCTGCACCGTTTACCATACAAGGATCTGCACTGAGCCTCTCCTTTTCCTTTTCAGATCCCTAAACCACTCGATTTAAATACGCAGCTTTTGCATTAATGCACCAGAATAATTGACGTCTCAATGTCGTCCTCTCTCTGTCACCCGTTACTAAATATACATTCTCTCCAGCAAAGTTTTCAGATTGACTGCTCCTGACAGACAACACAGATTTCAACATTTACACAGAAGTTGTCTGTCAAAAAAAAAAAAAGGAGGAAGAAAAGAAACAGAAAAAAAATATGCCCTATTTTAGGATGTCTCTGCTTAAAACGCAGGAGAGAGAGAGGAGGGAGAAATCTCTCCCTGTGCATAACAGCAATTTATGCCAGGATGCACAGTCTCGCTGGAGAGGTTGCTAAGCAACTGCCTAACGGCATGTCAAAGGTCAAAGGGAGATGGGAGGTAAAAAGGTAGCAAGGCATGAGCACGGCAGGCCGTGCAGAGACCCAATCCACTCGGGACAACCACTCCCTCCCCGCTCCCTGAACAGCTAGAATAACTGGAGGGGTGCATTTTCATCCCAGTGGCCTTGAAGTCGATACGGAAGATTCCACACCCCAAGCACAGCTTGGAACACAGCCACTGTTGCTGGCATTTCGTCTGCCGTCTCTTGTGCAGTCGACGAGCTCAAGGTTGAAAGTCAAGCAAAGCTTGGTTTCTCCATCTGTAAAGTGGTGATTAGAACTGTAGCTACACCACAGTGTGGCGGTGAGAATTTTTCTGGATTCTTCCCCTGCCTGTACTTGCCTGCCTGAGAGCATTCACTGCATTGCATTGAAATTTTTTCTCTTCTTTGTCTGCCTGTGCCCAGTGGGACCGTGTGCTCCAAGCAGAGGGACCACATCGTCATCATCCATCATTGTCCCATGACCAGCACCTTGCCTGGAACACAACAGGACCTCATTAAACAACTTTGTTGAACGTGCTCCGAATCCTAGAGTCTTGTAATGTAAATGGGCCTCGGGTATGCCATGGTCCCCTCCATTTCCTCTTGTCATCCTCTCTACCTGCAAACTAGACGCTAAGGTAAATTCACACGGGGCCTTCATGGAGGGGCCACGCTTGAGTTAGGTTTGAGAGGATAAGCAGGCGTTTGCCAGAAGTTAGTGGGGAGAAGGGAACCATATCAGGATCACGGTTCACTCAGGTTCATTGAGAGAGAGAGAGAGAGCTGCCCTTTTACGACCTCTGCTCTTCCAAGCCTTGGGGTAGTTAATATTTGACTTGGTTAAAGGTCACAGAAAGAGTAAATGGTAGGCAACTCTTAGACAAAACCCGATTTTATCTGATTCAAAATTTTCTGCACATCTCACTAAATCACACACTTTCGATCACACGTAACCCAAATCCTTCCTTCGTCAATTCTGATAGTCAAGAATAATGTATGAAACACATACTTTGGACTAGCTGATGAAGGTCACCAATATATCGTGTATTCCTTAACGCATTCAGTGCAGTCGTGCATCCACTGCTTCAATGAAAGGCATCTTGCTAGTCACTGGACACTCAGAGGTGAATCACGCCCCTTGCCCACAAGTTGCTCACAATTAGACACTACAACACAGTGTTGGTCTGTTCTGTTGCACGTGTGATGGCTCTTCTCTCCACACCTGGACAGTCGCCACCTTCATGCATGTCCTAGGTCTCAGATTCCTGCCTTCCAATAGCTGCTGGCATGGAACTTGGACAAAAGGAGATGGCTTATATCTTCTTGGTGGAACTTGAGCTCCTTGTGTGTTTCCTTTTGTGATTGTCGGTTGTTCTTCCTTTTGGTTTGGTTTTATTGAAATGTATTTGACACATAATGTTGTATCAATCTAAAATGTACAACATATTGATTTGATACAGTTGTATTGTGATTGCCATGATAGCAATACCACCTCTGTCACATCACATCATTGTCATTTCTTTTTTGTGGCTGGCATACTTAAGATCCAGGGGCACCCGGGTGGCTCAGTTGGCTAAGCATCCAACTTTTGGCTTCAGCTCACGTCACGATCTCACAGTTCTCAGGCTCTGCGCTGGCACAGTGTGGAGCCTGCTTGGGATTCTCTCTCTGTCTCTTTCTCTCTCTTCCCCTCCCCTGCACATGTACTCGCTTGCTCTCTCAAAATAAAGACATAAATTAAAAACCATGTTTAACAAAAAAGATCTGGCCTCTTAGCAAGTATGATGGCTATAATACAAATTATTGTCTATATTCACTATACCATGTTCTAGATCTCTGGGACTTATTAACCACTGACTGCCAGTTTGTATCCTTAAGCAACATCTCTCCTATTACCCCATCCCTGGCCCCTGGTATCTACCATTTTACTCTCTGTTTTTGTAAGTTTAGTTTTTTTAGACTCCACATATAGGTGACAGCATGCAGTATTTGCCTTTCTCTGTCTGACTTATCTCACTCAGCATAATGTCCTCAAGGTCCATCCGTGTTGTCGCAAATGGCAGGATGTCCTTCTTTCTTAAAGGCAAAAGCAAATCCCCGTATGCTTCCTAATCTAATTTACTGCAGTTTGATTCCACAAAGGCGGAGCACAAATGGCAACTTGGAGCACCCGCCACATTCCTTATCTGGTGAGTCCTCTACATTTGCTCACTTAATCTTTGCAACGGCTCTTTGGGGCAGGGATCTTTATCCCTGTCTTTACACATGAGAAGCCTGAGCTCACAGGGAATAAGCAACCCTCCCATAGCTAGTCACTGGCAGAGCCAATACTGAAGACGACTTTTCTCTAAAATCCAGATTCCTTCCATGCCAGCATGCTGCCTCCACGCAGACCTCGAAAGATGATTCAGAATTCCACAGACCCGGAATAAGAGGAAGAAGGAAGTGGAGGAAACAAGAGCAAAAGCATTAAGGTGCACTGCATCGGGGAAACACGGAGCGTCCGGGGTGGCCAAGGCAGAGTGTGAACGTAGCCTTACACGAGAAATGTACCCGAAAAGATTTGGGGCAGGGTGAGAAATGCCTTGAGCATCCTTTGCACCAGGTTTAGCCTCAGGGTTCCGTCCCCCCGCCCCCCAGAAAACACTCAACAGAGGAATCCAGTCTGTTAAAGCCCGACCCAATTTTCCAGAAGTGGACCTAGAAAGTACACTTGTTTTGCAGTGTTTGTGAATGCTACGCTTATCTCCCCCACAACAGATGCTCCTTAGCTCCGCGGAGGTTACTTCACTTCTCCCCAGGGGTTTATGAATCTCCCTCCCTCTGCTTGACCTGGAGCTCCGTGGACACTACTGTGGGTGCATCTCTGTAAAGCCAGCTCTTGGCTTTTCCCCACGAGGGGCGCCACCCTGTGCTCTCTCAGTAAGCGAGGCACTGACCCAGCGAGGGGGTAAAACAGACCGTTGACCATTTCCAGCATAGCAGGTATGATGACTACACATAACAACGGCATAAACAACGACATAAACAACGGCTCAGAATCCTTTGAGAAAGCTACCTTATTTGAATAAGTAATTATTACTTAGTGCTTAATACTCACTACTCTAGTACTTATTTAAGCCCTCCCTTGGAAGTACATGACAGGGGATGTAGCAGATACAGCTTTATTGAGCCCACAGTGATTTGAAGTGCTTCTCTGAATTTGACTTCTCTGGGAATGACATCCCACTCAAGGCAGAGTAGGTACTCTTGCCGGGTTTGGGGCGGGGGGGGGGGAGGGGTCGAAGAAATCTGAGCTTTGGCTGCTAATTGGGCTATTCTTAATTATAGTCATTCTTTATGCTAGGGAGTGGGAAGGGGAGGCAGGGAGAGCGAGGCTTTTATTTTTAACAACTGCACTTTCTGTGAGAAGTGTGGCCCCCATTTACAGCAACAAATGGAATCGGTGCTAAGGAGATGCGGCTGAATCATTAAGTGCAAATAATTAGGCCCTTAGTTCCTGGAGTTGGGAAAAGGAGCTCTCTGTGCAGCACAGGGGTGGAGAAAGTACCATTCATTTTGAGTTTTTCATCATTTAAAATGATAATCAGTGAGAGATAATATGCCTCAGTAGCCAATTTCGCCTCTGATTATTTGCTTGAACATGGTAATTGTGTGGTTTTGTTTTGCTCTCTCTTTGACGTGCTTCCTAAAGTCCTTGTGATGTTTTAGGGGGCTGGGGGGCTCGCTATTATCTCCGAAAGTAACCATGGAAATATATAATTAGATGTTATTCAGGGTAGAATGACCCAGGTTGCAGGAAGTCTCTGTGGTACAGTGCATTTAACTGGGCACGGGCTCTCTCCTCGGATCAGCAGGGTGTTATGTTCCCGAAGATCCTATAATCCCATCTTATGGGACTGTGAGGCAGCCCAGGCTCAAGCAATAGGAGACCTGTCTCCCAGTCCTGGCTCTAGCCTGTGTGCAACTGGTTTTACATCCGGGCAAATGGAGGGGAAGGGGCTGTCGGTGATGTCAAATGTGCCACAAAGTGCTTGCATTTGTTTCGTACGTCATTTCTTCACTGCAAGTGGGAGATGGCTGTCAAATGTCCTCTCTACATTAGAAGGGTTGAGTACACTGAAAATAGGGGAAGAGAGAGTTCTGTTGGTGCTAAAATGTAAATATTTATTCTGTATATCATGGGCACATAAGAAGACTTCAAAAAAGGATAGCCACATGCTATTAACTTCAAACATCAAGTGTCAGTGATCCAGAATGGCTCCTGCCTTCCACAAAGGGTTAGGTTCCATTATCTGTTTGGAAATCTAGAAAGAAGCACTCAACCCAGAAGGATAGGAATTAGGAAGCCACCGAAAGGCGGCAGGGGTGGGCTAGAGGAAGGAGAGACGGATGCAAATGAGCACTACAATCCCTAGCCAGAGTGTAGGGGAGGACCGTAAGTCTTCAGCCAGATTTCATGTGATACCAGGAAATGCCATCTATTGAGTAAGACAGTGATTCCATATCAGAACTTCAGCTCCTTCAAGGTAAATCCCAGACCCCTAAGCATAGCACAGCTTGCCATCTGTGAATATGAGCATGACCCCCACCTTCCCTGCCTCAGTCTCTCATACGAGTTCCAACCATTCTCCTGCCTGCTTCCTCGTGTACCCATTTTGAACTTCTTGGAGCTTGTAGAATGCCCCGCACTTTTTATCAGCTCTGTGACTTTGTCCATGTCCTTCCTTCTGTCCAGAATGCCTTTGTCTTCCCGCTTTGCCTACGTGACTGTGAATCACCCTTTAAACCAAAGCTCCAACATCAGTTACTCTGGAAAACTTCCACGATTTGGGTCAAATCACTACCTCTGTAATATCCTGCCTTTATTCCAATACGATACTTATCTAGCACATCATAGGTGCTCAATACGTGTTTTATTTATTTATTCATTGCATAGTTCTCTCCTATGACTTACGTAGAACCTCATCTGTGTATTATGTTAGTTGAGCTGGTTAAAGAAAGTTGGAGAGAGGTTAGTTGGGTTGGTGTGGTTAAACTTAGTGGTGTTGAATTAGGACTGGATGAAATTAGGGCAAAGACAAACAGGAATGCCCCCAGACAGTGAACCAGGCTGTAGAACACGCTTTCCACCAAACATGACGTCTCCTTCTCAGCAGTGCTGTGCGTAGAAGACAGAAAAGTTCTGATACTTTCATGCAAACTGCATAGCTGCTACCCTATAGAGTCACAGTAAGTCCCTTGTTCTTGATAATAGAACAAAAGAACACTAGTTCCAAATACTACTGAAGGATATTCACACCCAACCTGCCCACTGACACTGTCTTTGCCCTAGGACACAGTCAAAGCTGGCGGAATACTAGGTGCCCATGATAAAGAACTGAGATGGATGGGAAGTTAGGACCAGGTTCCAAAAGGATAGTTCTTCCTAGAATGGATCATCCAAGTGGGATGTTAGGCAGGGGAAGTAATTGTGCACCTGGAAATGTCTAATTTTATTGTCCCAAAGGCCATGCTCTTAACTGGTACTCTCTACTGCAGAGTGACAAAAATGGGCATAAATCCCTAAGTTCAAATCCCATTGACTAGGCGTCATCAAGAGGTTAGTAGTCTTTTCAATAGTTACATTTCCTAGGACGGGAAGAAATTACCACTTTGGTCTCTAAGGGGGAAAATCACTAGAGAAACTATTCCACTTTCTCTCTACCTGCCACTCATCTTTCTAGAGAAAGGGAGTGATTTATCTGATGGGTAAGATTGGAAGAAGGACCTGTGGTAGAGAAGGATTAGGCCCTTCTGGCCTCAGGCCACCCTGTTCCTCTACTATGTAAGCTTAGGGGTACGTACTCTCCTCCCCTGGCCGTGAGAGAGCTGGTAAATTCCAGTCTAGAGGGAAAACTTAGGCTATCCACAGTGGCCACACATCTAGACTATAGTTTCTAATCAGCTTTATGTGAATCTGGCATTTTGAATGTTACTTTTCTGCCTTCTATTTCTTATCTTTCAGTGTTTTGAATGCCGGAAGGAAAATGGCAGTCACACATTGGTCCCATCCTCCCCAACAGACATGTTACCATCGCCACCCATTCGACCCTTCCAGGTCTCTGTTTCCCTATCCGTAAAATGGGAAGAGCGCTGCCTGTCATCAGTGTGTTGTGGGAAATAAATGGAACAGCATATGGAAACCGTGGCACCGACGGGCATGGCACCAAACAGAAGGCTATTACCTTCGCCACCTCCACCTTAGAAACAAAATATTGGCAATCAGATCCTATGACCTTCTTGCTCTGTTCTCCCTCTTCCTCCACCTTATTTTCCCTGTTCTTATATTCCCTCCTGTAATGAAAGGAATGCCCTTCCACCCACTTGCCACAGATGGACACCCGCTGTACTCACATCTCTCACTGTCTCCAGGAGCACCCCAAATGAGAACCCCAAATGCACAGCAGAACTCGTTAGCTTTCAACCAAACCCCCAACTTGTGCCTTCTTTCAGCCACCCAAGAAGAAATCATAATCACCCCGACCCCATGGGCCATGAGCAAATCCTACTAGAACAAGCTCTTCATTGCCCCCCTTTCCTCCCCATGCCCTGAGTCCCATCTCCTCCAAATCCATCCATCACATTCTGTAGAAAGCTCTGCTGTAATAGCTACCGGCTTTCTCTGAAGTATGTCCCATTCCTTATCAGCCTTCCCACTGGGCCGTAAATTTCCAGAGGCAGGGCTGATGATGCCTATTTCTCTGTATCAGCTTTGTTTTCTACACAGACCTTGGCATAGAGAAACACCTTTACAGTGTTAGTTAAATGGAAAATGGATTGATCTAACCTCTGTTCCCTGTTCTCTCCTGGCCAGAAATAGCCTTATTTTTATTGGTGGCAGTGAAGCGTTGTCAGAAAAGTGACATTAGACGTTGTTAATATGATGAGGTGAAAAATAATGTTGAGCTGCTCACAGATATACTCCGCTTCTGTTTTGTTTTTTGTTTTCTTTTTCTTGCCGGGTGTTCTAAGAGATCTCAAGCAAACTGAGGCTTGATGGAGGGCAGGTGGGTGGGCAGATGGGCTAAATGGGTGATGGGCATTAAGGAGGGGACTTGTTGGGATGAGCACTGGGGTGTTATATGTAAGTGGTGAATCACTAAATTCTACTCCTGAAACCATTATTACTCTATATGTTAGTTACATCGTTGGATTTAATGATAGATAGATAGATAGACTCAGTAAATAAATATTTCAAATAAATAAATAAACAAATAAGAGAAAGAGAGAGAGAGAGACATCTCAAGCAGTCAGTTGGTAAGCTTCTTAGATACAGACCCAAGTGTATCTGTCCAGGTTAAGGTCAGCATGATAATAGCCAGAATTTCCAAACTCTATTTGCAGCCAGTCCCAAGACAACAAATCACCTCTGTTCCAAACAAACAAACCAGCATTTGGAAACCTTAATTCTCTATCTGCAGCTCATCTCTGGCTATGGTATTTTTAGTTTATTTAAGGCTTTTTGTTTGAAAAAAGCAAATGTGCATCCCCTTATCTGATTAAACTGTAAAACGCCTCTCCTGCCCAACACTTGCCCTATGTGCCCTCTCTCACAGATTTTCCCCATCTCCAGCCCACAGAGGTTTTGCTGAGTGGCAAGGGTAAGTAAAAAAATGTTGGTGTGATTAAAAAGAAGGAAGAAGAAAAATAACCCTGGAAGCTTCTTGATCCGTATTACCATGGCAAAAAAAAAAAAAAGATGTAGTGTCACCTGGGAAATAAAAAGGAGCTGACATACCGGCTGCTACCGTAGCACCGTGCGCATTAATCGCGGAGATTTGCCTTTTATTTGATTGTCATGGCTTCATTAGGTGAGTGCCTCCCTCTCCCCAAAAAGGACTTCTGCCCAGGAGGCACAGCCAATTTGCCGTTCATTTCTGCCACTTCCAAGGATACATTTTTTTTGTTTTCCCAGGACCACGAGCAAGTCCAGGCTCGTGTGGAAGTGACTCTGTCGCAGACACTATTGGTGACTTCTCATCTCTGTTCAGAAGGTACCTCCACGTGGAGAAGGCCCTTCCAGAACTTCTGTGGCTCTGCCTGCGCTCCGGCAAGCTGGACGACCCTGACAGCGGCTCCCATCAAAGAAAGAAGGGGAAGGACAGTGGATAAACACCCCATCACCTCGCATCCCAGGTGGGAAAACTCAGAAACGCATGTCCTAACCTGCCTTCCAAGTTCCTCAGTAGGACTCAGCTCTGTTGCCTTGGTGGTAACTCCTGACAACATACAGTTCACTGGTTTCCTTCCCTTTTCTGCCTCACTGCCCCCTTCCTCGGCTCGTGTCTCCTGGACTCATCTTTTAGTAAATCACCAGCACTCACATCTGGTCTCAGGGTCAGTTTCGGGGAGGAGCCAAATAAAGAGAAGCCCCTGCCCTGATTTAGATGACAATTGCCCTTCAGAGGTCCGCTCCAGAGGAAATCTCTCTTTCTAATGAACAGGGCCTTGGACATCCGAGATCCTGGTCTGCAGCAATATTCCTCACACAGAATCCAGGCATGGGATGGTGTCCCTTGCCTTCAGGCACAGAGTTTGGAGCTGAGGAAGGGGACAGTCTACAAAAGAATGACGTATGGAAACGCTGAATCCAATTCAGGTGCAGAGAGTAACTACAGCATTAGCATCCACTGGGGAAGACCTCCAACTCAAATGCCCCATGGGCATTTCATCCCGCAAATATTTAACGAGTGTCTTCTATATACCAAGGATGGTGCTACCTACCCTGTCACGTGTGACATTTCCTCTGTATGAGACTTCCCACTATCATCTTTTTTAATGCAATATCGTAAATATTTTCAAAATAGTAAGAAGGAGAAAAGAAGCAGCTTACACTCTTCCAATGAAGCACAAGCAATAAAGAGAAAACTCTCCCTTGAATAAGTTGTAAAGAGCAGACCACACCCCCAGGTCTTCCGAAGGAGCATCTGACACTTGTCTTGTGAACCCAGTGTTGTTGGCATGGAAACAACATACCTCTAAAGCTCTAAACGGTCTTCAGGTCAGGAACATGAGGATGTGATCCAGCAGTCTACAGAGGTGCTTCAGAGTCCACACAAAATCCTTTAAGGTGCTGAAATAATAAGAGACCCAGAAGACTCTAGAACTAAGCAAAGGGTGGAATGAAGATAGTTCTCAACCTGCTTCGTTAGTTCCTCAACTGTGGCGTGCTTTCGCCACCGTGGGGGACTCTATTTGCTATTCTCACTGCCTGGGCTTCTCTTACTGCTCCCCAGACTAATCTACTAGTCTCCGATTCACTCTACAGATCTCAGAACTTTCGTCCTTCTTTCCAGGATGCTTCCCTAGAGTTGCAAGACCAAATGCTATCCCCTCATTAGAACATTGATCATAGTTGATGCCTATGCGCCTATTTGCATGTCTATTTTTCCTATGAGCTCCTTGAAAATTGGAGCTATACCTGTTTCTTCCCACTGTTGAATCCCCGGCATCTGGTACAGGGTCTGATAACTGGGGTTCAATGACAATCACTGCATAAGTAACATCAACATTACTGTTTTCACCAACACCAAGGTGGACTGCTGAGCAGACCAGATCCGCTCTTCACTGGGGGGGGGGGGGGGGGGGGGGGGGAGGGCTCAACATGTACTCTAAAGAACACTAGCTCCAGGTTTTAGACCCAAAGAAATACAAGTTTCCCGAATCTGGATTAAATAAATCCAGGAAATCAGGTTTTAATAAAAATTGTCCAGGTCTCTTTACTTTTCAGAGCACTTAAAATACTAATGTGTGTGGTGACTCTGAAGATGGGAATCCATCAAGAAAAGTGCCCCGGACTGTCTTCTGTGGCCCCACCAGTTCCAAGCTGCTTGCCCTGTGTGCCAGCACATGCACTTTTAGTACTCGTGTCAAAGTATCTAGCACAATCTGGGCGGGAAATACATGTTCATAAGTCCTGAAGGAAAGGAGTGGTGGAAACCAGATACTGTGAGAACACTGTGTGTGCTTGGCAAATCCATAAGTGTATGCAATTCGGGAGACTCCTTTCAAAACAAATACGGAGAGGTGCCTTGGTGGTTCAGTTAAGTTTCCAACTCTTGATTTCGGCTCAGGTCATGATCTCACAGTTCGTGAGTTCAAGCCCCACACTGGGCTCTGTGCCTGCTTGGGATTCTCTCTCTCTCCCTCTCTCTTTCTGCCCCTCCCCTGCTCTCTCTCTCTCTCTTTCAAAATAAATAAAATTTAAAAAACTTTTAAAAACAAATACATTGATAAAGAAATAAAACCTTTAAAAAATATGGAAATTAAACTTTGGAAATATGGAAATTAAACTATGGAAATAAAAACTTTTAAAAAAATTTGGAAATTTTACAAAAATATATGATTATGTGCATACATAAATAGTGACCTGATTTGGAATAATCTCCAAGCTGCTTGACCATCTCTGTGTCTTCTAGCAAGACATTCCCACCAAAGGGTTGTCAATTTACTCAAGGTTAAGAGCTTCTTGAGGTAAGGACCACATGTCTTCAGCTCTCTGTACCCATTGCTCTCTTCAGTCACTGCCCTGTTCCTCTGAGCAGCAAACCAGCACACCGTAGACACCCAATAGCTCATTGATAATGAACTGAAAAGAAGGAAGGAAGGAAGGCAGGGAGGCACGAAGGCAGGAAGGAAGGAAGACGGGAAGAAGGAAGAAACCTAACTTGGTTTATTCTCTAAGCACCATGATTTTTGGAATTTCTTATCACAAGAAGTGGCCTTGACTGAAGCATGGAAGATTTATGAAGAATCTCTCTTTAAGTTATCCAAAGCACAGCATAAAGGTCAGGAGTAAGTTACATTCTTCAGAATGCCACGATGTGCAAGGGAGACCCTAGCTTCTCTTTTGGATCTGTCAAATCCATTCGCTTCCTACTGCACCTTTGGTAACCCTGTAACCTCTTCTGGTTCCTGCCATGTCTTGGGAAGCTGGGGAGACTCCACCCTTGGGACTCACACTGAAGCCTGAAACAACTCTACTTTGGCTGTTAGTTATATCAGTGGATAATCCAATCTACAGGAGACCTAACAGGGAAAACATGGGCCAAAGAGTCAGTAGTTACACACATTCAAATCACCTGGGAAGCTTATTAAAGACACTCATCCCTAAGCTCCTCTCTGGACCAATTAAATCATACTCTCTGGCAGTAATGCCCAGGCAGATGTGTGTTTTAAATCTTTTTTTTAAATATTTTTTTAACATTTATTCATTGTTGACAGAGAGAGAGAGAGAGAGACTGAGCATGAGCAGGGGAGGGGCAGAGAGAGGGGGAGACATGGGATCCGAAGCAGGTTCCAGGCTCCGAGCTGTCAGCACAGAGCCTGATGGGGGGCTCGAACTTACCAACCGTGAGATCATGACCTGAGCCAAAGTCAGATGCCCAACCGACTGAGCCACCCAGGCGCCCCAGCATATGTGTGTTTTAAGAGCTCCTACATGAATGCAATGTGCAAAACAGCTTGGAGAACTGCTGGGCTTGATAAATGTGTGCCGCTTTCAAGATCTGCCCTTAATTCATTATGTGAATGTGGGTAGGCTCTTTACCCTGTCCAGACCTCAATTTCCTCAACTGTGAAATGTCCTGTTTAGAGAGAAAATGGTTAAAGTTTCATACTTGGTAAGTGTGTGTTATTTTTATATAACAGTTTTGTAGCTGTGACAAGGCAAGACACTGTGCAGAGTGCAAAGATGAAAGAGTGGTCCTTGACCTCAAGAAGTTTATAAACAAGTTTTTTTTTTAATTTTTTTAAAACGTTTATTTATTTTTGAGACAGAGAGAGACAGAGCACGAATGGGGGGTCAGAGAGAGAGAGAGAGGGAGACACAGAATCGGAAACAGGCTCCAGGTTCTGAGCTGTCAGCATAGAGCCCGACACGGAGCTTGAACTCACTAACCGCGAGATCATGACCTGAGCCGAAGTCGGACGCTTAACCGACTGAGCCACCCAGGCGCCCCTATAAACAAGTTTTAAATCCATCAGTCACCTAAGAGTAAAAGGCAGAGAGACTTGCTGGATGAATGGATGGGTGGACGGATAGATGGGTGATGGATGGATGGATGGATGGGTGGATGGATGGATGGATGAGCAAAAAAATAGACCCTCATGTTTTCCTTGTGAAATAGTCTACATATAATTTTAATTCCTTGCACGCCCTTCTAAATCCTAGCAGCATCTTGATGTGAATCCAGGGGAAGTTAAATACACTGTCATGTGGGTTACAGGAAGATGTAAATCAGAATCTTATTTTTGTGTTGTTTATTTTATGGACACAAAGCACACAAAAGCAGATCAAATATAATTCATAATTCTTGGCTCAAGAAACACTATCACCATTAGTCCATGCTTTCTTTTACTTTATAAAATTATGATTTTATCAGGTAAAGAGCATCTATACAGATTTGTATAGAGCATCTATACGAGGTGATCTATCCATCACCCCGCCCATGAATAAGAACATTACCATTTACTTAATCTAGGAATTGTCTCATTCCCTGTTCTTGCCTTAACCACTTAACCGAATCCAGACATAAAATTACTTTAAATATTGTGGTTTACAAAATTTGTTTTAAAAAAGAAAGTTTCATCATGAACTCACATATATGCACACAGCCCATATATATTATTTAGTTTCACTTATTTCTTAACTTTACAAAAAGGCTGTCATACTACAGCTAGTCTTCTAGGTCTTGCTTTTTAACTAAAAATTATATTACTAAGATTTATCTCTGTTTTGATTGGGGAGTCACTTGTTTTCACTGCTATATAATATTCTGTTGCACAAATATACTCTCTCTACTCTTTTAGTGAGCATTCAAGTGGTTCCCAATTGTGTGCTATTACAAAAGGGGTGCTTTTTGGATTCTTTAATATTTCTCCTGATACACATGTGCAGTGTGTACCTAGGAGTACAATTACAAGACTTCAAAGAATGTGCATATTTAAAAGTACAAGCTAATGGTTCCTTGGTTTCCAATGTGGATAGGCTGAGTTAAAGTCAACCATAGATGTGTAAGAAAGCTTAAAATAATAATGTGATTATTAGTTTGACAAATATTTATGGAGAGCATACCAAGCACTGTGCTCTGTGTGGGGGATAAAATGATACAACAAGAGAAAAGGGTCCTTCACATCACTGGGGCTACACACAAGTAGGAAGATGTGAGAACAGAACATCATGAGTGCACAGAGAGGGAAACAGAAATGAGATCAAGAAAGAGCAGTAGAGGGGCGCCTGGGTGGCGCAGTCGGTTAAGCGTCCGACTTCAGCCAGGTCACGATCTCGCGGTCTGCGAGTTCGAGCCCCGCGTCGGGCTCTGGGCTGATGGCTCAGAGCCTGGAGCCTGTTTCCAATTCTGTGTCTCCCTCTCTCTCTGCCCCTCCCCTGTTCATGCTCTGTCTCTCTCTGTCCCAAAAATAAATAAACGTTGAAAAAAAATTAAAAAAAAAAAAAAAAAGAAAGAGCAGTAGAAGTAATTTAGCCCAATCCCTTCATTTTCTAGGCAGAGACATAACACAGGGAAAAGGTAGCAGTGAATGATCAAGAGCATTTTGTGTCGAGTGGAAGTAATAGAAATCTCATGATTAAAGTGTTATGACTTGTGAATGGAATATTCATGTAAAGATTTAGCATAGTGCCAGGCACATGGTAAACTACTAAACAATGTTAACTATTACTATGATCATCCAAGATGATGCCTCAGTTTTGGTTAAGGTAATTGGGTGAATGAAGATCCATTCGCTAAGACAGGAAAAAGAGACAGAGGAAATTTGGGAACCGTGGAATGATGTCAGCTTGAGTCATGTGATGACTGAGATACTCATATTTAGGAGACCGTTGGATAGAAGTTTGAAATTCAGAGAGTCAGACAGTGTCATCACCTGGAGCTTTGGGAAAAGATGGACTCACCCAGAGATAGCATGTGTAAATGAGAACACCAAAGGCAAAACCCTTCAGCATATTAATATTTCAATGGGCAGAGAGAGTAGAGCCCACAGCGAAGACCCGAGAGGTGGAGTGAGGTACACCAAGACATTATGAGGGCAGGAGGATGGAAGTCTAGGGGACATAGCATTTCAAGAAGCAGGCAGCACTGCTGAATGCCAGGAAGAAGTCCACAAAGGGTACATTGGAATTTCCAAGAAAGGCAATGCTGGAGACCTTGAGAACTGCAATTTCAGTGGAGTGGAGAGGGCTACAGTCTATGCATCCCAGGCTTCACAGTGAAAAAGAGGTGAAGAAGAGAAAGGAATGGCTGATACAGACAGACAATGGAAAGTGAGGTAACTGGAGGAAGCATGTGCTCAAATAATCTCTTTCAAAGATGCAAAGACCTAAACATACTAACAGGCTAAGGGGAAGAAGCCAGTGGAAAGAGAATTTGGAAATGTAAGAGCAGCCCTTAGTTGACAGGATAAACCCCCCCTGAATGGGGAGAAATTAAGCCCTCTTCCCTCATAGCTGTAAGTTTGATGATCTTTGCTTTGGAAGTTTGGATTGATAGTTTCCTTTAGTCCCCAGACTGTTCAGGCAATGGTATTATTCTAGATAATCGAGTGTTAGCTCTCAGTCTTTCAGAAAGAATATTTCTAAGTTTTACTATTACAGTATTCCCCCATTGTTTCACATAATCTGAGAATTAGAGAGAATCATCCGGTATCTGACCATCTTATTTTACTGAGAACATTCTAGAGTTTTATTCCATTCACTAAGATGATAATAAATATTTTAATAAATTATTATATTATATATAATGGAGGTAAAAAAATAATGCCCAAGACTTCTGAATCCTACTTTAAAAATAATCCATTCACTCATTCAACATGTCTTGAGCACACAAAACTCAGCCGAAATCTCTGTCCTCAGGGCTAGTACAAGATGTTTTCCATTAGAGCAAACTGTCATTACATATTTAATTTTTTGTCTCAAAAAAATAATACAACAAATTTCTTGGGATTTTTAAATGAAGACTAGAATCAATTTCACTTCATTATAGCACTGGAAGCCTCCAGCCTCCATTTGCTTAAGCGCTATCAACTTAGTAAGCTCATAATAGTGGACATTAGGCACAGCAAAAGAAGGCACCAATATCACCTGAACCCTTACTCTCTCTGTCACAGTTCTGCCATGTCCCAGCTGTGCGACCTTAGATCTATGTGTCCTTTCCTCCAACATGCAAATATTTCTTATAATCATGTAAAGACCAAAAAGGATATGTATTGTAATTTCCTGACATATAGTAGACATCCAGTGAATATTGATGGGAGATAAGTTTGAAAATTTCAAACAGAAATAAAGAGTGTTCAAACCAAAACAAGAAATCAAAAGACAGTTAGAGATCATCTTGCCTAACAAAATTTCTTTCTGGAGGCTCTGAATCCCCAGAATGGGGATACCCCTCCAGAGCAACATGACCAATCAGCAGTCTCACTGTACTTGAACCTGGATCTTTCCGTTTCTAGCCAAAAGCTTTTGGTTTGTGCCAACTTGCATTGTACCACGAAAAAAAGTCTAAGTAATCTGGGTTTTGTCATGTAGACAAAGGTTTTCAAGAAGTGACATGATGAATCACCCATCAGGGTTTGACACTGAATGTGTGAAATAATTGGAAAGGACCAGGGCTGGGAGAAGAGTTCCTGTCCTTCACATAAGAGCCCCCACTTATCTGGTGAGTTCTATTTCTAAATTTAATAAACCATGAAAACTTTGACTTCCAACATACACCCTAAAATAATGACAGAGTCCACAAAAATGCCAAGAGATGCACAAATTTAGTTTCCACATGCCTGCCCCAGCTCCAGCAGGATCCTGAGGCCCTGAAAGCACTTGGTATGCATCGAGCTGATCAAAAAACATCAGTGAAAACATATTTCAGCTGTGGACATCATTTTTCTTTGGTACAGAGTGACTTTCACTCCTGACCAAAAAAAAAAAAAAAAAAAAAAAAAAGGTACCCAAAATAAAAAGAAAAAAAATGAAAAGCAAAGTCTTCATATCAAAAGCGTATTGATTTTTTTTTCATTTACAAAAACTCACCCATGTCTGTCTATTAAAAATAGAATGTCTAAGGGCCTGAACTTATGTCGTGCCAAGAACCCAAACTTTCTACTGACTTCAAGGAGGGCTTCTAAGTTAGAACAAAAGCAGAGAGGCCAAAAGAGGGCTAGGAAACCGAATCTCAAATCCAGGTTTTCAAAACCTTGCTTTCTTATTCTATCCCCACACTCCACAAAATTCTGAATTGAAATATTACATAGGAGGTATTGAAGGGGTTTTTAAGAAATGCCATGTTGTACAAGAAAGCAAGATGGTCAACAGATATTTGACACCCCATTGTGTCACAGGTGCTGCTCCAGCCGAGGTTGAACACGTGACTTTCAAAACTACCTTTCTTAGACTCATTTTTCCCCACCATCTGCCCTATCCTCTGACCATCCAAACCACAGTCTGTAGTCTAAATGCAAGCATGACCTTCAACATAACCTCCAAATCCTTACTTAGATTTTTACCCTCGTGTCCTTCAACACCCAGCCTAAATGTCTAAGATGGGTCTGAGCGTACTGAAATTATGTTTAAACATCTGCTTTCTCTAGGATAATGAGTACCAGGTCCACAAAGATGCCAGCCCTGCACCTACCAAATTTCTGGAAACAGTAGGTTAGTGATAGGTGCTTCTTGAAGAACTCATGAAATATAAGAGATGAGTCAAACACAGATTTTACTGTCAATGAAAAGGCTAGAAGAGGAAGGAGTAACAGCACGAAATTAATAGAACTTCTAAGAAAAGTGATAAATTTGGTGATAGGTGCTCAGAGAAAGCCTTTAGAAGCATACACTAGAGGGTAACTACTGTTGGGGGGCCTGGGGGGGCATCAGGGTAAGCTTCATAGAGCAAGTGGCATATGAAATGGACCTTGGAGGATGTTGGGGGACTGAACCAACTAAACCAAGCAGGGCACTTGTAAGGTTTAAAGTTAATGTAAGCAAAATGACCAGGTCCATAGTAGGAGCTAAATAAATGGCAGCCAATAACAATAATGGTAATAATAATAATAATAATACTCTAGCTAGCTTCAAATACACATGTCAGTTGTCTGTGCTTCCATTTTATTTCTTTTATACTTTTACTATCCTGACCCTAGAGTCTCTAGCCAGTGAGGATGAAATTGGTACATCTTACGAAAACAAAATCATCACCTCACCAGCTTTTACAAGACAGGCATGGAGGACATTGAGCTCCTGGTTTGTTCAGCCTTGGCCTTGACATTAATTCCTGGAACTCAGCTGGATTCTCAAACCCGTTGTTTATGCTTATAGCCTACCCTTTATGGCCAAGGGTCAGCCCAGACTCTTCGTTCTCCCGTCAGGATGGTCCCAAGAGGGGCAGGCATCTCTCCTTTCAACCAAATCTTCTTGCCTCCCAAAGAAGACACCAAGATACACCTTGAACTTTTGTCTTGATCTTTGGCTCACAGTTAGAGCCAATGCACGGCTCTCTTCATATCAGATACATAACAAGTGCTTCACCTACTCCTAAGACGGCTATGGATTTTGTTTTCAATCCACAGATATTTACAAGGTACCTGTATCATTCTGGGTTCTGAATTTCTTTTTAGTTGCAGAATTGTCTTGTCTGAAATTTTTTTAGTTGCAATGCTCCTGAATGCTCTTCTGGCTTCAGTTTCTCCTTCCCATGGTCCAACCTCACACAACACCATCATGGTCTTGCTGAAACTATGTAGACGCCTCACGCTTCCACAGACAACTCTATTAAAAGTATGTGCCCAATAAAGAAGATGTGGTATATATTTATATACAATGGAATATTGCTCAATCATCAAAAATCATCATCATGACATCAAAAATCATCAAGATGTGGTATATATTTATATACAATGGAATATTGCTCAATCATCAAAAATCATCATCATGACAACAAAAATCATCAAGACGTGGTATATATTTATATACAATGGGATACTGCTCAATCATCAAAAATCGTCATTTGCAATGATGTGGATGGAGCCAGAGTGTATAACGCTAAGCAAAATAAGTCAGTCAGAGAAAGAAAAATACCATATGATTTCACTCATATATGGAATTTAGGAAACAAAACAGATGAACGTGTGGGAAGGAAAAAAAGAGACAGAGAGAAGGAAGCAAGCCATAAGAGACTCTTAACTACAGAGAACAAACTGAGGGTTGCTGGATGAGAGGTGGATGGAAGACGAACTAGATAGGTGATGGGTATTAGGGAGGACACTTGTGATGAGCACTGGGTGCTGTATGTAAATGATAACTCACTGAATTCTATTCCTGAAACTGCACTGTATGTTACCTAACTAGAATTTAAGAAAAAAATTGGGGAAAAAAATACATGCCCAGCTGCATTTCATCAGCATATGCTGACGTACACCCACCCCACAATGTCTAACCCCATTTTCTCCCAGCAAACTCCTATTCACCCCGTAACACACAGTTCAAATATCTTGTCCTCTGTTAGTCATTTCTTGACTCTCCCAGTAGAGGTTAGATGCTCCCTCTCCCTTGACTTTCTTACATATATAAGAAGGAGCCTCTTCTGAGTACTTGATCTCTATTCACCAGTTACAAAGTCGAAGAGGGAAACAAAACGATCTTGACCCAAAAATAATCATGAATGAACTCTTTAAAAAGAAAAAAAAAACAGTTCTTGTGGTAACACAGACTCTTATTTCCTATCACCACCTCTGTGTTCTTGTTGATTATTCTGTTCATGCCAAATAGTCAAGTGTTATACAAACACCACGGAAACTGTTTGTGAAAGGAAGTTGTAACTTTTGCAAAGATATAGAATTCCATGAACTCAGTAAAAGTGATGTTGGGGAAGTTCTCAAAGCATAGGGTTCCCATCGACAAATTAGAATTTCACTGAGGTGGACAGTTATCAAGCGAAAAAGATAGAATCTACAACCTGAGCAGGCACCTCCAAAGAGAACGATATGAATATTAAAAGCTTAAGAACAGCCATTGGTAAAGTTGATAAATCCTTTAGAAAATATTACAATTCAAATTAGTTAGGGTGAGCTAACTATTGTAAGAACCTGCCACAAAAATCTCAGATGTTTAACAGAAATACAAGCGTTTCTCACTCAAGACGTGGTCTCGTGTGGGTGGATCAGGGTGGGATGGGGTGGAATGGGGTGGAAGGGAGGTTCTCCTCCACTCAGGCTCTTTCAATGCATTTACCTCTGCTGTCTTCTAGAGCAGGGGTTGGCAATCTTTTCCAATAAAAGACCAGATAGTAAATATTTGCAACATGTGGGTCATCTGGTCCCTGTCACAATGACTTAACTCTGCCATTGTAGCATGCAAACAACCATAGGTGACGTGTGTATGAATGAGCATGGCTGTATTCCGATAAAATTACATTTACAAAAATAAGTGGTGGGCCAGCTATGACCTACTGGCTGTGGTCTGCTGATTTCTGTTCTAGAACTTCATCCTTCTCGCTATTCAGAAGGTAAAGAGGGAAGAGGGAAGAAAGACAGACGGAGCTCATAGGCTTATTAATGCTTATACAGTCCATGTTAGTGTCCCCGGAGGGATTTTTCCTTTTTTGTCACTAATCTACTCTAAATGTACAGAAAAGTGCATGCAGATGATCAATAAATATATACTAAATGAAATTATTGAATGCATTTATTATAATACAATTTTGAGTAGCAAAATAAATACTCAACCACTTTGTGCCTCCTAACCATTAAAAATAGTAGCTAATGTTTATTGATCACGTAATATATACCAGCTACTGTTTTAAATCCATTATGTGTAAATGCCATTAAGTTTCTCACAACAATCTGAGAAGGAAGTTCCATTATTAAAACTTATCTTTGGGGCGCCTGGGTGGCGCAGTCGGTTAAGCGTCCGACTTCAGCCAGGTCACGATCTCGCGGTCCGTGAGTTCGAGCCCCGCGTCGGGCTCTGGGCTGATGGCTCAGAGCCTGGAGCCTGTTTCCGATTCTGTGTCTCCCTCTCTCTCTGCCCCTCCCCCGTTCATGCTTTGTCTCCTTCTGTCCCAAAAATAAATAAACGTTGAAAAAAAAAAATTTTAAAAATAAAAAAAAAAAAACTTATCTTTTTTTTTCAGATGAGATAACTGAGGCACAGGAAGTTCTAATTATAACCTAAATGTGATTCGTTGTCAGTAAAATGCAGTTACTTCCACATTTTCTAATTTTGTGCTTATAAATTAAAATCTCATTCAAACACTTGTTTCTAAACCACTTCATATGACATTTTCTTCTTTTAAGAGTAAATTCCCTTCAAGTGTCTTTTTCTTGGTACCAAATGTTCTCTCTGATGGAGTACCTCCTGTGATGTTTCGTAAGTGTGCCCGTTATCAATTTATCGCCTCTCAACTGCAAGTTAATCCTTCAATGCCAGCTCTGCAAAAAAAAACTAAACTGAGCCCTTTAAATATTTTTCCCATTGTTAGCTGTGCCAAGAGAGGGGGCTGGAAAGACCCCACAGGAAGAAGTAACCACTCAGCCGGCTCCTCAGTAAGCATCTTCAACACCTCCCAGGGTTGTTAGGGGCAAGTCAAGAGACAAAAGGAATAGAAGAGAGTTGGCACACACATAATCTCATATCCCTTTCTTTATGAGTAACCAGATCTGCTTTCAATACGATGGAGAATGTGGGGATGAAAGGGGCACATGAAAACTGTTTTCTGTTATTTGGGGAAGGAAAAAAAAACCAAACTGTGTGCCACAAAACTCTTCCAAATGAGAGGGATTATATTTGTTAAGAACTTAAATTTATAGGTCAGTGAACATAAACATTCACTATTTAGTTCTTTTGTTGTGAGAGCACAAGTGGAAACAATATCATGTTTATCCAAGGCATGATGCCCTGGAAAGTTTATTTGCATAGACTTGCGATCATCAGAGAAAGCAGAGTCTGAGGTCAAACGTTTTTGTTTCTGTTCCCTTTGTTTCTTTGTCTGATTTTATTAAGAGACCGCTTTTATGGAATAAGAAAAACTAATGAGGTATTCAAAACATATAACAATTATTTATCAAGCTTGCAAGGCAAATCGTGTCTGATCATCAAAGTAACTACAAAAGTTAAGCGCCGTGATTCACACAGTACGTTGAGAAAATGTAGTTCAAAGAGATTATGAAATTTGCTCAGTAACACAAAGATAGGAAGTGACACGGCCAGGGTTTTCACCCCAGGTTTGATTGGCTCCAAACATACCTTCTTGCACTGGCACGCTGATACTTTTGTCACAAATTGTCCTTGACAATAACATTCAGGAAAACCAGACTGTAAACTCGGGTCTTCCTGATCAGTAGCAAATGCCTTCTTCACTGTAGCGCATAGGATGATGGCAGTTGGGCGGCAGGGGGGAGACGATGGAGCTAGAACCAAGCACGATATTAACATGCGCTTCAGATTATATAACCTACTCTAGGTCAAGAATTTTGGTCACAAGTGACAGAATTCCAAGACCAACTAGCTCAGCGAGCTGCAATAAAGAGAATTTATTGACTCATGCAACTGACAAGTCCTGGAACAAAGCTGCCTTCAGGCATAGCTATATATAAGGGCTCAAATAATGACAGTAGTACTCTATCTTTCTGTCCACTTGGGTTCATCTCTGGTCCCCTTTGTTAACTGGCTTTATTTTCTCACCATAGTCCAGCTTTCCCCACGTGGCAGGCAAAACAGCCACACCAGCTCCAAACCTGCATGCTTAACGCCCTTTTTTAATATATATATATAATATATTTAATATGTAATTTATATATAATAATATATAACATATATTGTATAATATATTATATATGATTATATAAAATATATAATTTAATACATATAATATATTTAATATATATAATTTATTGTCAAATTGGCTTCCATACAACACGCAGTGCTCATCCCAACAAGTGCCCTCCTCAAGGCCCATCACCCATTTTCCCCTCTCCCCCACCCTTCCCCCATCAATCCTCAGTTTGTTCTCTGTATTTAAGAGTCTCGGGGCGCCTGGGTGGCTCAGTTGGTTAAGCATCCAACTTTGGCTCAGATCATGATCTCACTGTTTGTGGGTTGGAACCCCACATCGGCCTCTGTGCTGACAGCTCAGAGCCTGGAGCCTGCTTCCGATTCTGTGTCTCCCTCTCTCTGCCCCTCTCCTGCCTCTCAAAAATAAACATCAAAAAAATTTTATTAAAAATTAAAAGAAAAGAGTCTCATGGTTTGCCTTCCTCCCTCTCTGTTTCTAAGTATTTTTTCCCTTCCCTTCCCTTCCCTTCCCCCATGGTCTTCTGTTAAGTTTCTCAAGTTCCACATATGAGTGAAAACATATGGTGTCTGTCTTCTGACTGACTTATTTCATTCAGCATAATACCTTCCAGTTCCATCCACGTTGCTGTAAATGGCATGATTTCATTCTTTCTCATTGCCAAGTAGTACTCCATTGTATATATAAACCACATCTTCTTTATCCATTCATCAGCTGGTGGACATTTAAGATCTTTCCATAATTTGGCTATTGTTGAAAGCACTGTGAAAAAGACAACCCCTCATCTATTGCCAATATGGAAAAGTTCCGAGATGGTATCCAACTGGCTGAAAGTCACTGGACTCTTCTAATCACCAGGAAGTGTGAGGCATCACCAAAGCACACGGAAGGGGAAGGAAAGCTATATCCCAAACCAGGACAAGAAATTGTCACTGCATCCCTAATACCCACATGCATACAGGCCAACATCACCACAAAATTCCAACATCCTCCGAACTAAGTATTACAGGTGATAAAACATGGAACATTTTAATACATAAAATCAGCTAAATCTCAATTATAATGCTCCGCCATAGAAGAGACATCACAAAGTTTTCAACAAATAAGAAATCAAATAAAATATGAACTGTTAACTCTATCTCACGGAAAAGTCTATCATCTTTATATCATATTGAGCCTTGCCAGTCATGATACCTTGGCTTGTCATGTGAGCTGGGATATTAGAACGTATGTGTAGTATTGAGGGATCGTGATGTTATGATATTTTTGTCCCACCCACAAAGAACTCTGCTACTATATCTTTAGGAGACAAATGTCTTTAATGCTGAATATGCTTACCTCTCATTAATTAGCATCCAAAAGGATATCCTAAGCTCTGATAGATATCTGTATATGCTAACCCAACACTTCTGAAACCATGTTCCTATTCCTTAGGGTATATGCTCTCAAGATGATAAATTTCAAAAGGTTCAATGGCTAAAAGCATACCCTAACATTCCTTTAGATGACGATAACCTGTAACAGTAGACAAAACTCTGAGAACTGTAGTAAAGAGGAAATGTTCAAGTTTTTCTAAAACCATTGTGTCTTTGTTTGGATTTCCCTACAGGCAAAATCTGAGACATAATTTGCACAAAGAGTTTGAAAGGTGATCACAGAAAGCACGAGAGGAGGAACGGTCAGACAGGGAAGGAGAAAAAGTCAATAAATTATACATCCCTGAGCTAGTTTCCAGTACAGTCAGGTGCAGATTGAGCTCCAAAGGGATCCTATAAGGAATGGTGTAGAATGTCCCTCAGATTGTCTCTCCAACTACAGGAAGCTAGCATATATCTACCACCTCTGTCCCTATTGGTTGAAGGTTTACCCCCAAAAGCCTTACATCTGTCACACCTCTGGGCACCTTCACCCAGGTCAAGGGTTTTTAGGTGACTTAGATGCCATGAGACAAAGCAGGGGAGCAGTAGGAGATACTGCTGAAGGGCCAGGAAGTAGGACCTCCAGTAGGTGGGAAACTATTCACCAAGGGTGTGTTGAAATCAATGGTGGGAAACAGAATGTGACACATTTATTTTCGAAATCTGCTTATGTGTTGCTTCCCACAAACACAGAGCCCTTGTGGCATAAAACACCTTTGAGCATCACACGCAATCTGGAAAGCACTCTGTTAGACCAGTATGCAGGAAAGGACCAATAAGAGAGACTTCCAGAATGGCAGAGAAAGAACCCTTGGAAATCCTACACCTGCATAAAGGCAACAGGAACAATGGCAAAAAAAAAAAAAAAGTCAAATCAAAATTTT
The DNA here is from genome assembly GCF_016509475.1 of Prionailurus bengalensis. Lineage (NCBI taxonomy): Eukaryota > Metazoa > Chordata > Mammalia > Carnivora > Felidae > Prionailurus > Prionailurus bengalensis. Next base: position 76,803,165 of record NC_057353.1, on the reverse strand, counting down.
CAGAACTCTGGAAATTGACAAATTTTTTGCAATAATCCAAGGAGCATTTATTCAACAAAACCAGCTGAATCTTGGTAATAACAGGGAGATTTGTGATGCTTTCACCTGCCTATTTTCATCCCTTCTTTTCCCAGTTCTCCAGGAACTGTGCACAACGGCTGCCTTGAAATCTCCATCTCTGTGAAAGCAAGCAGCCTGGCAGACACCGGAGGGGACAGGTTCGGTTTGGGGATCTTCAGAAAGTCCCGTCCTTATCACGTTGCACTATTTCATCTGTCTGGCAACTCCCTGGAAAAGCCCCATTCACAGGGTTGTTCATTATTTGATCTGATTCAGAGCCCACACGATGAGAAAAGTCCAATCCCTGGGGTGTTTGTCAAAAACAATCGGTGGTCAAGAGAATGAGAAGACAGACCACAGGCTGAGACAAAATATTTGCCAGAAACACGTCTGACAAAAACTGTTATTCAAAATACACACAGAACTCTTAAAGTCCAACGATGAAAAATGAATAATCTGATTTTAAAATGAGAAAAAAATATAAGCAGACACCTTTTCAAAGAAGATATACAGATGGAAAAGAAGCAAATGAAAAGATGCCCAACATCATATATTACCAGGGCTTTGCAAATTAAAACACCAATGAGATATCACCACACACTCAATTAGAAAGGCAAACATCCCAAACACCAAAAACACCGAAAAAATCCAAAACACCAAATGCTGGGTAAGATGTGGAGCAATGGGAACTCTCAGTCGTTACTGACGGGAATGCAAAATGATGCAGATACTTTGGAGAACAATTTGGCAGTTTCTTCTAAAACTCGTACCATATGATTCTGTAACTTTGCTCCTTGGTGTCTCCCTGGAGGAACAGCACATTAACATCCACACAAAAACCTGCACCCGTGTTTATAGCAGCCGTATGCATAATTGCCAAAACACAGAAGCGATCTGGGTATTTGTCCAAAAATTACAAGAACACTAATTCAAAGGGATACATACACCCCTATGTTAATAACAGCATTATTCACAACAGCCAAACTACGGAAGCAGCCCAAGTGTCCATAGACAGATGGCTGGATAAGGAAGATGTGATATATAGATATAGATATGTAGATATATAGATATACACACACACATATATATACATATATATACATATATATGTACATATATATGTACATATATATGTATATATATATACATATATATGTATATATATATGAATGAATATCACTTGGCCATCAAAAACAATAAAATCTTGCCATTTACAACAACATGGATAGAGCTAGAGAGTATTGAGCTGGGTAAAATAAGTCATTCAGAGAAAGACACATACCACAGGATTCCACTCATGTGAAATTTAAGAAAGAAAACAAACAAGTAAAAAACAGAAAAAAAAAAAAAACAGAGAGAAACCAAAAAACAGACTCTTAACTCTAGAGAACAAATGGATGGTCACCAGAGGGGAGGTGGGTGGGGGCATGGGGGGAGTAGACGAAGGGGATTAAGGAGTATGCTTAATCACAATCAATGTAAAATAAAATGAAATTACATCAAATATGAATAAATAAATAGAATTTGGAAGCGATCAAAATGTCCTTCGGTAGGTGAATGGATGAAGAGACTCTGGTCCATCCAGACAACGGAGCATTGTTCAGCTCTCAGGCCATGAAAAGACACAGAGGAAGCTTAAATGCGTACGACTAAGTGAAAGAAGCCAATCCGCAAAGTCGACATGCGGTACGGTATGACATTTTGGAAAAGGCAGAACCATGGAGACCCTAAAAGTGTTCATGGTTGCCAGGGGAGAAGGGGGAGGATGGATGAACAGCAGAGCACGCAGGATTTTTAGGGCCGTGAAACTATTCTGGATGACGCTTTGGTGGTGGATACGCATCATTACACATTTATCAAAACCCAGAGAATGTGCGGCACCAAGAGTGAGCCATGCACTTCGGGTGATGATGATGCGTCCGTGTTGATGTGTGGGTTGTTAACAAGTCTACTCGTCTCAAGGGGGATGTTGATCATGGGGGGGGTTGTGTGTTTGTGAGGACAGGGGGTATATGGGAACTCTCTGTATTTTGTGCTCGATCGTACTGTGAACCTAACTAACACTGCTCTAAAAAAATGAAGTCTATTAAAAAATGAATGCAACTGTTTAATACTGTGATGCAGCCGCCTGAGGTGATGATACTATTTAAGGCAAGAAAACATGGAAAGATTGGGGAGTGAGATTTTCATAGGGGACTTTGAAAGGCTCCAACACATTGCTGGGATCCAGAGCCCAGACCCTGGTGCAGGGGTACGCACGGTCCCAGGAAATACCCCAGGGGACCCTAATCTGTCATTGCTGGCTCTCTGGAGGCTCCGTGCAAGCAGGAAACAAGGGTTCAGGCAGTCGTATAAACTCCTCAGGTACTGACAGTGTATCCAAACATACAAACACAGCTCTCCGGCAAAGCATGAGACACTTCCTGTTTCAAAGCTTCTTGAAACTTCCGTCTGATCTCTAGCTGACCACTGAGCTAACTGGGCGCAGACCTCAGTGGCTGCACGGGAGACAGAATACAGACCTGAGACGGTTAGTCCAGACAAGTCACTAAATAAACAAGAACATCAAGAACAGCATCAAGAACAGCGACAAAGAGTCACAACAGCAAACCCTGTTCACAGGGGGGCTGCACTTCCAGAGTAGCCGCATCATATATATTATTTAAAATGCACAGTTTGGGGGGCGCCTGGGGGGCTCAGTGTGTTAAGCATCTGACTCTCAATTTGGCTCGTGTCATGATCTCACGGTTCGCAAGTTCCAGCCCTGCTTCAGGCTCTGTGCTGATGGCTCAGAGCCCAGAACCTGCTTCAGATTCTGTGTCTCCCTCTCTCTCTGCCCCTCCCCCTCTCACACTCTGTCTCTCTCCCTCTCAAGAATAAATAAACATTAAAATTTTTTTTTAATGCACAGTTTCAACACCAGCAAAATTATGGCAAGAAACAGGAAAACATGTCACCAACCCAGAAAACAGAGCGGCCAATGGAAACTCTCCCCGAGGAAGCATGCACACCGGACTTACTAGATAAAGACTTCACAGCACTACTTAAATCGGTCACTATAAATATGTTCGAAGCCCTAACAAAAGCATGAGAACGATGTCTCATCAAATAGAGAATATTAGTAAAGACATAGAATTTTTTTTTTAATTATAATGCTAGAATTGAACAGGGCGATCTTTAGAGTGAAGGGCTCACTCAAGCAGCTCAGTGGTAGACTTGGGTTGCTAAAGGAATCAACAACTTGAAGGTAGAGCCCGGGGTTTTGCAGAAAAGAAAGATGTGTGAGCAGGTAGTCAATAATAAAGGTAGTGACATGACATGATGCTGACGGGGAGTGGAGAAGACAAGTGCTTGGCAGGAACAGGAATTGGAAGGTTCCAGAAGACAGTAACAGGGGGATTGCACCGTTGATGATTAGTTGTGCAAGTTGGTACTCAAAAACCTTTGCCTGAGTCTGTACAGCTTATGATATGTCAATTATACCTATAATTGGGAGGAAGGGGGGGGTAGGGAGGAAGGAAGGGAGGGAGGAAGAGAGGGAGGAAGGAAGAAAGGAAGGAAGGAAGGAAGGAAGGAAGGAAGGAAGGAAGGAGAGAGAGAGGGAAAACACATTCCCATTTTCCTGGCTCTCCTTCCCAGTAGCTAAGGGTTCTCGCCTGTCAGGTCCCAGCCTGCATGTACAGCCTATTTTCTAATATTTAGGAAACAAACTATGGACACATTTCATTGCAGAGTGTCGCGTCGGCATGGAGAGTGTCTCGATCGATCCTAGTGTCTTCCAAAGTCAGAGTTAAAACACTGTCACATGTGGGGGCTGCGCGGGCGGATGCCACCCGCTGCTTCCAGCCCTGACTCTGACGCCCCAAACAGACGAATCCAGGCGAGGCAGCCCCCGCGGAACCCGGATAATGAGAGAGCCACTGGCACTCCCTTGCCCCTGGCCCTGTCCAGGAGGACTGCCAGGGGTGCTCCACCTGCCGGGCAGCCGGGTGCTCGGAGGACTTCGTGGCTTTTGCGCCTCCCCTTGCCTCCCCGCGGGGCGTCAGCTCCCATCTGCCACCTCGGACGGGAAACACGGGTCAGCCTGGCTCCGGACTCTGCCCCTCCCCGTGCCGTGCCTCGAAAACTAGGATTTTCCATTCTCCGGCCCTGCAGAGGCCAGAAATGAGCAGACACCGGCTGAAGCCGTCGCGGGCGGACCCGCGTAGGGCAGAAGCTTTCGTTCGCCGAGCGGGCGCCATAGGGCGCGTCTGTTCTCTGCACTTGGGCTGCCCCGGGCCCAAGGTCAAGCTCCGGAAGCGGAGGAAGGAAGGGCGGGGAGCCTACCTGGCCTTGGGGAACGTGCGAAGTCGGCCCCGGGAAGACGTGCTGTTAAAACGCTGTTACACGTCCAAAGTGGTAGTTGGATGGTCCAGAGCGGGTCGAGAATGGCTTCTGGACCCGGTTACAAGCGGCCGCTTCCTGCAACCCTGCGAGGACGGTGAGGGAGTGTGTGGAACAGGAGCCGTGAAGACAAGAGGCGACTGAATAATTTAACAAATATGGTGCCAGCACTCTTTTCGGAAAGGGAAAGGGCAAAATGAGTGGAGAAGTTGTAAGCGAGTCCATACCTTCATCTACAACAGTCTTGGTGAAGTCAACAGACAATATCTATAATTGAAATGCCAATAAGTAGTAAAATTGTTTATTTAGAAATAAGGGAAGTCAGACAAGAAGGAACAGTAGACTAGACCATGGCTGCCCTTGGAAAGCAAGCACTGAGAATAGTCCCAGACAAGTGCGGTGTGAAGGCTGCTGGTCGTGGGGGCGCCTGGGTGGCTCAGCGGGTTAAGCATCTGACTTTGGCTCAGGTCACGATCTCACAGCTCATGAGTTCGAGCCCTGTGTTGGGCTCTGCGCTGACAGCTCAGAGCCTGGAGCCTGCTTCGGATTCTGTGTCGCCCTCTCTCTTTGCCCCTCCCCTGCTCGCTCTCTCTCTCTCTGTCTGTCTCTCTCAAAAATAAATGAAGATTTAAATTTTTTTTAAGAAACTGCTGTTTTTTGTGATAATCTTTGTATAATGATGTTACCCTAAGCTTTCCCAGGTACAAGTGTTAATCTGATAAAAGCTAACTATTTAAATGACACCTGATGGAGGGATCCAGCAAAGTACCGTTGGAGGAAGTGGGTTTATTTTGATGGTGTTGCAATGGACTCTTACATTCCACCTTCAAGCAGAGGGCTCTTCCTGAATCAAAACCCACATCAGATCGCATGCTCTTCTTCTTTAATGTTTATTTAGTTTTGAGAGAGAGCAAGTGGGGGAGGGGCAGAGAGAGAGAAGGAGAGAGAGAATCTGAAGCAGGCTCCGTGAGGTCAGCACAGACCCCCGCGTGGGACTTGAACTCGTGAACCGTGAGATCATGACCTGAGCTGAAATCAGGAGTCAGACGCTTAACAGACTGAGTCACTCAGGAGCCCCATCACATGCTCTTTTAAAACTACTCACCACTCATCCCACAAGCATTAAAGGTGCTCCAACATGCACTTATAATGCACCAATAATGAGACTGGCTCTGCTCTAGACCCCAGGTGTACTTTCAGCCCATGAAAGATCCCAAGAGGCCTTCGCTGCCCAGGCCCTTGGCTTAAAGCAGGCCAGTGTGAAGAGAAGCATCCAAGACACTTGAATGGCATCCAACCTGACCCTCGCACACTCATCTTGCACTTGGATGCTCCCAGTTAGGCTGAGGAGCAGTCCCTCCACCTTTGCCCCTGTCCAGCCTATTCTCCGTGCAGTAGCCCGAGGAGTCGCTTTAATGTGGATCAGATGCCGTCACTCCTCCGTGGCAACCCTGACTTCCGACTCAATCAGAAGAAAGCCCAAATCCTTACCATGGCCAACAAGGCTGCACAGTCGAACCTCTTATTCCCTGTCCCTCCCCAGCATGCACGTTCCCCAATGTCCCTCTCTATGTCCTTCCTAATCTTCACCATCACCTGATACTATGATGTTTTCTTTCATTATCTCTTTCTGTCTACTGGGTTACGACTAACCAGGCTAGAGCTTTACTTTGGTCATGACCACATCCCCAGCACTTACAACAGTACCAGGCACGTAGCAAACATGCAATAACCAGTTGTGGAATGCGTAAACAAAGAGCCATCAAAGACTATATCAGTAAGTCACTGATCACAAACACAAGCATTGTTAAACCATCACTCTTCCTTCAGTGTGAAGAATAGATTACAAATAAGAACATCCTAAGAGTCAGGGGCACAGGGCACCCGGGTGGCTCAGGCGTCTGACTTCGGCTCAGGTCATGATCTCACAGCTCGTGGGTGCAAGCCCCGCCTCAGGCTCTGAGCTGACAGCTCGGAGCCTGGAGCCTGCTTCGGCTTCTGTGTCTCCCTCTCTCTCTCTTTCTCTGCCCCCCCTCCTACTCATGTTCTGTCTCTCTCTGTGTGTCTCTCAAAAAATAAAAACATGAAACAAAATTAAACAAAGAGTCAGGGGGGACCACTGGGGAGGCCGGCTGGCACAGTGATCCAGGTGCAAGGAAGCTGTGGGCTGAGAAGAGAACTGACAATCAGCTGCAGCAATACTTAGGGAGGGTCCACAAATGAATCTTCTGGAAATAGCAGGAGAGGTAGGAGCCAAACTGGGATGGTGCAGGGCTAAAGGAGCAAAAAAAAAAAAAAAAAAAAAAAAAAAAAAAAAAGGTTTTATAAATGAAGGGCATAGACTTAGGAATCCTTGAGGTCAAGTAAGATGCATAATGGAAAATGACCATTGTCTTTAGCAATAAGTGAACCACTGATGACCACAAGGGTTGCTTCATTGGAATGTGAAGGCAGAAGTCAGATGCCACTATTGATAAGGACTGTCAGGAAGCAGGGATCTCAAATGCATTTCACGCTTTCAAAGTGTGGGTGTACAGGGAAGGAGGGAATTCGGCAGAGGATAAGCTGCTGGGTTGCAGGTAGGGGCTCTTTGGAAGTTGGGAGACACTTAAGTACATTTAAGTCCAGGTGGAAGGAAGCAGGTAGAAGACAAGAAGATCCAGGGAATATAGACGCCAACTGATGGGACAAGGTCCTTGATGGAAGGGTGCAGAGCACAGGTCAAAGGAATGGCCTTGGAGAGGAGGGCCACATATTCCATCGTGGATGTCAGAATGGATGCTAGCGGGTGTGAGCATTTGGCCGTGGCAGGAATACAAGCCATCCTGGCTTGTTCCTCCGGCCAACATGTATAGCTCTATGCAGCAAATTCTATGCTGCATACTGTGTTCCAGCTGGGGACACAAATCTAAGGAAGGCACATCGTCAAGAAATGACTCATAAGAGTTCCAAGGTTCTATTTTCTCATTGTTGCTTAATTTCTTATCCTTCCTATCCCAGATAAGGCCAGGGATCGTACCCTTCAAGTTTAATTCCATTTAAAAAGCCCATTGGCTTCGGCCCCAAATATGCTTCTGTTTCATATAACTGCTACTCCCCACACACCCCTGCACCATAATGTCTTCCTCATAGCAAATCCCTCCCCTACTGCCTTGTTTAACATCTTTACTCCGGTATTGCTCTGATGGTCTCTTTCTCATAACAAAGTCATCATAAGAAGAATCTCCATGATCCAGTGCCTCATCCAGAGCTCTGCAGGCAGGGAGCACTTGCTCTGTTAAGTGAAGGAGCAGATAAGTTGGCCGATTATGGCTTCTAGTCCGTCTGGTAGCTGTCATCCACTGACCACCTGGGGGGTTGGGAGGACCTGAGCTGGAGGAAAAGGAGAACGAACTCCAACCCGAGATGGATCTGAAAGTGAATCCATCCCTGGCACGTGCTAGCCATGCGAGCTTGAATTAACTTCTCTTAACAGCTCTCATGCCACTTTTCTTATTTGACAACTGGTAAAAAGAGTTCAAACTCTAGTAAATTACTTTTTTTTTACGTGTATTTATTTGTTTTTGAGAGAGAGAGACCAGGAGCAGGGGAGGGGCAGAGAGAGAAGGGGAGAATCCCAAGCAGGATCTGCACTGTCAGCACAGAGCCTGACACGGGGCTTGATCCCATGAACCATGAGATCATGACCTGAGCCAAAATCAAGAGTCAGACACTTAACCTGACTGAGCCACCCAGGCGCCCCTAAACTTAGTAAGTTATTTTAAGAATTGACTAAGTTAACATAAATTGCCAACAAATGGTCGACGTAGCCAGTAAGTGAAGGGATGAAATGAAAGCTACAATAAGAAAACATCTTCAGCTATTAAATTAGGAGGGATGAGAAGAGTCATACAAATGGTGTGAAGAGGAAAAGAAATCAGTCCTTTTATGGGTTGCTGGTGGGTGTGTAAGTAGCACAGTGTCTCTAGAGAGGATTTGGCTACAGCCACAACATCACCTTCTTTTTTTTTATTTTTTTAATTTTTTTTTTAATTTTTTTTCAACGTTTTTATTTATTTCTGGGACAGAGAGAGACAGAACATGAACGGGGGAGGGGCAAAGAGAGAGGGAGACACAGAATCGGAAACAGGCTCCAGGCTCTGAGCCATCAGCCCAGAGCCTGACGCGGGGCTCGAACTCCCGGACCGCGAGATCATGACCTGGCTGAAGTCGGATGCTTAACCGACTGCGCCACCCAGGCGCCCCAACATCACCTTCTTTAAAAAGTTGCCCTAGACATCTGGTCCCAGGAACTGATCCTAAGGGAATCATTGGCTAATATGCACAATGGATATGTGTGCAAAACTATTTGTTTCAGGATTTCTTGTAGTATGAACATGGGAAATAAACAGTTGAAAATTACAGAACATGAGAAAATTATAGAAATTATAGAAAATCATTATAGAAAATATAATACAATGCACTATTGACAGAAAAAGCATGCTATAAATTAGCAATATGCAATTCCATTTTTGTTTTCAAAATTTTGCATTTTCTAATGTATATACACACATACAAATGAATACATAGTTATGTGTATACTCACAAAGAAGAAAGTCTCAGAATGTTCTGGAAAGTTCTACACCCTAATGTTAACAATGGATATCTTCTGGGGCACCTGGGTGGCTCAGTCGGTTGGGCGTCCAACTTCGGCTCGGGTCACAATCTCACCTTTCGTGAGTTCAAGCCCTGGGTCAGGCTCTGTGCTGACAGCTCGGAGCCTGGAGCCTGCTTCGGATTCTGTGTCTCCTTCTGTCTCTCTGCCCCTCCCCCACTTGTGCTCTGTGTCTCTATGTCTCTGAAAAAATAAATAAATGTAAAAAAATAAAAATAAAAAAATAAAAAAAACAATGGATATCTTCCGGCAATGGTTCTCTCAAGAAAACTTGTAAGGCATTGGTTTTGCTTTCAAATTTATCCCTAGCTTCAATTTGATACTTCTATAATCCTAATGAATCTTGTCATGAGGTCAAAAATAATATTTAAATTTTTTTTTAACATTTACTTATTTTTGAGACAGAGACAGAGCATGAATGGGAGAGGGTCAGAGAGAGGGAGACACAGAATCCGAAACAGGCTCCAGGCTCTGAGCTGTCAGCACAGAGCCCGACGCGGGGCTCGAACTCACAGACCGCAAGATCATGACCTGAGCCGAAGTTGGCCGCCCAACCGACTGAGCCACCCAGGTGCCCCAAAAATAATATTTTAAAAATGAAAACAAGCATCACATTTAAAACAGGGCAGTGCTTTGGCTGTAATGGGTGTTCATGAAGTGTCAGCTACCCGTAATTATTTACGAGTAATAAAGAACATAGAACAAAATTAGCTGACTAACCTTCAGACCAAAATTACGGACTTGATCCTGTTCTTTCCCTCCTCTGACCAGCTTGGAAATAAATCTCCAACATTTGGCCTAGTGCCTGGCCCACAGGTAGTACTGTGTAAACACCGAAAAAAACAAGTGGATGAACACCCTTATATAGAAAGAGGTCTTCACGGGAATCTGGAAAGCGAGGGAGAAAAAGACGGATTCTCTATTCCCACCGTGCCCAGCACTATTCCAGCTGATTTCCTTTATGTATCTCATTCGGTCTTGCAGCCCTTGATATATCATTACCTCCCTCTTGTAAATGAGGAAATGGGGTTCAAAGAGACCCCGCCTCTTGCAGGTGGTCACATGGCCAGGAGTGGAGAAGGATGAACCCCAGCTCTGTCTGCTGACATCTGTCCTTTCCTCCCCCTCTCCAGCGTGGGCTGCCTCGCCCCGCGGGTGGGTGCATTCGTGGACCTTCGAAACCAGCCTGGTCATCCAGACGAACTCTCTTCGGGGTACCGAGCAGTAGAGGTCCTGATAGTTTGGCGGCTCACTGATGGGGAACCGAACCCACAGAGCTACCAACCCCCGGGTAATGGAGTAGAGCAGCAGCCCTTCTGGGCTGAAGAGATTGAAGGAATTTTCATCCAATCCCCTAAACGATCCCTTCTCCCTCTCAGGAGACACAGCAATCAAAGAGACGTGGCAAAGAGAAGCAGTGGGCGTTGGAAAGGTCAGTGGTGCCAAAAGGCCCAGAATCTTCCTCCATTAATGCCCTAATTGCGTTTATCACCCAGTTTTCACTCAAACGTCAAACTTCATTTCCGCCTCTCTCCTCTCCCAGGTCACAGATGTTTAATATTCCTGACTAAGACATAATGAGCCTTTTTATGTCACTGTAATATTTAGTTTCTTTAAATCATGATTAGCTTCATCCATCGTGCAATGCAGGGAAGACTAGAAATTTGGGAGATGGGATTCCATTAGGCGGATATTATGACCAAGCCAAGCTGAAAGGGAGATTAAACCAGGTGGCAAAGTTCACTGGTGATAAACTACACCGACAGCCTGGGGTTGATTGTCTGTGAACCTCGGGTCAAAAAAAAGTAGAAGACTGGGTTATAAAGGACTTTGAAAAGTTATAATTTTCCAGTTTGGGGCAAGCCTGCTTCCCAAATGAATGTATATATTTTTTACCATTCTAGGCTACTAAGACTTTTTTTTTTTTAATTTTTTTTTCAACGTTTATTTATTTTTGGGACAGAGAGAGACAGAGCATGAACAGGCGAGGGGCAGAGAGAGAGGGAGACACAGAATCGGAAACAGGCTCCAGGCTCTGAGCCATCAGCCCAGAGCCCGACGCGGGGCTCGAACTCACGGACCGCGAGATCGTGACCTGGCTGAAGTCGGACGCTTAACCGACTGCGCCACCCAGGCGCCCCTACTAAGACTTTTTAAAGAACAAGTTCAGTCTCTGTTCTCCTAAATTGTGGTCCCCATCTTGAATGGTTCATTTGGCAAAAATAAGTTCACAAGTCAACGGGTAGGCAATTGCTCATAAAACATCATTGAAAAATGTAAAGCGCATCCTTATGTTTTTGTGCAAAAAAGCATGAGAGTGCCCCTATCATCTTTTTTTTTTCTATTTCTCGAAATAACTTATGTCGTCCGCTGCTCCTGAAAAAACACGCAATATCTTTAAAGCTCCCCAACACACCATGAAGAAAGGACTGATAACACCAAGCCGCACATACTCGGGGGCTCTTCGTGGCAATGACTCAAATTCTACACATTTCATTCCAGACCCGTCACTTCGACTCCTACCTAGTTCTCTCTTGATTTCTGTCTCCCACTCTTCTATTCCATCAACAACTTTCAACCTGAGGCGCCCCATGAAGAAGAATTAGGACAATGCCTGGCATTCATGGTGAATTACAAGTAGCCAAAGCTCCAGCAACAGGGGCAAGACGACCGAGGGGAGAGAGTAAAGCATTTTTGTAATAATCGGCCTCTGGTTTCTGGCAGTTTATTGCAGGGTCTGTATCAGGAAGTTCAAATCCCTCCAGGAGCTGGCCTTTCTCGGCCCCCTTCCTCCCTGCTTCCTCTCCCAAGGTGGAAGCTTTCTTCCTGGCTCTGGAAATTCTGTCACTGTGACTTCACAGACCTCCAGGCTGGAAGGATGAAGGCATGGAGTTTTATCCGAGGCAATCTGGTCTCCTGGAGAATCAGAGCCTTTGTTTCCCTGAGAACATAGTCCCTGCGGAACTCATAGAAGGGATGTACCCAAAAACACGGAATGGACTATTCGGATTCGCTGTCTCCGTCTCTCCCTGCCCCTCTCCTGCTGCTGCTCTGTCTTTCTCTGTCTCTCAAAAATAAATAAATGTTAAAATTTTTTTTTTTTAAAAACATGGAATGGACTAGACTGTGGTATCTCATGGATTATCTGCTTCCTTTATAGACCACAATACGGTAGCTTGTTTTGCTTTGTGTGTGCGTGTCTGAGAATAGGCGATGAATTTAATCATTATTATTAATTTTGAATCATACTGCCTTATTGAGCTATTTCACTATTTTTTTTTCATTTTTGGCTAATTGCCTTGAATCTTCCAGGTATATAATCATATTGTATTTAGTGATTTTTTTCGCCTCTTGCTTGGTAAGTATAACCTTTTTATCTTACCAATAGAGCTGGTATAATGAGAAACTATAGTCGTGATGGCATCGTCTTTTTCCTGAATTGAGTGAGAATGTTTCAAGCACTTCCTCATCCATCCTAAAAATGCCTTTGTGACAAAAGACATATATCATTTGCCAACCTAAGAAAATATTGTGAAGTCCTATTACATGAAGGCTTTTAAAGGTGGGGCGCCTGGGTGGCTCAGTGGGTTGAGGGTCCGGCTTCGGCTCAGGTCATGATCTCGCTGTCTGTGAGTTCGAGCCCCGTGTCAGGCTCTGTGCTGGCAGCTCGGAGCCTGGAGCCTGTTTCAGATTCTGGGTCTCCCTCGCTCTCTGCCCCTCCCCCACTCGTGCTCTGTCTCTCTCTGTGTCAAGGATAAATAAACATTAAACAAAAAAATAAAAATAAATAAAAATAAATAAAGTTAAGAATGGATATTCAATTTTGCCTAATTCAGCATCTAAGATTGTCAAAAATTGTTTTCCTTAGATCATATTTCTTATAACGAACCACTCTTGATTATCGGAATAGGGCCATATAATCATACTCTGCTTTTTTTCTTTTTTTTAATGTACTGTTGAATTGTTTGTTTACATTTTATTTACAGTTTTGCATTACCAAGTACGGTTACGATTCATTGCTGGCGGATGTAAGCACATCCTTTGTCGCTCCGTTAGGAAAGGACTCTTGGAAGCTTGCTCCTGCTTTCCCCCAGATTTTCCCCCATATACCTTTTCGCTTTGCTGATTTTTGCCTTTTATCATTTTGCCGTAATAACTTACCGTAAATATTTTGGTATCTGGCCTAAGGGAAATGGAGTTAGGGGTATATTTAGGAGGGATTTATTTATTGAGATACATGAATGTGGTTTGCTCTCGCTGCCATTCGTGGCTCATTTCTTGCTAGCTTTCCTGGTACAGGAAGAGCTTCTGAAAGCTTCCACTCATGCTCTGGGCTAACTCACCCTGCACTGCAACTTGAAGATAGAGGGTTTTATCATGATGGGAATCTGTCCTCTGGCCCCTGGCATGAGGCGTACGTGGCTAGCTGAAGCAAAACAAGGGTTGAAATGTACACAGCCGGACGTTCTCTGGCAGACAACTCTCCCAATCAACTGCGTACAATTACAAATTTGGTTCTCTTTGAGGTCTGGTCAAAACAGGGGTTCTCCCCTGCCAGAAACAGACTCCAAATCTCAGCAGACACCGTTATAAATGCACCGCTTGTCTTTTGTGATGGGAATTGCAAAAGATCGAATTAACCAAATCCCTGTGCTTGTAGAGTAGAAACCAGCAGCAAAACAGTAAGTGGGCAGGTGTGCCCGTGTGAGAAGTGGTGGGTTTTCTGCATCCCAGTGTATCAGATTGCATCTAGCTTATCCAACACGTCTTGTCTGGAGGAAGTCTGCTGGTTTCAGATGAAAGAACACAAACTTGTCAGTGACGCAGCAACAAGGACTAGAGAAACAGACAAACTCCTACATGGTCATCCGGAAGTCAATGGATGTGGAGGGAAAATAATTGGATTACACTATGAAGTAGCTCCATACAAGGTACTGGCAGTTTTTGAAAGCATTGGACTTGCTCTTGGGATGCCGGGGTGGTTCTGTCGGTTAAGTGTCTGACTTTGGGCTCACGTCATGATCTCGTGGTTCATGAGTTAGAGTCCCGCCTATGGCTCTGCCCTGACAGCTCAGAGCCTGGAGCCTGCTTCAGATTCTGTGTCTCCCTCTCTCTCTGCCCCTCCCCTGCTTGTGCTCACTCACTCTCTCTCTCTCTCTCTCAAAAATAAATAAACATTAAATTTTTTTTTTTTAATTTTTTTTTTCAACGTTTATTTATTTTTGGGACAGAGAGAGACAGAGCATGAATGGGGGAGGGGCAGAGAGAGAGGGAGACACAGAATCGGAAACAGGCTCCAGGCTCTGAGCCATCAGCCCAGAGCCCGACGCGGGGCTCGAACTCCCGGACCGCGAGATCGTGACCTGGCTGAAGTCGGACGCTTAACCGACTGCGCCACCCAGGCGCCCCAAAATTTTTTTTAAAAAACATTTGAAATGCTCTTGTCTATACCTTAATTTTAGAATGATTTTATATGTTTGCAGAATGAATAATCAAAGCAAAATTCAAATGTGTTGGGAAGTATCTTAGTAGAAGTCAAAAAAACTTAGACAATGCAAGACTGGCCGCGTCTTCTGTTCTTCTGTTTTTCTTTTTTAATTGAAGTGTAGTAGATACACAACGTGACAGTAGTTTCAGGTGCACAACATAGCGATTTGACAAAGGATTGGCAGGACCTCTTTATGAGGTCAAAGTCTCTAATTATATCACAACAGGAATTAAAACTCATGGTCAAAGTCATAAAGATATGGAACAGAGCCCCAGTAGCCAAAGGAATATACCAAGAAAGGACAACTAAAGAAATAACAAAAAGTAAGAGAACCAGAACACTCCCCAGCAGGAAGCACAAGACAGAAGGACACCATTTGTACAAACGAAAACTCACGGCATGTGTTCACTAGAACACCACTGTTTTTCCAATATCATGTTCACAGTAATATGAAGAATCATATTATAAAGGAATCCAAAATATCAATCAAATCATAAAATAGACATGAAAGATACTTTTGAAATAAGTATTTAGAAAACGTAAGAGCCAAATTCCTGAGGTCTTAGGTGTCCTATGAGATGTTGTATGTATCCACATATGTCCTATATGGCTTGGTGCTATTTGGGTTGTACGCTGTGTGCCATTAACAGGTACGTCAGGGGCTCCTGGATGGCTCAGTCAGGTAAGCTGACCTCAGCTCAGGTCGTGATCTAATGGTTTGTGAGTTCGAGCCCCGCGTCGGGCTCTGTGCTGACAGCTCGGAGCCTGAAGCCTGCTTCGGATTCTGTGTCTCCCTCTCTCCCTGCCCTTCCCCTGCTCATGCTCTGTCTTTCTATCTCAAAAATAATACACATTAAAAAAAAATGTTTTTAAAGAGGTGCATCAAATAAACCAGTCACGAAATATCACTCCATTGTTGTAGATTCTACATTGGCTATAACAAACATTGATCTGTGGCAAATATTGGGTACTCCCCTCTTCCCAGAAAATCGTATCAGAAAGTTTTAATTTTTTGGCCAACTGACGACTGACTGTCTATGACTTTACTCAACAAAATGAAACAAGGTTTGGACAATTGTAGCCTGCCCTTGAATGGCATCCACAGTCAGTCATGATGAAAACGCTGCTATATTATCGAGAACAAAAGCTTCTGTGGGCTCTTCAAAAACATTTAAAAATGGCACAATACGTACAGTGAATATTCCCTTAATTCCGTCAAAGGAAAAGCTGTCTCCACGGTGTCGAGGCTGTTGACAGCTTCGGTACTCTGCTACATTAAATGTTTTCCTTTCAGGTTTGAATTGTAGATGTGTTATTTTATACACACATGCCAACTTGAATTTTTCTCTAAAGATTTTAAGGGTGATAAGGTGGTCTGGCCATTATAAAGCTATTCAAGCCTTGCACATGGGCAAAAAGATATTTAAAAGACTCTGACATACATTTTTAAAGACAGAAGACAAACCTGAGCACAAAGATGTTAAAAAAAACTGTATTCACAAAGTTTATAAAGCTTCAATACACCATTTCAACTGTAATTTGAAAAGGCATTTTGGAGTGTTTCAATAAAACAAATAAGAAATCACAGGCTCGTGAATTGGATGTTTATGAAAGGTACATTCTTTTTTCAACTGTGAATATATTGGCTAAGGAAATGAGAGGGAATTCAATTAAAAATTAATGGAAACAAAATGAAAATACGAGGGGGGAAAAAGCACTAGAAATTAACCTGACATTTAAACGCAAATTATAATGGAAACATTTAGATCAAACTACAAGTGGTAATTGTGACTCTTCTCATAGAAATAATCCATAGGCTCTTGGATTGTTTGATATTTTGGTCAATGGAAGACAGTGAATTATCTGCACATATTGGGAAGATATTCAAATTTCTCGCTGATTTAAAACAGTGCTGAGATCAATGGAGGTCATATAAAATATCATAATCAAATCAAATAAAATCCGAATCCACCACCACAAGAGCAAATCATTGACAAGCTGGCTAATGAGCGTCAGTAAATCAAAGATGATTTAAGATTTAAGTGTCACACAAGAAAATGTCAAATGCCCTTTACAGAAAATCTATGGCAAAAATTGGATAGAGTTTTCCCCCAAATTTATAACAATCCTGAAAATTTATATGACATGATCAACATGGGTTGAGATCCTGGAAAGAACTTTTCTAAACTATTAGTAAAAAATATTTTAATCTGGGGCGCCTGAGTGACTCAGTTGGTTAAGTGTCTGACTTGGGCTCATGTCATAATCTCACAGTCCGTGAGTTCGAGCCCCGCGATAGGCTCTGTGCTGGCAGCTCAGAGCCTGGAGCCTGCTTCGGATTCCGTGTCTCCCTCTCTCTCTGCCCCTCCCCTGCTCATGCTCTGTCTCTCTCTCTGTCTCAAAAATAAATAATAAAAACACTAATTTTTTTTTGAATTTTAATCCACCATGCTAGAAGGCAGAATGAACTTTCTATTGCCTCACTAGAAATTGTTACTAAATTATAGTCCTGGGAAGGGGCAATTAAAGAGCACCCACCCGGGGCGCCTGGGTGGCTCAGTCAGTTAAGCGTCCGACTTCAGCTCAGGTCACCATCTCACGGTCCGTGAGTTCGAGCCCCGCGTCGGGCTCTGGGCTGATGGCTCAGAGCCTGGAGCCTGCTTCCGATTCTGTGTCTCCCTCTCTCTCTGCCCCTGCCCCGTTCATGCTATCTCTGTCTCAAAAATAAATAAAACGTTGAAAAAAAAATAAAAAATTTTAAAAAAAGCACCCACCCAAAATCATAGGGAAAATATTTATAGAAATGTGCCCAGAAGTTAATACAAAAAATAAGTTTTCTTTTTCTGGGTTTTTTTTTTGGGGGGGGGGAGATTATTTTGGATTTTGTAGATTTTCAGTCTATATAATTTATTTAATTTCTCATTCTAACTAAATATTCAGTTTTAATCTAATCTTCCGTTCACAATCCTCTGTTCTTTAAAGAGAGCACCCAAAGTTGTATAGTCACAGTCTCACAAAACTTCAAGAGCGGTAATAATCTGACACATAAAAACAACAGACCTGAGGAAAGCGTTAGTGAAGACACAACTTTTGGGCAAAAATGTGGAACCATTATTTAAATGTGAATGCATCACAAAATACTTCCCCCTCGCTCCACTATTGAGAATCTCCCTCCTTCCTACATAATTTGCAATCGTTGACCTGTGTATCTTGTCACAAATGTTAGTTGTAGGTCAATGGAAAAGCAGGAAAAAGACAAATTGACTTCTCAGAGCCGGTTAACAACAAAACACAATGATAAACTATGTTTTCTAAGAAAGGGCCACCAGAAAACACTACATTATAGAGTGATGCCATGGTCTTTATCTCATTATTCAGGACCCTAAAGCATCTGGCAAGTCCAGAAGAATTGCCCTTCTGATCCCAGAAGGGCAGCCCAAATACTGACGTATGGGATTATTATAAGCAAATAAATGGTGTGTTGTTTTAAATCACTATATTATGGGATTGTTTGTTACCCAGCAAAAACTGACCGATGCGCTTACAAAGCTGTCTATTCTAAAGACACCCAGCTATAAGTATAAGGAAGTTCTACCTTGTGCCAACTCTGACCACAACCCTGAGCCATGTTTTGGCTGTTTTGACCCGAGCTGTTTTGAATATGCTGTATCCTCTTTCTTGAATGCCTTTTCCCCTCCTCTTTGCTAGCAAACTCAAACATGGAATCTCCTGCCAATATTGCCTTCTCTGCAATTTCCTCCTATGACCCAGATAGTTACCCGTTCTCTCTCCTGATGCCTCTAGTTCTAACTCTATCATACAATCTCATTCACCTTAGTGTCTTCAGTGCCGAGCACGGTGGCTGGGTGTGCAATGTTCTGAGTGAACAAATAGTGGTGTGGTTAATGAAGTAACCTTTCAACTAAGAAAGACGTCATTTCAAATCCTAGCTTTACTACATATGAGTTGTGTGACCTTGGAAAGTAGGCTTGGCTGTGTAGAACAGGAAGCCAGAATGGCGGAGTAAATGAGGTGGTGATTGTTTTCTCTCACGAAAGTAAGTCTGGGTAGGCAATCCCAGACTCTGCTAGTGGCTCCATGGTAAGAAAGGGCTCAGACTTCTATCATTCTTCTCCATCACACTGTGCTGGAGATTTCCATTCTCAAGTTCACCTCATAGTCCAAGAAACCTCTAAATACTCCAGCTACCACATCCTTGGCCCAAGCAAGAAGGGGGAAGCCAAGAACCAGGAAAAGGATGTTTCTCTGAGCCAAGTTGTCTGCTTTTAAAGAGTTTGCCCTGAAACCTCAACCAACAACATCTTCACGTGTCTCATTGGCCATTCTCCTCCACAAGAGAAAGTGGCAAGTGCACTTTCATAATTGAGCACATTGCCACCCCCAGCAACATAAATAGGGCTTCTGTAATCAAGGGAAAAAGGAGAATGGCTATTGAGTCGGACACTTGGAGTCTCTACAACATTCTGGACCAGTCAGTTCAACTTTCTTGACCTTCAATTCTTTCATATATCTAATGGGAACAAGACCCTTTCAAGGTGGCTGTGTGGTTTTTGTGGGATGACTCTGTGAACTGCCTAGAAGTAGATACTCAACAAACGGTAACTATTCTCAATGTGACTTTTTATGAAAATATGTTATCTACTATCTATCTCTCAGTCCACTATATTTTAAACATCTTGGAAATCCTGCACCGCCGCTCATCTTTCTTTCCCAGTGCCAAGCACAGTGCCTGGTATATTAGATAATCAGCAAATATTTGTTCAAATTAAGTCAAGTGGAAATTAAGCATTACAAAACACATAGAAAGTAGCTCCTAATACAAATGCTTGCCTGGGCAAATTGTGGCTCGCTCTGCATTTGGCAATAGGCTTTGCAGAGAGCAAGCTTGACAAAGGATTTCTTTAAGCACAATCGGCCCTCAAATGGCCACTCAGCAAATGGATACCAGTTACTGTAAATCACTACTGTCAGCTATAGAGTCCTGAGAAACTCAAGTCAATAACAATGTTTAATAAACAAGAAGTGTGTAGAAAATGAGCAGGAGATGATGGTCATCTTGATAGTCTAAAGGGGCTGATCACCTCTCTATTCCCTCCCCTCTTCCCTCCAACACTCTACCTTTTGAGATAGGCAAACTTCTTGGCCTTTCTTGGCTACCAATGGTCACAGAAACTGGAGGACTTACAATAGCTAAAAAGAGAGGAAGACTTTTATAGCATCCCACTAGTGATGAGAAGTCCAAATCAATGAGCCTGGTATCCCAGGCCCTTGTTGGTCTGGCCCATGTCAGCCATTCCAGTGCTAAGCATTCCACTAGTCTCATAAGACATGCATTTAACCCACAAACAACTTTAAGAAACAGGTGCTTTTTTCCATATTTTGTTGATGAACACATTGAGACTCAGAAGTTACATGACAAGTTCTTTTGGCTCATTTAATTCCAACAGACAGACAACCAGCTCAAATAAGCTTACACCAAAAAATAAAATAAAATAAATAAAAATAGCCTGTAGAACAAGGAAGTCCAAGGATGAGGTTGAGTTCGGGTAAAGCTAGATCCAGGAGTTCAACATTGAATCAAGACTCTATCTTTCTTAATTCTCAGCACTGCTTGCCTTAGCTTGGCTTTATCTCAGACAGTGTCTATCTCCACAGTGGCAAGATGGCCCCAGAAGCTCCATATTTACAGGCTTCTTAAAGACCCCATGGAAAGAGAAGGCTTCTTTCTTGACTGCATTGGCAACATCTCAGGGAGAAACCTGAGTCCAGTTTGGTTCACATGCATAGCTCTGAACTCATCAATATGGCCAGAGAATAGTCTGAATAAATAGGTGCCCAGGACGAGGCAGGGGCTCAGTGAACTTAATCCCACACGAACCACGTGGGTTGAGCACAATTTGGCTTGAATGGGAATGCAGTCATTCCCCAGAGACAGAAAGTAAATGTTGAGCTCATTTATACCCCAGCCAGGTAATAGATTCAGCCTTTCATTCTGGTTTACCTTTCTCCAAAGCCCAAGTTTTTTGTTTGTTTTTTTTAGTACAAAATTTTGGTGTTAGATTAAAGACTAAAAAGCTGCATGATTTTTCAACGGAATCCTATTTATAGATGTTTATTCTTACTAGACTGTGTTAGACATTTGCATGTGTTGTTTCACTGAAGTGTCACTATTATGAATGAAGGCCACTCCTCACTACGGCCATTCTGCGAATGAGGAAAGTCAAGTTCAGAGAGATTAAGGCACGTACCCAAAGTAACAGCTAACCAATGAAAGATCGAGGCCTCATCTATTTCCATGTGACCTTGGAGGTGCAGAAACACCAGAATCCCCAACAGACACTTTGCCCAGGCCAGCTTGGCAGTAAGTGAGAGGTAGTTTGGGTGTGATCTCAGCCCTACCCCACCACCAGGATCTATTGTAAGCAAGGCAGGAAGCACATCGGCCCCTTATCACCACCTCCGCTTGGGGAAAAAGTGAGGCTCCTTGGCCCACCATGTAGGGTGCAGGTCTGGGCCACTAAATGGCTATCGCCTCTCTTTCCCAGTGGATTAAGTGCACTCTTGTATGGCTTTCTGCCCCACTTGAATTCTAACTAAAATCAGAGCCCTGTTCTGCAGCCCAGCCTGCTTGCGTGAGGCTCAAACACCTGGGAGGAGGCTCTCACTGGCCTCTTTACAGAGCTCAAATCCTAGGCCTCTTGCTCCCAGCCCCTGGTTAGGGCCGTGTTCCCAGTTGAGTGAGTTTTTCAGAAACAGGATTGGCCACCCCAGTTGACCTATCTCACTCCAGCCCTGGTTGCAAGAACAGACCTAATTCTCTGAGTCTACCACTGTCAACCCCCTTTAATGTGCACCTTGGCAGCCCTACCTACCAAGAGGTGAGATCGATGTCCCGCCTCTCAAACCCGGGGTGGCCTTGTGACTTGTTTCGGTCAATGGGATGCAGTGAGAGTAATGTGGGGTTGGTTACCCCCAAGCGTCAATAGGCTCGCCTGGTGGGAGGTGAGGGACTACGTGGCAAGGGGAGTCCTGGGTAAGCCAAGGCCATTCTGCTCTGGCCCATGGCCGCTGACCCCTGTGAGTGAACCCCGAAGAGATGAGCAGAACCGTCCCAATGAACCACAGCCGATTGCAGATGTGTGTGTGAGCCCAGCCAAGACCAGAAGAAAAGTGCAGCTGTCCTCTAAACCCATTAACAGTGATTAGTGCTTCTTGCTTTAAGACGCTGAGTTTGGGAGAAGTTTGTTATGCATTAATAGCGAACTGATACAACCCTCGCAGACACACTGGGCCCGCTCAGGTTGGGCCAAAGTCTCCACACCCCCTGTGGACCTAACTGAACATCTGGTCAGTTTCCTTCCTCATTGTGGGCCCCACCACACCCCGAACCCATTCACTTTCTCTCCCAGGCTCCCAGATGAAGTTCTGGCATAGATACTGACCAAGTAATGACATTCGAAGCCACAACCTGTCATGGGAGGGCATAGGAAAAGAGCAGAAGGAGCACTCCTCACCTGCAAGGGATCACCCTCCACCTGAAGAAAGAAGGTTCACATCTGAAAACAATCAGCAAGCAACTGCCCCAATACCGCCTTACGGATTTCAGCAGCCGTCAGATGAAATTATAACTACTTATCAGTCTGTCTCAGGAACCAAACTGGGAGATCGTTGAGGGCAGGACCCAGTCTAGTTTCTCCATGGATCCCCAACAACCAAGCTCTGCCTAGACCAGAGCAAGTACACGTGTACATTTCCCCTAGTAACGAATGGTACATGGCAACAGGTTCAAGTGCTAATCGAGTGGTTCGGATGTTATGAGATTAGGAAATTCAACAGGTTGACTGGCACGTACTGAGGGTCAATAGCTTCAGGAGATGAAGGAAGGAGGGAGCGTGTGCCTCGCACAGGATGGAGGTGTGCTACCCCATCCATCTGTATGAACAGCGATGGGAAGAGTAATAGCCAACCCGCTGATCCAGTCCTGCCTCCCGCCGACCAGATGCCCCCAGGCACCTAATTCCCATCCCCTCGGTTTTCTCACTAGGACACTAGACCTTAAGTCAGGATTCGCATGAGAATCAGAAGTGATCATTGGTTCCTCCAGTGAGAACAAGCGAGCATCACGGGCGGGCGCTGCCCCAGCCGTAAGTGGCTCCGAGCCCAAGGCAGGCGGGAGCATCTCTGTGGAGACGAGAGGGATAAACCTGGAAGCTACAAACACAGCACCCCCGAGGAAGGGGAGCCACCGCCAGCGTCCGGCACACAGACACTTTGCCAGGAAGCCGGACAGGGCGGGGTCAAAGTGCACGCAGAAACCTGCGATAAGAAAGCTGACCTTGGTCACCTGCTAAGCTCCAGCATCTGTCTTCGATATTGGTTCTCGTCTGTTATTTTCCACCTTTCACTCCGTGTGCTGCTCATTGGCTTTTTTTTCACCGTCCACGGTGTTTTCCCATTACCTTGTCTCACAGCGCTGCCCCGGTGTTCTAACCCGTGACCCCCAGTGACGCGGGCCGAATAAGGGCAGTGCACGCGAGCCTTAGTCCCCGGCTGTGTGTGATCGCTGTGGCCTGGAAGGTGGCTGGCCTGGGAGGGGAGCCACATGCTCGGAGTTTTTCCAACAGCTTTGAAATCAGGTATGACAGGGCCAGAATCTCAGCTCTGCCACCCACCTCGCTGTGTGAATGTGGACCACGCAACCTCCCGGACTCAATTTCCTCACGAGAAAAATGGAGACGGAAGCACCTACGTCACTGAGTTGAAGAATTAAAGCTAAGAGTTGCACGAGCACTTCTTACACACCCTGCATTATTCTAAATATTTCTTGGAATACTTTTAGCGCTCCCATTTTGCAGATGGATAAAGTGAGGCAGAGAGCGGTTACCTGATCCATGAGAACACACAGCTAGCAATGACAAGCCTGGAGTTATACTCAGGGGGTGCCGGAGTCCACACTATGAACCCCTCTTTATATACCACAGCTGCTATATCAGGATTCAAAGTGAAGGGTAACAAAGAGCATGGCCTGTGTCCAGCTCATAGGAAGTGCCCTAAAAACAGTACTTATTACAACCAAGTCCCAAGGCACGTGGTGGAAAAAAACAATTGCCTCGATCCAACTTAAATGAAATCTCAGCCCATGAATGAGTGAAATGAGACCAAAGACAAAGATTACGATGACCCAGGGAGGTAACTTCAACAGCAGTGGGTCTCAAACAGGGATGATTTTTGCACACCAGGGGACATTTAACAACATCTGGGGACATTTTGGCTATCACAACTGGGGTGGGAATACCCCTGGTCTTTAAAATATATAGACCAATTGTTTTGCTAATCATCTGACGACGCACAGGATAACCACCCCCCACCATAACCACACACACACGCACGCACGCACGCACACACATACACAATTATCTGGGTCCAATGCCAGTCACACCAAGGTTGAGAAACTGTCTTCAAGCACTGAGTCTGGACCCTGTTCACTGACATAAGGTAATTTCTCAGTACCCATCCTCACATGGAGTAGCTGCATATAAATACTGATTAGACGAATGCACACATGAATGAAATAATGGGTATATTTCCTCAGTTCTAAAGGGCTGCCCGTTGAGCACTATACCATCAATTTAACAGTGATTGTCCCGAGGGAAAAGAAACAGCACTACATTCACTATAAGATACACCCCAAGTCAGAAATGTTAATGTGTGTGTGTGTGTGTGTGTGTGTATGTATGTGAGAATGTGTTTCTTAGGACTGAGTAAATAAAGAATATCCCTCATGTTTAATAATACTACAACCAAAGAAGAGGCAATCCTTCCAGTGTGGAGAGAATCACCAAAACATAGCCTAACTGAGCCCCTAGTGATTGGGTGAGGGCTGGTTTGAAAAGAATTATGAGACAGTGTCTCAATTCAGCAGGATAGATACCCGTGATTGATTAGTGATGTCTGCACAGGCATGGGGGGGTGGGTGGGTAATGTCATACATGACCCAAACCTGCTGCCAGAAGAAACCTACTATAGTCCAAGGAACAGTGGATTTTGAATCAGCCTAGCTTTGAACCTCAGCTCAGCCATGAAGAACTATTTCCTTGTACAGATCCGTCTACTTGTCTGAAATCCCGTCTAGTCTCCCATAAAATGTCTATAATGCATGTTAGTTCCTTTACATGGTTGTTCTCATGAGCTCTGTTGAGTATAATGAAAATGCTAATTATTACAATGAGATTAGAATGAGAGCATCTATTCTACTGTTTATTAATCTGAAGTTCCAAGGTAATATCCAGGAGCTGTTCTGTTTTCTGTATTTCAAAATACGTACTGATATCATTCTGGAGATACCCTCATGGGCCATTAGTTAATCAGTGCACTGTGTGGTATGGCAATTTGGGAGACATTTCTATATTGCTGAGGTTACACTATTTGAAGGAAGAGTTTGAGGCCATCCTTTAGGTGTGTTTCTGTCCTTTATTAATCTAGATAAGACATCAGGAATAGGCAAGCTTTCTATAATAGGAAATAGTTTCTCCAAGGCCCTAATGAGCCATGCCTCCCAGTATTCAAACTCTTGCATAATCTTTGCCCTTGAACCTCGGCTGATCCTGTGACATTAGCCAATAGAATGTGGAGAAAGTGATTTTCCTTGACTTCTAGGGCTGGGTCTGAAGAAACCCTTCAACTCCCTCCTTGGTTTCTTGGAACACTCATTCTCAGGGAACCAGATTCCATGTAAGCAGTTGGATGGCCATAATACTGCCATTATGTGAGGAAGTCCATGTCTCTGCATGAAGATAGAAACCCATCCACCCCAGACGTGTGTGGAGATGCCACCTTGGATGTCTAGCCAAGCTGAGTCTTTCAGTGACTACACCCCCAGCCACCATTTGGGTTCAACCATATCAAAGACCAGACCAGAAACACCCAGTTGAGACCTATTGATCCACAGAATCATGAGAGATAATGACAGATTATCATTTTAAGTCACTACCTTTTGGGGTAGTTCGTTACTCGGTAGTAGATATTTAAAACAGGAACCATGTTAGATGTTGCAGGTGGTGAAAGACTGCCCAGGATAATCTCCTCGACTTTTTGCCTGGAGTAGCTCACATTCTGAGACGCTGAAGGTTAGGACTTCCATGTATCTTTGAGGGTAGAGGGGAAAAAATTGAACCCATAATTGTAGATATTTAGAATTTATTTGGGTGGAGTATAATATCCACGTAGAGGATTAATAGGAAATGAAGCTAGAAAATTAAGTATCTGATCCTGGAAGTATCTGTCTGAATGCACGCTAAGGACTTTAGACTTTACGGACAGAGAAATAAAAAATGGTTTTAAACAGAAAAGTCATGTGATCAGACCTCGCTTTAGAATGGAAAACCATGCCAGCAACAAAAACCGGGCTAATTCAAGGTAGGAAGCTGAGGCCCGTACCAGGGAAGAGGCTATTTCAAAAGTCAAGGTGAACCTCACATAGTACATAAAAATTAATTTGACATGGTCCATAAACCTAAATGTGAAAGGTAAAGCAATGAAGCTTCTAGAAGAAAACATGGGAGAATATCTTCATGACCTTTGGGTAGACAAAGATTTCTGAAACTTGCCACAAAAAGCACTAGCCATAAAAGAAAAGATTGATAAATGGGACTTCATTAAGGTGAAGAACGTCTATTCATCAAAAGACACCGTTAAGAGAGCAATAAAACGAGACAGAGACTGGGACTTGACACTTGGGGCACTTATATGTGGACAAGGACTCCTGTCCAGAAGATACAAATAACTCCTTCAGATCAAAGACTGAGGACTCGCTGTACACAATGAGCCAATTACGCACACACACGCGCCCACACACACGTACACAAGCCAGCACTAGTAAGTGTCGGTGAAGACACTGAATAATTAGAACTCTCCTCCATTGCTGGCGGGCGTGTCACCTGGTTCAATTAGTTCAGACACACAGATATTCTATGATCTGGAAAGTCTCCTCATAGCTTTGTTCCTGAGAGAAATGAAAACTTGCTTCCACCAAAAGACAGGTGCAAGAATGTTCGTATTCATAAAATATTCATAAAACCCAGTGTATGTAGTGGGAATAGAGATCTATCTATCTATGTTAGATCTAAAGGATCTCTCTCTCTCTATCATCTATGCTACAGACTGAATGACCGTATCCTCTGAAATTCATTTCTTGAAGTCTAATCCCCAGTGCAATGGTCTCAGGAGGTGGGGACTTTGGGGTGATTATATCAGGAGTGTGGGGCCCTCATGAATGGGATTAGTGCCCTTAGAAAAGAGAACCCAGAGAGTTCTCTTGTCACTTCCACCAGGCGAGCACACAGCAGAAAGACAGCTGCAGGGGCGCCTGGGTGGCTCAGTTGGTTAACCGTCCAACTCTTGAGTTTGGCTCAGGTCACGATCTCAGGGTTTGTGGGTTTGAGCCCGTCAGGTTCCTCACTGATGGGACAGAAACTGCTTGCGATTCTCTCCCTCTCTCTCTCTCTCTCTCTCTCTGCTCTACCCCCACTCTCTCACTCTTGCTTTCTCTCAAAATAAATAAATAAACTTAAAAAAAATAAACATAATAAATGAATGAATGAGTGAATGAATGAATGAATGAATGAATAAACTTGAAAAAGAAAAAAAGACAGCTGTCTGTGAACCGGGATGTGGTCCTTTCCTTTACCAGACACTGAAACGGCCAGCACCTTGATCTCAGACCTCCAGCCTCCAGAACTGTGAGAAATACATTTCTGTTGCTTCGAAGCCTCATGGTCTGTGGTGTTTTGTTACAGCAGCTGGAAAGAACTAAGATAGTTGCCACACTTCCCAGTAACAAAAAAAGAATCCACCGCTAAATACAACAAACTCAATTCATCTCACAGACACGGCGGGGAGAAGAAAAAAGCGTCTAGGCGCGAAAAGCACGTGCTGTAAAAGTCCATTTGTAAGACATTTGAGAACAGCTGGAGGTGACCTTGACCGGAGTTAGGGCAAGCGTGCCTGCGTTTACCAGTGGAGAGGGCCCCAGGGAGCTGCTGGAAATCTCTGCCTCAAACTGGAGGTGACACAGGTGTGGACACGTGTAAATCTTCATTGAGGGAACGGACTCTGTGCCCTGTACTACGTGCAAGGAAGACATCCGTGAAGGAAGAAGAAAGCCCAGGTGAGCCCGGGTGGGCACGCGAGGGGTGGGTGGCAGCGAAACGGGACAGGAACACCCCTGGCTGCCGCTGGACAGATGGGAGAAGGGTGGCCCTGCACCGACCAGATGGAAAGCAGCGAAGAGGGGAAAGATTCAAAGGCAACTCTTAGTCCTGACTGTAGGTGTGCCGGAAAGAAGAGATGGGGCCAGAAACACTCTGCAGAATCAGAAAGGAGCGGGGCCTTCATCCGGGCCCTCAGTGACGGGCTGGATTTTGTTGGGGTGGATTTGTGGCCACACAGGGGAACCCCCCCCCCCCCCCCGGATAAAGGAGAACAGCACGCACAACGGTTACAAGCAGGGAACCACCACTGCCCATCACACCCACTGCAGGGACAGCTGTCCTTTTTACCTGTTAAAATCTTTCCAGGTTTTTGTGATAAGGGTCAGATGTTAAAAAAGAAAGAAAGAAAGAAAGAAAGAAAGAAAGAAAGAAAGAAAGAAAGAAAATCAGCATCTGTTTGGCAAAGAGGTGACCGAGAAGGCCCCAGAGTGGAAAAACAGCTACTCTAGTCAAATCGTCATCCTGGGCAGGAAAAAAGGTGAGCGCTGGGGAGGCGGGGCTGTTGTGTGGCCAACGCACAAGGCTGCAAAATCTTTCAGGAGAAACGCTCCCCAGATCGGAAACCGACTTTATCACAACTGTCAAAACAGACTCAGCCAGTACATAATTTATGACCCTAGGGTGGCAGCTGGGGGGAAGAAGCCTAAAAGATTGGTTGATTTTTCCTATTAATATTTATTGGCCAAGAAACAGCTCTGCCCCCACTAGACCAGAATAGGGGCTTCATTTGAGGCAGACACGTCTGATTTGCATTTGGGAGCCTTCACGGCTGGTCCTCAGGGCTGAGTGGTGCAGAGACGGGTGGGTGGCGCCTCCTTCCCGCACTCTGCACGGTGGTGGCCGCGGAGAACTCGGAGAGGGAGAAGACGTGGGCCCTGCCGATGGCGCCTGTCTGTGACAAGGACACAGACGGGTGGAGCTGAGAGCCCCGTGCGGGCAGGAAGGGAAAGCACCAGCAGCGGGCAAGGCGGAGGCGGGGAAGCCCGAGCCAGGCCAGGCCGCAGAGAGGGACACACGGCCGAGCTACATGTTGCAGGGCTGGTGGGACTTCAGTGAAATACAGCGGAAGGGTGACACGGGCAGAGGGAACAGCACGTGCGAAGGTCAGGTGGCATGAACGAAGGACTGGAGAACTGTCTCCCTTTGGGAACATGAAATATATGATAAAAAATTTTAAAACAACCTCTTCCATGGATATCAGGGGGAAAAAAGAGGAAGGAAGCAGACCAGAAACACTGCTGATGTTTTTAGCTCCTTTCTGGAGAGCCCAAGAGGGCAGGAAAGGGGCGGAGGGGGGTTTGGGCAGCCATGTCTGCGAGGTGCCTCTGCAAGTTGGGCACCGGTCCCTAGTGAGGGACAAGGGGCACTGATGACATCTGGGCTTGAAATGAGGCATGCGAACGGTCAGGTTCAGCGCCGGCACAGAGCGGGGGCATCACGGCCGGAGGGGGCCTCACCTCAGCCCTCACAGGTGGCCGGGACAGGTGTTCCCTTCACGGCCCAAAGCAGGGGTGGAGAAGAGGTCTGGACAGGGAGGCACCGCCCGGGTTCCACCCCACACGGTCTGGCCCCTTGACTCCAAATCCAGTGTCCTGTCCCCAACGCCTCCTCTGCCCCAGCTCAGCCTCCCGCTCGATCGTACACCTTGGCCTCACAGAGAGAAGGAAGGGTGAGGCGAGGAGAGTCGGCGGGGGAAGAGGGCAAAGAAGGGAGGAGAGGACCGGGGCGGGGGTCCGTCCAGGCTCCGTCCCACCCAGCTGGGTGGGTTGGAATAAGTGACAGCACCTCTGTGAGGCTGGGTCCAAATCCGTGGAAAAGAGAATCGGGCCCATTTGATCAGGTGTTCGCGGACTGAAGTGAAGTTACAGTAACACTGAGCGTTTACGTGTCAGGCATCGAGCAGGACCCTTTTCCAATCTTATTTATTCACTGTCTAGGCCATCCTGCAAAGCAGACTTTATTGTACTCATTTTACAGACAAGGAGAGTAAGGCCCAGAGTGGGTACACTCGCCCAAAGCTGGTGGCATGGTGTCTAGACCCTAATTTAACACGTGCCTTCTCTTTATTAAAGGAGAGGATCGGGGGGGGGGGGGGGGGGCACCTGGGTGGCTCAGTCGGTTGAGTGTCTGATTTCGGTTCAGGTCATGATCTCACGGTTCGTGGGTTCGAGCCCCGCGTCGGGCTCTGTGCTGATGGCTCGGAGCCCGGAGCTTTCTTCGGATTCTGTGTCTCCCTCGCTCTCTGCCCCTCCCCCGCTCATGCTCCATCTGTCTCCATCTCACAAAAAAAAAAAAAAAAAAAGAATAAATGTTAAAAAAAAAATCTTTTTTAAAGTAGAGGATGGGGCACCTGGGTGGCTCAGTCAGTTGTGCAACCGACTTTAGCTCAGGTCACGATCTCACAGCTCATGAGTTCGAGCCCTTCATCAGGCTCACTACTGTCAGCACAGAACCGGCTTTGGATCCCCTGCCCCTTCTGTCCTCCTCCCACCCCCCGATTCTCTCTCTTTCTCTCTCTCAAAAAAAAAAAAATGTTGAAGAGAAAAATCAAACCAGTCCAGACCAAAAGAAATAGAGCAGGGGAGAAGCCAGCCCCCCACAAATGATCCTGGGCCCCCCACGCTCCGCAGTTAGAATCCTCTCTCTCAGCTGTTTCCTCCTCGGCTCACACTACTTTCCTTTGCCTTTTTCATTTTTTTCTTTGCCAGGAGTCAAGATGGCTGGAGGGAAGGCTTCTGTTTTTAGGTGTGGTTTTTGAGAAGAGCTTTTAGGCCATTGTTTTAGAAATCTTTTCTGGGAAAACTCAATCACAGAGAAAAGTCTTTCTTCAGAGCAAGAAAATTAAGGGGCGGTAATGGATTCTGATCTCATCAGCTTCCCAGGCTGGGCTCACGCAAGGCCTGTCAACCCCCAACGCTTCATAAAAATCCTTCCCAGCCCAGCCCCAAGACACCGTGCTGTGGCCACCAGGCTAATGGGATGTCTTTCCTGCCAGAAACTCCCCTAGGAAGACCCCAAAAGTAGTGATGGATTTGGATCAGGACTGGAGTGCCAGCTGGAGAGAGGGGCATGTCCATGGAGACGTGGGGGCACAGGGGCAGGGGCGCATGTGGAGGTCTGGAGGCCCCCTCACGATGCGCACACCCACTCTGGTGCGTTCAGCTGTGTCCCCAAAAGACATACAACGAAGCCTTGGTTTGGGGGCATAATTCATTCCGGAAACATACTTGTAATCCAAAGCATTTGAATTCCAAAGGGAAGGTCAAGAACCATTGGCTCAGTTGTGATCATGTGACATTCGGCATCACATACTACCCACATCACAAGACATGACTCGTTTCTCAAGTTAAAATTTATGAGAAATATTTGCTCATCTTGTAGAATACTCACAGAATAAGTTACAACCCAAGGTTTTCCTGTGTGTCCCAGTCCTGACCCCAGATAACTGTACAGTCACCTTATACTGGGGAATAAGTATTCCCCACTCCTCCTCCCAGTCACATTTGCTGCTGGCAAACAGCCCGGGCTGGGCCAGGCCTTGCTGATGTTGAGTTTGGACCCTAACCACACAGCCTCCCTTGCCGCCGAGCTGCAAGCCTCCTACCGGGTCTGCATAGGGTCTGCGACCCTCAGGAGGAAAGGCCAGGGCCCACCCCTCCCCGCAGGACTCAGTTTTGGTCCACAGCTGGGAGGAGACACCTCTGGAGGCTTGGGTCTCAGCTCAGGCTTCAATGCAACACACCCCCCCGCCCCCTCCCCCCCCACACCACTTCCCCAGGCAAATTAGCCCCAGCAAATCGAATGCCCAAAGGGCTAAGGGCTCCTGGCTCTAAAGAACACGGCCAGATGCTGAATCCCAGCTTCCGCCCATCCTGGGTCCCAGCAACACATGCTTTACCTCGTCGGTGCCTCATCAGTACCTAGAAAGGGGGCAGGCAATCATGGACCAACATCTGCGGGAGATGCTCTTTTATTTGTTTCTTTGTTTGCCACGTTCCAAAGGGAGAGTCAGTTCCCCAGAGAAGGTGACACCTTCTCTGTAGCTCACACCTCCTGACCTCGGCAGGTGCTGTCCCTCGGCCTGGGTCACCCTCCCTCCATAATCCAAAGAGGGCCCCAGCCCTTCAACGTGCAGCTCAGTCACCGCGTGCTTTACCCCAGACGCTGGCATGGCTTCTGTGCCTCTTCTCACTGCCACTGTTGGCGGAGGAACTCAGCTCAGCCAGACCCACTTGCTTGGCCGGAGGCACACAGCCAGAAGTGGGGGGCTAAGGCCAGAATGCACAGCCCACCGGCTGGGCTCGGCCATCACAGTGCTCACACCCAGGCGGTGAAGGACAAGAAGGCACGCAAGTGCACACAGCCAAGTTTCAGGCCACTCATCAGAAGCATGACTGCTGACTGAGCTCAGCTAAGGGCCCAGGTCTCCCGCTGACTGCAGGTGAATGGATCCCAGGGCAGCAGGTAACAGCCACCCACCCATCAGGAGCCTGGAGATGACTGCGGAGCAGGGGCGGCACATTAAGGCCAGCGGCCCAAGTCTGCTCACTTGTAAATAAAGTTTTATTGGGACACAGCCATACCCATTCACTTACATCTTATCTCCGGCCACTCTTCTGCTCCAATGGCTGAGCTGAGTAGTTGCAACAGAGGTCTTATGCCCTGACCCACAAAGCCTGAAGTTATTTACTGCCTGGCCCTTTGCAGAAAAGGGTTTGCACACCTGTTTAGACTAAGAGAAAACACTTCTCCCCTTCATCCCTTCAGCCTCCAGCCTGGCTCACCCACGAAGTTCCTTATGGATGTTCCAGCCCAGGAGGGGGATGACAATAGCCTTCATGCGGGCGTTTTGTCCTCTCTGGTGGAGATATGTAGTTGGTCTTGTTGTGCATTTTGGTTGGCTGTTTCTCTGGCATGTTCGGACACCCCTTGCCGGGACTGTGCTCTGAGGAAGATTTGTCATGGGGCACTGTTATCCCCAAGGGCCTATGGGGAGCTGGGCCCTGCCCTTCCTTGGAAAGGTTTGGGCAACACCAAGCTATTCTCAGCTCTCTCAGGCCCTTGCACCTGCCACCCCCCATGTGTGATGGTTGATTTTCTGGGCCAACTTGACTGGCCACCTGTGTCCATATGAAACATCATTTCTAAGCCTGTCTGGGAGAATGTTTCCAGAGAAAATTAGCATTTGAATGTGTAGAGTAGATTGCACCCCCTCCCCAGTATGGGATGGCATCATCTAGTCCCTCGAGGGCCCGCGTAGAACAAAAGGCAGAAGATGGAGTAATTTACCCCTCGTTTCTGCCTCACTACTCAAGCTGGGACATCTCATCTCATCTTCTCCTGCACTCAGACTGGGATGTATACAATCAGCCCCCAGATTCTCAGGACGTCAGACTCAGACTGAATTATGCCACCTGCTTCCTGGATCACCAGCTTGCAGGTGGCAGACCATGGGTCTTCTCAGCCTCCATAAGCAAGGGAGCCAATTCTTCATGGTGTGTGTGTGTGTGTGTGTGTGTGTGTGCGTCTGGAGAACCCTCACTGAGGCCACGGAGCCTTGAGACGGAAGTTAGCAAAGGATGGGAAGAAGCTTCAAAGAGACGGTGGTGAGGAGGACCATTGAGGTGGCAGGGAAGAGAGAGGAAGGTGCCAAGGTGGCACCCCGTGAGCAAAGTCGTGGCCATCGGCCACTGCCTTAACTTGGATTGCTGGCCCCCGCCCTGAACCCCCCCTTAAACCACCCTGGCTCTCCTTTCTGGCTCCCTGACAAAGATTGAACCAGAGGGGCAGTGAGTATAGGGGTTGGGACTATCGAGTGCACCCATGAGCTCTTAGAGCTGGGGATGGGGTGTCACCTGGAGGTTATTCAGCCCGAAACCGAGCCGAGGTGACAGGAGATACCGGGTGCCAAGACAGAGGTGGAAATGTGTTCTAGTGGGGAGGGTTGCCATCCTGTGTCCAAGCACAGACCTCCCTCTTCCCTGGGATGCCGCGGTGGCCGCGGGACACAGCCTGCTTCACTCCAAGCTGCAAATTTGCTCATGACCTCGTTCCTGGAAGGTCAGAAGACTCAGACCAGGCTTCCTTTCTCAGGAAGAACCCAGTCCACCAGGAGGTAACTCATCACAGAGTAGAGAGTCTGGAGGTCACCAGAGACCACAGGAGAGGAGACTGTGTAGAGAGGTAACCTGGAAGACAGGGCTCAGGAAATGGTCTCAGTTGCTGGAAACCCAGGCTCGGGGACACCAGCTGGGTGCCCAGCAGCTCACATTCTTCTTCCGTTCTCAAGTTCCCTTCTCGGTGCCTCTGTCTCTTCTCCCACCTCTTCCATCAACGTCGCTGTCTCCCTCTAAGACATGAGGTTCTCTGGGATGGGGAGCACTTGTTGGCCAGGGCTTTCCGAGGAGGCCTCCTCCTAGGACCCTGGTTCCGTCTGGTCAGCTCACGGATGGCTGAACTGTGGTCAGATCCAATCCATGACAGCCAGAATAGGCAGGTCGCACTGACACAAAGAACAGGTGTCTCGTGCCACCGCCTGCAACCCCTTGTCTCAGAAGGAAGTTGGATAATGGCGTCATCTCGAGGCAACATGACCTCGTTATGCAGGGATCATTCGTTCATTCATTTGGTGTGGATTTACTGAGCACCTACTGTGTGCCAGGAACTGTGTTCGGGATACAGTGATGGCCAAACAGGCAAACAGGATACATGGAGAGCCCCGGGAGCTCACGGACTCAGGAGGGAAACGCACGTTTCATGAGGCAGTCCTTACACGTAAAACCACAACCTGAGAATACGGTCATCGTAGTTTTGATCTCCCCAAAAGTGAACGTGGGACCAGGACGTGGGCATACAGATTTGATTTCGGAAGTGTTCCCAGGAGGCAGAAAGAGGAGAGGGGGCAGGGAAGGCAAGGACAGGGTAATATGGGGACGCCTCCGGCAGGGCGCTGCAGATGAGTCGCGCAAAGCTACCGGGACGTCTCATAAGTGGCTGGCATCTTCCTGATACGCTGGCCACGGGTGACAGGTGGGAGACCGAAGACCACCCACACTGCACCCCCACAGCGTGAGCACTAAGCTACGAGGTCCACCACACTTCTCTGCCATGCCTGCTCTTTGTGGAGCCTGGAAAAGAGGGGAGGGGTCCTGGTGCGGCCGTCAACATGGGGTGGCGATTCCCTGGCCTGTCTGTCCGCTAGGCTGCCCCTGATCTTACAGGTGCATGGGGGCCGGAGAAGCTGTGACTTGGGCCCGAGGTGTCACTGCAGGTGATCTGCAGGCAGAGATGGGAGGCAGTGAGAGCAGACGACTGATGGAGCGACCCACCCGGCTGGAGGGGAGGAAACAGGTGCCCGAGGATGGGCCGGTGGGGCGTCTGAAGGAGGTGACAGGGAAGAGATGGCAGGAGAATCACAAGACGGGAGGGACACGAGCCGGCCTGCGGGGTGTCGTGTGTGTGAGAGAGACAGAGACAGACACGGAGAGAGGGGAGGAGGGAAGGGGGAGGCTGGAGAAGGGGATAAACCTGCACGGAAGATTAGGAGTGGGGCCCCGGGTGGCTCAGTTGGCTAGGCATCGGGACTCTTGACCTCGGCTCAGCTCATTCTCTCACGGTGCATGAGCTCGAGCCCCGCGCCAGGCTCTGTGCTGACAGCACGGAGCCTCCTTAGGACTCCCTCTCGCTCTCTCCCTCTTTCCGCCCCTCCCCTGCTCTTGCTCGCTCACTCTCTCTGTCTCCCTCAAAATAAATAAATTTCGAAAACAGATTAAAAGAAAGAACAGGAAGTCATGACTTTTGTCTCTCAAGGCTCAGATCCTCAGGCCCTCGTCCTCCCCTTCCCCGCTCCCTCCTTCCCTTCTTCCCGGCCTTTCCTTTCTTCCCTCCTTCAGTGGCTTCACCAAAAGAAAACCAGCACTGTGTGTTTTATGAAAGTTTTGAACGGCGCCCTGTGCCACAGCCCCTGGAGGGCCCGGCGCGCATCGGTGGGCCGCCTCCGTGAAGGTGTGTTGAGGAGGGACAGAGGCTCAGACTCGAGCCCTGCAGGGCCCGCTCGCTGGGGCCCGGCGCAGAGTGCGTGGGTGAGGACGCAGGAGGCCCGGGGTCTGTAGAGAGACGGGAGAGCCACCCGGGGAGACCCTCCCCTGCCCCGTGCTCGCTGGTCTGTAGGGAGACAGCAGGTAGGATTCCCTGAAAATCCTGGCTCATCCCGCAGGCTTCCGTGGTCCAGGCTCCGCGTCTACACAGGTTTGTCCATAAACACGGGCGGACGACGGGTACAAACAACTTCACATTTTGCTGACCCCCATGTCCGGAGTAAATCATTTTCTGGCTTAACAGTGGTCACCAGAGAAGGGAACTATAAAGGAAAAAAATATAAAAATATATCTCGATACCCCACAGGCAGGTTGAAACTGAGGAACAAAAGGAAATGCAGCTCCTGTGTATAAAAAGCCAAGACAAATTAAAGCAATAAATCTGGAACAATGACAGAAGGCAGCTTAATAGGACTTTGCAACAAAGGTACATTTTCAGCAAAAGTGCACACACGTGCACACACACACGCAGACGACCCCCCTCCTCAACCCCACTGGAAGGCACTTCGGAAGGGCAGGGCGGTGTGATGAAAAGCAAAATGAGAATTAGGAAGTTGGAATGTTCCTCTGGAGTTTCCCGACGGTCTTATGCTGTCTAAGCCCGGGAACGATATACAAGTCCATGTTCTGACCTGGAAAAGAGGGCCAAGAATGACTGCCTTGTGACTGTACCAGACAATCGGAAAATAAACTGGAAACCCCACTGGCAACGTATAAATCATCTAGAAGCACCAGGTGTCTTGATCAATATCATAATCATTCGTATCAGAATTGAAATCTGATAACAGCAACAACAACAACGATAATAATAATCTAATAGGCTTAACGTTTACTAACCCATGTCTCTAACGAATATAAAACTCCATTTTATGGGTAAAGATAACAAGGTTCATAAACGCTGCGACTTGTCAGGATTAGGGCCGCCATACACCGTTGCACAAGCTGCGTACTGCTCAGCTCTAAGGACGCCGTTTACCTTAATCATCGTGGCAGTTCGGGACGCTTTTTCAGCAGAGGGCAGTGAGAAGTCTTGAGGAACAGGCATTTTGTTGTCATCAAAACGGTGCAGCAGAGGGGTGGTTAGGAGCTAAAGTGAATTCCATCTGACTCCAAAACGCACGCTCTTCCAGCAGATCTGAAACTTGAAAAGGAAGGTGTGATTCTTCCCCAACTAAATACATGGATTCTTAATCACTTAAAATAGACCGAAGCCTTCCCTGTCCCACCCCGTCATTCCTCATCGCACTGCCCCCACCGCAAGCCGTCCCCGAGGACGGCCGCCCACGGGCAGCAGCCTAGATTGCTGGGACCAGGGAGAAAGTCCTGGGTCCCCCCTGCTCACCACCCCAACATTTGCGGGGGGGCGGGGGGGACAACGGGAGCCACTTGCGAGGAGCGTGGAGGACAGTCATGCGTGAAATGCAACCAGGGGGCCATCAGCTGATAACACGGAGGCAGGTGTGACAGGTTGTGTTCCGAAGGAGAGTTTGAGGAGAGCTGGGCCCCAGCCCACGCTCCACTCGCCAGGCCGCGTGCACCGCTGTGAGGGGCTGCATCTGCCCCACAGGAAGGGCACCTTTCACGAAAAGGCCTCCTGGGGGTAGCCTGGTGCCTGAGGGAAAGGGGAGGGGAGGAAAACAGAGGGGAGAGGAAATCTTGTATTCACTCGAGGAGCACGGCTCGTGAGAGCCCGGGCTCTGTGGTCAGACTGCCCCGGGCCAGATCCCGGCCCCACCACCTGCTAGCTGACCCTGCGGGTACCGACCTCCGTGACTCGGTTTCCCTCTCTTTAAGGTGTGATGAGAACACCTCCCCCACCCCGGGGTGAGGCTTGCGTGGGTCCACGGGAGAGCGTGGGTCGCAGGAGGCTCACAGGAAGCCGTGACCCAAGTCCGGGAGCTCAGGCGGGCAGGGGAGCCAGGGCCTCGGGACAGAGCTGAGGCACACGACCTCCCGGCCCCTGCCCATGGAGCCTCTTCCCGCCAGCCCCCTGCGCCTCTGTGCCCGGGCCCAGCACAGGCGGCCGCTCGCTGTCCCTGCACTCTGCCCCTCTCTCCTCGGCCCCCTCTCCCTCCTCCTGCTCCTGGGCTGCTTGCACCCCGCTCCCCTCTCAGCGTGGCCTGCCATGACACCCGTGGGACCCGTGGCTCCATCCTGGCAGGTGGGGCTGGCCTGCCCCCACTCCATGCGAAAAGGAAGGGACACACAGCAGGCACGGGGCGGGAAGGCACCCTCGTTCCCCGTAGTGGTCACTCGTGTCCGGCAAAACCCTCAGCCTCACCGAGCATCCATTCCCTCACCTAGAAAGTAAGCGGGAGTGTTAATGGCAGCTTCCCCAGGGGGCTGTGAGGATGGGCAAAGGGGACAAAGAAGGATGGAAAAGAATTAGAACACTGCCGGGAGCCCAGTTAGTGCTGGACACATCCTGTTGTCGTTGTCGCCCATGATACAAACAATGTCCCACTTTCGAATCCGTTCTCGCTTCTTTAGTGGCGTCTCCCATGACCGTTCTCAGTTCTACAAGCAATTTCTGAGTCTTATTGTATAGCTGACTCAGCCGTATTTTAGATGAGGAAGAGCATGGTCTTTGCCTTGACTATCTCATTCTTAGGAGAGAATCAAACTTAAAGTAACCCTGCTACAAAGCAGTCATTATCAGTCAGCTGCAGTTCTCACAGGGCTGCGTAACAAGCCACCCCAAAGTCAGCGGCTTACAACAAGAAATATTTGCTCGCACGCTCCACAGTTCTGTGGGCGGACCACGGATTCGCCGGTCTACACTGGGCTTGGCCGGGCTTGGATCCAGGCTGTAAGTCTGCTTCACACCTCCCCCATCCTCCTTGGGCCAGCGGCCGGCCAGGGCGTGCTCTTCTCCTCGGCAGATCACCAGTACACGAGGCGAGCCAAGCCACCGGAGCGTACCTCCCCGCCTCCTCTCAGGGATCCGAGCGGTTAAAGAAAGTCACACGGTCGAGCCCAACGTCAAGGTGCAGGGAAGTATGCTCACTGCACCCGCTTAGGTCTGGGCAGGGGTGTGGATGAAGGATGTGGGGGAACGAAGAATTGACACCAATGTCCTACAGGCATCGGGACTCTCATTCTTCCTGCACACAGCGGAGGTGTGGAAGCAGAGGAATAAAGTGTAATGGATGGGTGGCAGGAAGGAGGGTTGGGAAGCACAAAGACCTCTTGCAGGGGACCCTCCGGGAGCTGCCAGCCTGACCCTTGTGAGTGACCGAGGGACAGAGGGCAGGGACGAACTTGAGAAGCAGCTCGCGCTCCCCAATGCTGGGAGTCAGTCCCAAGCGTTTTCTGATAAATGAAAATATCTCCCTATAGGTCACTCAATAGCTTCTGTAAGGGAGGTCAGGAGGGTGAAATGATTTTTCTGAGACTCCATTAGCAAAGATCAGACGACCACCAGGATGAGCTTTTCCTTTGACGCCCCACCAGCATGGCTTCCCTACACTGTGGATGCAAATTATTAGTTGCCATTTGAGAAGTCTTAATTATCCGGATCCACTGGACACCGTGCCAGTTATTTGAAACCAAGAGGTCGATAGTTCCGATCAATGCCGAGCCATTAAGGCACAGAGCGCTCCGTGGAAACAGCCCCAGCTCCGCACGGAGAACTCACGATGCCCGAGGCGCCTTCATTTTCTGAAAAGAGAACAGAACGGAAAACTCTTTAAGTTGGACAGGGTGGTCACCGATGAAGCTATCGCCCCAGCTGTCAGCAGGGTACAAAATTAGATTGGGCTCTTTCATCGTAGACGGTTGCAAAGCTTTTGCCTTTTATCCCCTTAGGAAATTTAGTTTACTTTCAAACTGAGCCGAACCTGGGGGCGTCTTCACCCATCTCTAACTCGGTCTGATTCCAAAGCACCTGTCGAGCGGGGAGAGCCGGGCTCCGCTCCGATGCTGTCACGGCATGGCTGGGCGACTCCTGTACCCCGTGGCATCCTGTATCCCTGTATCCCCTTGGTACCCTGACATGACCCAGACATAGCGCGGCCAAGCCTGTCTGCCATCTCCTCCATCCCGGAAAGTGGCACAGCACTGCGGGCATCACCAACCATGAAAACAATGTCTGGCACATAATAGAAGGTCAACAAGTAACGAGTGAGTCAGTGAACAAATGAATGATTCTGGGGAAGTGAGATAATCTCGTGGAGGCCCCTTTCTCATCTATGAAGAGATTCAGCTAATATACTTATCTCCAGGAGTTGCTTAACGACTGGCCCCAAATGTAGTCCTCCCTGGCCCACCTTGGGCCAGCTTCTCCCGCGGGCTGAGGCACGAGGCAGGCATCTGCGGGCAGTGGGGAGAGCTGGGGCTGGGGGTTCTCAGGGCGAAGGAAGAACAAGGGAATTGAAAGTGCCAGTTTCTCAAGCAGGCTTGGAACCAGCCAAGGAGCCTATGGAGAGAGAAATGAGGTGCTGTCATGGAAAAAAGGCCCCAGAAAAGTGCCACGTTGCCAGACTGAATATGAGATCCATGCAGGCAGCTCATGGTGTCAAAAAGAAAGAAAGAAAGAAAGAAGAAAGAAAGAAAGAAAGAAAGAAAGAAAGATCTTTGCAACTGGTAGTGGGTCATAAATCACTTATTCGCCACATGCAATGTGGATGCCAGGGTTCCAGCCACCACATCCTCATTCCGGGCAGCCGGACAGAAAATGAGGCACAGCAGAAGCACTTCTAAAAGCCTCTCCAACAACTTCCACTTATATCTTACTGACTGAATTCAGTCGCATGGCCAAAGTCAGCCATAGGGTCAGGAAGGGGGAGAAATGTCATTTCTTAGCAGGTTATTCCTCCCACCAACGAAATCAGAGTTTTGTTGTTGTTTTCAGTGGGGAAGGAGGGGAGAACAGATGTGGGTAGGGGACGAGCAGAAGGTGCCTCAGGTGGCTTCTGCCCAGGTAGGTGTCCTCATCATGCTTCTGGTGTGGCAAAAATGACCAGGACCTGAGTGGTGGGCCAGAAGGAAGGAGGGAGGGAGGGAAGGAAGGAAGGAAAGAAGGAAGGAAGGAAAGAAGGAAGGAAGGGAGAAAGGAGGGGAGGAAGAGACAGAAGGAAGGGAGGGAGGGGAAAAGGAGGAAGGAAGGAAGGAAGGAAGGAAGGAAGGAAGGAAGGAAGGAAGGAAGGAAGGGACAGTCAGGACCATGGCAGAAAGGGGGTTGCACATCTGGGCTGTTCTGGGCCACGGAGGACTCCAGGAGGGTCTCAGTTACAGGCTGATGAAAACTGGCTGGTCCACCTCATTACAAACAGGGGGCAGGGAGTGAGGATGAGAAGACAGCATTCAGGCTGGGGGCGAGGGGTCTAGGAGGCCCCAGTGCCAAGCAAGGGAGCTGGGTTTCGGGCCAGGGCTCCAGCCCCACAGCTGGGGACTTGACCTGGTCAGGATCCAGGAACGACTCCAGGCTTCCACCCAGC
The DNA here is from genome assembly GCF_016509475.1 of Prionailurus bengalensis. NCBI lineage: Eukaryota > Metazoa > Chordata > Mammalia > Carnivora > Felidae > Prionailurus > Prionailurus bengalensis. Next base: position 76,761,757 of record NC_057353.1, on the reverse strand, counting down.
ACAGTGTTGGGGGAACAGGAGCTCTGAGTTCCGTTGCCACGGGAAGGACAGCAGCACGGATTTATAACCCATTATTTTCCACAAAATGAATGGTGTTCTTTCAATGGTTTTTTTTATGTTTTAAGTCTTAAATTGTTGTGTTCCTTTAATTTTATGTTTATTTATTTATTTATTTTTTAATGTTTGTTTTTGAGAGAGCATGAGAGGGGGAGGGGCAGAGAGAGGGAGACCCAGAATCCAAGGCAGGCTCCAGGCTCCGAGCTATCAGCACAGAGCCCGACACGGGGCTCGAACCCACGAACCGTGAGATCATGACCTGAGCCGAAGTCGGGCGCTCAACCGACTGGGCCACCCAGGTGCCCTTAGTTCCTGCAATTTTAAAATAATCACAAGTCCTACTGGCTGGCCCTCCTCCATGCCTAAGAGCTTAGACCCTCCTCCTGTCCCTAGTGCTCGGCCTCAGACTTTCCCTCATCTCCTTGGTCCTGGACCATCCCAGCTGCCTCCCAACTGGTGCCTCTGCCTCAGTCTCCCTCACCTCCAGGCTGTCCTCTACCATCTGCCAGGAGTGAGGGTTCTAGGACTGTGGTCCTCGGTCCAGCCGCATTAACCTTCCTGGGAGCTTGTTAGAAAGGTCGGTCCTTCCCACCGACTCCACCCCAGACCTGGGGTTCCCTGGTGCAACAAGGTGTGAGAAACACTGCGCTGACTCACGCCCAACCACGGCACGTTTCCCGGACCAGCACCTCTCGTGACCCCGCAGCCATGGCCTTCCTCTCCGCCCTCTCACCGGCCTCCCCAGACTCGGCCTTCTCCACTCACACTAGAAACCTCCCGCTCCAAATACAGGGAGCTTCTTGGAATCCCCCAGATGTGGTCACAAGTCTCCACGTCTGGCCCTTTCATTCATCCAGCGATCGTGAATTCATTCCTTCCACAAAGATGCACTGAAGCTCTGGGCCCAGTGCAGGGAATGCAGGGTGTTCATCCCCACGAAGCACGGAGTCCCCACCATGAAGACACTCATGAGGGAGGGCGGGCATTAAACCTTAAATCGATAAATTATGCAGTGATTAATTACACCCATGTGGATGCCTGGCTGGAGACGTGCTAGGTAATGAGAGCACACAACCAGAGGCCTGACCTAGAAGATGCCCAAGGGTAGAAAGGCCAGGCAGAGGACGAGGAAAGGCAGCATGATGGAAGAAGTCCAAGGCTCCCGGAATGGGGGAAGCAACGCGGAGAGTGGCCCCAGAATGTTCTTTAGATGGTCCCCCCATGGCCTCAGAGGTCACGGTAGAGAAGTGGCCAGATGGAGAGATTACATGTGCTCAACGGAAGCCCCAACCTCAGTGATCCCATCTTTGGAATGACCAGGCCGAGCGTTCTAAAATGCCCCTCTCCGGGAAAAATTCGTAATTCTGCATTATTCACAGAGCCTCGAGGCGCCAAGTAAGTGGGGAGTTGTCCCGGGTTTTCCGATGGTGACTGCAAAACAGCAGCCATTGCCGCCTGTCACTTGGGCGGAAATACGGCCATATGTATGAAATTGATTTACTACCAGAGAAAGGGGCATTAATCCAGCTGCAAATTCTCTCTGCTGGGACACGAGGCGGTAAATTTCAGCTAGCCTGCAGCATCTCCGATTCAGTATGAAATATAGTGCTTACGTCGTGTGTATGTGTTTTAATAAAAGGAACCCTTTTCCAGATTCTTAATTGACAATCACATTTCCCCATCTAAAAACCGTAGCAGATGATGAGCTCATAAAAACGTGAAGCGCAGAAATGCCTCTCCCCTGCCCTTATTGGTACTTCAGAATATGGAGTTCATTGAGGAAGACTTTTTCTGCGTAGTCAGGACGTTCCTGTGTTTCTGAGAATCTAAAGGAAATTAAAAGAATCAGAATAATTTATTGAACACCTGTTAAAGGCCAGGTAGCTTTCTAAGAACAAGGGATAGGAACTTGGTAGTAGTATTATCGTGACTATCACTTATTGAATGCCCTACGCACTGGGAACCTTCTAGAAACAGCTGTCTCCTGGACATTCTTAAGTAGCCCTGAAGAGCAGGCTGTCATTCCCCCCATGTTTCCCTTGATGAGCCTGATGCTAGAGGTGTGTCATCCACGGCTGTACAGGTAGACACCGACCCAAGTGGGAACCCAACCCTGAATGTTCTCCACTACATCCCATAACTCAGACACCCCTCCTCAAGCCCTGCAGCGGGGAGCTCCTCGGCCGGCCTCGGCCGGACCTGCACGCCACCAGCCCGCGCTTGCGTGGGCCCCCTCATGGCACGCTTCTCAGAACCACGCCAATGGCAACGGGCATCTTCCTGGTCCCGACACGACGTCTGGGTTCCTCCAGAAAGCAGTCACTTTGAGCCCTGATCGTGCCCGTTTCATAAATAGTGCTGAGCACTACCATATGCCAGGGAATGCCCTCAGCACGGGGGAGGCAACCAGAGAGGCAGCCAAGGCAAGAAAGGAATGTTCTTCACCCATACCTCCCACCTGGGGGTCCCAGCCCACGGCGCCCTCAAGCCTGCCTTCCCGGAGATCCCTCTAGACAGCAAGTGTCTGGGTTGACCAGCAGGCTCCGCCTCCCAGGGCCAGACGCCTAAAAGGCCCATCTGCGCGTGCTCAGGCTCCCGTGGGGGTGGGCCGTCACGTGACCCGATCCCAGCCAATGAACGTGAAGGGGGAACTCCCCGCGAGACTTCGTTTCTTCCTCGGAGCCCAAGGTGCAGGTGCTCAGGGGGGCGTCCCCGGGCCGTGTGTCCGCGTGTGACCTTGGGTTTCCCTGCGTCACGTGAGGACGTTGGCCACGTCCTGTGCGTGGATGAGTCGTCAAGACGCCCTGGGCAGACGGTGGGGAGAAGGAGCGAACCTGGGTCCTTGTCGGCAGGGCGAAGCCGTGCCCGGGCCTGCGAGAGGAAGAGTGTGCTACTAGGGAATGAGTCGTGGTTGGGGCCACGGAGGCAAGAAGGCAACCATGGAGAACTGCCCGGTAGACAACGGTGTCCCTCGACGGAAGAAGCGCTGTGTCGGGCACCCTTCATTCTGTCCCTGAGCGTTCTCTTCAGGGGACTGCAGGCAGCCCCAGGCCAGGCCAGCCAGGCACCGTGCAGAACAGACCCCAGGCCCCGCATCCCGCCCCGCACCGCCCCCTGGCTGCTTCTGGGGCTTGAGAGGAAAAACCGAAAACCCCAGCCCGCAGTGCTTTCCAGACAAGGCTGGAATCAAGCCATCCATCAAGGAGGAAATGAGGACACCGAAGTAGGGAATTGAAAATGAAGCTGAGACTGACAAGAAAGTAGATGGAGTATGAAAAGCAGCTCTCTTTTTTTATGCATTTATACATGAGAACATCAAAAACACCGTATCTGAGAGCGGCCGCATTTCCGTTTGCAGAAGTAACTACAGGACTGAAAGTCAGCTGGAAGGGGGCAACGGCACCACCCCCGGGCCGCTCTGAGCCCACGGCCGTCTCCGCGCTTTTCCGCCAGGGGGCTGCTTCCGAAACACAGGTCCGGCCCGTCCCTCTCGGGCGGAAAGTGGCCGTCGGCTCGCCACTGTCCGGAGAAGGGGCAGCCAGCATCTCCTTTCTGCGGGTTTCTGAGCTCCCTGCGGTCTGACTCGGCCTCCTTTCCAGCTTCCCCCACTCCCTGACCCTGCTCTGCTCCGCCAGCAGCAACGCGCTGGCTTCTGGCCTCCTTTACCTCCCGTTGTCCTCTCTTTCTGCCCACAACAAGCATTCACCGAGTGCTTTCTGTGTATCTGGAACAGCAGCAGGTGATGGTACGGAAAGAAGAATTAAGCCAATTCCAGTCTCTGAAGAGTTGCCGAACCCGGTGGGGAAGACAAAGACGTAAAGAGGGCATTAAAAGTGAGGTGCACGGGAGGACCTACATGTTTGGGGGGGGGGGAGCCCTGAGCGAGGTGTCAGAGCCTAAGGAGGGGTGAGGAGGGCGCTCATGCATGGGGTGGTGGGAAGAGGAGGACATATGTCGGGGAGGCGGTGGCAGTGGACGGGAGAGGTCCCCATACAGGAGGACTGGTCACATAAGTAAACCGAAGGCTAGGAGCCAAGTTTCTCTCTGTCCCAGCAGACAGATAGTGACCAAGCCAGAATAAACTCTGGTGTTGGATCAGAATTGGGCACATCACTGTAAGTGCCTGGTTTTCAATACGTACAGCTAGATGTAGAGATAAACAGAGACGTAAGTGTCCAATGAGAGAGAGTACTTGGTAGCAGCCACACTCCCTTAATACCGAGCACCCCCCTCGGCCGCATTTTGGCTTCTAGACACCGTTCTCTTCTAAAAGGAACTGGGGTTTCTTGAGACGTGGCTATTTCCGGGGCTAAGGCAGGGGATGTAGGAGATAAGCCTATGCCATCTCTTGCCAGAAATCAAGGTAGTTTCAGAGACTGATGGGACCATGCCCGAGGGATACAGAAGCCAGCTCAAAGGGACCCTCGCTGGCCAGAGAACACAGAGCATGAAAATGAGAGTAACAGGATGTAACCTGTAGAACAAAATAGGAAGCCACAAATCCATACTGCTGCAAATGGATGAACAAATACATCGAAGGTTTCTTGAGGAAAGGGGAATCTACGTATTTTAAATGCAACCTCCCTACAAAACACATATCACTTGTGAAGGGGGGAGGTCACTTACAGGAGAAGCTCGGGACCTCTCGTCTTGCTCAAATGGTAAAGTGACAGGACAAGTCTAAGCCAACCAACCACCGAACCAAGTCCAACGACTTCTGTGGTGTTCCCACCACAGGGGCACCCCCTGGATCGAAACTGGAGGAAACATCAGCCCCAGGAGAGGGATATTTACAAGGGAGCCGGCCCGTGGTTTTCGAAAGTGTCAAGGGCATGAAGTTCAGAGAAAATCCAAAGGCACCGATGACTGAAGCAACAGACGGTCCCTTTGCTCTACAGGATGTGATTGGGACAACTGGTGGTTTCTGGGAGAGTCTGCGGATGGAGTGTCAGTGAAGCATCGGGGCCGATGCGCTGATTTTGGGCCTTGGTGTAGGAAATGCACACTGAAGTACTCACAGAGGACAGTAGCCGGTCAGGGACAGACTCTAAGTGGTTCCAGAATGTGCCCCATACTTCGAACGTTCTCTGAGTTTGCAGTTTCTGTTATGAAAAGAAGCACGAAGTGCACCAATGGGGCACTAAAAGAAATTGGAAGAAGGCTCAGGCGGAGTCAGGGTGGGGGTGACCGAACTGCAGCTCCCTTCCTCCCATCTCCCCTCTCATCCTTCAGTGGCTCATCGTTCATTCACTCATCGTGCATTCATCGTTCATTCATCATTCATTCATTCATCGTTCATTTACTCATCGTTTACTCATTCATTCATCGTTCATGTACTCATCCTTCAGTCACTCATCAGTCACTCAGTCATTGTCCATTCACTCATCGTTCATTCACCATTCATTCAATCATTCATTCACCGTTCACTTACTCATCATTCACCCATTCATTCATTGTTCACTCACTCATCATTCATTCACTCATTCACTCGTTCATTCAAGAACTCACAGAAATAGTCACGCCAGACCGCACTGAGCGATGAGTAGTGATAATGGTAACAAAAATAAGAAAAATGAATTCCCTCTCATTAGAGATGCAATGGGCAGGGAGGTTGCATTCCCTGTCATCAGGGCCCAGGCGTGTTGGCGATGGAATGACAACAATAAATGCAAACTTGTAACTCAAGGTGCCTTAACGGTGTCGCATGCGGAAATCAGAGAGAGGACTGACCGGGTCAGGAAGGTTCAAACAGCCCCCCTGAAGGAAGGAAAGACTGGAATGGCTAAAGGAAGCCTCCGCGTGAAGACTCCACCCTGCCAGGCGGACGTGTGTCGGGTAGGCGGCCTAAGCTGCTGTAACACAGAGGCTCGCAGCCACAGAAGTCCAGCGGGAGGACACCGTTTCCATCTGAGTCGGGAGCAGAGTGGGTCTGGCAGTCGGCTGCGTGGTCCCACAGGGGATTTCAGGGCCCGGGGCCCGCACGCTCGAAGCCAGTCACCGTCCACGGCTGGCTTCCAACTGGAGCAAAGGGGGCATTAGCTGGGGGAGGCGATCAATCTCCTCTTCAAACGTGAGGCCCAGAGGTAGTACAGGCCACTCCCATTCTCACCCACTGGCTGGAACTTTGTCACGAGGCCCGCGGGAAATGAGACCGGCATCCACCAGGCCCCATCCCTGTTCTGTGAGTCCTGCTGCCGGTTGTTTCCAGAGGGAGGCAGTAAGAGGGTTACATTGAGACAGCCCTGTGACCCTGCTAGGGATTCCATGCCCCCTGCCACCAGGCCTGCGGGTGCAGAGGGACGGAGAGAGAGGTGGGTCGGTGATGAGGCAGGGAAACCAGGCGGATCCCCGGGACCCGTGGAGTGGAGAAGAGAGCGCCCAGTGGGTGCATTTTCTCAAGAGCAAAAGCTCCCATCCCCCAGTTTCCCAGGGAATGCCAGTGCCTCTTGTCACATACACCCCCTTTCTGCCTCCACACCGAGAAAGACCATGAGCTCGGGGCCCATAACCCAGGCTCTGGCCCAGCTTAATCCCTTATTGCCGTGTGGCCCCGGGCAAGGCACCGAACCTCTCTCATAACAGGTTGGTCCATGATGAAACCGGACTCACAAGTATCTCCCTTCCTGGTGCGCAGTGTATCACCTGACAATCCCTGGAACATGGTAGAAGCTTAAAAAATGTAAGCACCGGGGCGCCTGGGGGCTCAGTCAGTTAAGCGTCCGACTTCGGCTCAGGTCATAATCTCGCGGTCCGTGAGTTCAAGCCCGGCGTCGGGCTCTGTGCTGACAGCTCAGAGTCTGGAACCTGCTTCGGTTTCTGTGTCTCCCTCTCTCTCTCTGTCCTGCTCTCTCTCTCTCTCTCTCTCTCTCAAAAATAAATAAATGTTAATTGTTTTTTTAAATGCAAACACCAACCCCAACCTAATTCTCTGTCCCTTCGTGGTACTGAGTCCGGGGTCCCCACCTCTCTCTCTCTCTCTTTCTACCACATTGGACCCACTTTGCGCTTTCGCTTCTGTGGGCAAACTTTCTCTGTGCCTTAGGCCCCCTCGTCTCACCAATAACCATCCCCATCTCTGCCCATCTGGGCAGCGCCTCACGCCCTGGGTTCGCAGAGTGTGGTCTACACAGCAGGAGCATCTCCAGGGAGCTTGTCAGAGACGCAGAGTCCCAGGCCCCGCCCTAGACCTACTAGGTCAGAAGCCTCGTTTTCACAGGATCGCTGCCCGTGCTCGCGCTCAAGGGCACGGAAATTTGAGAGGCTGGTGCTGTGTCCCCAGCTAGTCCCAGCTATCACCTCCTGAGATCTTCCCAATTTCCCGAGCAGAGGCCCGTCATTACCATTTGACAAACGAGGCGACGTCCACCAAGACGAAGACGCAGAGCAGGGACTTGGGTCTGGTCCCCTGCCGGCCCCCGGGGACCCTCTGGCACATCTTGGCCAGGTCCTCCTCCTTGACAGCGGGCACACGCAGTTCAGCTCTGCTCCCCTCGCGTTCCCAGCCACGTCCCTGCAGCGCCTGCGACGCAGAGTTTCATATTACCCTGGGTCACCTCCTCACCACCGCGTGCAAGGTCACCGGGGGAACAGGAGACATTAAAGGGATCAGCAAGGAAAATAATTACTGGGCTGAAAGACCCGATAATTGCCAAATGATTAAAGTTTGCAGAGAGTTGGAACTATGGAGATTGGCTAATTGATCTTCTTGACAAGGGTTAAGAAACAACATCGCTACCTCTAACGATAATTGCAGAGTTCGCCAGTCCCTGGAGGGAAAGGCAAGACCCTGCCCCCCAAGAAAGTGATCTGTGTGGTTACACGGCAACAGATCTCACGTCCACCCCAGTCCTTCGCAGCACAGGGAGGAAGTTCAGGCACAGGCGCGGGGGTCAGGATGGCCTGCTTTTGAATCGGTGTCAGGATACTTCCTGGCTGTGTAGCTCCTGGCAAGTGCGTCTTCTGTCTGAGCCTCCGTTTTCTCTAAGATGGGTTTAACAACACAAACGTCCTATGGTACTGGAAGTGTTGAGTCATGTGTAAATGGGTCGTTACAGCGAGAGCCCAGTGGGGGGCCGGCACCTCCCACAGGGGCATCATTTTGCCCCTGTATCTTCTGCCCTTAGAAGCAGCGGCAACGTGGGGGCAGATGAGTCCAGAGAGGAAAGCAGAGCCAGCTCAACTCAGGGAAACAAGCAGGCTCGTGAAAGGAGTCTCACTTCCCCCAGGGAGCCTTCTCTGGCTTCTCAGGGAGGACTCTCCGATCCCTCCCCTCCAGGCACGCTACAGCAGATGGTCTGAGTCAGGAGACCCCGGACCACGCCGATACGCGGGTGCTCACCCAGCGCAGAACGCATCGGGGACCCCTCACCTGGTGCTCACGGGTACCCCTGGCTCGCTCCCACATTCCCTTGGCCCCCAACTTACTGTCTTTGTCTTTGGAGCCTCGCCTCGGACTTGCTCTTCGGACTAATAACAGGCTTGGCTTCTCCGGGTCAGACCTTTGTCTCTCTCAATCCCTCTGTCTCTTTCTCTGTGTCTCTCTGGATGTCTCTGCATGTGTGTGTATGTGTGTCTGTCTGTCTCTCTGTGTCTCTGTGTGTCTGTGTATCTCACCTCGGCTCACTAGCTTTCAGGAGCCCCCAGCCTGGGTCCCCGGGCTCCGTGGTGGATTTGTGGCATTCTGTACCAGGACACCCCCATCCCTCCTGGACCCCACCCGTTCCCACCCCAGCTCCGTCATCAGGGCCTCCACGGCCTCTGTCCCTTCTCCTAGGGCTGGGAAGGCCACGGAACCCAGGCCCATCAGAACTGTCCCCCAGGAATTTCCTCCAATGAGACTGTCTTCCTCTGGTGACAGAGGTCACAGGCTATGAAATCCCCCACATCTGTCCCTCTGTGATGCCGGTACCAGGGACACCTGCCTAACATGCTGATTATCCCACAGACTGTTGTCACGTTCATCCTGGACTCCTGACCTGGGGCTCATCACGTACCGCAGCTCGGTGGGTAATATTCCCACCGGCCTGGCACACCCCTTCCTTCTCTCATTTTGTCAGTTTTTTGGACATATTTAACATAATGCTTACTATTTACCAGACTCAATGCTAGTCTCAGTACGACACAAATAAACCCACAAGCATGGGTTCTGTCCTCGTGAAACTTCCCCATCAGTGCAGGAAATAGGTATTAATCAAGTAATGACACCAATCAGTGTCTCAGCGCTGGTTCAAAGCCTTGGGAGCGACCGGGGTGGAATCTGAGACTGGCCCGTGTACACGGAGTTTAGGAGAGACAGAGGACAGGGACAAGCCACTCCACACAGGTAGGTGGCAGTTTAATAAGCAAAGGTTCTTACTCCCCAGGCTTGTCTCGGATGAGTGGATCTCTGCACCTGCCCTCTAGAATCTTAAACGTTTATGGAGAGGCCTTAATGGGGTTCAATCGCATAAGAGTCCAAATGGTCTCAACAACACCTTACTCTCCCCAGGATGAATCCTGGGAACAGCTTCCACTAGGGAAACGGAAGGCAGAGTGCACATCCCACGGACGCAGAGGGGGTAAGGAGCCTCTGATTTCCTGGGTCCAGCTCACAAGTCAACTGGCTACCCCGTCCTCTTGAAGACCTCCCCCAACAGTTCATTTGAATCCTGTGAAAATACCAACTTTAGGACATTTTCACTTACGAGGCCGGCCCTTTCATATGGTTCAACCTAAAGATTAGAGTGGTAAAGCCCCATGTCTAACTGGTCCGACGTAAGTAATAAACCAGTATTTGCCCAAAGCTCAAACCAAAAATCCTACCTGTTTGTGTGGGTTTTCCCCCCCATTTGTGCACCTGTAATTTTTAAAAATAAAAGAGCATGCACACACAAAAGCCTGACTTAACATTGACTTTCTCTCTTCTTAGTTTCCTGTATCCTGCATGGCGTAACCCCGCCCTGAGATTGAAAAGTGAGCGTGGCAATTCAAACCAAAGCTAAGCAAAAGGAAATAGATAAATAAAGTCCCTACGTGTGCCCTGGCTATTTCTGCTGATGGACCTTTTTCCTGACATTTACTGACAACCAGCATTTGATGGCTTTCTCCCTCGCCCTGCCTCCCACGCCACCGGCAGCCAATCTAATGATGATGTATTGAAACCATTGCTGACATAAGCAAGTGGACTCCACGACAGCCACTCTGGTCCCAAAGTAGATTTCCAGCAGAGATGAGCCGCCCTGAAGCTCTCAGAGGACCGCTGCTCAGCCACGGCTCTCGGCAAGCCTGGGTGGGCAGCCAGGAGACCCCCGCGGGTGTTCTCGGAAGGATGGGTGAGATTTGTGCAACAACCAGCCCCAAGTGGGACAGGGGAGCGGAGTAAGGGGAAGCGTGGGGCAGAGTGATGGTCCCAGCCATCGCGCCGCAGCATCTGTTAGGGGATGGCCTTTCATCTTCTAGTTAGCTGCCGTGCAGGCTTCTCTGGGAGCTTTTTGTATGTATTTGAGCAAACACCCTCCAAGACGGGGAGCTCAGAATAGAAGGCGTCGAGTTCATGTGGGGCATCCCATGCCATACCCATTGTTGATCTGTCCTAGACGTTAGGTTCTTGCATCGAGGGACTGGTGTCTCAGCGAAGACTTTGTAACATAAATAGGAGATCAGGAAGCACCGGTCATGCCTCCACCACTGGTCTTTGTAGACCTTCGGAGATTCAAGTTGTCTCATTTCCCCTTCCTCTTCTTCTTCTTCTTCAATGTCCACTTCCTTTCTCCTTGGGCAAGTAAAGTGTTCAGTGTGCCTGTGATGGGACCGATGCCACTGAACAAGAATGGGCAAGGGAACTGATTCTCAAACTTGACCAATCACTGACCATACCCAAGGTCACTCACCCTGGATCCCTAAGAAAGCTCTGCACGGATGTTCCGGGAGCCAAGGCTACTTTAACTTTGTTTGTAAGTTTATTTAACTATTTTGGGGGGTCAGGAGCAGAAGGAGGGGGGGAGAGAGAGAGAATCCCAAGTAGGCTCTGCACTGTCACAGAGCCCGACAGGGGGCTTGAACCCGTGAATTGTGAGATCGTGACCTGAGCTGAAATCAAGAGTTGGATGATTGACCAACTGAACTACCCAGGTGCACAACTTTTTTTTAAAAATGGTTTAATGTTTATTTTTGAGAGAGAGAGAGAGAGAGAGAGAGAAGTGCACGCACACACAGGTGGGGAAGGGGCAGAGAGAGAGAGGGAGACAGAATTCGAGGCAGGCTCCAGGCTCCGAGCTGTATGCCCGACACGGGGCTCAAACCCACAAACTGCGAGATCATGACCTGAGCCGAAGGTGGACATTAGGCGACTGAGCCACCCAGGCGTCCCTAGATAAAGACATTACCACATTAAAATGTATTCGTGCAGTTGCACACGATAGAAAACTCTCGTGTGGTAGCTCAACACATCGACACAGGTGAATCAGTGAAAATTTCTGAAGAAGTTACAAAAGAATATTTCGGGTATGATAGCGCATCAAGTTTTTCAAACTATGAAATTAAGTACTGTTACTGGGGATATAAAAATCAGCCATATAAACTGAAGTAAAGCAGGGAGTAGTAACGCACTCACACACACACACACACACACACACACACTGGCCTCGAGTTCTCTCCGGTGCCTAGCCCATCCCCCGAGGGCCAGGTCTGAAGTTGGGCAGCTCACCCACAGCTACGATAAACCATAACCGACTCCCTTCTCGGTGCTTAGAAAACAGGGAGGCGTCAGAAACAGGGTTCTTTCCCCGGAGGGGCTCCAGTCTAGTGGGAAAAACAGAAACCAGGGTAGGGGGGCTCACATCACCATAATGGAGGGACTGGGAAACACGGAGGATGGGCTCACTCCATGGAGCGGGGGGGGGGGCCCTCCGGGGACAGGTGGCACCCAGGCATGGAGGCAGGGGGGGGCCCTCCGGGGACAGGTGGCACCCAGGCATGGAGGCAGGGGGGGGCCCTCCGGGGACAGGTGGCACCCAGGCATGGAGGCAGGGGGGGCCCTCTGGGGACAGGTGGCACCCAGGCATGGAGGCGGGGGGGGCCCTCTGGGGACAGGTGGCACCCAGGCATGGAGGCGGGGGGGGGGCGCCCTCCGGGGACAGGTGGCACCCAAGCGTGGAGGCAGGGGGGGCCCTCTGGGGACAGGTAGCACCCAGGCATGGAGGCGGGGGGGGGGCCCTCCGGGGACAGGTGGCACCCAGGCGTGGAGGCAGGGGGGAGTCCTCTGGGGACAGGTGGCACCCAGGCGAACCCCAGGGAGCCGGGGGCTAAGAGCCTGGCTGTTGGAACTGGCTACATGGGTTCAAACCCTGTGAACCACTCACCAGCTGGGGGATGGAGGCCATGCTCTCTGTTTCAGGCACCTTGACTGTGCAGTGTACTAGAAACATCACTTTCCTCCGGGATCCACTGCGAGGGAAGGTGGGCTAGGACTTTCAAAGAGTGCACGCAGGCTCCCCGTGCCTGGAGAACAGGTAGGGTTGGCCGTGTGAGCGGGGGCAGGGCCGCCAGCAAGAAGCGTGTGTGTGTGTGTGTGTGTGTGTGTGTGTGCGCTGCTCCCGAGCGCGTGTATCTACTCCCTGCTTTACTTCATAGTTTATATAACTGATTTTTACATAGATCTGCGCAAAGGGCTAAGACAGGTCTGCGGAGCAGAGACGCCCATTCACGAGATGCATCTTGCGGCCGCGTCTCGGAGTCTGAGCCTTCTGCTCTCCCGACGGGCCACCTTGGGGGCCATGCCTGCAGCCATCTGGGGGTGTCCGGACTTCCTCCCCAGTCACCTAGGGCCCAGTACCCGCTCCTTCCACTCTGGGAAGGCCGCCCTCGCGCCAGACGCCCTGTGCCAAACTCTGCCGCCGGCCCCTGGAAACCACCTGTGGCTCAGAGCCACCGCCTGGGTCACCCTTCATCGTTATAGCCTGCCTGCCCTGCCCAAGAAAGCCCTGCCCTGGCAGCTTCTGAAAGGAGCCAGACTCTGGACTCCTGGATTGATCCTGGGGCCCTGGCTGTTCCTTCTCACCAGAAAAATGCTGCATGACACCAAGCTCACTCTTCTTAAAATGCAAGGAGCTTCCTTAAGTTTTTAAAATATTTAGTTATTTTGAGAGAGAGAGACAGAGAGAGGCAGAGAGACAGAAGCAAGTGGGGGAGGGGCAGAGAGCGAGGGAGACGCAGAATCCGAAGCAGGCTCCAGGCTCCGAGCCGTCAGCCCAGAGCCCGACGTGGAGCTCGAACCCACAAACTGCGAGATCGTGACCTGAGCCGAAGTCGGAGGCTTAACAGACTGAGCCACCCAGGCGCCCCTCAAGGAGCTCTCTGAGGGGTGTGCGGATGATGACAAATCGGGGCCCGGGCCCAGACTACTCCAGCCCACGCATCTTTGTAACCTGGGATGGGGCGGCGGCCCCAGAGAGAGCGGGGGCCTGGTCCACGCGTCCCGCCCTGACCATGCCGCTGGGGCCTGAGCAAGGGGCACCCTGGACGGGGTGTCTCTCCCTCCTCCAACAGTGCGTGACAGGCCAGGGAGGGCGGGACCGTGGGGCATCAGGTGGGGGACGGGGACCTGAGCGTGGGGCAGCCCTCCCCCACTTACCAGCTCTGGGCCCTCAGCCTCTCACAGGTCAAACGAAGACGAAAATGATCACAGAAACTCATAGAATCGTCAGGATTAACAGAGATAACTCAGGGAAAGCTCTCAGCCCGGTGCTTGGCTTATAGCCAGGGCTGAACAAGTCTAAGAAACAAAAAGCGAATTTGGTACCAAGTGCCCGGGAGTTGGCTTCTGCCCTGCCCCTCCCCCGTGTGCAGGGTGGGCCATGTGGAGTCCCGCAAGACGGGGTGATGGAAGGCCAAGGCTAGTTTCCCCAGAACATGCCTTAGGGCCCAGGACACGATTGTCACCTTCACATTCTATAAGCGTTGTCAGGCAGAGAAGAGGTTGATCTGTTCGTTTATGGCCTAAAGGTCGATGAGTAGAAGCAAGTTCTCGGTCAATATGAGGAAGAACTAATGTTCCCTCTTCCCTGCCTCTCCTCTCTGCTCCCCTGTCTCCTGACTTCCATCCCCGTGTGTGGGACGGGCGCGCGCTGTGCTGACGGCTGGAGATGTCACTATGGCCGGGACCCGTCCCCTGTACTCAAGGAGCCCACAGTCCAGCCGAGGAAGACAGAACTGAACGAGCCCCTCCTCTGGCTTTCTCACAGCAGCTTCTGTCCCGACTCTCCACCCTGTCCTGCCAGAGACAAGTGTGCAACTAGTGTGCCGGCGACGGTGCAACATGGAACAAGCTGCCTGGGGAGAGAGTGAGTTCCCTGTCGATGGGGGTGTGCAAAGCAAAAGCAGAAGAGGTTGTCAGTGCCGTTTGGGGGGAGGGGGGAGGGAGAGGTGGCAGTCTTATGGTGAAGGCGGGACAGGACGCTCACTCCTCAGGGTGAAGGGCTCTGGTCGAAGGTGGGTGATATTCCCAGTGTCCTCACATGTCCCCGTGAGGCCAGGACTGCTGATGGGCAGGGAGTCCCGGCCTCCCCAGGTCCTCACTGTAGGACCCCGTCATCTTCACCGATCGCTAACGGTCCCCACGCTTTCCCACCGTTCGTGTGGCTCCAGCCCACCGGGGCACGTGGACAGGCGTCACCCACAGTCCTTTTCTCCCCATCCCCTCTTGTCCCAGAGGCGCGGGAGTCACAAGAGCTACGCGTTGGGGAACAGGCCATCCTGATGCCCCCCCCACCCCCCCCCCCCCAGGGACACAGGGGAACAGCTTTGGCCAGGCCTCCAAAGACCCTTGCCGCTCAGACAGACGCTGGCTCCTGCCCCAGCCAAAGTCCCTCCGCCTGCCTCTGATACCCGGCTACGATGGCGCTCCCGAAGCCACTCTCAGTGATCTCGACAAAGGCGTGAAGCGTCACAACCAACACGAGGGCCGGAGGAGGATCACACCTGCCTGTCCTCGGGCTCCGTGAGCTAAGCAGCTGGGGGACTAAATGTGGGTCCCCTCCCTCTTTGTCTTTTAGGTGGTAATCTGTGATGACTTTTAAAAATGGAGACACCGTGGGGCGCCTGGGTGGCCCAGTCGGTTGAGCGGCGACTTCGGCTCAGGTAGTGATCTCGTGGTTTGTAAGTTCGAGCCCCACGTCGGGCTCTGTGCTGATGGCTCGGAGCCTGGAGCCTGCTTCGGATTCTGCGCCTCCCTCTCTCTCTCTTCCTCCCCTGCTCACATTGTCTCTGCCTCAAAAATAAAGATTAAAAAAATTTTAATACGGAGACATCGTTTACGTACAGTATATTAGTTTCAGGTGTACAAAGTAGCGATTGGACAATTCTGTCTGTTACCGCCATGTTCCCTACGATGAGCGAGGTCACCCTCTGTCACCACACACAGTTATTACGCTGTTATTGACTCTGTTCCCTATGCTGTGTTTTCCATCCCTGAGACATATTTATTTTATAACCGGAAGCTTGTACCTCTTTATCCCCTCCAGAAATGGTACCCACCCCCCCACCCCCTTAGCCTATGGCAACGACCAGTTTGTTCTCTGTATTTCTGAGTGTTTCTATTTTGTTGTTGTTTGTTCACTGGTCCTGGGTTTTAGACTCCATATAGGAGTGAGATCGTATGGTATTTGTCTGGTTGTCTTTCTCTGTCTGACTCATCTCCCCCAGGATAACAGCCTCTAGATCCATCCGTGCTGTCGGGAATGGCCATGTCCCCTCCTTCTTTACCTCCAGGCACCTGGATGCTAAACGAACAGCTCAGAGATGGGAGCAACTTCAACTCAAGTACCTGCTATATATATATATATATATATATGGGTTTTTTTCCTGCTGCTTTTAAATTATCTTTATTTTGTGTCGGTTCTTTTTTTCATGTTGGCTTCTTTTCTGTGTTTTAATATTGTAAGACTCCTCAAATCCTTTCCAAGGGGTAGACAGAATATAAATGATAAATGAATAAACACATAAATAAGTAAAAAGGACACACATGTCTTTTCCGAGCCAGTCTTTCTTTCCTTTGTGGGTGTTTGCCATTCAAGGCAAGTGCACTGCTCATGATGTGCCCCGACCGTTTACCCCTTGCTGGCCTTTGCTCACCCAGCACGTATGAAGCACCTACTGTGTGCTGGCGTGTGCTGGGCCCTGGGGGTACAGGTGAGGCGAGAGGGTTCCTGCAGAGCTCGCTCTCTGGGCTCCCGGGAGGAAGCAGCAGCCTCCGTCCGTCGTGAACTACCCCCTGGAGCGTGTGCACCCGTGGGTGTGCGCAGGGGTGTTCCTCATGCTCTAGTGGAAAGATTAGAGGTAGGTCTGGGCACCCAAGATACCCAGGTCTGTGTTCCGTGAACCTCCTCCACCAGCCCATCAAGATGCCCAAGGCCAAGGGAAACCAGGTGAAGACAGACACAACGAGGGCTCTGGCCTCTCACCCCCAGGTTGGACACCAAGCCCGTGAGCCGGACTCAATTCGGTAGAGCCTGAGAGGCAGACACAAAGGGCCATATTCAGGCTTTGCCCTTTTTCCTAATCGGTTTTCAGGTGAATGAGGCAGGACGAGGAGGCTGTCCCTCTCTGGCTGGAAGGGCTATAAAGACAGGGCTGGGAACCCCAGTGCCAACGGGGGCAGGCGGGGGGATGGTGGAGGCTATGGCTTAAAGCCCTTGATTTCTTGTGGGAAGGAGACATATCACCTCAGATGCCACCCAACCCTATTGTAGTGCTCACCGTGTCCTTGGCCTTGACCCAGACTCTCGGCGAGGGTGACGGTCCTCAGCTCCCCCTGGGGTCTTACCCCTTAAGGACATTCGCTTTAGCAGTGGCGAATTCCCAAATCCAAACCTGAGCCCTGAGAGGTCCTCTAGCTGTGAGTGGCTGTAAGCATAGAACCTTCCAGGAAGCCAGGAGGCCTCTCTCCGAGGTCGCGCCCGAGAATGAAAACTGTGGCGACCAACCCTTAGAGTCGCTGGGCCTCGTACAGGAAGGGGCCCCCGAAGTTGTCCGGTTTTCCAGCCCTGTTCCTGCGGCCTGGGCTTGCCGACGGCTAGCCCAGGTCAGCATCCCGACGAGCTCCAGGGCAGGGCCTCACCCAGCGTAGCTCCTGTCCCAGCGGTTGTTCACACGGGTAAGCTTCCGCTTGGAGAAAGGGTCGTAAGACCGCTGGCCACCGGCGACCCGCCACAAAACGTAGGAACCCCTTCCCTGGCCAGAGGAAGCACCCGGCACCTGCCTGAGCTCCTGGGTGGTCGAGGCTGATGTAAAACACCCATCTTGCCCATCCAGGGTCAGAGCCACCTAAGAACTCAGAAGTCAGGCGACCGGGGAGTAAAATGGCCCCTTCTATTATTGTCTTTTACTTGTCACAGAGGGTGGAGGTCATCACGCACCGTTTTTCTTTCTTCCTTCCTTTATAACGTTCTTTCACGCAGGCTATGCACCCTGTTAAAAGACTCCGTTTTCCAGGCTCCCTTACAGCCAGGAGTGACCAAATTGCTAAGCACCGGACAAGAAGACAGGAGGCAAAATGCTGTGTCAGATTCCTAAGATGGTTGTGTGAGAGGAGCTGACTTGGCTGGGACAGATACCCCATAGTCCTTTCTCCGCCTCCCACTGCCAGCCTGGAATGTGGAGGCAATGGCAAGAACTCCAGCAGCCACTATTGACCTGTGAGGTGACTCTTTCTTTTTTAAATTTTTTTTAATGTTTATTTATTTTTGAGAGACAGAGCATGAACAGGGGAGGGGCAAAGAGAGAGGGAGACACGGAATCCGAAGCAGGCTCCGGGCTCCGAGCTGTCAGCACAGAGCCCGATGCGGGGCTTGAACCAACGTACCGTGAGATCATGACCTGAGCTGAAGTCCGGTGCTTAACCGACGGAGCCACCCAGGCGCCCCAACCTGTGAGGTGACTCTTGAGATGAATGTCTGTACTGAGGGTGGAGGAGAGGAAGGTTCGGAGCCTGATGGCCCTGGAGTTAACATACCAGCCGTACGTTACCTGCTTTATTTGAGGACGCCTCTTGTGACGGAGAAACAAACTTCTATCCTGCTGAAATCAGTTGTTTGGGGTTTTCTTTTATATACAATTAAATATCGGTTCCTCATTAGTGTGATTAAAGCACCATGTGGCTAAATGGACTTGTCAACACTTTTGCTTCCTCGGTGATCCAAGTCTACAACTTGAGACAGTCCCCCTCCCTCCCAAGGGAAAGTGTCATTTTACATGGATGGCGTGTTTTCTCAGATCACTGCCTCCCTCTGGTCCTGCCTACAGACGGAAGATGAGAGAGAAGGTCTCAGAGTGCACGGTCTTCTGACAGATGAGATCCCAGCTGAGAAAATCCAGACGGACTCCTCATGGGGGGTTTAAGGAGCGGGACACCTGTTCCACCAGAAGACAGCCCTCTCTTTCTCCAGCGAAATCCAAGTCATTCTGCCATTGGACGGCTGGCCGCTGGAGCCCTCCTTATCACACGGAGCTGGAAAATCTCCATTCTGAGGAGTAACGCCCGCTGGGTGTAAATTCTGCCCGCATCCACACAGATGAGCCTGATCTCTCTTTGAAGGGTCTGTGGATACTTCAAGTGGAGAGCCTAAATTGTAGCATCGCCAGATGAAATACAGGACATCCAGTTAAATCTGAGTTTCAGATAAATAATGATGATTTTTTTTTTTTGGTCAATTATGTCCCAAATATTGCAAAGAACATGCAACTCAAAGACTTATTTGTTGCCTAGCTGAAATTCAAATTGTACAGGGCGTCCTGTATTTTTATTTGCTAAATCTGGCAACCCCCGCCTAGAGGCACCAAATTTCCAGACACTCAGATGGGCGCACTCCAGCGTTTGAGAAAGGATGTAAAGTGGAGAAAAAATGCAGAGGCCGCTCATCTGTGGCTCCCACCTGCCTCGCTCTCCTCTCTCCCTGCCCACGGTCCTCTGGGCTGACTCAAACCCTGCCTTGCTCAGAAATCTGAGCCTTCTCTGTCGACCGTAGCCCGCACCAAGCCCACGGTGGACCGTGGCCCCCAGCCACCCACCCCGATCTGTGGCAACTGTATCCCAGGGTCGCCTCCCTGAGACCCCCAGACTCAGGGCTGAGCCAATCGGAGTCTTCATTCTCCCGGCGACAGTGATTGGCTGGAGGCTGGCAACACGTGACTCGGGCCTGTCCAATCAGAGTGGATCGCGGAGTTTCCGTTGGGCAAGGAAGGCCCGCCTCTCCCCCCCCCGCAAGGACCCCCCTGTGCATCCTGAGACCCGAGGGGCCGTGGGTGCAGAACCGGCCCCAAGAGACGAACTAGCTCTTGCTCTTTGTCCCGAGGGGCGTGCTGGTGATGGGCAGGTCGAGCAGTAACAGAAGCCACCAGCTAAGAACCGGGAAAACGGCTGCTCAGGCAATCCTAGGGAGGGGTCAGATCCTGGCCCCGCCCTCTCAGCTCAGGAAAGACCAGCCCGCCCACCTCTCCTCGCCTCTCTGGGCTCATCTCCCCTTCAGGGACCTGAACACCCAACTTCCCTGGATTGGCAAGATTCAGTGCATGGGGAGGAGGCGGAGGGGCAGGTAGGGGGTAGGGATGGTGGCTGCTCCCCGCTGCCCTGTGCTCAGGGGCAGGGGAAGGAGCCCCGTGAGTGGAGCCAGTGTGGCAGCACGCGTGTGGGTGGGCCTAACTTAGAGAAGCATCTCTGGCCACCCTGCGGAGACCAAGGAGGTGGGAAAGATACTGCTTTGTCCACAGGGAGACCCTGTTCCTGTGGTCACCAGGTAGTAGCAGGGTCTGGGGCTGGGGGCTCCCGGCAGCCCAGGCTTTCTGAACTGGCCGCTGCTGGACAGAGCGTCTGTCCACACTGCGGGGGACGCCCCGGGTTCCATCTGCTGCCTGGGGCTCCAGGAAGCGGGTTGAGCCGGGAGGGCTGAAGCATGGGGATGGGGTGGGGGAGGGGAGAACCTTGGCCTCAGGGGCACGTGGGAGTCCTCCGTCCACCTCCTTCCTGCACACTCTTTAGATGATCTACCACACAGCCTGCAGGGCGAGGGGAGGAGCAAGCTTTGGATTCAAACAGCGGTTCTCGCTCACGGGATTCTTGCCAGAGCCCCGGGCTGCTTCTCGAAGGCCCTTCGTCCCCTTCCACACGGCAGTTAGCTCCTTCTAAAATGTGGATCTCAGATGCCACTCCCCGGGACCAACCCCCCAGCGGTACTTCACTGCCCTCAGCGTCAAGTTCTAGCTCCCTGGACTGTCCTTCATCTTCCCCCAGCCAACGCTTCCCAGCCTGCAAGATGGCGCTCAGGCATCGCCTCTTCCAGGAAGGCTTCCTGGCCCCACCTTCCTGCCTTCTGCCCCCGACACTCTCCACCACCCCGGTCCCCAGGCTGAGGGGATGCTCCTGTGTGTTATCCCTGGCAGTCATATCTTGTGGTCACTGGAGCCGTGCAGTTAGCCTCCGTCTCTTTTTGCTTTGGCTGCTGGGATGCTCAGAGGCCCGTGTTAGGCTTTATGGGATACACGTTGCTGCCCCATCGTACCTTCCTCCGGCTGTGTCTCATTTTCTCAGGCCCACTTGCTTTCCCTCCCGTCGTTTCATCTTTTCCTTGTATCCTTTTGTGTAGCAGAAAACCGTCCCCAGGTCCCTCTATGGAGAGTGACACAAGCACCAAAATGGGAGCGGTACATCTCTCTGAGAGGCGCGTCTTCTCGCAGAATGTAAGATGTTGGTGGTATTTAAGGGAAACGAAAAATAAATTGTTCTGGCTCCTTCCTACCACCCACCTCCCGCTGAGTTTCCTCTTAAGCAACCTTCGAAATCTGGTAGAAAATCAGAATTGAGAGGTTGCCTAAGTCACATTAAACCTCCCTGGTTGTTAGCAGGGCCGGGACATCCCAGGCATGGTGGCCTCACTCCCAAACCGGAGAGTTTGTGATGGCACTCAGGGGTCACTGAAATGTCCTTAGATGTGCCTGTTCGCTTCCTGCTGCTGCCGTAACAAATCACCACAAACCCAGCGTCTTAACACGACACAGGCTTCTTATCTGAAAGCGCTGTGGTTCGAGGTTCAGTCTCACTGGTCTCACTGGGCTAAGATCAGGGTCTCAGTAGAGTTCTTGATAAAGTTCTCCAGGGGAGAAGCCTCTTCCTTGCCCTTTCTCACTTCTGGAGGCTGCCTCGCTCCTGGTCCCTTCCTCTCTGCCTTCAAAGCTCATCACTCCCTAGGGGCGCCTGGGTGGTGCAGTCGGTTAAGCGTCCGACTTCAGCTCAGGTCGCGATCCCGCGGTCCGTGAGTTCGAGCCCCACGTCAGGCTCTGGGCTGATGGATCAGACCCTGGAGCCTGCTTCTGATTCTGTGTCTCCCTCTCTCTCTGCCCCTCCCCCGTTCATGCTCTGTCTCTCTCTGTCCCAAAAATAAATAAACATTTAAAAAAAAAAAAGCTCATCCTTCTCGCCTCTGATCGGTCCTCACGGCTCCTCATTGGCACCCAGACCCTCTCGCCTCCCTCTTCTAAGGACCCAAGCTTAGGGTGACTGTGGGCCCAGCTGGATCATCCAGGATCATCTCCCACCTCAGGCCCTTAACTGAATCACGCACACCAGGCCTCTTTTGCCATGTAGGGTTACATATTCACAGTCCCGGGGACCGGGCCATGGGCATATTTGGGGGCGTATTCTGTCTAGTACAGTGTGGCTCCTCCCGAAGCCAGCCCTAAGAGAAGGACTTGGGCACAAACCGTGTATGGGGAGGTGACCTGGGAAGCACCGGGAGAGAAGAGGAAGTAGGGGGGAAGGGTCAAGAGACGGTGTGCCGGTGAGTTGTCGCCGCTGGAGACATCTGGGGCACAGTCCCACCCAGGCCCCTCGGCGAAACTGGATGAAACAGGCCTCTGAATTGTCATACCCAGAGGCAAGGGACGCGGTGAGATTACCCACCAAAGGCCATTTGTTTTTTCATCGCTCGCTCCTTGGCTGAGGGTTTCTCCTGGGGCATCAATGCTGTGGGCCGCCCCAGAGGCAGAGAGCACTGTCCTCAGGTGAGGGCTTGTCCACCGAAACCCCCGGGTCTCCCTGCGTCGAGACAATGGGTCGAGACAATGGCAGAAGGGACACCCAGAGTGTCTGTGTCCCTGCAGTGTGCGGTGTGGGAGCACAGCCCAGAGAGGCGACGTGACTTTGCCGCCGAAGGCGAGGATGGGGACATGCAGAGAGAAGTGGGCTAGAACTTTCTTAGAACCCGTAACTGCATGGGGGGGTGGAGGAAAGCGGAAAAGCACAGACCCGGGAGCCGGCACGGAGGAGGAAGCACCGTCAGCACAGCCAGACCGAAGGCAGGAGGCCCTGACCTCTCAAGTCGTCCCCCGCGACGTCTGGGGTCCAGGGGGGCTCGGTGGAGGCTGCCGGCAGCGGGTCGGGCCCTTCTTGGCCTGTGGGTTTGCCCTCTTTGGCCCCGGCCCTCTGACGAGGGGAGCTGGGGAAGAAGGCACATCTGTCCTTAAGTCCCTTGACCCCGAGGTGGCACTTATCAGTGCCCCTCACTTGCCCTGGGCAAGAGCCAGATGCCAGGGGCAGGGACACGTGGCCCATCGGGAGTTCAGGGGCCCGGGGCGTGGAGCCAGGCAGACGGATCCCAGGCAGGTGGGCATCTCGGACGGTCAGACGTCTCGGGGATCGAGTGGGGACATGGTGGTGGCTCTCAGGGTCACCGTGGGAATGGCATATTAGAGCGCACACAGCTGTCCCAGGCACCGGCATGGCACCTGGCCCCGGGGGGAGTGGCCGCAGAGATTCGGCCCCTCCCCTTCCTCACAGATTTGGTCTGAGCCTCTTTCTATCCTGCCGGGCTGGCTGAGACCAGCTGACCCCTCTTCCCTGTCTTTTTGGCTGCACTTCCTGCCATTTTAATGAAACTCAGCAAACAACTTCTGTCCAGCAAATGCCCTTGAAATGGCCCCGGAGAAGGGGCCAGAGCCTGGGACATGGCTTGTGACTCTCCCCCGCTGATGCTCTGGTGGCCCTTCCCAGGAGGTGAGCGTTCATCTTGGAGAGAGACGGAGGCCGGGCCCTGGCGCCCTTGCCAGGACCCCCCTCCTGTCCCCACCCCCGTGGCCTGATCTGTTCTGTAAAGCATCTATTTACAAAGCAGGTCACAGAGAGCGCCGCTGTCTAAAAATAGAAAGTCATTATGAGCAGACAAGTGTCTGAGCTTGTCCTGCGAGAGCTAGGCAGCTTCTGTTTACCTTCCCTGGTCCCCTTTCTGCTTCTCTGCCCTGCCGCCCTCCTTCCTCTCCCACCTGCCCATGGATCCCACCTGCACCTCGGCCCCCGAGCCTACTCCCTGCGGGGACCTGGGCCAGCTGCACCCAGGCTTGCCTTTGATCCTTTCAAAGGATCAAGTGAGGCTGGGCCATCACTCCAGTTTGTCAGCTGAGGAAAGGGAGGCTCAGGGGTAGGGGCTCTCCCCAGGAAGCCAGGGGACCCTAGAGGTAAGAGGGTTGGTGGGTCTGTCTTGGGGGTGTGTCCCTCACATCGGACACACCACGGCATGTCCACAGAAGCATCATCTGCGGAGACAAGTGCCCTGTATCCTGGCATCTTGAAGAGCCACTGGGAAGTGCGGGTCCCTCTCCTGGGGAGTCAGCCTCAGGGCGGCTGGGCCCCAGGTTGCTCCCAAGCTGAGCTCAGAGCTCTGACCACCCCACCTACACACAGCCTGCTTGCCCCCCCCCCTGGTTTCATAGGCATTGAGCCGCCTCCCCTCTGCAGTCGTGGCCGGAAGCTCCCAAGGAGGACAGCTCTTGGTGAGGCAGCCAGGCCCAACACGTGCTAGTCATGGGCCCAGCACAGCCTGCGTGGGCTCCGAGGTACGATCTGATCCTGAGTGCTCCCTCCACAGATCTCCCTCCTCCCAGCCTCTTCCCCTCCTTCCCAGGTCCTGAGGACCAATGGAGTCCTGGAAACACCCCACGACGTGCCTAGGCCTTACAGACAAGGACACCGGGCAGCGTGCTGGTCGGAAGGCCACATATGGGTCTCTGACACTACATTCTGGCTGCCGCCCCTTCTGGGGGTCCAGGCTGTGTGTGTGTGCGGGGGGCGGGGGGGTGGTCTGCGGTCCTATGTCTCCATGATAAGCCTCTTTGCTCTGGAACCCGCCCCTGCCCCAACCCCCGCCCCCACCAAGCCAGCTGTGAGCACCTGCCAGGTGCCCGAAGAGGAGTGGATCAAGAGGCCAGCTCGCTCGGATCCCGGATTGTCTCTGGTGCCTTCTGAGAACAAAGCGATGTAGCATAGTAAGCTCCCTTCTGAGTCCTGAGCCGACGGGGAACCAGGAGACAGGCCCGAGGGGTAAGTTCGGCCGACTGGTTCAAGTAACCATCCTATTGTGGTTCAGGCGGAGGACCGAGTTGTGACTTTTTCTCTTGCCACACAATAGTGAGTAGGGACAAGCCCTGGCTGCTGGATGTCAGATGCAAATGACAAACGAGTCCAAATAGTTACCAGCGAAGCCTGAAGCAGGCTGGGGGGGAGAGGGGGGGGCAGGTCGTAGAGAATGGCCAGACCGCGGCGGCTCTGTGCCCCGGCTGACCGGGCCATGCAGAAAGCAGGCTGACGCTGTAGGTCGTCTGCCTTATTATGAAAAGTCGGCAGTTTAGATACTTGTGTAGAGTTGGTTGGCATCAGACGAAATAAGCTAAAGCTTATTGAGCCAAGGATAAGCTTGAGCCAAGGAAAAGCTCGCGGGCCGCGCAGGAGCAGAGGACCAGGCCCGTCGTTTAATATCGTTTAATGGAAAGAGAAATTTCTCTAGAGCATCGACAGTTTGACCTCGGTTATTCAGGATTGCGGATTTGTAGGACGAAAGGTCTGAGGGAAATAAATATTCTGTAACACGATTGCACCCTTTGTTTTTCAGCTGGAGATGTGAGTCATGGAAAGAACGGCTCACTCCAGTCAAGCCTGGGTAGTCTTAGCAATGGTTCACCCAATATGTGTTTTTCACTATGAACATAGCTCGTGGTGGCCCGTTATGAACAACGCATCCCTCTCAATCTAGAGAGTTCAGGCCCAGAGGCCTACACCTCCCCTCACTCCTGGAATTTTCTGGATTCAAACGGCCCCCACCGCTGCTTCACAGACAGAGGCCAGAAGAAGGTTTAGAATCAGCTGCCCGCGCTTTACTGGCCTTTGGCTTCCCGCTTTTGAAGATTTTGGATGCTGCCTCTCTGTGCTCATCTTCTGGCATTTGGGAAATCATGAATTTCCTGCCCGAAAAGGGAAGCAGGTTCGATTCCCTTTGTGTGCACTATTTGGTGACAGGGACGGATTCTCTTTGGGTGTTGACACTGATTTCCCCTCAACAGCTGCAGGCGGCTGTCCCAGGGGCGTGGCCTGGGGAGAATGAGTTCGCACCTCGGAGCCCTTTGGGGACAGCAGCCTGGCATTTTGTTCAGCAGAACTACCTGCATTAGGCCAGAGGAGAAATCTAAACGTTCTCTGGGTTCTGGTTTTTAGAAAATGTGTGTGTGAGCCTCCTGCCATCTCCTCTCTTCCCTTAGCCCAAGAGCCACCTGGGGGCAAGGACATCCTTCCTCCCCAGAGCTCCCGGACCCAGCACGGCCGCCATTATAGCAGGTGCTCAGTCGGCGCTTGACGAATCAATAGACGGCCAGTCACACTGTCCCTTTTCTCCCGCCCGTGCCCCGCTATACCGTCCCCCAAGCCCATGCTTCTCTCAACAACATTCCAGGGCCGTCATGAAGGATCTCCATTTTATAGAGGAAAGAGCTAAGACTCAGCTGATGGGGAGGGAGAGAAGGCCGAAAACACAGGCCTGGCTCTGGAGGGCCGATCTGGTGATGGGACATCAGGGGCTACCTCCCGACGGCCGGGGAACATGGCACCTGGCATGAGACCCAAGTGGCCTGATCTGGAAGAAATGGGCAGAAGAGCTACTCAGCCTCTTGCTTGCAGCTGGCTAGATGGCTGGAGGCAGGGCCCAGCAAGGAGCTCCAGGGCAGGGGGGGGGGGCCTTGGAAGAGGGTTAAGGCTTCTGGTGGGGTGGGGGTGGGGGTGGGCGCGGTGATGGCTATGGAACCAGCAGGCGGGAGATGGAGGCTGAGTAGGGAAACTGAGGCCACCCCCTCCCCGCCCCCCGTCAGGGGCCACGAGAGTGGGAGGAAGGCTGTGAATCGATGACGGTAGGCTGGCAAAGGCTGAACCCTGCACGCCAAGTACAAAGCACCGGGTGGCTGGAAGCTTCGAGTCCCTATTTGCTGGGAGGCGGGAGGGGGCTGCCGAGGTTCCCTGAAGCAGAGGACTGTCCTTCACCTGGAAGGCATTTCTCACTGGGCACCTGCTTGGGCGCGGAGCGTGGGGATGAGGGGAGAGCAAACCCTCAGGGGGTCCCCGAGGAGGGGACCTGGATGGGATGGCTGAGGGCTTTCACAGCAGAATGGGGACCGGTGGCGTCTACACTGCAAGTGCATGTGCGTGTGTTGGGGTGTCTCCATGACAGTTAACGGCTAATATAGACCCAGTGCTTACAAGGCACCAGGCCTCACTCCCACCACCCTTCCGAGGCAGGCGCTACCTTGTGGGTAAGGACACATAGGCCCAGAGACGTAACGTGACTTGTACGGGTGCTGACTGGCTTCCAGGGTGGCCCCGAGATCCCCGCCTCCTGGTGTTTGCCCCCTTGTGTGTGTGGTCGCCCCCCCACCAGTACCGGGGCTGGTGAGTTTGCCCAGTAGCACATGGGATTGGAGGACAAAAGTCCGCGGCTTCATCCTGTGCACTCTGTCACCGTGGGCTCTCCCTCTCGGACCACCTGTTCTGGCGGAAGCCGGATGTCACGCTGTGAGGACACTAAGGCATCCTACGTGGCCAGGCACATGGGAACCCGTGAGTGGCTCTGTGAGGGCCCGGGGACACCTGCAGCTTGTACCCTCGTGAGACGCTCTCAGCCGGAACGCGTCCCAGACTCCGGGCCCTCAGAAAACAGACTGACATCGTCAGTGGTGTTCTTTTGAGTTTCTGAATTCTGGGGCAGTTATGCAGGAACTGATAAGTAACACACCAAGGCATCCACTCTGCTCAGTGCGGATCTGCTCGCCGAAGCCCAATCAGGGAACGGTGTGGAAGAAGGGGCATCTTGGGTCAAGGGCAGAGAGCCACGAAACTGAGCCATCTGGGGCGGGCGGCCCGGGAAGCGCGGGCACGTACGTTTAGATGCCATCTGGGGCAGGCAGCCCGTGGGACACTGAGCTGGGCATCGGGAAAGGGGCCGGAGCCAGGTGTCCGGGGAAGGGTCTGTAGTCTGCAGTGGGTGTCGACCCCATGGGTCACCCCGGGCGGGCCCAGGGGAGGGGCCGTGAGCTTCCACACAAAAGAATCCTTTTCTCCGAGCTCCCAGTGTCTCAGTGCAACAGCACAGGGCCCAGCCACTCTGCAGAGGACCCTGCGGTCACCAGAAAGAGGAAGGTATTTGGGCATGGCAGTGAGCACAGTGGTGACAACTCCAGGAAGGTATCCCTTGAAAGAGCTGGGCTGCAGGGTCTAATATAAACGTGGAGAAAAGGCCATCGGCTGTGATTTTGAAAACCACAGGAAGTCGCTCAGATCCTCCAGTCAAACGCTAGAATGCAGAATGGTTATTTCAGCCCGCCCTGCCTGGACAGCTGCCGGTGGCACCAGAGTCGCCGAGGAGGAACCCCAGCTGTCTGAGGGGGACCGAATCGAACTCAGCCAGAGAAAGGTCCAGGAGTTTCGTGCCTAAAGGCTTCCTTTGTTCGGCTGTGCTTCTGTTCTGGGCGGCACAATCCCTCTTAGGCTCTCCCCCAGCCTCGGGGACACTCAAAGAGCCCTTTCAGAGCTGGGCTTCCAAGAGGAAGTCTGTCCTGCGGGGGCCGGGAGACCTGGACCCTCGGGGCCACTGCTGGCCGAGCTGTCCCCCCTCCTCCCCGCCCGCATCCCCCAGCGCTGTGGGCGCCCGGCCTCCCGCGCTGACGGGTCAGGGGCATCTCTGCACCAGCCGGGCCTCTCCCCACCCCCATCCCCCATCTCGACCGCACACCCTCCCCGGCAACTCCTTGAAGAAGCTTCTTGAAGGAGCCGCTGACACTAATTCTTCTCCAATCCGTCCTTGAGTCTGCTCCCAGCTCTCACTCTGTGAAGTCAACCACGGTCACGAAGGCCTCGGTCCTTAACGTATCCCCTGGTTCCTTCTATGGTCATCCAGCCTCAGAGAGGCAGTTTATTTTCTCAGTGGCCCTGGACCGAACTCTTTGCACCGTTCACTGCCCCTCTCCCGCACTCCACATCGACCCACGGGCAGTGCCTTCCAGGCACGTCTGCAGCTGGGCCCGTCCTCAGTGTTTGTGTGGCTGCTGTTCCCCGGGGCAGGCCGGCCGGCCCGCTCACCTTCACTGCCCTGGCCTCTCTGGGGTGCCCCCGCCTTGCCCCACCACAGCCCATTCTCAAGGCAGTTGCCAAAGTGATCCTGTGAAAACGCACATTGTGTCACGCTGCTCTTGCGTTCAAACTCCTCCTCCCACTGAAATAAAGCCCAAAGGTGGCCCCACGTGCTCTGGTCCCCAGCCGCCACCCTGATTTCACTGCAGTCCTCTTTGCCCCTTGGTCATCCTATCACTTCTACGCTGGCATCCTTGCTGCTCAAGCTCCCGAGCATGTTCCCACCTCAGGATCTTTGCACATGCTGGGTGAGGTCTTGATGTGGCTCGCTTGTTTATTTTGCTAGGACTCTGCTAAAAGGTCACCCTGTGATTCCTCTGCCACACAAATTAAAGTCTAACCCCCGCCCCCCGTGACTGTGCTCTCAAGTTCCTCAACAGCACTGTCACCACCTGGCCTTCTCTCTCTGGGTTTGTGGCTGATGGCCTGTCGCCTCCCACTGAAGAAGGAAGCTTCTGGAGGACGGGCTCCCTGATTTGTTCTCCGCCCGCTCTCGCGTGTAGGGCAGTGCCCAGCATAGGCGAGATTTTTGACGAGTATGCATTTAATGAATTAAGCAACGGAGGCGGGAAAATAAGAGGCCAAGATTATGGTAGCAAGAGCGGGAGTCAGGACAAGGGGACAGGCGGAAGGGGCGTTGGAAAGTTTGAATCCCTGGGATTCTTATTTGCAGGCGTATATGACTGACATCACCGACTCCGCAGGGGAGAGGCTGCAGCAAACAAGGAAGCTCAACTTCTTTTCCATTTACAGCAATCTGGCTTATGTTCTACGCTTCCTGTTTGTTTGTTTAATTTCAAACAACAGGGTCCCCGGATCCCACCGTCACCGCGCCCCGCCTTCCCGAGCGCGCTGCTGGGTTACTCAGCCTCCGGGCCGTGGCGCCCACCCACCGCACCCACCGCACCCCCTCCAGAACAGAACTTTCCCGCCTGGCACTCCCGAGCTGCAGAAATGTCGATCCGGCAAATGCAACGGCACGACTGGCTGCAGGAGTAGAGGAGAATCGTGTTTTTAGGGTGCATCATGAGAGGATAAGGAAATGCGAGCTTATCAGAAGTTATTCTGTGGTTAACACGATGCTCCCCACGTGGAACGCACCGTCAAAGCTAATGCCTTGAGGAAACGTGTCTTCGAGGGAGGAGACGGACACTTTTCACAGCGCACGAGACTCTTCTTGAAATTCCAAGACTGGGAAGCATGTTGCGTGAGCTTCCGGCAGAAGGAATAAAACATTCTCCCAGGGCATATTGAATTAAAATCACGATGCACCAGTAAATGAAGGTAAGAGAACGAACAGAATAATCCTGTCCCCAGGGACTAGGACCTTCACGCTCCGTAACAAACTACAAGAGAGGCATGAAAATCAGCTTTCCTTTCTGGCAGGACACACCCACGTTTCGTGCTCCATCACGGAGACAGAGACATCGTTTTCGAATCTGGAATATGTGTAGAATCCTGACCTCTGGCAGCGAGGGGCAGCCATACAGGGTTCTCTAGTGTGCACAATCTAGAGCTTCCTGAAATAACAACACTTTGTTTTTCTAGTTTATTTTCAAGTGGACGAGACTGAAACGGACAGCCTTTATTAAGTGATACACAGATCATTTGTTCGTTCG
The DNA here is from genome assembly GCF_016509475.1 of Prionailurus bengalensis. NCBI lineage: Eukaryota > Metazoa > Chordata > Mammalia > Carnivora > Felidae > Prionailurus > Prionailurus bengalensis. The sequence continues at coordinate 76,731,619 of NC_057353.1, read as the reverse complement.
TTGTTGGGAGACCACAAAATAAGACGGGATTTTCCTTCCCTTTTTTAAAACAGGCTTTCCAAATTAAAAAGGCATACCATTTTATAAAAACATTTCACAGGACATAAAATTGTGAAACAAAAAATTAAGACGATTTTCAAGCTCCCAAGTGAATTCATTTACTGACTAGGCACGTTGGTGAGTTGACAATTCGTAAGCAGTCCACAACTTGAAGGAAAGTCCCTGAAAGAGAGGAAAATGAAATATATTTGTGGACATCAAGAAACTAATAATTATCTACGCTCTGCTGGGGGTGGTGGGATTTAGGCAGAGGAAGCAGGCAAGCTGAAACTTAGGAGAAATAAGGATGTTAATGGAAGACGAGGCAAAACAAAATAACAGAAATTGAAGAACATAAAATATTTGTGTTTAGTAAGGCAGATGAATGGTTAGCTAGTATGGTGAGAATCAAAATACTCTCCAACGCGACATTTATGGGTCTGATTTCAGAATGGCAATGCCTTGTTTTACATGGAACTCTAATACCAAAATGTGACACGGGTCCCCACAGGAACACACTGACGGGACAGTCCTTGACTTCTTGTCGTCTGAGATGAGACCCAACTTTCAGAAATATTTACAAGTTTTTCATTAACGCCAAAGAATATATTTTGATGTGCTATATATTATACAACCATGATTTCAAACAAACCCAGTGGCAATCGAGAGGGAACGAAAGTCACCCAATCACAACGGAGAAGTGGCCGTCACTCTACTCCACAGCTCTGGTCACACACGTCTGGCCCCAGGGACCCGTCACCACCACACTGTTTGCTCTTGGTGCCCTATGACCTGGTCCTTCCCAGCGCTCCAGCATCCCCCATTGCTCTGCCGGCTCGGGCACCTGCTCACGTGCCCACGTGGGGTCACCAACGTCTGCCTTCCCGCCTGCATCAGCCCGTTAACACCCTACATTCTTCTCCCTGCTTCGAGATCTCAACTGAGCTCTAGAAAGCTCCATGCAGGTGTCCCCTTCTCTGTGAAACCTCTGCCTCCTTGCCCTCCCTCACAGAGTTCACCACCGTTTCCTCTGCATGGCCTCTGCCTTCGCAGAGCCTGTTTTTACTGCGTGGGGCCAGGGACGGTGAGCCACACGGGCCACCCGAACGTGCTACGGCTGACCAGGGCAAACCGGATTTAAAGGCTAATGCTGCATGCACAAGGTAAACATCGAATGCAGTAGATCTATTGGCTGGGGTGTGGTCTGGTTAATCAGTATTTCCTGAATCGGGTGCCAGCAGCCAGTACTCTCAGAGTGAATGGGAAAAAGGGTTCTTTTGGCAAAAAGGGAGAGGGAAGATCCCGACGTACTGTCAGGATGAACAAGGAAAGGTGGGCGAGGACACTTCAAGGTACCCTCGTGGGCCCCCCAGACCGCGGGCGGCCCTCGGAGCCAATCTGCTCAGGCTGGGCAGTGGGAGGAGGCCCACAGCCTCACTTGTCTGCACAGGGATCTAACCCACGGCATGCCAGTCGCCATGCTGGGCGTCAGAGACCATTTCAAACCCGTTTTGAGTAGAGGAGTTTTCCGTGCTAACGGCTGTATACGGTAAGAATGCACGTGGCAGTCGGAGTTCAAGTTTCCCCCAGAAAAGCATAATCAGGGACATCATTACGTCCGTAGAGAACCACGCAGTAATATTCCTAAAATATGCAAAGACTTAACGAACCTGGCTCAGAAATTCATTCTCAAAGACGTATACAAACGTGCACGATAACAGAGATGCAGGGCTCTGCTTTCTAGCACTGTCTTTAGTGGGCGTAAAATACGGGAGGTGAATTGCATGTCTGTCAATCTTTGTTTAAATTAGAATAGTTAGTTCATATATATATACCATTCAGCCAATGGAAAGAAAAAGGCAGCTTTACAGTATAAATGACGAAAATGAATTCTAAGCTATACTCTAAAGTGAGATGAGGGAGGTAGAAAACAGCGCACTGTTCTGTATGTAAAAAAGCAACAATTAGAAAAGAAACCTATGCTTTGCTTATGCACAGACTATCTCTGGAAAAATGGACAAATACACAAAAAACCATGCAAACAGGTGGGTGTTTGGGGTACGGGTGGGAAAGAAGATCAACTTTGCATTCTATCCTTCGGGATTTTAGATTTTGTACCAAGCCCATGGAGTACCTATTAAATACAGGCCGTATCTTGGTTTCCCGACTTCGCATTCCCACTGAAAAAGCCAGTGGTCCCAGAAGTTACTTAATCTCCTTTTCACCGAGAAAGCAAACTCCTAAGAGTGCCAAGGGCTCAGTGCTGGTGTTTGAAAAGGCACAGGGTCGTCCGCTCCCCCCACTCACTCGCTCGCTCCTTGTGGAGCATGTCAGCAGCCCCTGCCCGTGTGCCAGGGACCACGCTGGCACCTGGATGAACAAGTCAAACAAGACATGGCTCCGTGTTTGCGGGAAGACAGACGCATCAACAAACAGGACAGAGACCTAGCTCTGGGAGCCCCGCTCACGTCACAAGGGCTTCTGCGCCTGCTCACTTAGTCCGTCTCCCCTTTTAGTGGCCTGTCAGGTACGAGGGACCTTCTGAGGTAGCAAACAGGGGACGTAAGGCCTGGATCTTGCCAGTAGTGGTGGTCAAAAGATATTTTTATGTATCTAGATCTACATCTGAATGATGTAGATGATTCAAACCTGTTTAGGGGCACCTGGGTGGCTCAGTCAGTTAAGCGTCCCACTTCGGCTCGGGTCATGAACTCGCAGTACGTGAGTTCGAGCCCCGCGTCAGGCTCTAGGCTGATGGCTCGGAGCCTGCAGCCTGCTTCGGCTTCTGTGTCTCCCTCTCTCTCTGCCCTTCCTCTGCTTCACTCGGTCTCTCCGTCTCTCTCAAAAATAAACATTATACAAAATATATTTTTTAAACCTGCTAAATTCTCTGCAAATGGAAAGGTGACTGACTCTGCCCGGTGAGACCAAGGACGTCCTGTCCCGTCTCCCGTGCTGCGGAGACACCGTGCCGCCTCAATTCATCAGGTTCGCTCGTGTATCTGACTGCTTGTTCACCTGCCGCTTCGTGGGCACAAGACATGGTCCATACATGAAAGGTGTTTCTATGCCGGTGGGAGGGTGGGTGGAAAGGAAAGTGAACGGCCCCTCGAGGGACGCTGTTTTGCAGAATTCGGGCAGCTACAAGGGTTCTCCACCCCCGGGGATCCCACACCCAGGCCTGATGTGGAGACCGTGTGCCAAGGAGGCTTCCCCGGCAAGGCCAAGCTTCACGGTTCACTTCAAAGTTGGACAGACCCTAACGACTAGCTGTGCCAAGAGCTGGGTGAGAGGGAGGGGCGAGGAAATGTGACTCAGGCAGAGGAGGACAGGAGAGCACTGTGAGGGATGTTCAGTAGCAAGGCCGGAGCAGGGCGGGGTGGGGCGGGGTGGGGGGGGGGGGGAGAGCAGTGCTGGAGCAGGGCAGGGAGGGGTAGAGAGCCTGCTGGAGCAGCCGGGAGGCAGGACCAAGATGGGGCCGGGCTTTGTGTTCAGAGCCAGGGATCTGAGCTTTACCCTGAAAGCCACGGGAGCCACTGAGGGGCTCATCACACAAAGATCTGAAAAACAACTTCAGGACTAGGTGCTCATCACTGAAACAGAATCCCACTGAGAATCTAATCAGTTGGATTAGACAAGAGGAGGACGCAAGTCAGACTGGGAAATGTCCTACAACCCATCTCAGAGATGGAAACAGAATCACGACAAGGTAGATTTTGTTATTTCAAACACAGTGATGGTTTTATTTTTCCCTTTCTATCTGTATAAGACATTGACGGATATAAGCAGTAGACATTATTTGCATAGAAAGTAACAAACTTTGTTATTTATATTCATAACCTAAATCGTATCAAGTGGCTTACGTTTTGGTTACTTCGACTTCTGATTACATTTTTATTTTTTTCTCCAAATCATTCGGTTTAGACTCTGGGATTCGTTTCTCTGTACACACTGGCCAGAGCAGAGTCACTGTCTAATTGTGAGTGAAACCAATGAGCTAGACTGTCTGAACTGTAATACTATTGACACGAGCGGGTGTTTTGTTTGCTCTCTGCTAACTCCTCCTACCACCCCTGACACTGTGTGTTAGGAATCCTACTGATCCCCCGACCACTCTTTCCTATTCATGGTCTTCCTGATAAGCCCTTACTCTGTGGAGAGGAGGTCGAGGATGAAAGGTAGGGCCCTGTGTTTAAGACAGTGTGTCCGGATATCGGATCGACGGCCCGTGCAAACAGGTTCCTACAAAGTTCTTGCTGGAACGGAGATGCCCAAGGCACTGTCTCCGCCTCGGGGGCTGGAGTAGGGCAAGTTTGGAGATGAGGAGGATATTATTACTGAAAATGGGGTCAGCGTGTCTAAGCTTCTTAGCAGGAACCACAAGGCCCTTCACCACGCGTCTCGCGCCTACCCAGACGGCATCGCCTCCTGCTTTCTCGGATTGCCCAACATAACTGATTTCCCAGATAATCGTGCTTTTTCATAGCTCCAAGTACTTACATAAGGCAACAAGCAAGAGCAAACACTTATGTTAGAGCCGCGCACGTTTCTTGTCCTTGTACAGCGACACTGAGGTGGGTGTCTCCTTACTGTGCCATTTTATGGGTGGGGAAACTGACATTGCAGCTGCAGTCGAGAGAGGTTTAGTAACCTAACCAAGGTCATAAAGCCGGTAGATGACGGAGCTGGGGCCGGAGTGCTTCCAAGAACACCTTCCCCCATGTGGTCAGGTTCTCTGTTCCTGGTGCTGATTCCCCTGCTGGCACCCGCCCCACCTCCACCCACCCACCTAACAGGAGCGCCTCTCTTCCACGCGCCTGTCTCCGTCCTACCGACACCCTCCTCGACCACCTCCCCCGCAGGCTATTGCGTCTTTGGGGACGGGACGACGTCCCACAGCACAGTGTCTGCAGCACAGCAGAGGTTGGGTCAGTGGACCTGAATGAATACTGATAGCGGATCAACAAGGCATCACCTGAATAGGAGAAGATTCAGAGCCTAAACGCAGTCAAGGAAATTTTCCAGGAGGGAATCTGGGGCAGAGGTGGAAGAGAGCCAGAGCGGGGAGTACTTCTCAATCACATCGAACTAATGCTCAGTGTTGTGGGAGTCACTTCCAGGGATACAAGGTAACATAAAGAGTAGCCCCTGCTCTTAAACAGCCTTCAGTCCAACGGGGGAGTCAGTGCTCGTCCAGAGGAGCGACGGTGTGATGGCCACCAACAACACCGACTCTGGACAGGACGCGACGTTCGACGTTGGCTCTACGCGTTGCAGGGTGTGTGAGTTGATGTGAGTGATTTCACCCCTAGAAGCTTAAGTGTCTTCCTTTTTAAAAAGGGGATGACACTCACCTTCTTAAAGCTTTAAGGACTCAGTGAAATCACTTACTGAGAGTGATAAGCTCGTGTGTGGTCACAACAGCAACTGGTAGCCAATCTAAGTCCTGTGACATCAAGGCTGAAACGAAGAAGTACCAACCGAATCCACAGAGGGCTGAGGGATGGTGGCCACAGAAGGGAGGGCACCAGGCCACGTCCTGGAGAACGGGCCTGGTTTCCGTGGGCGAAGGAGCGGGGGGGGCCAGCACGTATGGTTATGGTCCACCCCTTCCATCGCCCTCCAAATTACTTCAGAGGAACAGGGAGAGAGAAGGCTTGGCAGGTATGTGCCAAGTACAGGAAGCCCTTGAGGCCAAGCAGGAGGCTTCTTGTCCGATAGCATTCCTGGTGGTTCCAGACCTTTCTGGCTCACAATCCCTTTTTACAGTCCAGGGGAGCTATGGGTTCTTTTAAAAAAATGAAAATAAACATAAAATTGAACAATAATTCCTAAGACTTAGCTGTGAAGAGGGGGTAAGCCTGGGGGTTTACCCTCTGGGGACCGATCTTTAATCCCTCACTTAATAAACCTACATTTATTATTCAGTGTGCTAATCCCCCCTCCAAAATTACTTAATATGGAAGGAAAGTAGTGACAACCTTCAGTGTAACACTACACGTTGAAAAAAAATGTGTTCTGTGTCACATTCCCTTTTTGTGCAAGAAAAGACTCTCCCCACCCCTCAGAAACCCAAACCCCAAAACTTTATTTTGGTCCATGAGACTAAAAACAACTATCCTCTTCCTAACAGTAATTTGATTTCAGGCTAATTTTGGCCAGTGGAGGGGAAAAACGCTCAGCTATTTCCAATAGTGATTAAATATTACACAGTTCACAATTACACAATTCACAATTACACTTCACGTTACTGTATGACTTTCCAGGTTACAAAACACTCTTTAACATTCGCTCACTTAATTCCCAGTAACAGCTATATGAGATAAGTGTCACTCTCATTGAGCTGCTGTCCCAAGGTACACAGCAAGGGGCAGAGCTCAGATACAAATACTTTTAAAACATAAGACTCTCTGGGAATATAAGAGCTTAAGTAGCAGTGTTTCTGATGGTTCAGAAAAACACGAGAATATGGTGAGACCAAAACTAACGATACATTTCCCTCACAGATCCCTACATGTTTAAAAGAATTCTAAAATTTCATAAAACACACTTTATAGTACTTATGTATAAAATAGTTTGTTTTGCAACATCAGAAAGGAAAATCACACACACAGAATCATACTTTCAGAAGCCCTAGGATACGTATTGTCAAAAATCTGCAGCCTATCAGTGTAATTTTTTGCCTGTAAATATATAGAGAGAACACAGTTGTTTTTGTTTTTTGTTTTCTTCAAATCAGGCTCGACACCCAGCATGGAGCCCAATGCAGGGCTTGAACTCGCAACCTTGAGATCAAGACCTGAGCTGACAACAAGAGTCGGACGCTTAACCGACTGACCCACCCAGGTGTCCTGCCACACGGTCCGTTTTTAGAAAATAACGCTGGGCTCATATTATACATTAGGCTTGATAAACTGCTTTTTTTTCCTTAATAGTTTGGAAATTTTTTCATATGGTTGACTAAATGTATTTTTTTACCGAAGAAAGTAATCCAAATATTAATAAATAGTGGGACGACCGGTGTCTCTGCCTTGTGCATCACAACCAAAGCTGACTGCGTCTGACTTGTTCACGTTCAGGAGCTTCTTTGCTGACGGGAGGAGTTAATTCGCGGTAATCACTAGTGCTGGTAATAGGAACCAGCATGGGATATTTTCCATGTGACTGTAGATAAGCATGAAATTGTCTTCATCTTCCGCAACACATCAAAATAATTGGAACAAAAGGCACGTACCTTTGTTTGCTCCCCGGGCACAACCAGTTCCTTTGACTTCCCAAGATGGCTGACATTTCCTAACAAACAAACAAACAAGAAAGGCCTTTTTACTCAAAGAGAAGGAAATCTCTTAAGAAATAAAAATTAAACATTTTATATCATCTACAATTAAAAAAAAACTTAACCCAAACGATTAAAAGAATAACTTTATTAAATATTTGTCAGTTTTAAGAAGTGCCCTCAATTACTAACCAAATAACGTATTACAAACCACTAGTTATGAGGTTTTACATTTGTTTAATAGGGAATAATTGGCCCCAATTAAACTGACTGAACTAAGGCTTTTTAGATTACTAAAACAAATTAAACTTTTTAAAATGAGAATTTAGGTGATCTTAAAACCTCTCTAAAATGGATAATGAAACTTGCTAAGTTGTAATCTCCCTGGTTTTATTAGTTATATTAAGATAAATTAAGTGAGATTAAAATCTTATTTGATTTATTTACCTTTGACAATGAAGACCGTTTAAGGGTTACACATCCTCAGCCTTGGCGAGTGCGACTCAATTAGTCAAGTCAGAGTGTCTTTAAAAGCTTTGTGCTTATTGCTTCCAGCATGGAGCGAGGTGTTCATTAAGGTACCAAAATTCTCATAAAAAATCCAAAGTTGCACTAGTGAAAAAACGCTCAACAAGATGAAAACTGATCACATGTTTTTCAGAAAATCAGTATAGTTATTTTAAAACCAGTTTTTAAACAAGATTTGGTTGTGCGTAGGTTTAACGTGTCACTCACGCAGCTTGATAACCATTTGGACTCTTTAAACAGCATTTAAATCTACGGTGAGTAGAGAATGGTACATTTAATTTTATACCATTTTTTTAAGTAAGTTGTACAATGTTTAGTGTGAACCCTTTTATGACAAGCGTTGTTAAATGAACTCTTTCCCTGTTTACAACTATTTATGAAGGCCTTTTTAAATAAGCAAAACATGAAACTGTTAGCTCACACACACGAAATTTCTTTCAAAAGTTTATTTAGTATCAAGCAAGAGGAGACTTTGCTTAACACTACAGAACATTTCAAGACTTGAGTTACAAAAGAATACCACATTATTTGCACTTGTAATTGGCTTCCCTTTTTACGCATGTTGGCAAGAGAAAAAAAAAAAACTAGCATATGGCTGAAAGATAAAATAACTAAATTTCTATGGAAACCTTTAAAATGAAAGGTGAGGCTTATGTTAAAAGGATGGATTAACATATTTAGTAAACCTATTTTTTTGTTTAACACTAGTTAATCAAAGTTATTTTTTTTCCTTTTGATGACCTATTTTTTTCATATACAGACTGGAAATAACAAAATTTTACATGTCTTTTTTTTTTTTTCCTTTTTTCTGCCCAGGTTGATGTTTCAACAAAGTAGTTTTAAAGTTCCATCCATTCAGATTTTAAGCATTTTGATTTATTTAAAAAGGGATTGTTCATAGAAAAAAATTACTTTGAACAGTATACAGGACTGGTGGAGATTGGCTATTTCACAACATCAGACAGTACAATCAGTATCTGCCATATGGCTGGTCTCTGTAGACGCCCTTTGCTGTCCTCGCTGAAGGTGCCTTGTGTCTTGAGTTAGTCCAGTCCTCTTGCCCTAAAACCAGGAAGACGAATCACAATTAGATCACTGCCATGGATCCCGCTGGCTTCATTTTTCAGAATATAACTTAGCCCTTGAACCAACGGTAGCTGTCATATTGAAGACATATATCCCTGATGCACTAGGAAAAAACCAACGGTATTTACTTAAAAAAAAAAAAAATCACAGACACAATGGAAAATGGTTGTCCCCTTAACAAAACCTAACAGCATGGGAAGAAAAATGAGTTTTGTGTCTTCAATGGCAACCGACTTCACAAGAACTTGCCTTTGGGCCACTCATTTAACCAAAGCTCACAAGCTCAAACAGCAGAGGGAACTGCCTTTTGCTAAACGTCAAGATACTTCTGAATGGGAAAGAGAATGGGAAGAGGATCACTTAAATTTCTTTCTTTCTTTCTTTTTAATGTTTATTTTTGAGACTGAGAGGCAGAGTGCGAGAGGGGGAGGGGCAGAGAGAGAGGGAGACACAGAACCCAAAGCGGGCTCCGGGGCTCCGAGCCGTCAGCACAGGGCCCGACGCGGGGCTCCGACCCACGAACCGTGAGATCGTGACCTGAGCCGAGTCGGATGCTCAACGTACTGAGCCACCCAGGCGCCCCCACTTAGATTTCTTTTAACAGCAAAAACACAGAAAACGCAGATAAAAATGTGTGCGGGCAAAAGGAGACAAACACAAAGAGCGACGCGGGGATGGGGAGGGAAAGAGAATCGCCGACACCATGTCTCCGGGGCCCTTCCACGGAGAGTTCAGTGAAGGACAGTTGTGTTGGGTGGAATGCGAACGCCCCGACAATTCTTCCTGGATACGAAATACACCTAGTGACGGAATGTTCGTTGTCAGGCATCATACCAGTATCTCCATCCCAGACACGGGTCTGGAGTAACAAGAGGCATCCGTGATCTAGACCTCCTGAAACTAAACACCTGTTCCACCCCAGCACTGTCACCCAGTCGTCACAAGTCTCTGCCAGCAAATGGTTAACGTCTCTGCGGCAACGGACAGCAAGTGAAAAGCCATGTGTCCACTGAGACCAATTTAAAAAGGCTGTGAAGGAAAAACACTTAAAATGACCTCTTCTTTTGATACAAACATGCAATCAACGTCACTCCCTCAAGCTAACTTGCATCAATTTAAGCGGACAGCATCCAGCAAACCAAGGGATTTCTCTTAAGTGTTTGTTACAAATAACAAAAAAAAAAAAAAAAAAAAAAAAAAAAAAAATCCAAGGTGAGGTCATCACAGCTTGGGGGCAGGTGATATAACAAAATGCACTTCAAAAGGAACACCGGAAAATGGTTTTTCAGTTATGTTCAGAGAAATGTCAGAACATCCATTAACCAGAATCCTGATTCACTTGCGCTGGGTACCAGGCATTTTATCAGAGCTTTGCAACTGATTGAAGCTTCCTGTTCTCTGATCTCTTTGCCCTCCGGCAAAGGAGCTTCTTACTATCATTATGTTGCTGCCGCCAATTCTTTTAATTAAACCTGTCCTCCTTCTGCACACTGAGACTTCGGACGCGGATTCTCCTGCATCTCTACCAGCTCCCACTGAATTCAGACGGGTTTAGCTGTCTCCCTGCAAGCTGGAGAGAGGGCCTGACGTCCTGTCCCTGGCTCAGTGCTTTGGTAACCTTTATGGAAGGACTCCCACAGTGATGTTTTCAGAGCATTTGCAATCGGAGAGGAATTAAAATATGAAGATGGGGGTGGGAGAGTCGTTTTAGAGCTGCAGACTCAATGACTTCATTTTCCTTTACTGTCAAGAAGCGAAGACACTTCAAAAAGCGCCACGCTTTCAAGTGTCTGCAGTTTGGCAAACGATTCCGTAATTGAGAAAATCAGCACATGGCAATCAACCCAAACAGAAAATCTAAGTTGAGGATGTGAATCTATGCAATTTTCTATGAGTATTTGGTCCTCTTTAAATATTAAATTTAAATCTTAAAGGAGCTTCTGAAAATAGCTAGATATGTACAGACGAACGGAGAGGAAGCTGCTGTTTCGGTCAAAACGTCTTTACGAGGTACGTTCTCCTCCGTTAAGATCTTGAAGGTGTTTCTGGGACCATCCCCCGCTCTGCTTCCGGTTCACTCTGGCCAGGTACTCACCGTAGGAGTCGTACGTCTCTTCACTGAGTCCATGTCCGTAATCATAGTAATCAGCACCACTGCAATGAACAAAACACGCAAGAAATAAAAACGTAAACAAAGATGAAAACGCAGGAGAAAATGACTTGGCTATGAGTCTGAATCACATTCAGCGAAGTATTCTAAAACAGTTACCAAAGGTTTCCAACTTTAATGCCTCATGACTGTGTTTGACACTTGAGCCACAGCAAGTGGCCAGTGAGCACGGAGTGAGCGCGGAGTGAGCGCCTCTTGCGCGTGACGGATACCAAGACCGTCCTGGAGGAAGAGTCTGCAGAGACCGCGGGCGGGTCGTGGACAAGTGCAGCTGCCCCGTGCCAGGCGCCTCGCGGGTGCAGAGGGAGGAAAACCACGGGTTCTGTCCACCAGAAGGCAAGGACCTTCCTTCCTCTCTAGCTCCAACCTCCCAGAAAGCCCGATGCTGTGTGACCTGTGGGCTTTACAACAAGGCCTGAGACTCCAGGTTTCGTTTCCCCAGGACTATGCCGTCACTGTCAGGAAGTGGCTACCGGTCAGGAGGCCGGCACGATGACCGTGTCGTGACAGGAGAGCAGGAGGGCTCCCTGCCGTCCGGTGACGGCAGCCTCACCACGCGTGTGAGGATGAGGCCGAGCATCTTTTCAAAGCACAGGCGCGTCTGCGTTCTCACGTACAGCGTCCTTGAGAAAGCGGGGGGTCGGAGGGAGCCCGTCACCAGGGCCATTCTGCTGCAGACGATGCAAAGGAGGCTACACGTACACAACATATTTCAATCAGGCGTAATTTTTTATAGGAACAGACCTATGGAAAAATCTAGATTACTAACCCACGGCAGATATAAGCACTTTATGACGCTATTTTGAGGATCCAAGGGGGAGCTCCCACTCACCCTCTCAGGCTGTCCGCTTTGCCACTCTACTTAATTTTGTAGGGAAACAATCGTCCTGAATTTGTTATCCTGGATTGTCATGGAAATAAACATTCTCATTATTCCAACCCCATGCAATCAAGTAAGAAGTTCTAATCAAAATGGAAAATGATCAGCTCAGCTGCTTAACACCTTAAGAAGTTGCAAGATGAATAATAAACTCCACGCTGTGAGTGTTGCCGAATGCCAGCTGCCGAGATCCCGTGGAGTCCTCACGGCAGCCCCCGAGGTGAGTGTGAGTGTCATACCCATTTTATAGCTAAGGATGCTGCAGATCTGAAAGCCAGGGCGCCGGCCTCAAGTCTCACAGAGCACAGACAGGTGACACGCTCGTTGGTCAAACCCACACCTGGCTCTCCTCCCCACGCTTCACTGTCAGGTGAGCACTACCAGAGACTCATCGGCTCCGACGGCCGCAGCACAGCACGGAGATCCTAGGAGGAAGGGGTAAGCACGGGGGGGGGGGGGGGGGGGGGGGAGGGGGCGTCCCTTTTTGCCTCAAGTGCGTGGGCAAGGGCCTTCACCTCTGCTCCGCCTTCTGCTAGAAATGTTCTTCTTTCCTCTCCTTCCAAGCTACCTGCTACTCAGTCTTTAGCCACAATGTTACTTCCTTGGGGAACTTTCCCAATCTCCCAGAGTCAGCGTGGCTCCCCAGAGCAGCCCTGTCCTTGCTTTTCCCCCACCCCCGCCCCCCAGCACAGCCCCACTCTACACGGACGACGGAGTCCACGGAGGAGGTGCGCCCCCACCATTGGCTGCGTTGTGGTGGCTACCTGGACAACGTTAATGCTCAAGCAGCTCTGAGCACCCGAGGGCGGAAGCCAAGGGGTAGGGAGAGGAACAGAGAGGAGATGGCGGCAAGGGCCTTGCAGGCGGGGGAACGGCACACACGAGGCACGGATGCAAGAAACAGGCCTCAGAATTTGAGTCTACCAGTACTTCCATCAGGGTCAAGAAGCACTGACCAAATGCCGAGGCTAGAATATTCCTCCGTATAAAATGCCTCCTCCATGTGCAAAATATAGGTCAGATCTTGTTCTCCTGGCTTACTCACATCCTCACTAGCCAATTAAACAGTGTCCCATACTGGTGATGACGGGAGCCTGCTGGCATGGAGATGGAACGTACGCTCTCTGGAATGTTCTGTGTTAAGCCCCATGGTTTTTTCAAGCATTGCCCAGGAACAGGGCAGTCGCTCTTACAGCTGACCTATTATATACCAAGTGGCAATGTGTAATTTTTCTGAGGAATTGCGTGCGGCTACAGAGTTTTAAAAAAACGTCTTCAGATGGAGAACTGGCACTCCGCGAGGGCATGGGAGAAAGGAAGGGAGCGTGGGAGGAAGGGCCTCTGATGAGTGAGACCCGGGCTGCCCTGACCGCCTCTCTGCAGACATGATCTCACTGAACCTCCACAGAGTCGCCATCCTTGAACATGAAGCAGCTGAGGCACAGTGACGCCGAGCCACCAGGTCACACAGCTCAGAAGGGACAGCACCTACACTCGAAGCTCAGGTGCCAACGTCACCCCGTGCTGAAGACCTATGCCAGGGGTGGGGGGCGGGCTGTGCGGTTTACCCAGACCTGCCCCGCTCCCTCCCCGAACGTCTCACTTGCCCGTCTGGGGTTTCCATGACCCCTCCTCGCACCCGGAAATGTAAGTCAGGGTCCACGTGAAACTCACTGCCTTTTGTGTGATCGTGATGAATTACAACTGCTTTACTTGTCTGTCTGGTCTCAAATTCCCTCCCTCCCTTTCAACAGTTGCAATTTTCCTTCAGGGCAGCACACAGATCTATGGCGAGAGGGAAACAAGAGGGACTGGCTAAAAAAACATCAAAGAAACATTCACATTAGAAAAAAAAATCCAGCAGAAACAAGAATGAAAGAAACAATATTGCTTGCCTCCCTCTTAAGGTTTTACAGCTTTAAATAGGAGAATTGCTTAAGCAGAATGCTCTTTTTCATCTTGAGGACAGAAATTCAGAAAGGAACGCCCTGTTGAAATGTCAGTGTCAACGATGGGTCAAACATCTGTGTGTGAACCTGGGCCTCCACCTGCCGGGCTCCCGGGGTGGGGGGGCATCCTGCTCACTGTCTCAGCACCCCCGTCCATCAAGCCACGGGCCTGGTGTAGGTCCTGTGCGGACCCCGGGCAGCTGTGACATTCTTGATGGCTCATGCACTGCAGTCGGCCACAAAGTAGTCAAAATAACTTCTCATTTTGTTGGGGGAAAAAAAAAAATTGGCTAATGTTTCGTGGAAAACAGCACTAAATTAAATGAACCTCGGTCCTCTTTCCAAAGGTCAGAAGTTACAGCAGAATGGCTCCTTAGACAAATAAAACCCTGATGTTCGTGAGAATTTTATCGGTCGCACAAAGTGAATTACGTCTTCATAGGACTGCAAGAATTTCCTTTCCTGAGACAGGCCCCCACTGTTTAATGCGATGCTGCCGGTGACAGGCACTGAAGCTAATCAACATAGGAGTCGAGCAAGAGCTTTTTGACCAAACCAAGTCTTTATCAAATGGACTGAGCAGTAATGAACATCAGTGCAGACTGGAAATTTGTCTGTGAAGTGCCCTAACACCATTCAGCATAAAAAAAAAAAAAAAAAAAAATGGGGCTGAAGAATGTTTCCCATGAACAGGAGGATAAGAGGTAGCATAATTTGGTCCAGCAATGGTTTGGTGATAAGACAATCTCAGTTTTGACAGATGAAAACTTGAAACTGACATTTGCTATCATTTTGCCCAGTTTCTGATTATTTATTACAAGACTGTCGTCAAGCCAGGAAGCTGGGAGCAGCTGAGCCCCACTCTTACACCTGTCAGCTCCACCGAATTGCTCTGCCAGTGCTTTATCTCGTGCACCTCAAATGTCTATTAGCCAGAGATGTGTCCTAATTCCCAAGGATGAACTAAAAACCCAACATAAGGCAAAAGGGAAAAGACACTAAAAATCTCTTCATTTACACATACAATAACGTTAATAGTAGGTGAGAAAATACAGTAGGCCAAATACGCATCAACTCCCATCAAAAGGGATCCAGGGAAGCTGCTCCCTGAACAGGTCAAGAGTGGGCTTCCCTTGCTGGTCCTATGGCCACGTCTGCCCAGGCCCTTTATTCCCCGCTCTTCTACCCCGTCTCAGTGGTAGAGGGAAGTGTAGGTATGCAGCAGAATTCCTCGCTTTCCCAGAGGTTCTTGGTTTTACCAACCAGCGTCTAGAACGCCCCCCCCCCCAACCCCCTGCCAACACACACACTGGGAGAGAACACGGGGGTCAAGAAGCAAACTGTAGTACTGGGACCAAGTCTACCACTCCTGAGACCTTCTATTCTCCACGGACAGGGGTCCAAGAGGAGGACAGAACCTCTGTCCCCAGATCACCCTGTCTCTGTGGGATCAAGAAGGCAATCCTGACATTGATCTGTCCCCTGTCCTTTTAACCTCTTCAAGACTCTCCACCAATTTCTACTTTAAAGTCTCTGAACCCAACTTCATCAGGTCTCTTGCTGGTTTTTATGTCAGCTCGGGAAGCTCTCGACCACTAGGATGCTCTTATCCCCAGGACTCCTAAAGTCCTGCCCGCCTGCTGCTGTCCACCCTCAGCACCGACTCCACTCTGAAATTCTTCCCCCAGGGCCCCCTGGAATTCACAGCCCACCACTGGCAAAGCTGCCTATATAGTCTCAGCCTCCTCTTGGAACACTCCTTCCTCACTGGAAACTTGATTCTCCTCCGCTGACAGTTATTTCCTGGGTTGTTTCCGGGCAGCCTTCTCCAGTTTTTATCTCCCACAGCTCATGTACCGTTGGGCCCAGAGGAAGGGGGAGCATCTTCCCTCTCCCAGTACCATCGCACTCCATTCCTCCATACCCACACCCAACTCGGAATCTCCCAATAGCATCACTGTCCTAAGTCGTGGGGATTTCAGCACATGGACAGAAGAGCCTTCCAACAAGCTGGTCTCTCGATGCCCTGGACGACTCTTGTCCACCCATCTTGCTCTAGGCTCTTTTAGCCATTAAAGGAGTCACGCCCTAGACTTGCCATTACCAATAACAGAAACCTTCCCCACCTCGCTCAGTGTCCTGGTCCCACTCTATGACGTCCTCTTTCCTGCTTCACCCCGTCCCTCCAGTACATCATCCTTTCACATCCATTGAAACCATCCTCCCCCCCCCCCGACACCCCTTAAACCTTTCATCAAGGGAACCACCCAACCGCAAGTGGCTGAAGTCAATACTCAATTCTCAGTCCTTGTGCTTAAATGACTGCTCACCATCTGTTACAAGGGACCTCTTCCTTGACATCCTTTCTTTCCTTGGTTTTCAGGCTGCTGCATTTCCTGGTTTCCTTCCTGTGTCACTGGCTAGACCTCACCAGATGACCTGTTGGTTCCTCCTTTTCCTCAGACCTCTTAAAGCTGGAGAGTTCCAGACTTCAGACCTTGGTCCTCGTCTTCTTTATTGACCTAAACTCCCTTGTGATTTTGTCCAGTCTCTTGCTTTGTATTCATCCTAAATAGCAAAAACTAGCCCCGATCTAAGCACCTCTCTTAAAGTTTACATTCAAGTGTTAACTGCCTACTCGACACCTCAACTTCAATGTCTAACAGACATCTCAAATTTAACCAAGGCCCAGACTCCACTGGACCTCTGATCTTATCCCTAAATCTGCTCCAGCCAAGCTTCCTAGATTTCAGCTGACAGCAGAGTTTCTTGTTTGCTCAGGTCAAAAAAAGTTTGTGGAGTCATTCTTTTCGTGGCTATTCCCTTTGCCTAGAATGCTCTTACCTCTGGACATCTGCATGGCTAACTTCACCTTTCTCAAGTCTCTGCTCAAATGACACTATCTCAACACGGTCCGTTCAGATCACGATTGCAATCTCCCTGTCTGGCAACCCTCATCCGTATCACTCTGCTCTACTTTTTTCTACAGCATTTGCCACTTTCTAACATACTATATACTTACTTATTATTTTTACTGTCTATGTCCTTTTGGTAGAATGGGACTGTGAGCTCTACAAGAGAGGGACTTGGGGCTGGTTTATTCAATGACATACATACCTCAAGCTCCCTGAGAACAACACCTAGTACAAGGCAGGAACTCAGTAAAGTTTGTTAATTGCGCTGACTGAATTGTAAGCAAATCGTTGAAAAATTATGGCCAAGACAATACAAGAAAGACCAAGTGTTATTAGTGGATAAAGATGAACAAGAGGTCACTCCTCTTACCCCACTTCTCAAGGTGCAAGACGGAACGATTCAAAGGCACTTAATATTTTCTGGCTGTTAAATAAACTTGACAAATAAAATCAAAAGGCAACACTAAGCCCAAGTGTGGCTGTATACTTTTGAGCACTTCCTATGTGAAAGACACTATTCTGAAAAATGGAGATCCAGAAATAAGTAAGGTGTGATCTCTGCTCTCAAGAAACTAACAAAGATGAGCATGTATTTCCACAGAGTAGGGTGTAAGTGTGCATGAGCACAGAAGCGTGTCCAAGATACCTTGGGGTCAGAGTCTCAGTTTGTTGGGGGGGTGAGAGGAAGGTACGAAGGTAACACGTGACTGGCTGAGGGACTGAATGAGGAGGAAAGAAGCAACAGGTGAGTGGGGGTCAGACTACAAAGCGGTTCACGAACTCTCAAAAACGGGGAGTTTACTAGTTCACCCGGTATACACAGGGCACCGACAATGTGCACGTGTGTGTGTGCATGTATGCGTGTGCGCATATGTATATTCTTTTGTACTTAACCTCATGACAAACCGACGATGTGGATATTATTGTATCTCCTTTATATACAATAAAACTGAAGGTCTGAGAAGTTAACTCAACTATCCAAGGATGAACAAGAACAAGCGAGGACCAAAGCCCTAAGTCAGGTCTGTCTGATGCCACAGCGGATGTTTATCCTACTCGAGCTGTTGCTCGGAGTGCGGAGGAGATCCTTCCAACAGGAAAGTGGTGACAGTCTCTTAAATCACGACACTGCTTCTCTCCCTCATCTCATGTCACACTCACGTCTCTCCTGGCACCTAACATGCCCTCCCACGTAAGTAATAACTTGTGTCTTTCTTCAACTTCTGAATTTTCTCTTTTACAAAATCCTCTTTGCCCCTTCATCCTTCTAGCTCTCCCACTCCGGTGACCCCAGTTTTGAAGTTCCGGGTCCCACCTCCCGTCTCCCTTTTTCTCCCATACTTGCTTGCTCTTTATCCTTTGCTGATACTTGATTTTTAAATTCCTGCCTCCCTAACTGGTTTGGCCTTTGTGGATTCCCAGTATTCGTCTCCATATGAAGATTTAATTACTTACTTTACAACCATCTTCTATTCTTTGGGCTCTGTTCTGTCAAAGTGTGGCTTTGTCAGTTTGTTGAGTCTGTTTTTTAAATGCTTAGTATATGCTGGATAGATAGGTGTTCATTTTCTGATTTGAGATTCTCAGTTTGCCCGTCTGCGGACACTACCTCTCGTTCAAAATAGCTTTCTTCTGGTGGTTGCGGAAAAAGGACAGAGTACGCTATTGGATGGGATACGCAAGTGATTTGTTTCCCGTCCCTGGGCCTCCTGGTTGCCCTAAAGGGTGGTCCCGTCTGAGGTCTGGCTTTGCATGGCTCCCGCTGTAACCTGGGAATGAACACCACGAGTGCACTGCTGAGCATCCCTGGTTAGAAAGCAGGGCCAGACCAGCCTGGCGGTTCCAAATGCAGTCTTCGATCAATTCCCTTGGTGCCCCTGTTTACAGCCACTGACATGGTTTTACATCTTCCTAAACCTCCCCACCATTATAGCACCCTTCTCTTCCATGGCGGGGGGGGGGGGGGGGCGGGGGGGGAGAGGGGAGGTGGGAGGGGGTGTTTCATTTGGTTTCCTCAAGGCTCTCGTTTCATCTGCTTTCCCTTCCACAATCTTTCAAAACTTGTTTCTGTCACTTCAAGGGATTCTGAACGGGGGCGGGGCGGGGGGGGGGGCGATGGTGGAGCAGGTATGTGTTCTTAGCCCATCCTCTTGATTCAATCTTCCTGTCTCGTTTTAAATCCTTTTTGGTTTATAATGCATTATAGATTATCCCTTAATCCTCAAGGCCCTGTCTGAAGCAGACATATTATTTAATTTTACAGGTGAGAAAAATGAGGTCAAAGGATGGGAGCCATGTCTAACTCAACTGCTCCCTACAGTGCTGAGCCCTCCCAGATCAGACAGGTAAGAGGAAGACTGATATGAACACGAGGACCGAAGACCGTCCATGACTCACGCAAGAGTCTATAATACGGACGTTGTGTTGCAGCAGGTTGTGGCAATTTTCTGGGGTGGGAGGTGAACCTGGAATTCATCCCAGAATCATCTTCAGTGAATCTCTTCCAAAGTTTAATTAGTAAGTTCTGTGTTGTTTGAATTTAACATGAAAGGGCTGATGTTTTTCTGGATTATGTTGGCCTGTTCTTTTAAGATAAAATTTTATCTATAATCCTTTTGACAAAAATTAAAATTTTAGCAAACGTTTACGAAATGCTTATCATCTGGCAGGAAAAACTACCGGACTGAGCACACGTGGTCCAGACAGCAGCTCCGGACCGGCTGGCCTGGGCTAGTGTTTTCGCTCTACTTGGGAGCTTGTAATCCGCAACCATTAAGAATTTTTACAGATAAAGCAGAGTAAGTGAAAAGTAACATTTAAAATGAAACTGTGGGACTACTCTTGTTTTCCCAATATCACAGATAACTGAAAGACTTGAAATTCCTTCAGGGTAATTGGCTAAAAAATTTCCAATCTGCTTTCGGTAAGAGCCTTACTTCTCTAATAGTTCTTTAGTAAGATTTCAGAACATTTCCTCAGGAAGGTGCCGAATAAATAAGTCTCCGCACTGGGCTGCACCGGTCGGGTGGCAGAACGGCAGCCAAGGTCTGGTCGTCGGCCCACTGGTTTGCTACATCCGGGCCTCCCCCTTGGTCACGACCGCCCCTCCTGGGGGCTGCTCCCCAAACGGAGCTAGCTTCCTCCAAGACGGGAGAGATGGGGGTAAGGGCACTTCATTCCTGTCTTCCGGGTTTTGCAAAGCGTGTTCAGATCTAAACGCAAGGCTGTTAATCCTTTGTCCCTCTTCCCCTGAGGATCGCAAATCCGGACGAGGCAGCTTTGATGTGGGAGGGAGGCCAGGGCCAGCCCCTCTTCGTAGGCCACCCCTGGCTTCACAGCACCCCACGTGTGATGCGCACGCAGGGAACACACTTCTGCCCTCAGGGAGCTGACGGCGTGAGGACAATTCAGTGGACCAAAGGGCTGCACGAGGGTTAAAGGGCCCTCGATAACTAGCTTC
Source organism: Prionailurus bengalensis (assembly GCF_016509475.1). Taxonomy (NCBI): domain Eukaryota; kingdom Metazoa; phylum Chordata; class Mammalia; order Carnivora; family Felidae; genus Prionailurus; species Prionailurus bengalensis. The sequence goes on along the minus strand of NC_057353.1, from coordinate 76,711,316 downwards.
CTACGCTTGCCGCTGGGGGCGGCTCTCGCCCCGCGCTCTCCCAGAGCCCTAGTATATGCATCCTGCGTGTGCAAACCGGCCTAGAGCGGTGGTGTTCCAAGTGTGGCCTGGGCATTCCTAAGAGCCCCTGCCATCAATCACGGGTCTGAGCCCCACATCGGGCTCTGCGCTGGTGGCGCGGAGTCTGCTTGGGATTCTGTCTCTCTCCTTCTCTCTGCCTCTCCCCTGCTGGGGCTCTCTCTCAAGATAAATACATAAACATAAAAAACATTTTTTTTTTAAAGTATGTTTGTTTAAACATGTCCTTGATGAAGCAGTACAGATTACTAATTTTAATAGGTCTCGACTATTATTCTGCATGATGAAACAGAAGGGTGCTTACGGGAGGTCGGTGGCTGGCTGGGGCGTGGGGGTGACCTCGGGCTTTCTCACGGCACAGCTTTCCACTTGAAAGAATCAAGTGCAGACAGACTATGGTTACTCCGACGCACGTATGTGGCAGACACGTTCTCAGAGATGAACGAAGTGAGCCTGTCTCTTCAGGAAAAACTGACAGTATTTGTTACCGATGACACAATTCAAGCTTTCAGGTATGCGCTGCAATTTTGGAAAGTTAGTACTGACCACTCTAAACGGATAATAAGGCAGTGCTTCTACAAACCTCTCTGTTGAGACCGGTGGTGGTGGCAACAGATACGGCTCTTTCATACTGCCCAGGGAAATGCGTCACAGGACCGTGAGAACACGCACGTCCCAGCGAACCAGTGTTTTTCGGATGACCCAGGTCCGATGTTTCCAAACGCACCAAATGGAAGACGGACCAAGGCGTTTCAATGAGACAGAGTATGACAAGTTTACTGATGCGGTTTCAGAATCCACGCTGCAGCTAACCTTTAAGAAACTACCACTTGCCAAGTTTCGGTGGAGTCATCAAAGAACACCCACAGTTAGGTGCAAGGCTGTCAAAATTCTTTTCTTTTCCCACTGCGTATTTGTGGTTCCAACTACTTCAACCCAAACAACATGTCCCATCAGACTGAACACAGAGGCAGAGAGAAGACTCTAGCTAGCTCCCATGAAGCTGGACATTAAAGAGATTTGCAAAAATATAAAACAATACTGTTTTTGTTTTGGAAAGTAGTGATTTTCCATAAAAACAGGTTTTTTTTTATGTTAACATGCAATGAGTTGGCTACTGTCATGTATTTCATGATTAATAACTATTTTTAAAGTTTCTGTTTTTAATTTCACATGCGATAAATGTTGACAGATACAAGCCATACACACCAGACGGCTTCGTGGCCCTTACGATAAAGGACAGAGGAGTTCTGAGACCGAAGGCTTTAAGCCCGGGCACAGGTCACCTGCCTGCAGGAAGTGTGTGAGAGCACAGTGACTCCTACACACTGGCCTGAAGAATGATTCTTTGATCTGGGACAATGTCTCTCCGTCCACCCGGTGATGGGGGAGGAAGAAGGGCTCGCTCACAGAACTAGCCTGTGGACAGAGCTCCGTGTCACAGCCGCCCGGCCCCAGGTCTCACACGTACCAGGATCAAAAACCGCCGTTTCTGGCAAGATCGGGAAAAGAGTCAGGGGAAACTTAAATTTCGTATAAGCAGGGCAGATGCGTAGACCTCCCCAGATCCATCAGGCACAGATCTAACGTGGGGACAGTTTCAATTTCCTCACGGTACATGTCACTTTCTAGTGCCCAGAATGCAAGAGAATAGAAGTAAAAAGGTTTGAAATAAAGAGTTCTCTTTAGGAATTAGAAACATTATATCCATTTGCCAATAACTCGACTATTTAAATGCTCAGCTTAAATGGCCAGATATAATTTACGGTTTAACCAGGGCACCTATTTCTCTGAGAGCAAGTTCCAGTAATTCTTTTAGCACGAAAATTTAAGGTCTGATTTTTGGAATTCCAGACCTTTCGGAGTTGATATTGTTAACCTGATGTTAGACGTTCCATTGCTCAGGAGAGGACCCATCGCAAGGCTGACAGGGGAGGGAAAACAAAGGCAGATTTATTTAAGAGGCGGTGTATACGTACGATGGAATACTACCCGGTGATGAAAAATGAAATCTTGCCATTAACTGGAAGGTGTTATGCTAAGTGAAATTAGTCAGAGGAAGAAAAATATCCTATGACTTCACTCATATGTGGAATTTGAGAAACTTAACAGGGGAACATAGGGGAAGGGAAGGAAAAATAAAATAAAAACACAGAGGGAGGCAAACCGTAAGAAACTCTTAGAAACAGAGACCAAAGTGAGGGTTGCTGCAGGGGAGGGGGGCCGGGGGATGGGCTAAATGGGTGACGGGCATTGAGGAGGACACTCGTTGGGATGAGCACTGGATGTTCCGCGTAAGTGATGAATCACTGGGTTCTACTCCCGAAGCCAAGACTACACTGCAGGCTAACTAACTTGAGAATAAGAAATAAAATAAAATAATTTTGCCATGTTTCGTAAGCTCAGAAATATGATTTCGTAAAAAGAGTAAGTGGAAAAAGGGGTTTAAAAACCTGTGGGGAATTATTCGTGGTCTCTATTCAAATGATGAAGAGTTAACAGAAATTTCAATTTACAGTAGAATCCTATTTTAAAAATGAGTCAAAACCATAAACATTTTAGGAACTGTACCTGAAAAGTTTGTCTCCTATTGTTTTCAGAGACAAAAGAGGATTTTAAAATGACAGATGAGAAAACAGAACTTTTTCTTCTTTACGAATAAATTGATAGCGAACTGGTTACCTTTAAGTATACGTCAGTCATCTGGTTTTGTCGAAGGGAGGCTACCGCGGTCTGAGCTGCGCTGTGACGTCACTAATAGCTTACATTTCTACGGGTCCCCTACGAAGGATACATGCACCTAACCCAGTCACTTAGCGCAGACCCTGTCGCCGTTCCAGCCTCCCTCGTGCGAAGCGAGGCCTGGCCGCCGCGAGGGCACAAGCGCGGGGCGCCGCGGGAGGGCCGGGCGGCTTCTGGCTTCAGGGGTTCAGGGGGGGTCGCGGCTCCGCCACGCGAAGCTATTTGCCGAACCAACTGCCGTGAGCCAAGCATTTCGGGCCTGCGTTCGTTCATTCGGTCGTGGAGTCAAGGTTTAAAGAAACAAAACGGATTCACGACCTTCGTAAAGCTTGTATTATAGTGGGAGGGACAGGCCGTACACAGTTCGTGTATCAACACGGCGAGAATCACAAGAGCAGGAAGGCGGAAAGGCCTGGAATCAAGCTGGTATTTCACAGCCTACCCAGAGAACCCCCGCTACCAGGGTGTCCTGTGAGGCCATGAAGCAGGCGCAGGCACCACCCGCGGGAACACGTCCCAGGCAGGCGGACGGTCACGTGAGGGATGTGGGCTCACTCTTGGCACATCTGGGGGCTGGCAGGGCAGTGTGGGGGGAGCAACGGTCAGGGAGGAGGCTCTGGCGGATCGCACAGAGCCAGACAGGCCACGGGAAGCCTTCGGTTTCTGTTTTAGATCTCGAGGGAGAGGGAAAGTTACCGGCAGTTTCCCCGGGGTTAGGGAAGACCAGCACTGCCACTGAGAGTTGGGGCAGGTGCCATCGGGAGGGGAGCCCCGGGCACGCCGGGTCTGACAGGCCTCTGGGAAGGGATATCTACAGATCAGGAGACAGAGCCGCACCGGGCACATAAATCTGGTCATGGCCACATAAAAGGTACTGAAAACCCTGAGCTCACGAGATCACTTAGGGACTCGGCACACGTGGAGGGAGCGCAGGTTCTGGATAAAAAGGTTCACCGGATTTTGAATCCTGTCCTTGCTTTCGGAAGCAGTGCAACCTCAGGCAGGCGGCTTACTCTTTGTGTTTCGGCTTCTAGGAGCGTCTCAGAACTAAGAGGTGCTCAATAAAGACACTGAACGAAGGAGTCACCGAGCCGTCTGGCTTGCGGCTTCTCGGGAAGGGGAAGGGACAGCGGCTGGGTCTGCGAGGGGAGGGCGGGAATGGATGAGTAATCCCGACACGAGTTCACGCGCACAAAACACCGGCCTGCCCCTTCGTCAGTGACCAGTAAACGTGACCTGATTCTTAACCCTACTGTTGTAAGTACGCTTGCAAAGTCTTATTTCAGATGTAACAATTACTTTGTCAGACGCAAAGATTTTAACCGCTAACGTAGGTTGGCCACAGAATCAGATGCACACAGAGCTTGTCGTTTAAGGCTGATTTCCCCTCCGCCCCCCACTCTCTGCTGTGGGGTACTTCTAAATTTGCCCTCACCATAAAGTAAAGGAACGTGCAGGTACTCTGCCGAGTCGGAGGGAAGAAAGCCACCTTGAGAGGTCACGTGGCCCATCCCCTGCCTTCAGGCTAAATTGTCTTAATCATCCGAGAGAAAGGGTTCTCTCTCCACTTCCAAAGACTTCCAGAAACGAAGCCTGAATGACTTGCCACAGTAAGGCGCTCGAACAGGCCTGTCAGAAGATACTTGTCTTATATTTAACCTTAATCTCTCGGGAGCCGCTCAGAATCCTTTTTTCTTTTGCTCTGTTCTCCACAGGGCTGGGGAGTACCACCTTCTGGGCAAGACGACTCAGGAAGGCAGGGGGGGCAATGAGGGAGCCCGTGGCCTGGAAGTTCCTGGCAAGCCTGACCGAAGGAGGACCTATTTCAACCGCTACTGCCCGATGCTGGTTTTGGGCAGCCAGACGTGCAAAGCTTTAACGTAACAGTAATAACAGACCACACTTACCAAATGCCGACTGTGAGCCATATACTGTTCTAGGTACTCCACACGCCCTCCACACACACTTCATCTTTATTTATTTCTTTAAATGTCTATTTATTTTGAGAGAGAGAGCAGGGGGGACAGAGAGAGGAAGACAGGGAGAAATCCAGGCAGGCTCTACCCTGTCAGCACAGACCCTGATGCAGGGCTCAATCCCACGAACCAGGAGATCATGAACTGAGCCACCCAGGCGCCCCTCCTTTAAGACTCCTCGTGAGCCCGAGGGGAGAGGTGCCAGTGACAAGGGATCAATCCCCGCAACTCCCTTTCTCAGCCACTTCTGCAGGTGACACAGAAGCAGTAACTCCTGCGGTGAAGCTTCTGGGAAGTATGCTAACAGAAGGCTGACCCAGCCAGGAGGTGCAGCGTTCTCCTCTTCCTCCTCCTTTCTGCCTGAACCCTGCCAGGATGGCTGGAACCACAACAGCCATCTGGAGACGGGGAGGAGCCTCAGGAGACAGGGCGGGGGGGAAAAAAAGGAAGGAAGAGGCCTGGTTTCTTAGTAACTACGAAGACTTGTGCTCAAAGTCTGCAGCTGCTGGTATTCTTACATGAAAGAAAATAAACCTCTCATTTGTTTGAATTTATGGGTAATCCAGATCTCATCCCCGTCCTAAAAGATAGAGCACTGCGTTCTGAAATAAGGGATGTTGAGCATCTCTTTAGTTTTCTGATGCAGACATATCCAACTATGCTTTCTTATTTGAACAGAAAACTGTTTTCTTTTCTTCTTCCTATCAAAAGCTGCTTAAAAGGTTGCAGATGGTTCTCCATAATTAAAAAAAAAAAGATGAATTTTTATTAGATTCCAAGAAAAAGGAAAGAAGAAAAAGAAAAGAATTTGTTTACAGAGTGTCTTCAGTTCACACGGGGCCTTTCTTCTCCCTCCAACACACCTGAGTCGTGCACGCAAACAAGTCACAATGACGCTCCGCGTGTTTCACGGCAACACCACTGACGCTGAGGCTGTGCTAACGTTACTTTCTTTAGACCCTCATAGTTTCATCTTTAAGCAGGCTCCTCATCTTATTGTAATCATTCTGGAAGGCAGCATGTAATTAATAGTTGAGACCTAGGCTCTGGAGGTGGACAAGCAAAAGCCTAGCATCCGGAGCCAGGCTCCAGCATTTACTGTGTCAACTCAGGCGAAGTTGATCCGATTTTCTCCCCTGGAGAAGGGTTTTGAAACTCAGTCTTTCCTGAGATGTTGTGAGGCTTATATAAGACAATGTGGTACACACACACCTCAAGCTCTTAAGGACAGTTGTCATTACTGTTATCGAAACAGAGGTTCTTTCTAAGCGAGAAGTATTTTTCTCAAGAGTTCTTAGTTTGGTGTTACACAACCTTTTGCTCCTTGGCAAGAGAGTTGGGAGCTCACCCTCAGTGACACACATGTAACGACAACAAAAAAACAATAGTTTCCTTCTATTTGCAGAGTACTCCGCAATTTCGTAGCCTCATTTAACTTTCCAGAAGGTGAGCCCTGTTTTGTCCATTCACTTTATTCATTAACTATAAGGTTTCATAAGCTTCCTGTTGGCTTGCTCGCATCTACACAACACGTGACAGCTGGGGATCCAAAGTTTGGTCTCTTGACTCAAGCTTCAGTATCTGTCCTATAGCTGTTAACTGCAACGATGAATTAATTTGTCAGAAACATTAATGTTTAGAACTAAGATCTCTTATGATGAAATGCAAGATCAGTTGTTTATAACATTTTTTCTGGCAAAAGAGGATTTAAAAATTGTTATCAATTACATATATCATCACTAGACATCCCAAGAAAAATTTTTTTTAACATTTATTTATTTTCAGAGAGAGAGAGAGAGAGAGAGAGAGAGAGAGAGAGGAGATCCCAAGCAGGCTCTGCACAGCCCCACGTGGGGCCCGATCTCATGAACTGTGAAATCATGGATTGGGCCTAAATCAAGAGTTGACCACTTAACCAACTGAGCCACCCAGGTTGCCCCTGGACATCCCAAGAAGTTTGGAAGAGAATTCTCTATCTGAAGCATCAAGACTGCGTGTTGGAATGTGATGGAACGTAACTGTCACCACAGACTGGAGTGTGGCGGGGGGGGGGGGGGGGTCCTGCGAGGGCAGAGTCAGGATGAGTTCCCAAGTGACAAGGAGGTTGGGAAAGTTGCTGAGAATTAATTTCAAAAGAATGGTTTACGTACATACACGTCTAAAAAATAAAAAAAGGGTATTTTGGACAGGGAACAAAAACGAGGGCTGGGTTTATCAGCCTATTTCCATGCATCTCTGTGAAGCCCCAAGACCGAGTACGGCTTGTGCCAAGGCACATAATCGTTCAGTACTGGTTCCTCTGGCTCTTTCCACTGCATTCAAAATGGTCTATCCACATTTTATGAGCAGTTTACTGTATTTCATGGGACCGTTTGTTAATGCAGTTGTTCACGGTGTCTTGAGTTTGTTTTTTCAGCGAGGGCGTCCACCTGCTACACAGAGGTGTCTTCTGGAAAAGATTTCTGGTAGATCCATCTGACAGTGGGATAATCAAAGCCATTATCTATTACTTTTAAAGAAAGCTGACTGTGATCAGCAGTATCTATGCATGTGAAATATTATGTATGTGAGAGTGGAAGGAACTTCATTTGACTTTCTGTGGGATCGTCAGCATCCCTGTGAGACAACGTTGGACTAGCAAACGGTTTTCAGTATTCCTGAAGAATCTGGCAGACAGTAACTGGCATCAGTGTGCATATCAGATTATTCAGTCTCTTTCAAATATGTAGAACGGAGATAGTTTCAAGTACGCTCCCCACAGCAATTGTATGTAAATTCAAATCCAACATTAGGAAATTAAAATAGGAATGTCTACTCTGTTTTAAAATTGCTAATGCGGAGTTAAATTCTACCTTCCCATATTTAGTCAATAAGTATTTACTGAGCATTTTCTATGTTTTAGGCACTGTGCTAGGCACTGGGGGGTATGGCAGCAAAAAAACTTAAAGAAGGCAGACACTGATCAGAGAATTACTTCAAGATAAAATTGCAGTTATGAAGGAAAACTGTCTAACAGTATGAGAAGCTATAATTACAGTACATTTGAAAAAAAAAACAACCTCATTCTGCTGCAGTATGGGGAAACCACAGGAAAGAGGTTGTTGCAAGTGGAGGTGGGGCATTCGAACAGAAAGTAGGCTCCTGGTATTCTAGAAGCAAGCAAGACGACACGACTCTGGACCAGCATGGTGGTGGTGGGTGTGGGGAGTATGTTGGTCTGTAAGACCCGAAAAATCGTGTAAACTCCAGGAGCCTGGAATTCAGGTCCACCACAACCTGGCCTCCACCGATCTTTCTCTGGACACTCCGTGCACCCCCCGGGGGCGCCGTAGGCATCAGCCTCACCTTGGACTAGTTATTACCAGCATGCTCCAAGTTGTAACCTTCACGGGACCACTGCACGTTTGCTCCCTTCTCCCGCTGCTGGTTTGCCTGGTAAGATGGCCATCATCAGTGGCCGTTAAGTAGATGGCTACTGAACTGACAGCTTTGTAGGAAGTACTTTTCAAAATTTTTCTTAGAGTTTTCACCCACGCTACGGCAGCTACCATGATTTCATCCATTCCCGCTGCTGGACAACATTCCACTGAGGACATTACAGTTTATTCCTCTGTGGAAGGGCGTCTGGGCTGTTTCCAGGCTCGGCTTCAAAAATAATGTTACTCTGAACACTGTTACATAAAGCTTTTTCTAGATACACATTCTGATTTCTCTGGGATAAAATTATCAGGAGTAGAATTACTGGTTTATAGGGTAGATAGATGTTCGACATCTTTATTGTTCATTTATTTATTTAAAAAAAATGTTTATTTTTGAGAGAGAGCGTGCAAGCGGGGAAGGGGCAGAGAGAGAGGGAGACGGGATCAGAAGGAGACTCTGCCCTGACAGCGGTGAGCCCGACCAACCATAAGATCATGACCCGAGCCGAAGTCTGATGTACAACTGAGCCACCCAGATGTCCCTATGGTTCAACATTTTTGAAGAAACGGCCAAACATCTCATAGTTGTGCTATTTTACACATGTATGAGTTCCAGTTGCCCTGTAACCGTGCCCACGCTTGGTGCTGTCCGTGATTTTCGTGTTAGCCGCTCAAGGGGTGGGCAGGGGGGAGGGCACGTGCAGCGGCGCCCCACTGAGGTTGCAACTTGCATTTGCACCTCCTGGACGACCAACGACTGAGCACTTCTGCATAGTCTTCGTGGCCATCTGAACATATACTTTTGTGACACTTCTGGTCTAGGTTGTTGCCTATTATAAAAACTGGATTATGTTTTTCTTATTGAGTTTCACAGTTTCTTTATAGAGTTCAGATAAAAGTCCTCTGTCAGATATATGTGTTGCAAAGATGTTTTCCCTGACAGTGGCTTGTCTATTTTTTTAATGACGTCCTCTGATTAGGAGATGTTTGAAATTTTGATAGAGTCAAATTTCTAAATCTTTTCTTCATTTCTATTTTTTCAGTATTTTTTCCTATAAGTTTTATAAACTTAACTTCACCCTGAAGTCATGAACCATCTCAGATTACCATTTGTAAACGGAGTGAGTGAGGGGTGGGGGGGGGGAATCAAATCTATCCCTGCTACTCAAATACCTAATTGTTACAGCATTACACTTACTGAAAAGACAATTCTTTACCCACCCAATTGCTCTGGTGCCCTCGAAAGCAGTTAAGTGTGGGGCCATTTCTGGACAGTCACTGGCCCGTTACCCACGCTTGCACAGTACCACGGAGTCTCCCTTACTCTGGTTTTGTAAGTCGGGAAGTCAGTGCTCCAAACGTGTTCTTCATCGTCAAGACTGCTTTGGCTACTCTAGGTCCTCTGAATTTAAATAAACAAATATACAAACCTACCTGTAGAGGTTCTGGACTGTACCGAATTTATAGATAATTTCGGGGAGAACCAACATCTTCATCAACATTGAGTTCTCCAGTACGAAAGCATGGGGCACGCGTCTCCATTTAGCTTCGTCTTCATTACTTCCTATAAGCAGTGTTTTACTAACCGTGGTCAGTATAGAGGTCTTGCACATTTTTTGCTAAAATTACCCCTAAGAATCCTCACACATCACTGGTGGAAATTTAAAATGGTGGAGCTGCTTTCAAAAAGCAGTTGGGCAGTTTCTTAAAAAGTCAACCATAAAATTACCACTGGACTCAGCAACTCTGCTCCTAGATATCTACTCGAGGGAAGTGAAAACACAAGCTCACACAGACTTGCACACCAGTGTGCACGGCAGTGCCATTCGTAAGAGCTAAGAAGTGAAAACAACCCCGTATGAATCACCTGGGCAATGTATACACAAAGTGGAGTCTACCCATAAACGGACCACCATTCGGTAAGAAAAGAAGACGACAGATAAATGTTATAATGGGGGTGAACCTCAAAAACACAATGCCAAGTGAAAAATGCTGATGTAAAAGAGCAGACATTTTGAGTCTATCTATCTAACGTGCCTAGAAAAGGGAAATCTGTAAAGATAAAAATGATGCTGGTGGGGGCCTGGGGTTGGAGCTAGGAAAGGGATTCACCGTGACAGGGAGGAGGGAGTGGATGGCAATGAGAAAGATGTGCTCAGATGGGATTATGGGGACGGGTGCGCAACTCTGCAAATTTACTAAAAGTAATTACATTTTTTAATTTCAATGGTGAATTGTACAGCATGTAAAATATGTGTCAATAAAGCTGTTTGAAAATGGTCCTATGTATTTTATGTTTTTCAATGCTACATGGTCTCTCTGGGGGACTGTCTTCCACTTGTTAATTGCTAGTGCATGGAAACACAGGACTTGTATACTGACTGCGTTACAATTGATAAACTGACTGATTCGTCTGAATAGTCTTTTCGTGGGTCCCTTAGGACTTGCAACCACCTGATCATGTTATCAGTGAATAAAGTCAGTCAACTTCTTCTTTTTCAGTCTGTATGCCTATCATTCCTTTTTACTCACCTTCCTGCACAGATCGGGCCTCTCAGCACAACACGAGTGCAAGCGGGGGCTCTCAAAGCTGCTGTGCCCCTAGCCTTGGCAGGAAAGCAGGGACTGTTTCAGTTAAGTCTGATGTCAGCTTGAGGGTGTGTATCTGTGTGTGTGTGTGTGTGTGTGTGTGTGTGTGTGTTCTGGCAGATGTCTTTTATCAACTTGGGAAAAACTGCCCTGCATTTCCAGTTTGCCCACATCTCTGTTTGTTAAATTCTGTCAAACATCTTTCCCGCATTTGTGGAAACGATCACATGATTCTTCTCCATTACTTAGTTAATGTGGCGAATTACACTGATTGACTTTCACGTATGATAGAAATCTTGCGTTGCTGAGATAAACTCTACTTGGTTGTGGAAAGTAACCGAGTTTTGATGTGCTAATATATTTTGGTAAAAGAATTTTCAGTTATGATCATGAGGGATAGTCTCCCCTCCTCAAGATCCTTGACCATATCTGCAAAGTCAAAGTCCCTGCTGCCCCGTAAGGAAACATGGATCCTGAGGATTGGGATGTGGGCATTTTTGAGAGCCATTATCCTGCCAACCAAAGCTTCCACAGGCCAGGGAGTCAGTGAGTGTGGGCAACAGTCTCTTCCTGTAACTTCAGAGATTTAAGTCTGCAAGCCCCTTCAACCACACTGAGATAGAAGGATAGGAAGCCATTACAGCATGTTCTTGGACAGTGAAAACATTTTGTCCCAAATCATCCAAAAATATCTTATTCCAAAGGGAAATTTGAAGTTTTCTACCCAAAGAACTTAAAATTATAAGTTCAAAGGGCAGAACACGGCCCTTAAAGATGCCAGAATACATGAGATGGACCCCCAGGGATCTTTTCCACAGGCCTCTGCTCCTGCAGATGTCCCCGGGGCAAACTGTCACCTCGTTCAAGTCTTAGATCACCTCCTCCGTGAAGCTAAGCATGACTGTCATATTTAGACATGAGTAGCACCAGATTTGAGCTCTATAAGGGCACAGCCTTTATCCTTTTTGTTCACTGACACTTGTCAGGCATCTAGGAGAGTTCTTGGCACACAGTAGGTACTCAACAATCATTTGCTGAACGAAAGAATGGGAGACATTACAGAAATGCCAATAACTTATTTCTTTGGGAAACAAACATTTACTTAGCAGCTAGCTGCCAGGCACTAGGAAGGTATAAATGATACCTCATTACATAATGCTTATTAGTCAAGAAGGGTAGTCCTCAACGTTGGCATCGTTGGCCCATCGAAGTTACCTGTAGAGTCTAAAAAACTTCCAGATAGCTGTGCTACACCAAGACCCAGCTTAAAAAAAATAAACAGAAGACTGGTCGGGGCACCTGCTTTTTCTTTATTTACGACTGTTATCAGGGATGCTCCTACACAGCCGGAGGAGGGAGGACTGCATGCATTTTCACAGGAGATGTTCAATGCTATCAGACTTCTTACTGTGTTTCCAGGAAAGGAACTTTTAAAACAGATGCTGACTTCTTGAATGTTATTAGTTTAACTGAAAACACAGGTAGATCACTTGTCTGACCAGACTGCACCAGGTGCTGAGAACAGAAAGATGAATACAAAGGGTCTCTCGAGGGCCTCTCTGTATAAAAAGCAGACAGAGTCTCAACAGTCTAGAAGGCACACTGGAGAGGAGGGGCAAGGAGAGCATTTTGAACACACAGAAGGTCGGCTTAGTGCGTAACAGGACAGGGAAGGAAGGGGATGTGCCACGAAGACAGGGTCAGGGACACGTGCCGGATGAGAAAACCACTGATTCAAGGAGCCCGCTGCTCATGCAAGCAATGTGGCAAGGACTAAAATGTATAGAAAAGCAAATCATCCTGTTTGTGCCATTCTGGAAAAGTCTAAAAGAAATCACATCTAATTTTTATACAAATATGTCAAACAACCACAATTCCTTAAAAGGTCTATGTAGGGAAAATAACTGAAGGAGCCATGAAGGAATTAAATTTACTCTCATAACTTACGCTCTGACACCTACTGAATGTGTGATCGAGCAAATTACCCACAAGCCGAGACTGAACAATTCAACATAAGGTTGGACTGTATCGGTGGGTGACCTGAATGAGGCTACAGACAAAATCGGGGCCAAATCGAGAGAGTCCTTGCCACCGTGATGACTTCTAATGGATGGGATGGTCCTCCACTAATCCTTTAATCCATCCTATTTAACAGTCAGTTGCTAGCACGAACAATCTTGTTATATTGGTAACCGCCAAGGCTGAGCACCACGTCCCTCTTCAGAAATCTCTTCACTTTTCAATTTGCCATACATGCTTTTCATCTCTCTGTAATCACATTTTCCTTGATCTTAAACTTCAAATAATCCAAGGGGTAACCGCTCTCCTGGAGAAGCACAAGCCTCCACCAGAGTTGGGTAACAGATGGTCCGTAACCATATTGTCTTTCCAAAATTCAAAAATTCTGAATCTCAGACTCTTAGCCCCAAGGATTTTTAGATAATTACAGTGATGACAGCTGATGATAGCATTTACAATGTGCCAGGAACTGTTCAAAGTGCTTTCCGTATACTTAAACTCGTCAACTCTAGAAGAGTCCTATAAGGTAGTTACTGTTAGCATCACCCGCGTTTTACGGACAAGGAACCTGAGCGTAGGTTAGGTCAGGTGGCCTCAGCTGCACTGTTGGCCGATACAGAGCTGTGACTCATATCCAGGAGCTAGCTCTCCATCCTCATGAACCAAGTCTTGACTCAGCCTTCCTTAAGGCACTGTTTTATCAGTGTTACTTCGGCCAAGGTGATACGTATAGGTTTTTTCCCACATCTAAAATGTCGTATCTCCTTCCCTGAACTCTGCCAGGAGCTGCTTATTCGCGTTAAAGTGCTGGTAAGCATACTTCCACTGTCAGACACTCACCGAAAAATAAGTTCAGACACTTACTGTGCAAATATGGAGTCAAAGGTTATGGACACTTGAGGTTCTTGATGAACACTTGTAAATTACTTTCCAAAAGGAACATGTCCCTCCGTGGTGACAAATAGAAGGGCAAATACAATCTGTACTATGTCTGAATTATTTCAGCCTCTCAAGTTGTGAGTCCGGTAAATGAGGTTTGACTAGATTCTGAGAAATTCAAGTGCCCTGACGTTCTCTATTATAAATCATTCTTCACAAGTAACTTCAAGCTCTGACCTCACGTCTGTGCCTCCAAACATTTTAGGACTCCAATCATCCAAATTAAATGATGCCTTCAATACTTTTCCGTCTCACAAATGGGCAATCAAAACGGCATGCATAATTTTATTCAGATTATTTGTTGGGATTTTACCGACTGGAGTCTTCCTCGGAAAAAGTCTGTACAAGTTTCTAGATGCGGTAACCGAGCACTCCTAACAGCAGCCGGTGCACGGCAGACAGTACAGAAGAACGCTCCGACTGTCTGTGCTCACAGGCCACCTCTAGCTAGCACTTACTCTCCAGGAGCCTCAGGGAAGTTCCACGGCCTCCGTGCCGCAATTTCCTCATTTCTGTACAATGGGATGGTAACAGGGACCTACCGCCACCAGGCTGCGAAATGCACAATGTGTGGCGGCCAGTACGTGCCACGTGAGCGAGTTTACCGAACCTCTGCTCTGTACATCACGCCTGCCGTCCCAGCCAATCACCATCTTACGAGTCAAATACTGTCTTCGTTTGACGGATGAGAGAAGAAGACTGAACAAGTGACCAGGCCCAAACCACGCAGCAAGGGAAGCGATGGACGGAGCCGGGATTCGAATCCTGGTTAGCTTTGAATGGGGGTGTTATAGCCCCCCCACCCCCCCGTCTTTGAGACTAAATCATGCCACAATTTAACTAAATCATAGAGGATCTGTTAGGGAAAGTCTCCTACAAATCCACAAAAATACATTTTAAGGATGTGTGGGACAAGGCGGAAGGAAACACAGGGGAAGCCCGCGAGGAGATCGCAATTTTATAGCGAAGGTGTAAAGCTGGGGTTTGCTCACCAGCACGCCAACTTTTTGGAAACCCTGTCACATAGCCTACATTTCAGCAGCGACGCTCCTGGCCTGTGCGCGGGCTCGCAGCATCTGTCGCGGCTCTGAATGGCTGATCATAAGCACCGTTTCAGCCTTCTCAACGCTATTAAGCAGATGGCAGCGCGAAATCCAAATGATGTAGTACGTCTCCCCGGTGGACTTTGTTTCCACATACCGCCATCATTTCGCAATTCCTCAGCCATAAATCTCGTGTATTCTCAAGAACACGAAAGAGTGCACGGACACTGGCAGTTGATTTACCACCACTAGCCTGTGTCCGCCCCTCGCCTATGTTTCCACGCGCTTGTAAAGATCGCCGTGAAGATGCCACGTGGAGCGGAGGGGAGGACAGGACTTGGGTATTCTCCACACTTACAGGGCCAGGTTTTGCCACTTGTTGCCTTCAAGTTAAGCAAAAGAACACGGGCTCGAGCTTTAAGAGAGCTGCGTAGGAGGCCTGACTTGTCAACTAGGTGACTTTGGTCAAGTTCACATTCCCTGAGCGTCAGTCTCCTTCTTTGTAAAAGTAAAGCCTGACGCTCCTCTGGAGGTTCTTGGGGATAAAACGAAACGGCGGGCACAAGAACAAAAACGAAACGGTGGGCTGGTACCGTAACAAATGCTTCCGAAGTATTTAATGGATACTTGATGTCTTCAATGTGTGCCAAATTAATGAATCTGGAAGATTTCCCTATTTTCTTTTTTGTTAATTCTAAGGAATTTCCTGTTGAAGCTATAAAACTTGGCTTGCTTTTAGTACAAAGTATCGAGAGTTCAGTAACTCAGAGGGAGACCTAAACACCGCCCTCGGACTCACTGGCCACCCTTCCCATGGCAGCAGTGGCGCTCCCTAGCTGGCCATTCATTACCCAGGGAAACAAATACTGACTGTGGTGTCAGCCACCCTGCGGCACCTCCGGACCTGTGGCAGGACGTCCGCCATCATGGGCACCACCCACCCACCTAGTGACCTAACATTACTTTCTATACAGACTTTGTTTCCGCTTTAATGTATCGTAATCGAATTACAGCAACATTCATAAAATCATGTGCCTGACATGACATGCTGATTATTTTCCCAGTAACTTTAAAATCATCAGACCTTTGGGGCGCCTGGGTGGCGCAGTCGGTTAAGCGTCCGACTTCAGCCGGGTCACGATCTCGCCTTCCATGAGTTCGAGCCCCGCGTCAGGCTCTGGGCTGATGGTTCGGAGCCTGGAGCCTGTTTCCGATTCTGTGTCTCCCTCTCTCTCTGCCCCTCCCCCATTCATGCTCTGTCTCTCTCTGTCCCAAAAATAAATAAAAACGTTGAAAAAAAATTTTAAAAATAAAAAAATAACAAATAAAATAAAATCATCAGACCTTTATCTAAAAAAAAAGGTCTGGCTGTGTGCCACCTGCAAGCATGTTGTGAAACATTAGTGATACGTGTACACTCTTGGGAGAACATTCCTGTAACGGAAAGAGAAAGGACTGAAATCAATAGTCACCAAGTGGGTAACTCAGGTCACTTATTAAGTCTTTCTCTGGGTCTCAGTTTTCTCAAGACTAAAATGGGGATTATCATATCCACCTTCTAAGGTTAAAGTGAACACAGAGGAGAAAGACCTCACACTCACACGGATGTGCCTTAGTGAAACCGATATTGTGCAGTGTGTGCCTTTGTGCTACTTTGTGATCACAGGAGGGATCAAATATTCCTTTGCGAATTTACAATTACGAGACACACCAACTACAACACTGTGATAGTTTTTAAAGCTCTTGACTGGGGCGCCTGGGTGGCGCAGTCGGTTAAGCGTCCGACTTCAGCCAGGTCACGATCTCGCGGTCCGTGAGTTCGAGCCCCGCGTCGGGCTCTGGGCTGACGGCTTGGAGCCTGGAGCCTGTTTCCGATTCTGTGTCTCCCCCTCTCTCTGCCCCTCGCCCGTTCATGCTCTGTCTCTCTCTGTCCCAAAAATAAATAAACGTTGAAAAAAAAATTTTAAAGCTCTTGACCTATTTTGGCCTCGCCAAGTCACCGTTTTGTGTGTGACTGCACCTGGCATCTACTCTCCCGGCAAACTCACCGAGTCTAACGCAGTGTTACCAGCTACGGTCACCGCGCTGTGCAACAGCAAGTGTCAGTAGGATTATAAATAAAACATCCGCTGAAGAACTAATCCCATCTAATTGAGCACGAAACGGATATATTTACAAAGGGTTTCCAAGAGTCAAAACTAGCACTTCTGTGAAGACTCCAGTCCTGCCAGAGCAGGGGCAGGCAGGTCCCCGAGGGCTGAGGCCATTTAACACCTGCTCTTTTTTATTCACCAGAGCTATTCGGGAGGTGTGTCCAAAATCAATCAATAACTAGTTCTGAACCAGCGTGTATTAGAACAATTCCAATATCATAAAGAACGGTTCCCATTTCTCTTCACAGTAACTGTCTTGACAGCTTGGTACTCATTAAATGTGTGGAGTTAGATAAACAATGCTTTGTTTTACACCACAACATCAGCACTACCAAGGTCATTACAAAAATCAATGGGGAAATGTAGCTGAACTACACCGAATTTTCTCTCACTCTGCAGGGAGTCTCATTTGTACTCTAATTTTAATACAAGGTATTTGAAAATTGGGAGAAAAAAAATCCTCACCTGTAAAACCTCCTGAGAGAAACCGGTATTTGTGCAACAAAACAGCGTCCTAAAATGATTCCAGCTCATGAAGTTTAAACGTCATTACTGAAAGGGACCCCTTCCCACAGCAGGTAATAATACCCAATGGCCAGCCACAGAGGCCTGCTGTTTTGCTCTGTTGTGTTTTCAAGTGGGTTACGGCTGCTCAGTTTGCTAATCCGTTTACGGTAAATACCGACACTGGCCATGCCCTCCGCAAGGTCCCTCTCTTCTCACTCTCCCTGTAAATCATTTACTCACACACACCCTTTCCGGATTTGCTGGTGCCTTCCCTGCGTGAAATGAGAAGCAGAGTGATTTCGAACTGGGGAAGGAGAGCGGGCGTTTACTCAGCTCAACGGTGCTAACTGCCTCCCACACTGCCCCAACTGCCTGGCACGCCAACTGCCCTGGGTGCCTCCCGTAAGTTATTGTGTTTGACATGCCTCCCTCTCCATGGTTCCCAGAGACTGTGGGCTCTCCTGACTCATGCGACTTTCAGGCTGGCCGTCTAAAGAAGCAGCAAAGTTGCACACGTGACAAACGGAGGCTGAGAGAGGTCAAACATCTTGCCCAAAGCCACATAACCAGCAAATATCAACGTGGGGTCTAAATACAGGTAGACCAGTCTCTTAACCACCGTGGCCCGGATCTCCAAAAGTCTTCCGTATCACATCCGTATCAGGAGAACCATTTTTGATCTCGTAACTGTGACCGTTTACATGCATGTGTAGCACGTGTGCCACAGTACTAAGAAGTTATGTTTCCACGCGACACAAAACATCAGAAGTTTACGAGGATGACCACGTGTTGGCCCTCTCTGTACCTGGTGTGCTGGTTTGCTTACCCCAGGGGTGCGCGCCCTCATCCAGAGACACCACGCTGTGCTGTCTCGCCAGAGACAGAGCAAGCCGCGGTCTTACTTAAGGCTGCATTATCTACGAGAAATCTGTAGTTTAAAGTTTGCTAGTAGCCACGTTAAAAAGAACAAGAGCGGCGCCCAGCTGGCTCGGGAGGTCAAGGGCCATCTCACAGCTCGTGAGTTCAAGCCCTGCGTCGAGCTCTGTGCTCACAGCGTGGAGCCTGTTCGGTATTCTCTCTCTCTCCCTCTCACCCTGTCCCTCCCCCACCTACCACTCTTTCTTTCCAATTAATAAACATTTTAAAAAAGCTTTAAAAAAAGCTTTCTTAAAAAGAAACAGGTAAAATTAATTTCAGCAAGGTGTTTATTTCATCGTCTATCCCCTATGAAGTCTTCGGACGCTGCCGCGTGGCCTACACGCCCAGCACACCCACCGCACCAGCCACACTGCAAGCACTCGGCGGGCACGTGTGTGAGCTGCCACGGTGGACAGTGCGGTCGAACCTGTGCTTGTGCTCTTTCTCCCACACCATGCGTCAAAGAACGTCTTCAGAACAGCTCTGCGATCTAAAAGGGGACCAACCAAGTAAAGAATTCGGCAGTAACACTGAACTATATGCACACGTGAGAGGACTACTGAAGTCCGAAGTCGATTTTACAGGACCTGAAGTGGCAAAGTCCAGGACTTTCAGACCACGGATCAAGTGTTCTGGGGCATTCTCTGTTAGTGAACACTAAGGCTGTGTGCTCCTTGAGAGGGGCGGCAGTGAATGCTATCTGCCGAAAGGAACTAACGTAAAATCGGAAAAATAAGGCCCCTAATTCCATCAGTCCGGTCCCACAATAATACGCAGCAGAAATGAAATTCTAGGTTTGAGAGAGGTAGTCCACGTCTGATAAGGCAATGCTTCCTGATCAGATGGGAGGCCTAATTCTTAGGGGATTCAAAAGCATCACAAAGTATTAGATTTTTGAAGACTGTTTATGGGCCATACTAATTGGAATTAATTCCAGCCACTGAGATCAAAGCAGACTGGAAAGGCAATGCAACAAAGTACAAAGAGAACGCTTTGGGGCCAAGGTGGGTTTGTACCACTGCTCAGCCTTTCGAGTGTGGATGATGAGCCATTTAACCTCTCTGAACCTGTATGCAAGGGAATGGCATGTTTAGACTTGAATTTTGCACTATTTCGGGGCACGCTGAGAGGGGACAGAGAAATGATGTGAAGCCCACGAAACAGTACCAGGCACAGAGTAAACACTCAAGTCGCTGAAGAGGACGGTGGTAGCGATTTCCTTTTCTTTTTAAGTTTATTTATTTACTTTGAGAAAGGGGGCAGGGGCAGAGAGAGGGAGAGAAAAAGAATCGGTGGTGATTTCCTTGTTAGTACTCACTTTTTGGTCCTGGGGATGATTTGAACGTTCGGTATCCTAACTGGTTTATACCAGATTTCTAATTCTGAGACATTCAGTGTTGTGCTTAAACCAAGTGTTACAGTATGTGCATACGATGGGCTGGACTGTGCCCCCACCCCAAATCGTATGTTGAAGCCCCACCCCCCAGTACCTCAGAATGGGAGCATATTTGGAGATGGGGCCCTTAAAGAGGTGATTAAATTAAAATGAGGCTGTGCGTGGGTCCTCATCCAATCTGACTGGTGCCATCGGAAGAGAGGAAACGTGGACATGCACAGAGACCAGAGATGCACGTGCACAGAGAAAGACCCCGTGAGGACACAGCAAGAAGGCGGCCATGTGCAAGTCAAGGGAAGAAGCCTCAGGAAAGACCAAATCCCCCAAGACCTTGACCTTGGGCTTCTAGCCTCTGTAACTGTGGGAAAATAAAATTCTATTGCCTCAGTCACCTAGACTGTGGTTATTTTGTTACGGTAACTCTAGCAAACTAATACAGTGCATAAAACCATCTTGTCAACCTCCATCGTATAGCTGCTTAGTTTCCAGGAGTTTCCAGTAGAGCAGCTGCTTAGTCACACCCAGTAAGGCTGTGGGGGGGGTGGGACACGGCTGTGGGGGGGGACAGCTGTTGGGGGGGCACATGGCGTGAGGGGACACGTGTAGGCAGGACCCAGGTTCAAAGTCTGCTCCTCTGCCGGTAAGCTGCGTGATCTCAGGCAAGTTGTCTAATTCTGATAAATCACAGTTTCCTTCTTCTTTGAAAGGACTGACGTTTATGTCACAGGTCATGAGGATTAGACGAACACTCAGAACACCTAACCAAGAGTGGCTTCTCAATTTGTCAACGTGTGCCACCCTCACACAATCCTCCGTCCTCCTCCAGGTATGATGAGTTGCAACACTGCAAAGATCACTTCAAAGACGGCAGACGGGGGTTTGTCAGACAAGATGCCTCTTTCAGTGAGTCTTCCCTGACATTTAAAGGCCTCATGATGCACCAGCCTCTTAATTGGTCCCTGCCTCGAGGCTTTCCCACCTGTCAGTCCAGCCCCTCCATGGCCGTGGAATGACTCTCTGAATCCAAGTCGAAACTCACCGCGCCTCGCGTCTAACTCTCTGGGGCTCCGGGCCACCTGCTGCCCGTGGCACCGAGTCTCAGCACGCGCAGGGGGCAGAGTGCGGCCGCTCCTCCCCCCACCTCCCTGCCGCGCCTCACACCTTCTAGCTCTGCCCACGAACTGGAGTTGCAGATGGCACGTGCTGCCCCCACCGGGCCCCGCTCTTCCAGCTCGGTGAAATGCCCTTCCCTGTCTGTACCCTGGTGAGTCCTACTCACCCTTCCCTTTCTCAGTGAAAGGTCCTCAGGGTTCTCAACCAGACTTTAGCGCTGCCTTCTTCGGGAAATCCCGAAGTGTTCCTCAGACCTCTCATAACGATTACCGTACTACATTACTCTTAAGTATTTTTTTTTTTTTCCTTCTGGCCTGTGAGCTTTTCAAAGGGTCTTTGCCTCCATAATCTTTGTATCCCAAGCATCGAGCATCCCCGACGCACACGGACATTCAACAAATTTTGGCTACATAAATGACCAAAGGGATGAACACTCGTGATCCATCATATTAACAATGCTATCACTCTAACGTTAAGACTCCGAGCTCCCTAGGTCGAGGCTCACGTTCCGGATTGCTCCTTTACTTCTCTGAGCCCTCAGTTCGCCACTTGTAAAACAGATACGTCAGCTCCTGCTGTAACCATTCAGACTCAACGAGACACAAGTAAGTAAGAGGTTTACACTCCACAGGGGATTTCTGGCAAATGGCTTCATCTTGTGCTCTGTGCTCCTTTTCTTCATCTATACAGTGAGAACGGTGCCCCATACTTGATACAGTTGCCGGGACACTTAAATGAGATACTATGTGACCTTGTGGCTAGCATCTACCAGTGCCGGTCCCCCAGGCTGCGCCAACACCCTCAAGGATACCAGCACGATGCACAGGTTTCCACTCACAGAGACCAAGACCAAGTTGAGAGTCCAAGACTGAAGGGTCTCAACCGTTACAAGTTACAGGAGAAAAAAAATGTGACCTGAGCCTGAAAGGAAAAAGAATTTTATATCCTTGTCAACCTGGGTACCAGAGCTCACGAGTAACAGCAGCTGCCTGTTCAAAGTTGCCTGGTGCCACGTGAGTTCAGAAGTGGTTTATACTTCATCAAAACAACCACGCAATTTGTATTTTTTTATGTTTCATAAAGTCGCTATTTTGTTTTGTACATGTGTCTATCATTGTCCCCCACTTAGAATTTTAAACATAAAGCAAGAGGTTTCTAGGCATTTAGGAAAACATTCTGAACAGAATAAACACTGATTTCATATATCAATGAACATCAAGGTATATTATCACAAGAGGTAACTATAAAGCTCTGTTTTGCCTCTGATAACACTTACTTATTTCTGGGTAAATACTTCTTTAGAAAATGAAGCGGAGCTAACTCATTATTCACAAATATGAATTTGAAGTTGTTAGAAAACAGGATCACTGCTGCTGAGAAACAGAAACCTTCTCGGAATGCCAAGCTAAACTTCTGGGGCTTTCCTCCTCAGGCACTGACAATGCAGGGTACTTCCACACTGTTCATGTGATTTGGGGGCACTTGAAGAGCCACAGACTTTGAAGACATTGTTTTTCCTTAGAATACACTGAACACTGAGTTAAAACTTTAGAGTAAATAAAACTTCAATTTTTATTTTTCAAGCTTCCTTGCTTTAACACTACAATAAGTTCTGGAGGGGTGATGCATGCTAGTTGCTAAGACGGAGAGGGCCTCTCCAATTAAAACAAACAAGAAACAAAGCAAGCCAAGTCAAATTACCCTCATTGTCTGATCACCATCCGGTTCCCAGAGTGCATAAACGTGGAAGGGCACAAGTGTCTGTTAACAGGGTCCAGTCAGAGATGGTCTCTTACCTTTGGGCAGGGGTGCTATAGCTGTTATCATAGGAATCATAACTCTGTTCGTCATAAGCAGTGCCATAACCATCATCATAGTCCTACAATAAAACAGGAGAAGTATAAAAAAGTTCAGAAAAGTTTCTGGACAAAAAGAACCACTCTGCTTTTAGTGACTCTTTATTAATTCAGCTAACATTTAACTCCACATCTAATTATAGTGTAAAGAAAAATATTAAGAGTGACATCAGTGAAAATGACAAGAACTTCCAAAAATTCTCTCTGTAAAAGCAAAAAGAAACTGGCAAAAATTGTTAGAATCAACAGTTTCAAAACTCTGGAAATTAACAAAAGGTTTGCAGAGATCTAAGGAGCATTTATTTTTAACAATTTGGCTGAACCTTGGTAGGAGCAGTGAGCTCTGTGATGTTTTAATGAGCCCTATTCCCACCCTTCACTCCCTGCTCTGCAGGAGCCTTGAAAACCCACAGCCTTGACCACAGTGGACTCCAGCAGGCTGAGGGCCACTGCAGGAGGAGAACAGGGCGGGGCTCTTTCAACCTCATTCCCTGAGGACTGCATTTGACCTGGCTTGGACTCATCCAGTGCAAAAAGCCTTTTCCCTGAGGGTATTTAAGGAAAATAAATAGAGGCAATCACATAAGATTTCAGCTACTTGAGGTGGTTGGAGCAAACAACAGTCTAATCAAAAGCCACCTAGAAAAGGGCCAGGATGAGATATCCATTCTCCCTTTGAAAAGCTCTGACATACTCCTGGGAATCTAGAAGGCTACATAGCTGCACAGTGCCATGTACAGGCCCAGGAAAGACCTGGGAGGACCCTAGGCTCTCTCCTCAGGATGACCGTGCGGTTCTCACAAGAAGGAAAGGCAAGCTCAAGGAAAGAGTTAGTTGTAAACCAACTGGCTGAGTTTTAAAGACCTGTTGTTCCAACCTGCTTGGTACTCAGTCTCCAGGCATTCGATAAAATCGCCGTCCGATCATTAGCTGACCACTAAGGTAACAGATAGGAAACACTTCAGTGATAACACATAATAAATATAAACTTTACAAAATGAGTTTGGAAAAGTCACTAAATAAAAAAAGGAAAACAGAAAATACTGGGAGGAAGGAGAATTTGATTTCCATAGCTGACACACTAAACGTCCAGTCTTAGTAAAAAAGATTAGGTGATATGAAAAGGAACACAAAAGTATGGTTCATGCAACGAGAAAAAAGTAATCACCAGAAATGGTCCCTGAGGAAGACGAGACACTGGACTTACTAGACAAAGACTTTAAATCAGTTATTTTAAATATAGTTTAAAAACTAAAGGATACTCTGTGTCTACAGAACTAAAGGATAATAACAATGCCTCACTAAATATAGATATAAAAATAATAAAGAATCCAAAGTAATTCTTGAGTGGTAAAGTATAACTGGAAGGGAAAATTCACCAGAGAGGTTCAACAGCAGATATAAGCATGCAGAAGACAGAGTAAGTAAACCTGAAGATAGATCAATTGAGATTATCCATTCTGAGGAAGAAGATACAAAAGGATAAGGAAAAGTGAACAGGGTCCCAGAGACCTGTGAACCACCATCAACAGGAACATATGCATAATGAGATACCCAGAAGGAGAGGAAAATAAGAAGCAAAAAGATTAGAAAGAGAAATAATGGCTAAACACTTGCCAAATTTGATGAAAAACCTTAATCTACACAACCAAGAAGCTCAAAACACTGAAAGTAAGGTAAGCTCAAAGAGACCCACACCTAGAAACATCATCAAAATGTTGAAAGACAAAGACAAAGAGAAGATCTTAAAGCAGCAAGACAGAAGCCGCTCATCATGTGAAAGAGAGTATCAATAATATCAAAAGCTGATTTCTCAAGAAAAACCATGGAGGCCAGAAGACAATGGGATTCCACTTTTCAAGTACTAGAAGCAAGAGACTGTCAACTAAGAATTCTATAACCAGCAGAACTATCCTTCAAAAATGGAAAAATCTGGGGCTCCTGGGTGGCTCAGTTGGTTAAGCGTTCAACTTCAGCTCAGGTCACGATCTCACGGTTCGTGAGTTGGAGCCCCGCATCGGACTCTGTGCTGACAACTCAGAGCCTGGAGCCTGCTTTGGATTCTGTGTCTCCCTCTCTCTCTGCCCCTCCCTCTCTCTCTCTCAAAAATAAATAAAATGTTAAAAAAAATTTTTTAAATGGAAAAATTAACATATTCTAGGGTAAGCAAAAACAGAATTCAACAGCAGACATGTTCTACACAAAAGAGTAAAAGAAGTCTTTAATGTAAAGTGAAAAGTCATTAGATAGTAACTTGAGTCCACATGAAAAAATAAGTAACACTGATACAGATAGCTACTTAGGGAAATACAAAACTATAGATGTGTTTTTGTAGTAACTTTTTTTTCTCCTATTTGATTTAAAAACCAACTGAATGAAGAACTAATTATAATTGTGTTGATGGACACACGATGTATGGAAGCTGCAATCTTCATGACAGTGACAATACAAAGGTGGGCAGGTGAGGACGGAGCTAAAGAGAAGCAAAGTTTTTGTGTCCTGTTAAAATTAAGTTGGTATAATTCTGAGAAATACTGATATAAATTAGAAAATAAATTGTAATCTGCAGGGCAGGCTAAGAAAATAATTTAAAAAAAAACACAAAAAGTAGAAAAAGAAATGGTAATGGGGTTAAAGTGATACAATAAACAAATACCTAACAACAAAAGGGGAGAGTAAGGTACCAAAAAGACATAACACATAGGGTAAAACAAAAAAGCAAAGTGAGAGATGTAAATCCTACCTTATCAGTAATTACACTAAATGTAAATGGATTAAACTAAGTAGAATAAATTAGAAGGCAGAAAATGGCATTCTGCTTAAAAAGAAAGATCCAACCATATGCTGTCTACGAGAGACACACTTTAGATTCAAAGATAAAAATAAATTGAAAAGGAGGAAAGAAGATATACCAAACCGTGGAAATATGAATCAAAAGAGAACTACCGTAGCTGCACTAATATCAGACAAAACAGACTTTAAGACAAAAACTGTTACCAGAGAAAAAGGACATTTACTTATAATGATAAAAGAGTCAAGTCTATCAAGATGATAATTCAAAAAATGTATGCAAATATATACACACATAAATAATAATAGAGCTCAAAGTACATGAAGTAAAAAATGACAGAATTACCAGGAGAAATAGACAATTTAACCATAATAATTGGGAACTTCAATATCACACTCTCCATAATAAAAATAATGCCTGAGAAAAGGATCAAAGAAGAAACAGAAGAATTGAACAATACAAATCAATTATACCTAACAGACAATTATAGAACTAACATACATCTATAGAACAGTCTACCCGGTAAGGGTAAAATGCACATTCTTTTTCATTACATAGGGAACATTCCAGAGGATAGACCCTACATTTCCCCAATTCAAAATTTACTACAAAGCTAAGTAATCACAACAGTGAGGTACTGGTAGAGACAAAGATCAACAGAATGAGACTGAGAGCACAGAAATAAAACCCTCACATCTATGGTCAATTCATTTCCAACAGGGTGCCAAGACAACTGAATGGTGAATAGTACAGTCTTTTCAGTATATGGTGTGAGAACAAATGGATATCCACATGCAAATGAATGAAGCTGGACTGTTACCTCACACCATATACAAAAATTAATGCAAAATGCAACATGCATCTAAGTATACAAGATAAAACTACAAAACTCTTAGAAGAAAACATAGATGTAGATCTTTGTGATTTTGGATCAGTCATTAGTTTCTTAGATATGCCAGCAAAAGCACAAACAACCAAAGAAAATATAGATAATAGATACCTAATAGATAATATAGATATATCTAAAAGAAAATATAGACCATCAAAATTAAAAACTTATGCATCAAAGGATGCTAGCAAGAAAATGAAAAGACTATCCATGGGACAGGAGAAAAATATCTCCAAATCACATATCTGATTATGGTCTAATATTCAGAATATAAAAAGAGCTCTTACAACTCAACAATAAAAAGAAAACCCAGCAAGAGCAAAAGCCATCTTCCTTAGTTCTATGGAGACAGACTTCAAACTGAGGACATTCTGCAGATAAAATAACAAGCACACAATGGTTATTTTAAAAGCACTGTGGAATTCAAAAAGGTCTAGAGAAATGGTCATTTTGTAAGATAAAATTGGATATATTACAATGACATCTATGTCCATGAACGTGTGAATCCTACCCTAAAACTGATTACTAAGTTTCTGGTGTTAGTCAATTACATAATGACTTTGGACTTCATTGGTATTTATTTAATATTTAAATGAGCCTGAAAATAACATCTAAGTATTTTGGAACATCAGTATTATCAATGCTAATCAATTTAACGATCACCACCGGATCTGTGGAAGCAGAGAAATGTGGCTAAGGGGTAAGAGAAAGGACCTGGAGTTAGATGGGCTTCCATAATTTACTATCGATGATTTTACTCAGGCTCATTCACATCTCAGAATCTGTTTCTTTACCTGTCACCTGTGAATCCCTTAAGTATTTTGAAAGGATGAGAAATTATATATACACATATATGTACATATTCCAGCAAAATGCCTGACCTATATTAAGAACTTTATGAAGGATAGCATATAATTAACTATTTTACTAAAGCATTACTCATGGAGACCTCTGTCCTGTATTTCTAAAATTATACAACAGAGGAAGAACACCAGAAGCCACTGTATGAGAGGGTATGAGCCAAATAATTGATTTTAAAGTGATTACCTTAGTTATTCTCTCTTCATAAGCATCTATTAAATCCTAAACCTCAATTTACTTGGCTTAGGAAAACATAAATATCTAAATAGGAAGTTATATTCTAATGTGTTCCATCTTGTAACATGAGTATCAATACTAAGAGATCGTACTGTCTTTGCAGGAATAAGGCATATACATTTTCTACATGATCACGTAATTTTTTAATATTTTTTCACAAAGGAGGAACTTAATATTTGTTGAACAGCTATGTGTCCGGTACTTCTCACAGAAGATAGAACAGAATATTCTACAGGGGCAGAGGAAGAATAAAAGTGAAGGACAGTTAGCACACAATATACAAACCATCGTGTTCCCCATAGTACCTAAAGGCGGATTAGTAATTTGGTGATCTTCCAAAGACCAATGCAAGAAGGAGAAAGCTATCAGACAAGATACGGACAAAACAAAAACAAAATTGATATGATTTTAATAATGAGGTAAGTCGTATGAGGCAGGTATTACTGATAATTCTGGTGAATTAATCAATTAAAAGAAGCCGGTGTTCCTAATGGAAAGAGTAAGATTTTTAATTTTTTTAACGTTTGTTTACTTTTGACAGAAAGAGACAGAGTGTGAGCGGGACAGGGGCAGAGAGAGAGGGAGACACAGAATCGGAAGCAGGCCCCAGGCTCTGAGCTGGCAGCACAGAGCCTGCTGCGGGGCTTGACCTCACTAGCGGTGAGATCATGACCCGAGCTCAAGTCAGACGCTTAACCAACTGAGCCACCCACGCGCCCCAGGAGTATTATTGTTAAATTAAAAACCCAAACCTCCACTTGGCGCCTACCCTGTTCCTGGCACTCTGTCAGCACCATGAACTGAAAAGGAGCGCCACTGTCTAGTGAGTACTCTGGCATGAGGTGGCGCGAGAGAGGGGACAGGCCACTAAAGAGATACCGATAATGCAACATGTCAAATGCCGTGGCCAAGGCGAGGTGGCGCTGGGCACTGAGGTGGCACAGAACTGCCCAGCAGGGAGCGGGAAGGGACAGGGAAAACTGTCAGAAATGCCAACGCCAGCATTTAGTTTCAAAAGCAGGGAAAAGCAAAAGTCCTGGAAACAGGCACGAAAAATAAGAATTCGGCAGAATGGACAGCAGGTGCAGAACAGTGGAGGTACAGACACCTGAGAACCTTTCTCGTCTAGGAAAGCCAACGGCTTCTTGTGGGTACACTGCAGGATGCAGTGGAAGAATGGAGAGCAAGGAAACAGAGAATCCCATGAAGCGGTTAGTGAATGGCCCAGTCACGGCGCGTGGGTTGGGGTTCTGAGTGACATGATCCACCTTATGGTTTAGAACTCGTTCTCGGGTACCGGGGTGGGGGAATGGAACGGCAAGGGTGGATCTGGAGGGCTTGTTACCTAGGTCACTGCACTGGGCAGTTTGGCAATGTGGAGCTCACGGTTTCGTCAGTAATTTGGTCGTAGCTTGGGAAGAATATGGCTTCGCCAAGTTAGGAATTCTACTTCTAAGCTTATTTAAAGAATCGAGATTGTAAGTGACTGGAACTTTCTTCAAAAACGAAAACGTGAAGTGCTATACTACACTTTTAGCCTTACAGACTCATTCCTTGTTGAATTATTCCATCAGATATTACAATGCTAGAAATTTATTTGAATTTTCAAATGGTTTAGGTCATTGAATTAATTGACTTTCATGTTTTTACACTGAAGATTTTAAAAGATTAAATTTGCAGTCCTCACACGATTTCTTTCATGATGATTTCACAGGTGGATTTGGCCAGAGGGACGCACTTCCGCTCTCTGTTCAATGGACAACACTTGAAAGCTGTGGGAAGTGTGAAGGAGAATGTGACAGGAGAGGAGGAAAAGCTGAGTGTAGGGGCAAATACATTCGGAAGTTTCTAGGAGGGGGTAGAGGGGATTCTTGGGGATCATCTGCCACCTTGCTGCAGGCAACAGATGAAGTCACTGGCAGACAACAATTGGGGGGCTTAATCGGAAAAGACACCATGTTGGTTGCCATATGAGGAAAGGCAGGGCGGGGGGATGGGTAAGAGTCCCTTAACATTAGGCTTCTTTGTCTGAGGACTGATCTGGGGGTTAGCAGCCCCCCCTTTTTTTCTGAATGCTCTTACTGTTTCCAACTACTTGTTGCTTGTTTTCTTACTCATATCGTTTGAATATTAAGAAATTCCTCTTGGGGGGGGGGCCAAGATGGCAGAACAGCATGGAAGCTTTTTGTGTGTCTCCCGTCCATGAAATACAGCCAGACCAACACTAAACCATCCCACACACCTGGAAGAAGTTCCTCTTTAGATTTTTCTGAGGCCAAGGCAGGAATTTTAAAAAACAGTGAATGCGTTGTCCGTTACAAGTTAACATGCGATCGGGTAGAACCATAAATCTAGTATAGAGGGGATACGCGGATTTAGTTCAATCACCCAGCTAACCTCAGACTCTACAAAGCCTGCCAGGACCTGGGAGGGGGAACTCACTAGGTCCCTGGGGGCAGCGCTCAGACATGTCAAACAACTGTCTTTACACCTGAAATCTCTGTGTAATTTCTCACATGTGTATATTTTCTCCTAGAGAACACTGGCCCTCGTGACATGGCCCCAGGCAACACGTTGTCCTCATTTTCTGCCATGTGTCCTGAGCCCAAGGGCAATAATTACGACCGGTTTGTGTGCTGCTCCCTACAAGTCTGTGACCACCCATCTCTGAAGAAATTTCTCACGGTGAGGCTCAAAGGACTCTCCTCTCCTACTGTATCTTCTCAGTCCCATGAAACCAGCGTCTGTCACACCCGTGTGACACCCAGGTCGGATCGGACACACACACCTCCGCTGAGTGTGTGGCGATGACTGGCTCCTGGCCTCCCCCGCTGTTGTGAACACGGATTGTGTCTTGCTTATTCTTTCACACAGGGTGGGGGCAGGGCCTGGAGCGCAGGAAGGATAGCTCGATAAATCAATGCTCATTCGATTGCTGGACGGAGTGCCTGCAGAGGAAAAAGCGTGCCAGACCCACCCCCACCCCCACCCGGTCCCGTCTCCTGCCCGAGCGTGCCTTCACCTATGCCCTCCCAGGGCCACTCCTCCGCGACCCCACGCGAAGACAGCGGGCGTTTATGAACTTGTTTATGCTAAGAACCTAATGCATTTGCTCTGGGAGAAGCTTAAGAGAGCTCCCGGACATCATTAAAATGCAAGCACAGATGTTTCATCTCCTTCGCTGCACTTTTCAAACAGGGCTCTGGACCTGCAAATGGGCAGCACAGGAGACACCGCCCTAATGAGATGCTAACAAACCGCTGGTCTGCACGAGGCTCTGAAGGCACCTTCACCTGGACAGAGCCCGTGCCTCTCGCCTTCCCATCCCACCGACCATTCTGCCTGGCAGGAAACCTTTATCTCCTCAGCCTCCCTCATATGTACCCCCCCCCCACCCCCGACTCTATTCCTAAGGTAACTAACTGCGTTAGAATCATCCAGAAGTTCTCAGCTGGACTAGTACAATATTCTAACTCATCTGCCTGGAAGAGCTTCCTTATCTAAACCCTAAACCTTCCTCCAGAATTATCCACCAAAATGCTCATCTGAGTGTGCTACTTCCCTGCATACAAATCTCCAATTTCCACCCCTCCTGTTCCTACAAAATAAGGAACAAATTCGTAAGCCTCTCACCGTCTTGCCTCAGCAACTTACCCGAGACAGCACAGGACGAGCTTCCACAGCTCCCTGAGGACCCAGAAGAAGCCTTGCCGTTTCATGCTGCAAATTCTATGTAACTGCGGTTCTTTCTGACATCCCCCTTTTAGGCTTTCCAACAGAAGACATCAGGCTGAAATTTCACCCCTCTGTGCTTCCATGATCACTGATAGCTTGCTTACACGAGGGACCTCGAATTACCCCTCTGCCTCCCTTCTTCCCTATGAGTCTGCGAGGTCCTTAAGGGTACGGCCAAGGCCTTGCTCGTTCCCTTGTATTGTCAACGTCTGGCACATAGGAGGCTTACAGTGACCGTATTGAATGAATGAATGAATGACAACAAAAATTAACTACAGGCCAAGTGGCAGGAAATAGAGCTTCTTTAGGATAAACGCAAATAAGAGAGACAGCGTAGGATAAAATGCAATACTGATTAAAATATGATGGATTTTGACGAGACCTCACCTGAATTCTTCTGCCAAACATTACCCACCACTCTTGCATTCCCTATCCTCAGAGAAAAAATTCCCTTTCAAAACCCTGTGTTCTATTTCTGAAAGTCAGAACATTATTCAAAACAGCAAACTTGGACAAGAGGTAAATGTATATCAATATAAATTCTTGCCTCAATAAAGAAAACCTACTTATTCAATAAGCTATGCCTCTGAGTTTTTTATCTTTGATGATGAAGATGTCTACGTGGAGTTTAACTGACCGGGTGACCTGGACATTTGGTAGACGCCAGAGCTACGGGAGGAGAAACATGTTCTCCCACAGGTAGAAATTCTTCGTTTGCGTACCCGACCTATAAAACTCCAACTGACACATGGCCAAATACCAAAGAAATCTTGCTTTTGAAAAGAAGAGATTTTCCAGGATAAAGGAAACGGCATGGCCTATTTTTAATTCTATTTCTGTCACAAGCAAAATCAAGCATAACATTTAAGCTGGGAAAAACCATTTTAAACAGAAGAATTCACAAAAGACAGTGATTTTAAAAGTAATGTTTTGGTTTTGAGCCCTTTTAAAAGGAAACAATTACTCTATATAACACCTCACTCCAATTAGGGTGATATCTGGTCATTTCCAAATGCAGAAAGTTTTCATTCATAATACAGTACTAAAGCTTATTAAGATCTATAGTCTTATAATGATTGAGTTTATTAAACAAACATTAAGCTAAAAACAGTCTTTTGAGAACTGCATTTTCCCTGCGTTCTGAGTACTAATATTCTTGTCAAGTATCACCAATGACCACGAACATAGCACCAAAACAGGTTATCATTAAGGACAAAAATCACAGTATTAATTACAATTCTATATAAGAATCTTTTCCATAATCATTTATTTATTTTTTTTTTAATTTATTTTTCAACGTTTATTTATTTTTGGGACAGAGAGAGCCAGAGCATGAACGGGGGAGGGGCAGAGAGAGAGGGAGACACAGAATCGGAAACAGGCTCCAGGCTCTGAGCCATCAGCACAGAGCCCGACGCGGGGCTCAAACTTCCGGACCGCGAGATCGTGACCTGGCTGAAGTCGGACGCTTAACCGACTGTGCCACCCAGGTGCCCCTTTTCCATAATCATTTAAATAAAACACCATTAACTCAACAATCCAATCACGTCCTTAGGTGTTCGTTTATGGCTATGAGGAAAATACTATGCCGCTTCTACTGGAATCTTACAAATTCTCCCTATCAGTCTTTGGAGTCTGATGCCTGTATTCAAGTTCCAGCTCTGCCTCTTACCAGCTGTGTGGCTTTGGGAAAATCACCTATCCTCCTCAACCTCAATTTTATAATTTGCCAAATGGCATCATAATCCATGTTCTGGCTATTCCTGATGGTTGTGGAAAGATTAACCAAAAAGCACATATGAAAGCTGGTTGGCACAGGGCCTGCCCAATAAAGGCAGTTTTATTTAAAGATCTATCCCTTTTAACAGTTTCAAGCTATTAGGCCAGAGAAACATCAGCGCCTTCCAGGTATTTGTCTCTTGTAGAATGTGATAAATTCTTAAAACTTTGTCTACAACTGCAGCGTGTGCATATGCGTTCAGCAAATGCTTGTAGGAGCCGCGTGGTTCTGGACGGAGAAGGGGCTCCCCGCGATCTGCGGCGCTTCTAGCCATACTTGAACGCAGCCTGTGAAAACACAGCCAGGTCAGCGACTCTCAGCAAGACTCTCCAGCTCTCAGGCCACCGAACCGAGACAGAATCATGTTCGTTCGGAATTGACAAGGTGCTCGAAAATACAATAAAGGAAAATAAGATAACAAAGAGGTTAACCCAGAAATTCCACAAACAAGGGAAGGCTGTATATCGAAAATTAAAGAAAACGAAAAATCCCATGAAGCTGGAAGAAAGGGGAATTACTATATTTTATTAACACCACACCACGCACATCATGCTGAAGATTTTCATGTCAATTTGTCCGCTCTCCCGGAACGGGGGGGGGGGGGCGTTTGTTGAATGCCTACTGTGTGCCAGGCACTGCTGTTAAGCATTGGGGATACAGTACTGAACAAACAAAACAAAGTCTCTGTCCCCCTCGGGCCTCCATTCCCAGGGGGAAGCAGACAAACAAAACCAGCCATCACAAGGACAGTTAGCACAGTGAGAGGTGGGGGAGGCTTGAGACCTGGGGGCAGCTGGAGGGGCTGTGGGCAAGGACTCAGCAGGGACTGAGGAGGACACGGGAAGGAAGTGAGAAGCTGTTTAAGCAGATGTGTTTGAAGGGGGAGAGCGATATTTCAGGCGGAATGAAAAACAAGCACAAAGGTCCTGAGGTAGAGACAGCAAGGTGGAGAGAGTCGGAGGGAGGACGGTCGCCAGGTCACCTGGGGCCCGTGTGGCTTGAAGCAAAGGAGGTGCCGCCAGAGGCTTCTGGGCCTCGGGAGAGTTTCCGTGGCGACCAAGGTCTGTCTTTCTGCTCCACTGACCTGACTTCCACACAGTATTTCTTCCTTCATCTGCGTCTAATTTGCTGAAAACCATTTACTTAGTTCTTTCCTGCATTTTACAGCTTTAGAGTATCTGTTGTCTGTATTTTCCAGTTGTCTGCTTCAACAACCAATCTTACCTTTTAACTCCTTGATTTTAAAGAACAGAGTTACTTTAAAATTTGTATCTGCTATCTGAATCTACTTTCTCTCTCTCTTGTTTTTTTCCTTAGCTTTTTATTTTGGTGGCTTCAATTTGTAATTATATATGAAAAGTTACAGAAATAATTTATCAAAGCCTATACTACGCATTTCTCCAGAGATAATTTATATTTGCTTTGGGTGGGAGGACAGGATAATTAGCGATTCCGGCTTAACCTTAACCCACAAGGGACTGGGACGATCAGAAAGCGTCCCGTGGGAGTGCTTTTCTGAGCTCCAAGGCAAAGCCTAGGGCTCACCAACCCTCTGCATCCAAATCCGGGGGGCCTAAACTCCAGTTTTTTTTTAGCCTTCCCAAACCCCAGTTCAGTTCAGCTTCTCGGCCGCCTCTTAGGGAACTGGCAGAAGCCATCACAGGCCCTCTCAACCAGGGTCTCCCAGAGAATGGAGCCCGGTGCCCTAAGGCGTCTGCTGTGTGTAAGTGACCCCACTTCCCTCCTGTGTATCTGGAATGCCAGCACTTCCGGGCCATCAATTTCTCTGTTCCGAGACTCAGATGAGGAAGCCCAGTCGAGAAAGGCTGCCTCACGGGCAAAACCAGTCAGAAGTGCTGAGCTGGCTGCTTTGCCTTTCATTTTCGTCAAGAGGTTGGCCAGTATTTTTTGTTTGTGCTGTGTCTGCTTTTACACACCTTCAAAGATGTTTTCTGTTTCCTGCTTTTGTTTCACCTTTCCTGGCCATTCTTAGCAAGAGGGTCTGGGGTGGATTCGCACCAATACTCAGGATTTATTTGATTATGACCCCCCCAGCCCCCCACCCCCCCACCCCCTGAAATGTAGTCTTCCTGAGAACAGGGCACCCGCCCTCTTTTCCTACGATGCCCTGCAGTGCCTGCAGGAGGAAACAGTCAATAGATGCTTTCTGAACGAATGGATAAGTGAATGAATAATCGACAGTTACGGATCTATTCACGTACTCTTCTCAGTGAGAAGATGGCCCCTGTGTGAGCGACAACTGGCCAGGAGAGAGGCATCAGGTGACTCTGGGGTCACCGTGAAGAAGAAAGGACCCCCCGGTCCACAGAAAGGCACACTTAACGCACAATGCACGGCTTCCCCACAATGAAAATATAAGCCCCATACTATCAGAGGTGTATAATGTCAGCACTAAGATTTCTCCTTGCTTAGATTTCTGGGAAATCCTCAAATTATCACCTGGCCTAATAGCAGGTATGTTTCCAGGAGGAGCTACTGTTCTGTTATACACAAGAGTATCTGCTCTGTCTACCATAGCATTCCTCATACACAAACTGGTCATATTTTAAAAACCTTTTATTCAAGCATAAAAACAAGGCATCAAAAGCTACAAACCCTAAGCGTGCAGCTCAGTGAATTGTCACCAAGTAACCACAGCCATGTAACCGGCACCAGGATCAAGAACCGGAACATCAACATCCCCCAGACACACCCCCTGCACACGTCCTCAGTCACGACAGCGTCTCCCCCCACAGGAACCACCGTCCTGGATTCCAACACCAACCCTGGGGTCTGCCTGCCGTTGAGCTTTATAGAAACAGAACCAGACTCACTACTACCTTGCGCCACGTTTCTCTCACCCACCGTTACGTGTGCGACGTGTCCACGCTGCCGGACGTGGCCACAGTTGGTTCCGTTCCGCTGCTTGAAAATTCTGGTCTGTTTCATCACACCACCCCGTGCTCACCCACCCTTGTGTGGGTGGGTATTTCGCTTCTTTCTAGTTTTTGCCTGCGCGGCTCTTTCACGCGTCCTGTGGTGCATCTCTGCACACACCTCTGTTGAGCGGCTCCCGGGAGCAGCGTCGCTGGGTCTTAGGGAAGCGTGTGTTCGGTTCTAACGGGGGGTGCCGAATATTTTTCCGAAGTCGTTGTATCAATTTACCTTCCTACAGTGGCAGATGAGAATTCCCACCGCACCCCATTCTCGTTAGCACTTGTGATTATCTTTTTAGTTATTCTGGACGGTGTGAAGAGTACCGGATCTTGTGTTTATCATACGCAGCAATCCCCAGCTATCCAAGGTTTCCCTCTCCGTGGCCATGGTTTCCTACGTCCACTACAGTCCGGAAGCAGCTCGTCCACCTCGTGACCCGTCGTCACGTCAACAGCAAGCTCGCGCTGCGTCCCAACACCTGTCTCATGCCCCTTGCTCTACTCCACCTCCTGGCGCAGGCCTTTCATCGTCTCCTGTCCTCACAGGAAGAAGGCCGAAGACAGCGCGGTAAGATATTTTGAGAGAAAGACCACATTCACATACTTTTATTACAGCGCACTGCAATAACTGTTTCTCTTATTATAGTTATTGGTGTTCATCTCTTACTGTGCCTAATTCCTACATCAAACCTAATCATGGATACATATGTATGGAAAAAAAACATAGGAACCGTATCGTTTAATACCATCTGAGGTCTCAGGCATCCCCTGGGGGTCTTGGAACATAACCCCCAGAGATAAAGAGCAACTACTTTATTAATGTCCGGGGCACATTTAGCAAGGGTCTGCCCTGAAAGACAGAGCTACTTGGTCAGCTGAAGAATTACATTTCTGAGCGAACAACAAAATTACTCACATACCACTTTTTATGTACCAGGCACCACTTGAAATACTTTCCATATGTTAATTTGTCTAATCTTCAATAACAGCCCCATGTGAGAAGCACTGACGTTCCCATTTAGGAATCAGGGACTGAGGCACAGAGCAGAGAAGCGACTCACCCAAAATTACACAGCAATTGAAGACACAGCAAAGATCTGAATCTATTCAGCTTGAGTCCTGCCTCTGTTTGTAGCTATGATGATACACATATCGCTTGTCCCTATAAACAGCAAGGGTCGGACCGTATATGTAATCAACTCGCCAGGATGGTGTCACACCATGAGGCCGTATCTGGATGGCCAGCTGGCTGTCCACTTGTGTAACCCAACCTGACAATGTGTTTTATTTTAAACTGCTTTAGCCCTGAAATATCTTTCAACATTCCATGTCCTGTTATGTACCTCACACTCTGTCAACAAACTGAATACAAACAAAGGTATAAAGATGATAATAAACCTCATCAATAACCCAGCACTGCCGCCCCTCTGCTGGCTGTCCCTGCACACACCGCCTCCCGTACGTGTATGGATGTGAACAGCACGTCCAGTACTCGTGGAAATCCTTCTCGCTCTCCCTGCCTGAATGCTGTGAGCACCCGTCCC
Organism: Prionailurus bengalensis; assembly: GCF_016509475.1. Classification (NCBI taxonomy): domain Eukaryota; kingdom Metazoa; phylum Chordata; class Mammalia; order Carnivora; family Felidae; genus Prionailurus; species Prionailurus bengalensis. The sequence continues at coordinate 76,673,795 of NC_057353.1, read as the reverse complement.
TGCTTGGTTTGCCGTCTCCTCTAGAAAATCTTTCCACATTCCATCAAGCACATCGTATCCCTTCACTGGTCCTCTTGAAATATTCTGTATGTAAGTCAATTATAGGTGTCATATCCTATGATCTTTTTTTCCCCCCCTGTATCAAGCAAGCAAATATTGATTACTTACTACATGCTGGGCCCTGTGGATAAAAAGGCATGCACCTATCATCCATAACTTAAAATGTAATGGGAGTAATTATATGAATAAAAGAGTGATCACATTGCTCTAAGAAAAGTATTTTAATTTTTTTTTTTTAACGTTTATTTATTTTTGGGACAGAGAGAGACAGAGCATGAACGGGGGAGGGGCAGAGAGAGAGGGAGACACAGAATCGGAAACAGGCTCCAGGCTCTGAGCCATCAGCCCAGAGCCCGACGCGGGGCTCGAACTCCCGGACCGCGAGATCGTGACCTGGCTGAAGTCGGACGCTTAACCGACTGCGCCACCCAGGCGCCCCTAAGAAAAGTATTTTAAATAGGGTGTACACACAGGGATCCACAGGGTGTATCCACAGAAAACCACCACCTGAAACAGGTAGGGGATTATGGGAAGATTCAAAGTCAGGGGTGATAATGGTGTTCCTTCCTAGACCTTGATCTGCTTGATGGCAAGGAATGAGGTCAATGGATGCAGCTCAGTGAACGTTTATGCGTGAGGAAAACGATACAACCAAGACGGCAGGTTCTTGTAGGTGATCCCTGGTAAGAGAGGTCCATTCCAATGCTTCTAAAGTCCCCTCCCCGCCTCAGCCCTGATTCACCTGAGGGACAGGACACCTCTATCACAGTAGCACAGATACAACTGTCATCGCTCACTCACTCGGATGGGCGAGCCTAGTTACAGAGGCAAAATGTGCTCCCACGCCATTGTGACGCTGTCACTCCAGAGCCCAGGCTCTTACATAAAATACTTTTGGTTGTTTTGTTTAAAGTACAGAGAAAAAGGGAAAAAAAAAAAAAACAAAAAAACAAAAAACCCCTCTAAATACATAAGTTTAAAATCTGAAATCACTTCCCAAACTTTTACGTTTCCAAAATAGGTCACTGTTTCAAGCAACTTAGGGAAGAGATCGGGTTGTGAAGTTCCTGATAGACATTTCAAGTAAATTGCATGTGGCTCTTATTCTTGCTTCTGGTAAAATGGATGTAAAAAATTATAGAACCTTCATCTTTTCATCTAAAATAAAAAGGTGTCCCTAGGCTTTTCAATTCACATTTAAAATGCATTTTCATAAATAACCTTTTCTCAATCTGTACTCTGTTTTAATTAAATTTCTCACTATGGAAAACAAGATAATTGAAACAATTTAGAGATTAGTTAACTGTCACAAAATTATGCCAGTCGTCACCGCATTGGGAAAATGTGCCATCATACAACCGTCTTCTGTAACTGAAGTCCCCAAACTAGTCATGTAACCAAAACTTCAGGTGAGCTCTCCAAAGAACGAGGGGTATGACTTCACGGAGTCTTTAAAACAAAATCTACCCTCAAGAATTACATGTACCTTTAAAAAATATACTGTATTTGATTTTCCCCAAAGGCCTTTACTGATGTGTCCGGTCACCAAAAATTTAGAAGAGTTGATTCTTCCAGCAGCCCTGTGCCGCCATGTTATGGAGGAAGACACCGACTATGGTAGTAGCAGCGTCTCTCTCTCTTTTTTTTAAATAATCTTTTTTAATGTTTATTTATTTTTGAGAGAGCAAGAGAGAGACAGAGCACGAGCGGGGGAGGGACAGAGAGAGAGGGAGACGCAGAATCCGAAGCAGGCTCCAGGCTCCGAGCTGTCTGCACAGATTCCGACGCGGGGCTCGAACCCCCAGACCTCGAGATCGTGACCTGAGCCGAAGTGGGAAGCTGGACCGACTGACCCACCCGGGCACCCCAGCCGCATTTCCCTTAAAGCAAGTTTCATCTTCCACAGCTCTAATGAGTCACGGTGCCAGAGAATGGGCAGAAAAGACATGTGTGCTTACAAAACCTGAGGTTTAGATTCCTGCTCCCATTCAAAACTGTCTCTGACTTTTTAAACCTGGATTAAGTTAACTATTGGCAGATGGTCTATGAGGAAGCACCCGACAGCAGCTGCAGTAAGACAGGATCGAGAAGCTCTACTCCTCATTTCAAGGCCTGTCTCCAGGACAGAGCACAGGCTCCCTGAGAGCCCTTGGTCTGCCGGGCCTCCCCTTGCCTCTCTCAAAGAGGCACTGCCGCATCACAGGGGCAATGCTGGACAATTCCACATTCTGTTCAGTCCACAGCTCAGCTGGATAATCCGAGCATATCAAGTGCCTGCGGAGAGCTTCCATATTCTGGTAAAGTTATAGGACTTCATCTAGAGTGCCCTCCCACGTTTACCTTTAAAGGTGATCAAGCCATCAACTACGCCTCCAAGACTCAGAATGATTACACATGAGGACACTGGGATATCACCGAATGGCACATAGTTCCTATGAATAAATAGATGGCAGACACAGCCATAATTCACTGAGTTGGAAAATAATAGGATTAAAATTTCCAAGACAATTTGAGTTTATACATCTTGAATAGTGAGTATGCCTTTGGAAAAAGAAATCTCATTTTTTAAAACATTTTCCAAAACGTCCGTTCTAGAATTTAAAAGACTCAGAGCCACTCACTTTCACTTTTAGCTCCTCTCATTAAAATTTAGTTTGCTTTGTTTATTCTGTTGGTTTATTTCTTTTTAGTATCAAGATTTCTATTTTATGAAAATGTAATTCCTCCTTAGAAAAAGCTTCTCTAGGGTGACACTGGGAACCAAGTAAGTTTCAGAAAACAATCAATTACAGAATTCTGAAGTTGGAAAGGAAGTCAGGCCAGTGTCTGACCTAACCTGCTCATTTGTTCGGTCAGGTACCCTCACCTGTACTTAGCAGTTACAGACACTAAAGCCCAAAGGATTAAACACTTTGCATAAGAAGGAAACAATGGTGATACTGATAAGAAGGGGGATAAGAAACCAAGTATGTATTGCACCTGTCAGAATAACATTCTCTTTATCAAACTGTATTCTTTCACATTAGTTCACTAAATGAGCCATGTTATGTTTGCTAAAATTGGCTTGAGATACTTAATTTTACTTCACTAAGTATGTGTAACAGTGCATGGGACACATGAAATGACACAATTAGTTGGCAGTAATAAAGGCCACCCTCTGCATGTTTATTTATTATCTCTAAAATGTCAGGCCCTGTGACAGGCTCTGCGCAAACAAAGATGGAAGGGGAAGGGGAAGGGGAAGGGGAAAGGGAAGGGGAAGGGGAAGCGGAGGGAAGTAAAAGAAAAGACAGTTCCTGCCCTCAAGAAATCCACAGTCTACTGGAGACAAAAACGAGCAAGCAGACACAGAGGCAGGTCTAGAGCGCACCAAAGATGCCACTAACAGTGTCTGATCAGGACCAGGAAGGCTTCACAACAGGAGAATAAACAGTCAAAAGAGTGTGCGTGGACAAAACAAGAAAGGCATTCGAAGAGAATCAACAGCACATGCAAAGCGTTCAAGTCCCTGCTGTGCTGAGGGAACCACAACAGATACCCACAGAACGTAAAATGGTCACGTGGGGACAGCAGAGGGTTAGCAGGCTGAACAGTCAGGCAGGACACTCAAGAAGGCCTTCGGAGGTCACTGAGCAGAATCTCACACTTATCCTTTTAAAATTCTAAACTAGTTTTTACGTTCTGGAGCTGGCAGGCAGTAGCATTATCAGACTACAGATACTAGAACGTACTCTAGAAGGAGTATGAATAATACGTTATTTAAGGGAAAGAACCAGAACTAGGACAAGGCTTTGGGCAAAGGTGCGACTAAGCAGGCTACGGCAATCGTCAACAGGTCTGTCTGTACATGCATTCGTGTGTCCATCTGAACAACCAGCATTTACTGAAGGAGGACTATGTGTTGGGCGGAAGGAAACACAGGAGTGGACAGAGATTTAAAGGGAGTGCCAAGGGTGACATGAAGACCAAGGGCGGCACCGCAGACCGACGGCGGCAGGTTGGGCAAGTGGGTGCGGTCACCCACTGGGGTGACCCGGAGGCTGGGAGGGACGGAGATCTCCTAAGGAGGGCCAGCACCTTCACTAAAGCCGCCGTCACGGGAGGAGCTGGAGACCGAACAGCTACGCAGCCGTGAGAAGACCTGGCTCGCTGTCTGATTACAGGGAACGACGAAGAGGCACGGGCGACAGCCCGGAGCCTGGGGGTGTGGCGGCGCCTCCACCACGACCCGCCTCCGTGAGCCTCCGGGCTGGCCCAGACCACAGCTGTGACGGCGCCACCGTGGGCACGCACGCAGGGAGAGAGGACACAGGAAGCGGACACCGCGGGGCAGGGCGTGCAAGGGAGAGGCCTGGCTTGGAGATTTAGATCCAGTCGCTGTTAACATACAAATGTTGGGGGAGATCACGGCAATGGACGACAGTGTTCAGAGACGGTAAAAGGCACTGAGTCTTTACGGAACACGCACCTACTTGGATTGTGTGTTTGCTTGGCACGCGGAGCCTGAAGTAATTTATCAAAAACAGTTTCATTCTAGAAGTTCATATGTAACTTGGGCTCTGCCAGGACGCATCACACGTCCTTGCGCATAATTATACCAACATTTTGAATCGTTACAGTGCTCTCTTTGAATATATTCTGGGTTATACTAATTACCAGTTATTTAATTATTTGGACACAACTAATGAATCAATGTCATTTTGGGGAAGAGGTGCTTCTTGTTCTCAAAAAAGAGCTGAGAAGTTACAGACAGTAATGATCTCTGGTTTTATGAAGTTAAAAGTGGAGAAGGTCCCAATTTATACTCAAATAGTTGAAAACACATCCATTACCTGTTTTCTCCTTTTCTGGGGGAAAAAAAAAAAAAAAGCTAATCATGTTGAATTGTCTTGTTGTCTTAAAAGACCAGCACTCGGGGACAGAAGGATCTGGTCTCACCGATGGTGAGCTGGCCCGTTCCACACAAGGGGCTACCGTGTGTCACCTGCACTCCTGTCACAAAAATCTTCCCCGGCCCAACAAACCTACTTGCTGATGGATGTTCTTCTCAAGGACGCATACTCAGGGAATATTTGGTGATAGGGATTGTGATGAAGAAGAGTCGGCTCAGATGATATTACAAATGATCAAGTATCTTCACAAACACACCGTGAGAAAAATCAAATTTCAATAGGCACATTTTGACAAGGAAATACTTTCAAATTATCAGGCTTTCTCACTGGGGCTAATCAGGTATATTCTTTTTTTTTTTTAATGTTTATTTATTTTTGACAGAGAGAGAGTGAGAGAGAGAGAGAGATAGAGCATGAGCGGGGGAGGGGCAGAGAGAGAGGGAGACACAAAATCCGAAGCAGGCTCCAGGTTCCAAGCAGTCAGCACAGAGCCCGACGCGGGGCTCGAACTCACAGACCGCGAGATCATGATCTGAGCCGAAGTCAGACGCTCAACCGACTCAGCCACCCAGGCGCCCCTTATCAGGCATATTCTTACAACCAGCATACTGCAACCACTCACTAAAAATTGTAACATACATCATTCATGGAGTTTTGAGCCTAACACAAAGTTGGAATCTTTCACTGCAGGGCACGTACTCTGAAGAATACGGCGGGTTTTCGGGACTGACACGCGTGTTTTCTCAAAACAGCAGCAGCTGTGGCAGGATCTGAAAGAACAGGATTTTACCCCCTTTTTTGTTTAAATAAGCAACGTTTTTGCCTTTTATTCTGGACACGACGGCCTCCAATACTAATGTTAAATGGCAGTTAAAATGAAAAGCAAATTGAATTGGTTAGATATAACCAAACAAATTGACGGAAATAAAGCATTTATCACTAAGAATGTATTGCAAGGAAGACTTTAGAACTTGCACTTCTGAGTTCCCAAGGAATGACAAGTCTTTTTTCAAGAGTTACAGATGCTCTGAAACTCTTAACAAAAAATACTACTTTTCTTTTTGCCAATAAATAGGATAATATTGCTGTTGATTATTTTTAAAAATCCTAAGCCCATCCTGTTCTTCCTAATTATTCTCAATTTCCATTCATCTACCTACGGTAGCTTAAGACCAGGGGCTGATTACCCTGAAAGGGGTCACAGGGGTCACCCATCACCCCCACACTCCTAAGGAGGGTAACATGCCACATTCTTCTCCAAAGATGAGAACAGCCTATAATCCCAGCTGGTGGAGTTTTTGATAAAACACTGACTGTTGGGGAGAGAAGACAGGCCCTGAATTTGGAATCCCGCCTCTGTGCCTCCTTTATCACCCACGTGACTTGGGGCAAGACATTTAACTTCCCCAACCCTAAATTCTCATTTGTACAATAGGATCTTAATATCTCACTGAGTGGCCACGAGAACATGACACGACATATAGGAAAGTGCCCTGTGGAGAGTGGTTTCTCGTTAAATATCCTATCCCATCACTCTGGAAAGTTCGTTCTTCTACTGAGAGGAGATCTTTAGCATGTGACTCAGGAGCTACACACAGAACCAGTCTTCTCTCGTTGTTACCTGTAACTGCCCTTTGAACACCAGAAGACAAGGATAACTGAGGCAAGATGTTTTTTCAAATGCCAACTATCATACTTCTTCCCACCGGAAGGAAGGTTACAGTAATGACTTGGAAAAGATCCATGGTCACCCTCATTAGGAAAATTTACCAGGTCTCTAATCCAGTAAAGATTTACTTAGTGTGTACAATGTGCCAAAAACTATGCTAGTGTCTAGACATCAGTTAAGAGACACGGTGTTTTCCCTAGAAGTTTACAATCTTCTGAGAAACAGATGTATACTAACTAATGACTGCATTATAGAGCTGTCTGCTAATAATTAAGTTCTCTATAAACTGCTAAATGAGTAAAAACGAAAACCACACAGGAGGCATCTTGGGTGGGTTCTCCACACCGTGGCAATTTTTAAAAACTCAGTCTTGAGAACATTCATTCATTCATTCATTCATTCAGCAAACATTTATTAAAGACCTCCTATGTGCCAGATACACATCAGGTGCTGGGAATATAAAGGTGAATGCAAGTGAGGGATCCATACTCTCAGAGGTTAGAAGCTAATTTATGATCATAATAGTTCAATGGGATAATTGTCTTAAAGATTAACGTCAACTTTCTCACTTGCCACATGAATGAATTAACTATTTGAGGCGGTTACAGGATCCTACGCTTTCTAAGTTGGGTATCTTTCGGTGCACCCACTTAATCTAAAATCCTACAAGCAAACAAATTTCCTCGTTTAAAATTATGATTGCTTTCCCCTTCTCATGCTCCAAAGCTAAGCATGTTGTGATTAATCTTCAGGATTTCAAACGGGACCAACGGCCAATGTCTGGGAATATGCCAGATGCTACAAGGCTGTGTTTAGAGGGAGTGGAAGTAAGAAATTAAATTCAAGTCAGCTGAGGAAACGAAGAGGGGTCAAAAGCACACGCCGTGAGGCAAGGAGGCCATCTCTTCCTCACACCAGACCCCAACGCTGTTGGCTGTGCACAGCGTCCAGCTACTGAAGCTTTCACTGTAACACCGTGGAGGGCTTGTAAAATGCTAGGGGAGACATGGAAAATTCTTGTTCTTGGCTATGAACTTCAATAAGTATTCCCAAGAGCAACAGATACAAATTAAGAGAGAAAGGTATAGTACATAATCTAAACTCTCCACGGAAGTAATTCAATTCGAGGAAGCAAGTGCGCTCAGGAGAGTACAGCTGACCCCTGAGCAATGTGAGGTAAGCAGCGTTGACCCCATGCAGTTGAAAATAATGTGTGTGTAACATCTGACCACCCAAAAACCTAACTAATGGGGGCGCCTGGGTGGCTTGGTCAGTTAAGCGTTTGACTTCGGCTCAGGTCATGATCTTGCAATTCGTGGGTTCGAGCCCCGTGTCGGGTCCTGTGCTGACAGCTCAGAGCCTGGAGCCTGCTTCAGATTCTGTGTCTCCCTCTCCCTCTTTCCCTCCCCTGCTTGCACTCTCTCTCTCTCTCTCAAAAATAAACATTACAAAAAATTCAAAACTCTAACTACTAATAAATAGCCTAGTGCTGACCAGAAGTCTTACCAATAACAGAAAGAGTTGATTCGCACATACTTTGTATGTTGTGCGTATTATATACTGTACTCTTACGATAAAGTAACCCAGAGAAAAGAAGGTATCATTAAGAAAATCACAAGGAAGAGAAAATACACTTATAGTAATGTACTGTAATTACCAGGAAAATCCACACATGGCTGGACCCATGCAGTCCAAACCTGTGTTGGTCAAGCATCAGCTCTATTTCTTTTGTGCGTGTGTCCTACTCCACTACCTACAGCACACTCTCAAAGCAGTCACGTGTGCAAGAGTTACTGCATGAACTTGATGAAACCGCCAGGGCCACACTCCAGGTAAATTCAAGCCAAGACAGCAAACGTGGTCATCGGTTATTTGAAGGCAACACTGTCGCGTGGCAGAAAGGCAACCATGTTGGAACCGCGGCCGCGGCGACAGTTAGTGCCTAGACGAGGGCCAGGCGAGGGGGGGCATCCAAACAGTGAAGGCCACCTTTCTCCTACAAGCTCTCCAGCCCTGTCTGCTCCTGAAAGCACACAAGTGTCCTTCTGCACGGCCCCTGTCCCATCAGCCACTGCAGTGAATGGAAAGGGGGGCGAATTAACGCAAGACGGTACTTTTCAGAACAAGCGTTACAATGCCTTTCCCATTTGTTCATTTATCAATAAAAATCAGAGCTACAAATAGAAAAAGAAACAAGTGCCTTAAATTTCTCCCTCCCTTTCCTCCCCTGGACTTGAGCCTTTCAAGAAATATTTATCTGTATTCATCTAATTTCATCCTAGAAATCATTTTTTTAAAAAATTATTTATTTTGAGTGAGAGAAAGAGCTTGTGTGAACACAAGCAGGGAAGGGGCAGAGAGCAAGGGGGAGAGAGACTCTCCAACAGGCTCCCCGCTGCCAACACAGAGCCTGATGCAGGACTCGGTCTCACGAACTGGGAGATGTGACCTGAACCCAAATTGAGAGTCAGATACTTAACAGACTGAGCCACCCAGTCGCTCCTAATTTCATTCCAGACTGACTGGGGTGTACACACCGAGAGAGAGGACATGCGTCTCGTTCACACAGCAGTAATTCAGTAGATCTTCTTGAGCGGAAAGGTGAAGTAATGCGTGGGAAGAAGGCAACAGCTCTTTCTGAAATGTGATTATGAAGCCACACAAGGACCTTGCCTGACTCATACCACATGGATGGTGCAGTGGGCCCAGGATCCGGGTTTTCCACACCCTCTGCCTGACAATTATGGCAGCACCATCCAGCCAGAACCACATTAATCCAAACCTGAGAACTCAACGTAAGCTGAGCTGGAAAACCAAAGACACAGGCCCTACTAAGAGAAACTGAACAGCACTTTCTTCCCTTTGTAGTCTCTGCTATTTGCAAGGCACTCTGCATTTGTGGGAGAGCTTGAGGCATGATGATTACTGTCATTTGGTGGGAATACTGGGAAACAGGAACATGTCAAACTGTAAGGAAAACAAGGAGAAGAAGTGGAGGCCACGTCCTTCTCCAACTGAACAGCAAAATGGCGAAAGTACCGTGGGATTTATTTGTTAAGTATAATTCACTGAGTTCCCAGGAGCCACTCTCTGCCAGGTATAGAGAGACAGAAGCTAACAGTCCCCGCCCCTCCAGAAGTCATTGTGTAGGTGGGAAAGAGACACGTGACTGAGACACATGACCTCAGCAGTAACACTCAATACATCAGCTCCCACCTCCTCTGAATTCCCCTCATGAGAGCTGAGCTAGGTCTAGCAAGACAGACAGGAAGTACGAGATGAGATTCTAGGCAGAAAAAGCAGCACGAGGAAAGATCTGGAAGCCTGAGGGGACACAGCATATTCAGGGAATTACAAAAAGTTCAGTTTGCCCAGGGCGAAGACTGCTCTTTCCAGTGGCTGTGGACCAAGCTGCAGATGTTGTCTGTGGCCCAGAGAGTTAATGCAGACTTTTAGACACCGTGCAAAGAGGTGCCAAGCACCCAGCAAGAAATTTCCCTGACTTAAAACATGAGAGCCCATTGGCTCTTGCTTTTAGCCTCGTCACCGCTTCTCTTTCCTTGACAACAGCTCAAGCATTTTTTCTTTAATACTTTCAGCCAGTAATAAGAAACATCTATCCACTACTTATTTTCCTTATTTATGTTAAACTCAGAGGTCAGAGGAAGAATCCCAGGCGGGTTGTATTCTTATTAAAAAACTCCTCTGCCCTTCCCCTCCACCCAGTTTTCACGGATATATTTTCTTTCTCTTATGTTAAGTCTATGAACCATATCAAAGAATTATTGAATGGTAAGTGGAAAAACTAATTTGCATTAATATAAAAAAATTGGGAACTTTTGTTTTCTTTGCTGAAAAACATTTCAACTATGAATCCATATTCAGCAGCAGCCCTTCAGAGGAAACACTTGAGGGTGAAAACAACTTGGTATGTGGAAGTGATTATTTTTTAAATGACTGGGTTACTCAGAGGCAATCTGGAGTGGACTATGAACAAATGTTACTTTAAAGTCCTGTAAGAGCTCGATAGCGTGTCTCCTTGATCCTGGTCTTGAACCTTCCCGCTGGCCCCAATTCATCTTCCCTATCTTAGCTGTAAGCTACCTGATCTAAGAGATTATTTCTTTTTCATTTCTTATACTTCAAGTATCACATCTTATTTAGCACTCGATAAATGTTTGCTGAACTGAGGTGAATGTTCAAGAACCACAACAAGGTAAGGGGGGCCGCTGGTTACAACATGCAATGCTATGTGAGGATTGCGTCAATCACATGACACCTTTACTTACATAATCTCCGTAGGTCTCTTGTGTTGGGGGTGGCGGCGGAGGTCTGTACCCAGTTGGGGGCACTCCTCTTGCTCTGGGAGTGAGAAGCCCTCTTCCCCGACTCACTGGCCCTCGGGTGGAAAGAACTCCTCTGGAAGCCGGCGTCCCTCGTGGTACACCAACTCCAACTGGCCGGGCTGTGACTCCTCCCCTTCCCCTGTAAGCAAGAGGGTCAAGTTAGCAATCTTCATCATAGTCTCTACCATTCCATGGTTCACATGCATTTATACCTCAGAAAAATCAATGTCCCATATTTCTGTAAAAAGAAACAAGGAAACCACACACAAAGTAAAAACTAAAGCAAATGAGAAACAGCTATCTACCAAAAGGAAGCCAAGTCACTTAGGCAGCTTATCCAGCAGCGATAAATATAATAACATCAAAGCATCCCCAAGACTCAATTTCTGGCTAAAATACAGAGTAGGAAGCTATGGACATCTGGGAAGGCTGCATCCACTCGGGACCCAGGCCAGGGTCACATCCAACCTCCATGCCAACACTATGAGCTGGGCTGCATTCTGCTTATCTATCAACAAGGAAACTGAGGCTGAAGAGATCTTCAAACTGAGAATACATAACTAGCAAAGCTAGGGACCAAAATATACATCAGAGTGCCATGAAAGAGAAAATTAAATGTACCTTCCCAAATAAGGTATCTACCACAGAGTAATTTAAAATACCATTCTTTTTTTGTTAAACACCCTTCTCAAGCTGAATAAACAGATACTTTCTGAAGTAGAATTTAACATGTGTATTTATGTATTTCTAACATAAAATATGAGATTTCAAGTCAGAGAGCAAGGAAGGAGGCTGTACCAAGAATAGCCCAAAAAAGCAAAAACCTGAGAAAATGTGCAAGGTCTATGAAGAAATGACAGAAAAATGAGGCTAAGACAGAGAATAAAAGATTTGGCCTCATCCATCTTCCACGGACAACATCCCCCAAATAAAGAGAACTGTCATAGATAACATGGCTGCCTGCGCATCTCCTATTCCTTCTTTAGTTTCATTGGGATAGCAAATACACTGCTAAAGACTTAACAGAGAAAATTAACAAAACCAAAATCTGGTTCTTTGAAAGATTCAATAAAATTGATAAACCTCTAGATGTGCTAAACAAGAAAAATAAACAGTATCAGAAATGAAAGAGGGTCATCACTACTGACCCCAAGGACATTAAAGGATACGAAAGGAAGATTAGAAACAATTTTAGGCTCAAGAAATGTGTTAACTTAGATGAAATGCACCAGTTCCTTGAAATATACAAATAACTAAATCCCACAAGTAGATAATTAAATAATCTGAAATATCTATTAAAGAACTTTAATAAAAGAGTAATAATCTTAAAAAAAAAAAGCACCAAACTCCAATTGAATTCACTGAATGAATTCTTTCATATATTAAAGAAAGAAAGAATATCAGTTCTCTACAATCTCTTCCAGAAAATAAAAATCAGAGGGAATACTTCCATAACTCCTTCTATGAAGCTGGTCATTCCAAGTGCCTCCTGAAAATTATTCCTGCGTTACTACTCAGACACTGGGCCAATGGGGAGGACAGAAGTAACTGGTCTCTGCTTAGTCTTGAACCCTGGTGGGGACCTAGCAGAGGAGGCACCTCTCAAGATCTTTTTTCTAAGTCCCCTTCTGGGAGCCACAACTGGCCAAAGGGTTGGGTGGGGGGAACATGGGGGTCTAGAGAGGATGCCACAGAACTGGCCTAGCTGATATCTGACCTCCCCAAGAAGAGATATGTCATCCAAGGGGGAACAAGGATAAGGCTCTCTGATAACCAAAGCCATTAAAGACTTTAAGAAATGGGGGGGAGAAAAACAACAACAACCCATAAATCATGATCTTTTTAAGAACAAAGGTGTACAATTCCTCAAAAACAGTAGCAAATTAAATCCAACAATATATCAAAAAATTATAAACCATGACCAAATGGGATTTATTCCAGGTATGTAAGGCGAGTTCAACACTAGGAAACCAATGTGATCGACCACATCAACAAGGCTTAAAGAAAAAAAAAATCATATAATCATAAAGAGCAGAAAAAGCATCTAACAAAATGCAATACCAATTCATGAAAAAAATCAGCAAAGTAGGAAGAAGAAAATTTCCTCAAGTTGAAAAAAAATCTACAAAAACCTACAGCTACTATCATACTGAATGGTGACAAACTGAATACTTTCCCCTTAGGACTGGGAACAAGGCAAGGGTGGCCACCCTTCCTACTCCTATTCAACGTGTACTGGAAGTCCTAATTCAATAAAAAGGAATAAAACTTGTAAGATTGTGGAAGAAGAAATAAAATTTTATTTACAGGTGACATAATTTCTATGTGAAAATCCCCAAAGAATCAACCATAAGAAAATAAAACAAAGCAGCCAAAAACTCCTAGAGTTTATTTTTTTTATGTTTATTTATTTATTTTTGGGAAAGAGTGACTGCGTGCACACACATGTGAGCAGGGGACAGGCAGAGAGAGGCAGAGAGAGAGAAAGAGACAGAGACAGAGAGAGAATGAATGAATGAATGAATGAATGAATGAATGAATCCAGGGCTTGATTCCATGACTGCGAGATCATGACCTGGGCTGAAATCAAGAGTCAGATGCTTAAATGACTGAGCCACTCAGGTGCCCCCTCCTAGAGTTCTTAATAAGCATAAAAACAAGGTCTTGGAATACAAAGCTAGTAAGTCAACAATATATACTCATATATATTTTACAGTACTCATTTTTGCAAGGTATATCCTAAAATTGGAACAATACAGAGAAGATTAGCCCAGTCCCTGCTCGAGAATGACACACCAATTTGTGAAGTGTTTCAGATTTTCCTATGCATGTGTGTGGGCAAGGGGCCTATGGGAAATATCTATACCTTCCTATCAATTTTGCTGTGGACCCGAAATTGCTCTAAAACAGTAAAGTCTTTTAAAAAATACATAATAACATTTATTAAAGCAACAAAAGAAATGGTTTAGTACATATCTAACAAAATATGTACAAGTGTTCTATGTAGAAAACCATAAAACTGTGATGAAATAAATCAAAGGAGAATAATCCCATGCATAATCGTTGTTAGAGTCAATTCTTGCTAATTCTTCCCAGCTCGACCTATAGACTCAGTGTAATCCCAATCAAAATCCCAGAGAGCCACGCTGTAGACTGACAAACGTATTCTAGAGAATACGCAGAAAGGCAAGACCCAGAACAGACAACAAAATACCAAAGAAGAACATGCTGGAAGACTCACAGTATCTGATTTTAAGACTTATTATAAAGCTACGGTAATCAAGATAGTTAAGTATTGATGGAAAAACAGACACACAGAACAACGGAACCAAAGACAGCCCTGACACTGATCCAAAGAAATGTAGTCAAGTGACTACTGACCAAGGAGCAGAGACAATTCAATGGAGAAACAAGTCTTTTCACCAAATGGTGCTAAAACAAATGGATATCCATAGGCCTCAAAAAAAAAAAAATAAAAAAATAAAAATAAAATAAAAAAAGAGAAAAGAACCCAGACACATCCTTCACAAAAATTACCTCAAAATGGATTTTGCTTATTTTTTTAAATATAAGTGTTGTCAAGTTAGCTGACATGCAGTGTGTCAAGCATGCTCTTGGTAGATTCCCGTGATTCATCGCTTACATATGACACCCAGTGCTCATCTCAACAAGTGCCCTCCTCAACGCCCATCACCCACTTTCTACTCCCCCTTTCCTCCCCCCACCCACCCATGAACCCTCAGTTTGTTCTCTGTATTTAAGAGTCTCTTATGGTTTGCCTTCCTCTCTGTTCAAAATGGATTTTACACCTAAATGTAAAATATAAAACTTGTAGAAGAAAATTCAGAAGAAATCAATGTGGGTTTGGTTTGATGAGTTTTTGGATACCATATGAAAAGCAGAATCTATGATATAATCTATGGTAAATTGGACTTTCTTAAAATTAAAAACTTCTGTTCTGAGAAAGACACTGTTAAGAGATGAAGAGACAAATCACAGAAAGGGAGAAAATATTTGCAAAACATGTATCTGATAAAAAACAACAACAACAACAACAAACCTGTATCCAAAATATATAAAGAACTTTTAAAGCTCAGTAAGAAAACCCAATTTAAAAATGGGTAAAAGAACAGACAGTCCACTGAAGAAGTTATACAGATGGCAAACAGCCAAATGTTCTATATCATTTGTCATTAGGGAACTGAAAATTAAAACATATCTATTTGAATAATAAAATAAAAAAACTGAATACACCAACTGATGGTGAGGATGTGAAGGAAAGGTGCTCTCATGCATTGCTCATGGGCACACAGAAGAGGAAGACAGTTTGGCACTTTCTTACAAAGCTAAATGAGATCTTACCACACAATCTGGCAACTGTATTCCTAGGTACTTACCCACCTGATTCGAAAATTTACTTCCACACAAAAACCTGCACAGGAATGTTTATTGCAGCTTTATGCCCTTTAAGAGGACAATCTACATTCGTCAGTTAATGGACATTTGAGCTCTTTTCATAATTTGGCTATTGTTGATAGTGTTGCTATAAACATTGGGGTACATGTGCCATTATGAATCAGCACTCCTTGTATCCTTTGGGTAAATTCCTAGCAGTGCTATTGCTGGGTCGTAGGGTAAAAATTATAAACAGAGAGGGAGGCAAACCATAAGAGGCTCGTAAATACACAGAACAAACTGGGGGTTGATGCAGGTGGGGAGGGCAGGGAAAATGGGTGATGGACATTGAGGGCACTCGGGATGAGCACTGGGTGTCGCATGTAAGTGATGAATCACGGGACTCCAAAAGCCAAGAGCACACTGTATATGCACTGTATGTTAGCTAACTTGACAATAAATTATATACTAAAAAAAAAGTTTGATATTTTATAATTTATTTTGATGGAAAAAGTACTAAAAAGAAAAATACGAATCTTCTGGAGGAAAGCTCCTCTCTAGGAATTTTGCTTAACTTGTATGAACTCA
This sequence comes from Prionailurus bengalensis, assembly GCF_016509475.1. NCBI lineage: Eukaryota > Metazoa > Chordata > Mammalia > Carnivora > Felidae > Prionailurus > Prionailurus bengalensis. Next base: position 76,657,845 of record NC_057353.1, on the reverse strand, counting down.
AGTGAATCAATTAAAGGTTTTCCCTGACCCCCCCACCAAAAAAAAGGGGTGAATGGATAAGCAAGCTAGGGTGCATGCGTACAATGGGAGTATTATTTGCAATAAAGAGAAATGAGCTCACAAACCAGGAAACAATATGGATGAATCTAAAATGTTTCTCCATGAAAGAATCCAATCTCAAAAGGCTACGTTTCGTATGATTCCAATTACATGACATACTGGGAAAGAAAAAAACTACACCGATGAGTTAAAACAAATAATCAGTGGCGGACACAGGTTCAGGGGAAGAGGGAAGGTTGAACAGGTAAAGCAGTAGGAACACTTTACGGGGATGAAACTATTTTGTAGGATGCTGAAATGGTGGATAGGTGACAAAGAATTTGTCAAAACCCACAAACCTTTGTATCACAAAGAGTGAACTTTAATGTATGCAAACTAAAATATATATATATATATATATATATATATATATAAAATTTAGGAAATTGAGGGTTTAGGATGGAATGCTAAATGTGACAGAACATGTGAACTATATTAAAAACATATAAAACACCCTCATGGGGGTGTCTGGTTGCTCAGTTGAGCATCAGATTCTTGATTTTGGCTCAGGTCATGATCTCACGGTTTATGAGATCAAGCCCTGTGTCAGGCTACTCATGGAGCCTGCTTGGAATTCTCTCTCTCTCTGCCTCTTCCCTGTTCACTTGCTCTCTCTCTCTAAATAAACAAACTTAAAAAAAACACCGTTCTGAAGTTGAGAGGAAAAATGAATTTAGAAATGAGTGAAGTTTCTAAGTTAAAGGCAAAAAAAGCTGTATGTAAGCACTGCTCTAGGTGACAAGAGTTATTTCCCACGAGAAGGGGTGCAGGCGCACGTACGATTCTGAGACACTATGCAAGTGCACTGGATGGACGATGATGGAAGCCACGCCGTGTTGGAGTGAAGGTTATAGGTAAGCAAGGGACAGAGGCTAGAGTGGGCAATAAAGGCAATGGATTAGAAGTGGACACGTTAGTATGAACTCTTGATTCATCTACTATAGATACAGAGAGTGAATCGCAGAAATATGCACAGATGTGTACACACACGTGGCCTCGTAGCATACACATTTCCTCGCTCTGACAGCTAAGAGGGCTTGGACGCAAGGACATCCCAGCAGCAGCAAGCAGAACCAGCACCCAGCTCTGGTCTCTGATACCGATCTCCAACGAAAGGAACCACGGCTCCTTGGAGAAATGGCCGATCCCGGTATGCAAGATGCTGCGGCAGCAACTTGCAGAGCAGAAAGTAAGGGTACTTGGGGCACCTGGGTGGGTCCCTCAGGTAAGCGTCTGATTCTTGATTGTGGCTCAGGTCATGATCTCACAGTTCCTGAGTTCAAGCCCTACACTGGGCTCTGCGCTGACTGACAGTGTGAAGCCTGCCTGGGACTGTCTCCCTCCCTCCCTCTCTCTCCCCCCGCCCCCGCTTGTGATGCGCACTCTCTCTCTCTCTCTCAAAATAAATAAATTTTAAGAAACTGTTAAAGACTAGTAAGCAAGTACTCGAAAATAAGTAAATAAACAAATGCATAAATAACCAACAAAAAGAATAATGAGTGTATGTGAACGGGGCAGGGAGGAGCCAACTGAAAGAGCTCTCAATGGCCACAGCTGAAACAATCCGAGTAAAAAAAAACAAAACAAAACAAAAACAAAACAGTACTGGATTTTGACCGGATGTATAAAATGTAGAAATATGCAAAAGTCTACACTGACATAAACAAATGACTGAAATAATAATGGGAGAGAAGAGAAACATCTTCCGATAATTTATGTAGATATCCCACCCTTCAAAGGGGGGTGGGGAGGAGTAACTGTAAATGGGAAACCCTTCAAGTATGACCTCAGCCAGGTTACCAAGGCAACGTCAGCAGTACTATGTCATGTGGACAGTATGAACCCTCAACATGTGATGAAAATGACACTTCACCTTTGTGGGTTTTGTTCCCTGAAACCGTAAGGCCAAGCTGATCTGGAGAAAAAATATTAAACCAATCCCGAACGAGGGACATCTTACAAAAAACCTGGCCAGTACTTCTCAAAACTTTAAGGTCATCGAAAAGATGCAAAATCTAAAAGACTTTTTCACTCTTAGGTAACTTGTGTTATTCCTTTTATACATATTATAAATTAGGTCTTTTTGTTCGTCCTAGGCCATAAAAATTGGCACACCAAAAGTGGTGGTCAAGAGAAAGGACACTGAAGTCAGATCTGAATTCAATTTCTGACTGCACCTACTGGCTCAACTTCTGTCTTCCAGCTAATATTCAAACTAATCAACAGTCTAAACTTTCCAAGCCAGTTTCCTCCACTGCCAAGTGAGTTACACAACCCATTTCTTAGTGGTACAGTGCAGGAAAATGACACAAGACACAGAAAGTACCTAACACATCCCCTACTCAATCAAGATCAACAATGTATATAAATTTCAATCACTCTGAACAGCAATGATGATGACACTATAATTTCTATAGTCTTACTCATCTTTTTATATGCAGTGTATATCTAGAAAATGCTTCAATGTGATTAAAGAATAATTTCTACGTATAGCACATAATTCCTGTGTGATATTTCATTTAATCTGAGTATATTCATACTAATTAAGCCTCCTGCTTCCTTAGCTAATACCCCATCCCTGCCATCCAAGTTAGCATATGGACCACAAAATATTCAGCATGTTTTCTGAATCTATGAATTTATGTTTTCCATCAAACTGAAAGGCACAAATTTATATATTCAAGAAGCTCACAATTCTTTCCCAGCATCATCAACAGTGTTTGTTTATGTGCCCTCGGAGTATATGGAATCATACTAAAATATCTGTAGCAGAATTTCAGACAAGTCATTTGATGTATGTAGCTCTTGACACTTATCTATGGAAGATCCTTTGAAGATACCTTTTTTTAAATACTTATTTATTTATTTATTTATTTATTTATTTATTTATCTATTTAAGTAATCTCTATACTCAACGTGGGGCTTGAACTCATGACCCCAAGATCAAGAGTGGCATATGCACTCCACTGATTGAGCCAGCCAGGTGCCCCTGAAGATTAGTTTTTAAGTATGACATTCCATGAGAATTGTGTGGTTTTAAGCCCTCACCCCCCCACCCCCACCCCCAGCGAGAGGAAGGCGTGAGGGAAAGAAGCGTACAAACCTAAGAGTCTGACCACGCTGCGGAGGACGCACAAATGCTACAAATGAAGCTCCGGGGACAGATTAACAGCAGGACTGCTGACATGGGGACAAGGATGAGATCCTGATAATCAGTGGGGGCTTATTAATTTTCTACTAGAAAACTTGGTTCAAATTGATAAAATCAGGTTGCTACACTGATCAGAATGAGGCTAACAAGAAAGCAGGAAGATCACACATCTGAACAGAAAGTTTCATAAGCAGAGGAACAGGTGTGACTGCCAACGGTTCTTTCTGTTTGCCTTCTTCAGCAGCGTGGCCCTGGTTTCTGGCTTGAAACTCGGATATGGAAATAGTCTAGAAAGGTTTGTCAACAGGTACCTTTGTGGGAAGAGTGCTTTGAAGGACTGAATACAAAGGTATGGATGAATCAGGAACTAATTATTTATAGATTCATAACCTATAGATGAACCTATAGATTGTTGATAGGTTTTAGGATGTGATGAAAAAGCATAGGCTTTGAGTTCCAACATATCTATGCTCTCAAATCTACTGTCAGTTAGTTGCTGAGCCCAGCTTTCTACCCATAAAGCAGCGTCAACGGCATCTAGCTCTTGCAGACGGTCGTGAGGTTTACCCACGCGGTATATAAAGTGCCTAGCTTAACATAGGCACGTAGTAAGCGGTAATTATTACGCAGACTTCCACTTGGATTCTGAATTGGGAGTCCCGACACCTTCCTTCGGCTGCACACCAGAGGACGAGAACAGACGAAGGTACAGCTCATCACCCAGTGAGCACCAGTGAGCACCTTTATGTACCCTCCATGCATTTAGCAGAGATGATGCAGGCTGGGAGAGAAAGAGCATAACCATATACTATCGTCCTGTTTGGCTTCTGTCTAGGAATCTTATGGGGAGCAAAAAGTAGAGGGTGAAATGGCGAATCTGGTGGCGGGAGCCCTGGATGATGAGGCTGGCCCCGGCTGACCACAGGCTGGGTGCCCGAGGGGGCCAACGGCAGCGTCCTACTTTGGTACCACGGGTATCACAGTGGGAAGCAGACCTGCCCAGAGAGCTGTCATCTGAGGCCAACGCCCTGATGCACCAGCGACCGCAGGGATAATTTATTTCTCCGAGAGACTCCTTAACAAACACATTGACAACTTTTCTTCATCCCTGGGGTTTTCTGAGAGTGAAGCTTAATCATTCCGAGACTTTTCTTTCTTGCCGGGGGTTGACAAGTGAGTGAGAGGCTAGATAAAAGGAAACAGGGAGCAGAGCCTGCAGTTAGGATCCCTCAGAACGTGCAAGGGAAATCGTCAGAGCCAATGAAGACTGACGCTTCCAGAAGCCTCTGGCAGCCCTTATTCTTTGCACGTTTAGTGATGATCTGAAATGTGTTTCTAGGGCAGTTCACACACTTCTTGAGCGTCCTCGTCAACCAGGACTTGTGTCAGGGCAGAGTCGGAGTCGGTAGTTCTAGGCCGGGGACTATTATCCTGCATTTCCGAGAAGCTCTCAAGTGCTGTTGCTCCTGGTTTGAACCCAGAAGTGACAGACCTGTTACTAAACCCAACGGTTACCACTTTATTCTGCGATCCATCCAATCTCCAATCTGTTTTACTGTCCTACATTGTACAGAGTATAAAATAAATCTAAGGCAATTTGTGTCTTCTCCAAGAAGTTACCAACTGGTTATTATTGACAATATAAGACAGTGTGTGAGAAGCAAAATCTCTCATAAAGTGCAAGAAATGTGTCCATCTTCCCTTCCATCCCTGAAGACAGAGAGCTCACTCCTTACTCTGAAGCCTGTCACTGTCTTCCAGTTCTGTTGGCGTGTTTTTACTTTTCGTCCTTATTTAAAAATAAAAACAGTGAAAGTCTCTATCATTTCTAACTAACAGCCCTATTTCTTTTGGCCTCTGGCACTATCCAGGGCAAGTCTTCTTCCTGTCTGATGACAATGAATTGATAATGAAGGAGCTTCAGGGAGATGTGTACTTTGCCCAAGGTCCTCCAGAAGAATTCAACTTGTAGTGTGGGATCATTGTGAGGAATCAGAAAAGAACTTATGGCACGGTTCGGGCTTGAACGGGACATGAAAAAAATCAAGCAGGGTTTGGATTAGCGTGTGCTCGGTGTTCTAGCTCCATTTTACAGCCGAGGAAACGAGGGCTTAGCCCGGGAGAAACGCCCTGGCTTGAAAGAGCCACCAAGCCGCACTCTAACTCCAAGCCAACTGTCCCCATCTTTTCTGCTTTCCAGTCTTGGTCCCTCTGCCTGGAATGACTTCCTCTGACACTCTCCTGTCTTATTCCTTTACCTCCACCCTAAGTTGTTCACACCCACATTCCCCATTTAAAATTCCTTGCACCCTCATTTCTATTTCCATCGCACTTGCTTTCACACCCCCTACCCCTATTGACGCCACTCTGTCTTAATTACCTATTTTTCTGACTTACACTTGTTAACTTTCTGGACGTCAAAATGATGACTTCGCCACCCCTGTGACGTCAACCCCTGCCACAGAAAGTGCTCCAAGAAAACCTGTGACGTTGAACGACCTGACAGCAGGAAGGGACTGACTGATTTTCAAAGAGGAAGGCAGATGTTCAAACCTCTGGAACCCCGGGCGTGTGGGAGTATGTTCCACGGCTCAGGAACATACTCGCCAGATGCCGTCTGCCCGAAATGGCCTCTGTTTCTCAGGACATCTTGTCCAACGTTATGGTCAGAAAAACTCTGCTGGCAAACTGGGGGTCAGAACCCTTCCTCCAGCGGGCCCCGCAGCCTACAGGAAGGCCCAGAACGTTTATTGGGCCTTAGGCTGCACCTGACACGTACGTGGTCGGCCACGCTGTAACCAGGAGAACCGCGCGTGGCTGCTCTTCTCTGCCCGTCCCTGGCTGGCTGCAGAGTTACAAGCTCTTGTGGGGAAGTTCTCACACTACTTGCAACATTATTTGCCTTGCTCGTTGTCTTCCCAAAGCCTATTAAAAGGATCCGAAAAGAAACCACCCATTTTCTCCTTTTGTTTCCCCTGAATCAGCTCCATTATGGCCACGCACTAATACACCATCAGGGACCCCTGGAAGAAAAAGCCAGTGAGTGGATGCTGACAACGGAGGGAGCAGCTCAGTGGGAGAAAGGTGGTGGAGCTTATGGCAACGAAAGCAGAGAGACTCATTTCCCAGCAAAGTCCCCTAGGATCCTCTGCCCGGGAAGTGGGGTACATGTGTCACGTACCAATGCCCGGGTTTTTATGACACCAGAAGGAAGGAAGGGAAGGTGACTTCTGTTCTGACAGTTTGGTGGTAGAATGTCCTGAGAAGGCAAGGGCCTTCTACTGAAATTTAATCCCAAGAAAGTTTTTGTTTTTTTTTTAATTGAAAATGTCTATAATTTGGGCCAGTAGGAAAATAAATATGCTGTCAATTTCCTATACTCACCCTTTCCTTAATCGAGAAAAAAAAAAAAAAAAGAAAAAAAGACTTCTTGGGGCACCTGGGTGGCTTAGTCGGTTGAGCGTCCAACTTCAACTCAAGTCATGATCTTGTGGTCCGTAAGTTTGAGCCCCACATAGGGCTCGTTTGCTGTCTGCGTGTCAGCACAGAGCCCATTTCTGATCCTCTGTCCCCCTCTCTCTGCTCCTCCCCCACTTACACTCTCTCAAAACTAAATATTTAAAAAGAGAACTTTTTAATTAGTAGATTAAATTAGTAGTAGATCAGTAGATTAATTAACCATATCATATACTGGGGAAATGTTTAAGACCCTTATATTAACTATTCAGTTTTCCTAATAACAATTCTCATAACTCTACATACTATGAGGGAAAATACATCACTTTCAATCACTGAAACAATCTTTAGTATCCGTGACATCATTCATGATTGGTTTTAAAGAAGAGTAAAATCATGTGAAAATCAACGTGGACAAGGAAACGCAAGTGCCCGTGTCCCACCCGATCCCGCGTGTGGAGGTTATGTAGCGACCTATGCACCTGTGGCTACTTACTGTTCAACACAGCAACTGCTAAAATACGGGCCTTACGAATACAAGACATCCGTGGAGAACAATCTAACACTGAAACTACAAATAATGCCCCGAAGCTGAGAGCTCAGACAATGTCTGACAGATGCTGAAGGCTGCGTGGGGGTCCCTGGAAACGGTCAAGTCCCATGGCCAACCTGGGAGCTTGCCGCAGCTCCCAGCACCTTGGCATATAGTCTGCAAAGCGCAATCCTAAGATTTAACATGGGACTTCAGTCCACGAAAGGGAAGAGAGAAAGGGGCAGGTAAACCATTTACAGAAACCAGAGTTGAAAATTTTCCCAATTTAACGAAAGCTTACAAAAGGCCCCGAGGGACTGCGTTGGCTTTGTGAGCGCACACGCACGGTCAAAGCCACCACATTCAGCGCCCAGTACGGAGGCATGTGTATTCACTACTCAGAAAGGCAGCTTCATCTGCTTGTTCCGCTCTTCTTCCTGCTGTTTGTGGCATCGAAGGCGGGGGGATAAGTCTGCCTGCTCCTTGGGAGCAAGGGCCAGATGGCCAGACTAAAGGTCAGTGCGAAAGCAGCACAGAGTAAGCCAGCTGTCGTGAAGAAGGGATAAAAGGGAGCATCCCCGAGGTCAGGGCGGCTCAGCTCAGACCGCCGGCGGCGGCAGGCCAGGGTGGAGAAGACCGGCCCAAAAGCGTGCTGCCCAGAGCGGCCTCAACTCTCCAGCCTCCTTCTGTGCTGGGGTCTGTGCAAAGAGCTAGGGAGGAGGCATCTCACGGCAGGGTTTCTGGAGGCCCTGCACAGGATGGACTGGAAGTAAAGAAGCTTCCTTACCTCCTAAGTTAAAAAAAGGTATAAGTTTAGTTCTCTCATTTGAAACTGAAAGGAAAGGTTTTATTAAAACACATATCACTTCCCACTGCAGGATTTAATTTTAGATCATTTACATCTTTCAGCAGAAAAGCATCCTGAAGTGGTAACAGTGGGGAACATTCATGAAGACTCTCGTAATAACTTGTTCCACTCTGAAATACCAAAATGGTGATAACCACATGACCACCCCTGCAAAGCTAATCCCCTAGTACATTCAGTCAGGTGACAGCAAATTATATTAACACAAAATACTCTGAATGATCAACACTTGACCAGAATGAGCCTAAAGGACCTGCTATTGTACTGTATTCACCTAACAGCTTTTTACTGAGTGACTACTTTAGGCCAGGTCCTAGGACACAAGAGCCCTTGCAGGTTTACATTATAATGAGGAGTAACCAATGAAAAAGGAACAAACAAGAAAGGTGGAATTCAGTTTAGTAAATGCTACTAAGGAACCCAGACAGGATGCTGTAGACCAGCTCTGGGACTGGGGGATGGTGACTTTGAACAAGGTGATCAGCAGGGCTTCTCGGATACCATGCCCGTGTCTGCCTACCACTGGGTGCCCCAGGGACGAGGTGAGAGCCGGGGTAGTGAATGTAAAGGGCGTGAGAGGGAAATAAGCTTGGCCAGTTTGCCAGACAGAAAGGAGGGCAGCCTGGCCACAGTATAGGAAAACCACAAGGTCAGAAAGGGCGGGGAGAGTGCCAGATGATGATGCGCCTGTCATCGAGCCCGGCAGGAGGTTCGGGTGTTCCTGTAACAGCACAGAGAGCCACCGAGGAAACTGAAGCAGGGAGAAGACAAAAACCAACTTGGATTTTAACCAGTCATTAAGACTGTAAATGAAAACCAGACGAGCAGTGTGGCCAGATTAGGGAGGATGGAAGAGGTGATTAAAGAAAACCAGACTTATTTTAGAGGGAGAATCCAAATGGCATTATGGAGGGACTGGCTGCGGCAGAGATCTACTGGGGACTGTGCACTGCGGACACTTCTAACAAGTTTCAGGACTAGGAAGCACTGGCTTTAAGGAGCATGTTTGTCTTTTATTACTTTTTTAGATATTCAGACACATGAATTCCATAGCCTTGTCTTCCTCAGCTTTGGTTATAAGGAAGCTCAAAGCACAATTCGAAGACCATCTCTGCGACTGTCCGGAATAACACGTACTCTTGTGTACTAACTTTACCCCTGGGATTTTTGTAATTTTTTATCTTGGTTTCCACATCCATTTATTTTTATTCTGGGAGATGCAGAAGTTATGATATGTGATTTAATGAGGAAAAGTAGTAGAATATATATATATATATATATATATATATATATATATATAGACGTACTTTCATCACATCTTGTATTAAAAGTACCATCACGGAGGCGCCTGGTGGCTCAGTTGGTGAAGTGTCCGTCTTCAGCCCGGGTCATGATCTCACCCATCCTGAGTTTGAGCCCCATGTGGGGCTGTGCACTGACAGCTCAGAGTCTGGAGCCTGTTTTGGATTCTGGGTCTCCCTCTGTCTCTCTGTCCCTTCCCCACTCACACTCTGGCTCTTTCTCCAAAATCAATAAACATTAAAATAAATAAATAAAGAAAAGAAAAGAAAAGAAAAGAAAAGAAAAGAAAAGAAAAGAAAAGAAAAGAAAACTCTATTAAAAAAAATGCCGCCATGTGTCGCAGTAAGAATACAATGTAAGTGACAGAATCAAAGTTGTGTGGAAGAGATGCAGTGGGAGAATGGATGGAAGAAGAAACAGGTTGTAGATGAAAATGCAAAGGAAGGATCAAAGAGAGGGGAGGGGCATGGACTCGGAACCGGGCTGCCGGCTCCCCAGGCCGGCTGGCTTTGGGCAAGCAGTCACTTCCCTGTTTGTAAAATGGTGAGTTAACATAATAGCACCCACCTCACAGGGTTGTTATGAGGCTTGACCTAGTTATTGCCTGTAAAGTGCTGAGAACAGTCCTCAGTAGTAGATGCAAGGTGTTTGTTAAAATGAGTTTCGGTTTGAGACACGAAGATAAGTAGGCTATAAACAAGTGAGGGGCTGAGAGAAGACAAGAACTCTGGGCAGAGAACAGTGAACAATGTGGGCAAAGGCAGGAAAGGGCGTGAGCTCCAACTTCAGGCAACAAGCAGTTTCCAGCCCAGGGTTGAACACACAGGAAACAGGGCAGAGCAATCAACACAGACATGTGGAGCGAGGTCTTCAGAAAAAATACAAAAGGGTTTCGAGTGCCTCTTCTAGGAACAGGAGTTTTACACTGAAAAAAGCAGGGTATTTGAAAGATGTGGTACCGAGGAAGCCCATAATCAAATGCAGGAGAGAAAGCTCTGCCCAGAGCCACGCGCTGACCAGCCATTACCCCGCCACAAACTACCGCAGGGTTGCATCAGAGAACATCACCTGTCAAGACAATGGAGAGCCTTGAAATGGCAACCGGCCTACATGCTGTCATCAAGAGGGACAGTTTTTCATCTGGGCGGCCTGTGGTGTTTCTCCAGACACCATACGCCACAAAACGGAGAGCTTCTGCCCTCCTCATCTGTTCCTAACATTTTCAACTTAATTCAACACCTGACAACTAAATTAGAAATTATCTTCTGTAAAAACGGTAGATGTGGTTTAAGGAACACAGCATCCCTAAGAAGTGTCATGAACAGTGGCACTGGGTGTGCGCTCTTCTCTACGCTCTCTATTCTGGACACCCATGCTGTGACTGTCGCCTTCTTTAGAAAAAGGGCCTTTGCAGATGTGATTACCGGGCAATCTTGAAATGGGAAGAGTACCCTGGATCATCCAGATAGGCCCTAAATACCATCACAGGGAAGAGGGAAGCACACGGGGGTCAAAGACAGATGTGACAGAAATCAACGCGCAGGTGGAGGGAGACACCAGAGGCACGCGGCCACGAGTCAAGAAAGATCAGCAGGCACGAGACACTGGAAGGGACAAGGAAAGGATTCTCTTCTAGAGGGGGGACACTAACACCTTGACTGTGGTCCCACAATACTGATTTTGGACATGTGGCCCCCACAACTGTGATCAATCTCTACTGTTTAAAGCCACCATGTCTGGAGTAATTCATCACAGCTACCACAGGAAGCTAATACAGCAAGGATGGACAGTTGCCCCTTGAACATGGGTTCCAACTGTGTGGATCCACTGACGTGTGGATTTTTTCAAGAAATAATACATTTACACTACTACTGTTGTCTCTTCCTCATGAATTTCTTAACAACGTTTGCTTTTATCTAGCTTATTTTATTGTAAGAATACAGTATTTAATACATATACAAAATACGTGTTAATCAACTGTGCTGTCGTTACGGCTTCGCAGCCAACAGTGAGCTATTAGGAGTTAAGTTTTCAGGGAGTCAAAAGTTATACGTGGAGTTTTGACTATGCGAGGGATCAGTGCCCTTATCCCCCACATTGGTCAAGGGTCAACTGTAATTTCTTATGATGTGAATTAAATTTAATGACAGAAGAAATGAAAACGAAAGGGATTTACCACTCACTGAACACTCACATAAATTATCTCATTAAACCATCAACAGCAATCCCATTATTATTAGCCTTTTCTTATAGAGAAAACCCACTTGGCGCCATGAACAGATCTGTGTATTTCACACTGCGATAACATCTATTTGTAATTGCGCTCGTTGACCAGGGCCTGATCAACAACACTCAAATAAAAAGACTGATTTCTTATTGTCTCAAATTAACTTGGAGACATAAAAGAATGCTACTTTAAATTATTTCATGCATAATTCTATCTGAAAAAAATATATTATATATATATACGTATATATGTATATATATAAAATATATATATATAAAATATATATATAAAAAAAATTATATATATACGTATATATGTATATATATAAAAATATATACGTATATATATATAAATATATATGTGTGTGTATATATATATATATATATATATATATATATATAGTCACCAGTGAAAAATCTGTGTCACTTCTTCTTTTGGGTAAAAAATTAAAAATAATTCTCAAAGAAATCTGAGACAGCCATTTCTCAATACATGGTTATGTTTAAATTGTTTCATGAATTCACTAGGCATTTTCATATTAAAAAGTCATCAATCCAGAGACAAAAAAAAAAAAAAATTCTGTGTGTGTGGACCAACTGGGGAGTTTTCAGATACCACAGGGCATTCCCAGTGAATAAAATGACAAGCTCATGGACATCCCACTTGGTGCCTGACATCGTGCTCCACACTGGAGATGTGGCAATGAACCAGCCTAATCTTGTATTCCATGGGGAAAGCCCTTGCTTCCATTATCTCAATTTGCATTATCAGTGCTATTACTTTAAAATAAGATTCATTTTAAACAATCAAAAACTTAATGTTAGAGTGATAAATAAACTTGTCTACAGTCATCAGCCGGTAAGTAGTAGAGGTTATGCTTAAACCCAGGAATATCTCAGTTCAAACAAAGGGAATCCCCTCAATATGACATCACAATGTCTGAATATATCCTTAAAGTCTCTGTACTGATACACTGATAGAGCTGTTTGACTATTAATTAAAAAAAAAAAAAAAAAAAAAGATTAAAACGGTTGTCATGGTACCCAATTCTAACAACGGGAAAAGTAAAGTCAATGAATTGCACTGACCTGGTTACTGCTGGGGCTGGTACACCTCTTGTACGCAAGGTGGGTTTTCCTCGAACAACTGGGACGTCCGCGTTTTCTGAACCACCATTCAAATACGTCAACTCTTGGAGCTGTGCTTGCCTGATTTCATCATTATAGTCCTACACAGAAGACAGAAGACAACATAATTCACCTCATGTGAAAAATACAAACGTACTTAGGACCAGAAAAATAACAATATTTAATAGGAAAAAAAAAGGCAAGGAAAATAGCTGACTTCGTAAGATTTGAGTTTGTTGAAATGAAAACGCATCAATCAATTGTAAAAAAGGAAAAAAAAAAACAAAAAAAAACAGAAAACAAAAAACCCCAGCAATTTCCCCAAGCTAAAATTTTCTACAGTCAGCCATTACTCCTTGTGTGGGGCATACTTTCCAAGTGAGATAGTTATAATAAAATTAAGATACCATATACAGACAGACACGTGGCACTGTTATTTACAACTCAATTCAACTCATAGTTACTGAGCATCTGTGAAGTGCAAACTAACAAAACCAGAGAAGCAAGCCAGGGTCTCTGCAGCCAATGAGCTTACACTCTAACAAAGGAGGAAGGCATACATACAACATGATAGCTTTACTAAAATTAAGAGCCACATGTACACATTCTTTTTGTACAATTCCATTTGGATATTATACTAGAAAAAGGCACCATTTTCAAAACTGAATACATTTTAAACTTGGAGGCTTGCTCTTCTTTGTCTTATTCTCTAAATATTCATCTGAGGAACCCTGGGAGCAATCCCTGATTCCTCCTTTCCTTAATACCTCCAACTCCATTCAACAGTCATCAGGAAAGACATGTAATAAATAAACAAAAGTCATCTGTTTCACAATAGAAAGAAAGTTCGGTCTAAATGGTATCTAACTTAAGCTGTGGTAGTAAGAGTAGATTCTCTATAAGATGTGTCATCTAAGTATGAGTGGGAACTAATTACCAGAGGAGGGGCTATAAAATTTCTAGATGGGAGGAAAAAATCGTATTTTAAGACCCTAAGAAATGGTGTGTAGGGAACTGGAAGAAGTGCTACAAGGCTGAAATATAAAAATAACTTGGGGGGGGGGGGGTAGTGTACAGGGAGGCTGGTCTCAACATGGAGTAGAAAGCAGAAACCAAATTCAACAAAACCTCAAGTCATTTTAAGTATAACTTTAAAGGTTTAGAACTAAGGGTACTAAAAAGCATTTAACAGTTTTAAGGAGGAGAGCTGCATACCTAGATTTGTGTTTTAGAAATAATTATGATCATATATGCCAACAAATTAGGTAACGAAGATGACACCGTGACATGGATGGATCCTAAAAAGTCACAAATTACCAAAACTGACTCAAGAAGAAACAGAAAATTGGAACAGATAAGCAAAGAGACTAAATTAGTACCGGATAAATAAATGTCTTGCAAATTTGAAGGCCCACAAGACTTCAATGGTGAATTCCACAAACAATTAATGCTAATCCTTTACAAACTTCCAAAAAAATTAAAGAGGAGGGAGCACTCCCTCACTCTTCCTACAAAGCCAGTATTGTCCGAGTACAAACACAGACAAAGACATTACAAAAAAAGAAACCTATAGATGAATATTCTGATGAATATAGATGTGGAGGCTCTCAAAAAATTACAAAGCCAAATCCAGCAGTATAAACAAGATAAAAGGGAGGACTATACGTAAGAACCAACTAAAACATACTCGAATTGCTATTTTGGTTTAATACCTAAAAATCCGCTAATGTAATACCATAAGAAGAGAATGAAACAAACAAACAAACAAAAAACGATCATTTTAATACAGAGAAAAAACATTTGAGAGAAGAATCCCATACATTTTAATGATAGAAACACTCAACAAACTATAAAAAACCCACAGTTAACATTATACTTAACAATAAAAAACTAAAAGAATCATCCTAAAATGAAGACCAAGACAAAGATGTCTACTGTCACCACATCTATCCAACATTGTACTCAAGATTCTAGACAGGACAACTATGTAAGAAAAAAAAAGTAATAGTGCTCAGATTGAAAGGGAAGAACTAAAACCATCTTTGTTCATATATGGTATGGCATAATCCTATGCAAAGAAAATCACAAAGAATCCACAAAAGCATTATTAGAGTCGATAATTGTGTTTCACAAGGCTGCAGGATATAAGATCAATATACAAAATCGATTTTATTTCTTTCCACTAACAATGAACAACACAAAAGTAAAATTAAGAAAATTCCATTTAGAGTAGCATCATAAAGAATAACATACTCGGGAATAAATTAACAAAATAAGAGCAACATTTATATACTGAAAACTACAAAATATTGTTGGGAGAAAATTTTTAAAATCTAAGTAAATGGAAAGATATCCAATATTCATGGCTAGATGGACAATATTCCTACTCTGCTTTCCCACCTCCCAAATTGATCTACAGAATCAAGGAAAACCCTCTCAAAAATCCCAGCTGGTTTCTTTGCTAAAACTCATATACGAAAATCCAAGGGACCTAGTATATCCAAAACAATTATAAGAAAGAATAACAAAGTTGGAAGACTGATTATGTTCCCACATCAAAACTGCCTACAAAGCTACAGAAATAAAGACTGTGTAGGGGCGCCTGGGTGGCTCAGTCAGTTAAGCATCTGACTTCGGCTCAGGTCATGATCTCATGGTTTGTGAGTTCGAGCCCCGCGTCAGGCTCTGTGCGGACGGCTCAGAGCCTGAAGCCTGCTTCGGATTCTGTGTTTCCCTCTCTCTCTACCCCTCCCCTCTTGTTCATGCTCTGTCTCTCAATAATAAATAAAAACATTTAAAAAAAAGACTGTGTAGTACTTACTGTCTCAAAGGGTAGACATAAAGATCAATAAAATAGAATTGAGAGCCCAGACATAAATTACTGTAGATTGATGTTCAAATAGTTTCTTTAAACAAAGGGTATTGTAGTGACTGAGAGAACACTGAAGAAAATGGAAGCCTTACACCTTGTTGGTGGCAGTGAAAATGGTCCAGCCACTTGGGAAAACCAGTCATCAGTGCCTCAAAACTGTTAAACACAGTTACCAAGTGACCCAACAACTCCACTCCTAGGTAATACCCAAGAAAGTGAGACTATACGTCCACCCAAAAATGTGTACGTGAATGTTCACATCAGCATTATTTATAATAGCCAAGAAACAGAAATAACCCCAAAGTCCTTGCCTAATAAACGGACATATAACACACAAATAAAACACAGTACATCCATACAATGGAATATCATCCAGCAATGACAAATCAACTGAATGAACCTTAAAAACAGTATGCTAAATGAAAGAAGGCAGGACAAAAGACCATACATTTTGTGCTATTGTACACAAAATGTCAAAAACTGGCAAACCCACAGAGGTGGATTAATGGTGGCACGTGACAGAATGAGGAATGGCAGGGGACAGGAAGGGGGAGTGCTTGTTCATGGGGACGCGTTTGCTCTGGGGCATGATGAAAATCTAAAACAGATAGTGGTGATGGCTGTGTAACTATGGATGCGCTATAATCCAGTCAACTGTATACCTTAAACGGGTGAAATGTATGGGATGTGAATTATATCTCCATAAAGGCTGTGTAAAAAAGCAAAAAGTAAATTAGTGGTTGCCCAGAGAGGGAGGAGAATGGGGCGTCATTGCTGCTCATTACAAGGTTTGCTTGGGGGGGTAATAAAAATGGTCTTAGGTTAAAGTGACAGTTGCAGAACTCTGTGAATATACTAAAAGCTACTGAATTGTTTATAGGAGTGAGTTTTATGCTATGTGATTTATACCTCCATAAAGATATTAAATGGAAAAAAAAAAAAAAACAAACAACACCACACACTAGAGGCAGAAATTCCAGATGGAAGCTCATAATTCCAGTACGTGGTATAGACAACCTGGAGTAGGGAAGCGGCAGAAAGAATGAGGAGAAGTAGATCTGGTGTTATTTATAATGGCTAATTTTATTAGAAATGGTAACATCCTAGATGAGGGGGGATATAAGCAAAGTCAAGACCGTCAATGGGCATCTGGAAAATAAGGTAAGTAACAGTGGAACATGCTGTAATCAGTTTTGCACAGGCTGAATCTGCAATGGCCCACGACACACTAAAACTGAGATGTCCCATAGCAATCAGACATAAAAACGAGAAATTTAAAAGTTAAAGATACGGATATAGACGTGAACAAGAGAGGGTTACTCAGGCCCTACACAGCACCGAAAAGGGCCTGTCGTCAAGGCGGGCTGTTGGCAGGCCCCTGGCAGGTGACCTCTACGCCCACAGAGGGGACTGCCTGCGAAGAGGGCTTCTGTATGCCTAAGGCTTGATGCCGTGCTGTACCAGTCTGGCCAGATATGCCTGCCCTGGCAGTGCGGTTAGTGGGGAACCTTCATCTTGGCTCAGGAAGTGGGGTGGTGAGTAGCCGAGGTCAGGTGCATAGGTACGGTACGTGCACGTGACTGATCTCCGGTAAAAGCCCTGCACGCTGCGGCTCAGGAGAGCCTCACTGGAGAGCAACACTTCACAGGTGTTGTCACACATCACTGCTGGGAATATTAAACGTGTCCTTGTGTCCCTTTGCACTGCACAGGGACACCTGGAAACCGGGGCCATACTCTTCTTGGTCTTTGCCCCGTGCTCCTCTTCTCGTTGCTGATTTTGGTCTGTATCTTTTGGTTGAAATAAACCATACTCACAGTATATAACACATTGTCTGAGTCCTGTGAGTCCTTCTAGAGAATTACTGAGTTTGAAGGTGGTAGTGGGGACCTCTAGCACAAGAATTCCTCTGTATACAAATGTCAGCCATAGGCAGGATTGCTTGGGGCACATTCCTGGAGCGAGAGAAGGGCTCTGGGCATCAACATAAACTAATAGAAGAAAACCCGCACAGGGGAGACCGAAAAGGGGTGGCAGGAATTTGAGAAGGAAACGGAGGTGATCGGAGCACGAAAGCCCCAGGATTCAGTGCTGCATTCACATTCTGTCAAGCAGCCAAGTACTGATTCCAGGGGATTCACTAACAATAAAGGCAACACAGACTTCAGAAATAGTACTTCTGGTGAAGGGTAGAGCCAGAATCCATCTCGGGGGAATGAAGAGTGGGAGTAAGCAAGTCACAGCCACAGTGCAGGCAGGCGGGTTTTCCAGCTGTGTGGCTCCACAAAGAGGAAGAGAAAGGACTGCAGTCTGAACGAGGAAGGGAGGAACTTATGATAGAAGAAGCCAGCACTTCTGAGCGTGAATAAAAGATTCAGGTGCAATAGTTTCCTGGATTATTTAGAATTAAAAACATGAAATATACTTAGTACGTTTGTAAAAAATATGCTATCTTCTCCTTACTTTTCAAAAGCAGAAATGACTTGAAACTTGAGGTAGAAGGCATCGTGCAATAAGAAAAATAGCATGAACAACAATCAAAAAAGGAAGTCAAAAGGAAGCTGAAGCAATAATAAGCAAACACTTGCAGAGGAGGAGGAAGGGAAGAAAAATGACAAATTCAACTTGCCGAGCTGCGGGGATGACTAAGATCAGGAGTCTAGATTTTATTGTACCTATGGATTCTTTCTCTAACTTATTTAGGGTACTAGGATCTCAAAAGAGTCATTCGAATCTATCATTATTTCAACCTCTCTATAACAAGCCTATTAATATGTTCCTTACCATTTTAGTAAATATGTGTGAAGATTAATAAATTATTTGTAAAGCACATTCTAAAATTTTTTTTTTCAACGTTTATTTATTTTTGGGACAGAGAGAGACAGAGCATGAACGGGGGAGGGGCTGAGAGAGAGGGAGACACAGAATTGGAAACAGGCTCCAGGCTCTGAGCCATCAGCCCAGAGCCTGACGCGGGGCTCGAACTCACGGACCGCGAGATGGTGACCTGGCTGAAGTCGGACGCTTAACCGACTGCGCCACCCAGGCGCCCCTGTAAAGCACATTCTAAATAAAATGTGCTACATAAATGCTAAATATCTGCCCTGTTGAAAAGTGCTAGGAGGTGTGACACAAAATTGTCTGTGGCTCAAAAACAGATTCATGGGAAAGAACATAAAATCCAAAAATACCATTAAAAATTTTAAAAGGAAACAAAATTACTCTAAGCGAAGTTAGGTGATTACAATGGTGCCACAAAAATTACAATGAAAGCCCATTTCAAACATGATCTTTGTAGGGGCGCCTGGGTGGCTCAGTCAGCGTCTCCAATAAGCGTCTGACTTTGGCTCAGGTCATGATCTCGCAATTCGTGGGTTGGAGCCCCACGTCAGGCTCTGTGCTGACAACTCAGATCCCGGAGCCTGCTTCGAGTTCTGCGTCTCCCTCTCTCTCTGCACCTCCTCCGCTCACACTCTGTCTCTCTCTCTCTCTCTCTCTCTCTCTCTCTCTCTCTCTCTCTCTCAAAGATAAACATTAAAAAAAAAATAAAACATAATCTTTGTAAAACTACATTTTCAAGAAGACAAACAGTATAGTTGGAAAAAAATGATGGAGTCTGAGTCAACACACCTGTGTTAAGTCTGAATTTCACCAACTGGACTCACCAGCTTCGTGATTTTAGACAACTTTTAAAAACGTCAGGGGACTGCTTCTTTCAGACAGAACTACTGATAAAGTCACTGTAGTTATAATTTTCTTGGTCTTTAAAATAATGATTTAAAAAAACGATTAAAAAAATTTTTTAATTGTTATTTATTTTGGGGAGAGAAACAGAGTGTGAGCAGGGGAGGGGCAGAGAGAGAGGGAGACACAGAAGCAGAAGCAGGCTCCAGGCTCCGAGCTATCAGCACAGAGCCCGACGCGGGGCTCGAACTCACGAACCGCAAGATGATGACCTGAGCCGAAGTCAGACGCTCAACCGACTCAGCCACCCGGGCGCCCCCCGAAAATGATGATTTTAAATCAGGAGGGAAACCAAGTCACATGTGCCAGCTTACAGACTAAGTAACTCTACATTTTAAACTAGTCATTAGTAAATTATCATTTTAACTCCCTATCAGGAAAGTGACACTACTGTAGCATTAATTCAAACATGGGCATCAATTGTGAAGAGTGGAAAAGTGATTAGAATTCTAATTACATAGTTGTAAATGGGATTTTTCTGTCCAGTAAGTTTAGAACATATTTAAATGTGTTAGCCTAGAGAACGAGAACAAAGGTTTTAAATGTCATTATTAAAAATAATTTACTGCAATTTAGTGGATTCTCGGTCAGGAATGTTCTCTTCAGATATATTTGCCCCAAATATGCCAATGATTATGCCAAAGAGTAATCCTAGGATCAGTGTTTGTATTATACTCTACAAGAAATAGCATAAATGTTCATTATTTGAGGACTGATTAAATAAATTTTAGAACATGCGTATGATGAAATATTATGCAGACGTTAAAAAGAATGGAGGGAAACGTTGCACATGCTCATATGGTCAGAGGTCCAAAATAATATAAGGTTAAAAAAATGAATAAGAGAGGAGGGACTTTTAGTACAGCCAAACAAAGAGCTTGGCAAAGCCATTCCATAAAAAGCAACAACAAAAGCTGACCACACATGTAAAAGCAACCATTTCAGAACAGTGGAAACTGACTGAAGTTATATAATAAATTAAAAATACAAGAAATGTATTCGTGTCAGGCACGAAGAGTGGGAGTCT
The DNA here is from genome assembly GCF_016509475.1 of Prionailurus bengalensis. Classification (NCBI taxonomy): domain Eukaryota; kingdom Metazoa; phylum Chordata; class Mammalia; order Carnivora; family Felidae; genus Prionailurus; species Prionailurus bengalensis. Next base: position 76,637,443 of record NC_057353.1, on the reverse strand, counting down.
GTGGCATTTTGTGTGGGGATGCTACACACATCCGCCCCCCTCCCCAGCCCAGATGACGTGTCGGTACCACTGTGGGGAAAGACATGAAGACCAACAGTTTGCTGCAGGGGAAGCTGCCTTAATTTGGAAGAAGGTATGAGAAACTCCCATGCCCAGGAGCACTGTCAGTATCAGTAGCCATTTTGGTAGCAAATAAATAGAAGCCCAGTGAATCAGCAAGCCTAATACTCAGGTTCCGGGTGGGGCAAGTGACAGCCTGGCAGACTAGCCAGAAACGTAGCAGCCTTGGAGAGCCTGGATACGCTCCCCACACATCTCTGCTGAATGGAAGGTTAATAAGCACATGTACAGCAGAGAATGGAGAGAGCTTAACACTCTCCACACATCCTTCCCTGACAGTGAGTCTGTACACCTGGCAAAGGAGGTAGAGGGATTAACACCTCGGTCACAAGTGAAGTACAGACCAGGGAAGATACGACGATGGACCGACCTGTGGGTGCACCCCCACAATTTTATCAGCAGGCGGCAGAAGCCTTACGAACACAGGTGTGTGAGCACAGCCTCTAAGTAATCACTGGCTGACGCCCAGCAGGCCAGGCTTAAAAATAAAAGTGAGAAGTAAAAAAATTAACAAAGCTGTAAACCATGAAGTAGACAGACTCTGCAGATTTAGTCCAACTAAATTACTAAAGAAACAAACAAACAACAACTTGCGACAACAGAGCTTGAAGAATAAAATGAGTCGGAATGTAAATGTGCTATAATATGCTACCTGAAATGTGGAGTTTTCAACAAAAAAGCTGGGAGACATGCAAAGAAACATGAAAACATGACAGGAAGGAAGGAAGGAAGGAAGGAAGGAAGGAAGGAAGGAAGGACAGACAGGCAGTCAAGTAATAGTAAGAAACTATCTTGGAGAGGGCCCAGATGTTGGACAAAAAAAAAAAAAAAAAAGATTTAGAAAAAAAGAAAAAGAAAGTACAACAACAACAACGATAATGAAAAATTAACCAAAGGAGCGCAACAATAGAGTTGAGATGACAAAAGAATGGGTCAGCCAACTTGAAGATCAGCCAATTAAAATGATCCAGTTAGGAACACAGAGAAGAAAGGATGAAGGGAAAGGAGACTCAGAGAAATGCGGGGCACCATCAAGTGGACCAACATACAACCAATGGGAGCCCAGGGCCTGAGGGGAGCAGAGGAGAAAGAAAAAAGAGAAAAAAATTCTCAAGAAACAATGGCTGAAAATGTCCCACATTTGAAGAAAAACATGTACCTATGGCTTCACAAAGCTTAACAAGCAAGGAAGATAAGCACACACAACCATTGTCAAATTAATGGAAATGAAAAGACAAAGCCTTGGCAGCAGCAAGAGAAAAACAACAGATCACGTACATTAGCGACAAAATCATGAATGAATGCCCTTCTCACCAAAAATGATGAAGGCCAGAAAGCAGCAGACTGGCCTTCTATGACTGGAAAGAAAAAACTGTCAACCAGGAATTATACACACTATCTTTCAGAGGGTGGGCGAAATAAGGACATTCTGAGAAAAACAAAACCAGTTTTTTGGTTAGCAGGTCTCAGTTACAAGAAAGGCTAAAGGCAGTCCTTTGGGCTGAAAAGAGGTAGCACCATATGGTAACTCTCCCCACAGAAAGAAAAAGGAAGCCGAAATGGTAAATGTGTGGGTTAATACAAAGATTATAAAAATACGGTACTACAAGCCAATATCCGCCATGATTATAGATGACAAGATCCTTAACAAGCTATTGTAAATCAATTCTAGCAACGTGTAATTTCAGTGGGATCTCACCTAGTAATGCAAGGTTGGCATAACATCTGGATATCAACTAATGCAATACACTAGTATTAACAACAACAACAACAACAAATACTCATTCAGGACAAAGCCTCTCAACACCTAGGGACAGAAGAGAACGTCTTCAACAAGATACAGGGCAGCAATGAAATCTACAGCTAACATCAGACTTAATGGTGAAAACTCAAAGCACCAAGAAAGATGTCTATCTTCACGACTCCTACTCAACAAAGCACCCAAAGTTCTAGTCAGCGTAACAAGGGAAAAATAAAATAAAAAACTGAATTTTAATTTCATTAAAATCCGAAAAGAAGAGGTAAAATTTATTACACATAACAGGACTCTGCATATAGAAAATCCTAATGATTCCATAAAAATGAAACAACACACTGGAACTAATGGTTCGGCAAAGTTACAAGACCCAAGATCAGTGTATATAAGTCAACTGCATTTCTATAACCTAGGATCACTGAAAATGAAATTTTAAAAACTGCATTCACAATAGCATCAAAAAGTGTACAATACTTAGGAGTAAATTTAATAAAAGAAGTATATATATGACTAGTACCTTGAAAACTACGAAACACTGCTGAAAGAAATGAAAAAAATAATCTGTTAAGTAGAGACACTTCATATTTGTGGACTGGAAAACTAAATATTGTTAAGATGGAAATAATCCCCAAATTGAGCTACAGATTCAATCCTCTATCAAAACCCCGGGAGGCTTCGGTGTGGAAATTGATAAGCTGATTCTGAAATAGATGTTGAAATGCACAGGAGCCAAAATAACCAAAACAATTTTGAAGTAGAACTTTTTCTTTGTAAAAGAATCAACAACCTGGATTTCAAATCAAGGTACTAGAAGGCTAAAGTAATTAAGGGCATGACACCAGCATTAGGACAGGCATATACATCAATGGAACAGAACTGAGAATCCAGAAACAAATCCACACATTTATGTTCAATCGATTTTCAACAATGGTGTTGCTGTTCAACGGGAAAAGAATTGTCTTTTCATCGTATGGTGCTGGGACAACTGGCCATCTATATAAAAAACGATAAACCTACATTCTACCTTCCCACCACACAAAACTTAAAATCGATCGCAGACTTGGGGCACCTGTGTGGTTCAGCGGGTTAAGCACCTGACTCTAGGTTTTCGCTCAGTTCATGATCTCATGGTTTACGGGCTCGAGCCTCACATCATGCTCTGCCACTGACAGCATGGAGCCTGCTTGGGATTCATTCATTCATTCTCTCTCTCTCTCTCTCTCTCTCTCTCCCCCCCCCACTTCTCCCCCTCTCTGCCCCTCCCCCACTTGCATGTGCATTCACTCTTTTTCTCTAAAAAAGAAATAAACTTAACGATAATAGACTTAAATGACACATACTATATACTAATACTATACTATGCTAATACTAATACTGTAAAAGCTAATACTATAAAAGATTAGGAAGAAAACAGCAGAAAATCCTTGTAACTGGGGGTTAGGCAAAGAGTTCTCCTGGCCCGCCTAGATTCAAGGACAGAGAAACCATGTCTTGGTGGAGGAGTGCAAAGGGGACAGGGTGGGAGGCCCTGTGGCAGCCCACATGGCTAGGTCAACACCCCCTAAGACTGATCACTAAGACATTAAATTTACCTCTCCTTAGTCAGTCTTGTCAGAGTGCCAATGTTTATATGGGTATCTGATTCTTATCAAACTCTCCCATTAGACAGACTCCACAGGGGCAGAGAAAAGAATGTCTTTTATTAGTTTCCATGTATCTACCACATAGAAAGCACTCGAAATCTTTGTTTTTAAACTAAATGAATAAATGTATCATCATATTGGCTTGAGGGAACAAAGGGAAGCTTAAACATTTTCAGCTCCCAAGTAAAATGACTTAATACAATCTCATGTCTTGGCTTTTCCAAGGCAATCGTGATTGACAATATCCTTTCCTTCTAAATTCAACAGTTTTCTTCACAGATAATATAGTCATGATACATATGCTACAGTATGTAAAGTCAATCTACTAGACCAACCTGGGATTGCTGAAGACAGTCTTACCCCAGGCAGCTGTTTGGCAGATGTGACAGCTTCTCTAAATAAATTGTCTAAAGAGGCAAAATGTTCAATGTTTTAGTTTTTTAATCTAGAACATGCAAGTTATACAGAAGACCTAAATTAACTTTCATAATGGAAGTAGGGATACACTCTCTTTAAATAATCACATTCTTAGCAACATCAGAGTGTCTGGAAAGGGTTAAAAATAGACAAGCAATTGTTCCATCAACAAAGCACAAAACACCTGGCAGAAGCCAGCCAACTACCTCCACAGTGTCCTTCTTCTCTGGGCTTCTGACACTTTGGTCTGTCGTTATGTGTACCTCGCGGTACTGAAATCCTCGGCTTACGTTTCTCTCTTCTACGCTCCGTGTTCCTGGAGGGTAGGGACTGCTTTTATTCATGCCTCTGGCCCAAAACCACACACAGTGCTTGGTGCCATGGAAGGCACTAACGCATCCGTGTGGGAGAACAGTGGATCTGTAGGTGATTTTAACATCACGAAGAAGCTTAGGACGTGGAAGCCCCCAAATGTGAACTGGCAAGGGTGCTCTTCACCCTTCTTGGCCGTGCAGCCTTCCCGGAGCGACCTAATCTCTTTAGAAATCCCTCGCCCTGATATAAAGAAAGAAAACTGCCAACTGATTCACAGGGACCCTTTCGACAAATGAAGTGCTGTGCAAGTAACAATTACTACAAGAGTTACCAGGGATGAAAATAAAGAAAGGACTTCAAAGGACAAATTAACTATCAGGGTGAACCGTACTAACAGGAATGAGGAACTTTTTGATTTCTTCCAGTGCGTGTCCCATCCGGGCATATGCTTCTGCTGGTGGAGCGAACACTTCGATGAGAACGTGGAGGTCGTCGTTGAGGTGAAAGTATTTTGCTTCCCCACTCTTCCTCAACTCTTCTTCCTGAAGAAAGAAAAACCATGCTTAAAAGCGTGTCTGTATAAGAAAAGGAAAAGAAACACTATGCAGAGCTTATCTGGCATGAGGCTGTCACAGAAGATTCACTCAACAGCAAGCGGCACTACCCCAAGGATGGAGGTTTGCGATACAAACCTGACCCTGCCATTCCCGCAGGGAATGCTACGAAAACACCCGGGCTTCCTGCTGCTGCTGGAGAAGTCTCAGCTCCTGCCTCTGCCGGGAAGGACACCTGTGTCCCCCCAGCTCGACGCCCTCCAGGCGCCCTCAGACCCCTGGCCGGACTGGCTGGTCTCCTCCGCTCCCTCTACGCTGGTTACGCCCAGTGCCCGTAGTGTGGCCACAAAGCACTTCCGCCATCAAAGTGTCTGACATAACCTATTCTTTACTTGACTCTTTTCTAATTTCGCTCACGGAAGGTGGTCACAGTGGAGCAAACACCGTGACCGTCTTCTCTGGTGCTCGTCCCTGGTCTAGAAAAGTACTCAGGACACAGTAGACACTCAGCGAGTATTTTCAGTGACGAGGTAAACACTATCTCATTTCTATGTTCGCCTGTGACCGTCTTCTCTGGTGCTCACCCCCTGGTCTAGAAAAGTGCCTGGCACACGGTAGACATTCAGCGAGTCTTTTCAATGAAGAGGTAAACATTATTTCATTTCTATGTTCCTTTGTTCATTCACATATTCATTCAAAAAAGCATTTCTACATGCCAGGCACTATATCTGAAGATAAAAACGAATAAAATAAATGAAAGATCTTATTACATGATTTTATGATACGCGTTAAAAAAAAACTTTGTTTTTATTTGTTTACATAATGAAACTCAGGGGGGAAATTAGGAGGAAAAAAACCCCAGATCAGAATGGGACAAGTGATTTTCGCCCATGATCTCCTAACTAGCATTCATTAGAGTGGCAAAGGACAGAATCTGGGACTTTTAAAAGTCTTTGTTTCCAACATTCAAATGAGACAGATTGAGATGAGTACGTACCTACATCTGGAGTGATTTCCCAAACGGGGGACACCTTGCTAGCACCTCCAAAACACCAGCCCCACATGAAAGGGAACCCTAGAACTCCTGGCAACAACACCTTTTAATTCCACCACGAGCTAAGAGGTCAAAGAAGCACAAACACCCTTGACCTCACCACTTAAGGCTTCAACTTATGTTACTTAACTAATTTGCTCTCTTATAAAGAAAAGAGAGGGGTGCCTGGGTGGCGCAGTCGGTTAAGCGTCCGACTTCAGCCAGGTCACGATCTTGCGGTCCGTGAGTTCGAGTCCCGCGTCAGGCTCTGGGCTGATGGCTTGGAGCCTGTTTCCGATTCTGTCTCCCTCTCTCTCTGCCCCTCCCCCGTTCATGCTCTGTCTCTCTCTGTCCCAAAAAATAAATAAAAACGTTGAAAAAAAAAATTAAAAAAAAAAAAAAAAAGAAAAGAGATATCTACACATGTAATATGAAAGGGCACGGGGTTTTGAGTCAGATACACCGCAATCCTAGCCGTGCCAGCCACAGCCCAACGGGAGGCCATCTGTTCTAATCAGAACATTGGCCATCGCTTCATCTCATACTCTGCCTTTCACAGCTGAAGGTTTAAACATCGAATTATATGTTCAACAGTTCACTTTTGGAAGCATAAACTAGAGAATTAAACATTTCTTACCCATTCTACGATGGGCTCCAATTAATGATGATAATGACAGGCCGTCACTGTGACTCACGGTGAAGCACTGTCATTGCTACAGCGGAAGTAAACTGGAACAGCAGAGCTTTCTTATCCTAACCCGCCGTCGCACATCTCCACAGAGCGAGAAGCTTTACCAGATTCTTCCCTGGGTTCATAAGGACTGGCAACATGGTGTGCGGGGAAGAACACAGACTTCGTTTGGACTCCCACATTCGAATCCCAAATCCAACATTTACCCTGTAACTTTGGGCAGGTTACTTTATCATCGCGAAGCGGTGATTTTAAGCGGGGAATAAGAGTATAGTATCAACGGCTCGTAGGGTTGTTGTGGTAAGAAAGGAGTTATTAGAATAGTAATGAGGAGTTACTAGCAGTATGATGGAGTGGTAATAAAAAAAGGAGTCTCCTGTTTAAGGACACAAAAAGTCCTTACAATGAGGCGTAGTACATCAGAAAGACTCAAAAAGTGAACATAGCATCAATTATTCTATCATTCTATAATGCGGATGGGAAGGGCAAAACGGCCGGCATGTCTGGCACAAACTGAAGGCTCCACAGACCACACGTTATAGTGATTGTTATGCTACAAACCCAGCTGATACAGGGCGGTAACGACTCCCATAATTTCATCCATGGAGAAAACACAAGAATAAAATGAATTACGGTCTCGTTAGAATTTAGACAGTGAACACTTTGAAAAGCTACAAGATTTTAACATTAAGTAACGGAAATCTCTGCAGCAATCCACGTTATTTATTAACTGAGAATTTCTGCAGGCTGAGAGGCTCAACAGAAGCCAGCGCTCCAGAGTTCAGGCCGTGAGGACCGACTGCAGGATGGCAGGCGGGACCCCAGTAAGTCCCCATCTGTGTACAAATCATCGCTCGTGGTCACGTCAGTGAAACGCCTTGAAGGTGTAACCGATGGCCTTGCGTGTGCACGGCAGGACGAGCAAGGCGGTGGGGTGGGGCGCAACAGGCTATTGTTCACTGTACTGAATTTTAAAAAGAGAGTGACAGACTCCAGACTTGACATTAGGAGTTCGAGGCTCAAAGAGCCAGCGGCAGCCTGGAGGGGGTCACCGCTCACAGCCGAAGGCCGGTGGAGGCCCCAGACGGAAGCACAGTCGAGGCCCGTGTGCCGCGGAAGGGCGACGCACACGGCCCGGCCATCTCTCGTGTGGGATTTAGGAAAATGTCTGGAGAGCAGTGAAGACCTGAGAATTGGACCGGCAACATCAGAGAGGATCCAGACAACCCCGGGTTTTCGAGGGTCACAGCCCCGCTGAACCTTCGGCCCTGGCGGAAGCCAGTCTGCTGGAGCTCTTCCTACCCTGTTTCGAGTAGCCGAGGTCGTTCCGTGAAAGGAGAGGACACTCCTCAGGCTTTGTCACTGTTCCTCAGGATGACCTCCTGGCCCATGATCCCTGCCCGGCCCGGGGATGCAGAGAACCAGAGAGCTCGCGGTAAATGGCAATATCCCCTTGCGTGCACGCAACACTCCCTCCCCGTCTTGCCAACGAGGATCGGGGGCCTTTTATTAGAGTGACTGTACACCGAGAAGAGGTACCCGGCGGCCCGAGGATTAACGAACCTGACTCTGAGCCAACGCTGCTCAACTGAAGGCCGCTGATGAGGGTGGAGAGTGGGGTCTATGGGGTCAAGAGATAAAGGACTTCTGAGCCCGCCGCTTGACAGCAGGCTTAATGGACTGTGAACCTACAATGTACTCTACTTCCCCAGTTCCGTGGTGTCCTGAGGGAATGGAAATGACCAGCCACTTACAGAATCTCTATATTGACTCTCAGACCCATGTGGTCAAGGACAGAGAAAGGAGAGGATTAGTGAAGGGCTGGTAAGTGGTCTAGGAAAGAAGCCTCAACAGGTAAGAGAACCGAGTGCCCCATGCAATGCAGAGCAGACACTCAGTGACCAGGGGACTAACTGTAGATGTCAAAGCACCTCATTCCCCGCCCACCTCAGTGCTACTCAAGGGACTCCAATAAGGGGTCTGTGGTGAGAGAGAGGGAGAGATTAGATATTACTTCACAACACAGACTCCTCTGGAAAAGATTCCTGGCTACTGCACTGCCGACTGTCTGCTGTGCCAACGGCAGAGAGAGCCCTTAAAATGACACCATAATCTGGACAGACCCCCAAGCCCAGATAGCAAGCTGATAGTATTTAGGACCCCTTTCATTAAACGGATAGCCAGGCACTTGCTATTACTTGGACATATGATCTAACCAAAGACTTGCCTTCCCTGCTTCCCTTCCACCTGTAAAACTGTCCGTGGACGCCCTGATCACGGCCACCGTAAGCCATAAAATGTTACTTCTGACCAAAAAAAACCCTCCCTTAACAGCAAACAAAATAAGCAGTACAATGTAGATGAATTTCCCTGGGCATATCACGTACCTCATGACCGGATGGCCTTACTGAAGACCTCATTAACGTATCAGCAAGGATTGGGTATTTTCGTACAAGATACACAGAATTTCTAACCAACTGACCAAAATATGGTTCCCTTTCCTCCATCCAGAACAGATGAGTCAGGGAATCAAAGGAACATCATCTGAGACAGCAATGCTTAGTGAGTAGTTAACCTAACCTGGCCCACACCAGAATCATTTCAAACCCCACCCCCTGAAAATTCATTTTGAGATTCTACCCTCAAAAGAGGCTGTATGGGAATCTTTATATTTAACAGCATCCCATGTGTGTCTGATACACAGCCATGTTTTAATCAAATAATTTCATAAGCTTCCTTGATTAACTCAGATAATACACTCAGGTTCCCTAAATCTCAGGTTTTCTACACATAAAACAAGAAAAATATTATGTACCTTCCATCATTTTTGCAGGGAGAACACGGAGTAACGCCTGTAACATGTTTCACACAGTGCCTGACTCACAAGCAGATGGCAGCTATTTTTTCTTATAAAAGCCTTTGTTTTGATGGACTTTTGTGTGGGGAGGCTGGATTTTGTGTAAATAACTTTTTTGTCGGACACAATCATCGTCTGACTTTTTATGGTAAGTGACCACTAAATGCGGACTCGGTTTTCAGGAATGTCAATCTTTTCACCACGACAGAACAACAAAATGGTAACAGAGAACACTGTCAGGGACAGCACAGCACAAAGCATGAATGCTTCTTTCAAAGGTGGTATATTTGAGAAAGTGATCGATAAAAACAACTCCATTAACTTTAACTTCTTAAAAAAGGAGGAGGTTAGCGTGAACACATCCAAGGAGAACAACTGTGTGTTGGAACGCTAAGCCATTATTAAAGCGTCTAAAATCGACTTGAACCTGGTAAAACATAAAGGGTATCAAATGAAGGGCAAAAAGGGCAAATAAAGGTGTATACTTTATGAACTCAACCATGTGAAATACAAGCTTACAAAAAAGGCCCAAAGGGACTCATCTAAAATGCCAACAGTGGCCCCGAGACCACAGATAACTTTGATTTCTCTTCATGGGAATTTCAGTCTCACTGATCTGTCTACCGGGTGTTGTATCTACAATCAAAACCACAGGTATTGCTACTTCATTTTACAAATGAATGTGATAGTTACAGATGTACGTGTAAGACACTGCATGTTCTGACACTGGCCCGAGTGACTCCATTTTTGGCCATATCCCAGACTCACCGCCTTCTACAACGTTTCCATATAACTTCATTTAAGATCCTAGCTAGCTCTTAAATAATTTGTATTAATACGATGGATACTCTAAAGGTGGATTATACAACCTGTCTCCAAAAGCAGCCATTGTCTACAACGAATGTTACCTTTGCCTTGTCTCGCATGGAACCTTTTCCAAGGATGGACATTTTTGTCAAGGTTTCTTCTTGTAAGCGCTTCAGAGAATTGCCACGGGGACCCAAAAGTTTCCCCACAAAGTTGAACTAGGAGAAAACAAACAAACCAAATTGGTAAGTCATATCAGAAAGTAATTTATTAATCTTGAACGTCAGGAAACACGACAGTACACTGCACATTACTAATCAACGTCAGATATTTAAGTTCCTACTATATGTATCACACTGTAATGTTTTTCACAAACCCCATAAAATGGGGTTAAAAATTGTAAAGTAAAAAAACCAACCATTTCAATGATGGCTAGATTTCACAAATTATAAATGAAGCTAATTCCCAGAATTCCTAAGTTGTTGTCCTGACACTTTCAGTAGGCATCTGACATGAAGCACAAACAGTGCTAGCATGAGGATGTGGGTGGGGAAGAGGTAATGTGCCCTGGGCTGGTCATTATGGAGCATCTGGGTCCTTCCACCTGGTCAGTCAACCAGGGAGTGCATTGGCCTAGATGAGTTCTCAAGCAGTCAGTGGCTCACAAAGCTTTATGACAAAATTCATCTAACTCTTCTATTTTTTTAACATTTATTTATTTTTGAGAGGCAGAGCGAGACAGAGCGTGACCAGGGGAGGGATAGAGAGACAGAGACACAGAATCAGAAGCGGGCTCCAGGCTCCAAGCTGTCAGCACAGAGCCCGATGCGGGGCTCAAACCCACGAACTGTGAGATCATGACCTGAGCAAAAGTTGGATGCTTAACCAACGGAGCCACCCAAGTGCCCCAACATCTAACTCTTCTAAAACAACTAGCTTTGGAAATGTTGACAAAATATTTAGTCTAGATTCTACGGGGTTCTTTATTTAACAGGCAGCGTAGAAGTGAATTCATTAACGGCATAGATTCTGAGGCTACACTGCCGTGGTTTTAAGACATGGTTTTTCCATTTACCAGCTGAGTAACCCGGCTAGTAACTGCGTTACCTAATCTCTCTGTACCTTGGATTCCTCATCTACAAAATGAGAATGGCAAATGACAACACAACCCACCCTCATAAGGCCGTTAGGAGGATTAAATGGGTCCATATAAAAAAACCAGAACAATGCTTAGCACATAATAGATAATAAATATATCTTGAATGAAAGGGTATTTCATGAATGAAAGGATATTACTAGGAATTTCACACAACTGTTAAAAGCATTACTATGATTAAGTTGTGAATATTTCTTGTTCCCAAAAGGAAAAGTCAGCCCTACTGACTAGGCAATCTTTGGCAAGATTGCGGATTACAAACTCATGCAGCTGCTGCTTTGGTATCAGCTCTCGTCCATAATCTATGCCACTGCTGTGCTGTTGCTGTTTTTAAAAGACAATTGTTCCTCAATTTCTCTATGGAAAGTGAAGTAATATTCTTAAAATACGAGCTTTTAAAAAATCAAAATGGTATTTTTTCCTTGCTCACTTTTAATTGTATTAGTCTTCAATGAAAACTCAAATAACTACAGTATTTTTAACCTTCAAATTAAATACTTTTTTTTTATTTAAAGTCAATTACTTTTTAAAAAATAGAAATGATACAGAGTTAAAAATATCAAATAATACAACGTAGGAAAAAATCAGTGTCTCCACCCACGGATCCCTACCTTATTTCTTGGTTCCCCATTTGCTCTGCTTTATCTTTCTGGAAATTCTTATGTGTCTATCGGGATCTCCTGGTTTGGAACTCTAAATTTCTCTCTTATTCTTCCTCTTTCTCTTTCACCTTCTCTCTCTCTCTTTTACTTTCTGGGAGATTTAAGTATATTTCCTACATATCTATTGATTTTTTCATTTTTGCTCTCAAGTGTTTAACTACTAATAGCATTTTCTTATATTTGTTCCTTTTTTACAGCATTTTAAAAATATTTTATGTAATTGATACAAATTCTTATCTTTCTGAGGATTTTAATGCAGTGCCCCCTTCCCCCAACTTGGAGCTTATGGCATCTGCTGCTTCCAACAGATTCATGTTGTGCGAATTGGTCTCTTCCTACATTATCGGCTTTCCTCAAGTGACCAGTAATCCCCCCTGCTGCCTGCTCTTAAAAATTTAAGGTTGCAGCTCAAAAACATTGCCTGGACACCCTGGAACTCCCTGATCTCCCAGGAGGAGGTATCAGCCTGGCTGCTGGAATGTTGGGATTCCCACTATGAGCTACGCACACTTTTATTTAAGGGAAATAATGCCCTCATTTTCCAGTGTGGCATCTCTAACCCTCAGTTGAATCCATCTGGGTCTCAGAGCCCAGAGTTTCTTTATTCAACCCCTTCAGGAAATCTCTAGTCTGCTGTAGGTTAAGAAGGCAGATGCCTGGCTTCATAAGCTGGGAAGAGCATCCAGTGGTCTAACTACTACTTCTTTTTTTAAATTTTATTTCTAGAGAAAGAGCATGTGCCAGCAGGGGAGGGTGCGGAGGGAGAGAGAAAGAGAGAATCTCCAGCAAGCCCCACCTCGGCATGGAGCCTGATGTGGGGCTCAATCCCATAACCCTGGGATCGTGACATGAGCCGAAATCGAGAATCAGATGCCTAACCAGACTGAGCCCCCCAAGTGCCCCTAACCACTTCTCACATAAGCTCTGAACCAAGTCTCCACTTCAGTTCTGCCCCTAAATCCACCTTCTCAGTAACTGGCATCTAGGATTCCGGAGTTTTCTCAAGGTGTTCCCACACTACTGACCAAATTTCTGGGACACTTTCTCTGGCCCTGTGAGCTTGGATTCATCTTTCTCTGCTCTCCTAAGTCATTACCATTTGTCCATTTATTTTGCAGCCACTGAAATCTCACTCCAGTCATTGGCCTATTGTTGCCTCGCCCTTCCATTCTTGTCTTTGAGGATCTGTGCCTTTTTACTTCATTTACATTCATTTTGGCAGGTTTCAAGGATGGCATGAGAATAAATTTGTGGTCAAACAGCCATATTTGCATCACGTCTCTAGTAGTTAAATATTTCCCCATTAATAAAAACTAAGAGGCCTTAGAAATCATCCAGTCCAAACATCTAATTTTATACTGAGAAAACTGAAGCCCACAGAATGGTAGGATTTATTCAAGGTCACTTGTAAAACATAAAGACACAGGCCTCTACATACAGAGGAAAAACATTTTTATGATTTTATATGCCTTCAGGAGTTTCTTTCTCCATTTAACTTCTATTAGTCTTTCCTTCACAAAAAGTACATAAATGAGTACTTTGGCAAGCAGAAGATTTTCACCGACTTCTCTGTTCAAGCATGTATTGTGAAGGAGTCATGTGTCCCAGGTCAAGTCCCCCTCACGGGTGTCGGACTTCATCCACAACACAAGGACCTTAGGACCCACCGGCGGTGCCGGTCATATGAATGAAATACGGAAATGTATAAAAAATCACCTAACAGAGCAACCAATAGATGGTGCGTATCCTATGCCAAATGGGTAAGGAATAAATTGATGAATTCAGCTATTATGAACATACATAATTTTACGTGAACAACACCCACCGGTTACTATGCACCGACTACCCTCCGACAGCAATGCATACTGAACCGGCACGGCCGTGCCCAGGTCTGCGGCTGAGAACTGAGAGCACGGACCCTCAGCGTCCTTAATGCTGACTCACAACGACGGCAGTACGCTCGGTTGCTTGGTCGGGTTCTCAACCCCTGATTGCATCACCTTCCCGGGAGAATCTGGAAATACTTAGCATGTTTGCTTGTCACGATGACTGTAGGTCACTCCTGGCACTTAGTGGGCAAAAGCCAAGACTATCACACATCAGAAACGGAGGGGACTGCCCTTCACAATGAAGGAGTGTCCTGTGTAAAATGTCAACCGTGTCCCTACTGAGAAACACCGCTGGGGAGAGGAGCCACTGACTCTGGTCCCTCTCTACATCTTGGGCTTAAAGCCCTTGCTGCTCCTTCTTGTGATTACACGATCGGTTCCTCCGTGGATTCTCTAAGGTGCCATCATGTCCTTCAACAAACCAAACCAACAAACCATAAGCCGCCCAGGTGGGTACCTACAACAAGACGAGGCCTAAGTGATGCACGGGCTGTGAAAGCCTCTTGCATCCTTCAGACAACATGAATGGTACAGGAGTTGGGGAGCACGGCTGTCTCAAGTGCCCAAGTTCTAGGACACACTGGTGCTCCCAGGCCACAGCCTTCTGAAGCAGCGGGGCGCCCTCTTACCGGCAGTGTGGCCACGGCAGTTCCTTAGCCTTCCCGGTCCCCAGTGTCACCATATTTGCCCCGTGGAGGCTGCAGCACTGAAGGGTTATCAGGAAGATTAAAGCACATCAGGTAAGTGTGCCCCTAGAATGCCGAATTTAACCAGCCCCTGTGCTCCTAAAACAGTGACGATGAGGACAGCCTGGGGCCCTTTCCCATTCCTGGGAATGGCTCCCTGCAGAGTTCCTCCTCCTCAGGGGATTTAGATAAGGCCTGTAGACGATTCCCTGTTCACCTAAGAGCAGACCGACCCAGACCCTGGACCTTCCCATTCTTTGCCTCACAAAAGATTGGCCAACCTGTCTGTCCCCACTGACCAGTCAGAAAACGTCTTCTCACCTCACCTGATCAAACTTCAAAGAAGTTCTTGTTTTCCTCACGCCCCTAAATGTGACCCACAGGCAACCTGGGCCAGCACACAATCCCTGAAGGTCCCCCCACTTCCAGGCACCAGCCTCAGGGTGACTGTTCTCTGACCTAGTGTCCCATCATGCTGTCGCCACACCCTCCTGGCCTTGGGCCCGGCTCCCCTTGTGCCCGCTGACTTCTAGGTCAATGACAGATCTCAGGAGGCTCAGAGCCCCTGCTATTACAAGTCCCCCTTCCTATTCTTCTAATAATAATTTTTTAATGTTTATTTATTTTTGAGAGAGAGAGAGAGAGAGAGAGAGAGAGAGATCATGAGTGGGAGAGGGGTAGACAGGGGGAGATAGAGGATCCAAAGCAGGCTCTGCACAGACAGCACTGAGCCCGATGGGGGGCTCAAACTCATGAACTGCAAGATCATGACTTAAAAGCCAAAGTTGGACACTCACCCGAATGAGTCACCCAGGTGCTCCATAATAATATTTTCATTTTGTTTAATGTTTATTTATTTTTGAGAGAGAGCAAATGGAGAAGGGGCAGAGAGAGAGGGAGACACAGAATCCGAAGCAGGCTTCAGGCTCCGAGCTGTCAGCACAGAGCCCAACATGGGGCTTGAACCCACGAAGTGCGAGATCATGGCCTGAGCCGAAGTCAGACACTCAACTGACTGAGCCACCCAGGCACCCCCCAATAATGCTTTCAAATAAAATCTTTCCTTAACCTAAGTCAGGATTTGTTTTCTGATAACTGGATTTGTAAATGAGAACTTAATACATTTTAACTTTCATTTTTTATTAATAATTTCATCTGTCCACAGATTTGAATAAGAGGTGAAAGTATTATTTCCAAGATCAATGATATTTTTCCAGATGCCAATTAGTACAGAACTATATTATACTACAAATTTTATAACTGTAAATAGGAAACTTTGTGCAAACGATTACAAAGGATAAACCAACACAGAATAAGTATATTTGAGTTTCACTGCATAACGTGTAAGATCCCGTAATTATGTTCTTTGTTGAAAAAGACCAAATGTTTTTCTGAACTAGCTTTAATTGACTTAAACTATATTTGTGACAGGACACTGCTCCTTGGGGAACAATTACACATAAGCTGTCATTTCATAAACAACTAAGCCTCAAGAACATGTCACGGTCTCCATTAAAAGGTTCCCTTAATTGGGTGCTCATCAAAAAGTTGGTTAGTCCAACAAAGGGATGTTTTATTGACCTCCAACTGCACACTAAAACTGAACTTGTAACCTCTGCCAACATAGCCTCAAACGTTATCTTCCAGAGCTCCCCAGCCCAGTAAACGGCCCTGCCGTCAGCGCCCTGACTCAAGCCAGAAACTTCCTCGAGGGCAATGAGGAGACCTTTTGTGCTCACTGGTCTACCACCTGTGCAGAGAGAGCATTTAATAAATGGATTCATTATATCTAACAATTTCACCTCCCTGGGTCCCTTACACCTGTCTATTTTTCTGCAGACGCCACAAACTCCCAGCCGAGGCCACCGTCATCGCACAACTGTGCCTGCTACAGAAGCCTTTCTCCGTGTCAACCTCGGTATCCTAAATCAGCACAGCGCTCTTCACACAAAGGTCACTTTGAGACATTCTGAGTAACACACAACTCCCAACAACCTTCTGAATGAAGTCCCGATGTCCCGACGCTGCTGAGAAAAGCCCCTCCTGACCCAGCTCTTGCCCACCTCTCTGGCTTCTCCACTTCCCTGCTCTTGACTTCTTCCAGTCTGGATTTTGTGCAGTTTCTCGAAACTACCACATCCTAAGAACTACCCATTTCGGCTCAGATGGGAGAGCTGGAAAGAACGAACATCACTCTTGCCCTCAAAACCCGAAGAAAGCTGGACAGAATGCAAGTTAATGCTGAAGTCCCAGGGCAAACACCAACCGCACCCAGGGCAGGGTACAGGCACCTGCTGGGAGAAACGAGACTCGAGCGCCTGCTAATCTGGGGCGGGCTCGCACCAGAGCAGGAAGCCCTGAAGGCCACAGAATTAGAGGAGCTGACGCTTTGTTAAAGGTCTTCCGGGCAGGAACTCAACACTCACAGCCCCAGCCTCCATGGGCCCACAGGGGGATCAGGGTTAGGGTTAGGCTGAGATCTGCTCAGACCCACACCCTCATCTGCAGGAGCAAAGACAACAAAACCACTCACCCCCCCCCTTTTTCTTTTAATACTTAAAGATCAACAAAACATGCAGTTAGGTCGGCGTCTGCCCTCTGTACTGTCATTACTGCTGCAACACTGGTGAAGTGGCCAACTTGCTCTAGGTGGACAGTGGAAAACACAGGAGATGACGAGCCCGTCCATGCTGAGTTTCAGGTTTCAGCAGCGGCAGCCGGGTGACAGACAAGTGCAACTTACATGCAGACCACCGCATCTACTAACTGCCAGGAAGCATCCACGGAGCCCCTGGTGTTCACGGTGGGCTGGCCTGTGATGGTTACAGGGAAGTGGTGTCCTGTGCAAGGACACAGGGACAGAGGACTTCCTGCAACGTGAACAGTAAGTGCAAAGGCCCTTGAATTCGAAGGCGCTTCCAAGAACAAGAAGCTGGGAGCCTGGGGGGAGCAGAGCTAGTCTAGGCTGGGAAGTCAGACACAGGGTAAAAGAGACGGGCATCCAGCGGGCCTTGGAGGCCCTAAGAGTCTGGATTTAATTTTAAGTTCAGAATGTAAATGCAATCTGGGTGGTTTCATTTTCGCTCTGTATTCTGGTCACTGCTTAACTGTTCCCTATTGATATGAACCCCCTCTCTCAACAATGGCAAACTTTACCTGGTGGGAAGAAGGGTGTGAAGTGAGCGTACTGGCAGTCCCTGCTCTTGGCCTGCTGTCTCCTGGGGCCACAGGGCTTGTGCGGCAGGCGCCTCAAGCACCCAGAGCCCACACTCTCCTCCTCCTGTTTCCCCACGTGACACTTAGCATATCGCCTTTCGTGTTAGATTCCCGAGAAGAGGGAATGTGTTATACTCAACTCTGAAAGCAACACCTTAATTCCCGTCTCCATTCTTAACAGTCTGCTACACGCGTAGTCAGGCATTTATATATAAAGGGCACTGAATCAGCAAAATCAACAGAATACACTAATGAGCCCTGGGTCGGGGAATCTGGTCTCCTGGCTACTACTGCCTGAGAAAGCCTTAGCTGTATCAGCAGTATCACAAAATATAAAACTCTTTGGCACAACAGGAAAAGAATTTCATAACGTCAAGTCCTTTCAGTGGCAGAGTCCCTCCTGCTCACCACGCCAAACACGTGCATAAGTGTTACGGGATCTTCCCCAATAGTAACCGAATTCTTCCACACTCCCTTCGCATCGGCTGTTCTTAAATGCACTTGACCAGCCAAAATGAAATCCTGGGATGAACCTGACACCTGCTAAAAGCAAGCCCTTTGTCCATTATGGCTTTCTCCCCTCCCGACCCCCTGACCTGAACCCTGCAGCCCTAGACTGTGGCCAGCATGTGCCTGCGCGGGTCACTTCACCAGCCCTGTCCGGCCCGGCAGCGAGAAAGCAAGACTCAACAGTTACGCTTTAATGCTACCTTGGTTATCTGTAGCTACACAGCAGACTAACCCAAAACTTAACAGCTTTAAACAATAACCATGTATTTATTTGCTCATAATTCAGCTCCTGAGCACCGTGGGCGAGCGCTGGCAGGCAGGCAGACCAACAGGGACTGACCAACCGGGGCTGGAGGACCAACAGGCAGACCAACCGGGGCTGGAGGACCGAGTCCCAAGACGGCTCACCCCCACCTCTGTTCTGCAGGAGGAGACGGTCAACTGGGGTCCGCAGTTCTTGCTTTCAGTGATTCTCCCCTACCTGGGTATCCTGGGCTCCCGCTTATCAGGGTGACCTCCAGGGGGCAGACCTTTTACACCGATACACAGTTTCGAAGGTCAGAAAGGCAGAAGCTGGCGCCCGTTAGCTGGCGTACATCAGCTCTGCTGCAAGCTCCGAGGGGAACGAGCTGTATGGTCAGGAGACACTCAGGAAGGGCACCGTGCAGGGCATGGGTACAGGGAGCAGTCCCGGGGGCAGAGCACCACCACACCTAACAGTGACAGAGCAGTCCTTTAGCAAAACGTTAAGTTTTCAAAGCCTCACATCAGTCTTTTCTAGACCTACCTTATTTTCTCTGAATGTCGGGGAGGGCATGGGCAGAGGCTGTGACCCCCTGAGCGCTGACACTCTGCCTCACGATGTCACCTAAAGAAAGCCTAGAGTGTGTCACAGCAGCACGACGGAGGGTGGCAGACCTCCGGTATATGGGTCCTAACTGGCCACCAGCATCTTGTGATTAAGTGTCTTATAAAATCTAAATGTTCATTAAAATGCTTAAAAAGACATCTGAAAACAACCACAAATTAAAAGGGTGCTAGGGCTCCTGGGTGGCTCAGTCCGACTGGGCATCCGACATCAGCTCAGGTGATGATCTCATAGTTCATGAGTTCTAGCTGCACATCGGGCTCGCTGCTGACAGCTCAGAGCCTGCTTGAGATTCTCTCTGTCTCTCCCTCTCTCTGCTCTCCCCCACACTCTCTCTCAAAAATAAATAAACCTTAAAAAGTAATAGGGTGCTGAGATAAACAAGGTAGTTTAGTTCTACAGAGATGGGTCTGAAGTAGGATATGAGACACAAAAGGGAGAATATAAGAATTTCTAAAAAATGCTTGGATACAGCATGAAGTATACAGCTTATTAATTTAAGAACTAAGAAGATGTGGGGCACTTGGCTGGCTTAGTTGGTTAAGCATCTGATTCTAGGTTTCGGTTCAGGTCATGATCTCATGGTTTGTGGGATGGAGCCCCACATCAGGCTCTGTGCTGACAGTGCAGAGCCTGCTTGGGATGCTCTCAATCTCTCTCTCTCTCTCTCTCTCTCTCTCTCTCTCTCTCTGCCCCTCCCCTGCATGAGCACGCTCTCTGTCTCTCTCAATAAATAAATAAACTTTAAAAAATTAAAAAAAAAAGAGCTAAGAAGATGTAACAAAGGAAGGAGGGCCAAAAGGGAGCAAGCAGGTCACCAGTGACAGCAAATGTGGATGCACCCTTGGCTATTTCTCACATCAGGCAGCAAAGAATTATCCTCACCACTGGTCCTCACACATCACATGGAGACACACAAGTACACACACATGCACTCATACGTGTGTACATATGTGTATTAGCGTATGTATGTATAAACCCGCTTAAAAATTCTGCGTCTGTTCCATTACTACTACAATACTTAGGGCAACAGATTCAGCATTAACGATAGATGAAATAGTTCCAGTATGAGAAGACTCTTCTTCTTGTCATATCCAACTGGACCACAGTTACTTTTACTTTGTTGTAAGGCTGAGCTTGTACTAAGCACAGGGGAAGGATCAACACTGCCATTTTTCTTGCTCATTTCAAATGTATTTTTAGACCTTCAATTCAGTTTCTTTTTTCTTTTTTTTTTTTTTTAAAAATGCTTATTTATTTTTCAACGTTTAATTATTTTTGGGACAGAGAGAGACAGAGCATGAATGGGGGAGGGGCAGAGAGAGAGGGAGACACAGAATCGGAAACAGGCTCCAGGCTCTGAGCCATCAGCCCAGAGCCCGATGCGGGGCTCGAACTCCTGGACCGCGAGATCGTGACCTGGCTGAAGTCGGACGCTTAACCGACGGCGCCACCCAGGCGCCCCTCAATTCAGTTTCTTCTGCAATAATCTTTGCCCATTTAAAGTAAGTTTAACTATCAGCAAAACTAAAAGGGAACCGATGGAATGGGAGAAGATATTTGCAAATGACCTACCAGATAAAGGGTTAGTATCCAAAATCTATAGAGAACTTATCAAATTCAACACCCAAAAACAAATAATCCAGCATAAGAAATGGGTAAAAGACATGAATAGACACTTCTCCAAAGACATCCAGATGGCAAACCGACACATGAAAAAATGCTCAACATCACTCATCATCAAGGAAATACAAATCGAAACCACAATGAGATACCACCTCACACCTGTCAGAATGGCTAACATTAACAACTCAGGCAACAAGAGATGTTGGCGAGGATGTGGAGAAAGAGGATCTCTTTTGCACTGTTGGTGGGAATGCAAGCTGGTACAGCCACTCTGGAAGACAGTATGGAGGTTCCTCAAAAAATTAAAAATAGAACTACCTTACAACCCAGCAATTTATCCAAGGGATACAGGTGTGCTGTTTCAAAGGGGCACATGCATCCCAATGTTTCTAGCAGCACTATCAACAATAGCCAAAGTATGGAAAGAGCCCAAATGTCCATCGATGGATGAATGGATAAAGATGATGTTGTGTGTGTAATCCACACAATGGATTATTATTCGGCAATCAAAAAGAATGAAACCTTGCCATTTGCAACTACGTGGATGGAACTAGAGGGTATTATGCTAAGCAAAATTAGTCAGAGAAAGACAAATATATAACTTCACTCATGAGAACTTTAAGATACAAAACAGATGAACACAAGGGAAGAGAGCAAAGAAAAAAAATATAAAAACAGGGAGGAGGACAAAGCATAAGAGACTCTTAAATATGGAGAACAAACAGAGGGTTGCTGGAGGGGTTGTGGGAGGGGGGATGGGCTAAATGGGGAAGGGGCATTAAGGAATCTACTTCTGAAATCGTTGCACTGTATGGTCATTAACTTGGATGTAAATTAAGAAATAAATTATTAGAAAGAAAGAAAGAAAGAAAGAAAGAAAGAAAGAAAAGAAAGAAAGAAAGAAGAAAGAAAGAAAGAAATTTTAACTAAGACTAGGTAATGCCATCCATGAATCCCTAACAGGCACATACAACAGCTATACGCCCTAACATAGTGCGAGCAAATTAAGACTACCTTTTGCACTGTGGGATTCCCCCTTTACCAGAGGGTACTGTCTCAGGGTGCACACAACTGCATGGCACTTACAGGAACCACATAATGGATCTAGCATTAATCTATGTACTAAATATGAACTTTACCTTCTCAAGTGGAGCATGGGCTCTGGAGGCAGATTTCTGGGATTCAAATGCCTGTTACTTAGTAACTATGAACCTGTAGCAAATTACTTCTCTATTCTTTAGCTTTTTCAAATGTGAACAGGAGATAATCATTTCTTCCGAAAGTCATAAAGATTAAGTAAGTTAATACATGTAGGATGCTGGAACAGTGTCTGACACATAAGAAACCATAAGCTACCTACACACTAAAACAGAAGTTCCAGCACCAAATATATTGTGCACACATCCCTCTTTGGAAAACATCACCCACGCATTTGCTTCCTTTACAGGGGAAAGAGAAACCCTCAAGAAACACATTTTGTTTATGATCTCGCATTCCTCTGACTCCTGCCCAAAGGCAAGAACAAAAAGGAAAGAGTAAATGAGGTCTGTCTGACCTGCCTGCACTTGAAAAGAAAGACCAGATCCCTGCTTGTATTAGCTCTATGGGCCACTTTGGATTCCAGTGATTTAACTACTAACCCAATGGTTAAATAAATCCACATTTTTGTTGGTATCCAGAATACTGATCTTATTTGAATTAAACCAATGTCATAAATGCCAAATTCCAAACAATAGTTAAAATCTAATAACAGACTTGAGACCATGGCATCCACATGAAACGGAGTGGTCTCTTCAGAGGTAACACATTTATTCCTTGGCATAGCTAGTAACTGAGTCAAGCTCTCGATTACTGACAATAACTTTCATGATTCTCCTAATCGCCTGTAAGAATAACAATTGCTTTTACAGAGATGAATTTCCTAAGAATGAAAGTCATTCCAAACTTGTGTTTGAATCAATCATTCCTAAATTTTAAGAGGAATTTAACAACGGAAGACCTTTTATAATGCAGAACACCTTCCACTGTATATTCTAGTTGTTTCTTTACCTCTATGTTACAAGTCTTTCAAGGCTCCCTCCTGGCTATATAAAATCCTAATGCCCACGGTACAGCGCTAAAGGCTTCCCGGACTACCTACTCCTCACCATTCCCAAGACTGCTATGATCTACTATTCCCCATAACTATACCATTCTGGCCCAACAGTTTACTCTGCCCTCTCTGCTTGCTAACATCCTGAGCTTACACTTAAGGACTAAATTTAATTCCATCTGTAATTCTTCCTCTAAAAATAGCAATTTTTTACATCTTGAAATTCTTATGGTGTCTGACTACCTCTCTTATGTTAATTCAGTATTTACCCTATATTATTTAGTGAAATGTACTCTGTTTCTTCTGTTAGAGTATAAATCCTCTGAGAATAATTAGGATCCATACTGGATTCATCATTTTTCCTACATAAGAGTTTCTTAAGAAATACTTGTGGAATTCAGTTTATTTTATCCCAAACAAAAGGGCACTAATCAACCCAGTTTTTATCAATTTTCTTTGCTACAGAAATTACTGTGACCTATTAAAGCCAGAGGAAAATATTATTATTTAAGTTTATTTATTTGCCAACCACAAATCAGTAAGTATTACTGGTAGCAGTTGAGATTATTTGGTGTTGCCACATTGACTATGATTTTAACATCGTGTTTACTTCCACATGGCAAAGAGCCCAACTAATTTAAACCTCAGCAACTCTAAAAATCAATGAAGTGTACAAGGAACTTCTCCAGGAGATGATATAGGCAAAATCCATACACGCAGGCATACACAAATAATGGACAATGTGAAATAATCTACATACCTCCTACTCTATCGGCTCGGGCTGAATTATAGTCTTTGGGTGAGTAGATGACAAAACAAATACAAGAAGCAAACTATCTGGTATATTAACGAGTTTGAAGTTGTTAGCGAGAAACTCCGAGACCACACAGGTCTGGCTGCCAGGGTGGGGAATGAAACGGAGGGTGTGAAACTGCAGGCAAGAAACCAATCTGGACGAGAACCTGTTACAGAAGATGGGTTAGGGAAGACAGTTAAGGAGTGGTAACGGAATGCAGACATAGAGACGGATGGTAATTAACTGAGGAAGTAGAAATAATAAATGTGTAAGTCACGGTATCTCAAGAATGGAGGGGAAGGAGGTAAATGAAGGAGGAGCCGGTAGACAAAAAGCACACACTCATTTCAGGCGCGGGCACTTAGGTACACGTTGTCTGTCATTCAGCGAAATAAGGAACACAGGAAAAGGCCTACGTTTGCCAAGAAGGGGAGGAAAGAAGGTCATTTAAGGGCCCACCAAATCTAAGCAGGATGTGGGATATCCAAGTGGAGGTGTCCAGGAGGTGCCTGGTCTGATGAGCAGGGGGGAAGAGAGGGAGGGAAAGAGAGAGACACAGAGGGGACACATCAGATGTCAGAAAGCTAGAATATGACTTACTATATGGCATAACACAAGAGGGACCGGCTCCTAAACCCGAGTTCTTACCTCTCCCTAATGGCTTCTCAGTATCAATGTGTCCCTTGTTTCATGTAATTATGTGTCAATTACTTGCCGTGATAAGATAAAATTTCATTGTTTGGTCGTGGTATGAATTTCTGCCATTTTACCCCCCTGGGCAGGGAATCCTCGAAGTGAGGGCCTATGCTTGTTCACATTGCCTGTATCCAGTGCCACCACAGTCCAGGGATTTTCAGTCGATCCGACTTGGTGGGGCCCAGAGCCAAAAGAGTCAGTACAATACTATTATTTAAGACCTGTAACTCACTAGTAACACCCTGCCAAGCGCTAAAGAGGATTTTACCTTTTGGCGCAGCAACACACAGACCTATCTATCGCTCCTCAGAAAGTAAGTGGTGGCAGGATCCAAGATTCGCACGTAACAATACTTATCACAGACTGATTTCTAAATGTGCTGTGTTGTGACCAAAGTACACACATGGTAGCATTTCCAGCCTTTCGCTGCAATGCAATTTTGGGGACCTACATATGACCACATTTTAGAATTATTTATTTGGCTCAACAAAACAGTTGTAGTAATAATAATAACCCCCCAAAACAACATGAGTCAATTCTTTCAAGAACCCTTCAATTTGTGCCTGGCCGTTTTTGGAGTCCACTCAGCAAATCTAAATCTAAGTTCAAGGCCTGCTTTCCAGGTCAATAAACAAGAACTTCAAAGAGAGTAAGGGAAAAGTTACTACATCAGATTTGAAATTCCCTCATAATGGTTTCTGAATGCTATCTTATTTGCAAACACCAATTTAAGTAATTGTCATGACACCAGCACGTGTCACAAGATCCCCAGGGCCTGGCCGGGACCTCTGGGAAAGAAGGAAAGTAGCCTGTACAGGTGCATCCCTCCCTCTCTACTAAGACCACACAGCCCTCGGCTCCCTGTGAGGTGTGGGCTGTTAAGGTGGCAGGAGAAGTTTGGCGGAGAAGGCAGTGTGCGGTCAAACAATGGCCTGATGGGCCAGTGTGTTCCCTGAGGTTCTGGAGTCCAGAGTCGCCTTCCTACTTTCTCATGGGGTCCCGAAAGTTAACGCCTACCGGGAGGGACAATAACAGCGACTTATCACAAATACGTGTCTTTGAGCCATTTGTTTCAGTATCGGGCTTCCTTCCTGTCAACAAGTTTCAAAATCCCCCATTAGCCAGCCATGTTAATTTTGGCAACGGCACTTACACAGCGAGAACTAACGTACAAGTACATTACCACTTTATTTCTACAGGTAAACTAGCAACTGGACACCAAAAACAGACATTATTTTCACATAAATCCTCTGGAAAAAAATATCATACATGCCTCTGAAAATCAATTAGGAGTCACAGAAAAGGCAAGTGTTAACATACCAATACGACTGTCAAAATATTCACTACTGTGAGAAATTTTTAAACCCATGGAGACTTCTACGGAACAGAAAATTCATGGATTTTTCCTTGTCTGTAACATGCTATGAGGGAAAAATGCAAACCAGTTTCAAACAAGAGTTTCCCTGCGCTTTGATTCAAACTCCAGGAGGGAACATGTTTCTAGAACTTACTTCTCTCTTCTCTCTCTCAAAGATCCATAACCTAAGAGCTTCTGTGAAAGAGCAAATGTATCGAATTTAAAATAGGCACGTAATTAGGAAAACATTCAATGTAACCAACCATGTTGATTAATATAATGTTGCCTGAAAACAGAACGTATGCATTAGAATGCTTCGGGGTGAAACCACAGCTACCAAATTCAGCAAATTAATAAACCTGTCTTAAACGTGTAACTGAAACGGACAGAATCGAACTCGGTTCACTAAATCTTAATCATAGGGCAAACGTATCCTCCAGACTGACAGTCTCAGGGCCATTTCTTCCCCCAAATGGAAGTATTTTTTATCCCAATTATAAAAGCTGCACCAAATCGCTGACCATTAAAATACGGAAACACGTAAAGCAGAAAACATACATATCCTAGCCTCTGGAGAACAACTGCTGTTGAGTCAAGTCGTTGTTTTTTTCCAAATAATTGTCCAAACGGGTTACCCTCAGCTTTCTAGGTCGCTCTTTTTTTTTTTTTTTTTTTTTTTTTTTTTCACTCAACACGGTCACAGACCGCTTACCACAGCAGGAGGGCGTGTATGCGTGTGTCGTGCCACACGGAGGTGGATTTCATCTCAGCTTGCGGCTCATTCTCCAAGTGGTTCTTCCACCCCAGCACCACTCTGCCCACGCCACGCCCTCTGCTCAAAGGAGCCCACCTCATCCTCCTCACTTCCTGTTCGAGCTCCGCAGCCCTCACGGGCCCACCCCACCCCACGCTCCGCTCCCCTCTCACTTTATCGCTAAATCTTCTGGAAGATCCTCACCTCTTCCTGAAAGTAACCTGTTGAGCCAAATAAAGCGGCTTCCGGTTTCGCAACCGCCCTCCGCCCTGTGTTTCCGGGTCACGGCAACCCCTCTACCTCGGCCTGTCTTGCTTCTGATTCTAGCCAGCTCGGCCAGCCCCCCCCCCAAGAGAGGCCACCCTAGGGAAGGCTTCTCTGAGGGTGTCAACATGACCCTCCCGGGGCACCCCAACACTGAACCTCGCACGCTGCATTACAAATGTTGAGCTGTGCGACTGCGCTCCCCACCAAACAGAAGGCCCCGTGACAAAGAAACGTGTCTTAGTCACTTCTGTTTTCCCGGTACGGTAACTGGCTCACAGAAGACCCTCGATAAATATTAGATATGTGAATGGACGCAGGGACCGAACGATGAATGAAACAGAATAACAACAACAACAACAACAAAGGAACGTAAATCTAAAACGCAAAGCGTCTGTCGGTTCTTAAAGGCAGGGCACCCTGTTCCGATGGTGATTTGGCACTCACACCGCCTCTGGTCGCTGCTCAGCACCAAGGGTAAGGGTTCATCCACCAGAAGACCCTGGACAACAGTTTCTACAGCTTTAAGTCTTAAAAAAAACAAAAGCAAAAACAAAAAAACAAAAAACATAAAACACTGTTTACTCTGAGTTTCACACTGCACAAGCTCCGCCATACGATGCAAGAGGGAAGGTGCTTCGGCTCTGAGTGCCGAAGACTCGCGTTCAGGGCTGTCCAGTGAAGCAGGAGCAGAAGTGGTTCATTGAGAGAAAATGTTCAGCTGATGGAAATCCTTTGATTAGATGGAGTTTCACAAGTAGCACTTCCGTCCTACCCGGAGGCTGAAGGTGTTCGGTCACCGGGGCCGCGCGTCAAGCTGGGCTGCCCCCAGAAGGCCAGACGGCCGGCCTCCTCCAGCCCAGTCTACTCGCTGACACCAGCGAGAAAGGCTTTTCTTAGAGCTGGTGCAAGTGCCACACTAGCCGTAAACGGAGGCCTGGCTTGAAACTCCTGTGCTCAGCTATGCTAAGCAGAAATCTCCTCCCTCCCTCGGCACTCTGAAAGCGGCGGGCTGCTAAGCAGCCAAGTCCGATAGCGGAAGTACTCGAAACAGTCTCCGCTCTGCGTCACATGCAGAAATCCTCATTTGTCTTCCCCCACCCTCGTCCAAGCTGACAGCGAGATCTCATTTCATATACTTTTATTCAACTCGCTCGTGTACAGCAAAGTATTAATTCCAGATTAATCATCTACTGGGCTATGAACTATTTAAAGACAGGGAGAGTCTGCTCATCGTTCTATCTACTGCGTATTGAGCACCTCGGGTATTGAGCACAATGATCAACTTATAAAGGCTTCCATGAGCCGTGTTTTGTTTAGTAATGAGTCTGCCTATGAAATGTCCACAGCGTAGATTTCTCTTTACCAAAAATGTACGTCCTCAGTCCTGCAGGTATGGCTGTGTAGGTTCCTAACAGGCTGACCGTCTATACAGTTACATATGTCATATATTTATATAATATATATGATATATATGAATGTATAGTATATATAATATAATATAATATAATATAATATAATATAATATAATATATAATATTAGTTAACTATAAATTCTTCAACTCTAAACAAAGTACAAAAACCAATTATCTGACGCCTCTGGAGAATGACCAAAACAAGGGGATTCTGAAAGGGAGTCAAAGCTCGGAAGAAGGGAACAGCCTGGGCACATTTACTGATGTTAGAGTTTTTAGCCTGAATGGCAGAGTCTGAGGCAAGCACAGTGAGGAAATGTGAGGGAGGGATATGAGGAAAGACAGCCGGAGACGAGGAGCCTCCAAGTTGGTACAAAAATGCACCCAAATCTCCGGTAACCCCAGGACCATGTATGCCAAAAACAAACACAAAAGTCAAACTAAGGAAAGAACAGAACTGAGATCTGTATGCCACCCAACAAGTCTGCGGTCTTGGATCCAAAATTACCAACATTCCTCAAGAAACAGAATAGAATCCAGTGTTTTAACACTCAAAACACCCAGGATACAATCCAACGTCACTCACATGCAAAAAGTTGTAACAATATGACTCATTATCAAGATAAAAGCTTATCAATTCAGGTCAAATACAAGATGACTAAGATTTTAGAACTGGAGACTTTAAAGCACCTATGTTAACTGTGCTCAATAACACAAAATAACGTTAACACCTCTAACAAATAAAAAGCAGAAAATCCCAGCAGAGAAATTTTTTTTACACACACATTTCTATATGAATCAAATAATAAATTCTGAAACAGATCATTACAATACTTGATATAAAAAATTTATCTGATGGGGTTACCAGAAAAATAAAGATAACATAGGAGATAATCCATGAGTTTAAAATAAGGCAGTAGAAATCCAATCTGAAGAGTGGGGGATGGGATGGGGGAAACTATAATAAAAGAGGAAAACGCCACAGGAACCTTTTTGAGAATATCAAAAGGTTAAATACATATGTAACTGCTCTCCAAAGGTGGGGAGAGAAAGGGTCATAAAAAAAGCATTTAAAAAAATTATAGCTAAAATATTATGATGAAATGGACAAATCCCTTTGGGGGGGGAGAGAAAGATCACAAAAGATTAAAAAATTCTCATTAATGCCATAATTAACTATGAACTGAATTATGGGGTGCCTAGGTGGCTGACTTGAGCTCAGGTCATGATCTAACGGTTTGTGGGTTTGAGCTCCACATTGGGCTCTGTGCTGACAGCTCAGAGCCTGGAGCCTGCCTCAGATTCTGTGTCTCCCTCTCTCTCTGCCACTCCCCTGCTCACACTGTTTCTCTCTCAAAAATATATAAACATTAAAAAAAAAAAAAATTAAAGACCCTGAATTCACCATCAAACTTCAGGCCCATATGGTTTCACTGCTGAATTCTATCAAATACTGAGGACAAAATAGCACCAAACTTATATTCTTTGGGAGTATGAAGAGAGGAGAGGAGAGGAGAGGAGAGGAGAGGAGAGGAGAGGAGAGGAGAGGAGAGGAGGGGAGGGGAGGGGAGGGGAGGGGAGGGGAGGGGAGGGGAGGGGAGGAGAGGGGAAGGAAGGGAAGGAAGGGAAGGAAGGGAAGGAAGGGAAGGAAGGGAAGGGAGAAAAATGAAAAGAAAGGAAAAGAACAAAAAGAAACAGAAACAGAAACAGAAACAGAAACAGAAACAGAAACAGAAACAGAAACAGAAACAGAAACAGAAACAGAAACAGAAAAAGAAAAAGAAAGGAGTACTTCTCACTTTATCAATCTGGCATAACACTAAGATCAAAATCTGATAAAGATGTTATATGTGAAAAAAATATATATAGGCCAGTATTGCTCATGAACACAGATGCACTTGAATCCAACAATATATAAAAGGGATAATAATAAGTAGGGTTTAACTCAGGAATGTAAAGGTGGTTTAATTTAGACGATCAATCAGTAAGATTCACTACATTAACAGTGTAATGGAATAACATTCTGTGTTCATTTCAATAGACATAGAAAAGGCATTTAACAGAATTCATCACCTACTCAGGATCAAATCTCTCGGCAAAACTAGCTAGAAGGGGACTCCCTCGACCTAACAAAAGGCATCTACAAAAACCCATGGCCGTTACCACTCTTAAAGCTTTCTACTTTGGGAAAAAGGGAAGAAGGTCTAATCACACTACTTGTACTCAAGCATTAGACAGAGATACTAGCCAATACAATAATACAAGCTAAATAAATACAAGCGTAAAAACTGGAAGGAAGGAAGGAAGGAAGGAAGGAAGGAAGGAAGGAAGGAAAGAAGTAAACTTTATGTAGGTGATAAGATTACACACACAGCATATCCTAAGGAATCTGTGAAACAACTCACTAAAACAAGTGAATTCAGCAAGGTAGCAGAATACAAGGTCAACTTACAAAGTTTTATACTAGAAGGTTAAAAATTAGAAAACAAAATTTTAAAATATTCATTTTACAATAGTATCGAAAAACATATTTAAGAATAAATTAAAAAACAAGTAAGACCTTTACCTTAAAAGGTACAAAATGCTGCTGATAGAAATTAAAAATCTACAAATGGAAAGATATACCATCTCAAGGAAGAGAAGATTCAATGTTGCTAACATGTCATAGCTCCATAAATTAATCCACAGATACCGTGCAGCTGCAATCATTATCCCAGCAGAGTCTTTTGTGGAAATTAATGAAATAATTCTTAACCTTACGTGGAACTGCAAAGGACCTATATCTGAGCCATCCGGAAAAAAGAAGGACGAAGTTGAACAGGCCACATCACTTAACCTCGCGTCTTACTACAAAAAGCGACAGTGACGGAGACCGTATGGAAGTGGTGTAAGGATCCATGAACAGATGATCGACGTGAAAAAGACACTGCACACAAAGGACTCTCGCTTACGTAGTCCTATGATTTTCATCAAAGGTCCCAACACAGTCAGTGGGAGGAAAGCATCGCTCAGACAACGGTACTGGAAAACCAGATATCCGTATGGAGAGAACTTCTGACCTTTCAGTATCACAACATACACATAATTTCCGATGTACCACAGACCTAAAACTAAAAGCTATAATGGTAAAGCTTTTAGAGGAAACACAGGAGACGACATTTATAGCTTCAAGACAACGCTAACATTCCTTTGAGGTCGCCAATTTGTTAGTTCACAGAAGGTAATAATCATAAAAGAAAAGAAAAAACCTAATATACTAAGACATCATCAAATTAATAACTTCTGCTGCTCACAAGACACTAGGAAGACTGTAACAGGAAAGCCACAGACTGAGCCAAATACTCACAAAACATGTCTAACAAAAGGCTTATATCCAAGACATATAAGAAAGCTCCTACAACTCAATGATGAGAACACATGCATCCCATTTACAAACAGGCAAAGGACTCAAAAAGACACTTCAAAACAGAAGATGCGTGGGGGTGCCAGGGTGGCTCAGTCAATTAAGTGTCCCACTCTTGATCTCAGCTCAGGTCATGATCTTACGGTTCGTGGGATCTGCACTGACAGCAGGGAGGGAGCCTGCTTGGGATTCTCTCTCTCCCTCTCTCTCTGCCCCTCCCCTGCTCACACGTTCTCTCTCTCAAAATAAATAAACATGAAGAAAACAAAAAGATACGTGAATGGCCAGTAGGTATGTGAAATGCACACACCATCATTAATCATCAGGGAAATGCATATTAACACCACAAGAAAATACCAATATACAATGAGGACGGTTAAAATTCAACAGATTGAGAACATCAGACACTGATGACGACACAGAGCCACCACACCTGGCTGGCACTGTTCCTGGAAATGTAACAAGGTACAATCACTTTGGGAAAAAGTATGGCAATTTCTTGTAAAATTAAGTGCATAGTAATTTAAATCTTAAGTATTTCCTTGAAATAAAAACATATCGTCACAAAATGTATGAAAACCTGTATGAAAATGTTCACAGCAATTTAATCTATAATTCATTTGCAACAAATAAGTAAATTGTGGCATATTCAAGTAACGGGACTACTATTCGGCAATCAGAAGAAATGAACTACTGATGTATACAAACAGTAGGCATAAATCATGTAGTACATGAACTCTCAAAAGAAAGAAAAACAGGATGAAAAGAGTATCAACGTTATCAAGTCATGCCCAATCTAAAATGATCAAGATTTCAGAATCAAAGAGAGACTTTAAAGCACCTATCATAATCATGCTGAATAACACAACATTTGCAATACACGAAAAATAGAATATTTTTCTAGAACAGAGTAGAGTAGATAATATTTTGAACATTTATGTGTTTAAACCCTATGCTAAGCATTTACTATGGATAATCTTATTTAATTCTTAACAATCCAGCCTCTTACAAATGAAGAAGCTAAAGTCGAAAAATTAGTTCTGTAGGTCATCCAAAGTCACATCACTAGTATGACTCAGAAACACGCCTTAGGGCTCCTGAACTCACAGTAAAGTCAAACAGAAAAGATAAGATCACTCAATAAGTTTCTCATTAACTTTACAAGTACCTCTGTGCTGGTGTGAGGTGAAGGAGGGCTATGCTAAGGGAAGACGCCTCAAGAAAATATCAAACAATACAAATTCAACACCTGCTCCCTTGGGATTAGGCATACCACACCTGCAGACCTCACTGTCTTACCTTAGGGAACTGCTTTACAGGAATTAACACTTTCTGTCCCAGCTTCATGTTCTTATTAATCACCACATCGATGTACTTTTCTTCGTCCTTGCCTTCTCCTTTCTGAAACTTTTCTATTTCTGTGGAGGAAAAAAGATAACCATGAAGTATGTGACTTAAACCCCAGAGGTTGGGAGTTCTCACTAGCTCTACTGCGGCATGAAATCAGAGACAGAAATACGGACCATCAGATCAATATGAGTTTTTCAAGTGACGACACGTTCCCCATTTTACCAATCGTCCCTCACCAGTACAGCAGGAAAAAGGCATAAACCATGGCTCTGACAAGTCCAATCTCAACAGCCCATGCTAATGAAGGAAGCAAAACGAACCAGTTATGAAACAGACACAAACAAAACGAAATTTCTTGGGGCCTTCTGGAATCCTAGACAGAGGCTGCTCAAATAGCTAAGAAAAGCCGGAGAGTATTCTCCGTTCAGTGTTACAAGGATATGACTCCCTATTTATCAGCTCCTCCTGGCTCTCCAAGGCTCACACCAGCAGGAACTGATTCTTTCAGATGGCATTAAAAGCCCTAGACAGCTTCTGTCAGTTGACGTCCCCAACCAAATCTACCCTCTTCATAAGTGACACGGATCAACCATACACTCAGGTCTTCCCTAATGTTCCTTTCTCTACCTATAATGTTATTATTTCAATTTCATACATCTCCTTCAAGATTCAGCCACATCAAACACTATTTTTTATGTGTGACTATCCCTTTCACCAATGGGGCAGGAGGGGAAGAACCAGTCACTTCCACCTCGATACTCACAAAACACTTTACGTACAACTCTACTGTAACTCCTAGATGACAAGAAAATGCGGTTCCTCCACACTGTATCTCTGTTACAGACGATGTTTGTGCCCCCCATTCATATGTTGCAATCCTCACCCCGGATGTGATGGTCTTAGAAGATGGGGCTCTAGGGAAGTGATCAAATCAGGACGGTGGCGCCCTCATGAAAAGGATTAGTGCCTTGTAAAAAAGAGCCCCCACACCTCTTTCACCCCCACCGCCACATGAGGACACGGCAAGAAAACTGCCATCTATGAATCAGGAAGTGAGCCCTCACATGACACTGAACCTGCAGGCATGTTGATCTTGGACGTCCAGCTTCTAGAACTGTGAGAAAGAAACTTGTGCTGTGTCCACGCTCCCCAGCCTACGGTATTCTGCTATACATCCCAAGTGGACCAAGACATCCTCCCACTGGAACATAAATTTTACATAAACGTCTGTTTCTTCCTTCAACGAATGTCTACCACAAAGCACACACTCTGCGTACCTTCCAGATCTTGGAAAATACCAGTATGCGGTTTCCGCTCATTGCTGCCTGTAGCGTTTGGCTGCTTCAGAAGAACACCAACAGGTGCTTGAACGAGCGCTGGCTGAGTGGGTACGCGCACTGTTCCCCCCACAGGCCGGGCACAACCTACCCAGCACGGAGAAGGTCCAAAGACGGCGTTGGTTGCACAAAGGGCACACACCTTCGTTCGTTTTGCTTGCGGGGCTAGGAATACCAGTATTTAAAATAGGCCACAGTCAAGACATGATTCAATCCTCAGGCAAACAGGAAGCTCAGAAAGGTTACTTTGCTAATAATAAACGATAAAGGTAGGATTTCTCTCCAGGTTTGTCTAACTAGAAAGACAGTGTGCCACTGCAGGCTCGCCCACCATGTTTTCTGTCATTTGAGACAGAAAATAAGATTTTCATGGCATCTCAGGAGAAAAGGAGGATCTGCTTACATCTGGAGGCTGCCGTCACCACTGAGGAGCCGGGTGGCAGGGACGCCTCCTCGCGGTAATTGTCCATCCACCTACCCCTTCATTCCGTTCATTAGCACTAACCCCCCAGCTGTCTTACTTGTATTCAGAGCTAGACCTGATCTCTCGCCTCCACGGTGACAGTCTTGACACCTATCACGACAGTTCTGAATAAGGTCCTCCTCACCATTTTAGCAAGTGTCAGAATAAATTGTTCCTTAACAATGCACGGTAGAAAGTCAGTATATATGTGGGATGCAATGAAAAATATATATCTGCCCTTTGCCCCAAGTTCCTGGCACAGACCTCCCAAAACCCTACAAATTTCCTGAGTGATAGGAGTGCATTTTATCATTCCTAACAAGCCCCTTTCAGCCATACCTGCCTTTATGCTAACGAGATGACTCTTGGAGGAAAAGGGGGCTGCTTGCCAGAAAAGCCAACCATGTGGAAAAACAAGCGAGGGCCAAGCTGGCACGTTCAGCACTCCCACCTGTGGGGACAGAAGAGGAGCTAGAAATGGAGTTCGATCACCAATGACCAATGATTTAATCAACTGTGTCCGCATCGCGAAAACTGTAAAACCCCC
Organism: Prionailurus bengalensis; assembly: GCF_016509475.1. Taxonomy (NCBI): domain Eukaryota; kingdom Metazoa; phylum Chordata; class Mammalia; order Carnivora; family Felidae; genus Prionailurus; species Prionailurus bengalensis. Next base: position 76,602,163 of record NC_057353.1, on the reverse strand, counting down.
TCAACAACAGAATCTGGGGAGCTTCCGGGCTGGTGAACACAACCAAGTGCTGGGAGGGTGGTGTGCCTACAGAGGGCATGGGAGCTCCAAGCGCTTCCCCCAACACCTTGCCCTGGATCCCCTCCTTCTGTTTGGCTGTTCCCGACTTGTAGCCTTTAGAACAAACCATAACGGTGAGTAAAATGCTTTCTTGAGAATCCTGTGAGTCACTCTAGTGAATTACCCAACCTGAAGACAGGTCACGGAACCCCCAAACTTGCGGCTCATCAGACGGCAGTGTGGGTGGCCCGGGCACCCCACCTGCAGCTGACCTCTGAAGTGGGGTGGCCTTGTGGGATGCGGGCCTCACTCTGCGGGGTCTGCCCTACCTCCAGGAGTCAGTGTCAGCACTGAATTGGATCGAACTGCTGGACACGCAGCTGGTGCTGGAGAATTGACTGGTGTCAGAAAACCCCATACGACAGGCATTAATAAGGTGGTAGGGAGGAAGATGGGGGCAAGCAGGAAAAGTCCTGAAGACAAAAAGAAAGACTGAGAGAAAGGAAAAGACATCAGCTCTGCAGCTTCTGACCAAGGCGTCCAAGAATCAAGATTAATACGAAGCCTCCAAATAAACCAATGGATTATTTTGTCTGCTTTCTTGTGTTATCCTAGGTTTTGATCCTGGAAACTGACTCAAAACAGAATCTGTATGGGAACAATGTGCATGAAAATAGACGGGCGTGAAATGCAAAGACGTACTTCGATAATCCTTGTTAACTGCTGTTGAGAAAATCTTTTAAGAGTACTTTTGACTTTCTTCTCTAAAAGTACAATATATACATGGTAAAAATTTAAAACAGTGCAACAGGATATAAACTTAAAAGAAAAGGTTTCTCCTATACCAATACTCCAGAAGTAATAATTATAACAATTTTATATACTCTTCCAGAAGTCTTCCACAAATAAACACATACGCATATGCCCATATGCACACACACGCGCACACATGCACACACACATGTGCGTGCGCACGCACACGCACATGGGGTTTGGAAACTAGAACTACTGGTGGAAATAAGCTAGCCTAGTTTTGTTTTCCTCAGTAAAGAACAACAAGTCACACTTTATCTGCTCCATCGAGTATAACAATTCAAGACTTCAGCTTTAATTAGAAGAAAATTAATTCCACATTTTTACTTATGCATTTATGGTATAATTGGAAATGCCTTTAGCATAAAAGATTCAACAAAATTAGATATACTGAAACTTTGTAGAAAGAAAACAAAAAACATTTAATGAACATAAATGTTCATTAATATAAGTGTAATTACCTGTTTTTTTAAATATTTATTTTTGAGAGGGAGAGAAAGAGGGAGAGGGAGACAGAGCATGAGTGGGGGAGGGGCAGGGAGAGATGGGGAAACACAGAATCTTTTTTTTTTTTTTTTTTTTTAATTTTTTTTTTTTTTCAACGTTTATTCACCTTTGGGACAGAGAGAGACAGAGCATGAACGGGGGAGGGGCAGAGAGAGAGGGAGACACAGAATCGGAAACAGGCTCCAGGCTCTGAGCCGTCAGCCCAGAGCCCGACGCGGGGCTCGAACTCATGGACCGCGAGATCGTGACCTGGCTGAAGTCGGACGCTTAACCGACTGCGCCACCCAGGCGCCCCGGGGAAACACAGAATCTTAAGCAGACTCCGCACTGTCAGCACAGAGCCAGACACAGGGCTCAAACTCAACGAACCCTAAGATCATGACCTGAGCTGAAGTCAGACATTTAACCGGCTGAGCCACCCAGGTGCCCCGTAATTACCTATTTTCAAATAACCCTGTATTTTTATGATTTGTGAAAACTTATTAAGCATAATATATAATTCCATAATCAACATTCAAATGTTATTCCTTGAATCAATGATATGAAACAATTTAAGTACCATGTAAAATCATAAAGGTTAAAAAATTAGAGAAAAATTATTTGAGATAACACCTATGACTTTGGAAAGGCAAATAAAAATTTAAAAAATATATGCTACGTAATTTCCTTCTCTAGACAGTCAACTCTGAAAATCTTATGTTGCTAAAATATCTTGCTACCTTAAGTAAGCTTTGAATTATGTTAATACACAATATTTCACTGTTTAAGACTTATCTGAAAATTGTTGAAGCCCGATGCCACACCACATGCATGCTGGTCTCCAGGTAGTGGAACTAAAACACCACACAGCAATAGAAGCAGCCAAATCCCGTGCCTAGGGTCAAACACACCTCACTTAAATCATGGCCACTATACTTGTCCAAAGCCCTCCAGCTACCAAATTCAAATTGCGCACGCATGCGTGTGTGTGTGTGTTTTCTAGGCACTATTCATTCAATCAACAAGTCTCGGTTTTCCAGTTGATTGAGGATTATAATAAGCAGTTTGATGTTTTCATGAAAAATCATGAAATTACATTTAATAAACAATGCAAAAAAAAAAAAAGGCAGGGGTATTGTACGTGATCTATGAAATCATGGAACAGCTTTCTGGTATTTATGCCTGTCCCTAACTGGGAGTTTTATTTTCCAAAACCCAAGTGACCACCTCACTGATCTTCTCTAGGGAAGGGAAGAGAACATAGCTGACACCACCAAGGTGGACATAACCTTTTAGTTAATTGTAGCCAGTGAAGACCAACCATAGAGAAAATCTAATCAGGTTTCTGAGGTGGAATGCATGGGGGACTTGACTTTCACTAATCCCCAGATTACATTTGTTACCACACAGTTCGATGTACCAATGCCATCTCCCAGCTCAGAAACAATAAGCAAATGTGTGATTAGGTTTTCGATGATGTCGGGGATTAAAATGTTATCTTTTCAAATGCTTGACATCAAATTTCTGTCAGCCCAGAAATCTAGTGTCAGTTAGAATGTCTTTTTTATTTGTTCATTTCTTTTTTTGTGTGTTTTTGCCTTGGGCTAATACAGAGCTTCCTAAGCAATGGCCACTTACCTTTCTATTTTAACCCACCAAATACAGTAAAATCTACTAATCCTCTAAAAAACAGCCAAATAATCTTTGGATTTACATAAGTTACATTTTCAATATTTATTTAAAACATTAAAAATGTTGAGCACTGTAAATTTTCATTAAAAAATGCTTAAATTCTCTCATAGAATCAAGCACATCTAAATTGATAATTTCCTTCTTCTGAGCAACTCCATTTCTGTGAATTCAACCTACAGATACACTTAGATAAGTGTAAAATATTATGTGAGAAGCTATCCATTTTGGCATCGTCTCTAACAGCAAAGCACTGATGATCATCTAACTGTGTATCAATGGGAGAAGCCTGGTTTCAGAAGCTAGGATATACCCACAGTATGAAACAGCGTACAGCTACTTTACAAGATTAAGAATAGAAAAAGATCTCCACCAGATACACTGTTCAGTGTGGTTGCGTGCACACGTGCATGCACTCACACACACACACACACACACACACACACACACACACACACACAGAGTCAGTCTAAGAACATATGTTCATATTCACAGAAAATGTCTCCCTACTTATACATAAGAAACTAGCAACAGTGGTAACCTAGCGGACATGAGAGAATGCACTGGACAGTAAATAGGGAATAGGATGCTTTTCACTGTATCTTTTACGTTATTTACAATTTTTGAAAAATGAATTTTTCACCAATTCAATTTTACAAAGAATTAAATTTTTAAACATTTAAAAAATTTTAAAGACTTTAACAGAATAGAACAAAAATGTATACAGAAATGGCCATGCTTGTATTCTGCATCTTGGCTAGTAATCCAGAGTTTTACTCTCTCTTGACCATTCATTCACTTTAGGTTCTTGATTCAAGAATTATTTTACTGAAACTAATGGGGAATTTACCCGGGCTGCTTATCTCACTTGAAGCAACAGATATATTTCTGAAAATTACATGTAAAACATTTTGAGAATCTAGTAATATTTTAGGAGCAATGAGGTTCACTTGGGTGGGCAATGAAGACTGGTATCTACCCAAAAACTCCTGACTGAGTTCTGACACACTGAGGAAATTGTAGGAGGTGCTAGGAACAGAGTATAGAGAATGTGTGGCACGGGAACGGACACATTTAGTATCACGTACACAGTGCTGCAGAGAAGGGACTAATAGCTGCGGAATTTGGAAGATCACTCGAAAAGCGAACAAATATGTGCTAAAGGATAAGGAATGGAGTTTGTCAGACAAAGAAATGATGAATTGCTCAGTGAAGGTAAGTAACCCTGTGTAACACCAGTTCACATTCACCCATTCAATTAGTCAGACTGTACAGTTGATAGATGGAGTTTACCACAACAGAATAACCTATTTTTCCCCTTTCTCTTCTAACGATACAAAATGGAATAGTTCAGGCGAGTAATGATGACAAGATCCTGCAATCACAGAGCCCATTAGGGAACAAGCTTAGGCATGAACTCAATTTCCTGACCCCACGTCCTGGGTTCCTGCAGAAAGACTGAACAGGTGCAGGGTGAGAAAAGGGGTCATTCTCTTGGACCAACACAGAGAAGAAGTGAGGACAAAAGCATGAAAAGGCAGGCCAGGCTCTTAAGGTCAAAACTGAGATCCTAACAGTTCGGCAACAACAGGCAGCTACTCAAAGTTGTTAGCTGGGAGTGGAGTGAAGGGAGACATCCTTAGGGAAAGGTGATCTGGCAGCTCAGGACCAAATGAAATGGATGTGATACAGGGAGGGAGAGGGAGAGGGAGACAGGGGGAGGGGGAGGGAGAGGGAGAGTGGGGGAGAGGGAGAAGGAGAGGGAGAGGGAGAGTGGGGGAGAGGGAGAGGGAGAGGGAGAGTGGGGGACAGGGAAAGAGGGAGAGAGAGAGAAAGTTCTAAAACATAGCTAGATAATAAAACAGTCTGTCGGGATGAACAAATGTGGGACTGCACCAGACAGTTTATTTTTAGTTGATGTGGACCTCACAGGGCTGAGAAAGCCATCAGAGGCAAGGCGAAGCCTTCCTATTTAGAGAAAGCGTCAAGCCTACTGAATACCCAATCAGAGAAAACACACAGGGACATATCCATGCTCCTGACCCTTCTGTATTCTTCATCCCATGACACCCGCCTCTGGCCACAGATCCTAAAGCACCATGCCCACCCTGCCATATGGAGGCTTCTGAACTTGCTCTCCCAAGACTGGAACACGCTGCAAACACGCTGTTTGCCCTGCAGTGTCTTCTCTCTGGTGTCTCTACTTGGACTCTACTTCCTAGAAAGGCTGTCCTTGAATTCCGACTCTAGTTCACCAAGAAAACACGGCGCTCTGGCATGATGTTCACCATGGCTCTAACCTCCCGCTCAACGTCTGTCTTCTCCAGTAGACTGTCAGTCCCCCCCTTTTGGTCCCTTTCATAGTGCCGGCCATGTGGCGAGGCCCCCAGGTACACGCTGTAAGAAAAGACGCTGAAAAGGACGCATCATTACAAACATACATGCTTACAGCCTGACTCTCACTTAGTCTTTTCACTGCTCTATCTCACGTGATCCTGACACTATTCCAGAATTGGTGAGCGTTATTCACATTTCACATGAGACAACTTTGAAAATATGTTTCTGAAAGTCACCGAGTTTGCAAGCAGCATTACTGAGACTCAAACCCAGGATTCTGAATGTGGGACCCTTTCCCAATATATTCCACCAACAGGTCATTAAAACGTTTTGTCTAGCTAACAACCCTATCAAGCCTGTAGTACTCCGTGCTTCTACAAAGGAAAAAACGCATTCTCTACAAAACAGGTCAATGAAAGACTGTGTTAATGAGTCCATCCGTCCCTATGCTGAGCCCGTGCGGAATTTCTTCTAGTGTCAGAAACTGTCAGCTAGAAACCCTGAGACTCTGCAACTGTGCCTATTCCTAGAGCCTCTGTTCTTTTCCTGGGTGAATTATCCAAGAAACAGGATTGCAAAGGGAAACATCTGGCATTCAAACTAAGTAATCTGAAGAGGGTTTAACTAAAGGCCTATACATACAGGTGCAGAGAACCTAAAATAATAGCAACAAAGAATGGCATAGTATTCTGGGGTTAGTTAGGAAGGGAGCTGTTATTGCCCTAAGACATGAAGCACAAAGGGGCAAAGAGAGGCAGAGAGAGAGAGACTAGAGGGTGAGGACAGCCTGATGGGTCACAGAGGGAAGCAGGTGGTAACCTAACAGGGAGGAAGCCAAAGGCAACAAGCACTCTGGCCTCACTTCTCCCTCCTGACATCTGCTGCTGGAAACCTTCTGGGCAGGCACTGACCTGGGGGTGGGTGGGGCTGCTCAGACAACCCTCCCATCATCCATCGTATCAGCCTCCTGGGCACAGGGCAGGGCAGAGAGGGTGGAAAGAGACCTGGTAAGGCGAAAGGCAGTGCTCCAGCTCTAGATCTTTGGTAAACCAAAGGAGTCTTTAAAGAGTTTCTGGCACCTCCTCTACATGCAATGCTTTCCACGTGAGCTCACCACACGTGATACTATGCAAGAAAATACTGGAAAAGTAATGAAAGCTGTTTTAGAGGTCACTTATACCAGTACTAATTAATTATTATCATTACTTTGGTGACAATGATTCAGCAAGTACAGGGCACTGTGTGTGACTTATAGTCTCTCTCTAATCTGCCATATCTATGGTCTATCACGTCCATTTCACAGAAGAAGACCCTGAATATTCAAATGCTTAACAAGCTTGGGGCGCCTAGGTGGCTCAGTCGGTTGAGCATCTGGCTTCGGCTCAGGTCATGATCTCACAGCTCGTGAGTTCAAGCCCCGCGTCAGGCTCTGTGCTGACAGCTCAGAGCCTGGAGCCTGCTTCGGATTCTGTGTCTCCCTCTCTCTCTGCCCCAACCCACTCTCATTCTGTCTCTGTCTCTCTCAAAAATAAGTAAACGTTAAAATAAACAAACAAACAAACAAACAAATGCTTAACAAGCTTGCCAAAAGTTAGTTAATAAGTAGTTAAGGATCAACATCAAAGTCTCTCTAATGTCAAACCCCATCTTACTAGTTGTTTAAAAGCTACTTAGTAAAAACTCATTTCAAAGGTTCATAAAAGTCATAGGTCAATAGCACCAATCAGCCTGCACAATAAAGTACTAGTGGGGACAGAAGTTCAGTCAGTAGATGCCCCCTTCCAAGCACCTTGACCCTGAATGAACTGATCAGAGGACAGGGCTCTGCCTGGATCGGTAGTAATGAGAAGCCCCCACATGGGAGAGTAACTACATGCTCAACATTCAGAAATCTATTTCAAAATAATACAACCTCCCAGCTGGAGGATTTAAATTGATCTTAAAAGATATATAAATGGTGTTCAAAGCCACCGTAAATTCTATCTGACAGATTACTAAAACGTTAACTGTGGCTGCTGGTCTGAAAAGAAATTTTTTAACCTCCACCGTGACAAATGTTTTCACTAAGGAATTATTTTATTTAAGCAATCCAAACCTAACTGAATACCTATTAGATTCAAACAAGAGTTGAATACACTAAAACCTGCCCAGGCTAGACTGATTCACACAGCTCGCGATCTTGCAAACAATCTTCCATAAACAGAAATGAATGGTGTAACAGGGCAGAGATGCATATCGCTACCTAATAAGGATGAATAGACCCATCAGAAATACACATACATATACCATCCAGGAGGTGGGACACAGTTGATACCCTACATATTAAGAATGCGTGGACGTACATAAACTTTTATAAAGACAGAGCAAATACTTACACACAACACTCCTTAAATATACGCACCACACATAGGATTAAAACACACACACAAAGAAAGGAAACTCAAATTCCTCCAGGAAGGAGGAAAGGTTGATAAAGAGGGAGGAGGGCAGGCATTAATTCCACCCATCATGGAGAATTTAACAAAAATGTAACAATAATATCGGCAGCGGGGAACGTACTTACTGTCCTCCAGATATTTAATTAATCCTTGTAACATTGCAGCAAAGTAGCTCTCCTCTTCACTGTACAGAAAGGGAGCTGCTTGGAGACATCCAGGGACTCAACTGAGGCCCCACAGTCAGCCCAGATCCAGGACCCCAACAGCGGTTCTCTATTCCTAAAGCTATGCTCCCTCCAGCTTCTCGGTACTACTGTAACACGGGGATCTTGATTTGGAGTGACAAAAAAAATGTTTTGGATTATTTCATTTTTGCAGAAACTCACCAAGCTACTGAAGTATCAAAAGAAATAGCGTTTATCACGCTGCTTTAAAAACTGTAACACACAGAACGGAGGCCAGTCCCACTCACTTCATAACGGTGTTTAATTTGTAATGATTTATTAACACGTATCTCATTACAGAGGGATTTCGAAAAGAATTTATGAAGGCTATAGGATTCTAAAGAATCAAACCCACATAACTAAAAAATTCTGAGCACTACTCAGAATTATTACAAAAATTTTGTCAATTTTTTTTTTTTTTTAAGGAAAAGAAATGATCATTCAATGCCTCAAAGGGAAAGGCTCAAAGCCCTCCAGAAATAAGGAGGTTAGCTGGATTCCGGTACTAAATTCTAACAATTTTCAAAATAAACTTCTAACTGCCAAAGGTTTTTTTGCCCCACAATTTTAAAACAATAAAGACCACAGAATGAAAACTGGAGACGAGACGTTCCCTAAAACTGGTAGGAGGTGTCTACCAAGTTGGAGAGCTACTTCTCTTAGACGCTACGCTGGAGGCTTTACACACGTCTTGTCCTCATGACTCCTCAGAGTGATGCGGCAGAAATCAGAGTCCCCTTTCCTCTTGTACCTAGTAAGTGGCAGAGCCGACACCAGACTTCGGGATTACGGGCTCTCGAAGGTTTTGTTTCTTCTCAAGTCACCACACGACTTTGGCTTCCAAACCGAACAGAATCTCCCAAGCCCACAGGTGAACACATAACTTCCACCTCCACCTCCACCAACTCAACAGAATTCTACAGGAAGAGTCGGTCGACTGCATTTATTGAATATCCACTGTTTATTAAGAAATGTAACGGAAGCGACAGAGGAAGTTAAAGACGTAACAAACGTACAACAGTGCAAACTAATTCCCAGGGGGCTGTCATGCGGAGGGGTGGGGACCACGAAGGCCGGGGCTCAGCTTCGCCCAGGGTCTCGCCGGTTCTGATGGTGATATTGGCAAAGGTCTCTTCTACTGACCCGTTTTCGTATCTGGTAGTAAGGAGAGTTCAGAAGTAAGTATTTATTGGCTCTGGCTGCAAGGAATGGTTCAGCTTCCACTTAAATCATCCGGTTAAGGCAGGCGGGTAGATGGACCCGGAAGGTGCCGAGAGAAAGCGGCGAGGAGCTCCCACCTTCCCAGACACACCGACCCCGTGGCCATTCCAAATGCTTCAGTGCCACCCTCCCCACAGCCCAACACGCTCGTCAAATCAAGATCCGATAAACCCACAGACTAAAGGAAGAAAACACTGCATGAAGTTAATTCACGGTTTAAGTTGGTAACTACTGAAAGGAGGGATGGCAATAACTACCAAAGGTTGAAAAAAGGAATATCTACTTTTTAGTTATACCTGCCTGAGGGTTACACCACATTTCTCACTTTTAATTGCAAACATCATTAAGTATACTGCAAAAGACCAGCCATCTTAAACAATTATCAGGCTCCAGAGGTCACCAATTAGAACCCTGCAAGGATTTGAATTAAAAAAGGTTTTATGATTAGGTGAAGTAATGATCCAAGAAAGAGATTAGTTCTGTTCCGACTGTACTCATTATAAAACCCATTTCCTTTGTGTGAAGATTCAGTGTCTTTCTCATTTATCCTGCTGGCATTACCACACTTGGAGATAGAAATATGACTGCACTAATGATATCCTATAACAACCATATAACGCAAGCATTTTGCTCTCTATTACCTTCATATCTAATAAGATTACCAATGAATATTTTCTATTGGTTAGATACACAAAATACAGACGCTAGGGCTATGACAGACTACATGAAATAAATTCAAAGTAGGATATAATCATGCAATGGCTGTAGATAACATTTTTAGGTCAGTCTCATAATCATTCTCAGTCCCCATTGGTGCAGCAAAAAGATCAGAGTAGTGGGGGAAAATAATCCTTAAGTCTTTAAATCGTATTTTTCATATGCTGATACAGGGTCACTTTTATAAAGAGAACACTAAAAATAAACAGCACGATCAAGGGTGGCAACTAGATCCCAAGAACACATCTGCTCTGATGTAAAAGGCATTTCAACAAAACTACAAGGGATCTGCTACAGTAATGAGCGTGGCTACAATAAACAAGCACAAAACCAAAACAAAACCCCACAGCTTAATATAATACAAAACATACAAGATGCCTAAAAATGCCATACTTCCCTCATAACTCAATGTTCTTCTAAGCTACCTGAAAAGTGCCAAACAGGCATGAAACACTTTTTGAAGAGTGCAATTTTTTTTAAACAAAATACAATTATAACAGAGATAAAAATTTTGTCACTCAGATTTAATCATCCCGGGAAGGAGGGACATTGATAAAAAATCAATTTGTAAACACTTTAACAGCCACAGCTTCTGAGGACAGGAAAAGCCAACACAGATACACACAGTTACTGAAAACGAGGACAACGTTCCCACGCCAACTTAAAGCTGGGAGGGTGACCCTCTTACACTGTGTACGTGGCTTCTCCTTATGACTCGGAGGTCCTCTCTTCACAGTGGACGTTCTCACTAGGAGTTTTCTTACAAGTATTTGTCAAGCTGGGAACAGACCCTCACATTCTAAACCAAAATGTGCATTAAAATCATCTAGGGATCTTACAAAAACCAACTACACTACGGCCAGTCAATAGTATTTGTCTGTTTTCACTCTGACCTTCAACCATAAAGAATATAGTTAAGCAATTATGCAGGCTAGTGGGTTCTACCTGTCAAATCTCATGACAACTGGCTGATTTACTTTAAGGCTGAGTATACAGATTACTTTGTTACTTGACAGAACCGCCCCACGTGGCCCGTCTGGGCAAATGAGGCAGAACCCGAGGATACGGACAGGGCTTTACTTGGACGAAAAGTCCGGCAATAAGTATCTTAGGTTGACGTCTGACTGTCTTCTCTCCTCTTTTCCTCAACACAGGAGGAGGGATAATTTGTTGCTCTATTCGACGAAAGAGCAAGAAACCAAGATGAGAACACAAAGGCCAACAACAGCATAGCTACGAGTCCAGAGAAGTGTTCTCTTCGACCAGTTTCGAGAATCCACCAGTCTATATGGCAACTATGGGCCACAATACATAAACAGATAATGCAGTGTGACTGACGTACCACTATGTCCTAGGATAGGGAGGAGGAACCATTAGGGAAAAAGTCTAAGAAGACTCTGTACAGGAGGAAATCATGGGAAAAAGTTGAACAGCACTGTCTAGGAAAACCAGCTGAAGTAACTGAAAACACTTATCCCAAAGGAGAAACGATTCCGGAGAGAATAATAATACATATACAAATATTTCTCTGTGTCATATAACAGGGATTAGATTTGGTCAGTAAAAAGGCCAGCAGCACCACTATGACTAAAAGGTAGAAATTAGAGAGAAAGGAGCTACCAGTCCGATTCTAGAGATGAAGATTCTTGTAACAGCATGCTTCCAAGATGGAACTTAGCGATCTTAAGGAGATTTTGAGTTCCCTCACAGAGCCCTGTCCGGCACACGCTGGGCCCACGTGACCGGAATGTTCACAGACAGGAGTCAACCATCCGAAGGCAAGATGAACTCAGACGTTCTTTCCAACCCTGGGATTTACACACGTCCTTATCATCTGTCTCCCTGACTAGCTCCTGCACACACGGAACTCTATTATTCATCATCATACTCCTGGTACCTGGTTATGCACCATAAATATACCATTCATCCAAAATATATTTATTGAGTGAATGACAGAGAATGACGGTGTTCTCCATGGACAACATAGTTAGACTTGATGAACTTCTAAGAATCCCCAAGGTGTGAATTAACCAAAACGAAGAGGACCCATCTATCTCTCACTTCTATAAACAAACCATCTATGCCACTTCCTAAGCTACGGTCTCTCCGTGGGCACTGGGGGCTGCCAGAGCAGGGAGACTGATGGGGCCTGACTCTTCCCATTCTGCTTCCAGTTCCTGGCAGCATGCCGCACGCGGTTTCCAGATTCCACCAGTGACAATGATCCCCCCACCTTCCCAGAACCGCCCTCACCGCACCTCCTCAGCAGGCCAGGGCCCTCTGCTCAGAGCCCCGGCCCTGGAGCTCCCTCCTCAAGCTTCCTGAGCAACCACACTGACTGGGCCTTGGAGCTTCCCCCAAGTTTTGTCCTTTGCTTCCCGGGCCCTGAGGGGGAGGGCCTGTGGCAGTGCTTGCGTGACCCCATCTGTGTCCTATCTGTATCTACACTTGCTTTTCCAGCCAGCCGGCACCTGCCCAACCAATTCTTTATGGTAAATCCTCTCTATGAAAATACCTGCTGTGATCTCTGTCTCCCTGACTGGTTCACCATCCTGGTAAATTCCTGGAAGTACAGTGGAAAGCACCTGCGAATCAACAGGCTGGGAGTGTAAGTACCAAGTGCCAGATCCCAAGCTGGGCCTGCAGGCGGGCCCTTAAGGGTCCCGATCGGGCCCGAACAGGGCAGAGAAGTGGCAGAGGAAAGGAGTCAGAGGGGTGGCCTGAGCCTGAGGCCTAACAAGGATCTCTAGCAAGGATCCTAGAGGATCTCTAGCAAGTCAAGTCCCTTAGCATCAATGAGCCCTCACTTCTTCATGTATAAAAATGGGGAGAACCCAGGTCTGTGTGAGCTGTCCCCAACACCTGGGGTTGGGGGTCACTAATCTAATGGCACTGAGCCTCTTCTGATTTGATTCTTCTAGTTCCGTGTTGCTTGGAAACTCAGATAATTAAATGTTAGACCAGTGATTTATTAACGGTAGGTAATAAGGCCCTGAAGAAAAGGCCGCACAGCCTTCCTGGGCAGACAGCACACTTGAACAGCATCTCCTTTACCCACTGAGAGCACAGTCTGGCTTACTGCCTTGGCCCCTAAGAGGTCCTGGCCAGCGGAGAGCAGAGGTGCTGAGCCCGGCTGTGGTGTGCCTGTCCGCTCCCCCCTGCACCCCCAGTCCTCACGACAACGATCACCTCCGTTTGGAGAAACAGCATGTACGTAGCGGCATTCGCAGAGATGTTCTCTATACAGTGGAACCATAATGAATATCCTGGAGGCTGAATTATCTGAGCTAAATGTCTGATTTCCCCTGTGCAAAGCAGAGGAGCACAATATAATCTGGGAATATGCAACCGCAGGTGATGTTTACCTTGAGAAACATACCTATCAGCATTCTGATTCGAGTTAACACCGAGTAAATTTCTATGAATATATAACCATTCAACACATTATTCAGAGGGAAAGTGTTTATCATCTTCAAAACCTTTGCTATTCCAAGAACTAATTAAGTTTACAAACTGTGTTGTGAACACCAGAAGGCAGTAGATGTACAAATCATACTGTTAATTATGCCTCTGACAAAGAAACCGTATCACAGGTATTACATACAAATGCTACAACCAGCCAAGCCCCTGGAATTCCATGATCTCAAGTTTGGGAACAAACGAAGCCAAAACATAGCATAAAATGAATATAAAATTAAGTTGCTTAGAGGAAAATTCAAAAATAGCCCCACGTGAAGGCTTAATCGAGTTACGTGTCACCTGCTTCCGCTTATGGCACTCCCAGAGCAGCATATTAACCTACAGCCTCCAGACAACTGCCATGTCTAGCTTCTTGACACCTGCAATAAGAGACTATAAATGAATGATGATATGGAAAGCAGAGCTTAATTTAGTGAGATCTGAAGTGATAGGAAACTAATAAAAACACAGGTTCAAATCACAGACCAGCACTTGCATACAGTATGACCCTGGGAAAAAGAAAGGCGGGGGGGGGAAAGCTAGTCAGGGGGCTCTCGGGCCCCTCGACTACCAATTAGGGATAGTGGAGCTGTGAGGACTGATGATGGACATCAAGAGTCACGCCTCAACACCACGCACAGCAGATTCTAACCTCCTGCACATTCCGTATTTCTGCATAGTAATATGAGCAGAGGTATGTAAGACAAGGATAATAGAACTTCAATGAGAAGTTTAAGTATTAATATAATCAGAATTCGACATAAAGATTTCCAAGAGAGACCAGAGTTCTAGCAACTCCTGATCTCTTGCAGTCAGCAAACCAAGCACCGGGGAGGACACGGGTGTGGTAAAGCCAGGACAGCTTGATCACGAAGCTGGAGAAGCTTGAACACTTCATAACGCACCTCATAACGCACCTGCCGCTAAAGGTCTAGTTGGGTGAGTCACTTCTCCCCCTTGAGACTCTGTCTCCTTACCTTAAAATGGGGATCACCTATCCTCTCACTAGGTTGAGGTGGAAATGAAAGGAGACCGTGCCGAAGACGACGATGTACAACCTGCAAGAGCTATGCAAGCATCACCGGGAGGGCAGCAAGGTCAAGGCAATTCCCGTCCAGGAGGCTACCTCGAAGCTGCGAGAGTAAGCCGCAGACTGCACGTCGTAACGGGGAACCTTTCCAGCTGCAGTTAAACGAGGGCAACCAGGTTAGGCTTTACATTTCCTATTTATGACCTGGCCAGCTCTCCGAGCTCAGACCTGAGCAAAAGCAGGTCTGTGTCCCTCCAAAGAGCAGGGAAGGCGGCATGCTGGCTGAAGGAGCGGTTCCCGAGAACAGTTCAGAGAACAGCATATGCACAGTATCGACAGAAAACTGTGCCTCTAGGATTATCGAAAAAGGAAACAGCAAATTGCAAAGTGTTCCATAACAGTACAGACAGGTGTATTTCCACATGACGCCATCTACTGCCTTATTCCTATCCTGGAAGCATGTCAAACGCTCATAGCACATGTGTGCGAGGGACTATCTAGAAGGCGATCGAAACCACACAGACCAGCGCCAAGAGGGCTTTCTGTGATGGTGGACACATCTATCCATGCAGAGTCCAGTAACTAGTCACAGGCCACATGTGGCTACCGAGCACCTGAAGTGTGGCTACTTTGAATTTTTTGTTTTATTTCATTTTAATTAAGACGTGAGTAGCTTCAAGTGGCTAGAAGTTACCACAGCACAGACCCACAATACATCTCAAAACTAGAAAGGAAGTGAAAAGGCATGTGATCAGCAGAAACAGATGTCATGAAGTTCAAACTTTCGTTTTTTATTCAGCAATTTACTGAGAGCCTACAGGACGCTACGGGCGCTCCCTAACAAATACCCGATGACTAGACAGCAGCTGCGTGGGACAGACACGTTCATGTGGACTCGAGTCAGGCAACCCTGGGCTCAACAAACAGCGGCTATGTTACTATACAGTATCATGATATTGACCCTGTTCTCAACAAGGATATTCATGTGGACACTCACCACCCAAAGTATAAAGTTTAAGCATTTTAAGAAAAGTCCAAGGGAAACATTACAAACAAATTTTTTAAAGTACAGGATTTTTAAAATTTAACTATTATTTTTTAATGTTTTATTATTTATTTTTGAGAGAGAGACAGAGACAGTGTGAGTGGGGGAGGAGCAGAGAGCGAGGGAGACACAGAATCCAAAGCGGGCTCCAGGCTCTGAGCTGTCAGCACAGAGCCCGACTCGGGGCCCGAAGTCACAAACCGTGAGATCATGACTGAGCTGAAGTCGGACGCTTAACTGACGGAGCCACTCAGGCGCCCCGAAACATTACAAAATTTAAAGGACGCAGTAGACACTTCCAGGTCCAAGATCAAGAGCACCTTCAGAATATGTAATATGTTAGCGGAGCCTAAATGAATAGGCTTGGGGGGCGCCTGGGTGGCGCAGTCGGTTAAGCGTGCGACTTCAGCCAGGTCACGATCTCACGGTCCGGGAGTTCGAGCCCCGCGTCGGGCTCTGGGCTGATGGCTCAGAGCCTGGAGCCTGTTTCCGATTCTGTGTCTCCCTCTCTCTCTGCCCCTCCCCCGTTCATGCTCTGTCTCTCTCTGTCCCAAAAATAAATAAAACGTTGAAAAAAAAAATTAAAATGAATAGGCTTGGATACGTGGAGGGGCACCCATCCTGTGCATGGGGGCAGCAAGAGTAAAACTCTGTAGATGTATCCACGGTAATGTCTGCAAAGACTGTGAAACAACAGAGCCACAAGAGCATAAGGTACAAAGGGGATGTGGCTGGTGACAGAGCCGGGAGGTAGGCAGAAGGCAGACAGGTCAGGAAGCGCTTGGGGCGCGGCCTTGCTGAGTCGCAGTCCCTTCAGGACGGGCCGCGAAGCCTGGCACTCGCCCAGGGCAGGAGTCACAAGAGATTCACGGGTCAGAAATAGAGAGACACCAACCCGCAGCGGTGCCCGATGGCTGTTCTGCTCTGACGACTCCACGTCTACCGCTGTCTGTGTTAAGGCTACACTACCCTAATAAACAAAGATGCCATAAAAAAGCTGCACAGGAATGAAAATCTATGATAAAGGAAAAGTGGTTTTTGAGACCCTCTACAGGCCTGGTCTACAGGCCTGAGACCCACATCAGAAGAGGGAAGCAAATTAAAAACTTCAACAATTCATGCAAAAATTACAAGATGTGCTAGTATGATCTTTAATGGAAAAAAAAAACAAACTCACATATTCTACACAAAACTTCAGGCCAGTGAGAAGCACCACACGGCAGCACCCCAAAATGTCTTCTTGGGACTACAAGGTCATGTTACTCTGAGACTAAATATTAAACAAAATTCGGTCACACGGTACTTATGAACGAAGAAACAAACAAACAAAAAAGAAATTCCTACGTGACAACTTTTCTACAAGACACGATAAAAAGGATTGAGAAGCGACATTTCTGGACATCTGGCAAAGAGATAAAAATCTGACTGAAGGATGGATAGAAATGTGTGATTTCAAATCTCCTTTCCTCTAAGGCACTTTCAGCTCAACTCTGCTGAACTCATTCCTATCCCCTCAAATGCATTCAGATCGCTTAAATATTCTTTGACGTCCTTTGTTTCTTACTCAATAGCTACAGGTGCTTCTTCCCAGAGTGACTTTTACAACTCATAGAAATAATACGTCAACAGAGAAAAGTATTGCCCGACACAAGAAACGTGTCATGACTAACATTTTATGTGGACTTATAAGTCTTAATGCCGGGGGCATCACACCTTTTACGATGTTCATGAGTCACCAATCAAATATGTTCAAAGGCTCTAAATCCTAAGAAAGAAAATGTTACAAAATAAAGGGAACAAGGCTCAAAATTCAGTCAGTGCTGTTTTTGTTTATGTCTACTGTACACATTAAATGTCTGTTCTGTCATAAACTATGATGCATGCAGTGTAAGCAGAGAAAGAGATGAGGGTCAGAGGGTTTTTTGAGAGGTTCCTGAATATCAGACAAGAATATTGTAGGTACTTTTAAATACCTTGTCTTAATTAATCTTTGAGGGAGGTTCACAAACACAGGACGGTCTTTCCTGGCCTAGTGAGCTAAGTGGAAGTTATAGGTACCGAATCCACATCTGAGTAAAGGGCCACGTTTTGGGCAACGGCAAAGGTGTTACATTCTTCACAGAGAATATTTAATCCAAGTGCAATACACTTAATACAAGCCTCCGCTCTACTCATCTTCCCAAAGCACCCACGCCATGCTACTCTGTAGCATTTACCCCAAATGTTTAGATCTGTCTTAATCATGGCTAACTTGCACCACTCAGGACAGTGCCTTGCACATAGTTAAGTACTGAATGAATAAACGAATACATAAAAGTTTTCAATGATGTTAAGACGTGAGTTCTGTGTTGATTTTTGCCATGAAGTAGTTAAGTGACCTTTAGCAAACTACAGATTTTTTGAGTTTTATTTTCTGTTTCTTCTAGGAAATATGTGATGAGCTTTGTACCTCATCCTTCCCTGAATACAGGCAATACCTACAACTGGGACTGACGGCCTCTGAGACAAGGGCAGCGTGACATCTGCTTCCTTTCCAGACAATTCCTCATCTGAGTGGCCTTAGTTCCTGCCTACTTCAAAGGCCACTCCTGTCACCTTCCGTTGGCCCTAGGAGCTCTGGCATTCAACTTTTGTTGGGTTGGTCAGGGTCGGTTTCTTTGGAAACAGAGAATTGTGAGTGACACCAGGTGAAGCATGGCCTCTTCCACACAGAAAAGTTTCAATAATATCACCTCTTTAGCTAATCACTTTATTAAAAGAAAAAAAAAAAACCGAAAAACAAAAACAGATTCCCACGGGTCCTCAAAATGAATCGCATTTCCCTCACTGGCCACTATACCACTCCCAAACTGAACTTCAATCTCTTCTTGAAATTCTCTTGTTCTTGTTTTTAGGCCTAAGTCCGACCTACCTTAGCAGTAGCGGTGATTTTTCTGAGATCAGTGATAAACTCGTCAATGAAGAGACACAGTATCATCTGCATCAATATGACAACATGATGTTCTGGGACAAAATCCTGAAGGTAATTGTAGCCAACTCCATCATACAACGAAGGCAAACTCTACTTTAAATGTAAAAAATATTTGCTGTTTCATTTTAACTCTGTGGAAGTTAAGTGGGATAAGAGCTCTAGCAAGCAAGGAAGACCAGATAAAAGGAAACTGCTTAAAAATTTAATTGCCACCTAATACAGAAAGCGTCTTTGATCAAACAAAACTCCAGAGTAAATCTCCTCCTCCAGGCAAGGCTAAAAACTCAGGAAGAAAAAGTAAGATAAATGGGCTTAAGACACTCCGATGTGCTTCTAGAGTAAAAACTTAATAGTTTTAAAAAATATGATGAAAGTAGAAACTAAGATGTATAGATACTGTGCCCATAACAGAAACATGACCTGCTGGCTATATTCTGCAGCTAAGATTGTATATCTTCAAAAAGAAGAAATTATAATGAAGGAAAAAGTTACAGATAAGAGTTGAAATTTTCATTTTGTATAAAGGGACACTCACACACATAGCCAAGTGCTTTAGGAGTTTTAATAATCAAGGTGGATTCGTAGAAAGACTCATTTAAAAATAGGCGGAAATGAATTTAAATGACATCTCCAACACTTAGAAGCTGCATGACTTTGGTCAAATTGCTTACCCTTTGACATTCTCTTTCTTTATGGGCAAAATACAATGGTGCCTACCATACAGCACTGACTGCTATAAGCAACGAAACCAGAAAACAAATATGAATAATTCCTGAAAGTCAGTAGGTACTGACATTACATATTAATTACCTTACATTACCTATTATCATTACCTATATTATATTTAGTTTTTTTAAGTTTATTTATTTATTTTTGAGAGAGACAGAGAAAGTGCAAACAGGGGAGGGGCAGAGCAAGAGAGGGAGAGAGCAATGCCCAAGCAGGCTCCACACTGTCAACACAGAGCATGACGTGGGGCCCGAACCCATGAAACTGTGAGATCATCACCTGAGCAGAAACCAAAAGTCAGCCACTCAAGCAACTGAGCCATCCAGGCGCCCCTAACTTATGTACTTCTAAGCCAC
This sequence comes from Prionailurus bengalensis, assembly GCF_016509475.1. Lineage (NCBI taxonomy): Eukaryota > Metazoa > Chordata > Mammalia > Carnivora > Felidae > Prionailurus > Prionailurus bengalensis. The sequence goes on along the minus strand of NC_057353.1, from coordinate 76,582,609 downwards.
ATACCCCCCGCCAAAAAAAAAAAAAAAAAAAAAAAAAAAAAAAAAAAGAAAAAAAACACCCCACACTGAAAATATCTGTTTCTCTCCACAACTGACATCTCCAGTGGTCTGCTACCTTGCTCATCTCCTACCTGCACAGTCAGGTGCCTGCCCACTAGACGAGGCACCAAACTGAACTGTGGTTGCAGAAAGAGAATTATGAAAAGCAAGGCAGTTCTAAGAGTAAGCACAATGAACAGAACCAGTCTGAACCAGCTCTCACTCATATTTACACTAACGGGGATTCTTTCAGAGGAAAATACCCAGTACTGATCAGGACAGAGGAAGACAGGTGCATAAGAGCAGGCTGTGCACACAGCGGTCACCACCGGTACCACCGCACGTCTCCTCCCCACTCCAGCCTGTGAGCCTCAGGGTAGGTTAACATCTTCCCTTCCACTGTATCCTCCACAACTCTTAGTAAATGCTCAATATATTTCAGATGACTCAATGAATAAATGATTAACATACATGTACTCATTATATTCGAAAAGAAGAAGAAAACCAACCCTTTGCTCATTACTTCAAAATCATTCCATTCACCTATTTACCGAATGCCTTTCACACGCCAGGGGACACGCTGGCTGTGGGGCTCTTTCAAAAATAAGACAGAAACTTATTTCTGTGACCAAAAACTTTAAGAGCAAAGAAGACAGTCATTAGGGAGATAATTACAGCAAAGGGTGCCGGGTGTCCCGACAGGAGGGTGCACAGGCTAAGAAAGACATTCCCAGAAGAGCTCGATCCAGTCTACTTCAGGGTCAAGTAAGGCACGTGGAACCTACGGCTTGCTGAAAGATTGTCAACCAAGAATGACGTGCTCAGCTCTGGCTGGTACAAGAGCAATCTGGCCGCCTGAAGGAAGGTGGTCTCCCAGGTGAGGGACAATCCAGCAAGGCAGGTGATCCACCTAGGACCACACAGCTGCAGAGACATTTCTTAATTGTGACCAAAAGCTCTGCTCCCACAACCCCCAAAGCCCCAAACAAAGTGTTTTATGAACTAAGGCTTCAATCCCTCCAAGCAACGCAATATGGATGGACCGTAACCAGGTCGTTTTCATCTTTGAGTCTGTGAACATCTGGAAACCCACTCATTGCCTTCATACGGAGCCACGCAATGTCCTTAAATGAACAAACACATCGGCAGAAGAATTGGGCCATGAACCGCAGGGCAGCGAAAAGAAAAGGAAGTTATGTGCCGCTGTGATTTAGTACAAAAGGACAGGCCCGCTTCCTACTTTGTCCTCACATATAAATCATCTCATAGTGATCCAATTATTCACAGAATAATAATATATTTTTGAGAAGTCAGATGGAATAATGCAAAAAGAATGGCTGACTTCTAGCCTTATGACCTCAGATAAGTTCCTCATTCACTTGGTTACACTCTCCTCACTTGTAAACCTGGGGGAAATACTACATGTTTTTCATGGGTTACTCTAAAAAAATAGGTTTAGAGCATCAAGAAAACCTACTAAGCACAGCACGGCACACACAGCAGATGTCAACAAATGACTGCTGCTTTTAGATACATCTACTTTAAAACGTAATGTCTATTTCTTCACTTGTACAGACCCGGCCTGATGCCCTTACACATCGCCACCTTCCACGCACTGTCCCAGCCCAAGAAAAGCCCTTTCAGGTACTCTGCTCCCTATCAGTAACAGACCACAAGAGATGCTGATGTTAAAGGTAATAAGGTTGAGTTCGTGCAGAAAGGAAACGTTTACAAACTTCGAAAGCCTTCAAAAGAGCCATGAAAATGAAGCGTGAAGACGAGAAAAAGGCGCGCAGGAGGGTGGCTCCGGTCATGAGATAACACCTCCTTTTCAGAAAGACCCCTACAAGCCTACCGTCAGCACACACGGAGTATTTCCAGCACGTCCACTGGTGGCGACACTGGTGATTTCCCGCCGCCCCCGCGGGGCACTCACAGAGCCCGGCCTGGGGGACAGGAGGCACCGCAGGGCTGGAGGCAGCCGCACTGCTCCAAGGACCACTACGCCCCGTGAAATTATGAAACCGCGCTCGTGCCCATGGCTAGTCAAATCATGCAGACGGTGGCAAATTCTGCGCTGGTCCCCCAGGGAGGCAGGGGGCCTAATCTTCCCTTCTACCTGGACTCATTTTCGGGACTTAACCAAAAGTAAGCGGCGGAGATGGCCCCGTGGGACCTCGGGGGCGAGGTCCTAAGAAGTATTCCGGGTCCTTGCCTGAGCCTCTGGAACCGCTCGCTCTTGGGACACTCCCTCTGGGAGCCCCGCCCCTGTGCGCTAAGCAGCCCAGGCCGCGACCAGGCCACGGGAAGGCTGGTGGTCACCTGCCGCCCGAGCTCCCGGCGACCGGCACCGAGCAGCACCTGCTGGAGGGAAAGCCTGGATGTCGGCCGGGCCAGGCCTTTGGGTAACCGCAACCCTGGCCACCACCTCGCTGCCACCACAGGAGAGCCTCCCAGAGAGAGCTGCACCCAGTCACCCATGGAACCGTGCACGCGAACACGACCCTGCTCTGCGCCACTGAAGTCTGGGTGGTTTATTGCACAGCAGGAGAGAACATGAGTACACCAGGGCGTGCGCATTTCAAGTTAAGGAGTGTCACCAGGGTAGCCACCCGCCTCAGTGTTAAGTAGCCTGCCCCAGGTTCAACCTGGCAGATTGTGTGGTTTCTTTTAACCCTGGTACTGGTTTAAAAAGACAAATTGCTTCTGAAGAGTTTCTCCAATTCACTGTTGTGTCTTCTGCATAAGCTTTCTCTTTGTTTGCATGACCTTTCCGTTCCCCGCAGTTTTCCTCCCATTTCGGCATCCACGCACACATCCATCCAGGTCTACAGCTCACGTGCCCTCAGCTCTGTCCCCAACCTGGCCCTTAGCTCATCTGCAGGGCCTTCACGGACTTCCCCGGAAAGGAACACCTTCTCCAGCGCTCGTATTTACATTTCGAAAGGAATGCTTAAGCCGTGCTTCGTAAAATATCTAGCTTAAAGCGAAACTACTTCCATGTAGTTCAGTGATTCAATTCCCAGATTCTCTGATCAGCTCCCTGAAGCAAAAACAGGCTGTTCATCCACCACTCTTGGCCCAACATTCAGTCACCCACCCAGTGATCCATCCATCCATCCTGCCCGGGTGCCGTGGCTTGTGCCCATGTGTCTGCTGGGGAACAACACCGATCCACCAGCCTGAAGGCGCTCAGCCCCGGTAGAACACGTGGACTTATAATGACAAGATCACCATACAACCCCTGATCAGGGAAGCGTGAAACCACAAAGGACCCACAAACGCGATGGGGCTATAACTGTTGGACAGATGCGGGAAGGAGGCGCCATCACCTTTCTGACTGCCGTTAACACACTAATCCAGGCTAAACTCACGCCTTACTTCCTCTAGTTGGAGTTCAGCTATTTGCTGGGGTCCTAAAGGTAGTTCACCGCTCACATTTCACAGCCCAGCAGGCCGAGGCACAGCTTACACCCCCAGGGCACGCGGCAGCAGGACACCGCGGCTTGGTCCTGAACACTGACGAAGGATGAGGGATCCGCACAGTAACGTCTGAGCCCAACAGGAGGCGGGGGCACAGAACCAGGTGAACTGAATCCTCAAGGGTGGCAAGCCCCTGCAAAGACCGACGGGGCCAAATAAACGATGAGCTAATTTTAAAAAATGTACGTGCATGACTTCTGACAAAGATTCAAAGGCAATTCAGTAGAGAAAGGACAGTCACCTAAACAAAGTGTACTAGAACAATCAGATATAATTATATTATGTATACAACATACCAATTAATCTCCAGCCTGGCCATATACAAAAAACTAACCGGAAATAGACCGTAGGCCTATATATTCCATTTCTGTTTCCCATTTTCTTTGAAACGTCTTAACTGCTTCTCCATACACGGACCTTTCTCTAAGTGGGTTAGTCCAACAAATATACAAGTATTTTTTTAAGTTTATTTATTTTGAGAGAGGAAGAGAGTGTGAGCCTGTGCGCAAGCAGGGGAAAAGCAGAGAGGGAGAGAGAGAATCCCAAGCAGGCTCTGTGCTTTCACCACTGAGCCCAACACAGGGCTCGATCTCACAAACCTGAACCATGAGATCGTTAAGAGTCGGACACTCGGCCGACTGAGCCACCCAGGTGCCCCAACAAATATACAAGTATTTTTAATTACTGTCAGGAAGTAGATGAAAAATTCATTTTAACAGACACAAAATTCAGATAAAAAAATATAAGATAGGGCAAAGTAGTACAACCCACATGTCTTGTGCCTATAATCCTCTATATTTGTTCAAAGACTCAGCTACTCAAAATGTTTCTGTATCCACTATGTCATATTAAGGCAACACAGCAGCCCTGGTTTTCAACAAATGTCAGCATTCCATTTGGTACTTGCAGTCTTGAGACTTATTTGTCAGGTTGCCAACCTATAGGTTTGTCAAATAACCATTGAAGGGTGATTGTGGTTCAGGAGAGTATACAGTTGATTATTAAAAGCTATCTTTATAAAATTAATGTGACTTTTCCTGTTACCAAAATATTGTTAAATGTACAAAAGCGTTAATTTTAAAACACCCTACTTTATTATATTATGATAGTAGTTTATAGAGTAAGCAATTACTAAAACAACAACCAGAACACCTAGCAATGTGTTAATAGCCACTGGCCAAGAAATTTAACTCATTCGTGGAACAAGCTTTTCTATAGTTCCCACTAAGCATTATCCTAGATGTGAAACATGGTCTCACAAATCCAAGAGTTTCCCATCTGTTTAATCTTAGGACCCCTTTATTTTTTTTTAAGTTTATTTATTTTAAGAGAGAGACAGAGCATGTGGGCAGAGAGAGGAGGGGCAGAGAGAGGGGGAGAGAGAGGGGGAGGGAGGGAGGGAGAGAGAGATTGAGAGAGAGAGAGAGAGAGAGAGAGAGAGAGAGAGAGAGAGAATGAATCCCAAGCAGAATCTGCACTGTCAGTGCGGAGCCCTCCTCAGGACTGGAACCCACGAACTGGGAGATCATGACCTGAGCCGAAATCAAGAGTTGGATGCTTAACCAACTGAGCCATCCAGGCGCCCCAGGACCTCTTCAGACTTAGACTCCTACAAATATTTAAGAACCTCAGAGAGCTTTCTGTCTGTGTTATAACCTATTAATATTTACTACATTCTAAATTAAAACTGAAAAACTTGAAAACGTTTGTTAATTTAAGAATAACAACAGTTAATGGTTACATTTTAATATAAAATCATATTTTCATGGAAATAACTGCAATTTCCAAAAAAAAGGAAAAAAATAAACAAGAATGGCAGTGTTACTTCTGTACACGTCTTTCATGTCTGTCTTAAAAAAGAGTGCTGAATTCTCTTGTTTCTTCTGTGTTTCAAATATTCCAACAGGTTGCTGTGAAAGTATGTGGAAAAAGTCCACACAAGCGTGCATTTGGGAAAAGGAGGGGTCTTTCCAGACGATTGCGGATGGTCTTTGTACACCAGAACTCAACAAGCACTAGTTTCTTAAAGGTGAGTGGCAACGAGGCATCTGCAACTTACCAGTGAACTTTTCATACTCTGTTAAATTATAACCCATTAGACTCTCTTGCACTTGGAGTGAATTTTTACTCATGTGCACCTTTATAACATCACACATGATCATTTGTAAAATGCCGGCTTTTCGTGCACATCTTCCAAACGCAAACACATTTCCTTGACAATATTTAAAAAAGCACATTTGTTTATGTCACTACTCTCATCAGAATCTTTAAGTATTAGGAATCGGTTAAGCATGTGCTCGGAATTTCCAAAAATCTAATTTTCATTTGAAAGCTCAAATTTTGGGGCGCCTGGGTGGCGCAGTCGGTTAAGCGTCCGACTTCAGCCAGGTCACGATCTCGCGGTCCAGGAGTTCGAGCCCCGCGTCGGGCTCTGGGCTGATGGCTCAGAGCCTGGAGCCTGTTTCCGATTCTGTGTCTCCCTCTCTCTCTGCCCCTCCCATGTTCATGCTCTGTCTCTCTCTGTCCCCAAAATAAAAAAATTAAAAAAAAAAATGTTGAAAAACAAAAAACCCTTATTGAAAGCTCAAATTTTATCACTGGTAACAAATACTGTGAGCTACTTAATGTGAAGTAAAGATTCACTTCACTCACTTCTGTAAAATACCCACATGTGAATAACCTTAACTCACCTGTCAATGTCAGCCTTTCTTTTGAGTAAAAATGGATTTTTATGAAAAAAGTGGCTAGTTCAGCTAATGGCTCAAACAATCACATGGTTTTTCCTTGAGACAACTACGATTTACTGCTCAGCATCCAGAAGACGTACTATACACAGGCTTCCCTTTTTGACACAAAGAATATTAAAAACAAATGTATCCAAAGAGTGACATTCAATCGCATGAACAATTTTCTACTGTTCCAACAAGAGCATTCTCAATTGAAACTGGCTTTTTTTTTTTTTTTCCTGCCAGCACCTGGTAGTGAAGAATAAAATTACCATCAAATACAATTTGGTGCCACTGTCCTGATCTGTGCTAAAGGACCAGAAATTTTACCCGCATTACTTCTGCATTACCAGTAAAAAATGTTAACATAGTGAAAAAGGCAAGAAACATCATGTTATTAAAAAAGATTGTTGTGACCTCACAGACCCCCTCCAGGATTCACAGACCACACTTTTGAGAACTACTGCATTAATCTACTGATGAAACTATGTCAACTCTCTCCTGAGTCTCCAACCAATAGGACCACTGTCCCTTATCTCTTGGGCTCTCCGGTCCTTAGCTTTCTAACCAAACCAATATTCTTATATCCTAAGTTAAAAATGAAATACACACACACACACACACACACACACACACACACACACAATGTGTATCTTTACCCAGACTAAATATTAACCTGCATGAATATAAAACTTAGCTAACTGTTGGGGCACCTGGGTGGCTCAGTCCATTTAAGTGTCCAACCCTTGATCTCAACTCAGGCCTTGGTCTCCTGGTTGCGAGTTTAAGTCCTGCACTGGGCTCCACACTGGGCATAGAGCCTACTTAAAAAAAAAGAAAATAATAATAATAATAATAATACTAAAATAAAATAATTTTTAAAAAGAAGTGGTTATAGTATTAAAACAAAAAACTTGTCTAACAGAATGCATGAATTCCAAAACATTTTGTTCATCCTGGGTTTTTCTCTCTCTCTTTTTTTTTTTTTTTTTTTTTAGAGGGAATGTTTTTAATTTTTTCTAAAACCCAAAGAATTCTCTCTAGAGAATAATTCTAGAGAATTATGTTGGAGACAACATAAGGAGCTTGTCCCTGCCAAGGAGAAGATAGGTGGGTTCTTAGATTTACCAAGAACTGGGGAGAATGCACTCTCACTCCTAGGGCAATGTACAAAGGAAGGGAATCTATGCAAACGAGGGAGAGGAGGCAAGGTAAGTCCATGATAGTAACATTAGTTCATTTACATTACTGGGTTAACTAGAAAACCACAGGTCAGCTTGGAAGCTAAGGGAAAGTGGGGAAGACAATTAAAATATATTAATATGTTAACATACACTGAACACTTACCAGGACTCACACATATTGGTTTCATGATCATATTTAAAGCTCACAACCCCTATTTCACAAAGCTGATGAGTCACAGGCTGTCAAAAGACAACTGGATATGTCAAATCCAAAGTCCCTGGTGACTCACACCTCTAGTAATATGATTTATACATTGAAAGATGTGTCAAATTCCCAATAACAGTTTGATTTACAACAGGGTCAGAAAATTTTCTGTGAACGGTCAGATCGTAAATATTTAGGCTTTGCAAGCAGTTAAGTCCATTACGGCTCTTCAATTCTGTTGCAGCACAAAAGCTACGGGGAAATTACAGGCTATAGGTAAACAGATGAAGTGTGGCTGTATTCTAATAAAACTTTATTTATGGACACTGAAATTCGAATTTCATCTAACTTTTACATGTTAGGATGTATATTTTTTCAACCGTTCTTAGCTTGCAAGCCTTAAAAAAAAAGCAGACTTGGCTGATGAGCCAAATTTAGAATATATCCTACACACAGCCTGGAGACTGCTGTTAAGTATTTTATAAAATTCAAGAATATGCTTATATATTCTTCATATCTTCAGAACATTTTTTTAACTTTCTTCATATTTTAAACTAATGATAGACATAAAACTCAGAAGCCAGAATAAAGAAACTTTATTTCTAGTTGTGATAATGACTTATTCAATAAGAAGATGCTTTTGTATTAAACCCATTCACTATTGTGATCAGTTTCTGCGCAGGAGAATATTTATATTAAATGTTTATATTTAAAAGAAACAAAATTGAACAAATTTTCAGAAATATCTGGAAAAATTACAATCCATTCTTCAGTTTTGATATAACAACTTCTTAGCTACTTGGTTCAAGATGCTCCTAATCAAAAACTCTTCAGGGGTGCCTGGGTGGCTCATTTGGTTAAGTATCCAACTTCGGCTCAGGTCATGATCTTGTGGTTCATGAGTTTGAGCCTCGGGTCCGGGTCTGTGTGGACAGATTAGAGCCTGGAACCTGCTTCAGATTCTGTGCCTGCCTCTCTCTCTGCCCCTCCCCTACTTGCACTCTGTCTCTCTCTCTCTCCCTCTGAAAAATAAACATTAAAAAAATTAAAAACTCTTTAACAACAAAGAGGAGTATTTATTCCACTGAAGTATTTTAAGAGTTACATGAGCTAGGGGCGTCTGGGTGGCTCAGTTGGTTAAGTGTCCAACTTCGGCTCAGGTCATGATCTCACAGTTCATGGTTCCAGCCCCCGCGTCAGGCTCTGTGCTGACAGCTCAGAGCCTGGAGCCTGCTTCAGATTCTGTGTCTCCCTCTCTCTCTCTCTATCTGCCCCTCCCCCACTCATGCTCTGTCTCTGTCTCTCAAGAATGAATAAATGTTAAAAAAAAAAAAAATTACATGAGCTAATGCACTAAGCACAGTGCCTAGTACACAGCATATATAATATTATCTGATATTATGCTTAAATAATGGCAAAAACAAAGAGAATATTCAAAAGGAATAATCTGAACTAGGTTCAATTTTTTTAATGCACAAAGAAGTTTACTGCAGTGTTATTTATAATAGGAAAAACTGGAAATCATTTCTATAAAATGAAAATCATTAACTACACTGGAAATCATTTCTGTAAAATGAAAATCATTAACTACTACATATCTACAAAATGAGTTTATGCGACTACTTTAAAAAATTTGAGGGGCGCCTGGGTGGCTCAGTCGGTAAAGCGGCCGACTTCGGCTCAGGTCACGATCTCGCGGTCCGTGAGTTCGAGCCCCGCGTCGGGCTCTGTGCTGACGGCTCAGAGCCTGGAGCCTGTTTCAGATTCTGTGTCTCCCTCTCTCTGACCCTCCCCCGTTCATGCTCTGTCTCTCTCTGTCTCAAAAATAAATAAACGTTAAAAAAAATTAAAAAAAAAAAATTTGAGAAAAGTTCAAAATTTACATTTTAAAAGAAGCTTCCAATTCTGGCTTCAGTTAAAGCAGAAGCAAGCACAGGCTACCAGGAATGCAGGAATCTCCCAGGAATGCGGCCGAAACCTGGGCAGAGCACAGTGTGGTCAGGGCCATCTGCAGCAGAGGACTGGGGAAGGAAGGAAGGAAGCCAGCCACGGAAGTGATGGGCTGAGGGGTCTCTCCTCTTCCTCCTATTTTCCCCATCCTGGACTTCAAGGCAGCCCCAAACCCAGAACTCTGCACCGGTGATCAACAGCCTCCTTCTGGTCTCAGGAACAGGAAAGGGAGCTCTCAAGGGTCAGAGGAGGTTGGGAAAACCGTCCAGAGAAGTCTGTTTTGTCTTTTCTCTCTGCCCCTGCGCCCAGGCAATCCCAGGGCAGCGAAGGCAAGAGCAGGAGAGGCCTTCTTCTTGTTTCCTGGCCTCACTGATTCTCAACCCGAAAGCCTCCGCTCAGGCTTCACAGTCTCCCGGAAAGCCGTTTCTCACACCCCAGTCTGGACTGCACGCGCGTCTCTGTGCTCCTATGAAGCCCCCGACGGTAGATCCATCGACGGGGCGGTCCCTTTGACCCCCTCACACTGAAATGCCCTGGTTTGGGCCTCCGACAACGAACCCTTCTCTGCGCTTCCTTTTATGTGATGATCCGCCTGCTAACACTCAAATTCGGCTAGAGGAGGGTCCTGGCCACGCCGCTCATGACCGTGCACCTGGTGCCAAGAACGAGGCCAGTATACGGAAGGCAAGAAACACAGACTGAGCGAATAAACGGGCATTCCCAAACTGTCTTCCTTCCTGATTACAAAGCATTGCCACAGAGCGACCTTTTCGAACCCGAGTAATTCACGGGCGTGCACAAGGTTCTAAGACGTGGTATTTAAGGACTCTTCCATACTGGTCAACGTGATTACCTCCTGTACAAGCCACCAACTAGGCTGCCAGTAAAAACAATCTGATTTTGAACAATTATTTCTTAATTTGAATAAAGCTTTAAGAAACACGAGGCATGGTGGCCCATGCAAATTATCATCACATTGTGTTTAGTTTTCTTGCCAGTTACTTCAAGTATATTTATTACTGTTTTATGAAAAGTCTGTATGTGCCACTCCGATTTTTCTGTCAGACATCTGCTTCCTCACGTGGGCCTACATAGCTTGCTTTCGGATTCCATCTACTCTCGTGACTTTATCTGCCGCTCAAGGGCTGGAGGCCCCACACCATCTTCACTGCATCCAAACTCTTTTGTGGGCATCAGAACGAAGTATGGTCTCACCAGCCAACAAGGATTGAGTACTTCCTGTGCCTAAGACCCGACAGTAATTATCCTATTTCATCTTTGCAACAACCCAAAGAGGGAAGTTTTGACATTCCCACTGTAAGACGGGGGTCTGCAACCTAGCAGAGTGGAGGCTTCCGTAGCCATGGACGCCCACCACTGCCCTGCCGGACCACCAGCCTCCCTACTGGGATGTACCCACTTGACTGACTCCCCACCTCATCCCCCGGCCAACACTCCTGAACTCTGAAAGTGGTGCTACTGTATACTTCAGTTCTCTTTGGGAACTGATAGAGATAAAATGTTAAAAATTATTTATTTTGTTCTAAAATATCATTCAAAATAAGTATGCCTACCAAGTGGCACACAGCATACATTACATAAATCATAGATACATAAATAAAATCAAATGCTTAATGCCATGTCTCCAATGCCATTACTGTCACCACCTATTTTAATGATTTGTGTTTAAACCTAAAGATATTACACAAAGAAGTAGTTTTACAAATTCCAATACAAAAACAAACAAAAAACAGAGAACATTTACCCATTACTCACCATCAGCACTGGCAGATACTGAAGTTTAGAATTTCTACACCCAGTGACACTTCCTTTTCTAAATAATATGCCCTCAGTCTGCTCCCTGGCTTTCCTCTTAACACCTGATTACACATTACCTTGTATTCGTTACTCACTTTCATATTATTAAACTTTTCAAACCCAATTATAAAAAAATGTTGAATCCCACACCTGTGTTTCAATAACCCTGAAAATAACAATGGTGATGATGATGGCACTTGGGCTTTGTGCTACAGTTCACAAACTAAGAAGTCTTCCTCATTCTTCCATTTTATCTATGTTATCTCCATTTTAAATTTGAGGAAGTAGAAGCTCAGAGCAGAGCAGAGAAGCAATTTATCCGAGGTCACAAGGTTCAAAGATGGGCTCTACACTATCAGACATTTATGAAGGCATGGAGGCTAGGAGGGTGGGTGCTTTCTTCCATGTAACATTTCTGGAACCAGAACATTGCACTTAATTAACAAAGAGTAGTCAATTTCCTACAGCAAAAAGCTACAAATCTAAATTATAGACAACAAGTCAAAAAATAAGGGGCACTGGGTAGACATGTTCTTTTTCAGAGCTGGAGAGCTCATCAAAACCAACAGTCATTGATTGGCCTTAGATTATAAGGTATTCCTCCATGTGTAGATATAAATCATTGGCTTCTTTCCCCCCAGTAAGAATCCCAATCTTCCTGGGATACGAGGGGTCACTCCCGATGCACTAGGGGGGGCTGGAACCATGCTAAGTGCTCTACAAATATGAAATGTTACAACAGTTCTGCATCTATATCACACACGTCTATGATTTAAAAAATGAACCCTTATAACAAACCTTTGTCAGCCTCATTTTGCCCAAAGGCACGCAACAGATAAGTGGCACAGTCAGAAAAGAGCTTCCATAAACACGTAGAGACTACATGGGGCACTCTAAGCCTATGTGGCTAGGAAAACCACCAGAAGCACGCAACCTTTTAACGGAGGCAGTGACATGCAGGGGACTTCAGATTAGAGCTGAGGCCTTCAATACAGGCGATATGAAACCGGAAAGTCCGGAGCAAGGGAAGGCAAACGTGTTGATACTACACGCCAAAAGAACAGGGCGCCATGACAGATATCCAGTGTGCCCATCGATCACTGAGTGGACCGGAATCCTGCTGTCTGCCCAGCACCGTGAGACACAGAGGTGAATGAAACAGAAACAGTCCCCAGGCCTGTCGGGGACTACAGCCTGGTAAGGGAGGCCGACTCTGTAAAGGAGAAGGAGACAAGGGGTTGGACATAACTACCAAAGAAAATAAGAAGTCCCTTAAAAATATTACCAACTATAGTGTGATAATTTAAAATATTAATCACCATCGTAATAGCTGCTTCTGTATTCTGGCCAGTCATCTGCTGCCTGCAGGTACCTTATTGGGCCTCCACACATGACATCTCCACTCATTTTCAGAATAGAGAACACTCCCAAAAGTTAACTTCTCTAATACACAGATAATAGTCAACATTGCCGGGACCTGAACCCAGGATTAGCTGAGCACAAACACTCAACAACTCCACTTGGAAACATTCATTAAGCCTCAAGTAGGAGTAGGAACCAACAGTACACTGAGTCTATAGTAATGATCAAGATATGTCCTATTTCCATATAAGTTATACTGCTGTTCAATGCAAATCATGATGTTTAGTCTCTAACTGAACATGGGCTCTTTCTGTTCTTTTAAAAACAGCCAGACTCCTAATCAAATACAAAACTCACATCACGAGCACTGCTTTCTCATCTTGCTTTTTTCTCTCAACTCTATTGTTGAGGATGACATAATTTTTCGAAAAGATGCTTAGTACTAGGGCTGACACTTGCTGCCCTTAACTTTCTCTAATCTCTGGATGTTGAATCTAAATAAATAGCAGTACAAATAAGGGCATAATTTTATCTTTTTAAGTGTTTTTTTGTAATAAGCTGAATTTGGAGTAGGTCTCCAGACTTCTTATCTCTGCCAGGCTGCAGGATCAAGTCACAATAAGAAGGATAGTTTCACAGCTTAATGATTGAAAGAAACATGATCTCTCCTGCAACCCATCATGTTACCTAATAAAGCTGATTATTCAATCATTTGGCAATAACAATAATTTGGCACTTCCCTCTTGGTTCTTTTCTGAGATCAATATGGTAATAATCTGCCCTAAGCAAAAGCACGATCACTATGAGCAAGTGTACAAGTTAAAATTAAATACGTGAAACTACTCAACTTTATGTAGAATTATATATGCTATTTTCTATAACTGTATTTATATACTTTATGTATTTATTTTTCTCAAGATTAGTATCTGACATACATACACTTATGTGTATACACATGTATATACACAAACACATATACACAGCTATTCATGTGCACACACAGTAACCATTTCTGAAAATAAAACTTGACCAAACTGAAATTTTTAGCACTGATTTTTTTTAAAGATTTCATTTTTGAAGCACTTCTATGGCACAAGGTTCAACAATGTTAAAACAACCCTTTAAGCCTAAGAGTTACAACGATTCCTCTGTTACTTTGAGGGCAACGTCCATGTTTCTATCCATTAGCACAGATTCTGAAATGGAATTAAGACAAGTTAATCCTTCTTTTCCTTCCTTACAGCAACCATCCACCCAGAATTCCTCACCAACCCAGAACCTACCGTGGTCCCCCAGGGTTCCATGAGTTTGTGCTGTTATCCACTCCCCCTCTCCTCCTTCAATCCCATTTAAGCTTTAAATTCAATCTCAAACGTGCCACTCCTGTGACTAACCCGTGACTTATACCCCCCAAGTGCTCCTCGAGCAGCTGGGTCACACTTCCTTCAGGCACCCCCTTCCCAGCTGCACCCAGCTCCTTCAGAGTGTCTAATACAACAAGTATTTAATAAATTCATTTATTCCACAAACATCTGAAGTCCACTATGTGCTAGGAAATCAACAATGAGCAGACACACTTGATCTCTTGGACCTTAAATGTTAATATTAAATATACTAACAACCACTGACAAAAGATGTCAAATCGTTAATATCCTTAAACATTACCTGTAAAATATTTAAATGATTTAAAATGCTGGAAAAAATTAAGGAGAATCATAAAGGAAAGAATAGAGGAAGAAAATGTGTTTTACATAGGTCTAAAGGTTCAAGATCAAAATACCAGATAGAAGAGAAAAATCATTTCATACAGATTAGCTACAACCATCCTCTTCTAGAAAGAGAGAGAACAAAAGAGAAAAACCAACTTGCTTTTTTTTCTTTCCTCAGAGATGTTTTTGAAAAAAAAGTATTTGTGTGCAGTATGATTCATGTTTGATCAGATCTGATAACAGTATTTCTGCAAATCAATTTCTGTCACAATTAATCATGTCAATTTATAATAAATATACACCACATAAGAATGGGTTCTGCTACATAGGGAAACATCACTGTTATTATGCAAAGTGTGCTCATAATACTGAAAACGTCTGGGCGGCAAAGCACAAGATATACATACCTAACTATGCACAGATTACCTGTAAACGACTATTGATATGCCTCTCTGACGCAGCTGAGAAAGCCATTCATTTGCACTGCAGACCCAGCTAACTCGTCTCTCTTAGACAGTGGAGACGACACGTGCCCTGCCTACTAGCAAACTTAGCTTCTGGGAGGAGTCCACACCTCCAGTCCACACCTCTACCAGAAACGGGAGCTCAGGTAAGAACCTAAGAACGTAGGGCAAGCAAACTTCTCGCAGACTTGCTGTGAGGCTACCGTCTATTTCTTCCTCATTCATCCGAAACGTTCGCTTCACATTTTCTACGTGCCGAGCACTGCTTTGACTGCATGGTATCAGCACTAAATACTACAAAACCCCGCCCTCGCGGAACTTAGGACCTGCAAGGGAGTGATGAATTTAGAGAGAAAAATGAAGCATTAAAAATGGTACAGGACAGGGACTTGAGTCTCACTGACCTCTTCATTTGCTTCTCAAACCATGAGGTTGGCAGGCTGACCATGAGCCAGGGCAGCCTGTGGACTGTGAGTGTCACCGTCCTTCAGAAAGCCCAGTGGGAAGCAAAATGGAGTGCACGAACCACATTTCTCAAGCATGTTACTCGTCACTCTCCCCGCCCAGGGCCCAGGTCAGTAACAAAGACACCAGGTAGAACTCGGGAGCTCAGGCCTTTTGTAATAATCCAAGGATCCCTGCCTGGTGCATCTCTGTAAGCTATTCCTTTCAAGGCCCTAGGCAAACGCAAAAAATATATACAGACTCCAGGGATGCCCACCAATCCTATATACCTGTCAAGAGAGTCCCGTGAAGTAACAGGTGAAAATCTTTGGGAAAAGCCCCCTAAAGTGGTTTCCAATGCCATCGTCATCTTCCTCCTCACCATTTCCTCTACCATCACCATTTAGTCCTATGTGTGCTTGATGATATCACTGAGGAATAGCTGATCCTCTAGAAATGAACTTCCACCAAAAAGATAAAGCCACCACATCGAACTCTCCATGAAAACACTTCCTGCAACAAGCAGAGCAGGAGTCTGGACGGAAATGGTCCTGGCAGCTCGGTAAATGACCCACACAGAAAACAAATCCCTACAAACCCCTTACGAACTGGCCATCAGGTGATGCGACACCGGGTGTGACCCATCCCCCTCATTCACACGGCGCCTGCGTACCTCCAACCCTCCACCTTTCTGGCTGGCATGCTCTCCTCCAACCCTGTACACGCATGGCAAACTCTTCCTCATCCTTCAAGGTCCAGCGTAAAACCAGTCACTTGGGTGGTTTTCCTCGTCTGGACCCCGGCAACTCTGTTTTCCCATCCGCATCCGCCCAGGTTCTCTGCCTGAACACCTGCTACGTGTCGGTCACCGCCGGGGCGCCGGAGCCGCGCAAGTTCCACACTGGCGGGAGGGACGCGAGACACGCGGGTCGCCCGGGGGCCGGTGCAGGGGTGCTCTGAAGACCACCGGACTGAGTCAGGTGGATAACCGACTTGGGGCAAGAACGCGGTTGGCGCACAGCACGCACCCCCCCCCCCCCCCGCCGCCCTGTGCAGTTCTGCCTCCGCGGGCCGGAAGCACAGCCGCCTACCAGGGCGCAGCACTTGGCACGCGGCCGTGGCGCTGACATGTTGCGTCCGAGGTGGCGTTTTTACCCAACGCCGCATTCGACCTCAGCCGAGAAAATGCAGGAGGGGCAGAGTTAAGTCACCTACCAGGACTTTGCCAGCGGGTCGGGTCGGAGTGACAAGACACACATCTCAGCATCCGACTCCAGGGGCTCATTCTGAGTCATCATCCAGTACTGTCTTCCCGAGAAGTGGACATGAGAGGTCATCTTAGGTCAAAGCAAATCGGAATTGTGTATTTGTGCTCTCCTAGATGTCTAGAAACGGCCTGTACTGGCCCCAACACAGAGAGGGAGAAGGAGCAGGTCCCGCCTGGCCTCCCACGCGCCACGGTCTCGGGGATGCGCAAGAGCAGGCTCGGCTCCGCAAGAGACAGCAGGTGAGCACGAGGAAACCCAGCAAGTGGCCGAATCAGGCACCCGAACAGGATCCCTTCGTCGCACACTTATAAAATCAGATTCGGAGTATGAACCTCGTTCGTATATTGTACAGTATCTAGTTCCAAAAACCAATTCGCTTCAAAGACTGTCAAGTACAGGCAATGGCATCCACCTTCCGGCACAGCCGCCACGAAGGCCGCGCACCCCAGTCTGACAGCACTTCCGAGGCGGCGCGGGCAGCCAGCTGCAAACCACAGCACGGCCGCTGAGTGCGTCTACTTGCCACAATCCATCATGCTTTGGGCTTGGGGCCACACAACAACGCAATGATAATAACCACTGGTTCGAGAGGGTGTCTTCCGACAGGTCTGACCGTTGTGCCACGTGTTTGAAAGAAAAGGGTTCATAAAATGTGATCAGCAACTTTCAAACATAAGCCAGGTACAAAGAGGACTTACTTAGTGAATGTAACATTTTAATAGAGAAAACCATCAGTTCTGACCTTTCTTTTCAATGGAAAGGGGGTACAGAGAGAGAGAGAGAGAGAGAGAGACAGGCAAGGAGGAGGGAGACGGTGTCTACAAATGCTGGGGAACAGAAGAAAGGATCTGGTCCCAGGAACAAGCACAAGAACAGTGACAAAGCAACCACTATTATTTAATGCCGTTCTTTTCTAGCGACCCGATGGAAAGAGCTTTATGATCAAGTACAAACACTGGCTGGGCGCCTGCTACCTGCCAGGCACTAGTCCGACTCTTGACAAATACTCGGTTTACTGCCCTGGCCCTCTCACGTCCCAACAGTGCCACTTAGCGAGGTGGTGCCATCCCGCTCTGCAGATGATGACAGGGCCACAGAGGTGGGGTAACTTGTGGCCTCACGGCCACATGGGGACCAGAGCACATTTGATATCTTCTCTCCCAGACCATCACTTGCCTGAACAATGAAATCAGAATCTCAACTTTTCCCAGCTTCCAGTACCACTCCTCACCCATCCCAAAACACACTCATACCCAATAAACTAAGACGGGAAAAAAAAAAAAAAAAGACAGACAAAAACGGGGCACACTATGGAGATATAAGGACACGGCGCATATAACTGATGGAGAGCTAGCTCAGCCAGGAACACAAGGTTTCTCCCAGAAACTGCTCTGGGAAGCAAGAGCCCCGTTCTGCTCTCCCTCTTCGTCAGTATTGAGCCTTATAAACCTAACAACTTCCTGTTTGCCAGGGCAGCCCTGTACATTGCTTATAATTCTACTCCAGATTTTATCAGATGCAAATCCAAACACTGGATACATCATTGCTAATTATTTTTCCTCTGTCCTGTGGACAACGTTAAGTTCATCAGCCCAACAAGTAACTCAGAACTTACACGCTAATGTAATGTTCAGTGACATTATAACACCTTTGCTTCTTAACTTTGCAAAACCATAGGGGAATCACATGGAAGTGCTTCTCGAAGAGCTTCACCAAGTTCTGCAGAAGCATTTATTCTGACAGTGTGCCTATTACTGTTTTGATCATTATACTGTCAAAAAGGGCTCTCTGCCCATCTATAATATAAAGGAACAACAAATTCTATTTGAAAAGCAACCATACAGAGTGGAAAATGGAAAACCAAATATCCAGGTTTCTAGTTTACTAAAGTATGCTCCCACGACCAACTAATCATAAAAGGTGACAGGCTGAGAGCCTCCAAATACATGCTTTCTACTTAGTAGCTCCCTAAATAACCGTGGCCTTGGCAGAAACAACACAAATTATCCTGGCAGTTGAACCACTGTATTGTACACCTGACACTAATATAATACTGTATGTTAACTATTCTAGAATTTAAAGATTGACTAATTAAAAAAAGGAATGTGTTAAGAATAAAAGTTTTTTAAAAATAGGAGCCAGAGGGCCTCATCTACATATATTCACATACATTACTGACAGGCAGAAAGTTTAACCGGCACAACTCCTCTATAAATCAATTTGACAGTGTAGGTCAAGAACCTTTAAAATGTTGTCTGCTTATTCAACTTCTGGGAAACTGTCCTCAAGAAACTGAACGACCTGAACGACCACTGCAGACTTAGGTGCAAAGAGGTTCAGTGAAGCATTCACTGAACAAGCATTTACTGAAGGCCCACTGTGTTCCAGGCACAGTGGATACACAGTCCTTGCCTTCAAGGAGCTGACCCTAGTAGGGAAGATGTAACAGGAAGGAAATTACAATCCAGTGTGACAAAGGCTACGATGGAGGAAGACAGAAATGGGCAGCTGAGGCAACTAAGCCAGAGCTGAGAGTGGATGGCAAACTGGTTTCCTCTAGATGGGGAT
Source organism: Prionailurus bengalensis (assembly GCF_016509475.1). NCBI lineage: Eukaryota > Metazoa > Chordata > Mammalia > Carnivora > Felidae > Prionailurus > Prionailurus bengalensis. Next base: position 76,563,389 of record NC_057353.1, on the reverse strand, counting down.
ACCCCAGCTGAATCCCTAAGAATACAAGTGAGCGAGGCACGTGAGAGGGAAAAGGGCATTTCTGTTAAAAAACAAAACACAACACACAGAGGACCTTACACAAGAGCATGTGGCTTTCGTGCACCAGACAAGAAATCCGGTGTGCTAGTAACACCCAAGGGAGGGTGACAGAAATGAGACTGGAGACTAAAGTACAACAGTGAATGCCATCCTGAGAAATTTTAACACTTTATCTTGAAGATATGAGCTAGAGTGAAAACGGTTAAATGAAGGAATGATTTGACTGGACTTGCATGTCTAACAAGATTTGCAGTGTCACTGCTTCCTTTTAAGTACAAATCTTGACAGAGAACAGCACTAGCAGTAAGGAAGCAGATTCAGGCTATCACAGTAATATTGGCAGGGGCAGAAATGGACAGACATCGAGGAAATGGGACAGACAATCCCGAATTATTAATTCCCAAAACTGGAAATGCTCATTAGTGAAGAATCAGCTAAGTATATAACATGGAGTACTACATGGCCATGAAAAACAGTATTTCCAACTTTCCAATGACCTAGGAAAATGACTGTGGTACCATATTGAACTAAGAACCCAATCTAAAATTTTACATGGAAAAGGAAACTATCTAAAATATGAACAACTACCTCCAAATGATTGCGTTATGGATAGTGCAACTTTTAAAAATTGCTTATATTTTCTATTTTTTTTTTCCAAAATAATCATTTATCAAGCACTTTGTAAAGAGCGCTTTCCACGCACCCAGCATGTGTGCAGGAGCTAGTTATTCAGTGGTCTACAAAAGAGATGTGAGCCCTGGCTTCATGAAACTTGTAATCCAGTGAGGTACACATCATAGTTATTATTAGAAGAAATATTCAACTTAAAAAAATTTTTTTAATGTTTATTTTTGAGAGCAACAGAGAGACAGAGCATGAGCAGGGGAGGGAGAGAGGCAGAGAGAGAGACACAGATCTGAAGCAGACCCCAGGCTCTGAGCCATCAGCACAGCACCTGACACAGGGCTCAAACCCATGAACCGTGAGATCATAACCTGAGCCGAAGTCGGATGCTTAACCGACTGAGCCACCCAGGCTCCCCTGCTTTTATTGTATTTTTTTTAAGTTTATTTATTTTGAGAGGGAGAGAAACAGCGAGTGAGCATGGGAAGGGCAGAGAGAGAGAGAGAGGGAGACACAGAATCCAAAGCAGACTCCAGGCTCTGAGCTGTCAGCACAGAACTCACAAACTGTGAGATCATGACCTGAGCCGAGGTCAGACACTTCACTGACTGAGCCACCCAGGTGCCCCGAAATATTCAATTTTAAAGTAACTAAAAGGAATATCCCAAACTCACTTATTAGTTTTAACAGATTTTTAGTAGATTCCTTATGATTTTCTATAAATAAGACCATGTCATCTATAGAATAAAGTTAATGATACTTCTTCCTTTCCCATCTGGATACCTTTTATTTCATTTTCTTGCCCAGCTACCCTGGCTAGAACCTCCAGGACAATGCTGAATAGTAGGAGTGAAGGCAAAGATGAAGACATCTTTGCTCCTTCCTGGTCTTAAGGGAAAAGTCTTTGACTATTATGTTACTTGTGGGTTTTCATAGATATCCCTTTTTCAGATTGTGGAAGTTCCCTTCAATTCCTAGTTTGTTGAGTATTCTTATCATGAAAGGGTTAGAATTTGTCAAATGTTTTCCTTTGCCTATTGAGATGATTATATGTTTTTTGTCCTATATTCCAATGATGGTATATTAAGTGATTTTTCAATGCTAAACCAGCCTTGTGTTCCTAGGATAAATCCTATATGATCACGGTGAATAATCCTTTTTATATGTTGCTGGATTTGGTTTGCTAGTGTTTTAAGGATCTTTGTGTCTGTATTCGTAAGAGACGCTGGTCTGTAGTTTTGTTTTTTTGTGTGTGTGTGATGACTTTGTCTGATTTTGGAATAAAGGTAATTCTGGTCTCCTAGAATGAGTTGGGAAGTATTCCTTCTGCTTTTGTTTTTTTGGAAGAGTTAGTCAAGAATTGGTATTAATTATTTTTTAAATGTTTGGTAGAATTCACCAGTAAAGCCATCTGGACCTGGGATTTTTTTTAGTGAGTATTTTTTTATTTACCAATTCATCTCTTCACCACTCTGTTCACATTTTCTATTTCTTCTTGAGTCGGTTTTGGCAGTTTCTGTCCCTCTAAGAATCTTCCCATTTAAACCAAGTTACCTAATTTATGGACATACGATTGTTCATAGTATTTCCTTACAATCCTTTCGATTTCTATAAAGTCAGTAGAGGGTCTCCCTTTTCACTCCTGAATTCAGTCATTTGAATCTTCTCCTGTTTTTTTTTTTAGTCAGTGTAGCTAAAGTTAAATTTTGTTGGTCTTTTCAAAAACCAACTTTCAGTTTGTTGATTTTCTGTATTGCTTTTCTATTCTCTTTTTGATAATTTCCATTCTAATATGTATTATCAGCAGACATCTAAGAACGTGTTCCCTTGACAAGAGCAGAAACTACATTCTTCTTAAGTCACATGGAACATTCTCCAGGACAGATCAATCTATATTATTTTCAACATTCTCTTTAATTTAGATTTAATTTGTTTTCGCACAGTCTTCACATGGAAGGCTAAGTAACTGACTTGAGAATTACCTTCATTTTTAATATAGGTATTTACAGCTCTAAGTTCGCCTCTAAGTGCCGCTTTAGCTGCATCCCATAAATTTGGGTATGTTATATCTTCATTTTCATTCATCTCAAAACATTTTCTAATTCCCCCTGTGATTTGTTTGGCTCATCCGTTACTAAGAAGTCTGCTAACTTCCACATACTTGTGAATTCCCCAAGTTTTTTTCTATCATTAATTTCTAATCTCATTTCATTATAGCCAGAGAACATCCTTTGCATAATTTCAATCCTTTAAAATTTACTGAGGCTTGTTTTATGGACTAGCTTATGATCTGTCCTGGAGGATGTTCCATGTGACTTAAGAGATATGTAGTTTCTGCTCTTGTCAAGAGAACATGTTCTACAGATGTCCACTCAGTCTAGTCGGCTTATGATGCCGTTTCAGTCCTTTATTTCCTTACTTATCTTCTACCTGGTTGTTGTATCCATTATTTAAAAAGGGTACTGAAGTCTCCAACTATTATTGTTAAGCAGTTCATAATTATTTAAGGACACTGTATTAGTTTCCCATCGTCACTGTAATAAATTACCACAAATTTAGGGCCTTGAAACAACAATGTGAACATTCTCTTACATTTCTAGAAGTTAGAATTCTAAGATGAAAGCATGTCTTTTAGAGGCTCCAATTAAGAGTTCCTTCCCATGTCCTTCCCATCTTTTTGAGGCTGCCAACATTCCAATGGCATGTGGCCACATCACTACAATCACTGCTTCCACTGTCACACTGCCTTCTGTCTGACTCCGTCTCCTCCTCCACATCCCTCTTATAAGGACCAGTGCTTGCTGATTATATTGGGTCCACCCAGGTGATCCATGAAAATACATCTCAAGATCTTTAACCTAATAATATTTGCCAAGTTCCTTTTGCCACATACGCTAGTATTCACAACTTCTGGGGCTCAGGATGCAGACCTATCTGGGGAACGCTGTTCAGCCCACGACGAACGTTAACTGAAACCACTGATTCAAATTAGACACAAATCGTCGAAGCAAGTCCTAGTTTGTTCCATGTCGCTGAGCTCATCAGGGTCGACATAAACCAAGTACTTTTTAGCTCTTCTTTTGAATATATCAACATGTGTTCCTTAGGCATTCAGTTTAATTACTACATCAGTCATGTTTAGTTTCTTTTGTCTGTATTTTCTAAATATTTTATGGAATTATTTCAAGCGATCATGCTGAATATGTAGGATTGAAGTAAAACTCTGTAAAGAAGACACACCTTTTATATAGCATAGCAAAAAAGAACACAGGTTTTGAGTCAAAACGGAGCTTGGTTCCGATCTTGCCCTTCTACCTGTCTTAGGCCAAGTTTCATTATCAAATGGGAGTGTCAGTATCTGTCTGTGTAAGCCTGTGGCACAGATTAAGGAAAGTGATGCCTGAAAAAATATGGAAAATAGACGGGAAGCAGTGACTAAAGAGGAGCTCAATAAACATGGTCTACAAACAGGTAAAAAGTAGAAGTGCAGAGGGAAGGAAAAAGCAGCTGTCAAGTCAGTCTATTAACTGCCTGGTCATTGTGACACGTGAACCAAATGACCTCTGACAAATACCCTGACAGGTACTCTGAACATTACCCGGATGACAACTTCAATATGACGATCAGCTCTGTGAGGCCCCTACACCCTAATCCACGGTAACTGGGAAGCAGATGGACAAAGTCCAAAGCACTCAGTCACAAGCCAGCCGTGCGACATCAGGCCAGTCACAACTTCCACGAAAGCCTGTTTTCTCCCCTGTGAAGTGGAATATATTTCTCTTATCTCAGAGGCATGTACCAAGTGCTGAGAAAAATACGGCCTGTAAACTGGCTGGCATTTAACAAGAACTCAACAAATACCAGCGCATCATTATTAACAATTATGTGACACCGACAAGTTCTTTCATATCTCCAGAGCCCCTGATGAATCATGCGAGAGAACATCCTAAACACATGAAAATCCCTAAAACCAGAACTGAAGATATACTCGGTACCTGGTAAATATCAGTTTTCTGCAGTCCTCCTTAATCGCTCTGTGGTAGAAAAAGCAATGGCTCCCCCAAGACGCCCACATCCTCATCTCCAGAACCTCTAAATGTTTAAGTTGCACGGAGAAGGAAAACTACAAGTTGCAGACAGAACTAAGGTTGTTAATCGGCTAATCTTAAAATGGGAAGATTCTCCTGGATTATCCAGGTAGCTCCAGGCAATGACAAAGAGTCTCACAAATGGAGGAGAAAAGCAAGAGAGGCCTGCAGGAGAGGCCTACGGGAGAGGCAGCGTGGAAGTTGCTGGCTTCAGAGACGGAGGAAGGGGCCAGGCGCCCAGGGCTGTGCGTAGCCTCCTGCAGCCAGAAAAGTTAGGGAACAATTTCTCTCCCTGAATCTCCAGAAAGGGACTTAGTGTCCCAGACACCTGACTCTGGCCCTGTGAGAACCATTACAGACTTCTGCCCTCTAGAACCCCAAGATAATAAAGCCACTAAATTCACGGCTATGCGTTACAGCAGCCGTAGAACACGGATATACTCTCTCTTCCGGTTTTTCAGTTTTATTGTAAATAAGTCACAAACAACATCTGAATCTGAAAACCAAAAAAGGAAAGAAAATTATTTTTGTTTTCTCTACACAGACGAACCTCATCTTAAACGTCCTAAGAAAATCACTTCTTTCTGAACTGTACCCATGAGAGATGGGAACAGTGCTTGATTGTTGGCCCTTGCCATAAAGAACTTAAGATACCAAACAATATAAACTGACTCATTACTGTTTCGGAACGATGGTGTTAAATAACACAATTAAGATATGAGCCACTGCATAGAAGTACCTGGTGTTAAAAGCAGCAGCCAACTCAAGAGAAGCCTTTATGACTCCAAACTAAGCAAGACACGGTGCATATTCCCCTTGGGCATACTGGCTTCCAGCACTCTGTATGTTAAATTTCAAGGCAAAGTTTATGGTTTGAAACCTATTCTGCATATTGTGATTTTTGTTCAAGCGGAAGAAACACTGCTTCTTTGACTTCTAGGTGATAACCGTGGAGGCCAATATTTGCTCCAAACAAGAAGCCCAAATCAAGGTACTTAGAAAAGTTTATTATTGATATTTTTCAAACAGACGGCAAAACTATTTTGGGAAAGGGTTACTCGAGTAGGAAGTGACAACTGTAAAATGAAATTAAGTGAACTATGAGACTGTGAACTGGCACCTGACGCTCCCTTAATTCCTAGTATGGTCTGCAGGCAAAGGAGCTGAAAAACAAAGTGTCAGTGACACACCCAAATCTCTGGAGGACACCAAGGACCCTCACCGTCTTCCCAAACACTGAAACGTCACCACCAGTGAGAAAGAACTGTGGTCCAATGGACTCGTCTGGGCCACCCCCCTGGGTCCAAGCACTAGGAAGTGACCCCTCCGGGGGCAAGCAGACAAGAGACCAAAAGTATCCTCCGATGAGGGGACCTTACCAGGCTTTTCTCCTGGAACTTACTTTTGGCCCATTTTTACCACGTGGCTATTGCAAGAAGAAAGCCCAAACAGTTCTACCCTTTTTGGATGAGGTCACAACCACCCGTTCGAGGGACCAAACAAGAACTAGGGTCCAACCTAAGGGGAGGGCAGCAGGAGGCAGACAAGGAGTCCGCTCCGCCCCTAAGCCCTAGAGGAGAGGCGGTGGGGCCGTCTGTTGCAGTCTGTTGCAGTCTCCGTGCCAAGAGTAAAAGTCTACGTTTGCCCAGGATGGTGTCTGCGCCCTCCGCATACATCCCCAGGGAACCCTCTGAGGCCGGGCTCAGGATTCACCTTCCGGATGGACTGCGAGGCAGCAACACTAACCAATACTTTTGCAAAGAAAGAAGCAATTACGACAGGCATTTGCTGGTGAGAATTGAAAGGCACAACGCATTTCACTTACGTTAAACTCTATTGGGAAAGTGTGAGCCAACTCAACAGTCGTCTGGAAGACTTGTGGTGGGCAAGATTTGCTGGGAGGAGGCAGTAGGCCTTGTGCGCAGACAAGCCCGCAAGAGCCTGGCTGTGCCACCACCCTCCCTAAGCTCCCTGAACCAAACTGTGATCAGCTCAGAGTTGAAGAAGCTTACAGAGATCCTGTTTTGCTTAAGCATCACGAGCGGTGACAAACTTTAAGATTCCTATTTGAAAAGATATGCATCACACATGCGCACACAAAAAGCTTTTAAAACACACAGTTTCAAGTATAGTTTACACTGATGGACTCACACCCTTTATGAAGAAAAGGAAACAACAAAGGGATTCTTCTCCTTTGCCCAAGACTCCAGTGCTGAAAGGGCCACAAGGGTCCCTTTGTCCTTTTCTCTTTTGATTCTGCGCTCTCCCCAGGGGATCTCCTCCACCAACGCTTCAAATACATGGTCATGCACTCTTAGTCAGATGTCTAGGAATACTACATACAATTCTCAACTCACAGAACTCAAACGCTTTTAAACCTGTGTCGTTCAACATCCTAAATGATCTTTCTAAAACACGTAGCTGACCGTGTCCTTCTCCAGCATTAGATCCGTCCAATCATGCTCCAAATTTAAAATACATTCTTACTCCTCCCCTGTCTACTGGCCCTGCACATTCTAGTCCCTGCCTATCCTGCTCCCCTGCTTGTCAATACATTCCTGCTTTTACTTTATACTCGAGACCAAGAGAAGCTGCTTTCACGTGTATTATTCATCCAACCAACACTGAGCGCCTACTGTGTGTTAGGCGCTATTCTGACTATTCTCAGCACTAGAGATCCAGCAGCCTGGAGTCTCCGTTCTGCAGTCTTGAGGTGTGTCACTAAATCCGCATGGGGCGCCTGGGCGGCTCAGTTGGTTAAACGTCCGACCTCGGCTCAGGTCATGATCTCGCAGTCTGTGAGTTCGAGCCCTGCATCCGGCTCTGTGCTGACAGCACAGAGCCCAGAGCCTGCTTCAGATTCTGTGTCTTCCTTGCTCTCTACCCCTCCCCTGCTCGCACTCTCTTTGTCTCTCTCTCAAAAATAAAAAAAATTTTCAAAAACAAAACAAAACACAACTGAATCCTCGCAAGAAGCCTAGCCTGGCAGGTGGGCAGTATGGTGCCTGCTCTGACAAACTAAGGAACTGAGTTTGGAGAGGTAAAGGTCTGCACCCAAGTTCAGTAATTCTTAAATGACAGAGTCTGAGTCTCAGACCCAAGGCCGGTGCCCACACTGCCAGGGCGCACACGCCTGCCATGATGGCCCGAGAAGTAGCAGGTCTCTCAAAATCAGTCGCTGGGAACTCAAATAAGATGAGAACACTCTTTCTCCATGTTCCTTCCACAAAGCACCCCGAGGTCATGAATCCATTGCCCTAACGCAGAGAAGAATCTGAGACCAACCGACTCTTCACTCTGCAAACACCAGCGAGAAGCAACGATCTCCCAGGCACCGCGCTGGTCACCAGAGCAGGAATCGAACATAGCGAGTCACGTCTCCTTGCCTGAAGGAAGCCGGACTCTGGTGGGAGAAAGAACTCCCAACGGGTCGTTGGCCTCTGGAGCGTGATACACGCAAGCAGGGCTGCAAAGAGGGGGGAGGGGCGTGGAGCGGGCGTGGGGACACGCGGGGGGGGGCGGGGGGGGGGGGCACGGGCCCAATGGCGCTCCCTCCGGCAGCCAGTCCACGTCTGCGCAGACGCCACGGTGGCGGGCGACGAGACGGACTCCCGCCGCACCAGGGGTCACAGCCGGTCCGTCGCCCTCCCCGGTGGGCTCCCCACCCCTAGGTGGTGTCACAGGCCCCCGCGCTGGTCTTTGCCGCGGCAGCGCTCGCCGCCGGCCGGCCGCCTGTGTTCCCCGCGGGGCCGCGTCCGCCCCGGGCAAGAAGCGAACACCCTTCCGGCCCCGCGGGAAAGGCCGTGGAGACACGCACGGCCCGCCGGTCCCCTCCCGGGGCCCCCGCGAGCCGGACACGGGCCTCCCCCAGGGGTAAACCCGGAGGTCTCATCAGCAGAAGGTGCTGCTCGCGGGCCGTCTCGCCCGGCCCGGACGCTCTGTGCCGCTCGGACCCCTTTCCTGGAAGTAACACGGGGCTCTGGCGGAGAGTTCACACGCAGCCTGCTACGTGCACGCTTCCACAAGTACACGGCCTGAGCTGGGCTCCACGAACGACGGACACGTGCACGCCGGCCGGAAGAACTCTGGAGGAGGTGACCGCCTCCGCGTGACCACAAGATGCCAGGCACGTCCGTCACACAACTCCCTCGGGATCATTCTATAGGTGGATAAACTGAGGCTCACCGAACTTCCTACCACCAAAAGGAACACACCTCTTCACCATTTATGAGCAAGACCCTGGCAGGGTCGAGAAGGAAACAAAACAAAGTATAGTAATACAGAATACAGTCAATTCACCATTAAGACACATGACTTTTAGTTTTTCAGTCGCCGTGTTCTTCCAAGTCATTGTGGACCTAGGGCAGGGGGTTTGGTGTCCTATCTGTTCTGAACTGATGGTAAACTACACGATGGGCAGCGTCCAAAGTGCAGACAGTCCTTGCTTCACGTGTCTCTGAGTATGTGAGAGACGCACAGACACCGAGCTGTAGCTTCCTCAGGAAGGTTCTTTCCATACTTAAAAACAACAAAACAGGGGCTCTTGGGTGGCTTAGTCCTTGAAGTGTTGGCCTCTTGGTTGATTTCAGCTCAGATCATGATCCCAGGGCTGTGAGTTCGAGTCCCGTGTCAGGCTCTGCGCTTCTGCACTGGCAGCATGAAGCCTGCTTGGGATTCTCTCTCTCTCTCTCTCTCTCTCTCTCTCTCTCTCTCTCTCTCTCAAAATAATAAACATTCAAAACAAAAAAAAAACAACAAAACAAAAAGCAGTAAAACTCATTAACCAAATCAAAATCTTGTGAGGCACCTCAGGACCTGGCAGAGAAAAGCCAAGTGCGGGCAGGAGACTTGCTCAGGACCCCCTTCACCACCGGACCAGGACTTTCCACAGAACCATGAGCTGTTCTGGGACACAGAACTTTAATACCACCTTCTTGATTTCTAGAGAAAGGACTGAGCACCACTTCATGCTTTTCTGATAAACAATCAGCCAGCCAGCCAACACAACAACCACTCACAAACACAACAACCACTCACCAACACGCTGACTACTGACTTTTGAATTTGGAGAATTAAAAAAAAAAAAAAATGTAAGCAATAACTAAAAGTCTGATTTCTTTTAGAGTCATCAAGGACACTTTAAATTGACTTGATTTACATCTTTATGCTTACACCGCTGCTGTTCGCAATACCTTGGTGCCTGGGTTTTCTCGGTGTCCCACATTACCTGGATCATTGTCACTGTGCATCGACAACAGGTGGTCCTTCCTAATGACATACTTTTCTCCGAGACTGGGTTCACTCCCTGATAAAATCCATTCATCACTGCTATAACCAAATCCTTTTTTGAATAAATCAGAGAAATAATTACATAAAGAAAATTGTGAAGAAATAAACCTATTCTCAGACAATAAAAGGAGTATTTTTTGAGATTTTTCACCCAATTGATCGGTGCTGAAGTTCTGCCTTTCAGCTAAAGACTACACAGAACAGAGTTATGCTAGACCAGAGCAGGGGCCCTATGTAATGCCTGCACGTTACAGCTATGCCTTGAGATAGGACTTTATTAAGAAAAAGGTAGCCATGAAGGCACCTCGGTGGGTCAGTCGGTTAAGTGTCCGACTCTGGTTCAGGTCGTGATCTCGCGGTTCGTAAGTTCGAGCCCATGTCGGGCTCTGTCTGACAGCTCGGAGCCTAGAGTCTGCTTCTGATTCTGTGTCTCCCTGTCTCTGCCCCTGTCTCCCTCTCTCTCTCTCTCTCACTCTCAAAAATAATCATTAAAAAAAAGTTTAAAAAAAGAAAAAAAGGTAGCCATGTTATCATGACAACATAAACACCCTCAGGAGTTTTATGAAATTATTTTTTCTTATTATTACTTTGCATATTGTGCACATCGGGTGTTTAAAAGACTCGGATCTTGCAAATGAGGACCTCAACAAATCGGTAAGCCATAAGAAATCTGTATCTAAAAGATCCACGTAAGAGGAATGAGTGGTCTAACAATTATCATTAATTAACTCATCCAAAGAGTTTTGACAGCGCCCTTATGGTGGGCGGTATCGCAAAAGAGAGATACGGCCTGGTCCCTGCTCTCCAGTAGCTGGGAACGAGGAAGGACAGGCAGACTAACGCCCACGGCCGAAGCCAGCACACTACGCGTATCACAAAATAGCGTTGCGAGGACACAATCGTAATCATTCGTGTCCATGCTGTCTCTGGCTGCTTTTCTGCCGCAACAGCAAGTTGAGTGGAATGTACAGCCCACGGAACATTCGCTTCTGTCCACTTGCAGTCAGTCTACAGGCCTACTCCGAGTCTCACGCGAAGACAATGGCGATACACCTGCAGACACATCATCAACCACTCTGTCCAGTGAAAGGGCCCAGCAGCAATGATACACCAGTAGTCCGCTCCAGATTTTGATGTTTAAAGACCATTCCACACCATAAGAAACTAGGCACCTTGGAAGAAATGGCTAATTTTAGAGCTGCGGCACGGCAAGTACAAGATGTGCCTGGAACAAAATGCTGTTAAGGGGTTTAAAAAAAATATTCAAAAGGCATATGGGATGCTCCTTTCAATGAGACCCAGGAGCCACGATAAAGGGCCTCCCAATGGCCAAATCTGGGACAATTTAATTGCCAATTTATATAACGATTAGCAAAGGATTATGACCAGTTGAATCAAAGAAGAATCCCTGAAATTATACAGACAGATGACGGAGGGAGGGAGAGGAGGAAGAAGGAAAGAAAAAAATGAACACGTTCCCTCAGGTAGAATGTCAACCAATCAATGTAGATGGAATGACTGAATTAGAAAATCGCCACTTTAGGGGCACCTGGGTGGCTCAGTCAGCTAAGCGTCCGACTCTTAATTTCGGCTCAGGTCACGACCTCACAGTTCATAGGTTCAAGCCCCGCATCGGGCTCTGGGCTGAAAGCATGAAGCCTGCTTGGGATTCTCTCCCCCTCTGTGCCCATCCAATGTTCGTGCGTGCGTGCGCGGTGTCTCTCTCTCAAAATAAATAAAATTAAAAAAAAAAAAATCTCCATCTTACAACTAGCATAGTAATAATTCAGGTTAACAAACGTTAATGGACGCTAAAATCTGTGAGGAAGAGTTTACAATGAGGAACAGAGTATTTACAAGTGTCTCCTCACAAAAATACTAATTTCCGGGGCGCCTGGGTGGCGCAGTCGGTTAGGCGTCCGACTTCAGCCAGGTCACGATCTCGCCGTCTGTGAGTTCGAGCCCCGCGTCAGGCTCTGGGCTGATGGCTCGGAGCCTGGAGCCTGTTTCCGATTCTGTGTCTCCCTCTCTCTCTGCCCCTCCCCCGTTCATGCTCTGTCTCTCTCTGTCCCAAAAATAAAATAAAAAACATTGAAAAAAAAAAATTAAAAAAAAAAATACTAATTTCCTTACAAAAGGAAAATAATATCTTTGCAGTGGAGACAGCTGGCAGGACCTTAACCAAGTAATCAAACCTGTATCGTCGGTCACAGGACAACGTGACCCCGACACCGTGCGCCTCCCAATAGGAGGTGCCGAGCAGGACACACCATCGCCTCAGGGGGATTCCTGCGGAAGCGGAAGCACGTGAACCGGATATTAAGGAAATGGACAACCCAGGCGGACAACCCACAGAAACCTGGTCTCTGTGGTAATCAAACACGCACGGCATAAAAGGTAAAGGAAGACGCAGCTGCTCTTCCAAAGTGAGAGACCAAAAGACACTAAACAGCTGAATGCACTCTCGGGTCTTGAACTGGATCCTCTCCAAGACCAAATGGGAAGCACGGCAAGAGTGGCGCGCGGACTGCAGACGAGACAGTCGTATGAAACAACGATCGACTTCCTAAATGTGATCACTCTCCTCCAGAACTGCAGTTACGTAAGAGAAAATCCACGCTAAGGTGGACTTTTAGGGGCAAGGGGAGATAACGTGGGCACCTTACTCCCCAACGAGCCAGGAACATACGTAAATACACGGGGACGATGGGAAAGCAGATGTGGGAAAGCGTTAACAACTGGGGAATCCAGACAAACGGGCGTACGGGACGCCTTAGCACTATATTTTCAACTCTTTTATTTTAAAACTGTTTCCAAATAAAAGTTTTCAATGCCTAGAATAAGAAATGAAGGTCTTAACAACGGGAGGGGGAGAGAAGAGAGATAAGCAAATAACCACAAAGCGCCAACAGGAATACTAGGTGCGACGGAAACATAGGGGAGCCTGGAGCTAAGAATTACGTGCGGGGATCGGAAAGGGTCTGTGTCGCTGACCGAGTCCCTTTCCCACCTGTGATGGGTTCGGTGTCCAGCCAAGCCCTCTTCGAAGAGGACTCGCCCTGGCCCCATGATGAGCTGAAGTCATTCTGAGCCCCGAAAACCTCTCTGCATTCTCCTACCGAACACACTCTTGGAACCGTTCCCTCTACGTGTTTATCTCTCCTCCCCGGACTGCAGACTGCTTGACAAATGACGAAGACTGAAGACCGTGATGGTGGTGGTGGTGGTGGTGGCGGTGGTGGTGATGGTGATGATGATGATGATGATGATGATGATGATGATGAAGGCGGGAGCAGCTGTTTACCCCACGCTTAGTACCTACCAGGCATGACACTATACATCTCATCACACAAAGACTCCAAGCAGGCTTCCTTTTTTTCAACAACCATTTTATAGTCATGGAAACTGAGGCTGAGCACGGTTCACGAATCCAAGGTCACAACACAAAGAAGCGGCTCAAACCTGTGTGACTGAGAACTGTCCTCAGCCTCTCCTTGTTACCAAACAGTCTGAACCTCGTCCCAGCATTTTCAGTCAGCAGCAGGCACGCGCTGGTTAGGCAAACGGGAGGTGAAAGGGACCTCTCTCAGGACTCGGCTCTGTTTACAGTATGCCGAGCACATCCAAACTCAAGGCCAGGAGCAGAGGAGGCACGAGGTGGGAGGAGAAAGCCGGCCCTGTAAAAACGGCCAGCAGATACTCTACTGCACCGGTAGATAACCGAGAACTGATGTAGGAAAGTCAGATATAAAAGATATGACATGAGGATGAGAAACATAAATGTGCAGTGATCTCATATTAGATGTGACAAATATGTCCTGTATGTCAAAAACTTAGAATGAAAGTAAATACCTATAAAATCATTGTCTTTCCACCTTAGTGACCTATGAGGCAGGCATTACTGCCAGTGTAGACATGGAAGTAACTGGCCCAGAACACACAGTTCAATTTAACAGGTCAGGTACTTAACAAATATTAGTTGAATAAACGGACAAAATGAAAGAAACCTCAGGATACGTTTCTGAAGTCCCGTGGCCTCTTTCCAGTATTCCGCTCTGCTAAAATTACTAAATTTGTAATCGTGTCTTTGTCCAAAATTCCTCCCGGGTTTTGTACCTGGACCTGGTCAGCCCCTTACCCAGGAGGAAGCAGACGTTTCCACACCAGCTGACAAAGCTTTGGTTACTACGGTTTGCTTCCTCACACAAATGGAAGATTTTGACTCATCGGCTCCAATGCAAATAACAGGACTATAATTTCCCCCACAGAACAAACAAATTTATGGCCAACAGCCATAAATCAGACTATCCTAACACTTACCTTGAATAAAGTTTTCAGTTCAACGCTTTGGAGATAATTTTTCTGTAGGGCATAGTGAGCCCTCTCCCGTGACCTTGCACGAGCTCTGAATCCCTGTAACCTGTGTCCGTTCACCTGCACAGCGAGCACAGAGCAACCTGCCAGAGGTCGCCAGGGTTAACCAGGTAACGTGTGAAAAAGGACCCGGCAGCAGCCCCTGGCACACCCGAAGCACTCGGGAGGTGCCCACGGAACGGCAGTCATGGTTCTCGGCGAATACTGAGGACAGCCACAGGGTGCGCCTCTTAAAATCAGAACTGTGAAAGGCTGATGCCGATACAGGGGTATCGAAAGCAACGCCGGCCTGCGGACCATCAAGCCCGGTTCCGAGTAGCTACCGGCGGGACCAGGGGTAACCAGCTGTGCGCAGCGCCATCTAGTGGAGCCGGAGCAGAGCACAAGTGCCGACCGCGGGACAGGGACGCCCGTGCAAACTGCCCCTGCTCCCCTCCGTTGGGATGTCCAGGAGAGCTGGAAACAACAGCGACCCCCGCCCCTGTAACACGTGCATCAGAAAGGGCGCTCTCACTTCCGCATGCTCTTTATCATACCACGAAGAACATCGGTGATGCGCCACGAACACTACTTCTAAAGTCCTTAAAATAGCCGCCGGGGCTGATGGGCAAAAAAAATATGGAAATGTCCAGCTGCCCAATCCAGGGTAAAAGATCTTGTGCTGGTGGAGAGGAGCTGCTGAGGGTCCAGCTACGTTTTAATGTGGGCAGTCACAAAGCCGTTTAGGGAGGCTTCATTTGCTCATTGACGCTTCTGGTGCCACAGAACCTTGAACAGCACCATCAAAATCAGAGCGCTAACTTTGCACAGGGTTATCACTAAATAAGCTTCCTAAGAATGAGTCTATTTTTTCTAGATTTTAAAACTACACTCATTCTAATAACAAAAAAATCACCCCGAGAATTAAATCTAGACGGTTATTACACGTTTTACATCTGAAAAGTGACCCAGCACGCACACGTGGTCTCAGGCTATTGCCTAAAACTAGCAGGCAACATTTATTAAGCACCTGCTATGTGTTAGGCACTGTACTTATCTCATGTCTAGAACAGCCCTACAAAGGAGGTATAGGTGCTCCCATTTTACAGACAGGAAACTGAGGCTCCTTCTGTAGCAGCTCCTCCCTTGTTAAGTAACACCCTTTCCCCTATAAATGCCACCCACCACACCTGCCATGCCGCCACGGGTCACAAAGTTTCTGCCCCGTTTTGTCAGGCCGCTGTGTGTCCCTCTGGACAGCATGCACTCTGCCGTCCTCACAGACCACTGGCCCAATACCGAGCACTTAATTTTCAGAGCTGCATGACAGAGAATTTCCATGGAAGTCAAAGATGAAAATGCACCTCTACCTGGTGCTCCCAGGTAAAGTGTCTAGTGTCCTGGAGGTAGGCAGGTAAGGATTTAAATCTCGGCTTGCCACTTAGCTGTCTGACCTTAGGCAATTATTTGTCCTGCAATGCCCTCACTTCTCTCACCTGTAAAAGCAAGTAAACCGATTTACTCTTTTAACACTGTTAGAAAAATTAAATGAAACAATGGACATAAAGCTTCTAACCCAGAAAAAACCTCTTGATAAATGGTAACTACTACTATTAGCAATCGCAAGGCGAGGTTATTCAAACATCCTCCCCACCCCCATCCCACCTCCATCCCAGAGCCAAAACCATTGTCGGTGGAATATGTTCTCTTACGTTCTTGGCACTCTTTTTCCCTCGCTTTTTGAGCCTGTTTTTAGAAAATGGAGAATTTCTACACATACCACAAACTGACTAAAAATGTCTGCTATCATACTTTCAACCAATTGTTCCTATGATACAGAATTAAAATACAAAGAGCTCCGTGCCTCTGAGAGGTTCCTTAAAGACCCACAGAGCTTTCTCAAGAATCTGATTTAGGGGCACCTGGCTGGCCCGGTTGGTTAAGCATCTGACTCTTGATTTCGGTTCAGGTCATGATCTCATGGTTCGTGAGTTCGAGCCCCACATCGGGCTCTGCACTGACAGTGTGAGCCTGCTTGGGATTCTCTCGCTCTCAAAATAAATAAATAAACTTAAAAAAATAAAAACGAAATTCGACTTAGTCACTTTCTACACTGAAAGTTTTCCTATTTTCTCTTTGACCGCTGGGACACACAACTAAAAATCCTTGCCTTCAATGCCCACTAAAGGCTGAAAAGTGCTGCTGGAGAACACAGGAAGAAAGTGAACAGCCTTTGCGGTAAAGCACACTTTAGGGGACCGTTTCTTAAAATCTCCCACTGCCAAAGGAAATCCCTAACTGGCTTCTACTACAATAAAACTTTTATTTGAAAACAATGTCGACCTCTGTCCTTTTATCTCTTTTAGTAAAGTAGCCTATCAAAACCCCACAGACTAGATTTAAAATTGCAGCCTGACTATTTAAAATTGTGCACCTTCACTGGGCAAGCTACTTCACATTTCTGAGACTCAGACGCGCCATTTGAAAAAAACAAAAGAGGCAGGCAGGGCATAAAACCACCTACCTTGCGAGATCTTTGTGGGGACTGGAGATAATGCACAGGAAGCACCTGGCACGGAGGCCCTCAGTTTGGCAGCTTGCATCATAATCATCATCCCCAACGCTAAGGAACACTTCTATTTTTTGGTAAAAAATGTAAACCACTTTATCCTCATTCGGTGGGAAGATGACGACCAGCTAAAGGGTCCTGTGATGCCAGAGCGGCTGCCGACGCCCGATCCATCCGAAGTCCCAGCCGCTCTCTGCACGTGGGTGTCTGCCCGCCCGCTGCTAGTGTGGACCACCTCCTTCAGGTAAGAGGGCGGGAGTCTGCCATGGTCCCAGGGCTTCAAGTTTCCGCTTTTTAACCCGTCAGAAGAAATTTCACACAGGAATTTAGGCAAGGAGAGCTAACTGTATTGGAGCACACTGGCTTAATCAATTGCTTAAGAAGAAGAAAAGTAAATAAACATCTGATTCAAAGTGGATCTGCTAACATCTCATTAACTCCCAGAGAAGGACCCCCTACGGTTCTACCCCACCCACGAAAGGGCACTGGGGCCTTGTGCTGGCTCCCGGCTGCATCTCACTTAGCGCCTCTTTGGTTTGTGTCCCTGGGGCCGGTCCAGACTTCATCCCTGCCCCTTTCAGCTGTCCTTTAAGGAACCCACTGCTCAACACTTTCTGAGTCTCCCACCTCCAGGAATATTAAAACACAACGCTGACACAACGCGGGGTGGGAGGCTGCAGGAGCCAGGTGCCGAGAGTTACGGGAGGTGCTCAGGTCGGAAAGACGGGAGTGTCCCAAGAAGACGGAGGTCGCAATGATGTGTTGTGCCGATGAGGACACCATCAGAGATGTAAGCACCATAAGCACTGGCTGCTCTGGGACAAAATGGGCAATCTGGATCCATGGGGCAGATGGGGCGGGGGGGTGGGTAAGGGATGTGGTCACAGGAGATACCCTAGAGCAGAAATTCCCAGGGTGAGGTACAAGAACAGATGCTATAGAATCTTTCAGTTCCGGCACCATTACTAACGGCCGTCCCAGCCTGCCCCGGTACCTCTGTGGGCCAGTGAGGTCCCGGAAAGAACGACACTGCTTGCAC
Organism: Prionailurus bengalensis; assembly: GCF_016509475.1. Lineage (NCBI taxonomy): Eukaryota > Metazoa > Chordata > Mammalia > Carnivora > Felidae > Prionailurus > Prionailurus bengalensis. The sequence goes on along the minus strand of NC_057353.1, from coordinate 76,545,367 downwards.
CTTCGCGTGGGCATTTTGCAAGCATGTCACCCGGAGTAAGTCATTTCAGTCGCTGGGAGTCTCAGTTTCTACAACTGAAACGTTGGGCTGCTAACGTCTACACTTCTGGGTTGTTACCAGTATTCAGATGGCAGACAAGACGGGGCACAGAGAAGAGCCTCGAAAATGTCCCTAGGCTGACTGAGTTAAACCATCTAGTCACTCAGTACTTCTGAAGGAGAGTTGAAGACGTTCCCCAGTTAAAAAGGAGGGCATCTATGCACTTGAAACTCACTCTCAAATTAAGACATATGAGAGTGCTCGTTTCTCAGCAGCAGAGTCTGTTTTCTCCCCTCGCTACCTCCAGGACCCGGCACAAGGACCTGGCAGGTTCTCAGGAAACATGCCACTAATGACCAGATACCAAAACACTGTAACTCACAATTGCTGGATCGCTCCGAATCATAACACACTACAGGAAATTCAGAAATGGTTTGCCTAAAAAAACAAACGAGAACTCTGAAAAGCCTCTAAGAAAAACAATTAAAAACTAAAAACCACACCCTCCTTTGGATGAAACAGAAACTCACACACCACTTCCAAATATAAGTCTGCAATCTCCATTCTCATTTGTCTCTCTTACTCTACACGTCTGACAACATTCAAGCGAACTGCAAACAGTTTCTAAAAAGGGGGGGGGGGAGGGTCACCACAAATGACACCTCAAGCCATCAGGGTTTTGTTGAACAAAGAGAAGCATGTGGGGCTAAGTAACGATCCTCCCTTCATGTGTTTTTACCCCTCACGTACATCCTGAGTGATGCTAAGAGCACTAATATCAGAGAAATGGATGCCATATGAAAAATTACCATCTTGAAATACCAACAGAGAATTTTATCAATCCGGACACAAACAGACCACCTTCATCTTGACTCCTTTGCTCCGCTTCCTCTTGTAACCAACCACTAAATATAACTTGGCAGCGAACCAGCCACCAATCCATATATTATATCAGATAATTAAAAATACAGGGTTATGTAATCTTATTTAATGGTTACTTGGCTTGGATTGAAAGCCATCCAAAGCAGTACCAGAGAACTGGATGAAATTATAATGCATAAGACATTTCTAAAGATGTTTTTTAGTAAGAGTCAGCACATCCCCTACTAGCAAATATAATACAAAACACGGAACGCTACTTTCATCTCCAATTAACCTCCCTGGCAAGAAACAGACAATGTCAATTCCTTCCAGGGGGCTCGGGAAATGGGGAGAGACATACCAAAGCCTATCTTCTTTGATTTGATTTTAACATCAAGTAAACATCACCCATTACATTTGGTAGAGAAACAACAGTGCTCAGTATTTACAGGGTAGGGGGAAGGAGAGCCAGTTAGCCTAAGAAAATAAAAGTCAGCAACTAATGCTCACCGTGACACGCAAGCCTGGAAAAGGTATAAAAGCTGACTTCCATTAGCACAGGAGCGTAGATCTTGAGGCCATCCCAGCTCAAGTTCTTACTTACAGATTATTAGAAAAAAATAATTCAGCGAGGAGGCTGATCAATGTTTACAACTACTGAATTTTTTAAAAATGGCAACATCTCATTTATAAACGGTTTCATTATCATAATGTGTTGATTACTAAAGTAATAAACTGGTCACAGGAGGGCTTTAATTCAAAGTGCCTCTTGGCCGGAGCACTAAAATCCTGTAGGATAGATAAACCTACTATACATGTTTGTTTCTTCAAACAGACCACTAGATAAGTATCAAAAGAAACTTTTTTTTATAAAAATCAAGGTAAGTCCACCAGAAAAGAGCATATTAATTACATTGATCTCTACAGGGTTTTAAATTAGCGTGTGTTGTATTCTATCTTTGCAAGAAGGCACAAATAGCAAGAACAATGGCCTTAAGAGACAGGAGACCTGAGTTCAAATTAGATCTCAGCTGCCCACAAACTTGCATAGTTGGGTTCCGCAGCCGCCTCCCCAGAAAAACGGAGATGTCAATGTCAGCCTCACAAGAGTCCAAGTGTGAGAAAGGAACTGAACGGCATCAGCGTGTACCTTAAAGAGCCTTGGAAACTTCAACACGCTATGCAAACATAAGGTATCGGGTTCAGTGCTGACCGTCGTCACGGTACAAGTTGGTGCCGGAAGCCTAATTCCAGCATCGAGATACAGAATAAACTCTGAAAAGAAATAGTTTCTTTCAGAGGCAAACAGTCAATAAAATCGCTAAATATGAATAAAAATGCTTTTCTATAGCCAATAACAAGATGGTTATCAGATTCAAAATCAAAGTTTTCTAATAACCATTCAAATTCAGATGTAAGACACTATTTTAGAGGTGCACTTGTAATTCTGAAGTTACATAATTGAGCATAATTAATACTTTAAATGATAAGGCTTTGCATTCTGGATATCAGCTTATGATTTAAGAGGAAAACATTTTCGTCTCAAGTAGTCTAAATTAACAGTAATAACAGCATCTTGAGTATCACCTTTTCCTTCCTTCATGTAACTGTTCGCTGTGAGAAATGTAGTCCTTACACAAATTACTTTTTGTATGGAAAAGTAAGGTGATCGGGTTTAACATCTACAAAAATACTAAACGGGAACACTGTCCAGTATCTATTTCAAGTAACCAGAAGCCACTGACACTAGTAAAAACACAAAACACCAAAAGAATTTTGAATGTATGGTTTTAGCAACACAGTACTATGGCAACATGGCACGGAGGTAAAAAAAAAAAAAAAAAAAAAAAAAATTCTGACTTTCAAAATAAGATAACTCATTACACTTGTACTTCAGCTGTTTCCTTAATTGAGCACCACATAACTTTGATTCGGCTTCTTTTTTAAGAAAAATGCACTTGACTCCACAATCCAGACTATTTCTAATGCCACTGATCTCACACAACGTACAGAGAAATTTCTTTCACAGAAATGACAGCCCAGCAGGCAACAAAAGATATATGTAAATCATAAAGCAGTGCAAACCTAACTGCAGAACTGTTCAGAAGAGCCTCGGAGTAAGCTTAAAATTCCTTTTCCCTAATTTAAGAATGTAAGCCCATTACTTTTTCACAAGCCCGTTTTACTAAAGAAATAAAAAATAAGCCTGCAATTAAAATAAAATGGGAGAGGTCCGTAAACCGATTTCTGTTCCACAATTCAGACAGCATGCGTGCTTACATTCTTGGAGACACGGAGTCTCCCCACTAACAACACACCCTACTCTGTCTGCAGAACCGGCTGAAACAGGCAAATGCTGGAGGCTGCTGTTCAAAAATATAGATATCGATATACAAATAGAATATGTCTGCCTCTTCTTTCACTTCCAACAATAAAAGAGCCAGGGCCAGCATTAAGATCAGCAGACCCGATTTAACTCGGAAACCACAAACTGTCACTGCACGGAGTGATTCCTGCAAAAGGGAACAGATCTGACCAGGTAATGTTTCTGCCATCACCCAGAGAAGCAGCACACCAGTAGCCCCCAAGCCCATCTTCATCTGAAACATGGGTAACAAATACAGAAGGACCCGAGGACTGCTCCCGGGAAGGAAGGCTCCATTTACCGTCCATCCCAGATCACTCAGGAAGCTCAAGGAAGAACAAGCCAGGAAATCCTGTCCTGGGTAGGCGCGCCTCCATATGCCCCTGGATCCCGGTGCCCTCTGCTTCCCAGGGCTGTTCACACCCTGGACTGGCGGAAGCAGCGCTAAAACGGCATAGGCAGCAAAGACTCCTCGTCTGGTCTTCTGAACTCCTAACCAGCCTCCAGTGAGGGTGACCCACCCAGAGCGTCCCAAAGAGAAGACAGGCGAGCCAAGAAGGGGGCTCTTGCGTGGGCCCCTACCAACCCCTCCCCACCAAGGGCCAGCCTGCAAGCCTGGGCAGGAGCTGCCCACCTCCAGGGAGAGCAGACCACCCTGCCAGGGTACGGATAACCTGGGCACTGGAGAAAAAACGAGACAGACAGGAACTGGGCTCTGCCACTAAGACCGCTGGGTCCTTCTCGGAAACGCTTGGGGTCTGACCCCAAACCTCCCCCAAGGTCCTCAAACTTCACTAACAATACAGGCACCTGTTCCCTTCACCTTTTGTGCATTTCATCCCCTCCAATCCTTCCATTTTGCTCCAGCTCTTTCTCCAGCTCCCCGGACAGACCAAACACACGAGGATGCCCGAATCCCTCACAAACTCCCCTCCGATGAGATAATTCAACCCCCGCCCCACCAAAGCCCCCAGATGTTCGCCGTCCCCCACCCACAAGTTTACCTCGGGTATCCTCGAGTCCCCAAAGATCTTCCAGTCTCGTCCGAGCGCCCCAGCCTTCTGCCCCCCCGCCCCGGCCGCGTCTCCCAAAGGCACACACATCTCGCTTTCCCCCGGGTGTCCCGTATTCCCCCAGGTCCCCACCCAAACGCCCCCCCGGATTGCTACCTGGGTCCCCTCCCGCCTCCCCAGCTCTGCTTCCAGCCAGCCCCACAGGTCCGCCTCCCCAGCGCCCCCGCATTTCCACCCGATCCCGAGCCTCCCCCGTCCCCGAGCCGCCCCGGCCGCCACTCCCCCGGCCCCAACGGCCGCGGGCTACAGTTAACGGCCGGCCGACCGGCCGGCGTGCGCCCTCACCTTGGTTCACCAGCCGCAGAGCGTGCGTGAAGGAGGGGTCCAGGGAGTCCTTCTCCGCCATCAGCTCCGGCAGGTACTTCTCCTCCATGCTCGCCGGCCGCCGGGCCCGGGACGCCGACGCGCGGCGGGCGAGCAGCGGCGGCCCCGCGCCCCCCGACCCCGCCCGCGCCCCAGCGGCGCGCAACCCGGGCCAGAAGCCGCGGCCGGGGCGCGGCAGAGCCAAGCCCGGAGGTCGGCCAGGCGGCGGCACGGGGCGGGGGTGGCCGCCGAGTGCCCCGCGCTGGCGGCCGCTGTCTCCCGGACGCGGCCCCCGCGGCCCCGCAGCGGGCCGAGCAGGAGCGGGCGCGGGCCGGCGCGGTCAGGCGGGCCCTCGGGCCGGGCCGGCGGCGCGCTCGGCGAGCCTGAGGCAGTCCCGGGCGAGCCCCGCCAGCCGGCGCCCGCGCCCCAGCTCAGCCGCGACCCGCACGCCGCGCGCCGCCCCGCGCTCTCCGAGCGGCCGCGCCGAGCGCCCGGCCCGCCGCCCCGCCCGCCGCGCCTGCGCCTGCGCGCCGCGCCCGCGCCCCCCGCCCCGCCCCGCCCGCCGCCTCCGGGGGGGTGGGGGCCCGCCCCCTGCTGCGCGGCAGTCCGCGGGGAAGGGCGTCCCGGCGCCTCCCGCCCGCCGCGCGCTCTCCTCCGGCCCCGGGGGGCGCGGGGGAGCCCGGCTGTGCGGTGCCGGCGCGGCCCGACGCGGACGCCGGGAAACTGAGGCCCGGAGAGGTCGCGCGGCTCGCCCAAGGTCACCCGGCGAGCGCTCCCCGGAGGAGGGTCAGGGGCCCGGCCGGGAGAGAGGACAGGGAGGCGAGCCCGGGCTCGCCCCAGCGGGCCCTGGGGAGAGGCATCGGGGCGAGCCGCGCTGCTCTTGATGGCTCCCAGGACTTCCCTAACTTCTCTCGCGTTGCTGTCCCCTCCTGTTTGCAAGCAAATAACGCGGGCGCGCCGTCCTTCCCGGGCGCCCGGGCTCTGGGCGCCCACCCCGGGACCCTGGGTCCCGAGGTCGGTTACGTAAAAGAGCGTGCCCTTCAGGGTGTCTTTGTCAGCCCGAGTTGCCACCGGCTCATCTTTCTCTTCTCCCCTAAACCGGCTGTGCCTGGATGAGGAAGAGGGAGCCTTGCTGGAACCTGTTCCCTCCGGGGGAGAGTGCCCTGGACGCACGTGGGCGCTGATGTCCTCTGTCCCTTTCCGCCCTCTTCCCCAAGGAGCCCTCCCTGGGGCCCGTTTTCAGGTTTAGTGAGCATGTGGAGTAAATGTCTCCCAGCTGGCCTAGGACTCAGAGTCTGTCCTGCCTTTCCCCCTCCAAACCTCCACCCCCAGTCCTGGCCTCAATGTCACATTCCCTGGACAGCTTTCCAAGACTTCCTCTGCCAAGCTGGTCAGGGCACCATGTCCTCCACCCCCCACCCCACCCCCCTTCCCTCCCCCTCGCTGGTCAGCCCTGGCTCACAGAGAGCTGTAATTCTGTTTTCTTGAGACCATGAGCATCTCAGGGGCAGAGCTAGAGTTTTGTTTTGGGGGGAGGGTCCCCAGCACCTGGTGCCTTTGGGAGAGGTGGGGGGGGGGCACCAGATATGTTTGTTGAAGTGACAAACCAGTGGAAAGCCACTCCTGTGGCCAGCTGTGGAGGGCAGGCGTGGAATCTTCCTCCCATGCACCTGTAGGCCTCCGCAGCCAGAGATGCTGAGAGTGGACATTGAGCAGCACCAAGCTACTGTAAATCCCACCCCCAGTACCACCTCCCTCAAGCTCAAGCACTCCAACCCCTGTTCCTCCCTAGACTGACTTGGCTCCCAGCTAAAGGGCCATTTCAGAATTCCCAGTAAGAACCTTCTTCATGTCTGTCTTTCGGCTAAACTCTCAAGAGGCCCTCAAATGACAGGTTAAATGTGTGGCCTCTGGGACGGGACAACCCAGATTTGCAATTATGGCTCTGCTGCTCACTAGCTGTGACCTCTCTGTGCCTCAGTCTCCTCATCTTGTAGAGATGAGAATAGACCCGATTTCATAACAGAGCCATGAAGAGTAAACTAAGCAGCTCCTAATGAAATCCCCCCAAACAGTCTTCCGCACACAGTTAAGTGCTTAGCTGGTCTTTGTCGGGGTTTTCTTTGCATGGTTCTTCTCTTGGTCTTCCAAATCTCTTTCCCCTCAGCCATGGCTCCCTGGAGCACTCAGCAAACACCACTGTGTGTGGTCCTCACTGCAGGACACCCCATGGATTGCCCCAGTTGACTAAGCGAAGGACGGGGGGGGGGGGGGGGGGGGGGGGGGGGGGGGGCAGAGTGGGGCTTCTAGAACAGCAAAGGGGGATGGTTGCAGTCCCAGCTCCTCCCTGACTCTCCGCAGGACCTTGGCTAATTAAACCTGTGTGAGCTTCAGAGACCCCCTCTCCAAAACCTGGGTTACGCCAGCAACCCTGGAGGGCGGCTGGAAAGATCCATGGGGCAGTGTCTTCTCCTCAACATTAGAATGGAATGCACATACCTCCCGCTTAGGTTCCTGCATCACAGGACCAAGGGCGTGAGTCCCCGGCAGACAGCCACCTTTAAAGGGAGGAAGGGAGGTGAGTTCTGGGGCATGGATGAGCCCCAGGAGAGGAGAATGGGACCAGACGCTGGACACTCAGCCGCTCCCTCCCCACTTCCTCTTTTACAGTCTCCCTTCCATTCAGACCCTCTGCCCGAATCACAGTCCAAACTTCGAGGAATCACTGCTTTCATTAAGCATTTGCCAGGTGCCAGGCACTATGTCAGGGGCTCTTTCATTCACCATTTTAAGTTTTCTCAACAACCTGTAGGGAAGACACCATTTATCACCACTTACAAATGAGGAAACCGAGGCTCAGAGCAGTTTGATACTTTGCTTCAGCCCACGGCTGTCAGCAAGGGATCCCAGACCCGTGGACCCTCATGCCTCCTCCCCCTCCCTTCCCTGTTCAGTCTGTGACACTGGGGACTGGCTCCACCCTCCTGCATCCGCAGGGTTGGCAGAGAAGTCTCGCCAGCAGCTGGGGAGGAGGGCTGTATGCCGGGAAGCTGACAGCAAAGGCACTGAATCTTCTGCTCCAGACCCTCCTTCTCTCAGAACCTTCCAAGAGGGCAGGTGCCCAGCACTGTGAGTGCCCACGTGGGGCCCTCCAGGGAGGAAGGAGATGAATGTCTCTGTGAGATGCTCAGGAAATGGTCCCCACCCACCAGCCTGGCCAAGCTGCTGGCTGTGGGGCACTTCCCCACCTTGTTGGTCTTCATGGGACGGCCATTCCTGAGGGCGCCGACCCTCAGATCCCTTTGCTGATGAGAAAATCAGACGCTGGGAAAGATTCTGAGTATTTTGCAAGCCGCTGCAGATAGCACTCCAATTTGGGTCTTCTGACCTTCAGGCACCCATCAATACTCACGGAGCACACTCCACGTGCGGGGACTGCTCTGGGTCCAAGGGACTAGCTATGGACAAAACGGGACTTCTGCAAAGCCACTTCTGGCTGGGGCACCGGGACCCTTATTCCATCCGCATACTTTGCCTCTGGCCAGGAGTGGAGGCCCTCAGCAGCGGTAAGAAGTTCTGGCTGCCCTCCCTCCTGGCACTTGTACATCAGGGATTCACCTCCCAGCCCCAGAGACAGAGGGGCACTAAAACCAACCCCACCGAGAGTCACCGTCACCATGCCCTCTCAGGAGCTGCTCTGCCCGCGGTTCCACAAGGAGCCCTTCTAGTTTCAGCCAACCACCACCATGGCTGGCTGTCAGGATCCCCACCTAGCTCCCACCTACCGCACCCACGCGTTGGTGTGGACAAGTACTTCCCAGTCTTTCTGACCTTAACCCCAGTAGGTCAGACATTGCCATAGCAACCGCACGTGTCAGGGCAGGTATGTTTCTGAGAGAGTTGCCATGTTTGTATCAGATTGCTGCTGGGGCTACAAGCTTCCTATTCCTTCGGTTTAAGAAAGGTGAGCCCCGGGGCGGGGGTGGGGGGGGTGCGCCTGGGCAGCTCAGTTGGTGAAACATCTGACTTCAGCTCAGGTCATGATCTCACAGTTTGTGGGTTCGAGCCCCAGGTCGGGCTCTGTGCTGGCAGCTCAGAGCCTGGAGCCCGCTTCGGATTCCGTGCCTGCCCCTCCCCTGCTCATGCACATGCTCATGCTCTGTCTCTCTGTCTCTCTGTCTCTCTCTCTCAGAAATCAGTAAACATTAAAAAAAAATTTAAAAGAAAAGTGAACCCTATTCCAGATCCCCAAGACCCTGCAGTGTCTGGGGTGGTGAAAGTGAAATCTGGACCAAGAGCCAAAAAGGCCTCACTTTGGCCCCTAGCTGTGTGATCTCGAGCCAGGTGCCCTGTGTCTCTGGGAACCGGGAGAGGAAATCTATACCTCCCAGGATGGTGGCAAGGCTTAAACTGAAGCCTAAGGCTCATCGTGGGCTCATCGTGCCCAAAGCTTTTGACTCTCCCTCCCCCTGCCCAAGCGCTGTCCCTGCTCCTGGGCACACTGCACACATCACACCAGCGTCTGGTCATCCCCAGGCCCCTCTGCCTCCACAGCCCCAGCGCCTGGATGGGCGGCCAGTACTCAGCAAGCCTTTGATGCCCGTTCAAGTCCGTTCTCCTGAAACACAGCCTCCGACAGCCCCGCTTCCCAGCTCCCCGAGACAAATGAGTTTGTCATGTAAGACAGGCACCGAAGGACGACACAGCCTTACCTAAAAATCAGTCATTTGTGTGTCAGGGAGAAACGTTTGCTCTGATCCCTGACTCCAGACAGTGACAGGAAGTGCATTTTCCAACCTGAGCGTGACTTCAAAGGGCTTAACACACGAGGATGAGGGCATGGACAAAGTCCTCAAAGTTGGGAGCCTCCCAAAGCTCAAAGCCCAGCCGTAAACCAGGAATGCCTTCGCCAAGGACACGTGGGTCTGTTAGTGGCCTCTCTCCTTTTTTCCTCAACCAGCCTCCCCAAAACTCCTGCATTCAGCGTGCAGAAATGCAGCTGGAAGGAGCCACAGAGATCAGCCGGCTCACAAGTCACTACTTCTTAGAGGTGAAGACACTGTCGCCCAGAACATTGAAGTGACCCAAAGGTAGCGCGTGCACAACCGGATGCGCGCGCGCGCGCCCCACCCCTGTATAGAGTAGATGGAATGGGACCTTTCAGCTCACTCACATACCGAGGACATCTATCTGTCTCTGTGTCCACGTTCCCCAAAAGTCTATTCCCTCCTGCCCTTTTGCAGAAGGAAACTCCAGTGGCTCCTGCCGACTCTCCTTCAACAGGAAGGGAGCCCTCCTGCCTATCTTGCAGCCGCTAATAAAACCACAGTATCGCGTACTCGCCCCCTAGTGGGCAAACGTGGACGTGCATGCCCCCGAAAGTTCTTGTGGAACCGGGTGGATAAACACTTGGGTTGGACCTGCTAGCCACCGGAAAGGGGGGGGGGGCTCCCAAATAGGATTTAACTCCTCCCCAGGAAAGAGGAGAGCACAGTATCGTCTTCGGGTGAAAGAGTGAAACATATGGAAAGGTAAAGAAAAAGAGGAAAAGGAAGGGAAGAGGTGAGGGAGGGAGAGATAGGAAAAGGAAGAGAAAGGAAGGACGTAGGGTCGGAGGAGAGCCCAAGGGACTAGGAAAGCTTAAAGGAGGCAGGTTTCTCTATGCTCATACGGTCTCCGCTTCAAAGATAAACACTCGAGGAAACCGTAATGGAGAACAACAAGAATTGTCCCGTCCTGGGTCAGCGTGTAGTACAGACGAGCCAGGTCAGCCCTTGACCGACCCCATCAGTGCCTGACTTGGTATTCTTCCCTGAATCCAAATATTTCGCTGCCTCCATTTCTGAGCTTGTAAAGGAGAAGCCACGAGCTGCTGTTCTCTTCCTATTTTATTGAGATCTGATGAGAACGATAAGGATTTGCAGAGAAAACCCTAAAAAAGTGCTCTGAGTTCCCAGATCTAACCGTCATCGAAGGGCGTTTTACCGTTTCTTTCTGCCCAGCAGCGGCCCGCCCTCCCTGCTTCCTGGACTACAAGGTGACATGTGACGCTGGACTGCCAGCGCGCTCGCGGTATTTCAACAGTGCATCAAATGATCACAACCTCTGGTGCTTTGTAAGATGCCGTGATGTGAAAGTCGCTGTTGACACGTGAAATATTATTGCCACAGTGGCAAAAAGATCGACGTCCGTCTCCCAAGCCGCCCTTTCTTGTCAGTGTGCGTGGAGACGCCCGCGGAACAATTCCGCCCACGTTAGCAGAATACTCCACCGTAACCCTGCACGTGTCCGGGTTCGGCGCGACGATCAAGCAAAACATTTTTGGAGGTGTCAAGTTAGTGTCCAGACAGCCCCCAAGGGGCTGATGACATCTGCAGGGTGCAGTGCGGAGGAAACACATGCAGGTGGCACACAAAACTGCCAGCGGGCGCCGGGGCTGTTTTTGGAGGTAAAAAAGGAAGAGCTGGTCTTAACGAAGCGGCTACGGGAGAAGGACGGACATGGGGTTGGGACCGTGTGCCCGTGTCCGCTGGAGTGCACGAGAAACAGAAGTGGACTGCTGTCAGTGACCCCTGGTCTTCCTAAGTGTCTCTGCGGATTTTATTCTTCGGGTTCTGGAGAACGCTCAGCCCCCAGCACCACCCTGTCTGGATTCCTACCGACGGAATGGATCACACGTCAGAACCCCTCGCCTGCTGGTGATGGGGGAGGAAGCGAGGTTCCCGGATACACTCGGGCAGTCTTGATCCACGTGACCCAGCCTCGAACGGCAGCTCGTACGTGGGGTACTTGGGGGAAGTTCCAGCTTCGGCTGGTAAATCATAGTCTGGGAATCCATTCTCTCCAGGTTTCCTAGCCACACTTGCTGGGAGGAGCCCTGCAAATCTGCAGCACCCTCGACGTACAAATCAGAGGGATCCGTGCACAGTGCAACAAACTAAGTTGCCCTTGGGCATGTAATTGTCGAGGCCACTGGCTGAGGAACCAAACACAGCAAGGAGCCTCCCCCTAAGCAGCTGAGTGCTTGCTGTAAAGCAGCGTCTTTACGTCAATGTATGTAAAGTGCTCAGCACAGAGCCTGGCACTTAACGAGCACAGGATGGGTGGCATATATTAGAGCATACAGAAATATAACGGGAGCCACACGTGTAATTTCAGATTTCCTAGCAGCCACATTAACAAGGTAAAAAGAGACAGGTAAAGTTCATTTTAATGAGATGGCTTATTGGGGTGCCTGAGTGGCTCATCTGACTCTCGATTTCAGCTCAGGTCATGATCTCACGGTTCGTGAGATCAAGTCCCACGTCAGACTCTGTGCTGACAGCACAGAGCCTGCTTGGGGTTCCCTCTTCCTCTCTCTCTCCCCCTCCCCTGCTCCCCCCTCAAGATAAATAAATAAGCATAAAAAAAAAATAAGATAGTTTATTTAACCCCCTATACCCAGGATAATATTTCAGCATGTAATCAATACTTGTAGAATAGCGAGATAGTTTGCAATCTTTTTTTTTATACTAACTTGTTGAAATCTGGTGTGTACTTGGTGCTTCTCCATCCAGATGCAAAGGGTTAAAGTAAAATGTCCTACCAATACTCTAAAGATGCATTTAATGGAAACACATCTCGCACGGCTTCCATTTTAACATTTAAATTCATCTAAATCTAAATGACATCAGCAGCAGTTCTCCGCTAATACCAGCCCCCAAATCAAGTGCCCAGGAGCCACATGTGGCTCGTGACTATGGAGCCGGGCAGCGCACATCTGGAGGAGAGGTTCGGGGCCATGAAATAGAAAACCCAGTTGTCAATGCTCAACAAAACAGGTGCGTCTTACATGGAGTCCAAAATAGGCTGCCCAGGACTGGTGCAGTGGTATGCCAGACCCCTTCAGTCTTTCTCCTCCACCCACCTTAGGGTGTCAGGATGGGATATCCCCACTCCTCCCTGGGCATCTGACCTCATTCCAGGCAGGAAAAAGTAGGGGATGGTCAGGTAGGTACGATAGGAGCGGATGTTTTGAGCATCTGAGCCCGAACCAAGTATATGACAGGGCTCGTGAGAGGTGGCTCCCTGTCCTCAGGGAAAGGAAAGCCCAAAAGCCACTGCCCCACCCATGCTTCTGCCAAGAAATACCTGGGCTTAGCTCAAGCAGAGGGCCGCTCGCTGTGGTGGTGGTGGTGAATTTCATCATCCACAGAGTCGGCTTCTCTTTAGCCATGTGGCCTGGAGCTGCTTGACGCCCCTAGGGTTTGGCTTCCTCACCTGTGCCAAGGGGATCACAGTGAGCGGCGCCTACCTCCTCCGATCATTAGGAGGATAAAGTTAGTCACTGTTTGAATGTGCTGAAAACAGGGCCCGGCACATAGTAGGTGCTTTGCTAAGGTTTCTTAGGCGGAATAATCTCAGTCCTGCGAACAATTTTTGGCTGATCGATCTCCTCAGTGTCCAGCACGGGTCTGAGACTCTTCTCCCTTGAGGGCTGAGAGCAAATCAAAACTGCATCTGTCTCTCCAGGACTAAAAGATAGAAAGTGATCATGTCAGCAAAATCAAGAAGTCCATTCATTGACATACGTCACTGAGATCCACTGGTTGGCATTCTATAGCCTGAAAATGCTTTGATTTTTTTTTTTTTTTCATCTTATGGACAATACAAAGCCCCGCCAATACTTGTCGACCACCAAGGACGGATTTAGCAGACGGGAAAATGAAATCCTACCCCTTCCCTGACTAGCTTGAATGTGTGACTTGGTCAAGTTATGCTGCCTTTCTCTGAGCCTTCATTTTCTCCCCTGTGAAATGGGGCTGCTTCATTCCTAGGTCAAACATGCCTTCAGGCACACAATGGTTTCTCAGTGAAGGCAAGTGGTTTCCTTCTACCTTTTGTCTTTGAAAGGCTACAAGGAATGAGGAAGCTGGGAAAGCTAGTATGGGAGACTGAATTTCACAGATGGCCCCTGTTACTTAAGGGTTATCAAATTTCGAGCCACTTGTGCAGCAGGGTTTGTTAAACTAAGCAATGCACGGTGATGCTTTTTGCCAGTTCTGCTCAGAAGGCATTGTTGTTTTAAGTGACCGAGGGCTCATACCTCAGACCCATAGTGGGAAGAGCACAGACTTTGGAGCTCAACCCATCAACTCCTTCAGCAAGGGACACTTTTCTTTACCTCTCGTGTTTTCCTTTTTAGCATTAAAGGATCTTTGCATTTCTGAAAAGGCAAGACCACTGACGTCACTTTTCCCTGCCTCAGCTTCCTTAATTGTAAATATCTACCTTACAGAAATATTGAGACTGATTAATATGACGTTCATAAATTGCCCGGCACACAGTGGCGGCTTGGTGGATGGTAATTGTTATAGTAAGGCTCTGTCCCCCTTGAAATGAAATTGGGTTTCTCATCAAATCAAACAGGCTCCGTAATGTGGATAAAGAAAAAAAAAATCTACAGAAATGAGTTCTTTCACCGAGTTTTTCTTTTCTAGGTTGCTTGAAATAAAGAGAGGAGTAGAACATTACACTCCAAAGATATAATGCCGCCTCTCCTCAAGAAGCTGTCAGGTTTTAATGGCATGAGGACAATTTACTTCAAGTAAAGTCCAAGCAGATGCTTGATGCTGGAGAAGTTACTTTTAAGCAGGTCTTTAAAATTGGCTGAGAATCTGAGGCTGTGCTCAGAGAGACTGTTAAATCATTGAATAATTTCTCCAAGACGTCAAGTTAGCTCTTATAACAGGCCCCTCAAATTAGCCTGAGAGCCCTTACAACAAACGAGTCTCTGATTAAAAGATTAATGTGCTCTTATTTTGCATTTCCATCTTTGCCTTTCATAAAATAGCTTTAAAAATAGCTTTATTTGGGGCACCTGGGTGGCTCAGTTGATGAAGCATGCGACTTTGGCTCAAGTCATGATCTCGCGGTTCGTGAGTCTGAGCCCCGCATCGGGCTCTGTGCTGACAGCTCGGAGCCTGGAACCTGCTTCGGATTCTGTGTCTCCCTCCTCTGTGCCCCTCCCCCACTCACGCTCTGTCTCTCTCAAAAATAAGTAAACATTAAACAAATTTTTTTTAAATAGCTTTTATTTTTACTCTTCTTCCCCAGCCCCCAAAATCTTGTTCTTTTTCAGTGCTCTCTCTCATCGATAGTGCGCTCCGTTATTCCGGACACCTGGAGGCCCTCCTTCAGCCCTGCAGTGACTCTGTTAACAGTTTCTGTTCCTTGCCTCTCCCAAGTACCCTGATTCCCCCACTTCTCTGTCCCCCCTCTGCCTTCTCCACAGCCTCCCTCTGGCCTTCTGTCCTCTCCTCCCACCTGTCAATTATCTGCGCTGCACCCAGGCTGAGCTTTAACAATGCAAGTCTGGTCATTTCCTTCTTGCCGAAAACCTGGCAGTGGTCTCCATTGCCGTTGGTTCCGATGAAGTCCAAAATGCTTTATTCAGCCAACAAGGCCTATGTGATTTGGCCCCACCTACTTTATGAGTCTCTTCTCACTGCTTCCACAATGATCTCTGGGTTTGGGGGAATGTACCATGCACTCATTGAATGGATGCTCTATAACCTACAGTGGCTCCCTTTTGTTCCAAGTATCCCTCTGACTCTGACTGGTGACCCCTGGCCCATCCTCCCCTCTGACGCTGACTGTTGACCTACGGACATCATTTCCTCTCCTCTTCTTTGCACTCAAAGCCCAAGAGCTCTTCTATGGCTGGTCCCTTCCAGAGGAGGTATGGTTCACATTCTGGTCCCCTCACCAGAACTTCCTGGTGGAGAATTAGGGCAGATTCAACCAACCTCCCATAACATTAATCCATCAATGCATCACAATGCACACACACACACACACACACACACACAATGTTCCCCAGACCATCACAGCCAAACCAATGCCTGGACACTCAAGCGCTTGGGAGATCAGTGCGGTCAGAGATACAGCAGTTGTTTCTAAGAAAGAAGGACACACCTCCTCACCAGTTCATAACCCTTTTGTGTTCCTTTTCCTTGGTGTTCTTCTCTTTATTGATCAGTGTTTACCGAGTATATATAATCATGTGTCAGTTACTCTTTCAGGCTTTGGAACAGGACCCTCCCTTCATAAAGTGTAGAGTCTAGTGGAGGAGACAGACAGGCTCCTGACTAGCTTTATGACCTTCAGTAAGTCACTTAACCTCCCTGTGTCCCAGTCCCATTTTACCTGTGAAATGAAAATATGAATGTCACCCTCGTAGCGTTGTTATGGAATGCAGTAAAGTAACATATGCCAACCGCTGACTTCATAAGATTGATGTGCCATATAATGAGATAATACAAGAAAGGTACCTAGAACAGTATCGGGATTTACTGATCATTGTCAGTAGAGATCAGTGCAGATCTTTATCGGTATCATTATTTACTGTCTTCAGGAAATAATTGTTTGGAGTATTAGTATATGAACAAAGGCACGTAGAACTGCAGATTGTACCAGTTCTCTGACGAAGTGTTGGGGCGGTGAGAAGGAATGACTCAGGAGAATTAGGTAGAGTGATCAGGGAAGGGCCCTTGAAGACGCAAATGCAAAGACAAGGAGGCAGCTGCGAGAATCCGTGGAAGAAGTGGCGTCTGGGACACAACAGAACCGATGTGGGTCTTCTAGGCACACAATTCTCGCTCAAATGCCTTCTCTTCAGCTGCTTGCAGTGCATCCTCGGGCGAGCCACCACGCCGCCTTGAGGCTCCGTTTCAGTTACAGCGTCAATAATAAAGAGAATGAAGGTAATAGTAATGAAGAAAATAACACCAGCGTAGTAGATTTTCAATGACCAAACTCATGTAAGTCACCAAGCAGAGAGCCGTACGCATACACAGTAGGCACTTAATAAATGCTGCCTTGCATCCTCCCCCCATGCTAAGCATCCTCTGAGATTAATGATCACCTTCTTGGGACCATTCACATAACCAGTAAATCGGGCTTGGGAAGCCATGCCGGTCTAACTCCCGACCCTGGGTCCTTCCCCCTCACTACTCCGTCAAAGCGCAAACCGTGACAATAGTAAACACACGGCTAGGATGCCGATCCCAACTCCTGGCTTATGAATTCTCTCTTTACTCCTCGAGATGTCTCAGTGAAGAAGATTCTACTCTCTCTCCTCAGCCTACAGGGGAGGGGGACCGGCAGGTGTGGCAGCCTGCCCAGCTTTGTCCAGCTGGCGTCTTGGGCCTGTTTTCCATGCTCCCGCCCCACGTGTGGACTTCCTTCCAGGCCTGGGCTGGAGTGGGGTGTTTTCTTGCATTCTCATGCTCCCTCCCTTCCTCAGACTGAATCCTACTCTTGATTAGTGTTTCCCTCTTTCAGGAAGGTTCTGGTTTGCTCCGGGCCATGGTGACCTGAGCCGAGCTGGACAAATCAGGGCCCTGCCCACATTTGGTCCTAGACGTCTTCTTGTTTGCTTGTGACACATTTCTCTCTCCAATGGGCTGATATCGTACCTGCCCGCCTCCCACTCTTCCTTGCCTTCATCTCCTGTTGTGCATCACACAGGTCTGCGGACTTGCTAGACTGGCAAGTCCTGACAACACTGGACAAGAGGGGAGGGAGAGCGAGGAGAGAAAAAGGATCCCCGTGATCCTGGAGGAGTGAATAACACTATTTCTTCATAGCTGGAAGTAATGCTGAATAATCTCTACATTGAAACAGTACTTGTCCTGAGGAAGTCACGTTTTCTGAAATAAGAATTAGGGCACATTTCTGAGAAGAGAGCTGAGGAGGGTGTGAAGAAGCCACAACGTCGGGCTGTTAGGACCGGGTTGGGGGGAGTCGTTGAAATTAGTGTTCTGTGCTGTCTCTACCGAAGGGTACTATCATCACCGTTTCACAGCTAAAGAAATTGAATCCACAGGTCATTCAGCTTCTAAGGCATTGGAGGCATTGAACTCAACGGTGAAACTCTTTTCCTCTGAGAATTATCGCTGCGTGAATTCCCACCCGGTCATGCTAGGTCCGGCGTAAACCTTCCGAATACACATAACTCGTCATTTGAGCTTTGGTTTGCATAAGACCATGACTTCTCAATACATTTCAGATCCCACTCCAGACTCTGACCTCCCCTGTCAAAGCATCCATCATACGATAGATAAGCCCTCGACTTGTCCCTAGCACCCTGGAGGGTGAAATGCAGGCCAGCTTGTCTGTTTCATCTGGGACAGCCTGGTTCTCTTGCTCCGGTTCTACATTCTAAAGGATCACTTTCCCTGCTCTCCAACCCACACCACAGCCTGCTCCTCCCTCCCTGGATCCCCGTATTCATACCGGACAAGTCAGCCTGACAGCAAGGAGCGCGCCTTCTGGATGACGGGGCCCCTGCTCTGGGCTCCCAGAGCTCGGGCTTCCTTATGGTATGGCGGCCTCCTCCCCACACACATCCGTCTCCCCACCAGGCTGTGCTTTCCCGGAGCCCAGAGACCGTAGGCGCTGAGTAAATGTTAGCGGGAGAGGTGAACAAATGTCGCATCGTTGTTGTAGCCATGAGTTTGTGGCAAGTCTTTCCATGTAACGCGTTGAACAAAATTTGGCTTAACACGTGCCACCTAAGCCATCTGCATACATTTCATATCCAACATATTATACTAGGCTGACGTGTTCTGCGATGTGGTTGTTTCAAATACAAAAAACAACAACAACAAAGGAAACCTGGTTATGGATGGATACCTGGTTTTAGCATTTAGGGGGGATAGGCCTATAGCTGTTATCTAGAACATTTTTAAGCAAGTAGAGGTGGGGAGGGCTTCAGATACAGGGTATGCTTTTCCTATACTCATGGGAAGCATCAAGTTTCTGGGTTTTATCAGCCGAGAACGTGAAGAAGTGTGTTAAAATACTTAATAGTTTGTTACATATCGGGTCTAGAAAGCCAATTATGTAAAAAAAAAAAATCTACATCCATTTTTTTTAAGTTTCTTTATATTTTGAGAGAGACAGAGTGTGAGTGGAGGGGGGCGGGGCAGAGACAGAGGGAGAATCCCAAGCAGGCTCCACGCTGTCAGCGCAGAGCCCATGTGGGGCTCGAACTCACGAGACTGTGAGATCATGATCTGAGTTGGAATCAAGAGTTGGCCGCTTAACCGACTGAGCCACCCAGGTGCCCCTACATCCATTTTAATAAGACTGAAATCTGTGTGAACCAAAATCTTGTTGCGTTTTTCTCCTGTGATAGGAAGTTGAGGTTGTAGTGTCTATACGTCCACAGCGATCAGAACATGTTTTAGTCCTTCATTCATTTATCCATTCAGCAAATCATCGAGTCCCTCTGCCAGGCACCGCGGGGCTCCAGAAGGATGGCCTCAGCCTCGGGAAGCTGCGGTCTCTGCTCCTCGTCTGAGGAAGGTGTATATTATACCAGTAAGCTCACACGTCAAGGTAGACATTACAACACGTGATCAGTGTTCCGAAAGAAGAACAACAGGTGACCCATGGAAATCAGGTGGTCAGGAAAGTGGCAGCTGGGGGGATCACTTGGTCCTGTGTCCCCATCCTAGAGATGGGGAGATGGAGGCCTGAGCGTTTTGACTGTCGTGGAAGGAAGACCAAGGACAGAGATGAGGTAGCAAAGGTCTTCTCCCAGAGCCCAAGCTTCCCCGACTAGTCACAGCCTTGCTTAATTGGTTCATCTTCACAAACATGGAATAAGGATAGGTTATTTCGGAGATCTTTCTACCTCGAGCAGTCTGTGTACTCTTATTTGATTAAATCCACTCAAACAGACAGACGTCCTTTGGATATTTCCCTTTTTTCTGGTCTCATTATGAATTGTGGTCGTGGTGATTCCATTGGGGGAATGAATTATTGTCATAATCATGCTCACTTTCTTTCTTTTGCTCGCTCTCTCTTTCTTTCTTTCTTTCTTTCTTTTTCTCATAATATCTAAAAACTTCTTTCTTCTCACACAACATAATTTTACTCTGAAATGGAACTTTGTGCTGACAGGTGCAGACACAAAACAATTGATTAAAGATCCACACGGATGAAATTTGGGGGAAGAAAAGATATAGCAGATTACCCATGCTTATTGTAATACCTAGGTAATCAGAATCTATATGCAAAGGACATTTTCTGAAATAGTCTAAAATAATCTATATTTCACCAGATGGTAGCGTCCATGGAACAAAGTCACGTCACAGAACAAGTTCTCTGCAATCTGCAATTAATTAAGCAAAGGGACAAATTATACTTAAAGATCCCTTGAAAGGATATCAACACCATTATTTTTCTAATACAAAGTGCTTTTCCCATAATGCATCTGACCCCTCTTTTTCCCTCTGTAATACCTGATTGCAAAGAAATTCTTAAAATAGACAGAGTCCTCATTATAGAAGTTTAGTTGTCTCTGGAATATGTCTCAAATCCCCAAGTACTGTCTTCTCCACTTCTCCACGAACTGTTCTCTGAGATTGCACCACGCTGGTTCCATTCTTCCTAAGGCTTCGTTTTAAATTGAGCAGAAATTCCCGATAGAGGTAACTTGCATTTTCCACCCTTTCCTCCTTCTATCCTCTCGTCTTTCCACCCCTATTTCCATATCCCCCAAATATCAAAACACCTCAACATTCTGGCTGAAGGGCAGCCTGAGGCATCACTGGCACCCTTACACGGCCCCCTGCCCACCTATGCCTACAAAGCTCCCATAGACTCAGGGCCCCCACTCGTCTACACAACAGGACAGCCATGGCCATGGTGGGGAGGTCTTCGTCACTTCTGCACAGTGCACAGAACAGCACCCGATGCCCTCCAGTTACTCAAACAGTGGAGATAATTGAACTGAATTAAATCTAGACTTGCTGGCTCAGAATTCTGGAATTTGAATTTGGTTCTACTGTGCCCCGGTGGCTGATGGGGAAATATTTAGTCAAGTGGGAATAAGGCTTTTCTTCTCATGGTGTGATAAAAAGTCTTGGGCAGATATGGGTCCACATCCGAAGTTTTCTTCCCAGAAGTGGTGGGACCTTGAACATATCACCTCACTCTCATAGCCTCGGGGCCTTCTTCTAAAAACAGGGATAACCATACTTCATTGGAACGCTGGGCGGATCAGAGGTAAGCACATCAGGTCTCCTGAGGGGTCTGCCACAAGTAGGTGTCCCCCTCACGTTTACAATCAGTGAGAGCATCATGACCTCCACCACCTGGAGGGTGGAGTTGTGAGTCATAGCGAGGCGTGGCTTTGTTCTCCAACATGTGTTTGCTGAATAATCAAAATTCCACCAGTTTATTTGTCGAGCACCTGCTCTACCAACACAGGTTTGCTGCTACGGAGGATATTCGAAAAAGATGGGGCTCTAGCCATCAAGGAAATAACCATTATGTCTGAATAGATCGTTTAACCCATCTCATTACTTGGTAACAAACTGGGCCAGCTGCAAACTCCCCTGGATGCAAATGGAAAGAAGAGTTTAAACAGTTTATTCCAACAACCTGCCTTGTCTGTCTGGAGCACTGGAGAAGAAATAAGAACAATTACTTCTTTGTCTTCAGGGCCCATTGCCAAATGAGATATGGAAAGAAACTTACCAACCAGTTTCCCATGTCTTCCAGGTTTAAAATTTACCATCAAACTGACGCACCTTTGTGTGGAATATTGGATGAACTAGGGATCAAAGCTTCCTACAAATCCCCTATGTGTTTGGATGCGTCCTAAAGCAACATTAATGAGTCAACATGTGGTGTACATAATTCTGGCCTTTACTACTAATTAAGTCCACAGGAAATTCACTCATTCAAGCACACATTCAGCTAACACCAAGTGAGCACCTCCTATGCGTCAAACACTGCACAAGGTCATCAGCCAAATGATTGTGGATCCGTATACCAAACCTGCAAGGTGGTTACTATTATTCCCATTGTACAGATGAGGAAAATGGGGGTCAAGAGGCTCAATGATTTAACTGCTTGTTCCATTAGTAAGAGGCAGAGCTCAGTTCCGATTCCAAACAGTACTCCTACAAATAACAATTATTGTACGGATTCAGAGGCTTAAGAGAATCGCCTTCCAAAATTGCAGTTTTCCCCATTTCATTTCATTTCATTTCATTTCAGCCCGTTGCAGAGGCTGCAAGCCTTTTCCTGTCACACTCCACACCAAAACATCAGGTTGCTTTTACCTTCAAAATAAATCCAGAATTGACCACCTCCCGTGGCCCGTCTCTGGACTGTAGGTGGGTTGCTGTGGGTCTCCAGACTGCTGTCCCTGCTTTCACCGTGGGTCCCTGTGGTGCGGCCACAGTCTCTGCACTCGGCACTCTCCGGTCCTGGCATCTGCACCGGCAGACGTTATTTGCACCTTCCAGAAATTTCCACCCTGTGACATATTATAGGGCTTACTTTTTTTGTTTTGCCCTTGAGTGCCTTTCCTCTCCCTCTAGAAACAGGTCAGCAATTTTTGTCTTCTTGGTTCTCTGATATATTATTCCCAGTGCCAGCCACATAGCAGGTGCTCAATAAACACATGTTGAATAAGGAATAAAGGTTGGATCTGGGTGTTATTCAATGGCATTAAGAGGCCATAATGGCCAAAGAATGCAGGGACATCTGAATCTAGGCCAACAATAGACTTCTTTCCCAGTGGGGTCCATAGGGAGATGCATACATAAGAACAAATATAAGGCAAAAATTAGTGTAATATTTTATTGCCAGCTGACCTGGACACAAACTCTCAAAGGAGCTCTCTCCTCTGGAAAGCTGAGCTAGGCCAGTGGCCTTAAGTGGGGACCTAAGAGGTCTTCTATCACCTCATCCCCAATCTAGATTTCCAGTCTTATCCCCCTTTGACCATCACCTGGAAGTCAAAGAGAGAGGGCCTCATAATACTTGTGTTGTGGGTGTAAGAGAGGACAGGGCATCGGAATCCCAATCAGTAAGGAAGAGAGAGCGGGGAGAGGGTCACAGCCATGTTCTCACCTTTAGGGGGTGGTAAATCTTCAACCTGGAATCTGACAAGTCCAATCAGACCTCCTCCTTGAAAGAGGGCAGGGCATATCAGAGACCCCTGCCCTTCATCATCTCTTGGACATCAGACTGTATGTACACAATTTGTATTGCTTTTTTTATGCTTTGTGGATATACAAGCATTTTCCTGTGTTACTGAACTACTGCAGTGCAAGGACTGGCCACCCAAACGCCCCAGATGCCCCCATAGCCCTGTGGAAGGACTACATGCAAAATAATTGTGCTCACGCAAGATCTAGTTCCCTCCCAGCACCTCTGCCTAGGACTGAGTGAGTAACTTTGGATAACACGTGAAATTCCTATACCGCTATTGCTGTATAGAAAGCAAGCCCAAAACTTATAGTTTTATGTCACGACTCCATGGATCGGCAGTGCTCTGCTGCCTGGGTGTTTCTCGGGTCTCTCGCGTGGGCATAGTCAGATGTCAGCTGGGGCTGCAGTCACCCAAAGGCTCACCTCTGTTGGAAGTCCGAGATGGCTCACTCACACGACTGTCAACGGATGGTGGACGTTGGCCAGCATCTTCTCTGGGACTCACAAGTGGAGCATCTACACATGGCTTCTCCACCTGGCTCTAGCTTCTCCATCAGGGTGGCTTATTCCGACAGCAAGCATGCCAAGAACGAGCATCCTAAAGAGGTCCAGGTGGAGCTCAAGGCTTCCTGGAATCGAGACTCAGAAGTCCCAGAATGTCACTTCTGCTGCATCCTGTTGCCCAAGCAAGTCACTCAGAACAGGTGAGATTCAGGAAGATGGGTGGTAACGGCACTTCTTGATGTGAGAAGCCGCATGCACATCCGGAGAGGGAAGGAATTGACGGGGGCCAGCTTAGAAGCCATCTGCCCCAGATGCTCTTCCTGGAATGATCAAAGAAGGCAGTCAGGGTGTCCTTGCATGGGAACCAAGGGGACAGAATAGGTCTTAAGACACACGAGGAAAAGCAGCATTGGGGATTCAAGTCTTTAAGTGGAAATGTCTCCTCCTCCGGGTGAAGACGGGTCAACGTAGGACATGGGCTGGAGTCAAAGGTGCTGGGCACATCAGGAGAAAGGAGGGTACACATACTCCTATGCCTCCGGTCCAGCTGCCTTGGGTTTTGCTCCCATCACTCGGTAAAATCCTAAGGGATAGATCCAGACCAATACAAGGAGCTCTGATGAAAGCTAGATTCTGAAATGTTGATCCCATAGATCATTAAGGTGGTTCATAGAGGGCTAGAGAATAAGAGTTTCTGCCAGTGGCATCCAGTTAGCACGTATCCCTCAAAACAAAGAAAGTAAGCTAATTTGACCAGTGTAGATACTCCAGGAGGAAAAAAAGAGTTTATTAGAAGGGAGAGCTGATCAAGAAGTTGTGTCCTTAGTGGGCCTCCATCACTCATGCCGGTGCTCCCAAGTGGGGGTACTCATCAATGTTCTGGACAGCACACAGCAAATCACAGATGTCCTGCTGGGCTATGGGCTGTGTTTAATAGTAATAAATTGACTATTATTATTATTAACTTAAAAAAACAAAAACAATGAGATACTTGGGTCAGGTGTGCAGACTTTGAATTGTTCAGATAAAAGTTGACATTTCGCAGACATCCCCCACTTTGGTGGGTGGCCTGGGCCTGAGCCAGAAGATTCCCCTGAAGAAGGACTTCAGGGAGGGGCGCCCGGGTCGCTCAGTCGGTTGAGCCTCTGACTTCAGCTCGTGTCATGATCTCACAGTTCATGAGTTCAAGCCCCACGTCGGGCTCTGTGCTGACAGTTCAGAGCCTGGAACCTGCTTCAGATTCTGTGTCTCCCTCTCTCTCTCTGCCCCTCTTCTGCTTGTGCTCTGTCTCTCTCTCAAAAATAAATAAACATTAAAAAATTTTTTAAAAAAGGACTTTAGGGAGCACGTTCTGGAGGTGCCTCCCTTAGTGGGTGGTACCCTGGCTGCTGTTTCCCCCTCGGTCAACTAACTCGGTTCAACAAACACATCACGACTAGCTGGAGGCTGCCCTGTGGAATGGTTGAAGGCAGCACTGTTCCCGTTGCTAGCTGGGTGACCCAGGGTGATCCTATTACCAGCTGGCCTGATGTCTCTGAACCTCAGCTTTGGTTTCAACTTTCCTCAGTCTGGGGTTAACAGCAGCACCTGCTTCACAGGGTGTAGTGAAGGCTGAATAATAATTAGCTCTATAACTGTAAGTGATGGGTATGATTATATTCTAGGAAAATAGCATTATGCTCTCAGGCCTCTGAGCCTTTACATATGCTGCCTTCCACCTTGAACCTGCCCTCAGAGCTCAGTCTCCTTGTCATGTCCCCCGGGAAGCATTTTCTGACCTCCCTCTGCCTATGTCATTCCCCCCGAGGACAGTCAGGTCAGGGATTCTTTCCTCTGGGCAACCCTGGCCCCTGGGCTTTCTTCTATCCTAGCATAGAGCACCTGCAGAACTCAGAAAAGTAATTACTTAAAACACACACACACACACACACGCACATACACATACACACACACACACACACACACACATACATACCATTATCTTGAGCCCTGAGCTTTAGAAGGCAGGGGACTCTGTCTCTGAGAGTCAGTATAACATAACAGCTAAAAGTCTTAGAAACTACACTGCCTGAGTTCCAAGCATGCCTCTGCCTCTTTTTAACCCTTTGACCTTGGGCAAACTACTTAACCTGTGCCTCGGTGTCCTCACCTATAAGGATGGAGACAATGAGTGTAACAGTACTGCCTTAGACCAGGGCAGCCTGGGTCACCTCCCACTGGGATCCTCCACACTCACTTCCAGACTGTTCGGAACTCATGGGACTCCAGAATTCCCTGCCCAAGTGGCCTCTACACCATCCACCTGCTGGCCCTCTAGGACTTCTTCCCTGGTGTGTTCTCCTTAGGACAGACGGCACCGTGGGCACTCCCAGACCTGGGCAGTGGCCAAAAGACTGCTGTTTGGGAGAGTTTTCTGAACCGAGCTTGAACCTGTGACCGGATTAGAAGAGAAGGGGACAGGGCACTCCTTTTGTGTTGACCCTACTCTGCAGGAAGCCATGTGGCGTGGGTCGCAATCCCTTCCTGCAGCTACCAAGTCTTCATTAACATTTATCAAACCCATAAATGCCTGTTGTGAGCGGAGTGTGCATGCATGTGGGTGTCCGTCCCTTGCAGAAATGGGGAACAGGCTCACTGTCATGCTGGGGTCAGCATGGCACAGAACAGAAACACAGAGAAAGCAAGAGACCTGAATGGCTAAAGAAACTCTTTGGAAAGGAGGCTCTTGGACCGAGTGGAACTCGCACAGGCAAGTGCTGGATCTTTGCAGGCCGGGGAAGTATCAGAATGTGGCGGATGCGGTTGTGTCTGTGTCCGGCAGCGGTAGGAGACGGGGGTGTAACTGAGGTGTGAATTACACAAGGAGAGAAGCCAGTGCTGATGCACAGGGTGATTCCAGGCCCTTGCAGTGGGGAAGGGAACACAGCACCATCTCAGGACAGTGCAGACTGATTGGATAATGACCGAGACCGGGAGAGAGCTGCAGGTGGCTCAGAGACGGGAACCCGGGGAGAGGGATGGTCTCGGCCGAGGGGGGAGCCTCATTGGAACTGATTTCTTTGGTCCGTCACTTCTCACTAGGGTCTCTGCTTCTTGAAACAGATGCTGGGTCACATTCATCTCTGCGTTCCCTGGGTTTATTATAGTGCCTGCCATCATCAAGGCACTAATAAATGTTTGTTGAATGAACAAATTAATGGAGATGTTTTTGCATATAAAACACAATATGTTGCTTAAAAATTCAATTTGCGCTCGGCTTTGCAGACGCGCATCTGTTTGAATAGTTGGTTGTTTTAATTACATTCAGCTTTTTCTATGCAGCATTTATGAAGAGGACTGTGGCAGTGACACAATTAAACTAATCAGCATGGAAAGCTAAATAGGATTATCCAAGGTAGATTTTGACCCTTCATTATACGATATGGCTGCCACTGTTCCGGACACATTAAGAGGCAGCGTGGTCCACCTAGGTTTCAATCCTGGCTCTGTCCCTCACTATCTGTGTGAAGATGGCCAGGAGTCAAATTCCTCATCTGTTATTAAGGGAAGCAATACCCAGTTCCTAGGATGTGAGGCTTATGAGGGATAGCATGAGTTTATAAGGAATGTTTGGTAGGATTATTCTAATTTCCGGCAATGCTATTCAAACCTGTCATCACTGTGGACTCGAGGCGAAGGCAGGTAAGTTGCTTTAGGAATCAGCTCCCACTCAGAATCCAAGTACCGTGAATGATGGGAAGCTTGACTCTGCCTGGCTTTAATCCAAGTCCCGTGACCCAGTGCTCATCGAGATTCAATATGAAGTCTGATCGCAAGTACTGAAACAATATTTAATATCAGCCCATTGCGCCACCGAGTTCTGCTGTGATCTGTTTTCAGATTTGCTGAAGTTCTCCTTTCGATTTTATCAGCAATTATTTCAAATGAAATTGGCACCAGACAAGTGGATTATGGAATCGTTAACTCTCATCTCCTGGTAGACGGTGAAAAGCAAATGCAATTTTCACCAGTTACCTGTCAACTACTCCATGTTGCCACAGACGGGGAGGAAAAGGATCTGAATGGATGAGAAAGTTGGAGGCGAGTTCTTGCGCCAAGCTTGGCTTTGTTTGTAACGCAGGACTTGAAAGCTGTCATATACCAGATCTTCATTGTTTTCACAGTACATATTCATATTAATCAAACTTCCCACCACTAATAATAACTTATGCTCATATACTAAATGTCAATCTTTTAAGATAATATTTTAGCAAGCCCCATTCTCCAAATAATTCTTCAGGGGAAATATGTCAGATGACGGACATGGACGTTAGGGCCAGAGAGAACCAGATTTAATTCTTACTCCAGCACAGAGGGGCTGCTGGGGGAGGTCACTAAAAGGACATAGCCACCAGTTGACCCGTAAGTCGGACCCTGACAATCCGAGGCTCCTCACCCCTTCCCCTGTCCTTGGAACGTGCATTCCACCTGCCTCCCCCATTCCCAGAAGCTGCCCCAAAGACACAGCCTTGAGAGAGTGATGTGGTGTTGAGACCGTCTTGATGGTACACATGACAACCCATGTAAGGCCTCTATACAAACTTACAAGATTTGGCCAGCGGCTGCAGAGATCCGTCCATCCTGCAGTGCCCAAGATGAGCCTCATAAGTAAGACCTCTTACTTATTCCCCCTACCGCCTCCCCAGCTAGCCTGGCTTGCCTCTTTCTTCTGTCTTTCCCTGTCCCCTGCACATGGGGGCCGGTTTCATATCACACTCGCAAAGCTCCAAAGAGATGCTTCATCAGAAGACGGAAATTATAAGACCTTCTGGCAAACTTGTCATGAAGATTGAAAGAGGTGGTAATATACAGGAAATCCCAGTCATTCTCAAGTCTTCCCTCCTTTACGGATGTAGCTCATCTACTCATCTATTTGGTAAGTAATACTTCTGGTAGATCCCAGGTGGGGTAGAATGTACTATTAATTCTCAATGATTTCTTTTTTCCCCTGTGAGGGAATCACATACACATCCCAGCCATTGCCTGGGTCTTGGAATGTGAAAACACATGGAACAGACCTGAATGCAGTCCGCAGCATTGAATAAAACACTGTAACTCACTGAGGTTTGGTGGTGGGGAGGTGTTTGTTGACAGAGAATGCGAACAAATACAGTATTGGGGGTGGAGGGTTGAAGAAGACAGACACTGCATCCTGCCTCACAGAAGTGAAAATATAAGAAAGAAAGCAGCCATTAAACAAGGAGTTATAATAAACTCTTCAGGGCTCCATGATGGGCAAAGGAGGAGCTACGGATCTCATGGAGGGAGACCCCATTCCACTTATGGGGTCAGTGGCCGCAGAGGAGGCTGAGGGCCTGGGCCATTTCGAGTCTTGTCTAAGAGCTGCGATATGGATCTCATGGTCAGTAAAATAATGGCTTCTCAAAGATGCCCGTGTCTAAATCCGCCAGAATCTGTGAATGTCCATATTACGCAGCAAGGGGAATGAAGATTGCAGATAGTTAAGATTGCTCACCAGCATGTCCCAAGATAAGAACAGTATTCTGGATTATCTGGGTGGGTCTGAAGCAACCCCAAGGATCCTGGAGTGTGGGCGAGCAGACCCCAGAGTGATGATCAGAGTCAGAAGGAGATTGGATGGGGCTACACAGCTGGCTTGAAAGGTGAGGAAGCAGCCGCAAGCCAAGGGAGCCAAGGAAGGCAACAGTGGCCGGAGAGGCCAGGGCATGTCTTTTCTCTGAGCCTCGAGAAGGAATGCGGCCTGCCACTGCCTTGCTCTCTGCCCAGCAAGACCCATTTCAGACTTCTGACCCTCCAGAACGGTAAGAAAACCAGTGTTGTTTTAAGCCATTAAGTTTGTGGTCACTTGTTCCAGCAAGAGGAAACTCCTACAGATCTGGCTCCGTGTCTGGAACCTTTGGGTCCTGAGGGATGACTTCCCATCTCTTCTACAATGTGCGTTCATTTTCTCTGAGCCCCTCTAGAGGAATCACCTTTATTCGCCTTCAGCACCAACCCTCCTGGCATGAGAGGAGCCACATGGCTCCATTGGGCCATCAGCCCAATAGCCGGTTTCAGACGGTGACACCCAGGTGGGATGTCACTGGCTATGGGAAATACCTGGGCACCAGAGGGCGTCGGGAGTAAGAATTCCTGTCCCCTCCCTGTATCTGGACTAAGAATCAAATTGCCATGAGACAGATTAACAGGAGAAAATCAAATTTAGTAGCATAGGTACGGGCAACCCACGCAGACATGGAAATTCCAACGATGGGGAAATGAGGTCTGGACGTCATCCTGAACTAAGGAGAAGGGGGCAGGGGTCTGGGACTTCGAAGGGAAGGAATGCACTTCATAGAGTGATAGAAAGAAGGGCAGATGTTTGGCAATTTGATGTTTGTCCTGCCAAAAAGATGGGCCCCTCATTTAAAATTTATCTCTGCTAATAACCCTTATTCTAAGGAGAACACCCCACCCCCTCCACCAGTTTAGATTCTTCTATGTAGTCAAGGGAAGGGGCATAAGTTTCTCTTGAGCCCACAGGCTCTTAATTGCCTTCAGCTCAAAATAATTCTCATGTCAAAGTGGGACATTCCGGGGGTGGGGAGGGGGAAGGAGCATCCTGAACCCCTCCAAGTGTTGCCCCATCCACCTCTTGATTTGACAGATATGTGACTGAGGCTTAAAGAGGGGGAGCAGGGGCACCCGGCTGGCTCAGTCCGTGAAGCGTCTGACTTCAGCTCAGGTCATGATCTCCCGGTTTGTGGGTTTGAGCCCCACATCGGGCTCTTTGCTGTCAGCACAGAGCCTGCTTTGGATCCTCTGTCTCTCTCTGTCTCTTGCTGCCCCTCCCCTGCTCAGGCACACACGCCCCTCCTTCTTTCAAAAATAAATAAATATTAAATAAATAAAAATAAATTTTGAAAATAATTTAAAAAAATTTAAAGAGGCGAGCAACTTGCCTAAAGGGCAGAGCCGGAGGGGAGGTGACACTTCCCAGTCTCCTAACCCTACTGGGGGGGGGGGGGTGCATCTCCCACAGAAAGACAATGCAAACCACTGTCACCCTTCAAAGGCAATCCTGGTGCTTACAGGATAGTAATTATCTAAAGGGGGTGTGGGGAGGGGGTGTGGGGAGGTTGCCAAAAGTGCCTTTATCTGTCTGAAGGACAGCAGGAGGAAGATATATTCCTTCTGTGCCTTGGAAATAAGGGCGGGGTACATGTGGGGGGGCAACAGCATTGTCTTTGGTGAAACAACCCCAGCCAAGACAGGTAGGGTGGGATTCCACCCGCCCCCCCAGTCCCCAGAAGCCTCGCACTCCCCACTCCCTGGCAGGTGGCGACCTTGCCCTTTCTGACTGCCTTCAAGGCAGCTTCCAGCCCTGAGCTCCGGCAGGTGAGCAGCGGTGTAGGAAAGTCAGGCTCCCTGACAGCGTCTGGAAAGCTTAGGGTCTCCTCTTCCCCTAGACCTCCCCACCCTCCCTTTTGCCAGATCAGCGGGAACAGCTTTCAACTTCGTGCCTTGTCACAAAGTCTTTGTACTGTCTCCTCCTCTGTTCCAAGCCACCACCGGGAGATATATTTGTCTTACTTCAAAACAGCCCAAACAGTCAGCTGCCATTGGGTGAAAGGCACCACGCTAGGCTTGGGCTCATTTGCCAGCAGCCCTCTCTGAGGTTCCGATCCGGCTTGCCCAGCGCCGGCCAGAGCCTCCTGCGGCTCCCTTCGGCCTGCTGGGCTGTCCTTGTCCTGCTGTCTGCCATCCCCACCTCTCTCTTCTGTAGAGGAAAGGCTCAGTGGCTGCATTACCATGGGGCCGGGACAAAAGTCAGCGATCGTTGTACCTGGGCTCCAAAGAACGCTCTCGGAGCCTCCAAAAGCCTCAAAGCAGCCCCTGAGGAGTCTCTGATGTTTCTGCCAGGGAGCCGACTGCGGTCAGGACCCGGAGAACTGAATTGAAAACATGCAATTAGCATACACCTCCACTCTTTGAGGCTGGAGCCAAACCTTTTCCCCCAAATACCAATAACAGGTTTCAGATGTTTTACTTAGCTCTGGAAAATAACAATTATGGCCATATTATCTTGTTTTTGTGTAAGACAGGTTCTTTGGTGGGGTGGGAGGGAGGGTCCCTGAGAGCAGACGCAGGTGGTGGCAGCTTGCTCCCCAGAGGCCGCGGCAAATTTCAGGAAAGCAGCGCCCTGCGTTTTCACTCTCCATCGAAGACCCAGCTTAGAAAGGTCACTGCCCCTGGTTTGGATTTCAGTGTGCCTCTTTGCGGTTTTGCACTCAGGGCCTTTCCCGACGTGCAATTTTCCTTCCTTCCCTTCTGTGTTGCCTGCATGACAGAAACGAAGACCCAGACAGGAGGACAGAAGGGTCCTCATTCCATCTCATTCCCAAAGTCTCTGGTGGAGGGGGTGGATCTTTCCAGATTTGTCAGTTGCAACTGAAAAAAAAAAAAAAGTTCTCAGGAATCCAAGGGAGGGATATGGATACCATTCAGGAGTGAAAAAAAGACGAAAGGTTTTGTTTGTTTGTTTGTTTGTTTTCCTAGATGTTTGGAGTTAAAAACAAATAAACAAACAAACCTGGGCTTCCTGATTGTGTTAGCGGGGAGTTGGGGGGCTGGGGAAGTCACCTGCGTCCTGGCTATTTTAAACATTGTTTAGAAATTACACTGTATTTTGGAACATTGTTCTTTTTAGGTATTATCCCAGACACTCATAATATAAAGAGTCACCTTCTCTACTCCATTAAGATCATACTGGGATGTGGGGGTTTCCAGCTTCATACCGGGCCTCCTTTAGCCCTGGGGGGAAGGGGGAGGCGGAGAGGCTCTGCCGAACGCGGCTGTGCTGGCAGAATCCATTCACAGGGGCACGGGGCTCTCCATTTTCCGAAGGAGGAAAGTGAGGCTCAGAGCGGTTGAGTAACCTCGAGGGGTCTGCACGGTGAAGGAGGGGATGGAGGAACCGGATCCAAGCATGTTCCGCTGGGTGTGCGAGTCAGTGCCTCCAAAGGCAGCTGCCCGGACACAGTCCACTGACAAAGCCCTGGCTGCCTCTCCCTCGGGCTCCAGCTGCCTTCTCTAACTGCCTTGTTGACAGCATTAACGGGCTTTCTGGTAAACCCTGGATCCTCCCTCCGAAACCATCCTCAGAGTCCAGAGATAGATTCTCCTCCCCAGTGCTACAGTTTTCGATGGCTGTGTCACCAACCATGTAAAACTTAACAGTGGAAACAACTTACTAGTGACAACCGTGCCTTATACTTTCGTGGTTCAGCAATCCTGGCAGGACTCAGCTGAGTGATTCTCGTCTTCTGTGTGGCCTTGATGGTGGTGACTAGGTGGTGTTTAGTTGGCCAACGGGCCATTCTGGGGGATCCACTCGCGTGCCCGGTGCTCTGTGGGGGTAGCTGGAAAGCTGGGTTCCACTGGACGGTTGTCGACTGGGGTGTCCACACGTGGCCTCTCCAGCCTGGTGGTCTTAAGGCCCTTGAACTCCTGACACGGCCATAGCTGTGGACTTCCTGCACCAGCTCTACAAAAGGTCAAGTCTCATTCCCTCCCCTTGAATATGGGCTCCTGGCCTTAGTGCTTTGCTTCTGCTGCAAGGAAGTGATGTGGTGTTTTTGCCTGGCTCACTCTCTCGGGAAGGTCCTTGGAGTCCCGGGCTGGCACATGAGAGCCTCTGCCCCTGAAGCTGCCAGGCTGGAGAGAATAGCAGAGACACTCCAGAGAGTTAGAGATGCCCAAAGGCCTCCAGCTGCTCCAGTCCCGAACTGTTCAAGTCTTCCCAGCCCAGGTCCAGCCCTGTGAGAGAACCTTCGGATCAGTCCCCAGCCTTTGAGTCACCAGCATGGCTGAGTGGATGTGAGCATTCTGAGTGTTCTTCATTGCGTTCCGTGTGAATTTCTGGCCTGCAAAATCCACGGGTCTAATAAATGGTTGCTTGACGTCAGGAGAATTTTTTTAAGTTTATTCATTTATTTTGAGAGAGAAAGAGAGAGGGGGGAGGGGCAGAGAGCGAGGGAGAGAGACAGGCCCAAGCAGGCTTCATGGTGAGCTCGGAGCCCCACAAGGGGCTGCCTCTCACGACCACGAGATCACGACCTGAGCCCAAATCAAGAGTAAGAGGCTTAACTGACTGAGCCACCCAGGCACCCTGACATCAGGAAAATTTTGTCTAACCTGTTTTGCAGCCAGAGTAACTGAAACAGTGACAAGGCAGGGACCCAAGAGTGAATGTCCCAGATAAGAAGAGGGAGACTTCCTCGTCTTTTATGGCCTGGCCTTGGACTTCACAGTCACTTCTTATGTACTTTATTGGCCCATGAAGTCATGACATTCCAGAGGAGAGGACACAGGACCCACCTCTTGGTGGCAGGAAGGTAACAATTCGCAGCCATATCTCTACGACCAGTGTTCATCATCTCAGTAAATGACAACAGCTTCTCCCTGGCTATTCAAGCCAAAACCCTGGTGGTCATTCGTCATTGTGTTGTGTCTTCTTCCCCTCCACACCCAATGCACCAGCAATCAGTGACTCTCAGTGAGTCTCCCTCCAAAGTATTTGCGTATCCATCCATGCCTCTCCCTCTCAGCCCTGCCCTAGTCAGAGCCACCACCATCTCATGTGTGGGGATGCCCATAGCTTCCTACGGACCGTCTGTTCCACTCTTGTTCCTCTACAGTCTTACCCACACGTTACCAGAAGGATCTTTTCAACAGTATGAATCGGATCCTATCACTGCCCTACTGAAAGCCCTCAGCGACTCTCCACTGTAGTTATGGGGACTGTAATGATTCCTGACACCTCTAATCCCATCTACGTCCATCTCCTGCTGTCTCCTCCTGCTCATGCCAAACACCTTCCCACCCCAGGGCCATTTTGCACGTTGTTCTCTTTGCCAGGAATCTTCTTTCGCCAGGTTCTTTGTGTATCCGGCTCCGTCTCGCCCTTTAGGTCATTGCTTAAATGTCACCATCTCGGTAAGTAAGACCTGCCCTGACCACACCCGCTAAGCACATCCGCCTCCCTTTCCTATAATTCCCTCTCTATATCTTGTTCTTGCTGTGGTTTACGTAGTGGAATCGAAATGTACGCACTACAACTCAGAGCGCAAAAAATGATAACTTAATTTCTTCTCTGTAGGTGATCTCATCTCGCCCCAGAGCCTCCAGCTGTTGGAGACAGTACTGGGTAGTGGGTGGTGGGGAGAATGTAAACTCAGTTTCTTCTCATCTAAAACAGTCTAAAACAGCCCCTTCAGGTAAATTCAGTCTCTTGGGGAAATACTCCATCCATTCTAAGTCTACTCTCTCAGAACTGTTCTCCCCTCTTTTATCGTTCCTTTTTTCCTTTCTTTTTTAAATGTTTTTATTTATTTTTGAGACAGAGAGAGACAGAGCATGAGCAGGGGAGGGGCAGAGAGAGAGGGAAACACAGAATCCGAGGCAGGCCCCAGGCTCTGAGCTGTCAGCACAGAGCCCGACGCCGGGCTCGAACTCACGGACTTCATGTCACAGTCTGTGAGCTGAAGTCAGACGCCCAACCAACTGAGCCACCCAGGTGCCCCTGTTCCTTTTTCATTCATCTTCCCAAATACTTCCCAGATACTCAGGGATGCTCTGTTTTCCCAGTACAGGATTTCTCCGCCATCTAAAAGAGGAGTTTCCTCTGAAAACTTCTGTAAGCCAAAATGGCATAAAGCAAAGAAGCAATAACCATTCATTTACATGGACAATTTTTTGAGCATTCCCCAGCCAAACAATAATATCCTTGACCTTTTCTTATACCTAAGGACACATCTTGCCAACAGATGCACAGAGTTAGTGGGGATAAAGCACAGATGCTCACAGACCCAGGTCAAAGCTTGGCAGGTGGAGGTTGAGATACTGAGTGTAGTTCCTGGGGAAGCAGCTGGGTGGCGCCACTCTCCCAGCTCGGGGGCTGCCTCTGTAAGGCACCTCGCTGAGCCCCCCGTTATTCTTTTTGAGTGGTTATCTTCTCTCATCCTTTTCCATAGGCTTAAATTGAGGAAGGGCTTTAAAATTACTCATGTAAACTACAAGTACTATAAAAACACAGGATGGGTCACCTGGGTGGCCTCGTAGTTTAAGCATCCGACTTCAACTCAGTTCATGATCTCACAGTTCTTGAGTTCGAGGCCTGCACCAGGCTCTGTGCTGACAGTGCAGAGCCTGCTTGGGATTCTCTCTTTCTCTGTCTACCCCTCCCCTGCTCTCTCTCTCTCTCTCTCTCTCTCTCTCAAAATAAATAAACTTAAAAAAAAAAAAAAGCACACACGCAGGAAACGGCTTCTATCAGTATCTCCTCGGTTTCTCCAAAGTGGGAAAAAAGAGAGGTGGAGCCTCCGGAAAGGAGGCTGGTTCCAAGTCGTTGAAGAACTTTCTAGTCCCTCCAAAGACAGAACCCATGTTTAGGTCTGAGAAAAGCCAGGGACGAAAAAGCGGGAAAGCGGGAGCTGGGAGAGCAGGCCGCTCCGGGCCCCGCTGGGGGAGGGGACACCGTGCCCGAAAGACACCACGCAAGTCCGGTGGCGGATTGTGAGTTCAAGAGGACCCGCAAGACGATCTGCACCTGGAGTTTTCGCACCCGAGCCCGCAGAGCGCCGGATGCTGCGGGGGCTGCCTGGCGAGGTGGCTCTCGGCCCTTGCTCCTTTTTCAAGCAGAACATTTCTACTTTTACGTTCCTTATGTTGCATTTCTTTTTAAATTAATTAATTAATTAATTAATGAGAGAGAGAGAGAGAGAGAGTACGCAAGCATGGGGGAGGAGCAGAGAGACAGGGAGAGGGAGAGAATCCCAAGCAGGCTCTGCATTCACAGCGCAGAGCTCAATGCGGGACTTGAACCCATGAACCTTGAGATCGTGACCTGAGCGGAAACCCAGAGTGCGCCGCTTAACTGCCTGAGCGTCCCCCCACCCCCCCCCCCACCCCGGGCGGCCCCCGGATGTTGCGTTTCTGCGTAGGATTTTGCCTGAAACGTGGGTTCTGCGGTTGCTGCTGGCAATGCGCCAAGCACCGCCCAGTTCCCTCGGCCCGGGTGCAGGGGAGGGAGGGAAGTCCTAGGGAGAGCAGGACCCTCCCAAGCGCCCAGCGGGTTGGAGGCGGGAAAGAGATCTGGCAGCCGCCTGTGGTGTCCAGAAGGGAACACACAGGTTGAGTCCATTCCCGTTCCAGTCTGTTCCCCCTGTGGCAGCCGAGCTGTTTCCGGAGTCGGCGCAGGCGGCCTGGTAGGGGCCCCACCGGCTCCTCTGCCCACGGGCAGCGGTCGGCACCAGGCTGACCTGCCACCCCAGCCCGTCGGCTGCCACCTCTGATGAACATCCCTGGGACAGGACCAGGATGCTTCGGTTGTTATTATCGCAGCCAAGGAAGGTTTGGCAGGGAGAGAAAAATACCCCTTCATACATTTGCATCAGAATGCTCTCCAACCTTTTCCTCCGGAGCCTGCCTTTGTTTGCCCCAGAGCTCTGTTATCAACTTTCTATAAATCTGGGAGCCACACACTTCATTTGCATATGCCCGCGTGGGCTCTCCAACATTTTCTGGGTTGTCATGACATTCAGAGGTGAGGTGGGAACCACCTGCTGCTTGAGCCTCCCTCTCCTCCTCGGTGCTGATGACCCAGTTTAGTGTGGGTGCAGGGTGGGTGTGGGAGGGGCTGCCATTCAGGGAGCCCTGGGGATCAGACACTGCCTGCCCCCGGATGCTCCCCCCACACGGCTCAAGGGAGCCTCAGCCCAGCCCCGAGAGGCCAGTCTCTATTAGTTAGAATAGGCTATGTTCTGCTGCAGTAATTCGTGAACCCTGACAGATCGGTGGCCTCACAGAGGGAGGGCTTAGAGGTCCTGCGAATCCGGCCCCTGTTGGAAAATGGATGCCTGAGGGGGTCCTCTTTTCTTGGCTGTAGCTGGGTCTCTTTCATCAAGTCTAAAATCAAACTTGTCTTGCTACCTCTGGGCTGGTTCACGCCTTCTTATTTATGAGCTAGACTACACAAAACATTCATAGTTTTCCTATTAATGAAACATGCACCCTGTTCCTTTGGAAATAACCCTACCTTGTGATGGTATTTTCCTTTGGAAATAACCCTACCTTGTGATGGTTTCCTATTAATGAAACATGCACCCTGTTCCTTTGGAAATAACCCTACCTTGAGATGGTAGGCATCTCCTTCCTCCCCGGATTCAAATTACAATTCATTGCACGTTGTGGATGAAATTAAAGAATATCACACTGCAATTCCTTCTGGCTCTTACCTGGGAGAGGAGATGAGAACTCTCAGGCCCCCTCCCCAACCCACCCCCCACACAAATATAGCTGCTTCATGAAAAATGGTGACACCGATTTCATATGGGAGCCATACGATAGCGGGTATGCGAACACTTACAACACGAATGCGGGGTTTCGTCGGATTGGTGAAACTTTTATTATTAGTTATAAACGATCAGGTTTAATGAAACAGTACATCTGCTCATAAAAAGTAGAAGTGATTATTAGGATCGCAGACAAAACATTTCCACTCGCAGAAGGCCTAATGAAATGAAAACAGTAATTGCCATGCCAAAAATATTGGTAAGTGTTAAAATTGACACCGGGAAAATGAAACACTTTGCTTAATTTTTGATAACAGTACATGTTGAGACATGACATGCCTGGCATTTCGATCAACACAAAACCTTGTGTTTTGGGTTTCTTGTTTTTTGTTTTTTGTTTTTTGTTTTTTTTTTTTTTAGCTCAAACACATTTCCTGTGTTCGCACTCTGCTTTGCAATGTGATTTCCTGAAGTTTGGCCTGGCTCCAGCTGATTGCAGAGGACCACAGGCCCAAGTTCTTTTCCTTTCTTCCTGTACGTCGCCTGAACTCAAGAGTTTTGCTTTGTTGGTGTCTCTCCTTTTAAATGCGCGCCTAATACCGTGATGCGGAATCCCATTGCTGAAAAAATGTCAGCTCTCTTCCCAAGAGAATCAACCTGCTACGGACAGAAAGACTCAGGACCCACAGAGATCTGTTAAGCCACGTGTTACACTGTTGTTCCTATGATATCTGACCCTGCATAAGGCAAATGTGAAGTGGGGACCGTTTTACATTTTGTCTGATGTTTTTGGGCAATCAAAACATTGCCTAGTCGAAGGGCTTACGATTTCTATTTTAATACACCCCACCTCCCGTAATATATTCACTTTTCTGCAAACAAAAGGAACGCCACAGATTTCAGCAGGTCGACATTCTGAAAGGGCCCTCTCCTCAGAGCGCTGAAATCAGCACCATTTGAACAAAGCAGGCTGTCCTTTTAAGAAAAATCCCTCAATAGAAATGCTGTAATTTCCCTGTTACAAAGGAGCCTTTTTCCAAGCACGTAAAGTGCCAGTTTGTTCAGTGTGACCTCTGCTTTCATTCTATCAAGGTTGTATCTGATTACAATATAAGACAGATGAAGGGGATGCCGTTCCAGGCAAAGAAGAAGAAAAAGTTTTAGTCTTGGGTCACTTGTGGAAGTGGTTCATCACTTTTTTGGGCCATGTTTTCGGTGACGTTCTGGGCTGGTGCTCCTAGGTCAGTCCAAAAGGTCCGTCTGGGATGTACTTGCAGGTGCTTTGATGTGCTTATTGGAAGCTGACCCACATGGCCGAATGCTGGGTTGCACGGCTGCTTCCCTTCTGGGACACAGGCTGGTACACTCGGCTTGCGCCTCTGGGTCATTTGGTTGCCTAAGCCTGCGCTGGCCCAGAGACCAAACCCCGCAGGAGGTGCTGTGGCTTCTGAGGGAGCTTCATAAACTGTAGAGGACAGCGCAAATCTTTTTTACGTATCCCTGGAGACAGAAAACCATGTTGGTTTTAAACCTCAGAGCCACGTTTTAAAATCTGGCCCCATCACATAGTCATTCTTGCTAGCATCCTGTATTCATCGCATTAATGGGGGCTAATGAGTTCCTCAGCCTGTTCCGTCATCCACCTCCCAGCGCTGTCGAGGGTTAAATGAGATGATGTGCGTCATTCTCCAGGCAAGGTGCCCAGGACGTAGCAAGTGCTCAAGAAACGTCAGGCATGCTTATTATTCTTAGTTGCGGTGCTTTTAAGAAGGAGACAAAGCCCTGAGAGTTCTTGCCTCCCTGAGAACCGTGGGAGAGACTATGGCATGCAGTAATAGAGATGACGGGGACAGTGGAGTTAGACTTGTATCCTGTTCCCAGTTCTGAGACCTTGGCCAGAGCCCCTTATCTTTCTGTCATCGAGTTTCCCAAGTATTGAAATAGAGATAATACTTTCTGCTTCCTTGTGCCTGGCCTATAGGATGATCCGTAAATGTTTTGCGAGTGCGGGGATGAGATAACGAATGGAAAGCACACGGAATGGAGCAGATGCTTTAAAAATGTCATATTGTGCTCAGGGGCTGGATTATTCCCATCTCAATGGGAGATGGGGATCGCCTCAGCTCTACCTCGAAAGCACAACCCAGCCTCACTGCTGTACCTCTCGCCCAAACCCTCAGCCCCTGTTGGGAACAGCCCATGCCTCTCCAGCGTCCCTGCGGGCATTCAGCTCCACCAGCCATTCCCTGTCCAGCAGTCTAGAAGGATCTTTCTAAAAATATGGAGTAAATCATGTTGCTGCCCTGCTTGAACTCTCCAGTAGCTTCTCACCGTCCTCAGAATGAAGCCATGGTCCCCACACCATCCTGGTCCCACTCCTTCTCATCTGGCAACATTGCTGTTCTTGCTGTGCCACTACCTCATCAAGGACCCGGCTGTTTCCTCTCCCTGAGCTTTTCTTCACCCAGACCTTTCCCTCTCTCT
Source organism: Prionailurus bengalensis (assembly GCF_016509475.1). Taxonomy (NCBI): domain Eukaryota; kingdom Metazoa; phylum Chordata; class Mammalia; order Carnivora; family Felidae; genus Prionailurus; species Prionailurus bengalensis. Next base: position 76,505,384 of record NC_057353.1, on the reverse strand, counting down.
TCATTCAGGATTCAGCCTTCTTCCTTTGTTTTTTTATTTATTTATTTTGAGGGAGACAGTGAGCAAGGGGAGGAAAGAGAGAGGGAGAGAGAGAATCCCAAGCAGGCTCCCCATTATCAGCACCGAGCCTAACGTGGGGCTCGATCCCACAAACTGTGAGATCATGACCTGAGCTGAAACCAAGAGTTGGATGTTTAACCGACGGAGCCACCAAGACGTCCCTCTTCCTTCTGGTTTCAATTCTCAAATCCTCCCTCAGCGAGGCTCCCTGACCACCTCACTTCCCCTCTGTCCCTGTTCAACTTTGGACCGCCACCACCTTGTTTTCTCCATGGCAGTAGTTGGGCCCTCCCCTCCCCTCCTTGTTACCTTCATTCTTGTCTATCTCCCATGAATTCAACCTCTCTGAGATCAGGTGCCTTGTGGTCACCTTTGTGTTAGAGAGCTTAGTACAGGTCTTGGTATACAGTAAGTGCTCAATCAATGTTGGCATAATGAGTATAGATTGCTTACTCTGTGGCAGGCACTGTTTAAGCTGTCTGCAATTCAGAGATGAATGGCTGTTTTATTCCCCAAACAGATAAATATTGCGAGAGAAATAAGCATAGGATATCATGGAGAACAAAGGAAAGACAAAATCATCTAAATAAGTTGGGGTGGTGGGGGCATGGCACAATCTTCACAGGGTGGCCAAACCCCTGGATCTTGAAGACTATGTGCCAGAAGATAATGCCCCACTCCCCACCAGGTGCAAATAGATTACCTATGAAACACTGTGCTCCTTTCTTTTCTTTCCCTGTGCAAAGAAAGCCCTGAACCTTCCACCTCTAACCCCAGGCCTTTGAATTCAGGAGGAGACCATGGGTGGTGGGTTTGAAGGAACAGAGAGGTCGGCTGGGGGGCCAGCGCCTCGGGATTAACTATTTTTGCCATGAGGGGATGACCCCCATGTCAGAGCCCACCAGCCTCATAGCACTGCCATGAGGGGGACACTTGGTGAGAGGCTCTCACAGCAAACATCAGAAATCTTGCTGTGAAAAACACTGTGACAAGTTTTATGAAGCACTGAGGGATATTCCTGAGTTTCTCAAGAGAGACAATTGTTCCCATAGTCATCAAAGCGCCTTGGCAAGCAAGGACAGTAAATGTCATAAAAGGGGAGGAGGTTGTTGGAGCTCATAAAGGAGAAGGGTGATTATCTGGATACAGTCCTTCGTAAAACCATTCAACAAGTAGAGGGAGGGAAACAGGGTCAGCAGAAGATGGCTCCATCATGCTTGCTAACCTAGACAAGATCAGTAGGCTGAGGGACAACAGGACTATGTCTCTGTTCTAGTGACTAAAGGAAGGCCCTGGGGGAGTGTCTCTCAATTTAGAGTCATCCCAAGACAAATTCCACGAATGGAAAACTTACTGGACTAGGGTCAAGAGATCTGGTTCTCTGGGTCTGGGTTTTTTATTTTTGCTTTTGTTTTTGTTTTTATTTGAGTTACTGCCGTGTGGCTTGAAATAATATTCAGTGCATTAGTCAGGGTACTTAACTCTAGATGCTATAACAAACAGTTTCCATAATCTTGGCTTCCTAACACATTCAATGTTTGTCTCTCCGACATCACCATGCAACGTGGGTCAGCAGAGGACTTTCTCCCTATGGTCATTCAGGGACCCAGGCTAATGGGCGTACTATTCCTAGTACATGATTCTCAAGGTCATCCTAGGTATTAATCTCCAACCACAGTTGGGAAAGAAAGGACATAGAAGGCCACGTGAGATATGAGGGATCTCGGAACGTATGAACTAAAATTACACACTATGTCTTTCCCCTGATGTATAATGGTGGAATAGGGACAGAACCTCCACAGTAAAATTTCCCATTCCCAAAAGGAGGGGAAAGGAGGCACATAATAGTGGCTGATCCATACCAAAGTAGAAATCCTGTAGAGTAGACATTGTGAGCCTTCCTTGCCCTAGCAGAGGAAGAGATTCCCAAGACTTTTATTCTGCTTTTTGGGCAGAACCAATATGTCCATTTTCCTCAGTGGCCCTACCTTTAAACCTCTGGGGGAATCTTTCCTTCTTCATCTTCTTCTGTGAGCACTTTTAAAGTAGGTGCTGAGGAGAAGCTGTCCTTGGGGCCGCACAGTTTTTGGAGGCTGCTGTTTGCTCATGGAAAGAGAGAGGACTGAAGGTTGTTTTAAGTTTCAAATCGTCAGGGATCTTTTTAGTCTGAAATTGTGGTTTCTTTGGCAATATAATCCTCCCCAAACCGTAGCAGACTTCTGATCTTTTGGCTTCCAGTCAGTCCCGCGAGCCAATAACAATATCTCAAAATCTTTCCTGAGCATACTTTTTAAAAAAAATTTTTTTTAATGTTTATTTATTTTTGAGAAGAGAAAGACAGAGCATGAGTGGGGGGAGGAGAGAAAGAGGGAGACACAGAATCCGAAACAGGCTCCAGGCTCTGAGCTGTCAGCACAGAGCCTGACGCGGGGCTCGAACTCACAGACCGCAAGATCATGACCTGAGCCGAAGTCGGATGCTTAACCGACTGAGCCACCCAGGCGCCCCTCCTGAGCATATTTTTCAGATCTACTTCATTTTTTTCCTTCTTCATCCCCATGCCTTTCTCTCTCAGCTTCATGGTACCTGAGGCCGTTGGGGTTAAGCGTGAAGACTCCATTCTTAATCTCATCTTTGTTGCAAGGGTTGTTTGTTTGCTTATTTAGATACAAGGCTTTCTAAATCTCTCTTTCTACCATCTGGAACCTAGAGTCAGTCAGTTTTTCTGATCCTCCAAGGTCCCACATTTTGGACTCTCTCTATTCTCTTTTATTTTTGCTTATAAACCAGCTAATGGTCCCCTGAGTACATCTTGTTTTTGTAATGCCTTGTCAAGCAGCCAATATTTGCCAAGCACTCCCAACATTCGATTTTCCACCGGAGATGAGGCCATTACTACCTTCAGATATAATCCGTGTCCGACATCCTGTTCCTTGGATGCATCCCCGCAGCACATACTGAGGTAGGGTATGCTTCAGAGAAAGATAAATCCTTCCAGGTGTTCTGAGCAGGAAGGGATTTAATGCAGGCAATTAGAATCTGGCTGAGTCATTGCAACTGCTAGGGAGGAAAGGTCGGGGAATCCACTACACCCTCACCCAAACCCTAGGAGGGGGAGACAGGCAGTAAATTGCAATTGTATTTATTTATTTACAATTACGATGCACATCATCTAAGGAGTTCTGGAGTGCTCTGACAGTGTACTGCTGGGTAACCTACTGTAATCTGAGACATGAGGAATACACTCCTCTTATTTCCTTTGCTCAGGCTTCAGTGGGAGAAGAGACTAGCATTCTACATTTTCCCGACACAAGGGTATTGTGAAGATTGGCTCTTGTAAGCCATACTGATTAGATAGATTCTGGGTAGCAAGAATTCCAGATAACAACAAAGGATTTTGATTAAAGTACAGTATCTGGGCTCCAAACTAATCAATAGGATGTTTTATCCTCCATTACTTCCAAGATAAAATCTGAACTCTTTAGAATGACACACGAGGGTGTTCATGATCTGACTTCTTACCTCTTGTCTCTTCTGTTGTTGGGTACCACGCCCACATTCTGGAACTGTCCTACAAAGTTAATCTTCATTCTATGAACTTGGTACATGTTCTCCCTCCTCCTTGCTAGGCTGTGTCCTTGACTCAGAATGTCCTCCTGTGGATTTCCCCTCTAATCTGAAGAGATATTTAAAAATATTTTGAACAAAGTCAAGTTGGACATCAAACTTACAAAAAATTATTTGATGTAGTAAAAATAGTGCTGTGGGATCAATTTATTTCACTGGCTTCACTGGTGAATTCTACAAACATTTAAGGGAAAAAAAATGATACTAATTCTTCATAATCTCCTCTAGAAAATAAAGCAGAGAGGGGCTCCCACGTGGCTCAGTCAGTTAAGTGTCCGACTTTGTACCAGGTCATGATTTCACAGTTTGTGGGTTCAAGTCCCGCATCAGGCTGTATGCTGACAGCTCGGAGCCTGGAGCCTGCTTTGGATTCTCTGTCTCCCTCTCCCTCTGCCCCTCCCCTGCTCATGCTCTGTCTCTCTCTGTCTTTCAAAAATAAATAAATGTTAAAAAATTTTAAAGAAAGCAGAGAGAACATTCCTAACTCATTCTACAAGGGCAAAACTACCCTAATGCCAAAATCAATTTAAGAAATTACGACGAAAGAGAGCTGTAGCTCAATATCTCTCACGAACATAGATATAAAAATCTTCAACAACATATTAGCAAACAGTATCCCATAATGTACGAACAGAATGATATACCACGACCAAGTGGGACTTCTTTCAGGTTTTACGTCTCAAAAACAATCAACGTCAACCACCATACCACTAGGCTAAAGGTGAAAACGCATATGACCGCATTAATTTATGCAGGAAAAGCTTTTGATGGTACCCATTCGTGATGAAAACTCTCGGCGATCTAGGAACAAAACGGAACTTCCTCAACTCGATCATGAACAACTGCAAACACCTACAGCTAACATTGTACATAATGGTGTGAAACTAGATGCTTCTTCTCTAGATTGGGAACAAGGCAAGCCAGCCTCTCTTGCCTCTCCCATTCAGCCTCCCACCAGACTTGCTAGAGCCGGCAGTGCAGGCTAGTGCAATAAGACAAAACAGATGGGAAGAAAAGGAAATCGAAGGTACGCAGATTGAGAAGGAAGAAATAGGGGCGCCTGGGTGGCGCAGTCGGTTAAGCGTCCGACTTCAGCCAGGTCACGATCTCGCGGTCCGGGAGTTCGAGCCCCGCGTCGGGCTCTGGGCTGATGGCTCAGAGCCTGGAGCTTGTTTCCGATTCTGTGTCTCCCTCTCTCTCTGCCCCTCCCCCGTTCATGCTCTGTCTCTCTCTGTCCCAAAAATAAATAAACGTTGAAAAAAAAAAAAATTAAAAAAAAAAAAAAAAAAAAGAAGGAAGAAATAAAACTGGCTTTGTTCACGGATACCATGTTCGTTGATGTAGAAACTGTTTAAAATAGCAAAAAAAAAAAAAAAAAAAAATCCTGGAAATAATAAGTGATTGCGGCAAGGTTGCAGGATACAGATGAATATAAAAAGTGAATGGCTTTCCTACGTACTAACATTGACCAATGGGAATTTATAATTGAAAAGATTAGGATTTATAGTAGCAACAGCAGAATGAGGTACCGGGGTATGTACAAAACCTGTGTGTGGAAAACTACGAAACGGTGATGAAAGAAATCAAAGAAGATCTAAATAAATGGAGAGATATTCCATATTCGTAGGGAAGACTCAATATTAACATGTTAACGCAATGTTAAGATGTCAATTCTTTACAACTTGTTCTGTAGATCAACACAACCTAATAAAAATGTCAGTAAGATATTTTGTAGATTGTCAATGAAATGATTCCAACGTTGATGTGGAAAGGCAACAGACCAAAAATAGCCAACAAAATACTCAAGACAAAGAGAAAAGATGGTGGACAAAGAATACCTAATTTCAAGACAAACTACAAAGCTGCAGTGATCAAAGAGCATGGTATTGGTGAAAGGTTGACACGTTAGTCAACAGAACAGAGTAGAGCCAGAAATGCACCAACACAAATGTAGTTAACTGATCTTTGACAAAGGAGCAAGGGGAAATCAATGGAGACGGGATAATCGTTTCGAGAAATGGTGCTGGAAAAATTGGATGTTTACATGCAACAGAATAATAACAACATACAAATAGGTCTTACATCTTTCATAAAAATAAACTCAAAATGGATCATAGAACTAAATGTAAATGCAAAACTATAAAACTTCTAGAAGGATGTATGGGAATCTACATTTACTTTGCTCTGTGGAAGACACCGTTAAGATTTTGAAAAGCCAAGCCATGTACTTATAAAGCACCTAATGAATAAAGGATTTATATCCAAAACATACAAATAACTCATAACTCAACAATGCAAAAACAAACAACTTAATGAATGGGCGAACGACTCAATAGCTAAAGAACAAACAACCCAATTAAAAAAACGGACAAAGGATTTGAGTAGACATTTCTCCAAAGAAGGTATACAAATGGCCAACCAGCACATAAAAAGATGACCCACATCATTAATCATTAGGGAAATATAAATCAAAACCATAGTGACGTACCATCTCACACTTGTTAGGATGGGTACTATCAACAAATGGAAAATAACAAGGATTGGACAGCATGTGGAGATATTGGAACCCTTGTGCACTGTTGACGGACATGTAAAGTGGTGCAGTCAGTATGAAAAACAGTATGGAAGCTCCTTACTATATAAAATATAGAATTACCATATGATCTAGCAATTCCACTTCTGGGTATATACCCCAAAATATTGGAAGCAGAGACTTGAAGAGATATACACTCATGTTTATTAAAGCATTATCTGCAATAGCCAAAAGGTGGAAGCAATCCAAATGCCCATTAATAGATGAATGGGTTAAAAAAAAATAGTACAGACATGAAATGAAATATTATTCAGCCTTAAAGAGGAAAGAAATTCTGACATACGTTACACTATGTATTAACCTTAAAGACTTATGCTTTATTAACCTTAGTTTCTGCTGAGTGACATAAGCTAGACATAAAAATACATACAAGGATATTCTATGGTTCCACATATATGTGGTTCCTGAAATAGTCAAATTCACAGAGACAGAAAATAGATTGATGGTGACTGGAGGCTGTGGGGAGGAGGGATTGCAGAGATACTGTTAAATGGGTGAAGAGCTTTGTTTTGGGTGGTGAAAAATGTTTTGGAGATGGATATTGGTAATGGCTGCACAAGAATGTGAATGTACACTGAAAAAAGTGGTTAAGATAGTAAACTTTATGTCGTGCATATTTTACCACGGTTCTTAAAAAGGGCAAAAGATCTGAACGTACTTCACCAAAGAAGATACACAGAAGGCAAATAAACACGTGGGAAAATTGTCAACGTCATCTGTCATTAGCAAATTACAAATCAAATCAATAAGCAGACACTATTACACACCTATTAGAGCGATTAAAACTGAAAACTATAGGGTAGTACTAACCAGTATACCTACCACCTGATCTTGGCTGCTAAGACCATTGTCTAGTTAAAGGAACCAAGGTTCCCCAGGGCAAGAGGTGATTCTAAGACTGGAGCGTGAGATATACAAGACAAGCTTTGTAGTGCCATGAAGTGTTTCTTGAAAAGTCACAACGATGGAGGGGATTCTATCAAAAGGACATAGGAGCCAACCGAAGGAACTCCCAATGGCCAAAGCTGGGGCAATTCAAGCAAAAAATTAAAGTGCCATTGGGATTAAAACCCAAATTGCAAATTAAATATTCATGGGTCATACTGATATAAATAAATGGTTGAATAAATAAATAAGTGGGGGAGAATAGACAATTCTTCAGTGCAAACGAATTCCAAATAATTTATGTAGATACTCTGCCCTCAAGGAGTAGAGCGCAGTGCCTCCCTCCTTAAATGGCTTTCTTCTTAAAAGCACAAAATGGAAAGGGGGAAAAGAGAGTAACTTTGCAGTTGTAAGCCTGACAAACACTAGCTCAGCCAGAAGATCAAGGTTAACATTAAAAGTGATGTCATGTTGCTAGTGTGTAACCTTGATATAATATAAAATTGGCACTTTTCCTCTTTAGCATTTCTTCCAAAAACCCATAACCAAGATGTAATCATAGGAAAAATATCAAACAAATTCCAGTTAAAGGAATCCTACAAAATACCTGATCAGTATTCATCAAAACTGTCATGGTCATTAAAGACAAGGAACATCCAAGAAACTGTCACAGCCAAGAGGTACCTCAGGAGACATGATGAGCAAAAGTAATGTGGGATCCTGCGTGCGATCCTGGAAGAGAAAAAGTTCATTAGGTCAGACCCACAATTATGTGGTCAATTAATCTTCAACAAAACAGGAAGGGATATCCAAGGAGAAAAAGACAGTCTCTTCAACAGATGATATGGGGAAAACTGGATGGTGACACCACACACACAAGTAAATTCAAAATGGATGAAGGACCTAAATGTGAGACCCAAAACCATCCTAGAGAAGAGCACAGGCAGTAACTTTTTTGACATTGGCCATAGCAACTTCTTTCTAGATTATGTCTCCGATGGCAAGGAAAACAAAGGCAAAAATAAACTATTGGGACTTCATCAAATAAAAAGCTTCTTCACAGTGAAGGAAATAATCAACAAAATTAAAAGGCAATCTACGGAATGGGAGAAGATATTTGCAAATGACATATTTGATAAAGGGTTAGCATCTAAAATACGTAAAAATCTTATACAACTCAACACTCAAAAACACAAATACCGCCCCCCCCAAAATGGGAAGACAACATGAACAGGCATTTCTCCTAAGAAGACATCCAGATGGCCAACAGACACGTGAAAAGATGCTCAACATCACTAGTGGTCAGGGAAATGCAAATCAAAGCTGCAAAGAAATATCACCTCACACCCGTCAGAATGGCTAAGATCAACAACACAAGAAACAACAGGTGTTGGCGAGGAGTGGACAAAATGGAACACTCAGGCACTGTTTGGCAGGGATGGAAATTCATGCAGCCACTATGGAAGACAGTAGGGAGAGTACTCAAAAAGTTAAAATGAGAATGATCCACGGGGCACCTGGGTGGCTCAGTTGATTGAATGTCTGACTCTTGATTTTTGACTCGGGTCATGATCTCACAGTTTGTGGGATCGGCCCCTGTGTATGCCTCTGCCCCGACAGCATGGAGCCTGCTTGGGATTTTCTCTCCCTCTCTCTCTGCCCCTCTCCCACTTGTGCATACATTCTCGCTCTCTCTGTCTCTCTGTCTCTCTCTCTCAAAATAGATAAATAAACATTTTAAAAAAATCAAAAAATGATCCAGCAATTGTATTACTGGGTATCTATCCAAAGAATACAGGAACATTAATTCAAAGGGATATTTGCACCCCTCTGTTTACAGCAGCATTATTTACAATAGCCAAACTATGGAAGTAACCCGGTGTCCATCAACAGATGAATGGATAAAGAAAAGGTGGTGTATGTACGTATGTATGTATGTATGTATGTATATTTGTACATATGTATATATACAATGAAATATTATTCGGCCATAAAAAAGAATGAAATCTTGCCATTTGCCATGACATGGATGGAGTTAGACAGTATTATGCTAAGTGAAATAAGTCACTCAGAGAAAGACAAATATCATATTATTTCACTCATATGTGGAATTTAAGAAACAAAACAAACATGTAAAGGGAAAAAGGAAGAGACTGAGAAATCAAGAAACAGACTCTTAACTATAGACAAACTGAGGTTGGGGAGGGAATGGGTAATATAGGTGATAGGGACTACCTCACTTGTGATGAGCAGCGGGTGATGAATGAAATTGCTGAATCACTATATTGTACACCTGAAACTAATATAACACTGTGTGTTAAATAACTGGAATTAAAATAAGAACTTAAATAAACACCACACGAAATGATTATTGATACAGTGGCAAAAAAAAAAAAAAACCCTAAGAAATCTAAATAAGGTGTGGACTTTAGTCAATGACAATGTAAAAACATTGGTTTAATTGTAACAAATGTAATATTACTAATGTAGTGCATTAGTAGTAGGGAAATTGAATGTAGGGTATGTGGGAACTTTCCATATTATCTTCACAATTTTTCTGTAAATCTAAAAGTGTTCTAAATTTAAAATTGTAATTAAAATGGGAAAAATGCGGGTTCCTGGCTTGCTCAGTCGGTTGAGACTCCTGATTGGGCTCAGGTCATGATTTCGGGGTCATAGGATAGAGCCCCCATGTTACATTCTGCACTGGGCACGGAGCCTACTTAAGACTCCCTCTCCATCTTTCTCTCTGCTACTCTGTCACTTGTTCTCTGTCTGTCTCTCACAAAAACTTTCAAAAAATAAAAAGGGAAAAGTAGCTTATATTTGACAAGTTACACAATAAATAAAGTTGAAGACAATCAAATTGCTGGAATAGATTACTATAAATATTTTCGTGAACATTCGGAAAACAGAAAGATCTTTTGTTTAATCATTTAGAAAACCAAGAAGTATAATAGAAAAATGGGCAGAATAGGAGAAACACATATGGCCAGAAAACACATAGAAAAATACTCAACTTCTCTAACTACTGAAGAAGTTCAAATGGAAATGAGTTAACATTTTCCACCTCTCAGTTTGGCAAAGATGAAAGATTGATAAATCCTGGGCTGGGAAGATATATGGAGAGACGCGCTTTCATACATTGTTGATGGGGGATGAGTTGGTTAAGACTTTTTAGAAGGAAATGGGACAATAGCCATCAAACTTTAAAATGTCCCCTTGGCTTAAGAATTCTGCTTCTCTGAAAACATTCCAAATAGAGATTCATTCTTGGGCACAAATATGTGAATTCTAGATATTAACTAGAAATTTATTTTTAACGTTGGAAAGTGGAAACAACCTAAATGCCCGATCAAAGGGAAGTGGTTGTCTCATATGAGGACTTTAAGAGACGAAACAGATGAACACCACAAGGGAAGGGAAACAAAAATAATATAAATAATAAATAATATAAAATATTATAAATAAAATATTATAATAAAATAAATATAATAAAATAATAAAATAAATAAAATAATATAAAATAATAATAAATAAAATAAGAAAATAATATGAAATAATAAATAATATAAAAACAGGGAGGGGGACAAAACAGAAGAGACTCTTAAATATGGAGAACAAACAGAGGGTTCCTGGACGGGTTGTGGGAGGGGGGATGGGCTAAATGGGGAAGGGGCATTAAGGAATCTACTCCTGAAATCATTGTTGCACTAGATGCTAACTAATTCAGGGGTACATTTTAAAAAATGAAATAAAAAAAATAAAAATAAAAATAAAACACACATACACACACTCACACACACACGCACGCAAAGGGAAGTTGTTCTACAAACCATGGCATGTTCGAGAAAAACTCTGCATCTGAGAAAAAGGAGTCAGGCACTGCATGGAACTATGGCTAAGTCTTATTTTAAGACAGCGATTTATAGAGTGACAACTATGTTGTTATCTCCTGTGTATGCACACACAGATTGTGGGTGTTTGAGGGCCAGGAGAAAGACTTCGAGAACATACAACAACACCCGGGGAGGGAACAGGGTCCAAGGGACTTTCTTGCCCTTTGCTATGTATCTTCGTATGGCTGGACATTCCCCCAATGAAAATGTACTCATGTTTCTCGTGATACTAAGAATAAAGACAAACGAGAAGACAGACGAAAAGCACGTAGGCCAGACCATGGTGATTTCATTCTCTCTGAAGTTACCTGGAAGCCTCTCCTATTCCCCCAGACCTTCCTGCCCCAGGTTTTCGAAGCCACCAAGGTCTGAAGCACAGCCTACCTTTGTTATCATGGCTTACTGGGAGGGTTGACCGTTCCGCTCTCAAAAGTGTATCTCGGGGACCAATAGCGATAACCCCCGTATAAAGCCAGTGTCGCTCAAGATCCAGAGATTTGTACATATGGGAGCTCACACGCCCATACATACATTCAGAGGAACCCACAAGATATATGCATTATTAACATACCTCCTGCTGATGACACGCCTCGGCGTGCTAGCAACGGTAACACAGACCACAGCGGACTGTCAGAGCTTTCAGAAGATCCACAATTATCAAGAGACTGTTTACGGGACAAGTTTTCTTTCTGCCCACACAGGATTTGTTGATGGCTTCCTTCTGTTACAGCTCATTGTATTAACAGAGTGATTTTTCTACGGTGCCATGTGGGATGTATCAGTCAGCTAATGCTACAAAATAACGCCACCCCACCCCATAGCTCTGTGGCTTAAAACTACAGGCGCTGATGTTTCCCACAAGCCTGTGGATCAGCCGGGCCGTTCTGCTAACCCAGCCAGGCTTGGCTGATCTTGGCTGGGCTCACTCCTGTGTCTGCGGTCAGCGGACCGGTCCCACGGAGACCGCGGATTTAGGATAGAGAAGCCAGTTTTTGCAACTGAAAGTACAGGTAACTCGCTTCCAGGAGCAACCGCTAATCTTTTGGTATAAATTGTGTTCCAAGCAATTACTTGGCCCATGCAATCCTAACCTACAAGGTTTTCAGGTAGAATGATCTAGCTCTGCTCGTTTTTCTTACATCCCTCCAGAGAGCCAGCTGGCAGAAAGAGGAGCCTTTGCCCGAACAAAGTTTTCCAACATCCCAAGGGCCATAGAAAGTCACGTGGATGTGCCCTTCTTTGAGAATGGGAGGGAGCCGCAAGTTACCGGGCAAAGGTCGTAGACAGAGGGAGGTCGTTACACAGGCCTTGGATGCTGCAGAAACATAGGATTCGCAGGAACTTCTCCCAAGGATTCGGGAGATAATCCTGGAGAACAGCTCTGTCTCTGATCACCTGCAAAGTCTAAGTGAAACAGGCTTTACTACCCAGCGCAGAGCCTGCTACGGAGAAAGGCATAGATAAATGTTTGTGACTTGAACTTAAGGCTGAGTCTAAATAGGGTCTGTTTGGGGGCCAAGTGTGTGTGTGTGTGTGTGTGTGTTTTAATTTGAAAAAGATGCATAAAAGAAGCATCCAGGAATATATGCACACCCCCACAGCGCTCAGTGTCTGTGCAGCGGAGATGGGTGTAGGAAGGGTCTAGACTGGTGTGTCAAGTCTTACTGCCCAAAGGCGATCTCCATCTTTCCAGCCACTTGCCAAGCAGGTTTTCCCCTTACCAGTCCGCGTGCTCTTTGACAAGTCGCAGGACCTCCCAGGGAGGTCCTTTTAGTCTGTAAAACGAGGTGTGTGGAAAGGACCGAAGGCTCCCCAAGTTCACTGCAAAACACTTCTGTGACACTTTGTTCCCTGCAAAACACTTTGCTCGCTGCAAAACACTTTCTGTGACAAACGTTTGCATGAAAGGAATTAAAATATTGCTCTGCTCAGATCAAGTGGTCCTTGAGAAAACTTGGTGGATTCCGGCTGCTCCTCAAAGCGTGCCTGGAAGTATCTGGACCAGATGGTGTTTATATGCTCTCAGAACACTGAGAATTACAGAAATGACATGCTAGATCGGACTCTTATCTGCAAGTTTACCTCCTACAAAAATTTCTGCTGACCTGCAGGGAAATGAGAAAATCAGGGCCAAATCAGGATAGTTCTTACGAATGGCACTCCCAACCCTGAAGTTGTGCAGCGCACAACCTGTACAGTCATTCACGGCTGTTCTCAATGGGTTGCGCATTTGTCTAAGGCCTTCCCCTTGCCTGTTTTGCAGGGAATGTCCTTTATCTGATGTTGAGGTCTTTCTACTTTGGGAGGCTTTTGAGAGAATGCCGAAATAGGCTTTCTCTGTGATATTGTATGGAAGAGTTTTTTAACTGTTTTTTTTTTTTTTAATGTTCTCAATTTACAAAACACAGAATTGGCCACCCTATGTTTGTCTTCAAAATATTCTCCAAAAGTTTACTGATACATTGAATTCCAAATTCTGGGAACCGATGGGTGGGAAATGGGACTCCTTCCTTTCCACGGTGTCCCTAGTGGAGGGTGCTCAGGCTACAGACGCCTGGACTGTGAAGTGGCTGTAAGTGGAACAGGAACCAGACTGGCTCTTGTGTGTACTTCCAGAACAATCGTGGGGTGGGGATATATTTAGAGTAAAAAGATCTTTACCCTGAAGGGCGGAGTCTTGATTCTGATTCTAGCCTTGCCACTTAGTAGGTCATGTAACTGGTCCTCAGTTTACAAATCAAAACAGGAAAAGACCAGCTTCTACTATACAGGTATGGTGAGGGTCAAACTGATGAATGTAAGTGCCCGTTGAAACTTAAAACATCCTAGAAATGTGAGTTAAGACCCAACTGTTAAAAATAGCAATGCTGATAGTGTTGAGATCGTTACTATTTGGGTCCTTGCTGTGGGCTCCAGTGTCACCTGCGGCGGGAGGCCCCTGGGGAGCCGCTCTCCACTGAGCCATATCTGTCTCCGAGACCCACTCTGTGCCCTTGTACCTCCTTCTGCAAAGTCAAATGTTAATATGCCCGGCTCCTTTGTGCTCCTTGTTAATAGAAGTCCTTGTCTTTCAACAGTGGCCTTGCTCGCTGTCATCAGAAAGGGACATGCGGGGCCGTTTTGCATTACTCCGCGTGACAGGCGGAAAGCGCGTCCCTCCCCTCCCTAGCCTTGGATTTGAGTGGGAAGAGCTCAAAACATGAGCTTCAGGACCTGTCCCCGCAGCTCCATCCTGCATCTCATGATGGCCCAGGACGCGTATGCCAGACAAATGAATGAAACGAATGATGGTGGTGGTAATGACCAAGACCGCTTTGTGCTGGGAGTTCTCTGCTAATTCACTTACTTCTTACCCCAGCTCTATGAGGCAGGAACTTCATTATCCCCATGTTACAGGTGAGGAAATGAGATGCCATGAGATCCAAAGCTAAGAAGCTTTGGAGCTGAGATTTCAACACATTCTCTGGGTCCCAAATGTGAGCATTCGGAGCCATTCAACTATGATGCTGCCTCATTAAAAGAGAGAGAGAGAGAGAGAGAGCAAGGATTTTGAAGTGGATGGATTGCACGTCCCCTCTCTTAATCCCGATCCTGCCTCATCAAATATCTCACAGTACCTTGAACGTATTTCCTCCCTCACATCCCCTAGTCTTTGTACATTCCTTTCCCTTCGTCCGGAGATTAGTCCAATTTCACTTGGGTGAATTCTGACCCTTTTCATGACTCAGCTCAAAGGTCCTTTCCTCCAGAGAACCAGAACAGCCTTCCAAGAACACTTCCTCCCCTGGGTGCCCACATCCTCCTGAGATTTGGGTCTTACAGCTCAACACAGCGCCCTGTCATGCCTGCTCCTATATCCGGGGGATGTTTGTCATTCCCAGACTTGGAGCCAGGCTCCCTGGAATCACATCCTGGCTCTACCACCTGCTGGCAGTGTGACCTTGGGGAGCTGACCTGAACTCCTTTGCCTCAGTGTTTTTATCTGTGAAATGGGGCTGATAACGTTCTGAGACGTAGATGAGCCCATTTCACTAAAGGACTTGAAACAGCATCTGGAACATCGCAAGGGTTTCACACCTCTTCACCACTAAACTCCCAACTCTTTAGAGCTGAAACCACATCTTTTTCTTCAGTCCCCAGTGTTGGCATAGTATCTGGCATCTAGGCACTCAGTGAATATTTGTGGACTAACTGAATAACGTAGCAGCTCTTGGGAGAAGGCACGGGGACTCACGGGCACAACTACCAGACCGAGATAAAATTCCTCCCCAAAGGCAGGAAAGGGTGCAGAGTTCACACGTCCCTGTGGAATGCCAGGCAAGTGGGGCGGGGTGGGAAAGAGTAGTGGGCGACGTCACGGAAGAGAGTAACGATACTACACGTTCTTACAGGTAAAGTGATGGCGGCCGGAAAGAATGGGTATAGCTGCTGAAGACCAATATGGTGTGGGGGGAGGGGGTCCGGGTCTGGGGGGAGGGAGGCCTGGGTGGCTGGAGGCGAGCTTATGACCCTAAGGAATTAGCAGTTGTTAGAGACGGATTACTTGTGTCTCTCCAAGACTCGTGTAGTGAAACCCCAGCTCCCAATTCGATGGTGTTTGGGCGTGGGTGGGGCCTTCGGGAGGTGATTGGGTCATGACCAGGGGCCCTGGTCTGATGGGATCGGAGCCCCAGGAAGGGCACGTGAGGGTACAGTGAGGAGGAAGGTGTCTACAAGCCAGGAAGAGAGTTCTCACCAGAGCCTGACACGCTGGCCTCTGATCTCAGACTTCCAGCCTCCAGAACGGTGAGAAAGCTCTGTGTTACATCTGCTACCCAGTCTCTGGTATTTTGTTAGGCAGCCTGACCTGGCTAAAGCAGCAGCCCGGTCTCTTTTGTCTTCCTGTACCATGCTTTTCTTCTCTCAGCAGCATGGACTGCAAGAACATAAGTCATTGATTCAGTCCCTTGGGGAAGGACAGTTAGGGAGTTTCCAGTGCGCTTGCTTTTACAAAACCCGTGACAACGGACTTCTATGTGTGTCTTCTATGCCCACACTGAAGTGTTTCTCTGGAGAGCACACCCTTAAGGGGATGGCTGGGAGTGGCTTATGCCTATGCCTTATTAGCCGTTGCCAAATGTCTCCGCAAAGTTGGTGGCACCGATGTGCACTCCCAAGCTGGGAGGTTTTTCCTGTGTCTTTGAACGCCGATGTTCTGTGAATTTAGCATCTCCTCCCTTCCCCGTAAATGTCCTGCATTCTCCTAGAAGGAGGCAAAGCACCTTGGGACGTGGGGAGGATGCAGCTGTACATTAAGAGTCGGGCTGTTTACCACAGTCCGGAGAAGGACGGTCAAGGCTAACGAAAAAGTTTTTTTTCTAGCCCCATTCCTTTGGGCAGGTCCTCACCTCTCAGTGCCTGGGCAAGTCGGGCAGTCTGGTTTGAATTAAGTACTGGGGGCCGTATGAGATGCAAGGAGTTGCTGGCCGGTGGACCACATAGCCACTGACTCTCTGCCACGTGCCAGCAGCTCCACAGAGCAATGGGGACGCACAGGTGACACCATCCCTGACCCCTCTCTCTAGCAGTTGAAGAGCAGTTAGACAAACCCTAGAGGTAGGTGATTGCTATTGTGGGCTTGGTGGTTCAGAGAGGCTCCCAGAAACTCCAGGCTCCCTTACATTTCCATCCCATCATGAGTCTGTTCATTTTCATGCTTGTCACCTCATGGTTGCAAAGTGGCTGATGCACCTCCAGGCATCACACCATGTTTAAGGCAACAAAAAGGGAGCAGTAGCAATTCCAAATGGTGATGTCCTCTTCATCAGGAAAGCAAAAGCTTTTTTTTAGACGTGCCCAGCAGTCTTCCCTCTGTATTCTGTCGGACGGCACCACATCTCATTGTCACTCCTAGCTGCAAGAGAGGCTGGGAAAGTATCTGGCTCTCCAGCCTCCACAGTGGAGGATGGTAAGAAAAAGCAGTAAGGGAGGTGTGGAGCACAGATAGGAACAGCTATTAGGCTGGCCAGAGCACACTGCCCGGCGTATATGGTGTGATAGCATCTGAACTTTTTCTCTGCAGCAATTACTACAACGGAATTTAGAGATGACTGTATTGCATTTTAAGAAGCCGGATGCTTCTCTATGTTTTAATACTGGATAATCCACGAGGGTAAGACTGTCTCTGCACTCCCATATACCCTAGCTCAGTCCGTGCCCCAAATTATGTGGTTAACGAATGTCTTCTCTGAGTTACGGGGCACCTCTTACCTTCTGTCCACTCTTTTTCACATCCCACACCCACTAAGTTCTCCTTAGCTCTCTCTTGAGGCCTCATCCCAGGTGTATACACCACCCTTGTCCCCGCTCCCATCGACTCTTTGCTCCAGGCTACCTTCTAAGAACAGTCACCTATGACCCTTTAATGGGGAGGGAGAGTGGACTGTGGCCGGCCCACATACTACCTGAGAAGCTAGAAGGCGATTTGGTTTCCCTAACTTTGACTTAGTCAAGGGCAAGCTGGGAGCCTGCAGGGGGCAGTGGAGAGGTGATGTCTGCAGTCCGGGAGAGCGCAGACTCACCTGTCCCTGGGGTGTGGAGAGAAGAGGTTGTCAGAGTTGAGGATCTTGGCCGTGATTGAGGAGCCGTGAGTTTAAGTCCAGCAGGAGACCAAGTTTAAGAGCAATCTGGTCATAAATAGGCTAGAGGTATGGGCACTTGTCCAGAACACTGTCTCTACTTTGCAGGCCAGGATTGCTTGGAACAAGAGGGAATCAAGCTGGGTTAGAGGGCCAGGAACAGCTCAGAGGACACTTTACATGGTCTCTGCTCTCATGAGGCTTAAGGTAAATGAGAAAAAGGCTGAACAATGCTAATCGTGCAAGGAGGGCCATATAGTGTGCTATGGGCACCCATGGTAGTGAGATCCTTTAGCACTGGTATTTTCTCCTTGGACAGAGGGAGCGGGAAGGGCAGGCTTTCTGAGAACTTGGGGACCAGTGACTCTACGAGGAGAATTCAAGGTGAGGAACCTCACATCATCAGAGTGGAGCCCCATCCACTCAGGTTTCTCTGAGCAGTTTTGCCAGAGTAAGAGCTCGTCTTGGCTCAGGTGGAGGGTTCTGGTCAGGCTCTGTCATGCACCCCTTCCAGGTCTTGACCTGAATCGTCATCTCTGTCCAGAGACATTAATAACTGTGGCAAAGCCTCAGTAAAATTGATGAGTAGCAGAAATTGATGAGCCGATCCTAAAATGCCCACGGAAAGGCCAAGTTTCCAGAATAGCCAGAACAATCTAAGACGGAAAATGAATGTCTACGAAGGACTTTCCACTTACTCACTGGAAATCTATGGCAATAGAGGGAGCGTGCCCATACCTCTAGCCTATTTTTAACCAGATTGCTCTTAAACTTGGTCTCCTGCTGGACTTAAACTCACGGCTCCTCAATCACGGCCAAGATCCTCAACTCTGACAACCTCTTCTCTCCACACCCCAGGGACAGGTGAGTCTGCGCTCTCCCGGACTGCAGACATCACCTCTCCACTGCCCCCTGCAGGCTCCCAGCTTGCCCTTGACTAATTCAAAGTTAGGGAAACCAAATCGCCTTCTAGCTTCTCAGGTAGTATGTGGGCCGGCCACAGTCCGCTCTCCCTCCCCATTAAAGGGCCTATTCCATATAGATCAATGGGATAGAACTGAAAGTAGAAAAATAATCCTCTATATTTACGGTTAACTGATTTGTGATAAGAAAGCCAAAACAATTCCATGGGAGAAAGAACAGTCTTTCAAAAACCAAATGGCACTGAGACAACTGGCTACCCATATACAAAAGAATGAATTTGGACCCCCTACCTCACACAATATATAAAAATCAACTCAAAATGAATCATAGACTGAAAATGAATCATAGATCAAACAGTAAAAGCTCAAACTGTAAAGCTTTTAGAGGAAAACATAGGGGTAAATCTTTGCGATCTTGGAATAGGCAATGGTTTCTTAGACAAAGGCACAGTGGGAAAAAAAAAGAAAAAAAATAGAAATATTAGACTTAATTAAAATTAAAAACTCATGCAAAGGACACTGCCAAGAAAGAAAATTCCACGCGCAGAAAGGAAAAATATTGCAAATTATAAAACTGCTAAGAATCTAGTGTTCAGAATACATAAACAACTCTTATAACTCTTACATCATGACAGATACCTGGTTTTTTGTTTTGTTTTGGTTTTTTTTTTGTTTTTTTTAATGGACAGGGGCTCCCAGGTGGTTCAGTTGCTTAAAACATCCTACTTTTAATTTTGGATCAGGTCATGATCACAATTAATGAGATTAAGCCCCCATTGGGCTCTGTGCTGACAGCATGGAGCCTGATTGGGATTCTCTCTCCTTCTCTCTCTGCCCCGTCTCCACTCACACTTGCTGTGGTCTCTCTTAAAATAAAAAAAAATAAATAAAAAATAAACTTTAAAATGGACAAAGGATTTAAATGGACAGTTCTGCAAAGAAGATATACAAATGATCAATAAACAGATGAGAGGTGCCTGGGTGGCTCAGTTCGTTAAGCATCCGACCTTGGTCCAGGTCATGATCTCATGGTTCATGGTTTTAAGCCTCGCATCAGGCTCTGTCAGGCTGTATGCTGACAGCTCAGAGCCTGGAGCCTGCTTCGGAATCTGTGTCTCCCTCCCTCTCTGCCCCTCCTCCGTTTGTGCTGTGTTCCTGTCTCTCAAGGATAAGTACATGTTAAGAAAAAATGAAACGTATGAAAAGATGCTTCCCATCATCAGCCATTAGGGAAATGCAAATCAAATCACAATGCAATTTCACTGCCACACCCTGTAGTGTGCTGTTGTGAACTGAATGCTTGTGTTCCCCCTAAATTGATAGGTTGAAGCCCAATCCCCAGTTGGATGGTATTATGAGGTGAGGCTTTTGGAGATAATTAAGTTAATCACGAGGGTGGAGCTCTCATGAGCGGGATTAGTGTCCTTATAAGAAGAGACACGAAGACACGATCTCTCTCTTTACCATGTGAGGGCACAAGAAAGCAGCTGTCTGCAAACCAGGAAGAGAACCCTCTCCAGACACTGAATCTGTTAGCACCTTGATCTTAGACTTTGCAGCAACTAGAACGAAGAGAAATAAATGTGTGTTGCTTAAGACCCAAGCCTATGGTGTTTTTGATGTAGCAGCCCTCCTGAACTAAGGCAGATGGGCCGAAATACACAGACAACAAGTGTTGAGAACGTAGAGAAATTGCTAGTGAGAAAATAAAATGGTGCATCCACTTTGTAAAGCAATGTGGCAATGCTTCATAGAGTCAAACACAGACTTACCACGTGACCCAGCAATTCTATTCTTAGGCAGATACTCAAAAGAATTAAAACAAGTGTCCAAACAAAAATTTGTACATGAACGTTCACAGCACTGTTGCTCGTAATAGCCAAAAAGTGGAAACAACCCAACTAGTGAGTGGATAAACAAATGTGGTATGTCCATACAAAGGAATAATGTTCAGCCATAGAAAGGAATATAGTAAGGGCACAATGTAGACGAGCCTGGAAAGCATTATACGAATTGAAAGAAGTCAGACCCCAAGGTCCTCATGTTTTATGCTTCCATTTATACAAAATGTTCGGAATAGGCAAATCTATAGAACCAGAAAGCAGATGAGTGATTGTCAGGGGAAGAGGGAGGGAGAATTGTAGACTGACTGCTCATAGGTGCCACATTTTTTACAGAGTGGTGGC
Source organism: Prionailurus bengalensis (assembly GCF_016509475.1). Lineage (NCBI taxonomy): Eukaryota > Metazoa > Chordata > Mammalia > Carnivora > Felidae > Prionailurus > Prionailurus bengalensis. Next base: position 76,484,594 of record NC_057353.1, on the reverse strand, counting down.
AATATTCTCGAATTAGATAATGGTGATGGGTGCACCATTCCATGAATGTGCTAAAACCCACTGAATTGTACAACTTAAAGGGATGCGTTTTATGGTATGTGAATTATATCTTTATAACAACAACAGGAAGAATACAAAGACAGAATAGGCCAGAGGTTCCCTGAAGCCTGGATTTGTTCAATTTTCAATGTTTCAAAAGAATTTGGGGTCCGAGGAGGTTTGCCACTTAAAGGAATTTTTATTAAATAAGATGTTAAATGAAAAACAAACAAACTCTGCTACCTACTACCACACTAATTTTGTTTTGGGAAGAATATTCTGATTTCCCACATCAGAGAGTGAGAAGGACATAGTCTTAGAATAAAGCTCGGTTCTTTAAATTGACTCAACTTGGCTTTACAAAAAACATGCTACATTCATGTATTCATTCCAAAAACGCTGGTGGAGAATTTAGCCTGCATCAGGCACCACGCTCGGCTTTGGGCAGGGCTGATCTCCCGCTGGAACCCACTGGTACCTGGTCAGCGGACTGACCATCATCCACTCTGAACGGGCAGTGACCTGCCGTACCATAGTTTGAAAGTCATCCCTCACGCTGCACCTGCAGCGGAGAACCAAACAAACACACTTCTGCCCTCGTGGAAAATATAGGCTTGTAGGGAGCCGTGCACAGAAATTTAAAATTAAATATTTGGACGAATGCTCTGAAGGGCAGGAAGCGGAATAATGGAGGATACGCTCATAGTGTCACGGGTGCTTTTTCTCATTTCACCTTGGGCTGGTGAAAGCCCCACGGATCTGCACCGATCGGGTTCCGGGAAACTCGGGCGCCGGGGACAGGGCTCCCTGAGAAACGTGTGCGGTGACAAGTGTTAGATGAGAAGGTAGGGTGCCGGCGGAAGTGGTTCGCACGGCGACGCGGAGGTGTCTCCGTCCTGTGCCGCCTGCTTGGGCAAACTTTCAACGTGAGAAGCCAATCTGGTGGGAACAGTTGGACAAGAAGGTGTGATCTGTGAGCTTGTTACATTACTTGTCACTCTCCCAGGGAAGCCAAGAGACCTTGCATAACAGCCTTCCTTTTTATCCAGCCGGAATCTTCCAGGCAGCCATGTGTTCCTCCAGAGACAGTGGGAGGCAGAGGAAGAGGGAGAGAAAGGGATGTGGGCAGGTCGCCTCCTGGGTCAGGTGCCCCACCAGCACCTCTCCCGAGCACGACTCCCCGAGCTCCTTCTGATGGCCTCGGAGAGGAGGCTGGGCTGGGCTGGGCTACGGAGCCGTAAAGAGATTGATTTGGCTTCCTTGTGGGAGCCTAGGCCTGGGGTTGCTTCGAGAGCCAAGAGGAAAGCTAAGAGCTGAAAGAGTGAACAAAGGCCAGGTCTGCGAGGCGAGCCAAGTTTCCAGTTTTTGGTTAAGCACAGAGGGACACCACTTTCTTGTAGGTGGGCGTGTCAGAGGCTGAACCAAGGGTCAGGTGGCTAGGTCTCGTTCTCATTTTATAGATGATTCAATAAATCGACCCTCTACCCAGTCATCTTTGTGGACCTGATACAATCCAGCAAAAAAAAAAAAAAAAAAAAAAAAAAATTGGTTGACACTGTAAAAAAAACAAACCATAAAACACAAATAACCAAACTTGAATGTTTGTCCAAATTAAAAAGAGAGTTCCTTCGGCCGGGGGTGGGGGGTGGGTAACCGTGTCCTTTGGACCAAATCCAACCCACAGACTATTTTGTAGAGTGTGTGACTGGAGCCCAGGCGACTATGTGGCCTTTCGCAGCATGAGTTTGCAGAGCCTTCTGCTCTAGGCCTTTGGTCCACTTAACTTCATCCAACTAGACATCCTGTCTTCATCCATTCCAGCAACAAATGCCGATACGAAGCGTGCCGGGGCCTGGGAAGGGAGAGCCGGAGGATCCCATTCTTCCCTCCGGAGGGCTCTCGCTTTTGCTGGGTAGGTGGGAGTTCCCATGGAAATGGTCGGCGGGACAAGCTTCTGGATGGAGGTGCCAGCAGGGTGCCTGCGCAGGTGAGCTGCGGCGGGAGGTCGAGGGGGAGTTCAGGCAGAGGAAACCCCAGCCGTCGTCAAGGTGAGAGGTCAGGAACGTGGCCGGACGTGGTGGGCGAAATCAGGGGCGGGGAGCCTCGAGGACCCGGACAGGGCAAGGCGAGGAGGGGCGGGATGAGCGTCACCAGCAAAACCCCAGGAGCGTCAGAGGGCCCGTGCGACGTCCAGGGATGGCACGCGGGGATGTGGGGAGACCGTCACGTGGGCCAGTGGGAAACAGCCCCAGGCAGTGAGCCTGACGGTGCCTGGAAGGACTTGGGGCCCATCCTCAGCAGACTGACTCGGCTCACAAGGCCTGGACCCCAGCGGAGGGTCCCAGGGAGGGTCCCAGGAGGGTCCCAGGAGGGTCCCTCGCTGCCAAGCGGTGCCCCAGTCTCGCATTCCCCTGTCCGAAGTACAGAGTGTTTGCAGGGATGACCTTGGGGGCGACTGACGGCCCCTCTCCGTCTCTCTTGCTCTTGCCTGCCCCTTATCATGGCAGGGGCCTCTGAGACAGAACCCGACACCTCGGGGCCCCCGATGTTCTCCTCACCCTCTGCCAGGGCTGACCTACGCCCCCCAGCTCTGCTCCCCCTCGTCATGCTAATCAGTCCAGTGAGGCAGTGTCACTTCTCACCAGGCATTTTCGTCACCTTCTGGCCAGTTCAACAAGGATTCATTCTTACCCCCATGTTTTCCAAACTTCCCTGAGGATAAGCATCACCTGGGGGGGCTGTAATAATGAACAGACTAGTCGAAACTAGAAGACTTTGGGAGCCCAGCCAAGACCCCACCCCTCCCCGCCGGTGATCTGTAGGTTTAAGGAGTGCCTTGGATGATTTTTATGTGCAGGGAGCTTGGGGAACACTGGGCCCCAGTAGTTAGGAAGGCGGGTTCCTTAAAGCAACCCCTAGCTAGGGTCAGATCCGGGCTTGACCACTTTCTTACTCTGCAACCCTGCATGAATTAGGGAACCAAACTAAGCATTAGCCCACCCCCCACTCCACCCCCACCATAGAATGAGGTTAAGTACAGTGTCTTTCCCTTCAGCTTGTTTTGAAGATAAAATGAACCGTGTTTATCCAACTCCTAGCATCGTATGAGGCATACAGCAGCACCTCGGTAAATGTTAGCATTTATTTATTTTTTTAACATTTTATTTATTTTTGAGACAGGGAGAGACAGAGCATGAACAGGGGAGGGTCAGAGAGAGGGAGACACAGAATCTGAAACAGGCTCCAGGCTCTGAACTGTCAGCCCAGAGCCCGACGCGGGGCTCGAACTCACGGACCGCGAGATCATGACCTGAGCCGAAGTCGGACGCTCAACCGACTGAGCCACCCTGGCGCCCCGAATGTTAGCATTTAGACGTTTGCTAATGAATTCGGGAAGAGCTGTAGACATTGAGCGCCAGGTGCCACTCCCTGTGCTAAGTGCTGGGTAGTGAGAAGTAACTAACATGGGTTTTTTGTCTCCACCATCCCTTCTCCCAGCCATCCTGTGATGAAGGCAGTGATCTTTCTAAAACGCGCCTCTGGCTGCTCCTGCCGACAACCTCCCTGTGGCTCTGGCCACGCTCGCGTCCGCAGTCTCCTCTCCTCCCTGGCCTGTCAAAAGGTCTTAACATTTTCTTGCTTGCATGCTTTTTTGTCCTGCTTCCAGACCTTTTCTCCTGTGGTTGCTTTTACCTGGAACATTCACACCTGCTTTGCTTTCCCTACTCACCAGGTTATCAAGGGCTAATGTTCCACTTGGCTATTCCCTCCCCGTGACGAGAGCCCTCTTCTGAAGCTGGGAGAGTTTCCTGGGCAGAACATGGGAGGAAGGACCGTCCCGGAGCACAGCAGGCTGCATGCCAAGGCAGGTAGGGGGACAGTGGTGTCCTTTGATGGAAAGAAGATACTTTGGGGAAAGAGATAGAAACATCCCAGTGTGGCATTCCCAGAGAGGAAAGATACCTCCCTACCTGACAGTGGGGTCCCTGGTGTCAAAGAGAAGCACACTGGACCCTTGTTGAAGGTGGCAAGACAGACTTTGCTCAGACCACGTCAGGAGGGGAGCAAGACTCCGGGCTGAACTGAACTCAACTCCAACTAAGACAATGGAGATGAGGCTTCTCAAGGGACAGCAGAGGTGGGGAGTGGTGGGGGATGCGGGAAACGCAAGAGCAGACACGGAGGGACTAGCAGGGCTATGGGGAAGTGGAAAATCATAGAAGGCAGCTGAGAATCACTGAGCATGGTTTGGCAACGACAACATACATGTAGTGGTTTAGCAGCATTGATTCAGCTTAGAGACACCTGTAGGGGCCCAGTTCCGGGCCGGTGGGAGCCAGGCTAAAGCTTGGTCAGGTCTCTTAGCACAGTGTTCTGGCAAGTTCTTTGTGCCTCAAGAGAGTCACAGTCAAACAGAGTTCTTCCCACATTCTCTGTGGGTCCAGAGCTAAGAAACAAAGCCACCGGGGGGGAAATGTCACCCTGGCTTCTACCTGGGATCAGAAACTAAAAGGAGATGGAGTGAGCCTGAGTTAGAGAGGAGAAGAGGCACCTACAGCATGGATGTGCTTGCGGGGACCACCTCCCCGGGAGCAAAATCTCGGAGCCAGGAATGATTGGACCGGGTGGGGCATCGTTAAGCCCTGCCACTTACTCTAGCGTGTGATTTTCCCATCCCCGAGTTTCCCCTGTAATCGGCAGGTATTGGGATAGCGCAGGAATTCTGTAGAAACACACAACCCCCAGCTCTCAGTGGCTCACACAACAAGGTTCACTTCTCGCTCCCCACCTCTGCTGGGGCAGCTGTGACCTTGTTCTGGCTGTGGCCTCTCCTGCACTTGGACTTTGCTCTGGGACCGGGATGAAGGGACGGTGCTTCTCGGGGGTTCCAGAAGAAGTGGAGCAGGTTCCCCCCTCCCACATTCCCCTGGCCACAGCCGTCCCATGGCCAGCGCTGATGTGATACAACAGGGGACTTCTCTTGCTCTGCTTTTGCATGACGTGCAGCTGTTTTCAGCTACTACAGTTCAAGGTCAGATATCATAGCTCTGCTTTGGGAGGGCTGGGAGGCGATTTGGGGCTTGGTGACCGTATGGCCACAGGGCTCATTGGCGTGCCTGTGTCTACAACAGATGTAGCCCTGAAGCACTGGGTCAGCCACGGTGTGAGGCACGGGAAACTAAACCTCACATGTCACCAGAGAATCCAGACTTCCGATGCAAGGTGGCCTGAGGAAGATGTCTACTCCCTGGGGTTTCCCTTGTATCTTCCTCTCCTCCTGTTCCTCTTCCTTTTCCCTCCAACCCCTACCCTTGAGTCTCTCACTTTCCCTTTCTCTTCTTTCTCCCTCCCTTCTCCCCTATTCTTTTTTTATTCCTTAAAAATGGAGGTCCAAACAAGTTAGTTGACTTGCCTAAGGTGAGCGTTGGGAACTAGTGTTCCTACACCAGGTCTGGAGTCTTCAACCTGTTTCGTGTGGCTGCAATTTGAGGAACGTTAAGCAAAATCATAAAGTAAAAAACCCCTTTTGCAAAAGTCAAAAATCAAAACATCTGCCCGGCTAATACTTTTAAGTTGCATTTCAATGCATTCGTTTGATTCTGAGTGAAGCTCACCTGGGCCGGGTTATCTCTGATGTTCAAAGGTCTCAATCACGAGGCCAAGGCCCTCGCTGGAAATCCCACCTGGCTGGGCCGTCATTCCACAGGCAGCTGTTTCACCCAGTGAAGGCATTAGCCATGTTTGATGTTTGCTAAAGGCACTTTGTGTCACAGAAGCAGTTACTATAAAACAATCACAATTTCTGTGGGATTCAGGGGAAAATAATTTGAGAAAAATTGCTCACGGTGCATTCATTAATCGTGTGTATGTTTTAGGGGCCAACGGTCAAAGGAACAAAATGACAGCCCTTCCTTACCACAAAATGCCCTTTCTTTCAATTAAGTCACTCCTGTTGTTCTTAACGAATGTAAAGAGAGGTTGTTTCAGAAAAGATCCTGAGTTGTGATGGATAAGAATTGATTGGTGCCACCAACTGGCTTTCCATTCAGAGGCTGCCCGGAGGGGGCAGAGAATGCCCTGGGATCAGGCGAATGTGGTGGCACCATAGACTGGCTATGCGACCTCGGGCACCTCTCTCACCCACCGTGCCCTGGCTCCTAAGGATAAGAAAACTACCTCGAGGGCTCTTGTAAGAAACAAGGGGACCATTTATCTGAAGGCTGAGCACACATCTGTCTCCTCCTGCATGGTCAACACAATGGGCGAGCATCCAGGCTCATAATAGCCACCTCCTAATAGCCCCATCATGCTTGCCTCCTGTGCGCCTGGGACTTTATATGCATTATTTCTTATCTTTATAACAACCCTGCAAGGAAGAAAGAATGGGAGGAAAGTATGCAGTAAGTTAATTTCCACATTAGAGCCTGTAATACCTCGTTGAGAGACACGAGTAACAGCCCAGAGTCATCAGCACCAATTAATTTGTGTTGTTGAGTCTTGGAGTCAGGAGGGGCCTTAAATATCTTCTTGTCTCACCACCAATGGGTGCACAAAACCCCTCCACTACCACCAGCACCATGAATGCTCTTAGGGTTCAAGCAATTGCTCCAGCAGCCTGTTTTATTGTTGAATATTTTTGACTATTAGAAAACCTTCTCACATAATGAGCCAAAGTCTGCTGTCCCGCACCTTCCATTTTCGATTGTTGGGTTTATGCAGAGAAAGTCAAAATCATGTTTGGGCTGAGTTTATGTAGTGAGCTGCTAGGTGATGCGTGGCTTGAACCAAATAGCAGGTTTGGCCTCTTTCTCTTGAATTTCAATATCTTGAATGCACTCAGAGTCTGGGGTCACTTCATTTCCATTCTTAGCTAAGGGCTACACATTGGTAAGGAGTGCTTTACAGGGTAGGCTCTGACATCACACAATCCAGGTTCCAATCCCAGCTCTGCTGCTTGCTGGCTGAGGAACCATGGGACAAGACACTTGGCCTCTCTTACCCTCATCTTCTTCACCTTCAAAACGGAGATGATGCTAATAATACCTATCTGGGAGGGTTGTTGTAAGAATTAAATGAGCTCATGGGGCGCCTGGGGGGCCCAGTCAGTTAAGTGTCTGACTTAGGGCCAGGTCCTGATCTCACAGTTCATGGGTTCAAGCCCCATGTTAGGCCCTGTGCTGACAGCTCAGAGCTTGGAGCCTGCTTTGGATTCTGTGTCTCCCTCTCTCTCTCTCTGCCCCTCCCCAACTTGTTCGTTCTCTCTCTCTCTCTCTCTCTCTCTCTCTCTCTCTCAGAAATAATAAATGGGGGCACCTGGGTAGCTCAGTTGGTTAAGCGTCTGACTTCAGCTCAGGTCATGAACTCACGGTTCATGAGTTTGAGCCCCACACCGGGCTCTGTGCTGACAGCTCAGAGCCTGGAGCCTGCTTCAGATTCTTTGTCTCCTCTCTCTCTGCCCCTCCTCCACTAGCACTCTGTGTCTCTCTCAAAAATAAATACACATTAAAAAAAATTAAAAAAAAAGAAAAGAAATGAATAAACTTTATAAGAAAAGAATGAAATGAGCTCATATATGTATACTCTCCTTCAACACCTACCATGTGGTAGGGAGAATGTTAGGGGCCTTAGAGATACCTATTTTAGATTACAATAACCTGCACATCCGTACACAGCCATTTATAATCTGTCCCCTATGAGGGTCTTAATTTGGGTACCTCCAGAGAAGGAAGCCATATATATATACCACTAAAGGGTATATATATATTTTTAATTTTTCAGTGTTCATTTTTGTGAGAGGAAGATAGACAAAACACAAGTGGGGGAGGGGCAGAGAGAGAGGGAGACACAGAATCCAAAGCAGGCTCCAGGCTCCGAGCCTACAGCAGAGCGCCCGATGCGGGGATTGAACTCATGAACCGTGAGATCATGACCTGAGCTGAAGTCAGATGCTCAACTGACTGAGCCACCCAGGCACCCCTAGAGGGTATATTTTTAAGCCAAGTGCCACAGAAGGATCTGGAGCTTGACTCCATGGCTAACCTCTGGGAAATGGTGAAGGACATATGGCTCACCATCATCCCACCCAAGGGTCAAGTGAACTGGGACATTTATACACCAGATCCCAGCAGGCACTGGTCAGATCAGCCTTCCAAAGTCCTAGAAAAAGCCATCAGCTCAAATACTGGCAGTTGGATATTGTCTTCTATGCCCTCGCCATTGTCCTGTTACCCCCTCTTGGGCTCTTCAGTTGGGGCCTGGATAATTAGACTGGCCATAGACAGATTAACAAGAGACAAAGAATGGGACAAACACTAGTTGTTTCTATTATCTATTGCTGTGTAATAAACTAGCCCAAAACATAGAGGCTTAAAACAGCAACCATTTTGTCATTTCTCAGTATTATGTGGATTGAGCTCAGTCAATGAGCTCAGTGGGTCAGTTCCTCTCCGTGCAATGCCAGCTGGGACTATATTCAGAAGGGAGTTCAACTGGGCTGGCACATCCAAGAATACCAGCCCTAATTCAGTTCTGGAGGAGATTTACACAGGGTGAAGATATTGGGAGGCAGTGAGCATTGGGGGCCCTCTCTGAAGACTTGCTGTTACACTGGGCAATGATGGGATTTGACAGACTGGTTTCAGGGAAATTATGACGGTCCTTTACACTGGAACCACTTTCAAGTCGGAGTTAGGAAGGAGGTTCTACTCCCCGGTGACCATGAAGGTGGGTGCCACTAGTCATGGACTTGCCTCCAGTAGACAGGGTGATGTCCTTCTTCTCCGTGTTCTCATCACTCTGCTTGGTGTCCATTGAAAAAGAATGTTTCATGAAAAGCTGAATTCATCACAAAAACATTTCTTCAAGATAATGTCTGCTTCAAGGAGGAATTGGCATTTGTCAAATACTGTCAGGGGGCTAAGCACTTTACATGCAGTACTTAATTTAATTCCCATTCTATGAGGCAGTGCTGTTTAATCCCCATTTGATAGGTGAGATGTTGAAGCTCAGAGAGGCTGAGTGGCTTGTTTCAGGTAACACAGCTAACAGCGTCTCAGCTAAGATCACAACGATTCTCTGCTTTTAGGTTCTAGCACTTTTTCCAACTGGACATTTCTTCCTTTATGTTACTTGTGGTAATTGAAATAGCAGAATAGATGCAAAATGACTTTTTTTTAATGTAGAAATAATTTAACAGAAATCACCCTTAGAATGAAAATATAGGTCTACCTGGGGCGCCTGGGTGGCTCGGTGGGCTGAGTGTCCGACTTTGGCCTGGGTCATGATCTCGCAATTCGTGGGTTCGGGCCCCGCGTTGGGCTCTGGGCCAATAGCTCGGAGCCTGGAGCCTGCTTCGGATTCCGTGTCTCCCTCTCTCTCTGCCCCTCCCCTGCTCATGCTTTGTCTCTCTCTGCCTCTCAAAAATAAATGTGAAAAAAAAATTGAAAAAAAAAAGAAAGAAAGTATAGGTCTATCAGATTCCCTCTTTGTGATTGAAAAGAAAGCATAGCAGGAGTAACAGAAAGAAAGCTAGAAAGGCATGAGGTTGAAGATGTGCCAGTTGATGCCAAGATTCGGGGAGATGTGACTCTCAAAGTCCGTGGTCTGAATGAATGAATGAATGGAATCCATAGAGGCCAAAAGAATATCAGTTTCTACCTCTTGGGGACTTCCCTTTCCACGCTTCCCTACATTAGAGTGTGCCCCAATTTTATACACCCACAGAGACACCTATGTCCAGCACCTATCCTTGACAAGTCATTGGCCTTTTGCTCGTCTGTCTCCCCTAACTTCATGTGGGCAGCAACCCTGAACTATCGGTTTCTCTGGCCCCGGCACCTAGCATGGTGCTTGGCAGTAATAGGTTGCCAATTCATTATTAGATGAACAAATGAATGCACCATCTGGCTTTGAAACGGGCTTTGAAGATTTTTTTCACGGACACTCCCAGATCAAGTGAAAATTAAGGCATTAAAAAAATTTCTTAAGGAAGAATGTATGTGGCTTTCCCCCCAGCCATAGGGACAGAGCTCTACTCACATGAAGTTCCCATCTAGCTGTTTCCATCTAGCTGCCACATGGAAATGGGTCCAAATGCTAACTTGGGGGCTGGCCTGTGTGCCTCTACCTGTAGAAAGATCAGTTCATCTTGCTAAGAAACAAGTCTGTGGCTCAACTGGAATAATCATGCACAGCTTCACAGCATGCTTTTTTGCCTGATGACTTTTCTAAATTCTGTTTTCGTCTTATTATTTCAGCTTATTTTCTCTTTGCCCCAGTTTTCTAATTTATTTTTATTTTTTATCTTGCTGTGCTATATGTAAGGACTTCCTTGGATTCTTTTCAGAATGAGGTTAGGCTTAAACAAACACACAACAAACAGTATGTGTCCTTGTGAATTCACAATGACAAGCATTGATGTGTTGTCAGCTTTCTTATCATTGTGTCCTTTCCACCCCCCTTGGAGACGTTAGTTAACCTACTCTTGTCATTCCAGATAAATCTTTACACCAGTGATTGCCATGGTAGGTTTTAAAATCTCCTGACTTGACACCAGCCAGGAGGTAGCTTATGAAAACACTAGAAAATGTCACCAGGAGGTCTGTGTTCCGGCTTCGGAAAGCTTCTAGTCCCAGAACTGTTTAGCTATGGATTCAACTAAGGGACCGAGAGTCTTCTCTTCACCAAGAACTTCAAAACTATTTGGAATTTTCTATAGAACTTCAAAATACCATCGTTTTTCGTTTTAGAATTTCATTCGAACCAAAGTCATAAACATCATTTATAAACATCAAACATTTAAGAATTTTCCTCTCTCGGGGACCGCACTGTTACACCCCCATCATGGAAGAACGGGTTTGCGCATTCCACGATCAAAGAGTGTCAGCTTGTCGAACACAAAAAGAATTAAGAAGAGATTCCTTACTTCTCAAGGGATCTTGTCTCCCCAGAATCTCTCTTTTCCTCTTATTCAGACCCTTAGTCTATTTAACACCCTTGTGACAGCCCCGCCCTCCCCACCTCTCAAGGTGTTCAGCTGCTGTCCTGGACTGTCATTTATTTAGCCAGCTGAGAGTAGGGTGGCGGTCTCCAAGCCCCCCGGTGTAGAAGGGGGTGCCCACCCTTGGTCTGGTCCTGGACCAACAAGTTAAAAGGCCATCAGAACTTCATAACACCAAAATTTACCCTCTTCCAGCATTGCCCTTTCTGACACTAAAAGTTCTTCTGTCTCCTATAGTTCTAATAAACTTTGTACCTGCCAAGTAACAGGAAATGTGGAGAGGAGAAGAGAAGGGAAAAGAATCCATATTGAATATTTAATTTCCTTATCTCCTGGATTTTGTATATTATTATGAGATTTTTAATTAAAAGCTCATCTCAGATTCAATTTCTCTATTAAAAGGGGTAAAGGCAGATGTGAAGGGCAGAAAATATGACTTAAGTTTATGAAACTCTGGCTTTCATTAACAATTCCCTTTTCAAGTAAAAGATGCTAACGCCACACATCAGATAGCTGTGGCTTTTTGCATTCCAGGCAATTTCCTAAGAAGAGATTCGTCTGCCAAGGAACTGAGTTAGACAGTTAAATATTTTGAAAGAAAGGAGGAAACCCGAACCCTTTGGTGCTCCGGTGCCCCCCGCTAGAGTGGTGGCAGGAATTTCGCCCTGTCCTGGGTATATGTGAGGGTGCCCCACAAGTCTTCCCACTGGGGCTCTTACCCATCCCCACTGGGGTGGAAACTCTCACTCACTGGAGTTTTCACTTAGGGGTCTCTACTGGGCACTACAACTCTGGAAGCAACAGTCTTTCTTGGGTCCAATGTCTTTTGGGGAAAAGGAAGGAACCTCTTCCTTTTGACCCAAAACCTCAAGATAGGTGGTTCTGTGATGTTTAATGGAAGCTGCCCGCAGTCTTGAGTAACAAGGGAATTACCATTCAAAGTACTTATACAGGGTAAAACCGCTCTCATACTCTGCAAGAAGAGCCTCTCCCCAGGCTGGTCCTGTAGGAAGTGCCTTGTAACCAGTCCTGGCTCCCTAAGCATCAATCAGCCTTCCCTTCCACACCACATTGGTGAGACACTGAAAACATCCTGTCCCCCATGGCACAAGGCCCCTCTCCTCCCTGGTCTAAGGTCTGCCTTCGGATGCCTCTCTCTGTTTCCAGATTTGCTCTTTCCAGAGAAAGCCCCCTCCCTCCTGGAAGCCCACCCTCCTTATTATGAGAGTTGGCCTCATGCTGTTTCTTTCAGCAGGACAATCCCACCAGAAGGCTGTCGTCTAAATGCAGGGCAACACGTCTGGCTGGTGACCTTCCTTCTGGAACTGCCGACTCTATTTTACCATGTATGGGACATTAGCAATCTCATATGGATTTATCACACATTCTCCTTCAGCTGGACATGGTGGTCAGGCCCACATATCATTTTTGCATCTTTAGGGTCTCAATTCCTGGTGTCCTGTGAGAAGAGAACCACACTGACATCCTTATATATACACGTCTAAGAACAAATGAAACATTTCCATTCTAAAGCCCATAGAGAAGAAAACTTTTGTTAGCAAACACGAGTTGCAGACATTCACCTCTGCCCATGATATGAGCACCTCTTCATAGGTAGTCAGCTGCTTAAAACTCAGCATCTTAAAAACTCCCCATCTCAGAAGAGGGTCTTTGCTCTACATATACCCACTGTGGGCAGCAAGGAAGGAGGGGGTGAGTTTGAAGGCCAGCAACGCCTCTCTTCCCACCTGAAAGGTGGTATTCCTACAACAAAAGAATGGTCTGCTCCAAGGGTGAAATCAATTAACCACCTATTATCACATAGAGAATTTCTTAAAGCTTTGAAGTGAGAGATTTCAAAGACTTAGGGTGACGATTTAGGGAAGTTCAACATAATAGATGTCTCTTGCTCTTATGCCATAATCTCCGCAAGAGATTTCCTCCTCTGCAAGAGATTTCCACCCAAGCCCTAGCCTCACAGTGGAGTTCAGCCCTGAGAAGTGGGGTGGGGCCATGCAGACAGGGCTTTCCCCCGTGTTAGTGCAGGCTGCTATAACAGAAAACCACAGACAGGGTGGCTAAAGTAACAAACATTTATTTCTGGAGCCTGGAAGTCTGAGATCAGGGTTCCAGGCTGGTCAGGTTCTTGGTGAATGCCCTCTTCCAGGTTTAGAGATGAAAACCTGCTTGATGTGTCATCACATGGCGGCGGTGGGGGGGGGGGGGGAGGAGAGAGCATGCTGGATGGTTTCTCCATCTCCTTATAGGACTGCCAGTTCCATTGTGGGGGCGTCACCCCATGACTTCATCTAAACCCAATCACCTCCTGAAGACCCCACTCCAAATACCATCACCCTGGTATTGAATTAATACCAGTATTGAATACACACATGTATTGAATTAAGGCTTCAATACATGGATTTGGGGGGACACAAACATTCAGTCCATAGCACCTCCTCCTTGATATTACTCAAGGTTACTACTGATTCCTCTCTATCTCCCTCCCCTCCATTCCCTTCTGTGTGTGTGTGTGTGTGTGTGTGTGTGTAACTGTGTGTGTGAATAAGAGCAAACTGAATATAAATTTCATCAAGCATCCAGGTGTTTTTATAAATCTGTCATCACATACTTCATTGAAAGATATTTTCAGCCAACACCTGGTTTTTGTTGCCATATCGACTCAGGGTAAGGTGAACCAAATATTTAGAACTGGAAGGGAACATTTTGTTCCTAACCCTTTGAGTCAATTCAAGATTATTTGCTACATATAATGTATCCATCTTCTTTGTTCCCTGGCTCCCAGCCTCTCAAAGTCACCTCCGGCCCTGGCCTTAGCAGCTTGGGTGGTGCCATGCAGGTTCAAGTGCCGTGCACACTGGTCTCTCCCCGACTTAGGCTCGGGTCATGAATCTTTCTCATCTACTCTGATTCCCCAATTCTGGTGTGTTCTACTCAGCAAGTCCCCTTCTACAACCTGAAAACTCAGTGTTGTTACCACCCCCAGGGGCAACTCTCAACAGTGAGATGTCCTACTTCTTCTGGTTGGTCTTTGGCTGAAAAGCCCTGAGAGGCATTATGGGTGCTCTTCAGAAGTGCCCAGGAAGGATGGAGCCACAGGTGCCCACAGCCATGAGCTCAGTAACACTTATGTTGGTTTTTCCTCACCTGAGGATATCAGGGCCTTCAAAAGATTAAATAAGGGGCGCCTGGGTGGCGCAGTCGGTTAAGCGTCCGACTTCAGCCAGGTCACGATCTCGCGTTTCCGTGAGTTCGAGCCCCGCGTCGGGCTCTGGGCTGATGGCTCGGAGCCTGGAGCCTGTTTCCCATTCTGTGTCTCCCTCTCTCTCTGCCCCTCCCCCGTTCATGCTCTGTCTCTCTCTGTCCCAAAAATAATTAAACGTTGAGAAAAAAAAAAAAATTAAAAAAAAAAAAAGATTAAATAAATATCTATCCCCTACGAGTAAAAGTACCAGGATTCAAACTCAGGATTCTTTCTCTAGGACAGTACTCGTCCATCCATACCTTTAGCAGAAACCAAAGGGGATTGGTGCTAATTGTCACACGGCCCTGTACTGAACCTGTTCCAGGCTCTACATCTAGTACGCTCTGGGCATCATTGCTCTATTTCTCACGTGAACCCATGAAGAAGGTTGATTAAACCCATTTTAAAGATTAAGTGTAAAGATGGGAAGGTGTTTGCAAAACTAAAAGGTTTAGTTTTAAACGAAACATTTAGTCTAAAACTCAAGTGTCTGAGACTCAAACTCAGGTCTGGTGGTCTGCAGGATCTTGCATTTTCTACTCAGTTTTTTTTTTTTTTTTTAATTCACTAATTATAATTTGGTCGTTACCAAGAACCATAATGTGACACTGCTGATCTTTCTCCTACTATAAACAATTGTTTTATTGTGTATTCCAAATTTCATTCTTGTGTATTATCATAATGATGTGCTTATTACATGCCAAGTGTTTTGCTCAGTGTTTACCCTGAATTTTTCCTCTTGATTCCCACGGCGATTCTAGAAGATAAATGCCATTATTGGCCAAACCTAGCAGATCAGAAGATTTAAGTGCAGAGTATTTAAGTCACTTGCCCAAGGTTATCTCTGATTCTAAACCATATCTTCTTATCCTTTTATCTCCCTCTTTCCATTTTCCTGAGTCCCATTGTTTGGGTCCGAATCAGATCTGAGCAGGGAGAGTTATGGAGGGCACCTAGTGCATTTTGTTACGTAGACAGTTGTAGTTGGAGGTGACACCTATTAGAAGAGAAACATATTGTCTGGATGGAATATTTTTTTTTTGGTTGTTCAACGAGAATTACAAAATTGTGAAAATAAGACATCTGGCCATTTCACCTTGTTGACAAGTTTGCGGGCATGATGGATGACTCCGGCTCTGGCCCCAACATGCACATGTGCGGATACTGTAAGTCGTTTTATAGTCCATACATCTCGATTAAACCCCCGACACTGTTGATATACTTGGTGAATAAATATCAAGCACAAAGGCTCAGCGAGGGGAGCAAACACAGGGATGTAATTTGAGTTGACGTAAGTGAATTAGGCAGATGTCTCAAGAAGGGGACTCTCTCTGACAGGCTCATAGGAATTGGAAAATGAAACACGGAACAGGGACTCCCCAAGGCCTCCGAAGACTTACAAGGCAAGGGGGACTCTGTGGTTGAAGAAGGAATGTGAGGTAGATGATCCAGCTCCGATGTGTCTCATACTGACTCTGGTTCTCGTTTCTTCATACACCAAACATCCATTGAGCGCCTACCCTGTGCTTGATTCTGTGCTAGGCCTGGAGGGTACACATTTGGAGAAGGCACAATCCCTGCCAGTAAGACGGGAAACACAAAAATGAAGGCCAACCCAAATACTATCACAGGGACACAACCAAGATGGTGAAAGGGAAATGAGGGCAGCTTCTTTTAGGTGAGGAGATTTGTGCCTTGAAGAGTAGCCAAGATGAGCCAATGAGAGAGAAGAGGAAGGGCATTCTGGGTAAAGACAACAGCACACAATGGCGTAGGAGGCATGAGTACCTTGGAGGGTCTCAGGCTTTAGGGCTCATGGAGGCAACAGGACTCATGAGGCAAAGGGAGGAAGGCAGGATCCAGACTGTGGGGCTCACAGGTATTCTAAGGAATGTGGACTTTATCAGACAGGACTTTTTTTTTTCCCCACCTTCTTTATACACACAGACATCAAAATGACACGTTCTCCTTCAACACTGTCGAAAATTGCAAGATGAATGATGCATTGTTTCTAAAATAAAATGGAAGCAATGTTGCAAAGCATGGTTTTGATTTCCCAGACAGTGTTTTGAAAACCACTGTGAAAGGCCACAGAGAGGCACTGAGGGTTTTGAGCAAAGATGGGTATGTGTGCTGGGGCTCTCTCAGCTGCTCTGGAGCGAGTGCCTGCCTGCAGCTTGCCAGCCCAAGAAGACTAGGGCGGTTATATACCCTGGGCTGAAAGCTTGTGTCCCTGAAAAATTCATGTGTTGAAACCCAGTGTGACGATATTTGGAGATGAGGGGGTCTTTGGGAGGTGATTCGATGATGAGGGAAAAGCTCTCGTGAATAGGATCAGTGCCATTATGAGAGAGACCCCTCACCTCTTCCACCACGTGAGGACACAGTGAGAAGACAGCTGTCCACAAACCAGGAAGCTGGCTGTTACCAGACAGGGAATCTGCTGGCACCATGATCTTGGACTTGCCAGCCTCCAGAACTGTGAGGAACACATGTTTCCTGTTTATAAGCCACCCACTGGCTTATAGCATTTTCATTATAGCAGTCTGAAGGAACTGAGGCGTTGCGACAGCGGAGATAGAAAAGGGAGAGGCTGGCGTGGTGAGGCCTGATGGGGAGAGAAGAGGCCACCGCATACGCCGGTCTGGGCTCAGGTTAACTCCTCTCTTAAACCCACTAGAGATTGTTTAGTAAAATGGATTGGACACAGAGCACACCCACTCTTAGGAAGACTAACGGGCACTAAACAAATCACAGGGATAGACGAGTAGGTATCAGTAGAGTAAGTTATAAGGAGAAAACTTGCTTCCTATCCAGGCACCCAGGTTACAAGTGGATTTGTGGGTTCTGGCCTTTGATTTTTCTCTCTCCAGGAGGAAGATGACCATTGGAAAATGAACTATTCTCAGGAACTTGTTTTGTGGACACTCATGCATTTAATTTGGATCACTCGGGCAAGTGACTTAAACACTCTGAATTTAAATTTTCAGATATGCCGAGTTTGGCCAAGAATGTGTGTGTGTGTGTGTGTGTGTGTGTGTGTGTGTGTGTAGCATGCACCAGGATGGTGAAAGCAGAGAACCTGCACTAAAGTTGCCCGTGGGTCTAGTTGGTTTGTACTCAGCAGGAACTGAGTACAAGAAAGAAGTGTTGTAATACAAGTAGGACCCGGACAGGCCAGAGAAGAGTACAAGCCCTCCTTCCATTTTCTAGAAACTGTATTTCTGTTGGGAAATGGTCATATCTGATTCCTGGTACAGCCCTTGGCAGGAAATGGTGGTGTTTTCAAGTGAAGTCATTAACAGAAATCCAATAGCGAGGGATTTCCAGTGAAGAAGATAATACAGGAACTACTTATGCCTGATGACTAAGCATGCTCCATAGTATGGGAGCCTCTCTTAGCTTGCCACAAAAAAAAATATCACAAACTGGATGGTTTAAACTCAGAACTGCACTTTCTCATTGTTCTGGAGGCTACAAGTCTAAGATCCAGATGTTGCCAGGTTTGGCTTCTTCTATAAGCATCTCTCCGTGGCCGGTGGAGGGCTGCCTTACTCCCGTGTCCTCGCATGGTCTTTCCAAAGTGTCTGTGCCCTGGTCTCCTCTCCTCATAAAGACAGTGGTCACATTGGATCCATGACCTAATTTAATTTTCATGACCACTTTGAAGAGTCTATCTCCAAATACAGTCACATTCTGAGGCCCTGGGGTTAGGAATTCAACACGTGAATTTTGAAGGGACACAACGCAGCCTACGGAAGATCCATATTGTGAGCACCCCGAAGTTGTGGAAGAAGATCACTGCTTTGACTGGTCCAGTATCAGACATTTGCGAAAGGCAAGCCGGAGTGGTGGTATAAATATAGCTGGAAAGGGGCACCACTCCGGGTGTCTTGATTGACACTTGCTAGGCTGTGGGCTTGGTTAATGCTCTGGTGTCCCGCATCCGGGCTCCCATGGAGGCCATTTTTACTCTTAGTTGTTGTAGCTGTGAGGAGACTTTGACCTCAGTGTGGTCAGTCAGGCCATCCATCTCGACGGTGGAAAGAAGCTCTGTCCAGGCACCCTGAGCTCACATGAATGCCTTTGCCACCCGAGTTGTCTTCCTTATCGACTGAACATCAAGTGAGCTAAAATCTAAAGTTGTTCTCTTCACTTACTTCTGAGTTGTATCTCCCCTAGGCTTTACGGTGGTATTTTGGGACTCCTTTTCTTCCTCCATCTTTTCCTTTCTTCCAGAACCTACTACGTGCAGGCATTGGGCTAAGCAACCATCTGCCGCTTACAGCATCTCCAACAGAATACTATTCAGCCTCTGCTCCCTCTATCCCTTGATATAGAATGGTGGAGATATTTGCTTTCCTCCAACTCCCAGTCACCGGTTCTCGTTCTGCAGCTTGAGGAAATCAGAGTCACGATGGCCTCCTCCCATGGTCCTTTCAGGATGTGAAGTAAAATTTCGTATTCTATTGACTTCACTGTGCAGTTTCTTCTAAGGCCTCCTGTCCCTTCCTCTCTTGTCCCTGCTATCCTTTCTTCCATCCTTCTATCAGTCCTTCTTCACACGTTCATTAAGCAGTTTTTGTGCCAGAAACTTAGACTACAGCGTGAAATAACATTTCGTTCAACCAGAAACTCCATGAGGACAGGAGCCATATCTAGCTTGGTGGCCACGGTACCCCCCGGGCCTTGCATTGTGCCCAACCCATACAGAGGCTTAGTTAACAAGGATCTGGAAGCCGAAAAGAAGGCAGGCAGGCAATGTCTGCCCTCCAGGAGATTACTATGCAGTAAGGGAGCAGTAGGGGAACAAACGATTCTATAAAGGGTGGTAGGTTTGCAACGGAGGTGTGGACAGAGGACAGCAGAATACCAGGGGAAACACATGTGGCTCTTTCTGGGGAAGTCAGGAAGGGCTTTGCAGGGGAGGTGGGTCCTTGGACCGTTTCGTGAACAACTCAAGGTTGGCCAGAGGGAAGAGTGGGGTGTCAGCAAAGGAAGTAGCTTGTGGAAAGCCACAGAGACTGGCAATGACGCCAGGTAGTGAGAAACTGTGAGCACATCAGCCTTAACCGAGCCCTGTTCCGTGCCGGGACTGCTCCGTGTGCTCAGGTCTCAGCGATGGCAAAGTGCCTGTCGCCACCTGAGTGTTTTGATTCCGAAAGCAGGAGATGATCAAGAAAATGCAAGTTGTGCTCCCACCTAGACTTTGATCTGTTAATGACTTGTTATTCGTTACTCTTCCATTTAAAAGGCACAGTCAACCACACAGCTACTGAGCAATGCATTGTAAAATGGCAGGTGAAAAAATAATTACATGTTCCTGAAATTGCCTGGTGGTTATCCTTGAAATATCCAATCATTCCGATGAATCAGTTGGTAATATAACTTTTCTTTTTTAATTTCATGATAATGTTCCAATTTACTAGTCACGAAACTCCTGATATCACTGCAGTCCCAGCAGGGTTGATATTTTAAGCAGTTTTGACAATATAATTATGGTTATTACGTGGCTATTTGTTTCCCATCAACTCAATAATAACACCTTGTCCCGAGAATCTAGGTTTCTGGAAAGAATCTCAAAGCGCTTTACCAATAAGCGTTATTTTTCACGAGGGGTTCGCTCAAAGGCCCCCAGGCTGAGGGACGCACGTTCCTGGTTGAGCACGAAGCCCCGTGGTGGTTAAGGGGACCCTGGTCCCGGTGCGGCCCTCAGGAGGAGAGAGTCATCAGACTACATCAGCTTGGCCTCGCCAAAGGGCCTGGTGTCTGGGGGTCTGAGGGCATGAGATGCTGCCCCCACAAAGGCCAGGAATTGGGGCCCCTCCTATTTCTGGGAGGCCCGTTCTTAGAACCTGACGGTAGTGTAATAGCTAGTTAGGTCCCTGTAAGTCTGCTGTGTCCCAACACCTCAGAATGGGACAGAAGCGCATGCCGAATACATTACTTTGGCAGTCAGACAACCAACCAAAATAACGCTTGTTTGAAATGCGTGGCTTCCCCAGCAACTGAGGGGGCACGAAGTAAAAGCAACCGAACATCTGTCGAGTAAACAGGAACAAACGCCATGAGGGATAGAAAGAAGCGTGAGTTTCACATTGCTTCGTCTTTCCGGGGGAAGCCAAGATGCAACCAGATTTATAAAACTAGTCTCTTTGGCTTATAAATCACTTCAGGGGCGCCTGGGTGGCTCAGTCGGTTAAGCCTCCGACTTCGGCTCAGGCCATGATCTTGCGGTTCATGAGTTCAAGCCCCGCGTCGGGGTCTGTGCTGACAGCTCAGAGCCTGGAGCCTGTTTCGGATTCTGTGTCTCCCTCTCTCTCTGCTCCTCCCCTGCTCACACTCTGTCTCTCTCTCAAAAATAAATAAAGATCAAATATATATATATATATATATATTGCTTCAAATGACAATTAAAACATGAAGGTCTGAGTACATAGCCTGGCAGTTAGTAGGCCGGCAAGGAAACTGTGTCTTCTTTCCTCTGGGCAATGCCTGAGCTCCGTCTTCCTGGAAAGACAGCTGAGGCACGGCCTGGGTGCTGATGTTCATTCAGGGATAAAATACCAGGACAGCAAGAGGAAGGTGTTTTAATTTTTTTTTTAATGTTTATTTATTTTTGAGGGAGACAGAGAGCTTGAGCGGGGGAGGGGCAGAGAGAGAGAGGGAGACACAGACCCCAAAGCGGGCTCCAGGCTCCGAGCTGTCGGCACAAAGCCTGACGCGGGGCTCGAACCCACGGAAGGTGAGAACATGACCTGAGCCGGAGTCAGACGCCCGAACGACTGAGCCACCCAGGCGCCCCAAGAGGAAAGTGTTTTAAAATGTAAGTTTTCTTGTTCTTCAAGCACGGTGGGGTGAACAGAGCTGGAGAGGGCTGCGGGAGTTTGTTGCTCACGGTTCTCAAGGAGAGAGAACACGCCATGCGAAGCAGGGTCACACAGGGATGATCAGGAAGCAGAGGGAGATGGGGAAACGGAGCGGGAGCCCTCGTCGTGGTGTCTGTGGGAGGGAACGGGTGACGTGGGGGGTAAGCAGGCTGAAGATTGGCTAGCTGGACTAATGTCCGAGGGCCCCGGGGCCTAAGCGAGCAGGCGCTGTCTGGGCCCTGAGCCTGGGGCGATCGGGGCAGGTGGGCAGCGGCCAGAGTGTGAGAGCCTGATAGAGACAGAGGGGAGGCAGGGCGGGCTCTGGATTGGTCAGTGTGGGCACGAAAGACGCGCTCACCCAGGAGTCATTTAGCGTCTCTAAGGGCAGGCCAGCCCTGGGACGGTCAGTCCCTCCAGGCTAAGCAAGGCTCCAGATGGCACAGCATCAGAAACACGGGGCTAATACAGCCAGAAGCAGGCTACTGAGACAAGGCCAGGTACAGCGTGGCCCCTGCTGGGGCAGCTATTATATTTTCACAGGAAAACGCAGCTGCGCTCTTGGTGGTGTGGGTCATCCCTGCCCACTGTGGACGGGGAGGGCTCATTGAGGGTGGAAGAGGAGAAGGATTTCTTCGCCAGCAACTTCTTGACCACATCCTAAACAAGGGCACCCCCTGGGTGTAAACTCCAGGTCCCAACACAAGGTAACAACGGGCAGAGGACAAGAGGCTGGCAGTCAGGAGGCAGTCACGTCTGCTCCAAGTTCAGAACTACCCCCCCACCCCCACCCCACCCCACCCCCACCAAGAAAAAAGAAGCTGCTGTGGGCTGAGTTATGATCCTCTCCAAATTCGTACGTTAACATCCTAACCTCCAGTGTCTCAGAATGTGACTGTATTGGGAGACAGAGTCTTTAAAGAAGAAATTATATTCCAATGAGGTCATCAGGCTGGGTCCCAATCCAGGATGGCTGAAGGCCTTATCAGTGGAGATTAGGATACCGATGGACACAGTGGGAAGGCCACGTGAGGAAACAGGGCGAACACCAGCCCATGGGGCGCCTATGGGGCTCAGTCTTTTAAACGTCTGACTCTTGATCTTGGCTCAGGCCGTGATCTCGCGGTTTGTGGGTTCGAGCCCCGCATCGGGCTCTGTGCTGGCCGTGGGGAGCCTGCTTGGGATTCTCTCTCTGCCCCTCCCTCTCTCTCTTTCTCAAAATAAATAAGTAAACTTAAAAAAAAAAAAAAAAGGAAGGAGAAAAGGAAACCAGCTCTGCCAGCACTTTGATCTTAGACTTTTAGCATCCCGAACGGCAAGAAAATAAATTAGTCGTGTAGCTGCCCGATGTGTGGTACTCTGTTACGGCAACACCAGCAAACACACACACAAGTCACCATACAAAGCTGTTCACAAGGTAGGCAACTGAGCAAATTTGGTACGTGGAAATAGTGAGCTACTGTGCCGCCACTAAAGTAAAAATTCTTTGGAGTACACACACAATTGCACACACCGACTGATGGTGAGTAAAGAAGGCAGAAGGGAAAAGAGAATGCACGTGTGGATTACAACTAGGTAACATAAATGTCAATTTGCAAGTTTACAAAGATCGGGGGAGATTTTGGAGTGATGGGAAGTTAGTTCTCTTTTCCCATGACATTGTTTTAATTAGACGAACTGTATGCTACAATTAAATATATATTACGCTCTTTTAAATTTTTTTTTCCTTTGACCCTCTATTTCACATAGCTTAAGTGGGAGACAAATATGTTTGATTAAGTCATACAACCTAGCTGTTTGTTTGTTCACATGAAAAGTGAATACTTTGGTGTGTTGAGAAGGATCCTGAGGCTCCGTCTAGATTTCATAGACTGGCAATTTTCTGTGAGTGGCACAGGAGGGGTAAAGGACAGCACACACTTGCCCCGGGGGATCTCCAGAGGCCTGGGGAGACTTTTTTTTTTAATGTTTTTTTTTTACATTTATTTATTTTTGAGAAACAGAGTGAGACAAAGTGTGAGCTGGGGAGGGGCAGAGAGAGAAGGAGACACAGAATCGGAAGCAGGCTCCAGGCTCTGAGCCGTCAGCCCAGAGCCCGACGCGGGGCTCGAGCTCACAAACCACCAGATCATGACCTGAGCCGAAGTCGGATGCTCATCGGACTGAGCCACCCAGGTGCCCCTCGGGCAGATTTTTTAAGGTTTATTTATTTATTTTGAGAGAGAGAGAGAGAGAGAGCGCGCACACGAGCGTGAGTTGGGAGAAGGGCAGAGAGAAAGAGAGAAAGAATCTCAAGCAGGTTCCGCATTGTCAGCCTAGAGACTGACTCCAGGCTTGAACCCAGGAACCGCCAGATCATGACTTGAGCCCAGATCAAGAGCCACATGTTTAACTGACTGAGCCACCGGGGTGCCTCAAGGCCTGTTCACATTTAACTCTGTGTCGCTAAGATCGCATCTGTGAGTCTTTGGATGTTACAGTAGATTTGAGCTCTATGCTGCTTATTGGCCACATAAACGAAGAGGGTACTTCCATCTGTGTCACAGAAATGCCCACATCCTAATTCCCGGGCATATCTGCCCGGAGTTCTTAGATAAACCACATTGATCACCCGAGCAAACAACCCGCAGCCTTTTCATTAACTGGACTTTGTTTCTCATTTAGGTTTAAATCTATCCGTCCTCTCTCAGGGGTTGGGTTCTCTCCTCACCAGGCTTCCACTGCTTCCTGGTCAATCTTATGCAGCTTAGCCCATGTTTTCCAAAGTAAAGTCCATGCTGTAAAAACAAGCAAAGAGCCAATCTGGGACCTCACACCCAGCTCTCACCGAAATGTGTTTCCTGAGTTGTCTTTTTAAAACCACAAGTCAGTCTATTATCTCTGTAGCCATTTGCTGTTTGCATCTGGTCCTCATGTATCAGCCTCCAGGAAAGGCAGGCAGGGTCAAGCCACCATTCCCAAGCTACACGGGGGTTTGGTGACTCCAGGGGTCACACATCGACGTGCCCACCTGGGCTGGGGTCTGGCTGACTACAACTTCCGACTCTTTGCAGTGCACACGGGACAGCTCAGGAAGTCCCTTCTAAGTGGCAGGACCTCGGCCGACTCCGGTCCCAGGTTGGTCCCAGTGAGCTCCTTACAGTAGTTTGGCTTTCGCCCTCCACTGTTGGAAGCCTGAGCCCCTGCATCCGAGGAGTTTGGGGACTGGTGCTTTCCCAGGAAGTGAGACCTGCCAGTGCTAAAACGGGGAACGTCCCCGACAAAGAAGGACAAGTTGGTCACCCTCCCTGGGAAGGACATCAGCACACTTCCGGTGGGGAGGTGTCAGGGTCGAGCAGGTCCGCGTACTTCCGGTGGGGAGGAGATGGCGGGTAGGGTGAGCTTGCAGTCCTGCCAACCATTTAGAGACCCCGAGTCCCACCCTCTGGGTTCACGGTAGAGGCCCCTGATGCTCTGGGGGCAGGGCCTCCCCCACATGTCCCAGCTCCCCAGTGGCGGACACAGGATCCAGCCCAGGGCTCCTGACCCCCATTCCCTGTGCCAATGGCAGCTTTCATACAATGTGGTCACTTCGCACTTAGGTCTCCCAGCCCTGTGAGGTAGACATTCTTCTCAAACGCATCCACACTCAAATTATGATGAAATGGAGGCTTGGAGAGGTGATAGAAAGTGCCCAAGGTCACACTGCTTGCTCATCAGCTGGCTTTATCTTCTCCTCGATTATCCACGTGGGCTCAGTGTAACGCCAGGTGTCCTTAGGGGGAGACAGGGACAAACAGGGAGGGTGTGACTACATTTCAAGGCATCCATGGTGTCACGCCGCATTGGCAGCCATGAAGAGGGAGAAGAGGAACCATAAGCCAGGAAATGGGGTGGTTTCTAAGGCTGAAAAGGTGAGGAAACAGATTCTTCCCTAGAGCTTCTGGGGGGGAACACCTCTCTGCCAACATCTTGACCGTAGCCCAGCGAGACCCATGTCAGATCGCTAACCTCCCGAACTATAAGATAATAAATTTGCATTGCGTCAAGTCACTGAATTTGGCACTGACAGCATCTGTCACGCTGGGTAAGTAGCAGTGTGTGCAAGAAAGGGAAAGCCAAAATCTTTACATCCCCGAGCATCAGTCTAGGTCACAGCGAATCCTTATGGAATGAAGGAGCAAATGAGTGATGGATGAGTCCATTAATACGTCCTGTGATGCTTTACCTGTTCCTGAGGTGGAAGAGAACACAGACAGCCCAAGCCAGAGCTACCTCTCTATCTCTGTCTCTATTTATACCGCAGCTGTCCCTATGTCATATCTGTCTATATCATACCCATATGTGTACCTATCTATATAGAGATGTGGATAAATAGTAAAAATAATAGATATATGTGCATACAACTACGGCCTTGGCACTAGACGTATATTATTTAGTTTAACTTCCACAACAACATTGTGGAAGAATGAATTTCCCCGCATCTACTGATATGGAAACTGAGACCAGGAGAAGGCCAACTTGCTCAAGCTTGCCCAGTTGGTTGGAAGACAGAGGAACAACAGTTGACTGCAGCCTAGCTGTACTGTCCAGCCGGGCCCCCCTCTGGCTGCATCCGTCCCTGTTCCCTCTCTGGATTACCCAACCACTTGAGCCAGCCCATCAGACCGACTGGAGTTTTGAAGAATTCTTCCGGAAAAGTTCTCACACCTCATATTTTTATAGAGACTTGGGGGAATGATTCTCACAAGTGACTTGTCAACCTCGATATAGCTAAATAGCATTTGCAACAATCCCAGTTGGAAGGGAAACAAGTTTATTTTATTTTATGTGAGGACTAAATTTCTAAGCAGGGATCTCATGAAAACATGCCCACCACACAACTGATTAAAGAATGCAGTATGAAAGTTGTACCTACTTGAATGAATCAAGCGTAAATGAAGGGAATGAGGATTTATTCCAGAGAGGGGGAGAGAGAGAGAGAGAGAGAGAGAGAGAGAGAGAGAGAGAGATTGATTCTGTTGAAAGAAGAGGGCCTGGTGCTGGAGAGTTATTTAAAGTCATGGGTATCTGCGGGCAGATTCTTATTAAAAGGTTTCGAGGATGGGGGAAAACATAGCACTATTTTTCCCTAAAGGTTGAAAGAGGATTAAGAGGAAAGAAATTTTTGCTTGGGAAGATCCATTTCACACAAGACGCAGGGAAAGAAGAATCTAGTTGCCGCAGAGTCGTATTGGGTATCTGTTGGCAATTGAAGGCTGTTCTTGACCTCCAGAGCATCTTTCCCCAGCTGAAGCAGGTGGAGACAGGTCAGCCACTGAAGGAACATCAGTGCAGGAGGATTCACCAAGGACAGATGTTCCCATAGCTGGGCCTGCCTGCCATACCAGAAGACCCTAAAATCCAGCTAGTGTTTATTACTCAGTTCCTGTTGTCCAGAGCTGGTGCTAGAAGCTTTCAAATACATAATTTCTGTAATCATATCAGCAACCCTCTTAGGTGAGCATCATCATTCCCATTTTGAGGCAATACGCTCAGAGAAGTTTAGTGCTGTGGTAAACTCCAAAGATACCCACGTCTAATCCTTGGAACCTGTGAATATTACCTAATATGGCAAAAAAGACTTCGAAAATGTGATGAAGTTAAGGATTTTAGGTGGGGAGATTATCCTGGATTGTCTAGGTGGTCCCTAAATATAATCGCCGGGTCTTTTTAAGAGGGAGTTGGAGGGAGATCTGACAAGAGAAGCAGCAGGATGAATGCAAGGAAAACAGCTCTAGAAGCTGGAAAGGCAAGGGAACAGGTGCTTCCCTAGCCTCTGGACACTTCGATTTCAGCCCAGTAAAGCTGATTTCAAGCCTCCAACCTCCAGATCTGTAAAGAATCAGTATGTGTTGTTTCAAACTACCAACTCTGTGGCAACTTGTTATAGCGGCCATTGGGAACTCTTATGAGCGTCTCATCCCATGACACCTCATCCAATGACAGAGAACAGCAGGGTCTTGGGCCCTGACGTGTTAACTCCCGTTCTAGGACCACTCCCACCGCAGCCCACTGCTTCTCGCTGTGCTCTGTGCCGCTGTCATTCCCGCCTCTCACACAACAGTCCCCACACTTGAGCGTGCATCAAATCTCCCGGGCCCCTTGCAATACAATGCAGGGTCCCCGGGCCTGAAGGCTGACATATTTCTCTATTTCATTTATTTGTACTTTTATTTGTTTAATTTCTATTTATTTATTTTGAGAGAGAGGGAGAGAGGGTGTGTACAAGCAAGGGAAGGGCGGAGAGAAAGGGTGAGAGAGAATCCTGAGTGGGCTCCACACTGTCAGTGCAGAGCCCGACATGGGGCTCCATCTCACAAACTGTGAGATCATGACCGGAGCTGAAATCGAGAGTCAGGTACTCCACCCACTGAGCCACCCAGGTGCCTCAGTCTCCCCATTTTAAAATAGGTGAATCGATGGAGGTTCTGTGAACCAATTTGGGAATCGTGGTTCTAGCACTTTTTATTTCCGAAATGTGTTTGATGGACACATTCACAGGGAGAAAACGCAAAGTCGGCGTTATAGCTTCCTTTGGACGCATGAACATTTGAAGGGAGCACAGACCTCCGGAGAGGCTGCTACATGGAGGGCACTTTATATCCAGCATCACAGTCACCTTCACAGCACTCCGAGAAGGGAGGTGGTGTTCCCTATTACTGATGAGGAGACCAAGGCTCATTCAGGTGACCTGTGACAAAGACCCTCTCCTTGACCGAATTTTGGACAGGCATCTCCGAGCCTGGTAAGGCCCCATCCTTGGGCATGCCTTCAAGAGTCTGATTTTGACAAGAATCCTGCCCGGAAAGTTTGCTAGAACCCCCTGTTCTCCATGTTTGATTCCCCCCTAAGTGTCTGAACCCCTCCCATCCCCCAAGTAATGTCTGATCACCCTGGCCTGCCTTCAGCAAGAATCCTATCAGCTGGTTAGCAAGAATTACCCGAATCTTTTAATGATTTTTCCATCGACTGATCCCCGGCCTCCCCCACTTTTCGGCTACAAAATCCCTACTTTTCCTTTTGTATTCAGAGACAAGCCCAATTTCTCTCCCCTACTGCAAAACCCCATTTCAGTGGTCCCTATAGCTATTGAGATAGTCCTAAATATAGGACAGCCTTAGCATTGTAACAAATGTCACGAGCAATTTTGCCTTCATACTGGCTGCGTTAGTTTCCTGTGGCTGCTGTAACAAAGCACAAATTGGGGAGATTACAAAAAAACGTCGTGGCTCACAGTTGTGAAGGCTAGCAGTCCTAAGTCAGGGCGTCGCTGGGACCTCCGCCCGCTGAAATCTGTAAGGGAGAAGACTTGCCTCTTCGGGCTTCTAGTTTATGTCGGTGATCCTTGGCATTCCTCGGCATCACTCTGACCTCGTTGTCACAGGGTCGTGCTTTTCCTGTGTGGCTCCGCATCTCTTCTCTGTTTCTTGTAAGGACACCAGTCATACTGGATCAAGGGCCCCCGCCCCTCCACTTCTGTATGACCTCATCTACATCAATTAATTACATCTGCAAAGACCCTATGTCCAAACAAGGTCATACAGAAACACTGGGGTTAGAACTTCTGTGTGTCTTTTGGGAGGGATACAATCCAACCCGTCACTCTTGCCAAAGTCATTTAGCTAGTAAATGGCAGTGATGGGCTCAAATACAGATCTGACACTTCTCCCTTCACCAGACTTGACAGTCTCTTTGTGAGTTAAGGGTGCAAATGAGGCTCATGGCTCTTCAGTGCCTCCCCAAGTGTTTTCCAGCAGACTTCCTGGTACCTGAAGCGTCCCGGGTACCTTCACTTGGGAACACTATTTTGCTTCACTGAACTCAAGTCGGAGGGAGCTCTCATTTGCAAGTCTCTTATCCCCACTCCCAAAGGCTTAGACGCTTTATTTTTATTCCATTCAGCCTGAAATTGTTCTCCAATGTGCAGAAGAAGGGGCCTTTTCTTCAAACGGATCGGTTTCTACCTGGAAATTGTTACATCAATTGCCCTTTCAGACAATCTCTGCTGTGAATTAACTCTTCCTGCCTTGGCCCATCTTTTATTGCGTTGTTGGCATTTTTCTTATTAATTAGTAAAAGCTCTTTCTATATTAATCCTTCCCTGTCATGAGAGTTGCAGATACTTCCCCCATTCTCTCATATATCTCTTGTCTTTGTTTTATACTCTCTTGTCATACAGAAGTCTCAACTCTTCTGGGGTCTATGTGGATTCTTTCATTTCTTACAGTTTTAGGGCTTTCTGCCTTGCTCGAAAAGTCCTCTAAGACCCCTTGTGACACGTGTGTCCTCCTTAATTTCTCATTGTTTTTGATTGCTTTGCATTGTTTTCACCGTTATGCTGAAACTGAATACGCAAGTGATCGGGATATTGCTGATTCCAGTCACCGTATCAATCGTGCTGAAGTCTGTTTCTTTGAACTGTGCACTCCTGCATCATTTCTGGGTTTCACAGAAGTTTTTATGCCGTTGAATCCACAATACTGACCACCTAGGTGTTGTTGCAACTCTGGGAAGATTGAAGTGAAATGTGCTGGGCCAGAAGAGAAAAGCAACCATCATTCTTCTTTTTCCTACTCATACTTCCCTCTGGTAAAGCTTGGGATGCACTGTTTGCTAAATCTATACAATTATATATACACACACATGCGTATTTATGCCGGTATGTGTCAGGGACCGCTACGTGTTTGCCAAAACACACACTTCTCCCACACCAGAGGGAGGGAGATAAGCCCCATGAAGATTTTGGTGACTGCCGCATTGGTGAAATTGGGTGAAATTTGTCTAATCGTCTGGGGCATGTCAGGATGTGTCCTTCGAGGTACAGGGTAAGTGGTTACGCCTTGAGCTCCCTACACATAAAAGATGGACACCGTGTTTGGTGGGCCTCTTTGGATTTGGAAGGCAGCACGTACCACATTTGGGAATGTAGCTCCAACAGTTTGTTGAAGACTGGGAAGCCTCCAGGTTTTGACCGGAGCCAAAAGAGGGTTCTCTGCAACAGGTTCAAGCTTCAGTAAAAACGGAGCCATGTGACCAGGCATATCGCATGGTGCCAGATCTACCCAGGTAGATAAAGATGTTGTGTGGATCACCTGGAAATCTCAACAGAGAACCGCAGAGAAGTTTTCTAGGTTTCTGGATCAAAGACATGCTTCTATCATAGACAAGTATGTGTTGTTCAAAGAGCAGGTCCTTCCATGTTACTGGGTCTTAATGAAGGCTGAGTGTCTGACCGCAGGATGTCAGGTGACTCTGCAATTGATCACAGGACATCAGGTGGTGCAATGCCCATCACGATCCCGTTACTGTTAGAGCCACCAGGTTATGAGGTTAGGCAAGCACAGTAATAATTCGCCGTGAGATAAAAATGGCCCATGCTAGATCAAGCCCAGGCACATCTGGAAGGCATGGGTGAATTATGTGAATAGATGACCCAGACCCAGACCCCTGCCACCTCTGTTGCACCAACACTCTCCCACCACTCTCCCACCCATGGCCTCTTACAAGGCCCCTCATGACAGCGATGAAGAGTGAAAATCCCAGCCCGGGTTCTTGAATGCTCCAGCTCAACTTGTCAGCGTGCTGACCATTCTCCAGGCCCACTCACGGGAGTCCAGGAAAGACCGAGGTAGGAAAACATCTCAGTGCACAGGGTCTTGAGCAGACCTAATCATCCACTTTGAGTGGAGATAAAAGGGGTCCGCGGAAAGGATGTGTATAGTAGTGAGTGGCTTAACTGCTTGGGCAGAGACCAAGATAGGAGACAAGAGAGTTTAGGGAAGAAGCCTGCGGATAGACATACAGGAGTAGATGTGACATGCATCGGTCCTCTTGGCCCTGTTACCATCAGTTCTAGAAAATCTCTGGAACAACTTTTTTTTCTTCTTACACCTCTCCAACTCTTGGCTCTACTGGACTATGGTCTTAGATTCCAGGAGAAGGGAGTATGTGCTAAGCAACATGTTAAGGGTCCTACTAAGCCAAAGATTATGGTTGCTCTCTGGTTATGGGGGTTCGCATACTGATATACCACAGGCCAAAAAAAGGAAAATGTTTGCTCTCTCTATTTAAGAGTCTCTTATGGTTTGCCTCCCTCTCTGTTTTTATCTTAGTTTCCCTTCCCTTCCCTTATGTTCCTCCGTTGAGTCTCTCAAATTCCACATGAGTGAAATCATATGATATCTGTCTTATTTCGCTTAGCATAATACACTCTAGTTCTATCTGCGTTGCTACGAAAGGCAAGAATTCATTTTTTTCGTTGCCTAGTAGTATTCCATTACATGTGTATACTACATATTCTTTATCCATTAATGGGATCAGAGAGGCCTAAGTATGGAACTCGGCAGACTCACCGAGGTGCTTCCTGGTGCTTCCATGCCCATTGGTAACTGAGAACGGCAATTCATCAGCCATGGCATGACAGGTGCATTGTAACTAGGGGCTCAGATACCTCAGTGATGAAGCTCTGAGTTAACCCACTGGGAAAGCATCTTGCAGCAGCAGAAGTATTGGCCAAGGCAGAGGACAATCTCGAATGACCAGTGAGGAGGGAGATGACCACTATGCAGGGATATACCACGTGCAGAGTCAATGGCAGAACCAAGTAGACTTCCTGTGTGGAGAGAGTGGATCTGAGTGGTGCAGAGGGTGGGCTGGAGCAGATGTCCAGCTCGTGTCCTCTTTGGGTGACTCAGAGGCATACAAAGCTCTATGGACAAATCTCATACCTGCAAAACCTTCTTCCTTTAGCATCTGCCTCTGTACAGGAGAGCTTTCTCTGGCTACGGGAACCTTCTAGGCTCAATCTGGCTGTACATGTCAGGAAATTAATGTCCCCCAGAAGCAGCCATCAAGTAACAGTGGGTGGAAGTTAGTGAGGTGTGCTCTGTGTTGTCTCTCAGAGGGCTTTCAGCAGGCTGAGCCCCCAAAGCCGGCAATAGTAACCCACTCAAATGCACACTCTTTATCGCCTTTTCTCCATTCCCTTCATGTTCCATCACTGTGCTTCCCAGGGTCTCCTTCCACACACACTCTACGCACCAAACCCTAAACTCAAGGAATCCCAGCTAAGACATTTAGTCAATGGACAAGAAATACTAGTTTTTCTCCAGTACATGTTCCAGGGATTTATTCTAGCTCATTTATTTAGAATAGATTTAGAAACAAAGACAAGTTGATTACATTTCAGATGCTACCAAATTCTAAACCACAACGAGTATCGGAGAGGCTAAAAGAACAGAGAAGAATGAGTTTTTGGAAGCAAATGAGATGAGATTTAATATAGATAAATGTAACATAATGCACCTGGGGAAAGTCATAATCAGCATTAATTTAAAGAGGAAGCCTGCAATTTGCAAAACATACCAACAAAAAGCTGGGGATAATAATGTATAATAAATGACGAATTGAGAAATGCACTTCTTCTTGGAAAAATAAAGTCCACCATCTTGCAAGCTGTCAGTAAGACGTGATCAGACATGATTTTGTCATTCCACAGCCTTTCCTGAGACAGAGCTAGAAATCGCAGGTGGGTTGGCCAAGGTAGAGAAGGGAAGCCAAGTTAAGGAATGAGACATGGGATTCAACGGAGTCTGTGAGAGGTTCTGGACTTACGGGGTGGAGATCAAAAGCTGTGGAAGCAGTCCCACATCAGATGAGGCGTTTGCTCAAGATCAGAGGTCAACAGCAGGTGCACAGCCGGCAGGGGTCAGGGCAGCCAACCAGCGGCATCAGTAATAGAGACCTTGAGGTGACTCTGGCTTCACACTGGAGGCTTTCTTCGCTGAGCGTAGGAGTAGGAACGAATCCCAGGAGACGCGGTGTCCCTCTCCCCGCGGTCTTCAGCATCTGCAGTGAAGGCACACCCTAGAAGGGAACCAACAGACGGGTGCCACGGACAGTGACAGAAGCTGATCATTCCTTACGCTGCCTCATGTCCGTTGAGGTTTGTTCTGCCTCGAGTAACAGAAAGCTGGACACAGTGCCTTATATAAGTAAGTACGTACCTCGCTTTTTGTGTGAAACACGATGTCTGGGGCTCGCCCATTGCCGGAATTGGAGAGGAGCACAGGGAGGCCATATGCATACTTCTCTTTCACTAGATGGAGAGGGGTGAGCGGAACGGAAGGAATTATATGAACAAAGGCACAGAAACATGTAATAGAATTAGAGGTCCGAGCCCGGTTTTGTTTGGGAGGAGCAGGAGGAGGTCTAGTGAGATACTCCCTGTTCCCAGCATCCATGGCAGCTGGGCGTCGCCAGGTCACAAGTTTTGATCTGTAAAAATTAATCAGAAATCTTTCCTCTGGGAATAATTGTATCTAATGAAAGGTAAGTGAGCATGTTCCCTCTATCCCTTTTTCCTGGCTTATATGAGAGCGTGATGCCTACTGTGGAGGCAGCCGTCTCGTGACCACGAAGGAAAGACTGAGACAAGCTCAGAAACCTCTATCTTTCAGATTTCAACCCATTCAAAGGGGTTTCCCTGACCACCTCCATGTAGACCCCTTCCCTCTCTGCTTTATCTCTTCCTTTGTTTAGTTCCTGCACTGAATTTCTTTTTTTTCTATAATATAATTTATTGGCAAATTGGCTTCCATACAACACCCAGTGCTCATCCCAACAGGTGCCCTCCTCCATGCCCATCACCCACTTTCCCCTCTCCCCCACCCCCCCATCCACCCCCAGTTTGTTCTCAGTATCCAAGGGTCTCTTATGGTTTGCCTCCCTCCCTCTCTGGAACTTTTTTTTTTTTTTTTTGCATTGAATTTCTTCCAACCAGCAACGATTTCATCCGTTTTCGGTACACTTGTTGTGTTCATATTTTTCTCTCTTCCAGTAAAGTGTAAGCCTCAGCTTGAGGTCAGGGGTGGAGTTAGGCACAGAGCAGAGCCCAATAATCATCCGATGTTAAATATTCTAACTCCTAGAAGACAGGACCTCTCATTTCTGAGCCCCTGCTTTCTTGGTTCAGCACCAAGGACTGCCTGTCTTGTCCGGAAGCCAGCTTTTCTGACCTGCCTTTGCCCCTGAGCAGCTGTGACCTCCAGGTTTCTAACCAATCAGTAGGGCGGAGGGACCCAATTGTCTCCCTGAGGTTTTTTTTTTTTTTTTTTTTTTTTTGGAATCAAATAACCGCTACACTGATCTCTGACATCTCTGGGGCTTCCTCTGATTGTAGAGTTGTTAAAGCCTTTTTGATTATGACTCCCTCAGCAATAATAAATTTTATATCACAACTCACTGTAGGTACTTAATCAGGAACTGTAGTATCTTATATGAAACAAACAAACACTAACTTGTTTTCAGACCCTACTAATGGTTGGTAACCTGAAGTTTGAAAGGCTCTTGAGTTAAGATATTTTGTCCCACGCAATCCCCTATTACACTATGCCTTACTTGGGAAACTAGTTTTATTAGTGATGGTAACGATGATAGCAAAGAATACGTAACAACACAATTAAGTAGGAAATCGAACACATACACAGCCCTTCAGAGCACACGGAATGCCATCACACAGAGCATCTCATGTATT
This sequence comes from Prionailurus bengalensis, assembly GCF_016509475.1. Lineage (NCBI taxonomy): Eukaryota > Metazoa > Chordata > Mammalia > Carnivora > Felidae > Prionailurus > Prionailurus bengalensis. The sequence goes on along the minus strand of NC_057353.1, from coordinate 76,449,873 downwards.
TCTATCGTATCAACTCTCCTGAGGGTAAACCCACTTTTCCCAGGAGGAAACTAGCTCCGAGGGCAATAACATATCTGGGACCACTTTGCAAGCTAGTGCGGCAGCCAGGGCTCAAGCCAGGATTTCAAACTGCTCGTTCGGACCTCTTTCTCCTCGTTAAATGACGACGGAAGACACGGACAATGCAGATGAATCATCTGTTGCTCTGCCAGAGACGCCTGGCCTTCCACACGGCACAAACCAGACCTTCCTTAGACCCACTCGCATGTCTCCTCCGGGGCAGAATTAATCAGTCCTGTCTTTGCATTCCTGCCGCACGTTATTCTGACTTTGATGATAGCTCTTTCTCATGCCCCGTTAATGTGTGCTTTCCCTGCATAATGTGATGCTTGGATACAGTGGGTGGTCATTAATTCATTTACAAAGTAACATTCCTTGTACTCTATGTTCTATATCTTGGCTGTGCTCTGAGTACTTACTGAATAGCAAGCTGAAATACCCGGGAATGCATCAGTATTCCTCCTCATCTGCCAATTTTGTGGGAGGAATCAGAACACACACTCCCCAGGGACAGTGTCAGAAGATGGGGTTCTTCCAGCGGTTTGATGACTTTTGATGGGACCCATAAGGGCCGTGGTATCCACAGGAAGTGTTGTTCATCCCTGCACACGGTTGCATAAGGAACGAACAGTGGCACTACGAGTAGACTTGTGTAGTCAGGTAGACTGCAGACAGTGTGATGCTCAGTGAGGGCATCACCTGGGGACAGAGAAAGGGCAGGATTTTTATATATGTGCCGGTGAAGACTTACAAAATGCAGAAAGCGTTCCTCTGTGTCTTGAGCAGCAGGGATCGGATTGCATGGAGCACGCAGGGTTCTTTGGGTGGTATTAATTGATACAAGGTCAAGAGTGAGGATTCTGGGGTTAGAGCACCCTGTGTTAGGGCTGGTCCCTTCTTTAACCTTCCCTCCCTCCCCCCTCTCCATTAATCATAAATCTGACTCAGTGCTGGTTAAACGGCCAAGTCCTTGTGCTTCGTGGGGCTTATATTACAGTAGGAGAGAACAGATAACAAGTATATAAAAAAAATATACAGTAATTTCAGGTATAGATCATTGCTATGCAGAAAGTAGAGCAGGGTAATGAGATGGAAGGTAACTGGGTGTCAGAAGGGGCTTCGTTGGGGCGCCTGGGTGGCTCAGTTGGTTGAGCGTCCGACTTCCGCTCAGGTCATGATCTCACGGTTGGTGCATTCGAGCTCCGCGTCGGGCTCTGTGCTGGCAGCTCAGAGCCTGGAGCCTGACTTCTGTGTCTCCCTCTCTCTCTGCCCCTCCCTCGCTCGCACTCTCTCTCTCTCTCTCTCTCAAAACTAAACATTAAATTTAAAAAAATTTTTAAATATCTTATTTTGCTTACCTTTCATGTATCAGGTGGTCTGGATTCTTAGCTGGGATCTTTAAAGGTTGTACTCAAGGAAAATCAGGGAGCGCAACAGAGGTAGTCTACAGCAATTATGTGGGAGAAAAAAGGGAAGATTTTATGCAAGTGTCTGGCCTCTTAACCAGGCTGCATGTGCAATCATCTTTATCTTCTTTAATTGCTTAAATTATGACGTGTACTAAAAAGTCCTGTGCATGATAAACAATAACCCTCCAACCCCATATATGCTTCGTAGATTATTCAAAAGTAAAAGAAATAAAATATAAAATGGAAGTCCATATTCATTCTCCTTCTCTCCCAAGACAATGAAGATCTAAAACTTGTGCACATCTTATCTGGCTATGCTTTTGCATTTTGCCCATACACACATAGCTCTGTAAGCAATATATATATATATATATATATATATATATATATATATAATTTTTGTGTATCCTGTGGTGTTTGCCTGGGTTTTGGTGGTTTTATACAAATGAACATTTTTGGAATTTGGTCCCTTCCTTCTCCATTACGTGAAAAAATGTTGCGTTCGCTCATTTTGATCGCTGAGCAAGTATCCTGCAAATACATCACCATCCATCCATTTCTCTTGATGGACAGCTGGGTTCTTTCCTTCCTGCTCATTGACTGTCACACATTATGCAGCTCCTGCATGCACCGGCCATGGGGCAGGAGAGCGGACCACGCCTGACCTCATCGTCACCGGATAATATCCGACTGCTTTCGAAGTGGCGTCCGTAATGGAGGTCACCGCTAGTGGCTGCGAAAGTTGTCACTCCTCCAGAGTCTCACGAATATTAGCCCTTCGCTTGTCTGTGGCATCTGTTGGTTTTGTTTTACTTCTCTCCTTTCTGGTGGGATGTACCCCTTTCCAGATGCCCATCTGGCCAAGTTGTCCCGGCCGGGCTTTTCTGACATGCAGCCAAATGCCATTCCTAACAGAGGCAGGCATGTTTGGCCAGCGTTGACTGGCTTGCCAGGAATCACACTGGGGCTCAGAGAGAGGGAACTGGGGGGGGGGGCGGGGAGTGGAGGAGAGGAGGGGGGCGCCTCAAAGGACAAACTTCATCAACTTCACGATTTTCCCAGGGATGCTAAAGAATGTTCTAACTCAATTTAATGCCCAACTGGCCAAGCTCAACCCTAACAAAACTATATTTGTCCAAATTTAGATCTGTTCTGCCGACCCATGGCTCCTCCCCACTGCCCACCTCCATGTGCTGTGCATGGAGGGACTCTCTGGGCATCTTGCCCAAGACCTTCCAGAGAGTCAGTCTGGACTTAAGGGAATCCTCGATGCAGGGGGCACCTGGGTGGTTCAGTCAGTTAAGCGTCCAACTCTTATTTTGGCCCAGGTCATGATCTCACAGTTCATGAGTTCAAGCCCTGCATCAGGCTCTGTACTGACAGCACAGGGCCTGCTTGGGATTCTCTCTCTCCTCTCTCTCTCTCTCTGTGCCTCCCCCACTTGTGCTCGCTTTCTCTCTCAAAATAAATAAAGATTTAAAAAATAGAAACCTCAGGGCACCTGGGTGGCTCAGTCGTTTAAGCGTCTGACTTCAGCTGAGGTCATGATCTCACAGTCCGTGAGTTCGAGCCCCGCATCAGGCTCTGTGCTGACAGCTCAGAGCCTGGAGCCTGCTTCGGATTCTGTGTCTCCCTCTGTCTCTGCTCGTGCTCTGTTTCTTTCTCTGAAAAACAAATAAAAATTTTTTTAAAAATTTAAAAAGAAAGCTCTATGCAGTTGGAATCCTGCAAATCTTTATCACGTGCCCACGACGAACGGCTCACTGTGTTTTCCATCAAATCGGACGTATGCCCTTTGAGAGCCAATTAACAAAGCGATTTTAAAAAGAAACAGATGTGTCACTGCCCACCTTTCTCTCCTGAGGACCCCACACCCGATCAAGTGACAGTTGTTTCTCAGCTTCCCAGCCAGAGTTGACTTTAACGCCCCACCGACAGATTCACCGGGGGAGGTCTGGGGGTCTGCCGCCTGTGGCCCGACCACGTGGCCGTACCTTTGCTGGGGATCCCCCGCAGGTGCCCTCCGGCCTCTCCCTGCACATCATGGGGAGAGCTCCTGCCGTGGGCTTCAACCACATTTGGGCATTAAAAAAAAACACAGATGGCATTGTGGTTCCAGGCTAATTGCAGCATATTTATCTGATAATCGATTCTCATTATGCGCTCGTCAAACGCTTATGGAAACAAGTGGTGGCCCCATCCCTACGCCTGTCAGGTCTGGTTGATAAAAATGGGCCAAAACAACCCTCAAAAACTAAAGAGAGGGAAATTGCTGGGCTGAGAGGAGTCTTGGGACCAGGAGGCGGGAGGTAAAGAGAAAGGAGCGTTTCCAAGTAGGTCGTCAAGACGGCTCCAGGCCTGACTGGCTGTGCTTTACCCCGGGGACGTTCTACCTCTGCTCAGGGCCTGGGGCTCCCCCGACCCGGGTGGCTGAGCAGAGAAGAGCTGCCTGTCCGGTCTCCGGCCCTCCTGGTGCCCTGCCTCAGTGAACTTCCTCGGATGGGCCTCGCTCTCTGCCTCGGGGCCTCGCACATGCCGTTGAACTGCTTCTGCTCCGGCTGCCATGCTGCCCGGGCCTCCCCACCGTGCAGTCGGATAGGATCCAGGCGTCAAGAACACAGGCTGAAGACAGGCTACGCAGGTTCGATCCCAGGCCCTTCCCCTATCTGCCTCGGCCCTGCACAGATGGCCTGTCGCTTCCCAGTCTGGGTGGACACCAGTAAAACAAGGGAGGGGAGGAGCATTGGTTCTGCACGCTCACCCGAGGGCCCATGCACGGTGCCCGCCTCCACCCAGGCTCTCAGTCAGTGTCAGCAAATCACAGTTACGGTGCCTTTGACACCTGCTCGTCTCTCTCCTTTCACTGGCTCGAGAGCGGAGACGCTTGGCTCCCAGAATACCTCAGCATCTCACACCCAGGACACGCTTAATAAACTTGCTTTGGGTGAGTATGTTGATGGAAATTGCCCCTGAGAACCAAGGACAGAGTCCTTGGTTGAAATCGTGAATGATTCATTCTCAAGAGGAGAGTGGAGGGCGGGGGAGGGAGCATAGGTAATTTATAGCACCGTAGTCCATATTATCATACAATTTTATGTTTAGAAAGTGACTATAAAATTGGAGGGCAATACAAGCCACAGTCAAAACAAATCACGGAGAGACTCTTTGTGGCCAATGGGCGAGGTTTTAAAGAAATATCATAGATTCCATAAACCTCATCAACTGTGTCCACTTCCATATTTTCCATGGAAAAAGTGAGACTCTGACAGGTTCCCTAGTGTGCTGAGGGGGTCTGTGGCTGGCAGCTGTCACCCCTGAAACCAGTCCCCTCCTCTGTCCATTCCTCTGTCCAACATCATTTAGCAATAGTATGTGCTCTGGTCTCTGTCCTCAGGGAGCCCCCCCTTTCTGGGGGGAGGGGAGTGGAAGCAGCAGCTCTAGCCGGTGAGCAGTCCGTGGGGGCACGCAGGAGGCCACCGGAGCACTGGGGAGGGAGGTCTACTGTCTGCACACCGAGAATGAGTGGGGCATGTCCTCTGACGGGGGAGCGGGGCACAGCAGGTGGAGATTCCGCGCATGGGCACAGAAGCGTCAAAGCAAAAGGGTATGTTTAGGAACCGTGACTCCTCTGGCATTTTCTGGTGCCCATTCTGCCTGGCTTGTTCCGTGTGTGCTGTGTTCAGCACCATGTTAAGTTGGAAGCCCTGTGAGGACTAAGCCTGGCCTGGCCTCCTGTTTTCTGTACCAGGCCAGGTGAGTGCTGACATCCCTGGCCAAAAGAAGGCCCTGGCTCCCTGTCAGGTGACAGTCCCACAACCCAAAAGGATTTTTACAGCCCACTCCCGGGTTCGTGTCTTCGATTTTATGGGTTGGCGGATTAATTTATGGAAGCATTCATTCATCAAATGTTTATTTTTGTCATCATTCCAGACTGGAGGTTGGAAACCAGAAGTATTACCAATAATCAGGGGATGACAGTCTCTGGAGGAGCAGAAACCCAACAGAACACCAAAATAGCTCTAAAATTCCAAAATGATTTTCATTTACACTAGTTGCCTCGAATCTCCCACCGTCCAAGTGCCTTAGTTATTATAACGATTGAAGTTTTGCAGAAGAAGCACCTGATCTTCAGAGAGGTCAACTAACCTCCCAGGATCACACAGCTATTGATTCGTTAGGAGAAGTGAAAATTAAACGCAGGTCCCTTGAACTCAAACCTGTGCTGTTGTTCCATTAAAAGATCTGTCTACGTAAATAAAAATGTAAAAAAAGTTTCTTTCAAAAAGGGGCGCCTGGATGGCGCAGTCGGTTAAGCGTCCGACTTCGGCTCAGGGCATGATCTCGCGGTCCGTGAGTTCGAGCCCCGCGTCGGGCTCTGTGCTGACAGCTCGGAGCCTGGAGCCTGCTTCGGATTCTGGGTCTCTGTCTCTCTCTGCCCCTCCCCCACGTGTGCTCTGTCTCTCTCTGTCTCTCAAAAATAAATTAAAATGTAAAAAAAAAAAATTTTCTTTTTTAAAGATCTGTCTACGGTTGAAAGAGCCAGGGCCACCAGCCGGCTAGCAGTGACCCTTACTGCCATTTGAAAAGGGCAAAACCACCCAGAAACCAACTTCCCATCTGGTTTTTCCTCTCACATTAGGCAGAATGCAGAATAAGCCAGTTCTTGGAATTCTGTGATGACCTCTCAGCCCTGCACGTCGATCGGGGAAGTTTGGAGTATTTGCTTCCCAATCTACCTCCTGAGCACATGGATAAATGACAAGGTTTTCCAATCAGCAGGTCATAAACACGCCAGGGGACACAGGGATACTGGGGGACCAAGAATGAGAGAGTAGGTGGAGGCAGCCCCCGGGACAGCGAGGCGCTCGGGGCAGCACTTTCCTGACGAATTCCGGGTCGGTGGCCCTGTGCCTCCTTCCCTCCTTCACACTCCCGTGGGGCGTAACTGTGTGAAATGCTGCTTCTTGGGCTGTGGCAACAGGAGTCCCTGTCCCCGTGGATAGTGGGCACTGGGGCCTTGGGGTCCTGTCTGGGAGGTCCCTGTTGGGCAGAACTTCCTGAATCCAGCTGGCCCCAGGCTCTGCAGGCTTCTGACCTGTGTCCATGCACTGCCCCCCACCCCCCACCCCCGCCCTCTGTGCCCTCCTGCCCTTCCCTCCTCCCCACTGCCTCTCCCAGGATGGCAAGCAGCCTGGCCCCAGACAACTGCCTGTCCCCTGCTGCCCTCAAGGGGAGGGCCACAGGCGCTCCAGGACCACAGGGTCTCACTTCCCGATGAGGAAAGAGGGTGTGGACGAGAGAAGAGACAAACAAGGGGTGGAGAAGGACAAGCCCTGTGGAAGGTTGAACCCCGGATTTTGCTTTGTGCTGCTGACCCAGCTGGACTCCAGATCCCTATCCTCATCCTGCTGGAAGTCCTTGTACTTGACCTGAAGGCAGAACTCGGGCTCTAAGGAAGGACAAGGATCCCCAAGCTCCTCTCGTGTGCCAGGCACTGTGCTAGGGCCAGAAGCGAGATTCATAGACTCCTCAGAAAGACACCAAACAAGCTCTTACTGTGCCCACTGTACAGATGAAGGAGGAAGATGTGAGGCACGCACATCTGAGTGCTGGGCCGCGTTCAGATCCCGGTCTCCTCCAAGTACCCATTCAATGCCCTCTTGTCCCAGAGCTGGGGCCCTCTGACTAGGGAATCCCCATTTCTCGAGGACAGGTTTGGGGGCTCTTTCCTGATGCCGGTACATGGCCCCTTGTCCCTTCTGTCGTCTGCACCAGGTGTGAGAGCCTGACCGAGGGGCCGTGAGGCACGAGAAGCCTGGAAGGACCCTGGGCCGTGGGTGGATTTTGCTGCTTTGTTGTGAACTCTGGAAGACAAGCCAGTAGTTAGGGTCAGAGCCTGGAGGTGACTGAGGGCGTACCCGGGCATCGGGCACCTGGGGGCCAACCCCGCCACAGTCAGGCAGGTGATGCGGTCACTTTCACGGCCAAGCCTGCATGACGCGCCTGGAGCTCAGGCTCAGACCCTCGCCAAGGAAGAGTGGGCACGACCACAGGGGCTCCAGCAGCCGGCAGCAGCCGCCGAGCGGATTCCAATTTGATCCACAGCTAGGAATCCTGAGCACCGCCTTCACACCTGCCTCCCATTCAGGCCTCAGACCTTCCCTGGGCCATCGGTGCTGTCACGTTTCCATTGTGTGAGCCGGGACTGAGTGGCTTACCCTGGACCATTCACCAAAAAGTGCAGACGTGGGACACCCACCCAACTTGCTGGGAGAGCACAGCCACTCTCCTCCCAGACAGGCCTCCTCGAGGCTCGTGAGTTTGCTTCCTCAACTCGCGGGCTTTTCTCGTCCTAAAGGTAGCCCACAGTCCGCCAGAATCAGATCGGCACACGAAATCAGTCATCAGCCGCCATGCATTCTGGAAGTCCTGGGGGATTGGTACTGTTCCTGCTGTGAGGGGCACGGGGTACCAAGGAAGGCCCTGAGCCTGTCCTTCGGGTACTCGTGTGCGGGAGCTGAGGCTGGCCTGAGGGAGAACCAGGAGAGATTTACGAGACATACCTATGGCATGCAGGGGCACTATGGCTGGCCTGCCACCCCTCACCCTTCAGTCCCCATTAGCCTTCCCCTGAAGCTACGCCATCCCAGTTATCAACAAATGCTAAGTAAAAGTCGCGTCAGAACAAGGCTCTTAGACCCAGCTTCCTACCAGAGTCAAATCCCACATGGCCCTGTCCAAGGCCAAGTTCTCCTGATGTGGGATATAATGCCAAGTGTCTCATTTGGGAGCTAATCCAAGGAAGTATTTATGGAGGGAGGAGACAGACAAGGGAAGGGAGCCAATCATGGTACATCAGTGAGCAACGGAAGCTGAATCTCGAGGGGGACCCCAGGAGACAGCGTGGAATGCGCCTCAGCAATGTCCCCGGGGGGGGGGGGCGCAGCTGGGGCATTTATGCATGAATTCCATTGTCACTGGTGAATGCTGTTCCTGGAAATCTCCTCTGTGATCCTGTCGGTCCCAAGGGGACCATGCTCACGGACCAGAGGAAGCTCTCAGGCAGAGTCTCGGATGCAGGAGACAAGGAGCCCCTCTGGGGAAGATGAATTTTAAGGGAATATGCACTCAAGAGTGCCTGTGGCAGTCTTCCCCGTAGAAATGCTGGAGTCACCTGATGGACTGCCAAAGGGGAGGGGTCCAGAGAGGCCAGGGTCGTATCGTAGCCTTACCGCTAATGAGCAGGTAACCTTGCATAGGTTGCTTTCCTTCTCATCGTTAATTGCTCCATCCAGAAATGGGGTAGAAAAGTCCCTTTATACTTATCAGGATCTCGAGAAGAGTAAGTAAAATCCTACACATAAAGTGTTTGACTCCCCTGGTGCACTCAGCAAATGCTAGCTGTTGGTAGCTATCATGTCGCATAAACCATAAATCACCTAGGAATTTGGAAAAGTGACAGAGCTGTGTGGCATGGGAGATTATTACAGATGAGAATCAGAGGAAAGTTGGGGTGGATATAAAATGAAAAAATCAACATCCCAGAAAATGTGGAGGCGTGGAGAACAATCTCTAAGCCGCCCCCCTACCGTCTTCCTTACGTGCATGGTCTTGTTGCCATCACGGGGCCAGGCCCCTCTTTCACGTCCAGCATCACCTCGACACCTCTGCACTGAACTCTTCCTTCCTTGTTAGACGTTTTTTTTTACATTTATTCATTTTTAAGAGAGACAGAGAGACAGACAGACAGAGCATGAGCAGGGGAGGGGCAGAGAGAGAGGGAGGCACAGAATCCAAAGCAGGCTCCAGGCTCTGAGCAGTCAGCACAGAGCCCAACGCGGGGCTTGAACCACCAACCACGAGATCATGACCTGAGCAGAAGTCGGGTGTTTAACCCACTGAGCCACCCAGGTGTCCCTGTCCTTACTCATTTTTAATTGGATTCTTTTTCTTTTTGATTTATGTGAGTTCTTTATATATTTGGTCTAATGTTATTTGAATTTGATTAACTAGAGAGATTGTACATTTTCCAAGCATTTGTTTACTGGTTACAGTAAGTGAAAGAATTTGGATGGAGGCATGAGGGTGAGGGTATCTTAAGTAACACCAGAGCAAAGAGGAAGGTGCCAGTGTGGACGTTTGTATAAAGAGATATCATCCAAGGGTCCTTTCATCTTAAAAAATTGTTGAGCACATTTCCTGTGCTCATAGACACGAGCTACATAGACACGAAATAGTGCACATGATAGAAATAATCTCTGTCTTTTTGGAACACACTTCTGAGAGAGATTTACAATGTTTATTTTTGAGAGAGAGAGAGAGAGAGAGATCAGGAGAGGGGCAGAGAGAGAGGGAGACAGAATCTGAAGCAGGCTCCGGCTCCAGGCTCTGAGCTGTCAGCACACAGCCTGACTCAGGACTGGAACTCATGAACCACGTGATGATGACCTGAGCCAAAGTCGGACACTTAACCCACGGAGCCACCCAGGCGCCCCTCTGAGGGACATTTATAGAGTAAACACCACATGTGTATGAGTTGGGATCTGTGCCAGCCTGGAAAACCAACAGGATGCAGAGTTAGGCAGTCCTAACTCCCCCACGGCGCGATCTCATTTCAGAAGTGATTCAGGGTGGGTGTCCCAAACGCTGACCCCGAGGGGAGCATTCGTATCGTGAAGTATTTCCAGGGCACCCTTGGTGGTGGAGTGAGGAAGGCGGCGGTGGGCAGAGACGAAAAGGAAACCAAGCAAGTGAGCGAATTCAAGCAAAGTCCCAAGGAGAGGACCGCGGCTCCGTCACCAGGGGAGCTCTGGAGACAGTGTAGGGGCAGAACTGCCCACATCAGCAGCAGAAGAGCAGAAGCATTTGTATTCCGGCACCCTTCCCACATTAAGGGCCGTGCCCAGGGAGCATAAATGCCCGGGCACTTTCGGCTGTCCTTGCATTCCGGCAAAGCAGCTTCTGGGAGACCCAGGGTGGCCGGCCAATGGAGAGACTCCCATGCCAGCTGTTGTGAATGAAAGCAAAAAATGCTGGAGGGCTCTGATCTGAGGGGAGGTGGGCACGTGAGCACCGAGCGTATCTGCGGCAGATGGGTGGACCACAGAAGGCTCCTCAGAAGAGGGGACATTTAAAGACAAGGAGGAGCAGGGGAGAGTCTCACCAGCAGAGGAAGCCAGGCACCTGAAAGCCATCAGAGCCTCAGGACTCTCCAGACACCGACAGAGCCATGGGCAATGGCGGATTGGGAATGAGCCTTGGTCAAGTCCGCTTTAGCCTTCTTGTTCTACGAAGAGGAGGGGCAGGTAGGAGGAGGCTCAGACACCCTGAACAACCTGCCCAGGCTCACAGTGCCAGCAAGGTCCCAGAGAGCCCAGGGCAGACCTCAGGGCTGAGGGGCCTGAGGAGGTGGGAGGTGCAGGATGTAGGTTAGACCACTCCGTCTGTGGGCTCTTGAGGGACCGGAGAGGCAATCCAGGCAGGCTAGTAAAAGAATGAGCGGGACCATCCCGACCTCTGTCTCTCCCACCCCAGACCCGGGGAGCCTCCTGGGCTTGCTACTGTTCCTTCTCAGAGCAGAAAAGCCTCTCAAGTACACGGATGCATCTGAACAGACACAGTTATAAATAAAGTGACAGATACCATAGCAACAGAGAAAGCAAAATGAAACACATCATCTTATTGTAAAGGGCAAAGCCCATGCTATATATACAAGTGAACATCTCCGTTCTTTTCCAGAGCCTTCCTGCACAAATATCCCAGGCTTCATCCGCAACAGGCCCGCTCCTCAACCAAAGCAATTCTGATGCACAATTTATACATGTCTTTGTACATGTCTATTTGTGTGCTCAAGTGTTTAGCTATATAAAAGTGCTTAGAGCTATGTATATACAGATACGCGTTAGATTATAGATGCACATATTGTATAGCTGCAAAATACTAAGATATACGGGTGTGGGCTCTGTGACGGATACATTTTCCAAAGATGGCAACAGCAATATCTCGCATCCCACGCGTTTGTCTACAATGAACCTTTGACACTCCTCTTCTGACCCAGGACGGTCTATGTCCCCTCCCCTGGAATCAGAAAGGGTTTATTCGAGCTTCCCCTGGTAGGGACCATGAGAGCGAACTCACACCCATGTGCGAGTTCTGTGAAGAGACTGGAGAAGCCTGAGATTGGAGAAACTGATTGCACCAGTTTCTCTTAGGACACTGGCTCTGGGGAAAGCCAGCGCCCACGTAAAAAGTCCAATTACCCTGAGAGCATCATGCTGGAGAGGCCATGTACTGACGCTTCGGTGGAGAGTTGTGGCTGAGCCCAGCCACACAGCAAGACCAGACATGTGAGGGCGGCTATCGTGGATGCTCCAAAGCACTGCATCCAGCTGCCAGCCGAGCACCAAGATCGACCTCAGGCAGTGCCGCAGAGAACGAAGAAACAGCCCTGTCCTGCCCGAATTTGGGACGCACTGAATTCATGAGACGTGATAAAACGGTTCTTATTGAAGCCACTAAGTTTGGACCACATGAGATAATCAGAATAGCTCCCATAGAAACACCAAGATCGTCACCATTGACTGAGCACCCCGCCTGTGGTACGCTCTATGCTGAGACTTGATATTCACCGTCTCGTTTTATCCTCAAGCCAACGTCATAAAGTAATAACCGTAATTCCCACTTTCCAGATGAGGACGCTGAAGCTGAAGGGGTTCAGGGACCTGTCCAAGGTCTCGGGCAGGAACCCTCACTCCTGACCACTAACTAGCTAACTACGCTGTCTCGCTACATAGATTTGATTGGCGTATCATTTCAGCCTTTTCCTGTACAGACTCACTCACACTTAAAAATAGATGTTTTTTTTTTCAGAGAAGTAGGTTTCTATGATGCATACTCTTGTGTAACTTGCCATTTTCATGTTAACATATTTCAGTTAACATATTTCCCAGTCGATACATACAGATCTATATTACCATAGTCAATGGCCACAGCCCAATGCATCAGAGGATTTACAAATACATGTAATACATCACCTAGAGATGGATATATATGTTTTTTAATTCTTTTTTTTTTTTTTTACTGTTACAAATGATGCTTTGGAGAATGGTTTCGTACAAATATCTTTGTGCCCTGGTATCATTATTTTCCTAGAACAAATTCCTACACATCAATGGATTGAGCTCTGTAGAGGTCATGCCTAAATTTCTATACTTGCATATCTGAGCGCCTACTTATCCAAGACCTTAACAATACAGAGCCTCTCCATCGTTTTTAATTTCTGCCATCAGCACACTTCCAGGGGTGGTTGAAAAGTCCTGTGGGAGCTGGTTTGAGAACTCATCCTTCCCTCTTCTCAGTGTTAAAACTTACATTTCAGTCAACGCTGTAGAGGGGGCAAGGTGATGGTCTGTACTCCTTCTCAGACTAAGCTACGGTTGAGCCCCAGCCCTACCACCTGCTGTTATTGTAGGCCTGAACAAGTCATTCCACCTTCCTGAGCCAGTTTCCTTATCTGTAAAATGGGAATAAAAATAGAAGCTCCCATAGGATTTGTGTGGGGATTTTATAGGCTAAAGCATGCAGCCTTAAATCAGACGCAAAGATAAATTATCCCATATTATGCCATGTCAGAGAATAGCCTCTCAGCCTATCAAAACGTAGAGCTTCTGAAGTTCTAGAAAAAGAAAAGCAGTCTCTGGTTTGGAAATAGGTGGATCCAGAAGCGTCTCTGGAGTTAACTCTCCTTGTTTCCCTCCATAGTTTTGGATACTATCCCTGATACCCACCAAGAGTCCAAGGAGGCGGTAACCCCTTGTAGCTTGTCAGCTTATGATAGTTGGCAAGTTGGAAAATTAAAAAATTATATGAGTTTTATTACAACAAGATAGGGGTTGGAGGATGGACGTCATCTGTGTGAGCAAACCTGGGCCTCCTCATCTATCTCCCTTTGAACGGAACGGAAGCACCTCAAGTAAGTCTCTCTCCCTCTCTTGGGCAACCACACTGAGGAGCCGGGAGTGGAAGCTTGAGGTGACAGGGTAAAGGGTCTCCCCTGACACTCTAGGGGCCTTCGTGTCCTCCCTGTTTGTTGGGGGGTCCATCAAAGGGTGCAACTCGCATTCAGAGGAGAGACCCAGGACGCTGCCCTCACCTTCATAGGCTCCCTCCACAGACTTGCCCTGTTTTCTTCTTCCTCCTGGGAGTGCTCTTGGCTGTTTAGCTTTTGCCAAAAAAAGACCCAAAATAGGGTTCCCTGAATTCTAGGTTGAACAATCACAGCCTATTTGCTCACTTACACCCAGTGTGTTGTCCAGTGGAAACACCCAGAGGTCCCCCGCTGCGATTCAGTGGCTGTGCAAGGATCCTCTAAGGAAGGAGACTTGGACATTGGACCCCTGGGGCCAGCCTGCCTGGACTTGCTCTGCAAGGCCCCTCATAGACTGGTTACAGTCTCTTGAAGACTGTCAAAGTAATTCAAACCCAATGATCTTCCTAAATATGTCTTCCCACTTAAGGAGTCTAAAGAGTTAACAAGATAATAATACCAATGCCAGGCTTTCTCAACCATCGTCCAGACAACCACTCTAGAAACCTCCATCCTCTGTACTAGTTATCTGGCATTCCCAGGACCCAGTTCCTAATCCAGACCAATGTCACTGTCGTCAAAGATAAAGAGAGTCTCAGGAACATCTTAGGGCAGGGAGAGAAACACTTGGTTTCTGGACACCAGCTAGTCGAAGGCAGTTGTCCAGATTTCTCAGCTGTGAACGAAGCACTCCCACAACATCAGGAGGTTAACTGGGGGGCCTCTTGAAGTGTATCTCCTTATCTCTCAGGAGGTGCCGTGGAGCTATTTCCATCTCCTTGTAAAGTTGAGACATTGCAGCGGTGACCTTATGTTATACTTTTATTATTTTTATTTTTTGCAGATGACCCCCCAAGACTCTCCTCTTCCTCAGGCTACATTCAGACCCTTTTGAAGTCCATGCCCCCTGTCGGTGCCGGGTTGACCCTGGCTCCCCCTGCCGCGAGGAGCGTGAGCTCTGTCCACCGCCACATGCCCCAGCTTCGGTGGCCGCTGCCCTGGCCCCTGGCCATGGCATCATTTTTGTCTGTGACACAGGCCTTTTGTTGCAGCTGGAGGAGCATCTTTAGCAGATTCCCGAGGCGAAGATGCCATTGAGGCTTCTGAAGCTCCGACCCTGCGGGCCTCCTGAGTTCCCATCACTTTGCCTCGGCCTTACCCCCGGAGCCTTGCTTTCCCGGGCTTTGAGGTTATTCAGGCCTGGGTAATTAGTATGACTTGAGTAGCAGCTAAATAGGTCCCTCTGTCATACATTTCCTTGCAGTCACTGCACGTGCCCCCAGTGGTCCCCTCTCCTTTTGTTTCTAAACTCATTTCAAAATCACTTAGCTGACTCTTTAACATAGCATTTGAACTTGTTTCTTAAATAGTCTCCTCTCGTTTTTCCCCCTGGCTGAGTCCCTTCTCTCTTTTTTCATTTGCTCTCTTACTGACAAGGGGATCTGTTTCTCTAACACCGCCCAGACTGTATCATGTGAGTACGGCACAGCAAAATGGATGATATCAAGAAGACCTCCACCTTCTAGAAGCATCCATCATTAAAGCAAATCTTGACCACCTGTGTCCCTCTCAGCTGTACATTCCCCCACCCCACCCAGGGATGATTCCTCCATCAGGCCAATCTCTAGCTCAAGCCCTGACTTCACCTCCTGTTCCCCTGTCTTCCTTGGGTCCCAATTCCATAAATTATTTGAGTGTATCCGCCAGGGCACATTTTTCCTGTTTCCCTTGGAGCTTACATAATACCACCAACCTTCTCAGGTGACCCCTTTCATATCTGTCTAGACATGTGTGACCATTTGGCCTGGCTGTCCCGGAGTCCAAGAAGGGGCTGTCTAGTCGTTCCAATTATAATGTCCACCTGTGGTTCTGAGATTGAGCTTCTACATGTTTTCTCGGCCTGGACACCTCACCCTAATCTGCTCTCTCAGTTCTTGACTCTTTCTTGCTACATTAGACTTATTTGGCTCCTACCATTTTCTTATGATCCCGCAGCAGCTAACACACTTCTTTCCTGTTGGCCCTGTCACCAAGGATGGCTGGGAGCAGGTATGTCTTTGCTTCCTTTTCACATCTGCCCAGCACATCCTCTGAGATCTCACTTACCTTCTTGGCTGTGTGGACTGGACCCAGATCTCAGCCCCGCCAGAGGAAACCAGCCTTCTCCCTGGGCTCTATCATCACCTTGACCTCATTCACTTTTCTTTCTTGCTTTGATAATATATCGGAAGCACATTTTCAACCAGTTTAGTTTTTTTGCAATTGTTGAGGTAAACCACAACTTAGAGAGCTCTGGATACACAACTTTTACGTATCTTTTTTGTCCATCGCATTTGTAAGACTTACTACATTGGTTTCTCATTCAACATGAGAAGTTGACATTCACTTGTCATGTTACATGGGACCCTTCTACTTTCTTTGTTCCTGATGACACCCACCACCTTGTAGTGGATAAAGCAGCAACCAGGGTCCCCGAAACCTAAGGTTGTGGCCTGACCTAATGTATCGGCATCCGGGAAAACTGGTCCTAAGCTCAGGTGGCTGACCCACTCATGCGAGGCACGCCCATTTTAAGGTCTGACCTTCGTACATTGGTGCCTCTGAGCCCATGTGGAATGTAGCTGCTTTTCAATTTCAAGTCCTGGCTTACAGTCCCCACTGAGACACACAGTAAAAGAAGCTGAAAATTATTCCTCCCACTTGCAACTAAAAAGCCCCTGAACCAAAACCCTGTCTGTTCTGTTCCCCAATCCTAAAAGACTCTTTTCCTCCTGTAGGCTGATGCTTGCCTCAGTGGCACTTGCTCAAGTCCGAATCAGCTAGCAAAACCCGAGGCCGAGGCTGACGGTGGTCTGGGTATGTTGTCATTTAACAGACATTCACACAGCCACAGTGGAAAGGCTGCAAGCCACAGGTGAAATCCCTGTAGGACCAGAGCTTCCTGAAGCACGTTGGCCGTGCTGGAAGCAATGTCTGAGCTATTCTGGGCTCCGAATGACAAGCGCAATGCTCACTTCTGAAAGTTCCAGGCAAACCCTTTAATATGTGGGATTTTTGAGGCGGGCAATAAGTAACAGCTATGCACCCTCAGAGTTGGAATAAATTGAGAAATGACACATAGGAGTCAGAGAAATGGAAATAACATATCAGCTCTGTAACTGAACTGGCTGGTCTGGAGACTGTAGCTTGGGTGAACCACCACAAACTTGAGCTTCCCACCTGCCCTCCTTCGCCACATCTAACCCGGCCAGCTCAGCCTTCAGGCCACCCCACCACAGGGGCGGAGGCGCCTGCTACTTCTCTGAATTTATCACATGGATAAGCAGAAGTGTGTCTCCTGAGGCTGCCAGGAGGCTCAGTGACGTCTCCTCATCTCACTCATCAGATCACTGACTTCTCCTGAGTTCCCTTGGGGAGACGCTTGGGGTTGGGAAAGGGTCATAAAGATGCCTCAAGTAGAAACTCAAAGACCCAGAGTAAGTGTTCCAGTATCAGTCTTAAGGGAATGTTCTGTCTTCAATGCTCTAGTTTCCACCTGGATAAAACTCCGGTCCTGTACTCAGAGCTTGGCTGAGCCGCAAAGAATGTTCCCGAAACCACCAGTGAATAGTAAGGTGAACAAGAAGCAAAGAAACCAAAGGAATTCAGGAAGTATATGAAAACTCTGACTCACATGCCTGGACTTTTGCTCAAGCCACCTCTGTCCTGTTGCATTCTGCTGGAGAGGTGCCTGCCCACGAGCTCCAAAGAATTGGTCCATCTCCTTGGGAAAATCAAGATGGAAAAAGCCTGGGAGTGGAAGAGTAGTCATCTAGGACAGGGTCAAAGGTGCAGAGCTCAGAACCAGGAGGAACTCTAGTGTGGCCTCATCAGGATAGAATAGGGGATGGCATAGGAAGGGGAACAGGGTTTCAGGTTGATGACTCCAATTTCTGCCAGAGAAGAGGGCTTGTTTTCATTGGCCAGGATGGGCATAATAGTGGGTTTGTTGGACTTGTTTAAAAAAATCTTTGTTTTGCAGATGAGGACATGGATATCCCTGGAGGTAAAGAAAGTTGGTCAAGGTCCCATAGCCGCGGAGCTAGGATTCGAACCCCTGTCTCCTGACTCTTAAGCCCTTGTTCTTTAATAACAGGAGGCATCTTTTGACCAAACTGGGCAAAGTCCCCATGACTCTTCTACATCTCTCCATCACACAGAGAAGTGCCAGGGGCAGCCTTGGTCTCCTAAAAGACTCCCTGGTTGACATGCAAATCTACTCCCACCCCAACCTTGAGTGGCATTACAAGTACTTAAAGAACACAGGCACATATACACAAATCCTCCCCCATGTTTGGAGTAGGTAAGAATTCTTTGGGCATAAACCAAAAGGGAATAAACAAATATATGACATATCACATCATCAGAGATGGGAAGGCAAATTCTGAGTTGGACTGGAGAACAAAATCTTAGAACAGAAAGCAAAGCCGCTTGAAGAAAATGTCATAAAAACAGCATCCACCCACTGCTTGCTGCTTCCACTCTCCTTCCTTGTCAGCTCTGGCCAGCTGGTACCTCTCTCAGCACCACCTGCCATGGCTTCAAGGCCTGTTTGCAGTTCTCTGTCAAAGTCTCCCCTCGGTCCCTCTGCCCTGTGCCTGGGAGACTAAGCCTTCGACACTGCTCTTTTCCTGATATTCTTTTGACTGACCCTCCTTGTTATTCATGCCTTGAGTTTAAATATATCCTCTGAGTGGACATCACTGTCTGTCCAGAAACATTCTATGACATAGTAGTCTACAATTATTTTTTTTTTGCGGGGGGGAGAGGTGGGCATATAGAAGAAGTGGCAATCCCCAGGGGTTAACATAATTGCCCTGTGTCAGATAATTCTCCATCACTGACACTGTTGCTGAAATGGCTTGAGGGGGATGATCCCAGCCATCTTCAAGGGCATCCTTGTGAGTGGTCCGTGACCCATGATGCTCTGGCATAGACTTGAACTCGATGAACATCTGTGCTCATGAGTGCCAATGTGTAGACAGTCTTCATGCGGTGTGCTCCAACTATGACCAGCCAGAGGCTCAGGAAACATGTTTACTTTTGTCCCAATGTTGAGAGCAATAGGTCAGATGTTTGATGACTATAGCAAAATTCTAAAAGACAGCATCAGACTGTAATGATGGACTCACACCAGCAGCATTACATTTAATGGAGAAATAAGGGTAATCCAGTGTGCTGAATGAATTCTCAAAAAATTGGTGGCACAGGTAAGGGACAGGGGAGATGTGGTTTAATAGCAACCTGGATGCAAAGCACTTTAAAACATTTTTTTAAATCACAGAGTTTGGAAAATTACTTTTCAAAAATTTTACCAATGTACCTCTCCACCAGCTTCAGGACTTTTGATCTGGCAGAACATTCTAGAGGATAATCCTAAGTAAATAATAATAGATTTTGACAGAGATGTGTATATGTGAAAGTATTAAACTAGTGCAGCATTAAAATAGTGAAAATGGAAATACTTTTCGTGTCCAATAATAGAAAGAGTCAATGGAATATTAGGTATTCATTAAATGTAATTTTGCAAGTATACATACTGACAGCATAATCTTTCCATTTTACAATGCTTTCTTCTAATTCAAGGTGTGCCTCTAATGACAATATTTTAGGCTTCCTGGAAATACTGCAGAGAAAATTAAGGGGGTAAATCATATCCGTCAGTCAATCACTTTCTCGATCTCTAAGGTTATCGTGTGAAGTGACCCAGGGTTTCTGAAGGAGGTAAAGACAAGGAAAGGGAACCTAGGAGTAAGCAGAGTCTTGGATAAAACCTCAGCCACCTGGGTAGGGTACCACCTGACCCTCATAAATGTTGGGCTGACCATGCCATTTCCATGGTCAGTGACTCCTAGGGAGAAAGATGCTCTGAGACACCATCTTCTTTAATATTTATCCCTCACATTTCTGCAATATAGAAATCACTTAAGAAGCTGTCCATTTTCCAGACACCGTTATTTGCAGCTTGCATCAATGAATTGGTGCACCGGTCACTTTCCCTGTATCCATTTGCAGCACCACTGCAGACCAGGTTCCTCACTTTCCTCTTGATCTGTCTTGTGGTCATCTGCAGACCCACTAATGGAAAAGGAGGCTAGGATGATAAATTCCCATTGCTTCATTTCCTAGGCATGTAAGGTAAATGCAGTCCACAAAGGCATCAAGAGTCTATTGACAAAACACCAACACGTTCCTGGAGCACGGTCAGCTAAGGGATGCATTCAATCCTAGAACCAGGCTTACAGTCACAAGAAATCAAAATATTTTCCAGGTGAAAAGGATAGCTTTGGAGTCATATACTATGAGGTTACCTAAGGGACTATTTAGGAATGGTTAAGAGCTGAGGCTTGGGGTCTGGCTAGAACTTGTTTGAATCGAAGCTCTACCACTCATCAACTGTGTAGCCTTAGATGAAAAACTGTACCAGCAGCAGACAAGTCCCAAATACACATGGTGAGAGACAGTGATGGCATATTGAGAGTCAAGTAGGAAAATCCCTATTTTGGTAAGGGGAACTTCAAGTCTCCCATGGTAGAACCATCACTCACTGATGAGTAGCCCTTTGGCCATGGGGCTATTTCCACTGGAATGTCCAACTTATCTCCTCCCTCCATGTAAATCACTGTTCTGCATCATTTTTTGGTCCCCCTCCACTATTACACTTACCTGTTTTGTGCTCCATTTCCTAAAAGTCCCAATTACTGGTCAAAACTAAGAAACCATTAATTTCTTCTTCATTCAACCCGCAAACACTTGCTGAATTCCTACCATGTGCCAGGCATTATGCTCAGTGCTAGAGACATAAGATGATCAGATATGGTCCTTTTTCTGTATAGTCTGACAGCTCTGTAAACAAAAAGGTACAAGATGTGTGCCTGTGGACAGGCAGAACGGGGCATAAACAGGTATGGGGGGAGGTTGTCGGGAGGTTGTCGGGAGGCTGTCGGGAAAGTCACCAATTAGGAAGGGAAGCATGAGCACACCTTTCTCCCCAGCAGATCCTAAACTCTCAGGAGGAAGTACCCGTGTTTGTCTTGTTCAACATTGTGCCCCTGATTCCTGGGATAAACCTTGACATACAGTAGATGGTTAATAAATATTTGTTTAATGAATACGTGAAGTGTTTCCAAGTCTGGATAGAGAAGGAAGAAATATTTATTTTCTATTTCTATGCTTATTTCTACTTCTATGCTATTTTTAAAGCATAAGGAAACACTGGGGTATTTGGGAATCTCTGAAGAGCTCAAGGTAACCTAACAATGAGGTATGAGGTGGATAGGAAACAGTGAACAGTAAAGCTGAGGAGGTGACCATAATTTCTGTGCTATGTTGAAGTGATTAGATTTTACCCTAAGGACAATGGTATCTAGAGGGAAAATTTGACCAAGGAAGAGAAATGATCAACTCTGCATTTTAGAAAGGGGCACAGAGATAGCAGGATGCCTGTTGGGTAGGAAGATGGGAAACCATTTGGGGAGGGTCTGGTAATAAGGTTTAGATTGGATGGAGGTTGGGTTCGAGCGATGAGAAAGGTTGGCTGGACCTTCTACCTCGTGTAGGATCAAGAGAAGAACAGGAGCCAGTGGTCATTTTGGACAGCTGGTGAATGTCTGCTCTGGTGCTGAGAACAGAACTCTGGGTGGACAGACAAGGCTCCTCTTCTCGGGGAGAGAACTGCCTGGTCTGGGCTCTGGGTGGCACACAGTGGGAGTCTGGTAAATTCTACATCAAGGGAGACACAGGGAGAATGAGAGCAACAAGCAGGGACACCCAACCCAGTCTCTGCGGGGCCGAATTCCTGCAGAAAACCGAACTTCACCTTCAGCCTGAAAGATGGGGAAATATCCGTGAGGAGAGGTATTGAGAGAAGGGAAGACACAGGCGTGCCCACAGCCACAGAGGCGAGAAAGAGCAGGGAGTGTTTGAGAACCTGAAAGAAGGTGACTGTGCTGAGTGAGGAGGGGCCAGTGGGAGCCGTGGGACATGTGGGACCTGTTCCCGAAGGGTCTTCCGTGAAGGGACGCTGAGAAGCGTGGGCTTTGACCTAAGCTCAATGGGAAGCCCTTGAAATGTCTTGAAGGAAAGGGCGACGGGATCAGATTTGTATTCCAGATCCTTCACTTTGCTGCTGTGAGGAGAGTGTGTTGGGGAGTCTTGAGACTCGACTGGTGGATGGACAGTGCTCCGGGTGACAGGGGACAGAGGTCTGGGTTAGGTTCACAGCCTGGAAATGCACAGAAGTGGAGTGGCACTTCTGCAGCATCCACAGGAGCTGGTAGTCAATATGCGAGAGGGGAAAAGGGAAAGAGGGTCACCTTTGAAGGCCAGACTTTGAAGAAGAATAACCAGATGACGAATACTGGCGACTTCCTCTCGGCTGGCGTACAATGGAGGAAGCTCAAGTTCTGTTGAGTGTGTGTGTGTGTGTGTGTGTGTACATGTACGTGCGTCTATGAACATGTGCATGTGGGTACGAATGCAATGGGAACACCACAGTGTTTGGTTGAGGACAATCTGAATCTGAAGCCATCAGGTGGCCTGAATCACGAGCATCAGCCCAGACTGGAGACCTAGCTTTGTGACCCAGTGGAACAGAGACATGGGTAGGGCCATGACAGGGGAAGACCACTGGAGCGGAAGGAGAATAAAGACCGAGGAACAGGAGAGAAATGGAGATGGAGAAGGTGAGTCATGACAAAACCCATGGAGAATCTGTAATTCCTGTCCTGGGACATTTCCCTTGATCACGTCTGCAAGAGCATCCTCGGAAGAGCCCAAACATCCATGGTCTTCAACCTTGATAACTGGGGTGGGCTTGGGGGGACAGGGGTATGGGCGGAGGGTGCAAATTGGTGAGAGAAGTTATTTTTACAATGCTCCAAGGGATGAAACTCGGAGATGCGTGTCCCTTTTTCAAACCATAACAACAATCACTGCCGGTTCCAGGGGTCACATCGAGGGCTCGGAACTCCAGTCCAGGGTATCTTCTGCTCCCCCTCCCCCATGGATTTAGGCCTGGGGTGGGGAGTGGGTGTGTAGGGAGGAAGGGCTCAAAGGAAACACACAGGCACATGGCACCAGACTGAAGGTCTGGGAAAAGAAAGTTCTTCGGGAAAAGTTTGCATCTTGGCTTTGCTTCTTGCTTTTTTCAGTATGACTCAATTTTGGTGAGAAATAAACGTTTTGGCTGCTCCTCAAGAACAGAGCCTGTTGTCGATGAGAACTTGGGACAGCGTGCTCTCCTTCTCTCTAAAGACCCGCTGTCCTCTCTTCCCCAATCCGTCTGCTCTGGCTCAGGAAGGAACCCTGAGCCCGACACATATGTGTCAGATATGCGGACTGTGTCTGCCACAGCCAGCCATCTGCAGGACGCCGGGTCTGCCAGCTTGTCACCAGCAGGGAAATCCATTTCACAGCCTCTCCCACTTACCGGTTGCAAGTTCTCTTTGTTCTGATTAAGCTTTCTTGGGGGGGGGGAGGGGGGTTAGTATCACCAAGCCAGCCGTATCTCTAAAGTTAAGGTTAAAAATTCCTATTTCACAAACGATCCCCTTGGTGTGACAGTTGAGTATTTACTAAGGATAGAACCCACAGTCTATCACGGGTGAGAAGACATTTTGTAAGTCAGGGCTTCCACCTGGGGGTTTCAAAATTAACAATGTCTGATGTCAGAGATTCTGGTCTAATTGGTAGGCGGCATGGCCCGGACATCAGGATTCTTTAAAGTGCCCCTTCGGTGACTTTAATGTGCACTCCACTCGGAAAGCCACTGGTTCAGAAAAGTGCTCCTCACACTTAAATTTGCATACAGATCACCCGGGCATCTTGTTGAAATGAAGCTTCTGATCCAGAGGCCCTGGGGTCAGCTTGCGATTCCGAATTTCTACTAAGCTCCTCGGTGATGCCGCTGCAGCTGGTCTGCAGGCCACGCTGAGCCGTAAGGCTCCAGATTAGAATGTCCTTCAGCCTGGAATATAGTCCCCATCCTGTCTGCTCAGAGAACAAACTCAAGTCTCCGCTTAAGTGTCCCTGCATCTCAAAGACCTTCTTAACTTTGTGTGCCATTTTCTTGCCCTCCGTGGAAGTGAGCACTCCTTTCTCTGTGCCCGTACTCGAGTGGCACAGCCCTTGGTCCTCCCTCTTTCCAGACACTGAGTGTCTTGAGATCCATAGGAGCTCTTGCTGCCTTCTGCGTCTCCTACATAGTCAGGGCCAATAACCATTTACCGAATGAATGGGTATGACTCGCTTGCTCTCATTACCAGGCCTTATTTTTCTTCATACCTGTTCTAGTTATTTACGTATTTATCTTTGTGTTCGCTGCTCTACCCACATGACCTGACACGTGATATGTGCTTCATAAATACTTGTTGGATGACTGAGTGAGTGTTAGACAAGGCGCCACATCCCATGTAAGGCAATGTCCAACCACAGATGGTGAGGCGCTTGTCATTTACTGGGCTGGAGAAGATGGGACAGTGTAGTGGGGCCGGGAAGTCAGCCGATGCAGAAAACTTGAGGCCCACCTGTGCCTTTTGAGAGCTGTCCACGTTGTGTTTGGCACATAGTTGGCCCCCAATATACCTGAAAAATCACTCCTGAGGCACCTGGGTGGCTCAGCTGCCTAAGCGTCCGACTCTTGGTTCTGGCTCCGGTCATGATCTCGAAGTTCGTGAAATCGAGCCCCGCATCCGGCTCTGTGCTGACGGTGCAGAGCCTGCCTGGGATTCTCTCCGCCCCTCCTTTGCTTGTGCCGTCTCTATCTCTCTCAAAATAATCGTTTCTAAAACAATGACTCTGGTGAACTTCCAGTAATGTGTCTCTGCTTCAGAATAAGCCTTCGATGCTTTTGAAACCTTGAGTTCAGCATAATACGTGACTACACCCACTGAACATTCATCTACCACCCATTCCCCTTCCACCCACCCATATGAATATTTTGGCAAATGTTCAACAATGACATTTCTTTTAATTAGGCAAGGGAGTCCGCTAATATTCTTTGTTCAATGGTGAAACCTAACAAATGTATAAGAGAAATATCCCTCTCCTGGCTGAGTGAAAAGCAGAAACTCCAAGAGCAATCAGGAAAGCATGCTTGAAAGGTCAAAGACACAGAAACCACTCTACTGTTGCCTGTATTTTCCCATTAGCCTTAGCAGAGACGTGCATTTCCTTCTTGGTCTGTTATGAACCAGAGTCACTCAGAAATGAGATGCCTTGCTCATGACAGAACTCATGTTGGAGTTTCCCTGGGCAGGGTGGGAGGGGTGGGAAGCAGAGAAAGGAAAGAGTACCACTTCCCCCAGGGCAGACCCAAGGTAGGGCCCTGCTGAGATATTGACTAGATGGTTCTACAGAGACCTGCCAAAAATAGGACGGGAGATAATGGACATGGACAAGGCTTAGCCAGACAATCATTCTGTATTGCTCACTGGCCCAAAATTGTTCCCTGAGATGTGCTTTCCAGCTATTTGTACAGATTTCTATGATCTTAACAGATTGCTCCTGGGTAGAAAATAGCTTGACTTCCCCAAGCTCTGACAACCCTTAATTCGTCCTCGTTAATTCTTTTGTAGCCTGTGTGGATTCCAGAGGGAAACACACTTATCCGGCTGTCTGGCTGGGTGGCTGATTTCCTCGGGATTGCCCAAGATGCTCTACTCAGGGAATCTTAATGCACGGCATGGGTGGAGGCAGCGACATTCGCTTCTCAATGGTGCTCAGCCTCTGGAAAACAGCAAAGCCATGCTGACGATGTCTCCAAGGAATGGCCAGTCCACCTGGTTTCACCCACAGAAGCCCATGGAGGAGAAACGGGAAGAGCAGAGGCGAGCCTTGTGGGGCTAGAGGATTTCGCACTTCCCGAGGTCACGAGGCCGATGCTGCCCCTACCTCCATTCTTCCCCTCTCCCACCATCCACCCAATGTCTCTGTATACTTCCTAACAATTCCAAAAGGCTTTATTTTAAGGAGTTGCTTGCTTATCCTTCTGACTGCTGAGACAGAGAAACTGAAAACCTACCCTTCCTCTCTCGCTAACCACTGACCAAGCCTGGCTAAGCCCCTTCGCTCCTCTGTCCTGCTGTTGGCTCATCTCCACCAGGAGAAGGGACACAAAGAGAGAGAGGAGGGACACAAAACAGCGATTACAAGCACGCACTGCCTTCGTGCCAGCCCGACTTCTTAGGAGCGTAGGTGACTTCCGGGAGTTTCTCAACCTCGCTTTTCCCATCTGTACAATGAGGCTCTCCGTAGGAGCCGCTTCATAAGGTTGTTGTAAAGATAAATGCGTCAATATGTGTAAAGTGCTCAGAACAATGCCTGGTGCGTGGTAAGCGCGATGCAAACATTTGCTATTTTTAAGAACAGAGGATCCCTATTTAAGTAAGTTTCCTCCTAGATTTAAAGAATGAGTCCTCACCTTGGTGAATATTTTTGGCTGCCCACTAACATTGTTCATTTCCCTGTTTTCCCTTTCCCCGAAGCCCCTAAATATCCTTTGGAGAAACGCCCTCAAGCTCTCCCCCTGTGTGACAATGGAGTACTGTTATAGACCGCGTGGGCTCTACTCCAATGACAGGGCAACGGTTCATTCAGTGAATCCGTTTAAAATAAATTTTAAAAAATATATATATTTGGCCAAAGCATTCTGAGTAAACTTAAAAACAATACCCCCCTCCAACTTTTTTTCAGGGTCTTTCTAATACACTGTCCGAGATGTGCCACATCAGAAAAGATCCTCGTGTTGCCACCCGCAGTTTTAGTCCGTTTCGCTTTCAAAAAAACAAAAACAAAAACGAAACATGAGACCAAAATCTGAACACACAGGATTTCTGGAGGACGTAATGATAATCTCTTTCATTCATAAAGCAACTTACAAAGGGACTCCATATTCATTCACTGATTTTATTCTCACGATAACATTCAGGGGTCCTCTTTTTAGGAGAAAATATTGAGCCTCTGGACGATAACCCAAGATACTCAGAAGCCTAGTGGCCCATCTCGCTGGAGGGAAATGTGTGACCAGAATCTGCAACTGTGCCTTCTGAGCCAGCACAGTACCCTCTCCTTTTTGTTGAAACACTCTCTTCTTCGGGTTTCCAGGAAACTCACACTCTTCTTGTTCTCCTCCCGGTGACCACTCCCTCTCCAGCCCTTTTCTCAATCCTGTTCCTTTTTCCAATCTCTGAGGTTGAGAGCCAAGGATTGCGTTGTTCCTCTTCTCCCTGTGCTCTCTCTCGCTAGATGGACCCACTTAGACCCTGGCTTTGCATGCTGTCTACTTGCTGGCAGATGTGTTTATTGTCTATAGTCCGTAGTATGTAAATTTCAAGACAGAAGGGACTTTGACCATTCAATTCAAGTCTGTATCTTCGGAGTCTAAAACAGTATCTGGATTTCATTTCCTTTGGCTATATGCCCAGAAGTGAGATCACGAGATTTCTGGATCATATGATATGTCTTCTTTTGCGTTTTTGATAAATCCCTATGCTGTTTTGCATATGGCTACCCCAATTTACCTTCCCACCAGTAGTGCACAAAGGTTCCTTCCTTTTCTCCACATCCTCACCAACACTTCTGTTTTGTCTTTTTGGCAACAGCCATATAAATATATATAAAATATATTTGACATACAATGAAATATTATTTAGCCTTAAAAAATAAAATCCTGACATGTCCAACAACACGGATGAACCGGAAGAACATTATATTAAGTGAAATAAGCCAGACACAGAAAGACAAATCCACCATGATCTCTCTTACATGTAGCGTCTCCAAACATAGACCTCCAAGCAGAAGTCGAGTAGTAATTTCCAGGGTCTGGAGGGTAGGGGAAATGGGGAGGTAGATGTCGATCAGAGGCACTCAATAAATGCAAGAAAAATGAATGAATGCATAATTCCAAATACAAAACACTTGTTCCAAAAGACTTTGTTCCTGAGATGGGCAGTGCAGAGCAAGACTTCTCAAGCACAGCATGGTTTCCATTTGGGGCTGGATAGTTCTCTGTGGCGAGTTGGCTTGTGCACTACTGGATGTTTAGCGGCATCCCTAGCTTCTATCTGCTAGATGCCAGTAGACACCCCCAAATGTGACAACAAAACATCTCTCCACTCATTACAGAATAGCACTGGGAGTGCAAAATTACCCCTGACTGAGCACGCCTGGGGGTAGTGGCTCTTTACTGTCAGCAAAACATCAGGGGTCCAGTTGCAGCTGTGTGATGTGTTTACACTCTGAGCCTCTGTCTCCTCATCTATAACTGGGGGGCTAGAACGTCTACCCCCTAATGCAGTTGTGCAGAACATGCTTAATGTATCCCCAGATAACCGGTGTGGTGTCATTTCCCTCTTGGCTCTGGGACCGACCTGCCTTGTGCACCAAGGTCTCATTCCTCAATTTGAGCCCCACTTGCTGTCTTGATTTTGTATCACTGCTCTCACTTGTTTTCAAGGACATGGATCCTCCCTCTTGGTCTGTCTCCAGTGCCTGGGGTCTTTCTATCTGTCCTTTGAGCTTCCTCCTTCAGTCATCCCTCCTGGCCCTGGGTTTGTCTCCATTCTGTGTCCCACATCTGGTTCTAGAACGGCGGCTCCCTCTCAACTGTTTTCTCCCCGGCTTTGTCCACACTTGAGTCCCTCTGGTCCTGTCGCCCTTCCAGCCACCTGCCCCAAACCAAGGTTACTCTTACACGTGCAACTCACACTGCACCCACAGCTGTGCGGATGGGAAGCAATCTGCGTACCTGGGGTTAATTCCGTCATCCCCAACTACACCCAAAGATGATGACCTTCTGGGCTCCAGACTGCTCATCTTAGAAATTAGAGATCAGTTCGCGGGTAGCTGCAGTTACCTTTCCTATTGGCCATGAGGTAAATATCTACTTTCCTTCCTAGAATCCATGGAATTTTAAGTCTCCTTTTGATTTCAATAGTGTATGGCCAGGTTTCAAACACAGGAGTGAGAGAACAATTAAAGGTTAAGACAAGTTAAGGGTTAAAATTGAGACCTTCTGAGAGTAATGGCTGCCTCCTCTGTCCCCATCTGGTTGCTTTCTGATGATGGGGATGGAGTGAATAGGGTCCCATTTGGGGGTGCATCAGAGTGGCATAGTGGGGAATCTCCACTATGACTCTCACTAGCACTAGCATTGCAAACTTAGGCCAGTTAGTCAATCACTTTGAGCCCTTGGCTCTCTTTTCTTCCCCACCAGAAGCAGCGCTTTTGAGAGCTACGTGTTTAATGCATGGAAAGCACCAATAAACAGCATCTGGCACAAGATGGGCTTTTGTGAAATGTTATTTTCTCTTCCCTTTCCCTGCCCAGTTCAGCACCTTTATTTAATCCTTCCACTACCCAGCATAAAACTATCAACTCCTTTTGGGGCAAGGATCCTGTTTTATTAATCTTTACATTTCACCACCCCTCTATTCTAGCGTATTGCTTTCTCACAGTGATGATTCAATTAAGTATCTATTGGATTACGTGGACTTGAACTTTGACACGCTGTAGGACAAGACATAAAACTAAATCATATTAAAATATAGTTGAAAATAACGAAAAAATATCAATACAGAAGAACCAGAATGATAAAGAGAGATGGGCCTGGGAGTTCAATGCGTGGTGTTTGTCAACGGCTCTGCATGGGTGAGCGGTAACGAGGAGCAAGGACTTTGCAGCAAGACAGCTGGGTTTGGAGTCAGATGAGCCCAGTATCCAACAGAGTACCTGCTGCACAATAAAAGTTCACATAATAACCACTTAATGAAGCTTTTTTAATGTTTTAATGTATTTGAATCCTAATTATATCCCTTACAAGCAAGGGTGTTACTTCTCTGAGACTAAGATTTATTAATCCATAAAATGGGAATAATAATGTGGATGCAATAAATTAAGGTGAATAAGGAAAGTGACCCAGTCCCTAGCACGTGGTCTGTGTGTTACACGTCATAGGTATTATTGCTGCCGAGTTTTTGCTTTGCCTTGGGCAAACTGGGATTGCTGTTTGGGACTACGGTTCGCAAATATTCCTGGATGTTGACAATCACATCCCATGGCACACTGGGTAGCTTTCAGGGTACTGAAGCTAGAGAAAATGGTGGCAGTTATGGGATCAACAGTGGGACACAAATAAGACCAGCTCTAAAGCCTACAAGCAGTGTGACGTTAAGCAATTCACCTTACCTTTCTGATCCTTCGTGTCTATACGTATATGGAGTGTTGTCATGTAGGATCTTCTCCATTTCTGAAAACTCTCTCAGTAGGACTAATTGACCTTGAAGGGTCCCTCCATTCTTACAAGTGAATGATTAGAAGAGAAGGCCACATTTCTCTACATATTGGCCAGTGAAATTTATATGTGTTTGGGAGGTGAAGGTGGTACTGGGAAGGGAGTGATCATGATAGAGAGGGTGTGGGGGGGGGTGTAGAAACACCATCTACCAAACCAAGAATCTGGGAGTCAGCCTTCACACATTTTATATATCCCATCCCCAAATTCCCGTCAGAACTGTGCTCTTAGCTCTGCTTTCCCAATAAGAAAACTAAAATGGAAAGATGTAAATGAG
This sequence comes from Prionailurus bengalensis, assembly GCF_016509475.1. Lineage (NCBI taxonomy): Eukaryota > Metazoa > Chordata > Mammalia > Carnivora > Felidae > Prionailurus > Prionailurus bengalensis. Next base: position 76,419,712 of record NC_057353.1, on the reverse strand, counting down.
CTTGCATAACCTCCCAGAAGGGAACCCTTTTGTGCTTCTGTGCTGGCCCTTCCTCAACGCAGCCTCTCTCATCCGCAACTGCCTAGATCATACATTCAAATGGGGTGACTGTTGTCTGGGCCTCCAGTCCAAGCTCCATGATGCTGAAAATCAGATCGTTTTATTTCCCTGCAGGAGCCTAGACTGCCCAGAGGGAAAAGTCCAACTTAGCATGGCTTCCAAGACTCCGCATGGTCTGTCTCACCTGCCTCCTGCCCACCTGTATCTTCAGCTGTCACCCTTGTGCTGTATTTATGGACCACCTCTCCATCCCAGACACTCTCCTAAACTGCTTCCTGACAGTAAGATGTGTCCCTGCCCCTCATTTGTAATGTAGGAGGGCTAGGCACACCATCATCAGCCACTCACACAGGTTATCTGTCTGGTCAACAATCCATAAACTACCTCTCTCCTCTTCCTCATCTTCCTCTTAACAATAGCTAATATTAATTAATCACTAATGATTGCAAAAGTGAACTATTGGGCCATCATCATCAAGATAAAAAGCTTCTACGCAGCGAAAGGAAACAATCAACAATACTAAAAGGCAACCAACGGAATGGGAGATGACATTTTCAAATGACATAGTAGATAAAGGGTTAGTATCCAAAATCTGTAAAGAACTTATCAAACTTAACACCCCAAAAGCAGATAATCCAGTGAAGAAATGGGCAAAGGATATGAACAGACACTTTTCTGAAGAAGACATCCAGATGGCTAACAGACACATGAAAAGATGCTCCACATCACTCAGCATCAGGGAATACAAATCGAAACCACAATGAGATACCACCTCACACCTGTCAGAATGGCTAAAATTAACAATTCAGGAAACAACAGATGTTGGTGAGGATGCGGAGAAAGGAGAACACTTTTGCACTGCTGATAGGAATGAAAACTGGAGAAGCCACTCGGGAAAATAGTATGGATGCTCCTCAAAAAATTAAAAATAGAACTACCCTACGACCCAGCAATGGCACTACTAGGTATTTGTCCACTGATTCTAAGGGGCATATGCACACCAATGTTTATAACAGTGTTATCAACAATAGGCAAATCGCCCAAATGTCCATCGACTGACAAGTGGATAAAGAAGATGTGGTTTATATGTACAATGGAATATTAATTGGAGATCAAAAGAATGAAGTCTTGCCACTTGCAACGACGTGGATGGAACTAGAATGTATTATGCTAAGTGAAATAAGTCAGTCAGAGAAAGATAAATATCATATGATTTCACTCATATGTGGAATTTAAGAAACAAAACAGATGAACACAAGTGAAAGGAAGGAAAACTAAGATGAAAATAGAGAGGGAGATGAACCCTAGGAGACTCTTCAATACAGAGAACAAACTTAGGGCTGCTGGAGGGGTGTTGGGTGAGGGCATGGGCTAGAAGGGTGATGGGCATTAAGGAGGGCACTTGTTGCAATGAGCACTGGGTGTTATATGTAAGAGATGAATCACTGGTTTCTATTCCTAAAATCACCATTGCACTATGTGTTAACTAACTCAGATTTAAATCTTTAAAAAAAGGAAGAAAAAAAATCACTAATGATAAAGGCACTATTCTAATCACTGTAAATAGTTTGGTTTCACTTAAGCCTTCCCACAAGCCTATGACATAGGCATTTTTATTTCAACTTTCCAGATAAGAAACTGTCTCACAGAGAGTTTAAGTGACCTGCCCAAGATCACATAGCTAGGAAGTGGCAGGGTCAGGATTTGTGCACCGGAAGTGAGCCTGGATTTTTTTTTTAATATTTCTGTTTATTTTTGAGAGAGAGAGAGAGAGAGCAGGGGAGGGGCAGAGAGAGAGGGAGACACAGAATCCGAAGCAGGCTCCAGGCTCTGAGCTGTCAGCACAGAGCCCGATGCGGGGCTCGAACCCATGAACAGTGAGATCATGACCTGAGATGAAGTTGGACACTTAAGCAACTGAGCACCCAGATGCCCCAAGCCTGGATTCTTAACCACTGTGTGCTACTCCTCCAGTGCGTGGTTACAGTTGGTGATAGGGTCCATAATGGAAAGGCTTGAGCCACTGTCAGCGTGTTTCTGGTGAGGGGTGCTTGGAGAAGCTGCCCTGAGGAGGCGGTATGGGAGCTGTGATCTTTCCACCAACTGCCCACTCCCTCCCCCACCAGTGGGCACACCGGCCCCTCCAGGGATGAAACCCTCCTGCTCCTTGCTCCCATCTTTCCAGATGCCATTTCCTCTGCGTAGAAGTTCTGCCTCTCTTCATCAGGCTAACGTCTGCTCTTACTCTCATTTGCCAAGCAATTACTGGGCCAGCTACTGTGTCAGCCACTCTGGAGTCTTAGTCCACAGAGATAAATAGACTCGACCTCTGCCCTGTGGTGCTCACCATCTGGAGGCAAGACGGACGTGCAAATATGCACCGAACGGGTGAGAGCCCTGGCATCATGGGGTGTGCAAGAAAAGGGTGCAAGGGAAGAGAAACATAGCCTGCTTGTTTCATAAAACATTATCACCATCTTTCAGAATAAAAATACTCTATAGAGTATATATTTTTAGCCCAAGATCAGTTTCAGATCAGCAATCTGAAAGCCTCTAGTTACTCTTCTCAGTGCAATAACTTCTGTATTCGCATCTCTTCCAAGCTTCCTCCTCTCTCACGTCCTCCTCCTTCCCCTTCCCTCTTTCCTTCCTAATCATCCCTCAGAGATGACATGAATGCCTCCTTTCCTTCCTCCATGCCGGGCACTATGTCCATTGCTCATCCTTCAAAATTCAGTTCGGGGCCTCCTCCAAAATATCCTTGTTGAACTGTAAGGTTCTTAAGAAAGTTGAGTAGGGTCCGCTACTCTCTGTTCCCACTGTCTCCCATGAGAGCTGATTGAGACCACGATGGGGAAGCGTGTTTTCTGTTCCCCACCAGACAGTGCACTCTGCACAGAGAGTTTGAGGCAGTACCTGCCAACAGGGGCTCAGTATAGGTGCTCAGTAACTATTTGTTTTTTGTACACTAAATTTCATTCAGGAAGTAACCATGATGGATACTAGAGGAATCATGCAGACAAAATGAGCTTGATTGTACAACTGAAGTTCTCTGGCAACCTGAGATTCTGCAAGATGTTCTGAGCTCTGTAAATCCTGTGGCTACTGATATAGGGCAGCGTGCATGCCTAATTCCTTGAGGCACAGCCTATCTCTTGTGATAGTGGGCATCTCTTCTAATCCCTTTACTTAAGACTCGTGTAGAATCTCTGATTTGGGCAAAGATTCTTTATGGCCCTGGTCTTCCAGAGTATTTGAATCTCAGGTTTTTACCTGAACACATGGCCACACAGAGTAAAATCTGCATCTCTAAGCCTCTCTTTCAGCCAGATGTCGCTGTCCTTAAAACTAAGAGGCATTCCCCTTACTTACCTCTCCCCTACCTCAGTCTTCTTGCTGGATGTAATATCCACTCATCCATGTGGTGGGATTTCCATTCAGAAAAAGGCCGTTCCCAAGAGATGGTAGAGAAACAAGACAGGAACTTGAGTCTCTGGGAGCTTAGAGTGCCTCCTGGCCTTGAAATACTTACCTCCAGACCTAAATGAGAGAAAGACGGAAGGAGATCTCCATCTTGTTGAAGACACTGATATTCTGGGGTTCTGCTACATGCAGCCATATGTGACCTTGACAGTGTACTGATCTTCCTTTTGTAGAAACAGAGATCGTCAGAGGTACATGGGACTCTCATTGTATTAACCTAATACAATGTTTATTAACATTTTTGGAGTCAAGAATTTTTAAATTAGATGAAAGCTAACTACTCCAAAATAAGATAAAATGCCTGTCCATAGTGGACCATGGCCCTTATGTCTAAACATTTGGTTGCAAACCCTCATTTTAACTACAGACAAGCTGTGCTTCAGACAGACTCCAAAATTGATGGAGGGCCACATGATAAAGTGGACCAGGTTCCAGGATTTCTTGACCTTAAGCTGGTACTTTTTCCTCTAAGAGCCACCCTCTGGATTCTATGGGCAATGCTCTTGTGGCAGTCATGTGATGGGGCTTCAGAGATATTTTAGGTTTCTTGGTAAATATTGATGATTTCACCTTCTTAATTGATTCAATAATCCATTGATTCATTCATCTACTTAAGAAGCAATTACTGAGCACCTTACAGGGTCAGGCACAGGGCAATGTATCGTTATACCCAGTGAACAAAGCACAGATATCGCTCCTATCCTTACAGGGCTTGCATCCAGTGGATGAGTCAGACATTAAACAAGTCAAAGCGCAAATTCATTTATAATAACAAATTGGGATGAGTGCCCTGAAAGGGGTGATTGATATGGTAGCAGAGAACAATAGGACAGCAACTTGGAATCAAGGAGACCACTTCGTGGAGCTGAACTTTAAGCTGAGATGAAAGATGGGAAGGAACCAAACATGGGAAGAGTAAAGTTGGGTGTATTCTAGATGGAGGGAACAACCCATGCAAACATCCTGAAAAGTAAAGAGCTAGAATACTAAAGAACTAGAAGAAAATTCAGTATGGTGAGGCTAAGTAACTAGGGAAGAATTTGAAATGTAGGCCAGGGCAAGACCATGTAGGTCCATGTGGCCCCTTGATGGCTTGCCAACAAATCTGGGCCTTTATCTTAATTACAATCAGAAGGCATAGGAAGGCTTTCTCCTAGAGGGAGAAGGGATGTGATTCTGGGTTTTCCAAGGACCACTATGGCTGCTAAGTGAAAATGACCTGGGATTTGAGAGCATCTAGTTACAGCCCATTTCACCGGGCAGATGGATCTGAAATGTATTTGGGGTGTAAGATGGATCTTGGTTTGGGGTAGAGTGTGAAGAAGAGGGACAGACCAGAGAAGAGCCAATGGGTCTCTTGTAAACCTTGAAGGGTTCCTCTCGGGAATTCTCCAGAAAAGGGAGCCTGGATATATTCTAGTGCTGACAGAAGAGCCTTCTCAACAGCTGTTGACCTGCTCACTGACTGTTACCGATGCAAAAGCAAAACAAGGTTAAATTCCAGATTGCTTCAGTGGGCTAGAAGACACTTCATAAGGAAACAGCTGGAAATTACACATTCAGAATGGGGTTGGAAAGGATTTCATTCATTTCTTTTTGATAAAATTACCACACGTAACTCACTAACTTGATTTGGAAGAAAATAAAAGGTGTGCTGCAGTTTTTGACTTATGCTTTCATGAACTGACTACATTTCTACAAGGAAATTTAGAACTTTAATTCAAAAACATTTCAGAAAACACTTCTACTTAATTACTCATGATAAGTCTGTTTATACGGCAATAACTTAGGGTTTTAGAACTCAAAATAAGTGACAATTGATCGCTTGTCTGTCTTGAGGCAACAAGTGGGAGATGTGGTGATGATTGCCTGTCATCATCTTTTTTTCCAGTTGGGAAAGCTGAGTCCTTCCCTGACTGAGTCCGGGTCTCAGAAGCCTGCTACAAAATCAAAATTCCCTCCACCCTCCCTGCCACTCCAGCAGGACATACAGGGAAACAAACATCAAGCACATAGAAAGGCCAAGTAATTCCACATATGTTATCTATGTTAATTTTCACAGCAACCTGGGTAGGTTTTTAATAATGTTTATTTATTTATTTTGAGGGAGAGAGAGCAGGGGAGAGGCAGAGAGAGGGGGAGAAAGAAAATCCCAAGCAGGCCCCACACTGTCAACACAGAGCCCAACATGGAACTCAATCTCACAAACCATGAGATCATGACCTGACCCAAAATCAAGAGTTGAAGGCTTAACCGACTGAGCCACACAGGTGCCCCTGGGTAGTTTTTTTGTTTTGTTTTGTTTAATCTTTACTTTACATCTGAGGAAAAAGAGGCTCAGAGAAACTGAAGGAGATATGAAAGGGCCCACAAGGAGTAAGTGGAGGACAGGAGAGTTGTATCTTGAAAATCCATGCTGTGGATCACATCACTCTCATGCGGTGAGACCTCATGCAGCTTCCAGTTTAACTCATTTCTCAAGTGTTTCTCAGTTCTAGACATAAAAGAATAATGCTAAATATTCTCAGAAAGTCAACTATCCCCAGCAAACCTCAGTTCTTAAATAGTTCAGACAACTTTGTATTCTATATGGCAGATCTATTGGCCCCAACTTTCATCCTTTTGTTCATGCCCTTTTCCATGTGACTTAAAAGTTCTTCCCAGTGGAAGCAGAGTAGATACACCCTTTGACTTTGGGCTCAGCCATGTGACCTGCTTTGGCCAATGAAATAGTCACATTCATGAAGCAAGAAAATACAATGAAATGCCTTCATGTGCTTCTAGCATTACCTGCGAAGAATGGCCCCTGAGTAGCCACTTCTCCTGAGCCTAGATCCCCAACATAAACCAAGGTGGCACAGACCTCCCTTTAACTTGCGGTGAGAAGCCCAAACCATTTGACATGCAGCCTGAAGCAGAGACACCCAATCCATCCCAGCCAAGATCAACCAATTCTCCACTGACCTGTAGACTAAGTGGCTGTTGCATGGCTTAGAGTTTGAGGGTAACTTATCCTATACCATTTTGGGAACAGTAATCGATTTTATCTCTGCCAGTTGCTTTTCCCTTCTAGATATTCTGCTTTGTAAAATATCTGTAGCCAGCAAGCGCTGTTTGAGCACTAGCTATGTAAAAATCAATACAACGTTCAAACAGTGGCTTTGGGAGATCCAAAGAAGATTAAAGCACAAGGGTCCGTCAAGAGAGCTCATGGTCTAATGGGAGGAGATAAGGTAAAAGATACCAAACACATACGGTAGGTAAAGCAGAGATGGGAAAGGAACCACTGAGTATGGGTTGATTATAGAACTTACCAGTTTCAAGGGCCCACATTAGAAGAAGGTGACATCCTTAAAAGCTGATCCAGGTGTGTCATCAGTGGGAAAATGTTAAGCAGGCTATCTGGCCAGGAGACGGCTACTAGAGATGCCCTGCACGAATTTACTAGTGTCTTAAGATAACATTAGTGAAAATTTACTCCATTCCATGTTCTCTCCTAAGAAGCTTCCAACATTGCCAATTTAATCCCTTAAGGTAAATATAATTATTGCTTCCCATTTCATAGATTAAGAAACTGGGACAGAATCACTGACTTGTTCTAAATCACACATCTACTGAGCAGGGATAAAACGTTACTGTGGCGGCCGGTCTCCAAGATGGCCTCCATTCCCGCCTCCCAGTGTTTGCCCTGGCACAGCCCCTCCCACTTGTACCAGGGTGGTTCTGGGTGACCCACTGAACACTGCAGAAGTGATGGCGGGTCACTTCTGAGTTTGGGGTATAGCAAACATGATGATTTCCATTTTGGTCTGGTGTTCTTTCCCTTGGACTGTTGTGTGGACTCCCAGCAGTCTGAAGAGGCCCACGTGGCAAGGAATGAGGCCTCCTGCCAACAACTGGTGAGGAACTGAGGTCAGTCAACAACCACGGAATGAATTTGGGAGAGGCCCCTCCAGCCTTCAGATAACTCACCACCACTGAGGATGTTAAGTGCAACCTTATGAGACACTCTGAGCTACAGCCACCCAGCTAAGCCATTCCCAACTTCCTGGCCCACGGAAAATAAGAGGGAATAACATTTGTTGTTTTAAGTCCGTTCTGTAGTACTTTCTTATACAGCAATAGATCGTACAAATGGCCACTTTTTCCAAAGTCTCTAGGGTGGGGCACTGCTTTAACAGTTTATAATAATAATTTTTTAAATAAATGTAAATATTTCTGTCACCGTCACAGTTTATAAACAGCATGCTCGCTTTGCTCATCTGATAGAGGAATTCATTCTTTTTACTCCACAATGCGCTGACTCACTTCGGGGAGGCAAAATTCCCAGTTGCTAACTTTTTGCCTGCTATTCATTATGGCACGGCAGAAAAACCTGTGGTCAATGGAGTCAGACAGACTGGATTATCTCAAATATAGTGATATTCACGTATAGAGAAATGAGTAGAATCTTAAAGATGCAGTTCGATGAGTCTTGACAAACGCATTCTCCCACGTAACAAAAGCCAGCAGTAATAACACACAATCTTTTTTATCACCCCGGAAATTTCTCTCATAACTCTTCCCATTCAATCCCCACTGCCCCTCGAGACGAGTGTTCTTATTTCAGTCGTCGTGGATTAACTTTGCCTGCCCTGGAGTTTCATGTAAGTGAATCATACAGAATGTATTCAGTGTAGTTAATTTCTCTTGGTACAATGTTCTTAAAATTCGTTCATGCTGCTGTGGATAACAATACATAGCATTTATTGCTAATTAATATTTCCCTGAAATAATATATAATACAATATAATACACTTACACATTCTCCTTTGATGGGGTTGTTTCCAGATTGAGGATATTAAACTTAAGCTGTTACAAACATTTAGACAAATCTTTTCCCGGACATATATTTTTATTTATCTTAGATAAAATACCTATGAACAAATTCACTGGGTTATAGAATAGACGTATAACTTTGTAAGAAACTGTCAGTTTTCCAAAGCATTTGTGTCATCACATTCCCACCTGCAGTACATAAGGATTCTGGTGGCTTTACGCCTAGCCAATATTTGGTGTTATTATTTAAATTTCAACCATTCTTGTGGATCTGTAGTGGTATTTCATTGTGGTTTTAATTTGCATTTCCCCGATGACTAAGGATGCTGAGCTTTTTCCATAAGCTCATTACACATTAATACATCTTCTTTTGTGAAGTGTCTGTTCAAGTCTTTGGTCTATTTTTATGACTACTTAAAAAATTATTGACTTAAAGGGATTTTTTATATTACGGATATGGGTCTTTTGTCAGATATATGCACTGTGAATAATTTCCCCCAGTCTGTGCCTTGCCTTTTCATTTTCTTAATAGGCTTTTTTTTTTAATGACTAGGAATCTCTAATTTTCATAAAGTCCACTTTATCAATTTTTTCATATTTTTGTGTCTTTTCTAAGAAATCCTTGCCATGCTAAAGTTTGAATATAATCTCCTTTTTCTTAAAGAAGATTAATAGTAACTGTCTTATATATGTATGTCCGTGATCTCTCTTAAATTATTTTTTGTGCTCGATTAGGCAAGTATTAGAATCGCTTTTTTCTCCTCATATGTTGAATAAAATTTTCTTTTTTTTTTGTTAAATTGCTATCATGCTTTTTTTTTAATCAATTCATCCAAATGTCCAAATGTGTAGGTCTATCTCTAGATTCTCTAATTCTGTTCTATTGATTTATTTGTCTGTCCTTAAGCTAATGCTACACTGTATTGACTGTTGTTGCTTTATAGTAAACCTAGCAATCAGATAGTATGTCTTCCAAATTTTCCTCTTTAAGATTATTTTGTTTTCTAGGTCTTTCGCATTTGCACGTAAGTTTCAGAATAAAAATGTCTATTTCTAAAAAATCTTATGTAACTTTCATTAAATTATGCTTTTCAAGAAATTATTCCATTTCCTCTAAGTTATGGAATTTATTATCTCTCTAACACCCTTAAGATCTATTATGCTTTGCCTTCTATGCCATAGAATAGGAAAGCTCAGGTTTGCTGAACTTTGGGGATCTATAAGAGTTGATATTTCACCAAATTTGCCACATTTGGGTCCTGTTATTTTTTTTAAGTTTATTTATGTTTGAGAGAGAGAGGGAGAGCACCAGCAGAGGACCTGCAGAGAGAGAGGGGCACAGAGGATCTGAAGCAGGCTCCAGGCTCCGAGCTGTCAGCACAGAGCCAGATGCGGGGCTCAAACTCACAAACCACAAGACCATGACCTGAGCCGAAGTCAGAGGCTTAACATACTGAGCCACCCAGGTGCCCTGTGGGATTATTCTTTTAAATATTTTCTCTGCTGTATTTTCTCTATCCTGTCATTTGGGGACCTCAATTATACATATGCTGGACACTAATGTTATCCTACATGCCACTGAGGCTGTATCCCCTTTCTCAAGCTTTCCCTCTTGTATTCTTCAGACTGTATCACTTCCATTGATCTATCTCAAGTTTATTGATCCTTTCTTTAACCATCTCTAGCATACTAAGTCAATAAATACATTTTATTGAAGTGTTATTATAATTTTCAGTTTTAGAATTTCCAAAGCAGAGAGCCAGGTCGGCCATGAGGCTTGTCTTGCACGATTCTCTTTAATGAAGGATCACGGTCCAGTGCTGCTTGATGTCCGATGTCCCAAAACACTTGCTTCATATATTTGTATTTTTTTTTTTTATCGTTTGGTGCAGGAAGGTAAGTTTGTACTAGTTATTCCGCTATGGGCCAGTGTCAGCCTTACTTCTGATGTTTTGTCCTGACACTCTGTCGCTGTGTGGCCTTGGGCAAGTTAATTCATCTTCTGTGTGTTTGTGTGTTTACAAATGAGGATCGTAATACTTAGACTATAAGCCCAATGATGATAGCTGCCTTGCCTGTTTTGCTCATTTCTGAATCCCCAATGACTACCAATGCCTAACACGCTGAAAGCACTCAATGCACATTCATTATTTAGCTGTAATCACTCATTCATTCATTCACTCATTTATTCATTCAAAACATGTTGCCAAGTAAAAATCCACTACACAGAGATGTCATGAAGAATAAATCAAGGCATCTGTGTAATGCGATTAGTACAAAACTTGGCTCTGAGTAAGGATCAGGATATTATAGATATTTAACATGAATGACGGCTGAAATGAATTACAGTTCCAGGTCTTAGGATCTACAGATATTCCATGTGAGAAAAAAAAAATTAAAATCTTTAGAATCTTAGGAAAAATGCATAAATATGCCTTATGTTAGAACTTCACTGAGTGGTTTCTAAATGCCACTGTCGATCTGAAAAGGGGTGGGGTCAGCGCATCCTCACCGCAGATCCTATGCCTGGAGCATTCGTGAGCCCTATGTGCCAGTTCATTGGCAAAGCATTGGTTGGCTGATTGGCTGGTTGAGCTGGAGGTATTAGCCCTGTCACCCGGTGGGGTGGACAGGCTGGCTGAGCTTGCTTGGCTGAATCTCTGCATCATTCCCTGAGGATGGTGTCATTGCCGACAGGAATGAGTCTCTGGGCTCAAATAACTTGTAAACAAGCCATGATTTCTGGCCCAGCATGAGCTACAACTGCAGTGGGGCAGCCAGGAGAGTGGGGAACAAGAGGCAACCAGATTTATGAAGGTCTAGGGTGAGGCATAAGCCTCTGTTCTCTGGAAATGCAATGGTCACCTGATCACCAGTCTCTGTTACGCATTCTGCTCCACTTTCCAAAGTGCTTCTCACATCTGTGAGCTTCTTTGACCCTTATGGCGTCCCCTGAATGGATGAGAGGCAGGAGTGCATGTGCCCCCTTTACAGGTATGGAAACAGCCCGGGAATGATCATGTGACTTGGCAAGGCCACACAGCTGGGACATCTGAAGGCCAGGCTTGGAATCCTGTTGGAGAGGACAAGTACTTTTTTTCGAGGTCCCAAAACAGTGGCTTCCAAATGGTAGTCGTTTCAGGGTGTGCTGCTAAAAAGTGAGACAGATGTTTGGGGATACAGCATATCTGTCTGTCTCCACACAGAGTCCTTAGCACTTCAGAGCTCAGCAAGACATCAGACATCAACAGGTCCAGCTGCCTTTTTCTGTAGATGCTGACGTGGAATCTCAGAATGGCCGAGCCACTCACTGAGGCTCAACGACAAGTCCTCAGGACAACGGATGTGCCCGCACTTCTCTCCCTGTTACACTGCATCGTTTTTGTAAAAGCCTCTCTGGCTTACAGAATCAAAGAAAACAAGACAATGACAGCTTTGGGACCTGGGAAGAGCACAGGCCCTGACTCCACTAAGAGGCTGTGGATCGGTTGGACAGGTCACCATCAAAGAGAGCCTTTACGAAGAAGGTGAGTGGAGACACCCAATCAGTAACACGGTTTTGTTAGTTTCTTTAACCTTAAGCGAGTCAAGCTGTATTGATTAGAACCAGTTGGGAAATGAATTACTGAGGCTGATCTATAAAGAAATTCAATCTGGAGATAGAGCAAACTGCCATCAGGATTCCTTATTAGGCACTCCGCACCACACGCCAAATAAAGCAAATAAACAGACGCACACAAAGGGCAAACTTTTTCGTGGGTTGAAAATGACACTGTGATTGGGGAATACAGGGCCAGCTAATACCACAGTAATTGACCATTTTTTAATAACCAACAAATCGATCCCTCCCTAACAAAGCTTCCGAGAAGTGAGAAGAGGAAGGGCTGTATTAACAGAGAGGGTTGGAAATGAAATTAAGCCCCTAGCGTGGCTTTTTCAGTATCCATAAAATGGGAGTATGATTCTGTCAGCAACTGCATTCTACAGAGAATCCAACATGGTTACTTCATTTAATTAGGGGGAGCAGAGTGTGTGGGGAGAGAGGGAGTCTTCTGGGCACTGGGAAGCCAGCAAAGATATCGAACCTTCCATTCCAAAAATTGCTTAGCAAAAGCAATTTTAATTGCTGCCTTTGTTATAAAAGATTAAAGGTGGTTATGTCCCCATGTACCTCACTTTAAACAATCGATACGCTCCTGAATAGTTATGTGCAAATCAAATTTTTGTAAATCAAATCCAATTTTAAATGCCTTTAGAGAGCTTGCTGTTTCAAGGAACCTCTCTGGTGAATCCTTTTTTAAGAGCTAAAGCCATCCCCTAACTTATTGGGCTGGAAGGCTATGATAAATTGGGCCAATAGAATTTTGTCCCCTCTCCTCTATTTGAAAATAGGATGGGAATCAGATGACCGAAAGATATACTTTCACAGCTAATGGTACCTCCTATGATGGGTTAATTTAGTAAATGCTAAGATTACCCCTTGTATTTTCCGTGTTTTGGTTATGACATTGAGCAATGATGACTAGGGTTTAGCATTAGGACAATGAGACTCTGAGAAGGAATCAAAACTGGTTACTTGAGGGCGCCTGGGTGGCTTAGTCGGGTACCCACCAGACTTCGGCTCAGGTCATGATCTCACCAGGCATGGGTTTGAACCCCACATTGGGCTCTGTGCTGACAGCGCACAGCCTGGAGCCTGCTTTGGATTCTGTGTCTCCCTCTCTCTTTGCCCCTCCCTTGCTCGCACTCTGTCTCTCTCTCTCTCTCAAAAAAATAAAAAATAAAAAAATTTAAATGGTCAATTGGAAGGAGATTTAAGAACTATCTAGTCGAAGGGTGCCTGGGTGGCTCAGTTAGTTAAGCGTCCAACTTTGGGTCAGGTCACGATCTCACAGTTCAGGAGTTTGAGCCCCATATTGGGCTCTGCGCTGAGCCTGCTTGGGATTCTCTCTCTCTCTTCGCCTCTCTCTCTCTCTCTGCCCCTCCCCCGCTTGCTCTCTCTCTCAAAAATAAATAAATAAACTGAAAAAAAGAGAGAAGTATCTAGTCCAAACTTCAAAACAGAGATTTCTCTTTGAAGCATTCCAGAATGAAGACTATTTAGGCTTTGATTAGACCCTGCTTGAATGTGCTGCGATGTTCATTCGTAAGTGTATTCATTATTTAGTGAGCATTAACTATGTGAGGAACTAGGTTCTGGGAGACAGGGGAAGAAAACCAGAGAGAGCACTCACCTTCTACGGAATTTAATTTACCTGGGCAGGTATTAAATACAGAGTAACACAAATAACTGAGGCAGTGTCATTCTCATCAACACTGTGAAGATTGGACACAGGACGCTATGAAAGTGGTCAAGGAAAATTGACCTGAGGAAGTTGCATTTAATCTAAGATCTACAGGATGAACAGGGGCTGAAGCAAAAGTAACAACTGGAGAGCACTATGTGCAGAATCGACACACTCCAAATTGTGGCTTGAATGAAGCCTCTTTCTATGATGTGAAAGCAGACTGGAGCAGGGCAAGAATGAAAACAGAGACCTGGGCTCAGGGTAAAAGATGCTGTGGGCTTGGGCCAAGTGCTAGAAGTGGGGCATGAGTGATGGCCCCAACACATTAAAGGGAGTAGGATCCATATGATGGAGGGGGGTGATTCTACAGGGGGATCAAGCAAAGCAAAGAGCCAGGGAGAGTCAGGGATGACCTCTGCATTTCTGGATTGGGTAACTGGAACGATGGTGATGTCATCTACTGACACCAAGAACGTTGGTGGAAGAGTAGCTTGGGGACAAGAGATTTGGTGCAATGGTTTTGGGGTGTGTTGAGCTAGAGGTGACATCCGTGGAGACGTCAAGCGGGCAGTTTAGTAACTGAGTCTGGGACTCGATGACCTTCACCAGCGTGGCAGACTAGACCGTCCTGCAGCAATGCAGGACGCCTCCTGCAACGCCTCCCCAGGACTCGCTGGGGCACTCAAGGACACGGTTTCAATTTCTAGGGAAGTGAAGTGGTGGGGGCACTGATATACAAGTCCAGCAGACAAACCATGACCGGAACATGTAAGCTAAACCTAGACAGGAATTGAGTGATGAGAATGGGGACACAGGTCATAGGAATGTTGCAGGGGATCCCTTGTTAGTGTTACCACTCAATATTTTTGGCTGTTCTTGGGTCATTGAGACAAAGAAAGCGGTAGCCAGGCGAGTCCTTTGGCCAGCTTTGTGGTAGGAGGCAATGTGATATCAAGGCCAGTGCTCGGGAGTCAACTTCTGCAAAACATTTGAACCCCAAGTCCATTTGATCACCGCAGAGAGGCGTGCACCAGGCCAGCCAGCTGCAGCATTTGATGGAGCCTCTCACTTCTCCCACATTGGCCGCTGGTTCCTTTGTGTGGAGAGATGAGAAAAGTGAACTGGGGACAAGTTGTGTCTTGTTTATCATCTCCCCACATTCACCTTTTTTATTATCTTGGGGTGTCTTCTGGTAGCCTTATCTCCTTCTTGATATGCCGAAGTCTAAGTCAACAGCTCATAGAAAGGAGTCTTGGTTTCAGCCCATCTCTTCCAGGTGCATCTGATGCAAGTCTACCGAGAAATAACTTCAACTATTTGATTAGAATCAGGAATGGAGTCAGTCCCAGGGTTGCATCCATTGGGAGAGAATGGTTCTCCTTCCTCCAGGTGGCCAATGTGACAGAGGTTAAGCATGGAACTGTTAGTGGGTACCTTTGCCATCACATCAGGAGAGGGTGTCTGACAGTGAAGCCAAAAGAGAGAAATGCAGGGACCTCGACATGGGGGTGAGAGAAAGCAAACAGCCAGTGGAGAGAGGCCTATATCTGGTGACATCCTTTGAAGTACTTGATTTAACTGTTTCTGAAGTACCTCTACTCTTGGCTTCTAATTCACATAGACCCCTATATTGTATTCTCAGTCTAAACAAGTTTGGGTAGGCAATTTGGTCACTTAGAGAAAACTGGCCAATTCCATACCCACAGTTTGATCGCTCTTACTTCAGCGATGTGCCTGTCCCTTGGAACACTCCTTGTCTAATTTTCAGGAATGGAGTCTATAGATCATGTGGTCACACTGAAGTTTGGAGGCAGAGAAAAATGAGTTACTGTAATCGGCATTCCCAACAAAATGACGCGGAAGGGAGAAGGGCAATGCGAGGGAAGGTGTGCCACTACCAGAATTCTGGAAATTAGGGAATGCTGAGCAGATGCCCTTACCCAATCTGGGTGCCTCTTTCTGCGGAAACACAGGACTTTTTTTTCTGGTCTGCTTCCTCCCTAGAGATGGGAACACCAAAATTATACAGGCTATTTAGCCCAAAGGGAACATAGGCTACTACCCACAAATTCAAGATTTTCCAGGCACTGAAAGGTCCTCTTCAGGGGAGATAAGACATGGGGGAAAATGTTTAATTGGCTTTGACACATCTAAGGCTTTTAGTGGTCTGATCTCCAGAAAAAAAAAGGTCCTCACATATGTTTGTGTGGTCCCTTCAAAGCTCCACAACAATCTGAACTGAGACAAAAACCCAGAGATATACCAGCTCAATATACGAATTTGGTAGACCTTCGAACCATTCCACCAGAGGCAATATTGGCTCTTGAAGCTGGTGCCTGGGCTCCATGTTTAGATGAAGGGAAGCGAGACATGGCAATCGCCGTGGGGAGAGGAAGAAAGGTAGAGCCTGGCAGCCAAGTAACATCTGGCAGAGGAAACAGGGAGCCCGCATCTTACGGTCCAAAACTACTGCCCCATTGTGGTCATCCCTTGTATATTATCTGTCATTGAAGAATGCAAATGGTAATATCCATTGTAGAAGAGCCCGCAGTAAAGCCAGGTTCTCCAGTGTATCGTGTCTCCCTTCCTTTCTGTCACTTGTCTTTATCACATCTTACCAGAGCTATTTCTGTCTATGGGGAGTTAGCAGGAAGATCACATATTGTACAGAGAGCGGGTGTTAAATTTATGCAAAGGGAAAGAATGTGTTATGGCAAAAATTATTTATTGCGTGGCATCTCCCTTGAGGGTTAGTCTCTTGTTAGAGTTTTCAGGACAGCGGCTCTATATTTGTCACATGGTAGAGCCACACTCCTGCCTGCCTCCGGCTGTCAGCACCAAGAGCGTTTATGTAAAATTGTGATGCAAACCTACACCTTTAGGAAGCACGATCTGGTCCAACATCAAGTATCTTGTCTGGGAGCCATTTATGTTTGGAGAGTGAGTCTTCACCCAGTGAGAAGAAGGAAAGACAGGAACAGAAGTGTGTTGGATAGACTGGAATTGGGCCATGTTTTGGCATAACAACTTGAACTAGTGGGATATTTTATGGAACTCTGAGCATTCTAGAAGGTGGCGTGTCATGGGGTAGCATCAAGCGTCCGTCGGACGTAAAGCTGGATTCTGTTTCTACCATTTACTAGCTCTGGGTCTCAGGAGGAGGTAGTTGACATCTCTGAGCCTTCATCCTCTTGACCGTGTCATGAGGAGCAAGTGAAATAGAGTAGACGCCCAGTGGTAGTTGCTAAAATAACATTCTTCTCCTCCCTTTCTGCAAAACTAGACATCAGTTCAGGGTTTTTCTAAGAAGCTCTGTTCTCTGGGTCCCATGGGTGGTATTCTCTAGGATTGGGGTGACAAATGCTTGGTATGCAGCTTCCTTCTTGCTTTTTTGTTTGTTTCTTTGTTTCATCTGTTTATTTTGTGAGAGAGAGCATGCGCACGCACAAGCATGGGAGGGGCAGAGAGAGAGGAGAGGGAGAGCATCCCCAGCAGGCTCCTCACTGTCAATGCAGAGCCCGATGTGGGGCTCGAACTCATGAACCGTGAGATCATGACCTGAGCTGGATCAAGAGTCAGATACTTAACTGACTGAGCCACCCAGGTTCCCTCTTCTAATTTTATTTTATTTTATTTTTTTTTTAAACACTTTTTTTAACGTTTTTATTTATTTTTGAGACAGAGAGAGACAGAGCATGAGCAGGGGAGGGGCAGAGAGAGAGGGAGACACAGAATCCAAAGCAGGCCCCAGGCTCTGAGCCGTCAGCACAGAGCCCAACGTGGGGCTCGAACTCACAGACTGTGAGATCATGACCTGAGCCGAAGTCGGATGCTTAACCCACTGAGCCACCCAGACGCCCCTTCTTACTTTCTTTTAAAAGACATTGCTTATAGATGATGCCACTCTTTCTTTCTTAAGGATCCCTCAGGATCCTTCTCAACATACCCTCCATGTGGTCATTTATAAAAAAAATTTTAAAAGATCAGAGTTGACACACAAAGTAAAATATTTTTTCCATCTGTGATCCAGATCACGTCCCTGAATTACTCTGTTGATCATCGCACCCAGTGCGCACAGATGGTTTTGATGTACATTAAATGCACAAATAGACCTCCAGGTGCTTGAAGGACACAGGGATTCTGGAAGAGGTGCCAACATATTCTTCTTGTTCTTGCTTCAGTGTTGAATCATAGAATTTCTATCTCACTTTTGGACATTTTGCCCCACGAGGTACATTCTTCAGACTAGAAAGGAGTCAGCCTAGGCTCAGTTTCTCATATGCATCTAGGGAACAGAGCCACGCGGAGAGGCAACGGGCGCATTAGGGGTTAAGACCTGAGCTTTATAGTCAGACGGCTCTGCGAGGTACGAGCCGTGTGAATTTTGTTAAATCGATTTAACTCTCTGAGCCTCAGTTTCCCCATCTGCACAGTTGTACCTGAGTATAATATCTGTCCCCAGGGAGGATTGTGAAATGATGCTGGTAACTAGTGGAACCGACTTCCTTTCACCAGTTGCTATTAATTATAATTATAAATTCTAATAATTATTATTAGTTGTAATTATTATCATAATAATTGTTATTATTAAATGGAACATACTCAGGGAAGGGAGGCCCCAAGAGACTCAGAACCATGTCATGGAAGAACAGAAAATGAACTGGAAATTGGAGAAACCAGAGAAGACCAAGCTGTGGAGCACATGGGGGCTGTGACACTGGGACGTATAATAAGAAATATATCTGTGGCACCCCTCCCCATTTCTGGCTCACGGTTCTTGAATTTCCTGTGAAATAAAGTTGTCTTTTGTTACGTAAAGGAGGTGACTTTTGGAAAGCCCTTAGGTGATTTAAGGATGAGTGCTGGTTGCCAGGGGAAACAACCCAGACCTTTGAGGGCTGGAACTTTCAGTCCCTCTCCCCTGTGCCCACGCCGCCCCCACCGCCCTCCAGAGAGGGCAGAAGGGCTACCGATGGAGCTCAGTTGTCAATGGCCAATGATCTAATCAATCATACCTTTGTAATGAAGCCTCCCTAAAAACCCAAAAGGACCGGGAGCTGAGAGCTTCTGGATGGGTAAACACAGGGAAATTTGGAGTGAGTGGTGGCCTCTGAGAGAGTTCAGAAGCTCCACGTCCTTTCCCCGCCTAGCCCTGTGTATCTCTTCCATCTGGCTGTTCCCTGGTTATGTCCTTTCATTAAAAAAAAACAAACAAAAAAAAACCCCGGGTAATCTAGTAAGTAAAATGTTTCTCTGAGTTCTGTGAACGGCTCTTGTAAATTAATCTACTCAAAGAGGGGTCTTGGGGGCCTATGATTTTTTTTTAATGTTTATTTATTTTTGAGACAGAGAGAGACAGGCATGAATGGGGGAGGGGCAGAGAGAGAGGGAGACACAGAATCGGAAACAGGCTCCAGGCTCTGAGCCATCAGCCCAGAGCCTGACGCGGGGCTCGAACTCACGAACCGTGAGATCGCCACCTGAGCTGAAGTCGGACGCTCAACCGACTGAGCCACCCAGGCGCCCCTAGGGAGCCTATGATTTACAGCTAGTTGGTCGGAAGTACGGGTAACAATCTGGACTTGCAAAGACGGCCTGAAGTAGGTGGGGGGAAGGGGCACTCTTGTAGGACTGAGCTTGGTTTTGGTTTTTTCTTTTAATATTTATTTATTTAGTGTGTGTGTGTGTGTGTGTGTGTGTGAGAGAGAGAGAGAGAGAGAGAATCCCAAGCAGGCTCCGTGCTGTCAGCGCAGAGCCCGACGTGGGGCTCAATCTCAGTAACCAGGAGATCATGACCTGAGCTGAAAAAAAGAGTTGGACGCTTAACCAACTGAATTACCCACGTGCTCCAGTGCTGAGCTGTTTACTTGTGGCCTCTGATGCCATCTCCGGTGAGAGTCAGAATTGACTTGGATTACAGGACACACAGAGAGTGTCCCAGGCATTGCTTGTCAGTGTTGGGAACCCCTCAACACATTTTGGAATTGGTACCTGTCTTCAAGCATCTTCAAGTATTTCTGACAGATGCAGTAACTATCTTCAAATATTTTTGACAGATTTGACTCTATGGTATTGATTTTCTAATATTGATTCTATTCCTGAATATTGGCTATCACTCTCCATAGAAAGGTCACAGTTTCTCAGCCTCTTCAATAAGCAGCCGAGTCACGAGACTTGTGCTGATCAATGAAATGCGAGAGAACGGGGTGATGACCACGACTGAACCGTGAGAACCGTGTGTGGCTCCCGCCATCACACTCTCTCCTTGGCCCCAGAACAAAGAGTGTGCTCCTTCAGCCTGGAAACGACGAACGAAGAGCAGAGACTCAGCTCAACTGGAACTGACAGGTACACGAGCAAGAAAGAAAATGTTTGTTATAAACCACTGAAATCTGGGAGCCCTTTGTTACTGCAGCATCAGTTAGCCAGGTCAAGACATTTTCTTTGTCACCTTAAGGGGTAGCGTTAGTACTAATGGGTAGAGGATGAAACATTTCCTTTCAATGTAAAAAAGAACTTCCTGTCAATAAAAGCCGTCTAAAAATAGAGAGGGACTGCCGTGGTGGGTGATGAATCCCTTAATAATGGAAGTATTCAAACCAAGTTGAATAGTTACTTGTTTCCAATATTAAACAGGGTTGAAACAAACGGTCTTCTAAAGGTCAATAGTTCTTGGTATTTCTGGAGAAAAGAGCTCTGGAATCAAACAGATGTCTTGATTCCAGGCTTACCAGAAATCTTAATACGTTGATATTTGCTGTGCCTCTATAAAAAGATATAGCACATACAGTGTTTTCCAAACTTATCTGACCAGAGAATCCTCCTCACCCCTACCCTTCACCAATCCCCCAAGAAACCTTATGGTAAAAATGGGTTTTTGATGCACATTGTGGGAAATCATGGATTGACAGCTTCGTGACTGTCATTGTTTGGGACCAGATAGCATTTGAGATTTGTTACAGCACTAAGGTACCATGAATTAGTCATGATGTAAGCCCCCGAGGAGAATACCAAAGATTTGCTTGCAGCATGGGGTGCAGTTAAAGTGAAGGACTTGGCATGAAGATTGAGTCAATCTGAAGGCCTTGAGAAGGTTATCTAACCCTTCGTGCTCAGGATTTATGTTCTGGGAATTTGTGTCTTATCCACTCTGGAAAGTTCACAGTTATATCTTTAAACATTGCCTTTCCCCCAATCCTGCCGTATTCTATTTCTACAATCCCTAGAAGTTAAAGGATGGATTTTGTCATTCCATGCAATGTGTCTCCTTACGTTTCTTTCATATGTTTGGTCTCTGGACTCCAGGACTTACCTCCTGTGCCTAGATGAGATTGGAATCCAAGCCTACAAACATACAGGCATTTTTCTACCTACAATACTGTCCCCTACCCACCAGGGTTTCCATGGTTTGAGATTTTACACTTCACCACTCTGGCTTTCAATTCTCTCTTTGTTTCTGGCACTTGGTGATTCTCGTAACTTGAAAACGAAGCTATGTGCACGTGTTTTTGCTTTTCAAATTATTACAGTTTGGCCATCATTTCTGTTTGTATGTCGTATGCAGGTAGCTCAAAGTGGTCTAGATTATTGCAGACTGCCAAGTAGCCAGTGTCTGAATAATGTTTAGATACACATCCCGGTCTCATCCTCTACAAGACTGATATAACAATTTCTACCTCACTGGCCAGTGTGAAGATAAAAGACACAATGCGTCTAATGCACTGAACGTAGTGTCAGCCATATAGTAAATGCTCAATAAATATCAGACATCGTTATTGCTGTTGTTGAAACAAGGCATATGCATTTGGAAAGGTAATTATAAATATCTCAGAGAATCCTAGAAAGGGACCATGATGGGTCTTTCTGGCTAACATTTCTGGGCTGTTTACATGAGGACATAGAGGACTTCTGGGAAGACTCTTTAATGGAGCTTGAAATTGACAATCTGCCCTATGCAAGTGGATGTGGAGTTTCAGATCACAGGGAAACACAACAAAGTCCCCTTCATTGAACTCTCCGGGGTGCCCTGGTGGGCTTAGAGTTCTCCTAGAGGAAACAACTAAGGTATTTGGCCTTCCCTCCTAATTGGACTCACTGCGTGAGAAGAGGGACCTTTGTGATCCAGCATCGTGCTGGGTGCTCCCCACCTACACCTCAGGGACTTGACCCAGTACCTTTGAGACAAGAATGCACCTGGTAACAACTGTTGTAGTAATAACAATAGCTCACGTTCCCTGAGTTCTCGCCTTGAGCTAGATAGGCTTTGCTCCAAGCCCTTTTCACACATTATCTATTCAGTCTTTTCAGGAACCTGAGTTAGGTACCACTATTATAATGCCTGTTTTGAGGTTGCAGAAGCCAATTGTGTTGCCACACTGGGGAAGGGTGAGAAATGAAAGAATTGGTTCATCCTGCCTAGAAGCTGACTAGCGGCTACAATATCGGGGGTGTATGATAAACAGAAATAGGTGTAAGTGATGTCAGTGGGGCCATGACTGACCCCCAAGTTGTATTAATGTTAGCCCCTGCAGCACAACAGCGGCGGGGGTGGGGGGGTGGGGCGTAGGGGGTGGGAGGGTGGGGGGTGGGGATGTGAATGAACATAAGCTGAGCACTTGCTATGGATAAAACATTTTGCATATATGCCATCTACTTAGAATGAACTTTCAAACTGAACCCCTCAACAATTCTCTGAGGTAGGGATTGCTAGAACCTTCTTTAGGTGGAGGGATCATGGCTCAGCCAGGTAACTTGCCCCCTAGAGGCCAGAACACTGATGTCCTGACTCAAGTCGACAAAGTCTGTCTTCTCGAATCCCCTGGCCTCTGAGCCTCTGAGCCTCTGAGCGGGAGGGAGGGGGCATGGCATACGTCCACTGGCCTCTGTGACTGCAGAGGGGAACTTAAATGCCCCAGAGGAGAATGTACGACATATGGGTTGTCTCCCTGAAAAAGGACACTTGAGGGATTTGGGCTTGGGAACTTTGCTGGTAACAATCGAGTATAGAAGGAACGTGGGAGCAGAGAAACAACAAAGGAGATCAGGTACGTGGGGGGAAGGACTGATGTTTTCCATGAGAGGCTTTAGAGCCCTAAAGACCAATGGGTCTTCCTGCCCCTGGGAAGGAAATCAAAACCCTTGCCTGGAGTAGCGGAAGTGTGTTTTCCAGAACGCCCTTTGCCCCGGGGATCTGGTTTGAGCGGCACAGCGAGAAGTTGAGGGTGGAAGGAAAGCAGTTATGACTCTCAGGAGGCGGTCGTGGTCGTACCTGGCAATGAACAGACACACGATGGCTGCTGGCAATTGAACGGGCCTGCATCATCTTCCCAGCTGCTGACCTCAACCTGGGCACTCAGGCAACTCCGCAGGGGACAGCAGTTAAACCAATTCAGCGGGTCCCCAGAGGTGGCAGGTCCCAGGTACCTGTCCCCAGCTCCCCCTTCGGAGTTCCCATTAGAGGCCTGGTGGGCTCGTGATCTGGGCTTCCCCACCAGCTCTGACATGTCCACCTTGCCTGTGGCTTCTGTGACTGTTTCTCTGGTCCTTCAGTGTTCTTCTAGGCAGGCACTTCCCAGTGCCTCCCACAGGTGTTTAAGGGCTGAATCATGCAACCAGTCCTTATTTCCGTGACATTGGCGGGAGCTCTACTGCCCTGACTGAACCCTGGAGGCGCACCTGGCCCACCCTCCCTCTATTCCACTCTCCCTAGACCATGTCAAGGTCTTTCCCAGATTAAAGGCTTTCAGGCTGATGTGTTTTTACTGAACATCCTGTGGGCTCGTTCCACTGGGAGCAAGAAGATGGCAAGAGTTTGGCCAAAGAAGGGATCCTTCTTTCCATCCTTTGGATCTCAGCCCAAACAGCCCATCTGCCTGCCGCCCTTCCTCACCCCCCTCATCTAAGCAAGTTTCTCCTACTTCCTGTCACAGTGTTCCAGCTCTTTCCTACCATTGAAGTCCATCGATGCATCTTTTTGCTTACGTGTGCTTTCAAATCATCTGATTTCATGCACCCGAATGTGAGACCCATGTAGACGTGCACCATTTGCCCTTGTATGAGCCACCGGCAGGGAGTCTGACACAGTGTAAGGTTCTCCGAAATGGTTGAGGAACAAAACCAGGCCACCGAACAGACTTCAGGTGTCACGGCATGTTGTTGTCTTGGTCGTGATGATGGTGGCTCCAGTGATGGAATGGGTGGGTAGGATTGGATTAGAATCTTCTCCACTTTTCTGTGGTTCTCATGGCCTGAGCTCTCAAAATGGAAAAGAAGAAATTTTTACTGAGAAATGCAAAGGATTTAAGAGAAAAGAACTGCCCTGTTTGTATGACAGAGGCAAGATAAAGTTGAAGGATCTGGTAACTTGTGGCAGAGACGTGATGGGACTCCAGGAGCCTGGGGGTAGCAGGACGAGACAGGGAAGAAGGGAAAGAACCCCCAGGGATCCTGTGGAGGAGGGCAGAATTTGGGAAAGATAAACGTCTAGCAGGGGATATATATTTTTTCCGAATTTTGCTGAGGGTGGTGCTATGTGAATGTTCTCCATTCTGGGACTGTCAGTTAATCCACATCACTCGCTAATGCTTTGGTACAGGTGGATTCTTTGGGGGGAATTGAACAGCTGATGCCTGCAGCCAGGTGGGTAATGAAATAAACTGTGGGACAGTCAATGTGGGCAGAGGACTTGAAGGACGGGCATCCAACTGACCTATGGTTTATGCTCCGTGACGCTATGTGCCAGGGAGGAGTTTAGAGACCTCACACAGAGACACATGGAGACTTCTGTTCTCACAATCCACCAAGAAAGCAAATTAATGAGGGTTACCCATTGCTTTCCCATTCTGAGCACCCTACGTACTCTGAATCTCTGAACCGGAAGAAGCCTGAGAGGTGGGAGTCATCAGATTCCATTGGTAGGAGTAAGAACCAAAGACTCTTTTCCCTTGCCCCTGTTATTGGTGTCCACAACTTCTTGGTGGTTCTCCTCGGACCAACGTTTCAGGGAGCATCCAAATGCAAGCTTTGAGATTAGAAGCCAGCCGCCACGTAAAGAGCTTGCTCTAGATTCCTGACTTATCAGGGACCGTCTAGAGAGAAAGAGATGCCTGGTAGAGATGAAACAAGGCTCCCAACTAATAGCCAGACCAGGACCCCAGACACGTGAGAGAGGCCATCTTGGATGCTCCAGCCCCAGTCGAATTGCTGAGCCAACACCGTGTGGAGCAGAGACGAACCATCACCTCTGAGCCTGGCCTGAACTCCCGACCCACAGACGCATGGGGAAGAACATGGCTGATGTTTTCAATAAGCAAAACCAAAAAAGCACACAACAATACAACAACTGCCATAAGGTGATACATGCCTTTTCCTTAGGCATCGTTTATTCTTCGGAGTTCCGTCATATCAACTTGTTTTGCTATTATTCGCCTCTTGCCTTCTGTGAGGAGGGCTTTGAAAAGTTTACTGGAAATTGAGTGTTCTGTTCAGTGAGAGCCCAGTTAATCAAGAGTTTATAGGTTCCTTCTGATAACGAGCTTAAGGAAATTCAAATAACAAAAGACCAACTCCAGAGAGTTGACCTAGATAATGGAACCAGCTGCTGACCGGGGTCTCTCTCCTCTTTCCCCCAGAGGATAATTAGCACTGAAAGTTGTGAAGTGCCCTTCACACAAGGATGCCAGGCAAGAACATTCCTCAAGACACCACAGAGGAGGTGGTCTCTAAGGAAGTCCAATTAAAAACATGTTTGGTTGTAAAAGCGGCCAAGATTTAGTCATTAAGATGCCTGTCGGCACTTACAACTTTGCCTTCATAACGTATTCTTCATCAGGAAGATTGCTCTCGGCATCGAGGACTTCAGGTTACAGGTGACCTTCAGGTGCAAATATCTTGAGATGTGTGGCACACGGGGGTCATCCAGGGTAGCGATTCAAAGCTGGAAGGAAGCCTACGGAGCTGGCACTCATATAGTGAGGCGGAAACACAATGACTAAAACACTTCATGCCAAAAAGCCTATTTTTCATAGAATTACAAAGCATATTTGCACTGGAAGGAATTTTTGATATTATTGATCCAGCGATCCCCAGTCTATTTCTGTCATGGTTCCTTGGAGCACAGTATGGAGAAAGGTTACCACCTGGGCTTGGTGAGAAAGACTGCTCTGACTGAACAACAATGCCTGTCTTTGCCACAAGCGGACAAACGGAAGAACCCGTGCCAAGCATCAACCATGTTTTATCTCGTACCAACTCTACAAAGGGGCAAACGGAAGCCCAGCTTGGGGAAAGGACTTGCCAGAGGTCACGAGGGAAACTAGTGAGAGGCCCAGGTCTTGTCTAAAGGACCCGCCTCAGTTTGTTGCATTATTTCTCCCATTCCCATTTGTCAAGGGGTTCAGGTTCATGACCCTGCACTTGCCTGTTATACTGAGATTGATTTCCCTGGCTTCGATTTATGGCACATTTTAAGAATTTCCACTCTGAGTCTCCCCTCAAGTCCTTGTGCTCAGGGAAGACAGCTCACCTTTCTTCCATCCTTGGTTCCCTTCTTCCTTGGCCAGAACCTCATCAGGATTTTGAAAAGGGAGCTTGGATAAGTCTCCATTTGAGGCCATTTCATCTACACGCTTAGAGTTAACATTTCTGGAAGCATCGTCCATCATCTCCAGAAATGTGCATGTAATATACAGTGTTGGATTCTTGTCTCTAGATGTATTTGGTCACCTACAGGATTCAGAGGAGCTTCCAGACTCAGAAACACTTCAGATTGCCCTGCCTCGAGTCAAGTGGTCTCCTCCACTGAGTCGTGGGCTCAGCCATTGGTGGTCCCACCTGGACCAGACCGAGTGTGAGGACATTAAACCAGTCTCTGCTGTTTCAGGAACTCTAGGCAGTGTTGGGAGAAGGAAACGTTCTTGCCTCTTTTCCAGTTTGAACTCCAAACTACCGAGCAGATTCAACTGACATTCTATCTCTGGGCTGTTGACTCACTCTCAACCTTTGGGAACCTGCTTCTCATTATAGATGGAAATACTCTGGCTGAAGAGAGGACACCCCGTGAGCTGCTTGACTTAGCAACCTTCCTTAGGAAAAAAAATAACCTTTCCTTTCTCTCCGCTCCTTCAGCCTGCCGGCCTGGTCCCTTGCACGCATTTTAAGTTCTTGCAACAGAGTGCTCTTCGGTCCTGACACACACAGACACACTCCCACACACCCGTGCACACACGGACACACATGCGTGTGGTGCGCTTCTGTGTGTACTAGAAACATCATAGAATAAAGCATCCCCAGTCATTCTCTACCTCATCACTGGTTGATTTCTTCGGAGCATTTGTCACTGATGTTTGTGGGCGGGAGGGCAGGGGCTGTTAGGACAGAGGCTGGCGGGTACTGAACAGGGCATGTCAACTGATAAAGGCAGCAGAGCTACGTGGGGTGGGGATTGGGAAGCGTGGTCCCTTCCCTCGTTGCCATAGATCCAAGGGACCGTGTTAGCTTGAACCCTCAGATTCGATCGAAGCAGCTCCGTTAACAAAAAAGAAACCGAGGCTTCGAAATTTCGTTACTTGTCCCAAACCACACACCTGTGTGACAAAGCCAGGGTCGGTCGGGGCTGTCATTGGAATTCCATCGCTGTGCTCAACCGACAGGTTTACCTTCTTGACCTCTTCTCAGGATGGAAATGTAATGAACGCGGGCCAAGGGTGACCTACAGTTAATCATGTTATAATTAATGGGTAATTGATTAAGAGCCTATGAATGAAGATTTGCTATTAACGTAGAGTGACGAACTGTATTAGCATTCGGGATACGAGTTGTGAGTGAAATAGTTATGGTGATTAAAATGATCATAGGAACAAGTTGGAGGCTGATGCCTACATTTCCCAAAGTGTGTCTTTACAGACGTTCCACGGAAAAAGGGTCCTGTGGGTCAAGTAAGTTTGGAAAAATTCTGAGTCTTTCCTGGAACTCCACATCCTTCATGAGCACATTAAAAGGCTCTGAGAAAGAAGAAGAAAGGAAACGTGCTTGTTTCTCTGTTTCTATTTGCCCACCAAACCTTCTCCGGGGATGGCGCCTGTGGAAACTGGGGAGAAGCCTTGCAAGTATTTGTAAAACAAACTTTGTAACAGATCAGTAACAAGTTACCCAGCCTGCCCTAGGTAAGTAAGCAGAGCAATCTGAGGCTGTCAGGGTCCCCTGAGGCTGTCTGTCTGTTTAGGCTGTGTTCTTTAGATGCTAAAGAGAACCTCGCACCCCCTACCCCCCGCCCCCCACCCCTGCCGGGGTCACAGCCCTTTCCTCTGCTGGCGCCAGAAACATTCAGCTTTTTGTGCTTTGGACCTTCAGATTCTGCATCAGATCTGTTTATTCAGTA
The DNA here is from genome assembly GCF_016509475.1 of Prionailurus bengalensis. Classification (NCBI taxonomy): domain Eukaryota; kingdom Metazoa; phylum Chordata; class Mammalia; order Carnivora; family Felidae; genus Prionailurus; species Prionailurus bengalensis. Next base: position 76,391,686 of record NC_057353.1, on the reverse strand, counting down.
AACCGTTTACTCAACACCTACCACCTGCCAGCCCTCGTTCAAGGGACTTGGTACCAAGCACTGACTAAAGGCAAATGAGTTTCTGCCTTCATGGAAGCTGATATGGAAGGAGGACAATGAAAAGGGAACATGAAAAGTAACAAAATTGCCTAGTATGTTCACAGACCATAAGCTCTATAGAAAAAAAAAACAAAAACCAAACAGGATAAGGGGGACTAGGAGAGCCAGCGATATAGGGGTGATTTTTTTTTTTTACATAGGAACTGAGAGGGCCTCTGTGAGAAGGTGATTTCTGAACAGGAGATTGGAGGAGGGGGCAGGACAGGCCCACACGTGTGAGGGAAGAGCATGGAGCTGGTGGAGAGAACAGCCAGTGCAAAGGCCCTGAGGCAAAGTAAGAGTGCAGGAGAGTGTGCCAGAGATGTGTCAGAGCGGTGAGAGGGGCTAGTGACTGGGGAGAAGGTGTGTTTGCCCTCCCAGGGGCCTCGAGAGCAGAGCAAAAGAATCAGCATGTAGAAGAGAACACAGAGGGCTTATTCCTTCTAATCTATGGAACACCCATCAGAATCAACGTAAGAAAATAGAAACTGGTGATTTTCCACAAAGAGATCTAACACGGGCATTCATCACACCGCTGCCCGGAGAGCTGGGAACGCAGGATCCCTAATCAGCAACAGCGGGAGGCCGTGCCCAACCCCAGGCTGGAGGGACAAAGGGGGGCAAGCAGTGCAATGGGTCACGGGGGCGGGGCTCACCAGGCCAAACTGGAAGTGCCGAAGATCCTTCTGGAAAGAGCTAGAGCCACAGAAGAGCAGCATCCTGTGCCAGACAGCTGTCCCGGGCTTCTCCCTTCCTTCTGCCCCTCAGTCTCCTGTCAAGGGCTACCATTAGCCAGACTCCACTTGAACACTGCAGGGGGAGATGTACCTGCAGGGTAAACCCTCCTGTAAACAGTGCACAGCTGGGTATTCCAGTGATCTCTTGCCGTAAAGCAAAGCATCCCCAAATTCTGGGGCTTCAAACACACCCGCTGTCCTTGCTCATTTTTCTACAACGTGGGCAGAGCTCGGCCAGCACAGCTTGTTGCTAAGCCAGCAAGTTGAAGCTGGGACAGGAGCTGGCTGGCAGACCGGTGCTGGACGGCGGCTGGGAGCCCGGCTAATGCTGTCTGCCTGGGGGCCTTGGTTCTCCTTGTCTCCGGGTCTCTTGGTTTTCCTCCATGAGGCCTCTCTGGACGGCTAACTTGGACTTTCTCACAGCATGGTGGTCTTGGGACAGACAGACTTCTTCCGTGGCAGCTGGATACCAAGAGGTGACAACAGAAATGCCAGGCTGGTCCCTAGACTTTGTACCGTATCACACCCACCACCTTCTGTTGGTTAAATTCAGGGGGGGGGGGGCATGCAAGGTGTAGGTACGATTCGCTAGAGAACCACCGAAGTCCCATTTACCACCTCTGGGGACAGGTTTCAGACCGAAACCATCCAGCTGTTATTCAACGCCCATTTTCATGATAGCATTTTCCCCTCGTGTTGGACAGAAGCATAACACTTGGTTTAACAAGAAGGCACTCTCATGTTCTCCCTAATAATAGGGGGTGGGGGGGGGACACAAAGTTCTTCCAGTCATCCAATCCCAGGTCTGGTCATGGCCGCCAGCTCTGAACATGGCTTCTCCTGGTCTGGGGACTTAAAAACTGGGTTCTAAAAGTTAAGCGTCAACCACTATCTTCACACAAAATGGTAGGGAGAAGGGAAGGGAAAGAGCTAGAACCACAGAAAGCTTATTATATACCTAGTGAAGATCTGCCTAGCTGCTTGGGTTCACGTTTCTGTAATTGAGCACCAGGCTGGTACTGACATTTATAATGTTGCTAAAATGCTGTTGACATTTATCATTTCCTTCTTCAACACACCCATTCTGTGTGCCCCTTGCCTTCAACGAACACTTCAGCTGGCCCTTCTCTGAGAAAGGTGGGCCCAAATTTTCATCCCCGAACGTCTGAATCTTTAGCGAGCCTTGCTTTCTTGGTTGCTAATGATTTTTACTACTGGGTATGGAAGCTCATAGAGGCATCCCAGTGAATCCCCGGGGCACCAGCCAGAGTGCCCCCTGCCCCCATTTTGTAACAAACACCCAATCAGGATCCACCACCCATCCAGTAGAGGCACGCCCTTCTCAGCCTGTTGGTTTTATGGCAAGAGGAATCTCGAACAGCCATTTGGCAATCTCAACTTCCAGTTTAATGAGAGCAAGGTTATGTCCCCTGGAAGACATCGTTCCCTGGGACTCAATGGGAACTAAGACCCCTGGATCGGTGGTTGAGGGCACAGGACACAGAGACCCTGGGAGCAGGTCATACAGTTCAAAAGCGAGAAAGTCACTGCCAATCCCGTCCCTTGCTTCCCAGATCGGTGCATTCTGGTTCTGGGAGAAACAACCCCAGTCATTTGTCATTGGTTCAAAGCCCATGTCTCATCCCTGGGAGAATGATAGAAACCGAGGCCACCCTTGGTACTGTAAAAGGATGGGGGTGTGGACTTGATGGCATGACTGGTCATCTCTTCAAAAAGCAGAATGAGTTTTGAGAACAATTTCAGATTACGATCTACGTAATAGATAGGTATCTAGTACTCAGATACCCGAGTAAGACACCGTTCCAGAGGCTAGAAGGTGAACCACTCGGGGTTTAAACAGAGACCACGTTGCGCACTTACAACGCCAGGAATCGCTGCGGAGAATTAGCTACACAGATGAAGGAAGAGGTGAAAAGGCAAGCAGGTGACCCTGAGGTGGCCCCTGCTTGAGCCGCAGCGGGAAGCCCCCAGGTGGAGGGACCCAGAGCAGAAACGGCCTGGGGTCTGGGGACAACTAGTGAGATGAGAACCACCCAGGACCTGGGCTGCCACAGCTGGAGCACAGAGGAGGCACAGACACTACAGGGTCCCCACCCAGGCCGAGGGGAAGACACAGGTCTCCCTGCCACTCCCTCCCACTACGCTGCAGCGTCCTAACAGTCGGTGCCTCCTCCTGCCCAGAAGTACATGGAAGCCACGGAGTCGGGGGCCTGAGAAACAGGATGTAGGTCAGGCTCCTCTCTGTGTAGAGCACAGCAGTGGAAATGTCAGGAAAAAAAAAATCTGGGGGGCAGAGGGACCAAGACCAGCCCAGCGGAAGGCTCCTGGGTGGGCAGATGCGGCTGAAGTGACAGGTGTGGGGGGAGGGGGTGTCTGGGGAAGTTCTTTCTACCCTCACTATTCCCAGTGAATGGGGAGCACACTGTCCACTGAGAGCGAGAACGGGGAGGGGCTTTGGGCTTGAGGCAGAGAGAAGTGTGAGGTGATTGGCTAGGAGGGGAGAATGCAAATACTGGGGAAGTTTCCTGGCGTCCCTAAAGGGCCACCTGAGGTCGATGGTCATGGATTTAAGTAAGACCAGTCAGTGCAGCTGTGGGATTGTCTCCAAGCAGACCCCACTGGGTGCCGGTGACGGGGATAAGGGCATAACTGCATTACCAGTTATGCTGCTTCCAAGTGAATCCAGCGAAGGGAACGGGGGGGGGGGGGGACAAGGAAATCAAAAATGTAAGAAGAATTACGATGATCAGTGTGCAATTTCAGCTGGGAAAGAAGGGGCAGGAGGAAACCAGTGAGGTGGGAAATGTGTTCACATGGAACAGAGTTCCTTCTGAAAAGCTGCTGTCATTGGGTGTTTAGGAACGAGCTGGAAGGTGGTCAGAGGCTGGAATATATCCAGGAAGTTCGTGGGTGAGTAAAGTTCCAGTATATGCCCTGGGCGTGAGTGGCTCAGTTGAGGCGTCAGACGAGATCACAGGAGGAGTGGGGTTCGAGGAGCACCTGAAGTCAGGGCTTCCGGACTGAACAGCAACTCAGAACAGAATGCCACCTGAGCAAGACATCTCTTACGAGATATCGCTTGTATTCTTCCCTGTCTTTCAGTAACTGTGCCTGGTGTCCCTTTGCCGGGATGAGTCCCGCTGCCATCTCAGAGTGGGTGGTCCCGGTGGATCCCTCACTCGCATGCAGGGAACAGGGGGCATGGGCCCACAGACCCCCCTGGTCCTCTTCCTGCCCCCCTGGGTCCTGCTAGGTGCTCATCTGTGTGCCTCCTCTGCTCCCTACAGGCTTTCCTCTACTGTCCTCAAACAAGGCAGCATCTCAGCATCTCCTGGGCCTGAGGGTCACCCTCCACACTGAGCTGGCCCACAGGTATCCGAAGGCCTTGTGCATGGTGAGCTGGGGGGAGAGTCACATCTTGGAGGGAGCTTGCTGAAGGTGCATGAAGCCTGTGGGACCCACAAGAGCTGTGCTTCCTCTGATTCCTGTCAGGGATGTAGGAGTGAAGACAGTGACATTTGAAAAACTTGCAAACCTGAAGCTTCCGTGAAGACGCAGTCCTAGAATTCTGTGTTTCTCGGACATCTGGTTTCTATGGCAGTAAAGTACATCTAGTCTCTTCTCCTGCCTTGCTTTCAATGTTAACAATACTTTACTGAGGTCTTTTTCTTGTGATAAAGAGGAATAGATATTTGTGATAAGTGTCAGGTGTCTTCCGTGTGGCAGGTACTATTCTGAGCCTGTGGCCCTAAACAAAGCCAATGTGTGCCCTGTTCTCATGACCTTTAAATTCAGACACGGGTCTGACAGGTTGGGAAACGGTAAACAAATACACAAATAAATATACAGCAATGTTTCAGTAAGTGTGGAAACAAAATGGAACAGGGCCAAGAGTTAGAAGTGGGTATGGCAGGTAGATGGTGTTCCTCAGCATCTCCTGTTGGCAGTTCAGCAGACCCAACACGGGAGAAGCCCAGCACTTCCCTCGGGTTTCATGAGTAACGATGACCTGCAAACATGGACCCACACCATCACCCACCACAACCAACTGGCCTCCGCATCCATTGTATGCTACACCTAAGTATTTTATTTTATTTTTTTAAGTCTATTTATTTATTTTGAGACAGAGAGAGAGGGCATGTCCACATGTGGGGGAAGGGAAGAGAGAGAGGGAGAGAAAGAGAATCCCAAACAGGCTCTACGCTGTCAGCACAGAACCCGATGCAGGGCTCAAACCCACAAACTGCGAGATCATGACCTGAGCTGAGGTCGGACGCTTAATTTACTGAGCCACACAGGCACCCCTACATCTAAGTATTTTTAGTACTCTCCATCCTCCCCAACTCCTGAATGTGCCTTAGTCAAGGCTTTCCCAGGCATGACTCACGAGGATGATTACAAAAGCCGCAACTCCCACCTCCTCCTTACCCCCACCCACACAAAGTCCATCTTCCCTGCTATCAGAATGACTTTCAGAAGCAGAAGCCTGCCACCACTGACTCCTAGCACTCAGGGTTGACAGAGGGACCCCACTCACCCTCCAACCTTCTCTTCCCCCAGCTCCCAGGAGCTCTCTGGGGTGGTTGTTTGTGGTTTATCTGCTTCTTCGGGCAATAATGCCCTCCTTCTCCCTGGAGGACCACCTTCCCAACTCTCACATTCTATTTCACATCTTTGTCTACTTCACAATGCTCGTCAAACTGAAAATAAGAGACAACACATGTACATGCTGCAGGGCTCACAAAGTGTGGTCTCTGCTGAGACGTGTGTATATCTCTGGGTTAGGTAGCTGGCTTCTTTTTACTGCTGAGTATTATTCCGCTGTCAGGCTGCATCACTTTGTTTATTCATTCTCCAGTTGTTGAAGAGTATTTGAGTTACTTCTAGATTTGGGTAATCAGGAATAAACTGCCATAAATACTTGTATACAGTTTTTGTGTGAACCTAAGTCTTTATTTTTCTGGGGTCAATATCTAGGAGTAGGATTGCTGGGTCACATGGAAAGTACACATTTCACTTGATACGAAACTGCCACACTGTTTTCCAAAATGGCTGTGCTACTTTGCATCCCACATGCACAATTTCTGTAAGTATAAAGTTTCCACATGTACAAATTCCCTCACGTATACAATTTCCAGGTGTGGTGCACCTTCACTAACACTTGATACTTTTTTTTTTTTTTTTTTTTAGCCATTGCAGTAGATGTTGTGTATAGTATCGATTCCATTGTTATCCCTAATATCTCTCCATGCCAGCTCCCTTCCCATTTGCAGGCGGCTACCGTCTTGCTGTGTCTGCCCATGACCTCTTCTCTATGTGCCACAAGGAGAGCAAGACGGGGAGAGTGGGAGGGAGCTCTCCTGTTTCTTCTGACAAGGGCCCTAATCCCATCCTGGGGTCCCCACCCTCATGACCTCATCTAACCCTAATTCCCTCCCAAAGACCCCATCTCCAAACACTAAGACATTTGGGTTAGACCTTCAGCATATGAATGGAGGGGGGGGAGTCAGTTTATAGCAACACAGATGAGATCAGCGGAGAGGGGTGTGGATCTAGCAGCTGAGCACAGATTTGTGGAGACTCACACTATAGGACAGGCCAAGAGTCCGGGGAAAACAATGACCCAATGAGGAGAAGGCTCTTCTCAGACCCGCAGCTGGAGGCTCATTCCTCCCCTTGAGCCTCTCCTTTCAAGGCTGAACTGTAATCTTCGTGGCCTATGGTCGTCCAGCCAGGATGGTCCGACAAATGGAAATAAAAGGGAAACGAACATGGATGTGGGTATTGGAGAGAACACTGGGGCTGTACCACCTGGCGGCTGTCTTAGGGCCAGTTGTCTAGATCTCCGGGCTCCTAAGTGTGAACACCTGTAAGACAGGACACAATCAGACACACTTCGCAGAGCGATTTTCAGAAGAAGGCCAGGTTCTTCTTAGAAAGAGCATTCCCTGGGGCGCCTGGGTGGCTCAGTCGGTTGAACGTCCGACTTCGGCTCAGGTCATCCATCATCTTGCGGTCCGTGAGTCCGAGCCCCGCGTCGGGCTCTGTGCTGACAGCTCGGAGCCGGGAGCCTGCTTCGGATTCTGTGTCTCCTTCTGTCTCTGCCCCTCCCCCACTTGTGCTCTGTCTCCCTCCTTCTCTCAAAAATAAATAAACGTAAAAAAAAAAAATTTGAAAGAGAACTTCCTTAGTTAAAACTCTTGAACAATGAAGAGAGGGAAGAAGGGGCCAGGGAACAGGAAAAGAAGGACAGACGCAGGAAGAAAGGAATCAGGATCTGGCCACTTTAGCTATATAGATGGAGTTTAACTGGCCTATCAATTTCTATACTGCAATTACCCCCGGGCTCCCCCAGATTAATCTGTAACAGAAATAACACTTGCTGTAGGTTGGAAGGACCAGAATTCAAGTCTTGGCGCTCCGCTTCTAAGGGTAAGTTCTGAGGCCTTAGACGAGGCGTTACGTTCTCTGCCCTTGAGTTTCCACGCTTATGTGTGTGGGTGTTTCTTCCTCCCTCTTAGATTTCTGTGCAAATTGAAAGAGGTTATGTATGTCCAAGTGCCTTGTAAAGCCGGAAAAAAGTGTAAGGGATTAATTATCATTCCTGTTACTATCACTGTCACCATTTTGGACTTTGATTCCAGTTCCTTCCTTCCTTTGTCTTCTGAGACGCTCCCCACTCTGCCCAGAAGAACTCATTCATTAGGCACTGAGGCTAATTCCCATATGGACAAAGGATGCCCAGCTTCCAGATCGGCTAAATTAGAAACGTTTAAATTTTTCATCTATTCCCTTGTCTGCTCTTTGGTCAATAGCTTATTCTGACAACTTCATTACCTCCTAATTACTCCAAGTTCCTTTGCTCGTTTTCTGTGTGTGATAAAAAAAAAAAAAAAAAAAAAAAAAAAACACACGCCCAAGAAAGGGATTTGACAGGCCATGTCACTCGACTCCTGATTGACAACCCCGACTTCCCCGCTCACTCCAAGGGGATTTTCTTTTTCTTTGTGGGGAATATATTTGCAGAAGCCCTTCTGGTGCCTTGCTTGATGATCCCCAGCTCTCCTTCTCTGCACACTTTCCCTTCCGCTGTGAGATGTGAGCGATAAGGCACATCCCCTTCCCTCTCGCCAGAGCCGATTTATCCTCTGCCTATAAATCTTTGAGCAGCCCTTCAGGAAGCCGTATCAGATGTGCCTTAATCTCTGTATTGCTCATTTCTTAAAGGAATTTTAATCTATTGGGCTTTAATTATATGTCCCTTAGAAAGCGCCAGTCTTTTCTTAGCAAGCCATTTTATTCTTGCAATTTGATAACCACTTTTCCTCTCGCTTTCTCCTGAGGCTATACTTAGAAAATTGGAGGTGGAAGGGACCTTCGAGGTCACCCAGCCCCCCGTGGTGCCCAAACCTGGCATCTCACGCCAGTCCCTGGGCTTCTTGTTAAATACCCAGATTCCCAGCTGACTCTTCTCAGAGTCAGTGCTCCGGCAGGTGCATGTTTAAGAAGCCATGTGGGTGATCTAATGAACCGGTGACTGAAGGAGTCACACGTCTGGTCCACGGGTTTCAAGTTAGCGATGGCTTCGGGTGGAAGGAAAGCAAAGAACTTGGAATTTCGGGGACATGGGTCCCAACTGTCAGCTTTTCACACCAGCGAAGCATCCTGGGTTAAGTTCCCCATCCTCTGTGGTTTGAGTTTTCTGACACGTAACGTGGCGGCGGGGGGTGGGGGGGGGGTCATCGTGCCATAGAAAATAGTTTGAGGCTTAAAGTGGGGAAACACATTCACATTCCTGCATCTGGTAGGAACCGGATCCCTGTCGTTTCTCCCAGGATCTCTGCCGTTTTCCATATTGTGCAGCCTCAGGAAACTGGAGCATTTATTCTTATCAATGCCCCCTTGGTTGCTATTAATGAAGCTCCTAACTGAATCCTCACAGGCCGCTACAAGGCAGTATTATTACTTACCGTCTCCTATTTACGGGGGAAGAAAACATTGTAGCTGAGTTCCGCAAAGTATCACCCTCCAGTGGTGGTGTTGGAATTTGAACACAGAAGGCCTGACTCCACGGAGGCCTTCACGCCCTCCCATGTTCCCATCTGGCGGATGACACTCTTACTAAATCCCTTTCCAGAATTCCATGTGGCAAGGAGCCGAACGCGTTCCGTTTAGGGAGGCCCTCACTCTCCCCGCACAACCGGCCTTGCACGGCCCCAAGAGTGAGGGCCTCCTTAACTGTTGGCCCTCGGAGCCTCTCCTCATCCACCTCGGCCAGGCCCTGGCGGGATCCGCTGGGCTCCCCTGTGCAGGAAGGCGTCACTGGAGTGGGGCGTAGGTGGGACGCTGCTGGCCCCTTCTGCGGTCTTCCCTCCCAAAGGGACATGCAGTGGGGACACTTATTCCCGATATACTAAAGGACAGACTCCCAGGAACCCTGAGGAGCACCCGGGCCCTGGGCTGCTCGTCTCTCAATGCACACACACACTTCGAGCCAAGATCTAGCACTTTGGTTAGCTTCAGGCTAATGACCCTTCCCCAACTTCCCTGAGTCTCAAAACTGGCCAGAGGACAGAAGGAAACTGAGGCAGGATGGGCCCTCAGCTGGAAGCCAAGTGGGCTAGCTCTGGAGAGAGGAGCACGGTGAGGACAGCAGTCTGTCCTCACGGTCTGATTCGTCATCTCCTGCCTCAATATGAGCTACGGCTCATTCTGAGCCCCCCAAAACAGCCCAGTGAGAATGGCACTAAGAATACCATTTTACAGATGGTAAAAGAGAGGATCAGAGAAAGGGTCTGCTTAGAACTAGAAAAGAAGGGGTAGAAAATGAGTCTTTATCAGGAACCTACCACGTGTTACGGATAGCCTCCAGAATATTTAATGTAATTTAGTTCTCACGGGAAACCCGTGAAGTCGGAAAACGCATCCTCTAGACAAGTGCAGGGGGGGGCACTGAGGTTTAAGGAGAACGTTGAGCTTGCTTACCACATGGGATCCAGGAGGCAAACCACATTGGCTGGCTCCAACGCTGTGCTTTCTCTTCCCACGCAGCCTTCAGTGGCCCTCTGTGGCTCCCAGGTGCCCTCTGTTGAGGAGAACACTGAGAGGGCATCTGGGCTCGATTAGTGATGTCTGCCACAGTATCGCGGGGCCAGAGGGAAACGCCAAACCGCAGTGCTTTCCAGGAAACTAACCCGACCCAGTGGATCAGGAAGGCGTAGGCCCAGAACATGGGCACAATGTCCTCTGAAACAACACTCCACACCTGCCTCACTGTTTCACTGAACGTTTTCCGCAAGCTTTGTCTTGGGTGTTTCTGTAGCGGCAGTGCCGGCTGTCACCAAAGTGGCGATGGGTCAACTGCATTCATGATCTGCACTGATGCATTTGTATCCACCGGCTGCACAGTGCAGAGGTGAGAGAATCTGCCCATTTTCACAGGTGAAGACACCAAGACAGAGAGTCACAGGCAGAGCTAGCCAGCAGGGAGCCTGGGACCCACATCCAGAGCACTGAAGCAGGCTGCAGGGAGGGGGAGGGAGGGAGAAGTGACAGTTGTTTCAGTGCGGGAGGCAGTGGGGCAATGAAACCGCCTCAGGTCTGTTTGTTCACACTTCCCTCCAAATAAGGGCTGTGTGCGTCTGGGCACATAAACAACTAAATAAACTGCCTCTGGCAGGCCCAGAGTGGAGTAGCAGTGTGAGAAATCTGTCTCGCTGAGATCCTTGGCCTCCCGGAAGATCGGAGAATGGGTAGAAAGCACAGGCAAAGAACCTCTCAGGCTGAGGCATGGACCCAGGGAGCGAGATTGGTCTTTTTCCAGAAGCTGACTCTCTGTGAGCCCGTCCTCCAGACTCCCCCTCTCCTCTTCTGCTCTTTCCTGTTTATCGGCGCTTGATCCTGAACAAGCTTTTAATTCTACAGAGAGAAAAACTTAAGATGCCAACCTCCCTGAGAGGCGGGCAATGATAGGTCAACTTCATACTAAGGTGTAAATGACTGATAGGGGCAACTCACATCTGAAGCTCTTAATTTAATATTTTTAGAGCAACAACCTGTGCAGAGCACTGCTTCGGCACCTGCCGTGGATAAATTCCACGTCCCCAAGGGCTTTACAAATCCAGGGAGCATGCTCTGAGTACGTTGTCACCTTTCCGCTGTCCCTGCCCTCTGTACTGGGTTGTGAAATCTCGTGCTTCATTTTCTTGGAGCGCGTGCTCTGTGCCCATCGCTGGCACAGCAATGAGGGAAGGTTCTGTTCTGTCTGGAGCTCACAGTCTCACCTGGGAGGTGGCGAAGGGAAAAAGATCACCGTGGTGCAGTGTGAGAGATGAGCTAACTAACGGGTGCACCAAGAAGACAGGAGGGCAGGCGAAGCTGCCTGGGGGGTGGGGGGAGACAAGAAGGGCTTAAGAGGGGAGCAGACCCCTAATTGGAATGTGAAGGACAAAGGCAAGATAGATACAGGCGCTGGAGAGGGAGAGCATCAGAGATTGGGAGCAGTTTATGTGAAGAGATGAGCTGCCTTCTTTTTTTAAATCAAACAACGACCTTTGTCCATGTGGCCAGAGAATAAAATCAGAGAAGAAAGAGGTTGGTGAAATAGACAAGCTCATCCTGGGACCTAGAGTCTGGCTGAGAAGTTTGAGTCACAGGTTGCCGCTAAAGGTTTTGAGGCTGAAGAATGCGAGGCAATATGAGTTTTGCTCCGGCTGGGGGTGTGGCCGTTGGATTATTGTTCCAGACTCTTCACTTTTTTCCTGTAGCATAATGCTATATCCACGCCATTAGAATGATGCTTTTTTGTTATGCCGCTTGGCAGCCTCTCCCTCCAGGGTGGGGCTTCTTAACCTCATTACCATTGGCATTTTGTACTGGATCGTTCTTTGCTTCGGAGGCATCCTGTGTACGACAGGATGTTAGCCGTATCCTCGATCTCTCCTCACTGGATGCCAACAATAACGCCCCTCACCCCCTGTCCCTGTCCCAGCTGTGAGAACCAAAAATACCTCGGACATTGCAAAGTGGCCCTGGGAGGCAGAATCACCCACTGTGTCCTCCTAGTTAAGAACTACCATTCCGGGGGCACCTGGCTGGCTCAGTCGGTGGACCGTGTGACTCTTGATCTCTGGGTTGTGGGTTCAAGCCCCATCTGGGGTGTAGAGATTAGGGGTACCTGGACGGCTTGGTCAGCGGAAGTGTTTGACTCTTGATTTCAGCTCAGGTCATGCTCTCACGGTTCGCGAGTTCGAGCCCCACGTCTTGGGGGGCTTGGGATTCTCTCTCTCTCCCTCTCTCTCCCTGGCCCTCCCCCACTGACAGTCTCTCCCTCCCTCTACACACACACACACACACACACAGTTGTTAGTTCTGTAGCACTGTTGTGGCAAAAACCTGGCTAATACACGGAAGGAGTAAGTCTAGGTGCAAGGGGATCCGCGTAGATGCGTTTAACTCCAAAGCCGGTTCTCCAGAAAACTCTCTCTGGATAGATGGACGTGGGGAGACGGCAGAATTAGGGTGAGTGGGGAAATGTGATGGGGGGGGGGGGTCCGTGTCTCTAAAGCTTCAGATGAAAGGAATTGGTTCCCCGTCCTCAACTTGGCCACTTGACCTTAGGCAAATCACTCCACCTTTTTAAAGCCCTCTTTCCCGGTATGGAAGCAGCCCTCCATGATGCCTGTAGGAGCCTCAGGCTCTGGTTAGCACAGCAGCGTTAGGTTCACGAACCTAAGCCACCTCCCCACCTCCCCAGGCCCATCGTCTCTCTGTTCACTGTGCTCCAACCACAAAGGTCCTCTTCCTCAGACGAGGCAAGCTCTTTCCTCCTTTGCCTCGAAGGTATTCCCTCCGATGGCGCCTCCTCCAAGAGACGGTTCTTGGTCCCTGTCTAAAGGACTGGACTTCTCCCCCATAGCACCATTTATGTTCCTTCCCTGTACCAAATAGACGTCATTAATACACGTTTTATTCTGTGGCTATTTCAGTAATGTCTGGCCCTTCCACCATATTGCAAAGCTACGTGGAGGCCATATCTGTCTTGTTCACTGTTGCATTCTCGATGCTTAGGGTGGTGCCTGGCACTTAGTAGGTGCTCAGCTTTGTTGAGTGACTGACAAGTGCATGAGTAGATGAAGGGACGAGCTAGGTGAGAGGTGGGGGGAGCTGCATTCCCGGGAGGGTGAAGGCCTGGAGACGCCATATTGTAAGGTCTTCTTCTGTGATCGGCCCAGCAACAAAGTGCCATAATTGCCCTGGGCTCTTAGGCGAACGTGACTGGATGGGGTCTTAGAAGATCCCCGCTTTGACCTCCCCATGTTGTTAGTGTGGGAGCCGGAGCTCAGAGACGGCAGATCCCGAGCCCAGCGCCTCACCAGGGCCACAGCCTGCACTCCTGAGTCTTGGCCAGAATTTCCCACCACGCTTCACCGCATTGGGAAGCAGAGAATAAAGCCTGCTGGCTGTAAGTGACCTCTCCGGCAGCTCAATAGCAGCAGAGAAGAAATGGTTTCAGAAGCCAATATCTATCTGTAAAGAGGAAAACAGAGGGGGAAAAAAAAAAACCTTGAGGGCTGAGTGCTTGGCCAAGAGAAAATTAAAGGAAAATTAAAGCAGCCGCAAACTGCTGGCAAGGAAAGAAGGGAGTGTGTAGGCACTGTCCTGAACAGGACAAGATTCTAGCAGCTGCGACCAGGTCAATGTCCTCCTCAAGAATCAGCCGTGGCTCCCCATTGCTGGGAGGATAAAAGTAGAGAACGCAAATACTTGAGTGAGAAGCTTGTCCAGTGGGTACATATATAGCTTGATCCAGCATTGAATTTTAAAATATTATTTTTAAAGTGCCGAAAGAAATGTGTAGCTGTTATAAAAAAATAAATACTACTGAAATAAAAATTTCAAACCAGCCTCTACTATCTTCTAAGCCACGCCCTGACCAAAAGATAACTACTATAAAGGTCTCGTGTGATTCCTTGCTGAAAATTGTCAAGGTATTTACAAATATTATGCTTTTAAATGATTTCCAGAGATTGTACTCTTCAAATTGTTCACAGACTTACTTTGTTTTTTTCTATAATATATATTTAGTGATCCTTCCATCTCGGCAAATAGGGATCTAGCTCATTCTCTGTAAACGGCTGCATAAAATTTTACAGAGGGGAGGCAGCCCTAATTCACGTGACTCCTCTCCTCTTAGCTAACGCCTAAGTTGTTTTCAAAGTCTTAACCATTAAAATGTGGAGGTGGATATTCTTGGAAAAAAGAACGTATGCTCATAGGTGTCATTTCTGTAGAGTGCCTATACATGAAATTGCACATGCATTTCTAATTTTGATACTCTCACTGAGGGTGGAAAAGTGAAAGCTAATTACCGCTGAGCACTTACTATCTACCAGGAGCTGCTCTCAGAATCTTCCATGGATTATCACATTTATTTATCCTTTATTTTTTTTAATATTTGTTTATTGTTTAGGAGAGCACAAGTGGGGAAGAGGCAGAAAGAGGGAGACACAGAATCCGAAGCAGGCTGCAGGCTCTGAGCTGTCAGCACAGAGCCCAACACGGGACTCAAACTCACAAACCTCAAGATGATGACCTGAGCCGAAGTCGGACGCTCAACTGACTGAGCGACCCACGTGCCCCCTTGATTATTACATTTAATTCACATAACTCTATAATGAAGACACTCTTACAACAAAGCAAAACAGGGCACAAAGAAGGTAAGTCACTTGCCTAAAGTTACAGAGTGGGATGGGGTCCCAGGTGGTCTGGCTTCACGGCCCGGGTTCCCAACAAGTGTGAATTTTCTGTCTTTGAACGGGAATATCCATTTTTCAAACAACTTAACCAACATTAGAGGTAATTAGCTAGATTTTTTTCCTGCTAATTTAACATAAATATAAATTATACCTTTTTGGTTTCAATCTGCATTCCCTCGATATTTTGTAGGAACGAGAGCTTTTTCATACATTTATTAGCTTTTTATGTGGCGTGTTATTTGTCCTTTTATATTCTTTGCCTATTTTTTCGATGAAGATTCTTAATGGTTATAAAGAGTTCTTTGTGTGTTCTGATTATTAATCATTCATATATATTATTGCAAAATTTTTCTTACACTGTCACTTTTCTTTTGAATTTGTTAGGCTCTCTCTCTCACACACACAAAGAAATGAAAGAAATGTTTTGCCATCAAGTATATAAAGTCTTTTCTTAATGGTGCCAAAAATTTTGATTTTCCTTAGGAAAACTTTCAACCCGAGGCAAGAAAGCTATTCTTCTACATGCACGTTTTCATTGTGTCGGGAACGAGAAAAGTGGAAATATTTGTGAACAAATGACAACCACGATCCACGGTTTTGCAAAAGGAGCCACAGTTTTCAATGTAATTGAATCTGATTTTAACTTTAACTTTGTTGTTTTTCTAACGGATTTGTCTGGTCTTTGGACAATGCCAGGCTTTGAGAAAAAACGAATTCTTATATCCCTAGGAGATGATTTTACTTCTGATAGGGCAAGCTGACCTTACGGCATTTCTTATTCTAAATAGTCTTAGCGATTCTCACCAATTTACTAGGTAGGTGAATTCTATAACCAGAATGTTGAGTCCTAGTTGTAAAAATGGGATTTCGATTCTGGCCTCTTCATTTTATAAAGGGGGACTGAGGTCAGAGAGAGGACCAGAGAGGGGTCAGAGAGCATTTATTCAAGGTCACATGTGTGTATATAATGTGCAGATCATTCATTTCCAGGACAGCCACCCTGCTGTACCTAAAGAACTCATCGTGTACCCCCCACCCCTTACCCGCCCTGCCCTTGTCCATTGGGCAGACACCCATGGACACTTCAAGATCCCGCTCAGGCACACTTGGTCCTTGATTCCACTCCCGCTTCTCAGCTGCCCTCTGCCAATTTCCACGTGCCCAATCTGTGCCTCCATAGCATCCGACATTTCCACAAAACATAACGGGTTCCGCGCTATGCTGCCATGACCCATTGATCATCTTGGAGAGTGGATATAATCTTGAGGCCGACTCCTGCTTCTTCCTTTTATTTACTGTCTTATTTATGGCCGTTTGAAACAAAGGAAACTTGTTTTATGAAACGGTTGTGGAGAAGCACCTGAATCCAATGGACTGATGTTAAATTCTATTCCAAGCTCAGTGGTGAAGGTCACCGTGAGGTAGAGGATGACTGTGGGTTTTGAAAATGAAGGTCCTTCTGCGAAGTCACTAACTGCGGCAGTCACTTGCTTGTTCGCAAATGTTTCCACGTCCTCTTTCTTGACACAGGGACGTTTGCTCCTCCTTGCCCTGTTGAAGTGACGCCTGGTAATTTGACCTGCTCTGACCAACAAAATGGGAGTAGACATGATGTGTGTCACTTCCAGATGGTGGTTTTAACCGCCAGCGCGGACCACGGGTTCTCCGTGTTCTGCATGAGTTAACCGTGAAAGCGTGGGTTGAGACAGAGTCTCTACTGGCCTCTCTCCCTGAGTGATCAAGAAAGAGACCACTCTCCACCCACCCATGGTGTTCACGTGGCATAAGAAAAGCAATAAACGTTTGCTGTTAACCCACTTATATTTGGGGATTGCTACCAAAGTATAGGCTATACCGAAGTATAGACATACTAGGTAATCTCACTGGTCAGTGTGGATGCTCTTTTATCCAGAAACTAGGAGCTTCTGATGACCACCCCGCTGTCCATATCATTTTGGTTCTTTCCACTACACTTCTTCAAACCTCTTTGGCTCAGATTTTCTTAAACTTCAAACAGCTTTTTACTTCCTTTATAAGCTGCGAGCCCTAAAGCCAAAGAGGCTCCTTAAAAGCAGAACAGAATGTTGGTGATTACAAAGCAATCTTCAGAGCCTGTTACAAAAATAGGACCGTAAGTTTGATTTTACACAAAACACAAATTGCACCAAATGTATTCTCCGAAGTTCAGCCAGAATGTCTAGTTGGCTGACTCTCTTCTGTCACAGGCTTGAGGGGCCCTGCCATATGCAAAATCGAAGGGAAGAAGATGGGGAGAGGTCAATTTGGTGTTTAAGGAGGCCACGTTCTAATTGTGCAGGCAACTTTTTAAATTTTTTTACGTGTTTATTTATTTTTAAGAGAGAATGAGTGGGAGAGAGGCAGACAGACAGATGGAATCCGAAGCAGGCTCCAGGTTCCGAGCTTCGCACAGAGCCCAATGCGGGACTTGAACTCACAAACTGCAAGGTCATGATCTTAGCCAAAGTTGGCCACTTAACCGACTGAGCCACCCAGGCGCCCCAGTACAGGCAACTTTTTAGACGATGATGATGATGATGGACGTGATGATAAGGCTGCTAGTAGTGATTTTGTGCAGAGTCCTCCCAGGAACAGAGGAAGGTAGACCAGCCTTATCCAGAGTCACATGGACGGCTTCACAGAACAAGGGGCATTTGAGTTGGATCCGAAGAATATGCAGAGGTTCAGGAAGCATCTAAGGAGATGAACGCTGTAGACAGGGAGATCAAAATGTGGAAAAAAGATGACCAGTACCTGGTCACATCCTAAAGCTGGGGTTCAGCCACCGTGACCTACATGCACTCAGATTCCCCTGAGGCCAATCAGGTAACGTGCAGTAAGAGAAACAGGACGTGTGTAATACGCCCAGGATTGATGAGGACATTGGTGAACTGAGTCACCTCTCAGATCTAGCTCCTTCTTGCCCAATCCTAGCCCAATATTCCCATATCTTTATTTCTTTCAAAAAAATTTAATATTATTTATTGTCAGAGTGGTTTCCATACAACACCCAGTCCCAACAGGTGCCCTCCTTGATGCCCACCACCCACTTTCCCCTCCCCCCACTCCCATCAACCCTCAGTTTGTTCTCAGTGTTTAAGAGTCCCTTCTGGTTTGCCTCTCTAACTTTTCCCCCCTACCCTTCCCCCGTGGTCTTCAGCTAAGTATCTCAAGATCCACATATGAGTGAAAACATGTGGTATCTGTCTTTCTCTGACTGACATATTTCATTTAGCATAATACCCTCCAGTTCCATCCACGTTGCCACAAATGGCCAAATTTCATTCTTTCTCATTGCCACGTAGTATTCCATTGTGTATATAAACCACATCTTCTTTATCCATTCATCAGTTGATGGACATTTAGGCTGTTTCCAGAATTTGGCTACTGTTGAAAGTGCTGCTATAAACTTTGGGGTATGTGTGCCCCTATGCATCAGCACTCCTGTGTCCCTTGGGTAAATCCCCAGCAGTGCTATTGCTGGGTCATAGGGCAGATCTATTTTTAATTTTTTGAGGAACCTCCACACTGTTTTCCAGAGTGGCTGCACCAGTTTGCATTCCCACCAACAGTGCAAGAGGGTCCCTGTTTCCCCACATCCTCGCCAGCATCTATAAAAAACATGTTTTTAGAGTACTAAGAATTCAGATTTCCATGGAAAAATCTTCTGATTTCCACTTTGTGTTCACAGGACCAGGGTTGATATTGAAAGTATCTAGCGGTTAGTATGGCAAGAATGCTTAAACATCATATGTGCACTGCGGAGAAGCGGTAAGTCTGGCCTTTCTAGTGAATCTTGGCAGAACTTTGGCTGTGCGTGAAATACATTTGGATTGCCCCTAAGCCACCAGACGGTGAGCCCTATTATCAAACTAAGGAAAGGAGAATGAGAGGTAGGGGTGGAGAAGGTGTGAGAAGACGGCTTGGGTCTGATCACAATGGATTTTGAATAAACTGTGTCAATTAGTGTGTTCTGTGCAAACACCCCAAAAGGCAGATGTGTAAAAAACCCCACAAATATTTATTTACTCATGATTCTGCAGGGCAGCGATTAGCCTGGGCTCACCTGGACTCACTCACACATCTCTAGTCAGCGGACAAGTCCCACCTGCCAGGGCTGATTGCTCGAGGGCCTCAGCTAAGGTATCTTGTCTCTCTCTCGTCCACGTGGTCTCTACCCTCCAGCCAGCTGGCCCGGGTTCCACACGGCACGGAGTTCCGACCAGCAGCAAGAGAACATAATTGCTACTTCCCCGTGCTTTTCAAGCCTCTCTTACGTCACATTGGCTAACACCCTGTTGGCCAACGGAAGTCACATGGCTGAGCCCAGAGCAGAATATCTGGTGGGGCAGGGAGACAAGGCCATACAGAGAAAGCAAGAAGTTTTGTGACCACTTTTCTTTCTTTTTTTTTTTTGCTTTCTACCATATGTGCTAGGAAGATGTCACCAAGGGTTGCATTATCAAATCAGACTCTTGCAAATCAGAGAGCTTATTAAACCTTACTAAAAATTCAAATGATGTGGGTGATTGTGACACGTAGACCAAGCATGGGAAGTCCAGGATTGCCACCACTGCCTCGTGGGTTGTTCCTCATCCAATCAGACTACCGCTGACTTAACATATGGGGTCTCTAAGTGACACAGGTGCGCCATAACTTTCCCGAAGAGGAAACTGTTGCAGCATGAAGGATCTCCATCTTATGTTCTGTTGCCTTCCTGCCACTGACATCTTCCAACAGGCTATGGTCCGGAAGTCTCTAAATTTCATCTACAAGTTTTGTTCACCATAAGCAACCTAGAGTGACTGAGTGTATCCTACTGGAAGAATTCCACTGATAAGAATTCTGCTATCATTCCACCGGTAACATACTGACAAGGTTTGACCTTGTATTTACTTCTTCTTTTCATTTTTTCTTTATTCATCTCTCCCTGGTAAAATGGATGGCCAAAAGACCAGGTATAAACCTTTTTCTTTCCTGCCATACTTCGGATTTCAACCTTCGTATCTAATACTTATTTCTGTAATGAAGTGTTCAGATATTGGACGTCATTTACTTTTCCTTTTGGTGGGATGTGTGTGTGTGTGTGTGTGTGTGCATGCATGTGCACACACATGCATATATGCTTGGGAATTACCGATCATTTATTGATAAGACTATGCATTAAGATGCATTAATTTTGGTAACTTTATCTATAGAGAGAATTCTGTTTCATTTTTCTACATAAGTATCAGTTAACCAGGAAATATTCTTTCCTGGCAGGGGGGAGGGGTTCTGTTAGAAAAAAAGTAACCTAATACTTGAACTAAAACTTGTACCACGGGTTTCAAAAGAGTTTGCAGAATATTCTAGGCCCAGGGCACCATTTCTTTGGAAGTTCTTTGGATCGTTTGCCTTTCTGGGCCTTACCAATAAAAATGAACAATATTGTTTCTGAAACTTCTTCCACAGCTAACATTGATTTGCTGAGATATAGGGTAGTTTAATGAGTAGCACCAGACACAGGTTTAGGAAGAGTGGAATAAACTTTGACTTAGTTAAGTGTTTCTAAAGCTCTGTGAAGAATATGTTCTCTCTGGAACCCCAGAGAAACCCTAGCATGAGATTATACCTTGACCGTTGGGAACATGAGCTCTCTGGCATGGTCCTGGGAATTTCTGGAAGCTACGCTGTAATCACAAGATAGCAGAATCAGGGGTCCCTGGGTGGCTCAGTCGGTTGAACGTCTGACTTTGGCTCAGGTCATGATCTCATGGTTCACGAGTTTGAGCCCCATGTCAGGCTCTGTGCCGACAGCTCAAAGCCTGGAGCCTGCTTGAGATTCTGTGTCTCCCTCTCTCTCTGTCTCTCTGCTGCTTGTGCTCTGTCTCTGTCTCTCTCTTTCTCTCAAAAATAAATAAAGCATTAAGAAAATATAGCAGAACCTCAAGCACAACAAAAATGCTCATATCCCTTCCTCCTTTCCAACTACCTATTACTTACTGTAGTGAGATGCAAAACTGTGATGGTGCCTTAGAGTCTAAACACATCAAAAATAAGGTGGAAGCAGAAGGTCAACTGAATAGAGTAAAAAAATGGCTCTATACAAGTTCTGCAGCTGCAAGTAAAGAATAGCTACCAAACAAACAAAAGACAAAGACAAAAACATCCAAGGGTCAATTTTTGTTGCAGAAAGTACAAGATGAGTCTCTACGTTCTAATACGATGGTGTTCATGTATAGGCAATGGAGGCCAAAGCTGCAGGGTCCTCAGAGACAGACTGGTTCAGGGCTTCCTAAAGGTGGGGCATGGGTCAGACGGCACATGAGTGTATAATGTCATGTCCATGGGCGACCTTCTTATTTTCATAGCAGTGTGTTTATTTTCACGAGTGTAATAGATACTCTTGTTTTGATGTTTTGTTTCTGCATGACCCACCATTCAACCTATATTTTGCTCTTCATGCTGGGGGAATCTCTCATTTTGTGTTGTCTTGGGGAATCCCTGGACCGACTTTCCAAGGATCAGACTTTCATTCTCCAACCCTGCCCATGGTAGGCAGGATATAGGTGTGAGTCGGGTTTGACCAAGGATTTGGGTTCCAAAATCCTCTCCCCAGGGCTTTGAATTCTGGGCACATAACACAGTTCTGGCTGGGGAAGAGCTGGTGGTCATACTCATGCAGTGGCTGAGGCAGGGCAAGGTGCTTTTTGCAGAGGCCATGATAGTTATCCTGCCATGATTCTGCTGCCGGGTCAGCTCGAGCATCCTTGATAGTGACTGCCTTCAAGTCTGACCTTCCAGCCTCCTGAAAGTTATCCGAGGCCCCAACACCCCTCCCTTGCGACCCGTCTTGGCTCGTGATGGCTGGAATTACTCTCAATTGCTTTCAACCGACGACCTTCTAACTGATACGGTGTGAAAACATGTAATTAGCACACCAAACCCATGATTTTATGGATATTATTCCTTAGAAAATGGCTAAGCTCTAAAATCGGATTGGTTTAAGTTAACTTAAAAGAAAAACATTAAATTAGAGAGCAACGTATGAACACATTAAAAAAACGATAATTAGGAAGACAGGGAGTGGTTCGATCCCTTTGTTTTACAGAACAGAAATGGGAGCCCCAGACAGGCAAGGGGACCCCGGAGGTTCCCTGCTGGTACTGCAGCCAACCTGAAGTGGACCACCAGCCCTGACTCCATCAGTCTCCCACATCCGCTCACCTGGGAAGTTCAGAGCCAGGCTTCCACTCGCGGGGTCCTAGCCTCTCACACAGCACAAGTGTGTTGTGTTCCAAGTTCACGGAGGCCTCAGTCAGCATCTTTCCTCATGCCAGAGGGACAAACTCTGTGTCTTTTTTCTTTTGGGTCCAATACTCGGTATCTGCAAGCCCAACAAAATGGTGCACTCATCCCACCTAGGCCTCGTCCTTCATTGGGTCATCGGCTGATGAAGGAGACTCCTCACCGCATGGGCACGCTTAACAGATTAATTCTGACAGTTTTACTCCTCAAGAAGCAGCACACTCCAGCCTGGTAATGCGTCCGTTGGGAGAGCACCTTCCCTCTCCGGGGAGGACCCTCTGGCCTGCGGCTCAGCAGGAGAACCCTTGTTTTTCCGAAACCCTGTCATTGGCATGACATGGGAGAGCGGCTCTTAGTCTGACTAGGAAACCACGTCCTGTTTCCTTTACCTTGAAACCAATGAAAACCCGAAATAGTTTCCAGTAGTGGCTAACAGAGGCTTAGCCCTTTGCGTGAACCACCCCCCCCACCAACACACACACTGAAGCAATGCCCGGCGGTGGTTCCCATCCTCAACCCAGCCAGTGCCACTGTCCCAACCTAGAAGGGACAGCTGTTCACGGGCGGGAGGCAGGGCTCCGTGGTGGAGAAGAAATGGGGCTGGGGGGAGAGTATCCTGAGTTCTGGCCCTGGCTGCCGGCTGAGTGGGGTTTGGGAGGACAGTGGGAAGGAGAAGGGTGTTCCAGTCCACAGGAGGGCCTGTGTGGGGGCAAGGAACACAGAGTCCGCTGCAGGTGGCTGAGGGGCACCCGGAGGCAGGTGGCTCGGCCTCAGCTGACCCTGAGGAGTTGGAACCCACCTGGCAGGCAGTGCAGCAGCGTGAACGGAGCACAGCCCGGTAGCTCAAACCTCCTGTGCTGACGGTCCAGCTCTGCTACTTTCTGGCCGTAAATTTGGCACAATGGGACTGTTTTGACAGAGTTGTTTTGGGGGGTGGGAGATGTCGAATGTAAAGACGGCAGTGCATGGTATTTTGCTCGACTTGGAGATGTCCCACCGTCCAAAGTCACTTCTTTTAGCGAGTGGGTGCTCCTTGAAAATATCTATCGCGGCATCGAAAGATCACCTTGCTGATATACGGGCTTTGGATGTAGGGGAAACTCCTCAGAAAGGCAACCAGTTGGAAGGTCACTGTGCCTTCCTGGGTGAGCAAGAGACTCAGGTAGGGCGCTGGAGTGGGGCTGGGGGCAGAGGAGAGGAGGGACAGAAGCAAGAGGTGTTTGTTAAGCCAAGGTTGTAGAACCTGGGGTTCAGTGGAGGGGGCAGGCAGTCACAGGGCTGGTGGGTTGGAGGAGTCAGACGTTTGATGATTACCAGGTTTTTGCTTGGACGACGGATCGATGCTCATGCCCCCATCTGATGCAAAGATGCAAAGAAGGACTGAAGAAAGGGCAGGTTTGGATGGAAGAGCTTGGCTCTCACTTGGAGTATTAGCAAAGCTAAAACCAGAAAGTCAAAATCTAATCAAACCTCTGGGTTATTTCTCAGCACTGGGTCAAAATCCAGAGATTTGTAAATAGAGGCAGTAAGTATATCATCATGAAAGGGCACTGGATTTGGACTCAGAAGACCAGGCAGGTAATCTGTGTCTACCTAATACTTGCTGTGTAATTTGGGGAAAATTGCCAAGCCCTTCTGAGCTTTGGTTTCTTCATCCATAAAGCAGAGATAATGATTATCACCCCTTCTACCTCCAGTGCGTACATTCGGGGGGAGATTCTCATAAACCACTTGTCCTCCAGGCCCTTGGTCCCTAGTGCCGCAGACCCACTCAGATACGGGGCCCTTCATGTAGGGTCTCGCAACTTTGTGAGGGTGAGGGCCATGGAAGTTTCTGTGTTTTGAAAAGGCAGGCGCAGAGTTCCAAATTCTCCTGGATGCCTTCCATGACAAGGCCCTCTGAGAGACTCAGGAGCAGGGACAATGTGCTGCTTTGTGGAAACACAACACTCCCCGCCATCTGCCTGAGGCAGAGGGAAATGGAGACAATGTCCTGTTCTCAGCAGGAAGTGCTGCCATCAGGAAGAGACAGAAAAGGATCTGTTCCCCTTGAGCCTGAGAAAATGGCCACTGACAGTTCTCCTCACGTGTCCCTGAAGCCAAGATGAGAAGGAATATGGGAATTTTGGTAGGAAAGATAGAAGGAAATAAATACGGAAGCTTAGAAAGAAAGAAGGGATGACGGAAGGGAGGGTGATCAGTAAACTGGCTCTGTCTCCTTGAATTTTCAATGATCAGGGTCTAGGTGGCTTCCAGGGCACATACTAGTGACCTGCCCTTGTATTTACTTGCACCTATTTATTCTTCATGATTTCCTGCTAGTGGCATCTTTTTGAGAAGTCATTCTTCACTTCTTGGATGAGTGAGATAGTCTTCCTGGATGCTCTCATAACACTCTCTCTCTCAACATACCCTCTTCCTTCTATTTCAGTGATCTATTTATGTGCCTGCCACTCTCACAAGACTGGGCGATACGTGTCATTACCACCCCCACTCCCCCATGAATGGCCAAGATGGTTGGAACTCCGAGAAATTAAATAACTTTCCTAAGGTCACAGTACTTGTATGTGGCACATCCAAGATTTAAACCCATCTTACTTTGGTTTAATTCCAAGGCTTTTAATTTTTCCCATTTCAAACTGTTTTCTACAACAAATAGATTTCTAAAGTGCCCCTACAGGAAATGTGTTTTCCCTAAAATGAACCTCAAGCTGGACACTCAAGAGTGGTCCCAAGGGTCTTGGGGCAATGAAATATTCTGCCTTTCAAAGAGAATGATCTTATAATTCACAAGTTTGCCTTTCAATTAACTGAGGACTGTGGCTCTTTATTTAATGTTATTTCTACATAATCTAATTTCGGCTGCAGGTTAATGGACCCGTGGGGAGTTATTGCTACTTCAGTTTCAAAAGCATTCAGCAGCATTCCCAGATTATTGGTTGTTAATGGAATCACCCAGCTGTTTTGACTTTCTCCCAATCCTTCATGAGGTGACCCTAGACAAGAGGACGAAAATGGAGGCAGTGGGACTCGCTTTTTGGTCGTTGGAACTTGCTGAGTCCTCTCTCTGCCAGGCCCCTCGGCCACACTCGACACCAACTCCTAGAAAACCATATGCTCATAGCCAGACACAGCACGTCCTATGCTATTTTTCATGTAAAAACATTTCCTGAGTACCTTGTAGGTCCAAGGTGCTATGGGTACTGTTGGAAGCACAGAGATGGATCCAGTATGGCGGGAAGAAACCCGTTTGGTTGGGATAATCACTAAAATCTCTGAGGTGTGGTTTCCTTATGTGCCTTATGTGCCCATCTGAACTCCCATCAAGATACACTGATTGTTCATTTATTCAGTCAAATAATATAGACTGAGACTCTACTACGGACCTGGTATTTTCCTAATAGCACCTTCTGATGATTCCAATCTTGTAGAAGCCTCTGGTCTCGTAAGGAGTACAGACCAATTAATTAATAGGCAATGACAGCTCACGGTGATGAGTCAACGATGGAGGAAGAAGAGGGGACCATGAGAACACAAAGGAGTTATTCCTGTTCAGGACTGAGGGTTCAGGCAAGTCTTCCTAGAGTGTCTCAAGGGGTAGTCTGAGTTTAGACCTGAATACGAGTAAGAGACAGCCAGAATTATCAGGAGGTGTGGGGGGGAGGGCGGGGCGGGGAGGACTGTTCCAGTCAGAGGGACCGTCATAGGCAGATCCAAAGGATGCAGATCATGTTGGGGAAAGTGTGGTGGGGAATGTCCCCAAGTAGAGTTCCGAGTAAGGATACAGGGAAGATGAATGAGGCTGGAGAAAAGAGGCACATGCAGAATGGCAGGCATCTTGTGAACTTGTAAATAGAGTGGACTTCATCCCATAGGCAACAGAGCGTGTAAGTTTTCACAGGTGAGTGACGAGCAGATTTGGACTTTAGACACATCATTGGGCTGTTCTCTGTAGACTTGATTTGGGCATTCAAAACTCAGAGACTGAGCAATTGGGCCAAAATGATGGCCAGAGCTCCTGAAGAAGCACGAAAGGTAGAGAGAAAGGGGACCAATTTAAAGGGAAATTGGGAATTGGTGCCAACAGAACATAACGTTGGATGCAAAGTGAATTCATGCAACTGCAAACATTTGACTTTTAGAAAAACACAAACTAGAAAGTCAACTTCAGCTTGCCTCAAGCCCAGATTTCCACCTTTAGTGAATTAGTGACACCTAAGTTAATGAGGTTTTTCTATATTGGAATACTAGATCAAAGCCATTCTACTCCAGAGTTTATGAATTTAATAATATTTGAAGAAGAAAGCGTTTGGGAGTCTAATAGCATGAGATGGCTTTGATTGTAGGCTTTGGGGTGATTTGGGATCCAGTAGGTCATGGAAACTTTCCCCAAATGATGACAAGGTAAATGAGTGGCTTTTATTTTAATGAGAGCCATAGCTTCAGTTTCATGGGTTTATTAAATTATGTTTCACTGATGGAATATTTAATTTGCTTCAGAAAGGAAAAAAATCTTCCTTCCTCAAAGGCATGGGGACACAAAGATCAGTGGCCTTTTTCATAGGATTCCAATGGCCTCAGAGCTGTAGAGAGGCAGACTGTCTCATGGATTTTTTTTTTTAAAGTATGAAAAGTTTTCACTCTGGTAAAGATGATGTTTCACATGTTCCGGAAATCACACCCAAGCCTTTGTACCACTGACGTGTCAGCAGAAGTGGAAGGACACGTTGTCTGGAGGCCAAGCAGCATGGTTTGGAACACCTGCTTCACCTAGACCAGATGCACAAGTTTGGAGAAATGACTTTGTCTTTCTAGTGGGTTGTCTTGTCTGTGAAATGAGAATGGTGAGATAATCCACCTCCCAGGGCAACTGCAATGCTCAAATCAAAGCATTTCCTTCCTCTCTTCCCTGACACTCAATTTTGTTTTCTGCAAGATGAGGAAAATAAATCCTGTTTTGCCACTTGGCCGGTTGCTAGAGGCTCGAGAGAAGGCTGAGGCTCAGAGTGGAAAAAGCATTTGTCCAGGATCAGACTGGCAGCAGAGTAAGAGCTAAGACTGGGAGTCCTAAAGCCCAGAACCCCTGCCCTGTGCCACCCCAGTGCCCAGGCAATGGGGACACAGGGATGCACTTCAGTGGTGGAGACTCTCTGAGATCTTTCTTTCGTGCCACTGGTTAATTCAGGAAGCGCTCCAATGTGAGCTCAGAACCCTTCATGCACAAAAAGTCCTTGATTCTGAATCCCAAGCTCTTCTCCAACCACAAGCCCCCTCAACAAGGGGAATCTTGTTTTCTACCCCTTTCTCAGCAGCTCCCACCCTGTGTCCACCATCCTCTAGACACCTACCTTCCCAAGGGCCTTTGTCACACAGTGTGTTTGGGGCACTCACCTGAACATTGTCTGCTCCCCTTCGGATGCTGAATTCCCAGAGGGCAGGGACTTGGTGTTGTTTCCATCTGGAAGCCCTCCTGTCACCCAGCTCCCACCTGGCTCCTACAGGCACTCAACAGTGTGGCCAGCGTTAAATCTATCAAAAGAAATTTGACTTCCATATGGTTCACTTGTAAAACATGAAATTCACTGTCTCTGGAAAAGATGGGAGAGCATTATCCCCGGGCGGGCTGGGGCTGAGATGAGGAAGGAGACTCTTTCTAGGTCACTGACTAACACGTGTGTCACCCAGACAGTATCCTAAGAAGCCTTTAGCCACAGAGATCCCATGCCTGCTCTGCTCCCTCACTCCCTGTGACAGCTCACCCCACCATCTCCTCCACTATTCCGGTGCTCAGATCCTGACCATCAGATGTGGATTGATGGGGGCACCTGGGCAGCTCAATCGGTTGTGTGTCCATCTTTTGATTTCGGCTCAGGTCATGATCCCGGGATCGTGGGATCAAGCCCTGGATCAGGTTCCATGCTGAGCGTGGAGACTGCTTAAGATTCTCTCCGTCTCTCTGTCTTTCTCTCTCCCTCTCCCCCTATGCCCCTCTCCCCTGCTCACACTCTCCCTCTCTTAAAATAAAATAAATCTTTTTAAAAAGGCGGGTTGCTGTAGAGGGAACAAAATATTAGGGATGCGGTTGGGGATATTTAATAGATGACGGAAACAGGAGGTGCCTTGATGTGTGTCTGGAGACCTTCACTGCCCCCTGCCTGGTTCAGCCATCCATAACTTCTCACCATGTCAACAGCCTCCTAACTTTCTCTCTCTCACAGCCTGCCCAGGGTTTCCCTCTCACCTAGGTCTGTGACAGGCGTGTGAGCTTTGCAGACCCAAGCTCAAATCCCCACTCTGCCACATGGCTACTGCTCTCCCCACCTGGCAGATTAGTGGCAAAGCACAGAAATAATATAGTCTGGCACAGAGCAGCCATCCAAGAAATGGCTTATGTTATTTAAAAAAGAGGGTCCCGGGGCGCCTGGGTGGCGCAGTCGGTTAAGCGTCCGACTTCAGCCAGGTCACGATCTCGCGGTCCGTGGGTTCGAGCCCCGCGTCAGGCTCTGGGCTGATGGCTCAGAGCCTGGAGCCTGTTTCCGATTCTGTGTCTCCCTCTCTCTCTGCCCCTCCCCCGTTCATGCTCTGTCTCTCTCTGTCCCAAAAATAAATAAACGTTGAAAAAAAAATTAAAAAAAAAAAAGAGGGTCCCCGACTGCTCAGCCCGGTGCTCAAGGTTTGCTGCATTCAGGGTCCTGCCTCTCACTTCTCGGCATCCCACCCTCTGACTCTGTACTGCCATGAAACGAGCTCAGCCCAGGGGCTCAGTGTGCTAGCATCTCCACGTGGAAGGATGCAACCAAGTCTTTGGGACCAGGGCGGGCGGCCGGAGTGGTGCTCATCAAGCATGTCTCCAGCATTTCGGGGGACCACTTCTGACCCGTGAGCCATGAGAGAGGTGACTGGTGTCGCTCCCGGTGAAGCACGGAAACGCTGATGCCAACTTTCTGGTTCTTTTTGTCTCCACTATAAAAACTCTCCTTGGAGTGCAACCCTGAGATCCACGTGTGAAGGAAAGCTACCAGGGGGAGTCTCTAGGACTTTGCCTGACTAGGCACTCAGCCTCTGCTCTGATAAACTGCACAGATTTGGGGAATGTTTGTTACTACAGCATAACTTAAATTATTCTCACTAATACACAGGTGAAATATTTATCAAGTATATACTATTGCCGACTTCACCTTTCAGTTAGCTAACTAATGAAGCGGAGAAGTAAACAGACAATGACAACAGAGTGCTATACATGGTCGGATACCATTTTCTCTGGGCCAATAGAGCAGGAGCATTTAATATGGCGTCAGAAAAGCTTTTCTGTAGTAACATCTAAATCAGAATCTGAAGAATGAATGCTAGTTTGGGGACAAGCAGGGTTGTTTTGAGGATTTGGTGGCACATTATATATGAAGCTCATGGTAACTCCTAATAAATAATTCCAAAGTTCACCTTAATTTTCAAGTACTTTTTACCTGGTCACCAATCCCCTAAAACAATGCAAAGTCTCTTCCTTTAATTCTTAGCACAGAAAATCCCTTCTCTATTCTGAATTCTCTCTACCTGGAATTCTAGAATATCCAGACTTACTTTAGTATAGCTATCCTGTATTTTATGGCCTTCACAGATAGTACAGACCAAGCATGAGTCATTCCCCATCTTGTGACTTAGAGGATATGTCTTAGAGACTGAGTCATAAAATCGTAAAGGCGTGGAACATTTGGATGGGAGACCAAAGGAAGAAAAAATAAAAATTCCTCTTGGCATACAAATTATCTTGAAACAAATTTGGAGCAGGATGTTGAAACTGAAGGTTCTGATAAGCACCAAGAGGTAACAGATGAGAAATTCAAAGCCAGATTCCCATGTTTGGAATGTACAAAGGAAATCTCAGAAGACCTGTCCCAGGGCTAAAGGACCCTCTTTCCCACTGAGGATTTGAAGAGGGTTAGGGAAAAGGAGGAAAATCATCAAAGAGATATTTTAGGGATATCACCATATTTTGGGGGTGCCAGCTCACGTTTGGTGAGACTCTTCAATGGAGTTATCCCAAGATACTTGAAATGTGTTCCCTACATTTGAGGTCTGATTCCTGATCATGAAATGTAGAGCTCAAAGGGGAACTGATGTACTGACTTGGGTTGGGGGGAGAAACTGGGGAATCCTTCTTTGTGGACACCCAATGTTTCTTAGAACAAGAGGTGTGGAATGTCTCCCATGAGCCAGTGTGGGACTCTTTGGGGTGAGAGAAAGCCATGGTGGGTATATTCCAATTGAAAGGGCTTCCCAGGAGTCAGGACACATCCCATCATCAAGAATCTGGGTCCCTAGGATCTGAGGAAGAGACGAAGCATCTTCCCAAATAGAGCCGATTCCACCTATGTGGCCGGAGCCTCGGGGGAGGTTCTCAGTGATAGATTTTTTGAAGAGCCTAAAAGTGCCCATGCTTTTGCCAGGTTCTGGGATACAAGGGAAGCTGATATGGCGCCATCTAAAGAGGATTTTACCTATTCTTTTACCTCTCCTTCCTCCCCCACACCAACCCTGGAAGAGCCAGAAGCTTCTGAGAAGCTAGGATCTGAGAAATTGTTGGAGCACAAGACCAGGGAGTAGAGAAGTCAGTCCCAAAGCCCCCACCTCTCTCTCCACAGGCTTCCAGCCTAAAACATCTAAGTTTGAGGAAGGAGAAAGACTAGCTACCAAATCTTGTTTAGGTTTTTGGATAATATCTTGGCCTGGGCACTCCATTCCTGAATCAAGACAATCTTTGGAACATAAGAAAACAATGGAACTTCCAGTTACTTGAGAGTAACCAGAAAGTCTTGGATTGGCCTTATTCTCACCCAGGGGCAGGAGAAGATCGCCTCGTTGTATAGACTTTAAAGAAGTGGTAGGAGAGCAAAATAAAGGTGAATTTTAATTGCTTCACAAGCTGTGCTCGTTCAACCTGCATCTTTTAAAGGATTTCCAAGCACCCCTTTGAAACTGCAGAGAAGAGAGATTTTCAGAAACTACTTAGGAATCAGAAACGGGAACTGGAGATCAGTTGTACCATGCCCCTTAGCATTCACTTAGGATGTGCAAAACGCCCCTCGTGTTTTCTTGATTTAGTATCAACTGTCACGACTTCCTGTTAGGAACCTTATTTTGTCACCTTGAAATTTTCATCCAAGCAGGTTTTCAGGAATAGAATCCTCAGGATTGGGCACGACGGGGTGAGAAAATCGCAGAAGAGCTCTCCCACTGTCTACCTTCATCCTGAGCCATTTTTAAGGCCTCTGAGCTCTGTCTGTTGTATAACCTGGACTTAGCTAAAATTCTCCGGATGCCCCAATCTACACTTAAGTCTTTCCTCACCACACAGTCATCAAAAAGGCAAACCAACAAACACACATAGATGCACACCCAAAACCACCTCACAAATCAACCCTTTCAACCTGGAAGAGAAAAGTAGTGAGTTGTTTTTGTTTTGTTTTTATTACTTCTGAAGGCTACTTAAGGTCACAAAGAAGAAGAAGAAGTCACATGTACCAGCACCCCAAACTTCTAAATTTCTTCTTTAAGCATCTTTTTCTTTTCTCAATTTTTCCTTGCCTGAAGCAGCTGCCATCTCTCTCTGTTGCCTGAAACCCTCCTTCCCACATCCCATCCCAGCTGCTTACCTACCTTGTACTTTGACTTGTGAACAAAGGCCCCACCTCTAGCCAAGTCCTGGACAGCTGGCCCTGGACATGCCTCAGGCCACTGAAATTCTTCCTGCGGTCTCAGGTACTTTAGGGTGATGGGAGCTGGAAGGGAGGGTCATAAGCATCAATATGGCTTCATTGTTGATTCCTTCTAGGGTGTGACTGCACATCTCCCCTGGATTTTCCTTTCCTGAGTGTTTTTGCCTCTGCACCCCAGACCTGAAACTGACCAGCTGAGCCAGAGTTCCAGAAGAATTGCTTCCAGTCCCCCTCAAAATAAATGGGCCTTTGCATTTGTGGGGCCTCCTGGGAGGGAAAGAGTTAATAGGACAGACCCCCTCTAACTCTGACCTCACAGGCAGATCAGTTCCTATCATGGCATATGTTTGAGAAATCAGATAGCCCAAGAAAAATATTAGCTTCTTCTCCCTCCTTTTCTGCAAGCAGAATATGGGCAATAATTTCGCCAGTTCCTCAGACTCTGGTCCTGCTAACAAGCTCACATTCTCTCTTTTATCCACTCTCCTCACCAAAGCACTGCACACACAAGGCTATTCAAAATAAAAAATGCAGAAACATGCAGAAACCCACAGAAGCTGATGACTTATTTTAGTGTGTAAATTGTGTTCACGAATTCAGTACACTTGGGCATTCTCAAAGAGCCATGCTTCCTTGCCATCAACTGGAGGAATGGAACAAAATTATAAATTAAAGCCTATTGCCAAATATGTAAATACATATACATATATATAGGCATTTGTTCCATGAGTGCATCCTAATTCAGGACCTTCTTGTGAAGGCCAGTGACAAATATGTCTGCAAACTTTCAAGAAAGCAAGAGAGCAGGAAAAATAGAATACATTTGGAGAAATAAATTAAATTCTATTTTCATTACAAACAGCAGTCTGAATAAATTCAGATTGAGGGCATCAGTCTTCACGGATTTCAAAGGTAGCAATACAGAAGTAAACAAATAAAAAAGCTATATCCACTTAAAAGCACCACGACATTAAAAAGTCCAGCAAAAGAAAAAAAAAATCATCTCCTCTCTAAGCAATGACAAACTCGGTCCTCAGACAGCTCTGTGGAGGAAAGCTGTCACCGCTTGCATTTTGCATGAGAGATGCATTTTCAACAGAACTATGTCACCTAGTTTTTATTACCTAATTTTACCTGGTGACATCCCCTCTTGTCACCCCTGCCCACACAGCCCGTGTTGAACAGAGGAAGAGGCAGTGAACCTTCTTCTGGCTCAAAATTGGAGTCAGAACTAATCATCATCAGGCGACACTCGGGGGTAATATATGATGGGCCAGGGGTGGCGATGTGGGGAGGGAGAGTAGGATCCCAACCATCCGCCTCAACCTCCAAAGGAGCCACAAGCCCGTCTGGAAAACAGGGCCTACTGGGAACAGCCCATCAGTTGTGTCTGTCTTAGATCTCTTCAACCCCAGTCTTCTTCACCATCCCCAGGGCTCCCTGAAATGAGCGTGATAATTCCTCAGACTGCCTGGATGGCCCCGAAGGGGAGAAGTAAGAACCATAGGGAGAATCACTAGGGAAGAATGTTAAGCTTCTGAAGGTCAGAGCCTCTCAACCCTGGACTCAGCTGGTTGGAAAGGGTGGGTCTTCTCCAAATACTGGAGGTGTTCACGCATGCGTTGGTTAACCGAGCACCCGGCACAGGAGCGGTCGAGATGGCTCAGCAGAAGAGAGAGGATGGAGCTGAGTGAAGGGCCTCAAATCCCCCAAAGAGCTGACAATGCAGAGAAAAATAAGGCCTGGAGACACATTATGCTTCCACGTGAAACAAAGAGAAGTCTCGGCCTGTGCGTCTCAGGAGAAGAGAACTACGACCGACAGCAGCGTGAGGATGTGAGGGAAGACTTGGGCCCAGTGCATGGGGAGCTTCTGGACAGGTCAATCTGTCTAGCTGAAGGGATTTCTCTGCAAGAAGAGCTGGGCCTCATTGCCCCACTGAGGTTTGAGGAGGCAGTGTGATGGAGGCAGGTTTGATGAAAGCTCTGATGTGGTCACTCATCAGAGCTTTCAAAGGGCCTTCTTTCCAGGGTGACAGTGTGAACCGGACTCTTGAGGGTCCACGTGGTCTTTGCGCAACTCTGACCCCATGACTCCTTATGAGATGGGAAATGCATGGCCCACGTGCTGTGCCCCCTTCCCTCCTACCCTTGGCAAACATCCCGAAGCAACAACGGCCCTTTCTGGAGACGTTCTTGATGACTGTCTCCAAGGAACTGTCAGCAGTCAATTCTATTTTGCATCTTTAGGTAGTGCCATATCCCAAAGCGTTTGCTACTGATCCAAACTTAGCCTTGAAAGGCGTGTTCTATGGACTTGACATGGTTGCCTAGGACACCCAACCACAAACAGACACAGACACACACATCTCCTGCCTCCTGCCATGCTTTTTCATGGACTTCATATTTTGGTTAATGGCAAGTCAGGTGTGTCTCCACCTAATCCTTTCTTCCCGGCCCTGTGACCACCATGCTTCTGCATAGTCACCATCTTCCTGGGACACTGGCTCTCCTATAGGAGAGTATGTGTACTCCCACTGTCCTAGCTGATCGCCCAGCTGAGCTGGAAGGTGGGATTCTGACAGCCAGGCTGGAGCAAAGGATAAAACATATGCGTCACAACTCTGGAACATATTTCAGACATACAATAAACTGAGCACCTCAGAAAAAGTTGCCAATGTGGTTTAAGAATCAGAAGTTTATGGGCGCCTGGGTGGCTCGGTCGGTTGAGCGTCTGACTTCTGCTCAGGTCACGATCTCACGGTCCGTGAGTTCAAGCCCCACATCGGGCTCTGTGCTGACAGCTCGGAGCCTGGAGCCTGCTTCGGATTCTGTGTCTCCCTCTCTCTCTGCCCCTCCCCTGCTTGTTCTCTCTCTCTCTCCCTCAAACATAAATTAAAACATTTAAAAAAAAAAAGAAAAAAAGAATTGGAAGTTTAAAGGGCCAAGCCCAAGTGGGTAAGCAGACAGGCAAGAATGAGATCAGAAGAGAGGCATTTATAGTGAAGGGAGCCAGCCCAGGGTGGTAAATGGGATGGGGAACTAAGGGAACATCTCAAGACAGTGCCACCAGCATGCACCGAGTGCCCTCGCCCACAGGTGGACAGGCAGGGAGGAAGCTAAAGGGCGATGAGTTTGGCCCCTCAACTCTTCTTTCCTTATTATCTGTGTCAGATTTCCCCACGCCGATGGGCCTGCCTGGGCAAGGCTGGCTGGGATGGCCCAGGACTCCCCGTGGGGGAAACAAGCAGATACCGTCTGCCTTAAAGGACTTGGGAGTGAAGGTCTGCACATGTCCCCCAGTAGATCTTACAACAGTGCTATTCTCCTGTCACTTCCTCTGCTCTAGAAACATTCCTGGTGCCACCACCACCCACCACAGAGGTTGAAGTCCAGACTCCACTGTTAGACTCTCTCTCCATCCACTATCACATACCTCTTTCCATGCATCCACCTGCTAAGCAAATCTTTATCAAACACCCAGGATATGCCAGGCATTCGGGGAAAAAAAGCTGAGTGGAACACACGCCCACTCTCAGAAGCTCATCACCGTCCCCCCAATGCATTACTCTCCGGCCCCAAATTTCCTTCACCTGCTCATCTTCTATGAAGCCTATGATAGAAATGAAGAGCCCATTCCAACCTAACAGGTACCCTCAAATCACCCTGGTGGGAGGGCAAAAACTCGGGAAGCAGGTCAGTCTTGGTTTGAAACCCATTTCTGTTGCTTTCTAGCAATTGTTTTTTGAACCTTTCTGCACCTCGGTTGCCTTACAGCGCTGAAGTGAGGGTCACATGATTGAGGGTCTAGTTCACAGTGAGTGCACCTGCACCATGGTCCTCGCTGTTAGTGCCATTGTTATTTTCGCTCTCCTCTCTGAGCCTTGCTGTCCGCCATCCATCTCCGATGAAAGGACCCGACCCGTGCATGGCCAACCCTTTCCAGGCCTTGAGGGGCCAGCCTGCTCCTCTGCTTTCTTCCCACCCGGCACCTGAGAGCCGGATGTGGGATTCTGCCTCCTGCAAGGCCTGGGAAGGGACCCCTGTGAAGATGGGGAAAGGTCCTCAGCCTACGTGGGTCCTCCCACAGAAAATCCGGGATGCTGCCACCAGGGAGTTTCAGGCTTACCGTGAAGCGAATGAAGCCAATGTTTCCTGGAATTACAGCCTCATAGCGTCCGCCTGCTTTAGGCTCGCTGCTTCCCCGGGGGTGAGTTCTGCCTGGACTGCCCCACATTTCAGCCCTTCCAGCTCCCTCCATGCCTGGGGCAGGAGGGGAAGACAATCGTACTTAAAAATGCCTGAGGATAAGTACAGATCTGTCACCCCTGGAGGTAAAGATCTCTGACAAGAGACTCAGTGACAACAGACTCAGGGATTATTAACGTTTTTATACTACAAAGGAATCACCGGATGATGATGAAGATGAGGATGGGGATGATCGAAATGACAGGTGGTTTTTATCCCTGTCTCTAGTACCTACCTTGGCACGAAGTAGGTTTCGCGGCAAATATTTCCTGTCTAGATTGAATGATCAATGAATTCCTGGTTTTGAAAGTGTTTCCACCAAATAAATTTTAAGTAATAAGTCACGGTTTCCCTTCCTAATTAGGGAGACGTGCGGGTAAATCCACAGACAATAAACGCAAGCAGGGACCGGCAGTCAAACCATACGAGCAGACGCTGTGGGCTGCCCAGCCAATGCCCGTGGCCTTTCCCCTTCTCTGTCCCAGCAGGGCTCAGCTCTCCCGACAGGGGATGAACATGCCAGATCCTTGCGGCAAGTGGTGGCCCAGGGATCAGCTTGGGCTAATGAGGCATAAAGAGAAGTATGCAGTGTTCAGGGTTCAGGGGAGACACCCAGAAAATGCTCATCCCCACCCCATGATAAAAACAGATTTAAAACAAAACAAAAACAAAGAAGAAATAAAAAGAAAAGAAAGCGCTTACCTCCCTTTTCATTCTGGCATTGACACCTTGGGACCATGAGGGGTGGGATGATTTATGCCCCGAGAAGGTCAGCTCAGAGAAGGGGAACACTTAGGTCCTTGTCGAGGGCATTTCGAGATGCTGAGTCAGTACTCGAACCAACTCCTGCTGGACGCCTTGGTATTGGAGAGGAAAAGAAAACCCTGTTGGTCAGGTCACATTTAGTGGATTAATCTGTTACTGTCAGCTGGAAGCGTCCAAAATGATAGAGTTGTTCCCTGAGTTAGCCATTGCTGTGGTCGCCTGTGACACTCTCCTGTACAATTGCCACAAAGCTGTGGGTAAGCTTTCAGGTCGCCTGTAAGTCGGCCTTATTGCTTTTGGGAGTCCCACAAGAAAAACTGACATTCTTATTTTCCAGAGAAACAAGGAGGGAGACCTGGGCTTTTTTGTTGGACATTCAAGGGACTGAATCCTGCCTCCGCTGCTTTGTGCACGGGCAGGCGCTGACCACCCCAAAACTGCCTTTCCTCGTCTGTGATGGGAGGCCCAGTGGTGGGACGGAGTCCAGCTGGTGGAACTGAATGAGGTCATTCACTGAGGGCACCCAGCCCAGGGCCCGGCGCGGGAAAAGCTCAGTCAGTGTCGTGCTATCATTTCTGTTCTCCACCTGTCGAGCTGAGAGTTGAATGCTTTTCTCGTTGCCTTGAGACTGGCCAGCCCTTGTTCTCCCGTAGAGGAAGGTGAACACGAGGAGCAAAGGAAGCAGCGTGAGTCCCTAGAGAGGCTGGAGGACTGCGGACAGCGGTGAAGTTCAACTTCCGAACCATCCCTTCGGAAGTCTACCCTACTCGGGTTTCTGACCTTATTTGTAGGCGCTGCTGGAAAAGGACTCAACGTTCAGCCATCCCCGCATGGTACGTAAGTCCACCTCCTTGGTGATTCCGCATGCATTTGCCCAGGCCATTTCCAGGCCTGGAGAGCCTTCTCCACCACCTGGCCATCCCCTGCTTCTTCCACAAGGCACAGTTCAGCCATGCCCTCCGAGGAAGGTCCTCACCCACCTCTCCGAGTCGGTGCCCCTCTCTGCTGGCCCCACAGCTCCCTGCTGGCCCAGCACAGAGTTCTTCACTGATTGCCTCCTCGCCCCCCCACAGTTCCCTTGCATGTTTTCACTAAATGTTAGTTGAATAACATGCCCATAGAAAAAATGGCTGGTAAGTAAACATCATTCTGTGCAGCTGTATACTTCATTTAGGAAAGTTATTTCTCTCTCTCTCTTTTTTTCTGTGAGATAAACCTAATGTGTTTATTACCTCCAGCATTATTATTTTTTTTTTTTTCTGGGAACCTTCTGCTTTATTGCTGTAAGGAGAATAGGCTGCCACCACCTTACTTAAGGGAAAGTGTGCAAGGAAACAAAACATATGTTTAGAAATTGAAAAAAGCACAATTAATAATTCATGAGTCACAACAGAAATCATAATGGAAATCTAGATGTGAATGACAACAAAGGCATTATCCATTAAAACTAGAGTAATGTGGTTTAAGAATACTTAGAGGGAAATATATTGTCTTAGATGTATGTAGTAGAAAAAAATTAAATCTTTGGAAGATATATATTTAATTCAAAAGCTGGAAAAAGAACCATAGAACATACTGAAAGGAACTTGAAATGATAAAATAAAAATAAAATCAAACTGCAATTAAATAAAAAAAAATGTAAAGACATTTCTTTTTTTAAAAGGTAGCTAGTTCATTGAAACGATTCATAAAATAGCTGTCTGACAAGATTGCTCAAGAAAAAAGGAAAGACATAAATAACAATAGTAAGAAGGACAAAGGAAACATAACTGCAGTTTCAGGAGAAATTTTAGCAATAAACGATGCAGTGAATAGTATTATCACAATAATCGTGATAACCAGATTAAAATTAATATTTTTTAATTAAAAATGACCGCAAGGTACTTGAGCATAAATAGAAAGCCTGAAATGACCATTCTGTAAATTAATTTTATAATAAAAAAAAACTGCCCCCTACAGAGAACACCACAGCACGTGAAAATTGCAAGTTTTACTAAACCTTCTCGAAATGGACAGTTTCTATCATCTACAGACTCTTCTAGAGGCTAGAAAGGGGACAGCCAGCTGAGAATAAAAGGAAAAGCAAAGCCTGCTATTTCCGAGTGGACACATTCGACTGTGGGTTAACCCTGGACACCTGATAAAGGTGAAATGTCAGCTCTCTTCCGGGCAGCATAACATATGGTTAAGGAAGGAGGGGGAAAAGCCCCATGATTGTGAACTAGGAGACTTGGAGAGACCATCACTGCCTGTAGGAAGCTATAAACTTGAGCTTCCCTGCATGGGGTGGATGTGTAAATGGGCACGTTGGTTCTGATTTTAGCCCGTGGTTCCTCAATCTACCCCTGGGGTCACTGTCCCCGCACCTGAGAGGTCACTTGGGTGATCTGAGAATAGCCAGTGGACCGCTGCGTCACCTGCTACAGAGACCACCACCACGGAGAGATGGCCTGCCACAGGGGCGGTGTGCGTCCTGCAGCCTTCCCAGTGACCTGGTGACAGATGTGGCCTACTCAGATCTAGAATGTTCAGCCGCCAGCTGAAACGGCTGGCGGGTGACTGCAAGACCTAAATCATAAGGCAAGATAAAAAACTTACCTGGTAAACTCAATAGCAAAGAGATGAGAATAATAGCGAAAAGGAAAAATTCCTGGCAATAGCGGTTTTGAACAAACAATGCAAAAATCCCAACATTAGCAAATGGATTCCAGCAAAGTATTTAAACACACAAAAAACAATGAAGAAAAAACGTTCCATGTTAGAAAAACCTATTGATCAGATTTACCACCATAGGGGATTAAGGAGCAAAACCATGGACAAATACTTTTGGTTAACTCACCAGCTGTCCCTACCCTTCTCCCTTCTGGCCTCCTTTACATTAAATGGTGCCTACTTTGCAAACAGTCTTCCATATAGATCAATGAAAGAAAGGAGATCCCAGAAAGAAAGTCACCCATATGTTGCAACTTCATTTTTTCAGATTTTTTGGTTTATTTTTAAATAATCTCTACACCCAACATGGGGCTTGAACTCAGAACCCCGAGATCAAGAGCCACATGTTCCATCAACTGAGCCGGCCAGGGCGCCCCCATATATTACAACTTTAGAAATAAACTAGGATTACAAATCAGTGGACAAGAAAGGGCTGTTCAATTGATGGTACAGAGCAATTGATTAATATGAAAAACAATAAAATTAGATCTCAACCTCATGTCATTACCCAAAAACAAATTTAAGACGAATTAAAGCAAAATTTAAAACTTGTAAAAATAACGGGAACATATTGCGATATATGGGTTGCACAAGAATACCAAAAAGAAAAAAAACCCAAAACACCCTCCATAGCTTATTCTAGAAAATATGAATAAATACGATCATTTTCACATTGGTGGCAAAATGCAACATACGGAATATTAGAATTTAATATTTACAATTGCAAAAACATACGCGGCAATGTATGCAAAAACAGGCGCCATGTTTGAAGCAGGCACGGAAACTTCACCCCCAACCTCAGGTTGATGGTAGCATGTCCCGCTGGGGAGGGGCAGGGATCAGAAGCAGTAAGAAAGAGCAGGACCTCACCTCTACCTCTGATGCTTTCACGTTTTTTTTTATTTAAAGCCCTAAGGCAAACAGAACGAACGTTTACCCCTGTCCATTCTGGATGGTGGCTACCTGCTTATTTGTCAGAACAACGCTGCAATATTTGAAATTTCAATATTTGAAATTTTGAATTTCAAATATTTGAAATATTCAAATATTTGAAATTTTCTACAATAAAAACAGGACAGTGAAATATCTGTCCCTTGTATTCTATCTCCCATGACAACCTGGATGAAGTCCAAACATAACCAGCGCTAGACAGAAGATCCTCTGTTACTGGCCCCTGTCTCCTCACTACCTCAGACACAGTTCTCAGTCCACAAGGAACCATTTGTTGCTATACCACACAGGCATACATGTGTTCACACACGCATGTTCACACACACACACACACACACACACACACACACCTATGCACCCGTGCAAACAATAGCCCTGATTCCTGGCTCCAAACCTTCGTCCTGTTGTCCCTTCTGTGCAAACTCTTCCTCGCACTCTTGGCAGTCAGTCCCTCACTATCCTTCAAGAAGCCGCCAGGGGCATGTTGTCTGCAAGCCTCCGTTGGTCCCTTGAAACCGACCCCTCTTTGCTGCCACGATGACCCGTGCCTGTCTGTCACTGCGCCCAGGGCGCTGTTGTCTCACTATACTGTCTGTGCCAACCCCAGTGGGTCATAGCTGCCTTCCTGTTTTCAGTACTTAGAACAGCGCCACCTAGTGGTCGTCTGTCCGGTGCCCCTTGATCGAAGAATGGACTTCCTCCACGTGGACAGCCAGGACAGTTGATTAAATATGCAAGTACCCCCAACGATGTACATTTTTCTTTGGGTACACAAGCGATGTCTTATCCCTGCATTTGGCAAGTCTTTAGCGCTCACGGACAGCACATCAGGTTTGGGGAGAGATGACACTGGGCTCCGACCTTCCCCGTCCCCGTTACCAACTGTAAGACTTGGGCCAAGTCGTAATTTAGCTGTGAAGTCCATGCTAGACCCTTTGGGTGAAAACCACCCGTTGAGTGAGGAACGCGGGAGGTGAGACAGAGGCCGTGGGCCGGGATGTGGTGAGGACAGCCTTTGGCGGGCCACAGGGGAGTTTTGTAGACCTTGGTTCCTTTTCATAAAATGGAGATAAAGTATCTCACGGAGTCCCTGGGAGGATTAGCGATCATGTGTCTAAAGAACCAAACACAGCACCTGGCCCTCCCAAGAGCTGAACAATCAGCACCTGTTTTGAATGTTACAGCTCTGACTGTGGTGAGGGGGCAGCATGGTGCGTTTTCAACATCTCTGAGCCCCATTTGTTCCAGAACTTCTCATCCCAACTGTAGCCTGCTCCGGGGCTTGAGGTCGTTGGAGCCGAAGCTCTTGGCAACGCTTGGTGTACTTCCGAAATCTTGTGGAGCTTTTTAAAAAGTACAGCTCATAGAGTCTACTGAACCAGAGCCTCTGGACTGGAACCTACTATCTTTTTCTGACTTTACCACCAAGGCAATACAAGCGCATAGCCAAGGCCACAAAGCAATAGATTGAGGCACGACCTGTCCAGGCTCCCCTGTTGGAAGGCAACTATCACCTGGGAAGGTAAAATAAGATATAGCCAGGCTTTCCCACCTGGAATGAAGTCCCTAAGAACGTTAATTCGATGTCAGCCACGGGAACTGAGAGATTCCTGATATGTGGCTTGGGGAGGACAGAAGCTGACGTGTCCTCATCTGTAAAATAGGGCAATAACAGTGGCTACTTCCCAGAGTTGTTGATGGACAGAGTTAACAGACAGCTGTTCAGGGGGCGCCTGGGTGGCTAGGTCAGTTAAGCGTCCGACTTTGACTCAGGTCTTGTTCTCACGGCTCAGGAGTTCGAGCCCCGTGTCCGGCTCTCCACTGACAGCTCGGAGCCTAGAGCTTGCTTTAGATTCTGTGTCTCCCTCTCTCTCTGCCCCTCCCCTGCTCATGCTCTGACTCTCTCTCTCTCTCTCTGTCTCAAAAATCAACATTAAAAACCTTTAATAATAAAAATAGCTGTTCGGTACATGAGTTCTCTGAGAAGAGCTGAGTGGGGATGGGGACAGGAGGCTAGGCCAGGAGTGTAGGCAGGACGCCACCTGACTGGCGAGCTGGGGCCCGGCCCGTCTTCTGTACCAGGTCTTGAGGGCAGAGTTCGCTTTTCTGTGTCTGTTTTGTTTTTGTCTTGTACACCTTTCACCTTCCAGGATGCAACACAGGGCCAGGTTTATGCCTGGGACTCAGTAACGCATGTGAAATGTAATGGATTTACATATTTCAGGGGAGACTGGTCATTGGGATCTCTGCCCTTGAGGGTATTAGAATCCAGGAGAATATCTGAAGGTCTCCGGAAGAAACAAATCAGGTCAAAGCTTGAAACCTTAGCTGCGACTCTGCTCCTTCGCTGTCAGGATTGAAAATGACGAATTGGGCGGTCTGCTGTTTGCACATGGTGACCCGGGGTGCGTCCTTCCCCCACTGTGACCTCAGTTCCCCACCATAAATGAGAGATTTGGACCACAGTCCCAATACCCCCTCATCCTCTAAGTCCCCCTGCAAGATGGCAGGTGTCGAGAGAAGCATCGAAACCATCTGGGGCAGCTGCCCTGAGGTGCATCAGGCAGCTTCCAACCCACCATGCAAAGCCTTCCCCCATTCCTGCGGAGATGTCTGCACCTGAGTGAGGCACCTGTCCCAGGGCATAGGGGGGAGGGGAGGCGGGGGCGGGGTGTAGCCGTGCCTGCAGAGATTCCTCCAGTGAGGATTGCCAAGGGCGCCCCAGAGCCACAGTCAACAGACTTTGGTGCAACTGTTTCTTTGGAAGCATTTTCTCTCTGAATCTCAGTTCCTTGCATCAGGCTTGTGGGTCCCCTTACTGAGGAGGCGTTTGGCAAAGCATGAAGGGCAAGACTTCCCTGGAGAGGATATTTTTCCCTCATATCAGAGCCTTTCAGGGCAGTGGGGTGGGTGGGGGGGACGGAATGAGTGGGTGTCCAATCAGCTCCTCTCCCGCAGAGGAGCAGGGACAGGGTCTCTCCTTCAGGCCCCACAAGATTTTCAGTCGGAGGAAAGACAACTTCTTTCCGAAAGATCAGACTCAGGCGTCCAATTCTGCACGAAGCCTTTCCTGGGCACCTGCACCTCCAAAGCTGGGCCTCCCCTTTCCTGTGCCCCCAAGACCTGGGCTCTGGAAACATCCCCCCCTGCACGCTTGCTCTCCAGATCCATCCGGATCCCGTGTGTGCTTCCAGACAACTCTCCTGCAGTTGTCCCCAGAGGTCTGGGACGGGGTCCCCAAGGAAGGGAGTTCATGGGGCAGGTGGTCTCAGGAAGCACATGGGAGCAGTGGGGACGAGAAGAGAGAAAGGTCATGGGGATGGTGTGTGAACAGATGAGCCCTCCCCCACCCCACCAGGATTTCCTGAAGAACCTTGCAGAATGAACCTCGAGCTGACCCACTGAGAGTCCACGGCAAAACAGCAGCGTGGACTTGTGGATTCCTCTGCCTATCGATTGGGAGTTTGCCTAGGGGCGTGAAACGTCCTGCACTTGTGGGTGGCCCTGCTACAAGCGGGCTGGGAGGCTCCCCTTAAAGCCCTGAAGCCTGCAAACAGAGGCAGGGCACACAGGACAGCAGGGGGCGCTAGGGAGATGTCAGCGCTCGGTCCTCTCTGCTGCGTAGCTGCTGCCCGTGGTCGACGGTGTCCCTGCGTGGAAAGTCACATCTCTTGCCGGATGGTCCTCTCTCTAAGGCGCTCTCTGCCTGTGATCTCCTAACTTCCCCCCTACTCCGCCCCATCCAGGTCCAGGCAACTGCCCCCTGCCCACGCCTCTGCGAATGGGATCTTTGTTTCCCTGCCCCACACGCCCAGAGTGTGTGTCCTGTCCTTCCTGCCAGGACCGAGCTGTCATGTCCTGTGCGGACCTAGGCCCCGCTGTGACCTCCTTCCTCCCGCTATGAAGGTCTCCACTCCCACCGACCTCGTGCAAAGGGGGGCAGTCAATACATTTTCCCACCCATGGGTGTCCCTCTCCATTCGATGCAACTCGGGCCATTTGCTGTCGCGCGGGGGTCAGGGGCACTGACAGGCACTCCGTTGGTATTGTACTGAACTTCAAGAAGCGTTTTCACCAGACACGGGGCTCTTGCCAAAGGAGGGGCAGCGGTGGGGTTCTGGGACACCTGCGGAGAGACTCCAGGGCCAATCCCAGCCGGTGTCTGAAGACAACCACGGCTGTGCTAAGGCCGGCTAGGTGAGAAGAGAGAAACTGATCTCTGGCATGAGTGGGAGGGTCAGGAGCTGAAGTCACTGGTCGCTGGGATGTCCGGGGAAATTTGGGTACCAGGTGGGGAAGGAGGGTGTGAAGCCCACATACCGACCTTCCGTTATGTCCCCGCAGGTGCTATGCTACCAACTGGACACAGGCCGCCTCTAGACTCACAAGGGGCCCTCTCCACAGGTCATAGGTGAGTTAACCCAACCAGGCCCAGAGGCCGACAGCTTTACAGCCGGGAATTGGCAGTGAGGAGGACTTGGCCCCAGGAGGCCCGGAAGGCTGGCTGTCACAGCGCATTGCATAGCAGAGGCCGGGGTTTGGGGAGAAAACGGCAAGAGAGTCCCCACCGAACAGGGAGTGAATTAGGCAGAAGCCAGAGCGGAAAGCCACAGCGAAGCGTCCGTGTCTTGGCCTCCACGC
Organism: Prionailurus bengalensis; assembly: GCF_016509475.1. Lineage (NCBI taxonomy): Eukaryota > Metazoa > Chordata > Mammalia > Carnivora > Felidae > Prionailurus > Prionailurus bengalensis. Next base: position 76,346,738 of record NC_057353.1, on the reverse strand, counting down.
TGCCCGCGTGTGGGGCCGGCTGGCGCGTCCCACTCATCCTTGGATGAGCCACGTGGAAGTGCGCAAAGCACATGACACATGCTCTAGAGCAGAGGCGAAGGACAAGTCCCCTGAGGCCAGGCCCCCCGGCACCAGGACACCACAGCAGGTTCGGCAGGGAGTCCTAGAGCTCAGCCTCCGTGTGGATTAAGATACAGATACTAATCTCTATCTCACTGGCTCACCCAAGCTGGACCCAGCTAAACGCTCACAGAGCACTCTGTGTGCACCCCGATCTAGGTGCCTTCCGTCAATTAACATGTTCAACACTCGCAGGAACACTGTAGAGATATAAACCTGGAAGGTCCGGGCCACAGCCCATGTCCTCGACCGCTGTGCGTCCCTGCCTGTCGATGTAAAGCCTGCCCCCACTTGTCCTGGACAGTGGGCTCAGTCACCGGCTGTGTCGTGTCTGAGCCTGGCCTTCCTTGAGAACAGATCCTCAGGCTGATGAGGAAGTGACCTCTTTGGAAATGTGAGCACGGACACAGGCTAGACACAGAGGGGGTGGGAGGAGTAGGGCAGCCCAAGCTCGTGTTCAAACTGACACGAGTCCGACACACTTGTGTTGTGAAGAGAGCCACTAAGGGCAACCGGGTGCTCCAACTGTGGGATTTGAGAAGCCTGTAGCAAGCATCTCAGAAGGAGTACATCCTGGGAGCCCAGAGTGTCCATCCTGGGAGCGGAGAAGCCTGGGACATGAGGAAAGTGACACATCTCAGGTGCCTAAGGCGAGGTGCCATCTGGTCACACCTGTGTGAGTCTGGTGAAACCACAGCTCGGGCTGTGGGGTGGGGAGGCTGAGGAGCTGGGTCCAGACCCCCTCATCTCCCAGTTCTGCTCTTCCTGTTCCCCACCCACAGTCGTTGTTTGCCTCTGCCACACCTGTCCTACCCTAGTTTCTGCCACCGGTCCCAGGCTCTGTTCATTAGTCAGTCATTCAACAAGTACGTGCTGACCAGACTCTGAGCCAGGCAAAGAGCTGATATTGGGTGTGGCCTCTCCACTTCTCAGGCTTTGTCCTTTTCCACCTGACCTTCCTGTGGCTGCTGGCTGTAAGACACTCTGAGCTGTGCCTAGGAGGGATTCCTTATGTTCGCCTCTGGCTTCTGTGAATCCACCCCGATCCCAACCACTTGGCTGTCTACCTATTTCGTGAGGGATTTCTGTACCTCAGAGGTTCTCAACTTATGTACTCTTCATTACTGTTTCCCAGAGTGTGTTCTGACTAAGAGACGGTCAGGTAAAAAGGGATCGTGGGTAGGGGCGCCTGGGTGGCTCAGTCGGTTGAGCGTCCGACTTCGGCTCAGGTCATGATCTCACAGTTTGTGAGTTCAAGCCCCGTGTCGGGCCCTGTGCTGACAGCTCGGAACCTGGAGCCTGCTTCGGATTCTGTGTCTCCCTCTCTCTCTGCCCCTAACCCACTTGCATTCTGTCCCTGTCTCTCTCAAAAATAAATGAACATTAAAAAAAAAAAAAAGGGATAGTGGGGATCTGGCAGATAACAAGCTTAGGAAACACTAATAATGTCCAACTGAACACTTCGGGAAATGCTACTATACCAGACGGTACCCAGCATTCAAGGCCCCAGAGCCTACTCTGAATTCAGATGACAAAAACGATCAAATTGTATTCACTCCAAAAGAGTTTATGAACATCAGGAGGGAGCAGCATAAGATGATATTTTCAAAGAGTGTGAAGAGTAGATATGCAACATATCACATGAATGTTCAAGAATATTCACTGTTCCCTCCCACATGGGAGGAGTGTGCTCCCCTGCTCCATTGATTTGGGCTTTGGCCAACGGGCTAGAGAAGTGGCTGTATCGCTTCTGAGTAGGAGTTTCCCACACAATTGCTTATTTGGGCTTGACCTTCTTGCTCTTCTCCTTGGTCTCAGGGATGGACACGTCCTTCAGAGGGGCTGCCCCTCCAGCCCAGATCCCCAGATGAGAAGACACATGGAGCAGAGGCACGCACTCACTGTCAGACCACAGCTTCCAGTACATGATGCAATACAGAAATGAATGTCTGTTGCAAGCCGCTGGGATTTGGGGGCTGCTTGTTACTCAGCAAACCTGCCCAATACAGTGTGAGTACTTCGTCTTTTAGTGGGGAAGAGCCAACAATGATGATTTTGAACCAAATATCAAAAGGCATTTCCTTGGGGGGGTCTCTTGGAATTAGTTGGCCTTTGGGGGAAAATGTCGCTTAATTGGAATTCTAAATAATCAAATTTTACCTCCAGTGAGAGATAACATTTAGTGTCACTTACTCCATAGAAGCTTTGCATAAATCCTGTTTCACCTTCTTCACAAAACCCAGCAGGAAGTATTTCTGTTCTCATTGATAAAAGAAGGAACTGAGACTCAGAGAGAGTTTAACTGGCCCATCTAAGGTCACACACAAAGGATGACCAGGATTTGAAGTAGGTCTGGAATTCAGACAAAATCTGTATTCTTTCCTCACATCATGCTGAAGCGGCACTCATCAGCTACCGGGAGTGCTAACAAAGGCTTCCTTTGAGAAGCCAGTAATGAGCTACATTTGGTACAAAAGGCATTTCTGTCCTGACACCATTAAAATATTTCTCATAAAAAAAAGTTCATAAAAAAATTTCCCCACCCCCCTCCAATTTTTGAAAATATTCCTCCCAACCACAGTGAAAAAAACCCTTTCTGGATTTTTCAACGTATCTGTAACGGAATACTTTTCCAATGATGTAACATTGGAACAAGGGACCTTTGGATTCTATCAGACAGGAAAAGTGAGAAAGTGTCTCTGAGATTCTCAGAAACATCCTTGGAAACATCCACCCAATGGAGAAGAATTTCTGCCCACCAATGCCAGCCTTGACTCTAGTGTTTTGAAAGACACCCTGCTGACTGACCATCTGCTTGAAGTTGTCTGGACCAATCAATAAACATTGACTGGAAGTCTTCCCTGTGCCAAACACCATGCTGGGCACAGAGGCCAGAACAAACCAGCACTTTACATACATCATCCCATTTAACTCTCATTAATACACCGTGAACTACTGTCATCCCATTTCGCTAAGGAATAAGGCATAATGAAACCTGTTATTCAATAAGGAATAAAACATAATAAAAACATTATTACGATTTTTCAAAAACCCAGATTGGAATTCTAACCCAAGTCAGAGTGGCTCTTGCCACTTTTATATTCTCTTTTGTATCTCCTTATACTCAGTACATCTTTTGATAACATCAAAGGCTACTTTGCAAAGAGGAGTTAACACAGCATGACTGAACCTGATATCCCTACTGTCTCTTGGTCTGCTTGCAAAGTTGGCCCTTGGCTGGTGTCCAGGAACTTGGATTTCAAGAGGGTTCCACCATCCCCTAACTGATAAGGGTGACCCACAGAACCCAAACTGTTTGCACAAACAATGTGGTTTATGCTGAACACTTGCTTTCCTTCAAGGAGTCTGGAATTTTGATACATAGGATGCCTATGCAATCAGCCCCGATAAAAACTTTGGGCACTAAATCTGCAGGAAGCTCCCTTGGTAGACAATATTTCACACATGTTGTATGCCTCATCGCAGGAGGAACCATGCTTGTTCTGGGTGGTTCCACCGGGACGGACTCTTGAAAGTTTGTACCTGGTTTCCCCCGTACTTGGCCCCTGCACTTCTCCCCGTGCTGATTCTGCTTTGTGTTCTTTCAAAGTAATGAATCATAGCTGTGAGTAGACTATATGCTGAGTCCTGTGAGTGAGTGAGTGAGTCTTCTAGGGAATCATCAAATCTAGGGGTGGTCCCCCAGCATAGCCACCTTCCTGTATCCCAGACAGCAACGGGCTGTCTCAGACCAGCCTTTGGTCATACATCTTGAGGGAAATGAAACCAGTTCCAGTGAGATTCGGGGTCTGAAGGCCATTTGTTAGTGCAAATGTCCTATACTCTCCACTTCTGCTGGACAGTGACCAACCAAAAGGCATGTATGTCACTTCCAAGCCCCTCAGCCTGACCCAGGGACCTCCGTTGCCTGGCTCTGTCTGCACCTTCAACCTCATTCTTGCCTCCTACTTTATGGCAAGCTGCTTCACTTCCCCAAACACATGGCTGTCTCCAGCCTGTGCACTTTAGCCCATAACCTTCTTCCTGGGACCTGTTCCCCCTTCTCTGATTTAAGAAATCATACAAGTCATGGCCACTTGGAGGTCGTGTGACCATGGTGTCTTACTGAGGTTGCCATAACAAAATGCCACAGACTAGGTGGTTTACACATAGACCTTTAATTTTCTCAGAACTGGAGGCCATAACCCTGGAGATTAGGGGTACCAGCATGGCCAGGTTTCGGTAGGACACAATTTATGGGTTGCAGATGGCCCCCTTCTCATTGTCCTCACATGGCCTTCCTCAGCGTGTGTATGTGAGAGAGAGTGAGCTCTGGTGTCTCTTCTTCTCCTTATAAGGACACTACTCTCATCATGGGGGCCCTACCTTCATGACCTCATCTAAATATAATTACCTCTCTAAGGCCACACCTCCAAATACCATTACCTTAGGGATTAGTCCTTCAACATATAAATTTAGGAAAGGGGGACACACACATTCAGATCATGGCACATGGACAGTTCAGGGGGCGTCTCCTCTGTTCTCCTACCCTCTTACCTCATCTATTAAATTCAACAGATACTAAATGCCCCCTCTAGGCCAGATATTATCCTACATACTGGGGACGTGGTAAGGGAGAAGGGAGAAGCAGCCTCTGCCTTTATGGAGCTACAGCTTTCAACTTGCTCATCCGGGAAGACTTCCTCACTTCATTTTTCTTCCTTTGATCTTCATTCTTCTTTGTTTCCTTTGATTTCACTCTACTCTTAGCAAACATTTTTGAGCGGACACTCCTGTGTGTATGTATTACCTACTTATAAATTATATGCATATTCTAATATATAATGGACAATATAGCAATACAAAAAATACATTTTTAAAGACATACATTAAAAAAATGGGGAAAGAGGAGTTCTAAACCGTCTTTCCACAGTGAAACGATGTCAACACGCGGTGTGAACATACCCTTCTTTGGAGTCCTCTGGTCCACCAAAAGGGACACCACCTCTTCTGAGTCCTTGAGACCAGCATTGATCTTACTCACCCTTTTGGAATGGACACTTTAACCATCTATCTCCCCACTTTGAAGACCGAGTTTCATTCATTTCTGTGCGCCCAGTGCTTAGGGCAATACTTGTCACAGAGGGGACTCTTTATAGACTTTTCTGGAAATACATACACATGAAGCATTGACATCATTGTTACAATTACTATGATCGCAATTCCAAGATTTAGGGGAAAGATGATTCTTTTCTTAGACAGGTCTTCCCATAGTTCCTTGGTTGGGTCACCCAAGGTTCCAGGTCTTGAGCCCACATACTTCTGAAACCAATGAAGTTCACTGGAAACCAATGCAGACTGAGTCGTGTGACCTAACAAACTGAACATCAAATTGTATTAGGGCTTGCAGGGCTCAGGCACTGGGCCAAGTGCTTTAATGCTGCTCTCTCGTCTCACCAAGCACCCCCACGACGAGTCTGTGGTATCCCACTCTGAAGAAAAGGAAACTTTGACTTGACACAAGAAGAGACTTTGCCCAAGATCACCAGCTAGAGGTAGGATTAAGACCAGGATCCAAGGACCACCTCTGTAATCACTATACCAAACCGATTCATATAGGACTCTAGTATAAGCCCTGTCATAGTATATTAATGGACATTTGTGGAAGGAAGTCTTCAGTATTTATTTAATACTATCTTTTAAGCATGTCTCCATCACTGGGATGCTTTCACGTCTGGCAAGTGACGGGATGATGGGCTTCCTGAGTGTTCTAGAGTGTGGCGACTGGAAAGCATCAGGAACCCAGGTATTCGGTGTTGGTGTTCCTTAACTCAGCGTGACCCTGCTGGCTGGAAACAGACCAGCACCACTGACCGCCATACCACTGTCTCCTTCATACCCCGCTGCTCCGCCCCTTTGAAATATTGTGCAGTGGTATTATTACAAGTAAATGGTCCCAAATCTGTGCTGAAATTGTTCTGGGAGGCGGGGCATTCAGACACTCTGGCAGCAGCTGACCTTTAGCTAGTCTCCTCCAACTGTGACCCAATCAGGCATAATGAGCTTAGAACAGGGCTCAGGATTGTTTTCTCTCTGCTTTTCTTGTCTCCCAGCCTTTATCGGTACTTTAGCAGAAGGCTGTTTTTCCTTCTGTACTTATTTATATTTAGCCTGAGCATCCTGCTAATTACAAAGCAGTTACAGGAGAATTAGGGACACTATATATAAATTTGCCATTTATGCAAATTGCAAAGAGAGAACAAAGAAAAATTAGCTTAATTAGTGTAATTGCTAAAAAGCGGGAGGTGAGGCAAACCCAGCTTTAATCAAAGAAGAGGCGAAGGAAGTCTCAAGGAAATGGTGACCCAAATCAGCACAGATCGGAGGGCTCTGACCTTTCACGATTTCAAGACCTTGCTGAGACATTGGGACGACATAAGGCCGTGGACAGGAGGGGCAGAGCCTTCTCAGCATAAAAGCGCCATGTGGGTGCCTAAGACACGAAATGAAACACTTGCACTTGGAACGTGATTGATATGCTCTGAGAGGGGGCACCTGAGGTGCAGTGTTGAGAGAGCAGAAAATAAGCCTTTGTGGAATCTTTGTCCAGCAAACACATTACTGAGCACCTACTAAATGCTGGGGACAGTTTAGACACCGAGGGCACAAAAATGAATAACACACAGTCACTTCCCTTAAGGGGCCGGGGAGACAGAAATAAAAAGGCAATAAACAAATGACACGCGAAGAGCAAAATAGAAGGCCTGAAGGATAGGGTTGCCAGATTTAGCAAATAAATGTATATAGCATGCCCAGTTAAATTTTCAATGTCAATTAAATTTCCAGCAGGTAAACAACAAATGTATTTTGAGTGTTAAGTATACCCCAAGATATTTGGGGGATGTATTTATACTTCAAGAAAGTAATTTGTTGTTCATCTGAAATTCAAATTAACTGGCGTCCTGTATTTTTCTCTGGCACCCTCCTGAGGAGGTACATAGGACCAGGGATTCCCCCTGAAAGCAGAAAACTGTCCTTTGGCAAAGCATCTTCAGGTTCCTCCGCCTGGTGTGTTATTAATGGAGAAGTAAAGGGGGAAAGAAGCCATGGGTGAATGAAGCTGGGACATCATGGGGCCAGTGGAGGGGAGAGGACCCCAAGGAACACTGATCTCTTTATTTCTGTGATCATCCCCCACTCCGTGTCCAGCTCCAACTCCCCAGATCTCCAGTAAAACTACCCAGACACGTAAATGCCTGTGTATATAAGGGGTTCTGTGTTCTTTGGCAGTCAAAGGCCCTCATCTCGGCAGATGTGCTATCACCTGTTCCATGGCTTTGCGTATTTCAACTCATCGAACCCTCACAACAACCCCTAAGAGGCAAATTATATGGTCCCCATTTCACAGATGCAGAGACAAGCAGAGACACTAAGGTGCTGTGCTACCTGCCACATGGGCTTTGCCAGCCAACACCAAAATAACCAAAGGGAAACCCGACCGGTCACTCGCCTGTCTCGCTTAAAAGATAACCTTCTTTGATGCACCCTCTTCTCCTTCATTCAGGGTTTCCTTTACAAGAAACAGAAACACATAAATAGCAAAGCCAAAAAGAGTTTTTTTTAAAGTATGGAAGGGGTTCATTTGGCACACGAGGCCTTAAGGTACAGCTCAGCCTCATAACGGACTGGAACCAAAAGTCTGAGTTATTCTATTACTCTTGGTCATCACGGTGTTTGTTTTTGGCTTTCTCAGTGGAGGAGAAAAAGACCAGAAATAGTCACTGTGACTCCACATGATTTCACAACGCAAGCAACCAACCAATTGGGTTGGTGTATCACATGCCCCAAATGACTGAGAGGAAAATGAGAGAGAGATCAGCTAAGCCCAGCTGTGACTTGTTTTCTCTGGGGTCAATGGTCTCCCCTTGGTCCAACCAACTTTGGCCAATCAAGAGAGGTTTCTGTTACAAACAGCGCAGGTAGGGTTGTGGGAAGGGGATTCTCCGAACAGATGTACATGGGCAAGAAATGGTTGCCTTAGCAGCTGTGACAGCTTTCCTTCTTTATCCCCTTGGATAACATCCTCATCATGGTTGATACCTCTGTCATCCCTGACTCTCTTTGACTAGGGAGTTGGACGTCTCAGACCTGCCTCACCAATTTACCTTGTGTTCCTCTTTGTCCCCTTTCTACGGTGATGACATTTTCTGAAACAGCCTGGGGGTTTTTTGTTTTGTTTGAAATGTTCCTCTCTGGTTTGTTTTGTCCGATGACATCCTACATTTCATTTTGTCTTGGGATGTTTTGCTGTCCTCTTTTGTGACTCAGAGGACAAGGATGAAACTAAGCAGGATCCTTGGTGCTACACAGTGTGGAACACGTAAATCCAACACTGATTCTCAGGAGCCTCTTATCAAAAGGTGATAAACGTCCCCAGGAGAAAAATTATGAATGCAGTCCCTGAAAAAAACAAACATCAAAAACTCTCATTCTTTTTATTTATTTATTTGTTTATTTTTTTAATTTAAATTCAAGTTAGTTAACATACAGTGTAGTCTTCTAATCACTATCAACGTCTACCTCCATTCTTGATGGTGGGGTGTGATTGGCAAAAATGATGGAAAGAGCCAGTAGGGAATTAGGAAAGATGTTCAGGGTAAAATGGGATTTAGGGCTGTGTAAAGTTTGGAGAAGTTTCCTCCTTCAAAGCTTGCTGGGATTTAGATACCTTATCACTAGGGTGACCATATAATTTGTCATCTAGATTGTAGTGTATTTGAGAGTGAATAGGTGTGCTATTAATAATCACACTGGAGGGGTGCCTGGGTGGCTCAATGGGTTAAGCGTCTGACTTTGGCTCAGGTCATGATCTCATGGCTCATGGGTTCAAGTCCTGCATTGGGCTCTGTGCTGACAGTTCAGAGCCTGGACCCTGCTTCAGATTCTGTGTCTCCCTGTCTCTCTCTGTCCCTCCCCCACTCACACTCTGTCTCTCTCTCTCAAAAATAAACAAACATTTAAAAAAAAATTTAAAGAATTATGCTGGGAAAGTGAGTGTAAACCATGTCTGTCCTAGGTAAACCAGGATCTATGGCCATATGGCCATATCCGTCACCTACACCTGAGGTGGCTGCAAGTCTCACAAAGTCTGCAACATCTAACAACTGCCAGCTAGACTGGCCTTGTCTTCACTGTTGGAGACCATGGCTGAGTAAGGATGGGGATGGGGCAGAGGAGACTCACTTCCTGGGTAATACCATTCAGCCCTCTCCAAGGCAACAGTGGCACAGTTTGGCATCATGTAATTGCTTCATGCCGAACAGTTGTGAGTTACTGTTTCATTTACAATAATGGTATTTACTTGTTTATTTTTTGTACTGTGTTGAGATTAAAGAGCAGGAACTGCATTTTTGATCTCTACAGCCTTGATGACTAGAGCAGTGTTTGGCAGAATAGAGACAATTGGTAAAAGCCTGTACAAAGAAAAATGTAATGTCTTAAGATCTTCCAACTTCAGAATCATCCTGTGATCCTTGAAAATGTGGAAGGCATCTGAGAAAAGATAGCATCTCCTTCCTTCCTTCCTTCCTTCCTTCCTTCCTTCCTTCCTTCCTTCCTCCTTTCCCTCCCTTTTTTCCTTCCTTCCTCCTTTCCCTCCCTTTTTTCCTTCCTTCCCTCCTTCCTTCCTTCCTTTCCTCCAATCCTGACCCTCCTTCCTCTGACTTTCCATTCAGTGCTACAGTCCAAGCAAGAGCTCTAGGTCTTTGTCTCTGCGGAGCTCCTAGAAGCCCTGTAAGCTTAGGGTTGTTCTGGCTTTAAGTAGACCTTCCACATGGGCCTTTGGGTCAGACCAGAGATGAAACATAGTGCCTCTTTGGAAGGTAGAGACACCTAGAAATATCAGCAGGGCTTAGATATATCCATCATATGTTTCTCTGTAAGCTATGACTTACACCCATGCAACAGAATGATAAAGTTGCTAAGAAGATGCGCTCTAAGACTGAGGGAACAAATATAACTACCCCCAACAAAGGGAATCCACCATGGCAACAAGCTCGGAAACAACTGCGTGAGGAACAGAAGAAAGGATTGGGATGTTCAGGCTGCAAAAGAGAAGATGTGGTGGGGAGGGGTAGGCAGGGACTCAAAATGTCTGAAACCTCATATGTGGGAATGTGAGAACTTGGCAGGGTCTCCAATGGGCAGAACCACGACCAGTGGGCAAAAGCAACGGAGAGTTAGTTTTATTGTTAAGTAAGGGCCACGGATCTTTAATGGCTATGTTAATAATCATTCTTTAATAACTGGTCATTTATAGATTATGCATGTGTGGACTCTTATGTTTTGAACCTAATAATTGACTTCCTCAATTATTCAATGGTTTGAACCTAATAATTCATTTCCTGGTGGTGGTTGTCCTTAGTGGACACATCTGACACATCATGGAGTGCTTTGAATCCAGAAAAAGTGAGCAATTGTCTTGGGGTTACCCTTTTGTTCCCAAAGCTCCTGTGCCAATAGATCCAATTGTCCCATGTCTAATTCCACTTCTTCTTGGATTTACAAAATGTTTGGGTTTGACATGGGCACTGTGGAGGAGGCGAGTTCAATATAAGTCAAATGTATTGCTGCCCTCCAGATGCTCCAAATTTAGTAGAAAAGGAGAGACATGGTCAAAAAGAGCATAAGAGTGAGTTTGAGGTTCTTTTGATTTCCAGTTCTACCTCCCACTGAGGTGGAAGCCCTACTCTAGAATCTCAGTGGAGGGCTAACTTAGAGGTTATCTAGAAAGGTCACCAAAACTTTCATATCCTGTATGTCGCTTGATATTCCCAAGGACGTGGAGAAGAAGGACATCTATTTTGCCTCTTTTCCAACGAGGGAATTGAGGCTCAGAGGGGTCACACCAGCTGCATAGGGACACAGCTAGGAAGCCCCAGAGCTGATTATTCGGATCCTAAATCCCATAGTGACCCCTTCCCCTACACGGGCGATCAGATTTGTTGGAGATGATACTGCCCACAAACTACTTGTGATTTAGGAAAATAGGGTGGACCTCTGGAGATTAAACCCTAAAGTCATTGAAAACCAAGTGACCACGAAAAACAAATGCCATGATGGGATAAAACAGCAGTGTAAATAGCACAGTGTAGGAACACACAACACATTTCTAGCCCCTGGGAACTCACACACTTAGGGAAGGAAGGCAGGTACACGAGTGGGGACAAGGCAGGCAATATTTGGAACATTTGGGGAGACTCCCCAAGTGAGAATGTGCCATGTAGGAGTCTTAAAATGAGCTCACTGAAAGAAAGTCTCTGTGTTTTGTTGGCTACAGACAAAGAATAATGTGCCCCACCAATTTAAACACACCAGGCACTGGCTCACAGAGCACATTTCAATACTGCTCAAGAGCAGATGATATTTACAGAATGAGGTTTCTAAAAGGACATCCTTCTCTTCTAATGGAATGAAACTTTTGGAGAAAGAGGAGGGAGGGGATGTCTTTTTGTGTGGACTCTAGCAAGATGTGCATAATAGCCACACAGTAATTGGATTAAAGGGGGTTACTACTCACAGGCAGATGTAAAAGCTTACAAGATGTTTGAATGGGAAGAGAGAGGCTTCAGGTTCTAATTTCCTTCGTTAGGAACAGCAGGGTTGGCCAGAAAGGGGAAGTGGGAACCAGCCTTGCATACAATGTACATGGCAAGGTGGGATATCTATTACTGCAAAAACAATTTACTACCAAAATGAGTGGGCTAATGGAATGATTTATTATTGTCTTTCTTGATTCTGTGGGTTGACTGTGCTCGACCAGATGGTTCTCACATAGAGTCTCTCATGTGGTAGCAGTCAGATGGCAGCTGGGGCCACGGCCATCTGAAGGCCTAACTGGGCTGGACATCTGGGATGGCTCACTCCCATGGCCAGCACTTGATGTTGGCTCGGAGTTCAGTTGTGATTGTCAACCAGAATCCCTACAAGCGGCTTCTCTATGGGTTTGTGGCTTCTTGCAGATGGTGGATGAAAGGAAGTGTCCCACAAGCAAGAACTCAAAGAGAACCAAGAAGAAGCTTTTATGGCTTCTTATGACCTAGCTTCAGAAGGCCCAAAAGGTCAGTTCTGTTGGTGAGGCCCAGTCTTCTATGTGTGAAGTAGAGGGCTGCATGAAGTCAGGATGAATTGATATAGCCCAGGCATTTGGGAAGCTAAAACCTAATGAGTAAATAGATGTGTGATTTCATATCTGAAATTAGCTAATCAGATACTCTGATAAATATCTGTCCAAGCCATGTGGGGGTCACGAAAGAATAGTTTAGGAGGGTGGGGGATCAGAGTGGGCTTCAGGGAGGAGGTGACTACTTGAACAAGGCAGGAAAGGAAAGTCATTCTTTGCCCTGGACTGTGTGTTGTGTGTATGTGTGTGCATGTATGTGTGTGTGTTGTGTGGATGTGTGTGTTGTATGTATATGTGTGTGTTGTATACGTGTCTGTTGTGTGTGTCTTATGTGTTGTGTGTATGTATGTGTTGTGTATGTATGTGCATGTATATGTGTGTATGTGTGTGTGTGTTGTGTGTATATGTGTGTGTTATGTGTTAGGTGTGTGTTGTATGTACATTGTATGCTGTGTGTGTGCATGTGCATGCACACACAAGTGTGTGTAAGGGTAGGGAGGAGATGAAGGAAAGGCATTTAGTAATTCAAGAGTGAGGAAACAACAAAATGAATCCAAACAGTCTGATGCATTCTGGGAATTGTAAGAGACTCAATATTGCTACACAGTGGGGAAAAAAACACAAACTGAACTATAATTGCAAAGGATGTTAATAGAAATCTTCTGAAAGTATTCATTGAATAAGTAAGCTTAGAAACAAAGTTAAACTGCCCGTAGTATTTCTTACATTTTATAATATAATACGTATTACAAATCTTGGCCATTTTGGTGGCACAGTAGATGGGCCAAGAGTATACCCCGTGGTTTAAGGTATATGCACAAGTAGGTTTGGCCTTGTCTAGACTGTAATTTCCACAATGTTGGGTTAGTCCAGAGAAGACAGTACGACAAGCAGAGAGATTACAAGAGTAAGTGGGGGCTGGATTAAGAAGTTTTGCCATTATCCTCGGGTCAGTTTCCAAATATTCATTAAACACATACTACATCCCTGGCACTCTTTACGGCACTGGGGCTCTATCAGCAAACAAGGCAGAAAAAAGTCCCTGCCCCATATAGCTTACCTTCTTCTGGGGAGAGACAGACACTAAACAAGATAAATAGGAATATTATACAGTGTGTTAGGTGATGATAAGCACAACGTATAAAAAATAAGGCAGGAAGGAGGTGAGAAGAGAGGTGGGGATCTTACATCATCTGGGCAGGGGGCTGGGCAGTGGAAAATGACATGTGATGACAGTTTCAAAGGAAGAGATCCGGTAAGCTCTGTGGATGGGGGCTCCAGTGAGGCAATAGCAAGGTCCTGGAGCAGAGGATTCTGGTTCATTCAAGAAGGCGGAGAGAGACCAGTGAGCAGGTGGAGTGATTCCAGGGGATGTTCCTAAAAGAAGACCTTCTGCCGGATCGCAGAGGGCCTCCGGATCCCCAGGTCTTTGGCTTATAGCCTGAGTGAAATGTAGAGACACTGGAGGGTTTTGAGCACCTGAGCGATAAGACTGGCTTGCTTGTGAAGGGATCTCTCTTGCTAATATGTAGGAAACAGACAAAGGGGGCAGAAAGGGGGCAGAAAGGGGGCAGAAAAGGAAGCAGGGGCACTAATTAGAAGGCTTTTGCATTAAGCTGGCTGAAATATGTTGGGGATCTATACCAGAGTGAAAGCAGAAGAGCCAGTGGAAAGTGGCTGGATTCTGGACATACTTTGAAGGCAGAGCCAATGAGACTTGCTGGCAGATAAGATGCAGAATTGAGAAGAAGAGAGAACTCAAGATGATTTCAAGATTTTTGGCTGCGCAACTGGAAAGGCAGAAGTCCTGTACCTGAAGAGGGACATTTTCAGGAGTACGTTTGAGGCAAAAGAAGCTAGGTGTTGGAGGAAGTGAGTTTGGGAGGCCTGGAAAGAAAGGTATTTAAGCAAGCACGTTGTGCGATTGGATGAACACTCCAAGCTGAACTTCTCTGCCGGCCTTAGGAAGGATAGATTAGAGAGGATGTATAAACAGCAAGATGCTCAGGAGTACAGGAGGCAGTCTGGAAGCTAAAACAAAAATCGAGAAAGAAGCAAAGAAACTGATCTGGAGCAGTAGGTTGAGAACAGGCAGGCTCGAAGAGGCCAAGCACAAGAGGAGTCATGGAGGTGAGGTCAGCAAGCTTTCGCAAGTGGCCAAAAGTGGGAAAGTGGAGGTACACATCAGGCTTGCTTACAGCTCGGGATGCAGTGTGGATGTCGGCCCTTTTACGACAAGTAGGAAAATAGAAGATGGAACAGTTTGGTCAATGAAGACATGGACTTCTGTGAGCAACCCGATGAACTTCAACTGCCCTAGTAAACTCTACGTGAAAGTGTCTGGGGACTGCTGATGTGGCCAAGACATTTACTGCTCACAAGTCTCCTTTTTCCCACTGATGCAGATGGGCTGGGTCTGAGAACCAGGGGAAGGTCCCATAAAACCAGCCCAGGGGGCCCTTGGCTTCACACAGGATAGAAATCAAGTGCGAGCCAGAGAAAGTGAAAACAGAGTTTACTGAATAGCACAAGTAACAGAGAGAGGATAGCAGATGGAGTATTGGGAGACTCAGAAAGGAGAGAAGGATGAGTCTCACCATTGCTTGGGGTTAGGGTTTTGCATCGGAAAGGGGTCTAGGGTAGGTGTTCCTTCAGGAATCCGAGGTAGGGCCCAATGAAAGGCAAGTGTCAGGTGAACAATAGGTATTATTCTGTAAATTACTGAAGGTAGGGATACTGATGCCAGTATCAGCTGAGGTTTGTTTGAAGCTGATATCACGAAACATGTCTGAGATCTGGCTCTTCCTAGGTGTTATCAGGTGTTTGGAGCCTAGGAAAAAGCTCAGAGAATGATGAACTTTCTTGCTTTCCCCGTGAAGTAGGAACACAGCTTCTGTGGTTTATTCAGGAGTGGGACCTAGCAGAAGAACAGCGGCGACAGAGCCTTTCTAAAACGGAATCCCTTCACCTCCCTACCTCCTCAGCACCTTCACCATTGACAGGGTCACATGACTAGTTCTGGCTAATGGACCGGGTGCCCAAGTGATCTGTGTTGTTTCTAGGCCAAAACATTTAAGAGACATTGCGCAACCAGTCAGCTCCCTACTCCCCTGCCGCAGAGGAGAGGAGCTCCATGTGTTCAGACGTGGCTTCCACCTCCGAGTGACTGTATGGCACTTCTTCAACCAACTTGCGTTGGACCTGTCTCATGACCAAGAAATAATGATATGTGAAACCCCAGAGTTGAGGGTATACTGTTACTGCATTACGACCCATGCTCCCTTTGCCAATACGGTTGGATGTATGTGTATGAAGCTCAGGGGAAATGTGTTGGAATTTTACCAGCATAAACACGGCCGTTAAATGTGGGAAATGAATGAGACGGCTTACTGAGAGTCTACCTAGTGAGAGCCCTGGTGGCCAGAGGGAATGGCTCCGAGGGACAGCAGTAGTTAAGAAGAAAGATACAGAAGTGCATTCAGACACGTGAGAGAACTGAGACCTGGGAACCAAGACAGAAAAGAATGTCAAGGAGGTGCCGAATGCCTCAGGATTTACTCACTTCAATTTGTTTTAATTTTAAAAACATAGATGGACTGCTGCTTACAGTCTAGGAAAGTGGAGTGAGAATTAACGAAGAGACCAATGGATAGAACAATGTACAGATCATTTGATGACCTTGGACTAGAGTTCTTCCCTGGACAAGGATGTGGGCAGAAGCCAGACTGGGATGGATGGGCAGTATATGGAAGTCATGAGATGGAGCCCCCCTGATGTGATTCTTTGGGGCTCTTGCAGGAAAGAGAAAGGGGAAGATAAGGCAGTAGCTGTGAGTGACAAGGGGTAGAAAAGTAATACACTATGTTCTTACCACATGTTAGAAAGCCTCTGGTATCCCAACCATGCAGTGAGGGCAGAATCATTTCCCCATTCCTTCCAGAGAGAAAGCACCATGTGGTGGTTATCCTTTGAGATGCAGACCCGGAGACTCAGAGAACCAAAACGTCTGGCTTTTCCATTTACCAGCTCTACAGACTTGGCAAATTTATTTAACCTGTCTGCGCCTCATTCCTTCATCTGTACATAGGAGGAATAATACCCTTCTCATATTTGGTTAGGAGTATTGAATAGGATAATCAACTACCCTGGTTTTCCTAGGACTGAGGGTTTTCCCAGAACATGGCTCTTTCAGCGCTAAAACCAGGGCAATTCTAGGCAAACTGGGACATGTTGGTCTTCCTATGGTCGAGTGCATTAAAAATTGTTCAGCACAGTGCCTGGCAAGCAGTGAGTTTTACAAAGAGGTAGCTACTCCCACTGCTGAACTTCTGCATGCCTCAGTTGCTTAATCTGTCCATTGAAGATATTAGAATTTGCAGAATGGAGTTTTGTAGAGATTAAAAGGATGAAAATAAATAGATGATAGATAGATAGATAGATAGATAGATAGATAAAATGGTGATGCAATCCACATGCTTCACAATCCACGTGGTAAACACTCAAGAGCATTCATTATTGTGATGATGGCGATTATGATTACAGTGATCATGACGAAGAAGAAACGGGCTGAGGGAAGTAAAACACACAACTAATTAGTGGAAGAAGTGGAGTGTGAAACCAAGTTGGCCTGCCTCCAAGGCTCTGGGTTTTCCCCCTGTGTTGTGGCGTGTTGTAAGCCAGTTCAAGGGGTGATTATGTGGTGATGTGGCATCTGAACCCAGCCTTAAAGGATGAATCGAGTTTGGCATTCATTCGTTTACTGATTTAATCAGCAAATATTTATCAAATACCAATCACGGACCGGACACTCTACAGTGTGAATAAAATAGATGTGCAATTTTAATCTAGGAGATTATGGAAATTGGAAGGGTAGGAAGCAAGAGAACACCCTAGAAAGAGAGAGCGATGGCCTTGGTTTAATTTCCCGCCCTACTCCCAAGTCAAAGGGAGCATTCACACAGGTGAAGGTCCTTGAGAAGTTAAGCCCACTCTACAAATCCTGAGGGAAGAGTTGACCTCTAACTGGAATGTCATCTTGTTGGGGCACCTGGGTGGCCCAGTCAGTTGAGTGTCCGACTTCAGCTCAGGTCATGATCTCATGGTTCATGGGTTCGAGGCCCGCATTGGGCTCTGTGCTGACAGCTGGGAGCTCAGAGCCTGGAGCCTGCTTCGGATTCTGTGTGTGTGTGTCTCTCTCTCTTTGCCCCTCTCCCGCTTGTGCTCTCTCTCTCAAAAATAAATAAACTTAAAAAAAAGAATTTTCTCTTGTTTATTAGCTTTGACCCAAACAGGACCATTTTTCACACGCTCATCAGGCTCTGTCTCCGTGGTCATGGCAGCCCCTACCTTCATTCTAGCTTGTCACTGCAGGTGATGTTCTAACTTCCTGCCAAGAGCTAATAACATGCCAAGAGAGGCTGCTGACAAGTAAACACTGCCTCTATTTTCAGTCTTTTTGCCATAGATTTTGGCAGATCTTCACTCTGAAATTCAAGGGTAACCCCTGAGCCTTCCTTTAAGAATAAATACTCCTCTGATATGCTCCTTTAAACAAGGTAAGTAGACAACAGATCTACTATGTGATTTGAAACTGATGAACGAGAGACGTACAGGGAGCTCCCAATTAACAAAACCTTTGCTAACATCCAGCACCTTCTTTAGCGAATCCTGTCCACGGAAACAGCTTCAGCTGGCGCAAGAGGCGTGGACTCCTTCTTTCTCAGATCCTGTATCTGAATGGGTCACTGGGGAGGAATTTATTTCAACAAAATCTCTCTCAAGAATCAGCCTATTTCAGGCAAGCCAGAGAAATAAGGGCAAAACCAGGTGAGTCAACCGTAAAATGGCGAGCAGGCAAATGTCAGACTTCCTCAGTAGAATTCTAGCCAGCTGGGAAGCTGTGCAAGTAAGTGCCTCCCATTCCCCAGCATCCCCATGGCCTAAGAATAGAGGCCCACCAGGTCATCAGGACCCACACACTGTGAAGCAGGAGATCCAGGCCTCCCAGTAGACTTCCTGCTGTGGTAGAACTTCTCACCCAACAGACAGAGACCTTAAGATCTGGAGTTGGAATGTCTTCCTCCGGAGGCTGGGAGATTTGCATTCCTAGGACCTTGATCCTTCCCAGGGTGTCCTAAGACTCAAGTCTGGCTCGATGTTCTTAGATTCCACAGGAAGGAAGCCAAAAAAAGCAAGATTGGTTGGAGAATCCTGAGAACAATAGGCCGTAAGCCAGGTGCCATGTTTCATCCGCAAAATAAAATGAAGAGAGAGCACTCAGAAAGGAAACCAGAGGGTCCTGGATGATTGCACCTAATGAGGTGTTTGGGACTGTGGGGAGCTGGGTAGAGACTGTAGCACTGAGATGGAGGCCGGACAGCTTCAAGGACAAAAGAGTTACAGTGAGGCCCTCTCTCCTTCAAACCCAGTCCCTCATTCTTTCGTTCAGCCTCTCCTTTATTGTGGTCACTTAACCATATTGTTGTTCCAGAAGGCCACCATTCAGTCAACTAATTGAGTATATGCACATCCATCAAGTTCGCTGGTTACAGCAAATTGTCCACCAGGTTCTGAGAAACCAGCTTTAAGCTGTACTTCTCTTCAGTTAAACTTGCATTTGCCTGATGGTCCCAAAGGCTCACACTATGGGGTATGGCTTTTGAAATACATTTCCTCTCTTTATTAAAAAATAATTATAACAAACCTCAGAGCCTGATATAAGAAAGATCTTTGCACAAATAGATTCAGGAAATGCACACTCCATCAGGCCCATTGCAGAGACTGAGCGCATCCAGGTTCCAGATGGCCCAAGAAGGAGGCCGCACAAGGGGTCTAGGAATCCAGGGACCATCCCACAGGATCCAGCTTGGGATCCATCCCAGAACAAGCCACTTATAAAATGTTTTCTATGGGGCGCCTAGGTGGCTCAGTCAGTTAAGTGTCCAACTTCGGCTCAGGTCAGGATCTTGTGGTTCACAAGTTCCAGCCTCGCATCTGGCTCTGTACTGACAGCTCAGAGTCTGGAGCCTGCTTCGGATTCTGTGTCTCCCTCTCTCTCTGCCCCTGCCCCACTCACGCTCCGTCTCTCTCTCTGCCTCTCAAAACTTAAAAAAAAAAAAAAATTTAAAAATGTTTAAAACAATGTTTTTTATAATTATGTTCTTCTTTAGATTAAAAAGTGATTCATAGGGGCGCCTGGGTGGCGCAGTCAGTTAAGCGTCCGACTTCAGCCAGGTCACGATCTCGCGGTCCAGGAGTTCGAGCCCCGCGTCGGGCTCTGGGCTGATGGCTCAGAGCCTGGAGCCTGTTTCCGATTCTGTGTCTCCCTCTCTCTCTGCCCTTCCCCCGTTCATGCTCTGTCTCTCTCTGTCCCAAAAATAAATAAACATTGAAAAAAAATTTAAAAAAATAAATAAATAAAAATAAAAAGTGATTCATTAGAAAATGAAAGTTTTGAACAAGAAAATAAAAATCAGGGGTGCCTGGGTGGCTCAGTTGGTTAAGCGTCCGACTTCAGCTCAGATCACGATCTCACAGTTCGTGGGTTTGAGCCCCACATCAGGCTTTGCGCTGACAGCTCGGAGCCTGGAGCCTGCTTCGGATTCTCTTCGGTCTCCCTCTCTCACTGCCCCTCCCCCGCTCATATTCTGTGTCTCTCTTTCAAAAATAGGCATTAAAAATTTTAAAAAGAGAAACAAAAAGAAACATCAGGCAAGATCCCACCACCCAGATTTAGTAGTTGTTAACATTTACATTTTTACCAAAAAAGTGAAATCGTTATGTATAATTTTTAATTAATTGATTATTATTACAAAAGCAATGTGTGATTCATATAGAAATTTTTGCATTTAAGAGTTTGGTCAATTGGGATAGTAGTTAAACTTTACGATCACAATTCAAATGAGTAATTTAGTCACTGATTTAGACTTGCTGTTTCAAGTTGGATTTTTACTTGATTTATATATAGTACTTGAACCTTTACAATATCATAAGAATCATCGTGTTTACAAGTTCAGGGTAATCTATTAGACTTATAAGACTTGAGTACTTGGGAAATGTTGTTTGGTAATCAGACAATTCAAAGGCTGAAAACAGAATGTATCAAAATTACAAAGACGGTTGGAAATCCTAAAGTTAATAAATGACACTAGGTGTTCGTCAAGATCTCCTACAAGTGATTAATTTTTGCTAGGCTTTTACAAACAGAATAAGATTTAGAAACTTAACTTAAAAGCTGAAGAAAGAACACTGCTTTATTTTATAAACTTAATGATTGGGGCGCCTGGGCGGCTCAGTCGGTTAAGCGTCTGACTTCAGCTCAGGTCATGATCTCACAGCTCGTGAGTTCGAGCCCCGCATCGGGCTCTGTGCTGACGGCTCAGAGCCTGGAGCCTGTTTCCGATTCTGTGTCTCCCTCTCTCTCTGCCCCTCCCCTGTTCAAGCTCTGTCTCTCTCTGTCTCAAAAATGAATAAATGTTAAAAAAAAAAAAAAGAAACTTAACTTCAAAGCTGAAGAAAGAACACTGCTTTATTTTATAAACTTAATGATTGGGGCGTCTGGGTGGCTCAGTCAGTTAAGCGTCCGACTTCAGCTCAGGTCATGATCTCACAGCACGTGAGTTCGAGCCCTGCATCGGGCTCTGTGCTGACGGCTCAGAGCCTGGATCCTGCTTCTGCTTCTATGTCTCCCTCTCTCTCTGCTCCTAACCCACTCACATTCTGTCTCTGTCTCTCTCAAAAATAAATAAACATTAAAAAAAAATTTAAACTTAATGAACTCAATATTAAATTTTAAAATCAAGGTAACCCGCGAGTGAGCGTTCACGTGCAAATGAACTTCCCTCGAGGACGTTTTAAAAACACTCCGTCTCACAGCCACATCAGCTAGGGGTGTGGGATTCCACATCTTCCATGTGGACAGCCCCTCCACACAGGGTACCTCGTGGGCTGATGGCCCTCCCTCCATACAGGTGGATATCAAAGATGACTGCCATCAAGTTCATGAGCGTCCTGGTAGGTAGTCCTGCAAGTTGTGCTGGCACATATTTTTCGAAGGAAGTCTGAATCTCTGGGAGGGCATTTTATTCACCTTCATGGCTCCAGAACCTGGCACGCATCATGTGTTCAACGAAGATGCCAACACACCAAAAGGTCAGCGTGGTGAGTGCAGGTGGTGAGGGTCTCAGGTCTCAAGACTGCTGGGGAGAACCTCCACTCTGGACCGTTCTCCGCATCTGCATGTTCACCCTTTGTTGGGACAATGGCCACAGGGATCTAAGTCCTCGCTCTCCTGCGAGTCTTTCTCTGCCTTCAGGGCCCCTCAGTCCAGCTAGTCCCTCTGATTATTCCCTGGGGTGAGTTCAGACAGGCTGCAGAGGGGCTTGTCACAGAGAATATTCCGAACCGACTTTTAGAAGGTCTGAGGTTACTTATCAGAGATGGGGGTTTTGGGGGGGGGGGAGCAGTGCAGAAAATGCCTACCAGCTGACAGCACGTTGTTTCGAGACCCCAGGCACGGAGCTTGCCTCATCTGTCAGAAAACAAAACAACCCCCCCCCCCAAAATAAAAACACAACCCACTAAAAAACCGCAAACTTTAAGACAGAATGGCTGCCTTTTATGCTTGAAAACTCGGTCTCTGGGGCTCCCGCCAGGTGAGGGGTGAGTTTCCTTGCAGCAGAGGCACCGGACAGGCTGGGTGAAGGGGGCTGGGGAGAAATGCAGACAGACAGTTGCTTGCGGAGTTACTCTCCGGAGCCTCAAGGCTTCCACCTGCCACCGCCTCCCTGGAACTCAGCCCTGACTTCCCTGTCCTCTGCTGGAGGGCTGGCCCCTTCACCATGCTGGCTGGCCACATCAAGCAGGTGTCTCGAGGGACCCACACAATGTCCCCAGCCTCCATGCCGCGGTGACTCAGGAAGTGACAGCCAGCAGCCTGCACGGCAGGCCCACCTGGTGGGTCCTCAGAGCACTGGCCACAGGGTCCACCGTGTCTCTGTACTCTGGGCCACCTCACCTGACAAATGGCTCTTATCACAGGCAATTTCCCCCTCGGCACTATTTCGGCCCTGAATTTATGCTTCATACCGACGTGCCCTGGAGGTTGGCAGGGACGGATTTAGTCCCTGTGGGTACGGATGTGGATTCTGATGAACACAAGCGCCTCATGACTTCACGACACACACTCGTATGTCATGAGTCCCACAGCACTTCTTAGCCAGCCTGCCAACCGTGGTAGGTGGCCGAGGGGGCGGATGACAGAACGAGTGAGGCCTCCCCTCAAATTCCTCTCTCGCTTACCTCATCTCCGTGCTCCAAATGAACACCTCCCTTCACTCTTCTCGCCAAGCATTTTATCTCCATCATTCTTTATATCTGTAACAGTGGCTGTGAATTAGTGAATGCAGAGGAGTTTTCCCTGTTAATCTTACCCACTTGTCACACTCACACCAGCTACCCTACTTGACCGTGGTCTGGGAACCAGAAAGCTTTATTTGATCTTATTTTTTGAATGTTCGTTTATTCTTGAGAGAGAGAGAGACAGAGTGCGAGGTGGGGAAGGGCAGAGAGAGAGGGAGACCCAGAATCCGAAGCAGGCTCCAGGCTCTGAGCTGTCAGCACAGAGCCCAACGTGGGGCTCGAGCTCACAAGATCATGAGCTCAGGATCTGAAATCAGGAGATCATGAACTGAGCCGAAGTCAGAGGCTTAATCGACCGAGCCCCCCAGGTGCCCCCAGAAAGCGTTAATAAGTGAAATACAGACTTCTTGGTTTCCTGTCCACCTGCGACATTTTCAGGTTACATATTCATACACTGTGTGCACACACACTACCAATTCAGATCTTTGGCCCTTTGTTAGAGTAAAATATTGTGGAAGCCAAATCTGAAGGTCCTGCTGGAGCAGCGGCAACATACAGTAGTAACCTTCTCCGATGAGACCTCCCTGCCTCCACACTCGGAATAAATGCCTCCATTTGGGAAGAGAAAATCACTTCTCATCTGTTCTGAAGCAGGGAAGTGTTCTGAAAGCACCTGTCTCTCCACTAGGTGTTTGTCAATATTCTCCTAGTCTCCTAGGCTGAAAACTATTCATTGTGTTTAATTTTTCTGCCTCCTCTGTCCCCAGGACATAATGAAATACTGAGTTCAATCAATTCTTCTATCTCAATGTCCTTCCTCCCTCTCGCTCTTCCTCCCACCTGTCCATACGCGCATGTACCTATCCTTCTGTCAGTCTGTCTATTCATCCATATACCACTAACACCCTTTCCATAATGAGCCATGAGACCCCAGACGTCCAATGCCTAACTTGGACTTCAAACTGTATGAGAAACGACTTTCGTAGAGGCTGGGCTCTCCAACCCCACACCCCGTCATGGGAAGAGCTTCAGCGTATGAGATTTTTTAACTTGTATATTATTAATGGCAAACATCAACAGGTGATACAAGATCAGCTACTTCTTTAATTTATTTTGAATTCTTTCTCAGTATCATCAGTGTGTAGCCTGAGTCCAGGGTTGAGAAGAAAGCCGTGGCAGAATAACCTCCACCTGCACAGGAGGCTACCCTGTGGCCCCTCTAAGGTGCTTCCACATTGCACATAGAAAGCCCTCTCTAAGTGCTTTCCAGTTGGTTCTGATTCTTTCCCTGGATAAGCTGTGATAATGGCTGTGGATTTCTGAGATTGAGCGTGGCTTCAATCATAGTGATTCATTGGAGCCCATCAATGAAGAAGTCAAGGGAATGGGGTCCTTAACACAAGGAGATTCTTACACCATCTTTCTAGATTGATCTTTAGCCCATTACCTCACTCGTGTATTCATTCATTCAGCAAATACTGAAATACCTACTAAATACCAAGAATATACAAGGCATGGTCATATGAACGGAGGGGAGTAGTGATGAATAAAATGGAAGTCCAATCCTCAAGAAGCTTCTAGTAAAGAGTAGAAGGAAAGGAAAGGATAGATTGTGGCAAAGAATGATGAGCACTGGAATGAGGTCTAAATGAAGAGTGTATGACAAGACAGAGAAGAACGTGCATCTGGGCTGAATCCTAAAGGAATTAGCAAGGCATGGGGCAGGTGAGGGAGGAGAGGGAGGTTCCTCGAAAGAGGGGAATAGAACTAGGGGAAAGAGCTAGGTTTGGAGGCTAGGAGAAGTGTGGCAGGTGGAGGGAACTTCAAGGTGTAAAACGGAAAAGTGTCATGAGTTGAGCTGGAGGAGTTTGCCAAAGGCCAGAGTGTGACGGGCATTGGCCACCACACTATGATATTTGGGTTTTACCCTGAAGATTAATAAGATCTATTAAAGCATTTCCAAAGAGAACTGAGAAAGTTTAACACCTGAGAAAGTTGTTAAAAGAAACTTCTTTGGCAATTTGTTATCCCAGATATCAAGACTTTAGCAGCGCACGTCAATTAGTGAACCTTTAGAGAATCTCAGTTTGGCTTAGGGGTGGGGGCAGGGGTGGCAGTCATAAAACCAAGAGAGGGACAAAGGAAGGCTCTGAAGATCTGAGGTCTTCTGCAGACACACCGAGCTTCCCTGTTCCAACGGACATTCCGCCTGCAAACACAAGCATGCCCCCTCTGTGCCTGGCATCAGGCCAGCGGCTATTAGGGACAAAAAAATGAAGTTTGTATGGTAAGTCCCTGTCCTTAGGGAGCAAACAAATGGGAAGTTTCACCAAAGAATTAGCATTTCTCCAGTATGTCACCTGCTTTGTGCCTCTTCCCCATTCCCTCTCAATTCTCCACTGTTCAATTAATTTTGTGTCTGATTCCAGACATCTGCACAGTTGCTGATCACAGCCTGCCCCCCTTGAGCCTTAGAGCCGCCTCGGATCTTGAGGCTGCACAAAGCTCTCTGTGTTTAACGGTCTTTCGGCTGAAAAGATGTCTCAAAGCCCACTCACACGCACCAAGGTACTAATGGGGTAATGGTTGGGGATGTCTGGAGGATTTAGAACACGTTCTCTAAAGGCTGGGGCTTCCTAACTTGGGGGAATGGATTACATCAGTCCATTTGTCGAGTGTCTCCATCCGGGAACTTTATAATCCCCATTCAAGCAACTTGATCATTGTCAGCCAGTTCACCATTTCTGACAATTTGTTTCCCACTTTTCCCTCAAGGGTGTTCACTTTATTTGGGTCTAGAGGTCTGAAACATTCTTTATTGGTCTTCCTTTGTGGTCTTTATTATGTCCCAGGAGACAGCAATCTCTTTTTTTTGTGGACCCTAACATGATTTTTTTTTGTCCCCAGTTCCAATAGTTGTCAGCACTTTCTGGCCTCTGGTGGATGGTATAAAAGTTGAAGTTTTCCTAGATATGTTGCCACTGCCGGTGGGACTAGGTAGATCAGGACTAGAGAATCGAACTGAAAGCAGGTTAACCCAGTGAGAGAGCAGGTTAACCTGGGCAGTTAGCAAGTCACAAGACATAAAATGGCAGAGCTGGAAAGTGCCTTCATTTCCAAGATAAAAAGGAAACTAACGTTAAATGCTTGTCCAGTATCATACTGCTGATTACCAAAATCTCCCTGAATCTCAGCCTTATCACATGATCCTTCACTGAGCATTTGGGCTCATCAGCTCTTACATGAACCTGAGGTTCCACTATCTTCTTGTATTAGAAATCGATCCTGAGAAACTTAACAGAAGACCATGGGGGAGGGGAATGGGAAAAAAAAAAGAGGTCAGAGAGGGAGGGAGGCAAACCATAAGAGACTCTTAAAAACTGAGAACAAACTGAGGGTGGATGGGGAGTGGGAGGGAGGGAAGGTTGGGGAGGGGCATCGAGGAGGGCACCTGTTGGGATGAGCCCTGGGTGTCGTATGGAAACCAATTTGACAATAAATTTCATATTAAAAAAAAAAAAGAAATCGTCAGTCTGTCCAGATCACAAAATTTCCTCTTTTCTAGGAATTTCCATAGGCTGTCCCTCCCTGGCAGTCATGTTTTATAGCATGGCCTCTCTCCCCAGACCACAGCCAGTTGGACCAGTGATGGACACGTGGCTCAAACTGAAATAATCACATTCCCTCTGCTGAAATTTGGAATCAGGCTCAGGAGACATTTGAGTTTTCCCTCCTGTGGCTGAATCTGGAAGTGTGGGAGCAGCTATCATGGCGCAGCAAGTGGACCACAAAACTAAGAAAAATTACCTGGACAAATGGGGAGACCCAGAGACAAGGGGCAGAGAGAGAGAGAGACACAGACAGAGCTTCCTTTATGGTCTTGTGACTCTTCATTCCCTGGATGCTGTCCTTTCTGCCTCTCTACACTTCAGCCCTTGGAGTTACTACATATCTATGGACCAGTTGCAATGCCCCAGGCATCCATCCACCTAGACACAAGGGCTACCGTGTGCACCAGAAAGTCGGGACCAATGATCTTGTGGAGGTTGCATTCTAGTGTGAGCATAATAAAAGTAAAGAAGCAAATGAAATTATTTTGGATAGTGGTAAGTACAATTAATAAAATGTTTAAAAGGTTATATATATATATATATATATATATATATATATATAATGACTGAGATTGGGTTGGAAGGTTATCAGACTGCATGTCAGAGAAGACAAGGGCCACCCAGGATGGCTATGTTGATTGTGTCTGTACAACTCTAGCAGATGCCATTAACATGAACTGTGATGGGAACTATGCTCTGCTCCCTGGAGATGTGCAGTGCCCAACATGGACAATAATAGGTAACAATCCTGGGAAAGAGCGCTCCGAGAAAGGAACATTTGTGTACAAATCTTTATGACAAGAAGACAAGGAGTCATCCAAGTAGAAATATGGGAGAAGAGAATTCCAAGCCATGGGAATAGCTCCCGATGGCCCAAAGTTGAGAATTAGTTATGCTTGTTCAAAGAGGCAGAAGAAGGGCAAATGCCTTTGCTGAATCCGGAAGAGTAACATGAAGTTAGCCAGAAGCCAATCTGACAGTGTGCCAGCATGGGTTGTGGTTAGGAGTATTTCTGTAGGGTCAGAGGATAGGATATCTGCAGCTGTGGGGGGGTGTTGAGTGAGAACAGCAGAGGAAAAAGCAGGCTTGCGTCCTGATGGCCCATCATGTGATGCCATAGAGTCTAGTGTTTGTTCTCAGAAACATGAGGCACCAGAGGACCCGGAAGGTGGACTCAGAGACTTTTCCATGCAAGTAACAAACCTACTTGGAAATTTGAGGCTTATAACCCAGTGGTGGCCTCTGTGCCCTTGAGTATCTTCAGATGCCATGATCTGTGGAAACAAGGAAGACACCATGAGATCCCTAAGCTGTATTTTATTCCAAGGCAGGAACGATGGCGAGATGTCTCATTAGGGTGGAGGAACGGTCCATGGCACACGTTGCACGTTGTATCCACAGTATCGCTAAGCCAGTTGACTTCACACTTCTGAACCACTTGGCTGTTGCTCAAAATATTGTTTTGCAAGAGCAAAAGGGTCCAAAAAGTCTAATAATAATAACGGACACTTCCCCCGCTCACTGTTTGGCCATTTGTCAACTATAAGAATTAGAAACGGGAGAGATGTCAGCCAAGTTGGAAACTTGGAACTTGACGTTTCTGAGTGGGCTGCAGTTTTGGCAAAAGACGCTTTTTTGTCCCAAGGTTTTTATCATGCCTGATTTTTCCCACCGTTTGCCAAGACGGGATGCATTTGTGTCATTTGCTCCTCAGAGAGAACTTAGATTTCCGTAAAAGCAATGGTTGCGGGGCACTGCCCTGCCATTAGGGACAGAAGGGGGGACAATAATAACAGCTTGCAGGGAGTCGGCAGCACCACGCGACCCACAAGGTGCTGTCACACACTGTCTCCCTGGGGCTCCGCGGCAACTCTGTGAGGGACGCGGGATTGGCAAGGGCACCCCTACTTTCAGATGACGAGACTTCCTCCAGGACACCCTGCTCCCCGCCACCTGGTTGGACAAGCCGGAAGCTCTGAGTCCTCCTTCCGGTACCTCTCTCCTCCTCACCAACCCGTGCCCACGTCCTGGCGACTTTTACCCGTGAAGCATTCCTCACGCTTGCTTTCTTCTACTTCTTCGGCCTCCATCTTAGTTCAGACCACCACGATCGTCTGTCCTTGAACAATCTGGGGCCCTCTCACCTGACTCCCAGCTTGGCTCCCTCCTCGCTGCTCTCTGCAGAGCAGCAAACCAGCCATTTCAAGATGCACGTGAATTTGTGTCACTTCTCGGCTCTCTGGGTGGTTTCTGGTGCTTGAGGTAAATGCAGATGGGTTTTGCACGGCCCACAATGCTCCCGGGGGGCCCAGCACCTTTTTCCTTCTGCAACTCTCTCATAATCCTTTACTCCCTCTGCTCCAGCCACCCTGGTCTCCTTTCTGTTCCTGGTAAGCAGCAGCCTTCCTCTAGCCACAGCCACTTCGCCCACGCTGCTCTGGGCATGGAGGTTCTTCCCCGCCATCTTCACCTAGGCAAGCCCTTCCCGTCCTGCGGATCTCAGCTCATTTGCCACCTCCTCATGGGGGCCTCCCAGATAGCAGTGATTATTAGGTGAGAGCTCCATGTGAGAATGATGCCCTCGCAGCCCAGTCACGCAGCTCAGGTGCAGTGTTCATTCGTGGTGGTAATCACGCGACCTTTACGGACCTTCCTCACTAGACCACAAGTCCTATGGGGGTGGGTCAAGATGCCTCACAAACTGCCTGAACACAGAAGGTGTTGGATAAATGCATGATACCTGAGTAGATAGACTGAGGAATGAATGGGAGAAGGAATAAAGAAGGAATCTGAAGTCGGTAGAGATCTGTTACTCAAGAACGTTCAGAACATTCTGAGCAGAACATTCTGCTCAGTCAGAACATTCCAGAAGCCCCTCCTCTCCCTGTGGCAGGTTTTTCTTGCTGCCTTCCCAGTGTCTGCAGCAGCTTTGGATCTTCCCCAGCCCCATCGACACAGACCCCATCAAATTCAGACACTCTCCTTCCATTACAATTTGAAACAGGCCCTTGCCTTACTCCTTTTAGATATTGCTTATATTTAACTGAGGGCACCAGGGCCTTAACATCAAACAGTGGCACAAATCAGAGAAGACTTTCAATGCCTTGTCGGGATTTTGGAGAGGTTGGGGTATCGTTTAAGCAACCCCTCCAGTGACCCGGAGGAGTATCTGCCTGCCTGGTCTCCCGGAAGGTGGAACATGGATGCAGTGGTTTCAAGGTCATCAGCCGGAGGACTCACAATACCATCTCTAGTCCTTGGAGATCCGCCTTTAGGATTTTCTTCCATGTGTTAGCTGTTTCCAGAAGTCATCCTTGGACAGCTGGCCTTCCAACTAGTCCCTGAGGGCACTGAGATGGAGTTACTAGTGACCGGCAATTTATGTCAAAGGCTTCACTAACAATCCTTTCTATTGGCACATTTACAACTCTGTTTCTCCGATCCGTTTCCTGATTCTGTTCATCCCTGTCTGCCTGCTGGATTTCCATATATCCTGCAAAGCTGAGCTCAGATGTCACTTCCTGGTAGGTTTTTCCTGCTCTTACCACATGGAACCTATCACCTCCTCAGGACCAGCTTTGAATAGTCTGCAGGCTTCCATTGTGGTGCTTTTTATGCTGAGTCGGTAAACAAAGGGACAGCTTACTACTATTTTAATTTGCATTTATCTGACTAACTCAATCAACCCTTCATATACTCATATACTCACTGGCCTTTCAGGAAACTATTTTTTAAATTACCTGTTTCTATTTTTCTAAAATTCAGGGGAAAGTCTGGGGTGTCTGACATTTTTTGCTGATTTTCAGAATTTAGGCATTAAAAATAAAATAATTTGTCAGTTGTGTACTTTTAAAATATAGTCTTTCAGTCTTTTGCTAGTTTTTTTTTTAACTTTGGCTATGGTTTAATTAATTGAAGAGCAATCTTTTACTTGATGTAGTCAAATCCATATATTTTTCCTTTTATAGTTCCTTTCAAGAATTGTTTTAATGTTTATTTACTTTTGAGAGAGAGAGAAAGAGAGAGAACGAGCAAGCAGCAGCGGCGTGGGGGGGGGGGGCGTGGGGGACAAGAGAGGGAGACACAGAATCCGAAGCTGTCTGCAGGCTCCCAGCTATCAGCACAAAGCCTGACACGGGGCTCGAACTCACAAACTGAGATCATGACCTGAGCTGAAGACAGCCACTTAACCGACTGAGCCACCCAGGTGTCCCCCCTTTCAAGAACTTTTAAAGAAATAATTCTCCACCTCAAAACCTTAAAGATAATACCCCACGTTTTTCTAATATATTTATAGTCCTACCTGTCATATACAGGTTTTATGAAAACAAAAGCTTTCTGTTTGGTATGAGGTAGGGATCTAATTTATTTGGTCATGTATAAAGAGCCAACTTTCCCAACATCTTTCACTAAATAATACCGATTTGATTCCACCTTTATCATCTGTGGGATGCTTGAAATACAAATGGTTTTCTTGTCACTCACTGGAAGCGGATGGCTGGAGGCTGGAAGAACCTCTCTGGCTGCATTTTCCAGATTTCTCGGCATCAGGAATCATGATGGTGTGCCCCTCCCCCTTTTTCTTTAGCTTTTGCAGAAATCTTCTTCTCCTGCTTTTCTTTCCACATTGCTGGCCAGTTCTTTTCAGTCTTCATTTTGGCTTCCTCTTCTCTTCCCAACCTCTAAATTTCAGGACACCCTAGGGCTCGATCTTTGGTGGACTCCTCTTTCTTACAGATGCTCTCTTCCTAAGCAATCTCAACAATTCCTGACTTTAAATGCTATCTATACACAGGTGGCTTTCAAATATGTATCTCTAGAAAGATTTCCTTCAGGGAACTCTAGACTCCTAGAGCCATTATCCACTTTGTGTTGCTAGGTAGATGTCTACTATTTGTCTCCCACTTACCTGACCTACACAAAATTCTATTCACTCCTGATCCCCAACACTGTTCCCACCCCAGTCTTCCCCATCTTAATGAGCATCACAGCCCTCCCACTATGTGCTCAATCCAAATTCTAGGGGAGATACTGGATTTGTCCTTTTTCTTCACCTCCCATATCTGACTAATTGGAAGGTTCTGTTAACCCCCCTTCTAGACACCTCCCATTCCATACACGTTTGTTCATCTTCACTAATACAACTCTGGTCTGAGTCACCAGCACTTCTCACCTGGGCTAGGGTGGCTAGTGATGTTCTACCTGGTCTCCTGCTTCTACTCTTGTCTCCTTGAAATCATTTCTGGAAACAGCAGCTGATCCGATTACCTAGAAATGAGATCACGTCACTCCTCTGCTTAACACCCTGCAGTGACTTCCAACAAAGATTCCCTCCTTGGCCAAACTTCAGTCACACTCTTCTGTGCCCTCTCTTAACTGACCTTGGCCTTGGCTTGCTTCCCCACATGGCCTGCCAAACCCAGTTAGCAAAAAAGCCTTCTGAGTTGGTTTAATGAGAATTCCCCCAACCCTGATATATGACTGACTTCCTCATCTGTACCCCTTGATATCTAAGTCCTTGACCTGCCTTTAGCAAGAATCCTTTTACCCCTGATGTCTACTCAAGATCTTCGTAGTAGTTTTTCAGCCATTGACCTCCACACTGCATCCCTAGGCTCTAGGTCCCTGGCAATCTCTGCTGTATTTGGAATTGAGTTCAGTTCTATAGAGAAGTCTCTCTCCCCTACTGTAGTAGCTCAAATAAAATATGTCTTGTCATTTTGAACACATGCTCAGTTCAAAGTTTTTCTTTTGTATTTATGGCATGTAGAATAAACCCTGAATTTATTAACCTGGATATCATCTCCTCTCACTTCCTCTCCCCACCCCAGCTCCAACCACACTGGCCTTCTGTTGATTCTTCACACAATCACATCCTTCCCATCTGGAGGCCTTTGTGCTGGCTCTTCCCTTTGCTTAGCCCTTCTTACACACTACTCCCACCTGACTTACTCTGTCTTGTTATTTAGACCCCAGTCTAATCATCACGGCCCCAGAAAGATCACTGTGATCACCCAGCATAAGGTAACCACTGCTGATTATTGTATCCTGGTGCTGCTTTAATTCTGTACATCAGGAGTTGGCAAATGCAGCCTGTGGGCCAAATCATACTCCCACTTCTCTTTGTAAATAAAGTTCTATTGTAAAACAACCATACCTCTTCGGTCTTTGGCTGCTTTTGTGCTGCATCTGTGAGATGAATAACTGCAACAGAGATCAGGTTTGGTGCTTCCAGTCCTGAAATATTTACCACCTGGTCCTTCACAGACATTATCTATCTCCTCGTCTACACTGTCCGTGTCTCTACCTGATTTTTTTCTGATTTAGCTACTTTTCTGTCTCTCTTCACTAGAAATTAAGGGCCATAACATCAGAGACTTTGTCTTTTGTTTGTTTGCTGCTCTGTCCCCATTTTTATAAACTTCCTGGCATACTGATATTACCCCCGAAATACTTGTACCATGAAAAATGTATAGTTAAAGTAAAACCCTGGTTACATTTCTGGCTGTTTCTTCCTCCCATGTCACTATAGTAGATTGTACTGTTGACCGTGATTCTTCATTCCTTCTTGATCTGTGCCTCTTGTCATGTGACTTGGCTATACCTCCACTACAAGGAATTGGGTATATTTTCCCAATCCTTCACTTAGTTAACCATATGACTTCTTTTCACTAATAGAGCAGGATGAAAGTAATTGTATGCCAGCTCCAAGTCTAGGCTTCTATGTCCACTGTCACCATGTGAAGAGCACACGACAGCCCTCTGTCCCCGGAGGAAGATAACAGACTCAAGGAACAGAACCAAACTGCACCTCCCAAACCCACTCTACACCAGCAGACTCAGATGAGTGAGCACTATAAATGCCTCTCATATACCACTGAGTTTTAAGATAGTGTGTTGTGTGTCACAATTGCAGCAATTAGATACATGATTCAGTGAACTTGGGCAATTTGCATCCACCTCTCCAAGCAGCCACTTTGTCCTCTGCTCAGTGGCGATTATGATAATTACCACCCTAAACTCTTCATCACAACAGGTGCGAAAGCCACTTCACAAATGATGACAGGCCAGGCCCATGTGAGCTCTTGCTTATTATTAATTGGACAATAAAGGTTGGTCTGTTCTGAAGAGGTAAATTGAGTCTAACCAAGTGGTGGGCTGGGAAGTACCAGCAGCAAGTCTCTGACTGTGGCTTTTGTGGGACAGCTGATGAGTTTTGGCTTCATCCTGAGCCACAGGCTGCCCCGGACAGCTCTGGGGCTGGGCTGTTAGGAACCTACCTCAGGCAAAGATGCAGGAGAAAGGGGGAGAGGAGTAGCACCCTAGAAGCAGGGTGGGAGGAGGACGATGGGAGGGAGTGGCGAGGGCCTTCCCAGAGATACTGCCTTGACCGTCGCATCCAACACTTAACTAATTGGACTGAGAGGCGAACAACAAAGGCTTTGGCATTTGATAAATTAATCAGCAAGGTCTACAGCAAATTACCCACTCACATCATTAATTACACATCCTGGAAAGGCAAGAGGAAGGCTTTTTTAAAGTGTTGATTCTGCAGCTTCTGCTTTATTTATTTATTTATTTATTTATTTAGTAATTGATGGCCAAGACTTTGATCAGATGTCAGTAGGCAGAGAAGCAAACATCTTCCCTGTTGGATCCAGACCCCAGCTGCTGCCAGATCTCAGAGAGCTGGGTGAGGCATTCTGCATTTCCCAGAAGACCCGGTACTGAGCTCCAACATAATCAAAGGATCAAAACACGCCACCATCCCGGGAAACCAAGGAAGCTTTTAATCCAGGAATGTCGTGTAAGGGGATGACTTCCAATTAGCCATATTGACCAGTCATTAAGATTTCTTCTGTACAAAAGGCAGCTGAAAATAAGGGGAATGAGGTCTGGGGGCCCCCAAGCTGTTACTGTGGCTTCAGGTTCCATTAGGGCAGTTCCCTTCCTCCCCTATCTTCTCATCAGTGTATGTTTTTTGAACAGTTGCTAAAGCTTTTCATAGTCTCCAAAGAACCTCAGAGACCCCACAAGAAGAAAAGCCAATTTCTTTTTTAAAAAAAATGAAAGAAAGAAAGAAAGAAATCCACAGGCTTGGCAGGTAAGGGGCTGTCTGAGAATCTTTGCTGGTCCCTTGGCCCCCGTACATGGTGAGAGATGGAACCACCACTTAGCAAGGCCCGGAGGCAGTGTTACAGGGCACACGAGAGTCAAGGGGAGGTGCTGCGCCTACGCTTTCAACTACACTCCCAGGCCTGCCATTAAATATGGCAGGCTTAGCATTTCTCACTTCAAATGAGCCTGGAAGAGTCCCTGGAGCCTCCACCCACCCCCTCTCCTACCCGCCTTCACTCAGTGCCTTTAAACTGATGAACGGGACAAGGTCAGCAATTTCCAGCTTTTCAACAAAGCCCTATTTACCTTGTAGAAAATACAGTGGTATGTGGGGAGCCCTTGGGGACACCAATGTCATCCAGACCCACAAGCATGGAGGGCACAGGCCCACCTTGGCTCCCCTAGGCCCCCTCCATCATTCCAGCAGGGGCCCAAAGCACCCGGCCCAGGCTGGGTTGTGAGGACTGAGTTTCACCAGGGAAAGACTCTAATAAAATGGGCTTCTGCAATCTGGGGCAGAATCTGTAGCTCATGGGTCTGGTAACTGCCTGCTCATGCTGTAAGGCTCAACCTGGTTTCCCTACCAGAAGCTTTCTCCAGTTCCTTCTCCCCAGCTCAGGTCAGATGTTCTGTATTGGCATCCCCAGTTGAGTTCCAGGTCTTTCTCTTATAGCTGGACCTACTCTTCAGGGTAGTGATCAATTGCCTTGTCTAGCTGCCCCCGGGATTGTGAGCTACACAAGGTTACGGCGTGAGTATGTTTTAGCCCTATCCCTGAAGCCGGAGCAGTCTCTGGCATGGACAGGGGGTTGGCTCGTCATTAAAGTGTGGCCAGATGCATACGGGCTTTGGAGTCTGACAGCTTGGGTTCATATTTTGGTTCCATTATTTATTAGATGTGTAACCTCAAGTGAGTTATGTAAACTCTCTGAACTTCATTTTGACTATCATTACAGTAAGGATAATGCCTAACTTTTAGCATGGCTACCATAAGAAAAAAAAGGAAATAATCCATATACAACCTGCTTACAAGAGAGCATCGTTCATCGTAGGTGCCTAATAAATTATTCCCAAAGCATTCAAGTTGGCATTCATAGCAATAGTAACTTGGTTTTTGCCATCATATTTTGTCACACTGTCTAGTACTTAATTAAATATTCGATAACAAGGACAACTGGCATAAACAGGTTTGAGAACAAACACACCTGACTCTTAATAAGCATAAAACACACGTAGTAGTAAAAAGTGCCTGTTCATAGTAGAAAGTGGTCCACTACCCTGACCTGCTGGTTAGCATGTGGTGGGCTTCTGAAAGGATTTTTTTTTTTTTAGGTAGGCTTCACTCCTAATATGGGGCTTGAACTCACAACCCTGAGATCAAGGGTCGTGCTCTACTGACAGACTCACTGGTAATTGCTCTTATCACTGTTATTATTAGCAATTACTTTTATCGTTGTGGTGGCCATTTGGTCAGCAATTTCTAGCTTTTTGACAGCTGCTCTGGTTCCCATGGGGTACCTTGGCAACCCTGGCTGCTTCTCATTCAAGCATTTCTCAATATATTGAAAAGATGGAAACCGCCAAAATGGGCCTACAGAAATTGTGGCCAGTTGTAAGTGTTTGTTTGTTTTTAATTTTTTTTAATATTTATTTAGTTTGGGGGTTGGGGGCAGAGGGAGGGAGACACAGAATCTGAACCAGGCTCCAGGCTGTGAGCTGTCAGCACAGAGCTCCACGAGGGGCTGAAACCCACAAATCCTGTGGTCATGACCTGAGCTGAAGTCAGATGCTTAACTGACTGAGCCACCCAGGCGCCTTGAATGTTTGCTTTTAATTAAGTAACACTTTTAGCATGCAAAAATACAAAGCAACATGGTTATCACTTACATAGAAGAATTACAGTTTATTTAAAAAATTTTTTTTAAATTTTTATTTATTTTACAGAGAGAGAAGGAGAGAGGGAGACAGAGAATCTGAAGCTGGCTCCAGGCTCTGAGCTCCCAGCTGTCAGCACAGAGCCCAGTGTGAGGCTCGAACTCATGAACCATGAGATCATGACCTGAGCTGAAGTCAGATCCTCAACTGAATGAGCCACCCAGGCTCCCCTACATAGTTTATTTTAA
Source organism: Prionailurus bengalensis (assembly GCF_016509475.1). Taxonomy (NCBI): domain Eukaryota; kingdom Metazoa; phylum Chordata; class Mammalia; order Carnivora; family Felidae; genus Prionailurus; species Prionailurus bengalensis. Next base: position 76,310,226 of record NC_057353.1, on the reverse strand, counting down.
AACATCAGTGTGGTTTATATACACAATGGAATACTACTTGGCAATGAGAAAGAATGAAATATGGCCTTTGGTAGCAACGTGGATGGAACTGGAGAGTGTGATGCTAAGTGAAATAAGCCAGACAGAGAAAGACAGATACCATATGTTCTCACTCTTATGTGGATCCTGAGAAACTTAACAGAAGACCAGCGGGGAGGCGAAGGGGAAGACAAAGTTACAGAGAGGGAAGGAGGCAAATCATAAGAGACTCTTAAATACTGAGAACAAACTGAGGGTTGATGGGGGTGGGAGGGAGGTGAGAGTGGGGGATGGGCATTGCGGAGGGCACCTGTTGGGATGAGCCCTGGGTGTTGTATGGGAACCAATCTGACAATCAATTTCACATGAAAACAAAACAAAACAAAAACAAAAGCATCAATTTGGAGGACACTCGAGGCCCCAGTGAGTTTTAAAAGGTTATATGAGAAAATTGGGGCACCTGAGTGGTTCAGTCGGTTAAGCATCTGACTTCAGCTCAGGTCATGATCTCAAGGTTCGTGAGTTCAAGCCCCGAGTCAGTCTCTCTGCTGTCAGCACAGAACCTACTTCGGATCATCTGTTTCCCTTCCTCTCTGCCCCTGTACCACTTGCAAGCGCTCTCGCTCTCTCTCTCTCTCTCTCAAAAATGCATAAACATTTAAAATAAATGAATAAATGGAAGTTTATTTGAGGAAACGGACAGGTGTCAGTCCTTTCAAGATGTCCCAGTGATTGTCTATTTTGTCTGTTAGGTGTCATCTGGAGAAAAGGCTACATTTGAGGCCTTTTGTGGATCCGGGGCCTGAGCCCAAGCCCCTTCCCCACTGCTGGGTTTGATCCTCCCCTGATCCTCCCCCCACCCCCTCCTTAGGCGCCTCTCTCTCACACGTGCGCGCGCGCTCGCGCGCGCACACACACACACACACACACACACACACACCCCTCTATCTCTGGGATTCCAGTTTTACCAGCTCCATCCACGTCCTAGGCTCTCATCCTTCTTTATTTAATACTAAACACAGCAAGCCTGGATACCAGTCACTCCCTTTTCACGAAAGCGAATTAAACTTGCATGAAAGCACATGAGCTCCTCGGTGTGCTTTTCCCTTCAGCTTCCCCATGGAAGCCAACGAAGTCTCAAAGGAATGAAGCCTTCCCTCTGGGCTCCAGTGGGCACCTCGCCGAGCGGCCCAGGGGGCTGCCCCCCCGCCCTTCTCTGTGTCTCCAGCCCTGAGCGGGCAGCGAGCTGGAGGTGATGTGTGCAAAGCTAGTGTTTACTGGTTTCCACCAGAGGTTTCTCCTCAAACAACTTTCCTTGAGCAAAGAGCTCTACCTCCTAGAAATCGGCTTCCTCTGCTCAGACCGACTTTTCTTTCTCACAGAATTGTCTTTGGGGAACAAATTAGCTTGTTATAGATTCCAAACACATCAGCTAAATTCTCCCCTCGGTTTCTAACATGCTGTGCTTCCCGCTCCCCGCAAAATAAGAGGTGCTGGCACTGATATCTTTATCACTTGCTGCTCCGCTCCCAACCCTGCAGTCCCTGGACGTTCACACATTCACACTGTCCCGAGACCTGGAGGCGGTCAAAACGCATCATCAAGAAATGCCGGAAAATGCAAAGAAACAACCGTGTCCCAGTACTCAGGATCACGAAAACTGGTAAGACACCGTGTGCCTGTGCTAAAGTTACCTGTACGCCCAAACTGGGCAACTAATAAAAATTAAAGTAGAACTACCCCACGACCCAGCCTTTGCACTACTAGGTATTTATCCAAAGGATACAAAAAGGCTGGTTCGAAGGGGCACGTGCACCCCAGCACTCACAGCAGCACTGTCTCCAATAGCCAAAGGGTGGGAAGAGCCCAAATGTCCATCGACTGACAAACGGATTAAAAAGATGTGGTATGTGCATACGCAATGGAATACTACCCGGAGACCGGAAAGAATGAAATCTTGCCTTTCGCAGCAACATGGATGGAACTAGAGTGTATTATGCTAAGTGAAATAAGTCAGAGAAAGACGGATAGATTTCACTCACATTTAAGAAACAGAACAGATACACATGGGGGAAGGGAAGCAAAAATAAGATAAAAACAGAGATGGAGACAAACCATAAGAGACTCTTAAACACAGACAACAAACTGAGGGTTACTGGAGGGGAGGCAGGTGGGGGGCATGGGCTAAATGGGTGATGGGCATTAAGGAGGACACGTGTTGGGATGAGCACTGGGTGTCATGTGTGAGTGAAGAATCACTAAATTCTATCCCTGATATCATTATTACACTGTATGTTAACTAACTTGGATTTAACTTTTAAAAAGTAATCAAAAAAGAAAAGAAAAAAACAAACCTGGCTCATACAAACCTGCTCCCCACCAGCAAAGCCCTGTGAGTGTGAGCTAGCTTCACAGCAAACCAGTAGGTGGTTGGATGACAGGACGTACTTGGGAGGAGAGAAGCCTCTTGGGCACATGCACAGGGGGATAGCTACCAGCTATTTGGACCAGTGGAGAGGGTCTCAGAACACACATGTCACGGGACCCTGGGCGAGTGGCTTCTCACGGACACAGACTGCAGGGTCAGCAGTTCTACAGCACCCTCCCCGCAGGTGGCAGGCCTCCTTAGGTGGCATCATTGCACACACGGGTGCCGAAGCAAGTTAGGAAGGGACACAGCCAGGGACAGGGGCGGGACAGCCTGTACTCTAGGCAGGCAGAGAGAAGAGTCATATGAAACATCATGAAATCCTTGAGTCAAGGCGAAGCCATTAAAACACAGACAATCCTGGACTGTGAGACAGACTGAATGAGGAAGAAGACTAATATTCAATACAGAGGCGAACAAAGAAAAGAATTCTGGAAGGATGAGGTTACTTTCTTTGGGCAAGTTGACAGGAAAGTTTACCAATTCCTCAATGAGAACTCCTTCTGATATTTTTAAGGTATTTGGATGGGGACCGATTGAAAATACAACCGATAAGGCAAAGATCAAATACTTCTCAAGAATCTTGAACTACCTTATAATATTTGAGTCAGAAATCCCCTTTATAGGGATCTAAGTTTGGGAAATAATCTGAGGTGTGGAGTCCAGATTTCTGCACAAAGATTCTCAAGGTATCTTTACAAATTAAGACTGGAAACACCCTAGCTGCCCAACAATAGAGAACTTTTTGCCGCATATTTATAATAGAAACATTCAAATGTGATGTTTCCAAAGAAAACCATGGAAAAATACTTACTATATAAAGTTAAGTGGAGAAAAAAAAAAGCAGCATTTAAAAATATACACAATCTCACCAAGTTAGCATGTATGAAATGTGTGAAAGGGCTCTGTAAACTGCAAAGCCTCCTGTACCTGTCGAGAATAGTTCTGACCGCGATATGGTGGTCAGAGGGCAGTTGGATGTCTACGAAGAGTGGGTGCTTGTGAAAAGAAACCACCCAGGACACAGATGGAGAACTGCGTGCCCGTTTGTGTCCACCCATCCAGTTTCTTTGTGGAGCTGGCCACCTTCCAGAAGGAGCACAGGGAAAGAACACACTGTAGAGAACCCAACGGGGACCGGGCTACCTCGATGGACCTGAGAGGAACTAATGAGGCTGAGAACGTGACGACTGTTAAAAGCAGCCCACAAGGGCAGCGGAGGGGGCAGCTCTGGAAAATCAGAGGGCGTCTCACTAGGGGACAGGCAGCTTAGAGAAAGATGGGAGCCAAAGTAGAGGCAAAGAGAGGCCAGGAAAGGAGGACAGAAATACTCCAAAGGCCAAATTGGACTACTTAGAACCAATCATTATTGCCAATGTTTTTGTTAGATGCTATGATTCCCCCCTCCACACACACACTACGTTTGCATAACCTCATCCATGACCACAGAACATGCTGTAACCACCAGTCCTGAGGTAGATATTATTCATAAGTGACATATGCACAGTAACCAGGAGTCACAGCTAGTTGGTAACGCAAAGTGTGAACTCAGGTCTAGCTTCCTTGCCAGGAGGGTTCACATGTGCCCTTCATTGGATAAAGGAAGGATTGAACTATGTTCTATGCACATTTTTACCTTGGCTACCAGGAAACACAGCTAAATTTAGAACGCAGTTGCAATCCCGGGCATTGGACTTTGCATATAGTAAAATGGCAATAAGTGTTTTTTAATGATTTTGTCTCTCCTTAGACAGTATCTTCTTGGAAGGCAGAGACTGTCTGACTCTTTCACCTACCCCTGGTTTGTTTTTTGTTTTTTTTCTATATTGATAAAACGATCAATGAATGTTGAAAGTTCTGATGAGTGAATGACTCTTAACCTATGTTCTCAGTCCAGTTCTTTCTTGTCTCTTAAAATATTCGCGGTCTTCCTTTCTGGGTAAACCACACACCACATGCTTACTTTTATGATGCAAACTGCCTGAATTTTTCAAAAATAGGTGAATATAAGGTATAAATGAAGAGAGCACAAAAAGGAAGGACGAAAGGGTGGAGGGAAGGGGAGGGAAGGAGGGAGGGAGGAAGGAGAAAGCCAAGTTCAGACTTCCTTCAGCAACGCAACTTCTTAAGGGAAGTCCCCCCTGTAGGAACTAGAACATGCACTTCGTATAGTAAGGCTTGGTTCTGTTCTGATGTATACACCCCTTTTGTAGTATCAAACATACTCGTTGACTAACCTAATTCATATTCATTGCAAAAGTTTGGGAAAATGCATAGGAGTAATAATAGTAACAGCCATAATGTATAGTTTACTATGAGCCAGCCACTTTTCCAGAGACTTTACGTCCATAATCTCGTTCCCCAACAAACCTGAGAGATAGCTGTGATAACCCCTGTTTTCGAGATGAGAAGCAAAGGTTTGATGACATGAATTAGCTTAACAGAAATTGCGGGTCTGGTTTCGAACCCTCCAAAGCTCTGTTCGATCCCACTTGCCAGGATGCCTCTTTTCTCCGCAATGGAGTGGCTGAGCATGAAGAGATCTTTATCTTCCCTTTCAGTACACTTCTGCCCCACCCTTGCAGCCACCCAGCAAAGATGGTGAAAGACTGCAGAAATGGAGGCCCTGAGCCTACAGATTCAGAAACAGCCAGGACCCCATGCTCACTTCTTCCCTAATCATTCCCCCTGGAGCATGGGGCTTGGTGTGCTCGTCAAGAATATGCAAGAGGTGGCCCCTGTTTTGTTGATTCTCCTCTGTTCTCTCTTGCCGATGGGAAGCGAGAGACCCATCGGGGCTGTGGATTCAGGCACTGTCGGCCTGACTCGACTGAGTCTAAGCCACACAGTCCCGCTGAGACTTGTCTCCTTTGTATGAAACTGGGAAGGTGAAATGAGAGATGTCCATAAACCCTATCAACAATAGGCACTCAGAGAATTCTAAATCATATTCGCTTAGTCACGTTTTCAACAAATCGCTAGAGTTACCATGACCTTAGTCCAGTGCTAAGCGGTCCCTGTCCTTGAGGTGCTTAAATTCACATCATAAAAGCAGACACTAATACATACGCAGATATAAATTATTTGATCTAGTTGATCCTTTGTTTTACTTGTCATTCATGCATTTCAATAATCCAACCCCACCCCCTGCAAAACTAACAAAAACAAAAACACCAACAGTCAAGGTGGTGAGAGAGAACAACAGTCAAGGTGGTGAGAGAGAAGAGAGCAAGTGTAACCCTAAGAATCAACCAGGAGAGAGACCCCACGTCCAAGGAGAGAGAGAATCAAGAAGGATGAGGCAGTGAGCAGATGCCATAGGGAGAGGGTAAAGGGGGTCCCTGGAAGGCACAGGTGAGGAGAAGCCATGTTGTAGGAAGACAGGTCATTATAAACAATGACACCAGACGCAGGTGTGAATGTAGTTTCCACAGACTAAAATCCTGCTGGCAAATCACCAGTATTTGCTGCTGATACACAGGGATGGAGGTTGGGGCTGGAGAATCCAGAGAAGCTGGGTCCCCGTCCCTGTTCGAAAGCTTTGGCTAAGACCCCTGATGTCCTTAGGCCTCCTTGGGATTATCTATAAAACCAGAGGGTTGAATAAGATGCACTTTAACTGAGACATCCTTCCATATTTGTCAGGTTCTCACAGTAAGTAATCAGTTAATTAATGCCATGAATATTTATTTAGTACCTGCTACAATTCAGGCTCTGTAGTTTAACGCAGATGCAGGGAGAGCACAATCAGGAACGAGCTGGTTCTCCCAAGCATCCGGAGGCTTTTACGACAAACACAGCTGCAACCTAAAGAATATAATGTGAAACAATTCTCTTAACAAGAAAAAAAAAAAAAAACCAACTCTGAGCTTAAGATTGAACTGATGATCTCTAGAGACCTCAAGGCCAAGACCAATCCAGTTAATAGTTCTGACTCCAGGCCCCTGCGGAGCTCTCACCTGTAGCGTCAGAGGGGTCCTCATCTGCCAAACAAGGGCAGACTTTCCAGGGTTATCAATGGCTGTGAAGCCAGGATACTGAGATGGCCGTTTAGGGCAGAATTCTCAGGCATTCATAATTAACATATATCTGGGTGTTGGTGACCTTCGTCTCATTCTTGTTCTTCCTTTTTGAGTTTTAAGGGAAAACCCTGTCATCCCATTTCCTTTCAAATAGAGCCTGAAGCCCCAGGGCCTCCTCTCAAGTCCAGCATGAGGGGAGGGGGTAGCTGATACCAACCACTTTGTACCCACATCTGTCCCCGTTCTCCCAAAGATTGAAAAGGAAGTGGACATTACCATAACTTTGCCCTTGAAAAGACAATGCTGACTTCTCCTCTTCTTTAGGCTCAGGGATCATCACCAAATAATTATTGAATATCTATTATATGCAGGATATCATGCTGGGGCCTAGACACGGGGTGCACAGTCCTTGCCTTCACTGAGCTTACACAGGCGAAACATACCAGAAAAATGAATTCTAAAGTTAACCCACTCGGAGTAAATGAGTGAGGCGCTCAGTGCTAGAATATATATTTTTTTTAGGATAAGAATATTACATATCCCCCCGAATCAATTCTCTCTTCTTCAGTAGTAATAAGTATACTCAAGCACGTGGTTGGCTCTACAATGGAAGTGACACATGCCATCTCCAGGCTGTGCCTTAAGACAGCGGGGACCTCCTCTACCTCCTTTATTCTTCCTCCTCTCTGGCTGGAACTGAGATGTGGCAGTGACCCAGATGTGGCTGTGCAGCTGAGGGCAGTGCTGTAGGAGGTGAAGGAGCCCCGAGATAGAACGAGCCTGGGTACCCGAATGACTCCGTGGAGTAAAAGAACCATTGAGTAGGATTCTTTCCTCAAACTGTTTCACGAATGAGAAGGAAAAATCTTCATTCTCTAAACTCTGTTCTTATTGTGCTTCCTGTTACCCGGCCTTAACGTTTACTGTAACTACTACAAAACAAGAAAACTGAAGCAGTCATCAGCACAAGTAAACATGAAAATAAGGAGGAGCTGTCATTTAAGGACTTGTGGTACTCTTTCCAAAACTCGAGAGCTGATTCCTTTCCTTCAGTTGCTGATGCTTTAATCAGAGGCTGTGGATAGGGAGTTAGACAAGATCGCCAATCTCTGTAGCTCTCGATTTCCTCATCCATAAAGAGAGGTTATTATAATTATACCAACACAGCAAGATCATTACTGTGAACGATACCTGATATTCTGTTTGTAAATTCTCTGGTACATAGGTGCTTACCCCAGCTCATTACTTTGGAGTTTTGAAGAAAAAAAAAAAAAAGTCCACAAAAATAAATATAATCAAGTTATCTAAGTCAAAATGAGCAAATGATTGCCAATGCCCAGACTCCCCCAGCCTTCAAGAAGTTTCTGTGCTAATGTCAAGTGCTTCTTCTCTTAAAATGATTCTCTTATGATGGCTGTCACAAAGCAAAGTTCCTCAGAGAAGACACACGTCACAACACGAAGGAGTGTTCAGGCTCATGTCATAGCTTAGAAGTGAGACAAAATCCAAATAGGTTGCCAGACAACTGGAAGATGTCAAGAATGAGGAAAGATGACAATTCCTGTTTCAGGAGGTGATGGTCCACTGCCAAAAGCAAAGCAGATCGTGCGAATGGGAAGAAGGGCACAGGCAAACTGGATTTGGCATTTTAAAACAAGCAGACTCAGATCTTATCGAAATATGGCCATGCCCAACGCTCTTGGGAAGAGAACAGAGTTACAACAAAACTGTCAGGGGTGGGGAGGAGTATGTAAAGAATTTTCTCAGCTACAGACCAGGAGTTTGGGATGTTATCAGTCCTTTCCATCCAAAAAGTAAGTTTCTGGAATCACAGTGTGGTGCGAGCGTTCCCTAGGAATGGGTCTACCAGTGTGGAAGGACGACCAGAGGAGGCAGCATTCCCAGTGAGCCCATGAGAACCCTAACAAATAGGGCTAACTTCACAAAAGTACACCAAAAACATACCAAAAAAAGACAACAATGACATTTCTTCTGTTTGTTCTAATGAATCTATACCATTCACAACCTTTCCTTGCTGAAAAATGTTCAGTGATTTCATATTCCCAAATTCCAGTGAAATATTCAAAAATGTTTCAGGCTTTCTTACAGATAACACTCACATCAAGGAGGCCTTCCCGTTACCCCCTCACCCTAGCCCTGCTCCCTTATGTGACTGTCTAATGCATTTCTGAAATTTATACCCTGAAGGTCCTGACTGCCTCCCAGGTCCCGCCCTGGTTCCAGAAATGCAGAGGAATGTGGGTGCATGGACAGTGGGTTGAGAAAAAAACTGGGAAATGTCAAAAATCTGTGAGAAATAATGGCATTTATTTCTGTCTAAAGAAATAACTGTTCATGCCAATAACAAAGTGAAGCCATACCTTTATTTGCTAAATTGACATGATTGAGCTGCTATTTTGCAAACTCTCTAATATTTCTTCTCAAGAATTATACCCAATAGAAGGGACTCGCAAATCAAGGCTTTGAAATTTAAATCCTTGAGCTCATGGAAAAAGTGGTCCTGAATTCTAAGTTAGGTGATTGAGTGGGCCAGAAATGATTCCTTTATTCAACAGCTTAATATAAAAGTATAAGTTAAAAGCATCCAAGTCTGCAAAATCGGCCTCAAAAGCACATCAAATGGACTGTCAGAGAAAAATTGGGATTTCTACCTCTTGGGTCACCGATCTTTGTTATTTTATTTGCAAGGCACATTTTTTAACTTATACTTGGGAATGCAGGTCTTTATGTTTTCCAGTGTATTTCCTTAGTTTTAAGATCCATATGGGATTCAAAAATACTAAAATATGAAAAAATGCATTGGAAATTGAGGAGATAAGACCAACTAGCCACAAAGACCCACAGAGCAGGCAATACCATTACGTTTCTGGGCCTTTGTGAATGCTGTTCCTCTGTTCACAATTTCTTCATTTCTTTGTCCATTTGGCAAACTCCTCCTCATCTCTCAAGAGGCAGCTCAAACATCCTCTCCCCTGCAAAACTTTCCTTCACTCCCCCATATCAGTGCCCTTTTCCAAAGCTTGCTTTGTGCCTTGTACCTTGCATAGCCTCCAACGTGGCAATTGACGTACACATACGTCTCTTCCCTAAACTGAAGGCCCCTTGAGCTCGAGAAATGGGCCTCCTTACCTCTGTAATCGCAGTCTCTAGCACAGAGATAAGCACACAGAAGGCACTCAAGCCACGCTTATCGAGTCGAAGTGCTAACAGTGGACTTCCACAAAAATGATTTCTGTGTATCCTCACAAAGCTATGAGCTAGGAATCCCATCATCCCTGCTTTTATGTGAGGACACTGAAGCTCAGACAGTTGAGTGATGTACCCAAGACCGGAGCCAGTAAATGAGAGAGCCAGAGATCCCACCCAGGTCTTCCGATGTCAGACAATAAGCCCTTTCTGGGCAACTGTGCTGCCCCTGAGGACTCCTGCGGCCTCTGTCCCTCAGCCTGGCACGTTTCACACCATGAATAAGATGTGGCCTCATAGCGCATTTATGTCCCAGGTAGGTTTCAACCTGAAGAAACCACAGAAGAAAAATTTGAGGTCTCTCTACCTCCTATGATGGAGACTTTGCCAATCAAGGGAGATTGGCAGAGTTTTGAGGTGGAGTAAATTGGTGGGGAGTTAAAGCCGTCGAAGCTTTGGGCCACAGGTGACGCAGCTGGTCAGGCTCGCTCTGCATGAATATCCTTCCTTCTGTAGCCACATCGACGTGTACGTCTCACAGTGGAGCAAAACGTGGGTGGAGGAACTCTACTGTGTGTGCACGAAGAATGTGTCGCGTGCGTGCCTCTGCACGTGTGTGAGTTTCAGTCCACGTCCCTGAGCTCGTCTCTGTATGTGTGTGTGTGCAAATATGTTTCAGGGTTATCTGTCCTTGCACGCATGAATTGAAGTGTGTTATGTCTATGTAGAGTTCATCAGGACAGGTAACCTCTTCCTGCTGCCCCCCAAATCTCAGTGAAGTCAAATCAGGCCAGGAGAGTCTTTGGTACAATTCTTCTTCGAGGGATCCAGATGCCCCCGTCTCGTGATGCCACCATCCCGATACACAACTTGCGAAGCTGCTACAACAAGGGAAGGGAGAACAGGAGTGCCAAAAGGGGGCATTTTTAAGGAAGTGGCTCATCATTTCTAAATATCCCATGGACGGACATGCAGTCTGACCCTGTGATTTAACTTCAGTGGAGACTGAGAACCGCTGTGCGCCAAGACATAAGACAGTGAAACAAGGGGTGCCTGCATGGCTCCGTCGGTCAAGCGTCCAACTTCGGCTCAGGTCATGATCTCACGGTCCGTGAGTTCGAGCCCCGTGTCGGGCTCTGTGCTGACAGCTCGGAGCCTGGAGCCTGCTTCGGATTCTGTGTCTCCCTCTCTCTCTCTCTGCCCTTCCCTTGCTTTTTCTCCATCTCTCTCTCTCTCTCTCTCAAAAAATAAATAAACATTAAAAGTAATAGTCATAAAAAGAAAGTGAAACAGATTGGAAATCAGCTAGTATTGCCCCTGCCACACTGTCTCTTCTATTTGCAACACCACCCGTCCCCCCCCACCCCGCCAAACACACACACACACAAAGAAACACAACCCTCCACAGAACTTAGCAGCATCCTCCCTGACCTGCTGGCAGAGTGAAAAGCCCCCAATGCCACTGACTGCCCATATTCCCAAGTGGCCATTTACAGAAGTCAGCCCCAGCCTGATGGAGTCATCTCGAAACAGACCCCCGGGGAAGGAGAACTGCTTAGAACTAATGGACCGTTCTACAAGGGCAGAAGCAGAAGCAGGGAAAATCCCCTCCCTGGTTAATGACAGGAGAGGGATTACAAGCGCATAGGGAGTTTGATGAGAATGTTTCTCTTGAGGGATGAAGGCTTGCACTAATTCATTCCTTATGTCCCCAATTCCCTTTGCTTCCCAACCTGCTTATCCAGGTAAAACCAGGTTAGGGCAGAACATCCCTGGGCTGCCCTAAAGCAGGGAAAAGTTTACAAAAGCCCCTTTCCTGACCTCTCACATAAAGTTAGATGGTCTTCCCTCCATAACTGTGAAGCATCTCTAATGCCTCTACTGTCACCGCAAATTGAAATGGTTTGTCTTCATGTGTGACCGCCCCGTGAGATGAGGTGTTGCTTCCCCGGGGAAGGACCTGGGCTCTGGAGTGCGGAGAGCGGACCCCATGTGTGACCCCCTCTACGAGGAACCAGCAGTTCAGGCTTCTTTCGCCTCCGTTTCCACACTCCTAAACCAGATTTCCATGTTGCCATTGACGTGAGTGTAAAACAGCAGCCCACAACCCAATGGCAGAGTAGTCCCCCCATTAAGACCCTGATGTCGCTGACCTGGGGTATGGCCTGAGCGTGAAGATTTCTTACAGTTCTCCAGGTAACCCTCATGTCCAGCCAGGGTTAAGAACCGCCAATGTAAAGGGAAGACACTAATGCTCGCTGATCCTGGGTCATCTAGCAAGGATCCCGACGATGCTCTCCTCTTAGAGAGATGCTTCAGAGATGTGGCTGAACACTTGACCTGGACCTACTGAGCCAAAACTCAGAAAACAAAGTTGGAGCTTCAAAGTTCCTATTATTCTTCATGTCACTGGGTGAAGATCTGAACAAGGTGGCATTTTGATTATGGACAGTGAGGCCCTACAATGATGGGGAAGATAGTGACTACATAAAAAGCGAAAATGAAATGAATCTGTACAGGAATGTAAGATGAACTTGGGAGCTGTCTGCTGATTGTTCCAGAGGATGAAATTTGGCAGATCCAGAAAACCCAGGAAAGAGGAGAGAGGAGAGAATAATCGCCGAAAGAAGAGGGGACTCAGGGGGCTCCTGGGTGGCACAGTGGATCAAGCCTCTGACCCTTGACTTCAGCTCAGGTCATGATCTTAGGTTCATGAGATCGAGCCCCATGTCGGGCTCTGCACTGACAGCACAGGACCTGCTTAGAATTCTCTCTCTCCCTCTCTCCCTGCCTCTCCCCAGCTTCTGCTCTCTCTCTCTCTCTCAAAATAAATAAATAAACTGGGGCGCCTGGGTGGCGCAGTTGGTTAAGCGTCCGACTTCAGCCAGGTCACGATCTTGCGGTCCGTGAGTTCGAGCCCCGCGTCAGGCTCTGGGCTGATGGCTCAGAGCCTGGAGCCTGTTTCGGATTCTGTGTCTCCCTCTCTCTCTGCCCCTCCCCTGTTCATGCTCTGTCTCTCTCTGTCCCAAAAATAAATAAAACGTTGAAAAAAAAAAATTAAAAAAAAATAAATAAACTTAAAAAAAATTAAAAATAAATAAATAAAAGAAGAGGGGACTGGCAGAAGGCTGGAGTCTAAGAGAACTCAGCAAAGAGAAATCTCCTGTGTACCAGGAATGACTGGTCGATGTTTTGCATCAGTGAATGAGCTTGGACCTTTGATCTAAAGTTGATTTCTACAGAGTGTGTTACCGCCATCCTCCTCCAATGGTCACTTACAGTCCTATATGCAGCAAACCTGGATTATTGGTGCCCTGGAGGAATTAAAGTTTGCAGACGTACATGCCCAAGGTGCAGAGGCGAAGGGACGCGTGTAATTCCCTCTGTGAAGCCCATGGGATGGTCCCAGCACAGCATCAGGGAAAGAAGGTAGTTCTGGAGATCAGGAAGTGGTCATCTATGGCCTAAGTGGGAGATGAAGTCAAAGTGGGGAGAAAGTGACAGCAGAGAGATGGGGACAGCACTCGTGGTCCAAAGAGAGGGGGGAGGCCACTCAGGCATTCACTCAGCAAATATTTTTGAGCACAAATATTATGGTCTACATAGACACTGTGCTAAACACTTAGGATCCATCAGTAAGCAGAATAAAGATCTTAACTCCTCTGGAGCTTGCGTTTCAGACGAGGCAGACAGACAATAAATAAACTTAAAATAAATAAATGATATGGTGTATAAGAAGGTGATAATGCCATGGAAAAACAGTAGAAACAGAGTAGGTTAAGAGGGAGGAACTTTGTCACTATAGGCAAAGGAGGGCAGGCAGTTGGCAGTTTTACAGAGGCCCATCAGGGAGGTCTTGCAGAGATGGTGAGGGCCGAGAAAGAGATCGGAAGGGGCGACCCACCTGGAGAATCTCTGGGGGATCAGCCAGAGAGGTGCACAGCACGGAGGTCCTACGGGGGGGATTTGCTGGACACATTTGGAAAACACAAGGTGAGTATGTTCAGAGTACAGTGGACAAGAACAGCGCCCACCGCCACGAGAATTATTGCCCTTAGCAATAACATATATGAGAATTATTGCCCTTAGCAATGAGATGAAGCTAAGTTTTTCCATTACATGGGAAAAACACTTTCACACAGCCGAGATACGCATTATTTGAGAATTAAACAAAGCAATGTGTATAAAGTACCTGGCACACAGCAGCTTCACAGCAGGGGTGAATTTCTTCTCCCCTTCAGGTATTTCACATGTTATTTGTTAGAAATGTAAGGGGGGGGGGGGGCATCTGGGTCACTCGGTCGGTTGAGCATCCCCGCATCGCAAAAGGAGGGCTAGAGGAGGGGAGAGTAACCAGGCATGCTGGCAGAATATCCTCTTCCATGTGCCAAGGCCAGGATGTGGTGGCAAGGCTAGGAATTCCATACCTGATGCTGCTTAGCTCTTAGGGCTTAGTAACAGGTGATCCCCAGCAGCTGGGGGACAGGCATCACAGTCCCTGAGACGGCACCCAGAGTAAAGGTGTGGAACAGTTTATAAATGGTGGTAGATGAATGAATACTCCCTTCCCCCTTTCTTTCCCTCCTTCCATTCTTTCTTTCTCTCATCTCCTTTTTCCTTGTGTTGATTTTATGCTAGATGTATATCAAGTGGAGATTAATGGGTGGCTGTATGCACAAGACTGGATGTCAGAGCAGAGTGCCTGGCTGGGGATATAAATTTGGAACATACTCAGGCACCTGGGTGGCTCAATCAGTGAAGCATCTGATTTCGCCTCAGGTCATGATCTCCCAGTTCATGAGTTCGAGCCCCACATCTGCTGTCAGTGCAGAGCCCGCTTCGGATCCTCTGTCCCCATCTCTCTCTGCCCCTCCCCCACGCTCTCTCTCTCTCAAAAATAAACATTTAAAAAATACATAAATAAATAAAATGGAACATACCCAGAAAAACAGAGAAAGATACAGCAACCACGCATCCCCCACCCAGAGTTAACAAATGCTAATATTTCTCCCACATAAAGATGCAGAAACCCTCCTAATGCAATGTCCCATTCGCTGATTCAACTCGGCTGCTTTTTGAGATTCCTTTCTTACAGCCATAGGTGAAGTCATGATGGCGACCACTTCACTCACCCTCTTCCTGTCTCTGCTTCCCGTCGTCCTCATCAACGACCAGTATTAGCGATAAATTACGAATCGTATTTCAGTATCAAGAAACACAGTTCCGGAGAAAGAATGAAGACTGCCAAGAAGCGGACCGGTAACTTCAGCCGTGTGCCTACTCTTCTGGAAAACACTCCTTTGCTTTGTAAGAACAAGGCAATTTGGACAAACTCCTGATCTTAAACAGGGGCAGTCGCTGACCCCACTTCACGGACAAGCAGAAAACGTTGCAGGGGGTAGAAGATAGGCGGGGTCTGGCTTGGCAGATACAGAGCTGCACATACCTGAATAACAGCCTGCATCTTCCATGGCAGCCCTGACTGGAGTGGAAAGTTCCGTGCTGGAGGCGAAGAGCCGTGTTACCATCTTAAAAGAGGAAAATGGACAAAGAAAAGGAAGCAGAGGGAAGGGACCAGTCAATTGGCCTCTGACCTTAAGAGGTTCTGAGCCTGAAGATGATTCAAAAGAACAGAGCATTGGGTAGTTCCGAGTCAGAATCTTAATTGCTGTCTCTCCACAAAGCCTCACAAAAGGCTGAGTTAGAAGAATGTTTTCCCTGAGGTCGGGGAAGTTCTGCGGGTATAGTAGAAAGCGTAAAACCCTTAGAGCAATACGTCCAAGCTTTGACTGGGCCTGGCCTCACTAGCGTGTGAACTTGGTGAAGAATTTCAACCCCTGATTGTAATTCAGCGCATCAGTGCGCACAGACCTTCATGCGGCCAACCACACATACTGTTTCTAGCCCAAATTCTTGCCAGAAGATAGAATATCAAACATCCTCCCATCTAATTATTTTCAAAATCCTACTAACGAGAAATAATATTTATGGATGATCGCCTAGGATTACACAGTTTATCCATTCCTGTAGATTGGGGGCTGGCAAACTGTTTCTGCAAAGGGCCAAACTGTAAATCTTTTCGGTTTTGTGGACCATTTGGTTTTGCACATCTCTATTCCAGATGTTCAGCTCTGCTGCTGGCACATAAGAATAACCACGAGCAGTAAGTAAACACATGCGCGCGGCCATAACTGGTCCTTTCCTGGCACGGGCATAACATTTTGCTGCCCAGGAAAATTGAGTGAAAATGGTGAAGTAGCTCATGTTGGATCAATCTTCCTATAGTTTATATCCTCTGAGGATCAGATGATAGATAGATGATAGATGACAGATGATAGATAGACAGACAGAGACGGAGATGATACAGACACAGACACACACGTAAGCAAAACGTATATGAAACAACTATCTGAAGGTGCTGGAAGGGGACTGAAAGCAGGCAGAGACTAGACAGGAGTCTACATGTAGCAAAGGGGAATGACATCGATGAGCTTCCCATTTTCACAGCTTTCTGCCTGAAGGCAGACCCAGTCAGCAACTCCGGGCAACTCTAGAACTCACACGGAAACCAGGGGTGGAATTGTTCACTCCCTATAATAATGGCTATTGTCCTTTACATGCCAAATACACAGAATCACCATGACTTTGATACATTCAGTTTTACCCCACTTTCTGTCATAGTTCTGGCTGAGCACCCCCCCCCCACACACACACCCCACTCTTAAATCGAATTCTCTAGGAGTTTACCTTGGATGCATGTTTATCTAGTTAAGTCATTTCCAATTTCCTACCAATCATCTGGAAGGAGTGGTTGACATTTTGAATGGAGAAAAATACCAACTGTGCAGCCTGACATGAAGTTGACACTGACATTTAAATTAATTGACTTATACTCTTAAAAAGTCTATCTGGCCTAGGTGTGATCATCCTTCTAAGGATTCCTTGCTTCAGGGGGTGAAGACGAAGAAATCGAGACAACATGCAATTTGCCAGTCATATAAGCCCAATGTTTATCTTAGGCAGAAAAGAAAAAAGAAAAGGAGAATCTGGAGAGGTGACACCGAGAGAAAGGCAAATGAGTTGTGACAAACAAAACCTATAGATTTCCTCTGACAAAACTCTCCTCTGTCCAAAATTGTCGGGTTGCCGGTGGGAAGCGGGACTCAGACACAGCAGTAGACTCTGTGAGCCTTGGGTGATGGTGGTACTCTCCAGGGCGGGCAGCAAGATGGGAAGGAAGGAAGCCCTGATGGCCAGGCCCAGAGGGCACCATTCCTGGGATGGCCCAAAGGTAGTTCTGTCTAGTTACTGCTTCATGCTAGGGGATGTGCAGAGGGGAAGAGGAAGGCCAGGCTCTGTCAGGAGCAGGGCAGGAAGAGTGTATTAGTTTCCCGTGGCCGCTGTAACAAATCACCACAAGTGCAGCAACTCAACACCACACGCATTTATCATCTTACAATTCAGCAGTTTACAAATCCAAAATGGGCCCCATTGGGCTAAAATCAAGGTGTCTCAGAGCCGTGTTCCTTGCGGAGGCTCTAGAGGTGAATCCATTTCTTTGCATTTTCCAGCGTCTGGGGCTCCGTCCAGCATTCCTTGGCTCGTGGCGCCTTCTTCTACCTTGAAGGCCAGCAACGATGGGGCCGGTTCCTCTTGCATTGCACCTCTCACCCTCTCGTCTGCCTCTCTTTTCCACTTTTAAAGAGTCTTGTATTTACAGGGGTCCCACCCAGATCATCCAGAACCATCTTGCCATTTTAAGGTCAGCTGATTCATAAACAATTCCATCTGCAACTTTGTTCTTCTTTGCCATGTGACCTAACGTATACACAGGTTCTGGGGGTTAGACACAGACACCTTTGGGGGACTGTTGTGCTGCCTGCCGGAGAGAGTAGGAGAGGTGGTAACCTCACCTTCAGAAATAAAGAACACGGCTACTCAGGACTGTGGCAAAAGGAAGCCAAGTGCCACAGGAAAGACAGACCATGGAAACTTTTTAAAGTTCTGGCACCCTGATATTTCTACTCCCCTTGGTCTCCTTCCTCATATCAGTCACAGTCTGGATGAGGAGACATTTGAGTAAATACAGTGTAGGACATTGAGATATGTGGCAAGGCCTATGTGGGACTGTAGGAGTATTCCAGGGGGTGCTGAGTCCTTGCTTAATAGCCAGGCCCCACGATCCTGCAAGGCCCTGTGAACCCCTCCTGACTCATGCACTGGCCTGAGACAGAGAAACAGACTCAGAAGTAGGGATCCAGAAGCTCAGGTGCTCTCTGCAAAGTCTGGAGGAGGCTATGTTCTTGAAGGGTCCAAAATAGAGTCATTATTTCACAGAAATCTCTCCTGCCTCTGGTTGAAGGGCACTTTGTACCTCAGTCATTCCAACCACCACATCATCTCACAGAGGAGCAGATCCAGGCCCAGGGAGGAAAAAGGACTTGTCCAAGGTCACACCACTTGCAGATGACAGAGCAAGCTCAGGTCTCCTTCCTTTTAGGACGGTGCTCCTCCCACCCTACCATGCTCACACGTTTCTTTCCCTCCTTTCAGATGTCCTAGTGCATGTTCCAATTTGATGGGAAATCAGGCATCTCTCTGCCATGGAGCCCCCAAGGCCCCAGCTCCAGCCAGCCAGTTGGCAGAGGTTTGAGGCCACCAAGAAGGTTCGAGGCACCAGTGTGGGCCAGTTTCCCAGAGGGAGCATCAGACTTTATGGCTCTTCCTGCCTGGGTCAAGCTCTGCAAACTCCTGAAGCACTTACCATAAACATAATGACCATGAATCCCAGAAGGTATAAAGGACGGAGGGAGGGCAGACACAACCGGTGTGAAGGGGTGGCTAGAAGACCTGGAGGGAAACAGGTGGTCCTCCTCAGAATTCCTCTATCACTGAGCATTGATTTACATCAGTCTTATCCTTATAACCGAAACTCCCAAGACCAAGGTTAGGGGGAGGGAAGGGATCTTCCGCCCCTTTGGCCAACACATCTTCCCCCTTTTCCGTTCTCCCCTCAAACCCCTTCCTAACAACCTCCACCCTCAGTAAGAAAAAGCCCATCTCCATGGGACATCTCCAATGTCCCATGAATTATAGGACTGTGCATGTGCGTGTGGTTACGTGTGTGTTGATGCATGAGTGTGCGTAGTTTAACAAAGTCCGCTCCTCCTCTGGGCATGCAGAGCTCTGGGGAGAAGGGAGTTCATTTGCACGTGTCCAGATGTCTCTTGAAAGAGATCAACCAGACCCTGTCTCTTCTTTCCAGATTTCAGAGTTAAGGCTTCCAGGTGAATGGACTTACTTCAGACCCAGAGCCACGGAAGAAGAAAGCAGCCCCTGAACTGCTCTGAAAGATGAGAGAGTTCTGGACCAACACAATGATGCTGCCCTAAGTTAGCAGACAGGATGAGGGTGTGAGGTGGAGGCTGAAAACCAAATGTTTGTCTTTTGCTAAAGCTAGTTTGAATTGGACTTCTGAGGTCACAACAGGAAGAATTCTGATGAGAACATCCCATTACAAAATACCAGTGAGTCGATGGCATGGTTGGTCTCATTTCACAGATGGAGAAAAGTGACTAAGGACCCCCAGGACGTGCTGCTAGTCCTGTCCTCAAACATACACCACGATGACCTCATGTTCTGCCCATCCAAGACTCCTGGGCTGTGCTGAAGAGACTGTGCTTTTTCTGCCCAGCTCCTAAGCTCCAATTTTTCCAGATTCTGGTTAAGGAAACACCCCCTTTCTTCTCCCACCACTGATTTAGCCAGTTCCCGCCCGGCCAGAATGTACTACCTGAAAGAAACAGTGTCTGAAGGTGGTCTTGTTGAAAATTATTCCCATAGACTATCCACCAATGTTGCATAGAAAGTTTTTGGAATCCCTTAGTTTGGAAAATTCTGAGTTAAACAAAATTAAGTAGCTGGGAGAGTGGATTTTGCCACCTGACTGAACCAAATATGCGTCCCAGCCTGGCTATTTGTTAGCTTTGTGACTTTGCAAACTTTTTAGGCTTTTTGTGACTTGGTTTCCTCATCACGAAATAGGAATGATTGGCACCTGCCTGGGTCAGTCACGGTTCGATGCAGGACATAGACAACGATGTGAAAAGTGGAAATCCTCTCTAAGTGGAAAGGATTCAACATGGGGAATTTAGGTATTGACAAAATTCCCTGAAAAGGCTGGAGGAGACAATTCTGGGCTGTGCCTACAGGAGTGAGTCCTAGAAGAAAAAGAAAGCGGGACTGACTTGCCAGGACTGACTTGCCAACCTCAACCACAATCAGAAAAGTGAGGGTTCATTGGGCCATGCTTGAAGAGCCTGGGCCATGCCCAGGAAGCCTCCAATGCCGTTGCTGCACTGGCCTGGCTATGAAAAAGTCAGTCCACTGACCCCAGCACCCCAGCCTCCCTGTGCCCAAAGTCGGTCACTGGACACCAGCAGCCCCACAACCAGGCCCACTGGATAGTAAAAACAGCCAACACTCAAGAGCATAGCTTCAACCTTCCCCATCTCACCACAGGGCACCTTGCTGGTGGCACTTTTTTCCTAACTAGAATCCTGTGTGTAGGAGGTATGGACAGGCCATTTCAGAGTCCCAACCTCTGCATTTCAGGAAGATACACAACTAGGAGGGGTCAGAGGTGCCAAGTGCCCATTGACCACAGCCAGCACTCCATGCTGGGTCATCATGAGGCTAACAGGTGCAATGTGCTACAACACTGCCTTCCTGTACTGCTGTTGCTCTTATCTGCTGCAGGATGTCCCAGAGCCTTTACCGTGCTGACATGCACGTGTTTCCTCCCAGAGGGTAAACACTATGTCACTGACCAGGTCTTTTATTCTGTTTTCCCAACCAAGAGACAAATTTTAGATTCAACGAAAGCACTAGCTGTACCCTCAGTGCCTTTCTCACTTACGTTATCTTTACTTCTCTTTGTAACTTTCTACCTTTTATTTCTACTTGCTCCCTTCTAATTCTTCTTTATGCCTTAGCTTCTGGTTAGGTACTTAACATTCTTTATGGGATGCAGCCTGGCAGGAACAAACACATTTATTAAATGAGTTACTAAATCACATGGGCATCAAGGGCATGAGTTACAATGATGGAAATCCACAATGAAGGTGGTACGTTGGTTGGAGACCCTTCCCCACAGTGATCGAATAATATAGCACATAGTTTCCCACGGGCTTGGTCTCCGATTAGCTCTGGCAGTGTCCTCTAAATGGGGTGTGGGGAGCCACCGTCAAAGTTGCTCAGTTTCCCAATTTTGCCCCCAGACGTGATGCCCCCTGCAGAGCACACCTTCTGTCTTCAGTTCTGTGGGTCACTCTTCCTTGTCAGGCAAAGAAAGTCTTTATTTCTGCTTCGACTTTGGTGAAACCCTTAACATCTTTCCCAAGCTAGCAAAATGGCAGAGTTCTTGCCTTTGGATGATCAAAACTCATCCAGCGAGACCAAAAGCCCCGCCTGGCTGAGGCCCCAGGCACTGATGATTTTAATGTGCTCTCGGGCTGGTTTCCTTGCCCCCCACCCTCACAGCCCGTGAGAACATTCTGAAAACCCTCCAAAGCATCGGCACTGCCTGGTTCCTCAGCGAAGTGCCATTTCTACAGACTCAAGCCTGAAGAAGAATGAGGGAGAAAATTCCTGCTCCCCCAATGCAGAGTTTTATCTCCAGTCACTGGAATCTGGATTCTCTGAGCATAGCGGTGTTTTCTCAGCTCAGGGGTTCTGTCTAATTTTCAAATTGTATGGCACCCACATGCCACACCTCCACTTTCTGTTCTATAATGCTTTTCCTCTTTATAAGCAATAATAATGAATACAAATGTAGGGGCGCCAGCGTAGCTCAGTTGGTTAAGTGTCTGACTCTAGATTTCAGCTCAGGTCATGATCTCATGGTTCATAGGATCATGCCCCATGGGATTCTCTGTCTTTGCCCCTTCCTCAGTCTTTCTCTCTCTCTTTCTCTCTCAAAATAAATAAACTTAAAAAAAAAGTAAAGTAAATACAAATGTAAAATTTTATTCTGGATATTGTACTATAGGTAAATGACTACATCCCAGAGCACTCGTAATCCGTTTCTATGCAGGGTCTCAGTGAAGAAGTCACCACGGCCACTAATAACCTGCTAGTACTGTGCTAATAAATACTGCAAGTTTCTGGCCTATTACTACTCACAAGAGCTATAAGACATTACTGTGCTCTTGTTACAGATAAAGAAACTGAGGCTCTGTGATTGTCAAAGAACTCTCCCAAGGTCAAAACCCATGACTAAAGTTCCGTTCTGGCTGGCTTTGTAGCCATCCCAGGTGCTCCTACCAAAACATGCTGCGGGACATTTTTATTTGGATCCTACAGAGGAGAAACGCCTTCCTCGGAGAGTTCACAATCAGATTACAAGCAGAAGAGGGAAACACAGGAAAGATCCCAAACAAAGCATGGCAGAAAAAAAAACAAATGGCAAATGTGCTGGGGAGGCTGCCCCACGTGGGGAGAGGGGCCCGTGCAAAGGTACAGTGACTAGAAGCCAGAAGGAATTTTCCAGCCAGTATAGTATTTAGCTGCCCTTCTGCCATGCCCATGTTCATGTGGGGCAGCAGGTGGTTATGGCAGAAAAGCAGGTGGAGGTCAGTCTTTGGGGGTCTCAGATGTGACTCTAAGGAGTTGGCACTTTATTCTTTGGACAAAGTGGAGTCATGGCAGGTCTCTGAGGGAGGGGTTGGAGGACCCAATTCACGAAACACTCGAATTAGTGAAGTCCAAGAGGAAATTGAGCAATGGGAAGCTTTTTTTCTTCTAACTACAAAACAGCATGGTATTTGAACGGGACTGCAGAGAGGATATTGCCTTCCATTTATGGATCTATAACACATATAGGTCCCCACACAGAACGTGCTTCCTTCTCCCAAGATTGGGTTAAGTTCCCACCTCTAAAATCCTACAGCTCTTAAAAGTGAAACTTACCTATCTTCCCCAAGCATTTGATTAGGAAAAATATGATGTCACCTTGCATTGGAGATGAGCTATGAGATTTCCCTCCTTGTGTTGTCCATTAGCAAAGGAAGATTTCCAAGAACTCCATAAATAATTGCCCGCAGGTCCTCACAAACATTAAGGCTGTTTCCCCGCAACCAGTCACTTCTCTTTCTGTGAACACGGCTTCACCTTAAAACGGTATTTTGGAATCTGTCTTTCTCTGTATGACTTATTTCACTTAGCATAACACTCTCCAGTTCCATCCGCGTTGCTATAAAAGACCAAGGGGGAGGGGAAGGAAAAAAAAAAAAAAAAAAGGTTAGAGAGGGAGGGAGCCAAAACCTAAGAAACTCTTAAAAACTGAGAACAGGGGTGCCTGGGTGGCTCAGTCGGTTTTGTGTCCAACTTTAGCTCAGCTCATGATCTCACATTCTGTGAGTTCAAGCCCCATGTCGGGCTCTGTGCTGACAGCTCAGAGCCTGGAGCCTGCTTCAGATTCTGTGTCTCCCCCTCTCTCTGCCCCTCCCCTGCTCATGCTTTGTCTCTCTCTGTCTCAAAAATAAATAAAAACATTTAAAAATTTTAAAAAACCTGAGAACAAACTGAGGGTTGATGGGGGTGTGGGAGGGAGGGGAGGGTGGGTGATGGGTATTGAGGAGGTCACCTGTTGGGATGAGCCCTGGGTATTGTATGGAAACCAATTTGACAATAAATTTCATATTAAAAAGAAAACAAAACGGTATTTTGTTCCAGTACTTACTTCATTGCTGTGACAAAAAGCACATGAATTTCGAGTCATGAAAGACCTACGTCCACAGCGGAGCCCTGGCTTAGTGGGAAGAGGTTTGGGAGGAGGGATGGCGGATGAGTCACCTCCCACACCATGAAAGTGAGATTAAATCTAGCTTCATTTGGAGTTGGCTGTTTACAGGTTTATGCTTTCCTGGAAAATTCAGATGCGCTGCGCCTGGGTTGGCTTCTGTGATCATTCCTATGCACTTTTGTTCTTCTTACAGTTATGAAAATGTAGACACTAAGGTCAGTGGGGATGGGACCTTGCCTGGGCTGTTGATTGTTGTATCCTGCTTAGCATCAGACAGTGTCCAATGCTGTGTTGAATGAATGAATTGATGGATGGATGGATGGAGATGGATGGATGGATGGATGGATGGATGGAAGAGGCTGAGTGGGGTCAGAGAACAGATAGGGAAGAGAGGGAGCCAGCACTAGGAATGGAGCACGTGCAGTGCATGCTGCAAATGCATATTCCTGCCTGTGGACACGTACACGGTATCTACTTAATTTCCCTGTTTAACAAGCTGCACTCAGTCCATTTTGTGGTACGGCTCAAAATAAAGACTCCCACCCAGCACCTTGGTGAGGAGTCAAGGCTAAACAAATGTTAGCAAATTGAGTCAAGGTCATTTGATGAGTCTGATGTTCCGAAAGGTAATTTGATGAGTTATTTTACATTTTTGTGTTCCTCTGTTGAAGAATTACTACAAATTCACTTATGGATTGCTAACTGGAAGGGGTGGTTCCCATTGACGACTGCAGTCAAGACTTTGGTGCCCAGAGAAGGTAGACTAGGCCCTTTCCTGTCTGTTATGGAATGAATGTTTATGTCCCTCCCCCAATTCATCTGTTGAACCCCTAACCCCCAATGTGATGAGATGGCCTTTGGGGGTAATTAGGTTTAGAGGAGGTCATGAGGGTGGGACCCTAATGATGAGATTAGTGTCCTTATAAGAAGAGGAAGAGACTAGACTTCTCTCTCTCTCTCTCTCTCTCTCTCTCTCTCTCTCTCTTTCTCGGACACAGCAAGGTGACCATTTGCAAGCCAGGAAGAGGACTCTCATGAGATACTGAGTCTGCCAGCACCTTGATCCTGTGAGAAATAAATTCTTGTTTAAGCCCCCCAGCCTGTGGTATTGTGTCATAGCAGCCTCAGCTGATAAGACACTAACCAAGGACGTAATAAAGATATGAAATGTGCTCAGCCTCATTAGTCATAAAGAAATTCAAATTAAAATTACGACGTGATACCACTACAACCTACAAAACTGACTAAAACTAAAACAATGCAAAATAGCAAATGTTAAGAAGGTGGTCAAGCAATGGGAATGGTCATGCACTGCCGGGGGGGGATATATAGTCTAACCCCTTTGGAAATCGGTCTGGCATCGTCTACTGAAGGGAGATATGGGTTCATCCCACGACCCAGTGATCCCACTTCCAAGCGTGAAGCCCGCAGAACAGCATACATATCTTTACCCAAAGAAACAGGAAAGTGTTCCGTGGTAGTACCATCTGTAGTAAACACAAACTGGAAACAACCGAAATGCCCATCCATGTAGAATGGATAAATTGTGGCATATTCATATCGTAGAATACTATCGACAATAGGAACAACCTACCAACCACATGCAAGAAATTCGCAGACATAATGTTGAGCAAAAGGGCTCGCCTTATTCAATATATCTAAGGCAGAGAAACTAATTTAGAAATTAGGACAGCAGTCACTCTGGCAAGGGCACCAGAGGCTTCGTCGTGCGGTTATGTTCGGTTTCTTCATCCAGGTGCTGGTTACAGAGGTATGTTCAGGTTGTGAAATTCACCCAACTTCCACACTTATGATATATGCCTTTTTCTATAGGTATACCAGATTTCAATAAAACATTATAAAAAAAAGACATATTCCTGTCTGGAGCCAAATCATTCTGAGAATGGTGTTCTCATTGAGAATAAGTTGGAAGGGATTTGACTGGCCAACAGGAAGAGTGCAGTCTGCAAACTGGCTGGGTCTCCCAGGCTAGGCCACCTCACCTCCATACCTCAGCTTCTCCATGGGGACAATATCTGAAAATACCTGTAAGCGTTCCTTGGAAAAGCCAAAATGAAAATTAGTTATTGGAAGGGGAGGGGGAATGTTAGATAGAACGAGTCATGTTCATAAAGGAAAAAATATAATTTCAATTTGAAATATTCTCTCCCGAGAGATCTCCAGGGGCTTGTGAAGTTGAGAAAAGTTCCCTGTTAATAAACTCCAATTTTTCCTTCTAAACTTCATCAGGTGACCTCTGCTCTTGGCATGCATCTCTATTCTCCCTGATTCCTTGATGTCACTCTAGCTGAATTCCAAGCCTTTTGCTGACGACTCTTCCAACCCCTTAATTATCCTTCCTTCCCCTCAATCAATCCATTAGTTTTCTCATGAACACTTTTGGTCATGAATATTTCTCCTTGCTTATCAGACCTCTGAAGGCTGGAAGTGAACGTAGCTCTTGCCAGCAATTAGCCTCCTGAGGTTTCTGGGACTTTGAACCAATTAACTTCACGAGGTAGAGAGTGCTCAAACTTTGCGTCACTCACCCTTGGGAGGTTTCCAGAACTTCTCATCAGTGAATCCCAGGAGCTTCCAAATCACCCTGGCTACTGGGCGCTGTTCACACTGTTCTAAGTGAACAAGAAGTGGCTGGAATTTCAGACTATCTTTGCTTTCACTGAGCTGCCCAAGACTGTCACCTTGTGTCTTGTCTTGTAACCTTTCTACATTGGGATCTACTGGACCTGTGTGTAATGATTGTATGTTGAATAAAATGATGAAAGTGGTAACAAATGATATCAGCACCACATAAGTCAGAATCTGTGCTGTAAACGTAGGATTTGAATGGGTCAAACTGCTCAGGACTGTCTTCATCCACCCATCCATTTGCTTATTCATTCATACCCTAAACATCAACAGTGCCTGTCATGTGTCAAGTGGGGATTTAGCAATGAGTGCGCTTCAGTCCCTGAAATTAAGGAGTTCGTGCTTTGCCAGACAGAGATGGGCATTCATTTCATAGTGCATAGCATTAGCTTTATCAGGGATGCCCACAGCTCAGGGGAACCCAGAAAATGTATGAATCGCGTTTTGCTTTGTTCGGGGTTGAGACGAAGGCAGGTGGCCTCACACCCAGGCTCTGGTGTTGAGACGGAGATGGCTGTCTGGAGAAGGTGGAAAGCACCTCAGACGGAGGGGACCCTCAACAAGGTGTGGAGTCATGTCTGCACCAGGGGCTGGTTCAGAAGGAAGAGGAGTCTCATGATGAGCAATTGACCTAACATAAGCTCAAGGGAAACAAGAGAGGGTTTATGCCGGGCAGCAGAGTCGAAGTCTGGTTGCCAAAGAAGGGATTGAACCTCATGCTGAACTTGACTGTGAACATCGTCACGGGGTTTTCTGCAGGAGGCTACATGGTCACACGTGCCTTGAAAAGTTGAATGAAATGCTTGTGGAGTATAAAATAGAGGTAGGCGAGGCTGTGGACTGAGACCTGGCAGGAGGCTCTTAGAATTGAGCAGGCGGTGTGTGACAGAGGCCTCACAGACCAGAGGCAGAAGGGAAGGGCAGAGGAGACTCCACTGTGTCATTGCAGAGTGTTATCAAAAAAAGGTGTGTTCAAGTGCTAGCTCTGAGTGATGGGACCTTATGGGGAAATAGGGTCTCCAAAGACGTGATCAGTTAACTGAAAATTAGGTCATACTGGATTAAATCCAATGACTCATGTCCTTATACCAAAGCCATGTGAAGACCCACGGGGAAGAATGCCACGTGACAATGGAGACAGAGATCAAAGTGATGCATCTGCAAACCAAGAAGGGCCACGGACCACTGGCAGTCCCCTGAAACTGGGAGAGGAGCACGGAACAGACCCTACTCTCAGACCTCTGGAAGGGACAACCCTTGCTGACACTCCGGTCTTGGACTTCCCATCTCCAGAACTGAAAGACGATGGCATTCTGTGGTTTTCAGCCACCCGTTCGTGGAGCTCTGCTGTGGCAGCCCCGGGAAGCTAATAAGTGGAGATAGCACAGACATAACCTGGTGTCCAATGGCGTGGGAGTTGGGCGGACAGAGGGCTCAGGAAGAGAGCGGAGGGAAGGTGTGCCTAGGTTTACACTTTGGATGAGGGAGAAGCCATCCCTCTCACTCAGATTAAAAACAACAGTCAGGAATTGGGTTGGAGCAGGGAACAGTGCACTCGGCTTTTTTGTATGTGGAGCCAAGGTGCCCAGAAGGCCAAGGAGGGCAGGTTGGGCTGCTGTGTGGAAGGACTACAGTGATCACTTCTCAAGATGATAAGATGTGTTTTTGCCTCTTCCTTCCTCAACCCTCCTCCAAATGCTTCTTGGTGCAGGACACTTCGCACCTGCCTCCAACCCCAGTGGAGAACCTGGCCAACGCCCAGCCAAGCCGATGGATTAAGTCTCGAGTCACTGGGGGAGAGACCCAGGAACTGTCTCCATGATGCCATCAGGCACATAGCAAGAGCTGGTTAGCATGAGCAAGAAAAGACTCTCTGTTGGGTGAATACTTCACTCTGAGGCTAGACCAGCGAAGAACATTATCCTTCCTCCCCCACCGTGGTAGAGACTGAACTGGCCCTGAATCTTACTCTCTCTTCCTGCCTTAGGGGTACCTCTGACTTTTAGGTAGGCATGAGACGCCCAACATTTAGACCACATTTCCCTTTTGACACGTGGCTGTGTGACTAAATTCTGACCGCAGAGCTGTCCTCTGGAGCTTCCCAGAAGGCTCTTCAAAGGAAGAGGGTGTACCTCCTAAGCATCTCCTTCTTCAAGCTGGCAAGGATGCAAACATGATGGCTGGAGCCCAAAGAGCTCTCTAGAACCATGAAGCTGCAAGCCAAGCTGGGCAGAACAATGGCCAGACAAGAACCCAGGTCTCTGATGACCGGGTTGCTGCACACGGACCCTGCACTGATCCCTGCAGGGCACACGCCCATGAGAGAGAAGCGAGCCCCACCTCATTCGAGTCACCATCCCCTTGGCTTTCTCACATGTTGCGGAACCAGTCCTGCCCCGTACACCCTCCTCCTAGGAAGGGACTGAAGGGCTTGAATCTTCTCCATGACTCACCTGCCACCAGCTCCATTGAGAGGAGGCTGGAGGGAACTGATTGAAGGGAAGTGAGTGAGAAGGTGCAGGTGCAGGACGCCAGGGGAACATGGGGGCGTTGCACGAGCTGGGGACGGTAGAGAAGAGAAAGAGGAAGGTGACCCCAATATCCATTCCACACACGGACGGAAGGGCAACGTGAGGGGAGAATTAAGGACTCTTTGCAGCTTTTTTTGGACAGGGTGTATCCACCTAATCATCTAAAGATGGGAATTTCTCAGGGCGCCTGGGTGGCTCAGTCAGTTAAGCGGCCGACTTCAGCTCAGGTCACGATCTCTCGGTCCGTGAGTTCGAGCCCCGTGTCGGGCTCTGTGCTGACTGCTCAGAGCCTGGAGCCTGTTTCGGATTCTGTGTCTCCATCTCTCTCTGCCCCTCCCCCATTCATGCTCTGTCTCTCTCTGTCTCAAAAATAAATAAACGTAAAAAAAAAAATTTAAAGATGGGAATTTCTCTGGCCACAGAGCAGAATTCCTGCCCTTCTGGAGCTAAGGACACAGGTGAGGGCTGAACTTCACAACTCACAACTCAGAGGGGGAATTGCCCTGGACAAGGAGCACGCAGTGAGCCCTGTTACATGTTGCTTTGGAACCTATGGAGGGGCCACTCGTCTGTGGTCACACAGGGAGAAAATGGCCGAGTCGGGGACAAGCACGGAACAATGAACAGTAATCTGGTCCCTGGACATGCGTCCCCAGGTTTGGCAATTCTGAGCTGCCCTCTGTGTTGCCAGTTCTCTCTCACACACCTCTTGGCTTTTGCACCCGCTGTTTCCAGACTGTTTCCTGTCTGGATCCCTTCCTTCCTTCTCTCCCTCTGAACCTGCTTGCAGACGATGACAGCTGAATAACTCAGTGGAAGAAGAGTTTATGCAAATGGTCACAGTTGAGGATTAGGCTCAGGTCTGGCTTGCAGGAGAGGCTCGTGCCAGTGGGACTGGTCCGAGGAAGAGACCACGGCTGCTGCCAGCACAGCCAGAGGGAGAGAGACCCCATCCCTGCCTCCTGTGGCTCCTGCTCCTGGGAAAGTCCAGCATGGGGATGGGAGGTCAGATGGACTGGCCACATCTAGGTCACCTGTGGCCAGGCTTCCAGGGAGCCTCGGAGATTGACCTCTGGTGTTGACCTGGAGAAGGTGGGACTCAGAATGGAAAATACTAAGAACAGGGGCACCCGGGTGGCTCAGTCGGTTAAACATCCGACTCTTGGTTTCAGCTCAGGTCATGATCTTGCGGCTCATGGGTTCGAGCACCGCATCGGGCTCCGTGCTGATAGCGTAGAACTGGCTTGAGATTCTCTCTCTCTCCCTCTCTCTCCCTGCCCCTCCCCTGCTCATGCTCACTCTCTCTCTCCCTCCAAAATAAATAAATAAACTTAAAAAAAAGAGAAAATACTAAGAATACACAGTTGGAAATAGTAATCTGCCTTATAGGGTCTTTCCTCCTGGGAATATTAACCATTCCCCAGGATGGGGCTAGGATGCTGCCTCTTCTGGAATTTCTTCCTTCCTTCTTATTTATGTACTTGTCTGCATGCTTGGCTGTGACTGTCTTCGGCTGGGCTCCCCTAACGCAGACCCGAGATAAGAACTTGTACGTGAGGGGTCATTTATAAACGCACTTTGAGGAGACACTGCTTGGAGTTAAGGGAGGTAAGACAGGGGCCAGAAGGAGCAAGTGAGGGTGTGATCCCAGGCCAAGTCCTGGGGAGGGTGGGCTCAGAGTTTTCCCAACCTGAGACAAGGGAGCTGGGCTCACAGTCACAGACTAAGGGCAGCTAAATGCCCAGTCCCTTCCAGTCCCCTGAGCATGAGAAGCAAAACATCTCCAGTAGCCCAAGGGCTGTTCTCTGAGGCATGACAGGTCCTGGCTGAGGGAGGGGAGCACGCCCAGAGCATCTAGGTGCCACCGGCCGTGTCCTATGGTAGGTATTCACTCATGCCTGCGTTCGTGCACCCGTTCACCTGGACTTCTCACAGAGCCGTGGATTCCACGGGAGCAAGGACCATGTCCTGACACTGCACCTGCTCTGCTCGGCCCACCACAGGTGGCCCCTGAATCCAGAGAAAAGAGGGGCAGAAGGGCGACTGTACGGAACGTCCCGCAGCGGGAGCTCCCCACCCCCGCCCTGCCCCCTGCATCCAGGTTTCCCCCTTTCACTGAATCGCCCAGGTGCAGCCACCACATCAAAATGTGATTATTCTGGAGTCTTTAGGTCAAGGGAGAGGGAAAGAAATTAATGAATCAACAGCTGTAATAGACTTCTAGGCACCCACCCAACTCATTCATTAGTGAGAGAAGCAGACCCTAAAAGCGAGGATGCTGTTCTCAGAGCCCAGAACCCTGTCGACGGGGAAGGAGAGCCCAGGGCATTTGCCAGGAAGAGGTGGCCAAGGCTGGAAAAGGTAGGGCTTCTGGAGGCCAACTGGCAGGGAAGGCTCCCGGGAGGCCATCCTGCCCTCCAGGGGCTCAGAGACTGTGTGCACCAGCCAGCTCTCCTGGGGGACCTTGGCTGGAACAGGTTTGCGGCCAGGAAAGGTGTGGAAGGAAGGGGAGGATCGTGGGGCAGGGAGACAGTAGACAGAGAGGAGGGGGCAGCGTAAAGGCCAGCATTGGGAGCAGATCTCTTTTTTACTGGGGCTGTTCTTATCAGGAAGGCTCATCACTATGAAGTCTAAAGTCACATCAGGAAGACTGGCTGAGCCTGTGTACAAACAGCCCAGCGTAGATTAGGTGCCCCCCAATTCTGACTTTCTTCTATCTCATCATCTTCTCACCACCAGGCCCTGGGAGCAAGAATGCCCCCGGGTTTCTAGCTCCTCGGACTACACTTAACGCCCCGAGCCCCTCCCGTCTTGTCCCTGGGGTCCCACATGTCCGGCGGGAATGATCACCACCTCTATGCCCACCCAAATGACAGTACGAATAAAGCCACTTCTGTTTACGAGTGCTGTCCGTGTGCCACTTTATCTCGTTCAGGTCCTAACATTGCCCCAACAGGTAGACATTACTTCTCCCGAATGAAGAAAACTGCCATTCACCGAGACACTAAAACTCGTAAAAATTTGGGAAAAGACTGTGAGGTCCCAGCTGTGTAACTTCATGGGGATTTTAAAACACTGACACCTTGGGGAGCTTGGGTGGCTCAGTCGGTTGAGTGTCCGACTTTCCCTCAGGTCATGATCTCACGGCTTGTGGGTTCGATCCCCAGGTCAGGCTCTGTGCTGACAGCTCAGGGCCTGGAGCCTGCTTCGGATTCTGTGTCTCCCTCTCTCTGTGTCATTTCCCTGCTCGTGCTCTCTCTCTTAAAAATAAATAAACACTAAAAAAAAAAAAAAAAAAAAAATTAAGGAGCACCTGGGTGGCTCAGTCAGTTAGGTGTCCAACTTCAGCACAGGTCATGATCTCACAGTCTGTGAGTTCGAGCCCCGTGTCGGGCTCTGTGCTGACAGTTCAGAGCCTGGAGCCTGCTTGGGATTCTGTGCCTGGCTCTCTTTCTGCCCCTCCCCCACTTGTGCTCGCTCGTGCTCTCTCTCTCTCTCTCTTAAAATTAAACATTAAAAAACATTTGTTTTATTTCAAAACCCTGACTCCTTAAAGTACCTTCTACAACTTGCAGTTGCCTATAAGATAAAGCTGAAACTCCTCAGCGGTCCTGACCCTGCAATCAAAATCTAGCTTCTATCCACCTTCCAGAATTTTCAGCTCACGCTGCCCACCGCTTGTCCCCAACCCCATTCACCTTATTATCCAGTAATAAGAGCTCTCCTTTCCCTAAACACCCCCCCTGTATGTCTGTACTTCTGGGTCTCTACTTTTTCCTTTTAATGCTGTATTGCTACTTACTCTTAACTTCTCGCCTTTCAAGACCACTAGACCCCACTGTTTCGGAAGGTGTGATCTATCTGAATTCACCCGGGTGCTTCATAACAGTGAAGGTTCTGGGATTGCTCTCCTGACTCAATGATGCAGATTTTTAGAGGTACGCTTGGGAATCTGTATTGTTAACGGCCAGGTGACTTTTATGCTCAACAGCATGAGGAACCAGACTTCAGGAGATGCCCAAGTTCCAAGTAAACATGTGCAGTCCTCCTCCAACTGCCTGGCGCAGAAGCTGATCCACAGAAAACCCTAAATATTTGGGAAATCGTTACATTGAGCAGTCAGGGCCCGTGAGGCACAGATGGATTTAAGCACAATTGTTGGATGCATAGACAAGTGAGTCACAGGCAGATAAATGGATAAACTGCCCAACACTGCTACCTCTTCATCCAAGACCATAACCCTGGCTCTCAATTCCCAGGCGGCAATAGCCATGACTTCCTTGCGCTCCCGATACTTTCTTGATTGGATAATGGAGACTCTTGGCCTTCTAGAGTGGTCTGCGAGCTCCTTGAAAACAGAGAGTGTGTGCCTTTTTGCTTCATCCCAACGTTTAACAGAGGTCCTGGCCCAGAGTTATTGCTCAATTCATGTGAAGTGAATTCAAGCAACAACTAATAAACTGTTATCGGAACAGATGGACAAATGAACGCGACAACAGGGATCTGGGTGAAGGAAAAACAGACATGGGACAGTTAGATGGGAACAAGAACCCTGCGATCTGCAGAAGTTTCCTGCATTTGGCAAAAGGAAAGCACCCCTCTTCCTGCCCAGTCCCCAGGGCTGGGAGCAGAGGGAGCCTCCATATGGGGAAGCGAGGACAAGATGTCTCCGGGAATAACAGATTTGAGAAAGCGGTGTCCCTAATGCGCTGGCAGCCGGGTGCTGTTGGCAATGCCCACCTCTGCCCACCAGCCCCCGCGGAGAGCTGTACTTTCAAGAACTGGAATTCAAAGGCTTCAAGAGGCAGGATGTTGTGAAGGAAAAGAGGGCACGAACTTCAGAATCCTACAGATTTGGGTGAGAAAGCTCTGTGATTTGCAGGCTCTGCTTTCTCGTCTGTAAAAATGAGCCCAAGATAGCCCTCCTAGGTTTCAACACTCGCCTTTGCTTAGAAAGTCCATGCACCCAGTTTTGCTCCTGATGGTCCCCAAAGATGCCTGTTCTCCTGGTAACGTCATGAAAGGCACCACCTTTCAGCCCCCGAGCTGCCCAAGCGTGGAGAGTAAATAACGCCCACCCTGGGCCCACACATCTTTATCCCATCGTCGCATTTTGAAGCTAGTAACCACCTTTCTGTTGAGGCTGCTCTTCAAGCCAAGAGTCTCCCATGTAGCGGGAAATCCACTGTTCAGAGCATAAGCTACGGCATCGGCAGTTATGGGTTCGAATCTAGGCTCTTCGACTTCGTGGCCAAGCCTTGGTTTCCTCGGTGTGAAATGAAGATGATAATGATTCCCCCTCACAGTCACCGGGAGGGTTAAATGTAAGGACATGAGTCAGGCACCTGAAACCTGGCCAGAGTAAAAGCTTGGTCTCTCCGAGTCTCTTTCCCTCTTCCTCTCTTCCTACCCTTCCTCCTTGCTCGCTCTCTCTCTCTCTCTCTCTCTCTCCTTCTTCCCTCAGAGCAATGAGATCAAACTAGAAAGCTCCTTGAGATCCCAAACTTATGATGCCATATCCGGAAAGTCCAGAACATTTTAGGGAAGGCCCCGGCCATAGCTTAAGCAAATTCTACTGCTCTCTCAAAATACAAATGGAGTTACAGACAACAGCTGTGCTTTCATAACACATGTTCTTACTACCAAAAGGGAAAAGTTTCCTAACCCTAATTTGGGCAAGAGCTCTCTCTCTTTCCTTTTAGACCCAGAACTGGGATGGCTTCAGCCACTCTGACTCTCAGAACAGGCTATCTAGAGCTGAAGCCAGGAGAAAGATAGGCCCTGAGAACATTGTCTGATATCGTGGATCCAGCTGTGCCTGAAGTTAGCTTTATATTTTACTGTTATGTAGCCTAATAAGTTCCTTATTGGCTTAAGCTCATTTGGGTTGTTTTTTTCTGTCACTTTCAACAAAAGGAGTCCTAATAAACCAAGGCGGTGGTGGATGGTGTGTGTTCAGAACGAGGGTCATTAGAGAGTAGGTACAAGACAAGTCGCCTGTCCTGGGACTGTCCTGAACACAAGACAGGAACTTTGACTTGCAGTTGGCTTTTGTCCCTGATCCTTTGCATGTGGGTGGAGAAGGGCCAGATATATTTTAAAGACCAGAGACAACAGGCACCAGCAGGCGATGTGACCACATCGAAGGCATTACCTGGGCCACCAGAGATCCAGAAAATGTCTATGCACCTCTATAGTGACATTTTCAAGGAACTCTCAGAAAAGCAATAATTGTAAAAGCACCATGCTGTCGAATCAGCCCCACTACCTACCATTAATTGAGCTCTAATTTTCAATACAGGCAGCAGAAAAGGAGGGCTGTAAAGGAATGTTTCCTTTTGGAATTTACCCAGAGGGAATGTAGGAGGAAAGAAAGAGCCAGGGAAACCAGGGAAACGAAGTGGGGCTGTTCTCTGGAACTCTGCAACACCCAGCTCCCTATGTGCTCTTCTGGACCTGCGCTGTGAGACCCCGCATACGAGAGACCAGAGCAGGGTGCAGGTGGCAGGGAATGGGCGCTCCGCTTTCAGTCAGACCTTTCTTCAAACCCAGCCCCGCCACCTATAAGCCACGAAACCACGGGCATGTGACTGAGCCCCTCTGAGCCTCAACTTCATCCACTCCAAACTGCAGATAATATCCACAGACCTTGTAGGATGATTTTGAAATGAGATGAGATAATTTACATACTATTCTCAAGGTCGTTCCCAGTCGGTAGTGAACATCGTATAAATACTAGTTATTATTACTGTCAAACACACAGAAGCACAGGCTTATAATAGTAAATGAAAAAAAAAGAAAATCAGGGATAATATGTTTTGGACAGTTTGATCATCACTATTGAAAACTACCAAAGAAAACAGGAAACTAAAAGTCTATGCCCTGAAAAACAACTAGAACAAATACAGCCCATGTCTTAATAATGGTTACCTTTTGCAGGTGGGATCAAGGGTATATATATCTATATATCTATAGATAGATAGATAGATAGATAGATAGATATAGATAGATAGATCTATCTATATATATATATAGATCTATATATATAGATAGATCTATATATATATAGATCTATCTATATATAGATCTATATATATCTTTGACTTTTTTTTAAGGTTTCAAACATTTTAATGATGGTCCTAGAGTAATTTTATAGTAGATAAGATTATTTTAGTTTTAAGAATTACTATTCTCCTTCCTTCTTTTCATAGAGATAAGAAGCTTACCTAGGACATGACTTTCCTCTGTAGCCCAATATGGCATCCCAGCTGGACAATGCATTGTTTCAGGGTTTCACAGCAGAGTTGAGGAAGGCCAGATGATGTATAACAATACCTCCGATAGTACCTCCCCTTTCAGGATCCATCCACACATTTCCAGACATTGTCTGGGGTTTCGTGGCAGCCCAAGAGGTCCAACACAGTCCTTACAGACTGTCACAGCTGCAAGTTCACAGACAAGGAAATTGAAACACCAAGAGGCTAAGTAATTTGAGAGCATTATTGGACTCAGAAAAGCATGTACTTCCCACATGCGCTTGTAGGGACAGCAGGAAGGGAGCAGAGAGAGCTGGAGGGAGGGGAGGGAGAGGCGGGCAAGGCTCGTAGAGAGACAGGTGCACCTGCCCGCATGGGTTTGTGAGCCAGGAAAGAAATGTGAATCTCACCTGCCCAACACGGACGACTCACTGAAGAATTTTCCACAGGAGACAGACATGATCGTGTCAATCTTTTTAGACGATTGTCTGGCTGCTGTTTGGAGACTGAGAGAGAATGTGCACAAAGAGCTGAGTGAGAGAGAAGTCAGGGCCCTGGGGGAACTAGAGGGGAGAGATGAACCCCTCCACGGGTGGCGTGGCCTTCTGTAAATCTTGGATTTTGTAAGTCCTGTGTGTTTCCAACAGGCACATGCTCTGCTGACCACGCCCACTGCGAGCCCCTGTGTCTACAGGGTTAGCTCACCTCTGGGCCTGGCTCTGTCCACTTGGCATGGGAGCGAGTGGGAGCCACAGTGCTCTCGTGAATCCCTCCAGAGGTAGTGCCCGGCAGTAGCCAGAGCCCGCGCAGGTGTGCTTGTGCTGGGGGCCTGTTGGAGTCAGGGGACTGGCACCACAGAGGCCCAGATCCCTTAAAATTTCCCATTTGATGTGCTAATTGTTAAAAGAAAAAGAAGGGAAGGGAGAGAAAGGGGGAGGAAAGGTGAGGAAGCGGGGCGAGGGGAGGAGAAGGAGAGAATGGGGGGGGGGGGACGTCCCTCAGCCTTTTCCACAGCTTTGCCTCCACATGCCTCCAGTGTGGTTCCTTCTGTCTCTTTCCTTCCCTCACCCTTCTTTCTTCTCCTTCTCCAGAGTATAAACCAAGTTTCCGGGTTTTCATCTGTAAAGCCATCTCTACAATCCCCAGAGGAGCCCCTTGCATACCTAAGACAGAGGCTCACTACCCTGCAGCCTCCGGGGACCAGGCCCAGGCAAGAGCTCTCCTCTCTGGGCCTCATGGATCTTCTGTCCTCTCTCCTCCTTGAATGCTCTTTCTAGATCCTTTCTCTTTGGGTACAAGATTCAATATCACTTCCTCAGAGAAGCCCTCCTGCCTGGGACTGCGTAGCTCTCTATGTCTGTCTCTAATTATCATTGGAGCTAAATTGCCTACATTACACTTAACAGGATTTGAAATTGTTTACTTCTGTATGTCTTCAGTTTTTTTGGGGTGGGGGGGGGGCAGCGGGTCTCAACCTTGCCTGCACTTAAGTATCATGTGGGGAGGTCTGGGGAGACCCTGGGTCCTAACACCCCCTTTCCCCCCTCCCCCACCCCACCGCTACCAAGGTGCAGTGGGTCTGGGATAAGCCTGGGGCGTCAGGAGCTTTTAAACCTCAGGGGCTCCCAATGCACAGCCAAACCTTCTGCTTTAGCTGGGCTTTTGGGGGTTGGTTTTTGTTTTCTGTTTTTGACGCTACTCCTTTTCTTGTTTCTTTTTCCCCCTGAGTTACTTGATTGGTCTGTTTTTTAGCTTTCCCATTGTGGGTCTTCTTTGAGTGTATGGCGATTCTGTCCGGTCTGTTCATATTTATTTATTTTTTATCTTTTTTTAATGTTTATTTATTCTCAGAGAGAGAGAGAGAGAGAGAGAGAGAGAATCTGAAGCAGGCTCCAGGCTCTGAGCTGTCAGCAGAGAGCTGGATGCTGGCCTTGAACTCACAAACGGTGAGATCATGACCTGAGATGAAGTCTGAGTCACCCAGGCGCCCCTTGTCCATTCATACTGAAAAAGGAAGGGACCCTAGGGGCTCTGACAGTTCTATGGGGGTGGACAGGGCTGGTTGAACAGCTGTGTCTCTCCACTTCGAGAATCGGATGATCGAGTCCAGTTCCAGAACCATGTTGGGTGACTGAGGATGCCGGTGTCCAGGGGGGTTTCCTTTTGGGACAGTTAGTCTCCTCCACCTTCTTGGAGCCCAACAACGGAGGAGGTGTGGGTGTTGGCGCCTTTATTCCCCGCATTGCTTTCCCTGCTGGCTGGAGTCTAGAGCGGGATAGACCTGTTTTCCAGGGAGGGGGATGTGGTGACTTGGCCGTGTGGGTGGGACGGCACCGGGAAGGGGGTCTCTGGTCCTCCTGCATACCCACCGGTGCCTCGTGTTCGGCCTCACCTTTCTCTGCGCCTCGTGCCTCTAATTCCAGGGCGCTTCTGAGTCTCCCGGAAACAATGTGACGTCATCACGTCTCCTGACCTTCCTTTCTGTGGGTTTATACATATTTTTTGTATTTCTTTACTTTCCTTTTAGAACAGTTTGGGGAAGCGGAGAAGGCAGGTGCCCAGGTGCTGCCCATTGAAAGAAAGACTCGAAGCTCTGTTCCTTCTCCGGTCCAAGGTGGGCTGAGATTTCTTTGCCGGCCTCACAAGCCTGTTGGAGTGTGTCAGGATGCAAAGTAGGAATTATTTTTATACTCACTTTACAAGATGTGGACTTCGAGGATCAGAGAGGTCAGTGACTTAACCACAGATCACACAGCTCCTAAACTTCAGCTCTCCGTTAGCCCACACTGCTCTCAATAGGCTGCTTTCTGCAGGTCCTGTGACCTCAACCTACTTTTTAAAAAGTCACTGAATACAAGGGCACTTGGGTGGCTCAGTCGGTTGAGCGTCCAACTTCGGCTCAGGTCACAATCGCGTGGTTCGTGAGTTCGAGCCCCGCGTGGGGCTCTGTGCTGACAGCTCAGAGCCTGGAGCCTGCTTCAGATTCTCTGTCTCCCTCTCTCTCTGCCCCTCCCCCACTTGCTCACGCGCTGTCTCTCTCTCTCTCTCTTTCTCCAAAATAAATATTTATCACAGCCCTGGTATCTTTGCAGAAGGTTGGGGAGGTGCAAAATGAAAGTGGTTTGGGCGGCCTCTTGTCAAAAGGATGTGTTTCATCGCCATCGTGATGATTGCTGTTCGGCCCATACTTGTGAGCTCCTGACAGCAGCCAGTGACTCGAAGCTACATCAGCTTTTGTTGGACAAATGAAGGAGAGTCAGCAAGGTTTAAGGAGGAGAACTTAGATCTGAGTTCAGACAGACGTGGGTTCAGACCTCTGAGCCCCTCCCTAGCTATGTGACCTTGGAAAAAATCACACAAACCTTCCTGAGCCTGCATTCGCTTTTCTGCCAATGGGGAGAGGGGTCCCCCTTGAAGATGCTGGGGAGGATTATGGAGAATCACTTATCACAAGGACCTCACAGGCAGCCCCGCAGATGACCTTCCTCTGCCTCAAGGCTCCCCTTTCCTGAGTCGTTCAGGCCTCCTAACACCCCTCGGGCCGACCTTGCATGTTTGAGACAAGACTAAAATAAAATCTTACCTTTGAAAGAGTCATAAGGCCCAGGGAAGAGGACATTTGCATTTAAAAAAAAAACTATATTTTTCATTAATATTTCTAATAAAACGAAAGCCCCAAGGAAAAATGAAAGGAATTGGCTTTACTTAACCCGATAGAGAGAGGGCTTCAGCGGGCCTCATAACAGCCTCAAAGTGTGGGATGGAATATCAGATCAGATGCTGACCATCAGCCATAAGGTGCATCAAAAATCCAGGGACTCGGCTGCAGCCGCAAAACTCACAGGCGAAAGGGAAAGCAAGGAACACTGGCCACAAGGAGAAGCCTGGGGCGGAGGGGTGGGAAGCCAGAGGGGGACACGGCTGTCCTTCCCACCTGCTCCTGCTCTACTGCTGCCACTCAGTCGCTGACCCCATCTCCTGGTCGGGATCACCGGGCTTATCACTCTTGCGACCCGTTTGACCTCTCATGCCTCTGCACACTGTGTTCTCTGGCTGCAACGCCCTCCCCTTGGCAGCTGTCACGTCCTCGCACACCTTTCCTCAGCTGCAAGGGCTCTCTGTCAGTCACTTCCTCCAGGATCCCTCCAGCAACTCTCCCTCACTTCTGCTTCACTCCTCCCCAGCACTCTGTACTCACCTCTATTCCAGGACCTGCTACTGTGCGTTCTACTGTTTGCTTGCATATATTTTCCCCATTTGATGTTGGGCTCCTTGGGGCAAAGACCTGCATCCCGTTTGTTGGGCTTATATCCTCCCGCCCTCCTGGCTAATTATCTAGCATACGATAGGGGCTCAAAACCGTGTGTTGAGAGAATAAATTAAAGAAGGAGTGAATTCAGCAAGCATGACCACCAAACTCAACAAAGTTGTCCTTCTTTTAAACGATTCCTCCTAGACTCTTCCCTCTGGCTCCCCAGATTGCAGGGGTGAGGGAGAGGTGTGAGTAGGAGGTTTGGTTTAATCATTCAGGTGGGTGGTTACCTCCCTCGCAGAATCTCTCATCATTCCATGTACACACTCCCCATCTGCCATGCAGCTCCCCAAAAAATCCACGGGAGTTCCCGCCTTCGCGATGCTGACTCCTCCTAAAATTTCATTCCACTCCTCTCTGCCTAGATAACATCTCATCCTTCAAGACCTGGCTTTGGCCAATGGGACCTGGACACAAATATCAGCGTGCCAGCTCCAAGGGCAGATATCATGAGGTCTCATGGGATTCCTCTCGCCATTGTGGCCACTTCCAATTCCCTCCTTGGAAGAACATGCTCCGCCATCCATTCAGCTTGACTTGAGAGTGAGATCCATAGAGGAAGCCGTCTTCTCTAAGTAGCCACCGTCCCGGAGAGGACAAGAGACCCGCGGAGAAGACCTAGTCACAACAACTACAGCCTGAAGCGTGGGGCCCAGCCCTGCCCTTGGCACAGCACAAGCAAGGGATGGTGGGGTGGCTTCTGGGACACAATTGGCTCCTTTCACTATGGCCTTTCTTGCAGACCACCTACAAGTTCACTCTTAGAAATGGAGCTCAGATGTATGAGTCCCTGGACCCAGTGCCCTAACTTCTCCGTGCATCTGCTCTTGATCTATAAAATATGGATACCCAACAGCATCGTTGAAAAGATAATATGAGTCGTCACCTATGAGGCACCTAGCATGTGCTTTTTACATTGTAAAATATTAAAAAGTAATGACTATTGTTACAGCAGTGTTAGTATTAAGAGTATTTGAGGGGCACCTGGGTGGCTCGGTCAGCTAAGTGTCCGCCTTTGGCTCAGGTCATGATCTCCTGGTTCATGGGTCCGAGTCCCATGTCGGGCTCTGTGCTGACAGTGCAGAGCCTGCTTCAGATTCTGTGTCTGCCTCTCTCTATGCCGCTCTCCCACTCATGCTCTCTCTCTCTCTCTCTCTCTCTCTCTCTCAAAAATAAACGTTTTAAAAAAGGAGTATTTGAAAAATGGTGTATTAGCTACCCATTGCTGTATAATAAATGACTCCAAAACTTAGTGGCTAAGAATAACATATTTATGTATTTATTTGACGGTGTCTGTGGGTCATGAATCTGGGCTTAGCTGGAGTGTTCTGATTCTGGGTCTCTCACAAGAGTGCAGTGAAATGCTCAGCTGTGGTTGTGTTCACCTCTAGGCTCATCTGGGGGACGACTGCTTCCCAGCCCACTCCTATGGCAGGTCATGTGCTCAACCCGCTGTTGGCAGGTCATGTGCTCATGTCATATATGACCTCTCCAACATATATGG
This sequence comes from Prionailurus bengalensis, assembly GCF_016509475.1. Taxonomy (NCBI): domain Eukaryota; kingdom Metazoa; phylum Chordata; class Mammalia; order Carnivora; family Felidae; genus Prionailurus; species Prionailurus bengalensis. The sequence goes on along the minus strand of NC_057353.1, from coordinate 76,268,495 downwards.
GCCTCTCCAACATTCATCTTGCTTCACCCAGAGAGAGACAAGGGAAGGGAGCAAGTACTCAAGACAGAAGCTGCAACCTCTTAGTAACCCAATCTCAGAAGTAACATCCATAATTCTGCTGTATTTCATTTGTTAAAAGTTAGTCACTGGGTCCAGCCCACAGTCACCATGAGGCAGAAATGACTGGGGCCATCTTAAAGGCCACCTATCACCAAAGATAAGGTACTAATGATCACTACTACCAATAAATAATGATAATAATGGTGAAGGGAAAGAGTGATCCATATGAAATCAGAGACAATAAGGATTCACATCTCAACTCTAGGATTCACTTAACATGGGTCCATAGGACAAGTTACTTACCCTCTAAAGTCTCTGTTCTTAATTTGCAAACAGAAGGTTTGTACAGAAACTGCATGACATAAATGAAATAATGGATACAAAACGCACATGTGGTGTTTGGCACAAAGGAAGATGAAAAATAAATGCTGGTATCATTATTGCATTGTGTGGGGTTTTAGCTCCAGCTAAATGTAATTGCATTTTCTTGGCATATTTTTTTTTTTCCTAAGGAATTGGCTTGTCTAAGATACTGGCCAATCTTTTAGACCATAAAATAAATGTTTCATCTGCTCGCAGTTTCTTAGACCTTAGGACAAGAGATAAAATGTCAATGGATGAGGTCCTGAGTGTTACAGAAAACTCTAAGTATGTGCTGTCTCACATCCTGAGCTCAAAATCTTCCTGGAAGGCTCCAGGCCTACACGACCTCCCATTTCCTTCCAGGAAAAGACGAGCCCATTAGCCCAAGGTAGCACCATGGCCTCTAGCAAGGAGACAGGAGAGCAAGGAAGTCTCTTCCCCCAAGGTAGTAGCTATTTTAGTCTTAACATTTAGAGAGATACAATTACTGTGTCTTTGATATTCGTGAAGGCATTTCTCACACTCTGGTAGCCTGAGGCCATTCCAAAGTTTGAAGGATAGAGTCAATTTATTGAATCAGACATTAAGAGGGGATTTATATGCAGCTCCAGATAAGGACCAAATATTGATTTTTAAGGGGAAAAAATGAAATGTTTTTCCTCATACCTAAGAAAAAATTGAAGTTGTCTGGATTTCTCATAACTTGGAGAATTTGTCCGGTCCCAAGAACTTGGAGTTTAGTACTAAAGTGGAACCAGCTCTTGGGAATTTTATCCGCTTCCACATCTCCAACAGGAGACGATCCGGTCAATTTGAGGTAACCACAGGGGCGTTAGAAAGGCTACCAGACCCTATGTCTGCCCTGATATCTGAGTTTCTACCACTTGAGGATCCTTCCTTTGGAGAGACAATATGGTTCTGGAGACAGAGCACATGAATCAAAAGACAAAGGGATGAGTTATATCTCAGCTGCTTGTTGGCTATGCCAACTGGGACTCTTGTATTTGGTTTCTTCATCTGGAAAACAGAGTGATGATAATATTTGCATCACAGACTGCTTATGTGAGTGTGAAAATGCTCTTAAAAGAATTTTGTCATCGGTGGAAAACTGATTCAGCTGTCAGTTAGCTAGCATTTTGAATTCTATCTTTGATATTCACTACAATTCTTATGGAAAGAGTAAGGTTCCTATTGTTACCCTTTAAACAAAAAAAAAGAAAGAAAGAAAAACACTGAGGCTCGGGCAGGCAATTAACCTGCCCTTTGTCACTGCTACATTTTATGGTTGCTGATGTTACTGGATTCAATCATTACATTTCTGAGAATTACCTATAAAATACAAATGTTGCCATTATAATTACCTTGGGTTTTTTTTTCAGTCCTTACCTTTATGGCTTAAATTAGTTTCTCTCAATTTTTATTGATAATTGAACCAAAAGAATTGAACCAAAATCACTTCTGCGTTTACTATGAAAGTACTATTTAATGTACTATTTATTATATCATTAAAAGGCTTTTACAAACAGTATCAGGTAATAAATTCCTTTAAGAATATTGTGACAGGAAGTAAGTTTATACTTCTTTAATAATGGGTATCCTTTCTTCTAACAGATAATAAGAGCATTTCAATCGATCACAGTTTCTTTTGTCTCTACCACCAAAAACCGTCTAAACCAAATTTACTCTAAGTGATTCAAAAACATTATTCCTTCATTCATTTATTTTCTCACTCATTAACCAAATTTTTTTAATTTGGCTGATTAATTACCTTTTGTTCCAAGCATTGTTCTAGGGGCTAGGGAGAATGGAATGGAAGAAAAATATATATCTCTTCTCTCTTAGAGCTTATATTTTGTGGAGAATACACATAAATAATAAACAAATATCGCATATAAAATACTGATAAATGTTACACAGGAAAAAAATGCAGAGAAGAGAAACTGGAGTGTCAGAATAGGAGAGGGAAGGTGACAGGTTGCAATTTTTACAGGGTGCCAGGAAAGGTGTCATAAAGAAGGTGACATTTCTGCCATTTGCAGCTATAGTCTAGCTAGCTTGGATCATACCAAACCTTGTCCTGAAGACAAGGAAAAAAAAAACCAGGCATATCTTCTAAATATTCTGCTTGAAGGAATTAAAGAGCTATTTAACTTAAAGGATCAAGATCTCAAGGATAAGAGAAGCACAGAATAGTGAGCCCTAGATTCTGTCTTCACTTGAGGTATTTACTGATTAGTAAATGGTGACCAAGAGGCTAAGAAACTGAGGAGAAACTGGTAAAAGGCTGAGACTTCAGCCATCTCAAAGGGCTGTGGAAGCAAAAAATTGCAATTCAGGGCATGTCACAGAGGAAAGGACATGGTAAATACCACAGCCTTTAAGTTGGGACCACTGAGGTTCTACACGCCCCAAATAAGGGCAAACCGGATATTTATCAGCTTCCACAAAGACTGAAGACACAGCTTCAATTCAGCTCAATTCCAGACTGGTTCATTATTATCTCCCAAACCCTAAATTCCCGCCAGAAGATAACTTCATCCCAGAGTCTCATGTTAGTTCTACACTTTTCTCATGCATAATGGCTGGAATTCTGTGAAATTTACTAGGCATACCAGGAGACAGAATCAAATAACCAACACCAAGAGAAAAAAGCAGGCAACAGAAATGGAACCAAAAGAGATCCAGAAGGGAATTTTTAAATAACTGATTAACGTGTACTAGAAAATAAATGACTAAAATGGAAATTTGACTGGAAAACTGGTAAGTATTTTTTTAAAGAATCAATGGAAACTCTAAAACTGAAAATACGGTATCTAAATTTAAGTGTTTAATGGACTCGTTTAACAGAAAATGAGGCAAAAGAGAAGAAAAGACGAATGAACTACAAGATAGATCAGCAGAAAATATTCAGACTAAATCATAGTAAGACCAAAAGGTGTAAAGCACAGAAGTTAGGATACAATACATCTGACACATGATCAAAATATTTAACACTAATTAAAGTCTCAGAAAGAGAGGGCAGAGAAAATCAGTTAAAGGCAGTATTTGAAGAGATCAGGACTAAAGATTTTTGACAACTCATGAGCTAACAGAACACATCAAGCACAGATTCCTGCTCAAAGGTCTGAGATAGCTGAGGGAGGATATCTAGGAGAAGAATGCTCTGGGTGTAGTAAAGGCAAGTGTAAACATCCCGGGGCATGGATTCTAATCTGGGCAAAGATGAGTGAACAGGAGGGAAAGTAGTAAATTAGGTCAAGGAAGTGAAAGAGCAAAATGAAGGAGGGCTTTACAGAACCCCGTAACATCTTTGGCTTCTATTCAATATGATATGGTGAGCTGTTTTCTTAAAGGACGACTGACATGATCAAACTTATCTCTGAAAATGAGTAATTATCACCAAAAGAACGTTTCTCATTCTTACCATCGGTTGTCTACTGTTGCATAACAATTACTTCAAAAAGAGTGGCTTAAAACAGCACACCCACATCTCACAGTTCCGTGGGCCATAATTCCAGGCCAGCTCATTTGAGCTCTCTTAGGTTCTCAGGAGGCTAAAATCAACACATGGGCCACACTGAGATCTTATTTGGAGGTTCAAGGAAGGCAGTCACTTCCAAGTTCATTAAGGTTATTGGTGATTCAGTTTCTTGTGGCTGTTGGAAGGAGGTCTCCATTTTCTTGCAGACTAACTCTCAGCTCCTAAAGGTTCCAAGTAGTGCTCATGTCTGGCCCCCTCCATCTTCAAAGCCAGCAATGGCATATCAAATTCCCCCCATGCTTCAAATCTCTGAATGACTGCACTGCTGGAGAAAACTTTCTGCTTTTCAAGGGCCTAAGTGGGGTGCCTGAGTGGCTCAGTCCATTGAGCATCTGACTCCTGATATTGGCTCAGGACATGATCCCAGGGTCATGGAATCAAGCCCCACATTGGGTTCCAGACTGAGTGTGGAGCCTGCTTAAGATTCTCTCTCTCTCTCTCTCTCTCTCCCTCCCTCCCCCCCCCCTCCCTCCCTCCCTCTCTCTCTTCTCCTCTCCCTCAGTCATGCTTTCTCTCTCTAAAATAAAATTTAAAAATAAATAAATAGCCTAACTGATTAAGTAAGGCCCACCCAGTTAATGTTCATATCTTAAGGTCAACTGATTTGGGACATTAATTCCTGCAAAACTCCTTCACAGAAATACCTAGATTAATATTTTATTGAATAACTAGGAAACTGAAACTTTGGGAAGACATCTTTAGAATTCTGCCCACATTTCTATTTTGCAAAGGAGAAAATGAGACATAGAAAGGTTATGACTTGCCCAATATCACATTACTAGTTATAATTGCTATTGCTTTTTTCATGCTGACTAAAGCAGCTATAGACTAGATAGGAAAAGCATGCAAGGAAAAAACCTAGAGTTCTGATACTATAGTCCAAAGATGATTGTGGCATCAGTGAGGGCGGTAACAGTGGAGGTTGTGAGAAGTGGTTAGTTCTGGATATATGCTGAAGGTATAGTCAAGATTCACTGTATTGGATCTGAAAGGAGGTATCGAGATGATTTTAAGGTTTTTGGTCTGAGCAAATAGAAGGACTTCTATTGAGAATACATTTACTAAGTTTGGGAAGTCTGGAGGATGAACAGGTTTGTTGGGGGAAGATCTGGTTTTAGACATGTTAAATTAAGATGTCTCTTAGGCATTCAAATTAGATGTCTAGTAGTATATAAATTTGGAGATCAGGGGAGGTTGTCAGTGGATAGATGATATTTAAAACCCTGAGACTAGATGAGATCACGAAAAGAATATAAGTATAGTTAAAGAAGAAAAGAGGTCCAGAAAGTGAGCCTTGGATACTCAATGTTTAGAGGTCAGGAAAAGAGAATGAACTCAAAAAGGTGTTCAAGAAGCAGCCACTGATGTAGGAGGAAATCCAAGAGAGTGTGGTGTTCTAGAAGCCAAGTTAAAGTATTTCACTGACGAAGTAGTGAGAGATCATCTGTGCAAAATAATACTGATAAATGAAATAAGGTGAGGACAAGAACTAACAGTACAGAGTTCACTAGTGACCTTGAAAAAAACTGTGGTGGAGAAATAAGGGTACAAGCCTTACTGAAGTGGATTCAAGAACGAACAAAGGAAGATACCGTGGAGATTATGAATATAGACATCCTTTTCTAATTGCTTCACTATAAAAACAATCAGAGAATTCAGGTCTAGAATGTAAAAAGCTAAGAAGAACATCACTTTAATCTTCACGACAAGAAAAAGTGGGGTAAACTACAAAATTATTACTTTGCTTGAACTATCAGACAGCTGAAGGCACGGGGCTAACAAGTAACCTGAAATCTAAAAAGAAAAACCTTAAAACCTAGTTTACCTATGGCAAACCACAGAAGGAAGAGATTCTGGGCACCATACAAGCAGCTAAAAAGTCTAACAAATTGCTAAAGATTCAATGTGAGCTAGTTTGAGAGTATAAAACACTGGAAACCACAAATAAAAGAGGAGTTTGCACCCACTTTCAGGGTTTTCTCCATAGACCTTCAATGGGTATTCACAGAAAGATTGGAATAAGGGCATGAGATAGGAGAAAGCCTTCCTCCATGGTGCCTTGTGGGAGGAAGAGGGCAACTGCCTTAAGGGAAAGACATAAAACTCCACCCATGAACCAAACTCCACCCAAGGTCTTTCATGAACCAAAGCCTTGAGATCCTTGAGAAAGACAGCAAGCCTGGGGCCCCAGGGCACAGATGAAGACATTCCGTTGCTGGACAAAGATTCAATAATACAACTTCTACCATGGGAAAGGGGCAGAAAATAGTCCTGAGCCCAGGATCCTATACCAATGCAACTGGAGACCACCAACCACTGAGGAAAAAGCAGAAAATGGACACAGAAGAATCACCAAAGACAACAGGCAGAGTCTGGCTGCCATGGGGAGGAAGAGCAGGTAGGTGAGAAAGCCTGACCCAGAAAGCCAGGTCCACAGGATATAAAACCTACTGGGCCTAGATAATAGGCCCACTATCCACCAGCAGACTAACCAACACTGGGAAACAAACAACAGCAATCTAGCATTGTGGAAAAGACAAGCACATGAAAAGAGACCTCATCACATAAGCATGCAGGGTAAGCCAACATCTAATGATACAACAGGAACACTGAGAAAAACCTTCCAGGATCCCAGATGCCAACCTAAGTACAAACTAATATCTGAGGAATTTGAAACCACTCATGCCTTGAAGGTAACCATAGCAACAACTCCTGACTGTATTAACTCAATACCACACACCCAGGGCTTAGCAGAAAAGACGTGACCATTCCTAAGCATAAACCTATTTAAATTTGTTCCTCCTATGCTACACTGAGTGTCTGGTGTTCAACCAAAACTTAAGACACACACACACACACACACACACACACACACACAGCACATAAAAACAGCCAACTCTCATGAGACATATTAATGAACAAAACTAGACTCAGAGGTGAGCCAGATATAACCATCAGGATATTTAAAATTGTTTCATTAATATGTGAAAGGCTCTAGTGGAAAAACTGGGCAATATACAAGATGGCTGGGAAATTTCAGCAGAGAGAATAAAACTATAATAAAGGGTCTAACTGAAATGCTATGAATGAAAAGAAAACACAGTAAAATATCTGAAGAATATTCTTGATAGGCTCATTAGTGCACTTAAATAGCTAAGAGAAAAAAAAAATCAGCGAACCTGAAGTTAGGTCAATAGAAATTACCCAAACAGAAACACAAAGAAAAGAGTGAATAAAAAATAAAAGCATATCAACTCATCCAAGATCTATAGCACAATACCAAATGGTCTAATATTTGTGTAATAAAGTTCCTGAAGTAGAAGAATGAAAGAAGAGAATATTTAAAATGTTAGGAGAGATAATCAGCAAGAACTTTCTCAAAATAGTGAATTATATCAAGTCATGGTCTAACAAACTCAGAGAATCCCCAAAATGTAAATGTTTTCTTAAAAAACCATGCTTATCACATTCAAGCTGCTGAAAACCAAAGATAAAGAGAAAAAAAGATAAATTATATAAAGAGAAGTAGATATAAATTACAGCCAACTTCTCATCAAAAACTATGAAATCCAAGAGGCAATGGAATGACCCTTTTAAAATACTCAGTGAATAAAAGAAATCTGTTAACCCAGAATTCTATACCTAGTGGAAATATTTTTCAACAGTGAAGGTGAAATAAGGATTTCTTAATAAAAATGAAAGCTAAGGGGCTCCTGGGTGGCTCAGTCGGTTGGGCGTCTGACTTTGGCTCAAGTCATGATCTCACGACTCGTGGGTTCAAGCCCTGTGTCAAGCTCTGTGCTGACAGCTCAGAGCCTGGAGCCTGCTTCAGATTCTGTGTCTCCCTCTCTCTGAACCCCCGTCTCCTTCTCACGCTCTGTCTCTCTCCCTCTCTCAAATATAAATACACATTAAAAAAAATTTTTTAATTAAAAAAAAAAGCTAAAAGAATCCATTACCAGGGGATTTGTGCTACAAGAAATGTAAAAGGAAATACATGATACAAAAGATATATCTATACCTATATCTATATCTATATCTATATCTATACATATATCTCTCTCTATGTATACATATACATATATCTGACATAAATTTGCATATACATGAAATGAAAAGCTTAGAGATTGTTAAATAAAGGCAAACAAAAGGGCATTTTTCCAATTCACTAGCTCAAAAGATGACTGATTATCTACAGCAAAATTAGCAGCAATGTATTGTGTGTTTATAGCCCATGTAAAAGTGAAATATGTGACAAAACAGCACAAAATATGAGATGGATAATTGTTTTAAGATCTTAACACAATATGTGAAGAAATATATTATTTGAAATTATTCCGTGATAAATTAAGGGTGTATATTTCAAGTACCAGGGCAATCACTAAAACATTTTTTAAAAGATGTTAATAATAAGCCAATAGTGCAAATAAAATGGAAACACAAAAGATTCTCAATTCATGCAAAAGGAGACAGAAAAAAAGAACAAAGAATAGATGGAGCTAGCAGAAAACAACTATCAGATTTAAATTCAACCATCTCAACAATTATGTCAACATAAATGGTCTAAACACACAACTTAAAAACAGATTTTATCAGATCGATTCTAAAAGAAAAACCCAACCATAATACAGTCAGTCTGTTCTCTATATCTACGAACTTGGTGTAATTTTGCCAGGCACAATATGTAAGTGCAGACCCTGCCCAGTAGGAAAGGCATTGTAACAGCAAAGAACTGCCCTGAAAAGGTCAAAGGTCGGTGGAGGAGACTCTTTCTGTTACTGCTTTGTTAGCTGGGTAATCGGGGGGAAAATATAGACTTTCCTACTTCACAAGTCCCTTCTGAATATCATACGACAATTGTTCATTACAAAGCCTTACATAGAAATGTGATATTTTATGGGATGAAATGGCAGATAAGGCTACTCCCAGCCCTGACTTCTATGTTTCTATGCTTTTTGTTTAATGTCTGTTCACCTGTCCTACTCTAAAGAAAGTTCCATGGAAGCAGGACATTTGTGTCTTCCTTAACCCTGGGAGTGAATGAATGGATGAACAAATGAATTAAAAGAGCACAGGCTGTGCAGTAAGACAGACCTGGATTCAAACCTGGCTAACTGAGTGGGTGGCTATTAACTTCAGTTTCCTGATGAGTAAAATGCAAACAATCATACCTGCCTTGGGGTTATTGCAAAGACAGAAACAAATACGATCAGGGCGTATAAAGTGCCTGACACTCTCAGCAAATAACAGCTCCATCTTCAATTATGAGGAGATATTCAGTTGGCCAAAGGAAAGGAAATAAAAAAGGGGCTTCAACTGTGCCCTCCCCACAAAGAGGCGGCTCTGCAGTGGTTCCTGAGGAGCACGGGTATTTGCTCTGGCTGTTCTGATGCAGCCAGGCTATTTTACCAATTTCTGGCCCCTTTCCTTTCTTTGAATGACTGGGACTCCATCTGTAGGTTTTCCCGCACTGTATCATGTCTTGGAGGCAGAATAAGAAGGACTTGTCATTTTAGGACATCCACAGTGAGCTTCTTGGCCAAACTTCACCCACCTCTGAGAATCAGCACGCCCAGACTGTGCGACCGTCCCTCTTCCTCACCTCTCCCTCATCGGCTTCCCCCTCCTGCCAGCTGGCCTTCCTGTCCCCAGTCAGCTGGCATCTCTACCCAAGCAAGAAGATGATGCCACCTCAAGTTCTTCAGACTATTTTCCAAAGGAATCAAGGCAGGGAGGGAAGAAAGCAGAATCTCACAGTCTTACTCTATGTCTTGCTCATTGCTAAATAACTTGCCCAATTTTACAGAGCTGGGAATGAGGGAGCCAGAATCTAACTCAGGTACAACTGGTGCTGGGGGTGCTAGTCCTTGGACATACCATGCTTCTCTTGTAATAGATAGACACACACACGTGTGGCATGCCACACAGGTGCAATGAATGTCTAATGGCAAAGAATGATGGATGGATGGATGGATGGATGGACGGACTGATGGATGGAAATAAGGAAGAGAGAGAACAAGGAAGGAAGAGTGGGAAGGATTAGAGATATCTGAGCCTAAAATACGATAAGATTAAATCCTTATCACAAAATCAGGATGTTTCCTCAGAATTGAGATGTGATTGATGGGTCCAAAGTAACTATATCTTAAACAACTGGGTCAACAGAAGGAGGAGGGAGAGGTCCACATGACTGATAGCCAGCCAATAACATCTTCAGAGATCTCTTTCTTCCCCATCAGTCCTAATCCCTGCATTGAGCAAGGTTATCATGATCCCCATAGCTAATATCTCTTTGTCTTACTCTCCTTTGTCCCCTTCAGCTCCAAGAGCTCCCCAAGCCCTCACCTATAGCAGGTGCTCATGAAATATCAAGTTCATCTCAGAGGTTTTTTTCTCTTGCCATAGCTTTTTAGGTCCTTATAAATGATCAAGGTTCAAAGTGAGACATGAGAAAGATGCTTTCCCAGGGGTCCATGTGTCTCTTAAAAACTCTTCCCCCCCCCCCTTTTTTAAGGAAGAATTAAGAAAGGCAGTTTGTCATTGGACTGGTTCTCCTTGACTTGTTGACAATAGCACAGAGAGAAGTTGAGTTGCATTCTGCCCTATGCTGCCCTTTTTAGGAGGCTAACTGGAGCTATCCCCTGATCAGGCAGTGAGGGCAGATGGAAGGAGGCAGACAGTGGGAAGGGGGTCAGACATATCCCTCACTCCAGATCTGTGGATGAACAGATGTTCCTGACCTTTTTCTTCAGAATTACCTCCCAAGGCCATGAGGATTAGAAGAGAACCACGATGATGCCAGAAATACAAACATCAGGGAAGAAAGACCACTAAAAATTGGGATACCTGGGTCCCCAGTGCTGCATGGCTTTGGATAAGTCAATTATTTTGTCTGAGACTCAGTTTCCATTTATGAAAAGTGAAGTCTTCTGGTTGCTTCCTGCTCTTGAATCTTGTCATGCACTGATTGGTCTCTGAAATTTCCGGGGACCATTATCAACCCTGGCATAGGGAGGAGTGTCAGGAAGCATACTGAATTTCAAATCTCTAGCCCACAGGTGAGTTCTAGCTACACTGAGGTCTCTGTGCCACTGTGGGTGTGGGTCTGTTCCAGAATAGAAGCCAATGGACTCCTTTCCATATATGGGAGTTGCCAGCTCACTCTAGACACCATAGAAATTACCTAGTAGAAGGACCCAAGCCCCAAATGATGGGGCTCATGATCCTTCTCCTTCCTGCTCTACTAGGCTCATATCTTACTGTTTCTGTCTCGTCCTTTATGCTCTAATACAACTGAACTGATAGGCAATATCCACACTCCACATTCCGTGTTCTCTGCTAGTCCCCAGCATTGGTTCATTCATCCTTCTCTGCCCAGAACATCTTCCCACCTCCTTTCCTTTGCCAATACCTACTCAACTGCCAGGATTCTACTCACATCACCTCCTCCATGAAGCCTTCCTTTCCTCCATCCTTCAATTCAGGTTATACTGTATGTCTCTTTCTGTCTGCATTTAGTTATAACAAACACAGCCAGTCTAGACGTGTTATGCAGAAAGTGTATTGTGATTAGAACTGTTAGAGAAGCAAACTTCAGGCACCACACCACCACTAAACGGCCACTGCTCTGAAGGGAAGGAGGTGAGAGGAAATCTCTCGGGCTGCAAGCCCGGCTCATCAGCGAGCTTCCACGAGGACCATTCCCTGTGCTTGACATGCCGGAGAGGAACCAAGAAGAGGAAGCCCTCTATCCACCCACCCCCCGCCAACATCTACTGGAAACATTTGCCTTTAGAAAAGCTTCCTGATTGCCTAAACATCTTTTAGACCTTAAAGAAGAATACAATAATGGTGATATTTCTGGGAACTTGGCAAAGAAAGGAAGATATTTTGAAACAAAGGATTCTTACTGGGAATTCCTTCCGAGACACCCACTTACCCTACTCTTGCAGCGATTTAAAACAAAGAAGCAAAAACAGAGGTATGAGGAACAAAGGCCATTGAAGACCTGCTTATGCCTGAATTCCCTGGATGATGTCCACGACGAGCCCACTGCCACCTAAAGAAGTCTGCACCATTTATGCTGAGAAATTTTCCTTCAAAAGGCTAAGGGTGGCTGATCCTTCCTTGTTCATCATTATACCCCAGAGTTTAGAATGGTGCATCTTACACAGTAACTGCTCAGTAAATACTTGCTGCACGAATCTATAATGAACGAAAACTGTTTTCTGTCATTCCCGTTAATTTGGCCTTAACTGCATACCAACATAGACGCAATCTGTCTTCCGTGGTCCATTTGAGAAAACCTGGAATCTCCTCAGCCTAAATGCCAGGGCCTGGGGTCCCCAGAAGCAGAGCCCAAGACAACAACTCAAGTGCATTCAGTTAATTCCGAGGAGAATGGATAAGGGGCCAGGGGGTTGCAGCGGGCGGGACTGTGTTCTCCAAAAAGACACATCCAAGTGCTAACCCCCGTGCCTGTGCCATGACCTTATTTGGACATAAGGTCTTTGCAGATGTAATCAGGTTAAGTTCCTTGAGGGTTTAAGGTGGGCCCGAAATCTGCTGACTGGTGTCTTATACAAGAAAGGAAAGGGAAATTTGAGAGGCACAGCGCGAACAGCAGGTGAAGAGGGAGGCTGACACTGAAATGACAAGGAACCCTGGGAACCACCGGCAGCAGGAAAAGAAAAAGAAAGATCCACTCTGAGCACCTTCAGAGAGAGCTTAGCCCTGGCGATGCCCTTGGTTTCAGACCTGTGGCCTTCAGCCTCTGAGGGAACATACGTCATGGCTTTCCATCACCTGGTTTGTGGCCCTGCACAGTTTTCTATGGCAGCCCCAGGTAACTAGCCCCGGGATGAAAGTCGGGAGGAGGAGAAGCTGTTACAAGGCGTGTCACCGAACTGACCGCCGCTCAGGGCCTCTGGTGCGTGACCACCATTGGCTCCTCTCCTGTTCATCACAGACAACTTCAAAGGGGACACCTCGCCTGCCCATGTCAGCTCGAGCAGGTGACCGCGGGCTTTCCAGAGAAGGACCAAGAAAGAAAGCAAGAGGCAGAAAGCCACGCTGGGTTGCAGCTGCTGGAAACGAAGCTGGTTTGTGCTGCTGGTGCAGAGCATGGGCGGGACAGGGAGGCCGAGAGCGTCTGCTGGGGGACGCAGGTGGCGTCCCACACGGTACCTAACTCCAGAATTGCCAGGCACGTGGGGTCTGTGAGACGTGCCATCAGCGGCTTTATGAAATGGGCCTCTAGCCCTTTCCACGGAGGAAAAAATTGGAGCTCAGAGAGGTGAAGTAACTTGTGCCTGGTCACACAGCTTGTCAACGGCCGAGCCGGGATTTAAACCCAACTGCTGGGACAGCAAAGCCTGTGTTCTTCCTGCTGCATTGCCCTGCTCCACTGCTTCTGGGGCAGAAATAAGTTTGTTCCCCAAGTGTGAGGCTGACGCCACTTGACAGCTTTCATTTCCTGTTGTTTGCCATCTCATCCGGTCCTTTCTACTCACCCGGAGGTTCTAAATCCACCCCAACTGCACCTAGGGGCCGCTGCATTGACCCCTCATGTTCAGCTCTTGGAGTCTCTGTAGACTGGCACGGACAGGAGGACCACCACTCCTCACCTGTGGATGGCGCTTCACAGTTTAAAAGAAAAACCTCCAACGACCACAGCAAATATTTTCTGAGTGTTCTTCCTGTACGTCGGCCTGAGCTAAGGAATGAAAACGGCGAACAAGACAGGGGTACCCAGCAGTCCCCTTGCAGAGTCCGAGACTGGAGGGGGAAATAATGAATGAACCCTGCAGTGGGAACTCTCCATTGCTCAACCCCCCCCCCCCAACCCCGTGGTCTTCACCCGACTTGAGAAAACCCACATCGCCACCAGGGCTCAGGGGCCTCACATGACCCATCTCCAGCCATGCTTCTCCGGTTGGCTCTCAAGGGCCTCCGGCTGCCCCTGGAACAGGCCAGAAGCCCTCCCACCCAGCCCTTCAGCGCTGGTTCCTCCCTCACCTCCTTCACGTGAGCTCAGCCATCTTCTATGCCCACCGGCCCTCCCTCCGCCTTCCCCTTCCTCCTTTCCTTGCTGTTTTAAATACGGCACCCCGCACTTCCTCCAATCATAGATCACGTACACCTTCATTTATTATATGTACTGTTTGTTCTCTGTCTCCCCCTATCAGAACCTAAGCTCCATGGGGGTGGGGATTTTTGTCCCTTTCATCTCCTGAAGGTGTCCCAAGCACAAGAACAGGTCCTGGCCCTTGGCAGGAGGCAGTCACTGGGCTTGTGAAGTGAAAATGAGCCAGAGGGAGGAGGAAGCAGGTGCTGAGAATCATCTGTAAAGGGGACCTGGCCTGGGGGGGGGCCTGGACAAGCCACGTCGCCCGAGGAGCGGCTGAGAGGCAGAAGGAAGGCCTGGGAGGTGGAGACGGCAAGAGGGGCGTGGGCCCAGAGCACAGTGTATGCAAAGGTCTGAGGCGGCAAAGAGCTTGTGAGCTTGGAATATGAGAAATTTCTAGAACCAGCGTGGCTGGAGCAGAGTGAGGGAGAAAGCACGTGTCTGCGCCGGGGAGGCCGGGGGAGGACGCAGGTGTGCCCCCACACAAGCGGTTCCCCGCTCCAGCCTCTCCTTGCACCCGTGCAGGGAGTGAGCCCCAGCCAGGCATGGCTGGTGAGCACTTGAAAGGGAGCCGGTGCCACTGAAGAACTACGTCTTTTATTTTTGAGTTTACATCCAAGTTAGCACCTAGTGTAACAATGATTTCAGGAGTAGATTCCTTAATGCCCCTTCCCCATTTAGCCCACCCCCCAACACACACACACCCGCTCCAGGAACCCTCTGTTTGTTCTCTAGCTTTAGTAGTCTCTTACGTTTTGTCCCCCTCCCTGCTTTTACATTAGTTTTGCTTCCCTTTTCTTGTAAGAACTACATTTTTTTTAAATTTTAATTAATTTAAATACAAATTTAAAACCCAACGTTCAACTCAGTTATCAGAAAACATTTAAGAATGTTTGGAACAACCTGAGTTGTCGTAAATCCACTCTGTCTCCAGCAAATGTTGTGAAACTCCAGTACAAATTGGGTCATTCCAATGAAAAGTTAGAGTCCAAATAGAGATGTGCTAAATGCATAAAATACATACCTTTCCTAAACTTGGTATAAAAAGAGAATGCAAAATATTTCGCCTTTTTAAAAAAAAATTTTAGGGGCACCTGGGTGGCTCAGTTGGTTAAGCATCCAACTTGGTTAGACTCAGGTCATGATCTCACGGTTTTGTGAGTTTGATCCCCTCATCAGGCTGTGCACTCACAGTGCAGAGCCTGCTTTGGGTTCTCTCTCTCTTTCCCTCTCTCTCTGCCCTTGCCCTGCTCGTGTTCTGTCTCTTCGTCTCTCCCAAAATAAGTTTTTTTAATATTTGTGAGAGAGAGAGACAGACAGAGCATGAACAGGGGTGGGGCAGAGAGAGAGGGAGACAGAATCTGAAGCAAGTTCCAGGCTCTGAGCTGTCAACACAGAGCCTGTCGGGGGGCTCAAACTCATGAGCCATGAGATCATGACCTGAGCCGAAGTTGGATGCTCAACCAACTGAGCCACCCAGGCGCCCCCATCCTTTGCCTTTTTTTATATCGCCTCCATGTTGAAATGATATTTTGGATTTAGTGGGTTAAATGCCGTACATTATTAGAATGCATTTTGCCTGTTTCTTTGTACTTTTTTAAATATGGCTGCTAGAAAAAAAAATTTTAATTATATAGATGGCTTGCGTTGCACTTTTGTTGGGCAGTGCTGCTCTCTACCATCAGATCCTGAAAAGCTCAAGCTTATCTTACGTATATTTGTCTCCCCAGTGCCGGCCCAGGGTGGGAGGATCTGGTATGGAGAATGGACTCCGGGGAGGCTTCCTGTGACTTCTGCAAGCACTCCGTCCCCAGCCAGCCCTCTTGCTCCCAGAATCCTCCGGCAGCATTCAATCTTCCCTGGAATAATGCAAGCACAGGGCTTTGCCAGCCAGCAGCTCACTACCTGCGAGGCACTGCTATTTATAGATGATGCCATCCATGGGAAGTAATAGTCCCCCAGAATTCTCAGAAGATTTGCCTTTCGATTAGAGCCCAGCCTGGTTAGGAAAGTGAAGACCAATTTATGAGTATTTTTAGTCCATGCGATGTACATTCAGGAGCACCGAAATTCTGATCCATTCTTCCCCAGGAGGCTGAGCCCAGCTGCAAAGTCAAAAGAGGGGCTTTTTCACCATGGAAAATAATTAGCTTCCCTGTAAACAGGTTCCATGGAGCAAGTCAGTGCACGGGTCTGTCTGAGGGGAGAGGGATGGGGCAGGTGAGGAAGGGATCTCTCAGAAGTCAACATAAGCAGCATTTCAGAGCAGTTTGGTGGGAGCTGCTTGGAGATTTGATTTCCAGCTCATTCTCTTGTTCTCTCACCTGCCATTCCTGAACATCGCTTAGCACCGATTGAGAAAAATTACAAAAATAAAACCCATCTTTGGGAACACTGCAAAAGGCAGAATTCTCCTGGTTCAGAGGCACTGATTTGTAATCCTGGGTCTCCATGCAAAGACTCAAAGATAGCAGCCTCTTGTCCCTTTCTTTTCATCAAAATTATGTCTAGTGCATTTCAGGGAAAGAAACAACTCGGCAGGAAGTGACCTGTCTTCACTCTGATAGTGATGGGCAGCCTTTGACTGTTGATGGGACTCACTAAAAGGGAGCCAGAGCCAACGAGAGAGCACAGAACTGCATGTCAGAGACCCTGGCACCAATTAGCTGTTCTGGGCCACAGAGGCCTGGGTTACCACATCCACAAAATGCAACAGTTTGGAGAACTGGGGAATTTCCTGGCATCCATGCGACAACAGCATGTGGGTGTCTCCCTTCTCGTTTTGTCTTTTGGAATGCTTGACTCCCAGGCTCCCAAGTGGGTGTGCACACCCACATCCGCCTTATTATGTATAATACATATAGACATCATCGTTAAGTACCTGCCATTATCGTTCAGGTTCTCAGATGAGGAAACGGAGACTCAGAAAGGTTCATTGACTTGTTTGAGTCACAGAAAGAGAGAGTAGCAACCAGTCCCAAATGCAGCTCACCGCACATGCAGGCTGGGGATTTTCTCCCACCACCCCCCCCCCCGCCCCGGCATGACAGTCTTTCTTCAGCAAATATCTCCTAATTGCCTGCCACTAATAACAACTGTATGCCTGCTGTGTTAGCTCATTTATTCCTCAAGCAACTGCATGAAATAGGTAAATCTCAGGAAAGGCAATCGGACTTCCAGTTAGCAACAGAGGATTGAAATAAGGTTCTTCTCTCCATCCTAATAGTGCACCAAAATACTAGTGAATGACATTTCCAACGGTTGCTACAAGTCAGCTTACTACAAAGCTCGGTATAAAGCAGGTACCACTCTTGACCTGATTAGTTCCTTTAACGGTCACAAAATCCTACAGGGAAAGTCTTACCATTATTACCAATTTACAGATTCAAAAACTGAGGTAGAGAGGAATACTAAATAGCTTTCCCAAAGATATACAGTTAAAACATAGTGGCGTTTCCCACTTACTGTCTCTTTGGGACCCTGTGCTCTTAAAACTGATGATTGTAAAAGTATAAAAAGTAGCAATGAACCCATAATGAAAATAGCATCTGCAGAAAATGCATTAGCAGCTGAGACATTTCATCACATTCCGGAAAATAGCACAGAGAACCTCACAGGGTACCTGGAACCTCAGTCCCGTGTGAGACGTGCATGAAAATTTTACATCTTGTAACACAAAACTCTGGAGAGGGGCAAGACTGTGGGGTGCCAGGGGAGGGCACCCCCTGGCTAGGGGAGGGGCTGCAACAAAGATTCACCAAGATAGAAGCCTGGAAGCATGGGAATGAGCTGGAAAACCAGACCCCAAGTCGTTTTCCTTCCTCCCCAGACACATGCCATGTGAGCACCATCAGCCGGGTGTGCAACCTGCCATCTAAACCTCATTCCTCCACTTCGAGCAGAACATCTGAGGTGTTCCTTCTAACCGAAGACATTGTGACCCTCTCACGGGATCCCTGATTGGGAATTTGGGTTCCTTTAAGCATAATATCTAGTAATACAAAAAGAGAGAAACTATGAAAGAAGAGAGACATAGCAACGTGGTCTAATAGTTTACCACCACGCTATTACGTTTTAAAACACCACAATAAACAGAAGTCTCTAAAAGTTTCTACAGAAAACTTCTCATTTTAAGACGGCAGAGTAAATACATTTCTGCTGCCTTCTCCTTCCCCAAATGTCCTCCAGTAACAAGAAGAACTAAAAAAAAAAATGTTTTTCCTCTTCAAGGAAACTGAGAGACATATGAACACACTATATGCTGAAGTGGACCACAGAGGGGGAAAAAATGACCTAGCAGAGAGAACATTTCAGCCTTCAGTGCCTGCAAAGAAGGAATCAACCCAACTTGCAACAGAGAAAGGCCAAGAAGTTGAAAGTACTAGGTATCAAAATTGGCAGGGGAGGGAAGAGTGGAGCAGGCAGCTGAATACAGAAAACTGGTCGAAAAAACACATTTTTTTGGTTGGGGTAAATTTATTTCATCTGTCTGTAAAGAATGTGTTTAATAGTTATGGCATTTTTTAATGCGTATTAAGTCAGATGAGTTAGACTGTGCCCCAGATGCAGCAAAAAGCAGGGAAAGAAATGGACAAATCAGCCACAAGATCTGTTTTTAAATCCGTGCGTGATCCACAAGGCCCAAACAATAGAAGAGAATACTAGAAGGTCCCTAAAGTAGTGCCATTCGGAAGAAATCTCTAATAGGTCAGTTAAAATCCGTCTCGCGATAGCAGTGGTTCATTTTAACGACATGGCACAGAACACAAGTGAAAAAAAAAATTCATCTCAAAACAGCCAAGTCCACAATCGTGCAACTTGATGCAAAAACTCAGGCTTCAAATGAAAACAAACTGAAGAACAAACTGAACACAACCCAGATGGTTATGTTGGGATACCTAATGTCCATAACGGCAGCCTTTTACAGTTCATAAAGAGTAGAGCTGGTATGCAAAGAAAAGGACGGGAACAAAAATCTGAGCTGCTGCAATGATGGAATGTCCCTGGGGATTCAGGCAGTGTGGTTACTGTAAGGTCTTGGGAGGGAGGACCTTTTGCTCTTGTTTTGCATCTACAGTCTTCATATATCTTACAGACAAGAGGTTTGTCTCCACTCAAATGCAACAAGACTGAAAACAAAGTACTGTGGCTCTCGGTAGCTCGTCGACAGAAGGGGTATTACTTAGTTAAATAAACCAGGCGCTGATAAAAGAAGATGGGAGCAAACCAAATACCTATGTGAAAATTTTAAATAACAACTTGGAACCCTAGGTCCCCATCCCAACCCCTGTCCCACCCTCCAGGGTTCCCTAGGTTTATTCTCCTGGAGTGCTGAGTTGAGTTTTGACTCTGTACTTCACTGAAAACAAGTTCAGAGTGAAAGCCTTTATATATAGCTGGGTGGGGTGGTGATCCACAGCCCCATGATTTGAAGATCTTCCTACAAAAAAAAAAAACCTATACCAGGAAAAGACCTACAAATCTCTAATGAAAATGCCATCTGGCCTTCTGCTGCCCCACAGTGGAGGCCACCAATGTACTCGGGAGTTGCATCCAATTTTAAGCCTCTTACTTGTTAATATGAACGAACAATTAAGAATTACTAAAAATGGGAGAAGTCGCCCTCCTTGATAAAAAAGAATGAACAAAGAGCAAAGAACACAGAGGCAACAGAGTTAATGCACGGAGCATAAGAAACTTCAAAGAAAATGTAATTAATATCCTCAGAGAAATAAAGGGGGATATTATAACCCATAAAACAAGAAAAACTCAATCATAAGAAAGTACATTCAGAGAATAAGTGAGTGTTCTTAGAAATTAAAAATATGATGACTCAAAAAAATACTTGATTCAAAATAAGTGCTTGACAATAAAGTCAAGAAAATCTCCCGGAAAGTAGGATAAAAAGATAAGCAGTCAGCAGTAGAAAAGAAAGGAAAAGAAAATTAGAATTATCAATCCAGGAGGTGGAACATCCCACTAATAAGAATTTCCAGAGAGATCGGAGAAAATAGAAGAGAGGACATTATCGCACAAAAAGAATACAAGAACATTTCCTAGAATGGAGGTACACAAATTCTCTCTGAGTTTTCAGGAAAATAAAAAGAATTATAAAAGTCCAAAGTCTCAAACTAAAATATATCACTGTGAAATCTCAAAACAAACCATCAAAAATTACATAAAAAGGTACAGGTGATGCATGGGTTTGCACTTTACCATTGGAATATAGGTAGCTAGGAAAATGGACTGACTACCTCAAATTCTAAGAAACTAATTTACCCCTGAGACATCTATAGCTCCATAGGCTGTAAATCAAGTGTGAGCATAAAGTGGAAAAAATGTCAAGTCTCAAAAACAAGAATCCCACTCACTCACCCTTCCTCAGGAAGCTGCTGGAGGAAGGATTCCAACACAACAGAGAAGCAAACCAGAGAATGGAAAACCTACTGCAGGGGAGTGGGGGTGAAAGCGGCAAGGATGATGGCTGGCGGGTGTCTGGGGATACTAAGGAGCTCACTTACAGAGTGATTAGCATTGGATAGGAAAGATGGAGGAAAGATAGGAAAGATAGACAGATGGAGGCACCAGGAGGCTCTAGGAGAAAAGTAGAATGGATAGAGAACTTGACAGGTTGCACAGCGTGGGAAGTTTAGTAGGGTGTGGGAAAACTTAGCCAAATGATAGGAACAAACACATAAATAGTGCTTTTCTGGACACTGTTCCAATCACTTTACACATATGAAACTAATAAAAAATAGGCAATTACTAACTCAAAAAAACCCTAAAATTTTGTAGAAAGAAAGATATAAAGAAAAGAAAGAAAGAAAGAAAGAAAGAAAGAAAGAAAGAAAGAAAGAAAGAAAAAGAGATAAAGAGAGGAAGAAAGAAAGAAGTGTAGTCAGCACACACAACTGGGCTCAGCAGTGGACAGTGTTTATGTAATTATAGTAATAAAACACTTAATATAAATTTGAATTTAAGATGTGACATGACTATCTTGAGAGAATAAGGTAGAAACGCTTAGAAATAGCACAATTCCTTACTTACCATAAGAGAAAAATCAGTAGAAAATGCCTAAGATTTGACCTAATAAATAAACATAAAATTTAGAATTATGAAGCTATCTATTAGAAGAAATGACTAGGGGCGCCTGGGTGGCTCAGTCAGTTGGGCATCTGACTCTTGATTTCAGCTCAGGTCATGATCCCAGGGTCCTGGGGTGGAGCCCCACGCTCAGCATGGAGTCTGCTTAAGATTCTCCCTTTCTCTCTCCCTCTGCCCTTCTCCCCCGCCTAATCTCTCTCTCTCTCTCTCTCTCTCTCTCTCTCTCTCTCTCTCTCTCTCAAAAAAAAAAAAAATTAAAAAGAAGAAGAAATGACTAAAAGAATTAGAAGTGGCAGCCTGCAGGGATGGGGATAGATGGGGGGTTTGACATACGCTTTTTAGTGCCATGATAGATACTGTTGGTCCTTTGCCCAGACCCCCTTACCTGGGAAGTACACCCATCCCATAGCTGCTTTAATCAGTGGTCGCTAATGATCACAAATGCATCCTTTTCCGGAAAATTTCACTCAGCCAACACGAGCAGCCTCATCTGGAAATGTGTGGGGAAGCTGTGACTTCCCTCTGAGGACAGCCATTAGCCGATGGCTGCCTGGCATGGAGCACGAATCCTGTCCCCCTTTCCTCAAGGTGAGAAAACGCCAGGGTTCCAATCATTCTTGAGATAGGCTGTGCTTACACTTCAGCGGAAGCTACCCTTTGTCAACTACTTTCCTTGCCCTGTCCTGCTTCCTTCACCTCCTGACAGACTTCTCCTGAGAATACTCCCTCGATAAATCACTTGCACAAGAATCCCTGTCTCAGGCTCCGCTTCTAAGGAACTCCGCCTCGACAAGTTGGTGCCAGTGGCTCTGTGAAGCCACGGATAACACTTGACCACCTGCCAGCTATTAACCGGCCATCACTGGTTTTAGGTGGAATATTGGTAGGAGGAGACCCATTTTTAAATGCTGAACTAAAAGATTTCCCTTGATCCACCAGGCCTGCGGAAGAGGGCCCACCTCCTTATTAAAGGACAGAGCCCCCACTTGCTTGACCACTCTACTAAATGCTCAGTGGGTCCTGGTGTCTTCATAAGACAGTGTTTGCCCTCCACGAGACCTGTCCCCGCCTTCCCCCTCTCCTCCTGGCCACCAGACCTATAACTAGGATCACATCTCTTCTTGACTCTAGTGGATGGGATGTGCTCCATACGCTAAATAAGGAGAGGTATTATACATCAGCGAAGCTGCAGGATGAGTGCGTCCACTTAGCATGGAGAGAAAAGTGTCCAGAGGAAGTACATACACAAATTCGTAGCAAGGGCAGATGGTTTGGCTGGCTTGTCAAGGGCCAACAAAGAGCAATGTTAGAAGACTGGAGATAAAGAGGTCCGGAGATGAGGCATGTGGATGAATCTATGGGAGAGAATCTTCACGAAGTCTGTCACAGCCCGCTAGAGAGAACCCTGCAGAAGAACACTAAACAACAACTGTGGGAAAGGATGACTTGCCAGGACATGTCAATCAGCCTCTGCCTCTGGCTACCCCGGTTCTATGAGATGTGTGCGTGAACAAAGGAGCCTCAGCAGCAGAGACGGAGGTATGGGTGGGCCCAACAGCATGGGCTTCTGCCCACTGAGCCTGATCCAGCTACGGGCACGCTGGAAGTCTGTCTTGCAAACAGCAGAGACTCATGCTGAGTCCTTGATAGAACCTCAAGGGGACCACCCAAACTCTTTTTTTTTTTTAAGTTTAATTATTTTTGAGAGACAGAGTGTGAGGAGGGACAGAGAGAGAGGGAGACAGAATCCCAAGCAGGATCCATGCTGTCAGCGCAGAGCCCGATGTGGGGCTTGATCCCATGAACCATAAGATCGTGACCTGAGTTGAAATCAAGAGTCGGGCACACAACTGACTGAGCCACCCGGGCACCCCCAAACTCTTGATAATTGTTCACACCTCAGTCCCCACCAGTCTGGAAAAGGCAGTGATTTATCCTGTCCTTTTTTCCATATGCATCCCACAGTATAGACGTGTATGCTGAGTACGAGCTTGCCTTTCACGCCACAGGGCCTTGGTTAGAATCACTGTCTGAGGGCTCACGGGGTGCCTGAACTGCTGACATGGGATCTTCTGCATAACACTGCCTCAGACCAAGAGACGTACCATGTAGTAGAGAAGTTATGGTGCCCACATGACAGACCCACTGTATCCCATGTACCATACCATCCAATAGCTGCCTGCCAGATATGCCAGTGGAATGGCCTCTTGAAGGAGCAGCTAAAACGCCATCTTGGAGATGACACCCTGTGAGGATGGGAGGTACACATACACCAGTGGCCATTGAGTGGCGTGTGTCCCCAGTAGTTCAAATACGTGGGCCGGAAACCAAGTGGAGGAAGTAAGAGTGGCCCCATTCAGCATCACGCTCAGTGACCCACTTGGGTATTTGACTGCCAATCCCTGCAAATTTAAGCTCCGTGGGACTAGACGTTCCCCAAGTGGAGGAGGGGATACATGTAGATAAGAACAGAGTAAGATCCTCCTAAAGCTAAAGCATTGGCTATTGCCTGGTCAGTTTGAGATCCTAATAATAGTAGGCCAGGAGACGAGCATGGCATGACCATTCAACTGGAGGTCTTTAGCCTTAAGGAGGAGGCGCTGGTACAAGATGGGGGCGGAAAGAGTACAGTCGGGTGTCTGCATCACCCCACTGAGGAGGCCACTTGGCCCAGCAGAAGTGCTACCTGAGTGACAGGATATCTAGAGGGGGCAGAGAAGGGGCGATGAGTATCCATACGGTCTGGGTCCAATTGCAACAGGGGGAAAACTATCGTCCATCGCACTGACCTTCCTCATTGAAGTCTCCCCAGAAATCACGACCAGTCAGAGTGCTGGAAAAGCTGTTTATGGATGAAGTAAATCCACTGTGAAAAGCCAACACGTCTAGGCAGAGGAAACATGGACCGGGAAGGATGCTGGAGGTACTCTGCCCAGATCCTCATCATGGCCAGTGGCTAACAGTCCCAGCTGAATCCCTGCAGAGAGAATTGCTCTCAGCTGGTAAAAGCCGCTTCACCTGCAAACACCTGGAAGGTGATGCAGGTCCCACCGGCAGCAGGGGGCGGACCCCAGCCAAAGACGGACTTGTACAGAGATGCTTGCCTCTGGGAGGACCAGCTCTGGGGCATTGCCAACCTCTCCAAGGAGCAGGCTGAGCCTAGGCTCCAGCTGAAACACCTGCCCCGTGCCTCCCTGCTCCCTCCTGCCTCCCTCACTTTCTGGCAGCCTTTTCTGGCAGCCGTTTTCTCAGTAAATCACTGGCAGGAGAATCCCTTTCTCGGGCTCTGCCTCTAGAGTTCTAGGGAACTTGACCCAAATCAAGGGCTATTTTTCTTTTAAAACTGTCTAAATGTAATACTTTGATAACAATAATTCATTTTTAAAGTACAAGTTTCTAGGGGCGCCTGGGTGGCTCAGTTGGTCGAGTGTCCAACTTCAGCTCAGGTCATGATCTCGTGGGTTGTGAGTTCAAGCCCCACATCGGGCTCTTTGCTGACAGCTCAGAGCCTGGAGCCTGCCTCAGATTCTGTGTCTCCCTCTCTCTCTGCCCCTTCCCTCGCTCGTGCTCTGTGCCCTTCTCTCTCTCTCTCAAAAATAAATAAGTATTAGAAAAAAATTTTTATTTTTATTTTTTTTTTATTTATTTTTTTTTTTTGAAAAAAAATTTTTTAATAAAGTACAAGTTTTTGAAGAGCTTAAAAAAAAAAGTTCCATGTACTAGCTTCCTGGGGGTTCCATGACAAAATACCACCAACAAGCTGGCTTGAAATGATAGAAACTTACAAATACCAAATGACTTCATTCATATGTGGAATTCAAAGAATGTAAAAAATGAAATAAGTCAGTCAGAAAAAGACAGATCTATGATTTCACTCATGTGGAGTTTGAGAAACACAACAGATGAACATAGGGGAAAAGAAGGAAAAGGAAGATAAAAACAGAGAGGGAGGCAAAGCATAAGACACTCTTAAGTACAGAGAACAAACTGAGGGCTGCTGAAGGGGTGAAATGGGTGACGGGCATTAAGGAGGGCACTTTTGGGGATGAGCACTGGGTGTCACATATGAGGTGATTCACCAGGTTCTACTCCAGAAGCCAAAACGAGACAAACAAAAAACAGACTCTTTTTTAAAAAAAACGTTTTACTGATTTTTGAGAGAGAGAGACAGAGAGTACAAGTGGGAGAGGGGCAGAGAGAGAGGGGGACAGAGGATCCAAAGCGGGCTGCATACTGACAGCAGCGAGCCCAATGTGGGGCTCAAACTCACAATCTGTGAGGTCATGACGCAAGCCAAAGTCAGATGCTCAACTGACTGAGCCACCCAGGTGGCCCCAAAAAACAGACTCTTAACTGTAAAGAACAAACTGGTGGTTATCAGAGAGAAGGTGGGGGAGAGGGATGGATGAAATAGGTGAAAGGGCTTAAGAGCACCCTTTTCCTGGTGAGCACTGAATAAAGTATAGAATTGTTGAAACACTGTATTATACACCCGATTTAACGTAACACTGGATACTAACTATACTGGAATTAAAATAAATTTTAAAAAAAAATTGTTTTACATTTATTTATTTTTTGAGAGACATAGAGAGACAGAGCACAAATTGGGGAGGGACAGAGAGAGGAGACACAGAAGCCGAAGCAGGCTCCAGGCTCCGAGCTGTCAGCACAGAGCCCGACACGAGGCTCGAAATCGCAAACCGCGAGATCATGACCTAGGCCAAAGTCGGATGCTTAACCGACTGAGCCACCCAGGCACCCCTTAAAATAAATTTTTAAAAACAGAGTTCACATATCATGATGAGCACTGAGTTAATGTATAGAATCGTTGAATCATTATATTTTACACCTGAAACTAATACAATGCTGTATGTTAGCTGTACTGGAATTTAATTAATTAATTAATTAATTAATTAAAAACAATAGAAACTTCTCATCTCACAGTTCTGGAGGCCAGAAGTCTGAAATCAAGGTGTTGGCAAGGTCAGTCTCCAAAGCCTCCAGGGAATGACCCATGCCGGCCTTTTCCATTTTGGGGGGGTCCAGGAACTCCTTGGTTTGGGGCAGTACACGTCCAGTCTCTGTCTTCATGTTCATATGGTGGCCTTCCCTCTGTGTCTCTGTGTCCCAATTTTCCTTCTTCTAAGAACACCAATCATATTGCATTAAGGCCTCTATATTCCAGGACGACCTCATCTTCCTGCGGCCAATTACGTCTGCAATGACTCCTTTACCAGGTAAGGTCACATTCCACCAAACTGGTGGTTAAGACTTCAATATAACTTTGAGGGCACACAATCCAACGCGTAATAGTCCCCTCCCCCCAAAGGAAGGGTACTCAGAATGGTGGCAGATGTCTTACCAGAAACACTGAATGCTGGAAGATCAGAGAGCTTGTTGTAAATACTGAAGTCAAACCACTTCCAGCCTTTACCTAATCCATACATCCAAGAGCTCTAAGAACATATCTACCTTTCAGGACATAAAGAAGGGCGTGCTCTAGCAAACTAAGAGAGTAACCCAAGAAAGAGGAAAATGCAAAATATAGGAAAAGAGGCCCCCACCCAGGTGAGTGTCCAGGATGGTGGCCATGCCATCCAGAACAGAAATTGATTCAGTCCAGAAGGGAGGACAGTGACTTTAATAAAAAGGAGAATATTGGATTGGCTGAGGCTCTTGAAAAAAAATACATGGAGGAAAATTATAAAGAAGATATTGCAGTATGAAAAGAAGATTTGCAAGAACTAGAAATTTTAGGAATAAAGAAACAAGACAAAAACTACACAAGAAAGGAAATAAAATCATAGTGTACCACCTCACACTTGGAGGTATATATAAAGCATTGGGATTTTATAAAGAAATAACCTTGAATGTAGCTTTGAAGACTTTCATAAGCTTGCCAGAAGGACAGATTGCCCAGGGCAGGTGGGTAGTTCTACAGGACCAGGAAAATAAATCCCTGTCTCCTAAGATTGTTTACCCCTGAGGGGACTCTTTGGACATTGAGGCAGGTAATTCTGCTGCTTCAGATTCTTGGTAAATGGAAATACCAAAGGTCCAGAGCCTGGAGCGCAATGGAATCCAAGGTGTAGGCTGTGGCCAAGTTAACGGCTTAGCAGTGTCCAGAGACCTCTGGTTTTGGATGTTGCTAAGACACACTGGTAATGAACCTGTCATAAAACCAGTGGAAGTGAGCTCTCTGAGCCAGCCTGCTCCCACACTGGGCTGGGGGAAGAGGTCAGGTCTGTCTTTTTCAGGAACAAGTTAGGAAGAAGGGGGGAAATAGAGTGGTAAACTCTCTGTAGGTAAATTCAGAAGGATTAGCTGGTAGAATGATGGATAATTATCTGTGATAGGAATACCTAGTCTGAAGCCAGAAAGCATCCATTAGAGCAGAGGGAAAAATAGCATGTGGGACAGTGGGGAAGAATGTCAGCAAACAGAACCAAGTCAATGAAAGATTATAATCCAGCAGAACCAGAGTTAAGATGGCAAATAGATTTTATCCCATCCCAAAGCTCGCCATTTGGTCTGCGCTGCCTGGATCAAAGGCTCGAGAAGTATTTTAAAGTTGTTCCAGGCTTGGCAGGAAAGGGTTCTTTGACTGATTGCAATATTTGGTGCTGGCCACAAAGGGACAAGTGTTGGCCTCAGACCCTCTCAGCAGGTGGACTCATCCCTCCCCGGGGATCAGCCTTCTACGGTGGTGGGAAGTGTATATTACATAACAAAAAACAAACGATGCTGCTCTATTCGTTTCACGTGGCCTTGTGTTACTTGTATTATCTTCACAAAATGAAAGGGCCAAACTCAAGTGATACTTTGTATTAAAAAAAAAACCATATTCGACATTTGGGCCAATTGACATCGAGCTTTATGTATATGAATATACTCCCACGTATAGGATCATGTTTCAGTGAGAAAAATCACAGTACATAGTTTCGGTTCCATGGTTTGGGTTGATTGAGTCTCCATCCAGAAGAGGGTATTTTTATTTTGTATTTGTAAACCTATCAGATTGCCCCAGATCTATTTAGAAGCTGAAGCTAAATGTTGAAAAGGTCATGTAGTAAATGTGCCTATAAGAAGTCTGAGCTGACCTCCAGCTCTAAAGTTTGGATAAATGAAACGGTTTCTAAGTTTTCTTTTATTTTTGAAGTAGAATTGACATGTAATATTAAATTAGTTTCAGGTGTACAACATAGTGATTCAACAATTATATACATTATGAAGCATCCATCACGATAAGTGTGGTCCAGTATTATTGACTACGGTCCCTGTGTTGTGCTTTTCATCCCTGTGACTTATTTATGTTATAACGGGAAGTTTGTACCTCTTAATCCCCTTCAATAAAACATTTCTTGAAATGCTGCTCTGAGACCAGATAGAGACCAGTTAACTAAGGTTCCCAAGAAACAAGCTTTGGAGACAACACCTCCAGCCCCCATCAAACACACACATACACACACACCACAAACCACTTCAGACTGTTAAAACCAGCATTTGGTTAATCAGGAGATTTCGTCAATTACTAAAGTGTTCCTCCGACAAGATGATCAACCATGGAGTTGTATCTCAGTGAATGGATTTTCACTGAGTTGAACGAGAGACCGCTTTAAACACTTTGAAGTTTGCATAGGTCTGGGATGGAAGGTGGACATTTCGCACAACAAGCTGGAAGGAAGTAACCAAACTCTCACCCCAGCTAGAAATAAAAAGTTAAAGACACGTGTTGGGTTAAAATGGAAGAGTCCCAGCCAGTGTCTTCTGACCAATAAGGAAGCCTTCTCATGCTGAGGTGGATTCTCATTCCGATGATGACAGCAGAAAGGACTGGACGAGTGTCCTGAAGAGAGCCTGGAAAGGGGAAGTTGAGAGGTGCTTGTCTTGGGGCCACAGTATAACTACACATGGAGGCTACTCCAGATCAGTCACCACTATCCGCTTCCCCAGCAACCGCCTCTGGCTCCCCTGGGTGTTTGCCCCAGTGACTCCCATGGAGATCTGGACCAGCCAGGAAGCCATGATGACAGGGGATACAAGTTTCTGTTGATGGCACCTTCTGATGGTGGCAGGAGAAGCAGATGGGAGTCCAACCTCCTAGTTCTCCCTCTCCCTCGAATTCATGGGCAGATCTGCCTCACAGGACAGCATAGATCCCCAGGGTTGACTCTGGAGACCTTGTAAGGGACTACAGACTTTCCGAGAAGTGTGGGGGCTCTCATGCTCAAACACAAAAATAGGGAGATGTATTTCACCCCAGCTGGTGACCCAAGCCAAACCCTTCCTATGAAGAATGGAGTCTACACAGAGGTTTGTCCTGCCCGGACGTGCTGTATGTGGACAGAGGAACAGAGAACAGGTGCTCAGTAAATTTCTGTCGTTTTGCTTTGGAAGCACAAGCAGAAATGATAACTGAGTCCCTACACTTTGTTTTTATTGAGGAGAGAAGATGAGACAGGAGAACTAGGGAATAATATGGTAGGATCCTTGGACTTTGGGGGAAAACATGCCTCAGTAGCAGAATGATAATATCCCTGCTGATACTTATCAAACTCTAGTCCTTTGCAAATGACCTTCACAATTTTTGTCATATCTATGTACTATGCTACCTAGGCTATGATTTACCTAATGCATATTTTAATTGGCTCGTTTTTCTATCATTTACAATCTTTTTATAAAAGAAATTGTGGGTTCTCTCGGAAGATGGCGGCGTAGGAGGACGCTGGGCTCACCACGTCCTGCTGATCACTTAGATGCCACCCACACCGGCCTAAATAACCCAGAAAACCACCAGAAGACTAGAAGAATGGAGTCTCCGGAGCCAAGCACAGACAAGAGGCCCACGGAAGAGGGTAGGAAGGGCAGAGAAGTGGTGCATGCTCCACGGACTGGCGGAAGGGAGCCGGGGAGGAGGGGCGGCCCGCCGGCCAAGCAGAGCCCCCGAGTCTGGCTGGCAAAAGCGGAGGGGCCGGAAGGAGTGTGTTCCGACAGCAAGCGGGACTTGACATCCGGAAGGTTATAAGCTAACAGCTCTGCTCAGAGAACAGGAGGGCTGGAGGACAACGGGAGGGAGAGTTGTTGAGCCCCCAACGACAGAGCTCAGGTTGGCGGGGAACAAAGGCACTCACCAGTGCCATCTCCCTCGCCCATCCCCCAGCCAAAATCCCAAACGGAACCAGTTCCTGCCAGGGAACTTGCTTGAACTGCGCAAACACCAACGCTGTGCTTCTGCGGATCCATCCCTCCAGTGGGTCTGACTCCCTCCCGGTGCCACAGAGCCCCTCCTGAAGCGGATCTCTGAAGGAAAAGCGAGCTGAGCCTGCCCCTCCCACCCCCATGCACCTTGCCTACCCACCCCAGCTAATACGCCAGATCCCCAGCACCACAAGCCTGGCAGTGTGCAAGTAGCCCAGATGGGCCACGCCACCCCACAGTGAATCCCACCCCTAGGAGAGGGACAGAGAAGGCACACACCATTCTGACTGTGGCCCCAGCGGTGGGCTGGGGGCAGACATCAGGTCTGACTGCGGCCCCGCCCACCAACGTGAGTTATTCAAGACAGCACAGGGGAAGTGCCCCGCAGTTCCACACCACTCCAGGGACTATCCAAAATGACAAAATGGAAGAATTCCCCTCAAAAAAAAATCCTGGAAATAACGACAGCTAACGAACTGATCAAAAACAATTTAAACAATATAACAGGAAGTGAATTTAGAATAATAGTCATAAAATTAACCTCTGGGCTTGAAAACAGTATAAAGGACAGCAGAGAATCTATTGCTACAGAGATCAAGGGACTAAGGAACAGCCAGGAGGAGCTAAAAAAATGCTATTAATGAACTGCAAAATAAAATGGAGACGACCACGGCTTGGATTGAAGAGGCAAAGGAGAGAATAGGTGAACTAGAAGATAAAATTATGGAAAAAGGAGAAGCTGAGAAAAAGAGAGATAAAAAAATCCAGCAGTATGAGGGGAAAATTAGAGAACTAAGTGATGCACTAAAGAGAAATAATCTACACATAATTGGTATTCCAGAGGAGGAAGAGTGAGGGAAAGGCACTGAAGGTGTACTTGAAGAAATAATAGCTGAGAACTTCCCTGATCTGGGGAAGGAAAAAGGCATTGAAATCCAAGAGGCACAGAGAACTCCCTTCAGACGTAACTTGAATCGATCTTCTGCAGGACATATCATAGTGAAACTGGCAAAATACAAGGATAAAGAGAAAATTCTGAAAGCAGCTAGGGATAAATGTGCTCTAACATATAAAGGGAGACCTATAAGACTCGTGGCCAATCTCTCTACTGAAACTTGGCAGGCCAGAAAGGAATGGCAGGAGATCTTCAACGTGATGAACGGAAAAAATATGCAGCCGAGAATCCTTTATCCAGCAAGTCTGTCATTTAGAATAGAAGGAGAGATAAAGGTCTTCCCACACAAACAAAAACTGAAGGAATTCGTCACCACTAAACCAGCCCTACAAGAGATCCTAAGGGGGATCCTGTCAGACAAAGTACCAGAGACATCACTGCAAGCATGAAACCTACAGACATCACAATGATTCTAAACCCCTATCTTTCTATAATAACACTGAATGTAAATGGACTAAATGTGCCAACCAAAAGACATAGGGTATCAGAATGGATAAAAAAAACAAGACCCATCTATTTGCTGTCTACAAGAGACTCATTTTAGACCTGAGGGCACCTTCAGATTGAGAGTGAGGGGATGGAGAACTATTTATCATGCCACTGGAAGTCAAAAGAGAGCTGGAGTAGCCATACTTATATCAGACCAACTAGACTTTAAATTAAAGGGTGTAACAAGAGATGAAGAAGGGCATTATATAATAATCACAGGGTCTATCCATCAGTTAGAGCTAACAATTATAAATGTCTATGTGCTGAATACAGGAGCCCCCAGATATATAAAACAATTACTCACAAACATAAGCACCCTTACTGATAAGAATGTGGTAATTTCAGGGGACTTTAACACTCCACTTACAGAAATGGATAGATCATCTAGACACATGGTCAATAAAGAAACAAGGGCCCTGAATGATACATTGGATCAGATGGACTTGACAGATACATTTAGAACTCTGCATCCCAAAGCAACAGAATATACTTTCTTCTCAAGTGCACATGGAACATTCTCCAAGATAGATCACATACTGGGTCACAAAACAGCCCTTCATAAGTATACAAGAATTGAAATCATACCATGCATACTTTCAGGCCACAATGCTATGAAGCTTGAAATCAACCACAGGAAAAAGTCTGGAAAACCTCCAAAAGCATGGAGGTTGATGAACACCCTACTAAAGAATGAGTGGGGTCAGCCAGGCAATTAGAGAAGAAATTAAAAAATATATGGAAACAAACAAAAATTAAAATACAACAATCCAAACGCTTTGGGACGCAGCGAAGGCAGTCCTGAGAGGAAAATACATTGCAGTCCAGGCCTACCTCAAGAAACAAGAAAAATCCCAAATACAAAATCTAACAGCACACCTAAAGGAAATAGGAAAACAGCAAAGACAGCCTAAACCCAGCAGAAGAAGAGAAATAATAAAGATCAGAGAAGAAATAAACAATATAGAATCTAAAAAAAACTGTAGAGGAGATCAATGAAACCAAGAGTTGGTTTTTTGAAGAAATAAACAAAATTGATAAACCTCTAGCCATGCTTCTAAAAAAAAAAGGGGGGAGATGACCCAAACAGATAAAATCATGAATGAAAATGGAATTATTACAACCAATCCCTCAGAGATACAAGCAATTATCAGGGAATACTATTAAAAATTATATTCCAACAAACTGGACAACCTGGAAGAAATGGACAAATTCCTAAACACCCACACATTCCAAAACTCAATCAGGAGGAAACAGAAAGCTTGAACAGACCCATAACGAGCAAAGAAATTGAATCAGTTATCAAAAATATCCCAACAAATAAGAGGACCAGATGGCTTCCCAGGGGAGTTCTACCAGATGTTTAAAGCAGAGATAATACCCATCCTTCTCAAGCTATTCCAAAAAATACAAAGGGAAGGAAAACTTCCAGACTCATTCTATGAAGCCAGTATTACTTTGATTCTTAAACCAGACAGAGACCCAGTAAAAAAAAGAACTACAGGCCAATATCCCTGATGAATATGGATGCAAAAATTCTCAATATACTAGCAAATCGAAGTCAACAGCATATAAAAAGAATTATTCACCATGATCAAGTGGGATTCATTCCTGGGATGCAGGGCTGGTTCAACATTCGCAAATCAATCAACGTGATACATCACATTAATAAAAGAAAAGATAAGAACCATATGGTCCTGTCAATCGATGCAGAAAAGGCATTTGACAAAATTCAGCAACGTTTCTTAATAAAAGCCCTCGAGAAAGTCGGGATAGAAGGAACATACTTAAAGATCATAAAAGCCATTTATGAAAAGCCCACAGCTAACATCATCCTCAATGGGGAAAAACTGAGAGCTTTTTCCCTGAGATCAGGAACACAACAGGGATGTCCACTCTCACCGCTGTTGTTTAACATAGTGTTGGAAGTTCTAGCATCAGCAATCAGACAACAAAAGGAAATCAAAGGCATCAAAACTGGCAAAGATGAAGTTAAGCTTCCACTTTTTGCAGATGACATGATATTATACATGGAAAACCCGATAGACTCCACCAAAAGTCTGCTAGAACTGATACATGAATTCAGCAAAGTTGCAGGATACAAAATCAATGTACAGAAATCAGTTGCATTCTTATACACTAATAATGAAGCAACAGAAAGACAAATAAAGAAACTGATCCCATTCACAATTGCACCAAGAAGCATAAAATACCTAGGGATAAATCTAACCAAAGATGTAAAAGATCTGTATGCTGAAAACTATAGAAAGCTTATGAAGGAAATTGAAGAAGTTATAAAGAAATGGGAAAACTTTCCATGCTCACGGATTGGAAGAATAAATATTGTCAAAATGTCAATACTACCCAAAGCTATCTACACATTCAATGCAATCCCAATAAAAATTGCACCAGCATTCTTCTCAAACTAGAACAATCAATCCTAAAATTCATATGGAACCACAAAAGGCCCCAAATAGCCAAAGTAATTTTGAAGAAGAAGACCAAAGCAGGAGGCATCACAATCCCAGACTTTGGCCTCTACTACAAAGCTGTCATCATCAAGACAACATGGTATTGGCACAAAAACAGACACATAGACCAATAGAATGGAATAGAAACCCCAGAACTAGACCCACAAACGTATGGCCAACTAATCTTTGACAAAGCAGGAAAGAACATCCAATGGAAAAAAGACAGTCTCTTTAACAAATGGTGCTGGGAGAACTGGACAGCAACATGCAGAAGATTGAAACTAGACCACTTTCTCACACCATTCACAAAAATAAACTCAAAATGGATAAAGGACCTGAACGTGAGACAGGAAACCATCAAAATCCTAGAGGAGAAAGCAGGAAAAGACCTCTCTGACCTCAGCCATAGCAATCTCTTACTTTACATGTCCCCAAAGGCAAGGGAATTAAAAGCAAAATTAAACTACTGGGACCTTATGAAGATAAAAACTTCTGCATAGCAAAGGAAACAACCAACAAAACTAAAAGGCAACCAACGGAATGGGAAAAGATATTTGCAAATGACATATGGGACAAAGGGCTAGTATCCAAAATCTATAAAGAGCTCACCAAACTCCACACCCGAAAAACAAATAACCCAGTGAAGAAATGGGCAGAAACATGAATAGACACTTCTCTAAAGAAGACATCCGGATGGCCAACAGGCACATGAAAAGATGCTCAACGTTGCTCCTCATCAGGGAAATACAAATCAAAACCACACTCAGATATCACCTCACGCCAGTCAGAGTGGCCAAAATGAACTAATCAGGAGACTATAGATGCTGGAGAGGATGTGGAGAAACGGGAACCCTCTTGCACTGTTGGTGGAAATGCATATTGGTGCAGCCACTCTGGAAAACAGTGTGGAGGTTCCTCAAAAAATTAAAAATAGACCTACTCTATGACCCAGCAATAGCACTGTTAGGAATTTACCCAAGGGATACAGGAGTACTGATGCATAGGGGCACTGTACCCCAATGTTTATGGCAGCACTCTCAACAATAGCCAAATTATGGACAGAGCCTAAATGTCCATCAACTGATGAATGAATAAAGAAATTGTGGTATATATACACAATGGAGTACTACGTGGCAATGGGACAGAATGAAATATGGCCCTTTGTAGCAACGTGGATGGAACTGGAGAGTGTGATGCTAAGTGAAATAAGCCATACAGAGAAAGACAGATACCATATGTTTTTACTCTTATGTGGATCCTGAGAAACTTAACAGAAACCCATGGGGGAGGGGAAGGAAAAAACAAAAGAGGTTAGAGTGGGAGAGAGCCAAAGCATAAGAGACTCTTAAAAACTGAGAACAAACTGAGGGTTGATGGGGGGTGGGAGGGAGGGGAGGGTGGGTGATGGGTATTGAGGAGGGCACATTTTGGGATGAGCACTGGGTGTTGTATGGAAACCAATTTGACAATAAATGTCATATATTGAAAAATAAATAAATAAATAAATAAATAAATAAATAAATAAATAAAATAACTTACAAAAAAAAAAAAAAAAGAAATTCTAAGGGTGCCAGGGGCACTCAGTAGGTTAAGTGTCTCACTCTTGGATTCTGCTCAGGTCATGGGCTCATGTTTTTGTGCGTTTGAGCCCCACGTTGGGATTCTGTCCTGGCAGCACAAAGCCTGCCTGGGATTCTCTCTCTCTCTCTCTCTCTCTCTCCCCTTCTCTCTCTGCCCCTCCCCCACTTGTGCTGTCTCTGTCTCTTTCAAAAAAAAAAATAAATGAATAAACTTAAAGAAATTCGATATTGTGAGTTTTACGTGGTTATTCTTTTTCTAACACACATTAAATTTTCAATGTCCATTTAGGTAGCACCAAAAATCACCTCAAACACCACATTCGGCACGCATCTCACACCATGAGAAACCTTGGGACGACACAAAGGAAATATTCTGGGGAATCAGACGGTCGTGTGTTCCCGTCCCCACCCCACTGGCAGACCACCTGTATGACATTGCAGAGTTGGCCCGTCTGAGGCTCAGATCTCTCCCCTGTATAATGAACGTAATGGACACCTGTTGCCATTTCTGCCCGGTCCACTCTCCGGGAACGACCACATGCCTCCCCCTTCCTGCCACCTCCGCCCACAGGAGGCTTACAGAAATCACATAGTTGGTGCAGTATCTTCTCCCACAGCCGCAGTCGATCGGTCCCTTTCCCTGGGTGGCTTGAATTGTAACAGAGAAAAGGGTCTGTTGAGCTACTGAATCCATGACGTGGAAGCTTGGGACAGCTTCGTTGCTGCCATGTTTATTTTAGTGGGGTGCAGGGCGGGTGAGAGAGAGAGGGAGAGACGGGGAGAGGGAGGGAAAGGGAGAGAGGCACAAACACACCAGGACCAGAGGTGGTACAACAGGGAGAAAATCCGCTCAGCTTTGCGGGCGGTGGTTTGAGAACCTCGCTGAAGTTCACGAATTCTGGCTCTTGGGCTGCATGAGATGCCCCTTTATTTTCATAATAACCACCCCCCACGTTTTCTGGGGTTTAAATTAACTCGACCTCACTTCTACAATCTGCACACACAGGAGATAAAGCTAACACACGGTGTCAATAACTCCCCGTCCAGGTTCTTTGAGGATTCAGTGAGAAGAAGCCCTTCAGGGGGCTCCTAGCAGGCTCTCCAAAAGGGACAGTTATTATTATCTCCGTGACACCTGTCAACCTTAAAAATAAAACAGCCAGTTATGATACCAGCAAAAGGAGTTCATTCCGGACTAGCCGAAGAAATACAGTTTGGGACAAGCAAACTATGGGGAACCATAGGCAAGTTCGAAGGGACAAGGGCAAGGTCAGCTCTTATTAGGTTTGAGGAAGAGATTGGGGAGGATGGTTCTGAACAGAAGTTCACTGGAGAAGAACAGGAGTGTGAGGCAGTGGTGGTATCTCACTGGCTGCAAGGTGTGGTTACTGCTTTGTTACTGGGGCAGGAGAGCCCTTCCTGCCCCTTCTTTTTTTTTTTTTTCCAACCTTTATTTATTTTTGGGACAGAGAGAGACAGAGCATGAACGGGGGAGGGGCAGAGAGAGAGGGAGACACAGAATCGGAAACAGGCTCCAGGCTCGAGCCATCAGCCCAGAGCCCGACGCGGGGCTCGAACTCACGGACCGCAAGATTGTGACCTGGCTGAAGTCGGACGCTTAACCGACTGTGCCACCCAGGCGCCCCCCTTCCTGCCCCTTCTTAAAGGCCGGAGATAAGACACCTACGTGAAGAGGGCCCTCTCTCGGGAAGATGATTCTTCTCTTCCTTGGCCAGCCGGTCCTGCGGGCCGCAAGGAGCGGTACCTGCGTGACAGCGCCCCCTTCAGGGCTCCCCACGCCATTCCAGGTGAGGCTTCCTTTATCGCCACCTGTTCTATCACCCCTGGTCTTCTCTCTCCATCCCTTTCCGACTCCTGAGGACCAGAGAGGAGACAGCTCTGGGAGGGGAGAGGAGACAGTAACAGGAGAGCAGGCTGTGGGGAAGAAAGCCGGGCCCCTGGCGAAGGGGCAGGGAGGCTGTGCGACAAGCCGTGATGAGAAGCCGCTAAGGAGCCCCCTGGTACCATCAGACTGGATGGAGCCTGTGTGCACATCTGC
Organism: Prionailurus bengalensis; assembly: GCF_016509475.1. Lineage (NCBI taxonomy): Eukaryota > Metazoa > Chordata > Mammalia > Carnivora > Felidae > Prionailurus > Prionailurus bengalensis. The sequence continues at coordinate 76,230,552 of NC_057353.1, read as the reverse complement.
CCGCAGCACACCTTCTAGAGGAAACGCAGGGAGAGCGGGAGGAACAGGAAACCAATGACAAATTCTGGCTCTAACACCCATCAGCTCTGCCGCCCCAGCATCCGGGAGGTTTGCTCATGGAGCAAACTGGGACGTTTCCCCCACCCCCACCCCCACCCACCCCGGGCCCAGGGTCTTAGTGAACGTGTGTGGAAAAGCAGGTGCGTGGATGCCTCCTTCTCATCCTTCGGGCCCGGGCTCCAATTTAACTTCCTCTGCAAAGACCCCCTTTCTTGTTCACACGCCACCTTGTAATTTGTAATTACAGACTGATTTGTTTGCTCACTTGTTTATGGGCGCGTCTCTCTTTCTGCACCTCTGTTTGGACACTCCTCCCCTTGCCCTCCCTTCCCAGCCTTCAGGGAAGCATTTTCTGCCCTCCTGGCCCTAAAGTCTGGCTTTCTTCTTCTCCCTCCCAGATGGCCAGCAGGGTGGAGATCCTGGTGTGCCTTGTGCCTTTCCCAGTTAGGACAGAGACAGAGGTGGGGGGCAGCAGGGTGGCTGGATTTCTTCCCTCACTCTGGCTCACCCTCTGGAGGCTCATCTCAGCACACGTTGTCCCATAGCCTTGCCGCGAGCCGGGTCCCAGAGCTGCCACCTAGGAGCAGAAGGATTTGTCTTGCCCCAGGGAAGGCTCACTGGACACTTCGTCCCCAGAACTCACTGACACAAGCGAACCGTCTGGAAGAGGGGGCCTCAACATGAATCCAACCGGCTAAGGATACTGAGCAGAAAGTCCCAGATAACTCAGCAAGGAGGGACAGAGCAGAGAGGCAGAGCCCAGGACCCTTGTAGTGTTTCTCACGTGCCATGTTGCCTCTGGCTCAGACCAGGCCTTGAAGCCCAATCAAGACGTCAGCAGTGCAGCTTGGCATATTGACCTGCATTAGTAACAGCGTGCAGGGTTTTTATGAGCATCCTCCCATTGGCAGGCCCTGAAGCAATGATTTGAGGGCAACTAGTTTCTTTGGGGAATGCAGGAAACCCATGTATTGCAGTGATTCAGAGGAGGAAAGCACCCAACTTTTAGGTGAGAAGGTCGAGACCTGGGCATAACCTCACAGCTCACATCCAGACCGGTGTGGAGCCCAAATGTACTGCCCCCCCCCAACCCCGCCCAGTCTATACCCTGCTTACTGAGTGGCTGCTTCCCAGAGTTCACAGAACACGCTTCTCCAAATAGCTCCGCAAACCACAGTAGGAAGGACAAACAGAAGCTACACCCAGCCATTTATACTTTAGAGTGAAGTGGCTTTGATTCCATCACGAGGTGCACGTTTCCCGTAGGGCTGTGTGCAGGGCTGGGGGGTGGGAGGAGAGGTGGGGCGGAGGACAGAGAACCTCCAACGGGTTTAAGGAAGGTGCCAATGAACTAGGAACGTGTAAGAGGCTGGGGTCGGGAGTACCAAGCCCTATCCCTTCTCCTCGATCTGATTTCCTAGGAACGTTTACTGCGCATTTACGATATGCTAACCCCCGTGATGGGTCCAGCCCTACGCCAGGAGATGAGGCGACAGCTCAAGTTCAGTACATCCCAGACTCGGGCAGGGGATAAAAATTTGCGTTATGGATTAAAGGCATTACCAATTTTCTACAATGGTTCCAGAACTTTCTTTTTTTTTTTTTTTAATTTTTTTTTCAACGTTTATTTATTTTTGGGACAGAGAGAGACAGAACATGAACGGGGGAGGGGCAGAGAGAGAGAGAGACACAGAATCGGAAACAGGCTCCAGGCTCTGAGCCATCAGCCCAGAGCCTGACGCGGGGCTCGAACTCACGGACCGTGAGATCGTGACCTGGCTGAAGTCGGACGCTTAACCGACTGCGCCACCCAGGCACCCCGGTTCAAGAACTTTCATAGACAAACAAAAAAAAGATCAACCTGACCAAGTCCCCAGTTTCCTAAGGTTGAGTGGCCTCAAGTTTTTTTCTAGAGAGATCTCCAGCTTCCTGCCAGCTACCGAGCATGAGCACTTCATAGCTCTGACTGAAGCTAAAAGTTTTGGTTTTTGTTTTTTTTTTCTTTACTTGTTATTGTTGTTTTTCTTTTTTTTTTAACAGATCATTTTCTCCCGGTGCGCAGACCTCTGGAGAATGGAAACAGTCAGGAAGATGTTCTTTTTTTTTTTTTTCTCATGTAATTCTTCTATTTATTTGTTTTTTCAATATATGAAATTTATTGTCAAATTGGCTTCCATACAACACCCAGTGCTCATCCCAAAAGGTGCCCTCGTCAGTACCCATCCCCGGCCCTCCCCTCCCTCCCACCCCCCGGGAAGATATTCTTAAGTGACTCTTAAGCATTTCCCCACCTCACCTTTTACTGGCTTTACTTCACCTGAAACTGAAGGAAAAAAGAAAAACACCCTTTCTGAAAACTGTCTTGCCTCTGAAGATGTCCTTATCCTCATTTCCTTTTTCTCCCGGCCCTGTTTCAGTTCAGCACCGGGGGATCGGGAAGGAGGAGGGAGATCTTTGGAGGATTTCGGGGGAGCTCGGGGGAAGGGAGGGACTGAAGAGTAAACAGCATTGGACCAGAAGCACGGTCTGCCCAGCCCCCTGCCAAGCGCAGGGATGAGCACAGGACCTGATTCTGGCCACAGAAACATGAAGGGGCCTATGGGAAGCTTCTGCAAAACTTCCTCTTTCGTGGGAGAGAGCCGCGGGAACAGTCTTCTTCCTCTAAACAGTGTCTTGTCAGAATGTGACACTTGAAGCTAGTGTGGCCATCTGGCCTTCCTAATGGGAAGAGGGGGCCAGCCCCGGGAAAAGAGGTCGACACCTGTATCTTTCAGGGCATCGTCATCAGCCCTAAACAGCCAGTGCAAACCCACCTTAATGGGAGGGGATCCTGTGATTCCAACCGGTGGTGGTGGGAGGGGGGTTATGTCAGCCATCATGGAGGCACAGAGTTAAGAAGGAACCTGGGGTCCCCGGGAGAAGAAGGAAGCAGACCCTCTTCCAGGGGGATCAGCGGGATTCCGGAGCGCCCTGAAAGCCAGCGTGAGGAGAAAATCCTGACAAGCAAAGTAGATGCCTTCAAGGTTCGGGATGGGGCAAAGTCATGGCGAAATGGATGCGAAGGGTGGTTGCTCGCTGGAACTGATGCCCCCTGGGCGGACAAGAGAAAGAAGTGGTATAACAAGGCTTAGAGTAACATCTGATGCGCACCTATGGGTGTCGGGCGCCCACCCAGAAACCCTAGCTGCCAGCGCATCACACCTGTTGAGGAAAACCAGAGTCTCCTGCCCTAGACATGCCTACCGCCCCCCACGGCCAGCCAGAAACTTCACATGCCTGGGGACTCTGCCATAACTATACTCGCCCAAATATAAACACCCCGACGTGCTAGGACCCATCACCACTGCTCAACGGAAGTCCTCTTATTATTCCCCATAAAATGTCACCTCCCTGTCGGAGACGGACCTCCTTTCTCTCCACCAATCCTGTCTGCTTTTGAAGGAGCCAGGAACCAGGTGGCAGAACACACAGACGCTCTCTTTAGGCAAGATGAGTTTTTGTCTGTGTTAAGTACTCAGAGGCAGCTGGGTGTTTCTAGGCAGCAGAAAGAAGAGGTTGAGGACAAAGACGACACTGTAAAGGAGGAAAAGGAATGATGGGCAAAGGGAACAGGGAAAAGGGTCCCCGGGGAGGAAAACTGACAAGTGATGGTTGTGTTACTAGGCGGTGTCTGGGGCAGGCCCTGTTCTAGAACCTCACGCGCTGCAAACAGGGCTCGCACACAGGATTATTGTCTTGCGTGGTGCCCCCCGGTGGCTTTCAGGATTAAGTGGTGTCACGACCCCTACCGTGGCCAAGAAAGCCATGCCTGAGCTGGCCCCTGCCTAGCAGTGCCCAGCACGCAACCTAGGGCCACTCGTGCCCTCCTGTTCTGCACTCTGGGCCCACGTAACTCTTCCCAGTTCCCCACCGATGCCGCGCTGTCCGCAGACGGTCTTGGGGTATTTGCCACTCTGCCCGCACTGACTTTCATCCTCACATCCTTGGCCTCTCCCCACACCCACAGATGCTCTTTGCCAGGCCAATATCTTCCTGGTTTTCAGGTCTCACCATAGATAACCCTTCCTCCAGGAAGCCTTCCACAACGCCCAGGAGAGGTCCTGGTGCCCCTCCTTTATTTTCTTGAAGTTCATCGCCAGGTATGTCTCATGGGTTGAGTTTACCTCTGTCCTCATCTGACTTCGCCACCAGGGGCCACAAACCCCTTGAGGACAATGTTTGGGTGCTGTCTGAGGCTTATCTTGGTGTAGGATCCCCCAAAACAGCCTAAAACAAAGGCTGGGGTGCAGGAAGTTTGTTTGGGAGATGATTCCAGGAAGGAGGAGAAAGGGTTCCAGGAGAATGAGATAAAGGCGGGGGAAAGTCAATGTCAGGGTACATTTCGGGGTGCTGCTGTGGCTAATAGGAGCTGGATTTGATGTATTCAGAATTCCTTCCAGAACCTTCCCCTTGGGAGACATGGGGAAAGAGTGTTTACCCACCATTTCTCTCCCTCATTGACACTCTGATGAAGTCATCCCCAGCCAAAAACACACATGTCATGTCCCCATGGCTTCGAGGACGCTTTCACCTTGAGCTGAGCACGAGGCTTTTCCTGGTGCAGCTCCAGCCTCCCACGGGCCCCTGCCATGGGCTCTTCTCTGTAGTCACACAGAACTGCCTGTCCCCCCCCTACATGCCCCGCCATGTCCTCTGGACTCTGCCTCACCTTTCCTCCAGGAATGCCCCACCCAACCCCCACTCGTGCCCAAGACCCACTCTGCCCTCCTGAGAAGCTCTCCCAGATCCCCAGTCCAATCTTGTTCTCAGTCTCTGCTGCAAAACAAAACCCCATGGGGAGCTTTAAAAATAAAAATACTGACACTCGGGTGCCACCACCAGAAAGACCGGATTAGGGGCACCTGGGTGGCTCAGCCAGTTGAGCTTCTGACGTCGACTCAGGTCATGATCTCATAGTTTGTGAGTTCGAACCCCACATCAGCTATCAGCACAGAGCCTGCTTAGGATCCTCTGTCCCCCTCTCTCTGCCCTCACCTGCTGTGTTCTCCCCAAAATAAGTAAGTATTTAGAGAGAGAGAGAGAGAGAGAGAGAAGAAGAAGAAGAAGACAAAGAAAGAAAAAGAAAAAGAAAGAAAGAAAGAAAGAAAGAAAGAAAGAAAGAAAGAAAGAAAGAAAGAAGGAAGGAAGGAAAAAAAAGTTGAATTAATTGATCTAGGACTGGGACCTGGACAACACTGTTTTTTAAAAGCTCCCCCGGTGATTTTCATATGCTGACAGGGCTGAGAAGTGTTTATGTTCCTCTGTTTTAATTACACTTCCTCTGGGTTTCCATAGCCCCGGCTATGGGGCTCCTTCTGGCTCTGGACCTTAATTTCTGTTCAGTTTCCTGACTCCCCACCTCACCCTCAAGGCCTGTCTTCCCCCTCCAGCCCCCCTTGTCTCCTGCTTGGCTGGGACACCTGTGTCAGGCTTTGGTCCCCGCCAGCCCCTGCATGGGAGCCGCTCCCCTCACCCCACCCCTCCTGCCTGCACCCTCTGAAGCCTCGTTTTCCAGCCGCCTCTAAATGCAGCCCTCGACTCAGCACCGCCAGGATGAGCCAGCTGCATCTTTCGTGGGCATTTCTCCTTCTACCTCTGCTCTCCCAGATTCTGACACTTGGGCTCCCGGGCACCAGAGCACTGAGTGCTTATGGTATCAGGTCAACAGGTGCTGCTCGAGTGAAAACGCTGCTCGAGGGAAGTGCTGGAAAATCCCTGGAAACCGCTCCCCAGCAGCCGCCGCCCCCACCCAGCTCCCCGCATTAAAGAGGAAAGTTCTCTCCGGGGGCCTCTGGGCAGGGACCCTGCCGACCCAACCGCAGAGGCCAAGGGCTCCAGGACTCTTCCTCCAAAGCCCATTCAAACCTTTGCCCCCATTGTGTTCTGCTGTTCGGGCACCTCGCAATCACTCTCTGCTCCGATGCCTGATGCCAACACCGGGTCCTATTCTGAGCCTGACAGAAGGAGCTGGCTTTTCCCTGGGAACCGTGTGGTCCTGTCTCCTTGCCATGTGCAGTAGAATTTAGGACCCGTTCCTGGCCTCCAGACGCTGCTTCACACTTCCTTGCCCTGTCAACTTAGGCAAGTCACTCAACCTTTCTGAGCTCCTGGATACTCATTCTGTGGGGATCCTCACCCCTGACACAGAAGGCAGCTGTATTCCTCCCCACCCGTGCCTCGTCCCCCCTGGACTGAATCTCGCCCCCCCACTTTGGGAGAAGGAAGGACCCTGACTTTCCAGACAACTCTTAGGTGCTAGCATGTTGCAGTTTCAAACTGTGCAGTTCAGCCTGACTCCAAAGCCTAAAGCCTCACCGTCTTCAAAGCGTCTTTCTGCCAGCATCCTCCTGTCCTGAGCTGGGACTCCTGCTCCCGGGAAGGGACTCATCATTAGCTCTCCTTGTCTCCTCCTTCCTCCAGCCTGCCTCTGGGTCCTCCAGGGTGCAGTGCGAGGACAGAGGGGGCGAAACGAGGGGTGGGAACTGTCTGATTTCCTGAGGTTGTCCTCCGGCATGGGACATCCCACGGGCGTGCAGGTGTCTAAATGCTAACCCCTTTCTGCATGGAGCTCTTCTGGGACCCCCATCGAAGAAGCTCCACAGGGGGTCTCTGATTGCAGTCCCCTAGCTTGGGTGAGGCTGTGTCTGGCTTGTGGCTTATACCGCCACAAGCCGGAGCCCCTGGCTTACAGCTGATTATCCCACGCACCCCGGGGCCGTGGCCACACAGCTCATGGCTGGCTTCCCTGCCCTGCAGCCTCCTGTGTCACTCACCCCACACCCAGTGACCCTTTCATTCCCCCAAACGTCCCAGGCCAAGCACGCCGATGCTCAGAAATGGTGCGATTTAGGAAGCCCACCCTCTCTCACCTGCCCTGTCTACCCATGGGGGAGGACACAGGACGCCCCAGCATGCTGGCACTCTCTGCCTCAGAAAATGCCACCTTCCACGCTCTGCCTGTTGACCCCCTGCCAGGGAGTGAAGGGCCAGAGCCTTTGGACTGATTTGAAGGCCACACCTTAACAGTTTTTCATAGGTTATCCACCTTCATTATTTAGAATCTCTGACCACCTAGGGTGCCTGGGCGGCTGAGTCAGTTGAGCGTCCAACTCTTGATTTCGGCTCAGGTCATGATCTCACAGTTCATGGGATCAAGCCCCGCCTTGGGCTCTGTGCTGACAGCACAGAGCCCGCCTGGGATTCCCTCCCTTTCCTTCTCTGTATGTCCCTTCTTTCCCCAGTCATGCTCTCTTTCTCTCTCTCTGCACCCCCCCCCCCACATAAATAAATAAATAAACCATTAACACCCTTTGTTCTCAACTTTGGAGGCTCGGCCAAAATTTAAGGAAGAAAAACACTGTTTAAGCTCCCATTAGGTTAGCCAGAGCACGACGAATCTCTTCACTTGAACTCATGGGTCCCCCGGCCTCCGTCCCCTCTCTGACCCTTGTGTTTGTCTCCCCAGCAGACCACAGGCTTCAGGAAGGCAGGCCTGTGCCTCCTCTGTGTTCCAGGGACCTGGGACCTCAGAAGGAACCAGTACGCCTATGTTCAATGAATAACACAGTTCACTGAACACTCAGGTACCAGGTCTCACTTACATGGAAGGAACAGCCACAGGTGCTATGGAGTCTGACAGTAAATGGAGATACCACTCTCTCAAAAAGTTCCATGACAGTGATAGAAAAAAATCATTTCAATAACTAACATCTATTGACCTGGTCGATCGGCTAGTTTACGTAACTATATGCTCAGTCTGTGCAACGGGCGGGATGGGTGTGGTCCCATTTTACAGATGTGGAAACTGTAATACCTGGGGCTGACTCATGAGCTAAAACTCAAAGTAATTACAAAACCAACAGTTGGAAAGAGCTCTGAGAGGAGTTCAGAGGGACCCTGCCTCTGGCAAGCATTCAGAGAAGTCTTCCTGGAGGAGGTGACATGGCATGAGAGTCTTAAAAAGTGAGTATGACTCCTGCAGCAGACACGAAGGAGGAAGGCCTGCCAGGCGGTGAACCGACAGGAACCCACCGCTCCTGTCGAGGGCATAACAGCAGATGGCAGTTTCCAGAACCGACCCCGACTCTACATTGTCCGGATGTGAGTGATCAGCAATCCAAAGGGGTTTGGGCGTGTGGAGTTTGCCAAGGCAATGGGAACCACTGAGGGGTTTGGGCGATCAGAGTTGTTTTCTGGAAGAATTATCTGTCGGGGTGTGTTTCTTGAACTGACAGACAGAGACCGGAGGAGGTGAACCAATCAGGAGATTCCTTCATTATTCAGCAGAGATTCATTGGACAATAAGAGCTAGAAGAAAGCTTAGAATTCACGGCTTGTCATTTTGCCCTGCACCCGACAGCCCTTTCAGGGGAAACGCAGCATGTAATGCCTTTTCCAGAGCTGAACCCGGCACCGGGCAAGAAGGTGGTGGGTATGTTCACTCCAAGTGAGAAAGGAGGTAATGAGGAAACCTCCCTCTCCAGAGTGAGAACAGTGCTGACCAAGGAAGGAAGAGGGTAGTAAGAGACATTGCCGGGGAACGCTGGACAGAACTGGAGGGAGTTTGCTTGTACCCAGAAGTGGGGGAGAAGAAACGCACTTGACAATGAGCTTTCACCCCCCCCCCCGGACCTCAGTTTCCCCACCTGCCCAGGAGCGGGTGGCAGAGGAGCATTGGACAAGAGGCTCTCCAAGACCCCTCTGCCCCCACTATTCTGGGATTTGAGGATGGCCCCCAGCTTCTTCGCTCTCCACCCGCTGCCGCTTGTCTGCCAAGTGAAACAGGGCCAGGAGCGAGGGTCCCGCTGGCAGGCAGAGCCCCACGGGTCAGCAGCTGACTGCGGCACCTGCCCGCAAAGGCAGCCTCGCCCCGGTTATTCTGGGCCAGCATCATGGCACCAGGCTCCCTTTCCTCTCCCCGAACCAGGCTTTTAGGAAAGTCCCTAACGAGCACTGTGCTATTACGCATTTTAGAAATCTCATCTAATGGGGGCTCATGGAGTATAAATTAACCCCAAGGAGCAGACCTGCATTAATCCCTGTGGTGATTATACATTAGCCAAAGAATTTCTTTGCCTATTTTAAGCAGCTGAGCCCAGACTGTCTGGGGTGCTTTTCTACTTTGTCTCTGTTGCCAGCCATTCATTTAGATCATCCCATTTTCCTCATCCTCCCCTCCGTCCCTTCCCCCCCCCACCCCCCCACCCCCTCCTGTACCTGCCACAGAGGCCCGGGAGCCCATGAAGTGCAGTGAAAAGGGTGTGGTCTATGTGTGACATACCCCGCGTTCCAGGCCATTCCGTCTATGTGACACTGGGCGGGTTACTTCACCTCCCTGAGCTCTGCCTGCCTGACTGTAACCGGTGTTGAGAACGGCCATCTTCCAGGCTGTTTGCGAGTTTAAGAAATAACATGGCCAGCGGGCCCTCCCTCCCTGTGAGTCCTCTCCCCTCCCTGGTGACACAGCCTCACCTGTGCTGATATGACTGAGCTGAGGATGGCTGGTAAAGAAAGTCACTCGGAGTGGGAAAGATCCAGAAAAGTTTCAGCTTCTCCTGGCTGAAAATAGAACGAATTAATATTCTGAACGCCTTAATGAGGTGTTCGAAATCACCTAAAGAGAAAACTCTAGCGTCCGTTAATCAAAGGTGTGTTTCACCTAGCTGAGGGTTTTCTGGGAAGGAAACCAAGGCATGACTGCCCACATGGCCTACCACTTCAAGCTTGAGTCATGCTATTTTCTAAATCAAAAATTATAATTATAGACTTGTCTTGTAAGCAGTCAGAGCCTTTCTCCGAGAAGTTCGGAGACTGCTATTCGGGGCCAGCAGCCCCCAGGGGATGATGTCAGCTGGGCCCCCAGCCACCCCCCGGGCGGGGGGGAGGGCGCCCACTCATTTCCTATGGCGAGCATACAATGCCAGAGGCACACGGGCAGGGGCGCGTGGCCTGGCCCCTAACTCGGCGCCTAATGGGACTACAGTTCACCCTGCACAACACTTCGCCCTTCACAAAGGCAGGTTTTATCCCTGTGGAAATTGCAATAACAGTGTACAAAGGGCAGCCTGAGCAGGGAGAGGAACATAGGGCCTGCTTGACAGCTAAGGACACCGACGCTGGGCAGAGTTACATTAAGGGGGACGCCCCTGAAATCACAGAGCCAAAGGCCCTTTGCACGCATCACCTCAGACGGCCATGGTCAAGTGAGGTCCTGGATCACGTCCCACCCATTCCGTCTCTGGATGTCATACTGCCCCAGTCTACTTGAAGCACCTTGGAGCTTTGATACTCATCTAACAGAGAAGACTCTCTCTCTCTCTGGAGTATAAAGTCCATGCTTCATACATTGTTATTGCCTGGTAATAACGTGATGAGCAATACGTTGTTGTAAGCTTATCACATTCCATACTCCTTGAGGCAAGCCTCTGAGTCGAGCACCATTATTATTTATGCTTGGAAAACGAGGGTTGGAAAGAGAAAGTGGCTTGAACCCAGGCCTCGGGCATTAAGTGGCAAATCTGGGAATCGATACTCAGTGTGACACCAGCTCCTTCTATTCAATGTGTTTGTTTATTTTTGCATTCACTCAGCAAACCCTTGGGTGCCGCCGACACTGGGGTGGACCGACATGTGGTTCTGGGATTGATGCACGCTGTCTAGCCATCGCTCATCCGATCCAAACACCCCAGTGTGGATGCAGCGCACACAGAAACAGGTGCACGTCGCTTTGTGCGGCAAGTGCATTGATGCCCCGAACACTTGTATCTGCTTGGTTTCTGAACTGTGTGAATATCCTTTCCCTTTGCCCCGGTTCCTATTTAGCGAGAAGGGTGTCCCAACATCTTTGCAGGCATCTTCTCTGACCCCCGGCCACCCACCCAAAGCTAAGAGGCTTCACATGGGACAATGAGAAAAAGCAGCCAGGTGGAATTCACACAGCCTGGGTCCTGTTTTCCTCATGGTCCAGCCTAGCACGTATGGATCCCGGAGCTGGTCATTTGGTTTCTCTCTACCTGGATGCCCTCGTTTGTAAAAGCAAAGTTGGATTAAGAACTTGATTTGCGGAGAGGCGCCTGGGCGGCTGAGTCAGTTAGGCGCCTGACTCTTGGTTTGGGATCAGGTCATGGTTCATGAGTTCAAGCCCCGAGTCAGGCTCTGCTGGACAGTGTAAAGCCTGCTTGGGATTCTCTTTCGCTCTTTCTCTCTCTCTCTCTGCCCCTCTCCTGCTCATGTGCTTTCTCTCTCTCTCTCTCTCTCTCTCTCTCTCTCAAAATAAATAAATAAATATTTTTTTAAAAAAAGAACTTGATTTGATGAGACCAAACACAAATCCTTTGGAAAAAGCAGGAATCAATTTTTAATTTGTTTTCTTTTTATTGTGGTGATATAATAACATACAGTTTACCATTCTAAGTGTACAATTCAATGGCACTAAGTACATTCACAACACTGGACAGCCATCACCACTACCCATTTTCAGGGTTGTCATCACCCCAAACAGAAACTCCGTACCCATGAGACACTGATCCTCCCTCCCTCGCCCCCGGTCCCTGGAAACTGCTGTTCTGCTTCCTGGCTTGCGGATTTGACTAGAGACTTTCACGGAGGTGGAATCACACAGCATTCGTCCTTTTGTGTCTGGCTTCCTTCACTTAGCGTAACCAACAAGCACGTTTAATGCGAAGGCCACCCCATCACGCCAAGGGCAGGCACTGGACTAGAGCTCTCGGCAGGTGGGGCGTTTCCAAGCCTCGTGTCCCCACACGTCCTCTTAGCCAAAGAGGAAACAGATGAGATACGTCTACGGAATGTGGCCACGATCTCCCGGATTGTGACAGAGCCGGACCCTCTGTCCACAGATCTCTGACTCCAATTCAGGAGTCTTTCTAATTCACTTCTGAAGCGTGATATGCTGATGAAACCCCAGTTAACTGATAAAGCCCCCCCAACACATTAACCACAGACGCTGGCGTGGTTACTTTATTTTTTTATTTATTTAAAAAAAAATTTTTTTAACGTTTATTTATTTTTGAGACAGAGAGAGACAGAGCATGAACGGGGGAGGGGCAGAGAGAGAGGGAGACCCAGAATCGGAACCAGGCTCCAGGCTCTGGGCCATCGGCCCAGAGCCCGACGCGGGGCTCGAACTCACGGACCGCGAGATCATGACCTGGCTGAAGTCGGACGCTTAACGGACTGCGCCACCCAGGCGCCCCTGGAGCAGTTACTTTAGATTCTCGTCACGAGGCCTCAGCAAAGGAGAAAGTGCTATTTCTCTGAACATCAAGACGTACAGACCCCACCCCCTCTCTGCCACCCACTCGCCCACTTGTCGTTCCCTGCAGTACTTGAACCAAGTCACTGAGGCCCCCGTATCTCAACGTCCCCATCACTGAAGAGGCTGAATAAAACTTGCTTTACCTGCACTGCCAAAGGTCGGTGAACCCGCGGATGTAAAAGACATTGGAAATTGCAGGCAGTTATTGTTTGGAGTGATGTTGTGGGAAGAACATGACAGTGTCAGAGCCCCAGCGGGCCACTCTCAGGGCAGAGGACCCCTCTGGGCTTCAGTTTCTCCCAGCGCGTCTTAAGCCCCTGTATGTGCCAGGCACGGTGCCAGATGCGGGGTGGGCAGGGTGTAAGGAGGATACACCCACGTGCTCACGGTGATTAAAACTTTGTGGGTTGAAGGGAAGATTTAAGGCAGGCAGGGCGAGTGCTCAGCACAGCACGTGGCAGATGGTAAGCACCCGATATTTCGTAGCCTTTTACATAACGGACTCACTCGGCAAACATCGCTTGAGTAACCACCGTGGGCTCAGGCAGGGCTTCTCCCCCTTGGCACTGTTGACATGGGGGCTGCAGACCCTTTGTGGGGGAAGGGGGCACTGCCCTGTGCACTGCAGGATTGGCACATCCCTGGCCTACGCGCTAGATGCCAGTGTCCCCCCCTCTCAGGTTCTAACACCGAATATGTTTCCCCACATTATCCAGGGTCCCCGGGAGGCACAGGTGCACCAGGTAAGAAGGTCAGGTTCAACTGTATGTCATGCACTGAGATGCAGAGATGGATGGGACAGGCCTGTCCCAGGAGCTCCCAGTGTAAGGGCACAGATACTTCCATTAGGCAAGAGTGTGACCGGGAGAGCAGCCGGCCCGTGGGATAATCTGCTGCTAGCCAAGTACGTTCCCTGGCCGGGAGGGGTCAGCTAGCAAGCGGTGGGATTAGGTGGTGGCCACGGTCCGGGCAGGAGAGGACGTGGGCCTGTGCCCAGCAGTGGGGACATTGATGGACAGGCAGGGTGGGGCTGGTGAAAGATCTGGAACAGCCCAGACAGGAAAGAGGGGTGGCAGGCTGGAGGGGACGGAAAGGATGCGGGGGACAGCCAGGCAGGACGCGACCAGGACGTGGGGTGGGAGACAAGGCTGTGTTTGTAGTGAGCAGTGTGACGAGGGTCCAGGCAGGCCTGTGGTCTCTGGGACCAGGCCAGCTGCTCTCCCAACCCCTTCCTGCCACTCGGAAGCACACCTCTGCCTCCCCTCCTTCCACGGGCCTCTCCAAAGAGGAGAAAAGAGAGAGTCAACGTTCTCCGTGGGTCCCGTGGGGCCCTCCCTGCTCCACGTCCTTCTACCAGGAAGGGCTCTCAGAGCCTCCTCAGTGATGGGTGTGGGGGCCGCTGAGTGGGACAGAGTGACTCGCACCGAGCAGACAACGAGCTCTGGTGACAAGGGACCGAGCATCAAAGGCACAAGTGCCACCTTTCCAAGGGCCCCGGCTGCGCCCGCCAGGCTCACCCGTGGGATGGCGGCTGAAGGAGTCTGACGGCTTCCCTGGCCTCCCCCTCTCACCACACGGCCCCCCGCCCCCGCCCAGGAAGTCTTGCTCCTTTAAATGAGCATGTTGCAGTTAAACCAGTTAAACTGGAAGCTTGAAACCGGAGGCCCCATCCTTGACGTGGGCTGCCTTGCCTTCCCTTTAAGCACAGGCTTTAGCCGGATCTCAACGCTTGAAATATCCAAATGTGCGTCTCCTGGGTCCACTCGGCCACAGTGGACAACCACTCACATCACAGAGCCTCCCTGGCCCTTGAAGGCCAGTCATGGATAACTGCTTGGGTTCCAGTAATCACAGCGACCTGAGCGGCACATTCTCTGAAGTGGCACCCTTGTAGCTTGTAACTTAAGATCCCGTGCGAGTAAGACTGCAGTGTCGGTAAGGCTACAAAGAAAGGGGATAGACCAAGTGACAGGAGAGCAACACCCGAGGCAGAGGGAGAAGGCAGCAATGGACCGCACATGTTCAACCCGCCTGAGACACCCCTATAAAACAATGAGGGTGTGTGTCAGTCAGGGCCCTGACGGGGAGGCCATGGCACGTACAAGCTGGATGGACACATGAGGGTTTCATAACAGAACTACCTTCAGGAAGGAAACCAGCGAGGGGTAGTGCAGAGCCTAAGGGCTAATGGAAGCAGGGGGCAGTTACCACTCCAAAGAGGCAAAGGGGGCAGAAGTTACTGGAATCCAGAGAGGGGAGCTACATGGAGAGGGTTTCCCCACAGGAACAGAGGTCGCAGTGAGTGTGCAAACCTGACAGGGAGACTGCCAGGCCAATGAGTGCCCAATCTCACTGTCCTCCTGCCCTCGAATTTCCCGCCTAGCTTCCTCAGGCCAAGCCCCACCCTATGACAGAGGGCAGCGAGCCTACCAAAGCGGTCTACACAGGCTACCTCCCTGCCTTCCCATGACGTTCCTTGTCTGGACCTGACTGTTTGGCAGTTCCTTCCAACAGGCAGGTGGGAGGGAAGGAAAGGATGGGGGTGGAGAAGGGCAGTGACTCCTCTCCCTGTACCCCAACCAGGTACTTAGAGACAAGGAAACAATTTTAATGTCTTCAGTAGAGACTTTTTAGTGGTCTCCCCATTTTGGTGGTCTCCCCATTTTCCCCTCCTTTCTGACAACTCCAAGGAAGACGACCCCAGCTCCAGGTGTGGAAGACGTAAGCTAGGCTAAGCCACTCAGAACATTCCAACCCCCTAGAGTCAGGTTAGGCATTGGACTGTATGACTTTTCCTTGGAATCCTGGAGAGTGAGCCTCCTGTTCTCTTGCTGGAGGTACATAAGGAGAATGGAAGCCCTAAGATGTAGAGGCATCCACCTTGGGGCCAAGAAAAGAGCCAACATAAGATGAAGTGGGCACCATCGAAGGCATCGTAAGGGATGCAACGAGGTACCAAGACCTCTGGTACTTTTCACCCTTCTGTCACCGGATCTGCTGATGAACTGACATGATCTCTTATTTTACAGATGAAAAAATTAAGGCTCTGTCATACAAAGTCATCCAGCCAGTAACTGATGGAGCCGGGACTTGAACCCAAAGCCTCCTGAGCTAGATCCAGCATGGCTTCTTTTTTTGTGGCTTCTCTGTACAGCACTGACAAAACAAGCCTGGGAAAATGCCACCAGCTACACACATTCTCATCACACCCTATGTCGATATTTATTGGAAGCGCAAAATATGAAGGCTTCAGTTAATGAAATTAGATTCGTCCCCCCATTCATCATCTTTTCTGCATCTGCAACCTCCAAATTGAATCTGGGATGGAGTGGCAGAATTTATCAGGACTGGGATAATTCAATGAACACTGCAGTGGGGTTTCTCAATAGTCTGAGCAGGCTGAGTGTCACAGCAATTGGGGAATATACAGCCGTCTTCCTAAAGTTGGAAGCAAGTCTTTTTAACCATGACTGTATGGCTTAAATTCAGCTAAACCCAGTGAAACGACACTCAAATAACTGTTAATCATGAGCAACACCCCATTACCCCTCCAACCTTTCTTCTCTCCTTTCTCCCTCCTCGTCAGCCTCCATTCTTAATCTGGGAGCAAGTATAGTCCAATCCATTCACTCACTCCAGAAGTGGCTGAAACAATACCAGGAATAAGGTCAATGGAGAGGAAGAAATGATGAAGGAAAGTGTGAAGGAAGGAAATGGAAGTTAATGGGTCTCGTGTTATAGGCATGAGATTCCATACATTCTCTCATATAGATTTCCCACCACCACCACCAATTATCAGTGATCTTTCTGGAGCTGCTAATATAAGGAAGAGATGAAAGAAACTTAAGGGAGTAACAGGTTTGATCTCTTGGCCACTTGGGCCCAAAATGGCCAAGAGAGGAAGTGGAGCTGAGTGACAGAAATTGTCAAAATAATATCCTTGAAGGCCAACCAAGCTTTCCCAGTGTTGCC
Organism: Prionailurus bengalensis; assembly: GCF_016509475.1. NCBI lineage: Eukaryota > Metazoa > Chordata > Mammalia > Carnivora > Felidae > Prionailurus > Prionailurus bengalensis. The sequence continues at coordinate 76,214,204 of NC_057353.1, read as the reverse complement.
CTATACTTTTCCTACCCCCTGTGTGTTCTGTATTTATAAGGTGTATTTCTTTGATCTATGCCTAAATGCCCACAACATTCTTCGGACTTTGTGTCTTCATTTAGTCCACATTCATCCAGTAAGTACTGAGTGCCAACTGTGTACCAGGCACTGTTGTAGACGTTAGGAATACGGCAGTGTGGAAGGAGAAGAAAGAGGAAGAAGGAGGAGGAGGAGGGAGAGTAGGAAGGGGAGGAGGAGGAGGGGGAGGAGGGGGAGGAGGAGGGAGAGGGAGGAGAAGGAGAAGGAATAATCTGCCTTTCTGGAGCTTATGTTCTAGTGGGTGGAGGCAGATAGTAAATAAAATAATAAGTAGAAATATAATATTCTAGGCAGTGTTGCATGTTATAGAGAAATTGTCAAATTGATTAACATACAGTGTGTAAAGTGTGCTCTTGGTTTTTGGGGTAGATTCCCGTGGTTCATCGCTTCCATACAACACCCAACAAGTGCTCATCCCAACAAGTGCCCTCCTCAATGCCCATCACCCACTTTCCCCTCCCCTCACCCCCCCATCCACCCTCAGTTTGTTCTCTGTATTTAAGAGTCTCTTGTGGTTTGTCTGCCTCCCTCTCTGTTTGTAACTATTTTTTCCCCTTCCCTTCCCCCTTGGTCTTCTGTTAAGTTTCTCAAGGTCCACATATGAGTGAAAACAATGAAATCACCAGATACTTCTTATTGTTGAGTTAAAAAATAGCCTGTCAAAGAGGACAGGTGAAAACTGGGGTGCGAGCTGGGAGCTATTAACGCAGGCAAGTTTCCTGGAGATACGGAACCTGGCTGTGCCATTTCCACAATGTATTTGGATCTGCTGCGGCTTCATCTATACTGTCTCTCTCACAGTCCAGGCCCTTGTCATTGCTAGACTTTGCTGTTACAAGAGCTTCATAACTGGTCTCTGTGTCTCTAGTCTGGTACCCTGAGTTAGGGTAGGAGAGGCCCTGCTGTGGCCACAGATAAATGCTGGAATGTCTGTGACTCAACAGAGTCAATGAGTAGTCTCACTTATGCCATCATCTCATGTGAGTCGGCTGGCTTTTTCCATCTTATGTCTGTGTCCTCTGGAACACATGACCTCCAAGCTCTTCATAGAAGAAGGAGGATTTTAGAACTGTAAATCTTAGAAGTGGCTGACACTCTGCCCACATCCTTTCAGCCAGAACCCCATTACGTGGCCCAACCTAATTTCACAGAAGGCTAGAAGTATAGAATAGCTTGTGGATATTTGATGCGTATCAACATTCTCTGCCACACATCCTTCCATCCCAGTGCTCCTTCTAAAGCACAAATATCACCACGTCCCTCTCATGTTCATAACCTGGTGATGTACCCTGATCCCATCACAGTTTATCATAGTACAGTTGGTGATTCTTCCATGAATTTTCCCTTCCTCATCGTGATATTCATTCCTTTGTAAGCAGACATTCTTATCCGACCCATCTTTATCCTTTCTTCTTCAGCCAATAAAACCATTACCACAACAGTATTTTTAAACTATAGTGTGTTCTCAGGATCTTTATTCTTTATTAATAAATTCTCAGGCATTTTTTCAGGAATTTGGATATCAAAACAGATAGATGGTGGTTCATTAACCACATTTTTAAAGAACTGATTAAGCCAACCATCAACATCCACTTTACTAAAAAAGGAATCAAGGCTCAGGAAACTCAGATGGAGAGTGTACACCAAAATCTCGGTTCGAATTCAGACTTGTCTCAAAAACAAGTGCTTCTTTAAATAAATTCAGGAATGATATTTAACCCACTATGGGAATAGAGATTTAAGAACAGTCATGGCATTATGATTGCCTTTGAGTTCACTCATTCTCCTTTTCATGCTTCCCCAGCCTATGGTGGCTTCCATCAGGTCCAAACTCCCAGGCCTCACTGATGTCTCAGAGACATGATGGGAGTACCTACATATAGGAAAGAGGGGCTGAACAGCTCTCCACTGTTCACCAGTTGCCCTGAGAGATTTTTACTCTCAAGGTTTCAGATGCAATATTTCTGTCAAGGGTCCCTTTTAATCATTTGTTCATACATCTGTCTTCCCTAGTAGACTATGAGCTCCTCCATGTCAAGAGTCAGGTCTTATTCATCTCCTCATCCACAGCATAATTGCATCCAGAATGAGTCTCCACCTGACTTACAAAGGGTCTAAAGCAGAGTAAATGAAAAGGACCTATTGATCCAAGGATTACCAAGACCTTTCCAAGATTCTGACCCTCAGAATTAGACCCATAACCTACGTCTTCTTTCAACACTCTGAGTATCTACGTTTTGGCAAGCGCTTTGACAGACCTTAAGATGCAGTAAAAAATGAAGCCACACCCCTTCTCGTAAACAGCTCATGGCTGGGTCCAGTCGCTTTGTCAATGGCCAACAGGATGCCAACAATGCCATATTCCTTCCCTCCATGCCTTCATTCCCGGACCCTTACATACACAGTTGCATCTACTACTCCAGAAAGTAGGAGGCTACATCAAAAGACACTCAAATATGACCATCGTAAGCACTAATCTTTGCCTCAGGGAATCTGTGGTCCTTCCACTACAGTGTCACTCCAACAGTCTACTACCATAGTCTTAGTTTCTCCGTATATAAAAAGATAGAGTTGGACCAAAGAAAATCTGAAGCTTCTTCCAGCTTCAAAATTCTATGCAGACCCACTGAATGTCATGCAGAGGCCACCTTATTAATTCAAAGCTAGAGAAGAAATTCTTCTAAGTATAGAATTATTTATCATTTGCAGGAAGAACTGAGCGGAACTCAAGCTGTTCAAGCTCCCTTCTTTTTGGCCAAGCACGATTTCCGTGCAAAAGTTTTCGGTGGGATTTTTTAAGCTTCCAGAGAGGTTCTAAAGACTTTTTGGACATTGATCTGTACTTTTATACCATATGGTTTGAATTTAGTAGGAAGAAGTCAGGAACAGACAGAATGAGCCGCTTGTGCCAAGCACCCAGTAATTTAGAAAGTTCCAGGAAAATGGATGGTTCAAAATTGCCAAAAAGCAATTGGGGGTAGAATGGGCATATCCAAGGAGGCAGAGGAGAATCAATGTTCTGAAAGCCTGATTTATCAGATTTTCTGCAAAACAACCCCCTTCAAAACTTAGTGGCTTAAATCAACAACCACCTATTTAGCTCATTACTCTGTGGGCCAGCAAGTTGGGTCAGGGTACCTGGATGGTTCCTCTGGACTTGGCTGGACTCTCTCATCTGCAGGGGTTTGGCTGAAATGGCTAATCTTAGTTGTACATGTCATAGACCACAGTCCAGGAGTGTTCAGATGTTGGTAAAAGAGATCCCAAGAAAGTGAGTGCCAATGAGCAGATGCTTTTCCAAATCTCATGGTGCTATTGTCCCATTGGCCAAACACGTCATTTGGTCACTCCAGACTCAAGGGATGGAGAAGGACCCCCACTTCTTGATGGGGAGGAGCTTTAAAAAGTGATACAAATATGAAGACACAGGAAGTGGAAATTTTTGTGGCCAGTTTTACCATCTACCACATTTAGACACATGGGAATTAGCTTAAATTCACTGAGATTTTGCTGTGGAAAGTCAAGACTGGGGCATGCGGCAGGGAGAGGATGGCAGAAGAAATCGGGGGTTCATAAAACATGACCACTGTTTTCAAGAATTTAAAGAGATATCATGGCTAAGAAGAATTGTGTATGTTCTGAATAGATGCAAATGGAAGTATTATGGTAATGGCACAAGTCACATGATGCAAAAGGAAGAACATTTGAAACACTGGAGCTTCCCATTATAGGTAAGGAGAAAGGGAACAAACACGGAGCACCTACAACAGATCAGATAGTATAACACTTTCCATTTCATGCTCTCAAAAATGCATTCCCTTCCATATTTTAGAGACAAGGAGGTAAGTCTCAGAGGAGTTAAGTGCTTTCAATCAACCTCACAGAACTAAGAAATGGTATATTGGGATTTGAACCTCAGATCTCTGATACCAAAATCCACGTCTTTTGACACTATGACTTGCTGATTCTAGGCTCTTTCAGGATCGAAGGGACAGAGGCACACGCAGGCTCAGCATTAAAATAAATGTTTGTTGTAAGGAGGTGTGAGGCAGCAGCAGGTGCTGGGAAGTGTCTCTAAAGCCTCCCCACCCCCTCACCCACTGGCTGCTTCTCTCTTCTCTTGCCTGGTTTTCCTTGCCCTCCCACTCCTAGAAATCAGGGACCCCAATCCCACTAAGAGATGCCGTTTTCTGGGCTTGCAAATGCATTCATCAAAGTTCATTCATAAGGTTGAGCCTTTCCCTGTAGTGGCTGCATTTTAAAGAATGTCCTGGAAGCCAAGATGTCATAATGAGAGCTACTATTTTCTTAGCACTTCATATACCACTCCTGATCCTCACCGAACACCCACTAAGTCAGCACAATTATTACCATCTTACAGATTTAAAAAACCTGAAGCTCAGGATTCAAATCCAGGCCAAATGAGACAAAAATCAATTCTTTTCCACAACACTATACTCCCTCTTGAAGGATTTGATGCTGGAAGGCTCCCAGGCAGTATGAAAGTGGGTGGTAGAGATGGTTTTTATCGAGTGGGCTTTCCTTAAATTATACCACATTCTACCAGACTTGATGCATGAGAAATTCTGGTCTTTAACAAGTGAACTAAATCTGATCATTTTGCCATTAACTTTAAAAGGTTTTTGCAGATTCTTAAAACCTTCCTTATTATAGAAAAGTTTCAAACATATGTAAAAATGAAGCAAAAAGCATGATGAACCCCCATGTACCCATCATCCAACTTCAATAATTTTCAGCATATGGTCAATCTTGATTTCTTGGCAGATTTCTAAGAGATGAATCCCAAACCTATGGTTGATAATGAGCTGCTTCAGCTTTCCCAAAATTAATAGCCAAGGAGTGTTGGAGCAGGAAGGCCCCCCAGCATCATCTGGGATGAGCCCCTCATTTTTAAGGGAGAAAGTTAGGATCAAGAGAGGACCTGCTCAAAGTCACACACTGAGGGAATGGAAAAGAAAGAAGCAGAACCAGGGTCTGCCGGCTCCAAGCTCAGAGCCCTCCCCAACAGACTGGTCTCTCTAAGGCATCAGGATGCTTGCTTGGTGCCCACCCCCTAAGCAGCCACTGACACCTCCAGAGGATAAAGAGGAGGTCAATGTGGATTGATTTGGCCTCCATCCAGCAGGCTCAATGGACTTTGTCAGCCATGCCCTCCTCTGACCTTCTTACTCTTTCAAGGGTAATTAACCAGCCAAATGGGTTCTTCTGCTGGGACTTGGCATCCAAATAATCGCAATACCACCCCCAGTTGCTGGTGACCAAATCACTCCTGTGAGGTCCCACTTGGTCCTCCAATGTCATGTCCTTCGTTGCTCCGCTCTCCTTACTTACGAACTTGGTACCTCACAAAGACGGCAGGCTTGTGAGGGGGCAACAGACTTTGCAGACATTCCTCTGTCACTGGGTTCTGGTGGCATATTTCCTGCTAATATGCAAATTAGTAGGAGACTGTGTAGTGCATAGGCATGATGTGGAATGGTCATTCTCACATTGGGAACTGCTGGAGATCATGTAGCTTGCTACAGGCGTCCTGGAAGTCATGGGATAGAACATCTTCTAGACGAGAACATCTCATTTTCACAGCAAACACCAAAGCCGGGATATCTTGAGTGTGAGTCCTGGGGCAGGCACTGTGCTTAGTGCTTTACATGTATTAATTCATTTAATCCTCCCTCTAACCCTCGAGGTAGGTATTATTGTTTCCTCCAATGTGAAGAAACCGAGGCACAAGAGATTAAGTAACTTCTTGAAAGTAACAGAGCTATTAAGCAGCAAGGACTATTAATCAGAATAATAGGGCTTAAGATGCTGTCTAAACTCTAGAAAAGGGTTATCGCGTTTGTAGGGTTATTATTAAAGCCAAAAATATGTGAGGTGAACTGTGGGAAAATATGGGCCAGTATATATACAAATCCTTACCTCGTAGTCCGTTTGGAAAACGCTAAAGGAATTTCAGAAAGTAAGAAAGCAATAATTTTATCAGAGAGGACCTCAAGGTGGGAGAGAATATTTGGAGAGTAGCTACATTTACAAAATATTTTTTCAGTTCCTCTCTCCTCATCTTGACAACGGCCCTAATGTGGAAATTATCATAACCCCATTTTACAGATGAGGAAACCGAGGTTCATAGGGGGCGCGTGACTTGCTAAGAACCTAAGCAGGCATTAGGACTGACTCCAAATCCGGAACTTTTCCTGTCCATCCCAGCAGAGCTCACTGTGAACCTGTCAGGATGTTCCCACTTCTCAGCAAGGTGTCTCAGTCCTGGGCCCCCGGAAGCCTGCGTGAAGAAGGTGACCATATGTCCCACCTTGCCCCGGACAGTCCTAGTTTATACCTGTGTCCTGGTATAATTAGTAATAGTGCCCTCTTTTGTTTTCAAAAGGTTCTGTTCCTGTTTGGATGAAAAACTCGTAAAGCTGCCCTAACTCTGAACAACACTTTGCTGGCACCTGTCCCTGCCTAGTGCAGCAAAATGCCTGCAAACTTCCTGCCTCCTGGGGACACGGCAGGAGAGCCCTTACTGAGCAGATGAGCCACAGATGAGACCATATTTAGGACAATGTGCACAGAGACTTTCTACCTTATTCCTCCCCCTCTCACCTCCAACCCCAACTGACTGTGGCAGGAGCCACTCTTCTCTGGGTAGAAGGTTCGGGAAGAAGGAAAGTAGGAAAAAGGACATAGAAAGAAATAGAGGCAAGAGCACAGTGAGCTATTTGCCCTGCCCTGGCTATACACCTGAATTCACTAACTATCTGGGAGTGAAGATTCTCGCTGCGAGTTGCCCGGCCCTCTGTCACCAAGGTGACTTGGGGTCCTCCAACTCTCAGGACGTTTACACATCATCCCCACCGTAGTTCTGAACATTAGTGACAACTCTTCGGGCAGGTCTCTCCCACTGCCCACGCCTCGCTCAGGTAGACAGTGTCAAGGAGACCGGAGAGGGGAAACCAAGATGGCTTTGAAGGCGCGGGGCGGCCATGGGTAGGAGTCACATCCCGGTTCCCAAGGCACCGGGTTGTCCAAGTCCAGTGCGATGGAGTGAAAGAGCAGAGGCTTGGGGTCCAGCAGACCTGGGGGTGAATCCCAGCCGTATCCCAGGCCGGCTGCATGCCGTGCATTAGTATCACTTTTTCTGCCCAAGGGAGGAAGGCCCAACTGCCCCTGCTGGGATCGGAGGCTGTGGGTCTAGCAGGCGTTGCCAGGTGGCCAGGCAGTCTGTCTGACCAGAAGCCCAGACAGTCCCTAAGCTCCCCCCAGTGCCTTCATCAGGAATGAGTGCCGGTTAATAACAGCACCTTCCCAGATACTATTTGTAGAAGGTTTTACAGATTCAATATGCTCTGGTCCTGTGGACACAAGTCAGGTGATTCCACCTTACCTGTTATGGGCGGGCTGGGGGTGGAGGTGGAGGGGGTGGGGGGTAGGGGGGAAGGAACAAACCAATGCCTTTCTCCCTCCCTTCTTTCTTTCTTTGAGACACTCGGGGTGGGGACCAAAGCCTAGTCAACCTCAAGAGAGGTGCAGCGGTACAAGGCTCTGGAATCAGGTAGATGGGTGGGCCAACTGGTGGTTGTAGACCCTCAGCTAGTTGTTTGAAACTCTCTTTGCCTCAGTCTCCTTGTCTGTCAAATGGAGACAATGCCTACCTCATACAGGTGTTGTAAAAACCAGGTAAGAGGACTGTGTTAAAGGAGCGAGCAGACCACATGGGTGCTCCCCGTAAACTCCCATGACCTGCTCCACACTTTTTTCACACCCATCTTCTGCCCTAAATACTCACTGCAGCCTTGGAAGGCTTCAGCTTGGGCCTCTGACTACATGGTATAGGGAGTTCTACCAGATCCACATGAGCAGAAGTGTTCTCATGTGGTCGAGCCACTGAGCTTCGGAAGTTTGTTTCTGTTGCATGTGTCAGTCACCTATTGCAAAAAAACAAACCACTCCACACTTAGTGACTGCCGTGGAATAAATTACACACACACACACACACACACACACACAAGTTCTATAGGATGGTATTAGGTCATGGGGGTTGCAAACCTCATAATGGCAGTAGTACCCTTATAAAAGACACCAGACAGCTCTCTCTCTGTTCTGTGACACGTGAGGACACAGCAAAAGGACAGCCACCTGCAAACCACGAAGAGGTTTTCACTAGAACCTGACCATCCTTTCACCCTGACCTCAGATTTCCCAGCTTCCACGACCATGAGAAATAACTTTGTATTGTTTACAACCTACCCAGTCTGTGGTATCTTGTTGTAACAGCCCAAACTCACTAACAGTGGCTCGAAACAACCGTCTGCTCTCTCTCCCCAATTAACGGGTCCTGTGTGCCTGTGGCTTATCTTGACGGCTTTATCTGATCTCAGCTCAGCTCTCTCATTCATCTGAGGTCAGTTGCCGTGTCAGCAGTGACCTGGATGGTCTGGAATGGATTGGGCTGGGATAATTACACTTTCTTCCATGCGGGTGCTCTTACTCCGGCCAGGTAGTCCAGGCTGGTTCTCATGGTGGTGACAGAGGTCCAAAGACCCAGTAAAAGCAAGTATGGCCTCCTAAATGTCCAGGATTGGGACTGGGATTGCCCAACATCACTTCTGCCACATTTATTAACCAAAGCAAGTCATGAGGCCAGCCGTACTCGTGGGGTGAGGGGACAGAGCCGTCTCTCGATGGGAGGAGAAGAAAGATGACATTGGGAGGGGTCGAGAGTCGAGCCCTTTCTGCAGTCAGTCTACAGTAGAGCAGCTGGTGTCACCTTAACTAGTACGGGCACAAACAGATGGTGATGACAGAGCCAGGATTCAATTCCAGACCTGACTCACGTCAAAATCAGAGCTCTTTTGAGGAGCCATAATACTGCTTTTCAGGAAAATAAAAACAGCTTTGATGAAATCAATAAAAACATCTTAATGCAAACTTCCTCAAGTCGGCAAATGGATGGACAACTTCTGTTCTCCCCCCTCGTTATCCAAGGCATCTTCAAGGCTGCTGAAGAGTTGAAACAGCTTTATTTTGCTCCTTTCCAGGATTCATTCATCAGACATGGAGTCACCTCCCTAATTAGTTCTAATTAGATGCATGGTTCATGTTAGGTCACAACAAACCCAAAAGCTGAGTAATTTAAGGAGCCAGGCGTTGCTGGCAACAGACTCAGCTTCCTGGTTACCCGGGTGATGGCTATTCTGCCTCCACCTGAGTTGTCAGGTAGCTGACTTTGAATTCCAAATGTCGGCTGACCTTGACAGAAAGGTGGTGACCCCACGTCACTCAGGGGGCCTCAGGCCTCTTCTTGGAGAGACTGTAATTTCCTTCACTTTCTGGGAGTGAGTGGCCCAGGTTGACATAAAAAGACTCAGGTTTCTCCACTTCTCCAGCCAAACGGGCCCCTGGGGCATCCCTTGAAACTCCCACCTTTGCCCCTCTCAGAGATATCCTCAGAGAACGTGTGACTCAGAAGGACCTGAATACTTACCTCATCCAATTCTACCATTTTATAGAAGGGACACTTGAAGTCCCAAGAAAAAGTCTACTGATCCAAAGTTTGCGAGCTAGTGAGAAACAGAACCATGGTTGGAACCTGGACGAAGGCACCATGGTGTAACAGAGGAGGCATGGTCTCTAAGTCAACAAAACCTGACCTAAATTCCAGTCACATCACCGTTATGCTGTGTGACCTTAGGCAAATACCCAACCTCTCTGTGCCTTAGTTTGTTCATCTTTTTAAAAGCCCTGGTTTACCTTTTTTTAAAGATTTTTTCTAAGTTTATTTATTTATTTTGAAAGAGAGAGAGGGTGAGAGAGAGACAGAGAGCAAGGGAGGGGCAGAAAGAGAGAGAGAGAATCCCAAGAAGGAACTGTGCTGCCAGCACAAAGCCCAATGTGGGACTCGATCCCACCAACTGAGAGACCATGACCTGAGCCAAAATCAAGAGTTGGACACTTAGCCAACTGAGCCACCCAGGTGCCCCCTGGCTTACCTTCCTTATAGGGTCATTGTGGTATTTAAATGAGATAACATATATATTGTACCTACCAGACTTCCTGGCACATTGGAGGTACTCAGCAGAAGATAACTTTTATACTATTTATAGAGCCAGTGTGGGAACAGAGGTGGTGATTAGAAGCAGGGGCTATGGGTATTTTCTAAGGAACAATGGACAAGAATGACTTTTCCTGAAAGCCATTCCTGAAATGAGTCTCTTGAATAGAATGTGAGTTGCGCAGGGGGCAGGAACTTGGTCTGTGTTATTCACTGCTGTATTCCCAGAGCCTGGATATCGAGAACAATAAACATTTGTTTAATCAATGGATAGACAACTGTTAGGTCACTGGAGTAATGGATTGCGCGAGTGTGGTTCCTTTTTTTTTTCCAGGGGTAGGTTAGAAACACAAAAGATATGCCATTAGTAAGGCTCCCTCCCCTGCCTTCAACAAATTAACACATAAGACAGGCAGTGTAGTTCACACGCTAAGCATAAGGGCCTCTGACCAGGGAGTCCTGGACCGGAACCCTAGCTTTGTCATCCACCGGCCATGTGACTTTAAATGTGCTATTTACGCTCTTCAAGATAAAAGTGCCTCTTTCAAATGATTGCTGTGAGTAACAAGGAGAGCACGTCTGCTGGTTTCGCTTACAGCCTGATACAGGGTGGGGGCTCCATCAATGGGAGCTCAACACACAAAAATAAATACACGACAGCAATCCCTGCCTCCCTGTTGGTGGGAGGTGAGGCTAGTTCCTCTGTTAGGCATCCCAGGCAGGCTCATGGAAGAAAACAGACCCGGGGGACCCTCCTAAGTCTCCCTGCCCCACTGCGTGTCCACAGAACCCTAATCTATTATAAATATGCCTGTGGTCACAAGGTGTTTGTAGGCGGGAACCAGATAGGGAAAAGGGAGGAGAAATTATCGATCAAAGGCACCGGTTCTGTGCCAGGCACATGCTTGTTTGTTATGTCCCCCCCTAAATAAAGGAGTCATGACAGTGAGGTCTTTCTCACTTGCATTGGCCAGCAGGAGGCAAACAACCCAATCGTGGCCCCACGGTAATGATTGCTTGGGATCCCTACATTTGCCTATTTACATATTTTCTTTCTTTCAACCTTGTCTTACTTTTTTTTTTTAATGCTTATGCATTTTTGAGAGAAAGAAAGAGAGTGAGACAGAGCATGAGCAGGGGAGGGGCAGAGAGAGGAGACACAATCCAAAGCAGGCTCCAGGCTCCGAGCTGCCAGCACAGAGCCCAACACGGGGCTCGAACTCACAGACTGTGAGATCACGACCTGAGCCGAAGTCGGACCCTTAACAGACTGAGCCCCCCAGTCGCCCCTCACTTTTTTTATGGAAGTGTAATTTACATACAGGGTTATATTAGTGTTGGGTGTACCATCTAGAGATTCAACATTTTTATACATCACACGGCGCACGTGGTGATCAGGGCACCCTTACCCCCTTCCCGTCCCACCCATCCCCCACCCAAGTAAAACTTCCACTATTTGCAGGTGACATGACGCTACACATAGAAAACTCACTTTTTTCTTTGTTTTCCTTTTCTCTTTTACTATATAAACCCTGACAGAATACCTGAAATACTTTGTGAAGTAAAGGTAGATACTGATCCATCAGTAATTCCATTTATCCTCCCAATGACCCCAGGAAGAAAGCATCATTGTCTCCATTTTAGACAAAGAGTGAGAGTCTCAGTGAGACCCCACAAGTATCATCCGCAGCAGTGGAATTCAGACTCACGTCCGGCTGACCCCAGGGCCCTTTCGCTCCCACTGCAATAGGACCCTGTCACCCAGATCACTGGGCCCCCTGCTCTCCTGCACGCTGTTGGCCTCCTCCCCCTCTTCGTGCCGAAAACTACCTCGACAGTCAGGACTATCCCCGGGGGGTAAATGCTCAGGAAACAAGGGATGGAGTCAAAGGCTACGAACAATTACAGCTCTTGCCCAAATTCTGTGCAAAGGTGGCCACCATGTTCCTGCGGCCAATGGAAGAAACAAGATCTGAGAGACCGGAGGGCCGTTCTGCCATGGGGCCGGGAGGGCAGCCAGTTCCCTCCACCGGATCAGAGCCTCAGTCCAACACCACCTCCTACGTGAAGGACACAATAGCTTCTCGCCTCTTCCTGAAACCCTCCCAGCCAATGTCAGGCTGGGAGCCATCTTTCAGCCTCACAACACACAGCTCCCCGGGAATGGCAAGGGACCACCACACACTGGTGGGGACGGGCTCGTGGCCCAATGCAGGCACCACCGTCGGGTCAGAGAAGCCAGGCTCTTGGAAATGGCCCGGGCTGTTCGACTGCAAACACAACAGTCCCCTCCAACAATAAGCGCGAGCTATTCAGACAACACGCACTAGATGTTACACAGGAAACTGCCTCAGACGGCTGCCAACCCCTTCCATCCGCTATAACTTGTCCTAGCCTCCATTTCTTTACCTATCAAATGTTAGCACTGAGGCACAACAATACGGCTGCTGTGAGGAATAAGTGATTGTTCCCAGGCAAATAAAGCCAGGCAAAGTGTAGTGACCATGCCCAGCATATCCCCAGGGTTAATCAATGCAATTCGCATGCATTAATCAAATTTGGGTAGTGTTTTACAGTTTACATTGGGTGTTCACGTCCACATCAGTTCCTATGGTTTCAGTAAGTGACGGACGTCGGTGGCCTGAGACTAATCCCAACTGGGAAGTGAGAAGGAGGGATAAGGTCAGAATAAATGGACTCCAGCTTTTATTCTACTGCCCTGAGTCCTGGGGCGATGAGATGTGTCTGTTTGCCAGGACAGCCCTGATTCAGTCCTGCTATGTTGGGGTGACAGTTAATGGTTCCCCCTTTACTCCTCAGGGTGTTCTGGTTTGGATGATAAGCTATCTGATCGCCCTCCGTCCAGACAGACCTGCTCAGGGTTTGGATGAAGAGACACTGAATCATGACGTTGTCAAAAGCTTGAATTCTGGATTCTGAGTTAATACAGTTTGGTCACTTCATAACTGGGTGACCGTGGGCCAACTACTTAGTCTCTCTGAATTCCAGTTTCCTCATCTACAAAGTAAGGACAAATTAGGACCCACCTCACAGGGTCATTGTGAAGGTGAAGGAGAGATGCTCATAAAAATGCATACCCTAGGGGCGCCTGGATGGCTCGGTCAGTTAAGTGTCCGACTTCAGCTCAGGTCATGATCTCACAGTTTGTGAGTTTGAGCCCCGCATCGGGCCCTGGGCTGACAGCTCGGAGCCTGGAGCCTGCCTCCGATTCTGTGTCTCCCTCTCTCTCTTCCCCTTCTCTGCTCTCTCTCTCTCTCAATCTCTCTCTCAAAAATAAATAAACATTAAGAATATTTTTTTAAATGCATGCCCAGCACAGCAAGCACACAATCATCATTAGTCGGTGACATTAGTTCTTTTGGAAAAATAATTACTTACTCAAACTGCTTCTGGAATCACATTTTGGCAGGCTCAACCCATCAAAAAGTTCAAAAGTTAAAGGACTCCACTGCCTCATAAATAAATCGAGGGTCACCTTTAAACATACAGTCGGCAGGGGCTTCAGGCATTTCTTGGTCATTACAGACGCCAACTGAGAAGGTTGACACCAGTGAGATTTCGCCCTTGGCTTCCTTCAGAGTCACTGCCAAAGACCTGCTGGTGATTGGTGGCCATTCCTTCCACCACGGGATGTGTTAAATATTTGCAGCTGGTCAGCCCCGGATGGGAGTCCTTGATGGCTATATATAACACGGACTGTAACAGTGCCAGCAGGAGGAAGTTGCCCGCGACCTTGGTTATTCATTACCCTCTGCGACTCTCCCCTGGTGAGCCTGCCTCTCCTCTGGTCACCGGTGCTTCCTGTTGCACACACAGAGCAGGGGACACAGGTGGGGGTGGGGGGGAGGAAGAATGGCTTTGCATCTATCTGCGTATGGCCCCAGGGCTCCAGAACAACGGCTGAGCTGCCTAGAGACCGCTCTCATTTCACACAGAGGAAATCCAAGGCACAGAGAGCATGAGGGATATGCTCCAGGTCACAAAGCAGGTTAGTGGGACAGGAGGAACGGGGGCTCCTAGCTTGAAGCCATTCCTCCTTCTGCTGCACCCAGCTTTGCGAAATTCTGTTCAAATGGCTTCTTCAAGACATTTGAAGGCTTCTTCAAATGGACCCTCTTCATGCCTTTCCCAAATGTTGTCACCCATGCTTTGCCTCTAGAAAGGTCATCTGGCCCCAGTCATGTTCTTGGAGACCAAAAGACACGTCCGGCTTCATTCAAGAGAGGCTGTGTGCTCCTTACCAGCTTTCTGACAGTGGGCATGCTGTGGATGCACTCCCCCGCTTAACCAGCCAAGCCTTCCGCAGGTCCCCGTGTTGTGAGGTGCGCCCAGTGGTGCCCCACCTCAGCCTTATACCACCGGCCTTGTGCCCCATGTGCAGAGTGGCCCCGTCAACACCAACACGTAAAGCACAGGACAGCAGGTTTCCATACTCACTGGCTCGCCCAACTGGACCCACTCCACGCTGCCACTGATGCAATGGCCCTTGCTCTCTAGGTAACCCATCAGGCAGAACTAACTCTCAGCGCACAACCTTTGCCCATTGAGAGATGGCAGACGCGAAGGAGCGGGCATCGAACCCTCTCCCCATCTCTCCTGAGGGGGCTCTTCTAAGACACAGGGTTTCCACTTGGCCTCCTCAAAGCGGTCCTGCAGGACCCAGAGAATGGCTATTTGGAGTGAAGTGCAGGCATCTCACTGTCACCCCTCTCCCGCCTCAGTTCCCACTTTACTCCATAATCTTGCCTCTTGGGGATCTTACCCACCGACAGAGCCTTAACACGTGTATTTTCCTCAGGCTCTATTTCCTAAGAAACCCATGCTAAGACAAAGGTAAGCTCTAGTAACAAACACATCAATGTCATGGGGTCACGGCAGGGCTGGGTAGCCCTGAATAATGTAGCGTAATCACAGGGAGGCATAGATTGTTCTGCTTCCCTCATTGAAATCTCCCAAGCTTCTAGAACAGTGCCTGGAGACAGTGGCACCCAATAAGTATTAGTGGAATGGGCCAGAAGTACCGTAAATTTGTACAGGGCTTTGTAGTTGAGAAAGTGTTTTCACATACAGGATTACCTCACAATTTCCAAGGCCCCCCCCCCCCGCCCCGTGCAGGATGGGTAAGAAGTGTGTTACCATTTTTTTGATTATGAGGAAACTAAGTCTCAGGGCTACTCAAGGTCACAGGGCTGGCTAGTAAGACCACCTAAGCTTGCAAACTTGAACAAAAGTCTCTGGAGTATACTTCTTGGAATATTTTTTTTATGCTATTAGTTATCAGGGTCCAAGGACAGGCAAGAGTTTTGGGTAATCCGTCCAACAAAGCAGATATTAAAGACTGAGCATTTTCTAGAGTCTGGAGGCGACAGAGCTTCCAAAATTCCATCCGGTAGAGAAGTCAGCTCCTGGCAACAGGGGAAGGAGGTGTTGATGTCACCCTGATTCTGTAGCCATGTCTCCCTCTGTTCAGAGATGCTGTCCAATGCTAAGGAAAGGGGACTACGAGTCCACTGATGTCAGCAAGGGTACCTGAGAGTGAGGAGGGAGAGATGGGGAAGATAATGCTTCAGTTGACGAAGCATTCACATGTATCATCCCGTTTAATGCAACCATCTGAGAAGTGAGTGAGTGTATTAGCTTTTGCGGTGTGACAAACCACTCCAAACTTAATGGCTTAAAACAACAACTATTTATTAAGCTTATGAGCCTGAAGGCTGGCCGTTTGGACTGGACGTAGCTCAGTGGCTCGTCTGTCTTTATTAGGCGCCCTCATTGAGCCTAGTGGGCTGCAGAGTCAGCTGGGAGCTAGCTGGCCTAGGATAGCTCCCCCTGGGATAAGGCGCCTCTGCTCCACATGGGTCCTCATCCTCCAGCAGGGTCATGTGGGCTTATTCACACAGCAGAAGCAGGGGTCCAAGAGAGCTAGCTGAAGCACGCAAGGCTCCTTGAACTTTAAGCCCCTACCTGGTGCACTGTCACTTTCACTGCATCCTGTTAGCAAAAGTAAGGCAGAGGTCCTGCCCCTACTCGAGGGGTAGGGAAATGGACTCTAATTGGGAAGGGAAAAGTTGCAAAGTCACATTTCAAAAGGCATGAATACATAGGAGGAAGAACAACAATGGCCGGTTTGCACTGTGCCACAGTGATGTTACCCTACCTCTGTAGCTGAGGAGACTGGAGCTCCCAGAGGTGGGTGGCTTGTCCAAGGCCACACGACACACGAGGAGAAGTGGTGGGACAGAAATCCTGGACTCCTCCCTCTAAATCCAAAATAGCCAGCATCCTGCTTAGCCTGCTGGAGCGTCCCCAAGACCAGCAAGATGGCCCTTGCTTGGAGATACTCAGGCTCGAGGAGGAGAGCAAAGCCACACACAAAATCAAGGTCCAATGTGATTAAGGCCTAAAGAGCTACCAAAAACTCCCTGGGGGAGGCAGAGATCAGAGATGTTTTGCAACAAACTGACTTATAGCAGGAAAGGAAGTATGATACACTGAGAGAACCATACTCACAGAAGGCAGCTCTGTGCCTACGTCTCAGACACCACTTTGGGGGGACACCTTGCAAGAAAGGTGTAGAAAGTCACAGGAGGGAAAGAAGTCCCATCCACAGAGAAAAGTGGGTGTTAATGCAAAGCTGGGAACTGGACCACAGTTGCCTATGCCTCTTCTCATGTCTGTGGCTGTTTGGTTTAGTTTCCTTCTTCTTTTGACTTTTGTTTTGAAGCAATCAAGACCGATTTTCAAATTTAGAACAATTCCTACCTTCTAGGTTGAAGCGTTGAATTTGTGTTTGGGGCAAACTGCCCCCGGTTCTGGAAGGATCTTCACAGATTTGCAAGTTTAGGTCTTTACCCACCAACTGTTCTCACAAAAACTATGCTTAGTGCTCACGAGGGTCCAGGAGATTCAGAGATGCCTGGAGGAGCTAAGAAGAAGTTGGATGGAGGTTTGGGGGAGCTTTCCCCTGCCTTGTAGGGCATCTAGAAGGGAGGTGGGAAACAGCAGCATCGGGGATCCTAAGATGGGATTTAGGTCTCTGGACCCCGAGAACAGTGCCCTCGGGCATCAATGGAGTGTTTGTGCTACTCTTCAAGGGGGAACCCAGGCAGGAGAGCTGTGATGGGAATCTGTGCTGATCAGCCTCAAGGAGCACTGCACCCCAAGAGTGGTGACGGCCTGTGGATCTTTGGCGGAGACCAAAGACATACGAGAAGGGCTGATCAGGCTTGGTTATTAATGGAAAGTGTCAAAGCATTTTGTGGTCAGAGATGGGTGAGACCTGGGGTGGACTGGACACAACGGCTCGAGTAGAGCACCCCAAACATAATCAGTGTTCGAAGAGAGTTTGTTGCGTTAAGCAACAAGGTGAAAGTAACACATGAATACCTAACAAGCCATCAAGGGGAGAGAAACCTGTTTTCTTTTTTTTTAATGTTTTATTTATTTATTCTGAGAGAGAGAGAGAGAGAGAAACAGAGAGAAAGCGAGGATCAGAGAGAGAGGAAGAGAGAAAATCCCAGCAGGCTCTGCACTGTCAGCACAGAGCCTGACACGGGGCTCGAACCCACAAACCGTGAGATCATGACCTGAAAGCCGAAATCGAGAGTCGATGCTTAACCAACTGAGCTACCCAGATGCCCCCAAACCTCTTTCCTTAAAGGGAAGTGATGACCTCAGAGATTCAACCAGACCAGCTATAATCTCTTCCACCAGCTTCTTTCTCAGCAGGCTCTCCCTTCCTGGTGGCAAGACTGCCAACTGGGGCATCAACGTCCTCTTCCAGGATCCTAGGGACATTTGGATGCATCTACATGGCCTCTACTGGTCCACACGTATAATCCAGGGGCTGTGGCCACTGTGAGCAGCAGTGTCATGAAACCAAGAGCACACACAAAGTGCAGGTGGATTTAAATCCATAAGCAACAGCAGCAACCTGGGGGTGGGGGCAGACGGTGGATCTCCATGCAAAAACAAGGGGTCCTTGCAAGAAAAAGAGGATGTGGAAGCATAAATGTCCACTCCGGGGTCCTTGGTTAGCCTTCCTGAACCTCACTTTCCTATGGATGAACACACAATTACAGCAAAAACCTCACCATGGGTTATTTTAGTGCGATTTGAAAGCGATAACATGAACAACGCTTGGAACTGGGTCTGGCAGAGAGCACGAATCAACAGAGTCACGTGAGATCATTCCCTTCCTGTTAGATTCAGCTTCATTTCTATTAAACAGGGATTAGCTCCTCTTTCTTTATAGAAACTTGTCAGGAATATCTTTACTGGGACACAAATGTACCTTATTCGGAATAAAACAAATGTATCATTCCCTGCCAAGTTCAGAGGCATCCAAGGTTAGCAGTGTTCTCCTAGCACACACCCTGGAAGGAGGGCAGGTAGCAGAGGCTCGGGGAATTTTCCACAGGCCTTGAAGAGCAGTCCAAGTTATAAAAAGAATGTTCGTGTTTAAAAATTAAATGTTTGGTTTAAATATTTAAATGTCCCATTTTTCCCCCTGCCTGGTTGTTAATTCAGTATTAAAACAGAAGAGGAGTTGATGTACAGCCCTTGACATTGGCCTCCAGGGCTTTCTTCGAAGTAATAATCATTTTAATAGGTCACCATCGTCAGAGCATTTCCTCTAGTCCAGAAACCAGGATAGGTGCTGTTCATCCATCAACTCGCTCCCTCTTAACCCCAATTCTGCAAAGGGACCACGATCCCCCATTTTACAGGCGAGGAGACTGGGGCGAATGGAGGTCGCACTGTTTTGTCCAAGATGACCCAGCCAGCTGTGAGAGGAGGGGGCATGGGACACTAATCGGAGGCTGTCGGACCTCAAAGTCTGCATCATTTCAACTGGCAACCATAGGTCAGGAAATCAGACTCCAAACCACATCTTCCCTGAAATACCCACTTTGGCCTCCTGGCCACTTGCTCTAAGGAAGTTCCAGAAATCTGATTAGGGTCCAGCAAGGTGCTTGCAAAAGATGAGAGACTGCAAGATTAAAACGAGTCCTTGTTATAAATCAAGCACGGTGACGACAGGCATTTTGAAGCAGCATTTAAAGACACATCATCAGCAAAGTAATGAGATATTTATTGTTTTCAAGATTTACTGGCATTCTAATAAATGCCAAAATTGACATCCGTCAGTGTGGGTGTAGGATGCTGCCCAGAATGATAAGCTTGAACATTCCGCTTAGCATTTAGGGAAAAAACATGAGTGCAGGTGTGGCTCGCAAGATGTGTTCTGTCTGGTCAATCTGCGGGCCCTTGTGTGGAGGGAAAGGCCTTGCCAACTTCAGAGTTCCCAGTGTCAGACCAGGAAGGGACCTGAGAACCCTTCTTAACTAGCCATCTATCGCACAGAGGGTAAAGTGAGGACCAGAGAAGGGAAGCAAATTGCCTAAGGCCACACAGCAAGTTGGTGGTGAAGGTGGGCTCTAACCTGAGACTCCCGCCCCCCATGCAGAGCAACTTTGACTCTGCCGTGCAACTTCTAAACCTTTCTAACATAAGAAGGGTTTTCCAATAGAGGGTGACTGACAAGACTGTAAGTGGATACTGACCGTGCCCGAGAAGGCAAGGCAAGAGCGAGGCCTCTCGGCATAATGGAGGAGGAGGAAGAGGAGGAGGAGTCAGAGAGAGCTAGTGACCCACCTTGGGGTGGGGAAGCCCAAGGAGCACACTGTGGTCCTGGGGGTCTCAGCAGCTCTAGGGACCCAAAGAGGAGACAACTGTTCGCCTGGTGGTTATGATGGACACATATGAATGAAGGAGTGCCTGAAAGTCTTCCCCAGCAGGCCTTAAAGATGGCAGAAGATTCACACAGGCATCCACAGAAAGAATGTCCTGGAATCACGGTTGCCTTGGCCCCATCACATATAGGTATACACATACACAATATGCACACACACACACACACACACACATGTATATAACACATACGCTAAGCTAAAAGATTAGCAATGAAGGAATTCTATTCAAGCCTGAGTTAGAGCCTCTACAGCAGGATTTCTCAATCCAGCACTATCAACATTGGGGGCCCGATCATTCCCTACTGGGGGGGCCTGTCATGTGTATTGCAGGATGTATAGCAGCATCCCAATCTACTCGCAGGACATCAGGACCTCCAATCCCTGTCGAGTGGGACAACCAAAAGTGTTTCCAGGCATTATGAAATGTACCTCCCACTGCTGTTGAGAACTGCTGATCTAAAGTGATGATTGACAACACCTCATGGGGTCAGTCTTTGTCTTCCTTTTAAGTTTATTTCTTTTGAGAGAGGGGGTGCATATGCAGGGGGAAGGGCAGAGAGGGAGAGAGAGAATCCCAAGCAGGCTCCACACTCTCCGCGCAGAGACCGGCATGGGGTTCAGTCTCCTGAACCGTGAGATTATGACCTGAGCCGAAATCAAGAGTCGGACACTTAACCGGTTGAGCCAGCCAGGCGCCCCATGTTGTTTTTTTAATGTCGCGTTGACAGCATCTTCTAGTTGACTGGAATACTAACAATATTCAATGTTTACCTTTAGTTTCCTAAATAATGAACAACATATATTTTTCAAATTATATATTTTAAGGCAAAAGCAAACCACTCGCAGGTTAATAGTGCTTCTGAGAAGTTCAATAGTTTGGACCATCTGGTCATCACTGAGTGATATCCGTCCATCTGGCACTAACACACATTTTGTCTGAAAGCAAAGCAAATAAGCCAAACTTCAAAGATGTGCAGAGGCTGCCTCAAGAAATCCCATCCTGTCCACTCAGTGACTAAAATACTAGGCCGATTACCAGAATCTCCCGAGAAAACTTTGTGAAGACACACATTTGTAGGCACCTGTCCAGGTATTCCAAGGGATGAGGCCCTGAAATCTGTATTTTTTTTAAATCTCTCCATGAGATTGGGATGATGGTACAATGGAGGGAATCACTGCCAGGGTTAGGGATGATTCCTTATTCTTTATTCTTATTAAAAATCAAAATGGTCCTGTTCTCACCGTCCTTTGTTACCACAGCAGTGGGTAAATGCACTGACTCACAGATTGACAGGGGCGATGTTTGCAATAACGCATGACATCCAGATTTATTCACTTACCAAGAGCCACTTTATAGACACAACTTGAGAGCCAAGTTTGTAAGTTCATGACTAAATAGCTAAAACTGGTCAACAATCCCCCCCAACACAGTAAATTGTCATGTCCTAACAACAGAGAGGGTGCACGGCCCTAACCCCTCACTCAGGGAGCACTTGAAACTCTTCCAGATCTGTCAGGGAGGGAGCATCAGACAGGAAGTCAGGAGGTTTCCCACTTTTCTCCAACCTTGCCCTGCCACTCACACCTGTCTGGCCTTGACCGAGTCACTTCACCTTTCTGGGTCTCAATTTCCTCATCTGGAAAATCAAATTAAATAAAGATGGCTGAAACAAAACCAAGCCTTCAACTGAGTACATAACTTGCCCAAAGATAGGCCAGACGAGGTGGAAATCAGGGCAGAATCCAGGTCACCTGCCTACAGACATTCAAGGTTAGCCCCTCTGCTTCTGCTGTACCACTTGCCGGGGTTACGGGCCCCTTTACATTATTTCTTAAAAAGAGTGAAGAGGGGCGTTTGGGTGGCTCAGTCGGTTGAGCATCTGACTTCGGCTCAGGTCATGATCTTGCGGTTTGTGAGTTCAAGCCCCGCGTCAGGCTCTGTGCTGACAGCTCAGGGCCTGGAGCCTGCTTCCGATTCTGTCTCCCTCTCTCTCTGCTCCTCCCCTGCTCATGCTCTGTGTCTCTCTCTCAAAAATAAATATTTTTAAAAATTTAAAAAATAAAAATAAATAAATAAATAGATAGATAGATAGAGTGAAGAGATCTTGAGGACTTATATTCGAATCCGTATCTGCCTTTAAAAGCAAGATGGGACCTTGGACATTTCCCATGTTGGGTATTCATTCTCTTCCTCTGTTAAAGAAGTGGGCTTGACTAAATGAATGAGAAAAAGGTAATGTGCCCATGAGCTCTCACTACCTACAGGAGACACAGCAGACACTTCATTGCTACCCAGAAGCCACTCTCCCCACTTTCTCTCTTGTTGATGGACCCACATTTCACCCAGGATGGCCATATGCCAGGCCCAGAATGACTCTCAGCATCCTTTGATGGATACTCACTTTCCCAGCATCCCCTGCCTCTAGAGGAGACCATGCAGTCCAGTTCTGACAAAGGACACATGAGGAGGAGTTTCCGAGGAAGCTTTTGTTTCCCCGGTGAAGGCAACGGGTAGGAAGGGAGAGTCGGCTGGCGTGATCCCTTTACCCCCTCTTAAGTGCCCTCCTCATCCCTGGACCAGCTGGAGACATCTTGGGCAGATAAAGAGGCAACAGCATGAAAAGAAGGCTGAGGAAAGGCAGAGGCAAAAGACAGGAGGAGCCGAGTCCTTGATGTCATGGATGAGCGGCCGGACCAACCTCAGAAGTGCCTCCCTCAGGGCCTCTTGTTAAATACACATTATGAGCCCTTTTGGTTGAGGCGACTGTTCAGGATTCTGTAAAGCGGCACAAACACAAACATGTGCTTGCCTTGCCTGGGGCTGGAATCAAATCCATTGATGTGGTCACAGTGATTATCTCCTGCTGATCAGTAGCTCTTATCAGCAGCTACACGTGTCTTTGAGTAATGGGAAATAGTCAAATGAATTGCTTTGTATAAATGCAGATTGTTCGGTGGACAGAAATCTTCCCGAAAGGGGAGCCCCTGAGGGAAGAAGAGCAATATTATAAAGGGCTCTTTGGTGGTGAAGAGAGAAAAAAAGGCCACCATTACTGTGCCGGGCACTCTCTTGGTCCTATGCATTCGTCTCCAGGCACTCACCCTATTCCTGGCGCTGTTCAAGGAGGGGGTATGGAAATAACAAGGCAGGCAAGGGCTTGCCCTCACAGGGTTGAAAGACAGTGGTGTGACAGGCTGTTCGAGAAGGGATTAGAGAGGAGATGAAGGTCAGAAAAGGAGGGGGAAGGTACTACATAGAAGCTCTAACAACAGAAGAGGGTAACTCCACGAGGGCTCCAGGGAAGGGTCTCTCTAAAGAAGCCCCATTTCAGCTGACACCTAGAAAGCAAACAAGAGTTAGCCTGAAGTGGAGAAGGAAAGGGAAGGTTCCAGAGAGAGGGAAGAATTACATTCAATCATCAGGACAATCCTGTGCTATGCACATGAAGAGAGATTACCATTTCCATCTCCGTTAGTCAGGACGGGCTACGTTTCGCCGTAGGAACAAACAACCCAGAAATTTGTAAAGGTTCAAAGCAGAACAACTTTGTTTCTCTCTCAGGCTTACTTACGCACCACAGGTGGACTAGGGGTTCTGCACATGGTAACTCCTCTGGAACCCAGGCTGAGGGAGGCTCCCTCTAGAGCCACACGTCCACAGTCACAGGGACAAGGGGAGGAAAGCATGGCAAAAGCCACACACTGACTCTTCAATGATTTTACCCAGAAGCAACCAGTGGCATTTCTTTTTTTAAAAAAAAATTTTTAATGTTTATTTATTTTTGAGAGAGAAAGAGAGACAGAGTGCAAGCAGGGGAGGGGCAGAGAGAGAGGGAGACACAGAATCCGAAGCAGGCTCCAGGCTCCGAGCTGTCAGCACAGAGCCTGATGCGGGGCTCGAACTCCCGAGCCGTGAGACCATGATCTGAGCCGAAGTCAGACACTCAACCGACTGAGCCACCCAGGCGCCCCGATCCAAGATTTAGAATAAGGCTTCCACTTCTAAGTCTAGAGCACTCGCCGTCATGACCGGAAGTGAATTGAGGTGCCTGTCAGGCTTGGAAATGCTACAGCAGATGCCAAGGAGAACCCACACTTTCTGCGCACAGGGGCTCCACGTACTGACCGCTCTGAGCAAGTCCATAACCACAGTGCCCTTTCAGAGGACTTTCCTTCCAGCCAGCTTGGCCGGCAGAACTGAGAGCCGGGCTCCCCGGGACTGCCCTCATTGCTCTGAGGTTCACGATTCTCCTTCAGTCTGCTTCTCTGAAACTTGCAGACATCTGCGGGCCTGTGTTGCCAAGATGGGCCCCCCCGCCCACTCCACAGGCACTTTCTCCTTGGAACAACGGGCTCCTGGTTTTCCCAGCACAGAAGGCTGCTTTCACCACCTCAGCCTGTTCCCAGGGAGGTTTCTGGCTTCTCACCTCCACAGAGATGAGAAGATTCTAGCGGCACCTTCTCAATCCAAGTCCAGAACCAGGTAAGAGTCATATACGCATTAGACGTTTGTGAGGCTCCCAAGCCAAGATCTTGGCTAATCTCCACATTTGTGGTGGCAAGTGGTTTCCTCCTCTAAATGCAGTATAATCATAATATCTAAGGAACCTCTGTTAGACCTTCAGGGATCCTTTTAAGACAGCACAAAGGACATTTAAAAAGCTATTTAAGTTCTGCCACTGAAATAAACTC
This sequence comes from Prionailurus bengalensis, assembly GCF_016509475.1. Taxonomy (NCBI): domain Eukaryota; kingdom Metazoa; phylum Chordata; class Mammalia; order Carnivora; family Felidae; genus Prionailurus; species Prionailurus bengalensis. The sequence continues at coordinate 76,189,583 of NC_057353.1, read as the reverse complement.
AGCATCGCTCTCGGCATCCACTGGTCAGCGAAGGGGGTCGACTCTGCCTTCAAAATGCACACACAGTCTGCCCAGTACGTCACCTCCACCAGAGCACGGGTCCAGGCCACCGTCGTGACTCACGCGGATGCCGGCAACTGCGTCCCACTGGGACTCCCGCTTCCCTCCTGTCCTTGCCCCGCCTGAGTCAATTCTCCACACGCCGGAGTGATTCCAAACGGCCCCCAGGGCAAGTCACGCGTCTGCGGCAGCCCTCCCGGTGGTTCCCGTCCCCCTCAGAGCGGAAACTGCAGTCGGTGGAAACTCTTGTGGTTTGTGCCCGCGGCCCGGCTGGCCCCGTCTCCTCACAGCCGCCCCGCAGGCTCGCACCCCGGTCGTGCAGGCCTGCTGGCTGTCCGTGAGCCCTCCAGGCACCGTGTCCGGGCCTGTGCATTTCCGGCACATTCTACCTCACCTCTGAGACCTCTCCAGCAGTGAGAAACACGGGCTTTGAAGGGAAACAGACCGGGGTTCGAATCCCAGCGCGGCCACTTAGTGCCGTGACACCCTGGGAACCATACCTAACACGGCTGAACTCCCCTTTCTCCGCAAAATGAGACACCATTCCACAAAGTTTTTGTGAGGGATAAATGACACGATGCACAAGGGGCACAGAAGACAGTGTCCGGCCGAGCATACACCCCCGAGGGCCAGTGGCGGCTGTTCTGAATTATTAACATGATAACGCAGAGATGCCACGTGGCTGAGGGGAGGGGGGACGAGGCTGCCCGCGGCTCGCGCACCAGCTAAGGGCCTGCTCTGGCAAGGCGGTCTTGCAGACCTTGAAATTCAAACTTTGCTTCAACGAAGTTTCAAATTAACATACGACACGGATCTTCAGAGACTCTGCCAAATAGTCAAAATCACAAGGTGAAGCTTCAAACACCAAGGTTTCCTGAAATATTAATTACCATTGGAAAAAGAAGCAATACAGTGGGAAATGAAGGGGGAGATATTAAGTGGATCTGTAGAATTCTAGAATTTCGACTGGCAGGGACTTTACAGAATGTCCGTCCCTAACCCCGTGGCACGGGTTACCGCGATAGTCCAGCAGAACCTGGACTAAGAGAGATCCAAGAGGCCCCCAACCCTGAGAGCTCCTTTTTTAAAGTTTATTTATTTATTTTGAGAGAGAGAGAGAGAGAGAAGGAGAGAGAGTGAGGGAAGGGCAGAAAGAGAGGGAGAGAAAGAATCCCAAGGAGGCTCCGCACTGTCAGCACAGAGCCAGATGTGGGGCTCGAACTCACAAACCGTGAGATCGTGACCTGAGCTGAAACCAAGAGTCCGACACTTACCAACTGAGCCACCGAAGTGTTCCAACTCTGGGAGCTCTTTAAACTGTGTGCCCCAGGGGCCGCGAGTCCCGCCGAGAGCCCTGTAGGCAAAGAATCCTAGGCGATGTGGAGCAGAGGAGGGTGAGTGTGTCTCTCACAGAGCCACTTCCCTCCCAGCCCCCGCAGGGGTGACAAAATGTGGGAGGTTGTATCTAATTCTCTCTTTTCTTTCTTCTGTTTAAGCCTGAACAACCATGAGGCAAGAACCCCAGGCTCCACCTCAGCTCACAGAGCACATCTGGATTTGCAGAGACCACCCAACTTCCAATCGGCCACATTTGCAAAAACCTGCCCTCCACCAGGCAGATGAGCAGCAGAGATCCTCCCCCAGCTGTTGTCCTGTGTAAGCAATGCCACAGACCTGTTCCTCAGGTGCACTCCTCTCCCTCAGCAGCAGCATGCATTTAAGCTGCAGTGCATGAGCTCTAGCCCTTCTGTGAGCCGACTCAGGACCTGCACGCCTGGAAGAGCTGCATCTATTTTGTCACTGCCACTTTGGGGTTTGCAGAGGCACAAGTGAGGCCACTGCATCAGCATCCAGGTGAGGTGTAAAGCTCACAGGACTGTACTTGCGCTGTAGTGCCAGATGCTCCTGGCTGGGGACACTGGCCTCACTAGCTCTGTGTTTGTAGACAAATCCAGCAGCCTCCATTTCCTTAGGAGGAGAGGCAGTGCTAAACACAGTGTTGAGGGCTGTTATGAAGAACAGAAACAATGCATACAAGAGCCAGGTACAGGGGCGCCTGGGTGGCTCAGTCAGTTGAGCATCCAACTCTTAATTTCAGTTCAGGTCATGGTCCCAGGGTCATGGGATTGAGCTCCACGTCAGCCTCTGCCCTGAGCATGGAGCCTGCTTGGGATTCTCTCTCCCTCTCCCTCTGCTCCTCTCCCCTACTTGCATGTGCTCACTCTCTCTATGAAATGAAATGAAATGAAATGAAATGAAATGAAATGAAATGAAATGAAATGAAATAAATGAAATGAAAATACAAGAGCCTGATACAGAGTGGGTCACTGATGAGTTGTAGCATTTTTATTACCTTCTAAAAAATCCCTTCCTTTCATTGCCCTTCTCCACCTCATACCTGAACTACAGAAGAATCCACCCAAATGGGCTTCCTGCCTAAGTCTTGCCTCTTCCCATCTTTCCTCCAATCAGCCACAAAGATGTTGCCTAAAACCGAGACACAATCATGCTACTTCCTGCATAAATCACCACAGTATTTTGGAGGACTCACTGTGTGAGTGAATATGAATATGAAAAGCATGGATAGAGATGTCACTGTTGGGGTTCCTAGTTGCAAGAAACAGAAGCTTGTTCTGACTGATAAAGCAGGAAAGAAATGATTTAAAGGAATCGGGGTGCATAATAATTACAAAGGGAAACATAGTAACTTTACAGTGGAGAAACCTAGAAGTCAGCAGCTTAACCAAGTGATCAAAGAAACATCATGAGTAAAAGACAAATTAATATCACATGCCTCCTGATATGATGCACTGAGGAGGACACAACAGCACTTCCATGGTTTTTCTGTCAAAACTGCATGTGACATCATTCTAATCATGAGGAAACATCAGACAAACCCAAACTGAGACACCTACTACAAAGTAAAATGCCTGTCTGTTCTCTTAGCAAATGTTAAGGTCAAGATCGTAAAGAAATACTGAGAAACTGTTCCAGATTGTAAAAGATTAATGATCTATGACAGTTAAATAAAATGTGTATTCCTAGATTGGATTCTGGACCAGAAAATAATGTTTTCATCTCTTGCACAAAAACATTAGTGATTCAGCTGGTGAGATTGGATTAAGCTCTGTAGACTGGGTGAATAGAACTATATTGGTGTGGATTTTGCAATTTTGGTCATTGTACTAAGGGTAATATTAGAAAAAGTGGAGAGCTGGGTAGCTCAGAGACTTGCAGGGACAGCTGGTGAGTCAGACATGAGTTTCAGCTTTCAGGAGCAACATCTCTAACTGGTAAAGACACCAGCCCTGGAGCTCATTAGAAGTACCATAGTTTATGAACTGCTAGGAAATGATGGCCTCCAGGGCAAAGAAACTCTGCACCAGGAATTTGATCTGCTCCCAAGACCCTCTCAAACCTGGGTGCTTCTCCAACCAACTTCTGTAGCAAAATGGGTCACTGCAGGAGTCAAACCGCCCCGATTGCTCACCTTCACATCATATCTGTGTGGGTGTTAGTAACCAACACAACTTGTTGAAAGGACAGATGGTCTGCATCCTCGCTGCAAGGGAGGCTATGAATTTGAGATTTCTGGTTTCTACACTGGGGATGGGAAACTCATAAGGCAAGGAAACCATTTTACAAAATTCATAAAATGTTTTAGCTTACTTTGAAAAGTCATAAAATGTGGCTAAGGTAAGAGGTAATGATCATTCACAAATTCTACTTACTGTTTAATTCATTTCGGGCACAACTGAACTCAAGCTTGCCCAGTTTAAAATAAATTCTTTTTTCTTCTTCTCTAGGTGGTTATTCTCCAATCACTATAAAGTCTGTTAGTGGTTGAGATTTTTGTGGTTTTTGAGATGGACTTTGCAATTAATTGTCTCCTTTCTGCAGAAGTCTACAACAATCTTGAATCAAATAAAAAAGCTTTTGGCTATGTCTGAACCTAAAACAACAGGGAGCCCTGTTCATATTTCAGCACACTAGCCCTGTGGAGAGAGAGACAAATGGGTGTTCCCACACAGAGAGAAAAAGGCGGCCAGTGTTCTAAAACCCCAATGGTGTGAAGAATCTCCCACCGTATTTGCTAAAATCCCAGTTCTGAGCTCCAGCCCCGAGAGAGTGAGTCAGCAGGAACGTGCTGGGGTCTGGCTTCCACATTTCTAGTGAAGTCCCCACATTTTTCCAAAGCAAATGGTGCCCAGATGGCACTTTGGGAAATTCTGGAAGAAGAACAGGGGGTGTAACATGGATAAAGGCAAGAAGGTGGGATCACTCTGGTGTCTGTTAGGAAATGCAAGTAGTTTAGGACGGGAAAACAGGGAGGTGACCCAGGGACCACAATTGGGGAGGAACTGGGCTCATCCACCTGCTCGACAAAAGTGACCTTCCACAGAATAGGATGGAAAAGCTAACTTCTAAACTCAGTGCTGACTGGCGTCAGTGGGTCGGTTCATAAAACTCAGTGCTGACCAGCGTTGGGTCAGTCCAATTCAGCTGGCCGTCTGCAGGGCTCCTGTCCAGTTTTTATGTATTCATTCATGTATTTATTTTTGCCACCTTTGGCACCGACCATTCATGCCCCACCACTGACTTCCCAGAACAAAGACTGACATTCTCACCTCCAACCTTTGTTCTCACACACCGCCTCCTGTCCAGAGAAGGAAACAAGGGGTTTTTGTCCCCAAGTTCCATGGGCAGCCTCCCCGGAGGTGTCCTCCAGGAGAGGTGGGGTGCCCCTCCATCCGCGGGCACAACCCCTGTCCCCAGCACAGCTCACAACCCCGATCCCAGGCTGCTGTACCGCCTGCAGCCCCCACATTGTGACAGAAATACATTCCATGTATCCTCCATCAGAAGCCTCACTCCCTTCCGGCCCTGGATCAATGGCACCGAAATGGCCAATTTAATTAGTCCCATTGCCAGCTCTCCTTATTACTTTCTCATTTACAGTGAAATAATGGGGAGCAAATGAAAGGGATTTGTCATTACCCAAGGAACCGTGAGGCTGGGGAGCATGCCAGTTTCTGGGTTCAGCCGCAGCACACACATCAAGACAGACAAGGGAAGCCGCTGCCTTTCCGAGGCCGTCAGTACTTGTGTCCGTTTGTGGGGTCCCTTTGTGGGGTCCAGGAGGGGGCAGGACCAACAGTGCTGTACCACAGTGTTCCTGACACTCACCATGTCTAACGAGTCAACGGCACAGAAATTCTCACCCGCGCTGCCCATGACCCAGTTCTACACGTGCTGTCCCGCCTAGGATCTACTTTTCCTCCTCCACCCCACCCCTTTCTCCACTGCCAAACTCTTCTTCCCCAAAGAAGGCCTGAAACAAATATTACCACCTCCATGAAGCTGTCCCTGATTCTCAGAGGCAGAGCCTGTCCCACTGTCTCCCATGCACCCAGAGCGTTTCTACAACCCTTCATTCAAAGCCCACATTTCATTGTACATTTTTCAAGTCTTCCCCCAAGTAGACAGTGAAATGCTTGGACTTCTATCTTGCTCATCTTAGTGTCCCCCCAGAAAAAGCGTCTGGCACCCAAGCAGGTATTCAAAATTGTATGTGATGAAAGAATCAGTCAATCCATCAATCAATCGGCTTTGAGCCAATCTCATCATCTATTAAGCCCCAGCTCTCAGCTTAGGAATGATAAAATGTATAGTTGTCTGAGTGATGTGATTTCAGAGAGATCAATAACTCTCTCCACGCCCCGAAATAGCTTCCCTCAAATCCCATTACGGTGCATGAAATTCTCACCATTAGTTTACTCATTTAATTCAACAAATATTGATTGTGACAAGAAGCATATGAGATAAACTCGAAGTCGTAGTTGGACCCCGTCTAGCATGCCCACCTGAGAAAGCACTGGAGGAGCTGCTCCTCATATGGAAAAGCACCGAGCCATAGAAGGCCTGGCCTTTGAGAGACTGGCGGCCCTATCCTCCGAGAGAAGGAACAAGGACTACAGGAGAAGCAGATGCAGTGGACGGAAAGAGCTAAGGAGTTTATTTGGGAACAGGCTGAGTTGGAGAGTCTATGGCACGTCTCACAGGAGGTGGGCATCAGATGATGGATACAAGCATCTGGAGCTCAGAGGAGAAGGGTCCTTGGGAGACTGTGATTAGGGAGTCTAGGCAGGTCTAGACTATGCAATGGAGATGACCCCACATAGGAAAGTTTGCAGCATAAGAAGGAAAAAACTTGCAGCATAAGAAGCCAAGGACAAAATACAGGGAAAATCTTCTCTTAGTGGACAGAAGTTAAGGCATCTGGCATTTGGCTAAGCTCTTAGACGTAATCATCATCTTGATTAATTAACACTTGTCGAATGAATGAATCGAATGAATGAATGACTCTGAATGGACTCTGTTTTGTGAGTACTATTATTGCCAGTTTCTTGGTTTGACCACTAGGGCTTAGAGAGCAAAATGAATTAACCAGGATCATACAATGAGGGAGAGGCAGAGCCGAAATTCAGACTCAGTTTTGTCTGACTTAGAGGTTCAAACTCTGCGATCCTTATTATGCCATTGGAAGCGAGAGCTGCTAGCAGCCATATTGACCCCTGACAGTTGCGTGAAGAGACGCATCTGGCCCCAAGCAGCTCGTGACACCTGGCTGAGCACATTTCACGCCAATCCTGTAGGCAGTGACTTCTTGTTGGTAGGCTGAAATTGGCCACGGTTGACGTATTTACATCACAGAAAGTGGCAAGTGCTAAAAACTCTATAAACTAATTTGTTTTGTTTTGTTTTAAACTTGTCTGTTTGCTTCCAGAAAGCTGGTTTTAAATGCTTGCCTGGATACCACTGGGGGGGTAAGGCCAGGGCATATTATTCCCATTTTACAGAGATAACAGACTCGGGTGGTTAAAATAGCCCTTTTTATTGCATGTGAGGACATTAAAGTCCAAGAAATTAAATTATGGGCAAAATAACACAGCCCATGAGTGGAGAGCTAGAACCTGGGCTTCTTACTCAGGACCTCCCGCCACAGGGCTGGTTGAAGTCAGAGTTCTCCAAAGGCTAAAGTTCTGAACCCAAACCCGCAGCCACATCCTGCCCTACAGGCATCACTTAGACTCACAGTTTCTTGTTTCCATCCTCCTGACTCCCAACAAGGGCCCTTTCGAGGGGAGAGTGGTCAGTGCCAAGCTCCCAGTCTCTGGTACCAGGTTCTATCTCTCAGCAACCATGTGACTTAAGACAAAATGCTACAAGTGCCCAAATGTAGGACAATCCCATCGCCTCTAACTTATTTCCCGATGACCACATCCACAGAATGGTGAAGGCAACATAGACATGTATATTTCTGATAAAGACACAGAGGCACACATCTACCTATTCTCTAAGATTGACACATTCAGTTATGTATACATATTTCAAATCATGTATAAAACAAACACCCACTAATCCTCTCTCATATTTAATGAAACAGTATTATACAGACTCTTCCTAAGCACCCCCTGCATCAGTGTCTCCGTCCTCACAAGACCCATTGATCACAGCATGCTCAAACACATCCTCTTCCGTATGGCGAGGCTGCTTGAGACATGGGACTTTCTGAACACATGAATGGTATTGGCATGGAATCGCGTACCAGCCTTTTTTTCTAATTCATTTACCTCACAGATACATATTCCAGATCACTACAATGGGACCACTTTATTTTTAGATTATCTGCTTTAGATTATCTGCTTTTCACATGTTAAAGAATATTCACAAACAATTTGAAAGTTATAAGGCATAACATGCAAGGCCTTACATTAATTTTGACCCGACATTGAGATAGAGGCACCCAGTTTTTGTTGATATTTAATATTTGCCAAGAATGTAATTTTTGACTTTTTTTTTACAACCTTTCCATGTCCTTATACTTGAGAACCTCATGAATATCATGTAGATAGATTTCTTTAAAGCCAGGATGATAATCGCTGTCGTTTAGCAGGAACATTTGAGTTACATTTGCTGAGATCCTCAGATATCTCTGTCATCATATTCTATACTATTTGCCCTCTTTTATTTTTTTATTTTTATTTTTTTAAGCTTATTTTTGAGAGAGAGAGAGCATGGGCATGAGTAGGGGAGGGGCAGAGAGAGAGGGAGACACAGAATCCTAAGCAGGCTCCAGGCTCTGAGCTGTCAGCACAGAGCCTGAAGGGGGACTCAAACCCACAAACTGCAAGATCATGACCTGAGCCAAAGCTGGACGCTCAACAACAAAGCTCCCCAGGTGCCCCCTATTTACCCTCTTTTATATGTTGCTTTTGTCAGGGCACTTGGGTGGCTCATCGGTTAAGCGTCCGACTTTGGCTCAGGTCATGATCTCGCAGTTTGTGAGTTCGAGCCCCTCTTTGGGCTCTGTGCTGACAGCTCGGAGCCTGGAGCTGCTTCAGATTCGGTGTCTCCCTCTCTCTCTGGCCCTTCCCCTCTCAAGCTCGCTCTCTCTCTCTCTCTCTCAAAATAAACAAACATTAAAAAAATATATATAGGGGAGGAACCAAGATGGCGGAACAGCATGGAAGTTTTTTGTGGGTCTCATGTCCATGAAATACAGCCAGACCAACACTAAACCATCCTGCACATCTAGAAAACTGATTGGAGGATTAACACAACAATCTGCACAACCTGAACCACAGAATTCAGCAGGTAGGCGGCGCGGAGTGGTGAACTTGGGGAGCGGGAATGCACAGGAAGGGAGGTGCTTTTGTGAACAGAGAGAGGAAAGAGACTGGAGGGGGGAAGAATACAGCACAAGCAGCCCTCCCCAAAAGCAGCTGGACAGAAAGCGGAAAATTGGAAACCGCCGCAGGGACTAAACTAAAAAGGGAGAAAGGAGAAAGGAGAGGGCTTAAATCCCATTAAGACTATAAGCGAGGGGAGCGCAAAGGCTGCAACCCCGCAGCTCCCTACCTGGCGGTGCTCTGGTGGGAAGGGCGAATCCCCAGGAGCAGAGTGGGGTCCGGGAGGTTCTCGGGCCACACGGGGAAAAGCGGTTCCACTGCTGGAAGGACAGTTGGTGGAGACTGTGGCAGCCTCCCGGTCCCGGCAGACCCCGGAAGGAGGCCACATTCGCTGGTGCTGGAACAAGGCCGTTAAGGGTGAAGCCCGGTGCCAGACGTGCGTTGTGATTTTCCATCATCCCTGAGACGCTGCTTCTACACTGTCTCGTGAACATTTTCTGGGACGGGCTGGCACCTGGCCGCAGTCTCAGGGCCCCGGCAACAACGGGGTCCAGGGGGCGTTCCCGGGTGCAGCCGGCATTCATCCATTGCTCATTCAGCCGCTGCTCGGTGAGACCCTCCCGCAGAGGGGCGGAGCGGGTCAAAGCCGCAGTCCTTCGGAAGTAAGGGGCCGGGGAAAACAGCCGCATCCCAGACAAAACTCGGGAGAGAGGTACTGCCCGGGGCCTGGTCACGGAGAGGGAAAAAGCGGGGAGTGGAGGAGAGGTGAAGACGGAGGCCCGGCGCGCGATTGCTGATCCGGGAGAACACACTGGGTGGCTGGGTGGCGCCATTTTTCACCGCTCCCGCGCAGGCGCAGGCGCACCCACGAGCCCCACAGCACTCCACCCCAGGAGGCTAGCAGCGCCATCTAGTGGAGAGCGGCGCCCTTACACTGAGCCCCGCCCAACTGGGCCAACCTCGCTCTTCAGGAACAGAAATCTCACCAACGGCTTAATTTAAGGATGATAAAGTCCTACATAGACTGACTTCTAAGAGAAAACCAAACAATTTCAGTCCTGCTTCCATCTGTTGGCAGGTTCATCTGTTCAACTTTCTTTTTTTTTCTTTTTCCTTTTTGTCTTTTACAATTCTTTTCTTTTTCTTGAATACAGAAAGATAAAAAAATTCATTTTTATTTTCAATTTTTATTAAAAATATCTTTCAAGATTTATTACTATAGTTTTTACTTTTCTGTTAATTTTTTCAAATTCTACTTTACTTCCATCATTTTATATTAGTCTACTTCAGTGTACTCACCTTTTCAAACTTGCAAACAATTTCCTTTCTTTCTTTCTTTTTCTTTTTTTCTCTTTTTTGTTTCTTTTCTTTTACTGAATGCAGAAAGAGAAACACTTCATTTTTACTTTCAATATCTATTACAAATATTTTTATTCAATTTTTATTACTATACTTTTTGCTATTATGTAAATTTTTTCAAAATGTATTCTACTTCCATCATTTTATTTTAGTCTAATACAGGGTATTCACTTTTTCAAATTTTCAAACGATTTTTTTCTTTTTTTATCTTTTTTGTTTTTTGTTTTTTTTCTTTTTTCTTAAATGCAGAAAATGAGGGGCGCCTGGGTGGCTCAGTCGGTTAAGCGTCCAACTTCGGCTCAGGTCATGATCTCGCCGTCCGTGAGTTCAAGCCCCGCGTCAGGCTCTGTGCTGACAGCTCAGAGCCTGGAGCCTGTTTCAGATTCTGTGTCTCCCTCTCTCTCCAACCCTCCCCCCCGTTCATGCTCTGTCTCTCTCTGTCTCAAAAATAAATAAACGTTAAAAAAAAAAATTTAAAAAAAATGCAGAAAATGAAAAAATGAAAAAATTCATTTATTTTTAATTTCAATTAAAAATATTTTTCTTTAATTTTTTTCTACTATATTCTTTACTTTTGTGTATATTTTTTCAAATTCTATTTTACCCCTTCATCTCATTTTAATCTACTTCAGTGTATTCATTTTTTCAAATTCTCAAACGATTTCCTTTTTTTCTCTACCCCCCACTTTTTTTTCTCTAATTTGTCAAACCACTTTCAACACCCAGACCAAAACACACCTAGGAACTAGCATCATCTATTCGATTTGTGTGTGTGTGTGTGTGTGTGTGTTTAATTTTTAATTTTAATATTTCTTTAATTTTAATTTTTTTTCATTTCAATTTTTCTACCTCATTAATTCCTTTCCTCCCTTCAAAATGACAAAATGAAGGAATTCACCCCAAAAGAAACAGCACGAAGAAACAACAGCCAGGGACTTAACCAACACAGATACAAGCAAGATGTCTGAACCAGAATTTAGAATCACGATAATAAGAATTCTGGCTGGAGTCGAAAATAGATTAGAATCCCTTTCTGCACAGATAAAAGAAGTAAAAAATAGCCAGAATGAAATAAAAAATGCTATAACTGAGCTGCAATCATGGATGGATGCCACGGCGACAAGGATGGACGAGGCAGAACAGAGAATCAGCAATATTGAGGACAAACTTATAGAGAATAATGAGCAGAAAAAAAAGAGGGAGATTAAGGCAAAAGAGCACAATGTAAGAATTAGAGAAATCAGTGACTCATTAAAAAGGAACAACATCAAAATCATAGGGGTCCCAGAGGAGGAAGAGAGAGAAATAGGGGTAGAAGGGTTATGTGAGCAAATCATAGGGGAAAATTTCCTAACCTGGGGAAAGACACAGACATCAAAATCCAGGAAGCACAGAGAACCCCCATTAGATTCAACAAAAACCAACCATCAACAAAGCATATCATAGTCAAATTCACAAAATACTCAGGCCAGGAGAGAATCATGAAAGCAGCAAGGGAAAAAAGTCCCTAACATACAAGGGAAGACAGATCAGGTTTGCAACAGACCTATCCACAGAAACTTGGCAAGCCATAAGGGAGTGGTGATTCAGTGTGCTGAATCAGAAAAATATGCAGCCAAGAATACTTTATCCCTCAAGGCCGTCATTCAAAAAAGAAGGAGAGATAAAAAGTTTCCCAGACAAAAATTAAAGGAGTTTGTGCCCACTAAACCAGCCCTGCAAGAAATATTAAGGGGGACTTTCTGAGGGGAGAAAAGATGAAAAAAAAATATATATATATATAATATATATACATATATTATATATATTATATATATATAAATTATATATATTTATATACATGTATTTTTATATATTATATATATATTATATATATATTTATATTATATATATAAAAGATTATATATATAAAAGATTAGAAAGGACCAGAGAACACCACCAGAAACTCCAACCTACAAGCATCATAATGGCAATAGATTCATATCTTTCAGTACTCACTCTAAACACCAATGGACTCAATGCTCCAATTAAAAGACATACGGGGCGCCTGGGTGGCGCAGTCGGTTGAACATCCGACTTCAGCCAGGTCACGATCTCGCGGTCTGTGAGTTCGAGCCCCGCGTCGGGCTCTGGGCTGATGGCTCAGAGCCTGGATCCCGTTTCCGATTCTGTGTCTCCCTCTCTCTCTGCCCCTCCCCCGTTCATGCTCTGTCTCTCTCTGTCCCAAAAACAAATAAATGTTGAAAAAAAAAAAAAAACACATAGGATAACAGAATGGATAAGAAAACAAGATCCATCTATATGCTGTTTACAAGAGATCTACTTTAGACCTAAAGACACCTTCAGATTGAAAGGAAGGGGATGGAGAACCATCTATCATGCTAATGGTCAACAAAAGAAAGCCGGGGTAGCCATGCTTGTATCAGACAATCTAGACTTTAAAATAAAGACTGTATCAAGGGATGCAGAAGGGCATTATATCATAATCAAGGGGTCTATAGACCAAGAAGACCTAACAATTGTAAACATTTATGCGCCAAAAGTGGAAGCACCCAAATATATAAATCAATTAATCTCAAACATATAGAAACTCATTGTTAGTAATACCTTAATAGTAGAAGACTTCAACAGCCCATTCACAGCAATGGACAGATTATCTAATTAAAAAATCAACAAGGAAACAATGGCTTTGAATGACACACTGGACCAGATGGACTTAACAGATATATTCAGAACATTTCATCCTAAAGCAGCCGAATATACATTCTTTTCCAGTGCACATGAAACGTTCTCCAGAATAGACCACATACTGGGACACAAATCAGCCCTAAGTAAGTACAAAAAGATTGAGATCATATTTTCAGACCACAACGCTATGAAACTTGAAATCAACCACAAGAAAAAATTTAGAAATGTAACAAATACTTGGAGACGGAAGGATATCCTACTAAGTAATGAATGGGCTAACCAAGCAGTTAAAGAGGAAATTAAAAAGTATATGGAAGTCAATGAAGATGATAACACCACAACCCAAAACCTCTGGGACGCTGCAAAGGTGGTCATAAGAGGAAAGTATATAGCAATCCAGGCCTTCCTAAAGAAGGAAGAAAGATCTCAGATACACAACCTAACCTTATGCCTTAAGGAGCTGGAAAAAGAACAGCAAATAAAACCCAAAACCAGCAGAAGACAGAAAATAATAAAGATTAGAGCAGAAGTTAATGCTATTGAAACCAAAAAAACAGTAGAACAAATCAATGAAACCAGAAGCTGGTTCTTTGAAAGAATTAACAAAAGTTATAAGCCACTAGCCAGTTTGATCAAGAAGAAAAAGGAAAGGACCCAAATAAATAAAATCAAGAATGAAAGAGGAGAGATCACAACCAACACAACAGAAATAAAAACAATAATAAGAGAATATTATGAGTAATTATATGCCAATAAAGTGCGTAATCTGAAAGAAATGGACAAATTCCTAGAAACATATAAACTACCAAAACTGAAACAGAAAGACATAAAAAATTTGAACAGACCCATAACCAGGAAGGAAATCGAATTAGTAATCAAAAATCTGCCAAACAACAAGAGTCCAGGGCCAGATGGTTTTTCAGGGGAATTCTACCAAACATTTAAGGAAGAGTTAACACCTATTTTCTTGAAACTGTCCCAAAAAATAGAAACGGAAGGAAAACTTCCAAATTCTTTCTATGAAGCCAGCATTACCTTGATTCCAAAACCAGACAGAGACCCCACTAAAAAAGAACTATAGACCGATTTCCCTGATGAACATGGATGCAAAAATCCTCAACAAGATATTAGCCAACCAGATCCAACAATACATTAAAAAAAGTATTCACCACGACCAAGTGGGATTTATACCTGGGATGCAGGGCTGGTTCAATATCCACAAAACAATTAACGTGATTCATCACATTAATAAAAGAAAGGACAAGAACCATATGATCCTCTCAATAGATGCAGAGAAAGCATTTGACAAAATATAGCATCCTTTCTTGATAAAAACCCTCAAGAAAGTAGGGATAGAAGGAGCATACCTCGAGATCACAAAAGCCATGTATGAACGACCCAACACTAATATGATCCTCAATGGGGAAAAACTGACAGCTTTCCCCCTAAGGTCAGGAACAAGACAGGGATGTCCACTCTCACCACTGTTATTCAACATAGTATTGGAAGTCTTAGCCTCTGCAATCAGACAATACAAAGAAATAAAAGGCATCCAAATTGGCCAGGAGGAGGTCACACCTTCACTCTTCGCAGATGACATGATACTCTATATGGAAAACCCAAAAGATTCCATCAAAAAACTGCTAGAATTGATTCATGAATTCAGCAAAGTTGCAGGATATAAAATCAATGCACAGAAATCGGTTGCATTCCTATACACCAACAGTAAAGCGACAGAAAGAGAAATCAAGGAATCGATCCCATTTACAGTTGCACAAAAAACTATAAAATACCTAGGAATAAATCTAACCAAAGAGGTGAAAAATCCATACACTGAAAACTATAGAAAGCTTATGAAAGAAATTGAAGAAGACACAAAAAAAATGGAAAAAGACTCCATGCTCCTGGATAGGAAGAACAAATATTGTTAAAATGTCAATACTATCCAAATCTGTCTACATATTCAATGCAATCCCTATCAAAATAACATGAGCATTCTTCACAGAGCTAGAACAAATAATCCTAAAATTTGTATGGAATCATAAAAGACCCCAAATAGCCAAAGCAATCTTGAAAAAGAAAACCAAAGCAGGAGACATCACAATCCTGGACTTCAAGCTGTATTACAAAGCTGTAATCATCAAGACACTATGGTACTGGCACAAGAACAGACACTCGGATCAATGGAACAGAATAGAGAACCCAGAAATGGACCCACAAACGTATGGCCAACTAATCTTTGACAAAGCAGGAAAGAATATCCAATGGAATAAAGACAGTTTCTTCAGCAAGTGGTGCTGGGAAAACTGGACAGCGACATGCAGAAGAATGAAGCTAGACCACTTTCTTACACCATACACAAAAATAAACTGAAAATGGATGAAAGACCTCAATGTAAGACAGGAAGCCATCAAAATCCTTGAGGAAAACGTAGGCAAAAACCTCTTTGATCTTGCCCACAGCAACTTCTTACTCAACACGTCTCCAGAGGCAAGGGAAACAAAAGCAAAAATGAACTACTGGGACCTCATCAAAATAAAAAGCTTCTGCACAGCAAAGGAAAACAATCAGCAAAACTAAAAGGCAACCGACAGAACAGGAGAAGATATTTGCAAATGACATATCAGATAAAGGGTTAGTGTCCAAAATCTATAAAGAACTTATCAAACTCAACACCCAAAAAAACCAAATAATCCAATGAAGAAATGGGCAAAAGACATGAATAGACACTACTCCAAGGAAGACATCCAGATGGCCAACTGACACATGAAAAAATGCTCAACATCACTCATCATCAGGGAAATACAAATCAAAACCACAATGAGATACCACCTGACACCTGTCAGAATGGCTAACATTAACAACTCAGGCAACAACAGATGTTGGCGAGGATGCGGAGAAAGAGGATCTCTTTTGCACTGTTGGTGGCAACGCAAGCTGGTGTAGCCACTCTAGAAAACGGTATGGAGTTTCCTCAAAAAGCTAACGATAGAACTATCCTACAACCCAGCAATTGCACTGCTAGGCATTTATCCACGGGATACAGGTGTGCTGTTTCGAAAGGGGACATGCACCCCCATGTTTATAGCAGCACTATCAACAATAGCCAAAGTATGGAAAAAGCCCAAATGTCCATCGATGGATGAATGGATAAAGAAAATGTGGTATATATATACAATGGAGTATTACTCGGCCATCAAAAAGAATGAAATCTTGCCATTTGCAACTATGTGGATGGAACTGGAGTATTATGCTAAGTGAAATTAGTCAGAGAAAGACAAAAATCATGACTTCACTCATATGAGGACTTTAAGAGACAAAACGGATGAACATAAGGGAAGGGAAACAAAAATAATATAAAAACAGGGAGGAGGACAAAACAGAAGAGACTCTTAAATATGGAGAACAAACAAAGGGTTACTGGAGGGGTTGTGGGAGGGGGGATGGGCTAAATGGGGAAGGGGCATTCAGGAATCTACTGAAATCACTGTTGCACTAGATGCTAACTAATTTGGATATAAATTTTTAAAAACAAAAAATAAAATTAAATATATATATGTGTGTGTGTGTGTTGCTTTTGTCCTTCTTTCTTATATTAACTTGCATTTTTTCAACCGATGTTTTTTCTTATTCCATACATATTCCATCTACTGGTTTGGAAATTGTAGCCTCTATTTCTATTCTTCAAGGGCCATTCCCAGAAATTCCAGCATGCTGAATTGGCACATTATTATTTCAGAGTCTAAGTTCTTGGGACATTTTTTTCTCCCTTTGCTCCCTTCTCAACTTATATTCTATCATGCTTGTGGTTTTTTATTCTATCTTTTTAACTGAACAAGACATTATTTGTGCTGTTTTATATAATCAAGTCTCCCTAGGACTCAAGAGACGACTAGGGGTTAGTCTATCAGAAAGGAGGGAATCATGTACCAGGAAAATGGAACCAATGTAGTGTTTCCCAAAATAGGGAACATGTGTCACTATGGAAGATAATTTCAGGTAATGTTGGGAGAATCTTTATTTTCTTATTTCAATAGTTATGAATTTATTTTCATGTGAATTCGAAAAAAATTATAAACACACACATGCACCCATGCACGTGTGTCCAGCCCCTCAAACCCGTATTTTCATGGGTTTTCATAGCTACCCATTAGAGCTAAGTTAAAATCCACTTTTTAAGTAACAGGTAATATTAAAAATAAAGATTAAACGATGATACAGGTGGTATGGAAAAATGGAAAATTTGTGAAAATGGTATCTGAATACCCGAAGTTCTGGAAGTGGCGGGGGGTGAAGCAGGACAGGGCAGGGAAATACTGCAGCAATTTAAACCGGCAGAGTCGTAAACAGGGTGTGGGGCCATGGTGGGGAAGGGTCTGGATGCTCTGGAAGGGACCACATCATGCAAGGCTTCGAAGACTTACTGAATAGCTTGGGATTTCTCCCGTGGGCAGAACATCAAGGAGAAGACGGGTGGTCAGGATTTGGGGTGGAGCAAATGGGACACTCAGTCCCACACTTCAAAAGTCTTGGAAAATGCCACCCAGCAAAAGAGCCAGAGATGCGAGCCCTGATAAGCGTACGAGGAGAGTCAGGGCAGCGTCATCTGTGAAGGTGGAAAGGCCACAAACAAGTTAAATGAGGACAAAAGAGCGAGTTCCGAGCCGCAGATCCGTGCGCGGAGAATGCAGCCATCAATGTCACTTGAAAAATATACCATGGCGTGGGAGAAATGCTCACACAGAAAGTTAAGTAAAAACACTAGATACAAGTCTATATTCAGCATGAATATATATACTCATTAGGGGGGGAAATGAAATACACACACACATAATATATATAAAACAGTGTGTATATCTGTTACAATTTTTAAAATAACTCTCGGTGTTTTCTAAAATGTCTGCCGCACATAGTATTTTATTTATTTATTTTTATTCAGGGAAAAGGTTCTTTTTAAAAAGAAAAAGACATTTTCTCCAAGATAGTGTTGAAAAAGCAAAGAAGGAAGTCTTTGTCCCTCCCAAACCCGAAGCCAAAGCAACAACTCTGAAGGCCAAGAAGACAGTGCTGAAAGGCATCTATTCTACTCCAAAGAACACAAACAAACAAAAAAAGACCTGGAAGTCACCCAGATTCCAGCAGATGAGACACTGGCATCCCTCTAGAGCACCTCCCAATGGGACAAGCTTTATCACCATTCTGCCCTCAAACTCCCCTGAGGACGGATTCGGCCTTGAAGACGATCAAAGAGAACTCTGGGCTCTGCGCACTGTGGACGTCCAGGCCAGCAAGCCCTGGCTCAAACAGCGGTGACGAGGCTCGGTGAACTTGACCGGCCAAGGTCAACCCCCTGATGGGGTTCGATGGAGCAAAGAGGAATATGTTCCATGGGCCCCTGACTACGGTGCCTGGGACATTATCGCCAACATTGGGATCATCTGGTCCGGCTTTGTCACCACCGAACAAAGAAAAGGAAGAGAAAGGAAGTCACTGAGGACCCTTTGTCGCTGGCCCTGTAATCATCTCCCCAGAAAAAAAGAAAAAAGAACAGATCCTGTGACTAATTTTACAATCGGAGGATGTGCTCAAATTCCCCTCTATACTCACTCCCCTTTTGTCTCCTGCCGGCTGGGTGCTAATACCAGGAGCTGGGCTTTTGTTCCCATGACCCTGGACTTATCTTCATCGATAATGGTTTGTCGGAACTATTTTCTGAATCAAAACTGGAGCCCTGGAAAAGGAGGAGGATTTCTGATCGACCCCCAGTGTTTGTCCTGCACAAGTGAACTTTCAAAGGGGACAGAGAAAGAAAATGAAAAGTCGGTGTCAGGGGGAAAACCTATTTTCTTTATACTCAAGCTAAGCATTTTAGTTATCTGATCGTGTCTAAGCAATGGAATAAAATGGAGTTAAGGCTTGTATTTTTTTACGTTTTTTTTAAAGTTTATTTATTTATTTTGAGAGAGAGAGGTGAGGGGCAGAGAGAGAGGAAAAGAGAGAATCCCAAGCAGACTCTGTGCTGTCATCACAGAGCCCAACGCCGGGCTCGAACTCAGGAACCGTGAGATCATGACCTAAGCCAAAGCCAAGAGGCAGATGCTTAACCGACTGAGCCAGCCGTGGGCCCCTGTGTTTTTGTTTTTTAATGCTACCTTTTCCCTTCATTCATTTGTTGAACCATCAAATCGCAGGGTTGAAAGGGGTCTACAAGCTCCTCTGGTCCAGTCCTTTACATTTTGCAGAAGGGAAACTGAGGCTCAATTCTGAGTTGGGTCAGAAGTTAGTAAGGAGGGTACACAAAAACAAAAGTGAGGAAGAAGAACGGGGGTGTAGTGCAAAATATTATATGATTTGAGATTACACAGAATCCCAGCATTTCCAAGCCACGTGAATGTCTTTTTACCACTGAGACTCAAATCTGCAAATGTAAATGGGGGTAATATGTCCCACGGAGCGAATGTCTGGAAAATACCAGGCAAATGCTAGGCATGTGATCAGATCTCCGTATATGTCACACCCTGTGCAAAGCAGGTGACACCCCCGTGTCATACGTCTCTGCACCCTGAACGAGAGGTCAGGAGTTGCTATTGTCCCTTTGTTAGAGACCTCGAAGGCAAAGCAACAATGCTGGAAAGCTGCAGGGTCGAAATTCACACACGTTTTACAAAGTCAGGAGTTGGAGCCGTTGAATGCTATAATACCCCCAGATTGCTTCTTTATACTTTTAGAATCAGGACTAAACGCACTACAAAAACTGCCAAGTGGTCAAAAGGTAAGGAATTACCATTCTTCCTAAATATCCACTGTATTTGGGGGTTTTCTCAGATTCGAAATCTGAGTCAGCAGTTTCTTCCCTAGACTACTTTGCAAAGTGATAACTCAGACTCCTTCCAGGCGGTTTCTAAAGGTCACTTGATTATAGTTCTGAGCACACAGAGCATCTGATGGTCTTGGCATAGGCACTCACTGGACCAACGAGGTCCTGCACAGCAAGTGGGAAATACACCTTCTAGAGACAACCTCTCACTGGGAGTCGGGAAGCCCATCATCCCATTCCTGGCTGCACTACACGTACCCCTTCGTGACCACAGACACCGTCATTGACCTTGCTGAAACTCAATTTCTGCATCCATAAAATGGGACTTATATTCAAATAAAGACAAAATAGTATCGGCCCCCAGTGTCTTCACCAGATACCAACAAAGTAGGGTAGGAAATTCAAGACCCTCAAGTCGGGGGGTCATAAACTCAGATGCCAACAGGGGCCAGGCAGATGGTATCCGTGGGCGAAATAAACCCCGTGTCAGACAATAGGGGGTGGTAGGGATTGTGGTGAGGGAGGGACCCTCACTGAAAGAATTGTCAAGCTCCAGCTTGGTGCAGAAATGTAGGCCCAAGACGTCTAGATTTTTCCCATTATCAACAGAAGGCAGGAATTTTATTTTTTATGAAACCTATTCAGGGTTCTAAATGCTGGCAATTAACTCAAATCATTCTGGATACCAAACAGACATTTCTGAGGCCTGGGTTTGGCCCTGGGCTGATGGTTCAAGACCCTTGATTCTGAACCATCTCCCTCCCATCCCAGATGAGGACACTGAGGTTCTGTGAGGTTAATGGAGTGGCAGGTTAATGGAGTGGCCTGTCACCTCCAGGACTGGAATCCAAGTGTCCTGTACCCAGTTCAGGCTCTTCCCTAGCACATGGCTGCTTTGCCTTTGATTCGCTAGAGTGGGCCGGAAAGGGAGGACTATAAATTCAACATAGCCAGCAGCAAACCTCAGCTCCCCCCGCTTCCACCCCTGGCAGGGTCATTTGGCCAGCACAGAAGGCACAAAAGAGATAATTCACCTCCTGGTCTTCTGTCTGGGGGGTAGGCAGTGAGGGGGAAAGGGCACTGGACTCACCTCCCAGATTCGGGGAGATTTCATTCTGTTTCAGACATTGACGTATGTGCATCTTCGCAAAAGCCTCAATCATTATTCCGATCATGCCCACGTTTCCCTGTCTATTTTCTCAGGTGCGACCTCCCTCTTACCTGCTGAGCAAAGTGCACCTCCAAATGGCCGTGCCACTGTCTCGCACAGGAAGATAAGCTGTTGCCAGGAGAACCGGCTTCAGAAGTCAGAACCTTGGAAGATAAGAGGCACCAGGTTACACAGAAACAATTATGCCCGAGACCCTAATTGGATTATCAGCGGTCCAAAAGTCAGCTTTAAGCAATTATCTATCCCAAGGCCATGAAAAAATCAAGCACAAGCCATTTCTTCACCGCCCTTCCCTGCAAAGGGGAAGAAAGTTTCTTGCAACATGTGGGAGAGTTTCTATTAATGAGGCAGAAAACGAATTCTTGGAGGAAGAAATTGCACACATCTACGCAACTCATTGGTGGGTTTTCTTCCATCATTAAAAGGTTTTTAAAAAGAAAAAAAAACAAACAAAGTAAGGAATTTAAATCTCAATTCATGGCATAGTTATATTTCCGTGTTGAGCCTGGCCAAAGATCAGATACCCTTTTCAAATTTCACAAGTGACATCTTATCTCCTGCGAATCACCAGACCTTCAACTCGAGGCCACGTGAGTTTCAGACTGTCCATGCACCAGCCCCCACGCAGGGTCCAGAGGGGAGTAGGATTGGTCAGTGAGTCAGTGAGGCCTCCAAGAGCTCAGAGCCTGTGGGTGGTGAAGCCAACACCGAACCAGATCATCACAGAACGATCAATCCATCTCTATGTAAGTCTGGACATCTACACTGAGCACGATGGAGGCAGAAGTGGGAACAGCCAGAGTACCTGGGACAGTCAAGGAAGTCTGCCTGAAGGAGGTGACACTAATGGATGTTGAAGGATGAGTAGGAGTTTGCCACCCAGACACGGTAGTGGATTGTCGTTATGAGCAGAGAACACAGGTAATACTTGGTCGCAGGTGTGAAAATTCTGGTTCCCTCAGGCGACCCTGTGTGATCGACGATGGGGTCCTGTGGTCCACAGGGTGGAGAGCAGCACCTGTGATCTCGTGCAAAGTGCTTTTTTGTCTCTCTGTCTCCTTCGATCCCTAAAATATCCCAAAGCCCGTGAAGCCAGTACTGGTGCTAAGTACCCGCCATGTGCTAGGCACTCGGGTAAGTACTCAGCATTCGTAATTTCATTCCATCCTCACACCAGAAATTTGCAGGAAATATCTTTCCTGTCCCCATTTTGCAGAATGGGAGTCCCAGGCTGCAGCCATTCCTAACCTGCCCCAGGTCACGGAGCAGAACCAGGATTCCCACCCCGGCAGCCTGACTCCAAGGACCACACTCCTCACCTTCCGTGTGCCACCCAAGGGAGACAGTGCCGAGCAAAGCACATTCATGGGGTCTTGGGAAGACGGGGATCGAATCCCCAGGAGACCAAGGGGGTATCTGAGGTCCAAAGTGATGACCCAAAGGATCCCAATGGCATACTCGTGGTAAATGTATTTGCTTTGCCCTCCCGGAAAGGGCTGGACGGGGTGGAAACCAGGGGCAGTGGAGGCTGGAGCTAAGAACATAGGTTCTAAGAGTTAATACCACCCCCCCCCCACCCCGCCCTGCCAAAAGGCACAGAGAATACCAGGCTGCATCCAAACTGGTGGCTGGGGGTGGGGCTCTCCAACATTCTGGCTCTCTCCGCTCCACCATGTGGCCCCAGTGAGCCGTGTACAGCCAACCCCACAGCCTCAAGTGACATTTCCAACCTGTGCTTTCTCCCCTTCCCTCCACACAGGCCTGGGGATTGCCTGTCAACCAACACAGCAGCACGGGTGCAAATTCTCCTCCTTACGAGCACTACCCTGCTACACCGGCCCACACAAGGGTCTCCGCGGGGCATTTTAATGTAATTATTTATCCCCACCTCTGCCTCTTCCTCGCCGTTTACAAACACCGACAACACCCCACCCCTAAATCTCTTTGAGTGGAAAGTGGACTGACTCTGCAGTGGGGAGGGAATTTGAACCCCTAGGTCACATTTTATTAACATCTCGGGAATAGAGGTCCCTCGGCTATAAAGTGGGATTTATCCATTCAACACCATATTTATTGAGCACCTATAATGTGCCAGACACATAGAATTCATGGTCAGCGAAATGAAGCTGGTCCTCGCCTCATACAATCTACAATCTAGCAGGAAAGAAAGCAATGAAATCAACCACTGCGGTCAGTTTGATAAGCATTCAGTCAGAGGAAGAATGATTCTTAGAGCCCGGGGTAGTGGGGTGATATTTATAATTCTTTTTTTTTTTTTATTTCTATTTATTTATTTTGAGAGAGAGAGAGAGTGTGTGTGTGTGTGAAAGAGAGAGAGAGCAGGGGAAGAGCAGAGAGAGAGGCACAGAGAGAGAATCCCAGACAGGCTCCATACTGCCTGGAGTGGGGCTCGAACCCACAAACTGTGAGATCATGACCTGAGCCGAAGTTGCACGCTTAACCGACTGACCACCCAGATACCCCTATTTTTAACTCTTATCCAGGATGTTGAAAGCAGATCTTCTATAGCCAATGCCTGAGAGCATTTTGGAATCAGCGTGGTCAGGATCAGGAGGCCACAGAAAGAGGAGAGACTTTATATTCAGACGAGGCCAGGTTCCACAATTTATCAGACGTATGTTTCCTCATCTGTGAAATGGGTATATTACCAGGAACTACCTCCCAGGTTTGTTGGAATTTGTATCTTTTGTGAATTAAATGAGGGCATGTCTGTCCCAAATCTGGCACATAGTAGGTGTTCAGTCCATAACTGCACCTGTCCTGAGTCCATGAGGACAGGTGACGACACTGGCGTCTCACTACAAGGCCTGAGCCTGGAGAGGTATTGGGACTCACACAGCTACTGAGTCGCCCCTCCCTCTTAATCAGTCCCTTGCAAGGATAGCAAACCCAACAGCATGCAGGACACAGGAGGAGGCGCAAAGAGGTGCAGTGAAAACACAGAAAAAATCTGGTTCTGGCCACACCCAGGGGCCCAACTTCCTATGCGGCCCTCGGCCTCTCTGGCCAATTTTATCTCCACCTTCCAACAGGATAGTCGCATGTACTCCGATTGTCCCGTGGTGATAAATGCTGTGAAGATCAGAATCTGATGAAACAAGTCAATTACAAGCAGTGGAAAGCCATCTGGGGGGACGTGATTACCGCTCTTCCAACAGTCATGACTATGATCGTCGGAGCGGGGCCCGTGTTTTTAAATGGGGTTTATGGGGCGCCTGGGTGGCGCAGTCGGTTAAGCGTCCGACTTCAGCCAGGTCACGATCTCGCGGTCCGGGAGTTCGAGCCCCGCGTCGGGCTCTGGGCTGATGGCTCGGAGCCTGGAGCCTGTTTCCGATTCTGTGTCTCCCTCTCTCTCTGCCCCTCCCCCGTTCATGCTCTGTCTCTCTGTGTCCCAAAAATAAATAAACGTAGAAAAAAAAATTTTTTTTAATGGGGTTTATGATAAATCGTGGTGGTGACGGGCTGATGAAAAAGTCACGCGTGCTTCCCTTACTGTGGGCAGAACAGAGACACCAGGGGTATAATCCCATCTCAGTCACTCTGTGCTGTGTGGACTTGGTGATGTTCATGAACCTGAGCCTCGCAGAATGGGGAAAAGCCATGCACTCTCCATAGCACAGCGCTCTGAGGAGTTAAGGAGACGGCCCATGTCGGGTGTCTGAACCATCGGACGAGCCCCATAAAGCTGTGCATCTGGTGAGCAACACTGGCTTCCCTGCCTGCCCATCTGGAAGCCTGACTCCCCAGCTTCTTAGGGACCTCATACGAGCCAAGCGTTTCCCAAGAATCGTGCTCACCTCTGGGATTCCTCCAACCTCTGCCTCCTTCCTGGGCCCCCCAGGGCTCCTTCTCCATCTCAGAAGAGGCTTCCCTTCTGCTGGGGAGGACCAGCCCCCTCAGCCAGTGCCCTCGGGCCAGGCCCGTACAGACCAGGTCTACGTGCTCTGGTTTGTCCTCTGGAGCCAGCCAGGAGGCAGATATTCTCTCGGAGGCCCCTCCTTCCAAGTTCCCATCTCCTTCCAAGTTCCCCAACTGCAGCTTATTTGCTAACAACAGAACCTGCTTCTCGCAGCTCAGCCGAATTCCTCTGGGTTTGTACCTCCAGCCTCTTCCTTTCTGTCTCCATCTTTCACCCTGGCCGAGATGCTCAATTCCTCTGGCCCCACCGCCCGCCATAGCCTACTTTGACCACTCCCCAACACGCATATCCGGCAGAGTCTGGGCGCCCTGTGAGGAGAGTCCCAGCAGGGCTCTTGTGCTTAATCCGGGACCCTCTTCCATTGCCAGGATTCTTGCACTTGTAACTTAAAAATGCTGACTATTGGGGCACCTGGGTGGCTCAGTCCATTAAACGTCTGACTCTTGATTAGGGCTCAAGTCATGATCTCATGGTTGGTGAATTCGAGTCCCGCCTCAAACTCTGGGCTCTGGGCTGAAAGCTCGGAGCTCAGAGCCTGGAGCCTGCTTCAGATTCTGTGTCTCCCTCTCTTTCTGCCCCTGCCCAGCTCATGCTCACTCGCTCGCTCTCTCTCTCCCTCTCTCAAAAATATATAAATATTTAAAAAATTTTTTTTTCAGTGCTGACTTTTGGGACGCCTGTGTGGCTCAGTCCATTAAGCGTCTGACTCTTGATTTCGGCTCAGATCATGATCTCATGTTTGTTGAGTTTGAGACCAGTGTCGGGCTCTGTGCTGACAGCTCAGAACCTGCCTAGGATTCTCTCTCCCTCTCTGTCTGCCCCTCCCCTGCATGCATTAGTGCTCATACATTCTCTCTCTCTCAAAATAAACAAATAAACTGTTTTCAAAAATGCTATTATACTCCTACTTCTTTAAAACATAGCATTTTAACTCAGGATTCACCTCAATTTCCCTTCTGGAGGTCACCAGTGATGGCCACGTGAAGCCTGAAACAAGGAGCCATCCTGGCCGTGCAAGCTTCCGTGGGGCTGGGAGAGTGACAGAGAAGCAGGCCTTCTCGTCCAGACTTACAGGCAGCTCTGAAAGCAAGAGCAGATTCGGAGTCAAGCAGGAAGGAGAACAGCGCTCTGTGAGCCAGAGGAGAGTCTGGACAGCTTGTCCAGCGGAGGGGAGGGCCAGGAGAAGATTCCAGAGCCAGAACACGGACCAGGGATTCCAGGGCCCAGGAGCCAAATGCAGGGAGTCAGAGGTCAGACAGTTAGGTGTTGGGCTCCGACGGGCTGCCCGTGTGCCTGTGTCGGTGGACTGCCCGAGAAAGAAGGCCGGATTCAAGAGGCCAGAGATGAACCTGGACGACCTCCTCACTGTCACACCCAGTGGCCACTTCCAGGGACTCTCCATCCTCAAATGCCACACTGCACTTCCTCCCCGGAAATTCCCCCTCTTCACATCCCTCTAGCTATCTGCTTCTTCCCTGGATTCGGTCTGAAGCTTCTCTCCTCTACTCCCTCGACGTTTCCGTGTCCAATAAGGCTAATCAGCGGACAAATTGGAACACAGGTCTTCCAACTCCCAATAGCTCTGATCTATATATGTTGTAGTATAGACAACAAGATGCTAACAAATCAAGAGCATTCATTTTTTTTTTTTTTTTTAGTCATCAGACACCTACCGTGGGTCTGGACCTATGACGGGTAGAGTGGTCTTCAAGAAGGTGGATGAGATTAGAAGGTAGCCCCAGGATAGGCATTTTCCTACCCAGAGATAGGGTGCCCCACCCCTGTGATGGAGAGTCACTTTTAGACCAGAAGGAAGGCCCTTCTCCAAGGTCCTGAGGAGCGTGGGGCATCCAGCCACTGTTCCCACGTGCATCTGAGCCGGAATCCGGACTTTTCTGCAGCTGCCGCATGCTGTGTTGGTAAGAACTATCAGCTTCACCATCAATCCTCAAGCTTGTATGGTCTCTGAATTATTTAATGCTACATTCCAAGAGGCTGTGAATAATGGAAGGGGGTGTAAATAATCTTATCTCTGTCTCTACTTGCAGAGATTGGAAAGGGGCACCCGAAGAGGCTCTATTCTGCTGGAATCTTACACCTGTGCATGATTAAAAACCAAACCAAATGCCCCCTAGATAACTGCTATTCCCTTGTGGGGGAAAGAAGTGAGCAAGTGTCTCATCATATTTCCCATGTGGAGAGAAGCAATTATATATCAGGCTTCAGGTTCCAGGGCCTCTCGGATAATTACAGCACGGCTTTAGAGTTGTATTGAGCCTGACACATTACCCAACTCTTTCACATGCCTGGGCGACGGGCAGGGCGGCTTTCCTAATTGACAGACAAGGACACTGAGCCCCAGGGAGATTCCCTGGCTTACAAATACAGTTAGAACCGGGGAAGAAACAAGCCTGGATCCAGGTCTGCTGACTTCCTTTCCAGTGTTCTTTTCGCCTTTCCCGGGCATGGTTCGGACGTGCATTTGTCTCCCAGTTGTCATGCAGTGTGAATGAGACCTGCCCACGTGTCAGGTCGTCTCGGGCAAATTTGCGTGTGGGCACGGGGAAGGGCTTCCTGTGTCATTTAAGCGCCACACCGCGTATCAGACACTTGACCTACCCGCTCAGATAAACAAGCCCTGGAGGTCAAGGAAAGAGAAAATGTGGATGCAGAGGGGAGGGAGGGTTCGTCAGCGAGCAGACCCCAAAGCACTACGGTGTGGTGGAAATAGGCTTTGGACCAGGAATCCAGAAATCTGGGAACCAGCTCTGATTCTGCACCTACTGGCTGTCTGATCCTGGAGATCTTGTCAACCCTGAGCCTCCAATCTCTAAAGCAATAAAATCGCATAGACGGCAGTTCACCCCACAGGTTTCCTGTGTGGCAGAACTTGGAACTCTGTACGTTAGTGGAAACGTTATTCCCACTTATCAGATGATGTCCCCAGGGTCGCCAGGGTGATACGTAAAGATAAATAGTCATCAGGCCTGCAGTAACAGGGGAGAATTTGTGATCTTCCCAGAGGCAAGGAACCAACACAGAGACAGAAATAGAGCTTCTGGAGCCGGATCCATAGGAACAGTCTGTGTCTACCCATTTTAACTATTCCAAGCTCCCTCCCCATTTCCAAATCGCCTGTCCTAAAAACCCACCTCCTTTGAAAAGGAAGGAAAAGAACACAGGAAGGACGGCAGGCGTAAACACGCATGCAATCCTCACCCTAATTTCAGACAGTTTATCCTCCAAGGCCTCTCTTGTCCCTGGAGGTCTGATCTCTTATGACAACTGTCGCCCACCCAGGGATCCTTCAAGGACCGTCTCCATCTGTGCCTCAGTGGACCTCTTGCCCACCCCCACCACAGCCACCCTCATCGTACACTGACTACCACAATCACATCGACATCAGCCAGGGGCCAGATGAACAGCCTTTTAAGGTGATTAAGGAAAGCAGGTTATTATGGGGAGACTATTCAAAAACTAAGGAGATCCGGTATGACAGAGCTGAAACATCGCCTCATTGGGAGAACAATCAGGGAAGAACTATTATCCAGAATAGATTCAATTCCCGACACCCCACCGCTCAAGTGTCAAGACCAGAATAGTCCCCCGGGGACCTGATCAATGACTCCACTTCCTCCCGGACACGGTGAAGACGCGCTGGGGGAGATTGATAAAGGATTACACGCGACGTGAGGCTCACTCTGCTTGTCCTCACCTTCCTCCTCTTCTCCCCCCAACATCATTGCACCGTCGAATTGCGATTATGTCTCTGCTACTTCTCTGAGTGTCTGGAAGGAAGGCAATGTACCTCATTTTTCTTTATTTTCTCAATAATTTGCTGAGCATCACCACCCAGGTGGTCTGCAGACATCTTTAAACCAAAGTGTCTGAGAGTGAGTTCCTTACCTGCCCCTCAGATTTGTTCCTCCTCCTAACACCCAACTCGATCGGTGGCCCCACAAATACCCTAATCACCAAGGGAGAAAGTAAGGAGTTACCCTTGACCCCTCCAATCCCTTCATGACCTACATCCATCAGCCCTAAATCTCCATTTTTTCGCCTTGGTCTTCAATCTGTTCCTGGATATGAGTTGAGTTTTTTTTTTTTTTTAATTTTTTTTTTAACGTTTTTATTTATTTTTGAGACAGAGAGAGGCAGAGCACGAACAGGGGAGGGACAGAGAGAGAGGGAGACACAGAATCGGAAGCAGGCTCCAGGCTCTGAGCCATCAGCCCAGAGCCCGACGCGGGGCTCGAACTAACGGACTGCGAGATCGTGACCTGAGCCGAAGTCGGACGCTCAACCGACTGAGCCACCCAGGCGCCCCTGAGTTGAGTTCTTTTTACGAACCATACATTCTAGCCCCTGGGGAGCACGGTGGACAAAATGGACGCGATGCCTGTCCTCATGGGTTCAAATTAATTTCCAGTCCCATCTCTTACTGGCTTGGGCTAGGTGCTTACCTCTGTGTGGCTCAGGGTCCTCCCCTGAGAAATCGAGACAAAAATAGCACCTACCTCAGAGGATTGTTGTGAACATTACACGTGTGAGTTAATATGTATAAAGTACTTAGAACATAGTAAGTGGTCACAGTAAGTGACATGTGTGTTTGCAGTCAGCAAGTGGTCCTGGAAGACAAAGCCTCAAACCGTCGCCAATCTGAGTCTTGGTAGAACACTTCATGATCCTCCCAGAATATAAGGAGCCACTACAAATCCATCCCTACCCCCTTACCACGTCCCCAGTCAGGAAAGACTTTCTCCTGACCTCTGGAGTTCTGATGAGGTATGACGCTTTCCACACCCCCACCCCCAAGGGTAGAAGAGACTGTAAAACCACACGGCTGCATTCAGCAGGCCCGTCCCACAACTTGTGCTGCATGGCCCTCTGGCCCCGGTGGCTTCGACATTCTCCTTTCGGGGTGTGGGACGAGGACCTGGGGAGCTGGTACCGTTGGGTTGTCTTCCTTCCACTGTCTACGTGCATGACGAACCAGCTCCATCTAAACAGGGATCGCTGTAGCCTTACTGGACAAATCTGTCAGGCCTCAGTCTTGGCCTCGTGCTTAACAAAGAGAAGGAAAGTGTTTTGTACAATTAACAGAAGAACAGAGGGACTGACCGTGTCAGGAGGGACCTTAAGAGCCTCTCTGTTGAGGGGCGCCGGGGTGGCTCGGTCGGTTAAGTGTCTGACTCTTGACTTAGGTTCAGGTCACCATCTGGCAGCTCATGAGTTCGAGCCCCACATTGCACTCTGTGCTGGCAGTGCGGAACCTCGTGGGATTCTCTCCCTCTCTCTCTCTGCCCCTCTCCTACTTGCATCCTCTCTCTATCTCTCAAAATAAGTAAATTAAAAAGGAAAGATGCTCTCTGTTGACTCCCCCCACATTTAATTCATCATCAGCAAATACTGTCATGTATTTCTTTAAAATTATACCATCTGGTTTCTCTGCCTCCACTCTTGTCCTTCTCCTGTCTAGTTTCCTCAGCAGAATCCAGGCAATCTCTGAGATATGCAAAGAGAATCGTGTCATTCCCATTTACTGCTCTTCAAAGACTTCTACTTACAGCAAATAAATGTCATTCTTATGAATGACCTGCAAGGCCCTTCACTGCCTGGCTTCTGCCCACATCAGCCAGGAGAGCCCCTTTCATCATCACACAGGCCTCCTCTAACTCATCAAACACAACAAGATCCTTGGCACCGCAGGGCCTTTGCACCGGCAGCCTTTCCCTCTTTCTCAGATGAAGAGAAGGGAAGACGGCAGAAGACAAACCCCTGAAGGATTCGTACCAGCAGTGGGAGGCCCACAACAAAGGGGGCAGTAGCGAGCAGCTGGAAATGTGGGCCAACAACGGGAAGTGTGATGTGAGGAAGCAGGGCCAAGGGACCCCACGGCCTGATGAGCAGTCACAGGGGACAGGGCTCTGTGAGTGTTCAGCGAGCTGCACACTGTGAGGCCGCTGCTGGCCTGATCCTGGGGGGCGGGGGTCCCGGAGAGCGATGGGGGTTGAGGCCGGTGGGGATGCCGAGTGGGGGGTCCCTGAGAACGAGGGACGGGCT
This sequence comes from Prionailurus bengalensis, assembly GCF_016509475.1. Lineage (NCBI taxonomy): Eukaryota > Metazoa > Chordata > Mammalia > Carnivora > Felidae > Prionailurus > Prionailurus bengalensis. Next base: position 76,158,792 of record NC_057353.1, on the reverse strand, counting down.
GACGATGAGGAAGAACTAGGAAACACGGCAGAGTGAGGTTGTGAGAAGCAGGTTCCAGAAAACAAGCAGAGGGAGGAGCCCTTGAGGAGAGGAACATGCTCTAGAAACGGGAGCACAGGAGCACAGGAGAGAGGAGAGAGGGTGCCCTCACGCACCCTTCCTGGCCCCGGTCTCAAATGCACTGTGCGCTGCTCATAAGGCAACCTGACGTGCCATCCTGACCTTCTCCTCTGCAGGCTTTGCGCTGGCTCTTCTCTGTCGAGAATGTGCTTGGGGCGCCTGGGGGGCTCAGCCGGTGAAGCATCCCACGTCGCCTCAGCTCGTGATCCCGCGGTTCGTGAGTTCCAGCCCCGCGTCGGGCTCCGTGCTGACAGCTCAGAGCCTGGACCCTGCTTGGGATTCTGCGTCTCCCCCTCTCTCTGCCCCTCCCCCGCTCACTCTGTCTCTCAAAAATAAACAAACATCAAAAAAGTTTTTAAAAAGAACGTTCTTCCTTCTCTCCTTGCCTGCTACTTCCTAGTGACTTTCTGTGCACTTTGAAGACCCTCGTCCCCCACACCCCGTGCGATATATTTCTCTTCTTAGTTCCCCAAAACTTATTGCACACAACTCTTTCAGTGCCGTTGTGAACCCATTTTATATTTACAGTCTCAGTTCTCTGCTTCCATCACGGGAGCGCGAACCGTCCGTGGGTACGATGGCAATCCTGTTGACGTCCCCATCCCCAGGGAGGTCTGACAGACACAGCGTTGGCCCAGCATGTGCTGGACGATGGGAATCAGCAGCCCTGCATCGAGTCACAGCCTTGCAATTGTCTTATCTGCATAGGGTTTTTTTTTTATAAATTTTTTTTTAACGTTTATTTATTTTTGAGACAGAGAGAGACAGAGCATGAACGGGGGAGGGGCAGAGAGAGAGGGAGACACAAAATCCAAAGTAGGTTCCAGGCTCTGAACTGTCAGCACAGAACCTGACGCGGGGCTTGAGCTCACAAACCGCAAGATCATTACCTGAACCTAAGTCAGACGCTCAACCGACGGAGCCACCCGGTGCCCCGGTCTGCAGAATTTTAAGCAAATTAGCTCATCTCTCCAAACCCCAGTTACTTACAGTGTATGTAAGGAGACCAAGCCCAATTGGATATGGAAGGAATTAGTGGGAATATTGAATATGATAGCGCTGTGGAAAATTAAAAAAACCTGATTAAAATGCTGTGTGTTATCATCCATCTGTCCTAGGGGGAGCTGGTCCTTTAAACCGAATTGGTTCCAACAGGAATATGCACAGTGCTAATTTGGTTTCAGTCTTGGGTTATTGAGAAAATGGAGAGGTATGATGGAATGAGGCCCGGAGTTGTGCTCAAGTTCCTGAATAGACTTGGGGCTCGAAGCACATCGCTCCATTCATCAGTTTGATTCCTTATAAATACTTGCTGAGCACCCACGATGCATCGGGCGCCAAGGATGCAAAAGTGGGGAGTTCTGGTTCCCACCTGGAGGGAAAGAGACTTGCAAATCAGGGGTGAGGGTTCAATACCTCACAGCGACCGCTGCGGTCCAGGCGGGGAGAGGAGGGCAGCAGCATGTGGAAGGAGCAAGAGGCATTCTGGGAGGCCTCCCAAGGGAAGCAGGACACATCTGAGCCATGGTTTGGAGGGTAGGAGGGACTTGTCAGAGCCAGGGGAGGGAGCACCGGTGGGCAAAGGCTACAAGTGTGTGGGGACAGGCTTGAAGGAAGTCCCACCACCCCCACCTCCTGGCGCTCATGCCTTCGTGTAATATCCTCCCCCTTGAATATGGGCGGGACCTCTTCCTACCAACGAAACATGGCAAAGGGGCTGGATGCCACCGTGACGGTGTTACGTCACATAGGACTCTGTCTTGCCAGCAGATTCCCCTGTAGGCTGTTGTTCTCCTTGCTGACTTCAAACCAGCCAGCTACTGTGACTCCTGCCATTTCAAGAAAATGAACTCTGTCAACAACTCCAAGAGCTTGGAAGTAGATCTTTCTCCAGTCAGACCTTCAGATGAGAGTGCAGCCCAGTCGGCCCACGGATTGCAGTCTGGTGAGATCCTGAAGCAGAGTACCAGCCAAGCCGTGCCCCAGCCTCCTGAGCCATTGGAAACCATGAAGATAAAAAAACATGTGTTGTTTACAGCTGCCAAATGTGTGCTCATTTGTTGTGCAATTAAAAACCAATATAAAGTGTGAGGCAACCCACTTGTAAGCTCAGAAAGGACATGGCCCTCTTCGAAGCCTTGGTTTTCCCAGGCGTAAAGCTAGAACTAGAACAAGATCAGACACACACACACACACACACACACACACACACACCCCTCCTGGTTGGGAGACCCCAGCGGGGTATTAGCAGCAAAAGCATTTGCAAATTGCTAAATGCCATCAAGTTGCTGGCTGATAGCATCATCCCATTGCCTTCCATACACACTTAACCACAAAGTTCCCAGAGTCAGTATCACCCCTATTTAGAAAGAGTGATACATTGAAAACCAATCAAGGTATTTCCAGGTCTCCCTGGAGCAATGTGCTTCTTGTCTCTGAGCTTTGGACAGACTGCCTCTTCTACAATAACCCTCTCTCTCTCCTCCTGCCCCAAGCCCTGCACCTGTCTGTGTCCTGATTCTCATGCTCTTGCTGTTTAGATGCCCCTTCCCCCAGGCTCCCTTCCAGGGCAGGGGGACACCCTCGCCTGTCCTCTGTGCTCCCACGGTGCCCTGTATGACCCTCAGAACTTTCTTCACTAGCACCTCCCACTTACTTTCGTGGTCTCTTAATCCACAGCCCCAGGAACTAGCAGCCACTTAAAGGCAGGAATTGAATCTTACTCCGTTTCATGTCCCCAATATCTTCCACAATGCCCAGTGTGTAGTCAGGTGATACAGTACATGTACATAAAATATTAGAATATCTGTGTGTGTACATCTATATATGGCAGAGGCCACTTCCCAACTTAGAAAAACGGTCCTGATATGAATAGTACAGAAGAGACTCCACCAACATATCCCCCAAGGGAAGTTTATCCATTTATAATTTTATGCCATTTAAGAAGAGGATGTGCGGGGGCTTGTTTAAGCCCTTCTTTTAAGAAACAAAACAAAACGAAAAAAAAAAAACCCCGTTGGAGAGTATGTGGTGTTCTTACAGGTATAGACAGCCGTGCGGCTGCGAGCCCCTCGGGAGCTGCCAGGGAGACTTGGCTGCTGCCTGACTCGTCTTCTCTTCTGACTTGTCAACTCAACTGCTTTTAAGCAGGCTTCCTGAGAGGTGGGAGGAAGAGGAAGCAGATTTGCCAGGGTCTAAACTCAGAAAAGAAAGCCTGAATTAGCCAGAGCCTGGGCCGTTCCCACCGCCTCCGGGAAGGCACGCAGGAGACACACACAGGTGGAGGCGAGGAGGAGGAGGAGGAGGAGGAGGAGGACGATGAGGAATGCAAACCCCACATCGGAGCACCAGGGAGGGGGCCCAGCGGGGCTGAAGACCGAGCAGAGGGGGATCATTCTCCTGATACACTGCCAGGGGCTCCCTCAGGGTGAAGCCCAGAGGCTCCCAGAGCAGGTGAGCCTTTGGTACCATCCCAGTCTGGACTGGAACCCAGGCTCCGCCCTCCTCCAGCGGTAGGACCCCAGGCTGCGAACCTCACAGAAAGCCAGTTTCCCATCTAGAGACGGCAATGGCCGTCTCAGCCTCGCAAGGTCGTTGAGACAATTAAACGAGCTCAAGGGTGCCCCAAGCCTGGCCCAGAACAGATGATTTTAAGTGTCGGTTCCACGTCTCCCCAGCCACTTGCCCTCGGCACAGCGGCCCCCGAATCCAAAAGGAAATGCACTGGAAGAAAACAAGACACTGCCTATGATAGCATTCTGAGGTGAGTAAAACTCCAGTGTGTCAGGTGTAATCACCATTATTACCACGGGAGAAAACAGGATGGAAAACAGCAGGTATTACCAGGAAGGAAATTGCAGAGCCTGCTGGGTTAGTGCTTGTGCGGGCACACGGCTCACTCACACGTGTCATTTCATCGGACCCCCAGCACTACCGGTATTTCCTTCACTGTACAAAGGGGGAAACTGAGGCTCTACCATGGATGGCACTGGCTTCCCCAGGGAGCCCCCGGTGGGACTCGGGGAGATTGGAAATGAACTCCGTGTTCCCAGAATTGTGTGCTGTTTGCACCCAAAGACGGACACCCCCCACCACCACCACGAAGCCCCCTTACACCCTCCCTGCACTCTACAGTCGTTTCTAAATGATTAGAACAGGGGCGCCTGGGTGGCTTGGTCGGTTAAGTGTCTGACTTCGGCTCAGGTCATGATCTCACGAATTTGTGGGTTCGAGCCCCGCGTCGGGCTCTGTGCTGACAGCTCGGAGCCTGGAGCCTGCTTCCGATTCCGTGTCTCCCTCTCTCTCTACCCCTCCCTCCACTTGCGCTCTGTCTCTCCCAAAAATAAATAAAGATAAACATTAAATAAGTAAATGATTCAAAAAATTCCAGTTGCACAGAAAATGAACTCAGCCCAAGCGAGGTACACGGAAAGGGTGTTCACGGGCCCCTATGCCCGGAAGGTGCAGGGCTGGCTCGGGCTTTGGGGATGAGTGGATCCAGGTGGATCAGTCAGGTGGAAGATACAGGGGTCACGGACTACTACAGGTCCTTCTCCCCCAGCCCCCCTGCCGTCAGCACCAAAGCGTGTACTTCCCCGAACCCTCCATTTTGGACAAAAGCGAGCGTTTACACCTCTGAGAATTGCCGCAGAGGAAGCCAACCTCGGGGCACACCCATCCCACCTGGGTCTCCTTCCAGACGTCAGTTCTCTGTCCTCCAGATCCTCCTGTGGCCCCTTCCCAGCCAAAGTCGTGTAGAGCTGATGCGGCCCGGGGTCTGATGGGGGCACCTCCGCGTCTTTGTCTGTTTTTTGTCTTGAAGTGCAAATGTTAGAAGCTGTTAGTGTTTGAGAGTCGTCTGCTGCTTTTCTCTATTTTTAGAGTGAACACAACCAACTTGGATAAACCGTGTCAGTGGCCGTTTGAATTACATGCACACAGAACAAGTAGGAACCACATTCGGGGAAGGGCACACGGGGGCTTTTTACCTTAATGAAAGCCGCCATGGTCCTCTAGGGACACGGGAACATTGACCTAAGGACCCAAGAGCCTCTTGAGAAGAAAATGATTTAGACCCCAACCCCTAACCCTCTGTCTGAACACTGAGGGAACCAAGTGACGGCAGCCAGCAAGGGGGCCTATGAACAGGCCCCCGTCCCCGAGGCGGCCGGCCCTGGGTGGGTTCTCTGCCTGGCCCCCCAAAGGGCACACATGTCGGGACTCAGTTCCTCTGAAGGCCTGATTTTCTTCAGTTCAGGGGAGAGGGATAGGAAGACCAGCTGTGGCCTCAGTTAGAAGCCATATCCCCAGATCAGTTTAACGGATGCTATAAACTATTTCCAAAATTATACAGCGTTTGCCTAAAGTCACAGAGTTGTACTTTGTCTTTCGACCTCTGGTTTCCGTGGGTACACGGAGTCAGAACCCCAACCGCGGAGACAAGTGAAGACGCACATTGCACGGTGCCTTAGTGTTCCAGCCTTGGCCCCCGTTTTGCTCTGTCTCGTGCTTCCCCCTGGGCTGGGGGCAATAAGGACAGAACCCACAAAACCCCAAGGAGGAATAATCCCCTCCCAGGGAGCCGGCGGACCTAACCGACAACCTCACTTCTCGTAGCAACACCCCAAGGTGTCTCTTCATGAAGCCCAGTGTTGAGGATAAAGCAGATCGAGAGAAACTAAGCAGCTAGTCCAAGGTTGCCCAGACTCGGTCGCCCCGAGCCTCAGGCCAGGTCCAGAGCCCGGGTGGCTTCTCAGGTGTGATACCTGCCTCTAACTTGCTCTCTCTCAGCTGATGCACAGTGAAAGGACAGGGAGTGCCTTTACAAAATGTTGGGGTGTGTGACATTTCAAGAAATTGTGACATTTGCCAAACCATTCAGGAAATCAAATTTACGAAGCTGCTTTTAGCAATTCTCCTGGGGTCTTCTGGGCCCCTCCCTTCAAGCTAAATTGAGAGTCCCTGCGGTGAATTCGCCCCGGGCTGGGCCTACCCGCCTGAGACCCCAGCCCCCTCTCTGGGCCTCCCCACGCAGATGGTCAGCTCCCCCCCCCCCACACCCGCCCAGACAAGTACCTTTATACCATCCCGGTCCTGGCCATCTGGCCTCTGCCACTCTCTCTGTCCACTTCTCTCCCCCTCCTCTGTCGTCGTGCCCCTCTGCAAACCCTCTCCATGCACACCCATAAACTCAGTTCCTGTTTTATAGGTCAAAGCTAGTTCCCTAGGAGGGGGAGAAACCCCACCCTGAAAAAATAGATACGTTTGCACCAGCATCATTAGGTGATGGTAGCTTTCCCTTAGCCCCTAAAATCCCTTTTCCTTCTCTGTGCGGAGGGAATGTTCCCTGAAGGGCAAAGACACCTGCTGGGTCTCAAGTAATGAGAGAGTAGAAAGGCCCTAACCCTTCCTCCTGGGGCTCTCCTGATCTGCTCGGCCCCGCTCCTGGGTATCTGGACCTACACACAGTCCTCCGGATGCGGAGCACGGCCTCTTCCAGTCCTTCCCGGGGCCCCCCTGCTCGTGCTGAGCTCCCCCCGCCAGCGCAGCACGGGCTCTGCCTCTTGCACACCCCAGAGGCAGGACGCTCACCCGGGGCAGGGAAGCCAGGGTGGGCGCGTCCTGCACTAACTGATGGGCTCCCTGCAAAGGTCAGCTGGCTGTTACAGCCGCTGATGCCCACAGCTGGCAGACCCCCCCCCCCCCCCCAGGGAATCCCCCTCTCAGAACTCAGCAGCCTTCTCGGGAAGGCGTGTGCTTCACAGATGCGACCCGGGCAAGGCCATCTGTCACACTCACTGCGTCCCATCCAGGTCTTCTCTCCTTTGCCCTAAATGATTTTTTTTTTTTCGCCACTTTGATTGGGCCTAAGGACACGTCAGGTGTAGACAAGAACAGGACTCCCGGGATCACGGTCTTCTCTGGCTCATCGGTGTGCTGACAGCCGACCGGGCCCAGCCCAGACCCGAGTCCCCCCGTGTCATGGAAAAGCACGGACGTGAAGAGGGACTTGAGCTGCACGCTCAACCCCAGCTCTTCTGGCCACGTGACTTGAGCCAGTGTCTGCATTTCCTTGCTCTCATACTCTGCACTTCTCTGAGTCTGCTCCAAATCAGAATACACCCCTTCACCCAGACGTTCCCCCCGGAAATGGTCACAAACATCACGGGAAGGCTGTCTTTTGCTTGGAACACATTAATACCTAACATTTAAACAATGGTTCGTATGGCTCTTAATCTGACTTAATACTTGTAGCAGCCCCAGGAGGTCAATGTGTCTGTCCCCATTTGACAGATAAGGGACTGAGGCTCAGATTAAAAACTTGGCCCAAGGTCTATTCCGGAGTGAGCGGGCCAAGGCTCAGACACTGACCTCGACCTTCCAGGTGCAGCTGTCCTTGAATTGTCACCTCACACCTGTAGGGGGAGTGGGGCACGTCTCTCCCAGTTTTCTGACCCCCCAGGAGGGGGTCCGCCCCGATCTCCTTCCGGTGCCCCTCCCCCTTCCCTGGCTTCTTGTGCTTTTTGATTTCAACCTCAAACCTGAAACTGTTCACTGAGGACCCTGCTCAGTGTGCTGGAGAACGTTACCCAGAGCACAAGGACAACGGGAAGTGCCTGAGTGCGTGCCTCCCCGCAGGTGGCCCTCAGCCAGGATGGGGGGGGGGGCGAGGGGGTGTCAGGGTAGAGCCCTCCAGGGCAGTCACCCTCCCTCTCCAGAGCTGCACCAGGGGTCAGGCCGTGGTGCCCTCCTCAGGACTTTGCTGAAATCATGCCTTTACTTGGTTCCTTCCCTTCCCAGGCAGGCTTGCCTCCTGACTCCTTTACTGGCTTCTCCTGGGAGCGTTTTCCTAATAAATCACCTGCACACGAGTCCTTGACTCAAGGTCTGCAACTGCGGAACCTTGAGCACTGGTGCATTTGTGCCTCTGTGTCCCTAAACCCCCTCACCCCAGAGCCCCTTCATGGGTGCTGGCAATATCGTCACAAAGCAGGCACGGTCAGACTGGACTGCCTCTCCCCAAATCAGAGGCAACCTCTTTTCTGATCCAGATCCTCAGGCTTTCTGTGAAATTACAGTCTAAAACATTACAAAAAAATCATTCTCCACAGAGCCTAAAAGGGGCTGGGAAAATCCCCATGATTCTGCCCCCCCCCCCCAGCCACCTTTATAGCATGATACACAATGTCCTCGATAATTGTTCTCAAGGACTCACAAATAATCCTATTTTCCCTCAAATTCCACCTCCCCTGCAGGCTCATGCTGGAAATCTCTCCACCAGAGCTTTGACTGTGGCTCCAAAAAAACACCCCGGTCAGAGTCAGACGAGAAGCTGTTATCTCAAAGCTGTTACATCTTGATGTGAATGAAATACCAGTTTCTTCATCTATAAAACAAAGATAATGCCACAATTTGGCAGAGTGAAGATATATGATGGCAGAATGTAGGAGAGGGGGCTGAAGAGGGCTACCAGAATCTAAGGATTGATGCTCATCACAGGGGGCACCTGGGTGGCTCAGTCAGTTCAGCGTCTGACTTCGGTTCAGGTCATGATCTCGCGGTTGGTGAGTTCAAGCCCCGCCATCGGGCTCTGTGCTGACAGCCCAGAGCCTGTTTCAGATCTTCTGTTTCCCTATCTCTTTGCCCCTCCCCTGCTTGTATTCTCTCAAAAATAAATACACTTAAAAAAAAAATGACGTTCCTCAGGATGACATTTCACCAGGGACACTGAAGGCCAGCGCTGTGTCCGTGCTTTCCAGATGTGGAGCGTGAGGCTGGCTCAACCCAGCGAACCAGTGACAGTTCTTCCTGCTACAAGGAACAGAGTCACGACAGCACAGGCAACGAGGAAGTGTATCCATCCAGATAACCAAAGTCCCAAGGTAGGTTTTCCAGACCTGGTTAAGTCACAGTCCAGTGACCTCATCAAGGACCCCAAGATCTCCCCTTATTCCCAACACCTCATCTTCATTCTGATGGCATGTCCCTCCTACTAGCTACCCTCATGGTCACAAGATGGCCAACGGCACCAGTCAGTAAGGAAACGCAAATTAACACCACAGTGGGATCCCCCACACTTGTATTCCAATGGAGAAAATAGTGAGAATCGACCCTTGCCGGGGTTGGTGAAGAGGTGGGGGAACGGAGCATTCACACACCGCTAGTGAGGCTATAAAATGGCACAAGCACTTTGGGAAGTTTTTTTCAAAAAGTGAAACATATGCACACCATGTGACCCAGCCACTCCACTCCTAGGTGTTCACCCAAGACAGATGACAGCATAGGTTCACGCAAGGACTTGTGTGTGGACGTTACACAGCTTGACCTGTATAGCTGAAAGCCGGAACAAGCCAAACGCTTGGTCATCAACAGTTGAGTGGATAAATGCATCATGGTACATTCATACAATGAAATATCACCCAGCAATGAACAAGAATGAATTGTTGATACACCCAACAGCATGGGCGAATCTCAAAGCAAGTCTGCTACACGAAGGAAGACGGGCAAGACAGAGCACGTACTGTATGATCTGTTTACGCAAAAATTGAGAAAAGGCAAACTAATGTAGGGTAACGGACAGCAAATCCGTGGTTGGCGAGGGAAAGATGCCAGGAAGGAGCAGGAGAGAAAAATGACAAAGGGGCAGAAAGAAACGTTTGGGGTGATTCATATGCTTGCTATCTTGATTGTGGTGATTGTTTCCCAGTGTATACATATGTCAAAACTTATCAGATTGTATGCTTTAAATATGTGCTGTTCACTAATGCCAATTATGCCTCAGTAAAGCTCTCTTTTTTTAAGCTACTTGAGCAACATCGAGCATGGGAAAACACCACCAAATATAGAATGGTTTACCAGAGGTCAAAAGCAGTTCACCTCCACTTGGAAAAACCCACTAGACTATTTTGGTGACAGACCAAAGGACACCTCTCTGGTGACCAGAAAGACTGTGGCTCATTGTGCATCTGTGTCCCTAAACCTTATTTATTGTCTACTGTCGGCCATTCATGTGCTAGATGCTAGGGACAATGAAGGCCCTGCCCTTGGTAGCCCAAACTCCAGCAGAGAAAGTCCACGAGAAACGACAACAAAACAGCATTCACACTCTCTCCCGAAAGCATGATGTCTCAGCCCGACGCACTGACCAATTTTGTTTCTCTGAGTCTCCATTATTCTTGTGGCGGCCACCCAACCCCCTTGAGGAATGCATCCTTTAATGATTAGCTACGGTCAAGTCATTGTCAGCAAAGATTATTTGACGCTCTGTTTCTTCACATCACAGGACACGTAGCTGTCATAGTGTGAACTCATCACCCACATCTTCTACTGTTCCCTTTTTGTATCCACCTGGGCCCCCATTAGTAGATTGGGAGCAGGTATGTACAGTGAAATGCGTTGGGGTCACACGCCTGGATCCTGACCCTTCTCATCACTACACCATCATAATCTTGGGAAAGTAATAACCCTCCCCGATTCTCGAATCTTCCATCCATACCATGAGAATAATACATAACTTCCAAGATTAACGCGAAGGTGGCTTAAGAGATGATCCCTATGAAGAACCGAGTACAGTGCCCGACACGCAGTAGGTGCTCAGTAAATTGAAACTACCAATAATAATGGTTCAAAACCATGCTCTATGATTCATCAGCATCACGCCCTTGGGCGAGTTATGTCACAGCCGTCCTGTCGGTTCCTCCTTGGAAATGTGAAGGTTACGATGCTTATTTCACAGGCTGTATGTCAGGCTCCCCATGAGAGCTGGGTCAGAGATTCGTTACATTAGCACAAAGGGAGTGCTTGCTAATTGCCAAGCGATGGGCTTGGTGTTGGTGCAATAGGGATGGGAAAACAGAGACACAGTCTCTGGTCTCCGAGGGCTCAGAAAGCATACGCAGCAAACTATGCTGTAGTAAGAGAGAAGCAAGTTTTGGAAATGTGAGCATAGAGAGGCACTTCTCCTAGGCTGGTGAGGAAGAGGAAAGCTTTCTGGAGGCTACATTATCTGAGCCAAGGCTAGAAGAACCCGCCAGGCTTATCCAAGGACAGGGGAGAAGAAGTGTCCTCCAGGCAGGTGGCCAGCAGGAGCTGGTCACGTCAGAGAGCCGCACATCACCCAGCACGGGGGCTGAGACTTAGGTGGCACGCCCATCACCCTGCGGGACCCCCGAAGGCGCCAGGCAGGCTGGTCTCCCTCCCGCCTCTTCCCCATGCCATTGCTCCTGCCAGCCGCTGGCACAGAGCTGCGCCCGTGGCAGAATTGGCCCTGTCACCACTTCCAGACTGACCCGTGTGCAAGAATCCCCGTGGATGTGACAGCCCTCCTCCTGTCAGGCCCTCCAAAGTGACTCCCTGCCCCGAGCTGACACTGGCTGGTGACAATTACAGGGTAAGAGTGACTCCTCCTCACCGTGGGGCTTTCAGATCAGCGCTATTGTCCTTCTGGAACATGTATATTTCCCTGTGTCCTCCACAGCCCTGTGACTTCCAGCCCCTGATCAGTCGCAGGATCCTATTTTTGCTGAAGAGGCTGGGCCAGGACAAAGGTCCTAGATGGCTTTCTTTTGCTCCCTCCCAGTTTCCTTTGTTAGGCTGTCCTGTCCCCACCTGACATCCCCAAGATGGCTGATTCCCCATGACAAATTGGGAAGGAGGGGACGGAGGCAGCCAGCGCTATGGAGCCACTGTGCGTGCTGATAAGTTTGTGACAATTTGCTACATGGCAACAGAAAACTAACACAGGCTGTCAGGTGGAAATGGACTTTGTGTTTAGAGGAGGAAGAAAGGAAGGGAGGGAGGGAGGGACGGAGGAAAATCGAAGGGCACCGTGAACAAAATGTGAGAGAGGGCAGTGCCATGTGGGATGAAGGCAGAGGCAGAGGGAGGCGGGGGCCAGCTCGCGTAGAGACTTGGTAGGCACAGCAAATGTTCAGCGCAGGTGCAATCGGGGATTTCTGGAAGTCCTTCAGTGGGTGAGTGATGAGATCCGATTGATGTTTTCGAAAGAGCACTCAGGTGCTGTGTAAAGAACAGATTAGATCCTAGAAAGTGATAGAGGCACCATGGAGACGAGTGGGGATGGCTGCGAGGAGCTAAGGGAGCTGGAGGGGTAGGGGGCTCACGTGGCAGCCGGGAGAGGGAGAGAAGCGGGCGGATTCAGGATCTCTCTTCGGGAGGGCGCCCACCGGCCTCACGTGTGGGCCGGGCGCGGGGTGAAGCGTTCAGACGCACTCAACATGATTCCCGGGACCTGGGCTTCCGCAGCCGGGAGAAGATGGTGACAGTCACAGAAATGGCAAAAAAAAAAAAAAAAAAAAAAAAGGGGGGGGGGAGGGAGGAGCAGCTTTGGAGCCAAGGTGGGAAAAGTAAGACTTTTGTGCGGTCTGGAGCTGAGGTGCCCATTAGTCATCTAAGTAGAGATGTCAAGGAGCAGGACGTACGAGCGTGTGGCTTTAGGATGCTAGCGCTAGAGATAGAAATTTGGAAGTCATTACCGTGAAGATGATGTTTAACGGCGTGGAAGCGGATGAGGTCACGTAAGGAGAGGACGACGACCCAGGACGGAGCCGTGGGGTGGTCCGGCAGTCAGACCCAGGGCAGGGGAGGGGGCCCGGCAGGGGAGAGGGATGGAAGCAGCCTGGGACGGGAGGAGGAAGAGCTGGAGTGTGAGTGAAGCCAGAGAAGCTTCAAGAGGAAGTAACCGGCCACGTGACCGTGACTAGCAAAGAAAGGGGCAGGCAGGGGAGAGGCCCCGGTCCCGCCAGCTTGGGGTCTGACGGCGACCAGGCAAGGCAGATGCTGTGGGTGGGGTTAGGGCTTCAGCCCAAAGGGAGTAGGCAGCAGAGGAGACGGCAGGTGAGGAAGTAGGAAGACACGGGAAGGGAGCCCATGAAGGAGAGCAGAGGACAACGCGGAAGCCAGCGTGGACGTGGCGGGCGGGGGGGCGGGGGGTAGGTATCAGAACGCGAATCATCCAAGGACAGGAGTAGAGTCCATGACCCAGACCGCAGCGGAAGTGACAGAAGTGGGGACCGCCACCCGCCGACACAGGGGGAAACAAGGGCAATGCAGGAGCAGGTTCGGGGGCACCTGGGTGGCTCACCTGGTTCGGTGCCTCACTCCTGATTTCGCCTCGGGTCGCGATGCCACGGTTCGCGAGTTGGAGCCCCGCATCAGGCTCTGTGCTGACAGTGCTTGGGATTCTCCCCCTGGCCCTCCCGCTCGCTCGCTCTCTCTCACTCTCAAAATAAAAAAATAAACATTAAAAAAAAAAAAAAACACACACACACAGCAGGTTCAGAACGAATGCCGTTTGGGAGCTAGGACACCAAGGATGTGGCCTAGAATCATGTGGTGGCCAAACGGAGGTTCCAGAGATGGTGGGAGCACAGGACCACGGCCCGGGGGGCAACCGTGAGTGCAGGCGGAAGAACAGAAGGAGATAAGCACGCATCTCCGTGTTCGCTTGTTTGCTTCCTCACCCTCCCCCCTCCGGAATACACGCTAAGATCAGGACCCGAGTCTCGTTTTGTGCTGTTCCCCCGGCACGCTGCTATGCACTCAGCAAATACTCCCGGAACAAAAAGGCGTGCGAGGCTCCTACCCGGGGCCCGGCAGGTGGGAGCTCACCTGCCCTTTGGGGGCTCGCTCCTACCCCACGCCTCTCCCTCATTTACAGTCTCTGAGGTTTACACACAGAGCCCTGGGGCTTGCACAGGCGGTGACAGACAAGGGCCGTGGGAAATTTACAGCACAAACAGAACAGAAACACTGCCTGCAGGATCAGGAGACCCGGGTTCACGTCCCAGGTCTGAACCACGTCCTCCTGCCCACCCCACCCCCCCCACCTTCCCGCCTCAGGGCTGTGTCACCTGTAAAAAGTGAGGATTGGATTGTGTTCCAAACCTTTCTTTTTGAAATCAGCAGAACCCCTGTGACCAAACCTTTAGGGCTGGTCTGAGATATGAAAGACATCAAGGGGGGCCGGTCTCCAAGGCTGATGGAATCCGGAGCCCCAGAGCTCAGCCACACCCAGGCCCCCAGGCGGCCGCTCAGGGCTCCAGGGCACCCTTTGCCCACTGGCGGTCCAGACTCCCTCTGTGTGCGCCTCCTGGTGGAGATGCCCGGTAGGTGCAGCCCCTTCCGGGTCGCTCGGCCTTCCCAAAGAGACCATCTCCTGGTGATGGAGCTCAAACCCAAGGCCCTCTGGCTGGGATGTTGCTCTCTCCGTGATCCTGATGGATGCTGACAGCAATTAGCGGAGAGAGAGATTTCCCTGCAGAAAGATGGGAACATTTATTAAGCACTTCATGCCAGGAGGCAGAACACAGCACAAAATTCATTAGTACTTAGGGCCGCGGCAACCCCCCATTTTCACCCAAGGGCTAAAGGAAAACCTAAACTCCATAAATAAGGGCTACCAGGGCCTTTTAAATCTTGGCTTGCACCAGAGTGGGATTTCCATCTCTCTAATTTGCCGTCTTATTCCCTGGGCATGTCAAGACTGATATGAGTTTGGGGTTTTTTTTATTAAATCAAGCACCTGTCAGGGGGAAGTTTACTTCACCGTCAATGATGTGGCCAACCAGCCATCAGCAGGTATCCGACCTCAGCCACTTCGAGCGCTTTCGAAAGGGCTGCCTCCCTTGGTCCCCTTAAGGCTTAATTTTCTTAACAAATCACATTAGGGGTTCTTAGCATATCACAATGCTGGCACCTCACGTCTCTGCCTGTCATCGTTTCTTCCCCACTCACGCGGTGTTTGGGAGTTCTTCCAGGAACGGGTACCGAGCACCTTCCACGTAGCAGACTCCATGCCAGGCCCTGGGAATACAGAGCTATTTTACTCCTGTCTAAAGGGTCCCTGCCCCCAAGGAAATCTCAGTCTTGAGGTGAGGGTCGGGAGCTTTGCTGGCACCACGGCCTGTTGAGCCAGGATACAGGAGGGAAGCCTAATCCAGTCTCAGAGCAAGACACCTGAGGAAGGGGCAGCCCAGTGAGGAAGGGTATTTCCAGGGCTGGGAACTGCATGTGCAGAGTCGCGGAGGAGGACGAACAAACAGGACGGGCGTAGGGCCCTGCACGTTTGGAAAGGCTGGAAAGTGGCAGACAGGTGAATGCAGAGACAAAGGAAGCCAGTGAGTTAGGCAGGGGACGGGTCATGAACTCTTGGAGGCTCTAGCTGAGAGATTTGAACTGTAGCCTGGAGAGAAAGGGGAATCGCAAAAAGCCGAGCTATGCCAGTCGCCACCAATATTTTTACGTGGCAATAATAATTTCCTAGTTGCAAGTAACAGAAACTCAACTCTAACCTGCTTAAATAAATTCTGGAGCTTTGCTGGCTTCAGGCATGGATGGATCCAGGTGCTCAAGCGATCCCATCAAGACTCAGTCTTCCTGTGTCTGTACTGGCTTCAGTGTCAGACAGACCGTCGTCACATGGTGCCTGCTGGCAATTCCAGTCTAACCCAACAGCCGGTATTAGCAAACACTATCAACTGCTCCCTTGGTCCAGACGGGATCCTAAATAATTTCTAAACATCTAGTCATTTAAACCTCTCAATGACACCACCAAGTGGGTGCTATTTTAACCCCTTTCCATAGATGACAAAGTCGAAGCACTGAGAAGTTAAGCACTGGACCCGAAGTCACACGGCTACAAAATGGCAAAATTGGAATAAGAACCCAAGATTGCTGCCACAGTCCACACAAATTTACCAACCCCTTATCCACCTCCCTACGTGAGCCTCACGGCTTGGAGTCCCAGCAGAAAACCCCTCTTCCTGGGGCGCCTGGGTGGCTCAGCCGGTTAAGCATCTGACTCTTGGTTGCGGCTCAGGTCATGATCTCACGGTTTCGTGAGTTTAAGACCCGGGTCGGGCTCTGAGGTGACAGTGCGGAGCCTGCTTGGGATTCTCTCCCTACCTCTCTCTCTCTCTCTGCCCCTTCCCCACTCATGACATCTGTCTCTCTCAAAATAAATAACTAAACTTTATGAATTTTTTTGAAGTTTGTGTATTTTTGAGAGAGAGGCAGACAGACAGAGTACGAGTGGGCGAGGGGCAAAGAGAGAGAGGGAGACACAGACTCCGAAGCAGGCTCCAGGCTCCGAGCTGTCAGCACAGAGCCCGGCCCGGGGCTTGAACTCACGGACCGTGAGATCGTGACCTGAGCCAAAGTTGGACGCCTGACGGGCTGAGCCACCCGGGCACCCCTAAATAAACTTTAAAAACAGAAGGAAGAAAATCCCTCTTCCTGCCTATTCCATCCTAAGACCTGGCTCATCTTAAGACCTAAGACCTCATCGGACTGGCTTGGGATCTGCACTCACCCCCAAGCTAACTGCTAAGTCCAGAGAAACAGGATTTGGCAGCTGGCCAGACCTGGGCTCTTCCTGCCACCAGGAGGGTGAGGTGGCCTGTCCCAAACCTCATGAGCTGAGAGCGAGAGGGCTGCTGTCTGGAGGAAAGTCTGGGGGATGTTACTGAAAAGTAAGGGTTGCTAGGCCCCCAAATAAATGGATACCAACAGCACCACAAATAGTAATAATGCCCTTCGTGCCCACGTCCCGCATGACCTTGAAAAAGCCCTTTCTCATTCGTCGGCACTCTGGTCTCCGGGACAGCCCTGGGGGACGAGAGGTGATGGGGTCCGTGTCCCAACTACGGAACCATGTTCGGAGCAGGAAAACATCTCTCCGGGGATCACGGTGAGGAGAAGCAGCCCCAGAACAGAGTCCTCCTCGATGCCACCTGCCTCCCTGAGTCCCATGACCGCAGCCTCCAAGGCCCACGGTCTGCCCGCTTCTTCCTCACGGGAAGGAGGCAAACGACATTGTGGCGGCCGAGACTGGGATGGCCCCTGGCTTTGTCACGTCTGAAGTTTCTTCGAGGACGATCCCCTGACTTGTGTTTCTTCGGTGTGATTCAGACAGCACCGGCAGGGCCGAGCACACGGTCAGAGCCCACGAGGTGCACACCGAGTTGAACTGAATGAGACAGGTCACGGACTTCTGCCCCCGCCCTGCCGGCTCCCGGCGTGCTGGCGGTCGCCTCCACGAAGCCCTCCAGACCTGCATCCGGCCGGCTCACCGTCATGAACACACAGGGGTCAGTCCAGGCAGCTCATTACTCTCTGTGCAGCCACACAGGCCCAGGTTCCAGTGACGGCGCCCCGTGTCGGGCAATTACTTCATGCACGCGTTCCAGAGCTTTCCTGAACGCCCGGGAGCAGTAGGGACTCAGTGGGACACAGCCGGGGATAAGACAAATAATACGAACTCGGAGCTCATATCCCAGTGTGGAGGATACAAACAAACCAGTATATAAACACCACTTCCGGGGCCCCTGGGCCCCCGGGTGGCTCCGTGGAGTGTCCGACTCCGGCTCAGGTCCTGGTCTCGCAGTTCGTGAGTTCGAGCCCCACGTCGGGACTGAAGGAGCCGAGCCCACAGAAGTGCCTGCACAACGTCCGGCGAATGAGCGAGGTGAAGCCGCTGTCATTCCTCCCCTTCCCTACCCTGGCTTAACACGAAGGATGTCTCCCGGACGGGGTGACGGCAGGCCCAGGACTAGAAACAGTGTCTCTGTGCTACCTGCCAGGCCTGTCTCTGCTCCTGCCCTGTCCCCCTTCTCCAAGGGGGAGAAAGGCTGATCCGGTTGGCTAATGCCAGGACAATGGGCCAAACTTGCCAGCGAAGATTCCAGAGTCGGGACAGAAAACCTCTCCTTCCTCCACCTTCTGAGAGTCCAGAAGGACAGGAGCTAAGGTGGACCCTGAGCTTGGCCTCACCGTCCCTTCCTCTCCCTTGAGGATTTCTCTTCCTCAGTCAGGTGCCCCGAGCCCACTCAGAGCTAGGTACTGTGCAGACAGCCTCTTCCTGCCTCTCTCTCTGTCTCTGTCTCTTTCTCTCTGTCTCCCCCTCTATCTCCCTGCTTCCTTTTTCTCCAGGGGCGATGCTCTCTCTGTTCTGCTTTGCTCACGGAGGCAATAAGGCAACGTGGTAAGGGCTCCAGAGCCAGACTGCCAGGTTCAGCCTTCGAGCACTTGCTGTGTGGCCTCCCCACGTGGCTTAGCCTCGCACATCCAGTTTGCTCTGTCCATCCAACAGGCGCATAACAATGATTTTCATTTCAAAGGTTGGTGGAGAAGCAGCTCAAAGACTGCTGCATACATGAAACAGCTGTTTTCGTAGCTCGGGCTACTCTAGGCTGTTTCTAGTAGCTCGGGGTAAGGAAGCTTCTTAGACCATTAAGATGGCCTGAACAATCTCTTCATTTACCAGCCCTCCGCACCGGGCTTTGTGTCGAAGGCTCAGCTAACAGGGACAGGTTCTCGTCCCTTCCCTCTTCTGGGCCTGCGCCCGGCCGTCCTTCCACTGTTCCTGTCTATTCCTGGCCATGATCTCATTGAAAGGCACCCCAGTCTCACCCCGATGTCTGACACAAGCCTTTGGCTCTGGGATTGCAAACGTTTGGCTGTGATTTCCTCTCCTGTTGGGAAGAAATGCCTTCTCCCTCCTGTCTCCGCCCTGACAAGCAGCGAGATAGAAAAACAATTGCCTACCGGCTTCAGACAAGGCCCCCAAAGCTGTTAGGAGCTGCCTCCCCTCCCCCACCCCCACGCCTGTTCCCCTGGCTTTCCCCTGGCCCGAGCTGGGGAGGGGAGATCCAACCTCTAACCCTCCTCGGGCTGCGGCATTGACTGAATTAATCAGAGAGGCAGACGGCGGCCATTCAGCCTGAAGGCCACCTGTGTTCCAAATTTGAAAATCCATTCACTCGGGAAAAGCAGAGAGTCCCATGGGAGTCGAGGGATTTCAGTTCGCTGAACACCGCTTTGGGCAAATAAGCAAGTTTATTTCCTCTCCCCCACCCCCTTAAAAACATCAATGAAGTGTTTTGTGGTGTTGCTGACAGCACATGTCACTTGGAAGCTGGAAATAAAATCTTCTTTGAGCTATTTATAACTGACTGGCAAATGGAAGGCAATGGAAAGGAAACTAAGACTAGAGCTGAGAATGGGGGTGGGGGGGGCCGGAGCTGGGGGCCAGGCCCCCACTCCCGGCTGTGAGCTCAGCCTAAACCGCTCAGAGCCCCGGGACCCCGATTCTCCTGCCCCGCTGCCCACAGAGGGAGGGCGATGAGAAGCGTGTGGACAGACGAGCTGGGGCGGACGGGGGGCACACCGCACGCTTGGCGAGGACAAGCGGTGCACTTTGTAAACTGCAAAGTGCCCCTGCCAGTGACACGTCTCGAGGAAACTGGGGAACCCTTTTTCTCGAAGAAGGTGAGCCCAAGGATTCCTGATTCTTTTTTTCTTTTTAAAGAAAACATCGAAATCCAGATTTTTCCGTATAATCTTTCACTTTGTGCTTTCTCCAGCTAAGTCGGAGCTTTTAAAATCGGTTAAACAACACCGACGGGCTGGATTCAGGAGAATCCAGGAGATTCAGGAGACCGAAGGTCCCCCCCTTGGTAAATCGTGTTCTAGCATCTCCTGGTGAGATGTTTGCATGGCCGCTCAAGGAGAACCCAAATCCAGGGTCATGACTTCTTCGGGTCCAAACCTGAGTGATCGCGGCTCCCTCTCGAGGCAACAGGTGCGAGCATCACCCCACCCGTTCACCAGAGCCGGAACCTGAGCCTACCACCTACCCCTCCTCCCTTAGGTTCCGTCCCATTGGATAGTTCTGGAATTCCCATCCATTACCCCGGGGGCCTTGCCTTGATTCAGCCCCTCCCCGCTCTGCCTGCTCCTTGCCCACCTCTGCCGCCGTCATTACCACAGCCGCTAACTGGACCCCGCCACCAGGCTTTCCCTTTGTGCGGACACAGCCTCAAGAGCGATGGCCGTGCCTCTGGTCTCTGCCACACCCAGGGGACAAAGGAGGCCAAGTCCCCTCACTTCCTTGAACCTCAGGTCTCAAACGGGCTCCAGTTCTCATCAGAGATCCTACAACACCAGGAACTCTGGACCCCACCCAGGTCCCCAGAGTCACTAATCGGATCAGAATCCCTTCTCCTTCCTGGGGAGGGACGAGTGGGTCGTAGGTATGGAGGAAGGTGCCAGCAGTGCTCCTCCCAAATCTTTCCCTCCTGGGAAGTAGGATTTCCCTTTCCCCCTACGGAAACACGACGAACGGGGAATAAGAGTTCCCATGCAACACAGCGATTCGTTATTTGCAGCAAGACAGGTAAAGAATCGCTTACCCCTTTCAGACAAGCCCCAAAGCTGTTTAGGGTACCCCCGACAACCTTGCCCTTGTCTGCACGGTTCTTGCCACGCTTGAAGGATGCAGCTGTTGGGGCGCCCAGGGGGCTCAGTCGGTTGAGCATCCGACTCTTGATTTCAGCTCAGGTCAAGATCTCACGACTCGTGAGTTAGAGCCCCACATGGGGCTCTGTACTGATAATGCAGAGCCTGCTTGGGACTCTCTTTCTCCCTCTCTCTGCCCCTCCCCTGCTCTCTCTCTCTCTCTCTCTCTCTCTCTCTCAAAATAAATAAACTTAAAAAAAAAAGTTAGAGTACGCTCAAACAACTCTTCTCTCGTTTGCATGGTTCTTGCCACGTTTGAAGAACGCAACCGTTCATTTAATGTCCTCAGCTCCCCCTACTAGCCCCGAAGCTTCCTGAGGGCAGGAGCTGTCTCTCCTGTGTCCTAAGGGCTCAGTCCCCGGCCAAGGTGCTGGCACATTGCCGGGCTCAAGAAACGCTTATGCAAGTGAACTACATCTGGTGACAGGAATACCCTCAGCTACCCGGTCCCCACGATCCCTCCAGACCCCCCTGCCCCATGCCAGCCTCCACTTACAGGGTCACCCCATGACACCCGACCCCCGTGTCGGGTCTGGGCGGTCCGGGGTCTTCAGAGCAGGACCGGCCCCTGCCTCACAGACAGTCCCCTGCTCTGAATGTGCCTGACGCACGGCCCGTGTTCCTGGCCACACCATCTCCCCAGCACTTGAGGGCCAGCAGGGCGCCACGCCACAGAAGAGGGGCTCGAACGGCCTGCAAATTGCTAGCAAGGAGATTCCGCTGCCACCCTTCGTCATGTGACAGACAACTATATCTCTTTACAGAGGAATAGACAAAGGCCCCAAGGGAGACACGTCATCCGAGCCAGGGGTATGGAGTTCACCGGAGAGAGAAAGAGCATTCCCCCAGAGGGATGGACGGACAGCTGAGCTGGTGACACGCTGCAGTTTGGAAACAGACAAGCCCCCGAAACAGAAAGACAAGGCCAGGGCAAGATGAGGGGGTAGTGCACAGGTTACCTGCCGGAAGTTTCCGTGAGCCTGCCGTGCTGGCAACGTAGGGTAACGAATAGAGAAGTGGCCTCAACCCATACGACTGACTTACCATGCGATCCAGGAAAATAACCTGAATTTCCCCGAGCCTACACTTCCTTCTCTATTGTGACAGTTGAATTAGGACCAACTCTTGGCACCCCCAGTGCCAGCCCTGCATCCCCCTCTTTGCCACACCCTGGCTTCAGCTTAACCACGTGCCCTGCTCTAGTCCATGGGGTGTTAGCTGTCATAACAGGAGCAGAGACAAAGTGAGCCTGGCTGCCATCGTGCTGGCTTCTGTGCTCCGGTGATCCACCGTGACCCGAGCGTCCCTGCGGGAGCTGCCGTTCCTCCGGCCCGGAACCCGGACCTGAGCCCGACCCGCAGGCTGAACCAGAACCTCCAGCAGAGCGCAGCCCAGATCGGCCTGGCCATCGTACACCCCAGTCCCCGGGAAGGCCGGTGAACACGGGATAAATGCCGTGGCCGTATGTCGCTGGGTGTCACGTAGCAAAAAGACACTGAGATGCTCACCAGTGGGGGCAGCCCAGTTCTGGTGAACTCATGGCGCCATGCTCTGAATCCGAAGTCATGACGCTGGTGAAAGTCTCGGAGGCATTACCACGTAGGCCAAAGGGGGTTGTTGATCCTGTGTTGGGTAAGTAATCCAAATATGTCTTCAGTGGGGCAGCAGAGGGAAACAATTCAATGTGATCATAAAAGCAGAGTGAACTAGGTTATCCCACCCCCCCCCAGTTCAGCCTTCTTGTAGAGATGTGCCCGTGTCACTTCTCTGGAGCCCCACGACCACCACCCAGCCTCCACTCTCCCAGCTTCTTTAGAACCCAGCTGCCTGCATTCCTGGGCCCACGAGCCTCTTTACGGCAATCGCTCCAACCTCTGTGTTCATCCTCACATCTCTGACTCTGCTTCTCCCGCCTCCCTCTTTCCTTCTAGGGATCCCTGTGGTTACATCAGGCCCACCGGGATAATCCCAGATAATCTTCCCATCTCAAGCCCCCTAATTTAATCACACCTGCAAAGCCTCTTCTGTCATAGAGGACATCCTCACGGGCTCTGGGGATTAAGACGTGGACATCTTTGTGTGGAGTATTATCCTGTCCACCACGGTGAGTTTCCGACTCCCATCTTAGAAGCGCAGAATTCGGAAACCAGGAAAGGTTCCAGAAGAAGGAAAGGCTATGGACCATCACGAGCACTGTTCACATATTTCACGGTTTTCCCTTCTGGTCACGTGGTAATATGGTACATCTCAGCCCCTCCTGGAAAGCCGCCATCCCCTGTGATTTGCTCTGGTCATCGAAACAGGAGCAGAAGTGACTGAAACATCTGTGAAAATCGGTGGCACCGTGTGATTTGTCTGCGCTCTCTCTTCCCTGTCCTGGCAGTTGGTGGGCCCTAGGGCAGCCTGAGTCCCAGAGCGAAGCAGACCCCCAGATATCCCATGATGGACACAGAGACATTAGTGAGAAATAAATTTTGTTGTTTCCAACCACCGAGATTTGGGGGCCTAACCGAGATCGTCCCAGCATTCAAAAGTTCAGGGCGGCCAGGAGCATGTCCAGCACAAGACCCCGTTGTGATTCTATGTCCCCAGGTATGTCCCCAAAGACTCCCAGCCATTGGTCCCGAATGAGCTGTCTTGGCCAAGGCCCAACAACAAAGAATCCAGGGATCAGAGTTCAAACTAAGACTTTCTAAATCCCGCTAAGTACATCCCTCTCGTAACTCTCTGAATACATGCGCACGCACGTGCACACACACGGAGAGAACAAAGTCAGCTGTGCCCCCAGAGAAGCTGGCCCTTTGCGCCTTCTTCCACATGCCCAGTCGCTTGCACAACCCCAGGCCAGGAGAGCCAGGGCAGTGGAGAATGGGGCTGCAGCAGGGAAACAGCAACATTGACTCTAACTCACTAGGTCACGCGGAAGGCATAAATGGGGACGAGGATCTAAGCCGACGGATGCGGAAGAGAGATGCCCAGCCAAACGAAGAGACCTGACGGGCTGGTTATAATTGTGTCTGCCACAGCTCCTTGGCCCCAGGAAATGTTAGAAGACAGAAACCCAGACAGCTTGAGTCCTGGTGAGGCAAGCTAGTTAAGGGCCAGGAAAATCCTCCCCCACATATGTACTCACTAGAAAGGTCTTCGCTGGTGACGGCTATTTGCCAGAGAGCCGGGCCTGGAAGACAGCTTGAAGGAAAGGGAGAAAACTATGGTGTGCGGGGGTGTGATTTGGGGGCCTGCGTATGGCACGGTACGGGTTGGAATGGATAGGGAAAACAGAACACAATTTGTCTTAGAAGTAAGTCCAGGGGCACCTGGGTGGCTCAGTCGGTTAAGCGTCCGACTTCGGCTCAGGTCATGATCTCGCAGTCCGTGAGTTCGAGCCCCGCATCGGGTTCTGTGCTGACAGCTCAGAGCCTGGAGCCCGCTTAGGATTCTGTGTCTCCCTCTCTCTCTCTGCTCCTCCCCTGCTCATGCTCTCTCTCTCTCTCTCTTGCTCTCCTTCAAAAAAATAAATAAAAACATTAAAAAAAAAAAAAAGAAAGAAGAAAGAAAGAAAGAAAGAAGTCCAGACCTGTCCTCCAAGGGTGTACTTAGCACAGAGGCTGTTCCCAGCAAATGTGGCAGAGAGGGGCTCTGTAACTTGGAGAAGATTAAATCCCACGATTCGGTCATGTCTTTACATATTCGTCCATTCATGCATTCATTCATTTATTATTCTTTCTTTTAAGAAGCATGAATGGGGGCGCCTGGGTGGATCAGTCAGTTGAGCATCCGACTTCAGCTCAGGTCATGATCTCGCGGTCCGTGAGTTTGAGCCCCACCTCGGGCTCCGTGCTGACAGCTCAGAGCCTGGAGCCTGCTTCGGAGTCTGTGTCTCCCTCTCTCTCTGCCCCACCCCCGCTCACACTCTGTCTCTCAAAAATAAATAAAAATGTTTAAAAATTTTTTTAAAAAGAAGCCTGAATGAAGCAGGAACCCTATAATCTTGGAAAAGATAAATAAAGTAAAACCTCTTCCCTTAAATAACATACAGGCAATACATGAACATAAAAAGCTAACCGTATGGGAGACCAGTGGTGTCCAAAGTGGGAGAAGGGACACATTGACCAGCGGTGCCCAAGACAACCATCTAAGCAGAAAAAAGAAAATATTAGAATTTCTATGTATTTTTCTCTCATACTTTCTAAATGCGTATTTTACGTAGGCTTTCTAACATATGATAAAACAATCCAATGGTACGTGTGACTAATAAATAAATGAAGAAACGAGCAAGAAAAAATGGTTTGGAAATATGTGCTCAAAAATGTGCAGTGATGGAATGCAAAAGCAAAACCGTAGAAGCAGTTATAGATTTTTGATTCCCTGGCTAAGAGAACAGCAAGATAACAGCTTGGGATTCATCCTTATCCACCTTCCCATTGAAATGCTTACGAAAATAGACCCAGGAGAATTAAAGGTGCAATAATACGGAGAAACAGAAATAATGTTCCGTTATCTACCAGAGCCCAAGAGGAATTTCTACTAAGTGACGAATGAGTGAGTCTACGAAGCAGAACAATAACACCCATGGAAGAAGATGAGAGGTTCCCGAACACGCCCATTGTCTGCCCCTACCTCAGACTCCAGAGCATTTTTATCTAGTGCTGCGTGGCAAATAACCTGACATCCAATGGCTCAAAACAACAGTAATCACTCATTAGCTCCCTCAGCTCTTCAGATCAAGGAGCAAGCGCGGCCTGGTGGGGCGCCTCCGGCTCAGGCTCTCTCAGGTGATTGCTGCCAGGTACCAGCTGGTGTCCAGCCATCTCAGTGATGGACTGAGGCCACAAGACTCACTTCCCAGGAGGCTCGCTCCCGGGGCCAGCAAGTCGCAACTGCCAAGTTGGTTCCTCTTCATGCGGGCTCTCCACGGAGCCGTGTTAGTGTCCTTCCAACATGGCGGCTGGCTTCCTGCAGAGAGAACCATCCAAGAGGCCAAGGCAGAAGCGACAATGTATTCTATGACCTAGCCTTGGGAATCACCGCTGTCACCTCCACCATCCTCTATTTGTCACACAGGCCAGCCCGATACAACGTGAAAAAGAACTACATGGGGAGTGAAAAACCAGAAACGGGGCTCATTGAGGCCGTCACAGAGGCTGGTTACCACAGAAGATAACTCACCAGGGACTATTCCTGACATAGGGCCCTTTTTCCATCTCTCTCACTTTTTGCGTCTTTGTCTCTCCCTCTCTTTCTTATTTGTCATTTTCTCTCTCCCTCTCTCTCTCTCTCTCTCCATCTTTATGCCTCCCTCTGTCACTTGTTTCCACCATTAGTCTTTACCTTTCCACACATTTTCAAACACTGTAACATCTACTTGTGAAAAGGTAAAATCATTATTGATCTCACAACTAGCCTCCATGAAGGGATAGAAGCAAAGACCCTGAGGGCAAGGGTATCAGCAGGAGTCAAAGCGACAAAGGAGACGCCCAAAACTACTGCCCTCAACCCTGCCGCTTCCACTGGCAGAGGTCAGTGTCCCAAGGATGAGCTGGCAAAGGTTAGCCGTGTAGGGCGCAGCTGATGTGGGTTTGCCAACAGGAACACGAGGCCATCCTGTCTCTAGCTGACCTTGGGTGAATCCTTGCCTCCTGATGCCTGACCACCTCCGCTAAGCCCCTTCTATACACAGCATAGGTTCTGCAACTTTTGGAACCCACTCCACATGCAATTCCAACACTGGGAAGGATTTTTAGCTGCAAACAGCCTGCCTAATGTAAGCAGGAAAGGAACATATGAAACGTACCCAATAACTCAGAATATCTTTGAGAAGAGTAAAAATGGAATCTGACTCTGCCGAGTCCAAACACCCTTTTGAGGATTCTCTAACAAACATCACTATGTAGCAGTTACCACGACCACAACTAGCAGCCAGAAATTCCACCACTGCTGCCCCCAAACAACCAAATAGCTCCACACTTTCTGGACAAGGACCTCATATTTCTGATTCCAAGTCTCAGAGAAGTTCACCTAGCTACAGGGGCCTAGGTCCTGTGCCGTTATCCTGGCTCAAAGCAATCCTCGGGACGCAAATTTTCTGGGTTCTTCCATGCAAAGGCGGAAGTCATAATGTTAAAAATAATTAAGAGGTAGCGAGACTATCCAAAAGGTACCGGACAGCTGTAAATGACGTATGTCCACTGCACAGATCAAAGGAACACAAAGAACACCAGTGAGAAGGAAAAGGGAAGGTGTTTCCTCGTGGACGGCTGCTAACCCACACTGTCCAGATAAACACCAAGACAGGTATTGGTGATCACTGGCATTGTTGTGGACTGTTATTGGCAACATGAGCACATTTAAGGTTAGAGATAACGTTCGAACCCAGGATCTCACTTGAGCTCACAAAATCCCGGTGAAGTAAACCAGTTTGGGACTATGCGGCCCAGCGAGATGGGAAGCCAGACAAGACTGGTCCCTGGAGCTCCCCCAGAACAACTAGAGATACAGAAAAGGTGAGTCTCCCTTAGCACCGGTGTCTGTGTCTCAACAGGGGAATGTCTTTACTTACCTTGGTGGAAAACCCCAGATTTGTAGATGAGAGATAAGCCCATCGTCATCCACAAGCATCCCGTTATAATTTCTTTCACATAGACTGCGGGCACACAGACATTTTTCCACATCAAAATGCAGACATAAGTTTGTTTTCTCATTCCCTTCGTCAAAGCCACCCACCGGCTACGGAGCAGAGATCCAGTTAACTGCGACAGGACCAGGGTTACAGGCACAGTGGTCCTTTGTCACGTTTTGGCTGCCTGGAATCCAAATTTCCTTCCTGTTTTTGGAGAAATCCCCAAGTCTGTGATAGTCTTGGTGGGGACAAAGTCCATGGAAGCCTAAGAGAGCTAGATAGTGTCCATTCCCAGCAGGCAGTTGGGCAGTCACATCACCTTAGCTCCACCCATCGCACCTCCCACCTTGACCGCTGAAATCACCTGTGTTCTCAGATGCCTTGGCTCCCACAGATTCCTTCCCTGCTTAAGTTAGAGGCAGTTATGCAGAGACCAAAAAAAAAAAAAAAAATGAGTAGTTCATCTTTAACGTCATGCTGGTCATTAAAGAATCCAAGGTTTCTGTTAGCCTGCCCAGGTTCGTCAGCACCAAAGGACAATTTTTGTTGGGCTTTCTGAAAGGCCTTCATATTCCAACAAACATTCATTGTCCGCACCTTCTGTGCCAAGCAGTGTCCTAGATAACGGAGACTCAGTGAATAGGCAGCGATCCCTTCTCTCTAGGAGCTAGTGGTTTGAGGGAGTTCAAAGCTGTTTTCAAGGGCCCCCTGCGCCCATCACTATCTTTTCAGACAGCTAGGAATCAGGTTAGGAACCACTGATCGAACCGAAATCACTCCTTTACATAAGGAAAAAAAGAAGAACCAGAAGGGTAAAGAGATTTCTCCAAAGTCATAACAGCAATTTCCCAACAAAGCCAGGAGCTCTCCACTTCCCCTGATCCCAGGCCAGAGCTCTTTCCACTTCATCACCCGACCTGGAGGGGGTTTAGACAGCAGACGTCATCTGCCCTTCTGTTGATTTTTTGCCAACTGGTCAACACTGAGATGCTGGCAGGCAGACCAGTGAAGGCCCAGTTAAGCCCAGCCGGGGTCGTCTGCAAAACGGAACACCACCTGAGGAGGCAAACAGTCTCGAGGGGCCCTGGGGACACGCTGTGGGGGACAGGTTTGAGCCAGCAAGTCCAAAAGAGAGAGAAGTACAGGAGACGGACACCGAGCCTGCCAGTCTGCCTTTCCAGCACACCAGCCCCAGGAGCATGTGGCCCATAATTAGCCCCCCGGGAGATGGTTATTGAGCCACAAATGGAGAATTATGGCTTCAGGTAAGAACCGGCAGCAGGAAGCGGAACCCTCAGAAGACTAAGAAAACCCTGTTTTCATGCAAATGCCTTCAGTAATCATAAACAAAAGGAGACACGCAGGGGCCTAGGGATGACCAGTGGGAGGAAGGCTGTTGCTACATCAGATACTGCATTTCTGGAAGATCTCTGAGACCCAGAAGAATCTTGCAGGCATCCCTGCCCCACGGGCCCTGGAGACCCCACCTGACTTATTCCAGGGCTGCAAGCTGGGAGCGTCCCCTCAGGGACACAGGTGAGCTCGTGGTTCCAACGACAGGCAGGGCGTTTTGTGGATGAGAAGATCCGCTGGCCATCTGAGAATTGGTCAAAGTTAGGGGCGCCTGGGTGGCGCAGTCGGTTAAGCGTCCGACTTCAGCCAGGTCACGATCTCGCGGTCCGGGAGTTCGAGCCCCGCGTCGGGCTCTGGGCTGATGGCTCGGAGCCTGGAGCCTGTTTCTGATTCTGTGTCTCCCTCTCTCTCTGCCCCTCCCCCGTTCATGCTCTGTCTCTCTCTGTCCCAAAAATAAAATAAACGTTGAAAAAAAAAAAAAAAAAGTTCCTCGACACAGGTTCCTTTTTCCCCTTCGCCCCCGCTCTCCGTTCCCTTCCAGTCCGCTCAAGAGGCAGCGGAGTGAAACAGGCCAAAACTCGGCCTGGCAGATTTGACTCCCGAGCTACTGCTTCCGGGCTGTGTGACCTTAGGCTGGTACTTCACGTCTCTGTGTCCCAGTCTCCTCAGTGGTAAAGTGGGGTGATGTTGCGTGGAAAACACGAGTCGCGGCACTGAAAGCTCTCAGAAGCGAGTCTGGCGTGTCGCAGGTGCTCGGTAAGGGTTAGAGGTCCCTGTTACCACCCCCACCCCACAGATGCCTTCTGTCTATTCACACTTAAGTCGGCCCCCCGGTCTTCCTTCTTGCCTCTCAACTTCTCTCTCACCTTACACACGCTCTCATAACCCCCTGGGCACGGATTCCTTTTCTCACCATCTCTGCACATATTCAACCTCCCGCCTTCCAGACCCAGAAGGGATCCCATGAGAAACCATCCCTGATGGCCATGGGTGGGAATAACCGTCATCTCTCACGCCCAGTGCGCCTCCCCCATGGTTCTTCACGCTCTCTACGTTGCTTTATACTCATTCATGCCATTGCCCCTCTGCCCCACCTGCCGGCCCTCGGCCAATGCTGCTCAATAAACCTGGGAGCACCAGATGATGAACAGGGAACTGGGTGCTCCACCGAGCTCCCAGGGGCCCCGTAGGCTCCCACCCATGCCCTCAGCTCTCCCCTCCCCACTCGGTATGGAGGCACCATTCACTCACCCTCCCGCGAGCATCCCCACACATCCTTTGGGACCAAGTGCCAAGTCCTGGGAGACAGGCTTCCAAGGAGAATCCCAACCCCAGGTGGCAGTGGCTGAAAAAGGGAGAGTAAACCGGGACGAAGGGGGATGTGGGGAAGAAGGAGGGTGTGCAAGGAAACGCTCACAGTTGACACAAGTGAAGACTGCAGAGGTTGGAGTGAAGGGAGATTCGCCCACACAGGCTGGCTGGGGTCAGCCGGCCAGGCTCCTGCTCAGGAAAGCAGGCTTGTGTCCATAAGCACGGGCAGTCACAGAAGAGTCACGTAAAGTGATTCAAATGAAGTGCTTTGCATGATGGATGACACACAGGGCGTGTTCCGTACACGTTGACCATGATCTCCATTATTAGTTTAACCGGCATCATAGTCTAATATCCAGACAATTATACTCAAGTTTTACCTTTATCACCAAGTTACTGTGTGACCTCAGGCCGGTCACCAGGCCCTTCTGGGCGTCTCTGGGCCTCAGTTTCCTCAC
Source organism: Prionailurus bengalensis (assembly GCF_016509475.1). Lineage (NCBI taxonomy): Eukaryota > Metazoa > Chordata > Mammalia > Carnivora > Felidae > Prionailurus > Prionailurus bengalensis. The sequence goes on along the minus strand of NC_057353.1, from coordinate 76,128,615 downwards.
CTATAAGATAAGGGAGCTGCACTTGGTGATCTCTGGCTTTTTTCTTCAGCCCCTGATGCTGAGGATCTGCCCCAGCCCCCGTGGACCCGTCCCTCCTGTGACAGCCGCTTCTTAGGTTATGGCGCACAATTCTACACTCTCTGTGTCACTCCTCACTGTTCCGGTCTCCGGAGTTTCTGCTGTGCCCCAAAACCGTGTCTGTATTTAGCTCTCCCCAGCAGGACCGACCAAAGAACTGAGCACCTAGAAAGTTCTTAATAGCTGTTGATTTACAAGGAGTCACACCATCAGGAAAACTGGGAGTCAAAACTTAGCCTTGTCTTGTCATCATGATGAAAACAAGGGGGGGGGGGGGGCCAGGGTGGCTCAGTTAAGCGTTCGACTCTTGATTTGGGCTCAGGTCATGATCTCACGGTTCATGACATCAAGCCCCCATCGGACTCTGCTTGGGATTCTGTCTCTCCCTCTCTCTCTGCCCCTCCTCTGCTCTCTCTCTCTCTCTCTCTAAATAAATAAATAATGAGGAGGAGAGGAAGAAAAGAGGAGGAGGGAGAGGAGAGAAGGAGGGGAGGAGGGGGAGGGGAAGAAGAGGAGGGAGGGGGAGGAGGAAGGGGAGGAGGGGGAGGAGGGGAAAGGGAGAATGGGGAGGAGGGAGAGGAGAAGGAAGAGGAGAGGGAGGAGTAGGAGGGGGAGGGGAAGCGGGGGGGGGGCGGAGGGGGAGGAGGAACAATGGGGAGGGAGGAGCCAGCATGAGTGTCCTGTGTTTGCTGAGCTGTGCGGAGCACTCCCCCTGTGTAGCACACACGACCATCAGTCCAAAGATTCAGAGGCTTAGGAAATGCCACCCTTCCACTCTTTGCACGCAGCCTAGTTTGCACTCTGTGCCCCTGCCGCGTGGGGCCGCGGCACACTCCCTCCTGCTCGCCATGGGGCTCGTCCACACTGTAAGGTGCGCACAATCCCGGAGCCCCGGGCAGCTCCCAGAGAGCAGGGGGCCTCTTCCGGTCTGGGGCTGTCCCTGAACAACCTGGGCACTAAGACACCTTGAACAGCACGAGCCCCCCAAGACCCGGGGTCCCCTCTTCTAACCTTCTCGCCTGCCTTCCCGCTCCGCCTTCTCTCTAAGCCCTGCCAAGGAACAGGACCAGATTTCAAAGCTCCCAGACCCTCGGACCCCTCGGCACCCTGCTCGCGGGGATGTGCTGTGGGTGGCAGGCATCCCCCCCTCCCTTCCAGCTCCTCCAGCTCCAAGAGCACGGTCTCCTCCCTCAGACGCCAGCCTCACTCTTACTTTTTCGTGGGGATTTTCGTCACTCATTAGACCCAGAGTCTCAACCTTTTACAGGAATGAAAAGGTCCCCTTCCACAGAGGGCAAGGGACATTTCGTCTTCAGCCCTCCTAGAAGGTCAGAGGAAATACGTGTGGCGCATCCTTCCAGCACACGGAAGAAGGGCAGGACAGAGCCCCGGCACGCACCGTGCCCTGCAGTGCTCACAGCCCTCCCCGCCAGAGACTGACGGGGGCCAAGTTCAGATCACCACGCCCTGGTGCGGGCCAGCGACCCGTCTGCAGGCATGGGGCCAAAGCTTCCGGAAGGCTCTACAACTGGACTTAAAGCCTTGATGGTCAGCCTGTCCTCCTCCGTCACCATGAGGACAAAGTGTGACGTCTGCTCCACAACCCCATCACCCACCCAAAGTCAGCCTCGTGGGCCATCTGCCGGCCCCGACCCACCTCACCCCCAACTCCTGCCAACTCAGCACATGCACACTCTGGTCCCCCCTACGTCCTAGGCCCTCTCACCACCTTCCTGCTTGTCCCTTACTTTGAGGCGGCCCCTGAGTCCCCAGGCACCTGATTCCCTGCGTGGACAGGTGCTGGGCCATGCCGGCAACCTCAGAGCTGCCCCCGCTGGGCTCTCCCGGGTGGCATCTCTGGAGGATGGGCCTGCTGTGTATCATCAACAGGAAAGAGGCCAATGTTCCCTTCAGCCTGGCCCAGCTCCTCCTGCAAGACGGAGACTGGACGCCCTGCTCTCTGTAGTCAGTGGCGATGCCCCCCTTTTTTCTTCTCCCACAGGACGCGGTAGAGCAGAGGACAGCAGGCTCTTCCTGTAAAAGGCCAGATAGTAAATACTTGAGGCTTTGCCGGCCACACGATCTCTATCACAATGACTCAACTCAGCCACGGGAGTACAGAAGCAGCTGTAGACAGCAAGGAAACAACAGAAATGGCTGCGTTCCAATAAAACTTTTTTATAGACAGACCCTAAAATGTTAATCTGTGTAAGTTTCACATGTCACCAAATAGCATTTTTCTTTTGACGTTTTATAATCATTTAAAATGTAACAACAATTCTTAAAAATGTAAAGAAAAGAGGGAGGGGGGGCTCGCGACCCTTACAAGAAGAGGCGGCCAGCCCCATCCGGCCCGGATCCGGCTGTAGCGTGCCAGCCCCCATCGGAGAGGAACAAGCCCTGGTTCGTCAGACGGGGGCATTCCAGTGCTCTTCTGACCACCTACGGGCCCCAGGACCTTGGACAAGTTACTTAACGTCTCTGGGTTTGTTCCCCCTCAAAAAACTTGGAAATAATCATGCCCTTTTCATACGATTTTTGTGAGCCTTAACTGAGAAGCAATGCAAAATGGTTCGGGGCACAAATACCCCAGATGATAAAGTCTAAGCGGGGATGGCAGGGACTTTGTTATCATGGCAGAAAAATCTGGAATCCAGGACTGTGAAACAGCAGGGCAGAAATCAGCTTTGCCATCAGCGAAGTCCTGTGTTTCTCTCCTAGCTCAACCCCTTACAGCCGTGTGACCTCGCTCAAGTTACGGGACCTCTCTCAGCTTCAGCTTCCTCATCCATAAAATATCGACAATACACTCACCTCACAGGCTCTCCGGTGGATGACTTCGATGGCAGAAAAGGTAAAGTGCTTGGCATAGATTAGACCAAAAAATGGCGATTATTATTTATCCCATCCTGATTCTTTTCCTATCCCAAATTTCCCTTATTTCTTTTCCAGAGAAGAAGTCAACGTTCTTTATCAAAAGCCCACCTCTCATCTCTGTCTCCAAAACATCCCTTTTGATGTTCCCCTGTGCTCCATCAACACAACATGCTCCCACCTCCCTGCGGGAAAGCTCGTTGCTGGAAACTAGGGCAGCCCTTTGAACTGGCGTTCTTTCTCCAAGCTGGAAAACATCGGGCGGTGTGCTGGGAGCTGTTTGTTTTCTCGTTCTCACCCTTGGAGTCGCTCTATCTGGATCCGAGGCTGACAAGGGACCAGCATGAGGACAGGCTGCCCGCGGGCCCGGGGCCTGGGAGGGACCTTGTCTGCCCGGCCCAGGCTGCAGCTGCGGGGCCCTCGGGTCCCTGTGGGCTTTGTGGGTCAGATTGATGGTCAGTTCCCAGCCGGGCCATCTCTGATCCGACACGGACAGGCCTGATACAGGCCAGGCTTGTCTTCTTGCTGGAAAAGCTTCCAGACATGGTATTTTGGGTGGAGGCCTGCTCGAGCTAGAAGGCTGGCAGAGCTACAGGAACTAGAGTGATTTGAGGGTGCGGAGGAATGGGGGGAGGCATTCTTTCTGGTTGTATGGTCCTCCTGTCCCTTGCAGGGGGTGGATGGGCCCAGGGCTGAGGTTCAAGGTGGAGAGATCAGAGCCAGGGTAGAAGCCAGAAACAGGAAAAGCCAGGGTGACCACTCACCCAGAGAAAGCTGGGGCTAGTCACCGAGTCCGGAGAGGGGGGACAGAGCCCCAAACCAGGACAAAGCCAAAGCGTTAGATGCTTTCTATCCCTGCGTGTCAAGTACCCTCCCGACGCCACATACCCTGCCGGGTCCAGGAACGTGGGGCAAACACGACACGGTCCCAGCCTCCTAAAGAACTCATTTTCTAGGCGCAGAGGGATTCACACACAGGGAATGCATCGTGTTCCCAAAACCCATTTCACGTCACCCAAGCCACACAGTTTGTCTACGTTTCCTGGTTTCTTTGCACTGTCAGCCATGGGACTGAGCTCTGGCCAATGGATATACGTGCTGGGGACACTGCCAGGCCTGGCCCACACAAAAAAGTCTCCCATAGCCTCCTCCTCCTGTGCTGGCTGAATCCAGAAGGTCCAGCAGCGGCCTCTTGGGATGGGCAGGGCCCCAATATGGAAGGAGCCCGGGATCCTGAGTAACCCTATAGAAGGCCACTGGCTGGCCAGGACCCCCTGCAAAAGACTTAGTGTGAGTAAGAAAGAAACATTTAACATGTTGACATGTTAACGTTAGTGTCAACATTTAACATGAGAGACTCAGGGGCTGGCTTGTTACCGCCGTTAACGTGGTCAGAGCAGAAATGATACCGTAAGAGCTGTGACGCCATAAAACAAGTAACTGACCAGAATGAAATCCAACCTCCCTCCCTCCCAGCTGAAGAGTTCCAGGACTTGAGCAGCCTCCAAGCCTTGTCGGAGATGTTCCCAGGCAAACCTGAGCTCTTGCTGGAGTTTGTCACTGGGCCCCCACACTGAGTCAGCCTCCTGCGCACCCCTGACTCATCCCACCCTCCAGGACTCTGGGCTGTCCCCGATCTGTCTCTCCAGAGCCTCTGAAAGCTGCCCGTGCTGGTCTTCCCAAGCACAAGTTGGGTGCTCCTCACTAGGCTGTGTGCTGCTAAGGACAAGGTCATGGGGAACCTGGGCGGGGCCATCTCGGTGGGGTCGTAAACAGAACAACAGTGGGAAGATAGACTCTTGATTCAAATTGTGGCGCTGCCCTCAGCATCCCCTTCCCTTTCTAGATCTGGACTGTCCTCCTGGAGGTCCATCTAACCGTGACCATCCGTGGTTCTGGAGACTCTGACCCGTCTCTTCACAGCATTTCAAGTCAGCACACGACAGCTCTATTCGCATACTCAGAAACTTGCTGTGCAGAAGCCTGTGATCGATGTGTTTGTGTCTGTGTTTTGTTTTTCTTTTTTTAATTTTTTAAATATTTATTTTTGAGGGGCGCCTCGGTGGCTCAGTCGGTTAAGTGTCTGACATGAGCTCAGGTCATGATCTCACGGTCCGTGACTTTGAGCCCCACGTCGGGCTCTGTGCTGACGGCTCGCAGCCTGGAGCCTGCTTTGGATTCTGTCTCCCTCTCTCTGCCCCTCCCCTGCTCACAGTCTGTCTCTCTCCCTCTCTCAAAAATAAATAAACATTTTAAAAATTGTTTTAAATAAATATTTATTTTTGAGAGAGGGAGAGAGAGAGTAGCAAGTAATCAAGGGAGGGGCAGGGAGAGAGAAAGAGACAGAGGATCTGAAGCGGGCTCCCTGTGGACGGCAGGGAGCCCAATGTGGGGCTCGAACTCATGAACCATGAGATCATGACCTGAGCCGAAGTCAGATGCTTAACTGACTGAGCCTCCCAGACTTAGTGTCCATGTTTTAATGCTCATGACAACACTGAGGGGTAATACACTAGTCCCATATTGCAGAAGAGGAACCCAAGATTCAGAGAAGAGAAGTGTCTGGGATTCACAGTCATGTCCCCCTGACTCCCGTGCCTCCATTTTTTCGCCAGTATCTCCTTCTGACTCTCTGCTGGTTCTTTCGGTTTTCTGAAAACATGCCCTGTCATGTTGCTGAGTGGAATCAGCTCTAGGTTGGCTTGGAAGGTCAAAGATCAGGACCCAGATCTGCCCTGAAATCACTGTGTGACCTTGACCCCTGTGAGGCCATTTAACCATCAAGACACTCTGAAACCTCGCCTAGGTGGAGAGGGATTGGCTGTTTCCAGATATAAAAATAGTTTAAAGAGGGAAACTGTCCAACCAACGTAAGGCGGTGTTTCTCCTGTGTGCATCAGGCCTCACTGAGGGCAGAATGTGCTGGAAGCGTCTGAACTCTCCATGCATTCAGGACTTGTGGAGAAGGAGAAGGTGTGTAATTTCTGCTGGGTTTGTTGCTTCAGAAACTCAGAGAGGGACGGGGAAATCGTGACTTCCAAAGCTCACAGCTTTGAGTTTGTGTGGACAGCTGGGCTTGAAGACGGTGTCAGCTGGCAAGAGTGAGAAAGCCTCCCTTTAGCAAAAAGTGATTTGCAGGAAGGGAATTTCTGTACTCTGCGTGTGGGCAAAAGGCAACCAAATGTTCCCTGGCATTCATGCTTCATTACCGGCGAAACGGGGTCCCGTCCTCAACCATCCGCGGGGAGGAAAGAATAGGAAACCACCCAAGACCATGTCCGGTCTCACCCAGAAGCGAGACGCAACATGCGAACACACTTTAGGAAACAGAATATGAGGAACTAATTGGAGATGTCCACAAAGATTTACAGCACACTTATCACAGCCCCACTCACAATCCAACAAGTAGACACAGCCTAAAACCTCACCAGAGTGAATTGATTAAATCCTTTTCGCGGTATATCCATATATTAGAATCCTGTCGTGCTCTTAAAAGGATGTTTCCAGAGACCTGGCAGGGGGTTGAGGCAGTGTTGATAATGGGAATGTAATGTCAGCCCTACAAGCCGCCCCTGCATCTCGGCCCATCTCCAGAAGGTGCACAAGTAACCGGTAACAATGTCTTTGGGAAGACAGCGGCAAGCCAGCAGATGGGGGGGGGGGGGGGGTGGAAGGGGACTCCCTTCTTATCATTCACTGTCTCGTAACTTCCAACTCTGCAGACAGAAAGGGGCCATAAGTGCCCAGCACAGTAAAGGAAAGAAGACCCACACTAAGACATGTGATTAGAAGATCCGACCAGCTTCCAGATAGAAAAGAAAAGGGGAAGGAAAGGTCACACACAAAAGAACCAGAATCAGAATACCATCGGACTATTTCCACCTGAAGGACCAAAATGAAAACATTTACAGAGTCCCAAAACGAAAAAAATTAGCTTCTAAAAAAACTAAAAAAAAAAAAAAGTTAGCTTCTAGGTGGCATCCAGGCCCAGGGGACACCCCTCACCCCACCCCCACCCCTACTCCAGGCTGCAGGAGGGATCAGAGCGCTCCTGGAGAGGCCTCTTCAGGAAAATAAAATGGATTGAGTGCATTTGTGATTTGAAAAAAAAAAAATAATAAGCAAAAGATCCCTAGAAAAGTAAACAAATACAGGAAACGATATTTACTTATAGAAAAAAAAAATACAGTGCACTATTTAAAGCAGGGCTGGAAATTATCTATAGCGTCATCATGATGTATGTGTTAGTCTGGGTTCCCTGAGGAACAGGTGCTATTAGATGTGCATGAGATTTGTTGGAGGAAACACCTAGGAAGGGAAGTGGGGAGGGAGCCAGAGCCAGACGGAAGCCGTCACACCGCCCTGACGCTTGCAAAGGCAGAAAGTCAACTTACGAAAATTTTGCCCACACTGGGGGTGGGGGGGTCCGTCCAGCCAAGTCCCCCACTAAAGGTATCCAATCACACAGGGGGTCGAATCTGTGCCCACGCTGGGCTGTCCTTGACCAGGGGCTGCTGCAGGAATCCAGGGCTGGTTCCAAAGGGGGTGCCGCCGGGGATCCCAACAGATGTGAACAGCAAACACTGCCCACCTGTGTAAACTCCTCCCGTACAGGATGCGGAGAGGGAAGCGGGAGGAGGTGGGGGTGCAGAGAGCCAGGCGGAGATCACAAGACCCCTGCAGGTGCTGCTCTACATTTCTCACTCCAGCTGAAGTCAGACTGGGGCCTTTGAGCTCCCCACACGGATGATGGGCGGAAGCGAGTGTGTCTCCTTCCGGTGGATGGATGATGGGCGGAAGTGAGTGCGTCTCCTTCCGGTGGATGGAAGATGGGCGGAAGCGAGTGTGTCCCCTTATGGCGGAGGAGGTAAAAAGCCCCGGAGCTTCGTTCCTTCCTCATTTCCCCTATCGCAGTGACCTTGGAAGCCACAGGTTGAGATGGTGACGGCACAAGACGAAGTCCATGGAAGTCTCTGAGTCACCAGAGAGAGGACAGACCCCCACAACCCACATCGCCACTACCGACCCGCCTCCCCCGAAGACGACCTGGCCATCTACTCAGAGGAGAGCGCCAGCCGCTGTCCCCGTAACCTCTCGTCTGTGCCAGCTCTCCTGCAGCGAGGTCTGGGGTCCCGCACAGGCTCCATCGCACCCTCGGCAGGGGCACCGAAGCAGCTCCGGCACCCCCGTCCCACCAGAGCAGACCCAGGCTCCGGCTCCCTGCCACGTCCAGGCTCAGGTGGAGCACTGTGCTGTGAGCCATCAGCCGGGGTCTGCGCCCCACATCCAGAGGATGCGCAGAGGGGTTCACCCTTCCGGAGCCAACTTTGGCCAATGAGAGACAGGAGATGAGAAGGAGCTGTCCCTTCTTCCCCAGGGTAGATTGTTCTGAGCTGGTGTCTTCCACCGAGCACGCAGGTGTCCTCTTGTGACGCTGTGGCCTCAGCAATGCATCCCCTTGCCTTTGTGTTCTCCCCTGTCTGTGGCACCCCCCTTTCCCCTCGCTCTCGCTGCCCTGGGACTGCGCCTCACACAAAGCTTGAGCGTGTCACCTTTGCCTCGGGCTCCACGTTGGATGGCGAAGACATCTCTGGAGGAGCCTTCTTGGATCTGCAGGCAGCAGGGGAATTCAGGGGGAAGAAGTCGCTGAGGACAGGGACGGGAGGTTTGTGGAGCCCTGTGTCCAGGGATAGGAAAGAGGAGCAGGAAACCGAATCCCTCAGAAAGGGAATCGGGAACCACAAACCAGCAAAATGGCGGAGATAATTCCATGAGCCTCTGGGAACGTGTTTACCTGCCTGTGATTTCTCCCTGACTTTTCCCCACCAAGTCACGTTACACCATGAAAACAACCTACAGACCCCCTCGCAGGGCCACAGGGGAGGGAGGTGCAGAAGCAGAAGGGGCCATATTCTGGAAGAGTGGGGATGGGAGAGTAAGGGGACAACGCTACGTTGTAGGGCAGCCACAACAGCGACTGAGCAAGGACCAGCCGGGGTCCCGGGCCTGCAGAAGCGCCACCCACGCCAACAACAATGATGAGACCCGCAACACAGGTGAATTGCTTCGCTAACTCTCTGGTCCAAGAAATGTCATGTTTCTCTTTTATTTTATTTTATCTTATTTTTTACAAGAAACGTCCCATTTCCCTATGTTGCTAAATCCGATTAAGTCCACCTCAGCCTTGTCAGCCGAGATCAGCAATAAAACCCACTTTGAGATTTGCGGAGCCTCCCATCTCTCTTGAAACTCTAAAATGATAACAGGTCACATTTCACCGAGCACTCACTGCACGCAGATGCCGTTCTAGGCACTTTATGGGCATTAATTCATCCGGCCTCCGCAACATACTGGGTTAGGTGTTGTTAGCATCTTCATGTTATTGATGGGGAAACTGAGGAACTCGCCCAAGATCTTACAACTAGGCAGTGATGGAGAGAGACGTGTGCCTCTGAACCCCTCATTCTTAACTGATACACCGCAATGCAATTTATCGGAGGGTTTTACAGTCGAAACATGGAAGGGTCTCTGGTCTCCCAAGCACCATGGCGGCCACTCCTGGTCCTCTCTGTCAAGCCCCGTGTGGTCCATTGGAGCAGAAGGGCTTTGTCGGCACCCACCGCTCCCCCGTGGAGAAATGGGCCGCAGTGAGGACACAGTGGAACCGGAGGTGCAGTCCGCCCAGCACCCTCCCACTGCTTCCCAGCTCAAGGTTCAACTGCCTGGGTAACCCCCACACCTCCTCTTCTTGGTGGCTCAGGAATTTCAGTTACCTTTCTCTGAGATCCTGCTCCTGCCCCTTTCCCCTCTGGTGGTGAAATCAGCCTCCACCCCCATGCCCACTAGGAAAGGACTGAGCCTTCATCTGCCGGTCAGTTTCCCACTGGGGCAAGGGCGGTCCATCCCTGAGAGGCATGAAGTCTTCCTCTTCCTCTTAGGGAGGAAAAAAAAAAAAAGTACTTCTCTTTCTTTTCCAAAGAGATCCAGGGCCACGGGGCACTGTTGTACACGTTGTGCACTGTGTTACTATAGGAGGTGCCATTCATACTAATAGTCATCACAGATTTAAATACTTAAGACCATTTCTTTTTTTTTTTTTTTCAACGTTTATTTATTTTTGGGACAGAGAGAGACAGAGCATGAACGGGGGAGGGGCAGAGAGACAGGGAGACACAGAATCGGAAACAGGCTCCAGGCTCTGAGCCATCAGCCCAGAGCCCGACGCGGGGCTCGAACTCCCGGACCGCGAGATCGTGACCTGGCTGAAGTCGGACGCTCAACTGACTGCGCCACCCAGGCGCCCCTACTTAAGACCATTTCTAAAAGACCAAACTGAAGTGTCCTGGGGAAAGGGAGGACTTTCTCTTGGGCTATGGGTGAGGCTGAGAGTGGTCCACTACAGAGCCAAGGGTGAAAAGTCAAAGCACCGTTCACGCCTCAGTAACATGTCCTGTTAACATTTACTAGTATCTACTGTGCCCAGGTACACTTCTAAATACTTTATATTCATTATGTCTCTTAACCTTTGAAACAACCCTATAAAGTAGGCAACACCATGATCCCCATTTCACAAAGAGACCAAGAATCAGTTTAAGTAGTTTGTGCAAAGCTGTACAACTGATGAGTGGAGGAGTTGAGATTTGAGCCCACATCTGCCTGATTTCCCAGTCCTCACTCTGAACCTCTGCGGCTGACATGGGTACACTAGGACTCGGCCTCGGGCAAGGAGGGATCCGAAGCGGTCTGCGGCCACAAGATGTACTTAATTTCTACATAAAGTTATTTCCCTACCAGTGTCTCTTTTCGCGGAGTCCCACGATGGTGGGACCATAGTGCGTGTGTTTGGGGTGGGGGAGGGGGGCGGTCTGCGTGTTCAGAAACCTAATTGGGAGAGAGTACCACCAACTGGCCTGTGCGGCTTTGGACAAGTTGCTTAACACACCAGAGCTTTGAATTCCCTCCCCTGCAAAACTCGGGCTGGTGCTAACTTCCTTGTAGCGGGAGGATTAAATGATGTCTCTTATATAAAGTGCTTAGGATGTCTCCCGCATAAATGTGAGTTTCCCTTTCCACCTAGAACCCTCCCCACTCCTAAAGTCCCCACCGCTGAGTCGGTAGGGAACCTGTCTCTTCAGTTAAATTCCTAGCGTGAGCATTTCAAGAGAGACTTAAGCTGGGTTTTAGTATCTGATGCAGATAACTTTTTTGATGTGTATCAATCATTTTCATTTGTGAGGTGGGTGGATTTTATATACCTATAGCTAGCTGCTGGGAGAAAAATCTTTAAAGCTTGAAGATGGGGTTTTAAAACATCTTTATAGATGAAAAAAGCAAGAGTTTAACCTTCAAGGAAAATAAAAGGGAACATGAAGTCTATACTTGAACACACACAATACAAAAAAAAAAAAAAAAAGACCGAGTTTGGGATTGCAGACGTATGACCTTGGCATCCATTGTTCGGGCAGCATAGAAAGGATTACTTTCATCCGTGTTATAGAGAAGGCAGCCCAATGTATGATACGATTCCTCCAAATCCGTCCTTACCCATGACACTGCCACAGAGTGGGAAACCCTGTTATGAGAGATGCCTCCCCCATTCATTCATTTATCCATTCCGTCTCCCATCTACTCTCTTCATTCATTCACCTGAGAGTCTCTTCAGCTGATCACCACCGGCCAGGCACTGTGTTAGCCGCCTTGAGTGCAGAACTTACAGACACCTGCTTTGCAGAGAGAGCGTGAGTCAGGCACGTGCACACAACCACGACCAAGAGTCCATTTTACCTTAACACAGACCAAGAAGACTGGGGGAGGGGAAATAGACTCAATTCCAAGACCAGCACAAGAACAGTATCGTTTTTGTGTTCTCAGGTGCAATGAGCCCGGGCAGAATCAGAAAGATTTGGCATTGCCTGGGGATGCTACAAAAGGCTCCGGGGGGATGAGGGAGGTGATCTCTGAGACTGCTTGTATATAGTAAGACCAGAAGGCCGGGAGAAGAAAGTATCGTGGACCCTTCACCCCCTGGGAAAAGATGAACTAAGCGAGATGAATCATCCAGATCACCCTACCTGCCTGCTCATGCATTTGCTTGCATCATTTCTGATCGTTTGCCAGATCGGGGCTTCGAAGGCGTAGTACGCGGGATAGCTGTGTTTTGTCAAAGGTCGAGGTGCAGGATGGAAAAACCTCCAACGTCACCAGCTCCAACCTCATCTTCTGCGGACCGGCCACTTCAGTCCCAGAGAGGTTAAGAGATTTGCCCGCGCGGCACCTTAAGACCCAGGCCCTGGGTTTCCCCTAATGCTCGAGGTGCCTCCCCCTGAGCGTGCTTGTCAGAGTGTCTGAAGAGCCTTCACATACCTGGTGCAGCAGGTGCTAAGGTCCCCACTTTACAGAGGGGAAAACAGAGGCCGGGCCTAGGACAGGAGGCCACGTGCCCCAAATCACACTGGTGTGCTCACAGAGGTCGCAGGCAAAAGCAGCACTAGCCGCAACCCCGCGGGCCTGGGCCGGGCTCTGGAGCGCCTTCCGTGCTGCGGTGCTGCCGCCTAGAGGCGCGAGCTTGGACTGGGGCCCGCGGGAGGGGGGGGGGGGGGGATGGACGCAGGTCCGGCGGGACGCAGGACCGCACGGAGGAGGCGACTTTCCCCTCTTCCCGCCGCCGAGCCCGCCTGGGCCTTGCCTCCCGCTGCTGCTGCGGCTGCCGCTGCCCAATTCGCCGAAACCTCCCCGCACACCCCTCCAGGGCACAATCGACGGTTGCCCAGCTAAAAGTGAGGCTGGAAATTGGTGCGGCCTGCGCGACAGGGATCGTTTTCCGTCCGCCTCTTGATGCGCATATGGAGCGAGGAAGGCGTCGCCCTGGGAAAGAGTTGGCAGCAACCTGTGGGTTTTCACGAGGATCTGCGACTCCTTCAGAGCGTAGGCGAGGCGGGGTCGGTCCTGCAGGTACCGTCCACGCAAAAGCAGGTCCGAGGGGGCTGGGATGCAGCTAATCGGCTGCCCCGTCCCATTCATTATCGGCCATTTGTGTGACATTATACGTCGTGAGTCTAGCCGTTGGTAGCGATCACCCTCTTGAATAATGCGTTGTCGCAGAGCCGGCGGAGACAATGGCCGGGACCCGAGTGCAGACCAATAGCGCCGCCTCGTGGCCAACTAAAAGACGACAGCTTCCGCTCCTGGTCCCTCCGGGTTCTCCCGCTCCCCCGGCAGAGGAGACCGCCTCCACTGGCTGGGGAAATGAATTCTAGAGAATTCTAGCCCCTGCTGCCCAGACCTACCAATTCCACTAGCATTTCAGAGTCCTGCTCTGTGCCAGACACAGAGGCACACTTCCTCCAATTGATGATGGATAGGACGTGGCTCCTGCCCCGTGGGGAGAAGAGATGCGACACAAAGGTCCCCGCAGGATCTAATGGAGATCGGAAGAGAGGGGCCACAGTGCCCAGGGACTCAACAGTCCAAAACCAGGCCAAGTCTTAGCAAGCTCCTGCCACCTGTTCAAGCTTATTTCCTCTCCCTGGCAATTCTGAAGAATTAATTCTGTCCAGCAGGAGAACCCTTGATAGAGACAGTTCTGGTTGTCTAAAGAAGTCGTTCCTGGCTCTTCTGAGGTCGCATGCCCTCAGAGAGTCTGGTGAAGTTTGTGGGCTCGCCCTCGATGTCATATGCAGCCACACACTTCAGCCACGTTCCTGCGAGCACCCCACTGAGAGTCCCTGGTCCCCAGGATTGTCCCTCCTGATCACTTGGAAATCTATGTCCTAGCACAGAACAGTAACCCTTTCTACTTAGGGAGCTATATCGTTGACATCGAGGTGGATGCAGGACATCAGTGACATCAGAGAAATGACCGAGCACCCACAATGCACTCGAAAATGCTCCTTTGCAACTCGGTACCCCTTTCCCCTTCCTATGACAGTCTGGATACCACAGATGTTCAAGGCCCAGACTTGGGGTCCACATGCCGGCTTCACCCTCACCACAGTCACTCAGCCTCTCTGGGGCTTGGGTTTCCCGCCCGCCAAATGGAGAAATGATTAGAAGTCCTTCTCACGGCGCTAGTTAGATTTAATATAAGTCACAGCGCCTGATAGATACTAAGAGCTCAAACACTGGCTTTGATTGTCAACATTATAATTAGGAGAAATTAATTCTTTAATCCATCCAGCGACACTTTACCCGCTACCCACTGTTTACCTGGCAACAAATACTAAGTATTGAGGACACAGATATGGCCAGATGCCTGGCTGGGTAGCCAGACTCTGGTTTCCAAAGCTTGGCCCAAGGATATGTGGCAAAAGTGTCATCCAGGAGCTCGTTAGAAATGCAAGATCTCAGGGCCCCCGCACAGACCTCCCGGGTCAGAATCTGCATTTTAACATGATTCCCAGGTAATTTCCAGACGTTTTAACATTTGAGAAGTCCAGCTGTAGATCTTGAAGAGAGAGAGACAGAGAGAGAGAGGATGAGAGAGAGGATAGCTTTTGAACAGTTGCCTTGCTTTGTGGTCCAGGTGGCATCAGAACCAGCCTGATGGTCTGAAGCAAATGGTCTTTGTTCTTTGTAATGCAAAGAGTCCCTAGAGAACTGATGTCCCAGCACTGCCTCGTGACCTCACAAAGGTTGCCCCTCTCTGCAGACAGGCTGGGAGAAAAGGTATGCGATGCCACAGAAACAAAGGGGCCTCGTGAAGGAAAGGGACCAGAAATTCCCATGCATTTCCTTTAGAGATTCCACGTCATTGGAACTTCTCTGATAAACTGGGGTGGTTGCAGAGGGATCTCCTGGCAGGAGAGGCCACCCAGAGAGCTAAAGGAAGGTACGGCATGACGGAATGCTGGGGCAACGTGGTTCCAAGGGAGAACGTCCTCCAGGGAGCCCCGAGTTGGAGAGAGTGAGTCGTCCACATCGTGAAACCACTGTGCCCTGGCCCGCAGGGACCTGGACGCACAGAGAGGTTATTGCAGAAGTGGGCAACAATGTGCCAGACCGTGTGGCACCCACTGCTAGCCGTGGCAGAACAATGCAGCCAGATGCCATGGCCCCACAATGGATTAATCCAATTCTCCATTTCCCTTTCTGCCTGCCATTTATAAGCACGGCAGCTCGTGTGGGAATGAACAAGTTCCTGGAGTTTCAATGGTGCCAGTCTCTCTCCTGAAGAGCCTATGGTCTAGTGAAGGGTGGGCATGTAAATACAGATACGAATCCTTGTAACACGGGTCATTCTCCCCACTTCCCAGGAAGGACACTACAGCCTGCAAGAGGGCACGGCACCCGAGGAAGGTCACAGAGAGCTCAGGTGGCAAAGCCCAGTGTCACAGCCAGAGCTAAGCCCAAACTCTGCTCTGTGCTCTGAAAACACCTGCCCACCATACAGGGTCCTCTGGTGAGAAGAATAACCACACAAGCAAGTGTGTTTTTCCTTTTAAAGTCCAAATTCAGTACAAACAAGACAACACTCTCCAGGGACACACAGGAGGAAACCTAGTCTGACACTGAGCCACCAGGGAGACCCCCCCCCCCCACTCTTTGAACAGGCTCGGAAGAAAACGGATGCCCGGGAAGGTAGAGTGGCCAACATGAAGCATGGGTCTCAGGCACAGGGCAAGTTGTTCTCACTGAAGCTTGGGAGGGAAGTGAGTCTAAGCCTACGGAAATTGATTAAGACCAGATCGCTGAGGACCTAGAAGGCTGTCTGAAGAACCTGAAGTTAGCTGGGTAGTGGTAGGAAGCCACTGCAACTTTTGAGACAGAACCATGCTTTGGTCTGTTTGCAAATCCCCCGGGGACCCCAGCGAGGAGGGTTTGAGGAAAAAGAGAGATCGGGTTAGAGGGTATCCACAGGGCCTGCCCCTGAAAATGGAGAGGAGAAACGTGGGGAGGCATTTTGGGGAGAAAATACAAGCATAGCCATCACATAGCATAGCATTGGAGAAGAGAGAGAGAAAGAAAAGAGGGGGGGGGATGACTATGCGTCTTTGTTCCCGACCTGGGCAGGTTTGAAGCCAGATGAAGGGGAACAATTAGAGGAGAAGGGAAATCTCTGGGGGGTGGGCAGCTCCTGCAGCCCGGTGGCAGTCCTGGCAGGCAGCGTGGTTGTCTCTCTTCGGACTTTGCGTCCACCCTAAAGCCTCGCAGGAAAATACTCTAAAACCTGAACAATGGCTGGGAAGGTCTGACAGCCGCCAGAGTCCAGTTAGCACAGGGGGCTGGGGAGTGCGCGGTGAACGTCAGACCTGCAGGCGCGTCGGCCCCATAATACCCTGGACACGGAGGCTCAGATGAGCTTCCCTGGTTCGCCAGCGGGCATGTGCGTCGTCCCGCATCACACGTGGCTGGGAGAATTAAACTGTCCGTGGACCTCGACTGGGAAAGGAGAACTGGAAACTCCCTCCTGGTGCCTGCCCTCGGTGCCTTTGTCTCTGCTGATTTAATCTGTATCTGATCACTGTCAGAACCCATACCTGTGACTGCAACGCCTTTTCTGAGTCCTTCCGATGAGTCATCCAACCTGAGGGTGGCCTTGGGGTTCCCCAGCACACCCACCATATTGCGTTGGCCGCCTTTTCACTCATGACGTCGCTGTAGCCAGCAGCAGCAAGCCCACAGGTGCATCTGGACAGCGCTTTGCCCCGGCTGACCCATGGAACTCTCGTTTTCTGTATGTCCTCCTCTAGGGGGCGTGTTTGAGGACTTAGCCATTCTGGTGCCCGTGCAACCTCGAAGATGCGTGTTAACACCCCTTCCTTGTATTGACCCTTCATGAATGGAAGACCACAGCCAGTGGATAAACCACTCTTATTCTCATACCTTGGGCAGAAAATTGCAAAATGCACCCTACCTGGTTCTCCCAGGGGGATCCTTAGGAGTCAGATTGAGCTGGACAGCCCCTAGCACCAATCAGCCCAGTTCCTCACTTGCTTTGGCTTTTCCTTCTTCCCATTTTAGTCTTATCACCTCCCCACTCCAGACCCTTAGGATCACTTTCCTAAACAGACTACGTGCACACAAGCTCACGCTCAGGATCCACATTCGGGAGGAACTCAGGCTCGGACCAAGGAAAACGTTCAAATGGTGATGGACACAGGCACCCGTGTCTCTGCAGCAACTTTCGTTTCATCAGCAAGATCTTCAGTCAGTGTCATAGTGCAAAGACCTGATTATCCCTGGAGATGTATATGCCAGGTTCTCAGCCTCGCCTCTGCCTCTGTCCCCCCAGTGCGGTCAGTCTGCAGGAGGTCATGAGCAGACATGCCCAGTGAGAAGACACACACGGAGGGAAACGCATGTTCGTTTTGTACGGCAGGCCCACCAGCCCTGGCCTTGCCCTTCATTACCAGCCTGGTATAACCCGTAGCCTGTGCTCACACAAACTCACCTCCGCCATAAATACAGCAGCAGCCACCCAATTCGCCCTTCTCTCGAGAGCACTAACCAGCGTAATGCTGTGCACCGTGCAAAACCTCGATGGGCAGAACTGAAAGGGGATGTCATTTTATCTTGCCAAAATATTGAATGTGAACCTGATCAAACCTTGAGATCTAATTCCCACTTTATAGGAAATGTGGAGGATAAAGGAATATGTGAGGATACAATCCATCAGATCCAGAACATGGAAAAATCTAGAAGATAAATGACCTGGCTTCTTTTTAATAAGAAACTGACAAGAATAAGAGTCAGGAATGAGAGACAGGAATCACCCAAGATGAAGTGAAGCTTAGAAACATGTCAAACAAATGTGATGTGTGCACCTATTGAAACAAAAGCAATTGTAAAAAGATTTCTTTGTAGTCCATCGGAGAAATTTGAAAGCTCTCTGTGTATTTGAGGATATTGAGAAATTATTTTTAATTTTTAGGAGTGATGATGGCAGCATGGTTATACCCTTTAAAGAATTCATCTGTTGGGGCTCCTGGGTGGCTCAGTCGGTTAGGCGCCTGACTTCGGCTCAGATCATGATCTCACGGTTTGTGGGTTCGGGCCCCGCTTCGGGCTCTGTGCTGACAGCCTGGAGCCTGGAGCCTGCTTCCGATTCTGTGTCGCCCTCTCTCTCTGTTCCTCGCCTGCTCTCTCCCTCTCTCTCTCTCTCTAAAATAAATAAAGATTAAAATTAAAAAAAAAGAATTCATCTGTTATACTGAACCATTTACAGATGAAATAATTTGATGTCTGAGATTCGCTATAAAATATCCCAGCATGGGGCGTAAAAAACAAAGCCGTGCGAAGGGTAGATAAATGGGGCCCACGATTGTGATCATTGTTACAGCTGATTGGTAGGTGCCTGGGAACTCATTAAGTTTTTCTCTCTGCTCTCCTGCAGATTTGGAAATTTTCCTTATTACAAAAAAGGAGAGGGAGGAAGGAAGGTGGGGGGGAAAGGGAAGGAGAGAGCGAGAGGAAGCTGTTGTTTCAAAACTATAGGAGACTGGGTTTCCCTACAGATGGCGTCCTGGTAGCGGACGGCCACCAAATGCTAAGAGCAATCGTACTAATGAAAATAATGATGATAATGATGTCTGTGCAAAGGTGGGACAAGCATCCTTGTCTGGAATGGACCAAGCATGAGCCACAGCGATTCACCAAATTCTAACAGCCACCCTCGTTATGAGTGGAGCTGACTCTGTTCGGGTTCTGCCTCAGCTGGGGCTGGGCCCCACTGCCCCCCGAGGGGTTGTGTGGGAGGGTGTGTGGTGCCTTGTTCAAGCCAGCCCCCACAGGAGATGGGGAGCCCAAGCGATGATGGCAGGGGGGAGGCTGGTTGGAAGGGATTTCTAGGAAGAGGGGCTTTCCTAAGCCCTCACCTCACCTCTCTGCGCGTGGGGTGAGGGAGGGCTGTGGGAGAACCTCCCGCTTGGTGAATTAGAGGGAAATGCTGGATATGCATAGTTCAGTTCTCCCCCCTTCTTCCTCTTGGGAGTGAGCTGCCCCAGGGAACAGGCTCAAGAACTTGAACCAAACTGTAAGGACACAGAAAATCCCCTAAAAGATTTTAAGCAAAGAAATGAGGTTGTTTATCTCCTATTTATCTCTTACCTGCAACTCTTTGCACCTTCTGTTCCTCTTGTCCAGAATGCCCGTCCTGTCATTCTCCACCTCTGCTCTTGATTAACTTCCATTCATTGCTTATGACTCAGCTTAGCTGACACTTCCTCCAGGAAGCCCTCTCTGACTGCTCCAGCACTTAGAACCTACCTGTGTCCTAAGTCTGTGTTCACGTGTCTCCCGACTAGACCACAAGTCCATGGGGACAGGGACGGCCTGCCCGGGTCGTCCTTGAATCCCCTGAGTCCCTAACTTCCTGACACACGATAGTGTCATAGTTGGAATTAATCATTCCAACATGAATTATTGAATTCAATTTGAAATCTACCAACAATATGTGTATATAAGGATGGAGCTAGAATCTAAGGTCCTCTGTCAAGAAGGATGGACATGGGGTGCCCGGGTGGCTCAGACAGTTAAGGGTCTGACTTCGGCTCAGGTCATGATCTCACGGTTCGTGAGATATTTGTACATATTGTGAGATGCTCGCTGTGACAAGTCTAGCTAAGATCCATCACTACACGTGGTTACAACTTTTTTCTCGTGGTCGCAACTTTTAAGATCTTCTCTCTTAGCAAGTTTCGAATACACGATACAGTATCATTACGTATGGTCACCAAGCTGTAGGTTACACCTCGTGACTTATCTTATCATTGAAAGTTTGTACCTTTTGTCCACCTTCACTCATTCTGCCCATCCCTGGCTATTCTTCTTCTGCTCCTTGCCTTTGAGATCCGCACCCATACACAAGTAATCACTGAGAGTGCTTTGGTGTTGCTGAGCCCTGGACACCATGAGTGCTCAGGGGCGTGAATCTAAACTCTCCCAGAGAAGACAATACCTAGGCTGGACGTTAAAGTCCCGTAACCCTGTCTACAGCATGAGCCCAGGGCCACTGGGGCAGAGCTGGAAGGAGGGTCACTCCAGAAAATGTTCCCACTCTGAACCTCCCGAGATCCCTCCCAGACACTGAGCCCTTGGGAGCCCGCCTCACGGCCACGTGCTGACCTGCCCGAGGGGGCGGAGAATGTTCTCTCCTCTTCTCCCAGCCACAGATGCAAACTGCAGTGCCAGCCTCCCTTGCACGTACGTGTGCCCTCATGATGCGCCTCCGGCCGGGGGCATGTGAGCGAACCAGCGCCGCCCTCGGGAGTTGACCACTGTGACGTCCCACCCACAGTCCTGACTCGCTTTCCCCATTCACCGCCCCACGCGGAGTGGACTCAGAGGACCCAGAGAGACCGGGAGCCACAAGGAAGGAGCCTGCCTCTGCCCCGCCACGGTGGCATCAGAAAGGTGAAGGAGAAAGCAACGTGTGTGTGCTGAGCCACTGAGACTTGAGGATTTCTCTGTCAGACCACCTGCATCCCGTACCCTAATCACATACCTTTGTTTCTAAATTTACTTCTAAGCCGTGAGGTCCTCAAGAGCCGGCTTGAGGATACCCTGGATACCCTCCCCCTGGCTACAGTGTGTACTCGTTAAACGTTCTTCTGGGATCTCCCCCATATCTGCCTCATTCTTGGTCTTCTGAAATGTAAGCGAAATTAGTTTCAGCCCCGCATCTACGGCAATTTCTCCAAGGATCTGGAAGAAGGGGGGTGGGGGGGAGGAGGTGGGCAGCAAAGGAGAGAAGAGTAGCTTTTACTTTCCTCTTGTCCCTTGTTTAAGTCCTCTCGTCCGAGATGTTCCCCCTAGACCCTTTCTCTTGATTTGTCCAAAGAGGCTTATTTGCACGGGCATGTTCTTGCAGAATATTTAGGCATTTGAGGAGAGAAGAAACAAATGGTCGCACCAGCACAACACGGATAAGTTAATTGTTCCTAAAAATTACTTGGGACGATGACATCAGTGGGCAATATCCACCCCCTCCACAGAAGCAATGAGAGCACCAGCAAAATGGTCAGAATCTACTTTTTTCAGAATTCTGGAAATAACCAAAGGCTCGCAACAACCTGAGACGCCTGTGTTTAAAAGAAATGGCTGGGGGCGCCTGGGTGGCTCAGTCGGTTAAGCGTCCGACTTCAGCTCAGGTCACGATCTCGCGGTCTGTGAGTTAGAGCCCCGCGTCAGGCTCTGGGATGATGGCTCAGAGCCTGGAGCCTGCTTCCGATTCTGTGTCTCCCTCTCTCTCTGCCCCTCCCCCGTTCATGCTCTGTCTCTCTCTGTCCCAAAAATAAATAAACGTTAAAAAAAAATTTTTTTTAAAAGAAATGGCTCAATCTCAGTTTTAAAAAAAGGGGGGGCCACGTGGCATCTTACCTTGCCCTGTCCCCGCCCTGTCCCTCCAGCTCCACAGCAGGTTTGAACACCAACAGCCCTAAATCACAGTGAAAAGCAGCATCCCATACGCCACCAAGAGGGACAGCGCGGGACTGAAGTTCCTCCAAAGCTCTGAGAATTGTCACTCTCCATTTCCAGGACTTGTCTTTACTTTGACCAGACTCAGAGCTGCCGAGTGGGGAGAAACGTTTCTCTGGGGCGTTTGTGGGAAAGAATGGTGGCAATTGTTCAACGTGATAGCTGCCTGACTGGGTGGTTACAGTTGGGGAAACACCACGCTGACCCAATAACTTAAAAGGAAAATCAGGGGGATTCGATGCTCACAGATGGCTTCGAAAAGTTCTGAGATCCCCCCTGGAGACCCAGAGGACCACTCGTGTGCACAGGGCTGTGCTCAGGCCCAGGAAAGACCCGAGAGGACCCTCCACACTCACCTCTGGCTGACCTTGGGGTTTGGGGCAAGCAGGAAACGAAGGCTAAGGCAGAGTTGTCTCCTGTGCAAGTGGGGTTACAGGTGTGCCCCAGCCCACACGGGGAGCCCTTTGGCGTGATCTGGGAAAAGCACTGGTCCCGGCATTTCAGGAAATAACTGTCCGATTCGCGGCTGCAACGCAGCTGACCAAGCCGAGACTTCGGTGGCCATGAAGGCAAAGGACAGAAGGTCATCACAACAGCCGGGTCGAGCTGATGGCCCCGGGGACTGCGTCTCCCTTTCCCATCTTCCAATGCCCGGTCCGTGTTCACCTGACCCCAAATGTCTCAGAACGTGTTTTCACAGTGAAGAGTCCACACGTCTTCAGCGTCCCGATCTCTAACGGCTCTTCCGTCCCCTCTCATTCTCACTGAGCTGGGCTGATGGCACCCATGTGATGTCAGGCCCCGTTCCAGCACTTTCCAGGCATTATCAAATTTAATCTGCACAGGAAACGGGTAAGGCAGTCGCTATAATATCACATTCCCACAAAAGGAGGAATTCCCATATTCCCCTTTCCAGGCAGTGGCAGCACAGGCCATGTCCTAGGCTGCTCGCTAAGCCCACACGTCATTTGCGGTGACTCAGCTGATGCTCAGATACTTGGCTGTGAGGTAGGTCCGATCATCTGCATTGGACAGGTGAATACATTGAGTGCAAAAAGGTAGCGCACTCTGGTCTATGGAGCACACAATACCTGTTAGCTGGCTCTGCATCAGCAACGGCAGCACCCACTCTACCTCGTCCCGATTTCTGCTTCCCCCACTAAGCTCAGCAAAGGCAAAGGCTCGGGAAAGAAATGTACGTGCCCTTTTGTGTGAGTTGCCGCTTGGAGACCCAAGTGGCCACCTTTGGGTTTTTCTGATGGAAAGCCTGTTAAACACCAATGGGAATCAACCTGATTCTCTGCCTTCCGGAAACCCATGGTGTGCCTGGGAAGAAGGGAACTACTCACAGACACCTTGAGTGTCAGGCAGGTGTTGAAAAGCCCAGCAGTAAGTGGTTTCTCGGTGAATCAGTGAAAAAGGGAGTGGATGAGTAATAACAGGGGAGGCAGAAGTTATTTGTGGATGGAAATATAGGAGAACATCGTTAAAGAGGTGACCTTTTCCAGGTCTCCATGGCAGGTACAGAAAGTAAGCGCAATAAACATGTTCACTGCTAAGTACACAGAGCTAAGCCTAGAACGTGGTGTTCCAGGCCTGGGGGCGTGCCGTTTCCCATTTGGCCACCAGAGGGCAGGATAACACACGTTGGTGTTGAAGGGAAGAAAGTAGGTCTGGGTTTGGGTTTGGGTTTGGTTTTTTTCTCTAGGGGGTCCAGTTGTCAGCAAGGTCTCTTTTAAGTTTCTAGCTTCTGGGGACTTGGCTAGTGCGCATTCAGGACGCACAGGCCTGCACGTGCAAGGGTCTTGGCGGGAATGCAAGGCTGTAATATTTGTATGGAGGGACGACAGGATTCTTTCCCGTGTTTGACTTCATCGCCCTCCCTTGCACCCCTGCTCCCACTAAGAGGCTCCCAACACCCAGGTGAGGCAGCCTTCTGTTCCCTCTGCCCAGATTCCCTCCCCTAAGTCTTTTCTCCCCATGACAACCTATTCATTTTCCAGGACAACCTTGTCTCTAAGACACCCCCCCCCCCAACCAAATTTAGTGGTTCCATTAATGTGTATTACACGGGATTGTAATCATTTGTTATTTTAATCACGAATTCTTAACTGTCAAGAAAGTACTTTTATTTTCTAAGTTGTCTCAGGCACATCTCGTTAAAAGCAGAGGGCTCCAGGAGCACCTGGGTGGCTCAGTCGGTTGGGCGTCCGACTTTAGCCCAGATCATGATCTCACGGTCTGTGAGTTCGAGCCCCGCGTCGGGCTCACTGCTGTCAGCCTGCCGGCACAGAGCCTCTGCTTCGGGTGCTCTGTCCCTCCCCAAAAAAAATTTTTTTAAAGAAAAAGCAAAGGACTCCAACTTGCCTGTGTCCTGTGCCTGTGGGAGAAGCCGGCGTTCACACTTCTGCTGATCGGTGCTGGCCAGTAGTTTCCTCGTGGCCCCGTAGCATGGGACCTTCTCAAGACAGGGATGTGTCCCAGGCTACTCTGTATCCTTGGTGCCCAGCAGAGTGCTTAGCATGGCCATTGCCCCCAGAAACGTTTGCTGGACGAAGAATAAGTGAATGAGTAGAATGCCTGTTCCAATTGTGGGATCCAGGCTCCAACCGTAGGCTGTACCATCTGGCCTTTGAGTCTTACCCTACACGTGCTGGGACCACTAACACGCAGCAAAGGGGCTCCCCTGCCTGCTGCCTTCCTAATGCGCTTAAAAAGGGCCCTTGCTCCTCGCATGACCTCTGAGCCCTTGCATGACCACCCCCCCCCAAATCTCTCATCTCATCTCTGCCACACTCCCACCCACCATGCTCCGACCACTGTCATATCCACACGCCCACCTAGCCCTCTGCAGGGCCTCGGCACATGCAGGCATCTCTCCCCGAAATGCCCTTCCCTCTGATCGTCCCATGGCCGGTTCCATTTTAACATTCAGATCTCAGCTTCAAAATCACTTCTCTGCGAGGGCTTACCCGTCATCGAACTCAAAACAGATGCCCCTCGCCGTGGACCACCTGAGCCAGTTTTAACGCTCTATGTCACGTCCACCTACACATCTGCCTGTTGGTTTATGGTCTGATGCCCCAACTACACAGCAAGATCTGGAAGACCCAGTGTCTCCCCAGGGCCCAGCCCAGAGGAGGCCCACGTGTGCTGAGCGCACGCTTCTGGGACGAAGACCGCGGTGAGCCCTGGACCAGGGCGTCTGCTCCCCAGCCCGCACCCTGCTGACTGCAGAGCCTGCCTGCCTTCAGCCACAACGACGTGAGCCACCAAGGAGGAGGAAGCTTCAAGAAGAAGTGAGGCGGGGCAAGGGCACAAGACGGACCAAACAAGGATCTGGGAGTTAAGAGGCGGCAAATGTAGCAGCGAATGTGCCACTCGAAGCTCCGAGTTCTCCAGGTTTCCCGAGGTGAGCCAGAGCCAGAGAAAAGAGCGGTAACAGCGTAGGCGCGGGACCCAGAGGGTCTGGATTTGAATCCCAGCTCCGCTACTTACTAGTGATGACCTTGGACAGGTTACTTCACCACCCTGCCTCAGTTTCCTCTCTTGCAAAGTGGAAATGATGACCATAATATCTGTATCACTGGGTTCTGGGGGAACTTAAGTTACTACATGCTTGTTAGGTACTATTGCCATATAATAAGCCCCGCCTGCATGGTAGGTGTTACCATGAACTTGCTCTGTTGCCCCGAAAGGGCTATTCTTGTGCACGTCCCCCTAACAGAGCCGTCAACCCTGAGAGGGCAGGCCTGGGGACTTGTCCCCTCTTCCCGGCTGCCCAGCACCTTCCACAGTGGGTGGCACAGCCTGGGACGATCAGCAGGAGTCTCGCTCTCTCAGCTGAAAACCAAGACATGTTGGATCCGGGGGCCTGTGAGCTTCCATTTACCCTCCTTTGTAACAAGCCGTTGGCAAGGTCCCTTGTGTTCCAAAAGGAGCGGCTTCCCGAGGGTGGGCTAGACCCATACGGTCGGGGACAGCTCTGTAAGAAACCTAAAAGAGATGCCTTGCCTTGCCTGTTATTTCGGCTTCCCCCACCCCCTTATGAACGGCATCACCGCCTCTCCAGGCCCCGTGGAAAAGCCCTCCGAGAAGAACGAACGTATGTCCCTCAGAACTGCCAATACCTCAGCCGATTTCCAAGGAAAATTGCCTCTATCCATCAAAGCAGCCCCGAGCTAGACATGCATTAGTAAGGAAGACCCCGAGCCAGCCTCTCCCGAGGGTCCTCTCGGAGGCAGTGGAAAGAAAGCCCATCGCTGTAACAAAATAAAATGAGAGAAACAAAGAAGTAAAAGAAAAACCGCCCCAAATCAATAGACATCCATCCCCCGCACGCAGGCCGTTTGGCACCTTCGCTGAACCCAGGGCCAGAGGGTCTCTTAGAGCCCGGGCAATGAGTTTTCCAGCCACATCCTCTGGAGACAGCGGGGGACAGGGGCGCGGGGTCGGGGCTTGGAAGGCTGCGTGAGCACAGGTGCAGGTGGGCCCCCCCCAGAGCCCGCCGGGGCTGGACGCTCATCCCTCCGGGGACGTTAGTAATGAAGAACACACCCACGGCACACACCCCTACACAATCCGTGCAGGCATTTCCTCTGGGGGACAGGAGAACCCGCCTTTACTCTTGAAACTGGGACTCAGCCTAAAGCCCCTGAGCTTCCGTCGTCCCTGGGGTTTTCTGACCTCGGTGGGCACGGGGCCTAGGGCTTGAGAGCCTGCGTTTCTCACTGAGCTTCACGGCCCTTATGGTCACATTTTCGAATGACTAAGTCTCAGAGGGGCTGAGAAAGTGGCCGAAATCACACAGGCAGGAAATGGGGGGCGGGGAGGGGCTTGAGCCCAGGTGCCTTGGCTCCTCTCTCCAAGCCTCAGTGCCCGTTCTGTGCAATGGGAAGAATGCTGCCCTGCCGGGGGGGACGAGCGGAAGACAGTGCACATAACACACGGAGAGCATCTGGCCACTGACACCAGGGCTCACATGGCCTGAGTTCTGAAAGGCACTGCCTTTCCTTCCGTGCCCTGGGCCCCCAGGCCCCTCAGCAACGGCCTAGTGCACCCTTGAGTTTGGTGCCCTGCCCCCCCCCCCCCACCTAACCCCCCAGGCCAGACAGTGTGCCCTCCCTGGGGCAAGACATTCCCACCCCACCTCTGCACTCCTGCCCCCTGGCTCGAGGCTCGCGTGGTAGGCACATAACCCGTGTTCCTGAGACTGAACCGAACTCACCGGACCTACCATGAGTGGGGGCGATCCGGAGGCCAAAATCTCTGCTGAGGCTCATGATAAAGCAATAAACCCTGAGTCTCCTTAAGCCTGGCAAGAAAATGAAACGACGGAAGCTATAAAGCTCCCGCTCTTGAAAGCAGTCAGTGCACTTTTTCCAGCATTTGCTCAGGCAGCCCTCGGTACAGGACACGTTTTCCTTCTTTCCTTTAGGGGAGAGAGGGGGACAATTTGGGGTTTGGCTGGAATCGGGGGCCTCTCCACCTGTGTGGTGGTTTGAATGGAAAATCTGGAACAAAGCTGCGAGGCCTCTGCAGGCCACCTCTTGGGCGGGTTGAGAACGTAAGTGATGGAATGACTTCAGAGGTGAGTGTCCCCGCTCGGCAGGCGCTGAAAGTGGGGTGTTCCCTGCAGAACATCTGGAGAACAAAGATCGGCATCCATGGTTCTCATGTGCAGAACCTCAGCTTTATTCAGGAAGCACCAACAGGGCTTGTCAGAAATGCAGGGCCCTGGGCTAAGCGCGGGGCAGAATCGAGAAGCTGGGACACAGCTGGAAGGGCGTGCACAGCTGGGGTACAGAGGAAGGAGCTGGGGCACAGCTGGAAAGGCGTGCCCCTGGAGCCTGGGTATGAATTCTAGGCCAGCCACCTGGCAGTCCCACGATTCTGGGCAAGTCACCCCAACCCTCGGGACCAGCTCCCACTGTGACCACATGAGTTGGGGGGATTCAGGGAGTGGCAGTCACATGTGGCGTGTCATAGGGCCCCGCTGTAGCAGACCGTGGTAAAACAACTGTGTTCTGCAGATCGATCACATTCCTGGAGGCAGACGAAGAAACTGAGCGAGTTTGCTGGTGCTGATTTCACACAGGTAGGAACATTCCACGGAGGGTTTTATGTAGACTAGGAGGCCCCCTGCTATTCGGGATGTTAGTCTCCTAGTCCGCTTTCTCTGACCATCTGTTCGCTGCCTTGTCTTCCTTCGGGTTCACCACACCTGGTTCAGGTTAAACCCACCTGGCCGAAATTAATTAAGGGAGCTCATCCATTGAGAAATACTTCACATAATAAGAAGCATTGACTTTGATAGAACACACAGCGTAGGGAAAGGGAACCGTATAGTTTGTAAAACAGCTAACAGACTTTTGGAGTATATAGGTGACATTTTGCTACAGTGGAGACGGGCGGGAGGGGGGGGAGCTCTCTGCATCCCCTTGTCCCTAGGGAATGGGAAAAGCCCCAGCCGAGCACGAAGCTGGGGAACCCTGCTGTCCTGCTTCTCCCTAACTTCTCTTCTTCATGCACCGTGACCAGGCAGATTGTTCTCTGGGCGCCCCCTGCTGGTCGGAGAGCCAGGGGTGCTGGAAAGAGCATGAGCGTTTCGGCACCCAGAACAGGGTTTAAATCCAGATCACGTCCTCTGAGGTGGTGTGGCTGCACTTGAACCACGGTTACCTCGTCTGTACAATGGACATAACCATTCCTAGCTCCTAGGGCGAGAGAGGGAATTTGAGCTTGTGTACCCAAAGCACTCAATGCAACAGAAGTTCTCAGGACACGGTAATAATTCTCACACTCTGTTAGGGGGGAGGACTTCTGGGGGCAGAGTCTGCTTAGCTCTGCAAAGTCAGAAATCTGATTTTGTCAGCCCGCGGAGAGTTTAAACCACATACCCTGAAACCGAAGCATAAATCAAAATGCCAATTTATTCATTCGCGTTGAGAAATCACTGCCGTGGCGTATTAGTCTCCTACTGCTGCTGTGACAAATCCCCGCCAGCTCAGTGGCTTAAAACAACGCAGGTTTCTTATCTTACAATTCAGTGGGCCCGAAGGCTGGAGTGAGTGTCGCTGGGCTCCAGTCAAGCCGTCGGCAGGCTGAGTCCCTTCTGCAAACGCTACAGCGGAATCTGGGTCCTTGCGTTTTTGGCTCCCAGGGGCCGCTGCTTTCCTTGGCTTGCTGTCCTTGTCCTCCACCTGCAAACTGGGAACACTGGCTTGAGTCTGTCTCCCATCACGTCACTCCGCCCTCACTCTTCTCCGGGCCCCCCTCTCCCTCTTTTAAGGACCCTTGTGATTACACGGAGCACTGCCCCCCCCCCCCAGATATTCCAGGCTAATCTTCCTATTTCAAGGTCAGCTGATTACCAACCTTATGATGTTATTTACAACCTTAATTTGCCCTTGCCGTGTAACATAACATCCACAGGTTCAAGGAATTAGGGCATGGGTGTCTTTGGGGAGAACCATTATTCTGCCTACCACCCGTGGGAACAAGAACACTCAAGGCCATATAACAAAGACGCTACTTCCTGTAGGCAAGCCTACCCAATAGGCTTGGTGAGCATGAAGGGGAACCACGTTGGTGCCAGGCTCACAGTGTCCAGACAGTCACTTCCACCACAGGCACGCCCTTACCAATGGACCCCAGCGCCATGGTAACTTCTTCCCCAGAGAATGCGGGGCTGGTCCGGGCATCCGTGACTGCCTTTATGGTTCCTCCAAAGCTGATCCAACCACCACTGACACAACCAGCCAGTGCTGCCTTCTGATTAACACACTTTTCTTTAGGTGGTGATACTGAGGTCTAGATACCCTCGGCGTCTTCACAGTGAAACGGCCACATTTTGCACCTCTTTTCATGATCCATGATGCGTGGCATTTAAAGTTGAATTCTCAAAATGCAAACTTATTTCCAAGTTTTCGGGGAACATCTAACTCTGTCCCCCAAATGCTCACAACATCATGGCTCAATCCTCTGGGCCTCTCAAGAGCCTTCTTTGTGTCAAGCACAGGGATATCTGGAGGGTGAATCAGATGTGGCCCCACCGTGTTTTGAGCTAGAGAAAGCCTGTGCACCACGGATATAAGATGCCACACACCAAGACCTCCCAGACGAGCTTCAGAGCGGACAGGTGTCCCTAAGCTAGGGGGGGAGCGGGGAAGGGATCCAGTGCTGTGAGGTGGTGGTTCCAACACTAATTGAACCATTTGACCGTGGAAGGCGTTGTGCTGTGCCCCATTTTTATCATGCCCAGACTCTGACTGTGGGCAATTTTCCCTTCATTTTGAATGCTGACCCAAAGGAAAAGAACAAGTCGTTTGTTCTTATGATCACACGGTAGGTACGAAACCACATGCTATGTTTCTCGGTTGCCAAGATTCTTAATCATGTTCCTTATGTTCTGCAAACCCATGAGCACCTATTGTGTCATTTTCAGGATCCCTAGGTAGGTGCTACCATTCATCAAGTACCAACAACAGCCGACATCTACTGGCTGCTTCCTCCTTGCCAGGCCTCGCGCCCAGCGCTTTCCGCACATCCCATCACTGGATCCTGACAACACCAGGAGGCAGGAACCTTATTGTCTTGATTTTGGAAACGAAACAACTGCACGTCCGAGGGTCTCCGGAAGTTGCCGGGAGCACGCTGCTGTGGCGCATCGCTGACGGAGGCCAGATGTGAAGCCAGCGAGTCCCCCAGCAGAGGCGACAGTGCCTGTCTCGCGTCATTTGCCCTTAAATAAAAGGTCACAAAAGGTAAACTGCAGTATTTAAAAAAAAAAAGAAAAAAAAAGCCCACTAGAAAGGATGTCTCCTTACAGGAAGCGGTTTAAAGAATAGTAGGATTTTGACAGGATTTGCATTACAAGCAGATGAGACGCTAGGCATAATCTTTTTTCTTCGTTGGTGGTAAAACCCACGTAACATAAGATATTTCATTTTAACCATTTTTAAGCATACAGTTCAGGGGTATGCAATACATTCACAGGGTTGTGTGGCCATCACCGTTAACCGAACTCTTTCCATCTTGCAAAACTGAACCTCTGGCCCACAAACAAGTAATCCCTCATTTCCTCCTCCCCTGACGTCTGGCAATCACCATTCTGCAATCTGTCCCCGTGAACCCGATTATCCAGACACCTCATACAAGTGGAATCCTACAGTATCTGTCCTTTGGTGGCTGGCTTATTTCACTTCAGGATAATGTCCTCAAAGTACATCCACGTTGTAGCCTGTATCAGAATACCTGAGTCCAGGGACGCCTGGGTGGCTCAGTCGGTTGCACGTCTGATTCTTGATTTTGGCTTGGTCACGAACCGTGAGATCAAGTCCCGCATCCGGCTCCACTCTGAACATAGAGCCTGGTTGGGATTCTCTCTCTCTCTCCCTCTCCCCCTGCCTCCCAAAATAAATAAAGGAACGTGCAAAAAAAAATATGCTAAAAAAACATATAACCAAAATTGAACATGTGTCAGAACTTCCTTCCTTTTTAAGACTGAACACCCATGATAGGCACGTACCTCACTTTCTTTATTCGCCCATTCACGAACACTTGGGTTTGTCTCTACCTCTTTAGGGCTATTGTCAATCGTGCTGCTGTGAACGCAGAAGTACAGATATAATCTCTTTGAGGCCCTGCGTTCAGTCCTTCCTGGGACATACCCGGAAGTGGTAATCCCATGTTTAAATTTTTGAGGAATCATCACACTGTTTTATGTAACGGCTGCATGATTTTATATTCCCGCCAACAGTACACAAGCGTTCCAATTCCTCACCTCCTTGCCAGTGATTGTTATTTTCTGTTGTTGTTGTGTTTCGTTTTGTTTTTATAGTAGCCATCCTACTGGATGTGACATGTTATCTTGTGGTTTTGATATGTACTCCCCTAATGGTTAGTGATGGTGAGTGTCTTGTCATCCATTAGGAATCAGAATCTTGATATCCTTACCCACATCAATAATGGAAATACTAACTAGATTCTGGCTCTCCAGCAGAGCTGTTTTGAGGAATAAAGGAGGAAACAGACATGGAGAAACTAACACGGCACCTGGCAAAGCCTGGTTATCCGATCAGTGGTAACTCTGTATCTGTTATCAACCACCCTGTGCTACCTACCAAATTGCCTCAAGTCAGCAGCTTAAACCAACCATTTATTCTTGCTCATGAATCTACAGTTCTGGTCTTGACAGCTCATTCATGCATCCGCAGTCAGCTGCAAGCTGGACAGTCAACTCCACAGATTTTGGCTGAGCCCGTTCATATGTTTGGAGTTGGACTGGCTCTAAATTGGTCTAAGCTTTCAAAGCTAGGATGACTCAGCTCTTCACACTTCCCTGCAGCCAATTAGCCCAGGCACGGCCTCAGCGTAAGCCACCCATGCCCCCCAGGGGTGCCGCCGACACAAGCCAGCACACCTCCAAGCTTCTGCCTGTGTCAAAGTTGCTATTATCCCACTGGCCAAAACCCACGTGATAGGCAGAATTCTGAGATGAGCCGCAGGAGGCCTGAAGAATCGGGGCCATGAAGGCACTCCATCCGTCACATTCTCCAAGCACCAGAGGGGGTTGGGCCAATGCGGGCAGCACTTTGTCAAAGTGACATCACACGGACACGACTGCATGCTCTATCTACAACCTGGGATCAGGTTTCTTCCTCTCATGTTTCAGAGATCATACACAGCCTGCCTACGCTGGCAACTGCAGAGTCAAAACAGAAGTGAGCTTAGAAATACAGTCAGAAGGGGCGCCTGGGTGGCGCAGTCGGTTAAGCGTCCGACTTCAGCCAGGTCACGATCTCGCGGTCTGTGAGTTCAAGCCCCGCGTCGGGCTCTGGGCTGATGGCTCGGAGCCTGGAGCCTGTGTCCGATTCTGTGTCTCCCTCTCTCTCTGCCCCTCCCCCGTTCATGCTCTGTCTCTCTCTGTCCCAAAAATAAATAAAAACGCTGAAAAAAAGAAATACAGTCAGTGTACTTAAAGGCGAGAATTCTGCAGCCAGATACCACGGGTTCAAGTCCCAGCTCTAATACTTCTCAGCTGTGTGACCCTGGACAAGTATCGGACCTCTCTATGCCTTAACGACATCATTGAAAAAGAGATAACAGAGATTATTTTAGGGTTGTGGTGGACATTGTAAAAGTTAATGTAATAAAGCACTTAGAGCAGAGCCTGGGACCTTGTAAATGTCATATACTTGCCATATCATATCATTGCCACAATATTCTGTCTTTAATGCAATCAATATAAATTGGCGTAAAGATTACAGTCCTTGCAACAGAACCCTCAAGTAAGGAGAAACTCTGTTCCCTGATACTATGGATGAATACTTTTTGTACTTCAAAATTCTTATAAATGCAAGACATAGAGAAAAATGCACAACCAAAATGCTTTCTGTAAAACATGCAACCCATTAAATGTGACATAGGGAAGAACAAGAAATAAACAAGAAACGACGTCATCTCACAGTAAATCCCCTTTGGAATGGTAAGCCTCGTGTAAAAATCCCATTTTACTGAGATTCCTTGTTCCTTGTGGAACTTATCATGGGACTTATTAACAATTCTAGTGCTTCCTTCGTATTTCCAAGGAATATATTGCTTAAAGCATAGGTTTTATAATATTTGTAACAGAGTGCATGAGAACCTCAACTTGAACCTCAACAAGTCAAGGTGGAATCCTGGATTTTTCGCTTGTAGCCAAGGCAAGCAGCCAGGCTTCGGAAGGATGGGCAGCCCCTTTGGTGGCAGGAGACACTGAGTCAAGTTTTGCCTCCACAGTGGAGTACTTGAGGGACCTTGGAGGCATGGCCCAAGCTGCCTGGTCCTCAGTTTCCCTGATAACATTAAGAACCCTGCTCCACAAAAAGCAAAGGAGGGGACCAGAGGAGGAAAAGGATGCAAAAGGGCTAAACTATGCTTGAAATTAAGGAGTAGTGTGCTGATGCGGGTCCCATCAGGAGACAGGAATTCCCCCAGCTACTTTAACAGAGAAAACGTGACATAAAGAATCACTGACCAGGTAAGGGAGACCTGGCAGGAGAAGAGGACTCTGGGAAATCCCAGGAACAGCAACTGCAGAAGCCACTACCGGCCAGAGCTGGGGGACAAGCAGAGGCTGGGATTCCCAAAATGTAGACGCTCCGAGGCGGTGCCCCCGTGGGGCTGGAACACGGACATCTGAGGAAGGGGCTAGAGCTGGCTAGTACTGGGGTCGCTGTTGGGGACATGATGGGGCTGATCCCGGGCTGTGGAACACCTGCTACCTGGAACCCGTGTGCCTCCTGGAGGCCACCATAGTGACAACGGGGGAGAAACTGCTGGGGTCACGCTAGGAAGCAGGAAGCAGATGTGCACAAGTACTCCCTCCTCCCCTGTCCTCACAACTCCCTCTAGCACCCCCCCCCCCATTAGAAAACCTCATGCAGAGCCCGTGCATGGGTGGAACAGAAATGTAGCTTTCAGACTCTCAGCCCCTGCTTCTCAGAGCCGGGTAGAAAAGTGGGGGAGGGGACGGGGTTAGAGATGAGAGTCCATAACAATGTCAAGGGATACCTGAGTGGCTCAGTGGGTAAAGCATTCAGCTCAGGTCATGAGCTCCTGGTTCGTGAGTTCGAGACCCACATCGGGCTCTGCACTGACAGCATGGAGCCTACTTGGGATTCTCTCTCTCTCTCTCTCTCTCTCTCTCTCTCTCTCTTCCCCTGCTCACTCTCTATCCCTCTCTCTCTCTCTTCCCCTGCTCACTCTCTATCCCCCCCCCAAGATAAATAAATAAACATTAAAAAAATAACAATGTCAAGCACCAGAAAACAGAAAAAGGGTATTAAAGCTATAGTCAGGGTCAGCCATGTCCCTCCAACGTGCTGAATCCCTTCTGCTCCCTGGACCACAATTTCATCTGTAAAGCAGGACCGCCGACCTCGGGCACTAGAGCATTTATCTCTAACACTGCAGTTTCTGAGTGTGCGGCCCTTGTAAAGACTTCAGTGAGATTCTGGTATCCTCTTCTAGAAAGAAGTCTTCCCCTGGTTTATTTTCCTTTGAGAGAGAGAGAGAAACAGACACCTAAACGGGTTTCCTGGAGGCTGAGCTTGAATCAAAGGTACCCATGGGCTCCCTGCATCTCAAGGTCAATGACAGGTCGTGCAATTTCCAGGTGGGGATCACAGCCCGGGGATCATCCCTCAGCCCTGGGTGTACCTGCCAGGCACTGGAGGAGGCTGACACCTGAGTGCCTCCTGTTCTCATAGCTGGATGCCTGAGCCCACCTGCTGAGCCGGGCCCCACTGCCTTCCCACGCTGTCCCCACTGCTGACTTCACTCACACCACCCAGCCCCCGACCTCGGGCACTCGGCACAGACCTCCTTCCCTCTGTCTAGAATGCCCTCTGCCGATCTGTGTATGCCTGAATTACAAAATTCAGGTCTCAGCTCGAATTCCTTTCTCGGGGAGATACTCACCACTGCTCTCCGCGTCTCCCTCGGGTTCTCTGCACTTGACCCTGCTTCATCTCCACAGTGTGTATCACTGTTTCTAACTTATTTCTTGACCTGTTTACTTTCTATTTGCCCCACCTACAATTAAGATGCTGAAGGCAGCAGCCTTGTCTGCCCCTGGTCACAGTGGCATCCCACGCCCAATACGGTTTCTGTCCCATAACTGGTGCTTAAGAAATGTTCATTGAATGAGGAGATAAATAGAACATTTTAAACTCTGAAGCCTGGCCTTCGAATGCCTGAGAGCATTTAGCAAGACACTGAGTACTCACATGGCACTTAATAAATTCCTGGTGGAAACATTCCTTCCAGCATTTTCTCCAGGAGTCCAGCAACTCCATGGAAGTCTCCAGAGCATCAAATCAACCATTCACTGGGAGAAGGAGGTAGGGCAATGTGACCCACTCTCAGGTCAGAGGGGACACCTAACCTCTCACATCTGAGCTCCAAACCATCACCTGGAGGGTTTGTTAAGACGGAAATTACTGGACCAACCCCCCCACCCCACCGCCCTGCAAGGGTTCCGATTCTCTAGGTCTGGGGTGGGGCTGGAGAATTGACATTTCTAAGCATGTCCCAAGGGGTGCTGATGCTGACAATGTGACCTCCACACTTGGAGACCACAGGCGATTATAGGGACAATCGTCCCTACCTCACACAACTGTTGCAAAGATCAAATACAGTTTTTAGGAAAGCGCTCAGCGCCATGTCCGGAAATGTGAGTCCGGCTCCATCATTTATTTGTCTTCCTTGTACCTGCACTGCCTGCCTGGAAAACCTGACCAGCCTCCCAGGGGCCTCTCTGCCTCCTCTCTCCTCCATGCAATTGATTCCCTGGCACTTCGGGAAACATAGTCCTTAAGTACAAATCCAATATGGCTGCTCTTTTCAAACACCTCAATGCTTCCCTGCATTGTCACATCCAAACGGAAGCCATGAACTAGAAGGCTTTTCACAATTTCCCCCAATATTTTATCTATTCTTCTCATCTCCTCTCCTTATGAATAACCCTCCCAAAGCCAACCCTCATTTGTCAGGGGAGGCCTGATGCGGTATTATCTATCGGGCACATGGCGTGGCATGGGGATAGAAGCGTAGGCTGTGTGGTCAGGGGGCTGGGATTCAAATTCTGACTCTGATGCTTTCTAGCTGTATACCTGGGGCAGGTCACTCCCCAACTCTGTCCCCACTTTCTCCGGTCGTGAAGGGAGGGTAAGAGCGATCCTTGCCTGCGTGCATTGTTGACTGGAGTGATGGGCGAAGGGCACTTAGAACAGCACCCAGCGTGGTGAGTATTCAGTAAAGTACTGCTGACAGAGCTGCTAGTGGTGGGAAAGACCCAAATGACACTGATCTCACCTGCCGAGTCCAGGAGACACCAGAGGTGGGGCTGGGGGTGGTGGGCAGGACACCCTTGTCCTGGGGTAGAGAACTAAGCCCACTTGTCCTTCTAGATCTCTCTTCCCCACTCATTTGTGATCCCCTTGCCGACACAGACTGTCTTATTCACCCCACAGAAGGAGAGAAGAGGTGTCATGGACAACCAGCAATCCTTCATTCTATGGCTCCAGATTGAGAAAAGCGAGAGGGTGGTTGTCACAGGAGGAAAAGCTAAGAACAGCCATCTCCAGCAAGCCCGTCCCAAGACCTGAGTGGTCTTTTCCCTCTGGTCTTGCATCGAAGAGACCCCTGAACACAAGCGTCCAGTTTGGAGCCGGGAGGCAGGCTTGGTGCTCTGTTCTCGGCCAGCCCCTCCCCCTCACATCTGCCCTCCTACATTTTAGCCCTTTTACCAACTATTAAGACCATGCCATCCCTCACCGTACCTCTGTGATAAAAATGGAGCAAAAACCAGCACAAGGAAACAAAAAATGTCGGTACACGATTCAATGTTAAGGCTTGCAAATGACAGGAGCTCTCAGCAGAAGGCAAGGCAGATGCGGGAGGTGTGAGCCCCTCCACTGGAGGTTTGCAAACAGAAGCTGCAGCCGTCTGTTGAGAAAGCGCCTCAGCATTCCCCGCAGGGACAGTTGGGCGTGAAATTGGTAGGCACTGGAGGGCTTCTCTGGGCTCTTCCCAGGAAAAATATTCTGGGCACCAAAGCGGCTGAATCTCATTCTGATATTCTAGCCCCTTGCGTCTTCAGAGAAGGGGAGAGAAGGCTGGGAAGCCGCCATCCCCAGTCAGAGGGTCCCCGCTCCACGGTCGCTGAACATCGCCCTCCTTGAGCACGGCTGACCTCCTCCCGGGACGTACCCCTAAGGCCAGCTGCACAGAAATGCCAGGTACGCAATCTCTTAATTGGACACTTGGCAGAGAGCGAGGACGATTCGTTGGCTCCACTGCCCGAGCCTACATGTAAGCAGACGGGGGAGTAAAGAGTCCCCAGCCAGAGCAAAGGATGCCAATTTCCACTTGGCACAGGGGCAGACATTTCAGAGAGGATTACAGGGCAATTCTAACCAGCTGTCACAAGGGCTGAGTGTTGTTCTAACCGGTTGCCCCTGCGTGAACCCTCCTCTCCAGCCAGGCCAGTCTGCCCTGTCCCCTGAACACGCCGTGCTTATTCCTCCCTCCTCCCCGTGCACACGCTGTGCCCTCCCCTGAGATGACTCCGCTCTGCCCACAGCCCACCCACCTCCTCCCCGCCCTCCAAGGCCCAGCTGCAGTCCTCTTTCAGAAACTTCCCCAGACCCCCTAGACCACGGGGATCTCAGAACCTCCAGAACCCACGTCGGTTATTAGAACAATAACAACCACAGCAGCCACTTATTAAGCTCTCACTGTGTGCCGGGAACACGGTAAGCATCGTATATACGTTGTGCAAGTCTCAAAACAATCCTGCAAGGAAAGATGTCCCCACTTTAATGACAAGAAAGCAGACTTCACACTATTTGCTAAGCTAGTGCACAGCAAATGAAGCCAGGGTCTTCCTGGATCCAGATCCCATGTGCTTTCCATGAAAAAATCAAATGTAATTTTTTTTTTAATTTCATGTCAATTCTAGTATAGTTAACGAACAGGGTTATATGAGTTTCAGGTGTACATTGTAGTTAATTGACAATTCCATACATCACCTGGTGCTCATCAAGACAGGTGTGCTCCTCAATCCCCATGAATGTAATCATTTTTCTTTCCCTTGGGAGAGAGCCTACACTCCTTGAGATCAAGCTCTTTGTCTTATTATCCCATGTCCCCCGAATTACTCACCGCAAAATAGGAGCAAAACTCCTTCTGGTAAGTTTTCCTACGTGCCTATCTATTTCAAATTGGGTTTCTGTCACCACCAAAAGATTCCTAGGAAACCCCGTTTGGAAATTTGCTTCTTACTGAATAATCATAGATCTTTGAGCTACAGAGGCTCAAACGATCACCCACAGCCGGCTGCAGCTGGGACATCCTCATTCAAGGGGATAGTTGTGGCTAAGTGTCAATGCAAACTCCCAGCCCAGGCATATGAATGATTCGGGGAAATAAATGAAATTCTCCCACACTCTTTTAGATAAGATGCCTAGTTGTATACTTAAAAAGCATGTTATATAAGAACTCCGGCACGGTCAGAGAACGGGAGAAAATTATTTTAGTGCTATCCCCACTGCGAGCCATCTGATCAGCCACAGGTTTGTCTCTGAGGTTATTCACTCCCTGCCCTGTTCCAGCCCTCCCTTGTGCTAGCTCCATACTGAGCCCATTCAGCATTTTCAATTTTTTTTAATGTTTATTTTCGAGAGAGAGAGAGTACAAGCAGGGGAGGGGCAGACAGAGAGGGAGACAGAGTCCAAAGCAGGCTCCAGGCTCCGAGCTGTCAGCCCAGAGCCCGAGGCGGGGCTCGAACTCACAAACCGTGAGATCATGACTTGAGCCGAAGTCGGACACCTAACTGACTGAGCTCCCCAAGTGCCCCCCATTCAGCATTTTCATTAAGAATCTTGAAAAAAAATTAAAAAAAAAAAAAGGGGCGCCTGGGTGGCGCAGTCGGTTAAGCGTCCGACTTCAGCCAGGTCACGATCTCGCGGTCCGTGAGTTCGAGCCCCGCATCAGGCTCTGGGCTGATGGCTCAGAGCCTGGAGCCTGTTTCCGATTCTGTGTCTCCCTCTCTCTCTGCCCCTCCCCCATTCATGCTCTGTCTCTCTCTGTCCCAAAAATAAATAAACGTTGAAAAAAAAAATTAAAGGGGCGCCTGGGTGGCGCAGTCGGTTAAGTCCGACTTCGGCCAGGTCACGATCTCGCGGTCCGTGAGTTCGAGCCCCGCGTCGGGCTCTGGGCTAATGGCTCAGAGCCTGGAAACTGCTTCCGATTCTGTGTCTCCCTCTCTCTCTGCCCCTCCCCCGTTCATCCTCTGTCTCTCTCTGTCCCAAAAAATAAATAAATGTTGAAAAAAAAATTTAAAAAAAAAAATTAAAAAAAAAAAAAAAGAATCTTGATATGCGGCCTCCAGGACGCACATCAACTACGTAGCTCCATGCCTGGCACACAGTGGGACCTGTCAACAGGACATATTGGCATTAGTGTAAAAAGACCTCAGAGCAGGGCCCCTGGGTGGCTCAGTCAGTTAAGCATGACTCTTGATTTGGGCTCAGGTCACGATCTCTCGGTTTGGTTTGTGAGATCGAGCCCCAAGTCGGGCTCTGCACTGATGGCATGGAGCCTACTTGGGATTCTCTCTCTCTCTCTTTCCCTTTCTCTCTCCCTCTCCCCCGCTCGCTTTCTCTCTCTCTCTCAAAATAAATAAATAAACCTCTAAAAAAAAAAAAAAAAGACCTCAGAGGCATCTAGAACAAGGACCACCCGCTGCAAGCCATCAGAGTCCTTGTGGGTCACACAGGCTGCCAGCGGCTGACTCCAGCCACGGTGTCAGGGAGCCCATGGAGAGATGGGGAGCCCGGTGAGGAAAGCCCAGAAGCTTTGCCCAATTCAGGAAGCAGCAGCTGACCTGACAGCATGGTTGTTCCCGGGAACAGTAAGGCCCAGAGCCATCAGCTCTTCCCAATTTTTCAGAGAAGCCATAAATCCTTACTTTTCTTTGAAATCCACCCGTTTAAAAACATTGGCAATTTATTTAAACTGCTCTTAAAATGCAACTGAGGGTGCCTGGGCCGCTCAGTCAGTTAACTCAGGTCATGATCTCAGGACTCCCAAGTTCGAGCCCCGCGTTGGGAGTCTCTGTCTCCCTCTCTCTCTGCCCCTCCCCCATTCGCTCTGCCTCTCTGTCTCAAAATTAAATAAATTAAATAAATTAATAATACATTTAATTAATATAAATAAATTAAATAAATTAATAATACATTTAATTAATATAAATAAATTAAATAAACATTTAAAAAGTAAAAAGTAAAAAATAAAATAAAAAAAAAAATAAAGTAAAATAAATTTTACCTGAATCAACAAACCTGACTGCAAGCTGGATCCTGCCTACAGGTCGCCAGTTTATGACCATCCCATGGAAGCAAGGTCTGAGTCCAGAGAACTGAGGCCACCTGCCAAGGACACACGGCTTGTTGGTGTGGTGACAGCACAGGGACTGGGCCTCTAGGTGGCCAGGCTCAGTCTAGCCCTTGCTCTCCAGCATCTGAGTGGCCTGAATGCCCCTCGGGGTTGCCCCGCTGACACACACCTGCCAAGGTCCCTGCACGTCACTGCCACGTTCACCTCTCTAAGCAAAAACTCTTCGATGATTCCCAGTGGCTTCCCGGACTCACGTTCGATCTTCTGTGCTGAGCATAAAATTCTTTCCCTTCCCTTGCTTTCTCCAAGGTCATTCTGAGAGCTTTTGAACTTGACCTCTTCACGGACCTCCACATCCTGGGCACCCACTGTGCAGGGCACAGCGGCCAGCCCTGAGAACACAGAGTCCAGTGAGACCCAGGCCCTCCTTCGAGGAACTGTGGTGGTCAATTTTATGTGTCAACTTCGATCAGCCGTAGCGCCCAGGTATGTCATCAGTCACAAGGCCAGATGTTACTGTGAAGGTATTTTTTAGATGTGCTTAATATTTAAACCAATAGACTTCGAGAAAAGCAGAAGGCCCTCCATAATGTGGGTGGGCTCCATCCAATCAGTTGAAGGCTTAAGAGAAAAGACTGAGGTCCCTGAAAAAGAGAACAAACACACTGCTCCAGACTGCCTTTGAACTCAATCTGCGACACCAATTCTTCCCTGATCTCCAGCCTTCCACCCAGCCCTGCGTATTTTGGACTTACCTCCCTCCCCAGTCACATGAGCCAATTCCTTAAAATAACTCTCTCCCCAATACATAGACAGATGGATAGATAGAGGAGGGTGTGGGGGACAGAGAGGGAGGAGAGGGAGACACGCATACCTTACTGGTTCCGTCTGTCTAGAGAACTTATACAGAAACTCGGAGTCTGCTGCGAAATATACTGACTGCGACTCCCTTCATTATACTCAATTCACATTTGATGTGAAGGCTCAGGAAAATGAGAGAAAGGGCAGTTCCCCCCCACCCCGCCCCCGCCAGACTTGTAAGCAATTTCTGTGTATCTGTGCTATGTGCATTTTTTGGAGAAAAGGGGCAAAGAATTTTGGAGCCCCTCCCCCACAAAAACGTGAGGACCACCAAATTCCCCGCGCTTGGACAGCCATCCCTGCTCTGCTAGTCTGTAACTCAGCGGTACCAGAAGCATTTCTGCGGGTCATTTTGCTCCCACCAACCAGAGACCTAGAATGAGCTTTCGGTGTTCATTGAGAATGAAGCCTCCGAGAAACGGCACAAGATGGAAATAATACCACCCCACCGATTTGCTGTGAGTCTTCTAAGAGGCGGCAAACGTGACTGAACTGCATGGGGGCTGAACCCACAGAGGGGGCTCAGTGAGTGTCCCCTTGCTTATTTATTCAGCCGGATACACTCAAGGCCTGAGGAGCCCCCGTCCTCGGCTTGCAGGATTTCAGCGTAAGTCGACTAAGGTCAAGCTGCTCTCCTTCCAGCCATAGACACAAGGAAAGAAAGATGATGCACCTGCTCCTTTAAGTCCAAACTCCTAGCCCAGGACAGGTACTTTCTTCTCACAGAGGCGGTCGCATTTTCTCAGCTGCTCTCCAGGGTAATTATACCTCCCCCCAGGCAACTGTCACAATGCCAGGGCGCGAGCGCTTTACCTGTCCCTCCTTCCTCACATCCAGAAGGAAGAGAGGCACGGGGGCCTGGCACCTGGGGTCAGAGTCAGGGAGACGAGCCTGCCTAGTGGCATCCTGCTCTTCAGACCTTGGTTTTCCCCAATAACCAACAGGGGTCGGTAAGACAAGTCACGTCACAGCGTGCAAGGATTTAATGAGATAAGTCGTGCAAGGCTTGTGATCCCTCTCTAGGCAGGGTTGTAAGCAAGGATTATTTTTTTTATTACCCTAATTTTTGCAGGGGAAGGACCGCTGACACTGAGTCCCCTTTGCCTAACCTCCCTTGAACTGGGGCATCCTATCCTATCACCTGCCACCAAAAGAGCCCGGGCAAGCACCTTTTGGAAATGTACTTCTCACGTGACCTCTTGGATCACTGAGCTGGGTAGACAATTAGCTCTCATCCCGCTTTCCAGACGGGACTTCTAAAGTCCAAGAGGTGAAGCCACTTGCCCAGTAGGGCATGGCTGGGAAGCCGTGGAAAGGCTCTCCACTCCCAATTGCTTCTGCCCCTCTTACTGACTGCACAGAGGTCAGAAAGTTGATATGGCAGCCAAGAAACTTGGCAAGAGCTTCTTGGTCAGGGGGTCACAGAGCAGGAGAAAGCATGGGAACTTTTATCCCAATTACATCCTGTTTAACTTGGACTTCCCTAGAGCCTGCAAAGCCAAACGGCCAGCATAGTTCTTGCCCTTGGGTGGCCATCAGGAATTCTGACTTCTAATTTGGGCTGATTACTTTGGACAAGTTGCCCAGCCTCCCTGTTCTAATCTTCCCATTTATAAGTCTGGGATAATAATAGCTTCCTCTCTTTGGGGAACATTTCAATGGCTTTTTTTTTTCTGAACAGGGTGACATCATTTGTTCCCCTTAATTTGCTTTGTTTGGGTAGGCAGGAAATTATTTTCAGCCAGCAGCCAGTAATCACTAATCACACTGACAATTTGTAAAAAGTGAACTGCCAAATGTATTTCAAGACTGGATCTCTATTTGCTAATGCAACGTTCCCCCAGGAGTGGATTTTAGCTGATGTTCAGGCACCATGTGGCCGTGGTTAGAGACTGGGCTAGAATAGAAAATGCAATGGACTGAGTGTTAGGAAGCTCCTGGTGGGGCTGGGAGACCCTGATGAAGTCATTTTACCTGCCTGAGTCACTAACTCTTCAACTGTGAAAGGAGAGAGTTGGACTAAAATACCTTTAGGGTCCCCTTCAGCGATGCTGCTCTGACTTCACCTAAAATAATCACTTAATAAGAATAGTTCTCAGTTACCCTGGTCCCTCCAACCCTCACCCTTCCCCATTCCCCCTCCAGACAGATACCAGCATAAGCCAAATCATTTCACTCACTGTTTGAAACTCCTCCAATAGCAGAGCAAGGGCCAGGAAAATCATGGTGGGTTCATGCAAAGGTATAATATGCAGTCATTTAAAATGATGTATAGGGGCACCTGGTTGGCTCAGTTGGTTAAGTGTCTGACTCTTGGTTTCGGCTCAAGCCATGATTTCATGGTTTGTGAGATCGAGCCCCGTATTGGGCTCCGTGCTGACAGCATGGAGCCTGCTAGGGATTCTCTCTCTGACTCTCTCTCTTTCTCTTTCTCTTTCTCTCTCTCTCTCAAAATAAATAAATTAACATTTTTAAAAAAGAAATAAAAGAAAATGATGTATAAAGAGGAGCTTTCAGGGTGCCTGGGTAGCTTAGTTGGTTGAGCGTCCAACTCTTGATTTCGGCTCAGGTCGTGATCTCACAGTTTTGTGGGTTTGAGCCCTGCATTGGGCTCTACCCCGGCAGTGTGGAGGCTTCTTGGGATTCTCTCTCTCCCTCTCCCTCTGCCCCTCCCTCACTCATGTGGTCTCTGTCTCTCAAAGTAAATAAATAAACTTTTTTTAAAAAGAGGAGCTTTCCGTAATATGGAGAAGCAAAGAGCTTAATTTAGGTGAGAAAGAAGGATGCAAAATAATATCTCAATAATTAAAAATATGTAAGACAAAGACTAGAAGGAAAGGCCACAAGATGTTCATTGACTCAGCTTACTAAGTGCCAGAGCTGGGACTCAAACCCAGGTAGAAAGAATGTGAGTGAGTTGTTAGAGAAACAGCATGGGCAACAAATGTCCAGCACTTGAAGAGCTTAAAGACAAGAGGACTGGAATTGTGTCGTGGACCCAGAGAACCTATGTAGAGAAGCTATCGCTATTATCAGTCACGTATTTCACCATGGAGCATAATCAAGTAAAGTTAGTTAATGCATTTTTTGCCAGATCCTTCACTTTCTTCCTTTTCTTCAGCAAAGTTTCTGCACACATTAAGAAGGCATGTTCTGTTCATCCTTCAGAATCGCCCTCCAAATATCTGTAGAAGCTAAGAAATAAATCTTTGGTATCTTAAGTGATGAATCTTTTTTTTTTCCCCTTACATCACCATCAGAGGTCCTAGATTATAAAATAATTAAATTACTTGATAGTTACGGCAAAAATCATGTCTTTTCCTCTGGGACGGGCCACTGCCTTTGAAATGACACTCTTAAAAAAGACAGATCATTTATCCTGGTCTTACTATTT
This sequence comes from Prionailurus bengalensis, assembly GCF_016509475.1. NCBI lineage: Eukaryota > Metazoa > Chordata > Mammalia > Carnivora > Felidae > Prionailurus > Prionailurus bengalensis. The sequence goes on along the minus strand of NC_057353.1, from coordinate 76,084,049 downwards.
CAGAAATCCCAGGATGATCCAGTGTTCCAAACCTAACGATCCCCCATGGTTTTCTGGACACAGCCCTAACTGTCACACTCACCGATGACAGACATGTCCCCGGGCCTGAGGCTCACATCCGGGATAACAGGAAATAATATGAGCTAGATAAGTACAGACCCACGAAGTAGGTAAAAATCGCTGTATGTGTTATTTTCTTACATAAAAGAGTCCGCTTTAAACAAACAAAAACTACCCTGTTTCATAAGATGATGGGTGCAAGGCTATTGACACTAGAAAGGTAATTCTACCTAAATGATGGAGGAGGAACTGTTCATTCGAGTTAACCAGTACATGGGGCCCATCTCTCAAAACAGAAAAAATACGTTAAGACAAGCTACCAGGCAGTATTTTTGTGGAAACGGCATCATGCTTGGAACCGGGAGACCACGATTCAAACCCCAGGCCCTTACGTCTCCTCCATGGGTTTTTTTGCAAGTTCCCAATCCACCTTAAGCTTCACTATTGCCACCAAAAAAATAAACAAATAAATAAATGGGGCTAACAGTTTTAACGCAAAAATGGCACTCCAGAAAACGTGAGTGGAATATAAAATTAAACATAGAAGGAAAAAATCAATACCCTTCTTACATGTTATATAGAAGACGCACATTATATATAAAATGTATATACATATCCATATCTTTCAAATATAGAACTCATAAGAGCGCCATGTTATCTATCACTGTGGACTATTAGTGCTGAGAGGGACTTCAGGGCTTATGAGTCTGGAAGGTTTCAACCTGGAGCCAAGCAGTTCTAGAAGTTCCATACGAAGCCAAGCAGCCTTCAGATGTGAGGTGAATGCCTGTAGTATTTGTCCTCCCAGTATCCATTGCCCCTTCTCATGACAACAATATCCTAATTTCGTTGAGGGGAGCCATCCCTGACGCACTCTCCACATGGTTCAGGTGGGGCTTACCCACCCCGTGTTACAGTGACAGGCGCATGGCCAGTCCAGCATCCATCCCACCATCTCTCCACGGGGATGGCCTCAGCTCTGGCCTGGACTTTTAACAGAACCATGAGAAAGAGTTGTGCTCTCCTTGGTGGGGTTGCTCAGCTGGCAGAAGATGGACATATTTGCAATGACCCGGGGAGATCTTTCCTGGAAAGAAAGCAAACAACTCAGCAGCACTAAGAGGTAGAGAGAGATAGGCTCCTGAAGGCATCCTCTGGGCTCCTGGGTCCAGCCGTGTCTAAAGCTAGAGCTTCTCCAAAACTTTTGAGCGCTATGAACCATTCCATTGCCTTTCGGTATAGGCCACTGTGAGCCGGGTCTCTATCATCTGAGACCAAAAGAATCCTGCCCAGTACAAGAGATTTCATGAATTCCTTGAAACGGTAGGCAAATTTTATATAAATACGCATAGATATATTTTCCCAGAGAGAGGATCTGTGTTTTTAACAAGTTCCTGAACTAAAAAGATTAAAACTGACCATTCTGATCCAGTGCTCATATTTTTCGGATGAGAAAGCCAAGAGTCAAGTCGAGGGAGTAACTTGCCTCAGGTCACATGGCAAGTTGGTGACAGAACACGGAACAGAATCAATTCTGCTGACTCAGCCTACCCTTACACCTCCCTCCTCCCCAGTGGAGCTCACCTCTGGCCACTCACGATCACCATGTGCAGGTTCTCCGATGTCCAGGGATGCACAGCCGAGCCCTGTATTTTTTGAAGCCTCCTGGAAAATTCTAATGTGCAAGTAGGATGAGAACCCCTGCCTTACAACATGCAAACAATGGTGAGGAAGTACACACAGCCCAACTATTCCGATATTCATTCCCCATTAAATAAATACATTACTTACATAAAATGAAACATCTTACTCTACGCCAGCACTGCAGTAGGTGTTGAGATGCAAAAATTGAAAAAAAAATACAGGACCTCCCCTGAAAAACAGTTGATCTCTTGGGTAAAACAAAACAAGAACGATCCATCCAAAAAATGGCCACTTTTCATTGGCAACAGAATGGAATTCTTGGCAGCCTTAGCTTCAAACTCGCAGCCACCTAACTCTCTCTTGGTCTCTCAAATTAAGTAAACAGCTCCTTCAGAAGACACGGTCGAGTGTTTGCATCTATTTGAAACAGTCCCATTTAGGGAACGTATGGCATTTGAGTACATTTACAAAAAGGGTAGAATTTAAGGGTAACGTTTTTGTGCAATCAAAGTTAAATTGCTGTCGGTGTAAAATAGACCGCTGTATTAGTAAGATGTTTTATGTAAGCCTCGAGGTAATCACAAAACAAAAATAAAAGATAGATTCACAAACAGTGAAGAGAAGGGAATCAAAGCATACCACTACAGAAAATCATTAATTCACAAAGGAAGGCAGCAAGAGAGGAAGAAAGGAACAAGGGACTACAAAACATCTAGGAAACAAGATGGTGTTAGTAAGTCCTTCCATAGCAATAATTACTCTAAAGGAAAATGGATTGAATTCTCCAGTCAAAGGACACAGAGTGACTAGATGGATTTTTTAAAAAACAAGACCCAGCTATTTGCTGCCTATAAGAGACACATTTCAGCTTTAAGAACACACATAGGCTCAAAGTGAGGGGGTGGAAAAAGATAGTTCATGCAAGTGGAAATTTAAAAAAGAGCATGGGTAAGTTCACTTTTATCAGACAAAAGAGACTTTAAGTCAAAAACAGTAACAAAAGACAAAGAAGGTCATTATATAATGATAAAGGAGTCATTCATCAAGAAGATACAACAATCATAAATATATATGCACCCAACAGTGAAGCACCTAAGTATATTAAGGAAACACTAACAGATATGAAGGGAGAAAGAGTCAACAATACATAATAGTAGCCGACCATAATACCTCACTTCTACCAATGGATAGACCATGCAGACAGAAAATCAACAGGGAAACATTAGACTTGAATATACTTTAGGCCAAGTGGACCTAATAGACATCTACAGAACGTTCCATCAATAGCAGAAGAGCACACGTTCTTCTCAAGTGCACACAAACATTTCACAGGGCACATTTCTACACACCAGCAACAGAGAGGTGAAAAGGAGAACGAGATCTCTGCTCTCGAGGAACTCACATCTAGGGCAGAAGTCCATCCTGGGAATTTTTTATGTCAAACTTGGCAAAGGTGGATGAAATTAAGACAACAGAGGTAGAAATTATACAGATAATAACATTGGCACCTCATTCCTGTAACCTTCTCCAGAGGCTTGCCCTTGAACAAATTAGTCACCTCACTTGGAGATGCACTATGGGCAGTGACAAAAGATGCCTGACCCACTCAACCCACGTGCAGACAGGGCACAACCCAAGCTGGGCCAGTACTTCCATCCCACATGCCTGGTCCCATTGCAGCTGAGAAAGCCACACCTGAGATGGAGTGACACTCTCTAAGCCACACTGTTATCTGTGCTGGGAACTGGGATAGAGATACAAATGTAGTATTTCTGGAGCCCCTGAGTGTCTGCCCTGCCAATCACCCCTCTCCCATATGGAGGTCCTGAAAGATAGATCTACCAGAGAGAGTGGCCATCTAGAAAATTAAATATCTTACAATGATCGGCGGGGCCAGTGGCCAGCAGCTGAGTTCAGCATTTTCTGTTAAAGATGAATTTAAAACACAAGTTAGACCAGAAACTGAGTATAGCATCTCTCAAAAAATCCACCTCCAAATTTTGACTTCTCCCACTTGCTTCTTCCACATGTAAGGAGCCAAAATGTGGGGCTGGCACTATGTTAACATGGCTTCATTAATACCGGTTTTCTAAATGGAAGCAATACAATTTACAAATGAAGTTGCCTGCCAGCCTTTTCTATTTGGTACAGCTCTGCTGTCTGGTACAGTAGCTATGAGCTACAGGAGGATATTTAAATTTAAATTTTAATTAAAATTAAAAATTCAAGTCTTCAGTCATACAAGCCACCATTTCAAGTGCTCGACAGCCACACATGACCAGTGACTACCATATTGGACCATGCCGATGTAGAACATTTCCATCTTTGCAGAAAGTCACATCCTACAACCCTGACCATGAGGAGGCAACAGGACAAGAGATAAATGGTCTGTCTCAGAGAGTCAGGCAAGGCTCCGTTTACCCAAGCAGCCTCTGGGGAAGGGGCGGGGGGGAAGGAAGGTGGAGAGACAGTCAGGAAAACTGATCCACATCCTTTAACACACAGTGAACCCACTCGGTAACGAGCCAGCCTACTCTGTGCTTTGGGGTCCAACCCATAAATGCACATCACCCCTTCGTGGAGAAACAGGTGGGACCAGGGGCAAAAGATCCTCTCTGTTTTCATGGTGTGCAGATGAGACTGCTATTAACCAAAACATTACATTTTTTTTAATGGAGTGATTTATAGCATGAACTAAGTTCCCTTGCCATCCATTATAACTATGAAATCACAGAGAGGGACTGATGGATCCAGCTAGGATCAGGTGCTCACCCTTGGGTCAATCTCCCTTGAGGGTTGGAACAATATGGCAGCCAAAAGGGTAGCTATGTGATTGAAGCATGACTGCTACCCTTGGAAATCCTTCTACAACGGGCAGACAGAAGTCAGAGGTCCTCTACACTAACTTCACATCCCTCATTTCACTTCTTGTTTTGTTTAGCCAATCTTGCCTTGCTTATTCCTGATCTTTGAGATTTTGGAGGACAAGGATCCTGTTTCTTCCCCCGTGCCCACACATACCTGCTTCATGGTTGGTTCTCACTCCTCAACAAATATTTAACTGAATGATAGTAGATGGCATCTATTGAGTCCTACCTTGGGCCTGGGACAATGCTATGTGCTTCATCCACGTTAACTCATGTAAACATTACAGCAACTTTATTGATGGATTTTATTTCCCCTATTTTATAGGTGAAGAAACTGAGTCTCATCAAAATGAAGGAACTTGCTCAAGGTCACAGAACCACTAAGTGCTGACTGTGGGATTCAAACTCCCACCTATATGACTTTTCATGCTGCTAAATATTTAAAACCGGATGCGTGAATGTTAGCAGAAAGTCTTTGATAAACACCAGTAACTGCTCACAAAATCATTGTCTAAAATGAATTCTACCAAAAAGAGGATACGTGCAAGGCCACATTCAGGATGACTTCTGAGTGCTATCATTGATGTCTATTTTCTGTGAAGACAAAGCCACATTCACATGATATTGAAGGAGCAAAAATGTGGCCTGGAAGTATGTTAAACACAGCTTAGTTAATAATGATGGTCCAAATGGAAATAATAAAATTATGAATGAAAGTATCTTCCAGTGTTTTCTACTTGGCACGCTCAATTGAATCTTCATTCTGTAGTTGACCTCCGAATGTCAGCAACTTATAGTCGGTAGTTGACATACAATTAGCATCCAGGGTGCCCTGTAGCTAATATTCCTTTATATCAGCTAGCATATATTTCTTTCTTATATTGCTGGGGCCCCTAGCTAAGAGTAAATGCTACACCTGCCTTCCTCAACTCCATATTTTCTCACTCAAATAATCTTTGAGCATCTGCCTCTGTCCAATACCCTTCAACAAGTGACCTGCCCTCTGACCTGCTCACTGGTCCTAGAACAGGTCCTGCACATTGCTTCTTCTTTGCTCATGCTGTTCCGGTAGTATTACTTTCCGGAAGTAGTATTACTTTCCGTACCTAGGACTCACCTATTCCTATGCTTTCTTCAAGGACCAATGAAACCCACACAGAGTGAATGTGAGTACGGCTAACTCTTGAACAGCACAGGGGGTTAGGAGCACTGAGACCCCCCCATGCAGTTGAAAATTTACACATAAATTTTGACTCCCTAAAAACTTAACTACTAATAGCCTACTGTTGACTGGAAGCCTTACTGAGAACAGAAACAGTCAACTAACACACAGCTTGTATGTTATATGTATTATATACTGTATTCTTACAATAAAGTCATCTAGAGAAAGAAAATGATAAGGCGGGGTGTGGCTGGGGGTTGTAGCTGGTTGAGCTTCTGACTCTTGGTTTCAGCTCAGGTCATGATCCTAGGGTTATGGGATCGAGCCCCATGTCAGGCTCCACACTGAGTGTGCAGCCTGCTTGAGATTCTCTCTCCCTCTCTATCTGTCCCTTCCCCACTAGTGTTCTCTCCCTCTCTCTCTCTCTAAAAATAAAAAAATTAATTTAAGAAAGAAAAAAGAAAATGATAAGAGGGGAGGTTGGTGGGAATATGGGTGAAATAGGTGATGGGGATTAAGGAGCACACTTGTGATGAGCATTGGTTGACGTACGGAAGAGTTGAATCACTATATTGTACATCTGAAACTAACATAATACTGTATGTTAACTAACTAGAATTATAAAACCATAAAAACTTTCCTAAAATTAACTAATATAAATAAATTAAATTAAAAAACAAAAAAAATGGTAAGGAAAATCCATTTACAATACTATACTGTATTGGCCACACAAACAAACAAACATATAATTGGATCCATGCAGCTTAAACTGTATTGTTTAAGGGTCAACTGTAGTTTAATTAGTCCTCTGCTATCACTGCCATAGGAGATGTTTAATATTTGCCACAGGAAGTGCCAAGTTACTGTAAAATGGAAGCTCCATTTCCAAGTTGTACTTTGTATCGGTCAGTTTTCACTGAATGACAAGAACACAAAGATATAGGGGAAGGAAATTCTAGGGAGAGGAAACAGCAAGGAGAAAGAGCCTGAGGTAGGAATGAGCTTGGTTTATTCAAGAAAAGGGTCAAGTGCCAGCATGGTAGGAACAGAGTGAGTGGGGAAAATAGTGGAACAAGATGAGCTTAAAGAAATGCTAGGCGGAGGGGGGACAGGGGGCAAGGTGGGGGGTGGGGGGGCGCCTGGGTGGCTCAGTCGGTTGAGCATCCAAATTCAGCTCAGGTCAGGATCTCATGGTTTGTGAGTTAGAGCCCCGCGTTGGGCTGTGTGTTGACAGCTCAGAGCCTGGAACCTGCTTCGGACTCTGTGTCTCCCTCTCTCTCTGCCCCTCCCCTGCTCACACTTTGCCTCTCTCTGTCAATAATAAATAAACATTTTTAAAAATGGGAAAAATTTTAGCAAGAAAAAAAAAAGAAATGCTAGGGACCCATGTTTCTTCTGTGCCACCTGTTATAATTTTGTCCTCAGTTTCTCCATCTGTAAAATGGAGTTACTAACCATCAGCAGCTTTTATCTATTAGGATCTCTGCGAGAAGTCTGTGCAACAGGCAGGAGAGGAATTGTCATTCCCCCTTTACAGGTAAGGAAACAGAGACTTGGAAATTTTACTGGCTTTGCACGGAGAATCAGGACTCACAGTCAAGGCTCCCGATTGCTGTTGCCATGCTCTTCCCCATTTGTGAATTTCAATGACCGCAAGCGACCCTAAATTCTGAGGCGGGTCTTTACAACTTTCAATTCTTTTTAAGAGGGAATTAACCCCAGTATTGTGGATAAGCTTAGAGCCTCCTATGGTTTTTATTTTTAATTTAATTTGCCGCTTTACGTACTTATCTCTCCTACCAAAATGTGAGAGGTCAAAATGTTGAAACTGCTCTGCAGAACTTGGGTGGGCAGAAAAGTCGGGGGTGGAGTATATGGGGAGGGACACCAACAGTGCCCACATATCCAAGGTCACACAGCTTGTCAATTGTGAGGCTAGAATTTGAACCAAGAGGAAAGTGTGGCCTGTTTCCAGTGATTGGGACGGTGTATGCGGAGGACCAAGGAGGGCGCCTGACCACGGTAACAGCTCAGTTAACTTTAGCTGCTGTTACTGTCTCCCACAACCACGCTGTTAGAAGGGTCTGTCACTAGTCAACAGCCATCTGGTCCAATGGCCAAGAATCCACCCAAAGATCCACGGAATTAGAAAGATCAGGTTGTGAGGATGCCAGAGCATTGCCATCCCATGAGTCCTCCCTCCCTAACTCACACAAAAGCCTGGCAGTCTCGCCCTATTTCTCGGAACAGAGTCTGCTGGGGACCGGGAAATTAATCAGACTTCATTAATTCTGCAGAATAAACCATGGTGTGTTTACCGTTGCACTCAAAGGCGTTATCATCAATCACCAAAATCAAAGCTCACCTGTCTGAGCAGAGGCGAAGCTTGCACTGGAGCCCCAGGAGCGGGTCACAGCATCAACGGCTTCCCGATGGTTTCCTTTCTTTCTGAGCCTTTCTGGGACCAGCGGGACCAGTTACACTGTGCTCCAGTTTGATCATTAACAGTCACGAACATCAGCCCAGCAGTTTGGAAGGGGCTCTCGTGCAGTGCATTTTTGCTTGGAATAGGTAAAGACTAAGCTACATTCAGAGGAGATGGGAGGTTTGAGGGGCGCTGGTTTGTTTTTGTTTATTTTGAGCCACAGCTTCTTAAGTCAAAGCCCGAATACACATGAGAGATCTAGAAAGGATTAGTGATGTGTCCAAAGTCACATAAGCCATTAACGGCGTATCTGGGACCAGAACTCAGGACTCCTGACTCTCAGTCTACAGCTCTTTCCACACCAATGCTTCCGCCTAAGGGCTTCAGGTTGATCAGAATACGCTCAAAAATATTTACTCCCACCTGGGAAGAGTACACTGCCTACCTTGGTCCTGACTACATGATTTTCTTTGGCCATTAAGTAGAAGCAGACCTGCAGGCAGAGACAGAAGTGTGCCTTCATGGTTAGGCATGCTCTGCCTTCGAGAGAAGACGCTAACCCAAAGAGCCCCTGGGTCCAAGGGAGATGAGACACCCATGGAGCAAACCCAGACCCAGACTTGCAGCCTAGAGGCACTTAGTCCCGCTCCATCTAGATCAGCCGGTCCCCAGCTGACGCACAGACACAGGAGTGGAATAAATGCCTGTCTCTGAGATTTGTGTAATTGCATATGATGCCACAGTAGTTGAGTGGCTCAGGGCTCGTCCTGCAAACAAATGCACAAAATCCCTGTGATGCAAAACTTTGCACTAGAAGGAGACTAGGCTTGGGCAGAGTTTAATTTGAATCTTGGCTTGGGCATTTATTTAGTGACTTTGGGATCTCAGGAAAATCATTAAAATGCTGAGACTCGATTTCCTAAACTCTGAACCGAAAGTAGTATTTACCTATAGGGGGATGCTATGTGATGGCGTTTTGGAGTGATGGGGGTCCAGAGCTGACGGCCAAGAAAGATTTCTTGAAGATGTCTTTGGTGCAAAAAAGGTGATTTTACTAAAGCCCGGGGACAGGACCCACGGGCAGAAAGAGCTGCACTGGGGTTGTGAGGAGTGACTGGTTATATACTATGGAGTCGGGGCAGGAAAAGACAAAAGGAAGTTTCTTAAAAGGGATTTTCGTATGCTAAAGAAGACTCCACGATTCCTGAAGGCCTAGCTATCACCAAGCTAAGGCTCTTTTTCCCTCTAAGAAAGCATTAAGACAGTATCGAGTTCCTAGAGATTAGGCTATTGATAAGATATTTGTAAATTGATGGAGACTATCAGTTTTTCCTTTGTTTTTGGGTAGCCAGGAATGTCTGAGAAACATCATACATATCATACCTCGTGGAGGGAGGGGATGTTGTTAGCTTGTGCTTTGCCCTCAACTTGCCTTATGCTCCCTCATCATTATGGACTGAATCATGTCCCCCCAGAAATCATATTGAAACCTAACCCCCAGTGTGGCTATATTTGGAGATGGGGCTTATAAGGACATAATTAAGGTTAAAGGAGATTATAAGGGTGGGGCCCTGATCCTGTAGGATTAGTGTCCTTATAAGAAGAGATACCAGAACAATCTCTCTCTTTCTCCCTCTCCCTCCTTCCCCTTCTCCCCGGCCCCTCCCCCTCTCACTCTCTCCCACTAGGTGAGGACATGTGAGGACAGGTGAGAAGGGCTGGAAGAGCTTCTAACCAGGAACCCAACCCCACTGATCCTGGACTTCACGAGAAATCTCCAGATTTCTCCAGAATCCAGAATCACGAGAAATAAGTTTCTGTTATTTAAACCACCCATTCTGTGGTATTTTGTTATAGTGGCCCAAGAAGACTGACACAGGGGATGATCAGAACCGGAAATTCAGAATTTTACATTAGCTGCCTAGCATACAGTGGAGTTTAATGGCAAACCTCTAGCCGGAGAGTTGAGACAAGGTCAGTTGTAACTACACTGAAAATCAGTGTGTAAGAAATGCATTCTCCTCCAGTGTGGTCCTGGAACCCTGAATTTTAGCTAGGCACATTACCCAACATAAGAACTCTATTTTCCAGATTCCTTTTAGGTAGTGTGATTTGGCTATGTGACAAAGTTGCCCAAGAAGACATTGGCAGAAGCATCATGTACAGCATCCGAGAGATGTCCATAAAAAGAGAGGGGACACCCTTCCCCCCCCTTCCTCATTCTTACCGGCTTGAATGCACAGTCGATAGCTGGAGCTCAAGCAATCATTTTAGAATAGGAACCACATGCCGTGTAATGCAGAAAAGAGAGAGAAGGGGCTTATGTTTTGACCCCTTGGTGCCAACCTTGGACAATCCTGCCTATGGACTTCTTTAACGTAAGAGAAAAGTGAACTAACTTGATTAGGCCACTATTATTTAAGGCAGCCCTACTCAGTATCACTTGGGAGCTTGTTAGAAATGCAAATTCTCGGTTCCCACTACAGACCTCCCTAATCAGAATCTCTGGGGCCCAGAAGTCTGTGTTTTACCAAGCTCTCCAGGTGATTCTTGTGCTCTCTAAAGTTTGAGAGGCACCGATTTAGAGTTTTCCAGCGCATACACCTAAACTGATAGCTGATAAAGTAGTCCTAAATTGCAGGTTTTGTCAAGGACTTGGTGAAGGCTTAAAAGGCACATGATATAAAGCCAGAAAGGATGGCAAAGCCAATAACCGATAGTGTCAAGATTTAGAATGATCTTGACAGAGTGGAATACTGGACAAACGCCAAGAAGATGAAATGTAATGGGGATATATAAAAAGCAAATCAAAATGTTATTTTTTTATTGAAGGAAATATAAAATGTTCTTCTGTTTGACTCCTTAAATTAACAAGAAGAAATGTAAAATTGCATATTTTAAAGTACAGCAAATAATGTTATAAATCAATGCCAATTATGGCTAGTGAAAAGAACAAGGGAAGGAGAGAAGATCCGGAAAAGGAAGAGCACAGAACGCAAAGGAATAAAGAGACATAGTCAAGGACAGAGAGGGAGAGAACAGAGGTCCCTCCATGGGCTCATTCTGTGGATCCTGAGATGACCTTCACAGCTGGAGGTAATCATCATAATTAGCCAGATTATGTTGAAACTTACTATGTGCCAGCCGCTGTACTGTGAGTGATATGCAAATTTATTCTCTCAGGAACTCTATGAGGTAAGAGCTATTATTATCATTGTTTTTCAGATACAGACGCTGAGGCAGAGAGAGGTTGAGTAAGTTTCCCAAGGCCACACAGCTGGCACAAGGTAGAAGTGAGATATGAACCCAGGTGACCAGGGTTCAGGGCTGTGGCCCCTCAGTTGTTCTGGTGTCTCTAGCCTTTGCTGCCGCCCCACTCTTCTGACTGACTGATTACTTTCTACTGATTAAAGGCCTGCCATAAAAATAAGGAAATCCACTATCTCACATGACTGTTAAGTCCAGACGTAGGGGGGGATCCAGGGGCAGCATCATTATCAGCTCAAAGATGTCATCACAGATACAAGTTTTTCCATTCCTGTGTGCTGTTGTCCTGAGCATCTGGGTTTATCCTAAAGCTGGATCCCCCTCATAGGTCCAAGACGGCGGCCAACAGTCTCGAAGCCTTGTGCTGTCTTTTTCATGGCCAACAAGGAAGAGAAATCTTTGCCCTAAGCACGGGATATACTGGAATATAAGTCCTTTAATGCAGTTTTATTGTACCAATGTAGGCAAATGGCCATTCTTAGACAATAGGGGCCATCAAGGGGAATACTATGAATTGATTGTGATTGATTACTCAGGACCTACCCCTGAATTAGGGATGGGGCCAACCAAGTCAGGACTCTACGCTCCCCAGGACAAATGGGTTCCACTATTTGTTGTGATTCCCTCTCCCTTTTCTTCTAAAGCAAATCAAGTTTCCTCATCTGTTTGAACCCTAGCAAAATAATAAAATACTGACAAATTCATAAAATATTCACTAGAGAGCAGCTAGGATATAAAACCATGATCCCCTCTTTACAACTCTTCAACAGCCTTCCTAACCTTGTATTTTTGGGCTGAAGCCCTCTTGCTCTCCCTTGGCAGGTGTAATTGTGTTCGGTAAGGAGGAGTCGCACGTGGTGGTGGTAGCAAGTGCTTTAGGAGGAAGGAAGTATCCAGCGTTTACTGAATGTCCAGGTGCCAAGAGTGATGCATTTTTGCACCATTGCTTCATTATTTATTTCAGTCATTACAAGGAGATAGTATTATCCCCACGTGATACATGAGAGAACCAAGGCCCAGAACCATTGTGCGTTTGCTCATGGTCATTCAGGTAGTCAAGTGGCAGAGGTGGATTTCAAGCTGGAGTCTGTCTGATTCTATTACCCAACTTCTTACCACCACACCACACAACCCAATCTGGGATCGTCTCCATTTGCCGACATGCTTAGCATTGAACTTTTTAACTGAGATTCCTTGGCTACGTCTCTCTGCTCTCTGGCTCATGTTAGTTGTGAGAACTACTCTCAGTTTCTAGCATACTTTATAAAAATTTCTCCTTACTGAACACTTACTATGTGCCAAGAACTGTGCTAACTGCTTTACGTGTACAACCTCCGTTTACCCTGTCGATAACCCTGCGATCCAGTTTATGATGCAGAATGCCTTTAGTTGCAAGTGGTGGAATCCAAAACCAAACATCCTGTGCCAATGGCCACATCCACAATTCTCTTCTAGTTACGACTCTCTCTAGACTTAATTGTGAGTATCTTGAATGTGTCTGGCTTCAGTAGGAGAATCACACTTACGATCTCTTTTTCCCTGAGCCCTTTTGTCTGACTGAAAAAATTTAATTGGTGCCACCTTAGTCAATTCAGAGGTTCTACTGGTCCCTGCCGCAAGGCTGAATTTTAATCAGACTTTGTACCTTAAAGACCTCAGTTTTATCTTTCATTGTTTGGAAATCAGAATCAAGAACATCTCCTATTGCTCAGTCCTCACATTTCTGGACATTTCTACTCCCTTCGATCTCCCCAAAATGGACCACTCTTTCCTAAGCCCAACTCTCTCGTATGGCACCATAGGCGTGTGAGTCACATTCTGTTTCAAAAACTTCTTGGCCTACAGCCACAAACTTGTTCAGTGATCACAGGGGACACTTTCACCCATGCCTCACCACTAGATAACAAGAGGTGCCATTTTTCCACCCTTCAATAACATAGTTTTTTTGTCCCATTCCCAAGCCCCAGAGGTAATGTCCCCATTATTTAGGTTTTCTGCAATGGCAGCCCCTGAATTGTAAGTCCCAACTGCTGTATCAATCAGCCTCGCCTAAGTAGGCTGGAGTAGCCACAAATAAGCCTCAAATCTTTACAATAGGGAAGATTCTTCCTTGCTTATGCCCATGTCCTCTGGTGATGGGCTGTGATGTTGCTTCCTGTCTTCTTTTTTTTTTTTTTTAATTTTTTTTTCAACGTTTTTTATTTTATTTTTGGGACAGAGAGAGACAAAGCATGAATTTCCTGTCTTCTTTATTCTAGAACTCAGACTGAACACACAGACACTAGCTGGGACAGGCCAGCCTGTGGCAGAGGAAGAAGAAAAATCGGGCACATGTTCCTGTGTTTAGAAATGGCATGTGTACTTCCAGTCACATGCCATTCACCCAAACAAGTTGTAGAGTCAAGCCTGACTTCAATGGGTGAAAAATCTTCTCTCCCAGGAAAAGGCAGCATAGAGACGCATGGTGAAGACAGCAGATGTTTTTAAACAAATAATACAACCTACCCAGCAGTGTCCTGGTAAGCGTTTAACTGCCTTTGAGGGAATAAAAGCCTTGACTTGTAGCTTTTGCCGATTTCCATGGTGTAAATACTCCCTCGATGGCCAATTTCAAGCTACCAGTGTCCCTGAATGGATTAGGGAGAGGTGTGTGTAACGAGCTCTCATGAGTAGTGTGAGCAGGAAATTGCACGGAACTAAAGCTACCTTTCATATCAGTTACTAAGCAGACGGTCCAGTCATACCTGTGCCACAATACAAATACGAAATCTTGCTGTGGGCTACAGGAAGGAAGGCACGAAAGGAGAATATTGTTTGACTCCGCATACACCTGAATGGAAGCTAAAACTAAGGATTTGCAGTAGGGCTGAGGACTTAGTCCACTCAAAATTAAGTCTTCATGTTATTTGCTATTCCTCAATTAATCGGTAAATTCAAGTGGAGAGGAAGAACGTGAGATTGAAATAAGAATCATCTTTTGCCTTTATAAATAAGATTCAGCCCCAGGTTCCTCCTTTGCAGAAATTCTTATTAAGGACTTGGCTCTCCTCCAAGAAAAATAAGGTAGCTATCATTCAGAACTCTTGCATTCCAAATGACTCCTGATAGGAGCTGCTTGGTGAGTATTCCTCTCTATTTTTGTATATGCTTACAATTTTCCAGTAAATTGTCTGTTGAAAATGTCCCTGAGCTTGGAAGTAGGCTCTAAGTTGTGGGTTTTTTTTTTTCCAAAGATACTTTTTTTAAGCACCTTGGCATCACCACTGTGGTGACATTGAGCAAGTTCCTTGCAAGCTCTGAATTTCTGTTTCCCCACCCATAAGATAGGGTAACAACTCCTACCTTGTAAGACTGTTATCAAGTTTAAATACCTGGCATACATAAAGCACCTCAAAGAGTACCTTGTACACGGCGGTCACTTGATAAATACTTATTATCACACATTACTAAGAATACTGATAAGCATTCTCATAATTATTATTGAGGCATGGGACCAGAGAGCTTGAGTCACTATTTTAAATTGTGCAGGCCTTAATTCTGTAGCCTCAGAGAACTTGGCAGGAGTAATTTGACCGTTGATTTTGAATGCATCTGACAGGAATGACTTTTGTAGCTCTCCTGGAAGCTTGGATACCATTGTCATGTGACAGAACTCACCTCTTTAGTTGCTAATGCATTATATCTACTGGCCTCAAGCTTGGCCCAAATTGTCCTTCTAAAAGGAAAGACTGTAATGGTTTGCCTTGGGGCAAAATCTTGGCCTGAAGGGTGTGGATCCTGAGCCCCATCCTCAAAGAGAACGGAAGGCTCATTCAACCATGGCTCAGCCTTTCATCCGGATTCGGACGTAAAACAACAAAAGGAACTTTCTGCCACCAACTCCACAAGAATTCTGGAGGAACTGAAGGGCCGGTCAAACACAGATGCCTGGCATGCCACGTAGGTTCACAGGACAGGCATCCAAAGAGATCGTGATGGTGATTCATAGAATGAACAGCCCACCATCTTTCCGGGGTCAACTCATTCATTCTTCATGAGTTGCTGTAAATAGTCCAGATTTGTTTACGCCTCTCAACTTAAAAAGATAATGATGAGGAAGATGCTGATGCTGGTAATGATAATAGTAAATAAAAATGGTGCAAGTTGCATTCTACTGTGTGTGTTTGTGTGTGTGTGTGTGTGTGTGTGTGTGTGTAATTCGATGTATGTATCTGTGTATTGGTTCTTCCCAGGTGGCTTTTTTTAAGCCAATTACCAGCTTGTAGAATTGCACATAGCAATGCTCTAGCAGCAACAGTCACACATAGGAAAGCCATCAAAGGCTTGGAAGCAATTTAATAAAGACTTCTGGAGACAGAGGCTCACTTAATTGGGTGTCCCAAAATTAAGAATTTAATGCTACCTGTATGAGCAGCTCCAAAAATTTGGGGTGCAAATATGGCCATGTTATTTACTTTTCCAATTAAGTCATTGAGTAACACTTGCTGCTATAACAGATGAACCCCTAAATGTTCACCTATTTCTTGCTCTGTGAAATGTGAATTTCTTGCTCCAAGAGAAATGTTTCTAGGTGGAGATCAGCTTTCCTCCATAGAGTGATCCAGGGATCCAAGCCTGATTACACTCTCTTTCCTGGACAATGGACTATGGACTTATCCTGCCAAAGGTGATTTCCCTTGGGCTCCCAGGACACCCTTAAAGCAGCCAGCTTAACTTTCTGGCACCTCTCCTGATAGAGCTAAATAGACCAAAAAAAAAAAAAAAGACAAGAAAAAATTATATGAAAGCCTTATATTCACTGGGACATCCTAGTATATTGGATTGTTTGAAGTGTCTGAACCAGATGTCATCTCTAGGTTGTAGGGGGTGAGTGTCTATGAATGAAACTTGATTTGGAGAATATGCTCATATGTAAAGTGTCATAAATAAACTAAGCCTTTATTTTTGGAGGAATCAGTTAATGTTTTTCCTAAGATTTATAATTAGTGTTCAATACGTTTGTTGAATACACCCTTTTGAATCATGTCTGGAACTTAGATGCTCAGTTGTTGTTTATTAGAATAAATAAATGCATGATAGTGATGTTGATCTAATAAGCACTTTGAAATACGCCCACATCTTTAGATACAACTCTGTACGATAAAATTCATTGAAATTTTTTGAGATAAACTGGTAGCCATTCAATACATATTTATTTATGCATATTATCAAAGATAAAATCGGGATACCATAAATTGCCAAAGTAGACAGAGATGTGCCTGGTACATGTCCCTCAGGACTGCTAGGTATGTTTATGCAGGTTGAATACAGCCCCAGGGGGTTTCATTCATATAAGACTTCTGTATTAATAGCCCCCCCCCAGGGTTGTGAAGTGCATAGTGAGAGCTCGGCCACTGACTCCAATGCATCCGTTCAACAGGCTGTGAGGACAGAACAGCCAATTCACCTTGTTGATCACCAGGACTGATGCAGCCAGTCTGGCCAACTGGAGAGACATGGGCTCTCACTTCCCCCCACATTTTCCTCATTCACCATCCCCCCTCCCTACAAGTTTAGGTTCTGGTCAAAGATGTTGACCTTCCCAGAGAGGGGAGCGTGCCCTCCAACCAAGGCCGTGCTTATGGCCCAGGTAGAGCCCTACTCACACACCAGGGGCCTCCCAGTAATCTTGGAGCAAGAGAGTCCCTCAAGATCGGAACTGAATGTTCTCCTCTTTGTAATGAGGCACTTACACAAATGCTCACCCAATGGCTTTTTTCTAACCCAACTTTTTACGCATTCCTTTTTTGATGCCAAGATTCAGCTTAGCTTTTCATGAACTGACAATGTCACTTATTCATAGACATTTTTGTTTTGCAGCCTCCATAAGGGCCTCAGCTGGGGATGTCATGTCCCAAAGGCCAACTTTAAACATTTTATCCTTGGGGTGCCAGGGTGGCTCAGTGGGTTAAATGGCCAACTCTTGATTTTGATTCAGGTGATCTCACCATTCAGAATTCAGATTCAAAATGATCTCACCATTTGTGAGTTTGAGCCCTGCATTGGGCTTTGCACTGACAGCGCAGAGCCTGCTTTGGATCCTCTGTCTCCCTCTCTTTGCCCCCCCCCCCCCCGCCCCTGGCCCCTACTCACTCTCCCTCTCTTTCAAAAATAAAGTTCAAAAATTTTTAGAAAACCATTTTAGGGGGCACCTGGGTGGCTCAGTCGGTTGGGCATCTGACATCAGCTCAGGTCATGATCTCACCGTCCGTGAGTTCAAGCCCCGTGTCGGGCTCTGTGCTGACAGCTCAGAGCCTGGAGCCTGCTTCGGATTCTGTGTCTCCCTCTCTCTGCCCCTCTGCCACTCACACTCTATCTCTGTCTCTCAAAAATGAATAAAGGTTAAAAAAAATTAAAAAGAAAACAACCATTTTATCCTTATATGCACAACATGTGTATTCTAAAACTAAGAATTTTGATTTCAGTTATGGAAAAATAAGTGTGAAAAACAAACAGAAAGGAAAAATACGGCCCTTCCATTTAGGCCGACTAGTGCATATTCACTGCACCTAACGCAGTCACATTTCTTCTTGGTGGAGCAAAGGGAGTACCAATTTTTCTGCTAAAAAGTAGGAGCCTTTGGTCATGACAAGACAGGTGAGATAAGGAAAGATCGAAGTCCCAGCAGGAGCACCACCATCACATCTGTGGCAGCAGAATACCTCCCATAATAGTCTATTTCCAAATTAGATGAGCTGGTCACCAAATCCTGGCTTGGCCAACAGCTAATAGTGTGTGTGACCTTGGCCCAGTCACTTGCCCTCCTGAAGTTTTGGCTTCTTCATCTGCAGCATGTAGATAACATTCTACTAAATAGGATTGTTGGCGGACTAACTGAGAGAATCAATGGAAAACATGAACTTTAGTCCCTGATTCATGCTTGGTTTTTAATATGTCATTACTATCGTTTCATCATTCGTTATTATTTTAAGTATCTACTCACTATTTCTGTAATTCCGAGCATGGCTTTGTGAAGACTCAAAGAGGTGCAATAGCTTTCTCCCTCATGGAGCTTATAATACACTCATTTGTTCAATAAGCATTTATTGAGTGTCTATTATGTGCCAGGCACCGTGGTGGGTATTAGAGTAACACACGTGACTAAGGTAAGCCAAGGCCCCTGCCCTCAAGTGGCTCACATTCTAGTGGAGAAGGTAAGAGGTGACAATACATACAGTGTATTTACAACACCCAATAAGAAGGGTTACACCAGAGGCGTGTGGCCTGGCTGTTCCCATAGGCCTAGAGAGTGTAGATGCGATTAGCCTGGTAGAGGGGCCTGAGCAGAGAATTCTAGCTAGGTGAACCTATGTGCGCAAAGAACATGACAGGCAAGAGAAGCTGCGGTTTTGCAACACCTGTGGAGCAAAACAGTTCTTGCAGAAGCAGTGGGAGACACGGCCAAAGAAACCAGTTGAGGATGAAGCATCAAGAGCCACCGCAGAAGAGGTCTCTTTCCCGAAGAGGCAAAGAGGAGCCAAGAAGACAGTTAAGCTACTTAGGGGGATGTGCTCAATTTTTCTACCTTTTGGAAACATCCTGCTGGAGTCTGGGGTAGGGTGGAAGTTGGGCTGGATGAGCCCGAGATAAGGTGAAAAGACCAGTTCCGTTTTTGTCCAGCTGAGAGAGACGAGGGCTCACAGCAAGGCAGTGGCCGAGGCGGTGGGGAGCCTCCATAGCTACCACCGCCATTTAGGAGAAAGATCACGGAACACAAAACAGACAGAATGGAGATGGGGGTAAACAGAATGATTCATGCTCCTGGGTGTTTGGCAGGGCCTCAAACATGATCAGGAATCAGAGGACTGGGTTTGGTGAGGACTTAGCACACATGTAGTGAGTTAAACAGCATATCAAGAGGAGAACAGTACTACATATACAACACCACTGGGTTTTAGGTTATTGTGCCAAATTAGACAAAGGAACAGATGCTATCCGTTCAGGTTAAGCAAACGATATTTGAACTCTTTTTTCAAGATTCCTCTTTGCACAATTTCCCCCCTTGTCTGGGAGCAACCTCGCTGATACACATTGGGGTAATTTCCCTGTTATCCCTTAACAGCGGCTGAAAATCTCATTCTAGGTCCACAGCAGCAGTTATTAAGAAACTGTGACCTCTTCTTCCCTAGACTTCCTACTTCTCAACTCTGCTCAATAGTTTGTGCTATTGCCAAAGCCTTCTTTCATTGCATGAGTGTGACCATGTAATTTCTGGTGCATTTTAGAGTAGTCCAAGATTTATTGAGAATTCATAACTTCCCAGAAAGTCTTTGGGTCTGAGTTATAAATATAAACAAGATAAAGTCTGCCCCCAAGAACTTTATGAAATAGGCAGGGAGCCCATTCAGCCATTCAATAGCTAGTTGTTCCGTAGCGTTGTGGTACTAAGGGAGACGTGGGAAATGCGCAGTGGAACTAGACACGATTCCTGCCATTAAAGAGTTTTATGTCTGATGGAGAAGGCGAATAAATCAAGCCTTAGAGCAATGGGTGATAAGTGATATATTAGACATAAGATGCCTTGGGAGCACGGAATAGGAACAGCCAACCCGTATCTAGATGTTCAGAGAAGCTTTCTGTACATGACATGTCCATAAATCACAGAATACAAAGTCTACTAGGAATAGCGTCCAAAGAAAGGTATACACCAACTGCTCTGGAAACCGGACAAGTTCATTCCGACTCAGTGGATCCAGCAAGAGTTTTGGGAAGACACTACATTTTAGTTAGACCTTGGAAGGGCCAAGTGAATTAATTCCTGCAAGCAAAGGAGGAAACATAAGGGCGTGTTTGGGGAATGGGGAGGTGTCCTTCACTAAGATCAGGTTTGGGGCTATAAGACACAAGGAGACAGACATACACTTTTTAAAAAGTTACAGTATAGGAAATACAGTCAATAGTATTGTAATAACGTATGGTGACAAACAGCGACTAGATTTATGGTGGTAAGCATTAAGCAATGTACAGAATTGTCCATCACCGTTGTACATCTGAAACTAATGCAACATTGTATATCAACTAGACTTCAATCATAAAAATTAAAATTAAAAAAAGTTAACAGCAAATCGAGTTAAAAAGTACTACGACATTCAAGAAATACCATGAAGTAGTAAGCGATGAAGAGCTAAGCGAGAGGCAAAGGCTGGAAGCACAGGTTTGATGAACGGTGAGGTCATCAGTGTGTCTGAATCGCAAGGTGCCTGCACAGCCCTGTGGTCACAGGCTCCGTGTGGGCTGGAAAGGCATTCTTGCCTACAGGGACGATGCTGGGTAAATGACGAGGGTTAACGGAGTTAATCTTTCCTCAGCTAGCCAGAAATCGTGAGGGCATGGAGCTCCTTGCTACCGTGTGCACACTTTAACCAAAACTTCACTTGAAGTGTAGCGGCCCCGAAGGGAACTGAGTAAAGCGCCATTCTGTTGCTAGTTCAGGCGCAAATCAAGAAGCCGAATAACTGGCCTCCAAAAGTTGCACAAAGGCTATCGGCCCTTATGTCCAGAGTTCTAAGCCTCTTAGCGGTGAGAGTGGGGCCGGTGGGAGTATGAAGGGATCCACAGACAGCAAAGGAGGGTCTTGACAGGTGTTTCTGGATGGTTCCCCCCCCCCCCCATTCTCCCTAAGGGAAGGCCATGTAGGACAGAATATTGAACTTGAAGCCTGGGTCTCTGCCACTACCTGACCCTGACACTGAACAGACATTTAATGTTTCAGTCTCTGCATCCCATGTCCCCATTTGTAAACTAAGGTTGTGTGGGTACCATACTAATAGCTAAGTACTTAGGGTTGACCATATGTCAGGTCAGGCGTTTCCTTTCTTTTTAACTTAAGTATAATTGACATACAGTGTTATATTAGCTTCAGGTATATTAACAGTGATGACGCTATGCTCACCATAATTGTACTTAGCATCTGTCACCATATAACATTATTACAACATTGAGGATATTACAATATTTACATATGATGATAATTATAAATGACGATACTGTTTACTCCACTTCTCTCTTTATCCGCCCAACCACCGCGGTAATTTTACTAACCCAATTTGACTCAGGACATTCAGTTCAGAGTGCTTAAGTAACACGTCCAAGGTCACACAGCAATAGCTGCAGGGCCAGACCGCATTCCGAAAATGCCGGACTCCACCACCACGCGATCCCAGTCCCATAGGGGTTAATCTCCCCCCAAGGCGCCCAGGGTCCCCTTCCCTTGACCACCGGACACCTCCCCCTCCTGCTCCCTGAACTCCGGGGAACGCGCCTCTTCCACCACCGGGCATGCTCAGTGGCTCACGAAGGATCTCCGTTCGGCCTCGGGAAATTTTTCACGCCGCTCGGGCGGCCGAGCCCGCCCCGCCCACGGCTCCTTCTCATTGGATTGGTCAAATTCAGCAAGTAGACGAGGAGGCGCAGATGACCTCCCAACCCCCCCGCCCCAAGCGCCCTGGGCGCGCGCGCTCCGAGCGTGCGTGCGTGCGTGTGAGTGAGCACGTGAGGGCCCGGAACGTGCACAGGGGGAGGGGGCAGGAAACGGGAGGCGAGGGGCGGGGCCGCCGTTGCCATGGCAGTGACGTCAGGCGTCGGAGAGCGAACCCGCCCCTGCCCCACGCGCGCGCGCGCACACAGAGCCATGCACACGCGCGCGCACCGCCGCTCTCCCTCAGACACACTGGAGGGAAAGGTCAAACTAAAGGCGAGGGAGCGGGGAGGCCGGAGGGAGCCGCCGCCGCCGCCGCGCGCCATGACGGACGCGGCCGAGGCTGCTTTCTCGCCGCCGACACCGCCGAGCCGCGGCTCTCGCCGCGCCCCCTGCCCCCGCCCCCCGTGCCCCCCTCCCCCCCCCCCCGGCTCTCGCGCGTCCCCGCGCCCCCTCCCCACGGCGCTCCGGGCGCGCGTCGGGCCTGGGGCGCGCGCCGGGCGGGCGCGGGCGCGGGTGCGGGAGGGTGGGGGCCGCGGCGGGCGGCCTGCCTCCTCGCGCGACCCCCGGTCCCTCCGCCCGTCCCCTGGGCGAGAGCCCGCCAGGTGAGTGCGGCGGCGGGGGGCAGAGGGCGTCAGGAGAGGACCGGGGAGCGCTCAGCCCCCCGCCTGACCCCTTCCGGGGACGCTGACAGGCTCTCGGGACCCGGCCTCTGGGGGGCGTCGCAGGGTCAGCCTGTCGGGGGGCCTTTTCTGGCGCCCCCGCCCCTCGAGGTCGAGCCCCGGCATGGTAGGGGGCTCCGCGCAGGGGGAGTGCAGCCGCCGGGTAGGAGTTGGCAGGGCGACCCGGGCGTGGGGACAGGCGACGGGAGGCAGGTGGGCCCTTCTCTGGGGCTTGGTAAAGTGCGGGGAGGGGGCGAGGGGCCGGGCAAGGTGCGCGCGGGGGGCCCGCGGGAAGCTTTCCGGACGCGGTCCTCGGGCAGTTGGGAGAAACTCTGCCCTTGGGACGAGGCGCTGTGCTTTTGCCCGGGCCAGCGAAAGTGGCGGATTTTACAGCGAAACTCAGGGAAGCCAGGCAGGACCGGACGGGAGAGGGACCGGGAGGACCCGCCTGGATGGGCACCAGGGATGAAGAAATCCGCCTGTGGGTAGCACTGGGGCATGATGTGTGGACGTTGCCATGCCAATGTTTGGCTGTTTGTTGCTTGTGGTTATTTTAGGACTAAATGATTAAAAAAAAAAAAAAAAGTTACTTGGGAGAGAGGGAACTGCTTGGATGGTCATGAGTTCTTCCCTGGGTATGCAGGAAATGGGTAAATCTTTCACATTACCACCCCCCAACGGAATCCATGCCCAGTGGGCTTTAACAATAATACATACAAAACGCTGGAGCCCCCGAAACCCGGCAGTGTTTGTCAGCTGAGTTTCAGGTGTCAGGCTCCGTGTTCCGTGGGAGAAAAACAGGAGGACACCGTAGTACTTGATATGCTCAAGCAGTCGCCTTTTTGTAATAAGCTTTGGAGCCCATCAAAGGGGAGTTTAGTTGTAACTGCCAGGGTTAAGTAATCACATTGACCCAGTGCCACCCACCAATCAGGAGCTTCCCTGAGTGTAACTTGGAAGACTGCTACCAGCCCAGGACTGTGCTGATTGTGAATTACCAGTGGTTCGGCTGGATTTTTTTTTTCCTCTTTAATTTTCCGCTATTACCTTGCATTTAGCAGACGTTACAATGAATTACCCAGTTGAACTCCTCTCCACTAAATCACTTTTAAATTCTCAGGCGCTAGCTCTGACGGGTCTTTTTTCGCCCCGTGTTTGAAAGTTGTTTGGATATTTCAAATATAATAGCTTCAACTTGATAAGGATTTTTTTTGAGTATAAGTCCAGCTTAAACAGATTATACACCAAGCGGGTGACGTGTTTTAAAATTTAAATCTCATCCAAGAAAACTTATGGTTTGTGAACGGCGCAGGTTGTGACAGCTGCCGTCACAGAGGAGATGTCTGAAGGAGTCTTCTGTGAAGGATAAGAGAACACCCAGGACGCCTGGTGAGTTTGATATTAACCGGCAGGTGTCCCCCCCCCCCTCCCCCCGGCTTTGCAAACTTGCTCGTTACTTGAGCATTTCTGACACGTGGGAGCCACTTCTGTTGGTTGTGGATCTTTGGTTATTTGTCATTTTCAGAAAGTTCTGTCGACAGAAAACTCTCACTTCAAAATTGAGTCGTTGTGGCATGAACCCGAGGCACCAAAGACTTTCAGTGCGAGATGTAGAGGAGGATCATTCAGTTTGGGATCTTGTTAATTCTTTCTGTGCAGCAATTTTTGTACCTGGCTCTGTGCTGTGACACCCTTTAAAGGGCTTGCTCCTATTGGCTGTTGCTGACATATGTCTGCATACAATCCTGTAATGGGCTGTTTGACTGTTACAACCTAAAGCATCATTTCCTGTACTATAGAAATAATTTTTTATTGCCCATCCTTCCTTCTCTCTGTTGAAAGGGAACTGTAGAATTGGGCAGATCAGCACTTACTCAGCATATGCCCCACGTGTGAGTCTCATTGACCTTGGTAGCATCATGGAGGTCATGTGTTCATGGAGATAAACTGTGCTTGAACAGTTTCCACCAAATGATAAAGACACATGGGAAAGAGATTTGAGATATGCATATCTTGATTTTTTTTTTTAAGTCGTTTTTATTGGGAATTTATTGTGATCATTGCCAAAAATAATTCATTGATTTCTTTTGGGAGAATACATACTTTTCTATTTTACATTTAAAAAATTACTTCTTTTTTCAACTTTTCTAGTATTGCTTGTATATTCTACCACTGACAAATGTTTTTTGGGGTGACCTTTTTAAAGCTTGAGAACTAGGGACAAGGGCAGTAATGCTGGGGTGAATTTGGCCTGGGAAAGCAGCTGTGCTCCAAGAAATTTGATATTTACAAGTGTAAGATAACAAATTAAGTAGTGGTTAGTTATGTTATATGAGAATTCTCTATTTTTACAAAAAGAATTCATTAAAAGATGCCTTCAGATAATCCCTTTTATATGGTAATTACCAAACGGGACTTGATTTATAAAAAATCATTTGGCATACAACGATTTAGGGATAGGATTTTGGCGTTACGTAAGATTTATCAGGGTTCTTTGAATTGTCCCTTTCTGAAAAGTGAGGACAAAGTTAATATTTATGGGCTTCTTAAATTCGAGTGTATTGCTTGCTTGTATGCTACCTATTAATGTTTTAACTGAATGGAAAACTTGTCATCTGATTTGTGCTGTGCCATCTAAGGAGCACATTGAAACCTAGTGAAAATGCCAAAATGTTATGGTCAGGTTTGTGTGGAAGTCCATCCAAGGTGGTGTAGTTACTGAAGCATCAAAAGCACCTTGTCATCGGATCCTGTTAGTAGGGACGGTGGTCTGGTAGCATAGGCCAACAAGTGGTTATACCCAGACTTCAGCAAAATCAAAATAAATAGATTAGGTCCAAAGTCCACATGCAGTGAAAACCATTACCTTGAATTTTTCTCTAGGTGCAAATTATTCCTCAGAATTAAAGGCTTGATTTTCCTAAGCTGTAATTCTGTTTGGGTCACTTGTGAAAAATTCTATTTTGATAAAAGAACAACTTACGTACTCTGTAAACTTTCCAGGGAGCTTTTTTTTTTTTTTCTTTTTGTTAGTGCAGTTGGATTTATTTGGAATCACAGGGGATATTGAGTGAAGTACTCGGGGAGTTGTCTCTCTGCAATCATTTTGCTTGGGCGATGTAAAAACAAAAAAAGGAATGTGAGTTAATATGAGTGGAACTTGCTTATGGATTAGCTCAGACTTTATGTTGGGATATGGGGTAAAGGAAGGAACCGGGCACAGGCTTTATTAAGGATAACTAATCAAACTTACTTTTCCTTATACTGTTCATGCCTGGCTTCATAAGACTGACACTCCTTCGCGATTTTAGAGAAGTCTTATTTTTAGAGAAGGACTTTAGATAAGAGCTAAGTGTATAGAAGCATTCAGAGTATCAGAGTATTTGAGTGCTTTAATAGTTTTTGTTTTTGTGCATCAGGCAGAAAGCAAGAAATTATTTTCATGCTGAATATGGCTTGAGAGCCCAACTTTGGGATAATGGGCACAGTTTTGTTCCTCTTAACGTAATTGAATATTATAAAAATTGAGAGAGCAGCTTGAATGATGCCATTGATTTCTTAGTACAGGCTCTTAGTTCCTCTGTTGAACAAATGAGTAAAAATGAGAATTGAAGATGTGATATTAAAAGAAATTTTTTCAAATTTTTTTTTTTTTTTTAAATTTCAAGATGCTGTCTCAAAGGATTGCTAATTTTTGAGTATGGTGAAGTTAAAAAAAAATTTGGATTTATCATTAATGAGGGTATGTAATTAAAAAAAAAACTTTTTAAACACATGCAGCAAGTAAGTAGACTGCTGCAAATTTAAAATATTTGTGCCAAGATCTGTGAGAATAGAGATAATGATCAGAAATTTTAATTGGAACTTAAGGCCAATTTGTGTTATCAACTTCATTATTCAACTCAGTGTCACTTGAAAAATATTTTATTTTTCTGTTCCCAGTTTTCTTTTCCTATAAAATGCAATCAGTAGTGCAACATACTGTATGTAAAATTGGGTTTTTAAATGTTTGCTAGACTTCTTAAGCATAAAATATTACCTAATGCTAATATGTGTATGTAAATCTATTGTATGGGACTTTTAAAAGTTTTGACTTTATAATCTGCAAAAATTTGTACAAAAATTTTAAAAATAAGAAAGGCCGAGTTCAGAGTTATAGTCACTGATGATGTTGTAAATTGTATTTTCCTCATTTTCCTTGAAGGATTTTCTTTCACTCTTGCTTGTTTGTATTTTCTAGATGCCAATCATGCTAGTTTTTAGTGTTTGATCATGGTATCTATACCATCAATAGAAAGTTCACTTGTAAAAACTGCCCTCTGTATCTTCTTCCAGCTGTTCTGAGGATTGTTTGAATTTCACTTACCGAATGTGCTTTAATCAGAAGTTACTACTAAATAGAAAAGTTATTGCAGTTTTCACAAACTAGAGGAAAATATAAATTTGTCTTAAGATATTTTGTAAACATTTTTATGTTACTGCAGGGACAGTTAAACATAGTATGTATAATTTAGTGTTTCTCACTGTTATTAACATTTGTTCTAACTTAGCTTCATTTGATGCATTATTAAAGTCAGTAATAGTAGGTATACAGTCTCATTTAAAAATATCTGTTTGTGGAATGTTTTTCAAAAAAACTTGCCCTTAAATAGGCAAAAGATGAAAATTTCACCCTGAAATCTTCTAATTGAATATATAGGTAAATGTTTGATATCACGCATTGTTTTGATTGTTATCTTACATATGAGGATTTTTTTGTGTGTTTCTTTAGGATTACTTTCATGTACTTTTTATTTTTTAAAAAAGCTTTTCTTTGGGGTGACTGGGTGGTTCAGTCGGTTAAGCGCCCGAGTCTTGATTTCAGCTCAGGTCATGATCTCCTGATTCATGGGTATAGAGCCCTGGGTCAGGCCTTGTGCTGCCAATGTGGAACCTGCTTGGGACTCTCTCCCTCCCTCCCTCCCTCTCTCTCCCGCCACCCTCTCTCTCTGCCCTTCCCTTGCATGTGTGTGCACTCTCTCTCTCTCTCTCATAAATAGACATTAAAAAAAAAACTTTTCTTTAAAAAAAAGGCATTTTATTCTTAATGACCATTTCAGAGTCCTCAGACTTTTATTTTATTTATTTATTTTTAATTTATTTCATTTTTTAGGGAGAGAGAGATCACAAGCAGGGGAAAGGGACAGAGAGAGAGAGAGAGAGAGGGAGGGAGGGAAGGAGGGAGGGAGGGAGGGAGAATCCCAAACAGGCTCCACACCCAGTGTGGGGCCTGACATGGGGCTTGATCTCACTACCATGAGATCATGACCTGAGCCAAAATCAAGAGTCGGATGCTTAACTGACTGAGCTACTCAGGTGCCCCAGGAGTCCTCAGACTTTTATATTTGAAAGAACTGGAAATGAGTAATTTATTAAGCCTTTTCCATAAAATGCATTAATTAATTGGAGCATGTGATGTAGTTTATTTTTACTATAATCAGAGAGTTGTCTTTATCCTAAACAAATTTATAGAATAATAGTTGGCTCTTTGGACAAATTTAGGTAGGGTAGACTGTGCCCAGAAATGATCTTTTGAATGCAAAGTGTTGGACTAAGTTTACAATATCCTATGGAAATGATATTTACCTTATAAAGACATTTATAGTATGCCTGTTTAAGGATGCTTTCTTAAACACGTCTGTAAGTAAATATATTATACATGTTGTTCACGTGATGTATTGAAGGGTTTAATTTGTATCGTATGCTTCTCTCCCCTCTTCCGCCTTTTAATAATTGTCAGTTGTTGGCCTTTAGCCACATACTATGAGGGAACTTTTAATGCATGATTGATTGGCCCAGGGTGGTGGTGGTTTTTTCCTAGTGCCTTGTCTGATGGGGAACAAGGAGATGGTCCTGTAACTCTTAATACATGTTAAATATTGTTGTGAATGTTTGGTTTTAATCAGTCAGTCTGTATAAAGGGGGAAACACTTTAAAAATTCTTGAGACGATATAAGTGGTTCTGTTCCCCGTCGCCCCTCCTCCGGCCCCTAACTCTATTGTGAGGAACAGAGAGGGTGACTGTAAGGAAGCATTGTAGGAGTTCGATGAGGTCTATGAAGGGAATATACTTGTTTTGATATAAAGCATGCTATATTCATCATTGCATACCTTTCCTTCAGGGTGTAACCTGGCTTTTTTATTAGCACTTGTGACTATGAAGAGTTGAGAAGAGCAAACTGCCAGGAGAAGCATATGGGAATCTTTAATCAGTTTACATAATGTTGCTGATGGCTGAGGATAAGCAGTTTCACACTGATGATCATTTTCCGTGATCACAGGTAGAGCTCCAAATTTTATAAGGCGGAGGACAGATGCTCAGGTGAAAGGTGGGGAAGGATTTTCGGATTCGAAGTCATTGTTGAGAAAATTCAAGGTTACCAATCTTGAAAAAAAAATTACGTTATATCAATTATAATATTTTCTAACACTGTACCAATTTTGAATATCCTGTGGCCATAAACACCCTAGTGTGTGTCCAAACATAAATCCTAATTTAGGTTAGAAAATTGGTCACTGAAAGTAGAGTTTTGGGGCGCCTGGGTGGCTCAGTCGGTTGAGCGTCTGACTTCAGCTCAGGTCATGACCTCACACTTTGTGGGTTTGAGCCCCACGTCAGGCTCTGTGCTGACAGCTCGGAGCCTGGAACCTGCTTCAGATTCTGTGTCTCCCCCTCTCTCTGTCCCTTCCCTGCTCATGCTCTGTCTCTCTCTCAAAAATAAATAAATATTAAAATTTTTTTTAAAAAAGTTAGAGTTTAACTGAAGGATGAAAAAGCTGATAATCTTTATCTTTTTTCTGTATTATAACACTTTGTTGTTAATTTAAAAAAAATTTTTTTTATGTTTATTTCTGAGACAGAGACCGAGCACTAGTGGGGGAGGGGCAGAGAGGGAGACACAGAATCCAAAGTAGGCTCCAGGCTCCGAGTTGTCAGCACAGAGCCCCACGTGGGGCTCAAACTCACAAACCGTGAGATCATGACCTGAGGCGAAGTTGGTCGCTCAACCGACGGAGCCACCCAGCCGTCCCTGTTGTTAATTTTTTCAGGCCTAGTACCATTTGCTTAGTTTTATGTACGCCTAGCTCTATAATTGAAGAGAAATTATGGGAATGATTCCTTGAGAAGCTAGAACCACATTGAGAGAGGTATGAGGTAAATAGAGCATAATTGTATAGATATACTAATTTTTTTTTCTAAAGCAGTGGTTTTGAAACTATTCTGTAAAAGGTTCTAGAGGAAGTCAAGCAGGTTCATTCCAATTTCAACTAGTGCAGTCTTACTTTGATCAGTTTTAAGTATGGAAGTTTGCATAAGGTTTCTTTTGAGAGCAAGGTTCTGTTGTTTAAAATAAAAAGTGTAATATCCACGATTGTTAGCATATTTGATCTTACCACTGTTCTGCTTAAATTATTACAGTGGTTGGGCCTCTTTAATATGATTTCTAAGACTTTTCTTTATCCAGCGTCAACTTAATTCTTCACCTCTTCTGTCAGTCTTTCTCTCGCTCTCCATATAAACTCTGTATTCTAGTCCTACTTAAATTGCATGATAGTCCCTGAGAAGAAAATGTTCTTTTACAGGTCCATTCCTTTGCACATGGAGCTGCTCTCCTTATCATGCTAGGCAGGACTCTGCTCCCTTGGAACCTTGGTCATAACTCCATAAAAGCATTTATTTCGTTGTTTTTAACTATGGCCCCCTCGAGAACAGAGACCATCTAATTTATCTTTGTATCCATACAACTTGGTGTTCATTAAGTATTCAAATGTCTGTTGGATAATTGCATTTAGAATTTGAGAAGTAGTAGAATTACTTTAATGCACACTCACGTGGATAAAACATCCCAGATCTAGTCCATGCAAAGTATTTTTAACGACATAGTGTCAGGCTAAGTATGTGAAAGGCATCCCATTGCACTTACCATGAAGTATAATAAAGCCAAAAGATACATAGAAAAGATTAGATTGATTAAGTTCTAGTGTCTTAAATGAAGTGTCATACTGGATTCAGTTATCGCATCCTAAAAGTTGGGTGTGAAAGCCTTTTACCCATTAATGTCATACCGTCTTGATTGCCCACGAAACAATTTCTTCATTATGATTTAAGCTAATAGACACAAAAAGACCTCCATGTGTCAAAGTATACAGTGTGTTGACACCCTCTCATAGAGGTTAAAAAACGGGCCCTGGAGCTGCCCTGCCTGAAGTCCTATCCCTCGCCTGCCTGTCAATACTGTGTGATCTTCTGTAAGTTACTTAACCATTCTGTGCCTCTTCTTCTCTGTAAGACGAGGGTGTCGATAATACTGCTTTATGTGGCTGTGATGAAGCATATGTGTGAGTTATGTATGTTGAGCACTTAAGAGAATGCCCAACACACAGAAAACCCTCAATAAATGTTAGCTCTAATTAATTTCTAGTGGCTCCTTATTTAAACAAATGAATGTGCATTGTGCATCATTTAAAAATAATTGCTTTACTGTAGGAGTATCTAATTGAAAAGAAAGTTAACATTTTTAGTTATATCTTTAGCCTAGCAACCGTTTGATCTCCTTACTGACTCATTCTCCCATCTCCCAGTGGAGTATAGACTGTTTCTGTCAGATGGATCAATGAAGACATGGGAGATTTGAAACGATGTCCTCTTCGTTTCTACAGCAGAGCATTTTTGTTCCCATGACCTGTGCAGTTTTTGCTAGTGCCCACAAGAGAGGAGGGAGAGAAACAGCGCGTAGAAGAATCCAGCAGCAAGTTCTTAAACAAGCCTTAACCTGTACCAAATAAGTCGGAAACTTTCATACTCCTTAGTAGAGGAGGGGTGTGCAGCAGCTTTTTTCCTTGTTTACATTTTCCTTTACTATTTTGGCTTGGAAAGATAGATTTGTTTTACAGTGAATTTTTTTTAATATTTATTTTTGAGAGAGAGAGAGCGCGCGAACGGGGGAGGAGCAGAGAGAGAGGGAGACACAGAATCCGAAGCAGGCTCCGGGCTCTGAGCTGTCAGCACAGAATCCGACGCAGGGCTCGAGCTCACACATGGAAGATCATGACCTGAGCCAAAGTTGGACGCTCAACCGACTGAGCCACCCGGGCACCCCAAGATAGATTTGTTTTAAATCTGAAAATACATTTATTCCAGAAAGGTACATACATATTTACTTTAATTAGTCAGTGAGCCTGTTTTTTAAGCTCATTTTTTACATTTCCATGCCTGCAGTGAGGGAAATCAGTAGGGTATCATTTGTGTTAGTGCTGGGTACTATGAGATCCCGTTCAATATGCCCATGCAGGATGCAGAGACAATTTTGAAGGAGGAAGAAGTTTGTATCCCAATATGTTTTATAAAGGAGGGTGGTTTTTTTTGAAAATGTTTATTTATTTTGAGAGAGAGCAGGGGAAGGGCAGAGAGGGAGAGAGAGAATCCCAGGCAGGCCCCATGCTCAGCACAGAGTCCAACGCGGGGCTCGATTTCACAACCGTGAGATCATGACCTGAGCAAAAATCAAGAGTTGGACGCCAGACCAACTGAGCCGTACAGATGCTCCAAGAGTGGTTATTCTCATAACAAATAATATCCAATGTGTCCTTACAGCGTCCTTGACTTTCTGTCTTCCGTGTAGCAAGATATAATGGGTAACTTTTTAAAAACCGTCTCACTAAAGGAAGGACTTTAGCAAGCAATTTTGAGTGTTCGCTGCGCTGTGAGTAATTTGCAGATGAGGAGCTATGACGTAAAGATAAATCAGGCATCGTGTTTATGTACTGTTTTATGACCTGCTGGTGAGACCAGAGGGTGAAGAGAAGACTTGGGAATTGAACCCTGCAAACAAGACTGGAAGAGTGCTGGGTTTTGAATAGAGTGAGCAAGCAAAATGAGACAAGAGCAAGGGGGCCGTTTTTAAATGCCAGGGGTGTGCAGCGTTGACCGTGTGCTGTGGGAAATTTGAATGCTTGCACAGACTGGTACCCTTCGTGTCATCTTGTAGTTAGGACACTAGTTTAATGTTAGCAAATTTTTGCTGACGTGCCATTGTAGAAACTTTTAAAATATTTTTTGCACTTCCCTGAAAATTACAGGAGGCAGGTCACGCTAGGAAAAACAACTTCTAGAAGAAATACGATTTTGACTACACCGATTTCCTCTGTACAAACCAGGACGCTGTTCGTGTTTAATGTTATCTAGCCTTGAAATTTCATTTCCCTTCGACAGCATGCCTTTCTGTGTTTGTCAGGCCAAACAACTTCTTGTTTTACTTATTATCTCAGTTCTTGTTCCTCATTGTTACTATTAGTATTAATATTATTATTAGTATTTAATCAGAAAAGAGAAATACTATTTGGGCATTTCAGAAGCCTCAGAAATGCTTGGTTACGTACAGGAGTAAGTTAGTTTTATGACTTTCCCGGTTGCGTCTTCCCAATAGCACCTCCCCCATGCTGACCTTCACCCTTCATGGACTTAGAAGGTTTCTCATTGTTGGGAGAGAACTCCTTGATCTCCGTCCATTTCCCATCTAACTTTCACTTACTGGTTCTTGGCCATCTAGGGCTATATATGTGAAACTCACTCTTCTTACACACGATAACTCTTTCAAGTGTCTGAAAACAACTATTAAATCCTACTTGAACCATCTTTTTGCCACAATAAGGGAAGAAACCCTGATTCTCAAAAGATAAACGCACATGACCCGGTTTACAGACCCTTCTCCATCCACATCGCTCTCATGACAAAGTCTGTTCATCAGCATACCTCTTCAGATATGGTGGCCAGAGCTGAACCGACTGCTTCAGATGTGGTCTGACCATGGCTGAATACAATGAAGCTGTTATCTGGATACTGTACTTCTGTTAAGGCAGCCTGAAATTTGCATTACATTTTTTGGCAGCCACATTACCCTTTGATCATATTGAGGTTCTGGTCAGCTAAAACCCTGTCTCCTTCTCACGTGAGCTGCCCTAAGTCTGATCTTTCTCCTTTATTTGCCAGCTGATGCTTTGAAAGTAAATGCAGACTATGGGGTCTTGCATTACTATAACAGTTTAAATGAATTTGTCTATCAGATTTAATTCCATTTAACTGGCGGGAGATACGAGCTAACGTTTGTGTGCAGCAGAACGGTTTTCGTGGTGCTTTCACGTCGACTTTAATCTTCATAACCACCACCCGAGAATCAAGAGAAAACGACCTTCCACTAAATCAGGAATTGGCAGATAGGGGACTTCGTCACGGGTTTTTTGATTCCAGATCCCATGGTCATCTTATCACTGTTCACTTAGTAAGCATTTAGCATGCCCTTTAATATGGGGCCAGTGCTATGTGGGGCTGGTGCGTCAGCGAGCAAGACAGATTACAGGCTCTGCCCTGTGGTATTCGTGGCCTGGCACATAAATAATTACTGGCGATTACTGAGCACTTTGTGTTGGTTAGGCACTGCGGTAGATAGCGTTATTGTTCAAAGTCTCTGTTGCCCATCTTTACCAGGGTCCTCTCCGTAGGAGGATTATATTTTCCACTACATGGACATCAGGTTGGGGCACTAGGCCTTCCTTGACCAATGAAACATTAGGAGAAGTGACCTGTTGCTTATGTGAGCAGATGTTTCCATCTTGTGGTTCTGGCAGTGGCTCTTATCCCTCTGCCATGGGACCGGTATGCCTTGGCTAGGGCCGGTCCCGGAGTGAGAGAGGCTTCGGACTGGGTCCCAGAGCGATGGAACAGAGCGAAAGCTGATTCATGACAGCCATTGTTAACGTAAGTGAGAAACCCTCGTGTTGTAGGCACTGTGACGTCGGAGTCATTTGTGACACGATAGTACAGCCCAAACAGTGTGATGCTGACGTCACTCGAGGTGATCTCTGAGGACACATAAGGTGCAGGCTTTGTCCTCGAGGAGAATGCAGTTTTGGTGAGTGCGTTAGATGTCCACAGGTTATCAGTAGTTGGGCAAAAGGAGAATACCTATATGGAAAGGTCTGTTAAGTTGGGGCTCTTTGCTGACCTTTGCCTCACCCCTAGGCTGAGTCAGTCAGCATGTTGGAAATCCTACATCTCTGGTCCAGCTACCACTGCCACAACTTCTTCTCATCCAGAATTTGACCAGCATGTTTTCTAAATCCTCATTCAAATCCACCTTTTGTACGAAAATGTTTAAGAGGATGGGCTTCTACAGAAAGTCAGCAGGAACTTCTCTCATCAATGCATCCATCAGCACTCAAGAAGTAACCCAAGAATTTGCCTGGTTGAACCGTTTCTCCAGCATGCGCAGAGAGATGGGGTCCCGGGTTCCATGTCAGTTATGTCTGCGAGCTTTCAGGTTTCCCATTTTCACAGCTGTCTGTACATCTCCCTTTGCGTGGGGATGTTAGCGAGGCAGAGCCCAGCTGGGATTCTGCGAGGAGAAGCTGGGGAATACGTGCCCGGGGTTTGGGGGAGCACTTGAAGCCTTGGAAATAATAATCATGTGAATATGCATGGTTGTGGGCTGTAGTTTTCATCACATTATCAAAGGGAATCATGATTCCCCTGGCAGGTTACCAGCCCCGTTGTGGAGTGAGAATGGAAGTTGAACAGAGATCTGGAAAATGCCCGTATGTAAGGAGCAGGGGAGACAAGAACCCAGAAGGGAAGCTGAGAAGGAATCATTGGAAAGGGTTGAGGACCAGGAGCAAATAAATGTTACAGAAGCCAGCTCCTTATTAGTCATAGTTTTTTAATCTGTTCTGGAATTTTGCATGAATTCTACATCCACCCTCATGGTATTTCTTCATGATTCCTTAGAAGTTACCAAACTTGCAGATACATTTAATGTCTTAGAATACAATTTTTCTTGATCTATAAATACGAATTTAAAGCAATTCCTTCTTCTTTTTCTGTCTCCTTTTTATTTTGGGCTTGAGTTACTTTTTTCTTTCTTCCTTTTTTCCCCTTAATCTTTTTTTACCCTTCCCAGATTAAAGATCATTCTTCTTGTTTAAAAAGGCTGAGTCCAGATGGGAGTGAAGCAGTCCTTTAGGTTGTCTGTTGACAATTGATCCCAAGTAAGGAAGTCGGCCTTTGTTATTTTTTAAGTCTTTTTAAAATTTTTCTTAGCACTTCTAACAAATTTCTACCTTTTTAAAAACAATTTTACTGAGATATAATTGTTACACAGTAAACTGCACATATTGAAAGTGTACAGTTTGGGGCACCTGGGTGGCTCAGTTGGTTAAGTGTCTGACTCTTGATCTCAGCTTGTGTCGTGATCTCCCGGTTCGTGAGATCGAGCCCCACATTGGGCTCCATGCTGACAGTGCAGAGCCTGCTTGAATTCTCTCTCTCTCTCTCTCTCTCTGCCCCTTGCGTGCTCTCTCCCCTCTCTCTCTCTCAAAAAAAAAAAAAAATATATATATATACACACACACACATACACACACACACATATATATAAAAGAAAGTGTACAGTTTAATAAACTTTGACATATATGTATCCTCATAAACCATCATCACTGTCAAGATACTGAACATATCCATCATCCCCAGAAGTCTCTTGGTAATGCCCCCATTACTCCCCAGGCAACCACTGTTTGCATTCATTGGCATGTCCTAGAATAAAGCATATACTCTCTTTTGGTCCAGCTTCTTTCCCCTGCATGATTATTTTGAGATTTATCCATGTTGTAGCATGCATCAGTAGTTTATTCCTTTTTCATTGCTAAGTAGGATACCATTGTATGGGTATATTGTAGTTTGTGTGTTCATTTACCTCTTGATCGACATTGGGTTATTTCCAGTTTTGGGGGTTTACAAATAGAATTGCAGCGAACGTCCACGTAGATGTCTCCGTATGGATGTATGTCCGTATTTTTCTCGGGTAAATACCTAAGAGTGGAGTGGATGAATCAGTCTTATGTTAGGTATAGGGGTGTGTGTGTGTGCACGCGCGTAGAGACAGAGACACTGAAAAATAGGCTCACGCGATTGCTGGCAAGTCTGAAATCTGTAGGACAGGCCAGCAGACTGGAACCTCAGGCAGAAGAGTTGATGTTGCGGTCCTGAGTGCAAAGTCTGTAGCATAGGCTGGCAGGCTGGAAACTCAGGCAGGATTACTGTTCCTGATTTGAGGCAGAATTCCTTCTTCCCCAGGAAACCTCAGTTTTTTGCTTAGAAGGCCTTCAACTGTGATTGAATAGGGCACAGGCACCTTATGAAGGATAATCTCCTTTATTTAACGTCAGTTGATTGGAAATGTCAATCATGTCCACAGAATACGTCCACAGCAACATCTAGACTAGTGTTTGACCAGATAGCTGGGCACAAAACCGAGCCAAGTTGACATAAAATTTAACCTTCACAGCGGCTAAGCGTGTTCTATTTTTTTAATACGGTTATAGAGGATACATATTTTTAAAGGTGAGTTTTTGATTGTTGCTAATTCACTAGTTGTTTGTTTTTAATTTTTTTTTTTCAACTTTTTTTTTTTTTTATTTATTTTGGGACAGAGAGAGACAGAGCATGAACGGGGGAGGGGCAGAGAGAGAGGGAGACACAGAGTCAGAAACAGGCTCCAGGCTCCGAGCCATCAGCCCAGAGCCTGATGCGGGGCTCGAACTCACGGACCGCGAGATCGTGACCTGGCTGAAGTCGGACGCTCAACCGACTGCGCCACCCAGGTGCCCCAGTTGTTTGTTTTTTTTAACTAGCCTTTTCACAATTCTTAAAACAGTTGAATGGCAGTGTTTTCATTCTAGGTTAAGATTACTTTCTTCTTTGTAGACCTATCCTTTTATTTATTGTTTTTTAACTGTTTATTTGTTTTGAGAGAGTGCACACATGCACCAGTGAGTAGGGGAGGGGCAGAGAGAGAGGGAGGGAGAGAGAATCTCAGGCCAACTCTGTGATGTCAGCACAGAGCCCTATGTGGGACTCAGTCTCAGGATCTGTGAGCTCATGGCCTGAGCCGAAATCGAGTCAGATGCTTAACCAACTGAGCCACCCTGGCACCCTTAGACCTATCCTTTTAAAAATAGGAATTATTTTAGGGGCACCTGGGTGGCTCAGTCGGTTGGTTAAGCATCCAGCTTCGGCTCAGGTCATGATCTCACGGTTCATGAGTTCGAGCCCTGCGGTGGGCTCTGTGCTGACAGCTCAGAGCCTGGAGCCTGCTTCTGATTCTGTGTCTCTGTCTCTGCCCCTCCCCCCTGGCTTATGCTCTTTCTGTCTCAAAAATAAATAAGAACATTAAAAAAATAAAATAAAAAATACATAAAAATAGGAATTATTTTAGACACTTCCTACTATCATTACGTAACCTCCCACTTTGCTTATTTGTCAGAATCACATGACAGAAATGGCAGTTTCATTGTAAGAATCTTACCTCATTTGAGTTTCTTTTTAGTATCACAGGATTAAGCCATTCTTACGTAGTTTAGAGATTAAGGATGTAGTGGATTTGGAATGTAGAACCTAGTTAATTGGCAGAGTGGAGGTGCTGATCTCCTTTTAAAAAGGAAAGACAAAGTTTGGGAGAAAAGATACAAGCTCATATCTTAGGAAACATTTTTATGCCATTCTTTGATCAAGTCATTTAACTTTTTTTGAGCCTCAGTTCCTCATCTGTAAAATGGACGAATATCTATTTCATGGAGCCATCATAAAGTAGGATGCTTTGTATAAAGAGCGTGGAATAGTCCTTTCAAACAGAACAGCTCCCATTACTGTATTGCTTTATTTACTTAATGTTTAACGGTATTAGGTTTTTTTTATGAATTTAGAAGAACTTTGTCAATTTCTCCAAAAAAGCCTACAGCCACTGTGCCAGGCTCTAGAATTATAGGAGGAAAAAACATAAGTGAGGTTCCTACTCTTTGAAAGCTTCTGTCTGGCAGGTTATGACAGGAGAGGCAGGCTGTAAACAAGTAAAGGAATAAGCAAACCACGTAATTTCGGGTTGTGATAAGAACTGAGAAGAAAATCAGAGAGATGTGACACAGAATTACTGGGGTGGGGAGTCCCCTTCCAAGAGGCCCGGGTAGGAAAGAGACCTCTTAGAGGAAGTGGTGTTTCAGTAAAGACCCCAGAAGGATTCGAAGGAGCCAGGTGTATGATCTACATGCAAACGTGTCTGGCAGAGAGACGAGCGAGTGCACGGCCTGTAAAATGGGGGAGAGTTGGCGCACTGGGGATGCGGAGAGGAGCCCGGAGATGCCGCTGGAGAACAGGAGAGAAGTCAGGGCAGCCTGCATAGTGCCTGATGGGCCACAGTAAGGAGATTGGATCTTATTCTAAGTGCAGAGGGAAGCCACTGGAGGGTTTTCAGGGAAAAAGCAGCATGATTATTTGATGGAAATGTTCCATGGACCTTTGAAAACATGAACCTAGCTGAGCCAGCTGTGTGCTTTAGCGTGACTGGGATTCCTAGTTGCCCAAGAAACATCGGAGTAAACTACTTATTTCTTTTCTGATATAAAAATCCCAGCCAGATTCTATGAAAGCCAAGTCTGGGTTATCGAAAGCAAATACTATTTTATATCTCTTAACATTTACTAAGATTCCTTGTGCACTTGTATATATTTTCAAAAACAGTATTTTGTGGATTTTTTTTCTTTTTAAGTACGAGTGGCAGTTGACTAGTGTAGCAGGAAAGGGCACATCTTTGGTTTCGTCCGTGGGCATAATTACCATATGGAAACTTTTGGTAAATATTAACAAATCTTTATATAGGATTCCTTCACAGAATCATGGACTTATTGAGCTGAACGGACCTTAAGAATTTTTTAGTCTTAATTCCTTTTATAGAGGAGGCAGCTCAGATCCAGAGAGGCTAAATGGGTCCCATTATGGTAACATAAGAAATAAAATGCACCTGGTTTTTATGATCCCCCAGT
Organism: Prionailurus bengalensis; assembly: GCF_016509475.1. NCBI lineage: Eukaryota > Metazoa > Chordata > Mammalia > Carnivora > Felidae > Prionailurus > Prionailurus bengalensis. The sequence continues at coordinate 76,044,601 of NC_057353.1, read as the reverse complement.
TGCAGGATGAGAGATTCTTGAGGCAGAATGTGGAACCAGGGAAAAACTGTGACATCGGTTTGCTTTACACTTGCTGTCTTCTTCTCTGTCGCTTACTTGGTTGACACCTGTACCGTTTCCCACTTACCCCTGAACTGAGGCAACCGAGACGGATCCGACAGGCCCTCCCTTATTATGGGACCAGTTGCCATGCGTGGTACGTGCCACCGTAAGAGGAGCTTAGTGGGCTGTGGGTGTGAGTGGTGAGCGGGTCTGAACGACTCCAAGTGCGGAGTCCGTGTACGTGCAGGTTGGGTGCTTGGCCCCTTCGTAAAGTATACATTACGTGGCCCCAGCCGTGTGGCCTCTTCTGTCCTTTTTGCCCTCCGGCCATAGCTGTGGGCTACACATAAGCCAGTTTGAAGGCCTCGTGTCAGGCAGGCCCTGTCCGACCAGGAAGACTTGACTGGACAGCTCTGCTCTGCTCTGCTCCTGCCCCTGAGGGCACTGAGGCCCCAGCGTGTACCCAGGGACAGATGGACAGACATGAGGAGCCACCGTGATGGCAGCGTGTCTTTCACACAGGAATCCATAGGAACACTCCGTCTCGTTGTGTCCCTCTTCAAGTGATGCAGATTTCATGAATTCTTAATTTTTGAAAAATTCCCAAAGGAAATAGAAACAACCGTTTTTTGTTTATTTTGACCCGTTTACCTTTTTACTGTATTTCATTTGGGAATATGGCCATTCCTAAGAAAACTGGCATATGAAGTTCGTCGTTGAGGTTATAACATGCTCTGAATCTTAAAATAAAGCCGCCAACGTGCATTGAGAGAACAGGTAGATGAAATGGCACTGTGGTAGTTACAGGAGTAACGGTAGTTTCCTTTTAAGTCTTTCCCTTTCAAGAGCTCGTTATCTTCTGTATAACCAAAACATATGCCCTGGGCAGGTATGTTTTATTCTTGCCCTTGGTTCTGTATTATAAAGTCTGATTAAAAAGGGAAGACGCGAACTTTGTGTCTCCCACACAAGAGAATGTGCCTATTTGCAGGGGGTGATTCGTTCGTTCGTTCGTTCGTTGATGAGATCCAGTCCCATACCCCTGAGCCTACCTTCGTGTGAAGAAGAACGTGAGTATCTTTCACCTGCGAGAGGCACCTTCAGACACTGCACGTGTGAGAGTGTGTGTCAAATCAAAGCCTGCAGGTACGACATACGTTGTCAAGAATATTAGATGATGAGTTCCTGATGACTGTACTCTGTGTTCACAGAATATTAGAAAACAACCGGTTTTGACAGTCTAATATAGTAGGTGATCTGGCTTTCTCCCTCCCTTGGGTCACATGAGGCTAAAATGACCCATCTCCATTGTCTCCTGGGCCTTATGAGGAAGAGGTAGAATTCTGGACATATGAACGGAAAAAATTGGACTTAACAGTCTAAACAGTGATCAAACCAACTTGTGTAACTGTTCCACCGCTTCACCCCCCCCCCCTTTATTTTGTGCAGATTGAGGAGCTGAACCATAGAGGCATTTCCTACGAACGATGAATAAGCTGTCTATTGTGAATGATTGTAGCTGGTGTAGAAAACATCTCCAGCTGCACTAACTATAAAACTACCAGCTCTCTGAGGGTGTCGGTAATGGCTGCTGCTCCTTCTCGGTTGACCGTGGAGGCGTGTGGCCTGGGTGAGAACGGGCTCTGCGGCCAGGCTGCGGCACGCAGGGCCCGGTCCGTCAGCTGCCGTGGGGCTCGGGGCCGACTGCTTTCTGTCTCCCCAACTCCTCGTGTACAAAACCGAACAAGACCAGTACCTCGCTGGCGGGGCTGTTACGAGGGTCAGTAAGTTCGTGCACGTGACACCCTAAGAACACGGCCGCAAACACAGTAAGCGCTGGGTGCGTGTGAACAGTTCTCAGTACGGATGCACGGCTGCAGGATGTGTAAGTGGCTGCTTTGATTGGCGAAGTTTTCACGAGGAATTTGGCGTTTGAACTGGGCCTTGAAGGAGAAGCAGGACTCGTAAAAGGGAAATCTAAGGAACTGAGTGTGGGAAAAGCTGTGTGAACAAAGTTGAAAGAGGAGGTAAAGACCCTTCTTCCCTCCTGTTCTCCTTCCATTTATTGCATATTAGCTGTGTGCCTGCTGCTGAGCCCTGTATTTGGCGAACGTTCCGTTGTTTTAATCAGTCCTCACAATAACCCCGCAAGATAGGTGTTTTCAGTTCTCGTTTTACAGATGGGAAAGTAGCCACAGAAAAGTTAAGTCACTTTGCCAGAGTCACAGAGTTAAATGTTGGCCTAGTTCTGTCTGATCGTAAAGCTCTCACATTTCTTTAGTATTGTCCAGTACTTCTTCCTGAGAGCAGACTATCGGAAGAGGATGCCAAAAATTATTTATTTATTTACTTACTTATTTATTTAAAAGGGTGACGGCTCCATGGTTGGAGTTGTAGAGACACGAACAGAATTACGGTATTAGGGATGCGTGTGATCATTTTGTCACAGTCAGAGACTCCGGGTACCGTGTATGCTCGTCATTTCAAAAGATGGAAGAGAACTGTGCGTGCCAGTGCCTGCTGAGCGGTTTTCCCCTGTCATTCTAGCTGCATGAAAGTACTTGTTTTTTCTGAACTGAGAATGACAGTATTTTGGTTGTTAAAGTTTTTATTTTTCTTACTGTGAATTATGCAAATTTCCCCCAATGGCATCCTGATTGACCTCTTCAGTGCTTGTCACACATTTTGGTTGCCTAGAATCGATGGCTCTTTGAATAAGTACCCTTTTCAGTTCCCAACATCAGAGGGGTGTCTTTACCTCTGCTTCCCAGTCTTCAGCTTGTATGGATTCCTGTTTATGGGGTTTGTTTGGAATGCAATTAAGGTGATCTTAATTCTATTACTGTTTATTCCCCCTCCTCAAGCTACTTGACAAGTTTCTTTCTTTTGAAACTTTGAGGGAATTGATAAGTTCGTGCTTATACTTTTTCTTCTCAAGTATCTCACTGGCCTTGACTTAAATTTTTAATTGTTCTGTCTCCCATGTACTCCTGCCTTCCACTAAGTAGCCGACAGTTGGTTTTCCCCTCTTTTATTTTTAATGCCTTTTTTCTTTTTTTCAACTATAAAACTCCCCAGTCCAGAAGATGGAACCAACAACTCAGGTGCTGGCCTTTATGAAACTAGAATAAGACCTAAATGAACTAGTACCTTCCCCTAGAATGTATCCTTGCCTCTGCTTTTAAGAGAAAAAGAACATTATATGGTGACAAGCAAATGCCAGAGATTAAAACAAAACAAAACAAAAAAAATTCGGGATTTGTCAACAAGCTATTAACACCTGCTATGCAGACTGTGAGAAACTATGAAGATTTCTACCTTTAAGTAAATCTCATATCTGTACTTTCTTTTTTTAATCATCCTCTTCATCATGAGGCAGGTCTTCATGATCTGACTACTGCAACAGCCTTATCCTCATCAGTTGCTTATCCTTGCCACCTCCCTGCTCCTGCCTTTCAGATCATCATCTATTTTACCAGCAGTCTGATCTTTACTCAGGGATCTAATCTTATTTTGTGTCTTAAAAATCATCAGCAGTTCTTGTAAATTCCTTTCACCACCTCATCCGACCTGTAGCTTCCTTTAGATTGTAATTTCTATCAGAATAGGTACCTTACCAGCTTTATCCACCACTCTCGCCCCACACCTGGATCAGTGCCTAAAGCAGTTATTCTTTCCGTAAATAGTCGAGGCCAGGGCTTCCCCAAAGATGTGCCTCTCATAGGTTACTGGTTTGTTGAGAAGTACTGGTGGGTGTTCTCCACTTTTGTGATGGCCAAGTGGGGCAGCCTGGCCCACCCGGGGCTCCACTGAGAGTAGACGGAGTCTGACATCTCTGCGTGATGATCGGGCCGTGCTGAGCACAGGCTAGAAGGCGGACCACACCCTGCCTATCTGCTTTAGCAGCCCACTTCAGAGCGTGCCCCTGCCCCCTGCAGGTGGGGGGGGGGGGCACAGAACGCCAGAGAATCTGTGTTCCTGACGCCCGAGGAGCCGTCACGGCCGATGTGGTGTTAGTAGTCAGCAATGGGAGGAGGACACGATAGAGGCCAGCCAGGGCCTCCCAGCTTGCCACACAAGTCTCCAGCCTGCCTTTGCGTTCTTTGGAGACTTTTGGTGCACTCGTGGCTGCCATTCCCATCCAGTGATGTTCAAGTTAGCTGTGGGGTGAGCAGTCCAGCTCCATAGGTTCACCTGCAAGTGATTTTTAACTCACAGATGCACATTGATCTGAACTTGATACAAGAATGTTCCGATTGCTTTGAGACCTGTTCACGTATCACAAGGATTTTTGATGAGTACTTGCCAATGAAAAAGAAGACCTTTTGGATCTTTAAATACAATGTAATTTTAACTAACGCAACTGTTTGAATGACTAAGAGAACTGGGTTTTGTTTTTGTTTTTGTTTTTGTTTTTGCATTTGAGCAGATAAAGTATAGTTTGGTTATGGCTTAATTTGCACAGTAATTCTTAAAGTGCTGTTTAAATTAACATTTTAAATAAGATTTTCTTAACCGAAAAGTAAGAAAGAATAGTGTTTCTAATATTTTTTAAAACTGTTTATGTATTTTTGAGAGAGGGAGAGGGAGAGAGTGAGCAGGGGAGGAGCAGGTAAAGGAGGAGACAGGTTCCCAGGCAGGCTCCACGCTCTGAGTGAAGAGCTCGAGCTCCTGAACCATGAGATCCTGACCTGAGTTGAAATCAAGAGTTAGACGCTTCACAGACTGAGCCACCCAGGTGCCCCAATAGTGTTTCTAATGTCGTTGTCGTTATATCATCACTTATAGATGAGCCCAGTTAGCCTATCTGGTGTGGAGGAAGCCAGTGGTTTGGTTTGCTTTGTTTGCTTGCCCGAGTTTTGCTTTGTTTTTTGCCCGAGTTAGTTAATGCCATGTCAAGTAGAATCCTGTAGAACTCTTGTGTTCACACAGATGAACACCCTCGCGGGTGTCAGCTCTTTCAGATGCAGACTTTTGCTTTCAGGGGGCAGGTCTCCAAGAAAGTGTGAGTACAAACCTGTAAACACTATTACTATCATGTAGCGCTTTATTTTTCCAGTATAGTATGCTTTTATACTCACGTAATTTTCTTTACTTAATCTTCACAATCACTCTGAAAATTGCTTGTAATTCCATTATAGGGTTTTCTTATTTTCCAGATTAGGAAACTGATTCTGAGTAGTTAAGTGACTTACTCAAGGTCACACAGCTAGTGTGTCAGCTGAAGTGCAAGGATTTGTTTGAACAGACGTGATCCCTCTGAGGAGACTATGTAATAAGCAGACTTTGCGAAAGGCAGTAGGAGAGTCATTTACACCTCTTATCTTTAGAAGAGGATTCTTTTTCTCAAGTACAGTATTAAGTAGAGTTCCTGCTTTTGAAAACAGTGTTTCGAATTAGATGTAAATGGATAACTTCTGGAGGTTAAAATAGCTTGTTTCTACGTATGTAGTGTATACTTTGCTTGTTTTTATGAAGATTTGTGAACAGAAGAGTGGAAGTGGCAGAGCTGGTGGTAAGAAGGGCAGCTCAGCTACTGAAAAGTGCACTGCCACAGCTGGAAGTCAGTGTGTCAAAAATGGCAAACCTTGAGTCACAGCGTACGTGCGTTTGGTTGTGAATAAAAGAACAGAATTAAAGAACATTTATAAAGTACGGGTTATATGTTATGACTGAAGATGGTGTCTATAGAAGGTATTTTGTAATCGATTTTCTTGTAGCGTGCTTCTCTATCCCGCTTACGCACGGTTCTTTTTCAGCTGCCTTCAAGACTACGTCGCGTACAAGTGTGTGGCACTTGACAGGGTCACCTCCTAACCCTGAAGAAAAGTGTCTATGTGTTATGTGTCTGAGTTAAATAGAGTAGCTCTGATACAAGTGTCGTTCTTGTGATCAGCCTCCAAGAAGATTAAACTGAGAGGGGTGCCTGGGTGGCTCAGTCGGTTAAGCGTCCGACTTCAGCTTAGGTTATGATCTCGTGGTTCGTGAGTTCGAGCCCCGCGTCAGGGTCTCTACTGTCAGCACAGAGCCAGCTTCAGATACCCTGTCCCTCCCCAACCCCTCCGCCTCTCCCCCCCTTGCTTGCTCTCAAAAGTAAATAAGCATTAACAACAATAACAAAGGCTTAAACTGAGAACAGAGAGGGAAATTGAAGGCGGGAGTTGGTAGTAACTAGTTCACGGCCACTTAATGTGCAGCATCCTCGTTAGTCAAGCATCCTGTGCCTACCTCGGCATGAAATAATTATTTTTCTAATTTAAATCTGCAAATTTTCAATTGTAGAACAGCTTGAATAGTCTTTGTTGTAAATCGTCACTGGATTTTTTTTTAAGTATTTGTCTTCAGAAACAAAGAAGGTCATCTTGTATCCATAGAGACCACATGCACTTTCCTCATTATTTCTATATTCTATAATGGAGAAGAGTTATTTATAACATTTAAACAAACAAAAACTGTTAAGAGCAACCTTTAGATATTATCACAGGGTAGATACCAGTAACCATTGCTCCAGAAAAACCCAAACTCCAAAAATTGATAGTAGAGAATTAGCACGTTTGTGTATATTGGTGTTTTCAATAGTTATCCTAAAGGGTGTGTGTGTGTGTGTGTGTGTGTCTGTGTATGTATGTATGTATGTACACATGCTTATTTTAGACTCAAGCAAGTCTGGTTTTGATGGAATGCAGATTTCCTGTCTTCCTTCTCTCTTTCAGGTAAGTAGTGTGGAAAACAAAATGGTTTCGATGTATTGCTTTATGAACAAAGCCAAGCTCATGAGGTTGTTCCTCTAATTTTCTACTTCGCTTTGTTCATTTCCGTGGACTGTCCATCCCTAACCTAAATCTAATGGGGATAGGGAAGAACATTAGACTCTTGGTGTGATGTCCTGCCAAGTAAAACCCTCTGTATTCGCGGTCTACATTAGGACACTTCCTTTAATGAAGGCAGTCACTTTTCATAACAGTATTGGGGCAACAGGTGCAAATTGAGACTGGTTTGGATGGATGGATGGTCACTCTGATTATTAGGATTGTCCTTCTGCTGTGTTTCTTACTGATTTTGAAACTCCAGGTTTACAGAGAGAAACACTCATTTTTGCGTGTCTTAAGTAGAAACATAGATCTTCATGTAGGGGAACTGGGTGTAATATATTTAATTTTGCACGTTTGCCCAGTTAACTTTTTAATGTGCATCTGCTTTGTTAATTAGTCCGTTTGGGAAGAGTTGCAGCTGATTCTCTTGCTAACTAGTTGATAACATTAACCTTATTATTTTCTAAAATGTCACAGATGTCATTCAGCGCTAAAGAGCCTGTAAATCATTAGATAAAGAAGGTGACAGGCCACATGCGTGTCTATTCCTTCTGTGCATTTGCTCTTCAGAAAGCCTGTTGTTGTAAACATCCCCGACTGGAAGCTGTAAGACACAGCAAAGCTTTCAGTCAGATGTTTGCTGCTACCGGCTGTTCACAGGCATCATTTGGTCTCATTGTACCTAAGAAGTGGAATTGACGAGGCTGGCGAATGCATGGGAAACACCAGAAATGTTTCGATTCCTCCATTTACCGCTGTCTGGGAGGCCGCCCGTGTTGTGACAGAGGTCAGTGTGGGCTGTGGTCCTGATGACCGGACACCCTGCAGCACAGCAGGCCCAGGCTTGCCTGAGCCAGGCTGCTGCTGGGCCAGAGAGGACTTAGGGGAAAACTTTGTTTTCGCTGGGGGTCGTTAGGTTTGTTTTTGCCCTATCCGTGAACTTCTGGTCCTTATGGCCTTTCCAGGTGGGCTGGAGTTTAACTTCCCAGCAGCTCAGGAGACTGATCTCCTCCCTTAGAAATTCTGCAGATTGGATGTATCAGGACCACCCCCCAGCGACATACAACCTAGAAGTTTCAGTTTCTCTGTACTGAAGAGGTGTTACGTGCGTGAACTTGGTCTCCCTCTTCTCCCACCAACTGCCTGCGCTCCTCACCCTGCGTGATGTCACAGCTCCTGTCCGAACACTGCTGTCGGAAGTGTGCGTGACTGCAGACCACGGAGCCTGTGCACAGCGTTTACCAGTGGTTAGAAGTGTTTCCAGGTTCTCGCGTGCCTTTTCCTCACCCGAGTATGGATGGATGCCGTGTGAGCAGGTGCGCTCTCTATGTGTTGTGTTTCCCCACAGGGCTGAATGTTACAGAGCTTTTCTCACAGAAGGCATTCATTGTGACTAATCGATCATGTATAATTTTATAGCAGCTTTTTTTCCGAGTTCTAAATATATGATTTCTTATTTTTATCTGTCCTTTAGATCCTGGGAAACAGGTGTTGTATTGAAATTTTTCTCTTCAATAAAGCATTGGTATTTTTTCCTACTTATTATTTATTACTGCTGACCATCATACCGTGTTAGGTTCAGTACATAATTAAACCAAAAGATAAAGTTCTTGCTAATCTCATTTTAAATGCATGTCTTTTTTTGTTCGTGTGGCAAGCTTTCTGAGGGCAGGGACACACTCGATAGAACTCTGTTTTCCCGCCATCGAGTAACGCACCTTGCATGTATAGGATTCTAATAACAATCTTATATTATTGCAGAACTATCTGCTGTTTCTTATGTTTTTAATGCAGATGAGCAAATGAAAGTTTGGGTCAAAATGCAGCTATTACAGATGTATCCATACTACAGCATTTATTTTTAAAGGCTTCTTTGTTAGAGTGGTGGTTTACCAGACTTATTTGGTCAGGCGCGGAGGGAGGGAGGGTAGTTCGCTGCTTCAGACCCAAGTAGCCTGGCAACTTGTAAGTATAATTTTCCAGCTTGACAATTAGCATGCATCAGGCGTCCCCACTGAACTCTTCATGAAGCAGGTTTATTGCATATTCCATGACTCTCCATTTTAGTGCGTTGAGAGCCTTAGATTCCAGATAGCTGCAAGTGGATAGGACCATTTCTGAGAGCCCTAGAAGTGCTCCCTGGCAAAGGCAGAAAGAGTTTTCTGGTAACAGGAGTATTTTGTTAAAGCAGGTGACATTGTTTAATTGCTATGAAAAAGTTGGTTATTGCTTTCAGATTCAGCAAGATGGATAGAAACTGCCTGCTTTAATCATTTGCACGGCTCCATTTGGCAGGTTTTTCAAAATGATAGCCCAAATCCAAGCTAAAAGGGGGGCAGAGTTGTTCTACTCTTCCCAGCTAGTCGAGTTATCCCGTGATGCTGCAGGATTAATGATACAATCAGCGTTACATAACATTTGTTCTATATTATTCTGCCCTAATGAGGTGGATCAGAGACCATGTCAGTTTTAATCCTGGACGCCCTTGCTTCAGTGTACGTGCGTGCAGCCTTTTAGTCATTTGCAGATGACTTCTTCGTGTTTTAATTTTGAAGACCCACAAACTCCCATTGGCCTGCAACTTTAGCAGTTATTTAGAACAAATGCCTTAAGATGTTAAATTGTCAGTATTTTCCGGTAAACCTGCAACAACTTGTTTCCCTAGCTTTTAATTTAGTTTTTTGGGGAGAAGTGTGTGGTCATTATTGACAGGTCTTAGCACAGAAACTACTACTTAAGATTTTTGATCAAATTAATATTAAAAGCAAAACATTGGTAGTTACGGAACACCATTCTGAAAATGACAGGGTTTTTTTTCCTTAGTCTGTTTTATTAGGGATTACTTTGTTAAGCAAACAAGCTAAACTACTGAATTGTGTCAAGTTCATTTCCGATTAGATAGGCTTGTGTACAAATTTTCTTGGTTAACAACACATTAGTGGATGGGTCCTCACTGGTCTCTGTATCTGAGTTCGTTCCACACAGAGTCAGAGGCTTGGGGTGGCCCAGCAGTGAATGGTAGACTTTAATTCCCAACATGCCTTCTTCCTTGCATGGAGCACATTCCAAATCTGGCTCCTTTTCACCCCTCTGACAAAAACTTCAGTGAGTGAATGTGCTTCTCAGGCTGTATGTATTCAGGAATTTTTTTTTTTTTAAGTTTGAATATCAGTCTGAGCTTAATTACTTTTTAAAATGATGCCGTTTCAGATTGTCTCTGTCACAGTTTCCTAAGCTTAGTTAATTATGTGTGGACATATGATACATGTTTTGACGTTGGCTTTTTTCTTATCTGTAGCATGTTACAGACTTCCAAATAATTGCCGTTCCCTGCTGTTTCTGCTTTGACTTTGCAACATATTTGGTGAAACAATTAGTCTACTGGTTTTCAAATATTAGTGTGTATCAAAATTACTTAGAGTGCTTATTAAAAGCACAGATTGCTGGGCCCTTCAAGAGCTTCTGGCGCAGGAGGTCTGGGGTGTGGCTTGAGAATGTGCATTTTCCCCCTAAATTCCCAGGTGCTACAGACACTGCTGTTCTGGCTCCATACTTTCAGAGCCATGGGGCTCATCTTAACATTCTTTTCCCTGTTTCGTATTTGCCCATTGAGTGACTGAGTAAAAAAAAAAAAAAAAAAAAAATGAAATCCCCAACTTAAAAATCTGTAGTAATCCAAAAATTTGATTATTTTTTTAAACAGGTTTGTTAGAAACCTGAGGCCCATTTTTCTCCCAGAGAAAGTATCATGTTAATTGCCCAGCCCAAGAAATGCTATTTGAATATATTTGCAAAGAAAAGCAGAAGAAAAAAAAAATACTGTTGCAGTAGGAGTAGTTGCAACAGAAAAACAATACTCCTAGAGGGGAAGAAGAAAGGCGTGTGTGTGTGTGTGTGTGTGTGTGTGTGTGTGTGTGTGTGTGTGTGTGTTTAATCTTGAGACTTGATACTTGTTGAAAAGTAGCCCGAAGGGGACAAGAGGCCAGGCCAGGTAGAGACTCAGGAGGTTCCAAAACATCCTCGGATGCCTGTAAAATTCCAAGGATTTTTAGTTTGCCTGCAGTGGCTCTTAAATTTCATTTTACTTCCAAATTTGAGGATTTCTTCCTCTTTAATGCAAGTGTATCGGTAAGGCCACTTTAATGCTCAGTAGAGATGTTTGCAGTAATAGGAGTTTAATCAGAGGAATGCAGGGAGAGGAGAAGCGATTTCCGTGGGCAACTCCACAGCAGTTGGGACAGCGCAAGGTGGAGAGATGCGAGAGTGTGGGAGAGATGTTCCTGCGGTGAAAGTATCTGAATTGCGAACGTGGGGGAGATGCAGAGAGGCAAGGGAGAGGAAGAGAAATGAGGACGAGAAAGGCCACCAGTGAGCTTGGGACTCCTCGGAGGTGTTTTATTAATTTTGTCTTTTGCCCCAAATGGGACTCTTCTTCATGAGAAAGAATGGGTGATTGATGCATCGTACTGGCCATCAAATGGGTTCCCATAAGTGCAAGTTCACTTGTTTTGAAGAGAGGGATATAGGAAGATGAGAGGCTGTAAAATCAGCCACATTTAGATCTGGAACATTCACAGGATGTCTGCATACATTGCCATAAATTATTTCAGTGTAAGGAATATCACTTCTGCCTTGTCCCTTGGATTCTAAACTTCGTCTCAAAATACCTTCCGACTGTTGCCTCATTTATGTGGATCACTGTACCAATTCTTTTTTTCAACAGATTCTACAAAATTGTCTTTTTAAAACATATAATAAGTCATCATATTTACTTAAATATAAATTTGAGGGTCAGGTAAAGGGCCAATGTAAACACAGTAAAGGGTTTCATAAACCAAGTTGTAGTTCATGTAAACATCCTACACTCAGCTGTAATACACGGATTGGCTGGGAGGTGGATGTTTACTTCAGCTGACTTGGAATATCAACCATTAACGTTGATGTCGGATTTGGCAAGAACAGTACAGAGAGGCTTGATTTTCTTTTTTTTTTTTTTTAGTGTAATTACTATAAATTTAAATTACTGTCATGTCTTTTAATTTTGTGCTGTTATATCTCTAACATGACATAAGACTCTAGGTAAAAGGACAAAAAAAATGTCCTCGTGTGGTAGTTGGGGTCAGATCTGTAGGTGTTGCAGTGTGCTTTAACAAACATGGCCTTGACATCAGACATTTGTAGCCATCTGGGCTGTACCAGTGAATTTGCTAGGTGATTGGGAGGAGGGAAAGGCACTGTTTCACACCTCGGTGCTTTTCTCATCTGCAAAATAGGTACGGCATCCACTTCACAGGACCATTTGTTGTAAGGATTGATCTAGATGACGGGTGTAAAGTGGTTCATTAGGACAGTGCCTGTCACATTAAGCACTGAATAATTGCTAAGATGTTAGCTGTTATTAATGCTAGCTACAGTGCTCGTAATAGTACATAGCACATTTTAGGTGTTCGATAAGTAATTGCTGTTATGTCTAATTAGACATAACTCGTTTTTATTTTAGCAGCAACGATGACACCAACTTTCTGGTTTAATGGAAATGGTTCGCATCTTTGACAAGACTGTAATTTAGTGGTACAGAGTTTTGAAGCCCACCCTCCTGAACTGTTCTAGGCCTGCCGCCGGCCAGCTGTGCCACCGCGCCGAGGTTAAGACTGTCCCCGTGCCCCGCCTGCGGCAGTCTGCTTTATCGGGGTTATAGCGGTACCTACCTACTGGGACTGTTACACCAAATGAGTTAATACCAGGAGAGTGTTAGAGCAATTCCTGGTACTCGCTGAGCTCTTCGTTAAGTGGTAGCCGTTACTATTACTTTAAAAATATGTCTGTTATCTGTTATTTTCCCCAGAGTATAATTGTGTCATACATTTCAAATAATTTAAAGATCAGCTAATACCTAATAATTAGTTCTAAGTATGTATTGCTTGGTTTAAATGATACTTTTACATTTCATGCTTCTATTGAAAATACTTAAAATTTTCTGTAGCTTTGTTTTTCAATTCCAGGAAGTTTTCATTTCTTGGTAAGTTAAAAAAAACAAACAACAACCCCAAAACCAAAATTGCTTGAGAAGTACACATTATTCTCTAGCAGCTTGGCCGGTGTCTGTAAACCCTTGTCTTTGCCTAAATCCTGAGTTAGAATCCACATTGGATGCTTTTCCTATGGACTGTATCTACCTGTCATGAGAAATTCACAATTAAATAAAAATGTGAAATTAAAGCATGGAACCTATTGAAAAGATGAGTGCTGTTTGTCCAGTTACATTTTATTCAAAATAATAGGGTGATTTTTCATTATTTGTTACTGAGAGCTATTATGTACTTGGATACAAAACCTGTATTTCAGTGAGTGCTACATGTTCCTTTGAAACTTGGCAAATGCTTCAATTATAACTTACAATCAGGTAAAACCTTGCAGTGTGTTATGGAAGCATTGTCTAATCTAAAGGTAGTTTTATAAAATGTGATTTTCAAGTAAGGTGTATTTGGGAGTTCTCCATCAATTCACCTTTGAACCTCAGGGACTAAAATACAGATTTTTTCTTTTATATGCTCGGATATTAAACAATATGTAGCATGTCGTGTGGTTTAGGCTGTGCTTTTTAATTCATTGTTTTGTTCTCTTTGTTTAATGGTCATGTGTTTGCCTGTGAGTATCACCTGCCTTCCTGACTATATAACAGAGCCTCTGCTCATGTGGGCTGCCAGCTGTGTCCCATGTTGTCACTTAGAAAAAACTCTGTGTGAAAGATGAGTTACACTTAAGATTTGAGGGTGTATCTTGTTTTACTTAATGAAGTGAAACATTCTAAGTTGCACTGAGCTGTCCTCCACCCTTACAGGAAAATACATGCTGTGATTTCTTTAAATACTATGTATTTATTAGAAATGTAATATAAATTCTATTGTGATGAATATGTGCTTTTAAGTATGAAACATCACAGCATCTGGATAAATGTGAAAATGTCCCCATTTCTTCCCCTTTTTAACAGTTGCTATTTATTATTTAATTGATGGATAGGGAATATAATACAGAGGTGGATTTGAATATGACCTGACATTAAACTTGGACCATTTTCTGTCCAGTTTGAAGATTTGGTCCATCTCCTCATAATTATTTGCTAAGCAGTTGGCATCAATTATTTAACTTTGATTTCATTGTGTCTTTCCTTATCTCACTGATTCCCAGTAGTAGAAATGTAGGGTTCTGAGCCAATAATGTCTCCTATCGACTTCAGTAATCAAGAAATGACAGTTAAAATGCAGAATCTGTGATATATGAGAGCTTTCCTTTAAGTTCTGTTTAAAAAGTGATTTTACTTTTTGATAAAGGTCAAACTGTTATTCAGTACAAAATCTTACGCAAAATGATAGTAACCAACTGTATAATTTCTTCATTGTTAAAGCATACTGAGATTTTTTTTTTTACACTAGAAATACGCTAGTAACAAAATCTGGATTACATGAAAGGTAGGTTTTGTTAATAACTTTTAATTCTTCATAAAACTGCCATTACATTATGAAACCAGTTTCACATTTAGGATTTTTATGAGTATATAAATTAGGATTACTTTTTTATATTACTTTTAACTTCCTTTAATTTTATGGAACAGAACCAGTCCCAAGGGTATTTTTATAATGTAATACACATTATTTCTATGAGACCAAGTAAAACTGTTCCACGAATCAAAATCTTAGCCGTAGAACCTGTTCAACTACTTAACTGTCTTGGGACTAACCAGATGTAATTATAACTGGCTTAAAAGTTCTGACCTTTTCCTTGCTTATTTCAAAGTGATTCTTTAAAGACTATGAAGCTGTGTTCAGTATTTGTCCATGTAAAAATATTTAAAGACAGGGTTTGAGCTGTTGGTTTTGTTTTTTAAAAGTAGTTTAAGGAAGTTCCTTTGCTACTTGTTCTCCATGCAAATTTTATAAAAGTCCAAATTCCCCGGGGGGGGGAGAAAAGATCTTCATAAGGTTTCTTTGAAAAAGTATAAAAGGTTCCTAAAGGTAAACGTTAGCCTTCATTTTGACCTTATAAATTCTCCTTATTCTGTAGCTTATCTGTGAAAATTTTTGTTTTGGGTATCCAATTTGTATTGAACAGTCATTTGCTTAAAATTCTCTCTTGCACATAGTCAGTAGCACAGGAAGATTCCATATTAGCCAGAATACTGCATTACTGTTAGGTGAGGTTGTCAGTATGAATGAGAAATAGAGTTTGGGAACTGGGTGTTGGCAGATCTTTTGTTTTCAGATAATTTTCTAAATGTTTGGCCATTCATTCTGTCTATTTAGAGTAAAATGTGCAGGTGCCCCTTCGCTGTCTTCACACTCAGGTGGCACACCTTCCTCTGTTACACTCTAGGTTGTGAGCAGTGCACGGCCTTCCAAATTCTTTCCGTGTTTTTACACACATACACCCTACGGGCGTGGGTGAGGCTTCTGACATCATGGAATCCTACTGTTGGTAGTATGTGCCTTTTTTTCCTGCATTTAAGAGAACTTTTCGCATCTCTGCGTCACTAGTTTTTTAGTTCCATATATAAATGTGCCGTAACATACTTGCTTCCCCATTGGTGGACGTGGAGGTTGGTTGCTCTGTTGCACCAGTCCTGCAAAATACCGATATGTTGATGCGTGGCGTAACTGTTTCTGCAGGACAACTGGTAAAGGTACAGTTGCGGTGTCAAGGAAGACGTCTATTTAAAATACTTAACGCATCTTGCTGAGTTAATCTCAATCTGTGCCAAGTTTATACTTTGATTAACAATATAAAAGAGCCCCCATTTCCTCACATCATTGCCAGAACGTCATCAGTCTTGTTCATTTTTGCCGCTCGGGTGGATAGTTGCAAAGTTGTGTCTCCTGTTTGCATTCCCTCGTCGAAAGGTGAAGTTAACATCTTTTCATACCTGTGTTGGCTTCTTTCTTTCTCCCTTTTGCCTTCCTTCCTCACCACCCGCCTTCTTTCTTTCAGTCTTTCCTTTGGATTGCATAGTCATATCTTTTGCACATATTTCTTCTGGTTTCCTAATTTGTTCTTACTGCTTTCTAGAGACTTAATATACTCGGGACATTTTTGTTCTTGCTATGTCATATGCGTTGCAAATATTTCCTCCTTATCTGTCCATGTTTTTTAACTTTATTTAAAACTGTTATGTAGGGGCGCCTGGGTGGCTCAGTCGATTAAGCATCAGACTTTGGTTCAGGTCATGATCTCATGGCTTGTGAGTTCAAGCCCCACATCGGGGCTCTGTGCTGACAGCTCAGAGCCCGGAGCCTGCTTCGGAACCTGTGTCTCCCTCTTTCTCTCTGCCCCTTCCCTGCTCATGCTCTGTCTCTCTCTGTCTCAAAAATAAACATTAAAAAAATTTTTAAAAAACTGTTACATAATATTCTGTGACTTCTGGGTTTTGTTGTCTTTCTTTAGGTAGGCCCTTTCCATCTTCAGTATTATAAGTACATTATCCTAAATATACTACATTTTAATCTTTTCAAGTTAGATTTCATCAAAGCTGAGAAATGCCATTGATTATATGACATCAGTCTTTATATACTGAGAAAGAAGACGACGACTTTGAGGAACAGACCACGTACTTTCTCACCATTTCAAATTTTATTTTATAGTTACTTGATCTCTTTTAGACATTTATTCAGATTAATTTTTTTGATTGTAAAATATATTAAAAAGTCTGTCAGTTCGTTTTTGCATTAACAAACCTTAGTCCTGGGGTGCCTGGGTGGCTCAGTTGGTTAAGTGTCCGACTTCAGCTCGGGTCATGATCTCGCAGCTCGTGAGTTCAAGCCCCGCGTCGGGCCCTGTGCTGACAGCTCCCAGGCTGGAGCCTGCCTCGGATTCTGTGTCTCCCTCTCTCTCTGCCCCTGCCCCTCTCTCGTGTGTGCACTGTCTCTCTCACTCTCTCAAAAATATAAACATTTAAAAAAAAAAAAACCAAAAAACCTTAGTCCTTGGGTGTTCTGAATTTGTCACTCATTGAAATATGTCTTTCACTATTACTCTGTTGAGTATTCGTAAAGACCACAGTGTCTGTGAAACACCTATTGTACTGAGATTTATCTAGGCATTTATCTAGGTATATGTGCTCTCCTGTAAGCCTGTAGCTGCCCTTCAAGGTGACTGTTACTAGTGCATTTTGCAGTTGAGGAGCCTGGGACTCAGGGAAGTTAAGTTGCTTGTAGTTACCGAGCAGTTAAAGTGAAGGAGATTCCTGAGTGCGGAGGGCGTGCTGTGGTTCGTATTCAGGAGGTGGTTTTGAGTCGTTTGTGGAGATTGAGACAATAAATACACGGAACCGGTTTGCCCTCAAGTACACAGTCAGTCTAGAATGAAACATCTGTAATCGTTTAGAAGTGTGTGATGAGCGTGTGATTCTGACTTTCATACCTTCACAGAACCACCGTGTGCTGTGCTGCCAGGTAAATGTTCGCTTTTGTCCTCGAGAAGTTTGCTGGTATTTTTTTGGTTCCTGTCAGTTTTCATATTGTCTTCGTTCTGGAGTCTGTAGGATTTAGAATGGGACCTTCACTTCATGATGGGAAACAAATGCAGTGATACCAGGCAAATTGCAGAACCGTTGTCTGTATTTGTGTGTTAAACCTGAACCAGCACAAGATACTGTAGTGCACGCTACCCTTGAGCAATGTTATCCGCATCGGAATCCTAGCCCCCTACCATGAACGTTTAGCATAAAGTATGTTTTTAAAACTGCACGTACAGTAAGAACGACGGTTTTTATTATGGACCAAAGGATGTTATTCGGACTTTATTTTCACACAAGCGGTCAAGATTTTTAGCTTCAGACTGAACAGACAGGATAGTTTGCACTGTTTGGTTATATATTAAAAAGTGACTGAACATCCCTCAGGCAGCTCAAGCACGGCAGGTGGAAGGCTCCCAAGGGTGCTGACACTAGGAACCAGTCCGAGCACTTCGCAGACTCCGTGTGGCTGTGCCGCACAGGGACGTGTCACTGTAAGGGGGAGGGGAGAGCTGGTGCTCTGGACAGGGCAGAGCACGAGCCTTTGCTGACATTGTGTGGGGTGGCCTGGGATTTGAATCCATGCCTTGTGTTTATTTCTATATGTGATAGGTTGAGTACGTAAGAAGCAGTGTTCATGAAAGTTGGCAGACCCGTCTTCCTGGTCTCTCAGTCTTTTCAGGTCATTGCTTATAAAACACCGATATTTATAGTAAATATCTTGTTTTAAATGCAAACTAACCCTGTTAAGTCATGTGTCCTTGTGCTGTACTCATTTAAGGACTTCACCCTCTGGTCAGCTATCTGAGACAGTTCTCCGTGCCAGTGGAGTGTTTGAAGGAGCCGAAGGGAGAGCAGGAAGAGAAGAAATTTTCAGGAGTAAGTGATCGTACACCAGCCAGGCCCCCGAGAGAAGGAAGGGTATCTCCGTAAATTATGTGACCTCTGGCTGATTCCTGAAGCATTCTGACCCCATATGCCTTGTGTGTAAGCGAGAGCATTACAGTCCCGTCAGTCCCTTTCCCAGGGCGACCGCATCCAGGGGGTCCGTCTGTAGGTGTGGGCGTGTCAGTGCAGCACAGTGTGTAGCAGAGTGAGTGCCAGGTTCCACCGCCCGGACGCACCTGTCACTGGAGTCACCTGTCTCCTAAATTGTAATGAGGAGTTAATGAGGTAATCCAGATAAACCACTCAGCACGCTACCTGCACATATTAAGTACTCGGGAAATATCTCCTTCTTCAAAACTCAGATGTCAAGTCTTAACAGGATTTAGATCTTGGACCTCCTAGGTAAAATCAGTCTTGTCTTTGTGCCATAAACGTGTCTTGCACTCAACTCCAACGCTGTTACTGGCACTAAACGTATCTCTAATTCATCTACGTGTCTTCTTCTCCTTTGAGATTATGAGCCCCTTGAAGACAGAGACCGGTTTATTCATCTGCATAAGTTCAGTGTCTGACATGGTAAATTTTGTTCAAAGAATAAAATTTTATTCTTGTTTTTAAGTCGAGTCCCCTCCCCCCTCAATGGACAATAATCTGGAGCAAAGCTGAGAAGGAGACATGTTCTCAAAATCTTGGTCGTGTTCTCAACCTACCCCCCCTCCCACCGCACCCCTATTTTTAACAGTTTTTTTTTTTTAAAACAGCTTTGAATTGCCATTGTGTTCCTAAGGATGTTTTACTACTTCACAGTGTTTGCCTACGAATAAGAATATAAAGAAAATACTGCTGGGTGGAGCCAGCTGTCCACTAAATAGAACTAAAGTACTCTGATCGGTAACTGTCTAACGGCATCACAATGACAGTAGAGGAGAGTATTGATCTCGGAATCAGAGCTCTGGGTTCATGTTGCAGCGCTGCCGTTTTGTGCCGTCTGACAGGAATCACATGATTTTCTCCACAAAGTAGGCGTGGCTGCTTCATATCATATGTTGCAACAGACAAAACAGACTACAGGAAGGGTTGGAGACCGTGCTCTGGGTAGACCGGAGTACGGCTCTTTGCTACGGTTGTTAGAAGATTAACGTGAGGGAATACTCGTCTGGTACGAGCACTGTGCTTGCTTGAAGGAAGGCACTCACATAGCTCTTGGAGTTCGTTTCTTTTGGTCGGGGGCAGACCCAGTGGGAAAGCGGAGGTTTGGGGGGGAAACGTTCTGTAGGAGGGGAGAGATGGAAGGTGGCCCCCGAGCCACTCTCCTTGCAACAGGATAACTCAACTAGAGCCACCTGATGGAGATGTTCTGTCTCAGTGTAAATTGCTACTGTACCCTTTAAGTTTGAGAAAAGCCAACCTATTTTATTCAAAATGCAATTGTGTGCCGTTAGAAACGTTAAGTTAGCTGTACTCTAGGTTAGATGTTGAAAAACGGAACTAAAACGTTAAATGGTGACCAGCTTTACTGCCGTCATGCTAATGTCGTAAGCGAGAGCAAAGACCAAATGGCAACGGTACAGCCAGGAATTAAGTCCCGTAATTAAAAGTTAATATTTTCTCAACACAAAAAGGCAGGTCTCTGCTTCATCCTGCTTGCCGCAGTGAATCATTGATAACTGGAGACACTGAAAGCATTAGGGCAGTATAGGTCTTTATTGGTTGCATTCTCCTTATAAAAGGTGGAAGTGTAGAAAGAATTCTTCTCAATACTCCTAGTACAAATAAAATCAGTTGGTTATTAGGTACCTTTCAGTCCATTGATTATGGGTATATAAACCTTCGTTGCCTATGAGAGTTTTGTCCAGATCATTCCCCAGTTCCTGTGTTTTAAAGGAACCCCTCAACGTGTCCCACTTGCATTTTCCCCTCTCCCTGTTCTTGCTTTTTACCTTCATACCTTTTTACTAAACATTTTCTTCTCTCAGTTTGTATTGTCTTTGTTTGATCTGCTTTTCAAAGTGTGTCAGTGATCTAATTTCACTACAGTGTAACAGAAAATTCTAAAACCGTAGCTTTAAACAAGTCGGTGGTTTGGTTTTTCCCATCTCACGTAGAGTACATTTCCAGGAATCTTGGTGTCATGGCAGACTAGCTAAGTGTAAACCTTCCTGCCACCACTACGCGATAGCCCCCAACTCCTAGAGATGTCAGATAAAACATAACAATTACACACGGCTGACTGCAAAAGAAAGAAGTCTCAACTGCCAGAAATGAAGAGAACACAAAACCAGGGTGGTAAACTTGGGAGCTGGAAGCTACTCAGACCCAGGAGATTACCGTCATCTCGGCTGTTAGCCTCACCAGCGGACTGTGGGACTTGAAGAGCAAGAGGCGTGACCTGACAAAACTCAGGGAGGCTGGGACGGAGACCCCTGCGTGGAGTCAAAACCCTAGGAGGTGCTGTGCCCTAGGAAGCAGGGAGCAGAGCTCCCCACATAGCAGCCCCTGGAGCCTAAGACTAGGTGGAGGAGGAGGAAGAGTTAAAATGCCCGTTACAGTCTTGCTCTCATGGTATCCATGCTCAGCTTAAAAATTACTGGGAACGTCTCCTTAATATGCGAGCACAATAGCAAAGCAATGCTACTGGTTGGTAGCAAAGCAATGAATAAAACACAGAGGTTTCTGCCCTCTCGGTGCCTCCACTCTGATTTCAATCGGAAAAAATTTACTAATGTGTCAGACACACTTGACCAATTTTTTGAAACAGTAGAAGGAATACGCTAGAATGCAGCACAAAAGAGATGGAAAGAATGGAAGACTAACCCATGGAAGATCCAGTGTACACATGGACTTCAGGAGTTTAAGAAGGGAGGAAATAGAAAAGGGGCTGGGATGAGGCAGTTGTCATGAACTGACTCGAGCTAATGTATTTGGGTACAGCCGCTGGTAGATCACTGTTACGCGCAGAACCCCTCCCCACAAAAACCCACGTACGCGCCTCCCCTCAAATCACCCTCAACAGCCAGATTGTAATGAAAACAGTTTCACACCAACTTCTGTCACAAGTACAGATACTGTACTAAGCAAGAAAACAGTTCTTGTAGCCTGTTTTGCAGACTCAAGGAAGTGGTTCTTGGCCCTTTGAGATGTTCTGACCACCACCTTGCCTAAAAGGTTCCTTCAGGAAACAGAATGTCCTTACTGAAACCTGGACAGAGGATCTTTTAGAGGATCGGATTAGGACATCATCCCAAAGGCCAAGGGCTGCAGGCCAAGCTGGATTCTTTAACCTCTTCTTGCAAGGGCGGGGCGAGCAACTAGCCATTCCAAATAACCTTGACCACCTTTAATTTCAACATCAGAGCCAGTTTTTGAAGTTCATCATTCTAGTTAACAGACCACTAATTTCATCAATAAAATGTTGACATTTAGTGTGTACATTAGCAAATTTAGAGTTCTTCAAGACACCACAGTACCTGGAAATGTTTCCTCTGGAATACGGATTCTGACTACACTGTGAGCTGACCATCCTGGATAGTGCTGTCTTGATCAGAATGTTAGCAGGATACAAGTGAGGACTTTACATAAGTGACACACGTGTGCCACATATACTGGAGTATTTCAGTGTAAATTGCAGATACCTTAACAGCCATATTGAAAGAGCTAAATGGCTAAGAAGTTTCCAGAATTGATCAAAGACCATGTATCAGGAACAGACCAAAGTCACATTGGTGCTTAATCTGTCGGGTCGGCTGTCAAGAGCTCAGTACAGTAGCTCCAAAGGCCAGTGGGGCTATAGGCTTTTTCTGTTCTTTATGACCCACCATCTTTGGCATGTGGCTTCTGTCCTCATCCAAAGATGGCTGCTGCAATGATCCCATTCCAGATAACTGGAAAGAAGGGCCAAGGGCAAGACACCCTTCAAATATGATGGCAAAATACTTTTCAGGGAAAGACAAGGATTTGTCACCAGTAGGCACACACTGAAAGAGTTGTTAAAGGGTATTCTTCAGGCAGAAGCAAAATGACCCCAGATGAAATAGCAGTGGAAATGGTAAATATGTCTGCAGATACATTAAAAGTGTGGGGTTAAAACAGCTGTGGACTTAAAACACATCCTATAATAAGGCACAAGAAGGGTACATGGAGTTAGTACCCACAGGTTCTGGCACTGGGTAAGTGGTAAAATTAATAGTTATTAGGCTGTAAAGTCAGGGATGCAGGTTATATCCTCTGAGTTAAGCACAAAGAATAATAGAATGTGTATCGAACAACGTAAAAGAAACATGAAACGGCTGGGTCAAATTCTAAAGTTGCAAAACATAAACCCAAACACCTTAAGTGATTCATTACTGGATTAAAGTAGAAATGTTATCAGCTGAATGAGGAATACCCTCCTATGTACTCCTTATAAGAGCCACAATTACAAGGTCACAGAAAGGGTGAAAGTAAATGCACGGGGAAAGATACACAGCTGAATGAGAATAATAGGACTGTAGTTTTATCAAGCAAAGATAAGACGTGAAGCATCACTAGAGCTAAAGAAGGACATTTTAATGATAAAGGAATTAATCCACCTAAACCAAATAATCCTAAATGTCTATGTGCCAAAACAAATTTATAATATATAAAGCAACAATGACAGAAGAGAAATAAATCCCTAACTTTTAGCTGGAAACTTTTACACAGCTTTTGTGATAGCTAATAGAGTATTCGGACCAAATAAGAATGAATGAATGAATGAATGCATGAATGAATGAATGAATAGAAGGAAGAGAAAGGAAGGGGGGGAGAAAGAGAAGAAAGAGGAAGGAAAAAGGAAAGGAAAAGGAAAGAAAAAAAAAGAAAGAAAAAAACAAAAATGAAATAGATGATCTGGCTGATAACAACCTCTAAACTGTAGTTAGTGTACATGTATTGAACACTTGATCAAAAAAGACGTAATTCACATCTTCAAGTAAACATGAATCATTTACCAAAGTTGACCTTACGCTGAGTCATAAAACAAACCTCAACAAATTTTAAAAGATCAAAAGCCTTTATCCAATATTCTCTAACATAGTGGAATTATGCTAGAAACCAGTAACAAAAAGATCACTGAAGAAACCCTCAACTGCTTGGAAATTCTGTAGTAATTTCTGAACAGATCCTTGGTCAAAGAGTAAATCAAATTTCAAAATATTTCAAGGTGGATGGTGATCCCAAAACTTCTGAGTTGTAGCGAAAGCAATGCATGGTGGGAAATTTAGCCTTAAATGCGTAGGTTAGAAGCAAAGCAAAGCTGAAAATCAATGACCTAAACTTCTGATTTCAAGAAGCTAGAAAAAGAACAAGGAAATAATAGACAAAATCAGTGAAATAACAGAGAAAGTCAACAAAGCCAAAGGTCGGCTTTTTGAAGTCAATAAGAATACCCACTGCTGTTTAACATTAAATTTGAGATCCTAGCCAGTGAGATAGGCCTAAAATAAAGACAAAGTTTTGAAAGGAGAAAACACTAAACAACTAGTTCTGTGCATAGAAGATTCAAAAGACTCTACAAAATATTCAGGAATTTATCAAGGTCACTGAATACAAAGTCAATATACAAAAATAAATTGTATTTCTAAATATCAGAAACAAATTGAAATTGTTAAAATGATACTGTATACACTAGCATAAAGTATCAAATACCTAGAAATAAATGTTTGAAAAAATCATATTGAGAGAAATTTAAAAGATCTAAATAAAGGTATGGATATATTACGTTGATTGTTTGGAAGGCAATTTTGTAAATTGTTACCTAACTTCAGTGTAATACTATCACAGTCCCAGCAGTATGGGAAGAAGTTAACAAGCTGACAGAAATGCAAAGGACCAAGGCTATCTAAGGTAACCTTGAACAACAATAAAACTGAACAATTTTCACCGAAGCTGTAGCTATAAGACTGTATGGGGTGAGGCGGGGGGGGGGGGGGACGCCTGGGTGGCTCAGTCGGTCAAGCAGCCGACTTTGGCTCAGGTCATGATCTCATGGTTTGTGAGTTCAAGCCCCGCGTCGGGCTCTGTGCTGACAGCTCAGAGCCTGGAGCCTGCTTTGGATTTTGCGTCTGTCTCTCTCTCTGCCCCTTCACCCACTCATGCTTTCTCTCTCTCTCTCTCTCTCTCTCTCTCTCTCTGTCTCTCAAAAAATAAATAAATAAATAAATAAACATCTAAAAAAAAGAAGACTATAACGGTTGGCATAAGGACAAAGACTAATGTAACAATACAAAGTCTAAACATGAATCCACATATATGGGTCACCAGATTTATGACCAAGGGACGCCATTGCAATGGGCAAAAGGATGGTCTTTTCGGGGCGCCTGGGTGGCGCAGTCGGTTAAGCGTCCGACTTCAGCCAGGTCACGATCTCGCGGTCCGCGAGTTCGAGCCCCGCGTCGGGCTCTGGGCTGATGGCTCAGAGCCTGGAGCCTGTTTCCAATTCTGTGTCTCCCTCTCTCTGCCCCTCCCCCATTCATGCTCTGTCTCTCTCTGTCCCAAAAATAAATAAACGTTGAAAAAAAAAAAAATTTTTAAAAAAAAAAGGATGGTCTTTTCAATTAATAGTGCAGAGTTTGATATCCATGAGGACAAAAGAGACCACCTCCTTACATCAGATAGAAAAAGCAATTCCTATGGAAAATAGTCTAAATGTGAAAAGGGAAATAGTAAAACGTAGACTATCTTTATGATTTGAGGCAGGCAATAATTTAAAGGACATAAAAACATAAAAGGAAAAAATTTTAAACTAACCTATGGTGATAGAATCAGGATAGAGGTTATAATGATCCTGACAATTTTTTTCAATAAAAAAGACAACTTGATATCAGGAAAGAAATAAGATATAAATAAGGGTATAGTTAAGATTTTTTGAAATGATAAAGCCATGGTGAATTTATATGGATAAATGTGAAATTCTAGATATTTTTTAAAATGTGGATCTGTGTGTGTGTGTGTATGCACGCATGCACAAATTCTCATTAAATACATCTCTGTGTTTTTAAATTTTCCAGTAAGCCACCAGATCTAGATGGTTTATGTGTGGCCTATTAAACCTTCAAGAAACACAATCTTTGTAATCACTGTTCTAAAGAATGAAAATAAATAGGGGCGCCTGGGTGGCGCAGTCGGTTAAGCGTCCGACTTGAGCCAGGTCACGATCTCGCGGTCCGTGGGTTCGAGCCCCGCGTCAGGCTCTGGGCTGATGGCTCAGAGCCTGGAGCCTGTTTCTGATTCTGTGTCTCCCTCTCTCTCTGCCCCTCCCCCGTTCATGCTCTGTCTCTCTCTGTCCCAAAAATAAATAAACGTTGAAAAAAAAATTAAAAAAAAATAAATAAAATGGGAAAACCCCACTTTGATACTAAAGTCAAATGGGATGTGTGAGGGGGAGAAAAGGGTAGGCCAGTCTCTCTATGAACACAGCTGAATTAGCCTAAATGTTACAATTCAAATACACCTTTAAATTAATTAGTTATGACAAAGTAAAGCTTACTGACCAAATGGGAGTTGGTACAACATTGGGAAATCTCTTCATGTAATATGCCACATTAGTAATAAAGAAAAGCCATATTATTTTCAATGTACAGGGAAAAAATCAACAAAATACAACACTCATTCATGATTTTTAAGTTTATCCATTTATTTTGAGAGAGAGAGAGAGAGAGAGAGAGAGAGAGCACTTGAGGGAGGGGCAGAGAGAGATGAAGAAAGAGAAAATCCCAAGCAGTCTCTACGCTATCAGCACCGAGCCCAACGTGGGGCTCAATCTCACGAACCTGTGAAGTCATGACCTTAGCCAAAATCAAGAGTTGGACTCTTAACTGACAGAGCCACCTAGGCACCTCGATACTCTTTCATGGTTTTAAAAACCAATCAAATGAGGCATCCTCTTGATAGATTATGAGTAGACAGAAACTTCCCTAATGTGATAAGTGAAAATTTACTACAAACCCATGGTTAACATCAGAAGTTGATACAATTTTAGAGAAGTTTCTTTTAAGTCAGCATTAAGACAAGGAGGGCTGTCGTGCACCTGTTCCATGTTGCACAGAGATGTTGGCCAATGCAATAATAGTAGAAATAAGCATAAGGATTGGAACGTAAGAAACAGTTAGTAGTAGTGGGCAAGATAACTGGGTTTTTTTGAAAGTCCAAGGGAAACTACAAAGTATTAGGACTAATAAGAGAGGGGTATTTGGATATAAGACCAAATATGCCAGAATCAGTGGTGTCCCTTTCTACTCAAAAGTCTACTAGCAGGTAACATTTAAGAGAGTTTCATTTACAATTAAAACTCTAAGGTATCTGGCAATACACCCAGTGAGAGATGTGCACGAATTTTACCAAAGCCGGCTGAAATAAATGGCGGCAATATTCCGTGTTTTGAGGGTGGGGAGAGTCAATATACTAAAGTGTCAGTTATCTATAAAGTCACTGAAGTTCCGGGGCGCCTGGGTGGCGCAGTCGGTTAAGCGTCCGACTTCAGCCAGGTCACGATCTCGCGGTCCGGGAGTTCGAGCCCCGCGTCGGGCTCTGGGCTGATGGCTCAGAGCCTGGAGCCTGTTTCTGATTCTGTGTCTCCCTCTCTCTCTGCCCCTCCCCCGTTCATGCTCTGTCTCTCTCTGTCCCAAAAATAGATAAACGTTGAAAAAAAAAAAATTAAAGTCACTGAAGTTCCAATCAAATCCTCAACAGAGTATTTCATAGAACTCGATAAGCCCAACAAATTTGGGAAGATGAAGAGCCAAGACATTTTTCAAAAAGGAAGAATAAGAGAGGACCACCTGTCATAGGGCCACAGGACCGTGATGGTAGAACTCCAGTGGGTGCACACAGACGTTCGGGTCTGTGGTTCAGAGTGAAGGTGCGGAAGCCCTTGAGATGACTGAGAATAGAGACACAAGGACTCTCCAATAAATACGAGGACAACTGCGTGTCCGTGTGGAAAAGTCAAATTACACACCGTTCTCACACCACATGCAAAGAGAAAGTGGATCAGAGACCATCTAAAAATATTCTAGAAGGACAGACGGGAAAATGTGACCCAGTGTAAGGAAGAAGTTGAATGTAACAAAAAAAGAGCCATAAAGAAAACATCAATGCGTCTGACTATATCAAACTTAGATCGTTAAGTATGACAGAAGACGCTAAATATGAAAAAAGCCAGAGACTTGCCGTGTACTCGCAGTGTATCTACCAGTGACCAACAAAGGAGGTGTCCGATTGACATAAAGGATTACTGGGGTTGTCGGGGCGGGGGGAGCTATACAAAAGAGGGCCAAAGGGTCAGTTAAACACAAAAATATGTTTAGGTCTTTAATCAAAAAGATGCAAATCAGTGCAATTACATACCATTTCATACCCAGTTACATAATAGCAAAGATTGAAAAAGATGTTGAGAAAAGTATTTTTTTTCAACTTATACTTTTTTTTTTTTTTTAGCACTTTAGTAAAAATGAAATCCTACATTGCTTCTAACAGCCTTTTTACAAAAAGTTCTGCATCATGCTTAGGTATAGAAATTGTTGAACACTTAGTGTCCCTGAGTGGCTCACTTGGTTAAGCGTCTGACTTCAGCTCAGGTCATGATCTCACAGTTCCTGAGTTTGAGCCCTGCATCGGGCTCTGTGCTAACAGCTCAGAGCCTGGAGCCTGCTTCGAAAATGTGTCTCCCTCTCTGTCTGCCCCTCCCCCCTCCATGTCTGTCTGTCTCTCTCCCTCTCCCCCCCCCAAAAAAATAAATAAACATTAAAATTTTTTTAAAAATTGGTTAAGCATCCATCTCGGATTCAGCCCAGGTCATGATCCCAGGGTCGTGGAATTGAACCCCCTGTGGGGCTCCACGCTCAGCCTGGATGGAGCCTGCTTGAGATTCACTCTCTCTAACTCTCCCTCTCTCTCTCTCTCTCTCTCTCTCTCTCTCTCCCTCTCTCTCTCTCTCTCTCTCTCTCTCTCTTACTCTCTTTCTCTCTCTCTCTCCCTCTCTCCCTCCCTCCCTCCCTCCCCACCCCCCCCCCCCGCCCCCCGCCCCGGCTTGCTCACTTGCTCGCTCACTCTGTAAAATCAAAACTAATAGTAATTTTTTAAAAGACTGAATTGTTTTTTCCCAAAACTAGAAAATCACATTGATATTTTTATTTAAAACAAAGTCTTGGCTCTAGATAGAAAAGAAATCCAATTATTTTGTTTTAAATTGAGCCACGTTAGAAGATATTAAGCACAGTTTGTGAGCTACCACAGTCTCCGACATCGGTCATGTTTTGACTCCCACAGTTATCTAAGACATTTCATAACCTTGACGTTCATTCACACACAGTTTACAGTTCAGATTAGGAGAAAATGTGTAATAAAACAATTCGATAAAATTCCTTTCTCTTTCTATGTAATAGCGAAACACAACAGCAATTTGCTGCTTATGATAAATGTGCTATTCAAATTTAATATCTCTTGAGACCTTTGCTTTAATAATCTGACACAGATCTTATATGTAATTCACATTGTAAATTCAGTTTTCTTATTAAGAAAGAGATTTTATAGTCCTGCATCTAAATAAATGATTTTGGGACGCCTGGGTGGCTCAGTCCGTTAAGTCTCCAACTTCGGCTCAGGTCATGATCTCACGGTCCGTGGGTTTGAGCCCCGCATCAGGTTCTGTGCTGACAGCTCAGAGCCCGGAGCCTGCTTCGGATTCTGTGTCTCCCTCACTCTCTGCCCCTCTCCCGCTTGCTCTCTCTCAAAAATAAATGTTAAAAAAAATTAATAACTAAATAAAGTGAATAAATGATTTTTAAGTCCTTGTGATTAACATTGTAGATTGATTTTGTTTTAAAGAGAGTCACATGTTTTACATATTTCCAGTTTCACATTTTTATTTCTGAGGAGAGGTAAGGTACCTATATCATTGTTCCCACAATGTACTGCATGTATATACAATAAAGCATGTATGAGGAAGTTTCCTATGGCAATGTTTGAATTAACAGGGGAAAAGAAAGTAACTTACATATTCTTAGCACTGGAGTCTCCGGTCAAATCCAGTCCATGGCCTGTGAACTAAGACTGGTTTTGACGTGTGCAATGAAGGATTGACTGAGCAGGTCTGGCTTCTTCAAATCCAGCACATTCCAAAGATAAGTCTGGCCCTTGACCAGCTCCTGGGAGATAACCTCTAAGCTCTTGGAATATCCTGCATCCTATGAGTGAGTGCCTTTGTTTACCAGAGGCTCTGAGCCACATCAGATAGTTTATGCTAAGAATGATTTGTGGTGCTGACCTTGTCCCGTGCAGTTATCAGTTTGATCTCTGGAGGGACTGGAAGCTGGGTCGGGTCAGCCATGTGATCGCTGCATGCCACTGAGAATGGGCCTCCCAGTAAAAAACCCTGGACACCAAGTCTCATGTGCGTTTCCCTGGTGGGCAATATTCCCTACGTGTTGTCCCACATCATATCTGGAAGAATGAAATTCTGTCTATGCACCTTCTCTTCGAACAACTGGAAGCTTGTACCTGATCTCCTGGACTCTTCCTTATGTGCCTTTTATGTTTGCTGATTGTAAACTCTTTTTGCTACAAGAAATTAACCGTCAGCATAGCCACTTTCTGAGTTCTATGAGTCACTGAAGTAGATGGTGGTCTTGGGGACCCCAACACTACATGTTTAAAGGGTAATTCTTTTAAAAAAGAAAGAATATGCAATAGAAACCATAATGTGTCCCACAAAGCCTACCTGGCCTTTTTCAGAAAACTTTTGCCAACTCATGGAGAAACATAGCAAATAAATAACCTATGTGACTTTCATACGTTGAGATCGTAACAGTTAAAATGGGTGAATATCTGTACGAAAAAATCTGATGGTATTATGTAATTTAGGATATTGTTACAAGTAAATGTTTGAAAAACATAAAAACCCCCGTAGGAGGGAGATCCACAGGTGTTAGGATGCTGGTGAGCTCTGGGGGGGGGGGGGGGGGGGGAATGAACGGAAGGTGAGGCTTATCTGTTACATTTCCATTTTTAAAAAGAGATTCAGGGAAACATCCCAGGCCTCATAAAACAAATGAAAAAAAATTGTTTTTACTAATTTTTAGATGTATTTCCTTAAGTCATCTTCTCGTAGAATTATAGAATGATTGTGTTGAAGACTTAAGCTGCTTCAAACAAATTCTTCATGCCCTAAGAAACAGGCCTGGGCAGGTGAACTGCCCAAGGTCATGCCGAGTCCTTGTTTGATTAAAGAGGCCATTCTATGGGAAAGCTGTTCGTGCTGGCAGGTTTCGTTATTTTGAACTGTGGAGGCTTGAAAGTTGATTCTCGAAACAAATACATAGGGGTATACTATACATTCCAGAGACCTAACAAGTTCTCTCTTAATTTTGTAATCTGTAAGCTGAAGGACATGGAGAGATTAGGTGAGGAAGGAAGAAAGAGCAACTTGCTGAGAACTCAAACAACTGGTTCTATTACAAATAGTAAAACATTGCAGTCTCAGGGGTTAATTTCCTGCAAGCTGGGGCCACGAAATCCGTGGTAGCTTTACAATGCAGTCAATATTCTTAACTTGTATTTTCTTTAAAAAACAATTCTTTGCTCTTTGTAGCACAGAGATCATGCCAAGGCTAGTGTCCCTTTGATATCTAGAAGATTTTAAGGGCATTAAAATTTAAGGACTTTTAGAATATTTTAGTAATCAAATAAGACAGTGGTTTTTAAAATGCTTTGTAAACTGTAAATTAGGCTAAAAGTGGTACCGCTGATGTTAAACACACGGAACTCAGATTTCTGGTATATAAAATTTACTGACACCTTTCCTACATGTACTCCAGGAGTTACTGGGAGAATCAAATGAGATAATAAATGTAAAAAAGAGAGAGAGAGAGAGACCCTTTATAAACATTAAGATACTATGTAAATGAGTCTTCTAAAAAGTATTACTGTCACTCTGTGATGACACTCATGTGGACTAATTATCATTGTGAAGGGAAAAACACATACTGTCTTTGGTTTCCTGAGACCAGAGGTGAGCTCTGTCAGCTAGACCTAAGGAAAAGTAACATTCATCTGGCTTTTTCTTTGTAGCCCAAACCAGGTTATATGAGAGATAGGAGAAGAATGAGACATTGTTCCTGTCTTTTTTTTTTTTTTTCATTTCAGCATTTATTGAGCACCTACTATGTGTTAGGTGGAGGGGAGTGAAGCACATATATTAAGTGTCCTCACATTTGCCTGACAAGGTATTACCCACAGTTTTCATACGGAACCTGAGGCTCAGAGAAGTTAAATAACTTAAAATCCAGTAGGCTCAGAGCTAGAGTTTGAGCCCACTGTTTTCATTTCTGGCTTCAAAACATACGCTGCACGGGGGCGCCTGGGTGGCTCAGTCAGTTGGGCATCCAACTTCAGCTCAGGTCATGATCTCGCGGTTTGCGATTTCGAGCCCCGCGTCGGGCTCTGTGCTGACAGCTCAGAGCCTGGAGCCTGTTTCAGATTCTGTGTCTCCCTCTCTCTCTGACCTTCCCCCATTCATGCTCTGTCTCTCTGTCTCAAAAATGAATAAACGTTAAAAAAAAAATTTAAAAAAACATACGCCGCACAAAGCAATCAACGTTACAAGAGAGCTAGGATCTCAGTGTTAAGTAGTCTTGTTTGTAGCGGGTAAGTGGAAGGACACAGTAATGTGGGCTGCAGCAGGTAGGGGAGGCTTCTTGAAGGAGGCCCTGAAGGACAGCTAGAATCGTGGGTAAAGAAGAATGAACACTGTTGGCAAGGGGAAGTGATAACTGGTTACCAGTTCCTGGGGTCCCTACCTCGTTGAGCCCAAAGGTGTATGTCTTAGAGATCACACGCTCTGGCTGTGCTGCCTCTGGGAGGCATTTGGTCCCAGGACCAGAACTAGGGGTGTGGGAGTGGAGGACTTCCCGACACAGCATGGAGATGGGAGACAAAGCCTGGAAATGATGGAAGATTCCACTCATTTCCAGAACTCAAGAAGACCCAACCCCAAGGTCAGGATAAAGGCTATGCTGTAACATTTTCCATTTTGTAAACACACCGCATCAGGAAACTGTTTAAACATTTTGTGGCCGCCACCTGATTTTTAAAAATCCTTAAGTAGGCATTGAGGTAGGGTGGACAGGGGGTTGGGGCTTTGATATACTGGGGTAGGACTAAGAAGACCTTGTCCCCGAACACCATTCATTGATACGTCCACTTACGTGACCACACTGAGCCTCAAGTCAACCACCTACCTTTTGGGTTGTGAATATAAGATAGTTGACATAGAAGTACTTTGAAAAAGATCAAGATTGGTGTAGATGAGTTTCATTTTCAAGCAGCATTGACATCATTACTACTGTGAAGATTATAATAGGAAGTTGATCCTAACATTTGCTCTAATATAGTTTTAAAGGCTTTTCCCCCTGGCTTTAAAAGACTTATAAAATAGATATTTATATATATTTTTTCTTTTCTGTTGGTAATTATTCTTAAAGAGAACTAAACCATGTCCTTGTAGCCAGACTTTGCAAATAAAGTGGTGACCAGAGGCCAGGGAAACCTTGTTTTGGATATGAGACACTGTGCTGTTCTTAATTTTCATATTTTTAATAACAAGATAAATAAAAGTACAGATGTAAATTTCCCCTACCTGCGCATTCCCTCCTGGTTGCCAGAGTCACCAGACACATACACCCCTGCACTTTCAGTGTATCTGTGTTTACGGGTACAGCACTGTGGTGCAGCATTTTTTACCCATTTCCCTCCAGCCAGTTGACTCCGATTTAGTTTCTTTTAGTCTAAAATTTAAAAATGTAGCAAATAAATAACCTATGTTATTTTCATACATCAAAATCACAACAGTTAAAACAGGTGAATATCAACATAAAAAAAGAAAGTCTTTCTTAAAGTCTGTAGTTAAAGCAGTGGAGAGGGTTTTCATGGTCTAAACTCACTCCTGGTGAGACCCACGTCGTCCTGTGGGGAATGAAGCAGAAACGAGAGTCTTTATCACTCGGTCTGAGAAGAAGGTTCAGACTCCTTGACTGAACAGAGAGCAGTGGTTTTCAACTATAGTGGAACCTAGCCTTTAAGAAGAACCCTTTCACCAAAGCCCAACGTGCGAGGCACACGTGAGCCCACCGGCTGAGCTGCCTCCCCAGGTACCCCTCATGGCACGGGCAGGGCCCAGTTTGAAGGTCATGATGGAAGGCCACCTTTTTTACTCTCATCTTTGGCCACCAGCCTCCATGACCTCTCCAATCCAGCCCTCGTTAACCATGTGTACTTCCCCAGAGGGTCCTGTTTTGCAACCCTGTGCCTTTGCCTATGCTCTTCTGTTGGGCATGTTCCCCCAGCCCACTCACCCTTTATTTCAACGGCAGTTAATTGTCATCGATGGGAGTTTTTCCTAGAAATCTTCCTCGAGACCCTTGTCTGGGCTTCCAGATCATTCATTTTATTCCTCTGCCATAGGAGGTATTACATTATAATAATGTATCTGTCCAACTCTCCCTCCCGCACTGCAGTTGTGCTCTTTTTGAGGGCAGGAACACATTTGATAGTCTGCCTCCAATGTTAGGCACGTGACTGATAATAAAAATGAGATTCACTGGATGGATGGGCAGACAAGAAAGAATTTACCAATAGACCAAGTGAACCGATACCTTGAGCCATGAAAGAAAGAGGAACGGACAAGAGAATTCTCTTCACGTGGCTGGCTGGTTTGGAATTTGCCTGTAGGTTAAGAATGGACCTAACACCACTTCCCAGAATGCAGCCATCACTCGGTTAGCCCTAGGGAACAGTCCGGCACGAGTCATGTGCCTGCTGCCATATCTGGTGCTGTGTATTTATAGCTAATGCTGACGGGTTTTCACTTGTTAAACAGCAAAAGCAAAATGGTTGCATGAAGGCCAAATAAAACACTAATGGAAATGGTTTTAATAATTAATTTTTAAAGGCTTACGACTGACAGATCAACTGGGAAGCTATAGAAACATTGAAGCTGAAATTTCAGCTAAGGGAACCACTCTGTGGATTGTTCTGAGGTTAAATGGGGGTAATTTAAAAGCTGCCAGGAAGAAGGCCAGTGATACTTGGTTTTGCTTGCTTTTATTTTTTCTTTTAAACAGCAAACCATATCCTTGAAAGGAAGAGTGTTTTACATTTAAGTGCTGCAAGATGGTGAGAGTCAATAAAACATGGACTGGAATGAATTGGTAGCAATATTACTTAATATAATTTTATTGCCTAACATTTTCAAAATCACTTTTAGATAATATCTAAGCTTCCTTTCCTTATAGCTTAGTTGGCACGTTAACTTCTCTCAGGTAATTATGGCAGAGCACAACGTTCTATGGAGGTTTCCTACTGAAGTTTTTCTTTTCCATATGTAATTCCAGCAGTGAGCCTCCGTGAACGCTCGATAAACGATTAGCAGAATTAAATTCAGAAACACAAGCAATTCCCCTCGATAAGAGAGAGAATAGAACGCGCATGTATTGAGCACCTGCCATGTCCAAAACACTGTTAGGCACCTTTTCACAAGGTATCTCAGGAAATGCTCACAATTAACCTGAAAAGCTCTCTCCACTTTACAGAAAAAGAGAACAGTCTTGGAGGGCTTAGGCCATTATACCATCTACACAGCATGTGGCTCAGATAGGGGTTGGCCCAGGTAGGTTCACCCGACCTAAGTCTCTTACTTTTTTTCCACTTTTCATTGTGCACGGGCCATGCAGTAAGAAATCTGGCTATTGCAAGTAAATGCAAAGGGAGTGCCCTGAGGTGGTCATGTCCTCCTCTCTTGCCTTTTCATTCTTTCTCCTTTAGAGCGGATGAGAAGACCTGTATCCCTGGCTCCCCCTTCACTGTTCAGTGCCAAGCTTGATGTTAGAAAAAGATGATAATGTACATTTGAATAGTAATTGAAGAGTTTAAGAGTCTGTGATGTCTCTTTTCGTCCTCATCTTACAACAGAGAAAATTAAACTCCGAGTAGCTTTGTGACTTACCCGAAGTCGCATATCTAATTAACAACAGAGGAATTTTAACTAAGTCCAGAATTCCTGATTCCAGAGACTCTCCGTTATATCCTCAAGTGAGAACATGTGTGATTTTTCTCTAAGGATGTAGAAGATTTCACTCTCCAGAGCTCCGTTTGTTTCTTTTCTTCTCTCAAGACCAGCTTATCCTTGCAAGGGATGAAACGTATTAGGCACTCACAAGCTGCTCCATATCCTGCTGTAATTATCTGGATGTGCCGATACCACTCTCGAAAACATTCCACGCATGGGTGTAGAAGAACACATCCAAGTGGTTAAACCATCATTATTTGTTCCAAATGATATGAGGGTGGTCCTTGGCACAGCAGAGAGAGAAGGCTTAGAATTCCACCCTGAAAGAGAGCTTCCGGCCCACTTTTCTCCCTATGACTTCTTACACAACTGCTACAAAAGTCCATCAGCTGAACAGGGCGAACGTTTCCGGAAGATGCCAGAATAGGAGGGGGACTGTAATGGCTCTGTGGTGTCATTTCCTCATTCTTCGTTAATAAAATTAAGCTGGAGGAGGAGGGTGAGCCTGAAAATGGTTTGCCCGAAGTGAGCAAGTCAAATGGCAGAATGGGAAGAACACTGGATTGGAAAGGCCACAGAAGCAGTCTGCCACTTGAAGCCTCACTTCCCTTCTCTGTACAAGGAGGATCCGAATACCACACGGTGTTGTTGAGCGTATTAGGTCAGACAGTATATGGACAGGGGAACTTGTGTTTTGTGTAAGGAGACAGAGCAGCAATCTGAGAAGGAACTAGAACACATTCATAGAAGATCAGGAAGTGTGATCTCTCCACAGCAGAGAAGGGGGTAGTGTTATCAAGAGTAGGAGGGGTTGGTTTAAAGATCTTCGAATTTCTGTTTTATTGGAAAATGTTTTTTAACCAAATGCTTTCTTCAGGTTATAGCTTTGGCTACCTTATCATAACGATAAAGATGGCAGAACAAGCTGAGTCTACAGTCTAGCATCTCTTTCTTGCAGGCCATCCTTTCTTGCAGGATCCTTCCATTTCCTGTTGCTGCCCTTAGTGTTGGACATGTGTACTCTGATGTGTAGTTGTTGTTATTTTGTTTGGCATAGAGAACAGTTCTTTATTCAATGATTTTAACCATCTAGTACACTGGGAGGAAGTGAAGAAGGAGAAGGAGAAGAAGAATGATGGAAGGATTCTCTTCTTTTGCTAATGGAAGACTCAATGATTTAGACCGATCTTCCTAGAGAAGACAAGCAAAAAATCTGGAACAAAATAATGTTTTAAAATGAAAAAGAACGAATACGACAGCAAGGGATTGCCAGCTGAGATCCAGGAAAAGGTGCAAACTTTAGAATGATAAGCTCAGCATTCATCATTGCTTTTGTCTTAGGAGTATTTGCCAACCTAAAGAGGAAGCTGAAAGTAACAGGTAAATATTCTTGGCATTCTGGGGCTACCGGTACAGAGTCAATGCTCAGGACTTATGCAAGATAAAAAGAAATCCATGACAGAATGAAATTGTAGAAAACAAAAAGCAATGAGAAAATCTTAAAGGCAGACAGAAGAGAACTTATCTTTTAAAAAATGAGAAATAGGGGCGCCTGGGTGGCTTAGCCCGTTAAGCATCTGACTCTTGATTTTGACTCAGGTCATGATCTCACAGCTCATGAGTTCAAGCCCCGCGTCGGGCTCTATGCTGACAGCCCAGAGCCTGTAGCCTGCTTTGGATTCTGTGTCTGCCTCTCTCTCTGTCCCTTCCCCACTCATGCGCTGTCTGTCTGTCTCTCAAAAATTAACATTAGAAAAATTTTAAATATGAGAAGTAGATATCTCAACAGCAATAAGAGAAACCAGCAGACAGTGGACACGGGTCAAAAGACATTAATTGCCAAAGTCGCATTCAACACTTAACAAAAATACCCTTCGAGGGTGAAGGAGAAATAAAGACATTTTCCGATGAGAAAACCAAGAGAATTTATCACAGATAAACCTGCACAAAGGAAATTCTAATGATCTCCATAGTGATTGAAGGTTAGCGATGTATGAATGAAGAACAGAGAAATTGATAAAAACAGGGAATTGATAAATTTAATATGGAGTTAAAAGTATTTAGAGAGAGCTAAAATACATTACAGCACTGGGATACAAATCAGGAAGAAGGTGAATGAAGTTAAAAGTGTCCTAATGTCTATGCACTGAGAAGACAGTAAGGGCATGGATTCACATTAGACTCTGATAAGTCAACAGTGCATGTCTAACTTCCGCATGACCACTACAAGGATAAAGATTGTATTGCTTCTAACTAATAGCCCAAAATGGAATGATTGAAAAGGGCAAAGGTCTAGAGGGTGGTGGAACATAAGTGAGACAGGAAACGCGCTTCATAAGAGTGGATTTCAATAGAAATACATCATTTATATCAAATGTAAGTGGAACGAATGCTTCAGCAGTTACAAAACAAGGATTGTAAGACTGAACTTTAAAAAAAAATCTAAGTGTTGGGGTGCCTGGGTGGCTCCGTTGGTTAAGTGTCTCACTCTTGGTTTCAGCTCAGGTCATGATCTCACAGTCTGTGGGTTTGAGCCCCGCGTCAGATTCTGTGCCGACAGAATGGAGCCTGCCTGGGATTCTCTCTCCTCTCCCTTTCTCTCTGTCCCTCCCCTGCTCTCTCTCTCTATCCCTTCTCTCGCCAATAAACAAACATTAAAAAATAATAAAAAATAAAAATAAAAAAATCAAAGTGTAAGCTGTTTACAAGAGACACCTCAAAAACACATGAATGCTGATAGTTTGAAAGTAAAATAGTGGAATTAAGTTATAACGCAGGTATTATCACAAAATATAATTTAAGGCAAAAGGCATTACTGAGAATAAGGAAGGTCACTTTGTAATGATAAAAAGTCCAAATCACCAGCAGAATATACAGACTCTAGATTTGTGTCTACTAATAATAGGTCTTCGAAATACATGAAGCAAAAATTGATAACATCCACAAGGAGAAATACATAAGTGCATAAACATAGAGATTGTAACATTAAAATCCTGTTGGCAACCCTTACCCACTAGGAGATGAGAGCCAGTGGAAAAATATCCACCACATCCACCCTCAAGTGGCTCATTCCACGTGCCTCCTCAGAGAGTCCCGACAAAGTAACACCCCGATTTCTGTAAACCGTGGTCAGCTCAATAAAGGGCCCTTGACCTGGATTGGTCTCCTTCCCTGTTTTACTCTTCCCTGGCCCTGTTCTTTTTCCGTGGGATCATATCCCAAAGTAAGTTCTTCATGCAAGTACCTCTCTGAACCCCACTACTTAGGTACCCAAGCTAAGACACTGGATACCACCCTCAGCCCTGCACACGCTTTCCCGATGGATTCCGCTATTGGATCGGTCAGGGGTTGGGATCCCGTGAATGCTGCTAAGTGGAGTGATGTCAACCCTGGCATGCGATAGCGTCACAGTCACTGAGATGTTCCCCAGTGGTGAGAGGAAGGATGTAGGCGGAAGGAAGCTTTGGCTTCCGTGCTCGTGGTAACAAAAAGTATGTGGTCAGTGTTCGCTCTAAGGAACATAGAACTAGCTGAGTTTGGTTACTGGGCTTGAGAAGTCTTGTAAAAGGAAGAGAAAGTGGCAGCCTCGGTTAGCCAACTGCCGGCCTCAAGAAGTGCTCTTTCAGAGCCTAGGGAAGCCTCCCCTCTTCCCACAGCCAGCCGAGGCTGCTGACACTCCGTGTTAGGGCTTCCTTGTGAGTGCAGGAGAGCTGGCGAGGAGAATGAATACAAGCCTTCACCATCTCTGATGTCAGAGTCCAGGCCCAGATAAAGAAACTGGAGACCTTGAGACGTGGGACCGGGAGATTTGGATGGACGGACCTGAGAACCTTGAACACAGATTCCCCTGAACGCCCCAAGAGGCTGCGCCCTCCTACCTCCTGGGGGAAGAAGAGGGGTTTTCCCTGCTGGCAGGCACTGTAGAGACCACCCGAGGCAGAAGCCTCTCCAGACGATGTTTGTCCTAAGACCTATCTCTGCCTCCCTTGCTTCCTCCAGACCAATGGAGTCAGGCCAGCACAGCGCAAGCTGAGCAAACCAGCTCCTTCTCTAGGAAGAAAGGTTGCATACACCCACAGAATTGCAAGATTTGGTTCGTTTGCACCAGCACGAGCCAGGAGACCTCATGCTGGAGTGGATCTTACGGAACTGCTGAGGAAAGGCGACCCCTCTGTCCTTCGGCTTGTTCATGCGCCAGATCTGATTAATAGTGCCTGTCCAACCTACTGTGTGTGGCTGTATGAGTAAATGAAGAAATGAATATTCATAGTAACCTCTCTGCTAGTCGCTGTATCAAACACTTCACATAAGCTAATTAATCAGAACAAAATTAGTTAAGTGTAAACACTCTCAGAGGGTATAATCTTGTTCAGGACACTTAGTGAAACCTTGATGAATCATAGTTGAAAGAAGAAGAAAAGAAGGCAAGGGATCTTGACGTGGCAAAATTACAAAAAGGTATCAGAATGTGGCTTTGAGTAAATTGTTGTTTTGTTTAGGGGAGGGTGGACCACCTGAATGGTGTTCTAAGAAAAATGCCTATTCGTTGATCTTGGGAAAACCAGGTCAGGAGCAATTCTAGCGTGGAAACTCCAGATGAGAAGTTAGGGCTTCGGGGGAGCAGTGTGACGTCCTGTGGCTTCCCTACGCCACACGAGGACCCGGCGAGAAGCCCAGAAACCCAGAAGCTGCCCTTCGCTGGCCCCCCCCACCACACTGGTGCCCCGATCTTGGACTCCCCAGCCTCCAGAACTGTGAGAAGTAAGTTTCCGGCATCTATAAGCAGTGGGTGGTACTTTGTTATGGCGGCCCAAATGGACTAAGACATGCCCCTGGCCTTTGTACACGCCTTAATGTGGGCCTCAGCCAGAATCCGTGTTTCAACTGTACTTCTCGTGCTGCCCTATTAGCTTCTGGAAGTCAGGGACATAGTTTACCCAACCTTATTTCTCCTGTGTCCTGTACACAGTTAGGGGCTTTATAAATGTTCATCAATAACTAACTGTAGGATAGAACAAGTGAGAAAATAGATTTAAAAAAAATTTTTTTTTGCCTTTATTCATTTTTGAGAGACAGAGACCGAGCATGAGCAGGGGAGGGGCAGAGAGAGAGGGAGACACAGAATCCGAAGCAGCTCTAGGCTCCCAGCTGTCAGCACAGAGCCCGACGCGGGGCTCAAACCCACGAACCGCGAGATCATGACCTGAGCCGAAGTCGGACGCTTAACCGACTGAGCCACCCAGGCGCCCCGAGAAAATAGATTTTTGGTAGAAGAAAATGTGGCTGAATTTCAACTCGCTCTCCAAGAAATGTTTAGGAAATAGCAGAGCTACATAGTTACATGGAAGTAAACGCACGCCAGGGCTTGCGACACGGGCAGAGACAAGGTCAAGACCTTCAGGGTGCCACACAGCATGATCTATAATGAGTGTTGTGAAGTCACACGGTGGCTAAAATACGCTAGCTGTCCTGCTTCCTGATCGGTGTGCGTGGCCTCACGAAAACGCAGCTTATCTTGTTATTCACACTGCTTCGCGACACGGCCCTCAAGAGCAGTTAATGAAGCTCACTCGGTAAACAGATGTTTCTAAAAACTGTGCTTGTCTTGATTGTACCCAGGTGCTGGCAGCCAACAGATTTTTTTTTCTTTTTTCTTTTTCTTTTTTTTTCTTTTTTTTAACAAAACGCATGAGTACTGGTGTTGGTACACCAGTATAGTCCGGGTGGTACAACTTCTAACTTCCATCCGAGTGTCCGAGTACAAGGTCTGAGACAGAGATTGTACATCGTATGCTTTTCGGCAAGTTTTATAACCTGCCTGAGCCTCATTTTCCTCATTTGTAAAAGGGAGTTAATATCAGTCTCCAGCGAACCGGTAAATGTTTAACAGTTGGTTCTTCGGGGGGCGGGGGGGGGGGGGAATAACCTTCATTTGTAGCGTTTGCTGACGTCCATGATGTAATTATTCCCACGATGGCCTATTTCCAGGTGCCAGTGCTGTGTCCTTGGACACAGAGCAAGGAAGAAACGTGCAGAAGTAGCACACCATTAAAGAGTAGTCCCGCCTGCAGGTGTTTTAGATGTCAGTGACCTCTGGGGCCCGGGTAATGGTAAATCATAGTGAGATAGATGGCTGTCGGTTAAGCGGCCAACTTTGGCTCAGGTCATGATCTCACGGTTCATGGGTTTGAGCCCCGCATCGGGCCCTGCACGGGTGGTGCAGAGCCTGCTTGGGATTCTCTCTCTCTCCCTCTCTCTCTCTCTCCCCTCTCTCTCCTCTCTGTCCAACTCTCCCCAACTTGACCTCTCTCTCTCAAACATAAATAAAGAAACTTTAGGAAAAAAAACAATAGTGAAATAATAGGAAATGGTGAGCTGTAAGTATCTATTTCTTTTGTTTCTAAAACAAATACAGTATATTAATGTATATAATTTGATTTTAATAATGGCTGAATATGGAAACCAGCTCACCACATTCCTGAAATTCCTCATGAACTGGACGTACCAGTTTCCAGCATACAACTGCCCCTTTCCAGCACCTAGGATTTCGCAGACAACACTGCAATGAGCAGATTTCTCCAGGATATATACCCACATCACAGGACGTACGACTGGAATGTGACCAAGAACACTGCCAGATTGTTCCCCAGAATGGCCACATCGACTCGGCTTCCCAGCAGCCGTATCTGAGGGCTCCCATGGTCCTCTGACCAGGCACATCACCGGAGAAGTACGATGTGGCTGGACACTGTGATACCACAGCGCGTGAAGCAGCAGCAAGGCGTCTCTCCCGGGACGGGGACCGATCATAAAAGCGTAATGCTGAGTGATAAAAAGTAATAGCAGAATGAGATTTATAGCACAATTCTATTCATTTAAATGCATACAAAACAGTAGAGTTTTTTCCCCAGGATGTACAACTAAAAAAGTGTCCACCAGATATATTTGGATGGCTGCCCATGGAAGGGAGGGATTTCTTGTGTCGACAATATTTATTGAGCAGTAGGGGCGCCTGGGTGGCTCAGTTGGTTAAATGTCTCACTCTTGATTTCGGCTCATGGTCATGAGATTGAGCCCCACCTTGGGCTCCTTGCTGAGCATGGAGCTTGCTTGAGATTCTCTCTCTCTTTCTCTCTCTCTGCCCCTCCCCCCTCAAAAAAATAAACATTTAAAAAATATACTTATTGAGCATTAAATGGAATAATAGTGTATCTACAAGCACCTAACACGGTACTTGCCACTCGGTCTCTTTTCTTATCCCTGGCCAGCAAAAGCTATGCTAATTTTATGGGTGGTATTCAAGATTGTATTCTTCCTGCCTTTAATGAACTGTGCAAGGTTGCGTGTTTAAATGATACATTTTCCAGAAAAACTACATGGATCCTGTGTTTAGTGTATTTCTATAGATAAGCAATATTTTCAGTGTAGGTGCTACACAGAGCAGTCACCAAAGCTTAAAACCAGGATGGCCCGTTTGTGTGTCGGCAGTATTCGTTATAACGGCTGCAGAGAAACAAGCCATTTCAACTCTGTCGTATGTATACTATTGCACTTAATCTTCACAAAATAAGATTTGAAGTTTGGAGAGGCCAAGTGTTTTGCCCAAGAGGGGAGGGCTTTGCAAGGACAAGGACAGCAGCTGCCCAGAAAACA
This sequence comes from Prionailurus bengalensis, assembly GCF_016509475.1. Lineage (NCBI taxonomy): Eukaryota > Metazoa > Chordata > Mammalia > Carnivora > Felidae > Prionailurus > Prionailurus bengalensis. The sequence continues at coordinate 76,001,625 of NC_057353.1, read as the reverse complement.
CAGGAGTCACCTGGTGTGCTGCCCGGGAGAAGAAAGGTCGGCGCGCACTTTGCTGGTGAGTGTGAGATCACGGGGCTGCACAACCCCATCAGGCTCACTCTCTCCTGCAGTCTTTGTTTTAAGGCAAGAAGCACAGGTTCCAATTATGATTAACTTACAAGTGTGAATTATTTTCTATGTAAGTAAAGGGAAGGCTGGTAAGAACCTGGGTGGTTTAAGAAAACCCTTTGCCTTTAATCGCATGATCAGAATGATAAGGCCTAGAAAATGCAAGTTTCCTAATTTGCCCAAGGTCACCCAGAAAATTTGCCACGTAGCCAGGACATGGCGCACTATGGCCTAGCTCTTAGGCCAGGTGTGGCTTAATAGAGTAAGATAGATTAGAAAGGTACAGGGCCATTAACTAGCTATAACGCTGAGAAAAGCTGCTGGACATTCCCAAGCTCCCATTTCCTCAGTCATAAAAGGGGAAAATAGCTCATGTGGCTCATGTGACTCATGTGGCTGCTTCAAGGACCATTCATTCATGCGTTTATGTGCTCATTCAACAGAGAATTATAGAGGCAACTTCTATGTGCCAGTCACTGTTTTAGGCATAAGGATATAGTAGCCAGTGTATCAAAATCCCTGCCCCGTGGAGCTTACACGCTAGTAAAGTTCTATTCAAGTCGCTAAATAAATAAACGTGGCAGTCAATCAATCAATGAGTGCCATAGAAAATAATAAGGCATAGTAAGGATATGGAGAGTGACAAAGAATGCTTGTTAGGGAAATCATCCCTTCTAGGACGGAATTCAAAAATCGACATTTCTCGCCCCAGGATCTGCATGTAGTAAGCGTGTGTCCCTTCACCCTCAGATTTCTGCTGGGTGGTCCCATTGGTTCCACTAAGTTCGCCAGCTTCCTTGGGCCTGAAGCTGAGCTCCTTTCTCCCTTCAGCTCCCTCCAGCTATTCGTTCTTCTCTCAATTTAATTCATTTTAGGGAATTGCACCTTGGTCTTCCTAGTCACCGTGTGGTGTTGAGCACAGAACGTGGGCTTTGAAATCAGACAGGCTTAGGTTGGAATTGACCAGCATTCGGTTGTGGACGTGCTGGGAATGCTGAAGAAATAGGTCCGGGTGAGTTTCCAGGGACAGTAACCAAAGCCACAGCTGTTGCCCTGAACTCTCTGTTGTGGAGCCTCAGTACTACTGTCCTGGTCACGAGGGAGACCAGCAAAATTAGGAAGCAGCCACCAACGTAGCTCCAGCCCTTTATTCCATCCTGAGCCTGTCATTTCTATGCGCCAAATCAGTAGTGTTCTGCGACAGCCACCAAGTCCACTGTCCTTTGAATTCCCGTTTTCCTCCTGCTTCTCTAGTGCTGGAAATAACACACCAGGAGTGTGGCCCCCGTCACTGGGATCCCATCCCCGCTCACCGCCACTGACATTTTTCCCAGGTGCGCCAGGAAAACACGCCAAGGGCTGTCGGTACTCCCCGCGCCCCCACCAGTGAAGGGGTCCTCGTTGCCAGCCGGCCAACGACTGCTCCAGCTCTAAAATCCCATCTTAGAGTCTGCTTCCTAGGACCACCTCCAGTACCAGCTGGCTTAGATGGAGATCCCTGCAAATAGACTCTGAGACAGAGAGCTGCATGTCCAAAGTCTGTTGGGGAAGGTGTTGGAGATTCCCATAAGGAGGACAGGAGTGGGCGGAGGGAGAAGCTGGCCTGGGATGTGGCTGTCACAAGCCTCAGCCGACCCAAAGGCTCCATCCACCCGGCACCCCTACCCGCCACACGTGCTCTAAGCACCTTCAGATTGACTGGTTTCTGTGGCCCGAGTTAAGGGCCACTTGCACAGAAACTGGCCTCTTACTCTGACCCTCTTAATCCTGGCAGATTTCAGGATCCTACAGGGAGCTCGGGAGCTGTAGTGGCCTTTCGCTTGTTCCAAACTGGAGCAAGGAGGCCAGTCAGTGGCCATGGGCACTGTGACCTTGGGTGGGGCAGTCCCTGCTCCTGATAGCAATTCCCAGCCAGGGACATGGCTGTCAATCAGCACCAATGTCTCCAGCGTCAGTTGCATAGACCCTGCAGAGGAGCGCCACGGGATCCACACACGTGAACATTTTACTTTAAGTAAAGGAAATAGCTGGAAGATGGAAAAACAGTGGGTTTCACTGTTTGTGTCCAGCTTCGTGTACTTACTGTGTTGACGTTATTTCCCCTTTGTGAACTTTTGATTCTGTATTTGAGGAATGGGCATGATCGTAAGAACATCTTGCCACTGCACGCAGCTAAAGTTGAATCAGGTGAAAATCTGGATGGGAGAGCCCATGATAGAATTGTACAAATGTGAGGCGTCACCATTCACATGGTCCTACTTGAAAGAAATGCACGACAGACGTGAGTTCTAGGGTGGAGCTCACTGAGGCTTTTGCCAGACTTTTGGGTGGCCGAGTTTTATGAGGAGGCGGAGGAGGGTGCCCCTTGTTCCTGTGCTTCAAGCCAAAGAGGACTTGTAGGGATAGGGCCCCAAAGGGAGGAGGAAACGTGGGGAGGAAAGGAAAGAGGGAAGAAGGAAGAGATGGAATGAGTAGGCAAGAGAGGAGAGTGAATCCAACGCTTGTTAAACCAGCTACTCAGGGCCGGGTGCTATGCTTGGCCTTCTGTCTACATTCTCTCTCGGCAAGAGAGGTTGTTCTGTTAGGAGAGGCTGGATAGCAAGTGAAAGAAAATCCAAGTCAAACTATCTTAAGCGAACGAGAACTCAAACTAAATAAAGCCAAACAAACCAACAAGAACAAAAGCACGAGGAATGTATTGGCCCAAAAACCAGAAGGAAGGGCTGGCTTCAAGAACTGCTTGATTCTGGGGCTTAAATGGTGTCTCCAAGACCCAGTTTCTCTGTTTTCCATCTCACAGTGCAGCCTCCCACATCACTGGCTTTACTCTCGGTGTGTATGTGTCGGCCAAGATGGCGGCAGCTCAAGCCTTTCCTTCTCAGCTTCCACCCACTGGGTGGGAGAAGACCTGCGTCACTTCACCCTCCATTCCTGCCCAGACCTCCCCCCTCAGCACCTCTCATGGGTCACGCTCCCTCCCTACTCCGAACCCACGTCTGGGAGAACCTGATGTGCCCGAGGACCCGGGGCCTACACAGAGCACGCGGACTAAGGAGCTGGAAATAGATGGTCCTTCGGGAGCGAGCAGTTACGAGGAAGGTCGAGTGCGCAGACACTGAGCAGCAAAACCCACACGTGACGCCAGAGGCCTTCACCACACTGTAGAGGTGAGAAGATGGGTGCCAGGCAGGACTCGGTAACTTGTTCAAGGACACACACTCTCTTAATTGTCATTTGAGGGAATGCGTGATTGAGACACGGCTGGAAAGTGGTGGTTCTGGAGGTGGAGACTTGGGCCACATGACTGAAGGCTGCATTTCTCTTGCACACCAACTGCATACGTCGGCTGAATCGCCTCACACCCTCAACCTCTTCTCTTCATCCAGCTCTGAGGTTCGACGACTCTACCTTGAAGAACATATTTCCAGGTGAACTATAATGGCAAAACCAGTAACGGCATACCTATTGCCGAGTACCTCGTTCTTTCTCTTTTGAGTATTTGTTTCACGTGCGAATAAGCACAGGTCTGCTCAGACATCGCCGTACTGTTCAGGGTCCCTTTGGCCTATTAGCACGAGGGCCCCATTTCCCATCCTGCGTCGGAGATCACGGCCGCTCTGGCCGCAAGCGTGTGGTTCGTCTAACAGGCCAAATCCTTTTCCTCTTTTACCCTGCTCCCCCAAGTTACCATTGTTCCGTGCTTTGCAGTAAAACAAATACTGCTTTCCACTATATTGACCCCAAATATTTCATCCATTCACTGTCACTGAAAGCCAAGTGTTTTTTTTTTCAGGCTGGCTACACACAAAAGCTACTTTGTGAGACTGTGAGGGCAGGGAGCCAGATTACCTTTTACTGGTCGTTTTTTGTTTGTAAAATGGCAGTGTCTTCTGTAAACATGATATGTCGATGGCAAATAATTGCGCCAACCTAAGAAGTCATCTGTTGTCCTTTTTATCTGTATTTGCATCTACTTTGGTCCATCTTTGGTCACTGTATTTATAGAGTTATAGTGTTGCATAGTTATAATATTATATTTTGTTTCTGTTGCTTACTTCAATGATTTTTCCATGCTATTAACCTGGACTTCCCTGTTTTAATTGCTGCTTTATATGCAGTCAGTATTTGTTGGTTCATTCAACAAACATTTATTTAATAACTACTTAAGTATTCCTCTGTGGGTTTCTCCCCGGTTTTATTATTGTACATAATGGAATGGATATCTCTATGCATATACCTTTCTCTATCTTTTGGATTATTTTCTTAGGATAAATTCCCCAAATGGGATCATTAGGCTGAGCATTTTTATAGCTCTTAAAGCTAACAGCCAACTGTGTGTGAATGTTTCATTGCATCTGTTTTCTCTCGATCCTGCTCATTCAAAAGATAAAATCCATACTTTTTTTTTTTTAAATACAGGACCCTTCCATGAATTTCCTGTCTCTCCCCATCATTTCTTAACCTTTCCCAACTTTCCATCTCCCTCACTTCGGCCCAAAGTGTAGATACTAGTGTTTTATGTGCAGGATATCTTGATTTGCACATAAAACTTCTGCTCTCGTGGGTGCCATATGGCAGCAGAATGCCGGACACATGGACAAAGATCCATTATAAATCGTTACCCTCTTTGCTCAGTGCTGTGGACTGGATGGCGTCCCCCCAAATTCATATGCTGAAACCCTTACCCCAAATGTGATGGAGGTGGGGCCATTGGGATGTGATTGCATTTTGATGAGGTCATGAGGATGGGGTCCTTATGGTGGGATTCATGTCCTTATAAGAAGACAGCAGAGACCTTTCTCCCGTTCTCCCCTTATCCTTCCCTCTCTCTCCCTCCTTCCATCTTTTTGTGCCACGTGAGGACACAGCAAGAAAATGTCGTGTGAAAGGAAAGGAAAGGAAAGGAAAGGAAAGGAAAGGAAAGGAAAAAAGAAAGAAAAGAAAAGAAAAGAAAAGAAAAGAAAGAAAGAAAGAAAGAAAGAAAGAAAGAAAGAGCCATTTGCAAGCCAGGAAGAAGGCCCTCACCAGGAATTGAACTGGCCAGTACCTTGGTCTTAGACTTCCCAGCCTCCAGAACTATGAGAAAAACAATTCTGTTGTTTAAACCACCCAAGTTACGGTATTTTGTTGTAACAGCCCAAGCCAACTGATACACTCAGCCTCCATCAGTCTTAACATCTGTAATGTTGATAGACAATAAACAGGTCATCTGGAATTCATTATGGTTCTACATCATATTTTATGGACTTCTCATGACAGCCCTATAAACATGCCTATTTAGTAGGAAATAAAGGTCAACAGGGACATTTGGGGAACTCTAAGTGGTTCAAGATGATTCAAGGGTGAGGGTGCTGTGTGTGGGAAGTCACCGGATGGGGGGACTCCAGAGGTGGAAAGAGCCCAGAGCATGAAGGACCTTCTCTGTCAGATTCAGGACTTTGACATTGGACCCACGAGCCTGGTATTTGGAAGGTTTCTAGAGAGGAGTAACATGGTCTGACATTTAGCATGCACTCTCGAAGAGTGTGAGCAGGATCAGGAGGCAGGGGTCCCAACTAGAAGAGCTGCTGCTGAGTGAGTGCTGCTTCCTCTGGGAGGAGCCAGTGTAGACGGACTGGACCAAGCAACACATTTGTTGTTTCCAGACATGAGCTCCAAATTGTGCCCCTGCCTCTTCTGAGGATTGAGCTTTCCCAGGCTTAATTTGTTAAAGTCAATCCACACCAAATCAACAACAAAACCTTACGCTAAATGGTAAAACATTAGAAGATTTCCCTTTTAAGAGAAGGAGCGAGTCTGCACTTGAAGTATATGCAAGGTCCCAGCAGAGCAACAAGGAAGACAAAGAAACAAAAGGCACATAGATTGTAAGGGGGAAAAAAAAAACCCTGTCATTTTTCTCAAAGACCATCATGTGTACATAAAAAAAATCCTAAAGGGTCTTAAACGATTACTGAAAGAAAAAAAAGAACATAATAATCATTATATTTCTCTATGTTAGCAGAAAACAGTTAAAAATAGAATTTTTAAGGATATGAATTAAAGTATGATTTTAAAAGCATCAATTACTTAAGGAGCAAATCTAGGAAAGACGTGCAAGGATTCTGAAAGTAAAAACGTGAAGCTCGCCGAGAAATGCTGAGCAATGTTTAAAGGGCAGCTATGCTATGTTCTTGGATTGAACAAAATCAATATTTTCAAAATGTCAGTTCCTCCCACACTGAGCTACAGGCTCAGTGCAATCCCAATCAAAATCTCCGTACATTTATTTTGTAGAAGTTGACAAGCTGCTTTTTGAAGAAAAAGAAAAATGTAAGAGGTTTTTTTTTTTTTTTTTTTTTTTTTTTAAATCTGAATCAAGACATTATAGTATTTTAGTGAACAAGATGGTGTGGCATTTATACAAAGATAAAAAACTAGCCAGTGAAAGAGAACAGAGAACTTAGCAACAGACCTCACATGCCTGGGCTTGTTTGTGGGAGAGGTGACAGTAGGAATGGGCAGTGTTTCAGTGGATGGTGATGGGAGAGGAAGATCTTCATGTTGGGAAAAAAATTGAGATTATACCCCTTTCTCATGCTGTATGTCAAATCAGTTCCAGGTGGCTTAAAGAACGAATATGGAAGGCCAAATACTAAGCTTTCCAAAGATACTATAGGAAAATGTCTTTTTTTTAAGATTTTATTTTTAAATAATCTCTATACCCAACCTGGGGCTCAAACTCACAACCCCAAGGTCAAGAATTGCACACTCCACTGACTGAGCCAGCCAGGTGTCCCTATGAGAAACTATTTTTTGTTAATGTTTATTTATTGGGGTGCCTGGGTGGCTCACTTGGCTAAGTGTCTGACTTCAGCTCAGGTCATGACCTCACAATTCGTGAGTTCAAGCCCCACTTCAGGCTCGCTGCTGACAGCGTGGAGCCTGCTTGGGATTCTCTGTCCGCCCCCTCTCTCTGCCCCTCTTATACTCATGCTCTCTCTCTCTCTCTCTCTCTCTCTCAAAATAAACAAACATGTAAAAATAATAATAAAATTACAATGAGATAGAGTTACACACCAACATGATTGGTAAAATGGAAAAACTAGCGATACTAAGAGTTGGCGAGGATGTGGAGATGCAGAAACTTATACCCCTGACAAGAAGGTAAGTTGGTGCAAATGCTTTGGAAAACCGATGTTGCATTATCTAGGACATGTTCCCATGAGATCTGCACAATTGTGTGCATGAAGATAAAATCAAAGAATGTCCATAACAATGTGCTTCACGATTACCAAGAAACAGAAGAAAACGAAACGCTCACCGTATAGTGCACATACAGCAAGAAAAGGAGTATTTTAGATACATGTAACAATGTGATGAATCTTGCAGTGTTGAGCAAAAAAAAAGCAAGTCACCTAGAAAAATACAATAGAGCTCCATTTTCAAACGGTTTAGAAACAGGTAAAACCAGGGATGCATCCACAGGCAGTACAACTACAAGGGAAAGCGAGGAAATTAGAAAAGCTATAAAAGGAAAAGTGGTCACTCGCCAGAGCAGGGAGGGGCTGTTACTGGTAAAGAGCACTGAGGGGACTTTCTGGGGGACTGTCTGCGGGCTGTTTCTTGGCCCCGGGGCATGATGGATGGGTATTTACTTTGCAACCCTTTGTTAACCTTGTCTACATAATGTATTTTATGTTAAAACTGCTTCGTAACTTAAACATTGCTTTCTGTTTTATTTTTTGTTTTTTACTTTTTAGTGTTTTAAATGTTTATTTTTGAGAGGGAGACAGAGACAGAGACAGAGTGTGAGGGGGAGGGCCGAGAAAAAGGGAGATCGAATCCGAATCAGACTCTAGGCTCTGAGCTGTCAGCACAGAGCCCGAGCAGGGCTTGAACCCACATACCGCGAGATCATGACCTGAGCCGAAGTCAGACACTTAACTGACCGAGCCACCCAGGCACCCCAAAAATTGCTTTATATTTTACATTAAAAAAAAAAACTAACTCAAACCCCAGATATTTCTAAGATGCAATGAATATTTGATACTGAAATGAAACGGACAGATCTAACTATTCAAACAGACGGTGCACATTGATTATCAGAAATAAGCTCTGATTCCTGTGATTTACATTTCGTTAATTCCGGACTTCATCGAGACCAAAGCCCAAAGGGCTTTCACCCAGCACCAGAGACCAGAGATGCTTCAGATTCATTTGCATCTCCTTTGGGCTGCTCAGACCTTACCATAATGAAGAGGCGTTCAGTAGAATAAAAATGGAAGCAGGACCACGAAATTCCAGGGGCTTCTGAAAAGGTGAGGAAAAGATTGCCTCAAAATAAGAACAAAGAAAAGCAGGTGGCCTCGTTTCCATCGCTGCCGCTGACCCAGAGGTCATGATTTACCTGTCTTTGTTCTTCACAGTTACACGTTCCATAAATGTATTTCACAAGCTTGGTATATTTAGCTATCTTCTGCAGGCATGTGAGTTATAAATAATAGTAGCTGGGAACGTTGTTAGGACCTTGCTGATTTGCCGTTTTGGAGAAGTGGTAAATTTTTTAGAAAATCTGTGAGGAAGAGTATTCATATAAGTCAATTATTTACATAAATGAGACTTCAGAAAGGATCCTTTTTTTTTTTTTCTTTAAGGTTATTTATTTATTTTGAGAGAGAAAGAGCGCATGCACAAGCAGGGGAGGGGTGGAGAGAGTCCCAAACAGGTCCCACACTCTCAGCGCAGAGCCCGACCTGGGGCTCAGGCTCATGAACCGTGACATCATGATCTGAGCCGAAACCAAGAGTCGGATGCTCAGGGAAGTGAGCCACCCTGGCGTCCCCAGAAAGGATACTCAAAGTTTCCAAACGCTCTAAAGATCTTTAGGAAGGAGAAGGTGTTCCAGGAACAATTATAATACCATCAATTCCCCCAGAAAACACTAGGCTATGAATTTAGCAGACAGTTTGTGATCATTAGTAATGACTAAGGATCAGCATGGTTTTCCTAAGGAAAGATTATTTCTCATTAATCTCATTTCCATTTTTCAGAGAATCACTAGGTTCTGGATAAAGAAGATGTCACAGACATACCATATCTCAGTTTTCACAAGGCATGGGTGCTAGTTCAATTAAGTTAATAAGGTTTTAAAAACGGTCAGATTACTGAAATTGCCATGCCAACCTCAGAGACCTCAATTCGTCAGCCTGTCCCTTAAAGCCTTGATTAATATCTGGGTGAAGAGGAAGAAAACGTACTTATCAACTACACAGATGACCCAGAACTAGAAGAGCTTTTCCATTACATTGGAGACTCACACGTAAAGGGATTTAAATGCATTCCAGAAGAGGACTAAAACACGATGGAAGTCAGTAGGCTAAAAAGGTTCGGCAACACAAGGTTCAGGATTGAGAGGATCTTGACATCTGTATAGTTGAAAAAGACTTAAAGTCCCCAACTCACAAGCGTGTGAATCCCGCCAGCATCCAGAATCACAGAATATCTGGAGCCTCAGATGGGTCCCCAGCCAGCCAGTACCTTGATTTGAGCCTGGTGAGACCCTGACAGCGATCCCAGTTAACCCACACCCCCGAGACTTCTGATCTACAAATGCGGAAGGTAACACATTTGCGTTAGCTGAAGTCACTGAATTCATCGTCATATGTTCTGTAGGCCCAGAAAACTAACGCAGGAACAAGAAATGCTTTTGGCTCATCCCTGTCAGTTTTTCTTGATAGCCTGCGTTTTCTGTCACATTGCAATTAAAAACCCAATGTCCCTCTTTGCCCAGAAAGGAAAGGCCATCTAAATTTTGGCAGGCATACCTCCTCAGGCGCCTCTCGAGTAGGAGGTGGTTGGTGGATTCCATTACCATCACCATCATGTCGAGGTCAAGGAGAAGCAGGCTCTTAGCTCTAGACCCATACACCCTCCCTACTAGTCTAGACCTAGAAGCTTCTGAGTCTAGAGTTAAGAACAGTAGTTCAGACTGGGACATGACTTCAGGAGCCATCAGCATATAGGTAGTAATCGAATCTGTGATAAATGTTTCCGTCACCGTGTGTATAGAAACAACAGAAGACCTGGGAAAGAATCCTGGAAAACCTACGCTGATGAAACAGCCAGAAAAGGGAGACTGGCAAAGCCCACAGAGGTGACGTCATGAGAGCCAAGGAACATCGGAGAGAATAGGGGGTGTCAGTAAGTATTGAACAGGGCGGAGGAGGCAAGTGTGATACAGGTTTGAGAAGGTTGTTGGACACGTCGGTCAGAGCACCTGCACAGGAAGATTGGGATGGGAGCCAGAGCTGGGCGATTTGAGGGGTAAAGGTAATACTAAGTAAGGATAGTGGCTCGTGCTTTCAAGAACTCTGTCTATGAGGCACAGGAGCGAGATGGGGAGGAGGAGGAAGAACCAAGTGGGGGCTTGTGATTTGGGGGAGGTGGGAACTGGGGTTTGAAATCTGATGGGAAGGAGCCAATATAGGAGAGGCACGGGGCTCAAACTATAAATCATAACATATTTTCCACTTACGCCCTTCAACATTTGCTTGAGCACCTACTGTGTGGCAGACCCCGGGCTATGCTATGGTGGCCCTTATCCAGGGGTTGTGGGGACGAGTGGTGAGGAGAGAGGTTGCATGTCAAGTTCAAGGATGTTGCAGCCTATTCCTAGAAATACGTTCAAAATTTTGCTGACAAGCTGGCTCTGGTAGGTGCAATACCGCCTTCTCTTTCACCCGATGCGATTTGTCGCTCAGTCTTCCTAGGCGCCATTTCCACTAGTTGGCTTCTCAGACCTTGTTGGTTGGCTGTGCGAAGGGTGATGACTAGGCTGTGCGGAGGCAGCCCCCCAGCCCTCCTGAGGGGCAGCACGTGGGCGCGAGTCCTTGTGAAGCTGGGGGCTGGAGGAGGTCCTTCCAGAGCCCCGTGGGCATCCCATGGTTCCGGGGGCCTGAGGCTGGCTTCCAGGCAAGGGGCCCTGTGCTTCATTTTCTCTCAAGGTTGACCTGCCCTGAGGGCTACAACAAACGGAAAAGACGTGGGTAAGAAAGGGAACGAGGCATTCTGAGCGTGTACTTCGGACTATCTGAAGTCAAGGTTTGCTTGTTTTGTTTTCTAACATGCCATAGCCTGATGCCACCGTCGTTTCCGTCTTTGGACCAGTAGCAAATGACTCCTGGAGCGGCTCTGGTTTGAGAACCACGCTGTGGCCCATTTCCCCTAGTAACGATGACACTAGTCCTGAGTCCTCGCACAGGCCCCGCACTTAGGGGTGGCCAGCTGCTTTGCGTTTGCGGGGCTCAGAGCTCCGTTCGGATACCTCTTCTTCCAGGAGACCTGGTCTCCCGGCTCTCGCTTGGCGGGATTGGGTGCCTACCATCTTACAGCGGGCTTCCCCGGAAGCAGGCGCCCAGACCAGGGTCTGAGTGTCAAGGAGTTTTTGGGAAATAATCCCGGGAAGTAATGGAAGGAGTCAACAGAGGGAGAAAAGCCTGGGCAGTCACCATGTGGGCAACCGGCCTTGTCCCGCAGGGAAATTCCGAGAAACAGGCAGGATGCTCGCCCGCGAGTTCCCCAGCCAGGTCACAAGGCAGCTCTTTGTTACCACCACACCGCTGTCATTTCTGGGTTGCGAGCTGCCTGGGAGGCACCGGCCCTTCCTCCTTCCCACCTGCCGGGCACAGTGGGCTCCAGTGGGCGGAGGAGGGCAGGCAGTGTGGGAAGAGCTGGACAAGGGCAGGGACACACCCCGTGGCTGTGGAGTCTGCAGCCTCTGCTTCGCTCTCCAGCCTCCTCGACAGCCCCATCGTGCGTGATGCCGTGTCCCCGCGATCCCTGCCCATCACACTGTCTGTAATTGCCTACCTCCCGGACTGTGAGCCCCCCTTAGGGCAGAGGCTGGACCCTTGAGCTCCGTACCTCACCGGAGGGTGTGGTCGGGCTCCCAGGAGTGGAGGATGCTGTGACTCTGCCCCTCGCAACGCCCCCAGGGTGGGATTGCTCTTACCCTCCAGATCAAGAGACCGAGGCGCAGGGGGGGGCCGCGACCCGCTGTAGGTTACGGCAGACTCGGACCTCCCAATTGCAGATGCTCTTTCTTCTCATGCTGCCGACGACTCTCCTCTCCTTCCGAGGCTTGCTGCCCTGACTGCACGGCATGCAGAGCACACACACCTAACTCACCTTGACCCCCAGGCTGGAGAGGCTTCGTACTTGTCTCCTTTTTTTTTGACCAGTGATAAGGTGAGGTGATGAACAGGTGAGAGTAATTTTCTAGTAGCTATCTGCACGTTGCAAACCCCCTGGGTCTATGCAGGTGACCCCCCCGCCCCCAGCAGCTTTTCGTATCTAACTTTGGTGTTTCCTGGCGATGGAACACAGAGCCCGGGCTTAAGTCTGAAGACGGTCCGTCTTTGGCTTAAGAATCTGCTGCTTTGAGCTGCCTGTGATCAGGGCCAGTGCTGTCATTATCCTTCTCCACTCGTTTTCATGACATAATTATGGAAAAGTACAATGGGACTGTGTTTTTAAACTAAAACAACAACAACAACAACAACATCGTAACAGCAAAGCCTTTTCTTCAAATGAAATCTTACGGAGAGCCTCAGGATAGAGGCCTGTGAGGCCAGTGCCGCTGGTGGTGGAGGGTTTCGGGGGGAAGGAGACCACTCGCAGATAATCACTTAATCCCGCAGGCGGCCAGGTTGGAACAGCAAAGTTGTCGACCCTCTTGAAACTGAGCTGTCCGAGAAACACAGCGTGCGGGACCACCGTGGCATACCCTGAAATGTTTGCTTGTGGCCCCCCAAACGTCCGGTATGCGAAGCTGTCTACTTTTGCATGTGGACAGTGGTCACAGGGGTCAGTTTGTGACTCACGAAGGAAGGACCGGTCAGCAGTGGAAGGGATACGCAAACAAGGCCACCTGCAGTAGGTTGCTGGAATGTGCTGATTTTAAATTCTTCTCTCCCTTCTCTGATGTTCCCATTTTAGTACCTGGGGCCCCCGGGGCTGTGCCCAACACTGTCACCCTCCCCCCCGCCCCCACAGCTTAATAACTTCAACTCTGAGGTCTGAGGTCAGCAGTCTTGATCTCTACTCTTCAGCCTGCTTTTACAGCTTCCTGACATCTCTCTTTCCTTCTAGAAGGTGTGGCTGGGCCTTAACCTTACCTGCTCTGATGAAAGCTTGGGAGCCTTTCCCTAGGAAAGATGCCCACCCATACTTTGGGCATAACGCGGTATAATTTTGCAACATGCGTCTATCCCCCAAAACTATGGGTCTGGGGAAACAAAACAAAACTCTTACTCTGAAAGTCTTTCCAGCCCCGACACCGAAGGTGTGGAGAGGCGAGTCAGACAGCCTTCCCTCATAAATCATAGAATAGGGACAGGTGATACGGACACGCCGTACCCACGTGACTTCGCTCCAGCAGGGAACAAATGGCAGGTGCGGCTCTCGCGCCTGCACGGGGAGCTGCCGACAAACCCGAGAAGGACTAGCAGACAGAAGTGGAGGCCAGACGGGGCTTTGCTGATCTGATAAGAGGATTAGGTTTCTCCTCCCTCCTCCACCCCTAATGCCCTCAGACTAAGCAGCTGCACCAGCTCACTCCTTCTCGGTCGGAAACCATCTCGCCGTCCAGGCAGTAGCCTCGGGCCAGCGCCCCGGGGCCAGCAGCCTCTCGGCGAACATGCCGTGGTCTTGCCCCCCGGGCCCACGCCCTGATCTCTGCCAGGATGCCCCGCCTGCCCTGCGGGTCACAGAGTCCGCTCAGTCTCAACCCCGAGCCGCCATCCCTCTTTCCGGGTCCACCGCTCCCTCCCGCGCCCTCGGGCCCCACGCTCACCCCGCCCTCTGTGCTCGCCACGCTGTCCCGCAGCTGTTGGTTCGCAGTCACCTCCACCCGGAGAACGAGCTTCCTGAGGACAAAGACCAGCTTCCTGCACAGTGTCTGGCATGTCACGATTGCTCGTAAACGTTTATGGGACGCTACCTGCCGCCGGACGACACACGGCCAACCCACCAAAAGACAGCGACCGCTACAGGACACACAGAGGGGACAAGACCCTCTGGAGAGGCACCGATTTCATGAAAACATCTTTCCTGAAGATGGAGACGAGTCACAAGGCTCTACGAGCGGCCTGCGGCGGTGGGAGCCGCCAGATGCGGAAGCAACCAAAGCAGGACGCAGATGGCCCACCTGCAGGCCAGAGTGCCCGGGGCCTGGGACCTGAGCCCTGACGGCCGCTTTGCAGCACAATCCCCGCATGGCTTCCTGAAGCAGGAAGGTGCCCAGGGGGCCCCGTCTGCCTTCCCACACTCTCTCACTGGAGCGAGCGCCAGAAAGTTGAAGGTTTTGGTGCAGGGGTCTCGTTTTCCAAACGCATCTTGCAGACCTGCTGTTTGTTAGGCTTTTGTTTTCTTTTAGTTCCACTTTACTGGAGTTCAGAGAGTCCAGGAGTTCCCGCAGATAAGGGGAAGGAGCCGTCAGGAGCCCAGTGCTCCTCCCGGGTCCCAACACCCCGGGGAGGAGGGGCCCTGAGGAACCCAGTTGGAAAACCGTGGCACTGAATTGCGGATCTTCCCCTAGGGATCCCAGACGCCAGTGACCCAGAGGCCAGATGGACAACATTAAAGGGTGACAGGGGCTCCTTCTGGCTGTGGCAAAATTGGGGGTGTTCTAATGGAGGGAGCCCCAGAAAAGAAGCTGTGTTTCTTGCGTGAAGCGACTGGCAGACCCAGCAATGCAGTCTCCATGTTCCCAGATTTTCCCAATGAAGCCAGAAATCCAGAATTCTCCATAGACCTACCTACTTCTTTTCTTAAAAAAAAAAAACAAAAAAAGGAAAAATAATAATGGCCTTTATTTCTTGGAGTGGTTTTAGGTGACAGAAAAATGGAGCAGAAAGTACAGGGAGTTCCCGGAGACTCCCTTGCCGTTGCCCCACAGTTTCCCCCTTTATTAATGGACGCGGTGAGCTCATTTGTTACAATGACGGGCCTGCTCGTTCTGTGGGTTTGGACAAATGAATCACGACCTGTGTTTACCAGAACAGCATTCTCCAGAGCCCTGCCCCGGCCCTAAAACTCCTGTGTGCGCTGCCTGTCCCTCCTCACTACCCGCCAGCAACCCCTGGTCACCACGGATCTTCTCCTGCCTTTGTTCCTCTCCAGGGTGTCCTACAGTGGGAACCAAACCACACACTATGTAGCCTTTTCAGACTGGCTCCTTCCACTCAGCCTCACGCATCTAAGTTTCCTTCGTGTAACTCCCAGCGCTCAACTATTGAGACTGAATTGAAATCGTCACAAAATACTGCAAGGCAGCCCTTCACCCTATCTCATTCTCTTCCTTGGATGAGGAATATACCTGCCTCCGGCCTTTTATAGCCGGTTTTGGAGGCAAGGCGCGGAGGCGAGGGAGAGGATCATCTCCAATAAGAACTAAGCGCGAGCGAGAGGCAGGTGGCTCATGCAGGGTGCGTGGCTTGTGGTTTCCAGCTCACAGGGCTGGAGACAAACCCCTCCAGCTTCTGGGCCCTCACCTTACCCAGCATGTCGCCCTTCCCTCGCCCCGTCCTCTCCCCACCACAACCTCCTCCTGCTTGCTTCAGAGAAAACGCCCTGGGAGGCCGGGTCGGTGTCCTCTCGGCTATACCCATGGCCAGAAGCAGCCAGCACGGCCATCCCCTAATAAGATTTGGCAGCCCTGGCCAGTGATAACTGGCCGAAGCCGGTGATAACTGGATAATATTTCTTAGTGCGGGGCGTATAGTTTATTTTTACGCTCCTGCAATGCTCATGTAAGAAGAACCGTGTTTGCATGTAAAGCCTGTGGAACAACTTAAGACCACGGGCTCAGAGTCAGACAGGCCCGGGGCCCAGATGACATCTGTGTTCCCAGCAGCTAGCTGTATGATCTTAGTTAAATTCATACCAGAAATGAACGCAATCATTCCTTCTCCGAGAGTTACTCCAAGGATTGAATGTTTATATGCGCCTTGCCCATAGGAAACATTCACTAAGAATCAATTCCTCCTCCTCACTGGGAGCTGGGGACCTGGGTTTCAACCCCAGTGTTGTTATCTAACTTTGTGACCAGGGGCTAGTGCTAAATCAGAGGCTGACAAGCCAACGGCGGCCTTGCTCCTGTTTATTTGTAAACTTTTTTATTGCAAACCTTTCTTAAAAATTGAAAATCGTTTTCTATACACTCGGCACCCATATCACAACTGTGCACCTTGAGGAATTATTAAAAGCTGAATATGCTGTGTCCTCAGGGCCCAGATAAGAAATGGCATCCCAGAAGCCTCCTCACTGCACCTTCCAGTCCCTTCCCCTGCAGGGGGCCTTATATAAAGGGAATCGTGCAGTTCGGATTCGGGGGTCTGGCTCCTTTTGCCCAACACCGTGCTTGTGAGATTCACCTGTATCGTTACCTGTGGTTCCAGGTTGTCCGTTCTCATTACTGTAGTGCAGCAGTTGGCGTTCAAGGTCCGGCAAGCCAAATGCAACCTTCCATCTGTTTTCGCAAGTAAAGTTTTTGTTTAAAACCCAGCCGTGCCCGCTCGTTTCCGTAGAAGTCCGTGGCTGAGCCACGCCACCGTGACAGAACTTGAGATGGAGTCCGCACGGTCTGTAAGGCCGAATATACTATCTGGCCCTTCACAGAAGAAGTTTTCTGAGCCCTTCTGTAGGGCATCCCGCTGTGTACTCGTTCATTTCACTGGGAAGAGGTTTTGTGGTTTCTGGGGCTCCTGGGTGGCTCAGTCGGTTGAGCATCTGACTCTCGATTTCGGCTCAGGTCACGATGCCAAGGTCGTTGAGTTTGAGCCCCGAGCCGTGTTCCGTGCTGAGCATTGAGCCAGCTTGAGGTTCTCTCTCTGTCTCTCTCTGTTTCCACCCATCCCCCCCCCGCCCTCTGCCCCACCCCCGCTTGCGCTCCATCTGCGTGCACGCTCTCTCTCTCTTTCTAGAAAAGTTTTCTGGTTTCTAATTCGGGGTTATTATGAATAATCCTCTGTGAACGTCTCATGTCCGTCTTCTGGTGAAACGTGTGCACGTGCGCTTCTGTTGAGTCCGTTCCTAGCAGTGAATTTGTTAGATCACAGGGTAGCCGTAAGAGTAACCTCAGTGAGAACGGCCAACCCGTTTTCCAAAGTGGTCGTACCGTTACCTCTGCCAGTGGCTGCGTCTGAGAGTTCCAGTTTCTCCCCGTCTTCTCAACACTGGGTTTCCCCCGCCTTTGTCGTTTTGGCCGTTCTCTCCGCCCCTGTGTTGACGCGCCCCCCGCCCCCCCCCCCCCCCCCCCCCCCCCCCCCCCCCCCCCCCCCCCCCCCCCCCCCCCCCCCCCCCCCCCCCCCCGTCAGGTACATCTCGGCCTGTGCTTGACATCTCCAGTGACACAGCACTCACGGCGTCTAGGGCCACCTACTCCACCTTGGACACCTTTGCTCCCTTAAGAAGCTCTTCTCCATACCGTTCCCCGTCAGATGTTTCAAAGGCAGCAGTTTTGGCTCAGGTCATGACCCCACTATGTCTTGAGTTCGAGCCCCGCATCGGGCTCTGTGCCGACTGTGCGGTGCCTGCTTGGGATTCTGTCTCCTTCTCTCTGCCCCTTTGCACGCTGTCTCTGTCTCTCTCAAATAAATAAAAGTTTTTAGGAAAAAAAAAGGATCTTTGAAGTCATTTTAACTCCAGTGTTCTGTGCTAAATGTAATCTTGGGAACGAACTCTTGCAGAGATGCCCACAGTGATTTCAGATCAGGGATCTGGACCCCAAAAGTGCCTGTTAACATGTATCTGCTCATAGTAGAGAACGGAGACATTTATTCATCCAATTCCTCCCTCTTCCAACTAGTAGTTCCTGAGTGCCAAGGATGTTCCCGGCGCTGCAGAAGGGAGTTCGGGATGGCAGGGTGGCCCCGGGTCTGTCCTGCTACAGACAG
This sequence comes from Prionailurus bengalensis, assembly GCF_016509475.1. Classification (NCBI taxonomy): domain Eukaryota; kingdom Metazoa; phylum Chordata; class Mammalia; order Carnivora; family Felidae; genus Prionailurus; species Prionailurus bengalensis. Next base: position 75,983,581 of record NC_057353.1, on the reverse strand, counting down.
GTCGGACAGGAAGCTGGAGGAGGGAGAGGACTGTGTGTCCGGGAGACCCTGCAGCGTCCACGGGAGGCTGTAACTGTCCCACATGCACTAGAAAAAGACAAGAGTCGTGGGACATGTCGATGCTGACGAACATCGCTCGTGGCTGGAGGAAGAGAGGAGCCGACCCTGTGTTCGGTCACTGGGAGATGTGGCCAGGGCATCGCTCCCTCCGGAGCCAGGGGGCAGCAGGTTCACCCCTCAACATTCTCAGGACTCACTTCGGTTGCAGCAAATAATTCCCAGGCCACTACTACTCGTTCTGCCTTCTCTCTGACGTAAGTGTCACTAGCGTGTGAGGACCAAAGGGCAGGTCAGCAGGTCTGGATGGCGGGAATCCTCTAAAATTTCCACCGTGCAGAGACCAGCCTAATTTCACTGACCCAAACGCTGTCACAGTGCGAAGGCAGGGAGGAGAAAATAAAGATGCCGATTACGTTTGTGAGATGTCCCGTTTCTCGGAGCCTCGTAGAAACGCCGCTTTGAATATTTTAGGAGAAAACCTGGTATCGTGTGTTACTTTATTTGAGCCTCACGACAGGCCCATGCAGCGGTGATGCACGCCTCGCTTGGCAAGTGGGGAAACCAAGGCACAGAAAGTTTTAGGACTTGCCCGGGGGCTCCCGCTTGTGAGAGTGGGGCCAGGACCACAGACTCAGGCAGTCTACCCCTAGAGGCACCCTCTCCATCACGACGCCACTGTAAGCCGAACAAAAGGGCTTGAGGTTTTCCGGAAAACCTACACTAGCAGGTTGAGAACCCAAGGCACGGCAGCTTGGCCGACTCTGGTGTTGGAATGGTGAGCTCTCTAATCTAACTCTCCTCCGGTTTTACCGAGGGGCCCAGAAACGAGTGCCTCGGGGTCACCGAGCACACCGATGCCAATTATAATGTCAATAATAGCGATAGAAAAAAAAATCACTCCAGAGGACAAGGAAGTTTCCTGAGAAGAAGCAGGATGCCGTCACCAGGAGAAGGGACCCACCAGGGAGCAAATGCAACTTGCCCGAGGTCACATAGCCAACGAATGGCAGGATCAAACCCGAACTCCAATCCACCTTACTTCGAAGGCCAGGGTGGAAGGGATATCATCATTTTATACCAAACCTTGACTGAGAGAGAGCCTTCTCTCCTTCTCACTCAGCCAAGCACGCAATTGGTCAGTGATTTAGAAAACAAGCAAATTCGGGGCGCCTGGGTGGCTCAGTCGGTCGAGCGTCCGACCTCAGCTCAGGTCATGATCTCGCAGTTCGTGGGTCAGAGCCCTGCGTCGGGCTCTGTGCTGACAGCTTGGAGCCTGGAGCCTGCTTGGGATTCTGTGTCTCCCTCTCTCTCTGCTCCTCCCCTGCTCGTGCTCTCTCTCTGTCTCAAAAATAAATAAAAATTAAAAACAAATTTTTTTAAAAGAAAACAAGCAAATTCTCGGGGCATACTTAGTGCTTTTTTCTGGGTTCACGACGGTATGAACAATGGATTGCATCAACGGTCCCAGTTCTTCTCTTTGTCCTGTGACTTTACCTTCTCTCCCCAAAGACCAGAGTATGTTGCCCTACCTGTTGATTCTGGGTTTGGCCTTATAATTTGCCTCCGTCGATGGGATGGAAGGATAGACTTGAAAAAGCACTTATGCTTCTACTTACCCTTCTGGCTTCTGCCATCTGCCTGAGAGGCCGTTGCTTCGGCTAACCCACTGTCCCCGTAGGCAGGTGAAAGCCACAAGAAGCAGAGCGGACACGGCTAACGTCCCAGCCAGGCTCAGCCCAGAGCAGAGTCCCCATCCACCCCGTATATGCACGAGCAGAGCATCCTGCCCCTCAGAACCCTCCCACCCCCCTGCCCCTGCCCAGCGCGGGGCTATCACGGCAAATGGCTGTTTCTTGAAGCCACTGAGCGTTGGGCTGTTTGTATGCAGCAAAGTCTAACTGGGTCAGGTGTTCTTTGGCATCTCTTGCAGAGCGTTGCACACACGTATTCGGTTCAATAAATCGGTGTCACCACCTTGACCGCTTTCGTTCGGTAAAAATAAGTCATCTGCTCCCCAGTTTGCGACCCGATCCACCCAAACTGTTCGACATACATTTCAATTTTGTGCAAACAGGCTTTGCAACATGGCAAACTTTCTCTTTTCTGTTTCTCAGTTTTCATATGCCCTACATTCTGGTTAAGCCCATGTCCTGATTTTGCTGTGATAGAAAGACTGCTTGTGGTCAGTCCATCTCCTGCATTTGTGTTTGCAATTGTCTGTAAATTGTAGGTCATCATTCCTTACAAAGATATTAGCTGCAATGGAGCTCTTAGATGGAACAGACAGGTTTTCTTTTCTTATAATAGAGTTCTCCTAAGAAAAGTGTTTAAGGATTGTCTTAAACTTTTAATTTTTTTTAATGTTTTTATTTATTTTTGAGACAGAGAGAGACAGAGCATGAGCAGGGGAGGGGCAGAGAGAGAGGGAGACACAGAATCCGAAGCAGGCTCCAGGCTCCGAGCTGTCGGCACAGAGCCCGAAGCGGGGCTCAAACTCACAGACTGTGATCATGACCCGAGTTGAAGTCGGACGCTTAACCGACTGAGCCACCCAGGCGCCCCTGTCTTAAACTTTTAAATATGACTATTGGTGTATAAAAATTCATGGATTCTACGATTTCAAAATGGAAAATAAAAGTCATGTATTTTATTTTACCTCCCATTTAATAAAATCCGAAATAAGTAACTGGAAAAATGGAATTAACTTTTAAGAATCACAAATTCAGTAAGAGAGAAGTATGTGATATGTATAATTTACTTAAAAATATTTCGGTAGAGGCGCACCTGGGTGGCTCAGTCAGTTAAGCGTCCAACTTCGGCTCAAATCATGATCCCACAGTTTGTAGGTTCGAGCCCCGGGCTCCGTGCTGACCGCTCGGAGCCTGGAGCCTGCTTCAGATTCTGTGTCTTCTTCTCTTTCTGCCCCTCCCCCGCTCTCTCTCTCTCTCACACCCACACACACACACACACACACACACACACACACACACACACGCTCGCTCTCTCTCTCTCTCTCTCAAAAATACATTAAACATAAACATTAAAAAAAAAAAGCCAAACTGGTTTAGGCTTGCCTTAGGAGAAATATTTTGTAATTAAAAAAACATGTTACTACTGTAATACCAAATTTAATAGAATTGCACCCCTAGACACAGATGGGGCACATTTCAGGCACTCGGGGTCTGTTACTCATCGCTGTGCCCGGTACAGCGTGTCTGCTTAGTACCGGGAGACAGGAGCACCGAAAAAGAGTCCCGAGACAGGAGCACCGAAAAAGAGTCCCGACCGCATGGCCCACAGTTAGAGCTAAAATGACAATGTGTTTTTGATTAATGATATTTATCATCATGAAGTAGATCAGGGGTCAGGAGCCAAATCCCCCTGCTGCCTGTTTTCGTCAACCGAATTTTACCAAAACATGGTCCTGCTCATTCCTTCACGTACTGCCTGTGTCCGTTCTCACAAGCTGCAGAGCAGAGTGGCCGTGGCAAACACCCCGTGGCCTGCAAAGCCCCAAATCGTAACTCTCTGGCCCCTTGCAGAAAGCTTGCTGACCCCTGACACAGACAGCTTCAGTTTCTGGTCATGCTACTTTCTCAAAAAACTCCCATTCACTTTGAAGTCATGGGACTGGCTTGCCTTGTGTTTTTTATCAGTTCTAAAACGAGTGGCACTTTTAGGAGCGTTCTGGGAGCTCCTGGGTGGCTCAGTTGATTAAGCGTCTGACTCTTGATTTTGGCTCAGGTCATGATCTCACGGTTCGTGGGATCGAGCCCCATGTTGGGCTCTGCACTGACAGTGGGAGCCTGCTTGGGATTCTATCTCTCTCTCTCTCTCTCTCTGTCTCTGTCTCAATATAAATAAACTTTAAAAAAAAAAGCATATTTTGTTGGCGTTATTTTTTCATTTGATGTTAAAGCTCAGAGTTTATAGAAAACCCAAAGGAAGATACATCACCGAGAAGAGGGGAGGAGGGGTCTTGTGATGATCAAAAGAAGAGGAAGCAGTGGGAGAAGACAGGGAATGAAGTAGCAACAAGGCCCTGTCCTCTGCCTCAGAAAAAAACCTGCCCCATTGCCTATTCTGCCCTTTTCTGCTGCTTAAACACGCCAGCTTTGTTCTGACCTCAGGACCTTTGCACGGACTTTTCCCTCAGGAACCAGGGTGGTTCCTACTCCTCACTCAGGTTTCAGGTCAACTGTCACCTCCTTGGGAAGATGTTCCCGACTGTCCTCTCCCTACTCCCAAAACACACACATGCACACACACACTCACGCACATGCGAACGCACACACACCCTAGAAAACATCACCCCTTGTTTTATTTTCTTTACATCACTCCTTAATTGAAATGATCTCCACTCCAAACACCAGGAGAGAAGGACACGTGTGTCTCACTCATCATGTGCCCTTACGCACATCCTGGGTCCCAAAGGGAAAGGATGTGGAGTGAATTAATGGGCAATTAGCAGTCACATGACAATTACTAAGTCCTAGGTCTCTGCTCCTGTCCCCACCTGCTGAGGCTCACAGTGCAGAGAATCAAGGCAAAGGCTGAGGGGACAGCTATTCACAGCCTAATCGTTTTCTTTACCTCCTATCAATTTGGGGAATGTCCGCTCTTGGCCGGGCACTAGAGCCTGTGCCCTCAGGAAACTTACGGTTCAGGGGGACAAAGTCACTAAACCCGTAAGAACTGCGTGTGCCAAGGGGCCGTCCAGCGTGCCCAGGAAACACTCGGGAAGGACACCTCGCCTCACCTGCCCGCGTGGGGAGCCGCCTCTGAGAGGGGGACTTCCAACCAGAGGCCTGAAGGGTGGGAAAAATGTAAGCGGCAGTGCAGGGACAGGTAGGGGACGGTCCTCCCCAGCGGGGGAGCGCGGTGGTACCTGAGGAACTTCAGAAAGGCCTTCGCCACAGCGTTTGAGGCCAGTGCTAGTGGGGAGTGGGCGAGTCCTGTCCCCCAGGCTCTCCGGAGGGCCCTGGAGGGTGCAGCCTTCGGCCAGCCAAGGGGGGCGTGGGGTGACACCCTGTGAGCCCCTGCGGATCTGGCTCTGCTCCGACCCCTCCACGCGGGGCGGTCGCAGCCGGGGAAGGAAGGCAGCGCCTGCCCTTGGCAGAGACAGCTCTCGTTCCGGTTTGCAGATATCTCCTGGGAACACACAGGTCCGGACAGAGGAGGTTCCTGGGCCGCGGGTCCCGCCCGGCAAACACCAGGAAGGTCCCCGACCGATCGGGACTAGTTGTTCAACCTGTCCCATGGAGCCCTGCACACCGGAGGCCACGGTGGTTCTTAAAAGAATGAAATACTTCTTGGGGCGCCTGGGTAGCTCAGTTGGTCAAGCATCCGACTTCAGCTCAGGTCACGATCGCACCGTCTGTGAGTTCGAGCCCTTCTTTGGGGCTCTCCGGGGGCGGTGTGGACAGAGCCTGCTTAAGATCCTTTCTCTCCGCCTGTCTCTGCCCAACTCTCTCTCTCTCTCTCTCAAAAATAAATAAACTTAAAAAAAAGTATGATATATTTCCATTCTTAGTGGCTTGGGAGATAACGGTCCCCTGAGCCCCTGTGCCGAGTCCCCACATCTCTGTCGGCCCAGCTTGCCTGCCCAGCATCCCCCAGGACCTGATCCCTTGAACCCCAGAACTAAAGGGGTGACCTTGGCACAGCAGGGGCATGCTCTCAGATTGGCCAGTGCCCACGCTGTAGGTATCGACAAATGGTTTTGTTGTCCCGCCTTCTGCGACGGCTTGGTGAGGCCTGGAGCTCGCTGCCCCTCCCCTGCCTGTCAAGATGCGTGCCTACCAATTTGTAGAGCCGCTGCTGTCTCTCCTAGTGGGCCGGGTATGGGGGGGGCAGGGTGATAGTCAAAGATGGCGAACAGGGCGCAGCCCAGAGGGTTCTTCACTGTCCTCCCTCTGGAGCGCCCACCAGGATGTGGCCTGAGCCTAGCGATGGAAGCTGAGAGTCTCCACCTAGTGAAGTCCAGCAAATGTTAGCCCCTGACTCCTCGGAATGGAAGTGAACAAAGCCAGGTTGTAAATGAGTTTGGGAGCGACCCCGTGGTTCCTCTTCCTGGGCGGCTCGAGGCAGCACGTTGAAAAGGGCAACCAGCCGCCTCTTTTAGGTCGCACTTTGGTTTTTACCAATTGGCGATATTTGGGGTGCTCACGGCCACTGTTCTTTCAGGCTTACTGGTTTTCTCTCCGCATCTCTCTCTAACCAGTCGCTGCGGGAACTCTACGAACGTGCTCCGAGGAGGAGGTTTGCTTGTGCACCTGCTATTACACGGGGAAATACGCATTTGTTGACCTCCTCCGTGTGTGTGGGGTTAGGGGGTCGATCATCCCAAAGCCCCCTGGGACCCACGGCCCTCCCAGTACAGTGAAGGCACAGTCAAGGGGAGACTTCAGGTTAGGTTCAGCCGAGGGGACACCCCCGCAGAGCGGGAGGGGGCGAGGAGAGGAAGATCTGGGCATTTATTCTGTCTCCTCTGTTTTGTTGTAGAGGGTTGGCGATGTCGCCATCTGTGGCCACGCAATCAGGACGTGGACTTTCCAGAGGTGCTGTCTCCTGGCCGTTCCATTGCTACTTCGTCCCCTGTGCCTGCAGGCTCGAGGGAGGGGGGCCTGAGGCGCTTCGCGGTCTCTCTCCTACCCCCTTAAGCCCTGCCCACACCTTTGTAAAGAGTCCCTTTATTAGATTTTCCTTAAATTTCCCATTTTGAGGGTGCTACCCAGTCCTGCTGGGGGCCTGACTGCTAAGGAGCTGAGCTGTAGAGGGGGGGACAGGTGTGGGGGGACAGGTGCTCCGAAGGGCTACGGGGCGTGTCTGTGATGACGCCTGCACAGCACCATTTAGCTCGGTCAGAACCACTGTCACTCCAGGAGCTAATGAGCAGTGTCCATGCCCGGCTTCCCCAGGGTGGCAGCCGAGTCCGCAAGGGCCACCTCGAGAAAGTGCCACAGAGCGGGCAGCGGAAGCAACAGGAACTCATTTGTTCTCAGCTCTGGAGGTAGAAGCAAGATCAAGCTGTTGGCACGGTTGGTTTCATTCTGGGGCTGCCCTCCTCTCCCTGGCTTGTAGGTGGCATCTTCTCCACCTACGTCTTCACCTTGTCTCCCCTCTGCGGGTGTCTGTGTCTCAGTCTCCTCTTTTTTTTTTAATTAAAAAATTTTTTTAAATTTATTTTTGAGACAGAGAGAGACAGAGCACGAGCAGGGGAGGGGCAGAGAGAGAGGGAGACACAGAATCCGAAGCAGGCTTCAGGCTCCGAGCTGTCAGCACAGAGCCCGACGTGGGGCTCGAACTCACAGACTGTGATCGTGACCTGAGCTGAAGTCAGACGCCCACCCAACCGACTGAGCCACCCAGGCGCCCCTGTCTTAGTCTCCTTTTAAAGAGACCAGCCACTGGGGCGCCTGGGTGGCCCAGTCGGTTAAGCGTCCGACTTCAGCTCGGGTCATGATCTCCTGGTTTGTGAGTTCAACCCCCCTGTGGGGCTCTGTGCTGACAACTCCGAGCCTGGAGCCTGCTTCCGATTCTGTGTCTCCCTCTCTCTCTTTCTCTCTCTGCCCCTCCCCTGCTCGTGCTCTCTCTCTCAAAAATAAACTTTAAAAAAAAAAAAGACACCAGCCCTCTTGAATTAGGGCCCCCCCCTATGACATCATTTTACTTTACCTCTTAAAAGACTAGTCTCCAAATACAGTCACATTCTGAGGTACCTGGGGGTTAGGGATTCCACATATGAATTTCGGGGGGACACAATTCAGCCCATGAGAGGCTGTAAGCCCCTTCAGGTCAGGGACGGCGTCCTTGAAGCTCCGTGTGCCCAGGTGCCCAATTCCTGCTTATCTTTTGCTGAGTCATCTGAAGCCAGTCCCTTCCCCCGGAGATCCCTCCTCTGCAGGGTGGGGCACGGCACTCAGCCTGTATCAGTCCTCTAGAGGGGACGAGGTGACATCCTGCCCTTCTCCTGTTTGCCTTTGGGGACGGCCATGCTCCATCTCAGGATCCAAGCAGCTGCCGGTCCCAGGGGCCTGGCCAGGTGAGAGCTTGTGCGTGGGTCACCTTTCACCTTTGCTTGGAGCTACGGAGGGACGACCCAAAACAGCCACCTGCTGACAGTGGTCCGGGAGAGTTAGCTCTGAGTGGAACAGGGCGACCCCCATCTCCCTCTGTTCTCGTCTCTCATCACGACCACACGATCGCGTGTCTAGCCTTGCTGTTTCCTGCCCTTCCGCCTTTTGCCCAGGCTGTTCCTTCTGCCTGGAGCAGTCTGCCGGCTGAACACCCCAACTCCCCTTGAGTCACGCCTTCTCGTGGTCTTCTGTGACGCCTCTCGCTGGGTTGCGTCCTCCTGGCTGTTAGTCCCAAGCTCTTCTCTCTTCCGCGCGCTGCACGTACCATGCTCCCCTCCTTAGGCACCGTTCCCTCTTCCGGGTTATGACATTCTGGAGGAATGACGCCGTGACGTCTTGCGTGTGCCCTTAGAGAACACTTTTGGCCACTGGCGAGCACCCCATAAATGCTTTAGGAGTGAACGAAGGAACAGACCATTTTTTCATAACGAGTTCCTCCCAAGTGTTACTCAGCAACCATCCTGACAACCCTTTCACTTCGTTACGATAAATGGTCGGTGCGCTACCGACTGGTTTAGCCACTTGGGCTCAGATCATCCTCTGATGGGGGGATGATGGGCGGGGAGGGGCGGGGCAGGTGGACAGAGGTGAGTCAGGCCCTGCGGCTGGCCTGTGCGAATGCCCTGTTCCACAGGGAAGACAGGTGCCTTAGCAGGTGTGGCACAACACGTAAGAATCATGGCAAAGGCCTGTGAGAGTCGCTAACTCTGCCTGCGGAGTAAGGAAGGCTTCACAGAGCAGGGGATATTTGGTCAGGGTTTTGAAGGATGTAAAGGAGTCCAACGGATGGAGAAATGTGGGGAAACTATTCTAGACATTTACAAAGGCCTGAGAGAGTTCTAAAGAGGCCTGGCTTCCTTAAGAAATGGCGAGTTGGCGGGAGGGTGGGGGTGGTGGCGTCTGGGTGGCTCAGTCGGTTAAGTGTCCAACTTCGGCTCAGGTCGGAATCTCACGGTTCATGAGATCGGGCCCCGAGTCAGGCCCTGTGCTGACAGTTCGGAGCCTGCTTGGGGTTCTCTCTCTCCCGCTCTCTGACCCTACTCTGCTTGCTCTCTCTCTCTCTCTCTCTCTCTCAATAAATGAATGAAACGGAAAGCACAGTGGTGACTGGTTAGGTGAGGTGAAGCTGGTCCTGTGTGACATGAAGTGGTCGCTTGTACCGAAATGACAGGTGCACTGGGGGGACCTCCACCCCTCCCTCTGGGGCCTCCCGTTCCACCAGCACGTGAGCTGTGAGCCTGTGAGCAACCAGCCTGGGTTTGCGGCTGAAAAGGTGCCCGTGAGAAATGGAGAGAACCGTATCAGAGCGGGGAGTCTCCTGTCTCCTCCTCTCCCTCCAGCGTCCAGTGAGGCAAGGCAGAAAGCTGGCGGCCCTAGTCCTGGCACTTGAACTTGGGCTCAGCGTTCGCAGAAAAGCAGCCAGCCGCTTCCAGTGGGGCCGTGGCTCTCCGCAGCCCGCCCCGCGGATGCTGTGCGAAACCGTGGGGCCTCGGCGAGAGCCCCGGGGTCGCTCAGGCCGGCAGAGTCAGTGGAATGTGGCGTCTCACAGCGAAGCTCTGGGCGGGGCGGCTCCGGCCTTGACCTTTCACTAATTAGGTTTCCTCTCCCACTGCCGCTCGCGCCACACTGCGGGCTAAACACATAGCCCACTGCTTCTCGTCCCGCCCGGCCCGCTCTGTCCACTCCGCGGGGACTCAGATGAACGACGGCTTCTCCCCGTCCGACGCTGCTGGGCACTTGTTCCCTGGAGAGTCCTTTGGAAGCTAAAGAGGGGGCGCCTGGGGGGCTCAGTCGGTTAAGCGTCCGGCTTCGGGTCGGGTCATGATCTTGCGGTTTGTGAGTTCGAGCCCCGGGGCGGGCTCTGTGCTGATGGCTCGGAGCCTGGAACGTGCTTCGCATCCGGTGTCTCCCTCTCTCTGGGCCCCTCCCCCACTTGCGCTCTCTGTTTCTCAAAGATGAATAAACATTAAAAAAATTAAAAAAAAAAAAAAAGAAGAAGCCGAAGGGGATGATGGAGAGGCCATGCAGAAAGGCCTGGGATACTTGCAAGGCCCTGTTTCCAATCCTGAGACGACACTGTGGAAGTCCTTTAACGCTTTGTTCACTGTTGTCTCCCTGCGCCCTACGAGGGTGGTGAAGGCTGCGTGAGACATAAACCTCAGAGGGCTTAGGAAATTCTAGAAGATCGGGCCCATGTTGTCACCAGCATTTACTTGGTTTCATTCCCACCATTCTGGCAGCAGCTAGAAGCTTCACGTCCACAGCGCGTCCCCCTGGTGATCATATTTTCCGGGGCTCGTGAAAGTTGATATCGAGAAGGGTCACTAAAGGGGACTGGGGGGGGGGGGCCAGGAAGGGGGAGCCACACAGGTCAACGTCGGTTACAAAGGAGTGTCAGTTACAGGGAAAGACCGCATGGTCTCCCACGGGAGATCGGCCACGGCTTCAACGCGGCCCTGAGAGACCCTCACGAGCCCTGAACCCCCTGCCTTCCTCCCGTGGACCTTCCTTCAGAAAGACCCCTCCCAACTTCCTCCTTCTTCTCCGAAAAATAACATTCCTCTCCTCCGTTTGTGGCACTTGCCTGTGGTCTGGCCGGAGCTTGCTCATCCCGAACTGCAATTCTCTGCTATTCCTGAACAAACCATTTTCGCTGGTAAAAAAGGCCGTCTTACTTGTAAGGTTAACAGCCCCAAAGGGCGCGTGTGGTCTGAGAGGCGCACGGACCACCGGGACGAAGGCCTGCACGGAATATTTGACTCTGGGATGCTTGGGGGAACACCTGCTTCCTTCCACCTCCAGGGGCCCCTGCGTGATGCCCTCTGCGGTCAGACCCTCCCTGGCTCGTCCTTCTTGGTGTCGTTTGCTCCTGCTGCTGCTTCTGGAGCTGCCTCCTGGCCTGTCTGCTCTGATCCAGATTCCAGTCACCATGAAGGCCTTTGCCAGTTTCCTTCTTTCTTCGTCAATAAGCCCCCCTTGGTTGGAAGACAGCCCGGAGCCCAGCCAGAGGCCTATCTCTCTCATTCCCCTTCTGCTTCTGAGAAGCAAGCTCTGCGCCCCACCTCAGGCAAAGGTGGGTGATGTCCCACGTCTGTAATCTATTGCTGTCCGGCAAAACCTCCAATTTCTCACAATTTCGTGGGCTGACTAGGCCCAGCCAGTGGTTCTTCTGTGCCACGTGCAGTAGCCAACGTCCCTCACGTGGTTGCATTGGCTGGGGTGCAGCTGGGACTCGAATGTCCAGCAGAGTCTCTTGTCCTCTGGCTTTTCTCGCCACGTGACCTCCGGGTCTGGTATTCTAGCATGAGCTTCCTTGCAGCCTGGTGGCTGGCATCCAGGGAGACCCGGTGGGCAAGTGCCGATCAGGCCTTCGCTTGTGTCCCGTGGGTCAAAGCAAGTCACAAGGCCAATCCCAAAGTCAGTGTGGGAGGGGGTCACACGAGCATGTGATTGCAGGGAGGCATGGTTCATTGGGGGCCACTGTTGGAGGACTTCCCACAGACACTCTACAAGTGTCCTTTCCTTACAAAGTGTCCTGCCTTTACAAGAACAGTGAAAACAGTGCATATCTGTGTGGCTCCAGGGTCTGGTGGCTTAGCCTCGGTGGTTCCTTGCTACACTTTCCTCCCCACAAGACCTTGCACAAAGGGCCAGCCCCTCTACAAAGACGTTCTGCACATTTGCGGCTGGAAGTGATGGCTGTGTACCGGAACCTCCTCCGGGGGCTTTTTCAGGCCTCAGTTATGAGGAGTTTCAAAACAGTATTAGGATCTTTCGTCGTTGTTGCTGACGTGGGCCTGAGAAGCCATCTAGTTAATCCCTGGTCCCCCAGCACCGCCATGTAACAGGCGAGGGAGCTGAAGTCCACAGACCTTAAGTGACACAGTGGGTTGGTGGCAACGCCTGGATCACCACCCCAGCCCCTGACGCTCAGTCCAGTGCGTTCCTCTGTATGCCCGGTGCCTGGTGTTGCTTTTTCTTTTGTCCCAGATGGACCGAAGCTACTTGGCCCAGCACAGCCACCACGGTGCTCACGGCACTTCCGGACCTTTGCCTCATTTGCCTCTCACAATTTTCCGATGTGGGATCAACACCTCTGCTGCCCAGAGAAGGACAGCACGGCGCAAATGTGTCCCAAGTCCTACAGCTCCTGTCTGACACAGCTAGGACCGGAACTCAGAGCTGGGCCTCCAAATCTCCTCCCTCTCCTTTCTTCCCTAAAAAAGCATTCTGTTCACATGGACGGACATGCAAACTGGTTCAGAGGAATGTTCAGTGGAAACTAAGTCTCCCAGTGAGCCCAGATCCCTAGGCACAGACATCCTCGCGACGCTGTCCGCTGCATCCGGTTTCTTTGCCGTATTTGCAGAGATTCTCTATGCATGTGTCATCGTGTTCATGCAGATCTTACCGAAACTGTTCACAAATGGTAGCCTGGTCCACACACCGTCCTGCACGCTGATTTTCACTCAGTGGTGTATCTCGGAGGGCACCCCTTACCCGTCTCTCTCTCTGTCTCTCTCTCTCTTCTTTCATTCTTTGGAACAGTGTTTCCATGTTGGGTAAGCCAGCTCTGTAGTCAAGGACACGCAGATGCCTGTGCTTCTTCATAATCTCTTTTTTCTCTCTTCTAAACATCTACAACAGTGCTGCTCACCCCACAGCCACAAAAGAAGGGTTTAATTATGCATTGTTCCTTTGCTTCACCTCCTGGGGCCACCCCCAGTGTGCACCCCTCCCCCCAGTCCCTTCCCTTCACTCCACAGCTGTTTATTGGGCCCCTGTGATGAGCCTGGCACTCTGTTAGCCTGTGGCAGTGCTCCTGCTTTCCCTTCTTGTTGCTGGGATCCAGGGCCACACATACCCCCTTCTTCCACATGGCCCAGTTACTGCTGCTTGTGGGTGGCTGGAAGGATGTTTATTATACTTATCCAGCCTTTGACTTTTTTTGTAAACTGTTCAAGCACAACGGATAAAAACTTAAAACCTTACAAATCATATCTCCTTAAACATGCACACATTTAGCCACATTACCATTTCAGTATAACTTCTAATATAAGTCTCATGTAACTTCTCTTGAATGCTTTGAACACAAAAGTTTTTACTGTACCCTCGGCCTATTTGTAAAAATCGTGATGATTGATTTGACTGATTTGTTGTTGTTGTTGTTGTTATTGCTATCAAACTTATTTTTGTACTTTTCCAGGATGGCGATATCAGACCCAAAAGAGAGAGGTTATCTCTTTCCCAGGTGCATTGAAATCACAGCTTTGGGGTCCCTGACTGTTGGGATTTTTAATTGGAACACAGAATCCTTCAAGGTGGCTCGAAGGGGAGCAGGTGTTTGCTGGTTGGGGTGCCCCCTCTCAGATCAGGTTCAACTGTCATGTCAGCAGGACTTGCCAGCCAGTTCTTGCACAGTAGATCTTCATGTACGGAAAATCTCAGATCCATCATGTTCTGCCTCAGTTTACAGCTAACTTCATTACGCATCCTTAGCATTTCGCTGTACTTGGTAGGGCCACATAGCAGCGGAATCTGTTAGCCTCTCTCCTAAGACATTTGCCTAATCCATTAACGTGCGACACCAATCACTGACTCGCTGGCCTTGACCAAGCCCTTCCTGGTTTGGGTACAGTTTTGACTCTTTCTGGAAATTTTTAACACACTCGTAGTAAACTTACCTGCTTATACAGATGTATCACTTCATAAACAGATGTGGAGAACTTCAAGTAAGAACAGAACCCCATATATGCCAAATGCACCCACTTATGAAACTGTTCTCTTTTTACCCTTTCTTGAATTATAACACATTTTGTAATTACACCTGACTTTTCCTTTTTTATCATTACAGTCTCACGCCTTTCATAGGCTCAACTTGTTCTCGTAGGTCAACCACCATAGACCTGGCTCCTTTTTGTGACGTGCAGGCAAGAGGGACCACCTCGTTCTCTGAGCTGACCGCTGCCTTTCAGCAAGAGCCCAGCACACTTTTTGCGGCATCCTGGTTTTCTGGCGACAGCATGGTGTTTCAGGACGTTCCAATTTTCCCTGCTCCCAAATGCAGACTCAGCTTCTTTGAGGGAGCCCTGGCTACTGCTAATGAAAAATACTATTGAGATCAATATTTAGGGGCTGAGGGTACAGGCTGCCTGGTGAGGGGGCAGCACCCGATGGCCACGGAAAACACAGAACTCAGAAAACATGTTCCTAAGGTCATAATTTTGTTCACGCTGAGACTGCTCATATCGTTCTAACTATTACCACCCCCTTTTCTTTTATACAATTTTAAATGGATTTTTCTCTACGGCGTGCCTATTTAGATTTTTAATACGTCACTCAGACTGTGATTATCCCCAGCTCTGATTTTATCGTTGCTGTGTGCCTCAAGGCCCATTATTTGGAGGTCACCTGTATGTATCCTTTATCTAACCCTGCTTTCAAGAAGCGTCTCATAAAATTGTGTATATATTCTCTTTTCATGTAAATGGATATTTGTCATGTAGATATGAGATATAATTATAAAATTATTGACACAAATGTATTCAATTACAGAGATTACTTATTATGTAACTAAAAGCCATTTCATGTTCGCTGATAAACTTCTTGACACAAATTCTTTCACGTGCCAGCCTCGAGGGGCTGATTGCCACCAAAGGGCCAGCTGGGAAGCTAATCGCCTCTGGGAACCATTGTGGAAGTAGGGTGCCATGAATTATATAATTTTGAGCAATTTATACTTAATTCTACTAGTGTTTCTTCAATAATTGAAGCCATTTTGAGATATTACCGGCAAATGAGAAGAATAAAGATGTTTGCTCGTTGAAAATGTGCAAATCCAGCCGAGTGATGGTTTTGCTGGGATGGACTGATTTCTCCACTTGCAAATCTGGTCCCATAGAAAGGGGAGTCTTTGTTGTTTCCATATGCTTGTGGCCAGGCCAGTTTTCAGTGATGATACATGTTCAGTGAATTTTCTTTGGATAGGGACGGAAGAAAATGCCATGAGAATAATAGAGAAAATCGTAGCTGTCCAAATAATGAACTCGGGACCGTCACCCGTGACTCACAACTTCTTCTTCTTCTTTTTTTTTTTTTTTTATTTTGACATTGTTAATATTCTGAGGCAACTTGGTTTTCAGATAAATTCTAAATTGCTTCATTTCCAAAATTCATTTTGGTCACAACATCCAGGAACAATCCATCTTCTAATCAATAACTGACATTTAAATGCACCTGCAAGAAAGCAACCCAGCGCGAAACCAATATTGTCAGCAACCAGAACAACCCTAGTTTCCTGACAGACATTGATTCACAGCAAAATAGCGATTATTGTAAATATTTATAGTTCTAAAAGGAAAAGCTCATCAATGCAGCGTGTTGAGATTCCAAGTGAAATCGGTGATGGGCTCCACCTAGCCATTTATTTGTGAGGTAGGATGCGATGGGTGTGTTGCAGCAACCTTGGAAGAGCAGTAACCTTCCAAGAGTCTTGGAATTGACCCTTTGGGGGCACGGTGGGTAGTTCGGGCACGCCCCTGGTGGTGACGTGGTAGAATGGGAAGAACACCGGGTGGGGAGAGACTAGTTCCCCACCTGGGTCTTCACTGGCTTGCTGTGTGATCTCAAAAAGCCACATAACCTCTCTGAGCGTTGCTTTCCTCATCTAGAAAAGAACAATAATCATGTGTGTCCAATTTAACATCCCTGGTTGTTATAATGATGAAAGAAAAGGGTGGGGGAAGGAGATATCTCTGAACATGTATTTAATGGACTGGGCAAATGAATGTGGGGTCTCATAAGGACTCTTGATCTCTCAAGAACAGGGTTAAGGAGCAAGACACATGGTTCCGGAGAAATTTGATGCGTCACCCTAAAGCTCAAGGTCCCTGGGAGGTTTACTACTGAAACGCAGGTGACCCTGGGAACGAATGTGTTGCTCATTCAATACTACTGTGCAGTAGGAGCTGGGAAACCAGCATGAGAGAGAGAGAGAAAGAGAGAGAGAGAGAGCGCTCCGAGTGGCCTCTGTGCACCTGGTGTAGCTCACGGACAGATAAATAACTGTCAGGGTCTTTTCTAGTTTCCGGAGTCGAAGGGGCGACCTAGGCGAGATGGAGGTTAAGTTCGTGTCAGGCAGTGACATTGCTATGTAGAAAACAGGGACTTAGGATGGTTACTTTGGACGGGGTGGTCGGGGAGGGCCCCCGTGGAGATGTCACCGGAGCACTGATCCGAGGCAAGCGGCAGAGCGGGTCCGCTCCGCATCAGAAACCGAAAACAAGGTCATCACATCTCAAGCAGACAGGCTGCTTGCAGAAGGAAGTTCTGCGCGCCAGACTCGGGAACGGGAGCGAGGCGTGCTCACACGCAACTGAGACTTTGTGCGGGACGCTCAGGTCGGAGGGCAGTCGCTTTCCCGAGGTGGCTCCAGGCTGCTGAATTCTGGCTGCACCACCCGGACTAAATGGAGCCGGGTACCCCCAGCGGAGAGCATCCAGCTCTGCTACGGGGACACTGCAAGCAACCCTGGAGAGGGAGGCAGGCTGTAACCTCCCCGACTGACAATTTAGTAAACTCACACCCAGGGAAGTTAAGCCGCTGTCCCAGATTAGTTAGTGAAGGGCAGAACGGGGACAGGAACCCAGAACTCTCCTTGCACGTCTAGCCCGGTGGCTCCACGTCAAGTGAGTCCAAGGATGCACAAGCAGGTAGATCTGCTGGCTCCCGGCACAAATGGGAAGACTCCCAATCCTGCGATCCGCACTCCAGGCCTCTCGTTAGCTCCTTCCCAGGAATGGCTCAAAAAGCGGAGCGGTGGAATCCGCGGAGCGGGGCGCCAAGCGCGGCCGCCGGCCCGGAGCATGCGCACTGGCCCGGCCCAGCCTAGACGCGCTCCGCGCTGGGGGAGGGTCACCCGAGGCTGACGTCCGCTACGCCGGCGTCAGCGCCCCGTGAAGAGGAGGGCGAAGACTCCATCCGCCATGTTGGATGCCGCAGATTCGCCATAACCTCGCCGGCTCTTTTCTTAAAAAAATAAAAATAAAAAGCGAAGCATCAGCGGGGCGCCCCGCCTTCTCGGTCGGCGCGGGAGGGGGCCCGGAAGAGCCCGAGGCTTTTTTTTCCTCCGCGGTGGGGGCGTTGCCATGGAGACGCGGGCGGCAGGTGAGCCGGGCTGGGGGTTGGGGTGGGGATGAGGTGGGGGTGGGGCACGGCGCGGCGCGCGGGAAGCCGTTTCGAGTTTGGAGTCGGGAAGAAGCGCGCGGGCCGCCGGGCGGCGGAGGGATCCGCGGCCCAGGGCGGAGAGCGGACGTAGCGGCGTCCTTCGACAGCACGTTCAGTCGTTGGTGGTATCCCGCCGCCTCGGGGTTTTATTTAGAAAAAGTCGCGAGAGAGCCAGCCGGAGAGCGAGCGAGGGGAAACTGCGCGCGCGCGAGGGGCCGTTTCCAGGGCAACGGGGAGGGCCAGGCGCGCGCCCCGGAGACGAAGCGCTGGCGTCCTGTCTGGCGGGAGGTTCGAATCCCGGCCTGTCAACTCTGGCCAGCGGCGCCTGGCTGGGGCCTCCTTCTTGCCGGGCCTCAGTTTCCTCCCCTGTGAAATGGGTAGCTCCTTTAGACCCACGGAGAGACAGGGTTCGACCGAGCTGCTGCAGGAAAGCTTTGTGCCCTGTAGAGGGAGCCGTAAACGCCAGGGAGTAGCGTTGTTGCTGCTGGTAGCGGTGTGGCAGGCAGTGATAGATTATCCTTTGCCCGCTACCTGCCGCCCAGCTCCTGAGGGGCCCTGTTCCTCACCCTCTGAAGTTAAACTCCAATGCCACCTCCAGGCAGCCCTCTGTGGCTTCGCCGCCGGACCAGCCTCTCCGCAGACTGGCCCCAGTAGGTGTCGGATCTAACGAGACCCTTAACCTTGAGCACCTGTGGTTAACAACATGGTCCACACGCCGGCGCTGACCTCAGGCTTTTTGCTGCTCGGTTCTCCGGGCAGTTCTAATTCGTGTGTCATTTGCCGATGAGGGACAAAGGATCAGAGAGGTCAACTGCATACAGCTTGAGAATGACAGAGTTGAGGCCTTAAAAAAGTCCTCTTCCTCCAGTTTGGGATGCAATCCAGACTCGTGCGTGCCTGCCAGGCTGTACTTCCGTCCCCCCATTGGTGCTTGGCCTCCGGTCCGTGCTCCGGCCGCACTTAGCCAATGAGCCAACAGATCTGCCTCTTCCAGCCCTGTTTCCTTGCGGAGCCCGGTGACCTTTCGGAAATGGCGAGGGGCTTACGCTCCACAACTGTCCCCTCTTGGCTTCATCAGAGCCTGGCCGCTCGTACGGAAGCATCTGTAGTGAGCGTCCCCAGCTGAGGCTGGAGAAGACACCCGAGCTTATGTGTGCTGGCCGTGGGGTCCGCTCCGCCAGCACCCCGGGGCACTCTACCCGGCTTCTTCGGTTGAAGCCAGAGCCTTGCATGGCACCACTCTCTGCATGCCAGGGTTGGGTAGAGAGCCGTAGACCCTTGGTCCCCTCCTCATCCTGTAGTTGTGTCAGATCCTGGGGTGTGTGCAGTGGACCCAGAGCGAGTGGTGGGGTCAGGCCCCCCCGAACTGCGCCTGCATGCTTTCTTAACCTGATGACAGCTTGGTTTGTCGCCTCCCAAATAATTCCGCTTGGGCTGATGCACAGAACGAACTGCCCGTCTCCTGTTTTGGAGTTGACCTAACAGTCTTTGAAAAGAAACCTGGGCCTCTGTTGCAGTTTCCTTCAATTTCCAGCTGTAATAAACAGAGGAGATCATGTTTATAAATGTATCAATGTCAACTAGTGATCAGTTAATTTCTTTTTAAAATTTTTTAAAATTGTTTTATTTATTTATTTATTTAAAAAAAAAATTTTTTTTTCAACGTTTATTTATTTTTGGGACAGAGAGAGACAGAGTATGAACGGGGGAGGAGCAGAGAGAGAGGGAGACACAGAATCGGAAACAGGCTCCAGGCTCTGAGCCATCAGCCCAGAGCCCGACGTGGGGCTCGAACTCCCGGACCGCGAGATCGTGACCTGGCTGAAGTCGGACGCTCAACCGACTGCGCCACCCAGGCGCCCCTGTTTTATTTATTTTTGACAGAGAGAGAGAGAGAGGGAGAGAGAGTGCGTGAGTAGGCAAGCAGGGGAGAAGGGCAGAGACAGAGGCAGAGACAGAATCCAAAGCAGGCTCCAGGCTCCAAGCTGTCAGCGCAGAGCCTGATGCAGGGATTGAACTCATGAACCCTGAGATCATGAGCTGAGCTGAAGTCACACGCTCAACAGACTGAGCCACCCGGGCGCCTCATGATCAGCTAATTTCTGAAGAGAGTTTCCTGTTTTGCCTGGTTTTTAGGTTAATTTAGGGGAAGCAGTACAATAAATGATAGCAGGATGCATACCAGGATGGACTTGCCTGTGATCTGGGCAGGCTTTTGGTGTACACCCGCTGAGATTGTCATCGCGGTCAATTGCAGATCTATTACACATCGCTCCCTTCTCAGCCTTTCTCATTTACCTGGTAAAATGGTTCCTGTTTCTTTTCTCCCCTTACCTTATAATTTACGTAACAACTTTTCAAAGATAGCTGTCCTTAAGTAGAATTAAGTTTCTGCCTAGGGCAAGGGCAGTCCAAGAATTAGGTATATCGAAAAAGACTCTCCTTAATTGCATTTCCTTTTATAGATAGTTTCATCCTTGCCGCCTCTGAAAATCTCCCCATCAAGCTGGGCCAATTTAATTAGGTAGAAGGGACTTAGCTTAGAGTTAAGTTTTCTCTTTGTTCTCAGCTGTTTATCCTGTTAAAATTTCACTGTCTTTGAAAATTTTCAAGGGCAGGTGTCAACCTTAGGAGCGGGAACCATTGGGAGGGTGGGAAGAACAGGGTCCCGAGATCTGTCAGTCGCCAGATTCCTGACCTGAGGGAAGTCACACGACTCTCGGAACCCCTGTGCTGTCCCTCCTCCTGCAAAAGGAGACCTAATCCTGTCCCCTGCTCAGGGCCTGGTGCCTTGCGGCTGCTGGTGGAACTCTGGTATTTATCCCTTTTCAACCCAGACCCCATCTCTCCCTTGTAAAGCCTAGCGTGTTGTTTGTTATCTCCTTGCTGCTTGACAACACTTGTGGTTGGAAAGGCTCAGTAGGCTTTAACTTTTTAAATCTATTTTGCTAATGTTTGTTGTTGAGAGAGAGAGAGAGAGAAAGCCCACCAGCAGGGGAGGGGCAGAGAGGGAGACACAATCCAAAGCAGGCTCCAGGCTCTGAGCTGTCAGCACAGAGCCCCATGTGAGTCTTGAACTCACAAACCTCGAGATCATGACCCGAGCCAAAGTCGGACACTTAACCGGCTGAGCCACCCAGGCACCCTTGATTGATTTTTAAAGGACAAAAAAAAAGTGGGGCACCTGGGTGGCTCAGTTGGTTAGGCATGCGACTTTGGCTCAGGTTATGATCTCACAGTTCATGAGTTCGAGCCCCGCGTCGGGCTCTGTGCTGACAGCTTGGAACCTGGAGCCTGCTTCGGATTCTGTGTCTCCCTCTCTCTGTGGTCCTCCCCGCTCATGCTCTGTCTCTCTCTCAAAAATAAATAAACATTAAAAAAAAAAAAACCTTAAAAAAAATAAAAGGAAAAAAATAATCTGCGAGTGAAGCCCATAGATATATTAACCATTTATTACAGATTTGAAGTCCCTCTCTTTTTGTCAGTGAACATAAAGTATATACTCAAATTTGCTGGTGAAAAGATCACACTCGGCATATTAACGTAAAAAGGATTTCAAATCTGGTAACAGACTTTTCTTTGTTCTTTCACATCGTGTAACAACTCGAGCTGCAAAGCCTTGGACTCTGGAATCTGGCCCCTGGGTGCCCAGACTGGCTCCGGGCTGAGGCGGGGTGGGCAGGGTGGGGGCCTGGCTTTGGAGCTGCTGCTGGCGGGGGGAGGGGGGCGGGGGGGGCGGGGGGGGCGCTCAGCCACGGCCCCTGGAAAGAAGGAACAGAAGGCTTTGGGAGCAGCGTTCTGGAAATGGGGTCTTGGATGTCCTGGCACCTCGTAGGGTGCCTTCCGTACGGCTTCCTTCTCCGTGTCAGACCTTCTCTTTGCTTCTCTGCCCCTTAGGACCTTTTCTTTTCCTTCCACCCCCACCCCCTTTTTTTTCTCCTTTTTTTTTTAATTTAAAAAAATTAAAAATTCTTTTCCTGCCCAGGGGATTCCTGGGTCCACTTAGATGTTTGTGCCCAACTTTGTGCCAGGAGCTGGGGACGTAAAGTATGACACACTGTTTCCTTCTGAGGCTCTCACGCAGTCCTAGCAGTTGGAAAACCCGTTCCCTTAGGAGAAAGTGCCAGGTGCCACGACGGAAGCGAGCCCCAAGAATCGGGGCTTCAGAAGGGGTGCCCCCGGCCCAGCCAGGGGATTCTGGGAGGGCTTCCTGAAGGAGGAGGTGCCTGAGCTGCAACTTTCCGGGTGAGCGGAGGGGTACCGCAGAGGGCTGTGTGGTACAGAGACACAGATGTGACCCAGCCACAGGCGTGCTCTGGGTGACTAGGTGAGCACCGGGGCCGGAGCCCGGGGTGCGGGTGCTTGAGGTCTGTGGTGATGGTCTTTGGAGGGGCAGAAAGCTGTTGGGACTTGACGGTGGAAACTTTGGAGAATGAGAGCCAAAGGGGGCCTGCCAGTTTGCCTGTTAACAGCTGCCTGAGGTCAGTGTTTTTGAGGTGCAGAAATACACAGTGAACACACAGACCTTAAGTGTGCGCTGTGACCACCCATGTTACCCGCGCCCCTGACAACATCTGGAACTTTTCCCTCACCCCAGAAAGTTGCCGTTTGCCCCTTCCCACCCGATTCCTGCCCTTCACCCCAAGCAATCACTGGTCCGAGTAATGTTGCCAGAGATAAACTACTTTTTGAAGCACATGCGAGAATTCTTTGGTATCTGGTGTCTTTCAACTCAGCATAAAGTTTCTGAGACCCAGGGCTTTGTCTCTTTCTGTTTTCCGCTAGCATTCCATCGTACGGATGTGCCACGGCCTGTTTATAGGATCACCGTCTGAGCTCATTTCCAGTTTTCGGTTGTTGGGAAAAAGCTGCCCCGGACATTCTTCTACAAGGTTTCTTGTAGACGTAGATTTGCATTTCTTTTGGGTAGTGGAGCGGCCGGCTTGTAGGGCAGAGGTATATCTAACTTTTTAAGAAATGTCCAAATAGCCTCCTGGAATTGTGCCATTTTGCACCCCTGTCAGCAGGTGCAGGAGAAATACGCCTGCTGCACAGGCTCAGCCACATTCAGTGTTTAATTTTTTTTCCTTTGATCTATTTTAGAGGGTGTGCAGTAACATCTCATTTAACTTGCATTTCCTTGATGATCAGTAATAACTGAGTACTTTTTTTTTTCTTTTTGTGCTTATCCGCCATTTGTATACCCTCTTTGAAGAAATGTCTGTTTAAATCTTTTGCCCATTTCAAGCATTGGGTTGCTTGTCTTTTTAATTGTTGACTTGTGGGAGTTTGAATGAGTCCTTTGTCTTACGTATGTGTTGTGAATATTTTCTCCCAAGCTCTGCTTGCTTATTAATGTCAATACTATCTTTTGTTCAGCATAAGCTTGTAATCTTAATAAAGTCTGAGTTACCATTATTTTTGCTTTATAGGGAGTACTGTTTGTATCCTCTCTGAGAAATGTTCTCCTCCTTTAAGATCATGAAGATATTCTCCTAGGTGTGTTTGTTTATTTATCTTTTTTTAAAGCTTTATTTTAGGTTTAGGTGTACCGTCTATCTCAGATTAGTTTGTGTATGGTGTGAGGCAGGGATCCTGATCCCCCGGTTCCCCCTCCCACTGTGGATGTGCAGTGTTTCCAGACTCCTTTGTTAGAAGAGACTTTTTTTTCTCCATTGGATTATTTAGGTTCCTTTGTTGAAAATCATATGTGGTTCCATCTCTGAGCTCTCTGGTCTTTTCCATTAGTACCACACTGTCTGGATTGCCATAGCTGTATAGCAATTTTTGAAGTTAGAAAGAATATAAAGGAGGACATTTTGGAGGGTCAAAATGCAGGCCAGAGCGAGACCCGTCATTAGGTGCCCTTGTCGTGAGGCCCAGGGTTGATGACACTCATTCACCCCAAGGCAGTGGCTGTGGGTATTCCCCACAGAGGTTAGGGCAGGTTCAGCGAAATAGCTGAGAGGGAAAACCTTTGGGACTGGTGATTGATTAGGTTTTACCTTTGAGACCAACAAGCCTTCCTTCTGTGTTTGCTTTTAGGGAAGGAGCAGTAAAGAACCTACCAGGCATAGGGATGTGAAACTTCCCAGGCTTTGTACGTGCAGTGCTGGTTCATGATTTTCAGTTCCTTCCTGTGGTGGTGCAGAGAAGGCCTTTTGAATTCTCCCTGTTTTTATTTCTGAGTTGGGCCGGGGGGCTGGTGCAGAGCTGGTGCAGACCCTTCCTGGGGACTGAGTCCCTGCTCCCCCCACTTTGAAGAGTCCCCTGAGGCAGACTGTCACGTGCAGCCCTGGTTGCTCTGCCCTAGGAGGGCCCTGTGGCTCTGTGTTGGGAGCCTCTGGGGGCTCTGGGACTCTGTCCTGCCCAGGAGTGAGCCCTGCCCCCCTGCCTCCGCCATTCCTCCCCTGGCCACAGGCGGGGAGCCAGGCTCGGTAATGCAGGGAGTGGGGGCACTGGGATTGAAGTGAGTGGAAGTCCTGCCCTGCTCTTCAAGGGACAGGGAGCCTGGCAAGTCACTGAGCCCCTGTCTCTTTGTATAAACGTGGTTCCTGTCGTGAAGGTTTGGGAACACGCCTGGCGTACGGCAGGTTGCTTTCCTTTCTTCCACCATCCATCTTTTCGTTCTTTCCCTCTCTCCTCGTTTTCCATTCCACTCTTCCTCTCTCAAGCCTCACCTTCTTCCCCTGAGCGGCTTGTACGTTCCAATAGTGTCATTGAGAATTAAATGCATAACGAGAGGGGTTTGTAATATTTGTGTAATAATCCACAATAAAACATGATACAGTGGCTTGATCCTCTATTAATCGTGCAGTTGCTGGGGGAATAAGATGGGATCTGGTAACGATAACAGTCATTTCTGCAGACCTGCTCAGTCAGGTGCTTCACATCTCTGATACAGTTTTTCTGCACAAAAGCCATGCGAAGCGGCCGCGTTCTCTCTGCTTTGCAAATGAGGAAGTAGAGGCCCAGGCTTGTTAGGGGGAGCTGAGTGGGTAACCCAGCATTTGGACCAGCAGCAGGGCATACTTTGGGCCTGTGACGCCTTGGAGAGTCTCCTTCCAGGTGCTCTGTTAGGACCTTGCCTACTTCCAGAACGTGGGCCTGGGCCAGGCTGTGGGTGAAGGTCCGGGGTCTGCTCTTTAGGCCTGGCAGCTGGGGGAGATCTGGGTCACCAGAGAGAAGAGGAACCTCTTCCTGCAACTGCTGACACGTATGCAGTCCTACTGTGTGCACGTGGCCCTGGCTGGGCTGGGTGCAGCAGCTGAGGCATGCACCTTTGACTGTCCCCACTGGGCTCTGGTGTGATGCCCCCGGAAGCTGGGCCTCGAGGGGCCCCGAGAGTCCTATTCTCAGGGAGCTCCAGCCATGGAGAAGATGAAATCAATTACAAAATGGGCAAAAGGTTTGCGGGAGACTTTACGGAGGAAGTGATACAGGTGTCCAGGAAGCTTGGGAAAAGACGCTGGATGTCACCATCACTGGGGACACGCAGCTTAAAGCCACAACAAGGTACCGCTGCACGTCCACCAGAGTGGCCGAAACTAAGAAGACTGACATTACCACGGGCGGGTAAGAAAGCAGAGCGCCTCGAACACTCACGCGTCGCCGCTGGGGATGCAGGACGGGGCAGCCGCCTTGGAAGGAGAACGGGGGTTTCTGACAACGTCAGGCATCCGCTTGCCGGGTGGCTCCGCGGTTCCGCTCCTGGGTGATCACCCAAGATAAGCGAAACGTGTGTCCGCGTGCCACGAACACGGACATACGTGCCACACGCATGCTTTATTGCTGGTAGCTGCCAACTGGAGCCACCCCCAAATGCTCACCAAATGATGGATAACTAAACCTCCTGCGGTAGAGCCGTCCAGTGGAATACTGCTCGTCCATGAGGGAACTACTGATGCAGGCAACAACCTGCTTAATCCCCAAAACGTGTTAAGCGAGGGATGCTGGCCGGCTCGGTTGTTAAAGTGTGCAGCTCTTGGGGCGCCTGGGTGGCTCGGTCGGTTAAGCATCCGACTTCGGCTCAGGTCACGATCTCACAGTCCGTGATTTCGAACCCTGTGTCGGGCTCTGTGCTGACAGCTCAGAGCCTGGAGCCTGCTTCGGATTCTGTGTCTCCCTCTCTCTCTGCCCCTCCTCTGTTCATGCTCTGTCTCTCTCTGTCTCAAAAATAAATAAACGTTAAAAAAAAAAAATTTAAAGCATGCAGCTCTTGATCTCAGGGTTGTAGGTTCGAGCCCCACGTGGGGGTAGAGCTTATTTAAGAATAAAATCTTAAAACAAAACAAAGCAAAGCAAAAGCCTGTTAAGCGAAGGAAGCCAGACACAAAAGACCACCTACTGCGAGGACCAGGAGAAATTGGAGCCCTCGCGCTCTGTTGGTGGGGTGGCCATCACGCCGGACGACAGTATGGAGGGTCCTCAAAAAATTAAGAAATGGGACCAGCCTATGATCCAGCAATTCTGTTTCTGTGTAATGCCTGAAATAATTGAACTCAAGGACTCAAAGTGAAAGTTGTGTGTGCAGCATGTTCACAGCAGCATTATTGGCAGTAGCCTAGAGACAGAAACAACCCGAACGTCCATTGACCGATGAATAACTAAACCGAATGTGGTCTGTACGTACAACGGGATATTGTTCATTCTGTGTGTGTGTGTGTGTTAAAAGATGTTTATTACAGTTGTTTAGGGCAGCAAAATGTTAGCTAACGTAATGGTTAATAAATTACGATGTGTTTACAGAAGGAAACGTTAGGCAATCTATTCATTCTTAAAAATTTTTTTCCACATTTATCTATTTTTTTGAGAGACAGAGACAGAGTGTGAGCAGGGGAGGGGCAGAGAGAGAGAGGGAGACACAGAATCGGAAGTAGGCTCCAGGCTCTGACCTGTCAGTACAGAGCCCGATGCAGGGCTCGAACCCACGAACCGCGAGATCATGACCTGAGCCAAAGTCAGAAGCTTAACTGAGCCATCCGGGTGCCCCTCATTCTCAAAAAGGGAAGGAAATTCTTACACATCCTTACGACTTGGATGAACCTTGAAGACTATGCTAAGCGAACTAAGCAAGTCACAGAAAGATAAATACTGGATAGTGTGATTCCACTTGTGTGAGGTACATGGGGTTGTCAGATCCGTAGAGACGTTCCGTAGAATCGTGGTTGCCAGGGGCGCGGAGGAGGTTGGACTGGGGAGTTAGTCTCTATGGGAATAGAGGTTCATTGGGGGAAGATGAAAAACTCTGGAGACAGACGGTAGGGGTGGTTGCACATCAGTGTGAATGTACTTAAGGCCACTGAACGGTACTCTTAGAAATGGCTAAGATGATAAGTTTTATGTTATTTTACCACGATTGAAAGAGAGCGTGATTCTAAGTTTCAGAAATTGTAGGAAACGCAGAACGCCAGGGACAGGAAACAACCCGCGGTTACCGGGAGCTGTCAGGGAGAGGGATTGACCGCGGAGTCCTGGGGGAACTTTGTTCTGTGTCTGGATTGTGGTGATGGTTACACACCCGCGTGCACGTGTTTAAAGTCACGGAGTTGGGGGGGCGCCTGGCTGGCTCAGTCAGTTGAGCATCCGACTCGGGCTCAGGTCGTGATCTCACGGCTCTTGGGTTCGAGCCACTTTAGGCTCTGTGCTGACAGCCCAGAACCTGGAGCCTGCTTCCGATTCTGTGTCTCCCTCTCTCTCTGCCCCTCTCCGGCTCACACTCTGTCTCTCCCTCTCTCTCCTTCAAAAATAAATAAAGTCACTGAGTTGTGCAGGGCCCCGGAAGTGCTACAGGTTGTACAGGGTAGATGGAGGGGACAGCGCCATGGTTGCTGCTGCCTGGGGTTGGGTGAGGGGCTCCGGAAAGCCTTGAGGGTGATGTTGGAGGCGTGATCAGGACAGTGGGAGTGTAGAGCAGGGGTGAAGGCAGGGGTGCATGAAGGAGCCCAGCAAGGTGAACAGCCTCTGCCCTCCCTCCTCGCTGACCCTCCACAGCCCCGTGCCTTCGGGGTCCGGGGCCAGGCTTGAGCGCTGAGCCCGGACGGCCTTCCCTGGCCCTGCCTGTCCGCTGCCTGAATCTGGGGTCCCCATCCCATTGCCTGGCCACCGGCTTGGGTGGCCTTGAGGTCCCCTGGAAATGTAGGCTCTGGAGAACAGCACCGGCTTTGCAGTCTCAGAGACCTGGCTTCGAATTTTCCACCCCATCGTGTGACAGTTCTTTGGACTCCTTGGAGTCTCCGTCGGCACTTGGGTGACCCGGGGGAGCTCAACATCCACCAGGAGTTTATTGTCTGGAGGGTGGAGTCCGATGAGGGGGGAGGTCTGAGGCTGGTGCTGACTCTGGGGCTTTCGAGGGGGCCCTGAGGACTCACCGAGCAAGCAAGCCCAGCCGAGCACGGGGCGGGGGGGGGGGGGCTCGAGGGGCTCAGCAGAGACTCAGGGAAGCCCCTCCTTAATACCAGCTGGCTGTGCTGCTGGCCTCCACCCTCAGAGGCTGTCCCTGGTCCTCCGTTTGCCACCCGACTGCCACCTTGGCTGTGTGACGGCTGGACCCGAACCTCACCTTGGACGACCGCTCCCCCCCCCCTACGGTCCCGGCACTGTGAGAAGCGCTTCGCAGCCTCACTCTCTGCAGGGGAACCGTGGTCCTCCTAGTCTGGGTCCTCCTGCTTTTCTGGCAGAGTCTAGAAGCATCCTTAGGCGGGCGTTTAACCCGTTGCCTGCCAGATTTTGCGGTTTGCCCTGGGGTGGGTGTGCCCTGCGCTCCGGCAGACCCAGCTTTTGTCCTCGCTTTCCTCTGCGCCCTGCGGGGCCAGGGGCGGGGGGCCGCGTCAGGGGCCTGGACTTTAGGGAAGGTTGTGGGGTTCTGGACACCGAGGTGCCAGGAGCCCTGAACACCAGGCTCTGACTCTGCTTTTCTCCTGTCTGTCTCTCCCCCCTCCCCCTCTTTCTTCCTCTTGTCAGTTTTTAGAAGGAAACCAAGTCATCATGCTCTAATTTTCCTTTTGAATTTCCCCGAGTCTTGCTTTCTAGTCGGAGGCCATGTGAGAGGTGCTCAGGTGAGGGGCACGGGTCGGGAGGAGAGCTTTTGTAGCAGGGGCCGGGAGGAAGGGATGGGGACTGCTTCCTGGCTGGAGTCCCGGGCCGAGGTCTGGGGTAAGTGGGTAGCCAGGAGGGCGCTGTGCCCTTGACCCCTGGCGGCCCTCAGGAGGCCGGTCCTGTTGGGTGGGAGAAGAGTCCTGGGCTGGACACGATGGTCCCATTGACCTTCGGGGGCTCTGGCCAGAGTGGCTCAAGGAAGGAGAGAGTTGGGCGGATGTTTGATGTCTGGAATTGTTGGCCGTGAGGTGCACAGTTGTGATCAGGGCATTCTTTGCTGCTGCTGTTGAGAGCAGGAGCACGGTCAGCACAGAGCCCGACGCGGGGCTCGAACTCACAAACCGTGAGATCATGGCCTGAGCCGAAGTGGGACGCTTACCCGAATCAGCCACTAGGCGCCCCTGTTGTTTCTATCTTAAACAGATTCCTCAGCAAACCTGCTCTGTGGGTCTGAGCATCGCGCCCTGTTCCCCTCCGCTGCCCCTCCTGGGGCTGCTCTCCATCGCTCCCACTTTCTCTGCCTTTTCTTGCACTACTGCCATTAGTCGGGCGACTGTCTGCGTGTGTTCCTGACGGGCCCTGGTGACGCCTCATCCCCGTGGCTCCCGAACTGTGCCCGGCGTGTGCTGTCTGAGCTGGCGAGAGGGCGGCTGTGAAATGAGGGTTCTGTGGTTCAGGACCGGCCGTGTGAATATCACTGGTGTTTCTTGACTGAGGACGTCTCAGAGCCTGTCATGAGCCTCCCCCCGCCCTGTCCCTCTGCCTTCTCTCTAGAACACTGGAAACCGGGTGGCAGGCATAGTGCCCTTTCACCCACTCCTAAAGATTTCCAGTGTTTGTTTTCTAAAAACAAGGTCAGTCTCCCACACAAGCACCTCACGATTATCAAAGTGAGAACACGATGCTTATAGTGCAGATTTCACCGACTGAAATTCAGGCTCACCAGTTCCGGTAATTTTCAATAGAAGCAAAAGGAAGCCCTGCCTTAGGCCCTGCGTTCAGTCCTTGTGTCCCTTTACCCTTTAAAGATGGCTCCTCCGTCTTTGTGTCCCACGACACTGTAGGGTGCGGGGCACTTGTTCTGTAACCTGTGTCCCTCCCTTGGGCCGTGTTTCGCCATGATTCCATTCAGATCCTGCAGTTCGGGCACGGGGGTCACGGGGGATGCCACAGCAGGGGCGCCCGATTCTCAGCCCTCCTGTCGGGAGGACAGGATGCCCATTTGAGGGGGGGTGTGTGACGCCCATTTGAGGGGGTCGGGTTCTTTCGAGATACAGTTACTATTCTTCTCCTTGGTAATCGTCTCGTGATGAGACATTTTGAGACTGCATACTTACCGTGTTACTCTTCCTCAAACTTCCCTCGCTCGTGGTGTTAGCATCCGTTGATGATTTCTTGCCAGAATCCGTGATCACTGATGGTTGCCGGATGATGAGTTTCTAATGCCAGCGTTTCTTCCACATTTACTAGTTGTCTTTCTATGTGAGCAAGAGTTCCTTTTTTATTTAAAAAAATTTTTTTTTTCAACGTTTACTTATTTTTGGGACAGAGAGAGACAGAGCATGAACGGGCGAGGGGCAGAGAGAGAGGGAGACACAGAATCGGAAACAGGCTCCAGGCTCTGAGCCATCAGCTCAGAGCCCGACGCGGGGCTCGAACTCCCGGACCGCGAGATGGTGACCTGGCTGAAGTCGGACGCTTAACCGACTGCGCCACCCAGGCGCCCCAGGAGTTCCTTTTTTAAATAAATCTGTCTATCTGTATTACTGTGGACTCATGAGTTCTTTCTTCAGTGGTTTGCAGTCCTTTACCATTATTTTGATCTCATTTCCCCATATTTGGCTGGTTGAAGCCTCTTTGACATGCCCCCTCTTTCTTTGAGAACCTCCTTGGTTTCTGTCCGATGAGGTATTCCTTTTCTGGCTCTGGAATCAGCTATTTCTAGAGGAGAATGACGGTTGAGGTGGCGACTGGTATTTGGAAAAGGAGATGTGGGACTAGGCAAGCTCATTATTGCTGGAGTGTCTCCGCTTCACAGCAGGGAAATGGGCGCACACCTGCACACGCAGCATGCAGACACGCAGGAGTTCACACATGGCCGACACACGTCCATATCTGCGGATCTTTCCAGTTCCAACCCAGCGGCACCTGCCCCTTCCGAGACACTGCCTCCCAGTACCCACAGCAAGTTACTTATCTCAATCCTAGGATATACAAAAAATAGTTTCCGAATTGCTAACCTGTGTCTCTGGGAAAGAAGCCTACTAACTCGAGGTCAGTATTTAATTAGATCTGTTTCCCGTTGACCTGAGGCATACCGTGGGAACACTGGCTTCCCAGGTGATTTGGGTTCGCCCTCCCCGCTCTTCCCTCCCACTTCCGCGTAGTTATAGTTGCTCATTTAAAGTTTGCTTCCATTCATTTGTTTGTATTTCATTTTAGGGATGATCCCCATACTTGCTTATTTGTTTTCCTACTTTAAGTGTGTGAATTTTTGGGTTGCGTGTATTTCTTGTATTTCAACACAAGGACCGAGTTCTGCTTTTTTTTTTTTTTTTTTTTTTGGTGGATGTGGGGTGCTCCGCACCTGTCTGGACTCTTCTGCCTTTCCCTGGGCATCTCACTTCCAGGCCCTTTGTCTGGGTCTGGTTTCTCTTAAGGCCACCATTCCAAATGCTGCATTTGTTCCCATTTTACAGAGTCGGAGGACCAGAGAAGCAAAGTGCTTTCCCCCGGAGGGGTAGGGGTTGGCTGGTGTCTGTCCCACCCAGAGCTCGCCTTGCTTCCCCGGCACAAGGTCTGACTCGTTCTGTTGGGAAGCGTGAGTGAAGAATGACTTGGTTAACATTGTTCTCAGGCCTTCCTAAGTGAGCACTCTGGAATGTTCTAGCCCTCACAACAAAGGAGATGTAGCATTTCTCTGTTTCTAGGTAGAGATCTTTGTTCTTTTTAAGCTTTTAACTGTATTTTGAATGAAATACAGTCTATTAGGGGAGACAGAAGTTAAACAAACACACCATTGAATACATGATTACGCATTGTGGTAATTGCTGCTAAGGTGAATGAATACAGGGAGGGCAAGAGAAAGTAACAGAGACCTAATTTATATTGAAGGGGATTTAAGAAAAGTCTGTCTGAGAAAGTGAGGTTGGAGCTGAGACTTGAAGAATGAGGTTCTTGAACCAAAACCAGTTTGCTGACGAGATCCCAGGCACCTGCCAGCTCTTTGCGCTTTGTAGAATGTGCAGCTCACATCGCTGAACCGGCTCTTGGAGGCCAGAGTTCTCCTTTGCTCGTTATCGCCCCCTAGGGGACACGTGTGTGTTTGGACTTGCGGCAGGTGGTTTAAGAGACCCTGGGGCCGTGGGCAGGACCAGCCTGGCCACGGCCAAGCTTGGGGACCCATCCGGTATGGCTGAAGGACTGGGATCCCAGGCTTGCGGGGGAGAGGACCTCGGGGACATCTGACGGCCTGTTCAGATCTAGCCAGAGGGGCTGGCCTTGCCAGGGTCACCCTGAGGCTGCACCACCTGAAGCCAGGCTGGGAAGAAGTTGCTTGACTTCTTAAAGTTCCCAGCTGTCTAAACATAAGTGGTAGCTGCCCAGACGCTGAGGGGTAGGGTCAGGTAAGGCTGTCTGTCTCCTGGACACTGGCTGGGGAGCTGAATTTAGGCACCTCCCTGTCCCTTCCAAGGCAAGACTCTTTGCGATTAGGCCACAAATAAAACCACAGTCACTTTAAATTATTCTCTCGTGAACAAAACGGGAGGGTCTGTACCTTACTCCTTTCTACACGTGCCTAGCATAGTATGTCACATGTATTAGGCACTTACTGAATATTGTATTATGAAGGTAATGAATGTAAGTTATAATTACTTTCCCCCCCAATGGCCCAGGCATTTGGAGAATATAATACTTATTTCATGTCTTAGTTACTAGGAACAGTGGGGCAGATCATTCTGGTAGGCTGGGGTGGGTAGCTGGTGGGGTTTGGAGAATTCTTTTCCCATTGGCTCTTCCTGCCTCATGTAAAGCTCTGTTCTGAAATTCGAAAACACCTTGAACCCGTCTGGGAATTGGAGGGTAGTTCTTTCTCCTAGAATTCATCTTCAGGTTTAGAGTACTTCATAACTGAGACCGGTCTCAGGCTT
Source organism: Prionailurus bengalensis (assembly GCF_016509475.1). Classification (NCBI taxonomy): domain Eukaryota; kingdom Metazoa; phylum Chordata; class Mammalia; order Carnivora; family Felidae; genus Prionailurus; species Prionailurus bengalensis. The sequence continues at coordinate 75,950,910 of NC_057353.1, read as the reverse complement.
TCATACTACGTAAAGCAGACGTTTAAAATTTGAAGTTAAGGGGCGCCTGGGTGGTTCAGTCGGTTCAGCGTCAGACTTCAGCTCAGGTCATGGTCTCATGGTTTGTGAGTTCGAGTCCCGCGTCAGGTTCTGTGCTGATGGCTCGGAGCCTGGAGCCTGCTTCTGATTCTGTGTCTCCCTCTCTCTCTGCCCCTCCCCTGCTCACGCTCTGTCTCTCTTTGTCTCAAAAATAAGTAAATGTAAAAAAAAAAAGTTTGAAGTTGAATTTGCATGTTTCCCACATCTGCCTCTGGTTCTGCGACCTCAGGAGCTTGGAGCAGCCTGTGACAGTAATGAAAACGTCCCTCTGTCTTCTCCCTCTCCCGTAAAGATGTGGACAGGGATGCTGTTTGGCAAGGCCTAGATTTTCCAATTGTTGTGTCGATTTTCCTAACTCGGTGGGTCCCAAGGATTTTGCGGGGAGTGGTGGAGGCCGTCTATAGTTCCCCTGGACGTGGGGGAGTAGAGCATGCATGCCACAGTTCTCTGACCTGCAGTGGGAAAGTTGCCTGGTGTTCTGGAAACAGAGAGAATACTGGATCCGTGGCTAGTGCAAACTTCGGTCTGCTGTAAGTGGAAAATACACACCGGGTTACGACGGTGCGGTGCAAAAAGAAAAAACGAAAGAATGTGAAATTTCTCATTGCTCTTTTAAAAATGGATTGTAAGTAAAATGGTAGTATTTTGGATAGACTGTATTACAGAAGACACGTGAGAATTGATTTCACTTGTTTCTTTTTGTTTCACCGTGGCTGCTGGAGAATTTGAGATCCTGCCAGTGGCCCTGTTTCTGCAGGACAGTGTGGGCTTGGTTGGGCCTCTTGAGCCCTGGCGGCTGAGTGGCGGTCCATCCCAGAGCTCCTTGGGCGGGAAATGTGCCCGACACATTGTAGGCACAGAGTGTGTGCACTGAGCCACGTCTGCCTGCCCAAGAGGTCATGCTTATACAAGCCTGCTTGTCCCCCGCGATTGTCCGGCTTGAGCCCTGGAAGAGCCGCTCTGTGCCTCTCTCCCTCCCGGCCCCTCGTACCCCGCTTTGTGCAGGCAGGTGCGCATCACGTGTGTGTTCAATCGAAACCGTGCCCAGTCAGGAGAAGGGGTGGGCGAGCACCAGCTTTTCTAAGGGCTTTGTTTTTGCCTGGTTTGCTCGTCATGGGGTGTGTGACTAGACTGCAGAACTGGGGACCGGGCTGGTGGCATCTCCACCGTGGTGTGCCAGGCGGCACCCTTGGAGCGATGTCCGAAGGAACTGAGTCAGTGTTTAAAATAACCAGGGCGGGGGTGCCTGGGGGGCTCAGTCGGTTAAGCGTCCGACTTCAGCTCAGGTCATGATCTCGCGGTCCGTGGGTTCGAGCCCCGCGTCGGGCTCTGTGCTGTCAGTTCAGAGCCTGGAGCCTTCTTCGGATTCTGTGTCTCCCTCTGTCTCTCTGCCCCTCCCCTACTTACACTCTGTCTCTCAAAATGTGAATAAATGTTAAAAAAAAAAAAATTAAAATAACCAGGGCGGCAGAGTGAGGAGACAGGGGCTGGCCATGCCCAGTTAATAAACAGCCCCTGGGGGGCTCCATCATTGAGCATCTGGCTTTCGATTTCGGCCCAGGTCATGATCTCACACTTTGTGGGTGTGAGCCCCACGTCAGGCTCTGCACTGACAGTGTGGATCCTGCTTGGGATTTTCTCTATGTCCCTCATCCGCTTGTATGCCTGTGCGCATGTTTCTCTCTCTCTGTCTGTCTGTCTCTCAAAATAAATAAAAAAAACCCAAACAAACAGGTCCGGTCATGATACACTGGCTACGGTGACCTGGCATCACCCCATCCCTGGGGCCCTGGCTCTTCCTTCCCCTGAGGACTTGGGGTGCGGCAGGAAGACACTGTGGGAAGTGTGGGGAGAATTTGAACCCCTGTTGGAGAGGGAGGAGTCTGGGGGCCTCTGAGTAAGTGGTCCCTCCACAGCTGGGTCTGCGATCTTCTTGTGGGAACCGAAGCCCCGGCTGGACTCCTGCCGCCCAGGGCCCCCTGTTGCTCCCCCAAGTGCCAGCCTGTCTCACACTCTGGCTCCGCTTCCTTCCCCTGTTTCCCCACCTTCCTTCTCCCCTTCCTTGTGGTGCTTTCTCTTCTCAGAGCCTGGCTTTCTGCTCGCTATCCTCATTCATGCTGTGGCGTTTATATCCATTCCTCAGAACACTTCTGAATGGCCTGTCTTTTCTTTCCCTACGGGAAGCGTGTGTGTGTGTGTGTGTGTGTGTGTGTGTACGTGTGTAATGTGTGTATGTGCACGTATTATGCGTGCACATACATTTGTGCATGTATCTTATGTGTGTACATGTGTGCACATTGCACACATGCTACCCATACGTGCATTTGCGCCTGTATGTTATGTGTGTATGCAAATGCATGTTATGCACACCTGGGCATTTGTGCATGCATGTGCGTATATGCACATGTGTGTTACGCATACGTGTGTACTTGTGCACATGTGTTACGTGTATATGCACGCACATTTGTGCCTGTGTGTTATGTGTGTATGTGCACATATATTATGCACACGTGTCCATTCATGCATGTGTGTGTATGCATGTGTGCATGTTAAGCACACATGCATATTTGTGCTTGTATGTGTGTATGTGCACACACATTATGCACACGTGTGCATTTGTGCGTGGATGTGTGTGTGTATGTAGGACCCCCACACTGGCTTCTCTTTACCAGATACTGCCAGTGGTAGGTGGATAGCAGAGCAAGCAACAACATGGTCGGTAAATTCAGCCAACCAGCCAGACTTCCCTGGACTTAAGAGATGCCCGCTCTGTTCTGCATTTGCACCGTTTAGCTGTCGACAAAACCCTTTTCCCACTGTTTACCCCATGATCACATCCCCCACCCCCATATTGTCCTTGCGAGGTCATCAGGCAGCTTTGATTGTCTCCCTTTCTCCCTGAGTGCCTGCAGGTTTTAGAAGTGAAGGGGCCTCTACCCACTCTGAAGCTGCGCTGAGATGTGGGGTTTGAATCCAGAGTTTCAGACCTGAGGCCCAGTGCTGAAAGCTGGCCTAAGGCAGCCCTTTCCCTTCACAAGTTAGATACAAGGCTCCTCAGACACACAAAGGAACCAAAATAAACTAACACAACAAAAAACCAAACACCGGAAAGTCAGAGGCCTGGTAGGCGGTGGCCGTGGGCATCACTGTGCTCAAATGTACTGTAACACGCTGTGAGATTTTGCACATTTTGTTTTTCACGTGGAAACGATCCCAGAGACACGGTCACCTTCGGGGCGTGGCTTGAGAGTTCCCGAGCCGCCTTGGTCATTTGCGGGGGACTCCCCACCTCCCCAGAGCTTCCCACCCATCCGCTGGGGTGGGGATAGCTCTGCGACCTGTAGGTGGGGAACTGGGTGATGGGGGGCGGTTCCCGCTCACATACATTATTCGTGATGCCGTCCTGAGGAAGGGGCCCAGCTCTTCACATAGGATTATGTTCAATGCACGTATACTCTATTGCCCAAGGCTCTCCCTTGGAGAGTGCTTAAAAATAGCTTAAAAAAAATTCTGCCAAGTTTCAACATGGAAGAAATGTGGACGCATAAAATTACAGAGCAACTGTTGGCCCAACGTTAATTATAGCTGATCTGGAGCATTTCTCATTTTATTTTGTTAATCCACTTTCAGCAAAGGAACACCCATGGGATTTCTCCCTTGCATTGAATAAAAACGTTAACTTTGTGAGTCACAGAAGCTGGTGTGTTCATCAGCATTTTATGAGACGCTTGACGATAATGCCACAAATTAGCGCCTGCGAGGCTGGGAGCTTCAGCCGTCCGACCCTCAGGGCTGGGAGGGCACCTTGGAGATCATCTGTGGGTGTGGCGGGCCTGCCTAGTGGAGGCAGTCGCTGGGCGGGGCTGTCTCCTCCCTGGCTCTGGCCCCGGTGGCTGGTGACTCTGGCTGGCTCTCTGCACATTAGCCTTCGGAGGAGGCTTGAAGACCAGGTTTCACTTTAAAACATTTGAAGGCCACTTCTGTTTCGAGCCTGTAGAGATTCAGAGACTTACACAGAACCTGTCATATTGGAGGTGGGAGCCAGTTAGGGGCTGGGGGACGCAGGCCCTGACTAGCCTGCTGCCCTTTCTGCTGCCCTTGGAGGTATCGGTCTGGGCTGTGCTGGTCACCGAGGTATCGGTCACCGAGCTGGGCACATTGCCTTCATGGTGGAGGCATGTGGAGGTGGTCCCTCCACAGCAGACGAGGAGACAGAAGCCCAACTGGCCCAAGTACACACAGGGGCCAGGGTCACGTGGCTGCTTGGGCAGAGGTGGGTTCACGTCTAGGTCTGGGCTTCATGGCTGCCCTTCTCTCTCACTTCATGTGTCATGTTATTTTATTTTATTTTATTTTATTTTATTTTATTTTATTCTCTTGTTAATTAAAGACATTTTTTGTCAATGTTTATTTTTTTAATTGTTTTAATCTTTATTCACTTTTTGAGAGACGGAGCATGCGCGGGGGAGGGGCAGAGGGAGAGGGGGGACACAGAAGCCGAAGCAGGCTCCGGGCTCTGAGCTGTCAGCACAGAGCCCAATACGGGGCTCGAACCCACGAACTGTGAGATTGTGACATGAGCCGAGGTCAAATACTCAACCAACTGAGCCACTCAGATGCCCCTTAAATGTTTATTTTTGAGAGACACAGAGAGAGAGAGAGGTGCGGGGAGGGGGGGGACCCAGAATCTGAAGCAGGCTCCAGGCTCTGAGCTGTCAGCGCAGAGCCGGACGCGGGGCTCGAACCCACAGACTGTGAGATCATAACCTGAGCCGAAGTCGGATGCTTAACCGACTGAGCCACCCATGCACCCCTCGTGTCATTTTAAATAAGAGATTCACTTGTGAATCAGAGTCTACGTTTTACCTTACGTCTTTACCTTTAAAATGTGCTGTGTAAATTTTTTAAGTTGATGTATAGCACCCTGTAGAAAGGTATGTCCGGAATAGACAAACAGTTCCAGGAAATGTTCACAGACTGAATTCGCCGTGTGCCCAAACAGAACCCCGCCATACCCCAGAAGCCTCGACCCCAGGACCTCGAGTAAGGGTGACCCCAGCCTGACTCAGAGAGTGCGAGGAAGGAATCATGTTGCTTTTCTACTTCGTGTGACCGGAGGCTCGCCTGTCCTCGGAGTCCGGCTTCTCTGGCTCAGCATCAGTGCTGCACAGAAACGTGGCTGTAAATGGGAAGGCACCGTAAGACATGAGAATAACTTTTGTGCAGATTCAGAATTGGGTGGGCAGTGGCTGATGGTGATGAGGACAGAGAATCCGTGGCTGGCTGCAGTTGGGTCTGATTCACCTGCTGGGCTACCAGGATGGACCCAGCCCCCACTGGACAATCAGCAGTGTCACATGGGGAGTCACGTAGGATGGGCACTCCGCCTGGGGTTAGGGTGGGGGTGAGCTCTGCTTCTGCCGTGTGCTCACCTGCCGCCTGCCTTGTGGTCACCTCCCTGGGCCCAGTTTGTGCATCTAAAGTGGGGACAGCAGCCCCTCCCTCCCTGGATTGATGTGCAGGTTAAGTGGGTGACGGGCAAACCACGGCGCCTGGCAGAATTAGGGATCAGTAAATGCTAGCCACGTTTTCATTATGGCCAACTTCTTCCGTCCCGTGAACGGAGGCTGTAGTGCCCTGATCGGCCACCAGAGGGTGCTGCTAGCACGTGTATGGCGGCCACTCGTTTCCTGCCTGTTGGTAACAACCCATGTTTTTGTTTTCTGTTTTGTGATTTGCTAACAAAGCTGTTTGTCCTGTATGTGGTGGCCCTCTGTTTGCTAGTTCTAGACCTCTTGCCAAGCCGTGCAGTGGACACGCTTACTCAGTGTGTGGTCTGGGTGGGCAGCACCCACGTCTGGAGCTCTCATTTTCCAGCTCGCCGCTCCCCGGAGTGAATTGCTGTAGTAAATTATGACAGACACGCAGAGGGCGAAGTCCCCGCTTTTGGTGTAGCTCCTCTTCTTAGTTGTAATTAGCGGTTGGAAGTGTCTCTCTAACCTTGATGCGGGCTGTGGGTGGGGGACCGGGGCTTGGGCTCCTCGCAGTGACCTGCTGTCGTGTTACAGGAAATAACGTGCTGTCCCGGCACATGTTGGCCACCAGGCGAGTGGCCCGTTGGAAGGTGTGGGTCAAGTTTTGACCTTGTGATTTATCGGGCTGGTTTCCTTGGCAACTCGCTAACTTCTCTGAGCCCTTGCTTTCTCCTCCATAAATTGGGATGATGATGGGGAGGAGGATGATGAGGGTGATGACGATTGGGGTGGGAGCATCGACTTCGCTCCCTCACGGGTGGGTGGGGAGGATCAAGGGCCCACAGACATGAAGCTCTGTGTGAGCGAAGGAGGCGGTATAATATTATTCTGTGGCTGGGTTGGGCAGGGAAGGTTGAGGGTGCTACTTTGGGCCACGAAGTCTTCGTGTCTCCCCTTCCCATGGCTGACGTGGGGACTTTCCTCGCACCCCCAGCTTTGGGAGCTCCGGTGCCTTTTTCTGCCTGGCCTCCCCTGATCCCGGGCCCTCTGCTCACCTCGCCTGCCCATGTGTGGTTCTGGAATGTGGCACTTCAAGGCTGGGCTGTCCACACCCACCAGGCATCGTGTTGTGCTGGGTATAACTCTTGTGGAGAGAATGCCTTTTTCTTACTGATTTTGAATCGGAATCTGTCTTGCTCTGCTGGTTAAACCAATTTCCTCTTTTTTTTTTTGTTTTCCTTCTTTCTTCTTTTTTGTTATCTGAATACTGTGCGCTTTTCTTTGTCATCCTAACGTTTCATTTGGAGAGAATGGCAGAGAGGCATAAGGCATAACGTCTCGTCTACCCTTGCCTGGCCAGCCACGTGTCTAGTCACCTCAGAGAGAAATATCGACAGATCATCAGCCGTGGGAAACGTTTTGTCCCGTGTCCAGAGCCTGTGTCTCCGGCTCAGTGTCTGCAGCTGTGGCCTCGCTGCTGCTTCCAGCCAGTGTTTGGCCCAAACTGCCTGGGGTCAATGTCTACCTCCCCCCAAGAGGGAGACCTTATTTTGTCCCTTGCTATCCCTTTCTTTCTAATACCCATCTAAGCGGGCTTTTAAAATTTCGTTTCTTTCTCGGATGCTCACCCGTGTGATCACGACTGTGGAGATCTCTGAAACGAAGGGTAGCCGGCCTTCGAATCTGCCTGCCCAGAGCCAGGAAGTGTTCCTGGGTACTGGGGGCTGGCTGGTTAGGAAGAGAGTCTGCAGCCCGCACTCTGCCTCCGTCTGTCCGTCTCTGTTTCCTCGGACAGGGCTCCCCGGCTTTCCCCGGCAGGCTGGCTGCAGCCCTCAGGTCACCCGCACGGAAAACCTCTTCTCAGAGGTTGCATTTGGAAGCCCTCCGGACAGGCCTAACCCACGGACGTGATCTGTTTGGCCTGCACAGGTTGGGTTTTGTTTTGTTTTTGCAGGAAAATCTCATCCAGTTGCCAGTGTTTAAAACCCCAGAAATTCCAAATACAGATTCAGCTTTTTGGCCCCCTTCGAGCTGGGAGGCGGCCCCCTTCTGATGGGGCAGCCGTCCTGTGTGCCTCGCTGCTCCTGCCTCCCTCGGGACGGGCCTCCTGTCGTGGAGGCCGGTGGCCTCGCCACTCCTGGGCAGGCTTCCCCGGTGGGTTTTCCGAGGACCAGGACTTGCTGTCCGCCTGCAAAGGCACCCTCATGTGCCTCCCTACCTTGGATTTGTTCTCCCCCTCTCTACTCTGAAGGCTTTTCAAGGGTTGTGCTCTGCCCCTGTCGGCTGGCTTCTAGTCCTCGTTTGTGGCAGCTCCCTTCTCCTGCCTCACGCTGTCCTACCCTCTCCTGGGCCAGCTCTGCCTCCCCTCCCGCGAAGTCTTCCTCCACGTGCTTTCCTGTGGCGTGTGGTTAGTATGTTCCTGTATAGACACATGCCCACATGCATGCATGTACAAGATGTGTTCCTTCCTAATTTGTCCGGTTCTTTTGCACTGACCGAGTGGCTTTGGAACCACGTAGGCCTGAATTTGATCCTCTCGTACAAGTGATAGCATTCTTATCTGTCACAGGGGATAGTGATGTCTTCACGTAGCAGGACCGCCTTGTACAGCTGTGTCGATTGCACACTGCACCAGGGCAACACATCTAAGGGGACTCATTCACCTCATATATTTGTGTATCCCTTATGGCACCTTTCTGCAGATGGTAGGAAAGTGTCACGTTTCAAGAAAATCGGTATATTGTGACCACTTTCTGACAGGGGGAGCTAGCGTCTTGAGGAAGGGGTACATTTCCCCCCTTTCTCCTGGAGGCGTCTGTTAGCGACAGCCCTGCTTGTCAGGATCACACGCGACGGAGTGTGAAAGTGCTGGCATTCAGAAAATGTCTGTCTTGTCCTCTTTCTGGAAAGCAGGGTTTCAGATACTGTCACGGAAGTAAGCCCGGAAGTGGAGCCCCCAACCCCAGGGTGTGTTGGGGGTGCTGGGACAAGAGCGAGGCTCGAGTCAGGCTCTCCTGGGCTCACGCCCGCCCTCCCTCCCGGCACTGAGACCGAGCTGCGCTTCCGTGGGAATCTGGAAGTGTTACCGAGTCCCGTTGACTCAAAGACTCGCGTTGTAGCATCGCTAAAATCAGGAGCTGTCTTACAGCCTGTGTGATAAGAAACCAGTGTGTCTTAGTTTATTTGGCAGCGTTTTCATCTTTTTTAGCGGAATGTAAAGTATCAGTGCCTCTTAAAATGGGTGTTGTCTTCGATTTGAGGAAATACAATAATAGAACCCACTTCTTAGGATGGCTGTAAGATTAAGTGTAGCGTGAGCCTTGCGTGGTGCGGCTGGTGGCGAGGGTTTAATTGATTTTAGCTCCCTGGTCTTTTCCTTCTTCCTCATCGAATCGCCTGTGTGTTTGGTTACCGCAAGTTCCCGGTCATCGTGGTGACGATGATGATGTATGTGGCGCATCCCCAGCTGGTGGAAGGTTCTGTAAAATAAACTAAATGGGAGAGAATGTCGTGTCCTGACCCAAGCCTCTTTTCCTGAAGATAAAAGGAAGAGGTATTTTTGATTGTACGAAGCTGCGCAATGAGCCTTTTTCGTCACATTGGCTGTGACAGCAATCTGGCTTTATGTTGTTAAAATATTTCCACTCTTATTGGAAAGCTGCCAGCTCTTACGAATTTAATAACTTAAGGGCGAGTGAAAAACAAGAAAACAAAAATATTTAACTCTGAAAGAATTTGCCAGCCCTACTGTTTTCATAAGATAGATAATTTAATAGGATCTGAGCTTTGGCTGTTGAACTCTCTTTGAAGTTCATCAATCTGAGTAGAAGATAGTTACAAAGCAGAGGGTGATTTATACTAACCCAGAAGAGGAAAGAGATTTTTTTTTTTAAACTAAAGCTTTTAAATAGAGTAATCTAATAGTCTGGTAATATAGCATTTTGTCTTCTTGTGAGCATTGATAAATGTTTAAGCATGTTTAGAATCATCAGTTCATCTCACATTTATCGAGTGCCTACTGTGTCCCCAGCGGCATCGTTGCTGAGGGTAAGATGGACGGCGTTGGGCTGGGTGGGGCTCTGGCTACAGGGAATGGGGGCTCCGGGGGCGGAAGGTGCTTGACATAGACGTGGGATGCCAGCCCTTCAGAGCCCGTATCACTCCGCTATCCCACAGAGGTGGGCACAGGGACCTGGACTGACCCCTTTCTGCCCAGCCACCTCACCCCACCCTCCTGAGCCCTAGATTTCTCATAGGGTGTTTGCGATTGGATGGGGTTGTGGATACGTCAGGCAGGATACACGCCGCTTCTCAAGTTCAGTGTCCTTTCTGGAGGATCCACACTGGTAGGCAGAGGTCTGTTTTGTCTGCCACGGTACTTTTTATTTATTTTTTTATGTTTATTAAAAAAATTTTTTTTAATGTCTATTTATTTTTGAGAGAGAAGGGAGAGAGAGACAGAGAGTGAGCAGGGGAGGGGCAGAGAGAGGGAGGGAGGCACAGAATCCGAAGCAGGCTCCAGGCTCCGAGCTGTCAGCACAGAGCCTGATGCGGGGCTTGAACTCACGAGCCGTGAGATCGTGACCTGAGCCCAAGTCGGACGCTCAACCGACTGAGCCACCCAGGCGCCCCACTTTTTATTTGTTTAACTTTGTATTTTGAAATACCTTCTGGGAGGTTTCAAAGATAGTACTGAGAAGTCTCGTATACCCTTTACCTGATTTACTCCATTTGTTTTTTGATAAAATATACATAGCATGAAATTTATCATCTTGACCATTTTTAGCAATACAGCTTAGTGGCTTTAAGGACACTGACAGTGCTGTGCAGCCATCACCACTGTGCAGCTCCAGAGCTTTCCATCAGCTCAACCCCACCCGAGTCACGTCTTATGTAACTCTTGTGCAATATCAGAGCAAGGAGTTGGTGTGGTACGATGTGCGTGCATAGTTCTGGTCCCTTCGTATCACGTGTGTGGGTTCGTGTAGCCACCCCCTCGGTCCACAGGCAGAAGTCGGGTTGACATTTTGCCGGCGTGCGTGAGTAGAGATGTTACCGCCCTGTATACCCTCTTTACCCCCCGCTTGTCATTGTCGCAAATGTTTCTTCTGCATACATTGAGAACCACATCAGACAGACTTCTGCTTTTTGCTTCAACTGTCAAAAATGCTTCGGGAAACTAAAAGAAAAAGGAAAATCTGATGCATTTGCCCGTATTTTTACACGTTCCTTTGTACTTTTTTCCCTTTTGATGTCCCAGGATTCGTTGTTTTATCATTTTCTTTCTATTCAGGGACCTCCCTTTGGCCATTCGTAGAAGGTAAGTCTGCTGGACAGCGTTTTTAGTTTTCCTTCCTCCGGGAATGTCTCGGTTTCCCCTTTATTTCTGACGTTTTTGCTGGATGTAGAATCGAGGTGATCACTTGCTTCCTTGCTGCACTCGAACAAGTGCCACTTCCTTCTGGCCCGCGTTGTGTGTGTTGGGAAATCTGCTGTCACTCAGATAGTTTCCCACATGGGAAGCTGTTCTCTGGGGTCCCCCCCCCCCCCCCCGGTCTCCAGGTTTCAGAAGTTTTGATTATCATGTGCCTTGGCGTAGATTTCTTTGGGTTTATCCTGTTCGGGATTTGCTGGCCTTCTTGAACGTGTGGGGTTATGTCTCTTGTCAGAGTTGGGAAATTCTGAGCCATTATTTCCCCGAATCCTTTCCCAGCCCCACTGTCTTTCTCCTCTTTTGGGACCCTGGTGCCACACAGGTTAGATCTTCAGTTATAGTCCCACACGTCCCTGAGGCCCCGTTCAGGTTTTTCAGTCTGTTTGCCCTGTTAATCAGATTGTGTGCCTTTCCTTGTTCCTTCTTTGAGGTCCTTGATTTCTTTCTTCTGTCTTTTCCATTCTGTGTTGATGCTTGAAAAATTACGAGGAATGACTTTTTCTTGAACTCTGAGCATTTTACGAGTTAATGAGAGTCTGGATCCTCTCCGAATCTTCTGTTTTAGCAGGCCCCCTGACACTGCTCTGGGGCAGACTTGGGGTATTGCTTCGTCACTGCCAGGGAGGGTAGGTAGAACTCCAGGCTCCCTCCTCGGCCTCCGTCGATGCCTGCGGGAAGATGTGCCCCAGTACTGCTGGGCAGGATGGGGGTTCAGGCTCCCCGCGGGGCCTCCTCTGACCCCAGCCCAGCAGGGAGTGGGAGGGGTGCTTCCTTAATTGCCTGGTCCGGGTGGAAGTCTTGACTTCCTGCTCGGCCTTTGCCCACAGGGATGGGAGTGGGCAGCAGTGTGGTCTATGGGCTTTGGCTGTTGTAGGGTGGCTGTCGTCCTGAGCTCAGTGCTGGGAGAGGGACCGGGGTGGAGGGGCCAGGGCATTAGGGCCCCTGAGGGGAGGGAAAGGATAGGCGTGCATGATGTTTCTTTGTCTCTCTGTCTCTTGTGATGCACAGCAAACTGCTCAGTGATGCCGTTATCCTCAAGGGGAAGATAAGGGGGCTGTCTCTGTTCTACAGGGCTCTGTACTATTTAGCTGTATTACGATGATGATGGTGATAGCAATAATAATAATAACAATAATAATAATATAAATAAAATGAAATGAAATGAAAAACTCTGTTGTAGGACCAGGGGACCTGGGATGCCTGAATGCTGTCCTGCTCTGGTCATCCCACCTTGAGTGTCCCAGAGGAGATGGACTTACAAAGGACAGCAGCAAAAGAGACAGCCTGCCCTTGATTGTGTGCTGGGGCCGGAGCAGCCTGTGAGCTGGCTGGAGCATGTGACTTCAGCTCAAGGCTGAACAGACTGTTTACTCAAGGGCCTGAGATTTGTGGGGAAGTCCCCTTGGGAGCAGGCCAGCTTTAGCTCACCCGTGTGTTGCCTGTGGCCAGAGTAAGAGGTGGGACCTGTTAGCTCCCAGTGACCCTTCCCGGCGTCCCAGGGGCCTAACCAACCTCCCAGGACCTACAAGCCCATTCTACTTCATGACCTTCTTCAAGGAGTGGGGTCAGAGGCTTGCTCATCCAAGGTCCCCAGACAGGGTGGTGGTAAGCAGGTGGAGTCAGAGGTCACAGACAGGATGTGGCTCTTCCTGGCTTGGAGTGTTTGCACATCAGAGTTTAGAAATGGGGACTTGCTTATGCAATTATTTTGAGATTTTCCTTCTTAATAGTATAGAGTAGTTGGCCAAAACTGGCAAATACTTCATAGAAATTGAACACTCAAACCCCAAACTTCTGTGATTTTCTTTGTGTTGAGCATGTGATTTTCTCTCTGAATCCTTTTGTTGAGGAGGAGTGCACAGTAATTGGACCTAAAAATGCATCCAAATTATAGCATCTTCATCAGAATGAGCTGACAACATAATTATGATTGTTTTTCAGGGTATAAGATACATTTTTTCATATTCGTCCACTATAAAAAATGAAAATAGCTCCCCTGTTGTTATTTTGGTGGGATAGCAGTTCTCCATGTTTGGGGGGAGGCAGTCTGATGTGCCACTCTCTTCCCACGTGTTGGCATTTTGCTTTGTGAGCATCTTTACGGAGGGCACAGTTTCCCTCCTTCTCGGAGGCCTGTGGGGCGTTCAAGAGGGAGCACGGTGTGTTCTCTCTGGGCTTCTGGAAGCAGCCACTCTTAAATCCAGGGTTGAATTGGGGCACCTGACCGGCTCAGTCTGTAGAGCGTGCGACTTGTAGTCTCGGGGTTGTGACTTTGAGCTCCACGTTGGGTGTAGAGATTACTTAAAAAGAAAATCTTAAAAAAAAACCTCAAGGTTGCCTGGTCGGTGGCAAAATAGAGCCCGCCTGCTGGTGCAGCTCGGGGCAGTCGCGTGGGCCTGTGGGCTGTTCCACAGCTGCGTTCCTTAGCGGTGCCGACCCTGGCAGGGCCACGTGGCTTCCGGGAGACCCCGGGCCCAGGTCAGGTAAGGCTGCATTCCACCTTGACTCTGCGCTTCCCTGGCTGGGTGGCCGAGGGGAGGGCAGCCTCTCTCAACCTCCTGGGTCACGTGTCCTTACCTCTGCCCACACCTTGGGATCTCCAGGTCTAGCCTCCACCCGCCTCGTGGAGCGGACGTGCAGCAGGCTCTGGGGAAGCACGTGCTCCTTGACAGCAGGCAGCCGAGGTCAGATGCCAGCCTTACAGTGCGGCGGACTTGCCCGACCGCTAAGCGATGGTGGTGGCTGACTTGCAGCAGCCTCCAGCACTTGGCCAGACATAGATGCAAAGGTAGTCTTATTTGTTTGGTCTCTAGACAGTGCCTGGTATGCCTGTGAGCGGAGACCCCTCCCCATAACTCTGTGGTCCCCGAAAGTTCTGCTGCGTGAAATGTCACAGAATTCCCTTTCTCCTGAAAGCGTCACAGAAACCAGGATTACGTACAGGTCTGTTGGGAAGTAGTTTCGTAAAAACCGTGAGATGCACCTGTTCCCTGACGTGTCCGCCTCCCCTGGGCAGCTGGGGCCTGCTCCTTGGGGGGCTCCCGCCAGAGTCCTCTCTGCCCCGGGGCCTGCAGGGGGCGCACCTGTGCCTGCTGCTCAGGACGTACTACAGTGAACAAGGAAGAACTTGATCAGTGGTTTGGGGATTATGCTCTTTGGAATGACTTTCAGTTCAGACGCTGTTGGTTACAACGGTGAGGATTTTAGCCTGACTTGAAGGAACTCCACTCACGGGGTGTAGCCGAACCAGCTCACGTCAGAAGCGGGTCGCAGAGAGTCTGTCTGGTGTCTCCTTCCTGCGGACCGTGACGCGGGCAGCCTGCTTGTCCTCTCTCAGCCTCGGTTTCCTCACCGGTGGGAGGGGGATTGCAAACCCTTTTCTGCCTGAGTCATGAGATCGCTGTTGGGTCAGCAGGAAGCGTGTTGAAAACAACGTGGCCTCGTAGAAAGACAAGAAGTGTTGCTGTAATCTCTTCCTCTTTGAATGGGAAGCATTTTGGGTTCCTTAGGAATAAAGCATTTCTTGGAAAAAAAAAATCGATTGACACTATTGACGAGAGTGCCATTGAAGAAGCAGTGTTCTGCTTTGTTACGTTTCTGTTTCTGGTGTTGTTTGGTCGGGGACAGTTGTCTTAGGCCGCCACCCCTCCTGCTCGTTCGTGGAGAAGCCCTTCCTTTGGATCCAGAGGGGGTTACTTGTGCAGCTCCGGTGCCTGGCGGGCTTCCGTCCTCACTGTGGCGGTGGCCAGCAGGCTCAATGCCTTTCATTCCTGTCTCCTCCTTCTGGGGGGGGAGTCTTGCTGTGAGGAGAAGGAGGAGGAAAATAGGGGTGGGGGAGGGCAAGGGGGTGGAGAGCAGGAGAGAGTCTGGGGTTAAGATGGGAGAAGTAAGCATATGGCAAGTGGCAGAGAGGAAGGATTGGTGTGCTGGAGAAAGAAGTTACTGGAACTCGGTCACTGGGCGGGAGGGGCCGTTGCCTTGCCCCTCTGTCCAGTGATCTTCCAGGGTGGGCTGTGGCACCCTCTTACCAGGTGCAGGCACCTGTAAGGATGCACTGTCTTTGGAGAATTTTAAAGCAGTGACAACATTTTTTAAAAAGTTTAATTATTCTGAGAGAGAGTGCAAGCAGGGAAGGGGCAGAGAGAGAGAGAGAGAGGGAGAGACAGAATCTGAAGCAGGGTCCAGGCTCTGAGCTGTCAGCACAGAGCCCGACATGGGGCTCGAACTCATGAACTTTGAGATCATGACCTGAGCCGAAGTTGGATGCTTAACCGACCCAGCCACCCAGGCGCCCCAGATGTCATAGCATTTAAGTGTTGGTCTCCTTTTTTGTTTTGCTATCTCCCTGATCCACCAATTCTAAACAGTGTCAGTGGTAAAGATATTGCCTGCACTGGGGTAGCCCACTCCCATGGGTCCCCTTCCCCCCCCCCCCCATTCTGTGCCACTGCTGGTGCCAGCCTTCATACCAGCAGGAGTCAGGCCGGGTGGGTGGGTGGGTGAAGGTGCAGGTGGGTGGGCAGGTGTGGCGGAGGAAGCCCTTGGAAGCCGTCTTCTGGTGGCTACACGTGAAATAGGAACCAAGGTCAGCGGCCGCGCGTGAGGATGGGCGGTGGGAATGGAGGGGTCTGAGACATTTGTTCACCATCCACGGAGAGCAGGCGGCCAAGAGATCGCCTAGGATCGCTGTAGATCCGTCCAGCCTCCACGGAGAGCATGTGGCCTGGAGCGTGTGTGCCTGCCAGGCGGCACGGAGAGGCCCCGTGGGGCTAGTGATGGTGACGGCCCAGCCGTGTGGGTGACGTGGGCGCAGGCACGTGGTTGGTGGAGTGCTGTGGTTTCCTGAGTGCCTGCTGTGTTCCCACCGCTGAGTGGGCACGTGAGCTGTGTGTCCTGTTTCGTACCAGCGACCGAGGGGTTCTCACTACTCCTCGGAGATCGCCCAGCTTTACAGCACTCACGGGCTGGGCTGGGCATGTAATCTGGGTCCCTGTGGCTTCAAAGCCATTGTCCTCTCCATCGTACCAGTTCTTCTTGTCGTTAAAAAAAATTCCAGCTTCTAATTATTTTTTGATCCTAAATTTAATATTCCTATGTGTACCTACAGTTATCTTATCCAACTAAAAATGAGCGTTTTCCCGTTATGTCTTCCTGCCTAGTATAATGGGATGAACTCTAATAGACTATTAGTAAATATTTGTGAATGGTGGTACTGCTTTCAAATAGGAATTAAGTAGCTTAAAAAAATCAACAGATTCCCATTCTTCTGGTTTCCAGTCCCTGTGCCGGCCAGTGCAAGGTGTCTCGGCTCTTGAGAAATGCTATTTTGATCAAATTTTTCCTGGTACCTAACTGGAGAGAGCCTCGCTGGAGCACTTCATTGCTGTCAGTGCGGTGCATTCATTTGAAGGCTGGGTTTCGTTCTTTCGTGTTGCCATGTCGATGCCGGAATCTGGGCTGTCCGGTAGGCTTTGGTAAGGGGGGAGTCCGTATCAGATGCTATCCGGAAGGGCGGTGGTTTTGAATTTCGGAAGAAAGAATTTTCTGGCAATTGGGGCCCCCTGAAGTTAGAAGTGAGCTGCCTGGTGTGGAGGTATCCACGAGAGGGACGCAGTCAGGTGGAGGCTGGCCATTGCTCAAAAGGGCAGCCTTCAATACTTTCCTTTGGCGACTGGAAGTAATCATTGTTTTTGTTCAGAGGAAATAACGCAGTTTGCTTTTTCTCCCCCCCCCCCCCCCCCCACAGAGAACACGGCCATCTTCATGTGCAAATGCTGTAACCTTTTCTCACCAAATCAGTCGGAGCTCCTCTCCCACGTCTCTGAGAAGCACGCAGGAGAAGGGGTTAGTGCGGACGAGATCATCATTCCCCTAAGGCCTCTGAGCACTCCTGAACCCACCAACCCACACAAAAGCGGAGATGGTAAGGGGCCCGGGGTGCCGGGTGAGGGGCCACGGCCACGGATGTGCCTGCTGGTGACGATGGCTGTGATTTGCCTGCCAGCCCTTCGAGGCTGGGTTTCTGTTTGCTGGGCATAGAAACCCGGAAGGTTCCCGTCTCCAACAGTTAACAGTTGTCCAGTTGTAGGTCCGTTCAAAATAAGGTTGTGGTTTTGAATTCACCGTACCTGGCCTCTGCAGGTGCTTCTCTGGCTTTGGAAGGAAGAATGAACAAAGGAACGAATGAATGATTGAGTGAATGAAAGGCGGGGATAGTGTCCAACAGCATAAAAAAAACAAACGAACCGTGAGCTTATTGTCGGACGAGTGGGGGTCCCAGCCAGCTCTAGGACCTACCAGTTGCATTACCTGAGGCAGATGATATGGCTTCTCTGAGCCTCACCGTGCTCCCCTGACAAATGAAGAGAACAGGCCTGTCACCGGGTGGGCGCTGAGGATTGGGTGACGCCTGGCACAGGAGACAATGAAGGGAAGCTGTGACAACATACGTGATGAATGTGTAAGAACATATAATCTGAGACCCCGCGTTTCTGGACTGAGCTTGTAACCCTGGAACAAGGATCCAAATTGCAAAGCTTTGGTTCGCACGGACTCCATCAGGTTCACAGTCGGTGTGTGAAGTGAGATACGTCTTGTCTGCAGCGTCCAGACATCTCCCACTGAATGGCGTCAGATGGGGCAGGTGGATGGATTAGAGAAACCATCTAGGCCCCGTAATTAGGTCCCCACAGACAAAGACAATGTGTAGCCCAGTAAGAGTAGCTGCAAACGACAGTGGGGGAAAAAAAGCCCACAAAACTATTTTTATACGATGAGGGACAACGGCCAGTCGCCTGTGCAGAAGTGCACTCTGTGGCCATCAGTGTTCCATCACAGGATTCATTAGCCACACTGATAACCGACTGCTCTTTCCTGGGAATATTCAGGCTGGCATTTCTAAATAGACTGGCTTATTGATCATCTGTCTGGCATCGTTAACAAGGAGAGAGTCCAGACAAAAAAATGTTTTGGTTAATGAGTCCCTCTGGCCGTTCCCAGGGAGCTCAGAGGAATACACCTGACAGAGGAATAAGTTGTTGAGAAGTTAAGGGAAATTCTGCTAGTCACTGTTAGTGGCGGAAGATGAAACCAAGAGAACCCAGCACCTGAAACTGGTGATGGCGAATGAGGAGGAGCAGGAGAATTTGTGTCCTCGTCACCGGCAGCCGGTAGTGCTGTGTTCACGGTGTTTCAGCTCCATCACTGGCCTCGTGAGCTCTTTCCACTTCGAGAAAGCAGGACTGAGGTGGGAAGTCACACATGATCACATCTCAGCCGATAGCGCACGTTTGATTCTCTTTGCTTTGGGGACGAGGAGGGGGAGGGAAGTCAATTTGTCATTAAGAATCTACCCAATAGCTTGATTAAAAACATGCAAAAGACCTGAACAGACATTTTCCCAAAGAAGGCATACAGACGACCAACAGGTGCATGGAAAGATGCTCAATGTCACCACCCATCCGGGAGGGGCAGGTTAAAACCACAGTGAGGTATCACCTCACGGCCCTCGGAATGGCTGCCCTCAGGAAGACAACAGGTGCTGGCAAGGATGGGCAGAAAAGGGAACCCTCGGGTCCTGTCGGTGGGAATGTAAATTGGTGCAGCCGCTGTGGAAAACGCTTTGGGGGTTCCTCACAAAAGTAAAGGTGGAATTAGTATATGATCCAGCAATCTCACTTCTGGAAATACATCCAAAAGAAATGAAGGATCTTGAAGAGATATGCACACTCCCGTGTTCATTGCAGCATTATTCACAATGGACAGTCTAAGTGTCTGTCAACAGATGAATGGATACAGAAAATGACACACACACACACACACACACACACACACACACACACACACAGAGAGGAATATTATCCAGCCATAAAAAAGGAGAAGATCCTGCCATTTGCAACATGGACAAATCTGGAAGACACTATCCTAAGTGAAATAAGCTAGACCCAGAAAGACAAATCCTGTATGATCGCACGTAGAGGTGGAATCCAAAAGAGCTGAATTCATAGAATGAGAGAATAGAAAAGTGGCTCTCGGGCAGTGGGGGATGGAGAGATGATAGTCTAGAAGGCACAAACTTTGAGATGAATAAGTCCCAGGGATCTAAGGTGCAGCAAACAACATTGTATTGTATACTTGAAGTTTGCGGACAGAGTAATCTTAAGCGTTCTCATCAAAAGAAGAAAAATGGTTACTATCGTTGATTGTGGTGACCATTTCACAGGGTATTATGGACATTAAATTATCTTGTACACCTTGAAGAAAACATATTGTGTAATCTAAGTATATGCAATTTTTGGCTATCAATCATGCCTTAGTAAAGCTGGAAAAAAAAAAAAGAAAAAAGAATCTGCCTAATGCTAAGGCCTTCACAGTTCAGCCACGCCTCCCTCTGCCACCCAGCCTGGGAGTGAGTAAGGCTCATCCTTCCAGACCTCACTGGAGGATCCCTGATGACTTCCACATTCCCCACGGCTGCCTTCCTGTTGAGCAGTTAAGATGCCTTGGCTTGGGGAGCCCATGTGGCTCAGTCAGTTGAGCACCTGACTCTTGATTTCATCTCAGGTCATGGTCTCATGGGTCGTGGGTTCGAGCCCTGCATTGGACTCTGTGCTGAGCATGGGGCCTGCTTGGGATTCTCTCTCTGCCTCTCTCTCTGCCATTCTCTCACTCTCTCTCAAAAATAAAGAAAATAAACTTTAAGAAAGAAAAAGACGCTTTGGCTTTCCAAGGAGTGTAGCTTAACGGACAGGTGGAACCAAAACTTTACTCAGGAACTGATTTAATCAGAACCCCTGTCTCTGGGGTTGAACATCTATAGACTCAGAAGAATGGATAAACTCTTTTGTAAAATTCATATGGCAGAGAGAAGTCACGTGGGTTAACATGTCGAGAACTTTGAGAAAGCTTGTTACAAACCCTTAATTCTATTTTTATTCAGCTTTGCTTATTAAGATTTTCTTTCCACTAAAATGAAATGTGAATGAGGTAAAAGAATCTGAATTTTTCATTTCATTTCTAAATAATGAATAAACGATCAGAGAACAGATCTTCTGGAACTCTGCGTGTCAGTGTTTTATAATACACACGTGTGCTGATTTCCACCACCCTTGCCCTCGTTACTGATATTAGTGAAAGAGATGACTGTTTGCTTGGGAGGCCATCCCGGGCCCCCCTCTTCCTAGGGATCCCTCTTCCTGTTCGTCTCCCTGACAGCCAGCCCACCAGGCCCGTGTTCCCCCTCTTACCTGCTCTGCAGTCGTGGTCCATCACTCTGTGGGGATGACCGTGTGGTTCTTTTTCCCCTTCATTCTCTGAATGTGGTGATTTGTATGGAAGGATTTGCATACCCAGAGTCACTTCCTGGGATACACCCCGCTTGGTGACGCCGCATAGTCCTTTTTAATATGCTGCTGGAGTTGGTCTGCTACTATTTTGATGAAGACATTTATGTTTAGATGCAGAGATAACGGTAGGATCATTTCTCTGATGTCTTTGGTTTGGGAATCAAAATGGTTTGTGGCCTCACAGAATGAGCTGGGAAGTGTTCCCTTCTCTTTTGTTTTTTGTTTTGTTCATTGTTTTTTTTTTTTTTTTGGAAGATTTTTGAAGTGTTAGTGTCCGTTCTTCTGAAATGTTTGATAGAATTCACCAGCGAAGCCCTTTAATTCTGGGCTTTTCGTTTTTGGTGGGAAGATTTTTGATTACTGATTCCGTTTTTTTGCTTATGATAGGTGTACGAATATTTTCTGTTTCTTCTTGAATTCTTTTCGGTAGTTTGTGTCTTTCTAGGAAATTTTCCATTTCCTCAAAGTTATCTCATTTGTTGGCATATAATTAATTGTTCATAGTATTCCTTTAGAATTATAAAAACCTTTTTTTGGTAAGATTAATACTAATTGTCCATCTTTCATTCTTGATTTTAGCTATTTAAGTCTTCCCTCT
The DNA here is from genome assembly GCF_016509475.1 of Prionailurus bengalensis. Lineage (NCBI taxonomy): Eukaryota > Metazoa > Chordata > Mammalia > Carnivora > Felidae > Prionailurus > Prionailurus bengalensis. The sequence continues at coordinate 75,929,982 of NC_057353.1, read as the reverse complement.
CTTTTCTTGGTGAGTTTAGCTAAAAGTTTGTCAGGTTTTTTTTTTTTTTTTTATCTTTTGTTTTTCTGTCTCACCTCTTTACACTCTTAATTTTCATTTTATTTTTTCTTTTCCTGCTCGCTGTGTATTTGGTTTGCTTCTGTTTTCTCTGGTTTCTTGAGTTGGAAGAGTAGGCCACTGATTTGAGATCTTTCTGTATTTCACGTAGGCCTTTACAGCTATAAACTGCCTTGCGAAGCCTGTTTGCACTGCGTCCCATGAATGCTCGCATGTTGTGTTTTCCTTTTGATCATCTCAGTGTATTTCCTAGTTTCCCTTCTGATATCGTCTTTCACCCATGGGTTACGTAGGGGTGCCATTTAATTTCCATGTATTTATGAGTTTTTCAAATTTCTTTCCGTCCTTTTTTAAATTCAATTTTAATTCACATACATTATTACATTAGATGCAGTATGTAAGAAGATGGTTATTCTGTATTTTTATACATTAGGAAGTGATCACCATGATGGCTCTGGTTACTCTCCGTCACTATCTGTGGCTGTATTGAAGTTATTACAATATTATTGATTATATTTTCTATGCCATACTTTTCATCCCCGTGACTTATTTACTTTGTCCCTGGAAGTCTGTGCCTTTTAATCCCCTTCATGTATTTAACCTGTCTCCCCAGCTGTCTCTCTCTGGCAACCACCAGTTTGTTCTCTGTAACAATGAGTCTTTCTGTTCTGTTTGTTCTTTTGTTTTTTAGAATCCGTATATAAGTGAAATCATATATATTTATCTTTTTCTTTCAGACTTATTTTACTTAGCATGATGCCCTCTGGGTCTGTCTGTGTTGTTGTGAATGGCAAGATTTCATTCTCTTTTTATGGCTAGGTAATATTCTAATGTCTGTGTGTGTGTGTGTGTGTGTGTGTGTGTGTGCATTGTGTGTGTATACGTATGTATACACATGTGCGTATATATACATATATATGTACACACACACCCCCACCCCACATCTTTTTTATCCATTCATCTATTGATGGACACTTTGGTTGCTTCCGCATCTTGGGTATTGTAAATACTGTTGCAGGGAACGTAGATATGCATGTATCTTTTCAAATTAGTACTTTTGTTTTCTTCGGTACCTAGAAGTGGAACTGGCAGATCGTAGGGTAGTTCTTTTTTTGACTTTCTGAGGAAACCCCATACTGCCCTCCACAGTGGCTGCACCAGTTTGCATTCCCACCAGCAGTGCACGAGGGTTCCTTTTTCTCCACATCCTCGCCTGTTTCTTGTGTTTTTGATTTTAGCCATTCTGACGGGCATGAGGTGTAGTTTTGACTTTGCACTTCCCTGATGATGAGTGATGTTGAGCATCTTTTCGTGTGTCTTGTTGGCCATCTATAGGTCTTCTTTGGAAAAATGTCTGCTCAGGTCCTCTGTGCGTTTTTTAATCGGGTTTTTTGTTGTTTTTTGTTATTCACGTGTGTGATTTTTTTATTTCTAATTTCCGTCCACATACTTTGTATGATTTCAGTCTCTGTACATTTATTGAGACTTGATTTATGGCCTAACATGTGGTCTGTCCTGGAGAACGTTCCACGTGCAATTGAGAAGAATTTATGTTCTGCTGATGGTGGTGTTAAGGCTTTGTTTTTACAGTGCGGTCCACGTCTTCCATCTCCTTGCTGATGCTCGGATTTTATAATTGAGGAATATGTGCTCAGAGACTGGGGGAATTATGACAACACCCTCAAGGTTACCTGGTCAGTAGGTGGGAGAGTGGGATTGGACCCAGCTGCCCTGGTGGCATTTGCTTGTTCTTACACTGATGTGGGCATAATCAAATTCTTACTGTGAAGCTGCTTTAAGAATTATTTTCCAGGGCACCTGAGTGGCTCAATTGGTTAGGTGACTCTGGGTTTTGGCTCAGGTCATGATCTCATGGTTTGTGGGTTCGATCCCCACGTTGGGCTCCGTGCTGACATAGAGCCTACTTGGGATTCTCTCCCTCCCTCCCTCCCTCTCTGCCCCTCCCCGATCTGCATGTTTTCATGTGCACACTTGCCCTCTCTCAAAATAAATAAATAAAAACTTAAAGAAGAAAGGAATTATTTTCTTTTGTTAACGAATTTACCTTCGACCTAAATTTTTCTTGAACACGTTTTCTCTCTCTCTTTTTTGGTGTATGTATACTGGAAGATTAGTTGCCTGTACAGTTTAATTTTTAAAAGTATTTAAGACTTTAATTAAACTCGGATTCTTAATACGAGCAAATTTCTTCAAAAGTCTTTCATTAAGAACTCCGAGTCTTTCTTTTTTCTCTCTGTGCGAGTCCATACTATTTGAGGCTTCTAGAAGCTTAGTTTCTCTCTAATGATTTCTATTCAGGCTTAACCTTCACAATTCATTTTAAGTTGAGAGATACTTGAAATGGTTTAATTAAACCTTTAACTGAGCAGTAATTGATTTATTATTTTGGTCTCCCTTTATAACATGAAGGTTCCTAAATCCTTTGGTTTATTTTATAGCCTTTTAATCTTTTTTGCTCATGTAGGAAGTGGTCTGCATTAGAACCTTTCATTTTCTCCCCTCTTCCTAATCAAGTCTCTGGCTGTGGTCCAGGAAAAAACTGCCTCGTGGAGAGAACGTGTGCGTGTGTGAGTGTGTGGTTGTGTCGGTGAATGTGTGTGGGTGTGTGTTTGGGCGTCAGTGATGGGTGAGCATGTGTGTGCCCACATCTCTTCGTCCTGATGGCGCCTGGGGCAGGTGGGCTTCCTGGAGCTGGAACTCAAGCGGGTCACCAGAGAGCCTTGTTTGAGCTCTTTTATCTTGTTCCTCTTTCAGACCTTCCATAGAAACTCTTCTCCTTCTTATCTCTTCCTTCCCTCCCATCCTGCTTCTTCTTTTTTTTTTTTAATGTTTATTCATCTTTGAGAGAGAGCACAAGTGGAGGAGGAGGGGCAGAGAGACAGGGAGACACAGAATCTGAAGCAGGCTCCAGGCTCCGAGCCGTCAGCACAGAGCCCGTGACATCATGACCTGAGCCAAAGTCAAGACACTTAACCAGCTGAGCCACCCAGGTGCCTCTCGCTTCTTCATTCAGTAGCCGTGCACCTGTTACCTGCCTGGGTGCCGTGCTGGGGGCAGGGTGCCGGACGCAGGGGGCGCTGTTCCTGTGGGTCCGCCTCCTGGCTGGTGGGTGGCCGGTGGGCAGAGAGGCGGTTGTGCAGTGCAGTGGGGAAAGCACTTCTCTGGGCCCAAGTGCAGGCTGCTAAAGAGGGGGTCACACAGTCTAGTTTGAGGGTGAGAGGAAGCTTCCCACAGGAAGTTGGCGTCTAAATTTAAATGTCTGTGTCGTCTCTTCTGGACAGCTGCCGCCATAAGGTCGCGCTGAGTGTCCGCAGGCGTGTTGCACTTGCTGTTCCAGAAGCCACCGAAACCTGAGCCCTCTCTTCTGCTCTGGCAGGCAGCATGGGGGTGGTTAAAGAGCACCCACCTCGGATAGACTCGTTCCAGTTGTGGGCTGGTCACGTGACAGCCATGGCTGCCGTGGCCCACAGCCTGCTTTTGTGCAGATTACGAAAAGGCGCCCCCGTTCTGGGCTGGTGAGTTAGCGGTAGCAGGCTTGCTTTCTGGGCGAACCAGCCGAAACCGCGATCAGGGCTGATGCAGCCCGTGCGCAGTGCCCACCCGCCTCGCGGAGCACGGCCCAGGGATCGGCCCCCCCGCCTGCCCTCCGCGGGCACAGCTGCGGAGGCCCTGCTGCTGGCCTACGGGAGTGGCTCTCGGCATCTGTCACAGGGAGATAAGATGCCGGCCTTTATTTTTGAAGAGGTTATGGGATAAATACACGTTAATACCTAATGCCTTAGTACGTGGTGAGTGCACGAAGCACTTCACGGCCCCGGAGTCAGAGCGCTCCAAGGCTTGTAGCTGGGTGACGCTGTCATCACTTTCCTGCAGAGTGCAGAGAACAGGTCAGATCGTATTATTTCTGCGCTCGGGAATGAACTGAGCCGACACAGGAGTGAAGCTCACGGACTCGGAGGCAAACAGTGGGTTTAAAGCCTTGCTCTGCCACTCATCTCTTCTGTGTCTTGCGGCAAATTGAGCAATCTTCTTAAACCTCAGCATCTTTTTCTGAAGAATGGGAATAACACCAGTGGTTCCCAGACATTTGATGGGGAAATGCACGTGAAGTGCTCTGCGCGATGCTGAGCTGTACGTGCTTAATGATCGCTGGTTGTTGCCGTTGTTCGCATGACATTTCCGCATCATTGCTGGGAAGTCCACGGGGAGCAGGCTTGGGGTGCCTTGCCTCCCCGGTGCCTCGTGTTCCAGGGCCAGCCGTAGTCTGTCCCGTGAAGGGGCCGCCACGTTCCCCATAAGCCTAGAAGGCTCACACTCCCGCGCTTCTGATAAATAATTCATCGTCTTCCCATTGCTTCCTGGGCTCGTTGGAAGTAAATGTCAGAGACTGAGTGTCAGGCCCAACTGTGTGAAGAGTTTCAGGATTTTCCTAAATTCTTGAGTTGGAGTGACACGATTAAGCCACGGAGTGAGGGTGCTGGCTTTCTCCTTAGTCTTCAGCACAGCGAAATGTGGATGCCCCGAATTCTGCCCTGGCTTTCTTGCTGTGTGAGAAACTCTAAATGAAGAAATCAAGGGAAAAGTGCAGTAATGAACAAGAACGGGTGTGCATTGACGAATCACGTGATGTGATGGTGGCCTGGCTGGGAGGCTGATAGTTCCTTCAGGGAGACTGTCCATGTCAGAATATTAATGAGCAGGGCCGTAGTAATAAGCAGCTGCCACTTATCCATCACCTTCTAAGTACTACGCTCAACATCTTAATGGGTTGCTTTTATTTATAAGTGACTATAAAACAGTCTTGTGTTTATTCTTCATATTGGAAATGGAAGCTCTGGGGATTGAACTCAAGGCGGCCTGTCTCCCAGCTGGTGTTCTCTGCACCACACACACTGGTGCCTTGAACATGCTGAGCACCCTCCCGAGGGGTACGTGACTCAGTGGAAAGATCTGGGCCGGGGAGAAGGAAACCTGGATCCTGGCTCTGAGCTCAGCAGCAGGCTCTGGAAAATGTGCTGAGTGCCTCGAACCTTTGAGTCCCTCATTTCTCTTCCTATTGAGGAAATTACATTTGCTACATCCATCTCTTAAGGTTTTTATGAGGATGAAATGAGATAATAACTGGGAAAGTGCCTCGCACACTTGAGTGATGTACAAATAAAGGGCTCACGTTATTAGATTTTTAGTAGCGTGGAGCTGTTTATTTTCATGGTGCCCATGTTGTCTTCTGATTGAATTTAAAAACCCTTGGCAGAGGCTTCCTGTCCCTTGCTCGTTTTGGCCTTGGATCTTCTGACTGTGAGGAAGCTGCCCCCAACTACAGCTTTGGGACAGGGTTGAAATGATGCATGCTGGCTCACCCCTTTCTTCCTTTGGGAAACTGTGGACACAGGAAATGGCCTCCTGTCATCAAACAACTGATGGACGTGTATTTACTTATTCGGTGGCTGCGACATCTCCAGCTCTGTCTGAGATCCTGTGGGCCCTGGGGATTCAACCTTGGGATGTGTGACAGAGGTGGGGAGAAAGGGACACATGCAGTCGGAGGCTGTGTCAGTGACTTACATGCTACGTGTGTCTCATACTGTCAGCGTGAGACCAGCTGGGGCGGCCTCGTGGAGGAGGCTCTGAGGGTTTGAATTGGGGCCTGGGGTGCAGGAGGTGGGCACAGGCAGGGGGCAAAGTGCGGGTATAAGAAAAGAGACTGGGCTTACCTGTGCAGATTTCGGGAGGTCTAGAACATTGCTGAGCAGCAGGGAGAGAGCACAGCTCTGTGTGTGTGTGTGTGTGTGTGTGTGTGTGTGTGTGTGTGTGTGTTGAGCCTTGTGAGAAAGGACCTAGAAAGCCAGGTCTGAGTGTTGTAAACAATGGAAAGTTCCAGAGCAAGGGCACAGCAGTGAGACAAGGGGTGGAGGCGGAGGAGGGCGGGAGCAGGAGGCTGGAGGCCGTGTGAAGGGATCTAGGTGACAGGGAATGGAGAGGGGGTTCCGTGGGCAGATGTCTTTGGGACAGATCACAGAGACACCAGACAGAGGTACCCACGGAGGAGGAAGGGGATGGAAAGGAAGCCCATGCCGAGGTCTGGACCGCGGCGTTCTAGGACCTCGCTTGCCTGGGGCCCGGGTTCTCAGCACTTCTGCGGGGCGTCCGTGGTTGCCCCTGTTCCCAGTGCTCTTCAGTTATTCCAAGTTCACTTATGAATATTTCATTTTTTGCTAACTAATTGGTCTTGAGCATCTGCATTATGGATGTGGCAAGATGTAAGATGAGTTTTGTCACCGTCGTGTTAGAGGTTTTCCAAGGCTCTCAGGGCTGATTTTGTGTCTCTCCCTTGACAGCCAGATTATGCACCACTCACCAGTTTAATTCACTGGGATTTATCAGTGCCTGCCGGCCCTGCGGGATACCAGGTTAGGTGTTGGGGGGGCAACGGGCAGTCAGGACCAGGGCCATGAGTCCCCTGTGCACAGACCGCGGCAGGCAGAGCCCTGCACCCCGTGGCACTGTGGCACGTGTTCCGGCTTGTCTCCGAGGAGGGAAGGTGGGGTGCCCTGCCGCTGTGAGCGTGCTGAACCCTGGGTGAGGGGCACGGTTGCCCACAAGACTGCTGGCCCCAGCCGTAAGTTTGGGGATCCCCGGGACCAGCTAGCTACGAATCCGGGGGACCCCAAGGGCTCTCTCAGCTTCCGTGGTTTGTTGGAATGACTCACAGAACTCGGGAAAGCAGCATACCACGATTACCATTTTCTATAAAATGTGTGTGAGTCAGAACCAGCCAAAGGGAGAGATGCAGGGGCCGAGTCTGGGGTTGGAGGCTTTGAGGTGTGGACCTTTTGGTCACCCTCCTCCCCCTGTGGAGTCCTGGATGTCTTGCCTTCTTCCAGCTGTCTTACATGACAGGACCCAAGAACTTCCAGCCAGGGATGCTCACCCCAGCCTTCGGTGTCCAGAGGTTTTATGGGGGGCTTGGTGACCCACTGCCTACGTGGCTGGCCGTTGGTCCCATGCTCGTCCTGTAGGTTCAGATGAAGACGTTTGTTCTCCGGTTCCTCCAGAGGTCAGGGCCGGTCCGACTTGTCACCGGGCCCGTCATAAATCACGTTGTTAGACCAGGCATACAGGCACCCCTGTCAGGCAGGACCTCCTGAGGGCCTGGAGGTCCCCCCCAGTAGCCAGGGGCAGAGGCCAGACGTCTTGTCTACATGGCTGCGTCCTCATAGGGCATTTCAGAGAGGAGCATCAGGCCGTCTGCATGGCAGGGTTCAGGGTCCCTCTTCGGTGTTGCGCCCGGGCCACAGGCGTCTGTAACTGTCACGAGACACGTTTCTGCAGCTCAGCCGACGTGACACGCGGTGCGTGTTTCATAGCCTCCCCGCCAGTCTTTCTCTGCTGTTCCTTGCCGCTTCAGTAACTTGCACAAGATCATGCCATGGTGACGGAAAACAAGGAGAACTGTTCTCATGACCGTGAGGTAAACAGTTCTGTCCTTACTGCGTACATTCCTTCCCTCGCTGCCCCCTCCGGGCTCCCATACACGTCGGCTGGGCCTTGTGTCTACACAGCTGTTCTGCTCGGTAAAACGTGGTGTGGGCCACAGGATCGAAGCGTTCTGTGCCCTCGTTCGTGCCACCTGGTCTCTGCCTTTGCCTGCCTGTTGTAAAGTGCTCCCTCCCCGGCCCCCCCGTCTCCAACACACCCTGGACAGAGCGGGAAGGCAGGGATTATATGCCTCACCGTGGCCCTGGCCGACGAGGGCTCCGCTGTGGCTCTCGGTTGGGGCCGACCCAGCCCGGCCCTGCAGCTCCACAGAAGCCCTGCCCCTGCAAGGGCTCCCCCCGCAGCTCTTCCCCCGTTCCAGTGCTCCGTCTCCTCGAGTTCTTGGGGACCCCGCGTCGGAGCAGCCTCCTCTGTCCAGGGCCCACGTTGTCAAGCCGCTCGCTGGTTCCTGGCAGATTCTGCCCCAGAACCGTCCTGCCCTCCTCTCCCCTGTGGTCTCCCTGCCTGACTTGGGAGCACCGCAGCCCATTTCACGGGTCCTCATGGGGGTGGCCAAGGGCGGGTGGGTGACGCTTTCCTGTGCAGGGCGGTAGCCTTGGAGAGAGCAGGAGGGGCCCCGAAGACCTCACCGCTCGGTACGTGACCATTTTCCCAGGGTGGGTGCTGGAGCCTAGGACCCCTCCCCTCCTCCGCTGCTCAGAGTCAGAGAGGATGGCGCCCTGCAGGCGCCTGGCCCTGGGGCGCCGGCCACACTGTGCTGGCTTCCTGCTTGGCGTCTCTCAGGGTACCTGTCACGTGACATCACCTGAGCCCGCGCCCCTCCACCTTCACACGAGCAACAGCAGGATGCTCCCCGACCCCGCTCGCCAGTCTCACTTCTACCCGCATTCTGGAGGTGACTGCCTTAAACGCGAGCGCCAATTAACCAGAGTTACAAGTTGACAAATGATTTGAAGCTTGCTCCAGAGCGGCTCTGAGCATGCCATCCAACCCGCTAGGTCGCCTGGAAACTTGAAGCACGTTGCTCTTGTCTTTAGTCCTGTAATTGGTAGATTGAGATTGTAATTCTTTTTTCCCTGTTTTATCAGAACAATTTGGCTCTAATAATTATGACGTCTTGAAATAATCTGAATAGTTGTGCAGCTCATTATGAGCACGAAAGGCTAAGCGGCCTTTGAGAATCCTTTGCAAAGAAGTCCTTAAGCACTTTTCCGAGAACTGGGTATAAATGGATCTGCTGCTTGCTTCACTAGGAGTCTGATTTGTGAACCGGGCGGCTGCCGGTCACAGTTCAAAATCGTCCCTACTTTACGGAGGAAGCCTGTGCCAAGGTTTGATCGCATAGTATTTTTAAAGGAGAGTATTAGAAAACTGGTTGTACGTTGGCATGTGGATGCAAAACTGAGCACTAAAGGTACGTCTGCAGCTGTTAATTTCTGGAACGGCTTCAGACTTTCTGTTTTTCATAAAACCCGAAACTGAACACATTTCCACATTTGGAAGTTGAGTGCGTGCTGTGCACTGTCGCCTCCTGTGACTCCGTTGTGCCCTCTTATTTCCTTGGTAGAGTTTTCGGTCATGAAGAGGAAGAGAGGCAGGCCGAAGGGGTCCACGAAGAAGCCCAGCGGCGAGGAGGAGCTGGCAGAGAGCGTCGTCAGTCCGCAGGAGGGCAGTCCACCGGCCCCAGAGGAGGGGAGCAGCCTGGCTCCGGGCAGCTTGGAGTGTGGCCAGTGCCGTCGAAAGTTCTCTAACCCGCGCCAGCTGAGGAAGCACGTCTGCATCATCGTGCTGAACTGGGGTGAGGAGGACGGAGACGCAGGTACGTTGCCCAAGGGCTGGACGCGCCAGTTTCTCGCGAAGACGTGTAACTGCAGACATCCGTTTGCCTTGGGTCAGTTACTGCATGGAGATCGAGCGCTTTTATATGCGGCCTACCTATCTGGAAAAGTCTGTGTTTGGGAACCGATGACTGTTACTGTCGGTGACATGTCCGGTAGGCGGTGCCCACGGAGTGCGAGTCACGGGGGCACGTCCATGGGAGCTCTGGGCTCTGCAGAGAGGGTAAAACACAGCGTCCCCTCGGTGAGCTTGCGTCCTGGGTAGGACAACAGGGTTGTGCATCACGAGATGTTAACAGGGAACGTACCCTTGGAGGGGAGGCGGCCTTCTGACGGGGGGGTCAGGAGGGAGCCTGGAGTCATGGTGTGTGTGACATTGGCATTAATGGAGGGAGGTGTGGGCAGAAGTGCAGACGTTAGGGTGCTCGGGGCCCCTGTGAGGCACCTGCTGAGCCAGCAGTGGCTGGGGGGCTAGGTTGTGGCAGGCATTCTGGAAGAAAGGAAAGAACACTGGTGCTTCCTCCACTGATGTTCCTGGCTAAGCTTCATCTGAAGTAACTTGCTTTTTAAAAAATAGTTGCTTAATTTTGAGAGCGAGGGGGGGACGTGGAGGAGGGGCAGCGAGAGAGGGAGATAGAGTTCCGAAGCCCGATGTGGGGCTCCAACTCGTGCCGTGAGACCATGACCTGAGCTGAAGTTGGGCGCTTCGCTGACTTTGCGCCTGAAGTAACTTCTAAAAGAGGCTGAAGGAGGTTCAGTGAAGGTGAGCAAGGAGTGCTGTCTCTGTGGTGGGGCAGGTCTCGGGGGTGACCCTGTGGGAGGAATGAACTAGCAGGACTGCACTGGAGAGGGGAGGGCCTCTGCTGTGGGCCCTGCTCTTGTCTGGTTCTTGTACCGCTTGTCAAGTCTTCAGACTTTGCCCAAGACTTTGAGTTCTTATTGTGTTTTGTACTGTGCTAAGCTTGTTACATGGGAGTAACCAGTTCTGGTCAAAACATAGGCTTTGGAATATGGCAGCCAGGGTTTGAATCCCAGCTCCTCCAGGCCTTAATAGCTTCCTTCTGCCTCAGTTTCCGTATCTTTAAAATGGGAATAAAACACAGCACTATCTCATATGGTTGCTTTGAGGATTGAATAAGGCAGGACTTTTAAAGTGCTCAGACTCAGCAAACATTAGCTATAACTTATTCGTAGCAGTATGGGAGCAGTACTGTTGTCTTCCTTCCTGTTGTGTATGTAAGGATAGCTAGACTGGGCAATCAGGTGTTTGTCCAGGGTTCTTTAGTTAGCAAGGGAGCCTAGCCTCTGAACCTCATTCCTCAAGTCCCTTTACGGTAAACACCTCCCAACCGGGAAGCAAGACCCTAGCGCAGATCGGGGGTGTAACTGAGTAACTGAGTAACTGATATTTACCAGACATCTAGGTTGGTGGCCAAGGCTCATTGCCAACATCTGCGCAAACTGTAGAAAATATAAAACGTTCTTTCCTTTGAAGAACGGCTCTCGAGGTGACTTTCTAGGCTGCATGGGCTAATGCAAATAATGGACTAGCGCTCAAACAGGATAGGCCACTGGGAAGACACCTGTCCCGAAGCGGAGGGCACGTCATTGCTGTGGGAGGCACGTAGGCCGGGAGTGCTGTGGTTTCAGAGCCATTGGCCTCCTGTTTCAGAGCCTGATGCCCTTTTGGCAAATAAAGATACTTCTAGAGCTGAGATGGTTGAGGGAGGAAGGATTAGAATGCACCTCCCTGCCCATAAAGTGCTGATTTCTGGTGCATTTGTCAACCACTGGCCCTGGGTTATGGGTTGTCCCCCCCCCGGCCCCCACCCCCTGCACACCCCTACTCTCTTTTTCTCACACAAATAGTTAATGGTGGTTGCATGTTGTTTATTTGTTCGTTAAGTTTTTTACTTTATTTATTTATTTATTTATTTATTTATTTATTTATTTATTCATTAAATTTTTGAGACAGAGACAGAGCATGAACGGGGGAGGGACAGAGAGAGAGGGAGACACAGAATTGGAAGCAGGCTCCAGGCTCTGGGCCATCAGCCCAGAGCCCGACGCGGGGCTCGAACTCACGGACCGTGAGATCGTGACCTGAGCTGAAGTCGAACGCTTAACCGACTGAGCCACCCAGGCGCCCCTAAGTTTTTTACTTTAATCCCTGTATAGTGTTCCTAGTTTCAGGCACACAGTGTAGTGATTCAGCACATCCACATGTCACCTGGTGCTCATCACAAGTGCAGCCCTCAATGGCATCCCCCCAGCCGCCTCCCCTCGGGTAGCCATCGGTGTGTTCTCTGTAGTTAAGAGTCTGTTTCTTGGTTTGTTTCTCTCTTTTTTTCCTTTGCTTGTTTTGTTTCTTAAATTTCACCTAAGAGTGAAATCAGATGGTATTTGTCTTTCTCTGACTTATTTCACTTAGTGTTATACCCTCTAGCTCCATCCATGTCCTTGCAAATGGCAAGATTTTATTCTCTTTATGTTTGACTGATATTCCATTGCACATACATGTATGTGTCCATGCATGCACACGCGCACACACACACACACACACCACACCAGCTCTTGATCCAGTCACCAGTTGATGGACGCTTGGGCTGCTTCCGTAGTTTGACTATTGTGGAAATGCTGCTATAAACGTAGGGGGGCATGTGTCCCTTTGAATTAGTGTTTTTGTATCGTTTGGGTAAATACCCAGCAGTGTGATTCCTGCATCACAGGGTAGTTCTGTCTGTAACTTTTTGAGGACTCTCCATACCGTTTTCCAGAGGGGCCGCACCAGTTTGCGTTCCCTGTGGCCCTTGCCTCTTAATGAGTGGGGCCGGCTGTAGCGTTAAGAGAGCCCTGTGTGTACCTGCCCGAGTCCCGAGAATTTGAATCTTTGGGGTCATTCAGTGCTGTCTTCTTGAGGACCTGGTTTGTTTTTGTGCCTTCACATGATTTATCCCGCCAGCCTCCTCCTGAGAGACCCCTGGGCTTTCTGTGCGATTACGGCTGGAACTCAGGGTTCTCCTTTGCAAAACCTTCCTGCTGCTGCTTCCTTCAGATGTCAGACCTGGATCTAAGTTGGATGCAGCCTGAGGAGTTCAGTCGGGTCTGTGGATTGTCTGCATTGCCCTCAGGGTTTTCTTCCTAAAACAAAGTTTTTCAGTGTCTCCCCTTCAGAGTCAGGTGCCAAGTCGTCTCCTGGGCATTGAAGGCCCTTAAGATCTTTCCAAAAAGATCTTTCCAAAAAGATCTTTCCATGGAGCTCTACAGCATTGTTTTTCTGTGTCGTATTGTTGTCAGCTGAGCAAATTTAGGGTCGTTGCCAGTCTTTCGCTGTTGTAAATATTGCTTTCATAAATACTTCTGTGTGCAGGCGTATATGTATGTACGTGCGTGCATATGTGCCTGGGCACACATGTATTTGTGGACTTACGTTGTTACTTTCATAGGATAAATTCCTACACAAGTGTAATTGCTGGGTCAGGATGTATATTACATGTTGCCGAATTCCCCCTCCCCACCAAAAGCTCACACCAGTTCAGGTTCCAGAAGTGTCTCACAGTACCTATCTTGTTTTTCTTTTTCTTTTTCTTTTTCTTTTTTTTTTTTTTAAAGTGTCCTTTCTTTTTTTTTTTTTTAATTTTTTTTTTTTCAACGTTTATTTATTTTTTTTGGGACAGAGAGAGACAGAGCATGAACGGGGGAGGGTCAGAGAGAGAGGGAGACACAGAATCGGAAACAGGCTCCAGGCTCCCAGCCATCAGCCCAGAGCCCGACGCGGGCTCGAACTCACGGACCGCGAGATCGTGACCTGGCTATGACCTGGCTAAAGTCGGCCGCCCAACCGACTGCGCCACCCAGGCGCCCCTTGTTTTTCTTTTTAAATACCTGAAATGATGCAGAAAGTACTAAGAGGAAAGTAACAATAATCCAGAATTTCACTGCCTCGGTGTATTGACTACTATACCGTGTAAGAAAGAGAAGGAAGATCCTTCTCCATTCTGTGTACACATGTTTTTTAGAAATGGGGTCATGTATCATGTTCTGTGATTTCTTTTTTTACTCACCAATATAGCCGATAACATTTTTCATGTTAATATTTTTTTGTTTAACAAGCTGTTTCGTAGCACTTTCTGGATACTCCGTGTTTACTGCTGCTAGCTCCCGTAATTCTCATAGCAACCTGAAGAAGTAGGCATTATTGTTACTCTCATTTTATAGGAGAGGATACTGAGGCACAGAGAGGTTCAGGAGTTTGCTTAGATCACACAGCCTGTATGTGGTGGGTCTGGGTTCTGAACCCACCGCGGTGTGGCAGCTGTGCTATGCTTCCTGACCAAACTACTCAGTAAATGCGGATTTTTGTCATTTTTAAAGGACACCCAGCATTTCATCGTATGTGTGGGCCATATATTTTCCTTCATCGGTTTCCAGTTGATTGACATCCAAGATTGCTTTTCATTTTTCTCCCTGATTACAAAAAAGAAAACCACTACTCAGGGCGTCTGAGTCAGTGAAGTGTCCAACTCTTTTTTTTTTTTTTTTTTTTTTATGTTTGTTTATTTATTCTGAGAGCGAGTGCTCATGGGGAAGGGGCAGAGAGAGAGGGAGAGAGAGAATCCCAAGCAGGCTCCGTGCTGTCAGCTCACAGCTCGACACAGGGCTTGAGCTCAAGACCCTGAGATCAAGACCTGAGCCAAAATCAGGAGGTGGACGCTTAGCTGACGGAGCCACCCAGGTGCCCCAGGCATCTGACTGATTCTCGATCTCAGCCCAAATCTCGATCTCAGGGTTGTGAGTTCAGGCCCTGCACCGAACTCTGCACGAGGCTTGAAGCCTACTTAAACAATAACAACGACAGTCCACAGGTGAGTGGTCTTGAGCATGCATATTAATTTTATTAGTTGCACTTATGCTATTATTATCTTCGATGGATACCAGCAATGTAATTGCTCGGCTAATAAGGGTACAGTTTACCTTTTGACACATACGCCTGTTGCCAAGGCGCCCCGTAGGCAGCATCCGTCGGATACTTCCCGGACACATATGTGCCGAGGGCATTTTCCACGTTTATCACTGTCTTGTTGTTTGCAGCCTTGCTTTGTTTTCTTTCGCACTTTGCTGGAGTTTCAGATGTCTGTATTGTCACTACATGTTCCTTTTGAATTTCTTGCCCTTTTCTTCATGGCTTAGAACACTTACCTCTACCCCCAAATAATAAAAGACGTGCTCCTATGTAGTTCTCTGTTATTTTTGTACGGTTGTATTGGTTACCTGTGTCTTTGATCCATCTGGAAATTGTATTTTTGTAAAAAGTTTAAAGTAAGACAGTTATGTATTTGATCACTAAACATGGGCAAAAGAATTCTGCTTAATAAATGCAGTTTGGTAGACAAGCTATTTCACATCAAAGGGTCCACAGAGGAAAGAATAAGGGTCTGGTGCAACGTCTAAGAAATACTTTAAAAGAGTAAAACTTCGTATTTTGAAAATAATTGCGCATTTATAGGAAGTTGCCAAGATTGTCTAGAGAAGTCTCGTGCCCTTGACCCTGTTTCCCCTAAGGATCGTGTAGAGGTTCACGCATGACGTCAGGATGGGGACGTGGACAGTGAGATGACGTGTGTGGGTAGTTCCGTGTCACGTGTCACAGGGGTAGACATGTCAACCCACCCCCACCCCGGGCAACCACAGGTCTGTCCTCCAGCTCTGTAGTTTGGTCATTTGAGGATCTTCTATCAGTTGAATCACATGGTGTGTGACTGTTTAAGATTGGCTTGGAAAACCCCCTTTCCAGCCTCACTTTCATAATTTTATAGGTGAGGAAGTTGAGTCCAGAAATGATGATGATCAGGCGGAGCCCCACGCCTCGTCCGAGGTAGGGTTGGGGTGCCGTCCCACACCTCCTGACCCCCACCCGTTGGCCAGCCTGCTGTGCCACGGCCGGCGTGTCTTGGAACCGGTCTCATTTCCACTCCATGGAGGCAGATTTTATTCATTTCAGCGTAACTTTGTGAGCTTTATCTCTAATCTTATAAGAAATGAAGGCTCCACCCTGCGAGGTTCATGTTTATCTTCTGCTCTGTAATTAGTTCAGCCACGTCTCCTACAATGGCAGACTTGAGCAGTCCTTTCTAATAAGATTATCAGCGGCCTCCAGTAGTAGCCGTAGAGAAACTGGACTCGTGTTCCATTGATTTGAATGACGTAAAAGGACTTTAAGTTAACAAATACCAAACGGAAAGGTAGAAGTTCTGGGAGTCTTTCCCTTTCTGGCCCCTGTCGAAGCTGCTGAAATATGCAGAAATGACCTTCTGCCCAACTGGCTTGTGGCTGCCGTCCATGTGTCCGTGTGACTGCTCCGGATCCTAGTTTGCCAAGCACAACGTTACAATTTGGAAAATTCTTGCATAATTGTTTTAATACACGGTCTGCAAAGAGCAGATTAGTGACATTTCAAACAGTTGACCTTGACTCTTTAGCTTGCTAAAACAATTACAAGAAAACAAAACAAGCCCTTCCCTTCCCTGAACCACAGCAAGTTAAAATAATACTTTTGATGTGTATTCAACGTTTGTTTATTTTATTCTGCATTTGAATAGTAAAAGAAACCAGGAAAAGAGATGTTTTTTTTTAATGCCATTATGTGGAGCAGCTGGTGTTTTTGAAAAACAGTTTGCGGCCTACAGAAATCAATATGTCAACTTTATAAAAGTGACTTCTGAACCTGTCTTAGCTTGTTATTTCTGGGGTCATTTTCTGCAAGGAGAGTTGCAGAAATGGGCTCTTAACTCTTGTTAAATCTGTCCTCGAGAAGACAAGGCATTTATTTTAAGATATTCCCCAAGATGCCCCTGTAATCTTCATGGAGATTTTTTGTAACAATGTTTCAAGTGCCTTCTACTGCGTTTGTGTTAGCAAAACGGCTGACTCCGTAATGGCTGCTCTGACTGAAAACGGTTTTGGGTGAGCTGTGTTTGAAACTTTGCAGGTGGCAAGGCGGAGCAGCGTCAGTCTCTCGAATGGAACATTTTTCTCCGTGGAAAGCTGAGTAATGGTAACGGCTGGTTCCTCTTGCTGCCTGTAAACCCTGGTTTCACCCGTGCACCGATCAGGTGACTGGAAGCCTGGAGGTCATGTCTCCAGGCACACCCAGCCTTCGGCCTGCTGGGAAGTGTGGGCGTGTGTCCTCGCACTGTGAATATTCCCTCGCGGTGACACCTTGTGCTCCCAGCTCCCCCGCTTCTCTCCAGCTGCTCCTGCCCCGCCTGCTCGGTGAGCTCCTGTTCCTCCTCTCATCACGTCACCCCCCCGCCCCGTCACTGTCCCCAAGTCTGTCAGTCAGCGGAGGCCAGGCCACACCCTTACAACAGGCCTCTCCCAAACTGCAGTGGCCTAACGGAAGAAGCAAGCTCGCGTTCTCCTTCGGACTCCATACCTGCTGCCGGTCCTCAGGGGCTCTGCTCACTCGGGGTCCTGGATGGAGAGAGCAGTCCCCCGCCCCGAATGTGGCTGGTCGCTGTGCAGGAGGGGAGGAGAGCCCTGCCTCGAAGTGACACCCGTTATTTCTGCCCGTGCATTTCGTTGGCCAGAGCTGATGTCGTGGCCCACCGACTCCAAGGGGCCAGAAAGTGCCTGGGGTGGGGGAGAGCTGGAGGTGTTTGATGACTGTCACTAGTGACTGCTGCATGGCTCCCATCCACTTCCTTGGACTCACCCCCCAGCTGTGCTCTGTGACCTGCAGACGCCCTCCTTGCCCCCACCCCGTCCTGGGCTCCAGATCCGTTCGGGTGACCCACCGGCGGCTTGAGCTGTGGGCTTGTTTGGTGCTGAGCTCACTGACTAGCTCCTTATAAATGGTCCCCCCATATTCTGACTTGGTGACTGGCCCCACCATCCAGATGTCACCTCTCACATTGGTCATTTATCATGGTCAGTTGACTTTTCCTGTGAGATATTTCTCCAGTCCTCCTCTCTATCCGGCTGACGTTCGTGTGGATCAGGCCCCATCATTCCCTCCACAGACTCTTTGATGGCTCTGGTCTGTGCCCTACTCCCATCCACGCTCTGTGTCGACCAGTGATTTGCATACACGTCCCTGATAAATATTCATTTTTTACCAATAAATTGCATTTTTAAAATTTAAAAACCAACTACAGCATCCTTACTGTAGCCCCACCACTGTACTGAGTGTCTTAGAAATATTAATTGATTTCCTCTTCATTAAAAACCCCATGAGGTACTTACTGATTTTGTCCCCGTTTCACAGATTCGGAAACTGAGACAAGCACCCTCTCCAGTGTTACCCCGTAGTAAGTGGTGGGCCTGGGATGGGAGCCAGGCATTTTGCTCACATCCCCATTTGCTGTAAGAACGTGTTTATGGTTGTTGTAAAACACACGTAAAGTGTAAAATTCGCAAGGATGCGGTAAGAAAGGGAAAGAGGAGTTCTCCCATGTTCTCCCCGGATTTCAGTGGATTGTTTTAGACACGCCCTGGGTGCGTGCACTCTGGCTCTCCCTGCCGCTGGGGCCAAGTGCACGCTGCTCGCGTCCATCCCCCGAGGACCGGCTAGCTCTCCCTGCTGCTGTTCAGACAGTCCGAGCTCCTCATGAGCCTGCTGGGTTGTTTCTGCACAGCCTGACAGCTGCCCCCCCGCCGCCCCGACCCCCTCCCATGTTGCCCGTGTATGACTCTGTAACAGACTTCTGGTGGTGCCAGTACCCTACACGCTTGTCGCTTGTACGTTGTTCCCTTTGCCTGTGGAATGGCCCCCTCCCCTCCGCCTTCTGAGTAGCCACACTCGCCTCTGGCCCCAGGCGCTTGCCCATCCCTCTGCCTTTGCACGCCCATCCCTTCTCTGGGACGCCAGGGCCGTCTGGTGTTTGTGTGCCAGCAGATGCCCACCCTCCTGCAGCTCCTGGCCTCACTGCTGTCTCAGGCTGGCTTAGCGTGCCCGTCCTTGTCCTCAGCCTCTGCCTCCCGGCAGCCCAGGCTGCTCACCCCGTGCCATGCGTGTCTCCTCGTGTTAGGAGTGTCGTATGTGTGTTTATATCCCCACGTGCTGATAGCTCAGCAGACAGGATCTCGTGCTGTCCCAGGGCCTGGTGCCCTGCACATGGCATGGAGTCACTCATCACTGTCCTTTCTTTGCCAAAATCTAGAGCCAAACTCTGCTCCATTATGGATTTGGCATAAGGAAGACTGTGTTACGTACGTCGTGTGGGTATGTCATTTCGTTACTCTGTCTCCAGTGTTCAGAACGGTGCCTGGTACACACGAAGTGCTCAGTAAATGCACGGATCCTTTAGAGCACAAACAGGAACTACAAAGTCTCTAATGAGCAGGAAACTCAAAGTTAGTTTTTCTAACTTCTATGTACGTTTCTACGTGGTGTGGGCCAGGTGACCTGGATCGGCCCCAGTACGTGCTGCTGGCTGCCTGGCCAGCGCACCTGCTAACGGTCATTTCTGGACTCTGTGTTCTTTACACTTTGGGTTTCATCTCTCATTTTTCTCACCTATATTTGATGGTTGCCTGGGAAAGTTACCTCTCACTTGCTGGTGCTTCCCAGTCTTCTGAACTAGAAACCTGAGTTGCGCTTAATTCCTCCTCTGATCTCACCCCAGACTGCACTGTCATTGAGCCTTGCTGGCTTTTGTGTGCCCCCTTCCCCCCCCCCCCCCGAGCCACCCTGGGGCCCCCAGTCTCTTTCCTGACCTTCCTCCCTGCCCCAGGTCTACCTTCCTCTTTGTCTTTCTTTCTTTCTTTCTTTCTTTCTTTCTGAACACAAGTGTGCTGTTTAAGTTACTCATCGTTATTTTATTATTAACAAAATAAGGCACTGTGTTTACAGTCATGAAACAAGAAACAGTCTGGAGAAAAGTTGGGCTGGAGGGAAGGTGAGGAGGGTGCGGGGAGAAGATGGGGGGCAGGCACAGACTCAAATCTGCCCCTGTGGGGTTTGGGGTTCCCTTCCCACCCTGATCCAAGCGCTGTTCTGGATCTTCGGAGTCAGGTGCCCGTGGGACCTCCCAGCTACTGTCAGCCACAGCCTTTGGATCGGTGGCTCCACATCTCCACTGGCCCCCTAACCCCGCCCCTCCACAGAACAGTGCCCAGCACAAGGGTGACCCGTTGCTTTCTTGTTGAGCATTCCTCTGTGGCCTCCCTGTCCCTGCGAGGAGGGGTCTCCCCCCTGCCCTGAGATTAGATGCTGCATCTGGACCACTGCTCTGCACACTTGTGCCTACTTGTCTCCTGGCTCCTTTGGTGCAGGCACCGTTTTCTTTTTAGGGAGCCCCCTCCACCCCCTGAGCCCGCCAGCTCTCTCTCTTCAGGGCCAGCAGCTGGTAAACAGCTGCCCAGTGAAAATACCTGAGCGTGACCTTCATTACTCTGGTAGCTTCTGGTAGCTTTTAAATGAAGTTCAGATGGGTAGGTGATCAGACTGCTTTAGGGGAGGAAGAAAGCATGAGACCTATAGCTGGGAGCCCATGGGGAGCTCTGTCGGGCCCCAGCAACGAGTGTGAATCAGGCTGGGAAATTCTACAGATGCGTGTTTACATGCTCGCAGAATTTCCAGAGGCGAGCTAGTCCAGAGCTTCCACTGGTCAGTAGCAGACACACCCAGGTGAGCGGGCCCATGATGCTCACTGGCCCCGGCTGGGCTCCACGGAGGTGCCTCGTCTTGCCGCGCCCAGCCGCTGCCAGGGCCCTGAGCATCTGTTCTAATCTTCCTGCTGGACGCCAGGGTAGGGCAACCATCTCACTGCAGATGAAGAAAAAGAGGCTTTGCCACCTGGAGGGAGTTGTCCAAGGCCAGCTGGTGATTACCTGAATCCCTTAGACTTCTGACCTCAAGCTCTGGTCATGTGGATCAAGCTATCTTCTGGGATGCTGGCCCTCCGACTCGCCACCCTGCCCTGGCCCAGAGTCACCTGAATTCAGACCTCCGGTCCTGTGGGAATGAAGTCTCCAGGTGTGAGACAAAGTAGGGCTGACGCCAGGTACCCCGCAATCCCTCCTCCTGACTTGCTGTGTCTCTTGGGCAAACCAGGGGTGCTCAGTGCCTTTTCTTGCGGTGGGAGGAGAGAGCAGAGGAGGAACACACAATCCCACCTAAGAGGGACGTTATGCCGGGACTTTTGAAGGGAGGCGTTCTTGTTCAGCACCTTGGCGGCCTCCTGGGGCCGTGCTGGCTGCGAGTGACTGTGCTGGGGAAGCCGGTTCTCCTGTGTCAGGGCCAAGGGCACAGCCCACTGTGTCTTGATGTGTGAAGTTCGGTGGGCTGCCAGCTGCATCCTGGCGTGGAGGGACTTGAGAGGGTGTGATGGAGGCCGCGGCACCTGGGCTTTCCTGCTACTTAATGCTTTTTCCCAAGACAAGGAGCTGTTGTGCCTTGTGACCCCATATGAACAGGAGCTCGGTCTCTCCCGGGAAAACCCCCAATGGCTGAGAAGTCGTGGGATGGGTGGCCAGACTTACTGCTGGGCCTGGTGCTTCTGGCTAAAGCAGGGGGCTGGGCCTGGTGCTTCTGGCTAAAGCAGGGGGCTGAGTCTGGTGCTTCTGGCTAAAGCAGAGGCAGGGCAGGGCAGGGCCACATGTCTGTGGCGTACATCCTGGAGGGCTTCCTGAGGAGGGGGCCATGAGCTCCATGTCTGAGGATGACCTGGCGTTTATGTGTGCGGAGAGGAGGTGAGACAGGCATTTCCTTTCCTGTGGCTCCAGCACAAGCCTGCGGGTGCGGTAACATAGCGGGAACCGGGGTCACGGGGAAGACAGAGGCCTCCTGCCCTTCCTGTGCTGCTTCTCACGGCTGTCACTGCACGGGGCCGCTGCTGGAAGCAGGCGCCTGCCTGGCTTTCCTCCGGAGCCAGACAGCCGGGAAGATGCGAGAAAGCCTGAGGGGAAGAACAGAAGCGAGAGTGATGCGTATTCAGCAGGTCCGATGGAATTGTCGTGGGCTAATAAGTTCCTTAAACTGCTGTCTTAGCAGCGTGGAGCGAATTGGTGCCAGAGTCCCAGAATATAATCCCTTATCAGTCTGCTGTTCTGACGACTGTTCTGAGCTTTTTATTAATGTGGCTGATAACACTTACTCTCTGGGGTGTTCTGAGATTTAATTAGTTCTTGGGCAATTTAGAACAGGTACTTTGGAATATTAGTGCGGTGTTAATTATACATGAGTGCCTATGAGCTAATTTCTTCAAATGTGTGATTGCAAGCACGCTTAACTCTTCATCTGCCCTTTGCCAAGTCAACCTGCCTGGTGTGAGTGTTACCACACGCAGGGGGCGCTGTGAGGGTTGTTGCCGGTGATGCGATGGCGAGAGAACAGCGTTCGCGCAGGAAAGTTGCTCAGAGTTCGGTGGTGCGGGCGGAGAACCAGACCGGCACTTGGAGGTACGCGTGAGGAGCACCCACCGAGGTCACACGGGGTCTGGAGGGAGCTCAGAGGAGTCAGTGGGAGAGGGTGTGGGGGAGTCCCGATGAGGGTCTACAGTATCCGAATTCAGCAGTGGCCGTGGGAGTGGCAAGAAGGGGACAGAGTCCAGAGCTCCGGCGGAAATGGGATTCCCAGGGCCTGGTAGAGGTTGGAAAGGGCGAGAGGCAAGAGGGAGTGAGTGGGCGGTGGCCTGGGTCTTGGCTTGGGTGCTAGGGTGGAGGACGGGCCCTGCCAACCTGAGAACCCCAGGGAGAAGCAGGTTTGGGGGAGAGAGGACAGGTTCCTCGTGGTCACCCATTGAGTTTGGCAGACGGTGGGTGTCCCAGGGGATGTTATCTACCTGGCCGTGGAGCCGGCAGGAGGCTGGGCTGGAGCCCTAGCCCTGGGGCCATCAGCCTATGAGGGCACAAGTGGACGGTCATCAGGGGACTGGGCGGAAGTTCCTGAGGAAGGCCACTTCTAAGGGAGAGGAGGACGGGTCAGCGATGATAGGTGAGGCAGGGAGACGAAATGAGATGAAGCTGGGATAGAGGCCATTGTTCTTGGGTCTGAGGAGTGTAGCTCATGCCGACATGAAGGTGACATGGGGCCAGAAAGAGGAGCCATCTAGGGTGACTGAAAGGATCTCTGCGGGGAGCTGGTGGGACATGGCCAGGAAGCAGGTGCCACACTTGAATTGGCAACCTGAGGTTTAATAAAGGGATTCCCCATCAAAGTGTGGTCATGGGGGAGACTGTGGATAGCTCAGTAGTGGGGTGCTGTTTATGCCCCAGGTATAGAGACAGAGGGGGAGAGTGGCCCCTGAACTCCAAGGCCAGTCTGTGGCCAAGGAAGCAACCTCAGACAAGCTGGTGACCAGGAGGGAGCCCAGATCTCCTGCCATTGCCTCCTCCATTGGCCAAACCCAGCGGGAAGCCAGAGGGCAGTGGACCCCCTGGGTGAAGGACAGAGGGTGGGCCTGGAGGGGCAAATGGGAACTTTCTAGAACATGGGGACACTGGAGTTTTGCCCATTACCCTTTTTTTTTTTTTAAGTTTGTTTTTGAGATAGTGAATGGGGGAGGGGACAGAGAGAGGGACAGAGAGAGAGAGGCAGAGAGAGAATCCCAAGCAGGCTCTGCACAGAGCTTGATGAGATCTCACGAATTATGAGGTCATGACTTGAGCCAAAATCAAGAGTTGGACACTAAACCAACTGAGCCACCTAGGCACCCCGCTCATTACTCTTAAAATGGGACCCATGCTGGGTGTCTGCTCCCTGCCTCAGGTTTGTAGTCAGAGCGCCCCCCTGCGTGGGAGGGCACCAGGCCCTGCCGTGGGGGGTGGGTCTCAGCACTGTGGGCGTGCACACCCTTCTGGGAACATCTGCTTCCACATTAGGTTTCGCATTCCACCTTGCACTGTGCCATAGCTCTTTTAAACACCGTCTTTTCAAAAGGAAATGAAATATAAAGAATTACGCCAATGTGCTGGGGTTGAAGAGCTATAAGGCACAGATGTCAGGAAATTAGAAGTTATAGTTCCCGGAACGTCAGTGACTCGACAGGGCACACTGGGCCGGGGGGGGGGGGGGGGCAGGTGAGACACGCTCCCGCTGCAGCTTTCTTGTGTTAGCACAGACCCAACGGAACCACGGGGACTGGGCGTCCTGGCCCCAGACCGGGGGTGGGTACGTACGGGCACCAGCCCCACGGCAGCACGCATGGCCAGAGGGATGGCTGTGCGTGCTTCACTGTGCAGCCTTTCCCTTGCTTGAACAGTGATTCGCTTTGCACGCACAGACCGTAAGTTTAGAGAGCTCCCGACCTATGCAGCTGAAAGACAGAGTGTCATTCACGCCCCGCGCCCTCCGCCCTGGCCATTCAGGGCAACGACCGTCGTCGAAGTGGTACTTGGCACAGCCCTTCCGTGTGCGTCCTCATCCGCTCGTTTTCAAGGTGTTTTCAGGGCCCTGCAGAGGTGCTAGTGGCTCAGGGTGGACGGGTGGGGGCGCTGGTGTGGGAGGTGGCGAGGGGGACTCCACCCGTTTCAGCCAGAGAAATCACGCCCCTTTGCTGACTGTTTACATTGAAATTGCTTAAATAATTCACCTGACAGTGGTCCTGCCGCTCGACACCCTTGATGAGCACCTTCCTGCTGCAGTGAGAGTCATGCTGGGATTCAGACAGTGAATGTCTACACAGCGTGGTGTGAATTTGACGGACAGGGGCCCCTCAACTGAGGGCCTCATGTTCCGGAAGAGCACGGTCATTAGAGCCTTGGAGCAAAAAGTGAAACATAAAAAGATTGGCTACAGGGGCACACGGCGCATACGGTAGTCGAGTTACAGGTGCTCGTTAAGTTAATGCTCAGGAAAGCACTTTGCACACTGTAAAGTACCACGCGGAAGATGAGGTGGTCTTATCTAAGTACTGGTGTAGTTTCTCTGTCTCTCCAGATTGTTGACCGGAGGAAAACTATCAGACAGACACAGACCACCGTGAGATGTTTCCGTCCGAGCCCCAGTGCTGCTGATGGGGTCAGTGCTGACCTTTCCTCCCGCGGCCTGGCTGGCCTCCCCCCAAGACCCGCTGGGGTTTGATGGGAGCCAGTGCAGTCTGCCTTTTACGCACCTCGGGCAGATTTCAGCTATCGATCTCACTAAAATTACATCCTGTTTTCTGTTAGATCGAGTGTGTTTTCTGAAACAGCTCGGTGAAGATATCTTAGACATCTTGTGCAATTTGAAGGTAAAATACGACCTTACGGTGAATTGTGTAATTAACACCTGTGTACAAAGCAGGCCGTTTGGAAGGTGGTTCACCTTAAAAGCAGCATCAGGAAGCTTGGGGTGTAACCTGGGTACTTCCTTCCCCCAGCCCCCAATCAGTGTCTTTATTTCCCACACTGGATGCTATTTATTAAGAGACATCGATTTTCCAGCCATTCCTTGTCAGGCACCCTGCGGAGGCCCAGGGGGTGAGCTGGGCATTCTCTGAAACAAGGGTGAGTAAACGATCCCAGATTACCCCTTGGTGTCAGGCTGGGCGCCCTGCTGGCAGCTGGGCTTCCCTGAGTGTCTCTGTCTCAGAAGAGCCACTGTTAGTGCCTCGTTTGCCGTCAGAGACTTCAGTCTGTCTCAGTGCAGGGGAGACAGACCTTTACCTGTGCGAGCAGTGCTGAAACTCTTGCCTTCCTTGCTTACCAAGAATGGCCTTTTCCCAACCAGGAGCTTGGCTGCAGAGCGGAGGAGCTGGGCATGCCCCCCACGAGCTGGGATGGGATCTTCGATGCCGGGCCCCGGGTGCAGAGGCTGGCCCGGCAGCCTGTTGTGCTAGGGTCTCCAGCTGTGCGGCTGAATGCGCCGTGTGCCTTAGTGTGGCCGGCAGATTGGCAGGGGGCGTGAGAAGTGATGGGGAGCACAAGGCCTCTGAACCGCTGATGGGGACTCGACTGAGGGCACACTGAGCAAGTGCCAGCCCTTATTTCCCCCCTTAGCCTTCTGCACAGATGGGCCAGGCCCCCATTAGAGGGAAATGGGCTGGGGGGAAAGAGGTTGTTTAAGGGCGGTGTTCGGGTGCCGTGGTCCGTGAGCGCCTATAAGCCAAGCACTTTCTCCAAAGAGAGAGCAGAGAGAGGGCCAGGCCTGTATGTCCTTCACGGCCATCTGAAGACAACATTGGCCACTGTGGGGCCCGGCTGTTTGGTTGGTTTCTGTCCATGTGCTCTATCAGGGGCAGGAGAGGGCAGGGAGAAGGCCTCACTCTGTTGCAGACAGACTCAGGGATGATAATGGGTTTGCCTCCTAATGGGGGAGGGTCTCTTGGTCCTGTCACCTCTCCCCCTCACTGAGCCTTGTCTTTTTTATTTTTTAATTCTTTTTATTTATTTTTTTATTTTTTTATTTTTTTTTAATTTTTGAGACAGAGAGAGACAGAGCATGAGCAGGGGAGGGACAGAGAGAGAAGGAGACACAGAATCCAAAGCAGGCTCCAGGCTCTTAGCTGTCAGCACAGAGCCCGATGCGGGGCTCGAACTCACGGACTGCGAGATCATGACCTGAGCTGAAGTCGGACGCTCAGCCGACTGAGCCAGCCAGGCGCCCCGAGCCTTGTCTTTATGATGGGCTTAGGGACCCAGCAGCTTCATGAGGGGCCGAGGACCAAAGACGGTGATGACAGTGTAGCATGCTGAGGGCGGGGGCGCTGGTCAGTGTTGGCTCACCTGTCGAGTGGGTGAGCCTCGGAGCTCTCTGCGGGTAGGAATGGGCCTGGTTCTTCTCGGGTCCCCGGAGCCTGGCACAGGGCCAGGCCCCCAAGGGGCCCTCTGTTGTTCTCTGCTTAACAAATGGCCGACTCTGCTGCCTTGTGAAGCGTGAGGCCCTGCCCTCTCTCCACTTTATCGAGTCCCTGCAGCGTGTCAGGCACTGATAGGCTTCCTGCACAATGGGCTAAATCCTGCCGTGCTCATTGTGCTTAGATCCCTGGGGAGGGGTGGGCAGACAAGCAAATAAATGAGCCGTGTCACAGTGACCGTCCTCACTGGTAGGAAATGGTTGTGTGAGTGGTGTTTGTTAGATCAGAACTAGCTCACTAGACTGCACGCTGTGGACCTGCCCAGCTCCCGCGTGCCTGATTGCCTTCTAGCTTACTCTGTGATATACCTATTTGTCAAGTCTTCAATATCCTGAGTGTCCCCACTAGCCGTAAACTCCAGGAGGCAGGGGTCTTTCTCTGTTCCGTACACACAGTGTCCCAAATGCCTAGGACAGCGCGCGGCTCTCCATAATTATCCGTGGAGTGAACTGTTGGCTCGTAAAGAACAAATACATTCTGTAGTCCTTTGATAATTCCAAGGAACTACTTATTTCTTTTGCGCATAAATGATGTTTTGTTTAAGAAGCACAGACACGGAGAAAATCTGGAAACAGGAGGAGAACGAGAAGAAGTCAGCTTCCAAAGAGAATGTTTTATTAAGTGGTAGAAAATTATTGTTGAACTTGCTATTAGAGATAGAAATTCTGTTTTCAGAAGAGCAGTGTTTGACATGAATACTTAACCAGAGTGAGGAGAGGGTAACTAGGAAGCAGGCAGAGAAACTGAAGAGACAGGCTTTGAAGTCAGGCCAAGGTTGACTTGACCCTCCCAAGTCCACAGCCAGGTGGAGTCCTGAAAATAAAAGTGAACGTGTCCATGGAGCCTGGTGTTTTAATTTGCCTCGGCTTCCAGACATGCTGGGTCTGGAGCGAGTGTCTCCATGCTTGTGCCTGAAGGAAGGACGGTGCTGGGAGACTGGGTGGCGAATGTGGGCTGAGAGCCGGGACTTCTCAGGGAAGTTTCCTCGTGAGGTCTTGGAGCTCTCTCCTCTCTCGACTCCCAGAGGACCCGTGATGTCGGCTGTAGGGCCCGCCTATGATTTTACCGCCAGAGACTGGGAACCAGGACCCCCCCCCCCCTGCCCCCGCCATGCTGCACAAATGCTACACGTCACATCCAGAAACAACAGGAGACTGGATGGAGGGAGACTTGAGAAGCAGGCGGCAGGGGAGGAAGTGGGGAGACCCTCAGACGTGCCTAGTGCCACTTTCCGCAGATAAAAGGTGAGCACCTACTGTGTGCCAGAGCTGTGGCTGGGAATGAAAACTAGGTGGTAGTGCCGGCCATGATAGAGCCGGGCTGGGGGCTGAAAGACGCATGGCTTCCGGGGACGCCACAGACAACCCAGGATTTCTCCGTGTAGACATCTGTGTTCGTAGCCCGGAATCTCTGGGTAGCGTCCAGGGTTGTGGCCTGTGTCTGCCGGTCTTTATTCAGCCTACCGGCTTGCCCCTCTCATGCATGGTGTTTTACCTGGAGTTATTTGCTCCTCCCTGAATGCACATGCTGCTTTTTCTGTGGGAGCCTTGTTCTTTCCATAGTGCTCCAGTGCCCAAGGGATCATGTCACATCATCCCCAAGAATCATTCCCAAGGCTGCTGAGGACAGTGCTCACCGTGTGGTGCCCGAGTCCATGGGAAAAGAGTCTTTGGAAGCTCTCGAGAATGGAATGTAGTTGAATGGGCTGTGGTTCCATGTTGGGTGAGGCCACAGAGAATTGATGAAGGATGTGCATTTGGGGAAGTCTTCAATGGGGAGTATCTTAGCATCTGTTCCCCCAGATGCAGCCTTGGCTGTGGACAGTTTATGGGATGGTGATCCCAGGCAGCAGAAGTGAGGGAGTGGGGAGGTGCCATAGGGACGGAAGAGAGCCAAGGGTTTGTTGTTGGGCTCACTCCTTCAGTCAGTGAAACCTCGGCTCTTCCAGAATCTTGAAGCTTCACATGGCGTCCAGAATTGTCCACCCAAGTCAGGAGCCCAGAGTGGTCACGTGTTGGCTCCCATCCCTCATTGGTTGAGGGTTGCCCTCCGCCATATTGAACCGTCTTCACTTCTGGGCTGCAGGGGCTCAGCTAGGACGCCTAAAGGACACCTGTGCAGCAGAGGTGGGAGGCTGGAAGACCAGGTGAGTGTGAGCTGCCCTCTGTAGCTGCTGCCAGAGTCGGGTGTGGGCCAGGGACACAGCGAGAGCCCCACTGGCATTTCAGTCAGGGAACCAGAACTCTCCCAGAGCACAAACTGGTCTCTGGCGTCCGTCCGAGAGGGAGGAGGGTGCGTAGTGTTCCGTCACCCACTGTCTTACTCATATTTTTCTTTCGCTGCCCCATGTTGCTCATTCCTCCACCCCCTTTTCTCCCTGGTGCCTCCTTTCCACAGCCATGCTCCTCAAGGAGAGGCTCTATCTCCCTGGGAAGGGCTTCGAATTTAGAGATGCAAACGTTGCCTAGTCTGATTTCCCAGGTGTTGCAGACTCTTCCCCACAGTGTGACAAATGGTATCTGAAGCTTCCTTGAAAACCGTCATCGGAAATGCATCACCAAAAACCACCCTTTCCTTGTTGGACAGCTCTGACTGCTGGAAATTTCTCTCTTCTGCTGAAATCTGTTGCTGACTTGTACCCACTGGTTCTCGCCTGGCTTTTTGGAGCACAGCAGTGCAGGTCTCCTTTGTCCCCTAGGGTAGGCCCTTTCTCTGCTACAGGCCTACGTCAGGCTCATAAAATAAGGAGGCATGGACCCATCCTGCAGGAGAGTCGCAGCACAGTGAGGTATCTGAATAGAAAATCGGAAAGCAGTGTGGGAAGTCCAGCCATTGCTGTAGTGGTATGTTGGTTATGTGTGTGCGTGTGTGTGCCTTTCAGTTTGCCATTCGGACAAGCAGAGGATGTGGCGTGGGGGTGTTGTGTGTTACCTGTGTGCAAGGTACAGAGGGGTATTTGGTCAACTTGTCACCCAGTATTGTAGCCCAAAGGGGTGAGCAGTAAGTACTCGTGTGGGGGTGTATTTGAGTCATGGCCTTGAGGGTTCAGGGGTCGCGGGAGACAAGATTCATGGCAGATCTTGGAGTGCTTTATCTAGTACTTTCTCCTAGTGCAGACGGGAGGGAAACCATGGAAGGGTTTGAAGGGGGGGACAGTGACAGGGACAGATGTGAATTTTGAAGCGATTCACTCTGGGATCAGGAAGGAGAATGGTTTGGAGGTGTGTCAGTCAAGATGACTTTTAGCAGAGGCACCAACTGAAGACGTGTTTGAGGATGAGGATGGCTGTTCATTGGGGTAAAGAGGCATCTGGGGACCAGTGGTTCCAGGGCGGGCTCAGCTGCCATCACAGTCTCAGGGGCCGTGTTTCCCTTTGATATCCTCGAGGCATCGACCCGTCTTTCGCTTGCTCTCCTGTAGTTCCTGGGTGTTTACCTCTGTTCCAAGCAGTGCACACGGCAATGCCTGGCCGAAGAAGAGGGACGTTTCTTTCTTCTTAGGGAAGAAAGCTGCTCCCAGAAGCCCCCTGGCAGCCTCTCCCCCAGACCCCCTTCGCCACACTGAGGTCCTGTAGCCCCAGCGGCCGGGTGGCTGTCCCCGGAGCGGGAGGGGCACTGCCCTTGAGGCAGGCACGGGCACCGGGGGTGGGTCTGGTGGCCGGAGCGAGGGCACTGATGGGGGAGGTGAGATTCTTACCCTCTCCCCTCCTCCCCCTGGGCCAACCCAGCCTCTTCCAGATCCTTATGTGCTCCGTCCACCATCCTCATGGTGCTCAGCTCTGCAGTGCGTTCCAACGTAGGATGCCGACAGCAGAGTCAGGATCTAGCTCATCCGGGGCACAGCCAGGAGCTCCCTTCTGCGTGTGCGGGCCCATGCTGTGTGCGTACTTTTGGTTTTTTAAGTTGATTCGTGCTGTTAACCCGGGTTCTGCTTATGGCAGGCTCAAATTCACAGGGTGCTGCTCTTGTTGTCGTCGTATGTGAACATATCTCTTCCTGCTGTGCCGCTCATGAATTGAATTGTGTCCCTTGGTGAGTCTGTTTATAAAGTGAAGCATGATTTTAAATGCAAACAGCCCCTCGGTAAGTCGTTCTTGCCTCTTCATAGCATCCAGTATATTCTCCTGTTGCTTATGCACACGTGCCACCCACGTGACTGTGACGCAGGCAACTTTAGGCTCTTTGAAATGTTTTTAATACAGCCACTAAAAAATGATCTAAAAACATTCCCGTCAGGCCTGATGCAGGTCAGACGTCACAGGATGTAAGCACTGGCAGTGACTTCGCAGGTCACTCGTTTTGCCCTGTTTCTTCTGCTCCTCAGGGGTTGTCATGCTCTTCAAGGGGTGGACCTGTATGATGGTCCTTGACTTCTCCCCTTTGGCCTTGGAGAGTAATGCACAGTGTGTGTGATTCACGATCTCATCTGCTGGTTTTTCTCTTCGCTTCAATGTTAACAGGCTTGGTACCGACACTAATTACGTGACTAAGGACCTGCTCCGGTCCATTAAATTCCCTAAGACTGCTTCCACCAGGTTGAAACATGTTCCAAGTACTCGGTCTGTGGGGACAAACGTTAAGTGTTTGTCTTGATCAGTCTGCCCTATTAGCCACGTTTTTTTTCCTGGCGTCATCTTGGGAGCGCTTTCCTCCCCCCAGCAGCCTTCCCCAAGAGTTTGTGTCTCCGCATTGTATCTTGTCCGTTGGTTGCTACATTTATGTGCAGGGCTGGCTGTCGGCCGACCTGCATCATGGGAAGCAGGGACGTACGGAGCTGCCTCAGGCCGTCTCCCCTTTGGTTTCTCCCGTTTTCTCCAGCTTCTGCCTTATCACTGCACGGTTCCGACCTCACCTGCGTGATGCCCCATGCCAGCGCTTTCCGGGGCCCTACTGTCCGTCCGCCTGTGCGTCTGTCCTGCAGCCATGCACCCGCCCCGCGTGCGTCTCTGCCAAAGGGCTGTGTTCCTTCCACTTGTCATGACGTCCCGAAGAAGGGATTCTCGGGCAGGTTAGTTCAGGTCTGTGTGTGATTCCAAGACCGAAACCTCCTTCCCCTTCCCTCCTGTATCTCCTCTGGAATCCGGAACCGCATGCATTCAAGCGATCACGCGTCCTTTTATTCCTCACTTTGGTGTTGAAGTCTTTCTTCCCCCTCAGGCTGCTGCCAAGTGTCGCCGTGCGATGTCGGCCGCCGTTCCTTCTGTGGCTGCCGTCTCCGTTCTTCAGTGGGTTTAAGTGTCCTTTGAACCCACCCAGTTCACCCTCCCCAGTGGCGGCAGATGTTTAAAGCACAGATACGGGTTAGCCCTCCTCCCACATAAACTGTGGCTCACCGTTGCCTTCCTTCCTCGGTGGCAGGGGGGTGCTGTGGGTGAAATGTGGCCGCAAACGCGTTTCTCTCGGCTCTCCCATTGTCTTAAGATCTTTTAGATTAGGGCCGACCTTGGAGCATCTAAAGATTTCATGTAAAAAATTGGAATTCCCGGTCTCTTTCTGAACAGCCCAAAGATTTGATGACCTTGTCCTAAGACCTGACAGGGTGGCCCCAGCCGCAGCTGGGGCCTGTGCTCCGTCACCCGAGTCCTGCTTGGCGGCTTCCCTTGCCCACACCGCTAGACTGGCATCCGTGGGCACTGGAGTTTCCTGCGCTGCTCTCCCTGAAGGAGGGTCCCAGACCTCTCGGGGCCCTTCGGGCCCTCTGGAACCTAACTTTCACTCCCTCCACTGGTTTTATTTCCACCTCCCTGCTTCTCCATTGAGCTATAGCCACACAGCACGCACACTAAGCTAATGGTTTCCTGCTTGTCTTTGCTGTCTTTTGTTACAATGAGATGTTGCCATTTTTTTTTAATTTTTTTTAACATTTATTTATTTTTGAGACAGAGAGAGACAGAGCATGAACAGGGGAGGGTCAGAGAAAGAGGGAGACACAGAATCCGAAACAGGCTTCAGGCTCCAAGCTGTCAGCACAGAGCCCGACGCGGGGCTCGAACCCACGGACCGTGAGACCATGACCCGAGCCGAAGTCGGACGCCTAACCGACTGAGCCACCCAGGCGCCCCATGGGATGTCGCCATTTTTATTACCACACCCACTCCTTTGTTTCACACCCTTTTTGCGTGACCTGTTCCCCAACGTTCCCATCACTTCACAGACGCTTGTGTTTACAGTTAACGGAAGGGTTGGTTCCCCAGAAAGCCTTTCCTGACTTCTCGAGTGGATCCTACCATCCCTTCTCATTTCACTTGGCGCGCGGCTGACTGCCCCCCTCCCCCACCCCCGGCCCCCACCAGACTGCAGGGCATTTGAGGGCAGGGTCTGGGTCTGTGGCTTGCTGGTCTTCGTATCCCCCACGGACGGTACCTAGTAATTGTAGCTTGAATGATTTCTTCCTGGGCTATAAATCTTGGGAGACTCTATCTTCCTTAATGACTCTGAAGTCTAGTAGGCGTCATGCAAACAAGGTGAGGGGTCATGCCCGCTTTATCAACACTGTATCCCCAGTGCCTCGATGGTGGCCTGTGGCCTCAGTGCCGAATTTACTGAGTCAGGTGAGAGACTGAAGACTCAAAGACGATGTGTTGGAGAGGCCTGCGTAGCAGTGAGGACCCAAGTGTATAGATCACACACATATATTTCTTTTACTGTCGCGTAAAAAGGTTATGTGCGCGCTCCAATTCTATCACTGATATAAAAGGGTATTTTATACATCTCGGTATTATTTGACCTTCAGGTGATGAATCTGACCTTGAACTGGAAAGGAAGTATAAGGAGGATGATCGAGAAAAGACTCCAAGGAGGCCGCGGACACAGAGGACGGAGAAAGTCCAGAAGATCTCCTCGGGAAAGGAGGCCGGGCAGGTTTCCGGAGTGAAGAAGCCCATCATAAGTGTGGTTTTAACGGCGCACGAAGCTATTCCAGGTGAGCACAGCAAGCGGGACGGGGCCAGAGAGGAATGCTGTGCTGAGTCCATACTGGGCAGTCTCACTGCTTGGACCCCGTGGTCCCGGGCAGGGGCTGCTGCTGTCGCTGCCGCAGACACGGTCAGAGGAGCAGCGGCTACGGAGCGTGTCTTTCCTTTGCTCCCCTGGCCCAGTCCCTGTCCTGGGTGTGCCCCCCCCCCCCCCGCTCACTGTGTTGAGCGGTGCATCCCCCGTGTGAGACAGACCTCCCGAGACCAGAGGGACGCAGCCCGCTCCCGGGAACCCATGTTCTCCGGTTCCCTCCGCCTAACTTCTGTCCTGCATTTTAGTGTCTCCATCAAATGTTTTATAATGCTGGAGATTTCTGTCTGCATTTCCTTTCACATAAAGCAGCCTGTGGAGATATTATACTACCTTTTTTTAAAAAAGGCCTCTTTCAAGAAGGGATACTTCAGACAAAAAGCAGTATGATGTGATAGTAGGTTCTAAAGTATAATAATGGTTTTTTCCCTATCCATTTCGGGGGCTAGTTGTCAAATGTATTTTAAAATCGAGTGTAGGATTTTAAGAGCAGCTGCAGCCATTTAAACAGCCCTTTCCAGTGGAAATAGTAACTCCTTATTTAAGGTGAAAATGCCAGATAAGTGCCTCTTTACACTTCGATGCGGAGTACGATGATCATTAGGAAATAAAAACACTGGGCGAGAGGAACCTTCTGGAAACTCACCTCATCTGCGCCAGCCTGCTTCAGAGCAGTGTCAGTCTGGGAAGAGAAACCTCGGAGAGGGGTGGCTCCTGTTCTCAGCCGTCTCTAGACGAAGTTCCCACAGTAACGTCTTTAAAATTGGCGGTAGGCTTTCAAGATTTCTGCAAGGGGCGTAGAAGTGTGATGGATGTTTGCTGTTCTAGATCCAGGGATAGATTGGAGCCTTTTCTTCACTGCACTGGATACGTGCATGTGCGTGCGTCCACATACGTGTGACGTGTCCACTGCTGTGCAAGGTCTTTGATCATTTCGCATCACGGAATTGCACGAGCAGAGGGACCCTTGAGGTTTTCCACTCCAGACCCATCATTTGCTAGGGTGGAAACGGAGGCTGATGGTAAGGTCATGCCACGTTTGGGACTGGACCCTTGGCAGCTCGGATTACCTGTTCACGGCCGATGCCACTGCTCCATACTGTCTTGGTGCGGTTTTACGCTTATTTGCCTTTATACGGGACCTTATTTACCTTTATACGGGATTTACCTTATTTACTTTATACAGGACCGCTTACAGGTGGTCCTGTATAAAACCCGATAGGTAAACACATACGTATGTATGTCCCCGTCTTACATGTTTTTGTCTTTTTCATAGATCACAGGGAATTACCTCAGAAAGGTGTTCTGGTAGATTATTAGGAAACTTGCCCTTCCCACCCAACACACACACACGTTAAACGTGTGAACTGCAGGAAAACCAGTACCTGGTAAGGGTACTGTATACAGTGAGGAAACACTTCTGGGGCTCCACTCCCGTAAGGGGTGGGATCCGGGACCTCCGCGGTGCCCCTTCAACGTGTGGTGCCTTGTGCTTCATGTCAGGTGCCACCAAGATCGTTCCAGTGGAGGCCGGGCCCCCGGAGACGGGCATTGCAAACCCCGAGGCCACCCCGGCCGACCTGGCGCCTCGGAGAGGGTACCAGGAGTACGCCATCCAGCAGACGCCGTACGAGCAGCCCATGAAGTCCAGCAGGTAAAGTGTGTGTCCCGTGTGACCTCAGCCAGAGCTGGATTCTGGTGATGGCTGTGGGGGCTAGAGGGCCAGCATGTTAGCGTCCCAGGACTGTGTTTGCAGACTGGGTTGTAGAGGACATGGGTTCCTTGACGTAACCCAGGAGTTGGACTCTCCGTTACGGTGCCTGTGTGTTGACTGAGCCCGGGTTGCTTCTGGGAAATGCGTGGCACATCCACTTGCTCTAGGACCTGAGCACCGACTGGCTTAATGAAGGGGGAGCAGTTTACTTACGTCAGACGTATGTTTGACCTTAATAAAAAGAGGTGTAAGTAAGGCCTTACTTAGTACGTTTGCTGATTTTTATTTATTTATTAAAAAAAATTTTTTTTAAGGTTTTTATTTATTTTGAAAGTGAGAGAGAACATGTGCGCACATGTGCACAGGTCGGGGGGAGGGGCAGAGACTCCCAAGCATGCTCTGCACTCATGTGGGGCTTGAACTCACGAACCGTGAGATCATGACCTGAGCTGAAATCAAGAGTCAGACAATGGACTGAGCCACCGAGGCGCCCCACGTTTGCTGATTTTTAAAGTTGCACATATTATAATGAAAAAAAAAAATCTTTATTCCCTCCCCATTTTCAAAAGTAACACTTGTTGGGGCGCCTGGGTGGCTCAGTTGGTTAAGTGTCCGACTTTGGCCCAGGTCCTGATCTCACGGTTTGTGAGTTAGAGCCCCGTGTCGGGCTCTGTGCTGACAGCTCAGAGCCTGGAGCCTGCCTTGGATTCTGGGTCTCCCTCTCTCTCTGCCCCTCCCCGTGCTCACACTCTGTCTCTCTCTCAAAAATAAACATTAAAAATTTTTTTTTAATTAAAAAAAAGTAACACTTGTTATTTTCTTGTGGAAAGTTCCTTCACCCTGGATGATGTAGTTAATCAAAGTAACCCATCGTTCTTCTTCTAGAGGCAACTACTGTTGCCACTGTAATTTTTTCATGATATACTAAAACATAGTGCTTTAATTATGTTACTTTTTTCTAATACAAAATACCAAGTGCATTGTTATCAACTTTTTTTTTTTTAAACTTAACCACACCTTAGGGACACCTGGGTGGCTCAGTTTGTTAAATGTCTGACTTTGGCTCAGGTCATGATCTCGTGGTCCGTGAGTTCGAGCCCCGCATCAGGCTCTGGGCTGACAGGTCAGAGCCTGGAGGCTGCTTCTGATTCTGTGTCTCCCTCCCTCTCTGCCCCCCCCCCCCCACTCACACTTTGTCTTTCTCTCCCAAAATAAACATTAAAAAAGAAAAACACAAAACTTACCACACCTTAAAAAATGTTTTTGATACATAGTTTTAAAAAAGTATCTGCTGTTGAATAGGGTGCACTGTAGTTTGTGTAGCCAGGTTTTGCTTGATGGGCAATGCTGTGCTCAAGGGTCTCGGACCTTCGTCTTTCGGTTCTTCTTCACGACTTCCTGTGGGGTGAATTGCTAGCATTGAAATTGCTGTCTCAAATAGTAGAGAACTTATAACTGTAACCAACATTGAAAACCGTCCTCCACACACATTGGGTCAGTTGACAACCCTTAGTGAATGCCCAGGTGCCTTTTCTATACCCTCCCCAGGGTCTCGGTCTCACCACCTGTGATAGGTACCTGCTGGGGTGGGGGTGGGGGGTTAGCAAACTGCACCTGAGCTCTGCAAACATTTTTCCAGCCGAGACGAAAGACAAAGAAAATGCCAGTTGCCAGTGGGTTTCCTCTGTTTCTGGAAGAGGGGAAATGAGGCGTTCTTGAAGAGAGCATCGCTTTTAGTGCCAAACAGACCTGGGCTGGCTCTAGACTTTTCTTCCACGGTTCAGCTCGACAGATTAAACGCCCGTTATGTGCCAGGCACTGGGGATGAGAGAGAACAGGACAGACGCCCTGTTGCGTGGAGGAAGCCTTTGCTCTGTTGTATTTGACTCAAGTGGATGTGCCTCTGAGCCTCTGTTATTCCAGCCGTAAGATCGTCTAGTACAATCTGACTTAGTTTAGTGGTGAGAATAAATGATAAACCATATGAACATGGTGTCATGTGGGATGCTTCATTGATTCGTAGCCTCATTCCTCTGTGCTTGCAGCTGTGGGCAACTGAATTTATTGATGAAGTTGTAAAAATACTCATTCCTTTGGCAAAACTGTCATGGAATTAAGTTTGAAGAACATTCTGGTGTCAACTTAAGTTGATTTGTAGACCCTAGCTAATTATTTTCACACTCTTTCAAAATCTGCTGGGGAGGGGTTCAGCTAACTGGTCATCTAGTTAGCCAGCAAATCTATGCAATATTTAATCAACAGGTTTTGGCTGTATTTCAGCTGTCATGCATTCTAGTAGTATAACACAAATTACAAAATTGTTATGAAAGAGGCTTTTTTTTTTTTTTTTTGGCACGATGATGTTGCTTTGTAAAATATAGACACAAACTTCTAGGTTACACCAAGAGATCAGTTAGGTTTTCACACAAATATGACACTGGTGCTTGCTGTAGAAAATTTTTGAAGTCCAGAAAACTGTAAGAAAAAACATCATTTGTAATCACTCTACTGTACTATAACCACTGTTTATCTATATACATATCTATATATGTACATAGCTACATATGTATATACATAGATATGTATATACATAGATATACATATGTATACGTATCTATGTATATAGATACATAGATATGTATGTATATAGATACATAGATACACATATATATACATGTATATATATTTTTTTAATGTTTATTTTTGAGAGAGAGAGAGCGTGAGTGGGAGGGACAGAGAGAAAGGAAGACACAGAATCTGGAGCAGGCTCCAGGCTGAGCTGTCAGCAAGGAACCCGATGCGGGGCTCGAACTCACAAACTGTGAGATCATGACCTGGACTGAAGTCGGCTGCTTAACCGACTGAGCCACCCAGGCGCCCCACCACTGTTAATATTTTTAATGTGTTTCCTTCCAGCCTTTTTTTGGGCCCGTATGTTTTATAAAATGGAGTTTATATTTCATATGCAATTTTATATCTGGCTTTGAGACCTACTCACTGTACTTATTACTTTCCTCCGTTACTCACGTTATTCACAAATTATTTTGTGGTGACGGCGCTATAACGTCATGAGGATGTTCTGTAATCTCCTCAGCTCTTCACATCAAAGCGAATAAGACCTGGTAAAATGGCCCATCTGATTGTATCCTGTAAGACCTCACAGATGTTAGAAGAACTTGGCTACAGGGCCTTCCATGGCTGCCTCTTCTCTAGACTTGTCCTCTCGTGTGCTCCCTGTGGTCTCTGGGCCCCAGCAGGTGTTCCAGCCATCCGGGCCCTTTGTACTTCCTTGACCTCTCCTTGCAAATGCCTCTTCCTCATTTCGGATGCCTCCCCTTTCCCTGGTTTGGTTATCCTGTTCCCCCCTCAGCTCTCTGCTCAAGTGCCCAGTGCTCGGGACAGCCTGCCTGGAGTGGGTCCTGATCTGGGCTCATGGAGCATCCTGCCTTTTCCCATCACACCAGGGAGCCGTAGTCCTTATCTGCTCCTTTTCGTGGTTGTTAGTCTGGCCTGTCACCTCCTCCACAAAGTGAGCTGCAGGAGAGAATGAGTTGTGTTTGTTTTTGTCCCTCTTGTGTCCCCAGTGCCTGGAATACTTGTTTTGAATGAATGAATGAATGAATGAATGAATGAATGAATGAAAAAAACAGATGTGCTAAGAAACTAGTTCCCTATGTTGGGACCTTCAAGCAGCTTTTCACTGTGAGCACCTTTGTTCGAGTACCTTTTGTATTCTTTCCTTTGATTCCCAGAAGTGAATAACTTTCTAAAATGCACTGGTAAGAGTTTTTCTCTCCCAGCATGGGGAACATTTGGAGTGAAGTAATTTAAAAACAGTCATATGGACACTGCGGCCCTGTGTGTCAGTTCACAGTCCTAGTGAGTAAGGCTTGCGCTTGAGAGTCTGACGTAGGCTCCTTGGAATCTTCATCAGATTCATTCCCCTTGGCAGGAAACAGGGCACGGAGGGCTTTATCAGGTTTCTGTGTAATAATACAAAAAAAAAAAAAAGAGCCAAAGATTCTCCTAAGACCATTTAGATCTTGCATTAGAGGAGAAAGTACTATGATTTGTTTATTTAATTAACGTTTTGAATCTTGGGTTTCTTTCTCCAGTGTTCTTGATACCAATAAAATCTATCACCTTCTGGATTTCTTTGTCATTTGAGAAAGATCCAAATTAGTTTCCTGACATTAGCCTTGGGTTTAGCATGCAGGCAGAGTGCTAACTTTCACATTTGAATATTTTAATTACATTATGTGAATTGTACCCTCTGGTGTTTATGAACTACAATCGATTTAAATATTTTTAATTTAAAGACAAGGCAACCTATGTTGATCAAGCATAGTTGAATGGGTAGTTCCATATATACAGACTTCACAGTTCCTGTGGATACAGCTTAATGGGCTCTGGTCAAGAGCATTGAGTGAGATTATCAGTGTTTCCGAGGACCTTCATGGACAACCTCGACATACTGTCCAGCAGGAGTATAGGTACAGAGGAGAGGAGGCCTCACCTGCCTGTGTGTCATCTGTCAATTCCTGTCCCTGGTGCATGCTATAGTACTTTAGTGGCCGTCATTCACTGACTTCAGAAACAAGGCAGGGCTATTCCAACGGCACTGGAAGTCCCGTACAGGGGACTTTCTCTGTGTATACAATTACTTCGGGGAGGGGGACTGGTGTATGTGGTGTTTGCTGGCATTATAGAGGAGGAGGAGGAGGAACACGCAGGCTCTAGAGGCAGACAGTCTGCTTGGGGTCAAATCCTGGTGTCACCGCTTACTAACTGTATGATCTTGGGCACAGACTCAGTTTTGTCATCTGCAAAATGGGTGTAACAAGGCTAGAAATAAATATAGTTAGTGTAGGGTTGGGCAGTTCACACATCCTTAGTGATTATTAATAGCTGTTATTACCATCTCATACACATGGCCATATTGAAAGAGAAAGGATCCATGAGGCAGACCATGCTTTTATTCTCCGTCACACACACAAAATCTGACACAGCGCTTGAAACACACTGGCAGGTATTCATAAATGACAAGCATTGATAAATTATTCATGAGGTTAATAAACGGCAGTTGAACAGCAGCCCTCTTTTCCCCGTCTCAGCTCTAAATTAGCCGTCGTAAAGGAGGAGGGCGATGGAGACTGGAGCGTCATCTCTGTTACTGATGGAGTTGCGGGGGGCACGGCGTGGTGCTCATCAGCACGGGGCTTCCCGTTCCTGGGCACCTGCCTCACCTGCAGTCCTTGACCGCTGCTGGCCAGACCCACGCATGCCCACCTAGCTGAGCACTCACTGTACCACTTGCTGTTCACGGGCAGACCGTCCTTGCCAGAAGGGGAAAGTTGGAGCTCAGCTCATGAGGTCCAGGTGACCAGTCAGATAGGCCCGTTCACTTGCCCTGGGAGGACGTAGGGACGCGAGTCTTTCACTGACGGGTGGCAGCAAGGGACGAGCTGGTTGAATGAACAAGCAAGTCTGGCTGGTTGAAGCTGGTGGACAAACCCAAGCAGATTGTATCTGGTCTCACAGAGCCGACGGAGCTCGTTCCGTTAATGACGGGTCATGTAGCCAGAAGACGTACAGGTCAGCTTTGGAGCACAGCTGGTTGTTGTGTACGTTGTGAGTGACACATCCCTCTTCCCTCTTTCTCCTCTTGCCTCCCTCTTCTCGTTCTGCAAGCCTCAACTCAGACATCTCCTGTTTAGCAAGTTTCCCAACTACCTGAATCCAGGTTAGATGTCTCTTTCTCTCTCCTCCCCCCTCCCCCCCCCCCCCGGCCCCCCGCACATGTTCCCATGGACACTTGCCCCACTGTCGTGCAAGCATGTGCTCACCTGTCTCCCCTCCCCCAGACCGTGAGCTCCAGTCTCTGTACGCGCCTGGTCCATACTCGGCCCTCCGGTCGGTCCCGCTTGTTGCCGAATGAATGCCTCCGTCCAGCCTCAGGGCCGTTTGGGTCACTTTGAGCCTTTGTCCTTCGGTTCCCAAGAAGGAGTTCACGGTCCTTAGGGAGGTGCGGCGTCTCCAAGGGTAACGGTGCTGTCGTCTGTTTCCAGGCTAGGGCCCACCCAGCT
Source organism: Prionailurus bengalensis (assembly GCF_016509475.1). Lineage (NCBI taxonomy): Eukaryota > Metazoa > Chordata > Mammalia > Carnivora > Felidae > Prionailurus > Prionailurus bengalensis. Next base: position 75,888,986 of record NC_057353.1, on the reverse strand, counting down.
CAAGATCTTCACCTGCGAGTACTGCAACAAGGTGTTCAAGTTCAAGCACTCGCTGCAGGCGCACCTGAGGATCCACACCAACGAGAAGCCGTACAAGTGCCCCCAGTGCAGCTACGCCAGCGCCATCAAGGCCAACCTGAACGTGCACCTGCGCAAGCACACGGGCGAGAAGTTCGCCTGCGACTACTGCGCCTTCACCTGCCTGAGCAAAGGGCACCTGAAGGTGCACGTGGAGCGCGTGCACAAGAAGGTCAAGCAGCACTGCCGCTTCTGCAAGAAGAAGTACTCCGACGTCAAGAACCTCATCAAGCACGTCCGGCACGCGCACGACCCGCAGGACCGGAAGGTGCAGGAGGCCCTGGACGAGCTCTGCCTGCTCACCAGGGAGGGCAAGCGGCAGCTGCTGTACGACTGCCACATCTGCGAGCGCAAGTTCAAGAACGAGCTGGACCGCGACCGCCACATGCTGGTGCACGGGGACAAGTGGCCCTTCGCCTGCGAGCTGTGCGGCCACGGGGCCACCAAGTACCAGGCGCTGGAGCTGCACGTGCGGAAGCACCCGTTTGTGTACGTGTGCGCGCTGTGCCTCAAGAAGTTCGTCAGCTCCATCCGGCTGCGCTCGCACATCAGGGAGGCGCACGGCGCGGCGCAGGAGGGCGGGCTCTTCACCAGCTCCATCAACCAGAGCTTCTGCCTCCTGGAGCCGGGCGGGGACATCCAGCAGGAAGCGCTGGGGGGCCAGCCGCAGCTGGCGGAGGAGGAGTTCGTGTTCCCGGGCGTGAATGCGCCCAAGGGGGCGGCCCGCCCCGCAGACGCTGGGCCCGAGGAGGGGGCCGACGAGGGGGCCGGGAAGGAGCCAGAGGCCGCTGCGCAGGAGCCCGCCCCGCCCGTGCACTTGGCCGTCCCCCAGGCCCAGGGGGCCGCCCTGCCACCCTGCGGGCTGGAAGCCGCCGCCGACGCCTCGGACCTTCCTTCGCAGGCGGTGGTCTCCGCGGAGTTTTTACTGAAAAATGATCCCTCCTCTGCTGAGGCTCGCACCGCCCCCGAGGAGACCTTGGACGCCCGGCGCGGAGCCTCCTCCCAGACTCAGGGTGAAGAAGTCCCATCACTGCCATCCAAGGCCGGAAGTGCGGGAGCGAACCTGGACGCGCGGGGGGCCGAGAGCCCCCCAGAGGCAGGGCAGAAAATGGCTGCCCTCCCGTCCGAGGGACCGGATCCTAGTAGGTGTCTCAGGTCAAACCCAGGCGAGGCCTCGGACCTTCCTCCGGTAGCAGGTGGAGGGGACGTGGCCCCGCCCCAGCCTGACTCTTGCAGTCCGGCCTCCGAGCACCGGGCCGGCATCAGTGCGTTCATGAAGATCCTGGACGGCTTACAGAAGAGAAGGATGAACACCGGCTTGTGCGAGAGGATCCGGAAGGTGTACGGGGACCTGGAGTGTGAATACTGCGGTAAGGAGGGCGGCGCTGGGCGAGCAGCTGGCTGAGCGCTCGTTCGCTACAGCCCCGCCCGTCCCCAGCCTGCTTTGGGTCACCTCGTGTTTGGCTTGAGCTCGTGTCTCTTTGCAAAGAACCACTCGTCAACGAGCTGTCCTTCATCATTTGTAGACAGTAGGAGGCGGCCACCTGTGTCACAGTTTAGCATATGGCGTATTTGTGGAGGTGGCCAGGATGGCCGGGCAGGTAGCCACGCTAGCTGGGGCAGGCACGCGCAGTGGTCTCTCTCACGGCTGCTGCCGGAACTTGAACCAAGAAGAATGGTTCTTTTGGCACGTGACAAGTTCAAAGTGTAGCTTGAGTCGTGGCCCTGTTCTCCCTGCAGCTCCTTGTAGAGAGCCCCGATTGGAGCCCTCGCAGCTGTCCGTGCAGGCACGGCCCCTGAGGCTCCCTGAGAGCTGGCGGTGCGGGTGGTGGGAGAGCCCAGCTCTGGCCCAGGTGTCCGCAGGGGTCAGAGACCCTGGTTTAGGCGAGTGCACAGTCAGCATCTGGTGCTGTAATTGGTCCTCAAGAAACATTTGTTTCTTCCTGTCCTAGCTCTGATGTCACGCAAACAGCGTAGCACCCTTAAAGTTTACAGCCTCCCGCCTCTAAAAAGCAATTTCCAGGCAGAAGTGAGGAAAGCGTGAAGGGTGACCCGGACAAGCGGGAGAGGGAGACAAATACAGTAGTAAAAAAATAATGACGAGAAAATCAAATTCAGTCTGAAAGAAACTTCCTTGTTCTCACGTGACGATATTTTTTAGGCAAACTTTTTTGGTACCAAGTGCACTTTGACATGCACGTGCGCACCCACACCCGGGAGCACCTGTATCACTGCTCCCAGTGCCATTATTCCTCCATCACCAAAAACTGCCTTAAACGCCACGTTATTCAGAAACACAGTAACGTCCTGCTGAAGTGTCCCACCGATGGCTGCAACTACTCAACTCCAGATAAATACAAGCTGCAGGCACATCTTAAAGTTCACACGGAACTGGTAAGTAGTAAGCCCGGGCAGCAGCTTGTCTGCCCCCGCTGCCCCCTGCTTTCTAACCTTTGTGCGCATGGGAAGGTGTCCCGCTTCCCCGTGAGCCCTGCACGCGAGCATCCTTCCCAGGAGGCTTCGCCCCGGGACCCCCTTCGCAGGCAGAGTCTCAGATACGTTGCAAAATGATGAGGCGGAACAGATTTGCTTTCTGGGCCCACTGTTCAGCATCAGAGAAAAGCTCCAGAAGGAAGAGCTACAGCGTGGAACTAAAGCAAGGCTTTCTTCTTCTTTTTTTTTTTTTTTTTTTTTAATTTTTTTTTTTTCAACATTTATTTATTTTTGGGACAGAGAGAGACAGAGCATGAACGGGGGAGGGGCCGAGAGAGAGGGAGACACAGAATCGGAAACAGGCTCCAGGCTCCGAGCCATCAGCCCAGAGCCCGACGCGGGGCTCGAACTCACGGACCGCGAGATCGTGACCTGGCTGAAGTCGGACGCTTAACCGACTGCGCCACCCAGGCGCCCCAAGCAAGGCTTTCTTAAGTGACATCGTAAAGAATCATCAGCAACAGAAGTGGCAGTAGGAAGGGCTGCCCCTGGCCGTTGAGAGGTTACATGCCGTGGTGCCCGTGGGGCGGGGGGCAGTATCTGGTTCACGGGGAGAGCGCAGTAAATGTCGATGACGCTGGTGTCCTCTTGTGTTACTTGTTGTCGACTCTCTGTGAGGGATTGTCTGTGAAGCGCTCTTATTTAAAAACAGAAAGGCGAGCATTTAAGCCAAGATGCTGTCCAGATTCATAATGGTGAAGTGTGTTTAATTCTTCGGTGGAAAGTGACGTAACACAACGAATGACTGTTTAGTTTTGCCAATTCTCATGTAACTCAAGGGGCTGACACCCGAGCGTGGTTTGAGCCTTGTTCACGTGATAAAGGAGGCACAGCTGGCCCCAGGCGTGGTTCCGCGTTAATGGCTTTCCTTTTTATATCATGGACGGCTTGGCTCAGAAGGAGGCTTCAGAAGCTGGGCCTGCTTCCACTCTGTTCGGGCACAAAGATCTCCCATGCTGTAGCAGTTGGTCACTAAGGGTGAAGTCAGGGTGCTGTAGGTATAGTGGGTGGGTCAGAGCCCAGGCTTTAGGGTTAGATGCCTGGCTTCCGACACCGTCTCCAGCACTCACACTGGCTGTGGGTATTGGGACAAGTCACTTGTCCTTTCTGAGATTTGGTAGCCTTTCTGTATAAAATACCTGTGAAAAAGTATATGTCCATTTAAAAAATAATTTTTTTAACGTTTATCCATTTTTGAGAGACAGAGAGGGACAGAGTGCGAGGTGGGGAGGGGCAGAGAGAGAGAGAGAGAGAGAGAGAGAGAGACACACAGAATCCGAAGCAGGCTCCAGGCTCCGAGCTGTCAGCACAGAGCCCGATGCGGGGCTTGAACTCATGAACCGCGAGATCGTGACCTGAGCTGAAGTTGGATGCTTAACTGACTGAGCCACCCGGGCGCCCCAGTGTATGTCCATTTTATACACACACACGCACACGCGTGCATACACGTACGTGCACAGACTGCACGTGTTAAACTCGCACGCGTATACGTGTGTGTATTACACACACCTGCAAATGCAGAGCACAGATGTACGCATGTGTTTGTGTATGTATATAGATCTCCTAGGGTTACTGGGAGGATAACGTGGAAAGTTCTGGAGCAAGAACCTGGAGCAGTGATTGTGCTGTTGACTGTGTGCTCGCTACTACATGTGACCTGGGACCTCTTAGCACATGTTCTCTGTCCCTCTTTCTGGATAGGGCATGAAGGCACGCCCTTCTGTTTCCTTCCAGAATAGCCGTCAGATTGGTGTTGATTCCTGTACCATCTTAGGGTGGAGAAAACCGGGGTGGCAGAAATCGTGGCTATGACTTTGCTAGAAACGCACATGAAGCCAGGAGCTGAGTGAGGGCGACGTGAGGACAGGGTGCTGGGGGCAGCCTTGGAGGGTAGCAGTGAAGACCAGGAACCAGACCGTGTGTTTTCAACTCTGGCTCCCCTATGTACCGTGCATCCGACTTCAGGATGAGTCATGTAACTGCCCCATGCCTCGGTTTACCCATCCTCAGGGGAAGGTGAAGTGAGAGAACATGCGTAAACGTTTTAGAACAATGCCTGACGTGGAGTAAGCACCACATGCCGTTGAGTGTTAACAATTGCTATTACTTACTGTAATTATCACGTTGGGTCTTGTTGCTCTGCCCTGAGAGACTTTGAAATGGAGGCTGAAGGTCGACCCCGAGGAGGAGGCTGGGAAAGAGCTCGGCAGTGTGTGCGGCCGCCTGTTTATCCTGTGCCCATTTTCCTTGCCTGTCGCGTGTGTCACAGGGACCCAGGTCCAGCCCAGGCTTTTCTTGCCTCTGGATGCTGGTACTCAGCCTTCTGGCCACATCCCTGGTCCTCAGGGTCAGCAGGGCCATGTCGGGAACATGTCCTGAGATCTTAAGCCCCAATATCACATGCTTTCCTTTATCTTGATAATCCTGCACTTAGAGAAGCTTCTCTTTGCAACTCCCTGTGGTTGCGACTCTTCCTTCTGAGAGGCTTCTCTCTCTACTGTGGACACCTGAGGCAGCTGGGGAAGTGGGTGCTGGGGAAGGGAAGGAACGGTTTCTGTTTTTGTCCTGTGGTCTGGACCCTCGAATCTTTACTCTCATACCTCTTCCGGGAGGTGGGATTCTTTCCTCCCCGGGGCGGATCAGGAGCCCTCTCTGCGGGGTCATTCGGTAGCTTGCCCCCATCACGCTGGCCGTCAGGGTGGGCGGAGCTCAGGCCCGCGTGCTTATCTGTGAGCCACGCTCCTGTCACTGCCCACGCTGCAAGGTGGGTCATGAACGGCAGCCACCTCCTTCTGAGGGGCCCCTGGGACACTTGCACACCGTTGGAAGGAACGTGGTGGGGGTACACTTTGTCCCATCAGAGCGGGGGCTGTGTTGATACTATCCGTGCTGTGTCTTGTGCCACAACAGCGAAACGTCCCTGAACGTTACTGCAAGAGAGGAGCGGGAGTAAGGGAGCGTGGCTCTGTTGACCTTATAAAAACAGCGTGTTCTCGTGATTCTCATGAACACTCGTGTTTTCTTAGACGTTGTTGATGTTTGATCTCATTCCCTCCCCCCAATATTTTCAGTTCTTCCATTTGAGACACTTTTTAAAAAATGTTTATTTGTTTAGAGAGAGAGTGTGCGAGCAGGGGTGGGGCAGAGAGAGAAGGGAGAGAGAGAATGCCAAGCAGGCTCCACGCCGTCAGCACAGAGCCAGACACGGGGCTCGATCCCACGAACCGTGAGTCGATGACCTGAGCTGAAGTCAAGAGCCAGATGCTCGACCAGCTAAGCCTCATGGGAGCCCCCATTTGAGACACTTTTGGAGGTAAATGTGCTACTGCTGCTCTGAAGCTCGCGACACAGGTCAGAGGCGCCGCAGTCTACGTGCCGGGCGCTGGGGCTTCGGTTGTGAGTGAGACCCGGGGTCTGTCTTCAAGGTGCTCTATGTTGCACGGGAGGACAAGCAAGGGGACAGTAATGGCGGTAGGGCAATGAGGGAGGGAAGCGAGGCGAACACAGAGCGCCCTCCTCCTCCCACTCCGCCCCAGCGAGGTCCCGGCCGAGGTAGAGGGCTGCCTGGAGGAGGGGTTCCGAGCTTGATGAGCAGGCTTTGGCCACGAGAGAGGCAAGCAGAGAGGCAGCACACGCCAAGGGGAAGCCTTCTGTATTCCCACCAGCATATTGACAGCGTTTCCCGTGAATCACTGGGACTATATTGCCGATGTAGTCAGATGGCATCATGTATGAAAACGGGCTCCAGTATCTTGATTTTAGATACCATTTGTCTTTTGAGCCTGTGAATTATTTCTGTAATGAGGCCAACGTTGCCCTGGTGGGGAGATCTTCCATTAGCTTGCACTGCTTCCTTGCCTTCCCCAAGCCCTAGGCAGCCACTAATCTGCTTTCGATGTTTGTGGCTCGGCCTGGCTGGCACTTTGCATATATATAAACATACGTGCTTTCTCAGGGTCGCGGTGAGGGTCCCACAAGATAGCACAAGTGAGCTTCGTGATGTAAAGGTGCCGAGCCAAGGACTCTGGTCAGGGAAGGGTCTACCTGAGTTGGGAGAGTGGTGTTGTGTGACCTCACCTCGGCCTGGGGCTTGGTTCCCTTACCTGTGACCCAGGGAGATGGGCCAGGTGTGTCAAGAGTCTGGTTGGGCTTTTGCATTTGACCCAACACTTATGCATTTTCAACACAGATTCCCATGCGGTGCAAAATTAAGGAGATTTCAGATTGACCCCCTGCCCCCGCAAATGGGCCTCCATCCGGGTCCATCCCAGTTGTAGTAGGAGTCTGGGATAATTTGGCTGAGTTCCTATTTCTGTGACTCTCCACCATTTCTTTTTTTTTCTTTCTTCATTTTTTTTAATGTTTATTCATTTTTCGAAAGACAGAGACAGAGTGAGAGTGGGGGAGGGGCAGAGAGAGAGGGAGACACAGAATCCGAAGCAGGCTGCAGGCTCCGAACTGACAGCTCAGAGCCCAACGCGGGGTGGAGCCCACGAACCTCGAGATCATGACCTGAGCCCTGAGCCGAAGTTGAACGCTCCGCCGACTGGGCCACCCGGCCGCCCCTACTCTCCACTATTTCTTAGCTCTCCTTGCAGACCCTCCTTCTCTTGAGCAACCAGATGGTGTGACTTAGCATCCAGGATGTATTGGCATCCAGGTCGTGTGGAGAGCCAGTCAGGGGAGGCAGTTAATGATGCTGCCGGAGCAAGCCCACTTTTTACGGCACTGTGCAGACTTTGTGCAGGGGAGACTTAGGAGAACCCGGTGGTGATGAAGTGCCACGGCTTTGGGTTGTGACGTGCTGTAGTTCAGACCTCGTATCCACCCCTGTGATCTGGGGCGTTTGCCGAGCCAGCTGTATCGTGAAAATTAGGTACCATCTCCTGCCCCTTGGGGTTGTGGCGAGTAAATTAGAAAATATATGTAGGGGTGCTGGGTGGCTCTTGATTTCGGCACAGGTCACGATCTCACAGTTCGTGAGTTCAAGCCCCGCATCAGTCTCTGCACTGTGACAGTGTAGAGCCTGCTTGGGATTCTCACTCTCTCTCTTTCCCTCTCTCTCTGCCCCTCCCATGGCTCTCTCTCTCTCAAAATAAATAAACTTGAAAAAGTATTTATGTATGTAGAACACTCAGGTCAGTTTTTTCAGTCCCTAGGTCATGGTCCATTTGGATAGTTGTGAAATCAGTGGATTTCAACTAGTAAGTGGAGCACAACTAGTGAGCATATCTTAAGAATGAAGTTTGGTAGAATAAAATAGAAATCACCAGTCTTAGTCACCCTGACCCAGGGTTAAGTTTTGTTTTCTGAGGCCTTTGTTTCCACGTTGCCAAACGGGTGGCCCCCCGTGGGTCCCAGGAAAGAAGTTGGTAAGTTGCTGACCCAGCTGTTGTAACTCATGACACCCTGAATCAGAATCACATGGGGTGAGAGGTCGCCGGGCTCTTGCCCCCACTGTAATTTGAGGGGGACCTGGGAATCTGTGCCTTCAGTCCCTCCTGATGGACACGTTTGAAATGGCAGGAAACAGAGCAGATGGTGACTGCTCAGAATATGTCAGTCTCTTCCCTTTATCTCCAGCTTGGGCGCTCTCCAAGAATGCCTCACAGGTATCCAGCCGATCTGAGGGCGCTGTGGCAGCCACACGCCCACCCGCCCGCCCTTGGGAACTGGCACGTTTTGGTGTCACGTGCTGACTCTGCCCCTCGCAAGGCTGTGGCTTCGCTTCCGAACTTCTCTGAGAGTTCGCTTCTGCGAAGCGCACCAGGCTTGCTGTGGGGACTCGGGGATGACGGATGTGAGGGCTGCGGCACGGGTCCGGGTGTCCAGGGGAGAGGCGGGTCTGAGCTAGCTCGTCCTTCCCAGTAGCAGGAGGAGGAGAGCGGTAGTATTGGGCCGGTGGAGGACGCATCCGTCCATCCATCCAGGGCGTGGTGGTCTCTTGGCACATGTTTGAAATGAGTGCTTGGCCGGTCTTTGAAAAGTGCTTGGTCTGTTTTTGGCTACAAGGGTACACATGTTTAAAACATCTTGCATGTACTTGCTGGAGGTAAGGTAAAATAATATCTTGTCAAGAAAACACAGAGAAAGTAGAGGAACCCACCCTCTGGATCTTTCTGGAAATAAATGGATTTATCATTTTTTTTTTTTTTTTTAGTGGAGGAAATATTATTGAACTAAAGTGATTGGATATGAGGTTTTCCTTTTCCAAGGGCCGGGAGCCAGATGGACTTTTCCTCTGTGATCGCGGACCGTTTGTTTCTGTGTCGCCGTGTTTGGGCATTTATCCGCAGCCCTGGGGACCTAGGGCTGGCAGAGCTTCCTGGGTGGAAAACGCAGCTTCCGTGAGCAAGGCCAGTGTGCAGAATTGGAGGGCATGGCCTGGCACAACAGAACTGCTTTCAGCGGACAGGGTGATCCTGGAGTCAAACTTCTAAATGGAGCACGTTTGGGGCTTTTATCTAGCTTGTTCAAATCAGTCCCCATTTCAGGGTCACCTTTTCTGCCTTTGTCATACCTTCTGCCTCTGTGTGTTGGCAGTTCTCAGTGGCTCACGGGCCCCTTGAGGCCAGGGCCAGTGCCTCACACCTCTGTCCTCCACGCAAGGCCTGGCACGTAACAGGGGCCCTTGGAACGTCTGAGGAATGAACGAGTGAGTCCATGGAGGACAGCAGATCCCATAACCATAGCCTTTTATTCCTGAGAAATTGGTCAGAGTGCAGTCTCCCACCTTATTTTTTGAACTTGATATCAAATATTTTATTTTAGTTTTTGTTCTTTTTTTTAAAGCTTATTTATTTATTTTGAGAGAGAGAAAGAGAGAATCCCAAGTAGGGCTCCACCCACAAACCCTGAGATCATGACCTGAGCTGAAATCAAGTCGGGCACGTAACCGACTGAACCACCCAGGCGTCCCGATGTCAGATATTTTATAGGAGTGGTAGTTATGCGATAGTGAATTCCCTTGGTGGCAGGGGCAGGTTTGCTGTTCTCCACCCACTGCTAGTTTCAGACTTGAGAACTGCCCAGTTGCTCTGGGGGCCAGGGCACCTGCTGTAGAGCTGTTGACCAAGGTGAAGTTCACCCAGGCAGAGAGCCAGGGCCTGAGCCTACGCCCAAGCCCTGGGGCTACTCCTGCGCCCCACACTGTGGCCACAGACTCTAGCTGATGCCTTTCCTCTTTCAAAGGGTCCTGTGTTGCTTTGAAGGCCGTTTCCACCAGAGCAAACAAACTCCGAGGTCTGGGCTCCTTGACCGTCATTATTACCGCATGGGCCTCTCCCTCTCCGCCTCTGCCGGGAACTCTTTTAACAACCGCTCTTTTTAAGTTTGCTGTGTCAGTTTGGGTTTTCATCTCCGGCGCGGAACTGAGGTCGAAAAAAGAAATAAATGAGTCCTAAGAGTGCGCCCTCCTCCCAGCACCCTTTCCCACCGCCTGTGTCCTTCTGACAATCTTCAAAGACATCAAGAAATGAGGGGCCCTGATAAGCTCTAAGATAAATTGCTTTCAGACTATCAGAGATTAAAAGAAAAAAAAAATCAAATAGCAAGGACTCAGGGGAGATCACTGTAAACTCCTTCAAAGCCCTTCTGAACGCCTCTATCATCTCTGCTGATGAGGGCACTGGGGGCAGCTGACAGGCCTCCTCCAGGACGTGCACTAGGCCCAGTGGCGTCTTTCCAAACGGTCTGTGAGCACGAGTTCCTGTGTGTAGACCCAGGGGGTGATGGAGTGACCTGGAAGGGTCAAGGGCAGAGGAGGACAGTGACAGAAACATCCCGAGCAGCCCTGAGCCCACGATGTAGCCTGCGTGGAAGTCTGTGGCATTGGCTGCGTGCAAAGCTCAGGGCAGCTTCCCTAGAGCTGCCTGGACCCCTGGGACCCCTGAGCTTGGCAGACATTACTTGGAACCCAGGTGTTTTGTGGGAAGTGCATCCAGACCTTTTGGTGGTTCAGGGGGACTTTATTAGGTTTTGTTTTTGTTTTTAAATACCCTTCTCCTGAGTGTGCTCTGGGGAGTACCACCCTCAGGAGAGGTTCTGCAATGGCAGCAACTAAACCACAAAGGAATTTGGGAGGGTGCTGGCTCAGTTCCCTCTTGGAGACTCCCAGGCTGCGTTAGCCCCCAAGAAGGTCTGGTGTCTGAGGCTGAGTTGCATTGATAGCAATGCTGCAGCCACAGCAGCAGAGTCTTTCAGATTTATTGAGTGCTCACCATAGGCCAGGCTCTGTTCTAAGCACTCTATGTGTGTTGCCTCAAACTTTATTGTTTAGAACAGTTTTAGGTTCACTGCAAATTGAGCGGAAAGTGCAGAGATTTCTCTGTCCCCAAACGTGCACTACCTTCCCCACGATTGACATCCCATACCACAGTGGTACCTTTGTGGTAATCAGTGAACGGGCATTGACACACTAGTCACACCCAGAGTCTGCAGTTAATTACATTAAGGCTCCCTCTTGGTGCTGTACATTCGGAGGGTTTGGACAAATGGATCATGACGTGTGTCCACCATGCAGAGTAGTTTCACTCACCTAAAATTCTCCTTGCCCGCCTGTTCATCCCTCCCTTCCCCCTGCATTCTGGCCACTGTGGACCCTTTGACTTTCTCCATCGTTCTTTTTCCAGAATGTCATACAGTTGGAATCCTATAGCATGTGGCCTTTCACACTGCCTTCTTTCACTTAGTTACACGCATTTAACTTTCTTCCCCATCTTTTCATGGCGTGAAGGCTCATTTCTTTTTAGTCCTGAGTGTATTCCATTGTTTGGTTGTACCACAGTGTATCTGTTTGTCAGTATTATGGATTTGGGCCATTCTAACAGGTCTATAGTAGTATCTCATTCTTGCTTTAATTTGCATTTCCTGATGACATACGATGTGGAGCGTCTTCTCATTTACTTACTTTGGTGAGCTGTCTAGGTCTTTGGCTTGTTTAAAATTTTTTTTTTATTGTTGACTTTTAAGAGTTCTTTGCATATTTTGGCTAAGAGTCCTTTATCAGATATATCTTTGGCAAATATTTTCTCTCATTCTGTGACTTTTTTTTTCTTCTCTTGACACCATCTTTCATAGAGCAGAAAATTTAATTTTAATGAAGCCCAGTTTATCGATTCAGTCTTTCATGGATTGTGCCTTTTGTTGTATCTAACAAGTCGTTATCATATTCAAGGCCATCTAGGTTTTCTTTTTTTTTTTCTTTAAAAAAATTTTTTTTTAATGTTTATTTGTTATTGAGAGACAGAGAGACACAGAGTGTGAGCAGGGGAGGGGCAGAGAGAGAGGGAGACACAGAATCCGAAGCAGGCTCCAGGCTCTGAGCTGTCAGCACAGAGTCTGACACGGGGCTTGAACTCACAAACTGTGAGATCATGACCTGAGTCACCCAGGCACCCAGGCGCCCCCAACTAGGTTTGCTTGTATGCATTCTAGGAGTTTTATAGTTCGTGTTTTACATTTAGGTCTGTGATCCACAACGAGTTAATATTTGTGGAAGACTGTAAGATGTGTGTCTGTCATTTTGGCTGTCCCGTTGTTCTGGCATCATTTGTTGAGAAAACTGGCCTTGCTCACTTGTATAGTATTTGCTGCTGTGTCAAAGATCAGTTGACTGGGCTCTATTCTCTTTCACTGATCTGCTGTCTATTTTTTTTTTTTTTTTTTTTACCAGTGCCACACTGTCTTCATCATTGTTGCTTTATGATAAATCATGAAGTTGAGTAGTGTCAATCTTCCAACTTTGTTTTTCTCCTCCAATATTGTGTTGGCTATTCTGTTTTTGTTTTTGCCTCTCTGTATAAGCTTTACAGGCAATTTGTCCATAACCATAGAATAACTTGCTGGGATTTTGGTTGGGGATGCATTGAATCTATATATAGAGCCAGTTGTGAAGAACTGACATCTTAACCATATCGAGTCTTCCTGTCCATGAACATGGGATAGCTTTCTACTTTTTTTTTTCTTTAATTTCTTTCATCAGCATTTTGTAGTTTTTCTCATATAGATCTTGTACATATTTTGTTACATTTATACCTAAGCATTTCAGTTGTGCGTGGTGCTCATATAAATGGTATCATTTTTAATTCCAGATTCCACTTATTCATTGCTGGTATATAGAATAGCAATTGACTTTTGTGCATTAACTTTTTATCTTGTAACCTTGCTGTAATGATCGCTTATTAGTTCCAGGAGTTGTTGTTGTCTTTTTTTTTATCTATTCTTCCAGACTTTCTACATAGATGATTATGTCATCTGCAAACAAAGACAGTTTTATCTCTTTTTTCCTGACGTGTATGTCTTTATTTCCTTTTCTTGCCTTATTGCTTTAGCTAGGACTTCAGTACAGTGTTGAAAGGAGTATTGGAAGATGACATTGTTGCCTTAATCTAATCTAATCATAGTGGGAAGGCATCCAGTTCCACTCACTGTTAAGTATGATGTTAGCTGTAAGTGTTTTATAGATAATCTTTGTCTAAAGTTGAGGAAGTTCCTCCCTCTTCCTAGTTTACTGAGATTGTTTGTCATGAATGGATGTTGCATTTTATGAAATTCTTTTTCTGCTACTATTGATATGAGCATGTGATTTTTATTTCTTAGCCTGTTGGTGTGATAGATTATATTATTTGATTTTAGAATGTTGAGTCAGCCTTGCCTACCAGGGATAAATCCCACTTGGTTGTGGTGTATAGTTCTTTTGTTGTTGTTTTTAAAGTTTATGTATTTTGAGAGAGAATGAGGGAGAGCATGAGCAGGGGAGGGGCAGAGAGAGAGGAAGAGAGAGAATCCCAGGAAGGCTTTATGCTGTCAGTGCAGAACCTGATGTGAGGCTTGAACTCATAAACTAGGAGATCATGACCTGAGCTGAAATCAGAGAGTCAGATGCTTAACTGACTGAGCTACCTGGGCTCCCCATCCCATTTGGGGTATACAGATCTTATTATACATTGTTGGGTTTGATGTGCTAAGGTTTGGTGAGGATTTTTGCCTCTCTGTTCATGAGAGATATTGGTCTGTAATTTACTTTTCTTACAATGTTTTTGTCTATTTTTGCTATTAGGGTAATGCTGGCCTCATAGAATGAGTTAGGAAGTAATTCCTCGCTTCTGTTTTCTAAAAGAGATTGTAGAGAACTGGTATAATTTGTGCCTTATGTGTTTGGTAGACACATCTAGTCTTGATGCTTTTTCTGTTGGAAAATTATTAATTATTGATTCAGTTTCTTCAGTAGAGATAGGCCTATTATGATTATTTCTTTTGGGATGAATTTTGGCAGATTGTGTCTTTTAAGGAATTGGTTTGTTTCATCCAGGTTGCCAAATTTGTGGGCATAAAATTGTTTATGGTATCCCTTTACTGCCTTTGTAATGTTCGTGGGATCTGTAGTATGTCCCCTTTTTCATTTCTGATGTTAGTGGCTTCTGCCCTCCCTTTTGCCTAGTTAGACTGGCTAGAGGCTTAATGATTTTATTGATCTTTTCAAAGAACCAACTTTTGGTCTTGTTGATTTTTCTCTATTGATTTCCTGTTTTTAATTTAATTGGTTTCTGCTCTGATTTTTCATATTTTTTTCTTATGCTTAACCTGGGTTTAATTTAGTCATCTTTTCTACTTTCCTAAGGTGGAAGTTTAAATGATTGATTTTAGATCTTCTTTTCTAATATTATGCATTCAGTGCTATGTAGATTTCCCTCCAAGTACAGCTTTCATTGCTTTCCATATATTTTGAGAAGTTGTGTTCTCATTTTTATTTAGTTTAAAATATTAAAAAAATTTTTTTCTTGCGATTTCTTCTTTAACTCGTGTTATTAAAAGTATATTATTTAATATGTACATATTTTGATATAGTCTTAGCTGTCTTTATTGATTACTAGTTTAACCCATTCTGAGCAAACACCATATGGTTTCTGTTCTTTTGAATTTGTTGAGGGCTGTTTTATGGTCTAGAATGTGGTCTGTTTTGGTGATCGTTCTATGTGACCTTGAGAAGAACGTGTATTCTGCTGTTGTTAAATAAAGTAGTCTATGGATGTCAGTTTACCCAGTTGATTGATTGAATTCAACTGTGTTGTTGAGTCCAGCCATGTCCTCACTGACTTTCTGCCTGCTGGCTCTGTCCGTTTCTGAGAGAGGGGTGTTGACGTCTCCAGCTAAGACAGTAGATTTGTTTATTTCTCCTTTTGCCATTCTACCATTTTTTGCCTCATGCTTTTTGACTCTGTTGTTAGATGCACGCATGTTAAGGATGATTATGTCTTCTTAGAGAATTGATTCCTTCAACATTAGGTGATGCCCCTTTTTATCACTGATAACCATCTCTGAAGTCTGTTCTCTCTTAAATTAGTAAGCTACTTCCCGTTTCTTTTGATGAGTGTTAGCATGGTATATCTTTCTCCGTCTATTTTCTTTTAATCTGTATGTGTCTTTAAATTTAAGGTGGGCTTTGTAGAGCCAACATATAGCTGAATCTTGTTTTTTGATCCGGTTTGGTAATCTCTTTTTTTTTTTTAATTTTTTTTTAATGTTTATTTATTTTTGAGAGACAGAGAACGAGCAGAGGGAAAACAGAGAGAGAGGGAGACACAGAATCCAAAGCAGGCTCTAGGCTCTGAGCTGTCAGCGCAGAGCCCGATGCGGGGCTCAAACCCACGAACCGTGAGATCATGACCTGAGCCGAAGTCGGACGCTTAACCGACGGAGCCACCCAGGCACCCCAGTTTGGTAATCTGTTAATTGGTGCATTTTAGATCATTGATGTCCAAAGTGATTATTGATGCAGTTGAATTAATAGTTACCATATTTGTTACTGTTTTCTGTTTGTTGCCCTTGTTTTCTGTTTCTTGTCTTCTACTCTTGTTCTTTTCTGCCTTTTGTAGTTTTTTTTTTTGTTGTTTTGTTTTTTTTTCCAACGTTTATTTATTTTTGGGACAGAGAGAGACAGAGCATGAACGGGGGAGGGGCAGAGAGAGAGGGAGAAACAGAATCAGAAACAGGCTCCAGGCTCTGAGCCATCAGCCCAGAGCCTGACGCGGGGCTCGAACTCACGGACCGCGAGATCGTGACCTGGCTGAAGTCGGACGCTTAACCGACTGCGCCACCCAGGCGCCCCCCTTTTGTAGTTTTAACTGGGCATTTTATATGGTTTCATTTTCTTTCCTTTCTTAGCATATCACTTACAATTTTTTTTTTTAAACTTTTGCTAGTGTTTACCCTAGAACTTGCAGCATACATTTACATAGAATCCAAGTTAGCTTTCAGATAGCACTGTTCTACACTGTGGATAGTGTCAGTATCTTGTAGTAACACAATAATCCTAATTCCTTCTTCATACCCTGTGTATCGGTGCCGGTATTCATTCACTTATATATAAGCACATATATGTGTATGGAATACATTGTTGCAGTTGTTATTTTGAACAAACTTTCTGTTAGATCAATGAAGATTAAGATAAATAAAAGCTTTTATTTTACCTTTACTTCTTCCTTCTCTAGTGCTCTTTCTTTATGAAGATCAACTTTTGACTTTTTCCTCTTTGCTTTTTTTTTTTAACTTTATCTTGCTTTAATATTTCTTGTAAGACAGGTCTTAGTGGTAACAAATTCCTTCAATTTTGTTTGTCTGAGAAAGTATTTTCCTTCATTTTTTCCCCTTTCTTTATTTTTTATTTTATTTTATTTTTTTGAGAGAGAACGAGCAGGACAGAGCAAACATGGGTGAGCTGGGGAGAGGCAGAGGGAAGGGAAGAGAGAGAATCTAAAGCGGGCTTTGCACTGACATGATGAGGGGTTTGATCTCACAACTCTGAGATCATGACCTGAGCCAAAATCAAGAGTCAGACGTGTAAACAACTAGCCACCCAGGTGCCCCTCCTTCATGTTTGAAGGGTAGTTTTGCAGGGTACAGAATTCTGAGTTGGTGTTTTTTCCTTTACGTAAACATTTCACTCCATTCTCTTCTTGCTTGTGTAGTTTCTGAGAAGTTGGGTGCAATTCTTATCTTTGTTCCTCTATAGGCAAGGTGTTTTTTTGTTTGGTTTTATTTTTTACCTCTGCCTTCTTTCAGTATTTTTTCTTTATCTCTGGTTTTCTGTAGTTTGAAAATGATGGGTGTAGTTTATTTGGTATTATTCTTACTGGATGTTCTCTGAGTTTTTGGGATCTGTGGCTTGGTGTTTGACATCATATTACAGAAGTTCTCAATCATTATTGGTGTAGGTATTTCTTCGTTTTCTTTCTCTCTTTCTTCTCATATTCCTACTACACACACGTCCCTTTGATACTCTGTTCTGTGTTCATCAATCTTTCTGCTGCTTTTCAGTTTAAAAATTCTTTTTTATATTTATTTATTTTTGAGAGAGAAGAGTGAGCAAGCAAGCGAGTGGGGGAGGGGCAGAGAGAAAGGGAAACACAGAACCTGAAGCAGGCTGCAGGCTCTGAGCTGTCAGCACAGAGCCCGACGAGGGGCTCCAGCTCACAAACTGCGAGATCATGCCCTGAGCTGAAGTTGGACGCTTAACCGACCGAGCCACCCAGGCGCCCCTTGCTTTTCAGTTTTAGAGGCTTGTTTTGAGATATCCGTAGACTCCGAGATTGAGCTGTATCCATTCTAACATGCCCATCAAAGGCTTTCTTCATTTCGGCCACAGTGGTTTTGATCTCTAGCATCTCTTTGTTGGTTCTGAGAATTTTCGCCTCTGCTTCCATTGCCCCTCTCCCTTACGTGCCGTCTGCTTTGTCCAGTACAGCTCTTACTCTTAGTGTGTACATCCAAGTTGTTTTAAATGCTTGGTCTCAGAATCCCCAAATCCTTGCCATATCTGAATCTGCTTTTGACGCTTGCTCTGTCTCTTCAAACTGTGCTTTTTGCCTTTTCGTGAGTCTTGTGATATTATTCTTCCTTCATAGCTGGACAGGATGTACTGGGTACAAGGACTGGCCGTAAATAGGCGTGTAGGAATGTATTGGTAAGGTGTGGGGGAGGAGACTCATTCCGTAACCCTGTGATTAGGGCTCAGTCTCTCAGGAGCCTCTGCCTATGGACATGAACTTCACCAGTGTTCCTCATTTTTTTTTTTTTTTCAACTCCCTGAGGTGGGTAAGGATGGCTAAAGTGGGCCGGGTTTGGGTCTGTCCTTTCTCCCATGTGGAAGGCTGTAGGGGGCCGGAATTGGGTACTTCTCCTCCAGGTAGCTTAGTCTCCAATAATACCCTGGCAAGCTAGGCTCTGGTGAACTGGTTTCCTCTGGGGGGCAGGTGTTGTCAAGGATAGAATGCTCCAGCGTGTTTCAGAATGGTTCCTTTTCCCTTCTCCCTGCCAGAAGTATGGGTTTTTCTCTGAAGCTCACTGTGAGTACAGGGTGGAGGCCCTAGGGGTAAAACTCACAAAAGTGGGTGCCCCTGGAATGCTGAACTTTCCTACTTGGCCCTGGTGAATTTCCAGCAGCTTATCAATTCCAGTCTTGGTTGCCCTACTCTGGTCCTGGTTTTCTGGGGGGGGGGGGGGGGGGGGTGTCTGCCTGTGGGATTTTGCTCCAGTAAGTTGTGATTCTCTGCCTTCTCTTCAGGTTGGGGGGCACTGGCTTGCCCCTCTGACCTCACGTGTCTTAAGGGTTAAGAAGGGTTGTTCCTTTCTCAGCGTATTCATCTATTGTTAGGATGGAGTAGAAACTTCTGAGCCTCTCCCGTGCTGGACTAGAAATTGCAAGTCTGCTTTACGTGTTTGTAATTTCATTTTTCCTCCTAGCAACAGGCGGTTTTTATTGCATTTTACAAATGAGGAAACCAAGGCACGGACGGTTAAGCCACTGGCCCAGGGTTCCCAAGCTAAGTGGCGAAACCAGGATTTGAGCTCGGGGTGGTCTGTGAGTCCTGAGTCTGTGCTCTTGGTCACTGTCTTATAGGAGCAGGAACTCTGGACTGCAGGGGTCTGCCTTGGACACCCATCTCTGCCCTCCGGGGGGTGTGGCCTTGGGCGGCTCTAAATGCCCCGTAGATCTTGGCATGTAACACACAGCACTCTGGACGAGGAGGTTCGGAAGAAATGGTCGCTGTTGCTGCTGCTGTTATTAGTCTGAGTTGACTGTGTTTCTGGGTGGTTCTGAGGATTGTGTTCGTTTACTAAGACATGAGAGCACTTGGTTGGATGCTGAGCTCCTAGCAGGTGCTCAACAAATGGTGGGGGTTCGTTCTGTAAATGCAAGTGAGCGCGGACTGGGAACACCTTCCGGAACTATCCTTGCGGTCACGACTCCTGCGGCTCTCGCAGGCTTGTGAAGTTTGTTCACACAGGTCACGCTTCTGAAGCTTCTCGTGGGTTTTTGCGGGCGTTTCTCCAAGTGATTCGTGTGCAGCCTCACTTGGTCGTCTTTCCTGCCAGGGGCGCCGAGGGTGGGAGCACGAGTGAGACCCGTACGCATGGCTCTCTGTTGTCTGGCCGCCTCTCCCACCTGTCTGGAGCCCCTGCAGAGCAGGTGGAGTCCGGAGGCCGACCTTTCCCTTCCTTGGCTTACCCCTCACGCTCGTCCCTCGAGCGCCTGTACCACCGAGTGGCATGAACAACCGATGTTTCTGGTCGCGCAGTTCTGGAGGCTAGCGTTCCGAGACCAAGGTGTCAGCGAGGTTACTTCCTCCTGAGGGCCATGGGCGAGAGTCTGTTCTCTGCCTCCCTCTGAGCTTCCAACGTTTCGCCAGCAATCTTTGTCGTTTCTTGGCTTGTAGACTCACCACCTGGATTTCTGCCTTCGTCTCCACGTGGGATCCCCCTGTGTGCATGTCCCTGTCCAAACACCAGACCTGTTGGTTGGCGGTCCGCCCTGATGACTTCTTCTTAGCTAGTTACAGCTGCAGTGACCCTCTTTCCAAATGAGGTTTCATTCCGAAGTACTGGGGGGTTAGGACTTCACTACGTGGATTTTGCAGGAGACACGGTTTAACCCATAACACCCACCCTCCGGGGACAGTTGGCCCATGAACTAGCCCAATAGTGAGCCGAGGGAAAAGGCAGATGAGCAGAGCTAGAGCCTCATCATTCACAAGCATTTCTCCTTTCGTGGGAGCTGGATCCACGAAGCGAGGAGCATGAACCTCCGTGGGACGCGGCCTGGGGAGTAGCAGGAGCGGCCGGGTGGGCCTGTGTGCGTTCAGGTTCAGACGCCAGCTCTTCCTCTCAGACTCGGGGCTCATCCCTCTGGGCCTCGGTTTCTTCATCTGCAATGTGAGCACAGTAATGCCTGTCCACTGAGAGTGGTTGTGAGTCCCAGTAAAATAACTCTGTGAAACCCCCCCACACCACGCAGAGAGCATTGGAGGACATAATACGCATTGGGTCGCGGAACAGCGCCGGTCTGCGTGGTAGACCTCGAGGCCCAGCCCTGCCCTCTGCTGGCCCGGCCACCTTCACCGGACCCTCGTCTGTAAGCCCTGTCCCTCCCTTCTGACGCGGAGCCGCTACTGTTCCCGGGCTGTGAGGGCCAGGTGCAGGGGCATGTCACACGTTTGCAAAGGTGCACTGTGGTCTGGCCGTGGTGGCGGTGGTGGTGACGGTGGTGGTGGACGTTCCATGGAGCCGAGGTTTAAGTGGGACGCTTAATTGACTGTGCTCTCTTTCTGTTAAGGACAAAAGGAGTTATTCTTGTCCTGTGTGTGAAAAGTCTTTTTCAGAAGATCGATTGATCAAGTCGCACATCAAGACCAACCATCCTGGTAAGGTTATGCATTTTGGAGAGGAAATTAACTTTAAGATGCTTATGTTTCATTCATTTATTCGTTCATTCATTCATTTATTATTTTTTTTTCTAATTTTTTTTTTCAACGTTTATTTATTTTTGGGACAGAGAGAGACAGAGCATGAACGGGGGAGGGGCAGAGAGAGAGGGAGACACAGAATCGGAAACAGGCTCCAGGCTCCGAGCCATCAGCCCAGAGCCTGACGCGGGGCTCGAACTCCCGGACCGCGAGATCGTGACCTGGCTGAAGTCGGACGCTTAACCGACTGCGCCACCCAGGCACCCCTCATTCATTTATTTTTAATGCGTTTTTAATTTATTTTCGAGAAAGTGCTGAGCGGGGGAGGGGTAGAGGGAAAGGGGAACCAGGATCCGAAGCGGGCTCTGAGCCAAACATGGGCCTTGAGCTCCTGAACCGTGAGATCGTGACCTGAGCCCAAGTTGGACCCCTAACTGACTGAGCCACCCAGGCACCCCTAAAATGCTTATGTTTATTTTAAAACACAGCATTGCATGTCAACTGCGCTAAATGGAAATAAAGAGGGCCGGAGGTATGAGTCAATTTAAGGGATACGATTACCTTTATTTAAGGTTGGGAATTTATAACCATTTACTTCATTTTATCCTTTCATCTGGCCTCCGGATACTCTCCCCACACTGTCATCTCCCTCCCCCCTTTTCATGTGCACTTTGAATGCCTTCAGATGGGTCACTTACAATGCAGGTCTGCCCTAGACTCCACTCCCTGGAAGCCGGTGCCTGGCCCCTGTGAAACACTTGTTCCCCAGCAGGGTGGTTCATGACAGGTGTGCACTCCCAGACTGAGGAGCCTTGGCGAGTCGGGGTGACTGTCACCCTGGGTCTCCTCACACTGGTTTCCTTAGCCACTTAGAGGTGTGAGCACGAGCCACCTGGCCACTGCCTGCCACACTTCTGTTCTCGCCAACCGGGACACATTTCCTCCATTCTGCCCCGTTAATTCCTGTTTGTTCTCTGTGTTCTTCCTTGGGGAGGATGTGAGGGCTCCCTGGCTGGGGACGCTGACCCCTTGTGTTCAGGTCATTGCCACCTCCTTGCCACCCCGTGAGAGCCTTGGGGTAGGGCTGCCACCGTTAAGGCCCATCCCCAGATCTGGGCGTCACACGGGCAGGCCCGGGGGCACAGGCGTGGGTGCTGACGTGGGTGCTGTGTGTGGCAGAAGTGAGGGACAGGTAAGCCGGTGCACTTCCCCTGCATCCCTGTCCCTTTTCTCTTTGTTTTGTGTCCGCTCTTGTCTTCGAGCACCGACTGCCTGATTACCGATGATAATGGGGAAAAGAGAGATCACAGAGTTCACGAACTCACACGTTCTGTCCGGGAGCAGATGGAGCCCTAGGCCTTCACCCGTGGTGTCCTGGTGGCCTCGTCCTGCCCTCCCCGTGTCGGCCTGTGTCCCGTGTCACACCGCATCCGGTGTGAGCCGGGGATGCTCATTTAAACCGCCCAAACTTTGGGGCGCCTGGGTGGCTCAGTCGGTTAAGCGTCCGACTTCAGCTCAGGTCACGATCTCGCGGTCCGTGAGTTCGAGCCCCGCGTCGGGCTCTGGGCTGATGGCTCAGAGCCTGGAGCCTGCTTCCCATTCTGTGTCTCCCTCTCTCTCTGCCCCTCCCCCATTCATGCTCTGTCTCTCTCTGTCTCAAAAATTAATAAACGTTAAAAAAAACAAAACAAAAACAAAACAAACGCCCAACCTTTGCTCATGAACATGTGTGAGCTGTTCTTTCTCTTTGGCTGAAACTTCAGATGTCTACAAAACAGGGTAACGGGAGGGACCCCAAGGATCCGTAACAGCCTGGCCTCTGCACCCACGTGCACTTTATCAGATTTGTTTCCTGTACTGACCCTCCAGACTTTTGTCCTAGAATATCTTCAAGTTCGTCCCACACGCGTGCCATTTCCCCGTAAAAGAACTTAGGATGCATCTGTAGCAAGTAAGGGCGTCTTCTGAACACAGCCACTGGGTCGCCATTAAAACAGACTTGTTATGAGGAGCACTGGGTGCTATGTGTTACATTCTAAATCTGAAACCAATTCTACCCTCTATGTGAGCCAACTAGAATCTTTTTTTAAATTTTTTTTTTTAACGTTTATTTTTGAGAGAGACAGAGACAGAATGCGAGTGGGTTAGGGGCAGAGAGAGGGAGACACAGGATCCGAAGCAGGCTCCAGGCTCCGAGCCGGTCAGCACAGGGCCCGACGCGGGGCTCGAAGTCACGGACCGTGAGATCATGACCTGAGGCGAAGTCGGACGCTCAACCGACTGAGCCACCCAGGCGCCCCTAGCCAACTAGAATTGAAATAAAAACGTGAAATAGAAACAAAAGTAAAATCAGGTAAAATAAACCGAATTAATGGTAATTCCTTATCATTACCTACCATTAGTTCATTTAAAATTTCCCGAGTCCACCGAAGATTGTTTGAATCAAGACTCAGGCATTTTGTTTTTAGTTGTCCCGTCACTCGAGTGTCTTGTATTCTGTGGGACACCCCAGCCCACTTTTGTTCCCGTGACATCAATTTGTTGGAGGGACCGGGTCACTTCTCCTGTAGATGATTTCACGTCCTGCATTTGTGTGACGGTGCCTTGTGGCATTGTTTCTCTGTCCCTCACGTTTTATGCTCACAGATATTTAGATCTGAGACTTGTAGATTCTGGTTTAACTTTTAGGCCGAAATTCTATTGCTGGACTCCATGGGGCACATCTGGATTTGTCACGTTAGTGCTGGGGTTCGGGCACTGTCACCAGGTTCATGTCCATCTTCCATGAGCCGATCTCCTTTGGCTTCTGATGATCACCCTGCTTTTCATCTAGAGGTCTCCATGAGCACTATTTCTGAGGTTCTCGGGAGGAGGGTTCAGCTGAAAGGGCTGATTGGAAAGAGAGCCATGAAGTGCCCGTATTGTGATTTCTATTTCATGAAGAACGGCTCAGACCTTCAGCGTCATATTTGGGCTCATGAAGGTGAGTACTCATCTCTCAGGATGGAGCATCCTCTCAATGTCGTGCTTCTGAGCTTCACGCGGGAGTGCTTTAGGGGGAAGCCGTGTCGCCATGCGCCCTGCAGTTAGACTTTCTTCCACTTACCCAGAAACGTGTGCAGCAGCCAGCTGAGCTCCGTGATTTCAGTCACTGCCTGTTCAGTGGCAAGTGCGGTGAGCAGAGGCATGCAGTTCTTTGTAGCTTTCGTTGGGATTGCAGCGAAATAAATCCGCACGACCCCTGCACTAGGCAGCGGGCTTCAGGAGGACAGGAACAGCACTGTCTCAGTCACGGAGGTGACTGGTGGCCGCCGTGGTGCGCTGGCTCGGTAGGTGCTGAGGAAGTGTTGGTGTTGCACAGATGAGCAAAGGCGAAGAGGACAGCAGAACGTCGTCTGGTCCCAGCATCGTGGAGGAAGAATCCAGGAGGCGGGAGGAACACAGGCTGTGCTTTTGGGGTGCTTGCCTAGGAGGGGAGGAACGGGGAGCACACTCTGGGGCTTTGGGCAGTTTGAGGTCGGGAGACTGCCAGAGACAGTGGGACACCAACTTTGCCTCCCGCCGTAGGGACGCGCCTCTCCTGGGGGTGAGGCTCGGTGGTGGGGGCAGGGGGAGCCCTTCTGGATGTTTGCAGAGGTCCCGCCTGTGAATTAGCAAACTGTGAAGCTGTGGGCAGGAAAACAAGAGGGCTCCTGGGGAGGACGGAGGATGAAGAGTTTCTACGGCGTGGCCAGAAGCACCTGCTCTCAGGCCTCGGGGGAAGTGCTGTCAGGAAGGGAGAGGCGGTCGGGTTGGTCAGCGATGCAGCAGGGCCCACGCCAGGCAGAAGGAGCTGAGGTCAAAGCCGCGGTGGGGGAGGTGCGTTTGTTTACCGGCACGGGTGCACCCCAGCTCTGCGCCCCGGGCACACCTTGCAGCCTCCCTGAAGCCTCAGGTTCCTCCACTGCCAAGTCTCAGGCCTCGTAGACAGGGGCTGAACCTGCCGGGCGCGCAGTGTGGCAGGTTCCCCCTGCGCTCGGTGTCGGGAACAGCGTCCCTTTCCCCATGCACGTGGCACCAGGTGTCGCAGCCTGTTTCACTTTACATTCCCCCCCGGACAGAGGCCGCAGGGGCAGGGGCTTCTCCGCTTCAGAGAACCCCCCCCCCCCCCTGCTTGCTACGGAGCAGGTCCTCAGCAGGTGTTTGCTGAGTGAAGGGAGAGCAGCCAGGATGCCCCACAGTCCAGGCCATTAGCCCAACACCAGCTGATGTCAGGGTTCTGTTTGGTGTATGAAAATGTGCTTTCACATCTGATCCTAGGTGCCCGAGCACGTTGGGTTTTGCACACAGACCCTTGTTTCCTTGAATTTTTGTCAGCTCACCTCAGTCCCGTTGGATTGAGTGAACGTGTGCTGCAGGGACTGCCCGGGGTCCGTGCCCTCAGGGGGTTCCCAGACCGCGGGGAGCGGCAGTGTGAACGACTTGTGATGCACTGTAGCAGTACAGCTAGCGGAGGGGTCCAGGACATTCGCTTGGGCGGGCCAGAGGAGACTGCCCAGGGGAGGCCCTGGCAGAGCCGGGAGGAAGGGCGTGGCGGGCCGAAGGAACAGCGTGGAGGAGCAGGGCGAGGCAGGTGTGCGCCACGTTTAGGGACAGGCGGGTGCACTGCTTTGTTCAAAGTGGATGTGCGCATGTATCCTTGGGATGCACACATGGATGCAGATAGGGGTGCGTGCGCGTGTGTGTGTGTGTGTGTGTGATTCTGTGTGTTTTTTTCCCCTCCTCTGGTAGGTGTGAAACCCTTCAAATGTTCTTTGTGCGAGTATGCAACTCGCAGCAAGAGTAACCTCAAGGCTCACATGAACCGTCACAGCACTGAGAAAACCCACCTGTGTGACATGTGTGGCAAGAAATTCAAATCAAAAGGGACATTGAAGAGTCACAAGCTGCTTCACACTGCTGACGGTGAGTCCAGGACTCTGTACCACAGTGAGTTTGTTTCCCTCTTGAAAGTGTGGTTTGAGGGGCGCCTGGGTAGCTCAGTGGGTTAAACGCCTGACTCTTGATTTCGGCTCTGGCCGTGATCTTACGGTCAGTGGGATGGGGCCCCGTGTCTGGCAACACGTGCTCTCTCTCTCTCTCAAAAAAACCCACAAACACCCAAAAGTGTGGTTTGAAGCTGACATTCTAAGTTCAGCAGAAACTGTGGATGTGTTGCCTACAGGCAAGACAGAGCTGTGTCTTGTAGAATTTCAGTCCTGGGAGAGAGAGGACAGAACTCACCTGCTTCCTCATTTTCCCTGGGTTCAGTGTCGGAGGCTTGCCTGACCTCCACCAGTGCTTGCTGAACCTTGTGTGTGTGTGTGTGTATGTGTGTGTGCATAATGTGTGTGCGCACGCTCACACACACTCGTGTGTATACATAGGGCAGTGAATGTGGAGGGGACGCTGCTTCAGGGAACAAGGCACCCTCGGGAGGCCTTGATCTCAAAGTTGGAACCTTCTTCAGCCCTCCACCCCCACCTGAGCCTGAGGACCTTGAGTGGCAGCCACGCTCACG
This sequence comes from Prionailurus bengalensis, assembly GCF_016509475.1. Taxonomy (NCBI): domain Eukaryota; kingdom Metazoa; phylum Chordata; class Mammalia; order Carnivora; family Felidae; genus Prionailurus; species Prionailurus bengalensis. Next base: position 75,863,135 of record NC_057353.1, on the reverse strand, counting down.
ATCACACTCGACCTGATCACACCTGGTCCACTTGATTCACACTCAAGTGGATGCATATCAGCTAAGCCACTGCAGGGGTTGATATTCAGCCCCAAATTGGGGGCTCAGTTTAAAATACACACAATGCTTGGGCAAATCTGACCTTGGTGAAGTATACACTTCAGTGGATTTCTACTTTCATTCCTTCAGTAAGAACCATGGATCGAGTTCTTCCTCCGGTCCAGCTGTGCCTGGGGTGTAGGGTCAGTAAGGAGCAACCTCCGGCCCTGGGGAGTTTATAGCCCAGCGGGGGGGGTGGGGGGGGGGTGGGGGGAGAACCACACAGAGCTGTGCTGAAGGTGGATGTGGTGATGGAAGGCGGCTCGCAGCCCCGGGAGGAGGGTGTGAGTCGCCATGGGCAGGACATGTGGTGGGCAGTGGTCACAGTGTCCAGGAGAGTCTCCCCGAGAGGGGCGGGATAGAGGGAAGACATGCAGAATCGTTGTAGGAAGCCAGGCAGCTAAACCACAAAGGCCTTTAACCTTTATTTATTTTCCTTTAAAAACCCCAGTTGTCGCAGGGTGTTGTGACTATTCCATGCAACAAGATTACAAACCATGTTTATAAGTATATGGGTATTGAAGCACAATCATATACAAAAACTGGAGTTCACCGTAACAATCAGAGTGATTTCAACAGTTACTTTTCGAGAGCGATACAGCCATTAGGTGACACCTTCATTGTAGAATGTTCCAGGGAACCCATGCTGGTGTGTGTGTGCATCTGGGTGAGCTCGGGGGATTGTGGAGAGGCCGCATGCTCAGCGAGGCTTCGTTAGAGTTCAAGATCCAGGGCTTGCCCAAGGCTCAGTGGAGGCCAGAGCCATAACTATTCAGACTTCAGCACTGTGCTATAAATAAGAAAATCCATAAGCAAAATAATTAAAAATGCAGTGACAGTAAAGCAGTCTTATCCTGAGTAATGAAAGCATTAAGTCATGTAATTATTCATGAGTTCTGTGCCTCTGTTATTTTTTGACATGGAAGCACCCAAGTCACTGAAATGCCTAATAACACAGTGTCACTAATGAGGAGCGGCCGTCCTCAGTGCCGGGAGGTCTGGGGTGTCCACGGGGCTGTGGTGTCAGGGTCTGGGGGTGCACTCTTGGGGCCAGGGAGGGACACTGTGGCCTCATGCAGGGCTCTGAGGTCTGGGTTCTGGCCTGAAAGGCATTGGGGAGGTGGGGCGTGTCTAATCAGGGGCTGTGGACCGACCACCGTCAGATGCGGAGGGGACCGCTGGAGTGGGCAGCGTGTCAGGGCGGGCATGGCAGTGACATACTCAGCTTATGACACGTGTCACGTCACTTGCTTCCCCGAGCTCTTCAGCAGGAAAGGGAATTTGGAGAGGCAAAGGTGCCGTCTAGTGAAAGCAGGAAGACAGCCTTCCTGAAGTGCACCAGCTGTCTGCCCCACCTGGGCCCGAGTTTGGTGCGTCAGGACAAGGACATGAGACCGTCACACTTCCTGGGTCCCTCTCCGCCTCTGTGCTCTGTGAGGCCAGAGGCAGGTGGCTGGTGAAGATCTGGAACTCCTTGGGGCAGGGTAGCTTCACCCAGTCTGAGTCTGGGCTGGTCTTTTCTTCCCGAGGGCTTCCAGTCTCGTGTTGTCTCGAAGGCCAGCTTGATGTGTGGATTGCTGGATCACAGGCCAGATGTCCCAGCTTCATGGACAGTCTGCTGTGTACCTGTGATCAAACTATAGGCACTTCTTTTTCTTTGCAATTGTAAAAAAGCTTTGAAAAAAGTTTAGTTCCATCTCCTACCCACTTTTTCCGTGGCACTCGCATCTTGATGAATTTTGAAAGCTCTTTGCATATCAGTGGTTTGTCATAATGGTGCAAACATTTCCCTCCAGCTTACCATTTGCACTGACATTTTGTTTGTCACGGTTTTTTATGTACAGAAGTAAAATAACTTTGCATATGTAAATTTATCCGTCTTTTCCTTTATTTTTTTCTTCATGATTTCTCTGTGTTGAAAGAAACCCTCCACGTATTAGGGGAAAATTCTTTTGTATTTTCTTCAAGTTTTATTTTGGGGGTTTATAATGTTTTTTTAAATGTAATATTCTTGAAATTTATTTTGGTGTGTGGTGTGTGATAGGGATCTTTTTTTTTTTTTTTTTAACAGTTATCAATTAACATATTTACAGAGAAATCTGTTCTTTTCATTTTGTTTTGAAATTTGAATTTCTCAAGATGCTGGGCATGTTCTGAGATTTTTGTCTGTTTGGATAATGTGTCTAGAGTATGGTTTTATAAGGTGCTATTTTTATAAATCATTGTATGCACACATATGTTATTCCTTTTTCTTTTTTTCTGGACATCTCTTAGCTTTTCTCAGTTATTATCCTTTTGGATAAGCTTTGAAACTGATTGGTCAAATTAAGAAAAATAACCTACCCTCCACCAAAGAAGGACACTCTCTCCCTCCCCAGGGATGCCCTTGGGAGCCATGTGACAACATGACACGTGCTTTGAATTCCTCAGGGAGAAGTGCTGGGATCAGGGGTTTGGCTGCTTTGATGAGGCTGTCAGCCTGTAACCCTAGAATTAGCTCCTTATTTATTTATTTTTAATGTTTATTTATATCTGAGAGAGAAAGAGAGAGAGAGAGAGAGAGAGAGAGAGAGAGAGAAAGAATGAGCAGGGGAGGGGCAGAGAGAGAGGAGACGCAGAGTCCGAAACAGGCTCCAGGCTCTGAGTTGTCAGCACAGAGCCCGACACAGGGCTCGAACCCACGAACCCCGTGAGATCATGACCTGAGCTGAAGTGGGACGCTTAACCGACTGAGCCACCCTGGCGCCCCAGCTCTTTATTTGGAAACAGACGTTTAAGACCTGCCTGGAATGACTCGGTTTTTACTCTGTTGTGTCGGTGGCGATCCAGTAGCTTGTCTCACAGAGAAGCTATGTGGGGTAGGCAGGGCTGCGGAGGCCCGAGCCGCTCTCCTCTCCCACCGCCTCTTGGCGTGGCCTGGGTCACGTTACTTCCCTGAGCCTCCGTTTCCTCAGCAATAAAATGGGGATGATTACACCCCCGTGCCCGATGGCCTTGGGGATCAGATGACAGAGGAGCGCCCACTTACCTGCGCTTCACCTGCTGTCTCGCTGCTCCTTCTCGGTCTGCTTTCCTGGGGCCACCTTCGCGCTGACTTCTCCCTCTTGGGAGCTCACAGTGCTCAATCCACAGATTTCCGCCCTTGTTCCCGGGGCGTCTCCCGGTCTCCCCGTGCTTCCAACCGTTTATGTGGAAGGCTTCCCAGTTTCTGGGTGTGTGTCGAACCCCAGCAGCCCACCGGATCCTTCAGAGCCCTCCTGGCCCTGAGGTGCCTCTTCTTGCCTTCTCTGTCTCAGGTGTCCTGTGTCGTTTCTGTGACGAACACGTGTTTGTCTCTGCCGCTTCAACTCTTCCCAGTTCCTTCGTACTTTCTTGTGTGTTTCTTTTCTTTCTTTTTTTTTTTTTAATGTTTATTTATTTTTGAGACAGAGAGAGACAGCGTGAGTGGGGGAACGGCAGAGAGAGAGGGAGACGTAGAATCCAAAGCAGGCTCCAGGCTCTGAGCCGTCAGCACAGAGCCTGATGTGGGGCTTAAACCCACAAGCTGTGAGATCATGACCTGAGCTGAAGTTGGACGCCCAACCAGCTGAGCCACCCAGGTACCCCTCTTCTGTGTCTCTTACTGTCCTCTGTCTCTAACGTGCATTGTAATTTCCTTATTCTCGACTTGCTGTGTCTTCCATTGGACTGTAAGCTGCTCTAGCAGGGATTTTTGACCTTTTTTTAAAAAAAAAACAACTTTTTTTAATGTTTATTTTTGAGACAGAGGGAGAAAAGAGCATGAGTGGGGGAGGGGCAGAGAGAGAGGGAGACACAGAATCTGAAACAGGCTCCAGGCTCCGAGCTGTCAGCACAGAGCCCGATGCGGGGCTCAAACCCGTGAACCGTGAGATCATGACCTGAGCCGATGTCGGACGCCTAACCAACTGAGCCACCTAGGTGCCCCAGGAGTTTTGACCTTTTACATCTGCTTTGTTTTGTAGCCCTGGCACCTAAACCAGTGCCTGGCGTGCGTGCGTGTGTGTGTGTGTGTGTGTGTGTGTGTGTGTGTAGTAGGTGCTCAATAAATGTTTGTTGGTTGAATGAGTGAAAAAAATGTAAAGTACCTGGCATACCGTGCTTGGCATACAGAAGCACTCAGTGCGTTATTTCCCCCATGTCCTCTCTTGGATAGTTCTATTAAATCAAGTGCTTGTGAATTGGATGTTTTAAAACACGGTAGAGGAACTCACCATTAAATGAATCTTTTTGGGTATCTTTCAGTGAAAAGGAATTGAGTAGTTACCCTCTCCTGTTACCTGCTTGCAAGGCCAATTTTTCACATTTATTGGCTTCTTTAAAGTGATGTGTCCCTGTTTATTCATTCTTGTTTCCCAGAGGGGCTCATTACTGTGCCTCAGAAGGGATAGGTCAGGGTGGGTGCAGGTCTCAGTTAGAAAGGTTTGCCGGTCAGTATGTACAAAGAGGGACACTGATCTGTGAAGGGCCTTATTAAGCCCTTTGCGTGTAGGCCAACGGTATGAAAGAAATTAATGCAAAAATCATGCCGTAGCATATTTCCTCCCTTTTGACTTTGAAGGCGGCCTACACATGTGCGGTCTAGAGGCTCTTACAGGATTCCGCCTCCCCTAGCAGATGGGGAAGGTGAAATGGGGCAGCGCCTTACTGTTAGGTAATCAAACAGAAATCCTCTAATCATGAAATAAAAAGCTCTTTGAAGCTCCGTGCTAATTCCTTCGGGTACCCCCCCCCCTTCCCCCGCCCCATCTGACCTGCCCTCATGCACTTGAGTTAAGAAGTTTTCTGGCAAAACTTACAAAGAGGAATTATCCGAGCTTCAAGCACTCTTGTATGTGTCGTAATTAGACAAGTGGAGAGTCGAGTGTGGAACTTAGGTCTGAGTGGAGGACGTAGCATTTTTCCCCTCGCTCCTTCAGCTGATAATAAGAGATGCCATGGCTACACGCGGAGATATTCTGGGAGATGTGAGTGTGCACTTGCTTTTTCTCGTCTTTCCTCTAACAGCGGAATCATCGTAGGATAAAGTAGCCCCGCTTATCCGGGGTCTCTTTACTTCTAAAAACATACACTCTGGAGCCAGGAAGGTAACCAATGGAAAGTGGTGCCTGAGCAACGGGCTGGTTGATCCCTCCAAGTTCATGTCCTAGGCTCCACTGCGACTGGTCCCTGCACAGTATCCTCGTCACTCTTACTCTTTCACCAGCTCACCCTGGAGTTAAAGGTTAAGGGCCAGGGGTGGGCATGGGCTCGGTGGGTTTCTGTGGCCTTTACCGGCCTGTGTCTGGGTGACGGGCCACAGAGGGAGGACCGACTGCGGTGCCTTTTTATATGTGCACCCTGCCTGGGTGCACCCGAAACACTTTCTCTCAGCTTTTTATAAACCATAGGAGTAACAGCCCGTAGAATAAAATGCACCAGACAGCTCACTGAATAGTTAGCTTAGACTAATACACAGATTTAACTGTTGAATAAGGCTTGGTTACCTAAAACCTCACCAGGGTACAGGGTTCTCAAGCCACAAATTGCAAATCCCTGGCAAAGCATCTGGAACTTCAACCCAGTTGTGGCACCCTGCCCGTTCCTGCTCTTTTCTCTGGCTCTGTGCCGCCCTCCGTTTCTTTCCATGTCTAACGCTGACCCATCCCTCCTTGTATCAGAACTGATGTGCTAATTACAGAGAGCCATCCGTCTCTTCAGTCTGCAGTCGCCTGAAGTTCAGTCTTAAAAGTACAGAGACTTCTTTAAACTGTATTTTTGTCGCGGTAGCTGTTTCTGTTCTGAGTTGCCACTGCCTAGATTACTGCCGATGCTGGGACTGTGGGGACAGCGCTCTGCGACATACCTGCTGCAGAGGGTGCTGTGCTGCCTTTTAAATTGTTTTTTTCTTTTTTCTTTTAGAGAGAGTGAGAGTGTGTGCACACACAGTGGGGGAAGGGGCAGAAGGTGGCGGGGCGGGGCGGGGGGAGAGGGAGGGAGGGAGAGAATCTTAAGCAGGCTCCATACTCAGCATAGAGCCCAGCGCAGGGCTTAATCCCATGACCCTGGGACCATTACCTGAGCCGAAAACGAGTCAGATGCTCAACCGACTGAGCCACCCAGGCGCTCCAGGGAGCTTTTCTTGTATTAGGCAGCACACCCCCATGGGCCAGGCTGTGTGGAGAGGCCGTAGGCAGAGTGGGTGCAATGGTGGACTCCGGAGGGCAGACCCAGGTTGGAACGACATCCCGCCTGTGTGACCGTGAACCGGTCTTCACAGCCCTGGTAGTTTCCTGTGGCCACAGTGACAAACAAGCACAAATTTAGTGGCTTAAATCAGCACAGATTTATTACATGACAGTTGTGGGGCTCAGAAATCTAAAATCAAGTTGTCAGCAAGTAGGGGCTGCATTCTTTCTGGAGGCTGGAGGGGAGAATCTGTTTCTCTAGACTTTGCAGCTTCTAGAGTCTGTCGGTATCCTTTGGCTCATGAGCCCCTGCCTTCACGTTCAAGGGCAGCAGCAGAGCCCTGCCAATCTGTCTGTCCCTCTGCTTCCACGATCATAGCTCCTCTGTGACCCTGACCCTCCTGCCTGTCTGCCATAGGGACCCTTGCGATTTCACTGAGCCCCCCTGAATGGTACAGGATAATTGATCTCAAGATCCTTAACTGGGTCACATTTGCAAAATCCCTTCTGCCATGGAAGGTAATAGGCTCTGGGGATCGGGACCCGGATATGTTTGGGGGAGGGCATTACCTCCCACTGTGGGCTATGGGAAGATTACTTGGGTTCCTATTAAGTGTGTCAGTTCATTCTAAATGTTGGGTAGATATACCTGTTCCCCTGGCGGTCAGTGTCCTCATATTCTCAGTAACTCTGGACACAGCATAGGGATGGCTATTTGTAATGCTTAATCTGCACCATCTCTGTCATTTAGGAAAGATCACATTTCTCTTCTCTCAGATATTCTCTCATTAGGATGGCACGGTGCAATAGTTAATATTTAAAGAGTATCAGTGTTGAAAAAGGTAAAGTCAGTGTTCTGATAAATTTACTTATGCAAAATATCACCTTTCGCAGTAAGACTGGATAAACAGTCATAATCAGGTGTTTTCACCTTCATGCCTCTAGATATTATTACTACTAATAGTCTGGTTTGTAATATTTAAGTATTTTAGTGCCTCTTCAAGTTTGAGGGGCCCACATAAAATTTGATTAGGCAGCAGTGACTTAACAGGTATTTCAAGCAAAGTGCCTTAAATCGGAAGGAATTTTCCATCGCTTGTCTCCTTTGTGTGCCGATGGACTCCAAATGCCAGGAGACAGGGCATGGTCTTATTTTCACCCGATGGTTTAGATTTTTCTACCACTCCACCTCTCCCTGGTTTTCTATAGAGCTCTATTTAAAGTGACTAAGCAGCTGGAGCCATCCTCAGGGAAGCCCGTCAAACAGACGAGGGTGGAGTAAGAGACAAAGGAAGCTGACAGGTGCTGTGCCTGTATTCTTTTCCTTTTTTTTTTTTTTAAGCGTATTTTTCCAGTCTTACTGAGACGTAACTGACGTGTAACACTGTATCGGTTTCAGGCGTACAACACGGATTTGGCGTGTTGTGTATATTGTGAAACGTTTACCGCAGTAGTTCAGTTAATGTCGATCACATCACATAGTTTTTTTGTTAGGATTCTTATTTTATTGGATGTATTCAACACACAGCCTTGTGTAAAATTAAGGTGTTCAGAGAGTTTGCTACATGGCTGTGATGTGTTGCCATTGTCGCAGTGTTTATCACATTGCATCGTTCAGTACAGTATTGTTTCTGTATCCATCCTCTTGTGCACTAGCTCGCCGTGGCTTATTTAATCCTCACTGCAGGTTTGAACCCTTCAGCAACGTCAGTCTCTATCCCCCTCTTCCCTTGCTAACCACCATTTTACTCTGTTTTTTTTTTTTCTTTCAAGTTTGACAGTTTTAGATTCCTCATAGAAGTGCAGACGGTGCTTGCCTTTGTCCCTCTGACTTAGCTCACTTAGCATAATGCCCTCAGGGTCCGTCCATGTTGAAAGTGGCAAGATATTCTCCTTTCTCGCGGCTGAATAATATCCTGTTGTTTGTGTGTACCCCATCTTTATTATCCACTCACCCGTTGATCGCATTTGGCCCGTCTGTGCCTTGACTGCTGTGAATAATGCTCTGATGACCCAGATAGCTCTTGGAAATCCTGCTCCTTCCTCCGGGTGCGTACGTTGGCTGCTAGATTGTAGATGGTTTAGTAGAGCCATCTTTAATTTCTTGAGGAGCCTCCATGTTGTTTTCCATAGTGGTTGAGCCAATTTATATTCCCACCAACAGGACACCAGCGTGCCCTTTCCCCCATATCCTCACCAGTGTGTGTGTGTTTTTTTAACATTTATTTATTTTTGAGACAGAGAGAGACAGAGCATGAACGGGGGAGGGGCAGAGAGAGAGGGAGACACAGAATGGGAAGTAGGCTCCAGGCTCTGGGCCGTCAGCCCAGAGCCCGACGTGGGGCTCGAACTCACGGACCACGAGATCGTGACCTGAGCTGAAGTCGGACGCTTAAGCGACTGAGCCACCCAGGCGCTCCCTCACCAGTGTGTTTTCTAGGTGCTGGTCACCTGGCGGGGGTGACATCCATCCTGGAGTGAGTCCCTCGCCCCAGCTGCCAGCAAGTGCGGGGTAACTGCTGCTCCCCTCTACTTGGGAGAGCCTCCTACTTGAGCACGGGGTGCACAGCCAGGCAGCCGTTCCACCGGCTGTCCTGCCCTCTGTCTTGCACGTTCATCTTTCCCCCACAGCAGAAAGGACTTCGGCCGGAGGGCACTCCCAGATCCCTTGGGGCGGGGGGATCTCGCTTTGTCTAACGCAAGGCAAGAACGGATTTCTGTTCCTTCCTTCCCCCTCCCTACCGCTAAATCCTGTCCCCTCTGTCCTGACATGACACGCTGAGTAAGGCCTGAGTAAAGGGCAGTTCCCAGGATCACCGGACACCAGACCCTGTGCTTTCCTTTACTGCCCGGTGGCACTTGAGTTCTGTCCACGTCCTGTCACCAGGCCCAGCCAGCGCCCCCCAGGTCAGTGGTCAGCTTTGTTCCGTCAGCCAGTCGGCCGTGGATTGCCGGCTGAGGAGCTCGTGTTAGGAGACTCCTCCTAACGGAAACCCAGAGGGCTGAACAGAAGCAGTGGAGGTGACGTTTGTACCCCCACGCTCCCATCTCTGAAGGGGAGTGGTACCAGATCGCACCTTCTGAGGGAAATGGGAGCCGGTGGTAAAACATCGTGCTTCAGAGCGAGCTGCGGGGTCTGCAGAGGAAGCCTCCCGCCAGCCCGGCGCTCACAAAGATGCCGAACCGAAGGTCACAGGGGTGAGTCGTGCTGACGGTGTCTTTTTTCTTACCCCCTGCAGCGGCCGCCAGCATCATCCACAGACGGTCCTGCTGCCCTCAGACTTCATCTTTGAGCCGCCCGACACATCTTTTCTCTCTTTCTTGAACTCATCTGGTGCCCGTTCCCAAGTCCCTCCTGGGGGAAGTACCCTATTTTGTTCTTGTTGTGGTGCTTTTTTTTCCCCCCTTAACTTTTTAAAACTAAGGTACGATACCCGTGCACAAAAGTGCGTGCTTTGTAAGGGTACGGCGCACTGGGCTATCGCAGGTGGCTCGGCCAAGTGACCACATCCCAGGATAAGACCCAGGACGTTGCCAGTCCCTCAGAAGGCCTCTGCCCTCCCCCGCGGCCATCCCCTGCTTCCTCCTCAAGGTAGCAACCGGCCGCACTTGTAACTCTGTGCTGGATCTGGCCCGTCCTTGAACTTTGTGTGGACTAGTTCATTTAATACGTGCGCTTTCGTGTCTGGCTTCTTCCCTTCAACATTATTTGTGAGGTTCATCTGGGTTGTTGGGATTTCGACCTTTAACATCTGGGCCTCTGGGTCAGATAGGAAGGAACTCCTGCGTAGCTGAGATTCTAAATTCCGTAGACTGTAACTTTGCCCCTGTGGTTTTCCCCTTTCCGCTGTGGTATTTGTTCTTGTCAGGAAGCCGGGCAAGCCCTCCTCCCGAGTGTTTCTCCAGAAGGTGGCAGGACTCCGCTTTCTTGTGCCCTCCTCGTTGACAGGACTTGGCTCAGAATGACTTTTGACTGTTTACAGAAGTTAAATGCCGCCTCAGCAGACAAGAAGTGGCCTGGGATTATTGGCAAAATTAGGCCACTGCCTTTTTCAGCCCAGCAGGGCCCAGGTGATGTTTTAAAAGACAGCGAACTCTCTAGAACTTCAGGTTCGGAACCGCCGATGCCGTAAAGGTTCCACGTCGAAAGGTCTGTCTTCTGAAATCGTGTGTCATAGTTGATGGCCTTTCAGAGATGGCTGCTAATTTATCCGAAATGCTCTTCCGTTGTACAGCAGACACGGAAACAACAGCCCCAAAGATCTAGCCCTTTCCTGCACGTGTGCTCCGAATTCAGTCACCTCATAAATAAATTACTCTTTTAAAAATTCTTTTCCGATCATTTCTCACATTCTTATGGAACATAGTTGGTACAGTATAAACACCGTGCTTATGGCTTTAAAATTAATAATTGTAATTATTGTTTGTGGCTGCAGAGTCCACGAATGGCACAGTGAGGGGGTGTGTGATGTCCCAGGAAGGTGGTGGGTGATCCGTGAGCGGCATAACCGTCCCTTGTTTTTGGACAGGGCAGCATTTTCCGCTTTCTCCCCACTAGAACTTAGGTGGCAAGAAACCCTTTCTCGCATGTGAACTTTTCCTTCTTTTGACCTAATTCCTTAAGACTCATTTCTGGGAACGGGATGGCTGTTGTGTCTCGGGTGTTTTAACGGTGCATCACACTGCCCACTTAATGCTTTCAAAGCATTGTGCCAGAAATAAGGCAGTGTTCTGGCTCAGCCCTCCCAGGCTAGTTCCCCATGTTGTTGGAAATGGTCCGTTTCTTGGATTAATGTGTGTCAGATCTTACCATGTTACTGTAATTTTCAATTATTTGGTAACCCAGAATTGAACAGGTAAACTGGAGGATTAAATGGACAGAGTCAGTTGCTCTGCAGGAAGCGTTTAGAACATTGGCTGGTTTGTGGTGCTAGATGTGTTTGATATTAGTGGGCCTTCCTTTGATAAAGGAAATGAAGTAATCCCCTCTTGATGAATTGTTTGCTCACGTCCTGTTTTCATCTGTTTGCTTTCTGGAGTCTCGGCGTTCTAGGTTCCTGCATTCACTGATTTCATTCGACAGCCACGTTTGTTGGGACTCTACCGGTTGCACTCGAGGTCGCTGAAGCGGAAAAGGGGCCTTTGTTATAATGGTACCGAGGGATCTTGTAGAGACTGAGGTCTCTGCGTGTTTGGTGACTTCTTCCCAGAACTGACTTCACCTCCTCCTCATGTGGTTTGTTTGGTCCGCCTCATCTTCCTGGCTTAGCTTGACTGTCACTTCCTCACAGAAGCCTGTTTTCATTCCGTTCCGTTCCATTTCGTGGTGTCTGTTGTGGGGAGACAGGGAGCATGGCTGAGCTGACACCCTGTTGGGGCTTTGTTGTAACTCGCTGCTGGCCCTACAGCCAGGATGTGCTCACTGCCACACCGTCCCTGTCCTCAGAGTACCCACAACCGGCGAGGGGGCCAGCAGACCAGCCAGACCAGCCAGAGAAGGTTCGATGAGCCACTGGGATGCAGCAGTGGACGATACAAGAACAATGGACAGAAGCTGAAAGGTTCCACTGTCATGAAGCGACGTGAATAAACGAGATATGGCGTAGCACGATCGAGATGTGAAAATAGCAGCCCAGTGCCTGAGTCCGTCCTCGGAGCGGGCAGGGGTTACCTCCCCATGCTTCTAATGAAGCCACCGAGTGGCAGAGAAGAAAGAGCCCAGGGTCACACAGGGCGAGCTGGGCAGAGCCAGAAAGAATGTTCTTGCCTTCCACTGACCCTTCTTGGGCACCCCTTTCTAACGGACCACCATCCTGTGCCATGGCCTTTATGGTGCAGACGTGTCCGTTGCTGTTAAAAATTCTGTTCCTTTTGGGGAATCTGTGTCCTGCCCGCATTAGCTGAAGGATTGTTATGTGGCTCTAAATGGGGTCCTTGGGATCCAAATCCGGGCTGGGAGATGACTCCTGTCTGCTCCGAGGATGGACTCGGACGCTGGGTGGCAAACGCCTGAAAAGCCGCCCCGACGAGATGAGTCTGAGGGTCCACGCAGGCGGCCGGCAGCAGGCCCTGCCCCACCTCGGCCGCTCGGGACGGCCGTTCCAGAGCGACTCTGGTCCTATCACTTTGGCCTCACCGGCGTTCTCTGGGACAATCCGGGGATAGGTCTGATAACCCGGCAAGTTGCTCAGATTCTTGATCCCAGTTCTTCGTCCCGGAGAGAGGTTAGCACTGCCTGCCTCCCCAGGTTTTGGGGTGCCCGGCTGAGATCACACACATCAAGTCCCAGCACAGCTGCTGATGGACAGTGGCCCAGTGGGTAGAGCTTGCCAGTACTCGTGGGAAGAACGAATTAACGTCTTACGCAGGCAACCTCTTTCTTTCTGTGTCATCAGTCTTTTCTTTTCCTGGGCTGTGGTGTGAGCCCGATACAGCCGTCTCACCGCCGGCCCTTCGAGGTCACTCTAGCCTCGGGTAAATACTACGTTTTCCGGCCGACTCTCCCTGCAGCTCTCAGGAGTATCTTGACCGAAAACAAGATAGTCTCAAAGCATTGCTCTTTCGTGATTAGTCATGGATCTACACTGCATTATTTTAATTAGGCAGCAAAAGATTATGTCAAGTGCTCTCCCAGGCCTGTGGGTCGGGGTGTGAGGGACTGCTGAAACACTCATCGTAACTGCTTCCCAGACTCCGAGACTTCTGTCGGGCTGGCTTGAGGAGCCACCTTCTTCCTTGTCTCTCGCAGAGCCCTGGGAGTATATCCATAAAAGGCTGACTCTTGATCCCAAGTGAGGTGATTATTCCATTTATTCATTGCAGAGCATCTTTTTACCACTTAATCTTTTACTCTTGGAGCCAAGTGTATTGGTAATGAGTGAAAATATTTATCACTTTGGAGAATGGCTGTATCATCTTTCCTCCCGCTTCTGTGGCAGTGGGGAACCCGGCACCATTTTGCGCAGGCTGCCTGAGCACAATAATGATGCATTTATGTGAGTCACGAGTCCGCGTGGACTGTGGTTCAGGTTCTATCCTGTGTGGCTGAGGTTCTATCCAAGGTGTGTAGAAATGGGCGTCTCTGTGTTTGAAAAAAGATGATGCTACATTTAAGAACAAGTAGCCATTGGTCTCTGATTATGACTTGTCTGCCTGTCATGGGGAAAGGTTTTCCCCACACTGAGGACTTGCAACATTAGCGGAATCTAGAATTTGAGGTGCGTTCCCCTGGAATGAGGTTGTAATTATATTCACCTGTTTATAGTATTGTTTCCTTTTGCCGTTTCTGCTGTGTTGCTCACATAAGATACACAAAATTTCCTTTTTGTTCCTTGTCCGGTTCAGTTCAGTAAAACGCACAGAATATGTTTGCTGTGTGCCGTGCACTCAGGCCCTGGGGGTGCCGGGATGGAGAAGACACGGTCCCTGGGGGCAGCCAAGGCAGCCCCAGGCTTGTGGCCAGGCAGTGCCGATGCACAGAGTCGGGCACGGACAGGAGCATGTGGATGTGGAGAGGGTGTGTGGGAGAAGGAGGCGGGGAGCTCACTCCTAGCCCCGTTGCCAGAGATGTTGTTCAACTTGAGTTGTGAGTTACAGTGGAGAATGGCCAGATGCCGAGAGGCAGTGCACCCCAGGCACGGAAATCGCTAGCAAAGGCTCGGCAGAACATTGCCAGAACAGAAAGACTTCGTAACATGCAGGGTGGAAGTCAGAGAGAAGGGTCAGGTCCGGGAAGTTAGTTCGGTTCTGTGGGGTCTTCTGGGCCGCGGTCTGAAACTTCAAATTTGTTCTGCCTGTTGGAGTCATTGGTGGGTATGCAGGAAGGGCTGTGGGAGAGCTTATGTGCGAGATCATCTGGATGGATGTCGGACGGAGGGAGGAGGAGGAAGGCTGGGTAGGTGGGGGGACGAGCGGTTAATTGATGGATAGCTGGATGGGTGGATGACAGATGGACGGGAGAGTTGCCTGAAGGCAAGGACACCGGGTTAGAGGCTTTTCCCTTGTTCAGGGAAGAAATGAGGAGGGCCTCCACCAGTGTGGAGGTATCGCACCAGAGAAATAGGAATATTTAGGAGGTGAGATCAGGGCTGAAAAACTGAGGTGAGCGCAGCTGGGGTCACGGAGATGTTGCGGAAGGCTACCAGGCCTCTGACTTAGTGATCGGTGTAGGGGGTGGGGTGACGGCGAGGAACTACGGAGGCTGGAGATAGGACCCAGTTGATGGGGAAGAGAATATGTCCAATTTAGCACCTTTGGGTCAGCTAAGCAGTAGTCCGGCAGACAGTTGGATACTCAGGTCTCAAGATCGGGGAAGGGTCGAAGACGCAGAAGAATGAAGAAGAGTCAGAGTGGAAGGTACAGGTTTTGGCATTAAAGGTTTGCAGAAGTCCACAGGGGAAGGTTCTACGCAGGGACGCTTGTAGCAGGAGAGTGGAGCGTGGGCCAGAGCGTTGTTGTGGAATGCGGGTGTGTAAAAGGCGTGGTTGGGAGAGAATGCCTCGTCCCCGACACCGAGGATGCTGGCCTGTTAGCAGAGTCCAGTCCGGTGGACTGAGACCCGCCACTGGCTGGGCATCATGGGTTTTCCTTGGTGAGAACGGCTTTCCGGTGACTGGTGCCGTGAGGCATTTTCACTTGGTTTGAGAGAGCATCGGACGGGAGGCTGCAGGCTGCAGGGGGAGGGAACCCTCACCCGGCTCGTCTGAGAAGGAGAGAAGCGCCGGGCCCCTGGGAGGGGCCGGTGGCTCTGTGCTACCACGTGGCGTGGCTGTGCTCCTGGCTCCCCGATGGGCTCGTGCCCTTAGAAACCACTGGGTGAGCAACTGACCGACCGCCACCAGAAGCAGGTCAGGTTTATATTGGGTCGTGCGTCTGTGCCACTGTTTTTACTTCTGCTAACCAGGGGTAAAAAAAGGTAGTGTGCCCGTATATCCATTCATTTGTTTTCACAAATAAATTGTGGGCTGGTTCACCCCAGTAACGAATGCCTGCGTTATCGCCCAAAGAGCAGTGTTTTCTGCTTCTGTGCAGTTTCTTTCTAGCATCCCCCCAGACCTGCCTTTCATGTCCCCACCAAGGTAGGGGTTCCAGACACACGTCTTGCTGCCTCGCTCAGGGGCTCTGCATTCTCCTGGCTCTTGGGGACGGTGCGACGCTCTCGGTCACGTGCCACAGGCCCTCGGTGCTCCGGCCCCACAGCCTCTCCGGGGCCAGCGCTTGCCCCACCGTAGACCTTGCGCTTTAGGTCCTGGAAGGAAGACCCAGCTATTCCGGTGTCCTGGGCACCCAGGGTCCCCACCTCTGTGCTCGCCGTGTGCACCTCTTTTCTCTAGTCGGCCGGACACACCTTAGACACCTTACCCTCCCTTTAGGAGCCTGCTCAGATGTCGTTGCTCGTGGGGTTCCCCCTCCCCCGCCCCAGGCACGGCCGGCTGTTTTTCTCCCTCCACGGCCAGCCCCTCTGCGTTGCCACTTGTATGGACAGAGTGTGCTGTGCTGCCTTGTGTCTGTGCTCGTGCAGGCTCTCCCCACGGAGGTTCTGGACTACCCACACGGCAAGGGGCATCCTCGCGCACCTGGTTCCGTGCCTGGCCCTTGACGCACTCGCTCACCTTGTCCTCCCTTGTTTCCAGGGAAGCAGTTCAAGTGCACGGTGTGCGACTACACGGCAGCCCAGAAGCCCCAGCTGCTGCGGCACATGGAACAGCACGCCTCCTTCAAGGTGAGAGGACTCGGCACGTGGGGCCCGTGCTCACGCTGCGAGTACGTCGCGCGGCAGAGTGGAGAAGTCACTCTTTGTGGGTTCCCCTCGCTCCCGGGCCCCCGTAGCTCATACACGTGGAGCCTGGGGCAGAACTCATGTCGTGGTGTGCCCCCCCCCCCCTTCCAGAAGTGTGGCATTTCTGTGCCCCTTGGAGACCAGGTCCAGGGAGGGACCGCGTGTGAGGCTGCAAAGGCCGGGGAAGAGGCCTGCTCTCACTGTGGGGACCCACAGCGCTTTAGAGGAGAGGATGTGCGCTGTAAGGAGGGCTGCTTCAGGTCCTGGCTGGCCTCCCGTGTGTCCCCGGCACAGCAGGTGTGACGGTGCCCCCCCCGGGGAGCTAGACTCGGTGTCCGCGCGGTGCCCGGCGGGTCGCCGCGGCTCTGGGGCTCGTTTCATAGCTGTAGCTGATCTCTCTTTACCGTGCCCGCTCATTTCCGCCTTGCCGCTGCTCGTGCCGCGGTTACGGCCACAAGAACCGCGGTCCGGTGAACTGGTCCCATAGAGACTTCTGCTCAGCACTGGCAACTGAACCTGAAAACCGCTGCCGCTCCCGCATGTACGCATGGTGATGGAAAACAGGGCGCCCTGAAACGTTTGTGGAGACCGTGCACCCTGACACCCGGAGAATGTAGCACGTGGGAGGGGCTGTGGGCCGCCACACCGGCAGGCTGCGTTTACTGAGCCTCTACTGTATGCCTACGCTCTGCATCAGCTCGCACCTCCCCGACAGAGGGCACTATCATCCCTGTTTGATAGAACCCCACCCAGAGAAGGTACGCGATCACCTGTCAGGCTTGTCTGCCGTGCCCGTATCTGCAGATGTCAGTCACTGTTGTCATACTGACCTACCTGTGTCGTGACCGCTCTGAGGGGACGAGGACCCGCCCCTCTACCCTCCCTTTGACTGGCAAACTCTTCTGATGCTCAGAACAGCCCTGCGAGAGAGGAGTTCTCAGGATCTTGCCTCATTTAGTTAAGAAACCCAGTGGCTCAGAGGGGTTATGGGCTTTTGTGCATTAAACATCCAGGAAGTGAAGGAGCCAGAACTTGCACTTGGCCTCCGAGTCCAAGGCATGGGGTTCTCCCACGGTGTCTTCTCAGTAATTCTCTTTGGGGGGGGGGGGGCACACAGGAAACCGTGAGGGCGCCGCACCTGTTGCCTGCCTAGCTACTCTACTGTGGCCTCAGTGGACCTGTGTTTCACAGGCAGGACTGGCACGTCAACTTGTGGGGGTGGCAGGAGGTTCATGAGCGTCCTGCAGATTTTGAACAGGATTAAAGTGAAGAGTGTCATCTCAGGTTTCACAGCCGCAGATGTGTTTCTCTGGGGGACCCTGGGCTGTCGTAGACAGCGCAGTTTGGGTGCTGGGAACAGATCGCTGGGGTGGCCCTCGCTCTGTAGACAAGAAAGTTGGACCAGGCAAGGTTATTTAGTCCTCACTCTCCCAGGATTGGAACCAGATTTTTCATTTGTTCCTTGGTTCTCAGTGCGGAACCTTTTCCCTCACCAAGCAGGTGCAGCTGGACGGTCTCTCTGCCCTGGAATCCTCACTGCTTTCTTTCTCAGCTTTGTAGCGTCTTTGGCTTGTGTGCAGAGGAAGTGGACTTGAGGATCGTTCGAGCTCAGGTGTCCCTTCCTATGTAGTTCTCAACTGTTTCTGGCTGTCACACAGCTACCACGCGCTGCTGGGACCTCGGGAGTCACGGGGCCAAGCTGGCCTTGGGGTCAACTCCGGTTCCTACGGGCTTCCTGGGGCTTCAGGTGCCCTTCCCCCCGCTGGAGCGAGAACCGCTCAGACCTTGGCCTCTCTCCTCCTCCGGGCTGGGTTCTCTGGTGTTTCTCACGAGACTGGGACTGACAAAGCAAAATGAAGCTGGTTCCCGCCAGCCACCCTTATTCACGCTGACAGGTTATCACCCTTCCCTTTGGTCGCTATCATAGTTTTCTGTCACTGCTCTAACCCACACCTCCAACTTGGCAGCCGAACACCACCAGGCATTATCGTGCAGTTCCGAATTCCAGCACGGGTCTCACCGAACGGCCAGGTGACGGCAGGGCCGCGTTCTTCCGGGAGGCTCTTGGAGAAAATCCATCCCCGTGCTTTTTCTGGCTTCTGGAGGCCACCTGTACTCCTGGCCTCAGCCCTCCATCTTGAAAGCCAGCAACATAGCATCCCACCTCTGCTCTGACTCTCTTCTGCCTCCCTTCCGCCTTTCACCTGTGAGGACCTTTCACCTGTGGGTCCACGTGGATGGCCCAGGAGAAGGTCTATACCTTAAGGTCAGATGATTAACAGCCTCAGCCCTACCTGTGGTCTTAACTTCTCTTTGTCGTGCAAGCTTCCAGACATCAGGACTTGGACATCTTTGCGGAGGCATTATTCCCCCCGCTGTATCCCGCCCCGCCCTGCTCTGTTTTCTTCCTTTCGCATCTGCTCCCTGGCAGATTTCTATCAAAATCCAAAAATACACAGTATGTGTGGTCGCACACTCCCTCTGCCTTACCAGTGGCAAACATTACTAAGAAATCAGGCCCCTCTGTTTTATCAGTCCTCGATGGGGCCTCAAAGCCTTTGTGCAGACACTACTAATCTATTGCAGTTGACTTTCAAAAGGAAACCAATTTGGTTTTCTAGATCTAGATGTATAATTTGCAATATATAATTTGTGTCAGGAAACACTGTAATAAGGGCAAACTCTTGTATTGCCTTTTAAAATTGCATGTTGTTATTTATTTATTTTAAGAATAATATGTGTTCACTAAATAAGATTCGGAAAGTGCTTTTCGTTCCCTTTCTTTGTAGAATTTTTGGATATATTAATTTTTTTAGACGTAATTGAGGTCTTACTGTAAATGAGCATTTTTGGGTGGAGATTAAAACATCAGCTTTGCCGCCGATAAAGCTCTATTAGAGAATGCAGCTTAAATGAGTGGCCAGATGGTTTGCTAAGAATACTTTGCGTTTGAGTTAGAATAGCCTCCCAGTCGAAGGCAGGGCTGGAGAGCCTGCCTGATTAGGACATTATAAATATTGCCTTTTTTAAATTATCACTTCATAGGCATTTTCCCATTTTATGAAAATATACTTACTGTAAAACTACTTTTAACGGCTGCTTAAAGATGAGTGTCACAGTTTAATTACCCATTCCCCTTGTAACTGGACAGTTTGGTTGTTTCCAGGTTTTGCCGTTAAAAGTAACTCCACGATGGACGTCTTCATGCCGAAAGCATTTCCAGGTCATCGTGATATCGAAAGGACTGTAAAACATGGCACGAAGCCCATCAGACCACTGAGAATTCATAGGCAGCCAGGGTGTTACATGTGCTTCTTGCAGCTGTAATTAAAATGCATTCCCAGGGGTGGAACCGACACTGTCAGTCCTAAGCATTTGCCCAGGAAGATGCCTGCACTGGGGTGGGGCTGCCACGGAGCCAGGGACCTCCAAACAAAATGGGCTCGTTCCCTCCCTGTAGCTGCTCAACTCTTTGCTTCCTCGCAAATAAGTAAGCCGGCATGCTGCCCAGTAAGGCGATGCGATCACGGGCTGGACTCCTCTCGTTCAGTTTTCTCTCTCTCCGTTGAGCTGCGTGAACCCACAACTCTGTTGAGAGAAATGTTCTCAGTGATGGGGCTAGGTGACCCAGTGGTGATCTCCTTACACGTGATAACAAGTGACTTTATTTCATTTAAAAAGTTTTATTTTAAAATTATTTATTTACTTTTAATTTTATTTTAGAGAGAGAGTAGGGGAGAGGGGCAGAGGGAGAGAGAGACAGAGAGAGATAGAGACACAGAGAGGGAGACAGAGAGAGAGAGAGAGAGAGAGAGAGTATCTCAGGTAGGCTCCACACTCAGTGGCGAGCCTGACGCAGGGCTTGATCCCACGACCCCGGGATCGTGACCTGAGCCGAAATCAAGAATCAGATGCTCAACTGATGGAGCCACCCAGGCGCTCCTAAAATAACTTTAGACTCCCCTAAAGTCTGGCGGATTTCCCAGGTACCTATCCCCACCTCTCCCTCGATGATAATGTCTTCTTTAACCATAGACTGCTGTCAAAACTGGGAAATGGACTTTGGTATCCTACGATAAACTAAACTGCAGGCCTCAGTTCGGTTTTACCAGTCTTCTTTCTTTCTTAATTAATAAAGTATTTTTAAAGTAGTGTTAGATTCACAGCACCATTGAGAGGAAAGTACAGAGAGTTCCCATATACCGTCTGGCCCTGCTCCCCACATACAGCCTCCCCCATTTCCAACATCCACACCAGACTGGTACACTTGTCACAGTGGATGAATCTATAGTGATACATCATGCTCACCCAAGGCCATACTCTACATTAAGGCTCAGCGTTGGTGTTCTCTTTCGGTTTTGACTGATGTATCATGACACGTATCCACCATTAAGGTTCTCATGCAGAGTGATCTCGCTGCGTTGAAAGTCCTCTGTGCTCTTCCCTTCATCCCTCCCTCTCCCTTCTGCCCTGGCAACCACGAACTCTTTTACTGTCTCCGCAGTTTTGCCTATTCCGGAATGTCCTAGAGTTGGAATCATACAGTCTGTAGCCTTTTCAGACTGGCTTTTTCACTCAGTAATATACATTGAAGGTTTCTCCATATCTTTTCATGACTTGAGAGTTCATTTCTTTTTAGTGCTGAGTAATATTCCATTATCTGGACGGGCCACAGTTCGTTTACCCACTCATCTCCTGAAGAACATCTTGGTTGCTTCTAAGTTTTGGCAGTTGTGAATAGAACTGCTTAAACAGTGTGTGCAGACATAATTTCCTAACTCCTTTAGGTAAACACTAAGGGCTGTGATTGCTGGATCGTGTGGTAGGAGTATGTTTAGCTCTGCGAGAAACGGCCACACTGTCCTCCAAAGTGACTGTACCGTTTTGCATCCCCTCTAACAGTGCGTGAGAGTTCCTGTTGCTCCACGTCTTTACCAGCATTTGGTGTTGTCAGTGTTCTGGACTTGGGCCACTCTGACAGCTGTGAGGTGTATCACCTCAGTCTTGCTTTAATTTGTATTTCCCTGGTGACATACACAGTGGTGCATCTTCCCTGTGCTTGCTCGTCATCTGTTTATCTGCTCTAGTGATGGGTCTGTTCAGGCTTTTCGCTCATTTTTTACTCGGGTTGTCCATTTTCTTATTGCCAAGTTGTAAGAGTTTATGTACTTTGGAAAACAGTCCTTTATCAGATACTTCTTTGCAAATATTTTCTCTTAGTCTGCAGCTCATCTCTTCATTCTGTTGAATAACTTTATTTTTAAATAAAGTTTTACCTTTTCGTTTAAAGGGATACTTATTTAAAGAGGATGCTTGTTTTTGCTAGCCCTGTATGTATCATTATGTGCTGCACTTGAGAGTTACATGCTGGCATTCATGGAGCCTCTGAAATTGGATTGTAATTACTGATTCTAAAAAGCAGAGTTGTGCTATTTTCTTTCCTGTTGTGAGAGATGTTGAGGTTGGGGTGGAGGTGCTGATGAGGGAGGGAGGGAGGGAGGGAGGGAGGGAGGAGGGAAAGAGAGAGAGAGAGAGGGAGGGAGGGAGAGAGAGGGAGGAGAGACAGGAGACGGAGGAGGAAGGAAATGGCTAGATGAGTGTCAGAGGAAAGGCAGGCTGGGGCTTGCATCACAACCCTGTATAAAAATGGTGCCACAAATCCACTATTTTAGCTGGTTTGGGGTCACTCTTCCCTCCCTGGCTTGTTTGCTATCCTAGCTGACTCACCCATTCATTCTAGGAAATTATTCCTGATTTTTCTCAGTGCACTTGTTAGCTATCAAAGCCAGAGAATGGTTCTTGAAGGTAGTATTTTTCCAAACCCAAGAAGGAAAATATTGATTGAGCACCTGGAGTTCTTTTTTTTTTTTTAATTTTTTTTTTAATGTTTATTTATTTTTGAGAGACAGAGAGTGACAAAGAATGAGCAGGGGAGGGACACAGAGAGAGGGAGACACAGAATCCGAAGCAGGCTCCGGGCTCTGAGCTGTCAGCACAGAGCCCGACACGGTGCTTGAACCCATGAACTGTGAGATCATGACCTGAGCTGAAGTTGGACGCCCAACCAACTGAGCCACCCAGGTGCCCCGAGCACCTGGAGTTCTAATGATAATTGGCCTTATAATGTTTGTCTTACTTGTATCAGTGATTGTCTCATATTAAAAATAAACTGCTCCAGGAAGCCCAGTTGAAAAATAGGTAAAGAGAACAGGTCAAATAGCTCTTGGGTATGTGATAAGGTATCTAACATCACTGATAATAAAAAAAATATATAATAAAGTGAAAGCATACTAAGATACCATCGATTTGCTCATCAGACGAGTATACATTCCCAGGTTTGATAGCGGAGTCTGTTGGTAAGGCCGTGAGGAGAGAGCCTTTCTCATGCCTTGCCATTGGGGCTGTAAAGGGTCCCAGCTGCAGGTGGCGTAAGCTGTTGTCTTGCCTCTTGTAAGAAGTGATCTGATCTTACGGATGCACTTGCTGACGTCCCGAAATGATGACTACGTGGTATTATTCATTGAAGATAAGTGAAACGTTTGTGGATAGAGTAAGACTTAAATAAACAGGGGCACATCCAAACAACAGAATGCTGCACAGCTACAAAAACAGTATAAGGAGGCCCTTGACTTCCTTCCCTGGAAAGATATTACATAACAAAGTAGAAAAAGCAAGCTTTAGAACGACATAGTAATGCTGCCTTTGAGGTAAGAAAGGGCAAAGATGTATTTGTATTTATTTATGTCTACTTTAAAGCTTCTTAAGGCTTACGCACAAAATAAAGAAACTGTGCGGTTGGGTAGGGAGGGCTGGGACTGGGTAGATGGGAGGCCGAGGCTCAAGGTGGGACTTTTCCCTGTGTGTAATGTTTGAACTGGGTGAACTGAATGTTTTGCCTGTTCAGTAAATTTAAGTAAGAAGCAAACCTTTAAATAAAAATGATCTTTTAGAAACGACCCAGTGTCAAAGCAGAATGGTAACCCTGCTCGTCACCCTCACATTGTCTTGGGAAGGCGGTGACAGATTGCTCTTTGGTAGTGCATTGAAATTCTGTTTTGGTCTTGAAAATCTCCAAGAGCACCGAGGTATTGCAGAAAAACCCAGGATTTAGAACCAGACAGACTCAGGTTCAAATCCTGGCTGTACCACTTACAGTCTGTTTAATTTAACTTCTCTGTATAATTCTCTTGTCTTAAAAGTGCTGACAGTAATATCTTTCCCTGGCGTTGGAGATGCTAAAAGTGATACTGTTTTATGAGTAGTGGGTATGGTGCATGGTGGATGATAAAATGTTGGTTCTTTTCCCCTTCCCTGTCTTTAAAAATGACCCCAGTTTCTAAAAAAAAACTATAAGCCAAACAACAACAACAACAACAAAACCCAGCCTGATCTTGGTTTATTTTCCTTTTAGTGAGCTTAAATTTATGCTTGCAATTCATTTATTCTAAACATTTTCTAGGTATTGTGTTTTCTTCGTATGTATCTTTGGATGTTGATGTTATTTTATTTCCATTGTTGTTATTTGTGGCTTTGGAGTGGCAGAGAAGGATTAAAATCTTCATGGCTGCTACTTACTAACTAGATGACCTCTCGGGATTTTGATCCCTTGCCTTCTAGGGCCACTGCCTCCTTATTTGGAAAATGGGAACAGTGATGTCATTATTTCAAAGGCTACTTTCAGAAGGAGGGGTTGATTTGAAGGAGGAGACCAGAATGGTTGTGTCCTCATGGCTTGGGGCAGACCTGGCCCATCAGCCCTGTGCTGGCCAGCACGAGGCGGGCGGGTGTTGCTGGAGGATCTCAGGCTTGCTCTTTTGTTAACGGCCAGTTCTGGCCTCTGGCCACCCTTCCTACCAGATTAGTTCTTTACTCCATATCATGACCACCTTGAGACCTTGACAAATGTGCAGATAACGGTCCCAAGCCCAGGAGATAGTCTCACTGAGCCTGGAGTCCAGCAGGCATCCTCAAATGCAGTACATTTTCATGTGGTTGTGGTGCAGGGGGTCCATGGACCATAATCCACCAGCCACCTCGCTGGCTTTTGAACTCGGAAGCAAACGTCCTGTCTGAATCTGCGTATTTAAAGTGTGTTCCTGTAAATAGCGTATAGCTGGATCTTGGTTTGTGCCTGTGTGTGTGTGTGTGTGTGTGTGTATGTGTGTGTGTGTGCACACACGACCAGTCTGACAATTCCTGCCCTTTCGTTGGAGTGCTTAGTCCATTTACATTTAATGTAAGTTTTGACATATCTCACTTGAAAAGTGCCATCTTGGTATTTAGCTACAATTTATTTTCTTTTAAGCGGTTGCTAAACACATCATATTATGCATTTATATTGTAATACATTCTAGCTAGCTCCAGATACACTATTTCATGAACAGTGTAAGAAGCATGCAACACTGTCATTCGTATCATTTCCCTCCTACCTTTTGTGCTCTGGTGGTCATGTATGTTACTCCTACTTGTTATAAATTCCATACAGCTTTATCATTCTTTGCTTTATACAGTTATATTGAAAATATATATGTGGAAATATAATTTTAAAAATGTCTTATATTTCCTTATATATTTAGTTTTCTGGTGTTCTTTTAAATTTTTTAATGTTTTTATTTATTTTTGAGGAAGGGGAAGGCAAGGGGAGAGAGAGAGAGGGAGACACAGAATTTGAAGCAGGCTCCAGGTTCTGAGCTGTCAGCACCGAGCCTGACGCAGGGCTCGAACTCATGAACCGTGAGATCATGACCTGAGCTGAAGTCAGACGCTCAACCTACTGAGCCGCTCAGGCGCCCCTGGTGTTCTTTATTTTTTTTTATATATTTTCTTGCAGGCCTAGACTTCCATCTGATTATCTTTCCTTTAGTTTGGAGAACTTCTAGCATTTGTTATATGCTTTTTTCTGGAGTTAAATGATCTCAGCTTTTGTCTGTTTAGAAAATCTTCGTGTTCATTTTTGAAGAATATTTTGATGACTGTAGATTTGTAGGGGGACATCACTCTAAAGATGTTGTTCTGTTATGTTTTGTCCTTCGCTATTTCTAATCCTCAGCATTTCTCCCCATATTTAATGGGCCCTTTTTTCTCTGGTTTTAAGACTTTCCTCTCTTCCTTTGGTTTTCATCATATTAACATCAGTAAGTTTAGGTATGGCTTCCTAGTGTTTACTTTGCTTGGGTTTGTTGAGGTTTGGATCTTGTGGATCGATATGGTTCATCAGTTTCAGACCATTCTCTTCTCAGCCATTATCTCTTTATTATTACTTCCTCTCTATTTGTGTTCCCTCCTCCAGGATGATAACACATCATATATTAACCTGTTAGATATGTCACAGCATTCAAATGATCTCTCTCTCTCTTTAAATCTTCTTTTTGTGTTTCGGTTTATATGATTTCTTTAAGTCTTCTTCTTCTTCTTCTTCTTTTTTTTTTTTTTAAATTTTTTTTAACGTTTATTTATTCTTGAGACAGAGAGAGACAGAGCATGAACGGGGGAGGGTCAGAGAGAGAGGGAGACACAGAACCGGAAGCAGGCCCCAGGCTCCGGGCCATCAGCCCGGAGCCCGACGCGGGGCTCGAACTCACGGACTGTGAGATCGTGACCTGAGGTGACGTCGGACGCCCAACCGACTGAGCCACTCAGGTGCCCCCCCCCCTTTTTTTTTTTTAAGAGATAGAATGTTAAGCAGGCTCCATGCCTAGCATGGAGCCTGTTTGGGGCTTGATCTCATGACCATGAGACGAAATCAAGAGTTGGATACTTAACCGATTGAGCCACCCAGGTATCAGATTACTTATCCTTTTCCCGATACTCAAATCTGCTAGATACTCAAATTATTCATTTCTGTTTTTTTTTTTTTTTTAATTTCTAGCATTTTCATTGGGTTCTTATAGTTTTTGTCTCTCTGCTAAGATTTATCAACTGGTCACACATGTTTTTCATTTGAGCCTTGAACACATTTGTCATCATTATTTAAATATTTATTTCTAAAAATGTAAGTATCTGAGCTATCTGAGCATCAGTTTCTGTTGACTTTTTTTTCTTGATTTGGGATCACATTTTCTTCTTTGCCTGTCTCATCATTTTCAAGTGAATGATAGGTTGTGAAACAGCATTAGAGACTGAGCTAAGTAATAACTGGCCTCTTTTCACACCAGGACAGTAGTGTGGGGGCTGTCCAGAAGATAGCTGACAGGCAGACCTCACTGCTGCCTGTGAAAGGTGTGCTCACAAGCTTGGCCCTTGGCTGGCATCTGGACCTTGGACATAGGAAGGTTTCCCATAACCCTCATTGACAGGAGAAGTTTCCTGTGCCTAACCTGTCCAGATGGCATCGTGCACACCGAATATCTGCTTCCTTCTGGGAGTCTGGAGTGTTGGTATGTGCTAGGCAGAGAGTTGCCCGTGTGATTAGTTCCCCATAAAACCCTGGCACGGAGCTTCTTTTTTTTTTCAACGTTTATTTATTTTTGGGACAGAGAGAGACAGAGCACGAATGGGGGAGGGGCAGAGAGAGAGGGAGACACAGAATCGGAAACAGGCTCCAGGCTCCGAGCCATCAGCCCAGAGCCCGACGCGGGGCTCGAACTCACGGACCGCGAGATCGTGACCTGGCTGAAGTCGGACGCTTAACCGACTGCGCCACCCAGGCGCCCCCCTGGCACGGAGCTTCTAATGAACTTACCGGGCTGGTCCCATTTCACACGTGTTGTGACAGCTCGTTGCAAGGGAATTTCGGCTGCCCGGTGGGACTCTGCTGGGAGAGGACTCTTGGAAACTTATGCCTTTGGACTCTGCGTGCCTTTTCCCTTTGCAAATTTTGCTTTGCATCCTTTGGCTGTAAGGAATGATAGCAGTGAGTATCTGTATGCTGAGCCCTGTGAGCCCTCCTACCCAATCATGGAACGTGGGGGTGGTCTTGGGTCTCTCCGAGCACAGGAGTGAATAAATCTAGTCTGTCGCAACTCCAGAGCTGGCTCTCCACTGTCGTCAGATGTTTTGGGAAAAGGTTCGGGTCTTTCCTTTCAGCAAGGCTGGGCATCTGAGCACAGCGAGAGGCTCCAGGATTCGCTTTCTGTTTCACAGCACAGCTGCTGGCTTTCCAAACCGCGTGGGCTCCCTATCAGCTTTACAGGCAGGCTGCCAGCTTTTCGAGGTGCTGGGATGATCCTGTTTCTCTCCAGCATTCTCCTTGGGGAAGCTCTCTCCCCTCTCTGCCCGGCCCAGCCTCGGGAGAGCCAGGGTGCCCGGTGAAGGCTTTTGCACTTTCGTAAGGGTGGTGCTGGACTTCCCCTCCCCTCGCCTGCTTTGGGCCAGGGGTCCTCGCTGCCATGTGTGAGACCCAGTCCCTGAGGGCTGGGGTGGGTTCTCTCCCTCCTCTCCTGCCCTGCTCCCTTGTTGTACCTGCTGAAGCTCCCCATTCCACAGGGAAGAGGTGAGTAGATCACGGGGATGAGAGCAGCCACCGGGCTCTTCTCTCCTAGGCAGTGTCTGCTCACTTCTGGAATTTGGTTCACTTACGTCTCTTCGTGCCCCGACAGTCTGACGTTGTTTGCGTGGGAGCAACAGCCCCTTGTGGTTTTCGACACCCTGACTGGAAGCAGGAACGCCCCACCGTGTGATTGTGACAGTGCACAGAGCAGGTGCCCAGTAAGCGTGGCTGTCGGCTCCCTCCCCCACGCACCCTGGATGTGTGGGAATTTGCTGGAAGTCTGGAGCCAGGAGGGTGTGTGAGGCGGCCGACTGCTGCTGTCACGAGTAATCTAAGTGGAGTCACAGTCACCAGGAGCTCTGCCAGCTTCGGGCGAGGGTTTTCTCCACGCATCATCACTCACAAGTAGGCCCGGGGAGACCTCGGGGCTTCTCAGACCCTTGGAAGCGTGTCAGTGGGAGAAACAACGGCAGGCAGCTTCGGCACAAGCCCCTGCCTTGCAGCTTAAGCACTTTCTAGTTTGACTTTATGCATCACGGCTTTGTGGTCAGACGCTCTTAGAATCCAGACTTGCCACTTACTACCTGTGTGGCCTTGGGCAAGACACCTAAACTCTGTAGCTTCTTTTTTTTTTTTTTTTTTTTTTTTAAATTTTCTTTACTTTGAGAGAGAGAGAGAGAGAGAGAGAGAGAGAGAGAGAGAGAGAGAGAGACTCCCAAGCAGACTCTGTGCTCCCAGCGCAGAGCCTGATGCAGGGCTCAGACTCATGAACTGTGAGGTCTTGACCTGCGCGGAAACCAAAAGTCGGATGCTTAACCGACTGAGCCACCCAGGCGCCCCTGTAACTTCCCGGTAACGTGGTGATGAGGCAGTGCCTCTTGTCACTTACAGGTTGCGAGTGCTAGTTGCAGGCTTCCTGGAGGGCTTGAGGCACTGTTCTCCAATGTTCCTTCTGCCCAGACTCCGTCCCAGGTTTCTTCCTGTCTCTTTTCATCTGAAGATTGTCGTATGTGCACAGTGTCGTCCTCTTTATCATACTTTCGTTTAAGATTCTTGGTGCCTGTGATGTGTTCCGTTTGCCTAATTCAGTTTGCCTAATTCAGTGTCCAGTTGCCTAATTCCCCTGGTTCGGTACATTCCTTTATTTTTTATTTACTCTTAAAACATTTTTTTTAATGTTTATTTATTTTTGAGAGGCAGGGAAGGGGCAGAGAGGGAGGGAGACACAGAATCTGAAGCAGGCTCCAGGCTCCGAGCTGTCAGCACAGAGCCCGACGTGGGGCTCGAACCCACGAACTGTGAGATCATGACCTGAACTGAAGTTGGACTCTCATCCGACTGAGCCACCCAGGCGCCGCTGGTACATTCCTTTAAAACACACTTGGCCACATGGATACCTCAGTTAGCACAGAGAACCTTTTAGCAGGTGCATTTCCCGAGTAGAGTTATTCATACGTTCCCCTGCTGGCAGAGTGAGCGTCTCTCCTGGATGGTGCTGCCCTGCACTGCCAGACCCGTCCAAGCTTTCACGGAGCCTGACTTCCCCGAACGTGGGGCCCACCCACTTTTTGCATTACGCCGAGCCACGTCACGGGGCCCCCGTGCTAGAGGGAGCTTGTCCTTTGGGTCTTTGCTCTGTGTGGCTTCAAGTGCACCAAGGATTTCTGACTTCTGAAAAGCAAGTGAAACACTTGGTGCATGAATTTGCCACGTCTGCAAAGAAAAAAAAAATTAGTCTGAAATCAGCAGTTTTCACTATCTGCACAGTTTGGAAACCATTCAGTGTGACTTACTACTGACCCTTCCTTCTCACTTTAGACGCTCTTGTTCCTGAAACACGGCCTTGGGTAGTCTGACAAATGGCTGTGGTCATTCCTCTGCCCTGGCCTTCCGAAGGTGAGGGCTGGCCCTCTCTCCTGCGGCCATAGGACCTTCAGGCCTATACCAGTATGTTCTTTTAAACAGGAACCAGCCAGATCGTTATCTTGAAAAGACACTATTCAACTTCATCGATTTTTGATAGGAATCTAAAGCCAGTTGAATCCTAAAAAAATTGTGTTATGAAAAGCCTGAGGAAGGGCCGGTCTATTGTCAAATTGAAATCTGCATAACTAAGGTACTTTCACAAAACTCTTGAGGAGTAAGGAAGATTTCAAGGGCTGATATTGTTACCACTGATGAGCTTTCCCTCAGGATTCCTTGAGGAGGACATCACCTCACAATTTAACACACAGAGTTTGAAGAGACAGAGGAAGTACGAAACGTACTAAACTTCATCTGAATCTTTGATGCAAAACCTGAAATGTTTACTCATTTCTTTTACCTTTTTTTTTAACGTTTATTTATTATTGAGAGACAGAGAGACACAGGACGTGAGCAGAGCAGGGGCGGAGAGAGGGGAAGACACAGAATCTGAAACAGGCTGCAGGCTCTGAGCTGTCAGCACAGAGCCCGACATGGGGCTCAAACTCACAAACCACGAGATCATGACCCGAGCTGAAGTCGGACACTTAACCGACTGTGCCACCCAGGCGCCCCTTAGACATTTCTTTAACACCCTTTTCTGTGTACCCACTCTGTGCCAGGCACTATGCCAGGGGCGGGGGATGTCAGGATGAAGCCAGGCCTCTGTCTGCCAGGCTCACAAGTCTGTGGAGAGCCCAATGTGTATAAAAAGCAGCAGCAAGTGTATTAACTGCTACGAGAAAGTTACGTACTAAGTGCCGTGAGAGCCCTGAAGAGCAGCTAATTATTCCAATTCCGTCATTTTGTAAAAGCCATGATTCAATGGCGTTAATATAGTATCGTCGTGTTATATAAAACCTATCGCTTTGAAAACCTGTAGCAACCAGAAAGTTCCCTGATATCCACCAGTCAGAGGGAGATAGTGTAATCCCATGTTGCATTCCCGATAATGGGATGAGTCCCAGACATGTTCACAGTGTGTCCATTTGAAGCCAGAAGAGGACACCAGGCAGCTGAGACCACAGAATCCATAAGGGGCTTAGATGCTAACTTGAACAAAAGTGGTGTTTGGATGAGGTCAGCCAGGATGTGGCTACGTAAGTAATGTACTCCCGGATTCCAGTCTAAACTTCGTGAGCAAGGGAGTAAAAGTACGGAAATGATCTCAAACAGGCAGAATGTTCAGAACCACACATTCACAGAGTCCAAATCGGTCCTCAGTCTGAAATTCTCAGTGTCCTTCAGAATGCTGAGTCATCTGGCCTTGCTTATGGCTTCGTGGCTTTCTTTCTACTATAACTTCTATTACCCGGGAGATGGTTTCACCTTTCTGTAGAAATTTCCAGCAGAAGTTGGCATGTTTAGTTAAGTATCTAGGGGCAGAATAAAGAAGGCAGGTGGACTGGTCCCTTTTATAATAGTCATGTGCTGGGCATTACAGCAGTATTTTATGTAACAGACATAAAATTTATACCTAAAAGTTACTTTATTTTGCCCCAGAACTCCTATAGTGTAGGAATGATATTCCCATTTCACAGATGTGGAAACTGAGGCCTGAGTCCAGCTCAGTAACACACTCAAGAGTGATGCAGTAGTAAGTAGTGAAGCTGCCTCTTGGTAGACAAAGCTGCTCTTTGTCCAGGACCCTACGCCTTTCTCGTTGTCATCCCAAGCAGAGGGACATTTTTGCCCCCTTGTCCTTTTTTCCCCTCACTGCTCTGATTATATAAGCCTGTAGCTCTGTGTTGTAGCTGTCAGAACTTAAGATCTGTGAGCAAGGTGCTGACCGAGTACAAATTTAGGAGGCGGAACGTTTCCCACATTCAGTGGCAATTGCCAAACCCGTGGGATCAAGAAGGCACGAAGTGAAGGGTAGGGTTTCTGTTCTGGTGTTTGTTTTGCTTTTTAGTTCTTAATTTGCATGAAAGTGAAGAATCTGGGATTACTCTCTCTTTTTTTTTTTTCTTTAAGCACTTTTGTATGTGTGTGCGTGCGTGCGTGCCTGCGTGTGTGTGTGTGTGTGTGTGTGTAGGTGTGTGAGGAGGAGGAAGGTCCAAGACGAGGAGGGGGGCGGTCAGCCATTTATTAACTTGTTTGAGCTGAAATGTCTCTGCTGAAAACCTGTAATGCTGTCTTCAGCTTCCTGGTATTTTAGATTTTTTAAGCACTTCGGGGGGAAAAAATGGAAATTGGGTTGTCTTACGTTAAATTAAAATTCTGTCTGTCTAGCAGTGAGCGGTATATTCTTTGGAAATATTACATTTTTGACAGCACAAGCGATTACAAAAAAATCAATAATCCAAGAACGCTGAAGAGTCTTCTAAGCTCTGGCAAGAAAAGCAATTAGTGTGGATTGATTTACTGTTATTTATTGTGATGAGGTAATTGCCTCAGCGCAAGCCTTTCTTGAACTTGTGGTACCCCACGGTTTAGAAACATTTATTCTTTTAAATTGTTTAATTTATCTCTGGCCTCATTTTATAACAGAGATGGCTTCACGCTTCTTAACGGATGTGATGACCTGGCTGTCTTCTCTCCGGCTCCTCAAGCCCAGGCTTGGTTTTGTCCCTGTCACGGCTGAGCCTGGAATGAAGTTCCAACCTCGTGCGCTCAGGCCCGTAAATCCTGGAGAGATGGGGACGGAGACAGAGATCACAGGACTCTTCTCTCCTGCACAGGCGGAGCAGGGCGGCCTTGCCTGCAGCTTCAGACTGCAGGCCATGGGCGGAGTACCCAGTTGGCCCGGATTGTGTGCCGCCCGCGGGACAAGGAGAGGGCGCCATACTCTCATTCGCACAGACAGCGTCGCTTTGAAATCCCTGCTACAAACCTCTTTAGAGGCTGCCCGTCAGGGACAGAAGCCCGTGGAAGGCTGCCTGCTCCTTGGGGAGCAGCCTTTTCCTTTCTGGTGTGTGTGTCTTCACTTCCGCCTCCGTGTTTCTTTTCGCCCTTGTGTGCGTCCCCTGTGACCGTGCATCGTTAGGCTCTTTGTGTGTGTGTCAGTCTGGGGGCAAATGCTCTTTGGGCATTTCCCTTATAAACATCGCACGTGTCTTGTGCTGGCCAGTCTTGGTCCTTTTTCTTACGAGTTTGCGTCTTTTTCCTGTTGAGTGGCTCACTTCCCACTCCCAGGTGCAGGTGCAGTCTTCGGTGATGGTCCCTCCCGGTGTTTCTCTTGCTGCAGGGAGAGGGGCCTGCACGTGGCTCGGCTGGAATGACCCCCAGAGTAGTCTGTGGGCACGTCTTTGCGTACGTATGAAACATTTCAGTCTCCCAGCCCGCGTCATCATCCAGAAGGTTCTTGAAGGGCCACTAGCTTTGCTGGATGACCCTGTGCGGGTAATGGGACTTGGCAGTTTATAGATTCCAAGCGATGAAGTTTCTCTGAGTAGAAAGTCTCTCACGGGCACATTTACCACTGGGTAGGGAGTTTAAGTCGGCAGCCGTCCAGTCAGAGGCTTCTGCTTTTGCATGCTTTGTTTTGCGAGTCTGGGGGACCCAGTACTCTCGTTGGTTGTAGTGGGCGACCCAACAGAAATGGAAGGATGTACGCCCCGGCACCTGAACTTGGGGAGCTCACGGTCAGCCTGGGAGGTGACGCCAGCTACCATTGGAGAGTGGAGGGTGGAGGGTGGCATAAACACGGTTTTCCGGAGTGTGCGCCTTGGGACACTCCTTCCTTGGGATCCTTTAGGTGTCGTGTGGACGGGATATGGCATGCAGCGATTCTTAAACTTATTTGACCTGGGCACCTGGGCAGCTCAGTCAATTAAACGTCTGACTCATGGTTTCGGCTCAGGTCATGATCTCTTGGTTCATGAGTTTGAGCCCCACATCGAGCTCTGTGCTGACAGTGCAGAGCCTGCTTGCAATTCTCTCTTTCTTTCTCTCCCTACCCCTCCCCTGCTTGCTCGCTCTCTCTCTCTCAAAATAAATAACTTGAAAAAAACAAACAAAACTTATTTGACCACAGAACCCCCTTCTCTTTTTTTCTATCTCCATTGTACCTCCCAGCATTTGGGTTTTATGGAACGACTTGGTTAATACTGGTTATCAGAGACTCCGGAAGTAAAAAAAAAAAAAAAAAAAAAAAGCCACGATGTCCCCGGCCAGTCCCTGCCACTCCTGCGGCTTCTGAGCCCACTGCGAGGTGGAGCTCAGATCTTCCAGAGGGCTCCGTGCGCCTCCCTGCCTGCCCCATCCCCCCCCCACGCTCCCCACCTCTCTCTGCTGCACACCTTGCCCTGCACCCCGTCGCCTCGCCCGGCTTCACACCTGCTCCTCGTCTTCCCACCGCTCTTCTCCCAGAAGGCCATGCGACTCGCTCACCTCCTCCCAGGCCGGGTTCACCCGCTTTGCTTCCCTCCGTGATGCTTGATCTGGCAGGTCACGTGTGACTTGCTTGTGATGCTAGAACGCGAGCCCCGGGAGGCCCCGTGTTTTAGTTTTTGTTCTGTTCTCGGCACGTAGGCAGCCCTTAACAAATATCTGTTGAGCGAACCAGTGAGCAAATAACAAATGCTATGGAACTTCGGTGTAATAGCTGCATCATGGAAGACAGCAAGGTGGAGGTGGAACTCTGAGCTCCTTTGAAGGCTCGTAGCCACGGAGACACGGGGCTTAACGGCTCTTGCGTTGCTGGGCCGGCCCAGCTCGGGTCCTCACTCTGTCCTGAGTTCACTGCCTGGCCTCCAGCCCACGGGGCTCTCCTTCTCTCAGTGTCGTGAGGGCCAGTGAATCCAAGAAGGGGCACAACACGTGTACGTGCTTTAGCACTGAGATGCTCAGTCCCGGGGAAGCCCAGCATGGTCCCAAGGGCAGAGGATTTTTCACATTCGCCCGAGGCCGTAGGCCCGCTGCTGTGAGTCAGGCCCTGTACGACGGGGAGGTTCCGCGCAGCCCGTCAGGAGTTGTTCTTTTAGCAAAGAGCAGATTTAATATCTGTAAATGTTTTCTTATGTAGGGCACAGAAAGCCTTGCTTCATTATTGTATTATGTTCAAGAAATCTCTCAGTGGAGATTCCGTTCAGAGGGAGTGTGGGTATCTGGTGTGCATTTTAGAAATCTGTGGAAATACAGGCACGGTGGCTCTCAACTGGGTCTACCCTGTAGTTTCGGAGGTAGCTGCTAGCGGGCAGTCCCGCGGGCTGTCCACACGGCAGGCTGTGCAGAGCCAGGGCCCTGAGGCAGGGCCGATGGGAGGCCAGGGCAAGACAAGGTGAGTGGTTTGTGCCACCAGAACTTCGTGTGCTGCAAATCCTACCCTGAAAACAGCATCACCTTGTTGATCCTGTGAGCGGAACCAAAGTCCTTTGCCACACTGAAAATCTCAGAGGAAAAGTTGCAGAAACCATCCATCCAGTCCGTCAGCAGGGAGACTGCCCAGAAGTGGTGTTTGCTGCAGGCCTGCGGTGGGCAGGGCACCAGCTGTGCTGAGGAGAGTGGTGGGCACCTGGGCTCCAATTTGGAGTCAGACCTACCTTAGCTCACACCCTGGTTTTTGCCGGGGAGCAAACCGCTTACCCTCCCAGGCCTTTGCGTCCCTAGCTGTAAGGAGAGAATCGACATGTCTTCCCAAGGCGGTTGTGAGGCGTATGGTAGAGACCCAGGGGTCACAGTCTTCGTCGCCAGTGCATTCTGGTGCGCCTCCTCACTCCGGTCTTCCGTTGTTCCAAAGGCAAACATGGAGATTCTTTTTTTTTTTAATTTTTTTTTTCAACGTTTTTTATTTATTTTTGGGACAGAGAGAGACAGAGCATGAACGGGGGAAGGGCAGAGAGAGAGGAGACACAGAATCGGAAACAGGCTCCAGGCTCTGAGCCATCAGCCCAGAGCCCGACGCGGGGCTCGAGCTCACGGACCGCGAGATCGTGACCTGGCTGAAGTCGGACGCTTAACCGACTGCGCCACCCAGGCGCCCCTAACATGGAGATTCTAAAATCCCACGTGCAAACAGGAACACCACTCCTACCTTTCCTTTGAATGATGCGGTGTGCCCAGAGTTTCGGTGTCAGAACAGTCGATGATAACAATTCGATGAGCATCTCCACGCAGGCTGTTCTTTTCGCGTGATCACTCCTCCTTGCGAGAAAATGAAGAAGCGTGCCCAAGGTGCCCAAATGTTCGGCAGCGGAACCGTGACTGAGCGCAGGTGTGTCTGGCTCCAGAAAGCCCTGCCACTCCAAGGTGGTGGTGAGAAAGGTCCTGGGCCCCAGAGCTCTCCAAAGCACATGGTGGGGAAGCATCAGTTGTGATTATTGCTTTCCAGAAGTAAAATCCAGGTAGGGCCTCAGTTGGAAGAAGCTGTCACTTCCCATCTCGTGGGATTTGGCAGGAAACAAGGTCCCCAGACTTAGGCCTTGAGCCGTTGACACTCACTGAGTCTTGGGCCAAAGTCAAGCTCAGGGCCTGGGCCAGTTTTTTTTTTTTTTTTTCTTTTTTAATCTATTTAACTTCCCATTTACGTGTCTCTAATTACTTAAAACATGCATTCTATTCTAGAAATCCTAGAAAACATCGAAATTTATGAAGTCTCCATAGCCTAGTAGTGTCTGCTGCTCGCCCCTCGGTATTTCCTTCCTGTCTCCCCTGGGTCTACAGGAATCTAGACTTGGGAGCCTTCAACATAAAGAGCTGGTCTAGAGGGAGTGTTCCCAGGTCAGCTAAATTCAGTTAGTACTGAGCTTACTGCTTGCGGGCACCGTTCTAGGTGCTGTAGTAACAATGATCAAAACAGACCAAAAAGCAACAAAAGAATTCTGCCCTCCTGGGGTTTATATTCTCACGGAGGGAATAGACAATAAGCAGAATAAGTAAGTAAATCCTGTCTTCTATTAGAAGGTAATCAGTGCCATAAAATGCAAACCAGCTCAAAGCTGTAAGGGGCGCCGGGGACAGAGAGAGGAGGCCTCACAGGAACAGTGACATCTGACCATGACCTCTTTGACCTCAGGTTGCATAGACCTTCAAAGGGGCACGCACCTGGGAGAGCCTGGGGTGCAGGTGGGTTAGCCTACCCTTCTGTGGATCTTTTCTGAGAGGATGTTGGGTGGGAGAAGACCACACAGTGGAGCTCTGATACTATAGCATCTCTGCATGATGGCAGTGGCGGTGGTGATGGCGATGATGTTTATGGTGATGGCAATGGTGATGGTGATGTTTATGGTGATGGCGATGGTGATGATGATGGTGATGATGATGTTGATGGCGATGGTGATGATGATGATGATGGTGATGGCGATGGTGATGTTGATGGTGATGGTGATAATGTTTATGGTGATGGTGATGTTTATGGTGATGGCGATGGTGATGTTTATGGTGATGATGGTGATGGCGATGATGATGGTGATGGCGATGATGACATTGATGGTGATGGTGATGATGATGTTTATGGTGATGATGATGGTGATGGTGATGATGATGTTTATGGTGATGGTGATGATGATGGTGATGATGATGGTGATGGCGATGGTGATGTTGATGGTGATGGTGATGATGATGTTTATGGTGATGGTGATGGTGATGATGATGTTTATGGTGATGGTGATGATGATGGTGATGGTGATGATGGAGCAGATATTTTGAACATTTACTCACCCTTTCATCTGTATAACTTCTTTGGTCCCACCCAGTAATTCTGTGCTGTCAGTGTCTTCCCAGTCCCAATTTCTGAGGAGTAAACCGAGACGCCGGAAGTTCAGGCCTATGCCTGAGGCCACATGGCTAGTTGATGGTGGCCCTTGTGTAGTGAGGAGGTGGACACGGCTGTCCTAGCCACAGCTTTTGTTGACGACTGGTACTCGCTCAACCTTGGTTGGCGTTTAGAGACAGTGGTTGTTTTAGCTCTTGGCTGAGGGCCAACGTCAGGAGTGCCTCCTACCGCCTTACCCTCCTCGTGCTCAGAACATTTTCCGAAGCCATGTCTTCCTTCCTCTGCAGTTTGGCCACGGCTGCATTCTGTGGCCCCACTGCTACTTTCACGGAGCTTCCCTTGGCCTGCTGTCGACCTGGTGTCCCTGGTTGGGCAGTCCCCCAGAAGGGAAGCAATGGGAGTGTAGTGCACTTGCCCCACGTAACCTGGCCTCAAAAGACAGAAATGCAACTCTCTTCAGCATTTCTTCTTTGCCTGTGTAACTAAAACTTAATTGTTCTTTGTAACCCCTGGGAGGTTGTTTTTTCTTGTTGCTAGTGTTTATTTTTTATGGTCAGTTTTCTGATTTATTTCTGTTATTTTACGCTATAACATTTGACTCTGAAAATGATCTTAGAGATAATAATAGTTAACATTCACAAAACCCTTATGGTGGGGGGCCAGCCTCGAGCCCCGGGCTCTCCTGGATGCATCCCCTCTATGACCAGGCACCGTGGGAGGGTCATAGGCTGCACCAAGGAGGAGGCTTCTATAAGAGGGAAGGAGGGAAAGAGGGGTGACCCCCACCAGGAGGTGCTTCAGAGGATGATAGTAACAAATGTTAACGTACTAATTAATTAAGTGTAACAGTCATGAGGCCTGATGTGCCTTATTTCTCAAAGCAGACTCATACTCTTTCTTGATACATCATTTAAACCCTGTCAGGTAAATAGGGAAAGTTTTTTTTTTTCCATTTCACAGATGATGTCTTAGCTGGGGTATCCCAGCCGATCAGTGGTGTGCCCAGCACCTGAACCTCAATCCCCTAGCTCCTGGTTCATTCATGCTTTCTGACTCCACGCTTTGACCTACGCTTGATGTCAAATGCTATTGGGTCATTACGAGGGCCTTCGCGCCACAAAGGTGTCCACGTTCAGATAGCCTGGTCTCCATCAAGCATTGTCGAAACTGCCTTGTACCAACCAGTCCATATATTAGGGGTTGTAACAGTCGTACTATCTCTTCCTGCAGTTGGAATCCAAAGTCACTTGGGTATCAGTTAGACTTGTGGTTTGTCTCCTTCTTTACCTCGTCTTTGTCTCTATCTCTACCTTAGCTGGTTTTTTAAATTAAGGTTATAAAGTCTTCACTGGTGGTTGTAGGTTTCACCCCAATAGTTATCCAGAACCTTCTCCCAGGTCATTATCTTTTTCCATTCTCTCCAGAGAGG
Organism: Prionailurus bengalensis; assembly: GCF_016509475.1. Lineage (NCBI taxonomy): Eukaryota > Metazoa > Chordata > Mammalia > Carnivora > Felidae > Prionailurus > Prionailurus bengalensis. The sequence goes on along the minus strand of NC_057353.1, from coordinate 75,824,600 downwards.
GGTGGGCCCAACTCAAGGGCCAGGCTCACATCTCCATCCCTGAGCCTTTTGACATAGCTGCACGGCCATCTGCCGTCCTTGGTTACCCAGACCACAGCGGGAGCTTGCGTGGCAAGGGCCTTCCTGCCTGCCGGGCCAACAGGGCACCCTCTACTCCACCCGAAAGCTATCCTGGGCTTTGCAGCTGGTTACCAGTGTTACCACCTGGGACATCGCCTCATCGCCAGCTTCTCATCTGTTTTAAAACATTCCTCTTGGTGCTGACGGGAAGTTGGATTGGCCTCACTTGCATGCAGTTAGATGCCTTCTAATCAGTTTCTCCAAGCCCAGTTTCACAAGTGAGATGGGACTTCCTGTCCCTGTCTGTTTGAGGAACCAGAGCCATAAATCCTCCAGTTGTGAAAAAGTTTCTTTTACCTACTTCCCTGATGTAAGTCTGAGAACATTGATTTCAGCCTCCACCAAGTCAACCGCCCTTTGTCTTTCAACTCAGATGGCTGATCTTTGGTGCACCCTTTGAGAAAGACTTTTAAAACATCATTGAAACATGGCCCCAAACCCAGCTTCTGCCCTTCGCCTTCTCTCCTTGACTGGCCATGTTACTGGAATTCTTCTTAGTACAGCCACCGGGGCCACGGCCCGGTCCCGTGGACACCCGTTAGGCCTTACCTTACCGGGTTTCTTAGTGTGTCGTCCCTGCCATCCCTGCCTCCGTGAAGGGCATTGTTCCATAGATGCTGTGACTCCACCCACGCCTGGTTCGTCTGCTGTCACTCTTTCTCATCCTTCTTCCTGAGCTCATCCTCTGGTCTGTCTCTCCTGTTCCAGATGCCACCCTCCTGCTGCTGCCCTCTTCACCTCACACACCCTCTCATGATGGGTGCGTTCCATCTGTGGGCCTCTGCTACTCGCCTGTGCTCAGATCTGTGTCTACAGCCCAGAACTCTCCTCTGAGTTAGGACTCATTCTCCAGCCTCTTTCTGGAAATGCCCTCTTGGGTATCCAGAGTTCTGTACTCACACCCCTCTTTCTCCTCATCCGTAGAACTCCCTCCACAGCTGGCGCAATGCCTTCCTCTTGTGTCTTCCTTGCTGGAGACTTGGGGTCATCCTGGGCGCCCACCTTCCTTTTTTCACACTGCTTCTGAGTCACTGGGTCTGGCTGGTTTTACCTCCCCCATCTCTCTTAAAGCCTCTCTTCACTTTCCACTTCCTTGTGCCATGCTCTCATTTTAGGGCTTATACAAATATCTGTATCATTTATCTGTAATATACATACCTACCTGTGTAAAGACACATAATCTATAATCCATATGTGTGTGTTATAGATGTGTCTGTGTCTCTTGTGTGCACCTCTAGCCACAACTGGACACGTGTTCCCTGCCTCCAGTCTTGTTCCTTTCAAATCCACCTTCCATCAGTTTCCAGAATGGTTAATTCTAGGTGTGAAGAAACCTGGTGGAGACATGTGTTCCTGAAGCCACGTTGCTGGCATGTCCCCCTGTGATCTGGCGACTGTCTCCTGCCGTCTTCTCAACCCCCAGCAGTCCCTCCCCCATTATGGTGCTCCAGGAACTGCCTACAGTTCTCCCAGCCCACTGGGTGCTCCTCGTTTTTAGGAGTTGTTGGTTAGCTCTGGGCTTTTTTATGTCTGGGAGATCCATGCCTTCCCTGATGGAGCTCCCAGGGGACCTGGTTCTTCAGGAAATAATGGCAAATGGGAAGTCAGGTCATCTCTTTGTTGCTGGCGGGGCCTGGATCCCCAAATCCAGTGCAGACCAACTGGTCAGGCTGGGAACGTGTGACACTTTTGGTGGATTCCGTAACTGGACTGCAGTTTCCTTATCTGTAAGATGGGGATAATAATTGTACCTAGCATATTAGTTGGTTCTGAGACTTCTAGGAATTAATCCCTGCAAAACACTGAGAACTACCTGGCCTGTGGCAGGTAAAACTGTAATAATTTTTATGCTTGATTGCGTTTCTTAATAACTCCAGTGTAACCCTGAATAGCAGGAATGCCTCGCTGGTGATTCAGTTTAGTTTTTGGCCACAGTAAGAACGTGGATGTTTTGTTTTACACGAACTCCGCTGCTGTAGCTGCTTCTATGTTCCTCCTGACTTTGGGGCGTCTTTGGGCCCGAAAGCTCTCGATAAAGAACTTCCCTTTGAAGATCTACTGTCCCTTGCCAACTACCAACGTCTGACTTAGACCCCGAGTTTTCTGATTTTCTTGCCCAGATAGCATCTATGTCTCCGAACTCATGTGGATTCAGAGGATCACAGATCTCTCTGTCCATCACTCTCTGTCCAGGGTGGAGCACAGTTCCACCTGCTCCCCGAAGGCGGTCAGTGAGTACATGCTTCACCACTGAAACCTCAAGACTTGGAATATTAGTAATGCAGTCGGACTTGGTGTCTGGCCGTGGACGTAGAGATGTCACGTGCCCTCTCCTCCGCCTTTGTCCCCAGCCCTGCGACAGCCCCAGCAGAACGCCCTGCTGACAAGCGGCAGCACCTCCTCATAGGTCTGAACTTGCTTTGTTGGAAGGGCCCAGATGCGGCCCAGTGACCGCAGTTGTAGGGAAAAGATGCCGAACGGAGGTTCACTGGTGATTGATGTCACTGAGAGGTTGCGGGGGGCCTGACACAGTGCAAGGGCACTGAGGGTAAGAGGCCGCAGGGGGACAGATCTTTCTAAACCCCTGGTGCCGTCGAGCAGCTGAGCGGCTTCTCACCTCCCCGCATCTTCCAGCGGCTACGATCACGGCCTGCCAGAGGCCACAGGAGAACGTGCCCTCGTGGAGTGAAGGTTGGTTAGCCTCTGAAAGCGTCTCTTTCAGCTTTAAGAATTGAAGATTTTGGGTAGAAATTGGTGGTCAGTCAGTCACAGGTGGGCCTACCTGTACATTTTTTGGCCTGTCTGCTCACATCTTGGCAGTTTTTCTCCTCATTCGCAGTTCTGTCGAGGAGTGGGCATGGGAATACAAGTTGAAACTCTCACAGGGAAGTTAACCCGCTTGGCCCCACGAAGGGCGAAATTGGCTCTGGGGCATGGAGTTAGGTCCACAGGACCATTTCTGTAGTTGCCCCTTCCTGCCTCTTATGCCCACTGACCACTCAGCCCTGGTAATGGAGTATTTTTCTATTGTTCTTTCTGATTTCTATGTAAGTGCTAGTGTTCCAAAAGTAATTTTATAACGTTTGCATATTTAGGAGATGAAAGCATTTGAAAATGTTTTAGCTTCTATTTTAACTCTGCAAATAATGACACAGTGGCATTTTAGATTGCTTGTTCTCTGCTCAGTAGACGGATGAGAGAGCCTGGCTAATTTTTGCCTTTTTCCCGGGTCTTTTTGTTTAATAAATCCTTGTGGGCCAAGCCACGGGGTTTTCTTGCACAAGGGACTGAATGTAGCACATGCAGTGTGGCCCAGAGCATCCTACGACCACAGAGTGGCCTTGCGTAGGGTGGAGGGAACGTTTCAGGTTTTCTCACTGGATTGACTTCCGTGGGTCTTTCTCTCCAAGAATGGCCCTCCTGGGGGTAACAGCATTTGCTTTATAGGCCGGGATGGCCCCTTCCTATGTGCTGCTGGGACAGAAAGGAGCAGGAGCGAATTCTGGAGAGGTTTCCGAGGAAGCCTGGACAAGACTCAGTAATTAGGCGAATAGTAAGAGAAAAGAAAAAGTCTAGGGTGACACTCAGGGGTTTGCCTTTGGGTGATGAGCTGATTTTGCAGAAAGAAGAGTCTGAAATTGTGTGCGTTTATTCTGAGGTGCCTGCAGAGCATCCCCATAGAGATAACCGGGAAAACAGTTGGACATCCCTGTTTGTGGTTTGGGCGCAATCGCAACAGGATATATATCACGCTGTCAGACTGATCACTGGGTCTACCGCAGGAGAGCAGACAGGCCCTGGACAGAGCTCAGAGAAAGCCGGCATTTCCCGTTGTCCCATCCAGCTCCCCCGGACTATTCCCAGAGCTCCTACCACCATGGGCTGCTCTCTCTCTCCTGTTTCTGCCAGGCCAGCGAGCTGCTTGTGTTCCCAGATGGGCCCTGAATGCACATTGGGGATTCATGTGGCATTCTGTTGGACAGTTGTAGGGCTCACGGTTCAGAGGGATACTGATACTGTCTTGCCTGTGCATCAGGGCGGGGGATGGAACAGTGATCCAGACGTCCATCCTTCACTCAGCCGATGGCATGGCCTCACTGGGTTCCCTAAGGGGCTTGAGCAGGCACCCCTTTCTCCTCACCGCTCATTCTGGACCCCTCAAAGCAGTATGCAAGGTGGGAGCCAGGCCGCATGACCCCTTGCGTCCTTATCTTGAAAGTGCCTTATCCTGCCCAGGTGGGGGCTGGAAATACATTTACCAGGTGGATTTCCATAATGGGGGACAGCTGTGGGTTGATGCCTGTGTCTGTGCACAGGCTTGCAGGTGAGTCCTGTGGAGAAAGTGACTTGGAGAAGCAGGTACAACAGGGAATTAATTGTGAGGGGAGCTACTTTGAAAGACATTTACTTTATTTTATTGTATTTTATTTTTTAAATGTTCGTTTATTTTGGGGTGCCTGGGTGGCTCAGTCGGTTAAGCGTCCGACCTCAGCTCAGGTCATGATCTTACGGCTCGTGAGTTCGAGTCCCGTGTCAGGCTCTGTGCTGACAGCTCGGAGCCTGGAGCCTGCTTCGGATTCTGTGTCTCTGTCTCTCGGCCCCTCCCATCCTCATATTCTGTCTCTCTCTCTCTCAAAAATAAACAAACATTTAAAAAAATTAAAAAAAATAAATGTTTAATTATGAGAGAGAGAGAGAGAAAGCACAGACAGGGGAGGGGCAGAGAAGGAGAAAGAGAATCGCAGGCAGACTTCAAGCTCCGCACACAGAGCCCGACACAAGCCTCGATCTTACAACCGTGAGATCATGACCTGAACCAAAATCAAGAGTCAGATGCTCAACCAAATGAGCCACCCAGGTGCCCCGGAAGACATTCACTTAAAAAAAAAAAAAAAAAAGGAAAATGATAGATTGCTGTGTTCCTCTTATGTTATTTTCTTCTTGGACAAGAAGTGGACAAAATGAGAAATGAAAGCGACCACATTGAGCACAGACCCTTCCTACCCAGGGGACACCTTGTGCCATGACTTGCTTGGTCCCCGCCGAGGCAGGACTCAGCATCCCGACGTTGCGTTTTTTCCCTGGAGCGCATCCTAGGGGGCAGCCTGCTCATCAGGCTTTGGGGGTGTCAGACACCCCGGGGTGGGGGGTCGGTGGAGGAGGACATTGGGGCAAGTTGCGCCCCCTTCCGCTTGGGACTCGACCTCCCCTGGGGCTCACCTTCAGTCCTTGTCCCTACAGCCCTTCCGCTGTGCCCATTGCCATTACTCCTGTAACATATCCGGCTCCCTGAAACGGCACTACAACAGGAAGCACCCCAACGAGGAATACGCCAACGTGGGCACCGGGGAGCTGGCGGCCGACGCACTCGTCCAGCAAGGTAGGCGGTGTGCCCCTTGAGAGGAGCTGGGACGTCTTGCAGCTCAGCCCCGACCCCTGAGCATTTTGTTAGTTCCCCGTCATCATGACTGTGCTCCACGTCCCCCGTTGGTATGTCTCAGCGTTACTTGCTGCCTCCGTGGAAATCCAGGATGAGGAATCCTAATTTACCACCCTCCCCACGACGTTCACTTGCCAGCGCTGGCTGCCTTGTGTTCTTGGTCCGTGTACCTTCCTCCTGCATGAAAGTTCCTGCTCATGTGCACATTCTGTTGTCTCCCTCAGTATAACTCCCAAGGGCTGTTTGTGGTCCAGCATCAGGTGGCCGGCCCATTTTGTTTTGCCCTGCTCCTGTTGGACATGGTAGGGTTTCCAGATTCCTCTTTTGTGGCAATTATGAATCATGCCGTGGCAAGCATATTTGTAGGTGAGCTTCTTTAGATTATCCAGAAATATTTATTGAGTGCTCAGATTGCTTATTCATCCTGAAAAGGATAAACCATTTAGAGCATTTAAACTGAACAGAATGGATGCAAACCTCTCATATTCTTGAAAAGCCTGAGAGGTGGTTTGTTTTTTTTTTTTTTTTTTTTTTTTTTTGCTGCTTTTTTCAGTAAATGATCGCATATTCCCACTTGAGAAGGTTGAGCTCATGAGCTGTTGCCATACAGAGAAGTGCTGCTGTATTTATATCCGTGCCTCAGTAATTCAACTAAAAAAATGATTGCCGCACACAGTCCATCAGTTTTTACTACTTCCTGAGTCCTGTGACTCTTTGAAGCCAGAGACTGTTTTAGAAACCTGCCCCCAGTGAACAGAGATGCGGGCTGGCGCTCCCGGCTGCAGGTGCGGGCGCTCCGAGGTTTCCGGTGCGGCGTGAAGTCCCCGCTCGCTGGGATTGCCTTGAATGAATCTTCATATAAAACAAATGAATTGACCGAATCCTTCAGCACTTTCAGTGACAGGGCTGATGTATGGAGGTAGATAACGGCATAAAAACTCAGGATAATTTTAGAGCCATCCATCAGGGGTAACGGGGAGTGTGTGCCTCGTGTTTTAATGACCGTTTCGTAGAGCTGAAGACCGGGATGGTGCCGTGGGGGGTGCAGGGGCCCTGGCTCGAGTCTGTGCTCTCTGCTCCTTGAGTGGTGCCATCGGGGCACGTTAACCAGCCTCTCCAGCTCAGGCCCTTCGCCTGACAATGGAGTCAATAGCAGCCTTCTCTCCTGGTGGCGGACGGGGTTACCTGAGCGAGCACCTGAGTGGCCCGCAATACATTTTCGTACTTGTTTCCTTTTTCCTGAAAACATCTACGCCCTCTAGAGCTCTAGAGCCATTGCATCATTTTTGATGCCCCCTGCCCCCCACCCCGCCCCTCCTGCCCCGGTCCAGGAATCACAGAGGAGAGAACCGATTGCCTTAGAGTCACAGCAGATTGCTCGAGAAGCAGGCTAGACATTCCTTTTATTATCCTTCGCGCTGTTGGGTTGGATTGGCAGGAAATAGACCTTTACTGCGGCTGTTGGGACAGGCATGGGGCTCTGATTGATGACACTATCACTGCTCTCTGCTTCCAAACTTTCATCATCGCCTTGCGGAGAATGTGCCGGTGCCGAACTGTTTCCTGCCCTACGTTTTCAGTTACCTTTCTAAGACGCTCTGTCATCCGTTGGCATTCCCTGACAGGGTCTGAGGGTTTTAATTTTTATCTTCGCAGGGGCATTTTTGGTGTCTTCATGTATACATATACATGCGTATATGTATATATGTGTATGTGTATATATATATACACACGTACATATGTACACACACACACACACACACATATTTCCAGTGCCCCCTTCAAGGGACAAACTGAGGAAGGAAACAACTAGATGCCTCTCTTGGCTCATAAGAGACATTACACCATTGTATTTTGGCGGGAGAATAGTCTCTGAAATGAGACAGCTGGTTGAGTATGAACACAGGTTAGGATCTTTAAGAGCACGATGCTCCCACTGTTCCTCTGTCTGAGAGCAGGCAGGAAAACGGAGGGACAACATGGGATGCACACAGTTGCTGTGTTCGGAACGCTGGGTGCTTGGGTACCACTGGAAATTTTCATCTTCTTTTGATTAATTTCACAGAATTCTCCCCAACCTCTCCCCACCCCCCACACTTGGTTTTGTTTTTCTCTTCTAGTCCCTCATCAAAAAATATCTTCATGGGACTTACTAACTTCTTGTTTTGGTATAGAGAAATATGTGTTAGAGTAACGTGACAACAAGCTGTGAACAAAATGTACCCTTCTCAGAGTGGTGTTACGGCTTCCCCACAGGGGAAGGAACTCCTTGTCCATCAGCCCAGCGTAAGCAGTGCCATGCTCTGACACAGGCAAAGCCATCAGCTGTGGGCAAAGGTTCTCTTACCTACAATGCTCAGGGATTTGGGAAGGATGTCCACGCGTGGCACTGTGCAGGAGGTAGGGAGGAAGGCCTAAAAGGCAGAGATGTTTCCAGGTCAGACTTTTCTGTTCCTTGCCGGTTTCTGGGGGAAGGTTCCCCGGTGGTCTCCGTGGAGTCGGGGTGATTTTCAGTGGGTTCCCGAAGGCCTCTGGAGTGGCGGCTGCTTGGGCGTCCACCCGTCGTGTTCTGTAAATGTTTACCAACGGGCTGTCTCAGGGGCAGGGAGAAGGGAAGCTGGTTTACAGCGTCCGCCAGCTTCTGTAGTGGAAATGGTTGTGCTGTGGCCAATTTTAAGCTATCAGGGTGATGTCACTGAACTGGACGGAGATGCGCACAGCGGCTTGCGAGCTGGTGGCAGCTGGCTCCCGCCCGCCACTGGTCCCCAGGGCACAGGGGTGACGATGGCACCCCTTTGGGACCCACAGTCCCCTGAGAACTCTGGTGCGTTTCGGTAATGAGACTTTCCCGGAAGGCCGTGTCGATGTGTTACTACTCCCTGCTTATATTTGGTGTTCTTCTGATACTTCGAAGGCAGATTGGACAATCTCTTGCTAATTTTCTTAGCCCGTCGCTTGTTCGTTAATATGGGCGTGAGGCATTTTCCCACACAAACACACGTTTTCACGTCGTGTGGCTGCAGCGGGCCCGGCCCTGTTTCCTCTCGGAATCTGCGTGAGTTAGTAGCTCAGGGGCCGCTTCTCTAGGTCTCGGCCTGGGGGCTGGCTTCGCTTCACAGGCCGTTAGCTCCGTCCTGAGCTCACCGCAGGACACAGGTGGGACTGGCAGGCTGCTTACTTCCCAGTGACCTCAGAGCGGCCCCGCAGGTCACTCCAGGTCACTCCAGGTTATTGGCGTGAGCACAGGCATGGGAGTCCGGGGCCCGGAGCCGGGGTGGCCGATCGCCGTGGCGCTGGGACGACTCGCTTAACTTCTCTGAACGTCGTGTTACGTGTCTTCGAAGACGAGGTGCTGATACTGCTCAACAGCAGTTGTAGAGATTAGATCTCACTCTCTAAGGTCCCAGGAGGTGCCTGACACGTAGTGCTTGATAAATGGTTCAGATTGACTATCGTGTTTATTCCCACGTTCCTTGGTCACCATGTGTCTCTTGTGCTCCTAGTGTGCCTGACATTGTGCTGGACCCTGGGATGTGTTGGCCTTTATCGTGTTGTGGCCTGAGCTGCGGACGAAGGCTGGGAAGCTCCTACAAGGCCCCGTGTTCTGGCTGTAACAGAATGTGTGTTCCTTCCAACAGTTACCCACGCTGCTCACAGGAGGAGAGTTCGCTGCTTCTCTGTGGTGCTGACCCTTCTCCCCGGCCCCACTGTTCGAGGGTCATTGAGGCTGGGGTGGCGATTGGGATGAGGGGCAGCGGGAAGAGCAGGGCTCGAGGAGAAGGCTGCGTTTGCAGCATCTGCTAAAATCTTGGCGTGATTTTGAACTACCCTAATAGAAGAGTGTAAAAGTATGTGCATACGCACCTTGGATAGATATCCATACCTTGGCTTTTCACACCAAATCCAGGGCAAAGAGCATAGAAGAAAATCCAGAAACTACCAGGTTACACAAAAGTCATTGATTTGATTTGGAGACATTTTAATTTTAAAATTGTTTTTATTAGGGCCCGGATTCCATACCTGACTGGCAGGTGCTTCCAGTGACGTGATGTCATCGCACCGTGTTATTGCTCTGCGTTCCTTTCTCTCTCAGAGGTCCTGTGAGGTCGGCATCGTCATTCCTGTTTTCAAGAGAGGAAACACGGGTGGGAGAGTGGTCAGCCCAGGCCACAGAGTGGGCGAGGGCCCGGCTGGTCCCCCCTGAAGCTTGTCTCACATTTGCACTTGTTAAGGAGGAAGAGGAGGAGGAAGCATATGGTCCTGTTCTGGGACAGTGATTGGCTCGCATTCCATAGTGGTCACATGATCCTGTGTCAGAGGGTCTCGCACACACAGGCTGCCGTTTACTCTTTCTGAGTTTTTTTGTCTCCAGGTCTAGTTGCTGATCTAGCTGCTGATCTGCTGATCTGGGGTTTGAGAGAGATCCAGGTAGTGTTCTGACAGCATGCTGTGTGACCAGGGGCCTCCACGTCATGCTTGCATAGGATTTCCACTAGATTGCTGTCCTGGGCGCGTTTCCTCGTTCTGGGCTGGGGCTCTGCCGGGTCTCAGGACAGGCACTGGATTAAGAGACAGCAACAAGTGGGGATTTTAACAAAGTCCGGGTCCACATTTTGCTTCCTAATATTGTACCATCACATTGCTCTGTATCCAGTTTCCTTTGATAATTAAGCTCATTTGTCACAGTTACTGTCTAGCTGCTTATATCAGTTTCTTACCGCAGCTGTGACAAATGGCCACAAACTTGCTGGTGGGTTAAAGCAACACAGATTGATTATCTTAAGGTTCTGAAGGTTAGAGTCCAAGACAGGTGTCACAGGCTCAGGTCGAGTTTGCTAACACGTATGTATTCCTTCTGGAGTCTCCAGAGGAAAGCCTGTTCTTTTGCCTGTTCCAGCCTCTAGAGGCGGCTCACATTCCTTGCCTCAGCCCCTTCCTTCTTCCACTATCACGGCCACCAGTGACAGTAGAGGCTTCTCTGTGACCTCCCTTGTGCCTCTTCTACAGGAGGACCCTTGTGATTACATTAGTCCCGCCTGAATAATCCACGCCGATCTCCCTGTCTCAGGAGCCTTGATGAATCACGACCTCAAAGTCCCTTCTTGCCACACGAGGTGACCCTCCCATGTTGCAGGGATCAGGATGTGAACCTTTCTTTTTTCTTTCTCTGTGTTTATTTATTTTTCATGGTAATGAAAACCTCACACACCTGTCTTTGTTGTGTATCCGGGCACATTCCATTCCAGACCGTCAGCTCCTGGGGGCCAGGACCCCCACCTGTTTAGTGTGGGCTCACGTGCCCCTAGGGCCTAATCCAGTTTACAGACAGGTCCCCACTGCTTTTTTTTTTTTCCAGCTTTACTGAGGTATCGTTCACAAAGCTGTAAGATATTTAGGATTCTCATCATCCAGTCGGCTGACACATTCATCACCTCACACACTAATCCTTTGGCTCTTGTTGAGAATGTGTAAGTTCTACCCTCTTAGCAAGCTTCAGCTATCAGCTGTGGTTACCGCATTTCACATCCGACCCTCAGACCTTAATCATCTTATAACTGCCAGTGCGCACTCTCTTACCAGCCTCTCCCTGTCTCCCGTGGTCCCCCGCTCCCGGCAACCCCTTTTCTAGTGTGTTTCTATGAGTCTGACTTTCTTGGTTTTTGTTTTTGATTCCCCCTATAAGTGAAATCGTACAGTATTTATCTTTCTCTGTCTGACTCATTTCACTTAGCGTAATACCCTCAGGGTCCATCCGTGTTGTCAAAACTGGCAGGGTTTCCTTCCTTCTCATGGCTTACTAATATTCCTGTGTGTGTGTGTGTGTGTGTATACACACTACATCTTCTTTACCCACGTGTCTACTGATGGGCACAGGTTGTGGTCATATCTTGGCTATTGTAAATAATGCTGCAGTGAACATGAGATTGCAGATACTGCTTTGATACTCTGTTCTCATTACCTTTCCATACAAACCCAGCAGCGGGATGGCTGTATCATAGGGTGGTTGTATTTTTAACTTTTTGAGGAACCTCCACACTGCTTTCCAACGTGGCAGAGTTTACATTCCCACCAGTAGTGCACAAGGATCCCCTTCCCTCCAGGATGTGAATATCTCTGGGCGTCCATTATTCTGTCTACTGGAGTGCCTTTGTTAAAGTTACGAGCTTTAGCATTTCATCTTAGAGAAAACAAAGGCCTGGGAGTTTCAGGAAGTGGCTCCTGGGTCATGTCAGTGCCAGCTCCAGGTACCTGACTGCCCAGCCTCACGTTCCGCACCACCCTGGGAGTAATGTTATTGGAGATGAAATTGAATTTTCAGTAAGGTCACCCACCACAAAGGAGCGCAGATATTTTAATGCCTAAGACTCTTCCAGAATACATTGCATTCCAAAAAGAGCAAAGGTGCCATGATCGATTTTTAAAATTGTTCCTGACGTCCTGTGCTCTTGCCTGGTTCATCACGCCTTCTGAGGAAACTGCAATTTTGGGGTTGGCCGTTCTCATGGTGTGCACTTTATACACCAGGGCCACAAGTAAATTCGCCACATCTCCCATGACCTTTATTGTGCATTGCCTAAGAACGTAATGAATTGAACTGGAAATTAATTTCTCTCGGCTTTGATGCCAATTAAGTGGTCGCATTCTGCATTTAGTCTGGGTCACATGCTTCCAATGTATTGTTCTTTAATTAAGGGCAGTGTGGCAAAGGTTGAGGTTTTAATTAATGCGGGGCATTAGCATATTAATCTTAATTTAAACATAATATAAGGATGTTTTTTCTCCTTAAATTAGTTTCCATTTAAGAGCACCCTGGAAGGAGTCTTTAATTCCATTTAGGTCGCTTTTGTTTGCTGCCTCTTGCTAAGTCTCTACAGGAGGACCTATCTCACTTGAACCAACTGAAAAAAGGCAGAGGTCCTCACATCTTGGAGAGCTTTAAAAAAGGTGATCCTAGGAAAATACATCATTTTAGATGATTAATAAGTGATAACAAAGGAAGCTAAAATCTAAGTTAATTCTCAGCTAGGTAGGAAAGAATAAGCCCATTTCGTTTGGCCTAAAAAAAGAGTGCACAACGTATAAGTTTTGGAAAATATAAGCCCCTGTTTGAGCTGCCTCCTCTGTAGAGTGTTCTGGAAGTTTATAATTTGGTGTTGCCAGTCTTTCTGCTGATTCTGTCCTGTCTCTGTTGGGCCTGCTGTGCTCTCCTGCGCCCTCCCAGCGTGGCGAGGCTGTAAAGCAGTGAGTTGAAGGCGCGAGGGGACGCGCTGTTGGCCATCTGGGTTGGCCTCCTTTTCTGCCCATGACTGTGTGGGGAATCAACGCACCACCTCAGGTTATATACAGGAAGCCCCAGTTACAGAAGAGTACACTGTCAGATTCCACTGACTTGGAATTGATTCCGAAAATCAAGCACATCATACTTGGCGTCTGGGAGATGCTTCAATTACGTTCCGCGTCTTCATGAGATTTGCCTGTTATTATGCAATTTGTCAAGACAGCCCCGTCATCAGTACAGAATTCCTCTTCTCCCTCCTCGGTACCCCAGTGAGCAAGAAATAAATCTCAGACCCTGGGCGGGTGCAGGAGAGCACAGCAAGTCTGGTGGAGACAGGGACAGAGACAGCAGAAGGACTGGCCGTAGACCCCATGACACCAGGTTTGCCAAGAAGGGAATGAGCTTGGTCAATGCCAGAGACAGAGAAAGGAGAGACTGCGGGAAGGGTGGGGAGGAGACAAGGCCAGAGAGAAGGCAGGAATAAGATCACACAGGGGTGATCAGTGTCACAGGGGTGACAGTAAAGTCGTGCAGGCTACCTCTTGGAGCTGGCATTTTATTCTGGGTCTGATGGAAGGTTCTATACCTATGAGGGATGTGATTTAGTTTATTTTTAAAAGCCCATTCTGGGGGCGCCTGGGTGGCTCAGTCGGTTAAGCAGCCGACTTCGGCTCAGGTCATGATCTTGCGGTCCGTGAGTTCGAGCCCTGCGTCGGGCTCTGTGCTGACAGCTGAGAGCCTGGAATCTGTTTCAGATTCTGTGTCTCCCTCTTTCTGACCCTCCCCCATTCATGCTCTGTCTCTCTCTGTCTCAAAAATAAATAAGTGTTAAAAAATAAATTAAAAAAAAAAAAGCCCATTCTGTGGGCACCTGGATGGCTCAGTCAGTTAAGCGTCCCAGCTTCGGCTCAGGTCATGATCTCACGGTTTGTGGGTTCGAGCCCCACATCAGGCTCTCTGCTGTCAGCACAGGGCCTGCTTGGGATTCTCTGTCTCCCTCTCTCTCTGCCCCTCCCCCACACTCTCTCACTTTCTCTCTCTCAAAAATAAACCTTAAAAAAATTCAAAAGCCCGTTCTGTGTGCGGGGTGGAGACTAGACCGACGGTGGCTGCAGGAAGACCAGCTGTGCCCACGACGCCACCCCGGCTTGGCTCGGGGTGCTGGCCTGATGGTACCAGTGGGTACCCTGACTCTGGCCTGCTAATCCTGCTAATCGTTTGTGTGGATTTGGACACCTGGTGCCAGGACAACTCCCTCTGAGGCTAGAGTTCCTGAGGCTAGAGTTTGCTTCTTTTTTCTTTTTTTTAAAACTTTTAAAAAATGTTTATTTTGGGGAGAGACGGAGAGACAGAGCGTGAGCAGGGGAGGGGTAGAGAGAGAGGGAGACACAGAATCTGAAGCAGGCTCCAGGCTCCGAGCTGTCAGCGCAGAGCCTGATGCGGGGCTTAGACTCACGAACTGTGTGATCATGAGCTGAGCCGAAGTCGGACGCTTACGTGACTGAACCACCCAGGCGCCCCTAGAGTTTGCTTCTGAATTCACAGCCTGTGAAAAGTGATTTTTGTCCAGTCACTAATTTAGTTGCTGCTCTTGATAGAATTTTAGAAAGATAGTCTTTTGTGTCACTCTGAGGGGTTTTTCTGTTGTATGTCTTTTTACCTAGAGCTGTACATGCTCTTAAAGCATCCGCGCCTCCCACAACACGTGTAAGATTTTATAGCGGCGTTTCACTTGGTCTTTACTGGGAAATCCAAATGGGGATTTATACAAATGGCTCAGCTTTTGGTGTGAAGGAGCCTGGCTCTTGGTTCATGTTTTGGGACACAGGCGGTTGAGGAAAGCAGCCTTGTCCTTCAGTAACTTACTTGTTATTTTCAAATGAAAACAAAAATGAAAGAATGGTTGAGGCCACCTACTCACTTGGCCACAGGAATTCTGTTCCTCCGGCACCGAAAATATGACGTCTATATTAGACTTTCTGCAAATGCTCGTTGGAAAATGAAAAGAAGTACGTTAAGCTTTAGAAATGTCTGCCCTGAAAAACATCTGTGCTGTCGCTGTTCTGTTCTAGTACGGAGGGGAGCTGGGACTGGATGTAAGTACTGGAGACAAACAGTGTGTTCCCTGGAGTTGAGGGGCAGGAGGGAGGCGCCCTGGGGCCCTTTTATGTGCTGCGAACGCTCCTCTTTCCTCTGTGCCTTCAGGTGGTTTGAAGTGCCCTGTGTGCAGCTTTGTGTATGGCACCAAGTGGGAGTTCAACAGACACTTGAAGAACAAGCATGGCCTGAAGTTGGTGGAAAACGAAGGAGATCCCAAGTGGGAGGTAACTTTTTAAAGTACGGTATTGACCTTGACATTTCCAGATGCGCATGACAGATGGAGCAGGCGTGGGTCCTTCTCAGAGGATGGGGTTTTCTGGTCGGGAAGCTAGGAAGTCTTTTCGAATCCCGTCTCCTGCCTGAGGGGTGAGACCTGGGCTGTGCATGTTAAATTCGTGCCCGGAGTTGAGTTTAGACCATTTTGTGAATGTCTGTGTTGGTGTCACTGGCACTTTCACTTCTGTGACTCACCAATGCAGAGTTTCAACTATTGCATCTGAAAAAAGAGCGCAAGGCAAGGAGTATGTTGTGAGTCCTCACCAGGAGAACCAGGAAGGTCTCCGTCTTCTGAATCTAGGCCCTACTGTCCTGTTCCTGAAGGCCTGTGCTCCCTCCCGCCATCTTTGTTTTACCCTCGGGGTTAGAACCGGTCACTGGCTGGAAACACATCTGTGTTCTCAAAGCCAGTAGCTCTCTTTTCAAGTACCAAGTGTCACGACCACGGACTTATTGCAGTCTCTCCCTAAGGCGGGGTTTCCTGATCTCAGCACTGCTGACATTATGGTCTTCCACAGTATCATCATTTGTATATAGAGACTGTTCTGTGCATGTCGGGATGTTTGGTGGCATCATGGACCTCCACACACCAGATATCAGTGGCATCCCCCGTTTTGACAACCAAAAACGTCATGGACGTTGTCAATGTCCCCGGAAGTCAAAGTCACGCCCACATGAGAACCACTTATCAAAGGACTTTCTGGAGGACCATCAGAGTATCCAGGGGTTAAGAGTAAGGGCTTTGAAAAAAAAATCATACGTCATGACAATGTGTGAAACATTCCAGAATGCAAGGGAACGATAGTTCGATAGGAGGGAATCTTTTAATATAATCCATCATAAAATAAAACTAGGGAGAAAAATGAAATGATTATCTTCACATATTCAGAAAAGGCACTTGACGAAATCAAGCCTCTGCTGATTAAAAATACTCAATAAAGTACAATTGGATGGGTACATCCTTAAGACAAAAACAGTCTGTACATGCATCTCAGTCCCAAAGCCGGTGTCTTCTTACTTGGTGAGGAAACACTGGAGAGTTTCTTGGTTGAATCAGGAAGAAGACAAGGATGTCCCAGAAGCTCTGGGACTTAGGTCACCAAGTCTTTAACGTCAGTTGGGATGCATCAGCCAGTGTGTTGGGCAAGACAAAGTAAATGGTGACATTAAGAATTGGAAGAGAAGAAATCAAGTTACCTGTATCTGAAGATGACAGGATTCTGTTTTTGGAAAATCCAAAAGAGTGAATGAAAGACTACTGCACACAATAAGCATCAGATCGAACCATAAACATAAAATAATGAATAGCTTGCATGTAGAGAGAGGCAAGAGCAAAAAGATTTGAGATTTAAATGTAAAAACAGTGAGATTTTGGGGCGCCTGCATGGCTCAGTCGGTTAAGCGTCCGACTTCGGCTCAGGTCATGATCTCACGGTTTGTGAGTTCTAACCCTGCGTCGGGCTCTGTGCTGACAGCTCGGAGCCTGGAGCCTGCTTCCGATTCTGTGTCTCCCTCTCTCTCTGCCCCTCCCCTGCTCATGCTCTGTCTCTCTCTGTCTCTCAATAATAAATAAACGTTAAAAAAAAATAAAAATAAAAAGACGGTGATATTTTAGGAATACCAGAAGAAGAACCTGAGTGAATGAATTCATTTGTAAGTTCAGGGTGTGGAGGGCTTTCCTAACTATGCCTCAGAATCCAGATTCACTACAGGGAGAGATTAAGAACAATTGGCCACATGAAAAAAATTTAAAAAGACTTATGGAAAAGAACTCATGAACAAGGCGAAGAGACCGACAGATAACAACGAAAGAAAATATTTTCAATCATACCGTGGAAAAAGGACAAGTGCTTTTACATTATGAAATCTTTTTAAAAAATAGTGATCAACAACCCAGTAGGAAAATGGGCAAGAGATAAAGGTTCATAGAAAAAGAAATGCAAATGACCTTCAATATCTGAAAATGTGATCAATCTCACACATAAGGCATGTTAATTAAAACTGGAACGGGATGCCTGGGCAGCTCAGTCGGTTAAGCATCTGACTCTTGGTTTCGGCTCAGGTCATGATCTCACAGTTTGTGGGTTTGAGCTCTGCGTCGGGCTCTGTACTGACATCGTGGAACCTGCTTGGGATATTCTCTCTTTCCCTCCCTCTCTGTTCCTCCTGTGCTCGCTCTCTCGCGCGCTCTCTCTCAAAATAAATAAATTTTAAAAACTTAAAAAAAAAAAAAACTGGAGAGAGAATTTCTTACCTATTAGAATCCAGAATTTGACATCCTGTCTGTTGGAGAGGCTGAGGGGAAAATGCACTCTCACGCGTTGCTGGTGGGAATGCAAAATATTACTACCTCTACGGAGGGGAAATTAGCAATATCTAGTAAAATCACTTGTGCATTTCTTTATCCATTAACTAAACAATTCCACTGCTAGAAAACTACCCGAAAGTAATACTGACAAAAAAGAGAAAAGGTGTCTGTCTGCACAAGGTTGTTTACTGCAGTCCTGTTATACATCGTAGGTCCAGATAAATGAATAGATTGCGTGTGTTTGTATACACACCAACAGATAGATTCAGAGCCGATTCCAGACATGTGCCCACACACAGCTAGTTTACATACCTGTGCTCCTTAGAAGCCTTTTGTGCTGAGAGAGCCCAGAAGCAGTGGCACCCCGTGGCCGTGAGCACATGGGGACCTAGATCTCGGTTTCTGATAGGATTCTCCAATAAAAGGAACCAGGGTCCTTTGAAAAGTGGTTGATTCCAGGGCCGAGGCAGAAAATATATAAGCTGATCCTAGAGTATTTTTGGTCCTAGAAAGTAGCATCTTGCATCTTTCCCAACCCCCCAGAAAGGTGGAGGCATGTCAAAGGACAAGAGACCACCAATGGCCAGAGTGGGAACAACTTGAATAACAAAGCAAAGAACAGTAGCGTTGTGCTACAACCCAACAGATAAGATAATATCTGTGAGTCCATACTGATATAAATGGATGGTGGGGAAGGAGCTCTTGTTCCACACGGGAGAATTCTGAACAACACACGTAGAAGGAATGAGGGAAGTAGAATTCCCCTTAGAACACTGCAGTAATCATTGCTGCAGACAAACCCATCCATGAACGCTACAACTAGTAGACACAACTTAAGGAGAAACAGACTACATAGCCTCAGAATCTCTGCCCCCAAGTATTTACTAGATCACAGAGGGAAAAGTAGTGTCTGTACAGTAGAGGCATCTGGCAGACCCGGGGCTAACCATGCCCCCGGAAGTTCGCATCCTCAGGAGTCATGGTGACCTCGTGTGCCCCCGGATGTGATGATGAGAAGGACGCTCATTCTTCAGAAAAGCCTCAGCCTCCATCCAATCATGAGCAACTGTCACGTATCCAAATGATGTTGCTGATGTGTATGGTCATACACCTGACCAGTACTCCTCAAAGTATCATGGTCACGAAAGACAAGGGGAGACTGGAGAGCTGTCACCAGTCGGAGGAGACTGTGATCCGGCACTGGGTCCTGGGACAGAACCGGGACACCAAGGAGAAAACTGCCTGAAGTCTGCGGTTCATAGTATTTACCATACCAGCGTTACTTGTCGGCTTTGGTAATCGTCCTGTGGTTGTGTCAGATGTTAATGCGAGGGGAGGCTGGGGCAAAGGTGTATGGGCACTCTTCTGGAAGTCAAAAATAATTCAAAATAGAATAGTCAAAACAAAGGGGGGGATCTTTTGTGGAAGGGTAGGGACACACCAAGATGGAGAGGACAAAGAAATCAGCCAGATTCCTCTTAGCACATCCACTTGTGCAGATTTGATTCTGAAACCGTGGATGTATTTTATATAATATTAAAAAAGAAATAACGTTTAAAAAATGCAGACCTTAAACGTTGAGAGTAAAGGGAAATAAATGCTTCCAACTGTATATGAAAACGGTGGCATAGCTACACAGAGGAACTATTCAGCAGTCTTTTAAGGCAGGAGTTCGCTCCTCCCTCGTGGGGCATAAGCTAAGGCGAACAGAGCTGCAGAAACACGTACTCTGTTCAATTATTTGTTGTTGGGGGAGGGTTGATACTACTACTCTGAGGCTTTTGCTGGTATTTAGTAACTACAGCGAAGCACATCCAGCGTATCTCAGTCCGTGGGTTTATACTGATCCTGGGCCAGACGCTCAGGCACCTTGCAGGATATCAGGGCATCAGTTCTGTTTTGGTAAGTAAAGACCAAGAGTCCAATTATTTTAACCATTTTCTGAACAAACTATACCTCAGCATAACCACACATTTGATGAGGAGAAGCTCCTATTTATAAATTTTCCAGCTAACAAACGAAGATTGACAAGATCACCATTTTGCAATCCTCTCGTGATGTCACGGATCCAGCAAGTGGCTGACCGCTGCCTACTGACATCACAGAAGCAGTAGAGACACCCAGGCATCACGTGTCTCCTGCGGGAAGCGGACAACACAACCCTCGAAGCGTTCCTGCTCCAAAGGAAACCGGTATCCGATTGAGTTTCCACATCTGCCAACGGGCAGGAGACACGGTGGACAGAAGAGCACATTCAGGGATTCCATGGTGGTGTGATCAGCGAAGTCCAGACCATTGGAAGGTCTGGAGACAAATGGCCCGCTTCCCCCAACAGAACTATAAATGCCTTAAAAGACCGCTTGTGGTTGGGACGCAGAACCCCCCTCCCCCCATGAGAAAGAAGCCATCGTGCGTGGGTCCTGTTTTTCACAGGCTAAGACGTTGCTTGGATCTAGCCATTGTCAGGCAACACGTGGCTTACCGGTAAAGGAAGTAGGCTTTTTTTATTTTGTTCATCTGTGCATTCAACACATACTTATTGAGTGTTTGCTACAGGTCAGGCTGGAAACCCTGACATGAACTTGGCCCCTTGCCTGGAAAGGAATAACCACCTGGCATTCTGAGCTGTATCAGTTACCACGAAGTGCTCACGGAGCATGGGAACTTCAGCTCCTATAAATTTTGTGCAAGGCCCTCCCTTTTGTTCTTCTTTTTTGGTGCCGTTCGTGTTTCCTGCCTTCTAGCTCACCCACACTCCCCACCTCTTCCAGAAAGAGAGCATTATTGATGCAGATTTCTTGTGGAAATTCTGTTCCTCCTCTTCTCTCCCTGGGGCACAAGGTACCTGTGAATGTCACTCCAGCCCCTCCCACCCTCGCGACTCCTGATTTTGCAGATACATTTCCCGTGGTCTGTTGTTTATCGTATCCTTCATATGAAAATGAGAGTGGCCCGAATAGCCGAGGCTCCCTGAGCGCTGGGTGCCAGCACGTGTTCCGTCAGCCTGCTGGCTCAAGGCCCCGGGCCCAAGCAGGTTCCGGCAGCACTGACAGCAGTGGGAGGAGACAACGGCACGTACGAGACTCTCCGCGCATGTCTAATTTCTAAATACGAACAGCACACTCCGTTTCACAGCGTCTTGGTGGGTCACCTGGGTGGCTCAGTCGGTTTAGCGTCTGACTTCTGTTCAGGTGATGAGCTCACGGTTCATGATTTCGAGCCCTGCGTTGGACGCTGTGCTGACAGCTCAGAGCCTGGAGCCTGCTTCGGATTCTGTGGTTCTCTCTTCCCTGTTCCTCCGCTGCTTGCTCGTTCTCTCTCTCTCTCTCAAGAATAAATAAACGTTAAATAAAACAAAATAAATAAAATGAAATAATAAAATCGTCTTGGTATTTGCAAGGAGAAGTTTCCTTTTTGGGAAGTGTGTTTTTATCGGAACAGCGGATTTCTTAGGGACGCCAGGTGCATGAGGTGCCACAGGGGCTCCTTGTGCGTATTGATTTGGTCTCAGTACGTTACCCTGGGGCTTGTGGGTAAGTAACAGGTGGCCTTCTGGATCACTCAGATGATCTGTTTTCGTTTAGCCAGCAACAGAAGCCCCCGAGGAGCCCTCCACCCAGTACGTGCACATCACAGAAGCCGAAGAGGACGTTCAGGGCACGCAGGCAGCCGTGGCGGCACTCCAGGATCTGAGATACACTTCCGAGAGCGGTGAGAGCGCGCGCTCGGTCCCCTTGCGCACCTTTGAGCTGCCTTCCAGCTGGTCTGCAGCAGGCAGGCGGAGTGAGTGAATCTGTGAGGGAGCGGTGTCCGTGAATCGGTCCCCTTCAGCATCCTTGGCCCACCATTTGGACCGCAGGGGGCCCCGCCGTCAGACCGGAGGCCTCCGCCCCCTGATAGGAGCCCAGGAAGCTCAGCAGAGGCAGAACTTGATGGCCGTGCGGCCAGGCCTCCGCACGTACCGTGAGAAGAGGGCTTTGCTGTAAGTGGCCGGCTGAGCCCCGGAGCTGGGCCTGCCGTCTGGGTTTCTGTCCCATCCTTGGCTGCCTCGTGGGCCTGTCTCCCAGGGGGCTGGTTCCAGCTCCAGGGGCAGCGGCGGCCTCGCCAGGGCCGCCCTGCGGAGCTCCGAGCCCAGCATTGCCTGCTTCCCAGATGCCTGAAAAGCCCCGAAGCAGGATTTCTGTGTCAACAGTCATCACTCTGAAATGCCAGATCAGTTTTAAGTTCAAACCACTCTGCCAGCCTGGTGGTGATTGGGGCATGAAGCTTAGAGATGTTTTCCTAGCGCCCTGTCTAGCACACGAACCCC
Source organism: Prionailurus bengalensis (assembly GCF_016509475.1). Lineage (NCBI taxonomy): Eukaryota > Metazoa > Chordata > Mammalia > Carnivora > Felidae > Prionailurus > Prionailurus bengalensis. The sequence continues at coordinate 75,802,768 of NC_057353.1, read as the reverse complement.
AGTTAATGTGTGACCATAGCCCGATTTGCATTCGGAGGAAGGCATTAAGTAGAGGCAGGATGGGAAATTGCCATTTTTTCCCAGTTCTTAAAGCCCTGAAGAGCAGGTTGTAGGAAGCCTGTGCGGAACACTCCTTGGGGCTGTTGCTTCGGGGCTGTGCTCACTGGGCCGCCGAGCTCGCGGGGACTCAGGAGACAGCAGACAGGGTGGCCCGGCCCTGGCTGATAAATGGGGCATCCAGAGCGGAGGCCCGGCCTGAACTTGTGCTTCCTTCCTTCGTGTTCGGTGACTTCAGCAGTTGTTCAAGCTCTGGCCTTGGCCTGTCTGTCATCATCCCTGACGCATGCACACACACACACACACACACACACACACACCCCTTCTAAAGCCTCTCTGGGGTTTCTTCCTGGCACTTGGACTAAAGCTCAGACTTTGCACCCATGCAGCCAGGCTGGGCCGCTCTGGGTCCTGGCGCCCTGCCCTGTGTCGCCTGCCTCCTGTCTCTGTGCCTGCTGTCCTGCATGGGCTGTGCAGGCACGGCCTTCCTCCGTGCACCGCCCTGTGTGAACTCTGTTCCCTGCATGGTTTTTCTGGCCACCTGCCTGCACCTTCAGTGTTCAGATCATATGTCGCCTGCTCGGGACCCACGCAACGTTTCTGCTGTGTTCCCTGATTGCCTCCCAATACGGGACCAACCTGGTGTGGTGATAATTTGCTTACAAATCTGTCTCAGGAGCCCGTGAGTCCCGGGAGGAGGGGAGAGAGTATTAGATGGAGGCCGATTCCCTGCTGGGAGCCACGCTCCTGGTGACAGGCTTGATAAATGGTCACTGAGGGAGCAAGCGCATGAGGAATTAAACCTTACTCTAGCTCAGTAAGGTTTTCGGGTAAATGTTTTGTTTAGTCTTTGGACGTTCAGACTGGCTGGCTGCAAGGCACAGTTGACACATTTCCCTTAAGCAGAGAGTGTGTATGCACGTGTGTCTGTGTGTGTCTGTGCTGGTGTCTTTGAATGCACATGTGTGTGCGTGTGTGTGTGTGTGTGTGTGTAGGGGAACGCCAGGGTGGTGCAATGTGAATACATACAAGTCGCTGACGCTGTCATCGCCCCAGTCCCATGCCAGTGCCTGCCCTCCACATAGCACACATCACGTTCCCCTCCTCCGTCTCTTACTGACGGACTCACATTGGGCTGTGGCCCAAGGAAAATGGGTCCACGGGGATGCAGACGCACGCGGAGACTTGGTAACATGATGCTAACACAGAGATCATGCGGTAATTTCCCTTTTAGTGAGTTAGCGATCAGGGTCAGAGTGCCGTGTTCAGAAGAGTCACAGATGGCCAAGCAGATGGTGAGAGCAGGCAGGGTCTATACTCGTAGCTGCCCTGATGATACGGATTCCAATCTTCTGAGATGATTAAAATAGAACCCCAAGCTTAAACTGGTTTGGCATTCTGAAGCCTACCGGTTTCAATAATTGAGACATCCTTGGATGTTCTGTCCTAGCGTGTGTGATTTATTTGGCATGCTCTCTTGGCCACCTGCTGTGCGTGTGCTCACGGGACCCTGTTTGCGTTTGCTGTGCGGGCTGGGACTTCTCAGGGGTCTGTTTGGAGAAGCAGGCTGTGTCACCAAGTGTGGATTCAGAGCATCTGGGCTTCAGCTCTGGCTTTGGGCTGTGACTGACCCAGTGACCCCAGGCAAGTCTCCTGTCTTTCTTGTGCAGAGGTAACCAATCCACGAAATGTGGGTGTCTCATCACAATGTCATCTCCCCACAGGATCGTTTGGGGTTTTGAGATGTTCTTATAGAAAGTGCTTTAAAGCTATCAAGGGCCACACGGATTATTCTGTTGTTAGAGCGAGCGATTGCTGAGAACCCATGCCTCCCCCGAAGAAGACACCACCCAAGAATGGCCTCTGTTAAGGTCTGGTTTTGCACTCAGTGCCCTCCAGTGCCCCTGGGCTTAATGGTGTCCTGTTTGTTTCTTCCTTGTAAGGGGACCGACTTGACCCCACGGCTGTGAACATCCTCCAGCAGATCATCGAGCTGGGCACCGAGGCCCATGATGCCACCGCTGTGGCCTCGGTGGTTGCCATGGCTCCAGGGACAGTGACTGTCGTGAAACAGGTAAGGACCCTGCCTCTTAAGTGTCATCCCCTCACACCGCCACACGCCCTCTCTCTCTCCTTCCCCGTGGGTTTTCAAGGCGTAATTTACCTACAGTGGGGTTTGGAAAGAGAGAGCTCAGTCTCATGCATTTCTTACTCTGCCTCCGATTATTATGGGCTCGTGTCTTCAGGAGCTCCGTGTGTGGAGGTATGTTTTAGGGGAGAGGAATAATACAGTTTTTAAAATTGTGGAAACTTCATTCATTTCTCTTCAGAGAATCCCAGAGTGAAAATGAGCAGATGTGGACACACTTGGACACATCTGTCACGAAAAGCAGCCTTCGGTGCCAAAGGCACCAGCGAGCAGAATGAGTGGGGACCGTGGGGACCGTGGGGACAGGCAGAGAAGCCAGGAGGGCTTCCCCGTGGACCCCATGGACCACGGACTGGCCATATTATATATGCGGCGTCACCTGGCCGATGGCTGAGCCAATGGGAAGGAAATCATCCGTTTTTGAATCACGGTGACTCTCCTTAATTGACAGTTAAACAGTTTGGCTCATTTCCACCCCCAGAGACCTTACCAGCTGTTAAAATGCAGTGTGTTTGGGAATTAGATCATCCTTTTGTTCTGTCTGTACCTATCTCTCTACTGCCTCTTGCTTTGTTTTACAAAAGATTTAGTCCAGCTTACCCAAGCACTTAAAAAAAGCAAAACAACAATAAACACATCAGACTCGGGCAAAGTTCAAGTTCACGGAGTAAGGTGAAATGCACACTGTAGAGTTTTATGCAGGTAACCGTTCCTGTAGCCGTTCATTCAGGAGGTACTTCGTAAACACCCCCCTCTCACTGGGCAGCATGCCTGGGGTTCCAGGAGAGAACCAGTGCCTGCCATCAACATGGTTACTCTCTCGTGGGAAAAAAGTAAGACACACATGAACGAGTGAGACACAAAGGGTGTCAGATGGAGAATAAGTGCGGAGGAGGAAAGTAAAGGGAGGAGGAGGCCTGTGGGCCCAGGAGTGTGCTTGGGGGCTATTTAGAAAGGACTGTCGGGTAGATTGCTGATATTTGAGCAGAGCCCTGGGAGAGGCGTGTGTTATGGGAGGTATGCATGTTAGACTGTGAATTTGGTACTGAATCGTAGAACGGTAAAGCAGGAAACAGGCAACACGAACTTCATAGAAGGAGTGGGTTTTCTTGGCACAGACAAATAAAGATGTTTCTTAGTGCGGCTCTGACACGAGGACCCGTGGGTGCCGTGCCCCCAGCAGCCTCCCTTTGATAAATGGGAAGTATGCTTCCCGAGCTGTCTCCACGCCGGTGCCCCCAAGTGTGCCCAGGCCACAATGCAAAGCATGAAACCCAGGTGGCAGAATTCTCTGTGGAGTTAGTACGTTCTGGTTCGACTCCGGCTTTCCTGACCTGCAGACAAAACTCAGCATGTCTAGGTGAACGTGTGGACCGCGTATCCCAGAAACGCTCCTCGGTTGGTGTGGTTTCTCTCAACAAGATCCTGCACAGAAGTCGCGCAGTGGGATGTGGCGTTTCGGTCTGCAGGGCCCTGGCGCCGGTGGGTTGGGAACAGACCCGCACGCCTTGTTGCTAACCACTCTGTTAGCTTCCTTTTGTATTTACTAGGTCGCTGTCTTCCGACTGTCTTACTATAGCTTTTCTGAAACTGGTTTTCCGCACCGTGACCTGTGGAGTCCTCAGCTGGGCCTGGCGCTTCAGGAAGGGTCTGGCCGGTTTCCCTGCCAAATTCTTTTGAGAATTATAGGAAGGTGCTCCCGACGGTGATTTGCCACTGCTCCGGGACGTGATGTTTTGAGCGTCGCAGGCAGTGCGGGATACAGCTTAGATGTGCTTCAAGGCATCAGGCTGCCAGCACCACGTGGGATGAGGCAGATAAGCCTCCGGTCCGACCAGTGTAAACAGGTACAGTGTGTTTTGGTGGCAGAAAACAGTCACATCCTTTAGAGAATCTTGTGGTTTTTTGGAAACTCAGGGCGAGGAGGAGCATCCGTGTCCTGCACGGTCTGGAGCAGCTGCGTTTGGAAATGTTCCCCAAGAGTGTGTGTCCTCGTCACCATCCTGCCTGTCTGGCCTGGGACCTCGCTGGCTGGGGCTGTTGCTACTTAATGGGTGGAGGATGGACGGATGGACCGGTGAGCGGACAGCAAACACCCCCTCCTTTGGCAAAGGGGTTGCAGTGTGTTCAAGAATGCCCTCTGAACTCAGTTATCCTATCATTGAAATGTTGAGATGGCTGTTTTTAGTAGAGAAATTGGTGTGATATTTTTCTTCTTTTCTGAAACTCTGGTCTAGGATTTTTCAGCAGAGGAATTACCTCTGCATGACGAGTATGCTTGCACCACCGCGGTGTGGACTCTAGCGTACCTGTTGGCATAAAATATTGCCCTTCCTTCCCCGTGCAGGGGACCTCGGTGCTGGGGATTTCGTCCTGCTGCAACCCAAAATAATAACACACATAGTAGTTGCTCAGTATATGTTTATTAAGTGGGATGGAGGGAGCTCTGGTTTTCACCTTTTGAATTATATCCCATAGAACAGTACTGGAAAGGAAAAAGCAAGATCACCTTGTCAGTAAAGTGCATGGCATGTGTTGCAGAAAAAAAGGTTTTCAGGTTGCTACTGGATAGCTTATTTTGAGATCTTTTTCAGCTTTCCAGTTTTATACATATCTTCCACAGGGCCAAAAACATTCCAGGTTGTGTGTGAATAGATTCTGGAGGTTTAAACATCTCAAGATTTCTTTCCCACGTGAAAAAATAGTTGTATGCTCTGTTCCTAATTTTATTTTTTCCCAGTTTATTAATGTTGATTGAAACGATCTTTTCTTTACAATTTTTTTTTAACATTTATTTATTTTTGAGAGAGAGAGAGAGAGGCTGAAAGAGAGGGAGACACAGAATCTGAAGCAGGCTCCAGGCTCTGAGCTGTCAGCACAGACCCCGATGCGGGGCTCAAACCCACGAACTGTGAGATCATGACCTGAGCCAAAGTTGGACACCTAACCGACCTAGCCACCCAGGCGCCCCAGAAAGGATCTTTTCTATATGAAAGTGAATCAGTGATCATTGAAAGTGGTTAATTTCCAGTCTTTTTGGGTTTTCAGTTTCTGGCTTGAAAATACCGGCAGGCTTGGTGGGTAGGCTGGGAGTATTGGAAGCAAAGAGCTAAGAAAAAATGGTTTCTTGGGTTGCTTTCTTCTTGTTCTTAAATGAGACATGGAAAAGACTTCGCCCATAATTCAGACCGTTTAAATTTTCAGTTGGACACAGAAACATGTCCTCAACGATTTCCTGTCACATCTTTTTTCTCAAGTGTCAGCATTAGAAACAGATTCGCGGGGATCGAGTGTCTCGAAGTGTTCAGGAGGACCAGTCCTTACGCGTACCGCACCAGCCGGGCCCGGGGAGATGCTCGAGAGCTTTTAGTGCAACTAATTGCATTTGTGAAGACCAGACAGCTTTCGATAAATAAATTGCTTTCTCCCCCCCCCCCACCGCCTTTTGTTAAATCTTGATTTAGGGTTTTATGAGGAGGAAATTTATCTTTGATTAATAAAACTGCCTTCGGTAGATGAAGGGTGAGACCTGCCGGCACAGGAAGTATTAGCATAAGCATCTCTGAGTCAGTCAGTTACTTAAAGAAAAAACAGATGCACCACCACCACCTCTGTGGCTCATGGCTTAAATGCCCGTTTGCTGTTTCTCTGGATCAAAATGTATGTTCGAGACTGAAAGCTAACATTTTATGTACTGATGTACAGCATCCGCTTAGCAGACGGCCCATCTGCCGTGCACCCGTCACCGTGTGCGGCATCATGGTTCCCTCGCTCCTCTGGCTGCTGCTGCGACAAATGGCCCCCGAGTGAGTGGCTTCAGACTGCACAAATGTATTACCGAATAATTCTGGAGGTCAGAAGTCTAAAATGGATTTCACTGGGCCAGAATCAAGGCTTCGACAGCTGCGTTCCTCCTGGGAAGGATTCTCTCTCTTGCCTTTTCCAGCGTCTAGAGGCCCCGGCATCCCCGACCTGAGGCTCCCTTCCTCCACCTACAGGGCCAGCAAGGGCAGAGCGAGCCTTCTCACACCCCATCGCTCTGGCCTCTGCTTTCTCGCCTCGTTGCTTTCGCTCAGTCAGGCCCTCCTGCCTCCGTCTCATAAGGACCCTCGTGATTACATTAGGTCCTCCCAGATAATCCGGGATAATCTCCCTGTCTCAAGGCCCTTGACTTAATCACATCTGCAAAGTCCCCTTTGTCCTGCAAGGTAACATTCTTCAATTCTGGGGATTAGGGCATGGACCTCTTTGAGGTGGGGGCGCGTTAGTCTGTCTACCATGCTGGGTTCTGAGGTTAAGATAGGTCCTGCTCTCAAGAGGCAGATAAACCTGGCGAAGGAAATGATTCGCTCTTTTATTCAGCAAGCACCCCTGAGCTGCTTCGACCAGCCTGGTGCTGTTCTTGGCTGTTTCACTGAACAAAAAAACGAATGGTACGCTTGAGCTTACTTTCTTTCTTTCTTTCTTTTTTTTTTTTAATTTAGTTATTTTGGGTGGTAATGGAAACACAAGCGGGACAGGGGCAGAGAGAGAGAGGAAGAGAGAGAATCCCAGCATGGAGCCCAGCGTGGGGCTCGAACTCCTGAACCGTAAGATCATGACCTGAGCTGAAACCAAGAGTCTGATGCTCAACCGACTGAACCCTGCCCCCCCAGGCCCCCCGAGGAACATACCTTGTAATTGAGGGAGATAGCTAATGGGTACATGTACGATAAATAACATGGTATGTTGGAGGTGAAAGGGGAAAATAGAACCAGCAGAATTCAAGAGGTCTGAAAAATGCAGACCTTAAACAGGCAGCTCTACCCGAGAGTAATGAACGCCTTGGGGATGTCAGCCAGTGCCCCATGGGTGCTGTGGGAGCACCAGGGGGCTGCCCACCTTGAACCTGGGTCTGGGATAGGGGCACGTGTTGGGCAGAAAGGGCTTCATGGACGCCATGATGCCTGAAGGGAGTTCTGGACGGTAGCAGGGAGTTGGGTGGGCACGGGGCTCCGGGCAGAGGAGAGAGCAGGAGCTGGTGGTCAGTGCTGGGTGACTGGATACAGGGGGCGGGGGCAGGCGGGGCCCCACTTCAGTTAAATGATGGGCCCTCTTGCAAGCACCAAGTGGTGACAGAGGAGTCACTGCCCAGAAGGACCTCAGCCTGGTCTCTCCCTTCACTGTCCCTTCCCACTGCTCAAAGGCCAGCGAAGAAAGCCTGAGTCCAGACAGCCCACAGCTTCCTGTCACTTCTCGGAGCCAGATGTCCTTTCTCCATGGGCTTCTTGACCTGTGTTACCCCTCTTGAAGGCATGTTGGCATTTTTGACAAATCATAGTTTCCAGGTTTTTCCATTCAGTCACAGAACCCAAGCAGTGAATCTGCTCTGAGCATTCCTGCCATTTGATGATCAGAGGAACCCCTTGTCCTCTCTGATACTGTCACTGACCCTGGGCATGGCCTCAGAGCCTGGTCCCCAGGCCAGCACGTGCACCACACCCCTTTCTTCCATGTTTCTGAATAGTAAGGAGACTTTATAATCACTCAGCATTTTCCTTTTAAGAAGGTCAGGATGACTGAACAGGTGGTTTTTATGTTATGGGTCTTTTTGAGTTTAAAAAAAAAAGCGTGTTGCTTATTACTGTTGAGGGTGACCCCTAGACAGCAGTTGGGGAGGGTGGGTGCATTGTGGGGCATCACCCTCTGGGGCTGTGGGGGTATCTGTCTGGGAAAGGACCTCTGAGGTGCAGGTGGAGTGGATATGTATTATTCATTCATCTGTTTGCTTTTAAAATCCAGAAGCCTTTCAGGGTCCATGTGGTATTTGTGGCCTGTCTGGAGCATTTCCCTGCACCCAGGGACTGACCTGTTACAGGGTTAGTCCAGGCAAGGCTGTGCAGGGGGCATGCACTTTGCCAAGCTCGCTTCTCTGTGACTCAGTTACCATTTCTGCTGAGACTTGATGAAAAAGCACGTTGTATTAGTGTTGTCCCGAGAAACAGAACCAATGGTGTGTGTATGTGGGTGTGTGTATGTGTGTATGTGGGTGCGTGTGCACGCGTGTATATCTGCATGTATACAGAGACTAATTATAAGGAATTGGCTCACCAGGTATGGAGGCTGACAGGTCCCAAGATGTACTCTCTGTAAGGTGGAGCCCCAAGTGCTGACAGTGTAGTTCACCTGCGTCTGAAGGCCGGGGCACCAGGAGAACTGATGTTCCAGTCTGAAAGCCAGGAAGCTCAAAACCTGGGAAGAGCTGGAGTCCAAAGGCAGGGAGAAAACCCAGTGTTCAATCTCCAGGGTAAGCAGGCAGGAGAAATTTTCTCCTTCAAGGAGAGCCAGCCTTTTGGCTGTGTCCAGGCTTTGGCTGATTGGGTGAGGCCCACTCACACTGGGAGGGCAGTCTGCTTTACTTAGTCCTTTACTTTAAATGTTTTTGTTTTTTTCTTTTTTCCTTTGCAGGTTTTTACTTAAATTCTAGTTAGTATACAGTGCAGTATCGGTTTCAGGAGTAGAATTCAGTGATTCGTCACTTACATACAACACCCAGTGCTCATCCCAACCAGTGTCCTCCTTAATCCCCGTCATCCATCTCGCCCACCCCCCCCCACCTCCCTCCATCAACCCTCAGTTTGTTTTCTCTGGTTAAGAGTCTCTCGTGGTTTGTTTCCCTCTCTTCTGTTCCTCTCCCCTTTCCCATATGTTTATCTGTTTGTTTCATAAATTCCACATACGAGTGAAATCATATGCTAGTTGTCTTTCTCCTACTGACTTATTTCAATTATCGTAATACACTCTAGCTCCATCCAGGTCGTTGCAAACGGCAAGATTTTATTCTTTTTGATGGCCGAGTAATACTCCGTTGTATGTGTATATCCCATCTTCTTTATCCGTTGCCCAGTCTCCATAGTTTGGCCATTGTTGATAGTGTCGCTATAAACATCAGGGTACATGGACCCCTTCGGATCTGTAGTTTTGTATCCTGTGGGTAAATACCTAATAATGCAGTTGCTGGATTGTAGGGTAGTTCTATTTTTAATTTTTTGAGGAACCGCCATACTGTTCTCCAGAGAGACTGCACCAGTTTGCATTCCCACCAACCGTGCACGAGGGTTCCCCTTTCTCCACATCCTCACCAACACCTGTTGTTTCCTGTGTTGTTAATTTTAGCTATTCTGACAGGTATGAGGTGGTATCTCATTGTGGTTTTGATTTATATTTCCCTGATGATGAGTGATGTTGAGCATCTTTTCATGTGTCTGTCAGGTATCTGGATGTCTTCTTTGGAAAAGTGTCTATCCATGTCTTATGCCCATTTCTTCACTGGATTATTTGTTTTTTGGGTGCTGTGTTTGGTAAATCCTTTATAGATTTTGGATACCAGCCCTTTATAGGATATGTCATTTGCAAATATCTTCTCCCGTTCCGTCGGTTGCCTTTAGTTTTGTTGATTGTTTCCTTCACTGTGCAGAAGCTTTTTATCTTGATGAAGTCTCAATAGTTCATTTTTCTTTTTGTTTCCCTTTCCTCCGGCAGAGTGTCTAGTAAGACGTTGCTGCAGCAGAGGTCAGAGAGGTTGCTGCCTGTATTCTCCTCTAGATTTTGATGGTTTCCTGTCTCACATTTAGGTCTTTCATCCATTTTGAATTTATTTTTGTGTATAGTATAAGAAAATGGTCCAGTTTCATTCTTCTGCATGTTGCTGTCCAGTTTTCCCAACACATTTGTTGAAGAGATTATCTTTTTGTTTGTTTGTTTGTTTATTTTTGAGAGAGAGAGAGAGAGAGAGTGAGTGAGTGAGTGGGGTAGGGGCAGAGAGACAGAGAGAGAGGAAGACACAGAATCTGAAGCAGGCTCCAGACTCCGAGCTGTCAGCACAGAGCCCAACGCGGGGCTCGAACTCACGAACTGTGAGATCATGACCTGAGCCGAAGTTGGATGCCCAATTGACTGAGCCACCCAGGTGCCCCGAAGAGACTGTCTTTTTTCCGTAGGATATTCTTTCCTGCTTTGTTGAAGATTAGTTGACCAAATAGTTGTGGGTCCTTTACATTAAATGTTAATTTTATCCATAAACACCTTCACACAAACCATCGAGAATAATGTTTGACCAAATATCTGGGCATCTGGTGACCCAGTGTAGTTGACGCATGAAATTAACCATCACACATGTCTGTGTGCATTTCACAGTGTCAGCCGAAGGTCATTGTTTGCTCCAGGCAGTTATTTAGTGAAATACCCAGTTGTCACAGAAATGACTTTGATTTACAGATTTCAGAGAGTTTGGGCAGCTTCCGGAAAGCATACATATTTTGGTAGATGTACATGTCTCTCACAGTTGATGTTTCAGTTCAAGGCTCAGGAATGAGCTCCCATCCTGCAGATTCTTGAGGGGGTCACAGTTGAGGAGAGGCCAGCAGAACCACACCAGCCCCAGGGTGGGGGTCATCGACTGAACATAAATATTCTACCTCAGTTGCCAGGTCAAGAGCAATTAGATCGCTGTTACTGTACCTCTGCCCGCTGAGTGACTATTTCACCGGTGACTGTGATTAGCAATACTCTGTTGGCAGGGCCCGATCTGTCCACACCGTGCATCTTGCTTACAGCTAAGGAGTCACGCTCCCAGATCAGGGGTGGTGCACCCACTCGTTATTCCTGGTTCTCTACAACCCTAGAGTTGCCGCTCTTCTGTTCACGATTTTCCCTGGATGTGCTGGGCGCTTCCCAGCTGTCAGCCAGGGCCCCCGCGGCAGGGAGCAGCTGAAAGGAGCAATTAATAAGACGGTCTCTGACCTGCAGGCACCCTGCCTACTTCCCTCATGCAGACCCTCCGCTGGCACGGTGCAGAATTACGCTGCCACCTTCTTGTTCAGAATCCCAAATGCTCTTACCACATGCTTTCACTGCTGATTTGAAAAACAAACAAACAAAAGCAGAAATCCCATATTTGCCCAAAGCAACCCATCTTCTGCCAGCTGCTTTCCCACGCCCTTTGCCATCTCTTGGCGGGTCACCTGTGGCGGATGGAGCCAGAGGGTGAAGTTGATGTGTTAGTCTGGGGGAGAGGGGCGCGCAGAGCCCCCCTGGGCTCGGTGTGCAGCGCTCAGTCTGAGAGGCAGTTTTGGTAGCAGTTCGGGGGGTAGTACGTGTGTTGGTTGCCAGCCAACGCTAGAATTGTTGCTTGTTGTTTGCAGTTCATTATTTTTGCAAGGAAACGCAGTCCATGTCTATGGCTGACCACGTATACCATTTGCCTGCTTGCGAGAAAGTGCAGGTGCAGCCTGTCCTGTTTTTAATTGAAGGCCCTGAGTCATCCGGTCTCCTGACGCCCTTTTGTGCTGTCCGTGTGTCCGAGGGCATCTGGTAGGAGACGCTGTTCTGCAGAAGGTGCTTCTCAAGCGCAGCCGTGGCTGGGAGAAGCCTCACGCCGTGCGATCCTGCTGGAAGGAGAGCTCGGAGTGGGCCGCCTCCTCTGGGGGTGGATGTTGAGCGTTTCATGATACTTGTGGCAAAATAAGGGGGACAGGGATCTGGAAGGTGACTTGTGTGAGGCTTCAAACTCTGTTTTCAGTGTTCTTTTAAAACAGTCACTGCATTCTATTAATATGATTGTTCAACTGCACGGCAAGAGACCTGGCGGCAGAATCGCATTGGCCTGGAGACTCTTGCAATCCTTAAGAGGTCAGAGAAGATCCTGGCCATCTGCGTTGTCATAAAGCTGGACCGAGTCGAGATCTGTCCCCTTATCCCGCCCACAAAAGGGACCAGGAGAAGCCCTTTCTGTTTTGTTTTCCACTTAAGTTCAAATAACTGGTGAGTTGATGGACTTTTCTTGTTCCCGCAGGAGGTACTTTTTAACTCATGCGGTGAGCAGACCTGTCCCTGACTCCCAGCACCACCCACAGCGTGGCAATAACAGGAGCGCCTCTCACGCTTCCTCTCTGTTCTCCTCTCCCCTCCGGGACCCCCTTTGTCTTCAGAGCACTTGCCTGAGTGCGGGAGACATCACAATTGCAGCGTTTCCTCTTACACCACGATAAAACACTGGCGTCTTCAGTTCTGTTGTTTATTCTCCTTTGCCATTGTGGTGGTTTTGCCATGGTTGTCGTTCGTCTTTCCAGAAGATTGGGAAAAGGCATACGTGACTTTAAAAGAGCTGATAGTATGTGCAGCTGCTCGCGTGTTCTGTTCCTCCTCGCGTGGTGGGAATGTCCTGTGTGTCCCGTGCCTCCTGGTTTTGTAGGGTAATTGCAGTCAAGATGGACCCCGATACCTTTGGAAGGGCCCACGCAGGGGAGTCATGGGTCTTTTGCAGGCGACCGAATGCATTGCATGTTGCAGGGGCCGAGGGCATATGTGTGACTGCTTCCCAACTCTTGGCGGGGGCTGGTGGGGGAGGGTCTAACACCGGCCTCTCTGTTAGGGCCCTGATGGATGCCTGCAATCCAGATAGACATCTCCTTTTATTCCCAGTCCTTTTGAGCTTTATAGAAGCACGAAGTGTCACTGATGACTTTCTCTGTTTTCCCCTTACCGTATCCCGTACTATGAGAACGGGTTGGTTGTCAGCTACACGTCTTGGGTAGTGAGGTTTGGCTCTCGCCTAAAGAACTTTATGGTACCATTTATTTGATCCTGGGGCCCTGCCAGTTTTAATTCTGTCAGGCTCCTAATTATACACACAGGTAGCCTCTTCCAATGCTTTTGGACTTAAGGTTCCTTCTAGAATGTTGTTCTACCGCTGCTGCAGGGCGACCTTCACGATGTCGATCCAGATTCAAAACATTCATTCAGGGTCTTGGCAGTGGGTTATGCTCCCTTGTCACCTAATGCCAACTCCTGTCCTTTGTGAGCCTTCCTTAGTGCTCCCTTAGCCCTGTGAATCTTTATCTTTGTTTTAAATAAAACTTCCTTCAGAGACCTCGGTGTCTGCTGTGATTTCGGGAGGATGACTTGAAGAATTGCATCCTTGTTCCCACCTCTCTTATTACTTGCTGAGCTCCTTCATCCCCTGGCAGTGATGGAAAATTCCACTTCTTTGCGAGATTTTAAAGTAAAAATCAGTGCCATGATCTCTCTGTGGCCATGTGGGAAATTGTCTGAAAAAATAGAGGATAAAGGTTTCCCGATCTCATTCCGGCCCTCTTGTTCATATAAAGCATCTTTCGCTAGCCTGGGGATGTCAGTCTGTTGAACTTTTCTCCTCTTTTCTCTTCCTTTTCCCTGAGCCCTGATTTTCCTACCGTTGGGCCCCCGGAAGCTGTGGCTTGGCTGGTACTGTTTGCAGAATCCCACTTTGAGTTTCAGTATTGTTGGGTTTTCTCACTGCTCCTGGGGGCCTGTTTCCTGATCCACAGCCTGGGCTGGGGCAGGTGGGTTTCATCGGCCTCCTCCTGTCTCTGCAGCTCGCCCCGCAACAGCCCTGATAGGAGGGAGCCACAGCCGTGGGCCCCATCTGAAGGATATGTGCTCTTGGCCTTCCTTGAGTTTGCCCCGGGGCAGGGCTGCGGCCAGCTGGTTCCACTTTGCATCCCCCCCCCCCCCCACCGGGAGCAGTCCCCTCTGTCCTGCTCTGAGGAGTTCCCCTAACCCAGCACTGGGGACTCCACAGCCCTCCCTCCCCATCCCCGTTAGCTTCCCTAGCCGTGAATGCCCACTCTCCACTCCAGTGCTCAGCCCGAAACCAGGGGGTCCTCACGTGTCACCCCCACGTGTGATTGTCAGCACGTCCTCCCCTTGCTGTGGCATCTGCCCCCACAACACACCTCACGTGTCCCCGTGTCCAACAGCCGCCCGCTCCATCTAGGCAGCTGCTACTCCAGACGTGGTCTCTGGACCAGTGGCATCAGTCTCAGGGAGCTTGTTAGAAGCTCAGAGTGTCTGGCTGCACCCCAGACCCCCCAAGTCAGGCGGCACGTAGCACCGTCCCTGGTCGCCACTGATTTGTGTGCGTGGCCGAGTCCGAGAAGCTCTGCTCTAAACTGTTGGTCTCCCCACCCTGGTTTACAGACCTTCTCTTCACTGATGTCCTTACCTTCCCTCCTGCTGCTCTAAGGATTCCAGCACCCCTCACTTAAAACCCTCCGGTAACTTAGAAAGTGTTCAGTAAACTGGGAATAGGACTTCCCCACAGCAGTCTGGCGCCCCTGCCTCCCTCTGCCCCCTGCTTATAGTGCGTCCGCCCGCTGGGCGACCTGCTGGTCCTCTTTTCACACCTTCGCGCCCTCTGCCCAGAATGGTCACTCATCACCAGCCTTTACGGGGCTCACTTCCTGTCGCGCGGGGTCAGCTGCAGGGCCACGCTCTCCGTCAGGCCCGCTCTCGAGCTCTCCAGGCCACGTCGGGCCTTCTCCGGAACCCGTGGATGGGATGAGCGGTCCTCCTCGGGCTGTGTCATTAGGTGGTGCAGTTGACCTTGACATCGGAAGAGTAGCCAGGTCGGGCCGTGTCTAGCCCGTGAGCCCTTGAAAGCAGAGAACTTCCTCACCTGGTGGCAGACGTCGGCGAGATGAGAAGCAGAAGCATTTGTGTCTTTGTGTCTTCAGCCACTTCGCTTGTGGTCATCTCTTGGGCAGAAATCGGAAGCGAGCCCAGCCACCGAACCCAGATGAGAAGCGGAGCACCCCTTTGTTACCGTCAGGCAGGCCGGCCGCACCGTGCGGGCCTCTGGGCAGAGTGGAGGCCTGGAGGCTTTGGGGGCCTTCTTGCTTCCGGGCCCACGCCCACCCCTGCTATTTGAAACTGCAAGGAAGTGGCCATCCCGCTCTGCCCACAGCGGCCGTGGGAAGCGGGAGGGCTGGGGGAAACGGCTTCCCGGGGGCAGACGCTCGCAGAGGAAGCCCAGCCTGTGGGCTTGTCAGGGGCCGTCACCTGCATCTGTGGGCAGAACGGGGGCCTCCTCCCCAGTCAGGACAGTAGGAAGGGGTAGGACACGGGCTGAGTCAAAGCTCTCTGTCCTCCGGCAGCGGAGGAAATGGGAGGAGGTGGGATGGGGGTGTGCCCCTCTCACGAGCGTCCTTGGGCCCTTGTCACAGACCACACCCTAGTGTGCCTGGACTCACCTCTGCCTTCCCCATCAAATGGGGGCTCGCTGAGAGTGGGGTTTGCTCTCCTTCTTCTGTGGGGTCTCCAGCTCTTAGCTTGGGGCCTGCCGTGTTTGGAGGCTTCCCTCGTGCCCGGCATCAGGAATCGAGGATCGGATGGCACGCATCTGAGCCGGGCGGGCTCGGGCTCCCTTCGCCGTGGGCTGCAGCTGCCGTGGGTGCCCAGCCCGGGGAGCTGCAGGCCTCCCTAGACACACAGCACGGTCACCCCAGGCCATGTCGAGTAGGCGGAGAAGGAGCCCGTGGCACAGCCGGGAAGGGAGCAAGTGCCTAAAAGGGAGTCAGCCTATGTGGGCTTGAACTCACATCCGTCACCTAACGGTATGTGACCCGGAACAAAGCACTTCTCTTTGTTTTTTTTGTTTGTTTGTTTGTTTTGTATTTTAGAAAGAGAGAGTGAGCAAGTAGGGGAGGGGCAGACAGAGAGGGAGAGAGAGAATCCCAAGCAGGCTCCACACTCAGCCCAGAGCCCAGAGCAGGATTTGATCCCTCAACCCTGGGATCGTGATGTGAGCTGAGATCAAGAATCAGACCCTCAATGGACTGAGCCACCCAGGCGCCCCAAGCACTTTTCCTCTTTGAACTTGTTTTCTTATCTGTAAAATGGGACAGTAATAGAACCTACTGCGTGGGGCTAACGTACAGATTGCGTGATTATGCAAATGAAGCAGCTAGCAGTGCCTGGCTCGTGATTAAGTCCTCAATAAATCTTAGCTGCTGCCATAGGAGTGACATAGCTCCTTGTCCCCTTTCTGTGCCTGTAGAATTCAGCCATAGCAGTTTCTGCTTCTGGAAGTTTCTGTTCAGCAAACAGGTACTAACACAGCTATCCAGGGCCTGCGCTTGGCGTTAGGAGTCCCAGGGTTTCATAGGAGAGTTTGTTGCTTGGTCCAGACAGATAAACGGGTAGTTGCATCGTGTAGATTAACATCGAGTCTGTCAGGTCAGCACTGAAAAAGGCCGGGGGCTGCAAGGGTGGTCACTTGGGGTGATTTTGAGAAAAGTCCACGAGGGTGGAGGACTTCTCTCCTGAGCAGCGTGCCGAGGAAAATGTTCTCAGAGTGCAGCACGGGGGCTTTGGTGAGAAGAATGACCCTGAGAGCTGCCGTCTGTGGACAGGTTCCCAGGCAGGGGTGAGGCTTGTAGGGAGAAACACGTCTCCCGTGCGAGGTGCCCTACGGGGCTGCACAGCCCCCCCGCCAGCACCTGGCACTAAACAGAAGTTCAGTACCTGTGTGCTTAAAGGCCAAGGAAGTAAAGCATTATGCACAATAAACTTGTCTAAATAGCAAAAGATATTCCTAGGCAGTAAGAAGCTGTTTCCAGCTTCTTTCTGTTTCCAGACTCCTTCCTCCTTCCCTGTCACGGTGCATGTGCTCTGGTTCTGTTTGAGTTCAGCTTTAAAAATATCTCCTGAATAATTCCGTTCAGATGGGTACCGAGCACCTGCTGTAAGCCAGCTGCCGTGTGGGCACGGTCTACAAGGGGGACGTGGCGGGGCAGTGGGGTCGGGGCATCAGATACCTGCCCTTGGAGGGGAGGGCACCTGCTGGCGGTCATGAGCACCGCATGTGACCACCTGCCCTGCACCAGCCCCGTCATCACTCCTCACATGTGCGAAGAGAGACCACTCTGTCCACCCATTTTACCACAGTTTCCAAGACAAGGATTCTTTCTTCCCCAGTTGATTGTTGAGACCACACTGAACTGCTCTTGGACGCTTGAGAAATTCGAGACACATCAGATGTCTTAGCCCTTTTTGCTGCCCGAGCATCTGTCTCTAACCCCCCTCCACCGGCTGAGTGAATTTGGCCCACACGCAAACCTTCTTACCCTTGTTCTGTGATGGACGCAGGGCCAGTAGGGGGGCGTCTTTCTGTTTCCAGACATCTCTCACAGCGAAGGGAGTTGGCCCCTCCCTTCTGTGCAGACCGGCCCTCGGGACCCTGTGGACAAGTCTGCTCCGTGCAGGAGGGCTCACCAGGCCCTGGGGTCTAGGAACCAGGCTGCCGTGTTGACCGGCCAGACCCCACAGCACCCCCAAGCGCCGGGACTTGATTGGGGATGGCAGTGACCGCCTGTAGTGAGCAGTCTTTATAACCTGGGCTTTGGACTGTTTATAGGATCAATATTTTCAGAAAAGAAAGAGTATCTACTGTCTGTTTACAACCAAGAGAAAAGTAGGGCGGAGGGGAGGCATTATGCAGTCTCCCCAGGAAGGATGAGTCACGGCCTTGCTCACTTGCTGGGCGTTTTGTCCTTTTTGAAAGGCTTTAAATCTTCATTGATGCACGGAATGGTTTCTCCCTGCCTGTGAATATCTTTTGATGTTTCTACAAGTTTCTTGCTCGTAATATCCTTATTTCGGTCCTGTATATACATACATATTTCTAGAGTTGGAAATTTACGATGCTTTTTTAACAAACCACATTCATTTATACCTCTTCTTTCCTCTATAAATTTGGTATGGTATTTACCATCCTCCCTTTGTTTCTGACATTTACAGCACCACACCTAATCGACGGCAAACGTGCTCGCTTGCTAACCTTGGGACGTGGGTCTGCCAGCCCCACCTGTAAGCTCTCGCTCGGTTATACGTTCAGCAGTGGGTGAAACCCTAATTACTGGGAAAAATGAGGCTCCTTCCTCAGAGCTTAAACATACGCAGGGGACTGTTTCACCTACAAGAACAGACTGCAGTGTTATCACTCTTGTCGTTTGGTTGTATTGGGATCATTCCTGTTGTTTGCTTGTATTTGGATCTCTATCTGCAGCCCTCTCTTACCTTGCCGTGAAATCTGCGAATTCCTGCGGCAGAAGGGACCCTGGAAAGGTGTTCGCAGTCTGGGTATCCCATAGTGTTCAGGACCAGGGCCCTGTCCTTCAGGAAACCTCCTGCCCTGCCCCCAGAGGTCCAGGATGAGTGCCCCGCCTGCCTCCTTCCCCTAAACAGAGCGCAAACCCGCGGGTACTAGCCCTGGCTCTGTAATGAAAGGTCTCTTTAATGCCACACGATGTGGCCTAAAGCACAGGGGCTACGGTGAGTGCCCTTGGTGACCTCATGCATTTGGAGACACAAGCTTCTAAGGGGCCTCTGCCGCGGTCGCAGGTGACTCCTCTTCATGACTGGCACCATCTGACTGTGGCACCTGCACGGTCTCAGCTCTGCTGTCTTTGGTGGGTTCTGAGCAAGGGTAGCACATTTCTTAAGAGTTCTCCTCTGCATTCATTTTTCTCAGTGATTCATCCAAGAAGGAGGCACTCACTGTTTACTGTCTGCCAGGTGTGATGGGGGCCAGTGCTGGGCATGCTAGCTCAGGGTGCGGGGGACTCCCGGGATGACAGGGCATAGACCCGATTCTCAAAGGAAAGGAGGTGGGGTGGGTGTGCAGGCAAGCAGAGCAGCAAGGACAGGAGTTCAGGGGCAGGAAAGAACACGTGTGTGGTCAGGGTGCAGAGCTGAGCATGGGAGAGGCAGGGACCGGGGCGGGAAGATCCTTGTCCCTCCCACTGGGGGGCTGGGCTTCATCCACAAGGCTACCACCCAGTCGTAGACGGAGGCAGTTAGAAGGACTGTAGGCCTTGGAGGGTCTCACCTGGCTTCGCCTTCCAGAATCCCCTGTTACTGGCTGTGGGATCTCAATAGCATGAGGTCAGGAGTGTGGGAACACTCTGTAAACTGGCGGGGGGGTGGGGTGGAGGGGCTGCCCGCTAGGTCACGGGGCGAAGGGACGGTGGTGCAAGGAAGCAAGTGGTGTCGGAAGATGCAGACTGAGGAGGTATGAAAAGGAAGGTGGGGAAGGACAGAGAAGTGGCGCAGCGTGAGTTTAGGCTCCTCTGTGTGGCAGCCTTTCTGCCCCCGTGCCCATGCTCGTGTGCACGTGCACACACATCCACACACACACATGCCCACACTCATACATACACATGTGCTTGTACATGCATGCACAGACGTATGCATACCAACGCCCACATGCTCACGTACACAACACACACACACACACACACACACACACACACTTACGACACACCTCCAGTTTGCCTCCTTGTGGCAGTCCAGCTGTTGTTCTGGGTTCTTCGTGTCTCCCATGCCTGGCCTCGTTCCGCCTGCCCATCACGGGCGATCATTCCATTCTGTGAGTCGATGCTCTGGACGGTGGCTCTGCCCTCCCGATGGCGTCTGAGTCCTGTCTGCCTCCCCTGCACCACCGTGGGCCGGTGGTGAGGCCGGCTCTCGGCCGGTCCTGAGAATGACCGAGGCACCAACAGGAGGAGAGTGGGTGGGGCTTCCTCGTTCTTTCCCTGGGGGTCTCCCTTTCAACGGCTGTGCCCCCGGAGACTCAGTGTAATAAATAGGAACTTGGTTCAGCATATGGGGACGTGGATGGAGGTGTGAAGGAGGCCTGAAGCCATCTCCCTGCAGCGGCAGAGGTCGTGACCGAGGGCTTTCTTCCCCCTGAAAACGTGAAGGAAGATCCCTGTCATGGAGACATTCAGACCAGAATCTCCCACGTGAAGGTGTTTAGTATTTTCCCCACACCCGCCGGGGGCAGTAAGCTTGTGGGACAGCGATGGCATGTGGGCCGCGTCCTGATGGAGGTGCTTTGGTGCGATTTTCATTCCAAAGGGTTATGAAGCGAATAGACACTAAAGCAATGCCAGCCCGACAGGTATGGTTCTGAACTCTTTTCATTCTAGGGCCAGCAGAGGTTTTAAACCTACCTTTGGTTACTCATCGTTTATTTCTGAGCTTGGAGCCAAGTTTAAGTAAGGCGCTAGGTTTCGACGGAGCCCGACTGTTGCCCGGAAATTCCGGTGCCCGCCAGGACCGAAATCGCAGAGGTCTGATTGAGCTTCTGAGGGGTTTTGTGGACTGGAGCCCCTCCGCACGAGCTCATGGCCGACTCGGGCACCAGGAAGTTATCCACGCTGTTCTGAAAGCTCTGGGTGGGAGGCGTGAGGCACGCGTGTTGTGTATTATAATCCGCCAGCCGTGTTTAGAAATGGTGTGTTTAAATACCCAGCTAGTAACAGCTTTCCCTTTTTTCTCACTGCTGCTTCTGTGGGATTCAGCCGTGAGGCACAGCTCTTTCTTCCCTTCATTGGCCTTTGTTTGTCATATGATGTCCTTGAAAGTCTCTGGGCTGTTCCGGTGCCCCGGGGACATTGTGGTCGGTGCGGTGCATGGCACAGGACGGCGTGTGCTGGGCACGTGTTCCAGGGCACGGAAGGCTGTGCACAGAGGTGACGTGCTGTTCCGGGGCAGGCTTCCCCACGGGACACCGCTTTCCCGGACGCCTTCCCGTCTGGCAAGACAGCCGCCTCCACGTACTTCTCCTGGCCAGTGTCAGGGATTCCTGAGGACAAGGTGTCCTTGCCGTCACTGTCCCCCAGGGGCGTTCTTGGGAGCATCTATGTCTGAGGCGTGGGGACACTCTGACAGAGGAGCCCGTCGGTATGTTCTTTTCAAAGCGGAAATGGAGCTGTGAAAATGGATGATGCCAGGGTTGGACGTGGGAGGCCAGCGGGAGAACCAGGAAGAGGGGCGGTCCCGAGCCGTGGGTGAGGAGCCCCAATCATCTGTCTGCCCGTCAAAGGCGTGGCAGCCCGGGGGGCCGCTGTGTGGCCCGGACCGAAGTATCTCCTGGCCTGGCGTCCAAGCGCGTGGGTGTGGGAGGGGGCAGAGCGCGGGGGCGGAGCCCTGAGAGAGAGCTCTCCGCCTCCCTTGAGCCCCACGCTCCTCTGGAGCTGGGCACTGAATCCTCGAAGGTGTTGTGACAACCGGCCGCTACCTACGGCAGAAGCAAAATCCTTCCCGCGGCATCCGCGCGTGCCCCTCCCCCCGCCCCTGCACAGACTGCTGGGACCGCCCTTGGCGGTGAGCGGCAGCCGAATCCGGGAGCCGCAGAGCTGTTTTCATGTGTGTCCTCACTCTGTTACGTGTCTGCGGTGTTCACCCGTGGCCCGGGCCCCAGGCTAGACGGGCCGACCGTGTTCTCCCAGGAACCACCCCCGCGTCGTGGCCGGTGTGAGGCCACCTCGTGTAGGCTGGAGAGTTTTCAGACCAAGAGTCAGAAGACCTGGGCAGCTTCCTTCCCCTCTGAGCCTGCCCCTCTCCCGTAACATAAGGGGGTGGACCTTCAGGACTTGCGGAGCCAAAGGGGATCCCTGTGTGGACAGTTTGCCTCTGAGCCTCCCTGTGGTCTGGGAGGGCTCCCGTCAGACAGACACCAGGGCCAGCAGTGGCCTGGCCTGGGGGTGGTGGCAGCTCCAAGCTGTTCTCTCTGCGATGGCTTCCAGGTTCTACCCCCGGATAGTTCTGTAGGTGGCACCGGCGCCCCCCGTGTGTCCGCTCAGACCGTGGTGCCGGGCTGGGACGCGGGAGCCCGTCCCTGCTCTCCAGAAGCTGCGGGCACATCGGGGAGATCTGTGCAGGACGGGCTGTGATACAGAGCCGGGTGAGGGCTCTGCACAGGCTCCGTATGGCGCGTGTGAGCGCAGGGAACCCCTCTCCCTTGAGGGCTCCCCCAGCTGGGGCCGCTTCTCGAACGTTGGGAATGAGAACGGACAACCTGCCCGTAACGGTTTTTACAGAGAAAAGCGGACGGGGGACCAGGAGCAAAGGGAGCACATAGGGCAGGCAGGGGGGTAGGGAGAAAGCGAGACAGTGGGGCAGCTGGGCTGCTGGCCCGCCCCATCCCCATCAGCGCTTGCCCTCGAGCGGACGAGGGGGCTGGTGGCCACAGGAGCGCTGGGCCTCGGCGGGAAGAGCGTCCTTGGCAGGAGTAGAGCCCAGCAGACAGCCAGCTGGTGTAGATCCTAGAGCTGCAGAACTCGGAGCCTGACTTAGTGAGTAATTTGTACAGTCCCGTGGGTTAAGGTTTTCTATTAAGCTATCTCTGCTGCTAATAATTTAGCTGGAAGATGTGTTAGATACGGAATTGGGGAAACCCATCTCAGGGGATAATGACATTGTGAAGCCGTATTATGTCTACCGTGGGGAACAATTTTAAGCCTGCGCTAATGGTTGAAGCTACGAGAGATGATTCTGAATGGAGGAAATGGTTGAGGGCTCTACGGGCAGCTGTAAGGCCTTTGGGTTGTGGAAGGTAATCATGTAACCCGATTGATCGGTGACACGGAATCCCATTAGTCGCCGTCACACCACACCAGCCGAGGAAGGTCTCTGGCCAGGGGGGGTCACCCAGACCGAGGTCCAGCTCTTGCTGCCTTCCAGCTGTTTGACCCCCGGTGAGTCACTGGGCTGCTGAAGATTTCATTCAGAAAGGCCCCAGCACGAGGCACTGTGCGTCCAGGGCCGGCCAGCTGGACGCCGGGCCCCATGGGACGCGGAAGGTCCACGGTTTGCACGAACATGAAACGTGGGACGTGGAGAGCGGAGAGGGGCTCCCTCCGCTGTGTTCCGTTCCTGGATCAGCTGTAGGTCAATGACAGCTGGGCTGGCAGGGCCCCTGGCTCACAAAGGCTCCTGAAAACATTAACACTGCCCTGCAGCAGACCCAGGCAGGCTTCAGGAACCGTGGCCGTCGTGAGTTAGGTTTCGGGACTCGGTAAGGTGATGGAGCAGCGGCACGCAGACCCTCTTACGCCTGTGCCCCCCCCAGAAGGACGCTCTTTGCAGGACTTCTGCAAAAGTCACATTTACCTTCGTCGCCATCTCTCTCCCTGGTGAATTGAGCCCGAAAGCCCGTGTTGGGAAGGTGTACTGTGTGCTCTCACCATTAGCAGTGGATGGAGTGAATGGTGATTGTGTCGCACAAAACCCTGGAGCTGAAAACTGAAGAAACAAAACAGAAACAGAAAGGAAAAAGGGTTGTCTTTGGACAGACTTCATCCTTCGAGAAGACGATACAAACAAATGCACGTATACATGTAAAGGGACAGTGAGACAAGTGTAACACTCAGGGAGTCTTGACCTCTCACGTTAGGCAAGTTTTGATTGGTGGGGTTTCATAGATGGGGTGATGCTGGCCCTTCTTGGAAGACCGTTCGTGCCTGCCTTTGTAAAACGAAGTCTTAGTCCCTCAGCTGAGGGAAGCCCTTCCGGACCCGACCGTGAACCTCGCTGCCGCTCCTTCCCAGTGCTCTCTCCATCCTGTGACTTTGGCACGTTGGACAGATGCCCCCGGAGGGCCTCCCACAGGCAGATGGCCCCGTGGCCTGCAGCTCAGGGTGGGGCCCGGCGCCTCTGGCTCAGCCGGGAGCAGAGCCTCGATGCAGAGAGGGGTCCAGAGCAGAGGCCGAGGACGGGGAGCCTGGAGTGTGCGAGAGGGCTCAGAACAGAGCCCAGGTGAGGCTGTGGAAGCAGCAAAGAGGGTGTCCCAGTGAGTAAAGCTGAGGTCGGCTCAGCAATGTGAGATGGCGCAGAGTCTTCTGGAAAGGTGAAGACAGAACTCTGCCTGGTGGGTCTGCTGGTTGGGAGATGCTCACTAGCCCCTCTCTGTCTGCAAAGCCTTTTGCCGCCACCGCGGACAGCACCACCCTCCACGACGCAGCCCCCGGGCCCCCACGCGACGGTAATAAGCACTTGGTTTACCGTTATTCCAAGCACGGCGGCCTCACTTGGTCTCTGCCTGTCTTCCTCCCCACGTCTGTGGGCAGAGGCCGTGTCTGGGTCATCTCGGGACCTGCCCCTCCTCCTGGGCTGGCTCCGGAGAACCCCACTATCATGGACGCGGGAGGCTGCGGCCTACGCGGGGGCAGGGTTCCCCGTGTCCACGGCCCCGGTTGCGGCCCTCGCCAGTACGGGGCCGTCGCGGTGTCCGCGTCGTTCACAGGGACAGGCGTTTTTAGCCAGTGGAAACTCGCTGTTGTGACTGCCTCGCGTCTCCCGTGCCCAGGAGTGTGTGTGTCTCAGAGCTCGTGTGCTGGTTGATCTCAACATTTTTATCGCATCATCCGTTTACCTGAGGTGCAGCAGGCTTACTTGGCACGTGGAAGGTCCCAGGCCCTCAGCACGGATCACCCCGCCCCTGCACCTCTTCCTTTGTGTAGAATTTCCTGACAGTTAAGGGGGAAAAAAGCATTTGTTGTTCCCCTCCTTTCCCCAGCCTTCTGCCAGGCACTCTCAGTGTGAAATAAATCAATATTTGCTTCTAAAGTCTGGGTGCACAGTACATTTTCCCATTTAAATGAAATGGAAGCAAACACTAAAAGAAAAAAAAAAAAGAAAAGGTCGTGATTCACTCTAGAAAAACAAATCAGGCTAAATGTGTTAAGAGTTTCCACTCAGGATAGGTCTCTGCTTCTGGTGAATTCTTCCAGTCCGCATTAGCAGTTCCTCCTGATCGTAGCTTCGTGTGGTGCCCTCCCCAGAAAGGCCTTCCCGTTCCTCTAAGTGCAACATAATCGATCCCCCTGTTGACACAGCCCTACCTGCTCACAGGGTACAGTACTGTCACAGGGCCGCAGGGGGACCCCCGGAAGCCACTTGGGTCAGTCCCAGGGGAGCATGGAGTCGTGGTTGTTGCAGACGGACGGGCAGGGAGAAGGTGGCTTCTCTAGACACCAGCTGGGAGAGGAGTCAGGTGCCGTGACTGGGAGCCCCCGGAGGCCACCTGAGCGCACCCGCCTTTCCCGTCAGTCCCTGGAGTCACTGCTTCTTCCACCCGCCCTGCCTGGCGTCCCTCCCCGTTTCTCCTCCAGAGTGTTCCCTGACCACCGGCCCCTCCCACCCCCCAGGCTCTGCCGGCCCCTCGGCCCCTGCGTCTGCCCCGCTGGGCTGTGGTTTTCCACCGTGCCTGTCACGGCCTCTGGTACCTGGTGGGGCATCGCTCAGCAAATACGTACTCGTGTGTGCCAATCATCCAGCTTGGCCCCGGGGGAGAGCTGTGCCTGGACTCCGCAGCCCCTGCCCGCACGGAGCGCAGCGTGGTCTGGTGGGGTGTGGGAAGAGGACAGAGGTTTGGAGGAGGGGAGGAAGTCACAAGTGACGGACAGGCCGCAGTACCTTTCAGGCAGCCGGTGTTTACGAAAGTCACGTCCGACGAATACTGCGGGTGCCGGAAGGGCCGTGGTGTGGTTAAACACCCACTTCGCGTGTAGAATGTCCTTTATCTTTCCTCCAGCCCCCTGAAGTGGGCATTAGTCCCCTGTTCACAGATGAGAAAACTGAGGGTTGTAGGGTAGGTGTGTGGCCTCACGGCTAATCGTGGCGAGCAGCCGTTCGAGCCCTGCTTAGCACAGGACAAAGGGCCGTGTTGACCAAGGGACTCCTCTGGCCTTGCCGTTCGGACACCAGCCCCTGCCTCACATCCCTGCACACGTCTGAGGACTCCGATTCCCTTAGAGAGCAACCCCATACCCTCCTTCTCTTCCAACCCTTCCGTTATTTTTGTGGCCTCAGGCTCCCAGCTCCTCCTAAACCTTCCCCGTGTTCTTTCGATGACTTTTCTTCCCGAGATCAAAGACGGTTGTTATTTAAAGCAGGCCAGAGCCCGCAGGGTCAGGGACGCTGGGCATCAGCACTACCGGAATTGGCTCTGTCTGGAACCCGCCTGCTTGGAGCTCCGGACAGTGGCCTGGCTGTACAATTCAGGTGCCCTCCACTGACAGATGTCCCCACAGACTCTCCTGCCCAGCCCCGGGGGCGGGGGCTACCTCCACCGGCCACCTCCCCCGGATAGCTAAGGCATTGGTGTTGGTGGACTGCATCTGGGGGGAATCAGTCTTGCAGGAACATCTCCTTTTTCCCAGTGCGAGACTGATCTGCAGTACAGGGGGCTGGGCTCCCACAGTGTGTGGAAAGCCAGAAAACCCGGGATAAACCTAGGCCCCTTTCTCAGCTCCAAATGGCCCAGCTTTGAATTTCCAGGAGCCGCCCACCCAACCCTCGACACGGTTGCAGTGCATAATCTGTGCGCTGCCCTCCAACCCGCACACCCTTGGCCGCCCCCGCGCCCCTGGGAGGCAGCTTGGCGTCAAGAGAAGAGCCTGGACTTCGGGTGTCAGCTCGGGCTCTGCCACCTGCCGCTGCTGGGGCCTCTGGCCGTGTCGCTCTGCGGCGTGGAGCCTCCCTCTCTTCGTCCATAAAGCAGGGACGGGAGCAAGCGGTGGGGACGAGCTCCTGGAACCTACCAGACGCTCTGTCAACAGTAGTTGTGATTCTGTTGTCGTGGCTCGACCCGGAAGCAGGACCCGTGTGACCTTTCTCTTGCCCTCACACAGGTCACGGACGAGGAGCCCAGCTCCAACCACACGGTCATGATCCAGGAGACCCTCCAGCAGGCCTCCGTGGAGCTGGCTGAGGAGCACCACCTCGTGGTGTCCTCTGACGACGTGGAGGGCATCGAGACGGTGACCGTCTACACTCAGGGCGGGGAGGCCTCGGAGTTCATCGTCTACGTGCAGGAGGCCGTGCAGCCCGTGGAGGAGCAGGCGGTGGGGCCGCAGGCCCAGGAGCTCTAGGGGACACGCGGCGGCTGGACGCCACGGGGCGGGCCTGCCAGGCTCTCCGCGGGACGGCACCCTTGGTGGCTCTCTCCTCCACGGTCCCCGCCCAGGTGGCCAGATGGGGCTCCCCTCGTCCCCCTTTGGGGGGGCAAGGCGACCGGCATCACCAGCAATACAGGACCCCCGTTCCCAGCACAAACACACACACCCCTTCCTCTGCGTCCTCTGCTTCCGGAAAGACTAGGCATCGACTTCCCACACAGCCCACGTCGCATCGCCCCTTTGCTTCGGGATTCATGCAGGGACCCGGTGCCCGTCAGCGTCTGCCCTGAATCACACCCCCAACTCCCTGACCCCGTGCAGGTGCCCAGCCTTCCTCTGGGACCGCTCTGTGGCCTGAATGTTGGGAGGGAGCCAGCTGGCACGGAGAAAGTGACCTTCTGGTTTGGAATCCCCTCCCGGGGAAAAGAGGGGAGGGGATCCTGGCTTTATCCGCAAGGTCCTACTCCCCTACGTCCCCAAGTGTCGAGGACACTTGTTACCGCTTGCGGAAACCACAGTTGAGGACCTCTTGTTCCCGCAACAGGCGGGGTCTTAGCTTACTTCTTAGAATCCTGCTTTTTAAAAAAAAAAATGCACTTTTTACTATTCACCTCCCGTTCTATGAGATGTGGTGGGTAGAATAAAAACATTCTCGGCCTGAGTACTCCAGTGTCTCCATTAGCGTGGATGGTCTGTGTCTCCCCCTCTTGTGAATCAGAGTCTTAGGTTTGGGCCCCACCCGGAACCACCCCATCCAAGGTCCAGAGCCCTCAGCTCATAGATGAGGGTGCCCCCCCTCCCTCTAAAACATTTTTATGTTTGCTTTGGGGCCACGGCTGGAGGTGAACGGTCTTGCCTTTTATTTCCCGGGGCCTGGCCCTTGGTTTGCTGCCTCTGAGACGCTGCCCGCCCCTCCTTTCCACCTTATGCTCAGGAGGGGCGACCAACGGACCGAAGGCGTCATGGCACGCTGCTCTTGGAGGTGCAGGCTGGGAGCCGTGATAAATCCCTTCTTGAGCCTCTGCCCTGTGCACAGCATGGTAGGGGCATCGGGGTGAGTCCTCCGGCGGCCTGCCCCGTCCTGGGTCTCTTGACGTCATCACCCACCCTCCAGTTCACGGAGGTCAACGTGTGTTTCCTCTGAGAACCCTTCAAATGAAGTCTTCGGCGTATATAAACGGATGCACCGACACAAAGCGGTAGTTGCTCTGGTTGAAGACAGCGGAGTTCACCGCCCCGCGCACTTGGCCCTCCGTGTTAGGGCCCAGTCATCCCACCCCGGCAAGCCCCGAAGGCGCCTCTTGAGGGAGGTGTAAAGCTGCTGCTCTAAGACCAGGAGGCAGGTGGCCTCTTGCCCTAAGCAAGGAAGGGAGTTCAGGGAAGGAAGGACACTCCCCGGTCGGGATGAGTTGGGGGAAAGTTCCCAATGGAGGCGGCCTATGATCAGAGCCTTGCAAGCTAGATAGAGGGAAGGATAACGGTAGAAAAGTAGCACTGAGTCATGCCCGGGATGGGACAGCATGGGGGAGGGCCAGTGACCCTTGGGCAGTCCATCTGGCTGATGGGTGGCTCTAAGGAGAAAAGCAGAAAGATCAACCAGAAGCCAGAACCTAGAAGGACCAGGGATGATGAGACAGGACGGATATTGATTTTATACAGTGAACCACGGGGACGTGGCAGCTGCGGGTAGCCCCAGGGCGTGGAGGGCAGAGCGCCACTCCAGAAAGGGTGATGTCCGGACACCAGGGTGGGCCATGTTGAGATGCCGGAGCATCCAGATTGGAGGCAGAGTTCCCGGGCTCAAGCCCAGCTCCATCCCTTCCTACTTGAGTGACCTTGACACGTTTCTGTGCCTGGCTGAGTGTTAGTTCACTCCTCTGTGAAATGGGTCTCAGGATAATTGCTAACTGCTAAGATTGCTGAGAGGATTGAGTGGGCAAAGCCCTGGGAGACACTCACAGAGTAGCTGGCCCATACTCTGCACGTATCGGTTACGATTTGTATCGCTAGGCACGGGGGACCAGACCTGAGCGCCCCCCAGACTCTACCGTCTAGTGGGACAGATGGGACGTGAACACACAACAGGAAAAGACTCACTGAATGTGCTCAGCGCTCCGAGTGAGGCCACAGGGGGGAACCTGCCCTTCCTTGGACCAGAACTGACAGGGACATGGGATGCTGAGGAACAGGTGCCCAGCCATTTAGGGGCACTCAACCGCCCGCACAGCTGTCCACAGAGCTAGAGTCCGGGCGACTTCAGGGCGGGGCCAGTCCTGCATGCTGGTCCCCTCGAAAGTTGGATCTGACTCCTTCTGAGGTGCACGTCCAGCATGGGCCTTCTTTGCATCATCATGAAAAAATCTTGTTCTAATTTGCAAACTCCCCATGAAGAGATACCTGTCCTGGCTGGTGTTCAGCGTGAGTGCCCTGGGTGCCTGCTGGGTCGTCTGGAGCCCTTGGGCACCGCTAAATACAGATTCGACGGACAAGCGGCTTAGTGTCATGAGGGCCTTGTGCCTGGGCAGGGAGACAGGCTTTGGTCTGAGTCCGATTTCCACAGTGAGGATTTGTTGTGATGTTGGTTAACCTTTTAAAAAAAATTTTTTTTTTTAACGTTTATTTATTTTTGGGACAGAGAGAGACAGAGCATGAACGGGGGAGGGGCAGAGAGAGGGGGAGACACAGAATCGGAAACAGGCTCCAGGCTCTGAGCCATCAGCCCAGAGCCCGACGCGGGGCTCGAACTCACGGACCGCGAGATCGTGACCTGGCTGAAGTCGGACGCTCAACCGACTGTGCCACCCAGGCGCCCCTGTTGGTTAACCTTTAAGAGTATCGTGTCATCACCCGTAAAACGGGATAAATCATTCGCCCCATTTGCCTGGTTTGTTTCAAGGATTTACCGTGATCGCGTTGCCGTAATCGCGCATAGTAGGAACACGGCAAATACTTATTTCCCGTTGTTCACGGTGGGTTCCTAGGAGAATCCCATAGCAGCTGGGCAGGGTCGCCTCATGTCCCCGCCTATGAGTGGAGCTGAGGTTCACGTGTAGTCGAGTTGCAGAAGCCTGGTGTCCACTGTCTCCCCTCTCCTGGGCCTGTCACGGTGCCTGGCATGCGTTCAGTCACACACTGAGTCTGCACAGGCCAATCAGGTACCTCCAGTGGCTGGGCACTGGGCTGTGAGCTGGGAACACAGCTCAGCAGTGACGCGTCCCAGGCCTCAAGGACTTAGCCCTGGGTCAGAGGGTGGAAGAGTGAGCAGGTGACAGGAAGCCCAAGCGGAAGCATCTGCAGAAGCAGAGCCCAAAGGGGGGCCGTGGAAGACATGGCTGTCACCTCCACCGAGCCCGGGGCCAGGCAGGGTGGAGGCTCACCCGGGAGATGGGAAGTAATGGAGACCCGGAGCCGGTGTGGACTGGCCTAGCCGAGCTCTGCTCTGTGTCCCACCTGTGCCACGCTGTGGTGCAGCTGGAACTTTGGGAGCCTGTGGCATCTGGCTGGTTGAGATGACTCCAGAGGACGGAGGCAGGGACCCCTGAGTGAGGTTAGGACCTTGCTAGGCCTGGAAGGAAGGGGGTGGGGAGAGAAAAGGATGGGTGGGGAGAAGGAAGGGAAGAGTTTTGCTGTTTAGTGCATCCACACCGTATTTTGTACCCACAGACCGTTTCCCTTGGCCGTGGTCTTGAAATCATCCAGCCCTTGGCTCTCTCCCCTTGCAGGGCTGTTCCTGGGGAGGCTTTGCTCATTGCAGATGTTGGGCAGCAGATGGTTTATTTTTGCTTCCCTCCCACCCCCCACCGAATCATGCCAAGGGAGACAGTGGGTGACACCCCACTGTGGCTGCTTGGTGGGGCAGGGCAGGCGGCCGGATCTCTAGAGGCCTTTCCTAGGGAGCTAGTGCTGAGCGTGGGGTGCGTCTGAGTGGTATGCCCAAGTGATGGGTTCCTTAGTTCTGATTATTCCCCCTTGGCTGTTTCCTTGGATACTTCTTGACCCACACTGTATTTTGGGCCAAGAGAAGTGACAACTCGTGCTTGGGAGACTGGGCTCCTGCCTTCCTGTTTTACTGTGTGTCAGGGACCTACTGTGTGCCAGGTACCGCACTAGGCCCTCTGCCCTCCGTCGCTGTATTCGGGTCTCTCCATCCACCTGTGTCTTCGTAAGATTGAACTGCCGACGCTTGAGTGCTCGCTCTGTGCCAGCCTTGTGGATGTTACGAATTCTCACAGCAAGGCGAGAATGGTGCTATCGTTAGAGTTTTACTGATGGGGAATATTAGCACAGAGCGGTTAAGAAACTGGCTGAAGGTCACACAGAAGTAGCAGAGCCAGAATTGGAGCCCCAGCAAGATCCGCGCTGATAACCAAAGTACCCTCGGCCAACTCTTCTGTCCCTTTTACAGCTGAGAAAACAGAGGCTCAGTAAGGAACCCACCTTGGGTGACATCTGAGGGCAGAAAGTGCTGTGGGACTTGAATCCAGTGGGAGTATCCCATTCCGTCAGCTACTCTCAGCGGCCTGCTGCCTCTCCTGTTACCTTCCAGCCCTGACACCAGGCAGGCAGAGCAAGGACACGGTGTGGGGGTCAAGGTCAAATTCGGGGAGCGGTGGGGAGGAGACTTAGAGGCAAGAGAGCAAGAGCCCCTCCATGGAGCCCAGGAACCATGTAGCTAGGAGGCAACAGCAGGTCTGAGCTGGAGCTGGCAGAAGACAAGAGCCCCAGGGCCCCCCGAGGTCAGACACAGAGTCGCGATGGGGACCAGCCAAGGGGGGCCTATGATGTTTGGCTGGCCTGGCTCTCGAAGACCCCTGGCCCTGTGCCCGCCCCCCACCCCGGGCGCCCCTTCAGCCGGTCTTGTCCTCCAGGAGCCCTGATGCCAGCCGGCATCTGGGCGGGCTCTCCCTCTGCGGTGGGGACCCGCCCCCCAGGCTGCCATATGTCACCGTAGGGCCAGGCTTTCGAACGAGCAGCAGAAGTCCGGGCATTACATACCTGGGCCTGACTCCACTGCTTAGAGCTTGTGTAACTTGGGAAAGTGATGTCCCCTCGCCGTGGCGCTAGGCCGGCTAGAGAGGGATGGCCGCAGGGTGTGAACAGCTTCCTGCGACAGGACCAGACGTGCCTCCAGTCCACTTAGCACAGCACAGCGCTGCGAGGCGCGGGGGTTCCGGCCCATCCCGTGGACGCAGGTGCCTCGGGGAATGTAGAAAACAGCCCCAGGGGTAGCGAGATTCACGGGGATGACTTTTGTGCTCTGCTTACCACAGCAGTCTGGCGTGGAAGGACGGCTCTGGCCCCTGGAGCCCGTGCTCGGTGACGAGGCGTGGCCTCCCGATGTGGCCGCACAACGTGGCCGGGCCACGGCAAGTTTGACCCACCTTACCTGCTCTGAGTGTCACAGTTTTGAGGAGATGGTGACTCATTTTCTAACCGGTGTCTACAGGGCTAATTTAGCAGATTAATTTTTCTTGTAATAAGGATTTAAAACTCATTAGCTGTTGTCACTGATGATTTTCCCCTTGTTCTTCAGCTCCATGTTTCAAGGCTGGAGGGGAGAAAAAAAAAAATAAAACTCTTTGATGACAAATCCGTCTCCCCCACCCCTTCTAAAATTTCAAAGTGAACTGTCCCATCTCGTCCTTGGACGGAACCCGGCCTCGCACGTCCGTCTCCCCCCCGTGATGATAGTTTTAAGGCGGAGGAGGAAATCTTTGGGAATCAATTAAGCAGACGGATACTTGGCTGGAGAAATAAAACAGCGTGCTGGAGGGGGACTTAATTTACCATGCGTCGCAAAATTTTCTAAGTAAATTATTTTCAAGTCAGCTCGGCCCTTCTCTTAGCCATGACGGGGCCACGTTGGCGTTTGATTTAAAAAATTCTAATCTATCACTGTCACTGTTCCTGCTGCAATTTAAGGCTTGGGTGGTTTGTGGTAGATAACGGTTGTTACACTTCCTGCAGGCTAAGAAGGCAGTGACGGTTTTGGGATATTAACTATCACAAAGCAGACAAAAGGGAGAAAGAAGGTCTGTGTAGACAGAAGAAGGACGTGTCAGGCCAGAGTCGCCTGTGGCGCCGGCTGCCTCCCCCTGCCTGCGCGCGGCCTTGGTCCCGCCGTTCAGCGCGTCTCTTCCGACTGTCCCAGGACCAGACCCGTAGGTGACGGAGCCGCGTCCCTGCAGCAGCCTCGCCCCCAGGGGGCTCTCGGTGGACCAGGAGAGGCTAATAAGACAGCACTAGGGGTACAGCCCCCCGTGACGGGTGCTTAGGTCCCAAGCACCTACCCAGATACCTGGACGGGAATTGGCCTTGAAACACGGGTCCCGTAGGCCGTGGCGGGAAGCGAGACCGCCTGGCTTCTGTCCCTCGCGGGTCCCAGCGTGGTGACTGTGGTAGTCTGGTCTGGGGGGCCTCTGAAAACCTCTCAGCTGGCCCTCTGTGAGGAGGAAGTGTGGGTATGTTTCCCGCAGGGTCTGAGGTCACAGTCCTGGGTTGGAGTCACGGGTTCACCGGGTGCGGGCCGGTGTGTCACGTGTTGTCCCCGAGCCCGAGTTCTCTCATCTCTGAAGTGGTTATCGTGGTGGGACGCTCCTCATCCAGCCGCGGGGAGGCTTCCGTACCCTTTTCCTGGCCCACACAAGCATCCGACCAGGGCTAACTACCACGGTCCTTAACGATGGCTGTCATCGTCTTCATTCCGCAATCGCCGTGTTGCAGGCATGGTGTCAGCGGAGCTGGAGGTTGGGCTTGGACCAGAGGAGCCCCAGAGGCTGGGGAGTCCAGGGGAGACTCCCCGGTTTGCAGGGATCAAGAGGGACAGCGATGCAGAGCAGAGACTGCGAGCAGGGCCCAGGGTTCCAAAGCCGAAGGGACTGGAGGGGAGGACAGTCCAGCAGCCCCATTTTATAGATGGGCAGACTGAGGCCCAGAGAGGGAAAGAGACTGCTCCAATTATACAGGACAAGTGAGCCTGTGAAACACCGAGGGGACATCCTAGGGGGGCTGGGGTCCCCGCTGCACTCCTGGGAAAGGCCTGTCCCCTCTTGCTCTGTGCCCTGACAGCAGCCTAGCCTTTACCGCCTGTGACCTCATCATCAGACCTCCTGTTGGAAGGGGGCGGGGGAGACGCCTGGGTCCTTGCATATCCCTTGCTGTAGGACAAGCCTCTCCCACCTGGGGGTGGGGGGAGCCTGAGGGGGGCAGCCACCCGTGAATCTGTGAGAAGAGAGCAGAGAAGACAGGGCGCTGTCAGCTCAGTCCTCTCCGCTGTGATTCAGACACCGGCCACCCCCAGTGCTGGGAGACCCGACACCCCGTGGAAGGAAGAAGCCCTGAGCCTTGGACATTGCAGAGCTGGGAGTCTGGTCCCGGCCCACCCGTGACCTTGGAGGAGGTCCTGAAGTGTCTCGTTTCTTTGTGGCAAACAGCTTTTCTTGGGATATTTGCAAACCTGAAGTTACTTGCTCCCTCAGTCCTTCCTCGTGCGCACGCCTGGCCTTCCTTGGTAAGTGTCTGCGGTGGGGAGCTCTCGGGGTGGGGGCAGGGTCAAATGGCCATAAACCTGCCGGCGGAGGACACGGGCACCGCGCAGAACAGACCCCACATCGCCATCCTGGCACGAGAGCCGTTTCTTGGGAAGGTGTGGATGTAGGGGGCAGAGCTGAGAGGTCCTAGGCCTCCCCCCGCCCCAGAAACGCTGATGCGGCAGCCAGCCGCGGACCAAGTGCCTCTGTGGGAGCCTTGGGGCCCGGGCAGGGGGTTGTGAAACCCCGGCGGAGCCCGAGGCCAGGACGGCTGCTCTGGGAAGGCAGGCCGGTGCCTCGGTGCAGGCCCCTGACCGTGGCGTGGCTCCAGCTGCAGACCCAAAGTGGCCCCGTGCCCCGTGGACTCAGCTCCGGCCCCCCTTCTCCGTGGCCCTCCCGTCAGTCCCATCTGCCAAGGGACCTGGGAGGACCCACACCAGTCAGTGTCCCCGGTAACGGGCCCGGCACCCGTGGACCTGACTGGGCCCGGCTCCAGCCCTGCTCACCCGGGGTCTCCTCAGCCCAGGGACCCAGCGGGAGCCATGCCTGCCCGTCCCCCAGTAACAGGCCTGCTGACAGGACCTCTCCGCAGACGCGGCCGCAGCCCCGCACCCCAGCTCTCTCCCAACCCCGTCGGTCCAGGCACCAGGCGGGAGAAGACGGTCTGTGAAGAGTGGAAGGGGGTCTGCCCTTCCAGACGCACACACAGCAGCCAGAGGCCATGAGGGTCCTGAAGAATCGGGCGAACGTGACGCCATCCAAGGCACTGACGAAGCCCCGGCAACTGACCTTCAAGGAACAGAGACTCATTAAATGCTTGACAATGAACTCAGAATAATCGTCTCAAAGGAGTTCAGTGAGGGGCGCCTGGGTGGCCCGGTCGGTGAAGCGTCAGACTCCTGATTTCAGTCCAGGTCATGATCTCACGGTTTGTGGGTTTGAGCCCCGCATCAGGCTCTGCCCTGACAGCGCAGAGCCTGCTTGGGGTTCTCTGTCTCCCTCTCTGTCCGCCTCTCTCTCTTTCAAAATAAATAAACTTAAAAAAAAAAAAGAGAGAGAAGTTCAGCGAGGTTCAGGAGAACACGGACAACTAAATGAAATCAGAACAACAACACGTGAACACAACGAGAAGATAAAAGAAGTCATTTCTCAAATTGGGGCTGATCACGTGGAGGGACCCAGGTGGCTGCAGGCCTCAGGGTACCCTCTTTTCATGATGGGTCCACACGGCAAGCGGCTCGTCCATGATGGGTCCACACGGCAAGCGGCCCGTCTCCGTTGGTACAGGGTTTTCAGAGCTCTAACACGGAATGTGTGCTGGAATTCTTCATGTGGTTGAAATCGTATGGTTTGAGTCCAGGCTGACGGGGGGTGAGTGTCTACCGCTGAGCGTCCTCCAGACTGTCCAGCCCCAAATGTGTGCGGGGGGGACGGCTTTCAGGTGCACTTACTCCCGCCCGCGTTTCCTGGGTACCGGCCGCTAAGCAGAGAGCCACAAAGGATGCTGTGCGCACGCTCTCTGTTCCCTATTCTGTTCATCCGAACAGTGTTTATTCTGCCCTCAGGAAGCATGGGCTCGGGGGGAGCGAAACATGAGGCTTGTGTGAACCCCAGAACTCCCACCAGATCCCAGATGTCGAAGAGGGAGGGACTTGAGGGCACCCGGCTCAGAAAAGGGCACAGGCCTTATTATTATCATTATTATCATTAAATTAAAAAAAAAAAGCAAGAACGATCTCTGTTCCTTGGAAACCCATTTGTAAAACACGTATCCGTAAGATTAAAAGGTTCAGAGCACATTTATTTGTACGCAGCACATACACTCATGGTCAAAACATCTGCCAAAATGGCATGTGCCCCGTAAACAGCTGTCCTGGGAGAGGCTACAGGCGATCCGCCCCACTGCCCAGGGCGTGTGTTCTCTCCTTCGGGGTACGCTCCTGCGGTAACACCAAAAAATGATCAGATTTTAGCCATAAAATATCCCAAGGGATGCCAACCCATTGTTAAAGGCTTGCGATGGGCCAAATGACAATTGCGCGTATAATTACACATTACTTATATCGTTACCTTGCAAATTATACTTATAATTATGGTTCTACAAATGGTGGAGGCCAGTGTTCTGGACACACGGTCTGAGAACAGCAGTGTGTGGCAGGGCCACTGAGCCCTTTGGGGGTTCCGATGAAAGCCACAGACCTACTACCCCCAGGAAGCCAGACACACGCAACCTCAGGGCAGTTGCAGGGGGTTCGTGAGTCCCCATTAAAATTTTTTTTTTTAATGTTTATTTATTTTTGAGACGGAGACAGAGCATGAGTGGGGGAGGGGCAGAGAGAGAGGGAGACACAGAATCCGAAGCAGGATCCAGGCTCCGAGCCGTCAGCACAGAGCCCGACGTGGGGCTCGAGCTCACGAACCGTGAGATCATGACCTGAGCCGAAGTCGGACGCTTAACCGACTGAGCCACCCAGGCGCCCCTCGTGAGTCCCCATTTAAGAGAGCCTTTGATCAGATCTGACCTCCTCCACTTTCAGAATGACGTCTGCAACACAGAGCAGTTAGGTACGGCCAGTGTCTCCCAGTGAGGCTTCGCAGGGCAGCCCTGGGACCCGCTCCTGCCCACCCAAGGCCAACGTAATTTGCTCCCGCCCCTCTCCCCTCATTGGCTGCTGGTGAGAAAAGTTAAGAGTCGAGGGGTGTCTGTTGAACATCCAGTAAAAGCCCCCACGGGGCATATAGAAAATATGCAACACACAGCTTCTCCCCGTTGTAAGGTGTTTGGGAGACCAAGGTTTGGAACGGCTTGAGAAGTCGGCACAAGATAGGGCGGAATCCCGAGCCGGCAGACCCTGGGTGCTGTGGGAGGTGGAGGCAGAGAGGGCAGAGCACCGCCTGCCGAGACTGGCCTCTCCAGGGAGACTGAGGGTCGGGTCCTGTGTGTGCCCGTGGCTCCTCTACGTGCCTGCTTACAGTCCCTCCTAATCCCCACAGGTAGCCTGTGGCCACCCCACTTCACAGCGTGGAATCGCGGTTCTGAGAGGAACACAGGCCTTTGCGGGAGATGGGTGGGCGTCTGGGCGGGCGGGGATTTGAACGCACTGCTGCCCGGCTCCGACACCTGCCTTTTCCAGCGTTCCTGCACCACTGCATGCTGTCCATCATCTCAGTGATGCTGAAGCCTGTGCAACCTCACTGTGACCTATAAGTGCACGCCCCCCCCCCCCCCCCCGCGTGGGAGTCAGCGTGGGGCCAGAGCAGGGTTTGAACTAGAGAAACTGAGAAATGGCGCTGTGGCGTTCACAAGCCAGCAGGGGGAGCTAGGAGCCCCCTGGACGACCCAAGACACTGGCCCAGGGTGGGTGCAGGTGGGCAGTGGGTGTGCAGGCCGTCTGGGGAGGTGGGAGACAACAGGCCTCACGTTCAGGGGAGCCGGTGTTCGTGTCTCGGCTCTATGAGATGTGTGTCCTGGGACCCATTCCTTTCTATTTCTGGGCCTCAGTTATCCTTATCTGATAAATGGGGATGATGAAACTCCTGTCCATGGCTACTGTGCAGGTGCCTCACCTGACTCCAGGTGCCCCATCCGTCCGTCCTGTGTGCGGCTGAAGTTCGGCCTGATCGGATGGATGCGGCTCTGCATCCGGAGCCTCTCGGGCCCTTTCCCCATCTCTGCCACAGACTGTCCGAGTGACCTTGGAGGTCTCTTCTGTTCTCTGGGCCTCAGCTTCCCTAGCCTAGGGCCAGGGGCTGGTCCCGGAGGACCTCTGAGGTCGCACCCAGCTCTCTGCACTCTGGTCCACGCCTGGGGAAAGAAGGTGTCAGCTCTTGGTGAAGGGGCCTGACAGCAGGTGGAGCCTGGAGTGAGGCTCCGTGACCCCAGGCAAATTCCTTAGCCTCACTGAGTTACAGCGAGCTCTTCTGTAGTGGGGATGTTACTTCCCAGCTGCAGGGTTTAGTGCAAGGATTAAGGATGGAAATATTCCAAACCTTGTCATCTGGTGTCCTTGTCATCTGGTGGCACAGAGTGCATACTCAATATTTGATAGCTGTTGTTACTCTCTCTGCTGTAGGATGGTTATTTTGGTTCCTTTGGCCCTTGGAGGATTCGTGATGGAATCATGGGCTTCTGCACCTCTCTGGGACTTGGAAAACGTTTCTTGCAAAGAACCAGATAGATATTTTAGGGCTTGTGGGTCATACGGTCTGTCGGAGCTATTCAACTCAGCTGTCTTAACCTGAAGGCAGCCATAGACAGTACGTAAACCAGTACACGTGGTTGTGTTCCAATAAAACTTTATTTACAAAAAAATAGGTCGTGGGCCAGAGACCATAGTTTACTGATCCCCTCCTAGATGCCTGGGTCTGCAGGGCCAAGTTCACAGAAACGGCAAAGGGATTTGTGTTTTGTTTTGATTTCTAGCAACCGGGCACCTTTATAATCATAATTTCATTTTCACAAATATCATGTCATCTTAAAGGGGAGTAAACTGGGTTCGCGGGTTGAAGAGCACAGCCCTTTCTAGAGCTGATGGAGGTGGGTGGGTCTGTCGCTATCTGATTCCTGGGTGGCCCTGCGGATGCCCCTCCTTCTCCGTGGGCCTCGATTTGTTGCTCTTTATAAGGGGCCTGGACGCGGAGAGTGTGGGTCCTTTCTGTCCTGATGGGGAGACAACTGCGGTCGAATCAGCCTTGGTGCCTCCGAATTCTGTTCGTTCTGCTCTGAGGAAACTGAGACATGATCGCGAAGGGGAAGATCCTTTAATTAAATTGCTGAGGAATTAGGAGGATTGAGTGATTGAAAGCGGAGAGTGATGCTGGGGCCAGGGCGCTCCCTGGGGATTAATTAAGATGCTGCTCTCTGCTCCCTGCCCTCCACTGTGGGCACCCGAGGCTGGGACCCCAGGAGCATTTAGCAGACCCTCCGGTGTGTGGGGGGTGCTCCTGCTCCACACAGCTGCCCCGCTCGCCCCCCTCCGAGGCCTCCGTTCTCGCCTCTCACTGTTCCTCCCCTGCCTGCTCCTGCCATGCCAACAACTGATGGATGTTCCCAGGATGGGGCGATCTTAATTAAGTTGGATGATCTTTCTCGAGCTTGCAAAAGCAATGAATGCTTTCTACCTCGGCCACGATGGGCGTTCAGTTTGGTCCAGCTGCCCTTCTTGGAGAGGCTGGAAAACGTCCTCCCTGAATACAGGCTCTATGCCGCTAACCCTGAGCTCCATCAGCGGCCCTCCCACCCCCATGTCCCATCAGCGGGGAACGGGAATTTTGACCCAGGCTCTGGGATTCCATTGAAACTGGGAGTGTGAGCCCCAAGGCCCTGTCTCCTCCCCCAGCGTGCAAGGCCGCTCTCTGTCTGGAAGTCTTTCCTGACTCTGGCCCTGTGATGGCATCTTGTCCCCATCTGTGACAGCACAGCCTCAGCACAGAGCACCTCGATGTCTTCTCTGGAGGTCCTCTCCTCCTGCAGGTGAGACGCTCTGTAAGCCTCCCTAGGATGTGGAGGAAATAGCGTACTTACCGTTTTCTTCGTGGAGTCTAGCACATTCAGTCCAACCCTTTTTTCTTTTTAATGTGTCCTGTATTACTGAGAACTCATTCTGCCCTGAGGCCTGAGGTAAGCACGACTCCATCCAAGCCCCGCCCTGTCTCCCAGTCTGATACAGCAGAAGGCCACCGGGCAATGCCAATACCGAGGGATGTCGGTGTTTCCAGGGGCTGTGGGGGCACCGAGGTCAGGCTTCCTCGGGCTGCTGGACATTCTGAAGCCATAGCCTTAAAGGTGCCCATGCTTCAGCCAGATGCGTGGCATTTACCAAGGCCTGTGGGCCACCGAGAGCATGGCCCGGGGGACCGGGGGGAAGGAAGGAATCAACACAGGCCTGAAGAGGCGAGAAGGGGGTCAGACAAGGGAGGGCATGTAGGGAGGGAAGAAAGGAGCAGGTAGGGGAACATTCGAAACTCTGCAGGGGCCACGGGGCTTGGTGTCTCCCCAGGGATGGGGAAGCAGTGGGTGGCCTTTGCTGTTGTCCCTCCCTCCCTTCATCCCCCCAAACCCACTAACAGTCCCTCCCTTTCCTCAACCCCGACTGAAGATGGGCCTTTGAGGGTGAGCCCCAGGGCAGGGCTGCTGAGCGTTCGTCCCAGGCCACAAGCTACCTGTGGCCACGCGGTGGGACAAGAGATGCTCCAGGAGAGCCAAGCGCGATGCCTGTTCCCCTTACACAACTTGTGCTGAGTTTGCTTCGCATGGAGACCTTCTCGGTGGGGGAAGCAGGGAACCATCTATGTTTCTACTGTAGCCCGGGCTCCTGCCATCTTCTCGGACCGGCCCTCCAGGCGGCATTGACGCTCAGCCCCGCCTCCTGCGGGTGGAGACGGGGTCATCTCCCCCTCTGCCTGGCACACTGCCCCTCCTCTCCTCTCCCCTGACCACTCTTCCGCTCCCCGTCCTCCTGCACAGGACTCATCGCGGTGGCTCGCCGCGGCCTTTCTCCTAACGTTCGTTGGTGCTTATTTTCTCCAGCAATCCATGAGCGCATTCTCACGGTAAATGGTCTAGACCTTACCGATCAAGCTACGGTTCCCCATGACCACCTTCTAGAACAGTCTTTGTCCCCTCCTGAGAGGCAACTACTAAGTGCGGTTTGCTGTATATTATCCATTCGCTCAGTTCGTTAATATTTACGGAGGTCATACGCCAGGCCCAGCGTTATTCTGTGTCTTGGGAATATGGCATCATAGGAACTCAGGGTGTGTGTTCTAGTCCCAGGAGTGAGACCCTAAGCAAGCATGCAAATGAGATGCAAATGATCGGGTGGTGACAAGTGCTCTTTATTTTTTTTAATTTTAAATGTTTATTTATTTATGAGAGACAGGGAGAGAGGCACGAGAAGGGGAGGGGCAGAGAGCGAGGGAGAGACGGAATCCAAAGCAATGTCCAGGCTCTGAGCTGTCAGCACAGAGCCTGACGTGGGGCTCGAACCCACGAACCGTGAGATTACGACCTGAGCTGAAGTCGGGTGCTCAACCGACTGAGCCACCCAGGTGCCCCCACAAATGTTCTTTAGACGATAAAGTCGGGTAAGGGGAGCGAAGCTGCCGGGGCGAAAAAGGGTCACTGTCCCCACAGTGGTCAGAGCCCCTCCCCAGGAGGCAGTTCCGCAGAAGTTATGCAGGGGAGGGGCTCTGGGAGGGGCGGAGCGGGGGGGGGGTGGCTCTGAGGCTTGCGGGGCGGCGGGGTGGGGGGCAGGGGGCTGCCTGGCTATGGACACCCAGGAGGACAGGCCGGCAAGTACAGGTCTGGAGAGCAGCTGGCGAGAGCACAGAGAGGCTTGCAGGCCCCGGAGGACACTTGTGTCCCCTTCTCAGGGAGCGGGAAGGTGCTGGAGCCTCGGGGATGAGGAACGGCATGGGCCCGTTTATGTTCTAAAAGGACTGCCTGGCGCCTCTGTGAAAAATGGACCCCCTCCCATGCATTTTTGTGACCCTGTGTTATATATCTATGTATGTCATGGATAAAAACAGATGTGAGATACATACATAAATCTACATTTTCCTTCTCCTCCAAAAGGAAACATTGTTACTCTCTGTGTGCCTGTCTGCAATGTGCTTTTTCACATCCGGGTATCCTGGAGAACCGCAGAACTTTCTACATCACACATCTGGACCCAGGACATTCTTTTTTTTTTTTTTTTTTTTTTTTAGTTTTTAGTTTTTATTTAGTTATTTTGAGAGAGACAGAGACAGTATGTGTGGGGGTGGGGCAGAGAGGAAGGGAGACAGAGAATCCCAAGAGGGCTCCACACTGTCAGCACGGAGCCCGATGCGGGGCTTAAACACATGAAATCCTGAGATCGTGACCTGAGCCGAAAGCAAGAGTGGGATGCTTAGCCAGCTGAACCAGCCAAGTGCCCTGGACCCATGTCATTCTTTTTGTTTTTAGTTTTTCTAATGTTTATTTATTTTTGAGAGATGAGAGAGAGAATGGGGGAGGGGCAGAGAGCGAGGGAGACAAAGAATCCAAAGCAGGCTCCAGGCTCTGAGCTGTCAGCACAGAGCCCGACATAGGGCTTCAACTCACGCACGGTGAGATCATGACCCGAGCCAAAGTCGGACACTTAACTGACTGAGCCACCCAGGCGCCCCTATTCTTAAACCGTTTAATATAGTCTTTCATGGTATGGCTCCTATCGATGGACCTGAGTTATTCCTATTTTGTTTGT
This sequence comes from Prionailurus bengalensis, assembly GCF_016509475.1. Taxonomy (NCBI): domain Eukaryota; kingdom Metazoa; phylum Chordata; class Mammalia; order Carnivora; family Felidae; genus Prionailurus; species Prionailurus bengalensis. The sequence continues at coordinate 75,760,260 of NC_057353.1, read as the reverse complement.
TTTTCTCCTCTGAGCAGTGGGTCTGTCTGCAGGCAGGGCCTTGCCAGTGGAGGTAAGTGGAAAATGGCCCTGATTCGGCTTTTGTGTCCATTCTGCATCCATTCTCAGGCCAGTGGTGATTTTCACGTGTGAGGCAGAGTGCTGGGGCAGGGTGCTGAGGCAGGGTGCTGGGGCAGAGTGCTGGGGCAGGGTGCTGGGGCAGAGTGCTGGGGCAGGGTGCTGAGGCAGGGTGCTGGGGCAGAGTGCTGGGGCAGGGTTCTGGGGCAGGGTGCTGAGGCAGAGTGCTGGGGCAGAGTGCTGGGGCAGGGTGCTGAGGCAGGGTGCTGTGGCAGAGTGCTGGGGCAGAGTGCTGGGGTATGGTGCTGAGTCAGGGTACTGAGGCAGGGTGCTGGGTACCGAGGCAGGGTGCTGAGGCAGGGTGCCGGGGCTGAGTGCTGGGGCAGAGGACAGAGGCAGGGTGCTGGGGCAGGGTGCTGAGGCAGGGTGCTGGGGCTGAGTGCTGGGGTATGGTGCTGAGTCAGGGTACTGAGGCAGGGTGCTGGGTACCGAGGCAGGGTGCTGAGGCAGGGTGCCGGGGCTGAGTGCTGGGGCAGAGGACAGAGGCAGGGTGCTGGGGCAGGGTGCTGAGGCAGGGTGCTGGGGCTGAGTGCTGGGGTATGGTGCTGAGTCAGGGTACTGAGGCAGGGTGCTGGGTACCGAGGCAGGGTGCTGAGGCAGGGTGCCAGGGCTGAGTGCTGGGGCAGAGGACAGAGGCAGGGTGCTGGGGCAGGGTGCTGAGACAGGGTGCTGGGGCAGAGTGCTGAGTCAGAGTGCTGAGACAGGGTGCTGGGGCAGAGTGCTGGGGCAGAGTGCTGAGGCAGGGTGCTGGGACAGGGTGCTGGGACAGAGTGCTGAGGCAGGGTGCCGGGGCTGAGTGCTGGGGCAGAGTGCTGAGGCAGGGTGCTGGGGCAGGGTGCTGAGGCAGGGTGCTGGGGCAAGGTGCTGAGACAGGGTGCTGAGGCAGAGTGCTGGGGCAGAGTGCTGAGGCAGAGTGCTGGGGCAGGGTGCTGAGGCAGGGTGCTGGGGCAGGGTGCTGGGACAGAGTGCTGAGGCAGGGTGCCGGGGCTGAGTGCTGGGGCAGAGGACAGAGGCAGGGTGCTGAGTCAGAGTGCTGAGACAGGGTGCTGGGGCAGAGTGCTGGGGCATGGTGCTGAGGCAGGGTGCTGGGGCAGGGTGCTGGGACAGAGTGCTGAGGCAGGGTGCTGGGGCTGAGTGCTGGGGCAGAGGACAGAGGCAGGGTGCTGAGGCAGGGCGCTGGGGCAGAGTGCTGGGGCAGGGTGCTGAGGCAGGGTGCTGCGGCAGAGTGCTGGGGCAGAGTGCTGGGGTATGGTGCTGAGTCAGGGTACTGAGGCAGGGTGCTGGGTACCGAGGCAGGGTGCTGAGGCAGGGTGCCGGGGCTGAGTGCTGGGGCAGAGGACAGAGGCAGGGTGCTGGGGCAGGGTGCTGAGACAGGGTGCTGGGGCAGAGTGCTGAGTCAGAGTGCTGGGGCATGGTGCTGAGGCAGAGTGCTGGGGTATGGTGCTGAGTCAGGGTACTGAGGCAGGGTGCTGGGTACCGAGGCAGGGTGCTGAGGCAGGGTGCCGGGGCTGAGTGCTGGGGCAGAGGACAGAGGCAGGGTGCTGGGGCAGGGTGCTGAGACAGGGTGCTGGGGCAGAGTGCTGAGTCAGAGTGCTGAGGCAGAGTGCTGGGGCAGGGTGCTGAGGCAGGGTGCTGGGGCAGGGTGCTGAGACAGGGTGCTGGGGCTGAGTGCTGGGGCAGAGTGCTGAGGCAGGGTGCTGGGGCAGGGTGCTGGGACAGAGTGCTGAGGCAGGGTGCTGGGGCTGAGTGCTGGGGCAGAGGACAGAGGCAGGGTGCTGGGGCAGGGCGCTGGGGCAGAGTGCTGGGGCAGAGGACAGAGGCAGGGTGCTGCGGCAGAGTGCTGGGGCAGAGTGCTGGGGTATGGTGCTGAGTCAGGGTACTGAGGCAGGGTGCTGGGTACCGAGGCAGGGTGCTGAGGCAGGGTGCCGGGGCTGAGTGCTGGGGCAGAGGACAGAGGCAGGGTGCTGGGGCAGGGTGCTGGGGCAGGGTGCTGGGGCAGAGTGCTGAGTCAGAGTGCTGGGGCATGGTGCTGAGGCAGAGTGCTGGGGTATGGTGCTGAGTCAGGGTACTGAGGCAGGGTGCTGGGTACTGAGGCAGGGTGCTGAGGTAGGGCCCCAGGGCTGAATGCTGGGGCAGAGGACAGAGGCAGGGTGCTAGGGCAGGGTGCTGGGGCAGGGTGCTGGGTACTGAGGCAGGGTGCTGAGGCAGGGTGCTGGGGTATGGTGCTGAGTCAGGGTACTGAGGCAGGGTGCTGGGTACCGAGGCAGGGTGCTGAGGCAGGGTGCCGGGGCTGAGTGCTGGGGCAGAGGACAGAGGCAGGGTGCTGGGGCAGGGTGCTGAGACAGGGTGCTGGGGCAGAGTGCTGAGGCAGAGTGCTGGGTACTGAGGCAGGGTGCTGAGGTAGGGCCCCAGGGCTGAATGCTGGGGCAGAGGACAGAGGCAGGGTGCTAGGGCAGGGTGCTGGGGCAGGGCGCTGGGGCGGCCAGACGCGGCTCCACCCTGAGGCAGTGCGAGAGGCCAGGCCTTGTGTGACCCCCGGGATCTATCCCACTGAACTTTTCCAGATGGTTCTTCTCTACCCTTTGGTAGTTTTCTCAGGTTCACGAGCTGATGAGAATATTCAAGGGGGTTGAATTAATATTTTATTGCAGCCGTAGCAAATTACTACAAGCTTAGCAGCCTGCACAACAGAAATGTATTATCTTCCCATTCTGTGGATCAGAAGTCCCACCTCGGTCTCTGTGGGTGAAGAGCAAGGTGTCGGCAAGCCTGTCTGCCCCGTGGGGACCCTATTCTGGCTTCCTTCCAGAATCTTCTCAACCCCGGAGGGGAGGATCTATTTCCTGCTCACTTGGGGTCTCGGCAGAACGCAGCTCCTTGTGGCCCCCCGTTGCCTCACTGGCTGTCAGTCGCAGGACATTCCCGGCTCCCACAGGCCGGCCACGGTCCCCTCACGGCCCTCCCCCCACTTCCAAAGCCAGCAGTAGTGGGCTGAGTCCTTCCCGCGCGGCGGCTCTCCCCTCCTTCCAGCTCCTCTCTCTCGCAGAGCAGAGGCGGGGGGGGGGGGGGGGGGGGGGAGGGAGGTGGTGTGGAGGCCGCAGCACCCACCCTGCGGACAAGGACTGTCACCGGGGCAGGATCCTGGCAGGCCTGGTCAGTGCAGGCCATCTGGCCTACTGTTGTCTCCCCAGCGGTGTCCCAGGTGCCCCCGGAGTAGTTTAGACGTGCTTGTCCGTTGGTAGACACACGGCTTTGACCTGACCGCCGGGCCCTCTGTCCCTCTGGCTCCCCGGCACCCGGCCCACACACCAGCCGAGGGCCGGAGGTGAAAGCCGAGAGGCGTTCGTGCCGCCATTTTAGTTGTGCCCGCATCGGGGACTCAGGGCCCCGACCCCACAAAACACAAATGCACCCCACACAGACACACACCTACCCACCCCCCCCAACACGCGTGCACCTCCAAACTCCATCACGCACACAACTGGAGCACGGCAGAGCTCTGCTTATTTCCCGAGGAATGTCTCCCCACATCCGCTGGCTTTTAATTGACTCTGGCTGCAGGCCTGTTTATCATCTTTCCCCAGTGCTCGGGCACCAAATGAAGACAGATTCCAGGAAGCTTTGAAATGTTCCCAACCCAGAAGCCTCAGACTCACATGCTTTGAAGATTAGAACAAGTTTTAATTCTCCTGCCCCCACCCTGGCTTTTTGATTATTTAAAAAATATTCCTCTAAAAATGCTCTGCACCCCGTGATTTTAAAAGTCACACAGGCTCATTCGTTCAACCCCGACTATGTGCCAGAATGTGGTGAGCAGTTCACCCGTTTGGCCCTCCCTGGGTCCTGGCAACAGCCCACGAGGGGAGGAGGAGGCAGGCGTTATGATCATCCCCAGTTTATAGATGAGAACGTGAGGCCAAGGCACTGCCCTAGATCAGAGTAGTTGTGGGGCCAATGGCGAATCCAGGCTGCTCAGCCCCAGAGCCCAAGGTTGCCAACCTCGTGCAGTAATGCCTCGTATATACGCTGGGTAATCTGGAAAGTCCAGAAAAGAGCAATGCAGAAAACACAAACTTCTAGGGCCTCCTGGCTGGCTCAGTCGGTGAAGCATCTGACTTGAGCTCAGGTCATGATCTTATGGTTTGTGGGTTCAAGCCCCGCGTTGGGCTGCGTGCTGACAGCTCGGAGCCTGGAGCCTGCTTCAGATTCTGTGTCTCCCTCTCTCTCTGCCCCTCTCCCCCACTTTTTCTCTCTTTCTCTGTCTCTCTCTCTCTTTCAAAAATAAATAAACTTTCAAAAATTAATAAGAAAAAGAAAATGCAAATTTCTAGAGAATCTGTTCACCTTTTGGTGGATTCTCAATGTATCTATGTACGTGTGAATGTATTTTATTACGTTCCGCTAAATGATTTTGTATGCAGCTCTTTCCCATACAATTGGTCGTTTTCAAAGACTTAAAACCGAGGGAGGAGGGAAGAGGAAACTGAAGGACCAGCAGAGGCTGTTCTTTGAGTCGGTGACGCAGGTGAGCTGAAGGAGGCTTGCAGCTCATGGCAGGGAGACCCTTTTGTTCTAGGACCGGGGTGGGGGGGAACACTGGAATTTTCTGGCCTCGGACGGCTAAGTGCGAGTCCTGTCCCCCGCCCCCGGCCCCCGGGCAGAGACTGAGGCTGTCCAGGCCCCCATCTGAACCGGGACTGGGCCCACCGCACAGCCCAGTGGTGAAGGTTGGCTGAGGGCATAAGTGAGGGGCCTGGCTCGGCGCCCGCACCCCGCAGCCCCCAGCACGGTTTCATTCCCTCGCCTCCTGTGCATTCCCCTCCGGGAACAGAAGTGACCTGCACCCATGTCCCGGCTCGTCCCATGTCCCGGGGCCCAGGACTCATTCCCTTTGCCCGGTGTCCAGATGTAGAGCAGGGGAATGTGGGTTCTGCTGGGAGGAGGGGGTCTCTGTTCCCTTCACGTGCCGCCTGTCAGCAGACGCTTTGCTCACATTGGTAGAAGCATCCAGAGGCCGGCCCCTTCACACCTTCATGGCTCCCAACTGGGTCCAAACGCCATTATGGCCAGATGTCCATATGGCCACTGACCCCTGGCCACCTCCCCTGTTCCTGCCTGTCCCTCCTACAGTCATTCTCAGCCCGGCAGCCAGAAGGGCTCATGACGACACCGTCCAGTCACGTGGCCCCCCAGCTTGAGACCGCCTGTGCTTCCCTCCCCACCCGGGCAGCACAGTCCCCCGGGTGCCTCCTCTGGCCCACAGCCTCTCTGACCTCATCTCCTGCCACCTCCTCCTCCGGCCTCCCTGCCTCCTGTGGCGGCTCTAGCACACCCAGGGAGCCCCCTTGTCAGAACACTGGACTGGCCCAGCCTTTTTCTGGAGCAATCTCCTGGGTTTTTTTTTTTTTTTAATTTATTTTGAGAGTGTGAGAGGAGGGGGAGGGGCAGAGAGAGAGGGAGAGCGAGAATCCCGATGCCGGGCTCGAACCCACGCACCATGAAATCACACGCTTAACTGACCGAGCCACCCAGGCACCCCCATTCTGGGGCATTCTTGCCCCCAACGGCCTGCTCTTTCCTTTCTCAGGCCTTTGCTACGGACTGTCCCTGCTGACCCCGTAGCAGATAGCAGCAGCCTCCGTGACATTCCCCGCTTCAGCTTTATTTTCCTGACCAGTGTTGACCACATCTAGATCTGTATCCACTGTCTGTACCTACCTGTACCTGCACCCACACCTGCACGCACACCTGCACCCACACCTGCGTCTGTACCCACACCTGCACCTGTACCCACACCTGCACCTGCACCTGTATCTGTATCTGTACCTTTCCCTGCACCTGCACCAACAACTACACCTATGTATTATGATAGTTGCCCTCCATGCACACACTAGAATGTAAGCTCCAGGAGGCCAGGGGCTGTATTTTGCTCTCTGTACCACCCCCAGTACCTGGTGCACTGCCTGACATCTTGTGGCTGCTGCATAGGTAGCTACGGAATAAAAGAAGGAGCCGTGAGGAGGTAAATGGGGAGAGCACAGCGGTGCCTGGAGAAAATGGTATGCAGCCGGTGGTGGGTGTGTGGCGTTCAGCGTAGTCCCTGATTTCTGATGACGCCTTCAGTATCCATTTCCCAGCCCTGCGCGTGCCCTGGGTTTTATTCACTGTGGGCCGGGTTGATGTTGGGGGTGACTGAAGGGGACCCCTTCAGCGGCTGTCGGGGGAGAGGAGGGCTTCCCTGGGGGCTGCCGCCACTTCGCAGCTTACCGGGAGGGGGGCGGCTTGAGTCAGATCTCCACCTCCTCCACTGCATGGTAACCACTATGATGACATGTCAGGCCACTTTGAGGAATGAAACCGGTTGGGGACACGAGATGTCCTGAAACCGTTTTCAGCCCAGGAAAAGTGAACGTCAGACCAGAGATTTGCAGGGGACAAAGTGCACCAAAATCGGATTGGGGGCAGGAGAGAGGGAGTGAAATACAACACTCATCACGCTCCTTAAAGCCTGCCCAGTGCCTCCAAGAAGATCTGGGACATCTCCAAAAGCTAGTCCCAGAGTCCATGGTCAGGCTCGTGTCCGATTGGCAGCCGCAGGGGGCGGGAGCCACTGGGACTCCAAGCCTGTGTCCCAGAGGACCTGTCCAGCTGGCCTGCACCCTCTGAGGGCAGGGGTGAGGCTGAGGACAATGGCAGGGAGGATAAATCGCCACATTGTAGCCCACTGGATTTGGGGCGGGTGGAAGGAAAAGCTGACGGGGGATGTCAGCATTTGTCATGGGCGTGTCAGGTGCTGCATGACGAGGCAGGCAGGCAGGCGCCTCTGGTCCCAGGCAGAGAGAGGGATGGGCGGTCCCCCAAAGAGTTGGTGGCGGGGAGCAGGTGCTGGTGGCGGGGGGAGGGTGCTGAGGATGTTGTCTCTCTTGTCATTTAGCTACAGCATGAATTATTAATGGACCGCTGTCACACACACACACACACACACACACACACACACACAGCTGAACATCATTTTGCCATCCCTGGCTCCTGCTCTGCTCTGGGCTGTGATGATGAAAGTGCCATTTGACCAGAGGGCAGGAGTGACACCCAGACGACTGCCATTTCACCTGCACAGTCGCCAAAGAGGACGGGGGCGCACTCTGTGCTGGGTTCTTAGCTTTCCTCGGAGATCTGATGTAAGCGGTGGCCCTCTCTCCACCATTTCTGATTTTCCTCTTTCCCCCCAGCCATTCTTTTCACGTGAAGGAAAAGTTTAACCCCCTCCTTGTCTGGTGTGCCTGTGACCCGGAAGCTCCAGGGCCCGGCTGCTCCAGGCTGACACGTTCCAAAGCCTGGGACTTAGCACCTGGCCCCCACTGCCTCTGTGCTAGGAATTGAGTTTGCAACTTTAATGTCTCTTGATGTATTACTGGGGAAGGAGGGAAAACAGAAAGAAAGGAGAGTCTTTTCTAGCACAGCCCCAGAGGAAAAAAAAAAAAGGTATGTGGGGGTGCAGACTGTTCTGGAGGCAAGATTCCAGGACATTCTCAAGCATGTAGGGCTGTTCCTGCAAAAGGAAGACTGGAAGCTGAGTTTCCCATATGAAGGCACCTTCCTTTTCTCTTGTCTTCCACGCACTGATCCCTCACAAGAGAAGGGCATTCCAGTGCTGAGGTTGTCCACCGTTCTGGCCCCTGGATCTCTGCACGTTCCTCCATGTGGACCCCCATTTCCTCCACCTTCCTTCCAGAATCCTGCCTTCCTTGTAGGCCTCCGTCTGATCCTGCCTTCTCCAGGGGCCCTTCTTGCCTAACGGGGACTGTCTTCTGTAGCCTGCACAGCCAAGTTCAGTTTACATCTCAGAGACGCCACATCTCAACTGCTCCCCGTTGTCCTAGACTCAGCGTCACTTCCCTCTTTTGAGGCTGATAAAGTAGAAGTTTAAGAAGCTATGTAACACACTCAAGGGCACTTCGCTCCTAAAACACCATTGCAAATGCATGGACCTGACTAGAGTCAGGTCTGTGGGGGAAAGTAGCCTCTTCATCTTCTAGACTTATGCTCAAGACATCCCCGCTTCCTCCAGAAGCATTTTGGGAGTCCCTGGGTTTGGTCAGAAAGGTAGCCAGTCATCTCAGTGTTCTTCAGGTCAGCCATACCTTTCTGGACATCCGCACCCCCCGTCATGAGCTGTGGCTCTGGGTGGGTGGGAGAAATGGGGGCTGTTTTCTGGCCTCACTCTGTCTGACCTCCCCACTCCCAGCCCCGCTTTGACCTAACAACCCCCAAAGGCCAGGGGGGTGAGCATCCCTCTTCCTCCAACTTTCCGGTAGGGATTTTCCCTCTGTCAGAGTCTCTTCCCAGGATACAGGGCAAGAGACCAGCTTAGCCCAGTGACCGTGAACGCAGACGTAGTCCGTGGTGCTCCAGCTCCAGGCCCTGGCCCACCCATTAGGAGCACGAGTTCTGGAGCCAGACAGGCCTGCACTCAAATGGCAACACCTTCGTTCATTAGTCCATCAGGTCGTTCCTGGGCACCTCCTCTGTGTCAGGCTCTGTGCCAGACATGGATCCCTTCATTTCGGCACCAAATATCCGCTCAACGACCTCCTGCTTCATCTGTAAAATGCAGAGAATTCGCCAAACTCCCAGGGCTCCTGGGAAGATCAAATATCATTGTACATGAAGCACCTGCATGTAGAAAGAGCTCCAAGTTACCCACCACGGTTAGTTCTGGATCTCATTCTCATCTGGAGGTGGAAAGAAAGATCTACCTTGAAAAATGAATGTGAATTTTAAGGGGATGAAATATTTAAAGTTGAAATCACAATCCTAAAGAAATACCTGCACTCCCATGTTTTACCGTGCCATGATTCAAAGTAGCCAACATTTGGAAACAACCCAAATGTCCACTACCAGGCATATGGATAAAGAAAATGTGAGATTCTCTCTCTCTCTCTCTCTAATCTCTATCTATCTCTATCTCTATCTCTATCTATCTCTATCTCTATATGACGGAATGTTATTCACCCCTAAACAAGAAGGAAATCCTACCATTTCCAACAACATGGATGCCCCTGGAAGACATTATGCTAATTGAAATAAACCAGTCGCTGCATGTGCTATAGACTGAGTGCTGGTGTCTCCCCAAAATGTATATCTTGAAATCCTATCCCCTAGTGTGATGATATTTAGAGGTGGGGGTCTCTGTGAGGTTTGGGTCTTGAGGATAGAGCCCTCATGTATGGGATCAGTGTCCTTTAAAAGACTCCAGAGGGCTCCCTTACCTCTTCCACCAGGTGAGGACATGGTGAGAAGACCACCATCTTGGATCTCAGATCAGTTGATTTTGGACTTCCAGCCTCTAGAACTGTGAGAAATGCATTCCTGTCCTTTTAAGTCACCCAGTCTATGATAGTTTGTTATTGCGGTTCGAACAGACTGAGACAGTATGATTCTACTTAAATGAGGTATCTGAAATAGTCAAAAGCATGGAAGCAGAGAATGCAACGGTGGCTGCAAGGAGCTGGGGGCAGTTATTGTTCAAATGGCATAAAGTTACAGTTAGACTAGATGAGTAAGTTCTAGGGATCTGCTGTACAACATGGGACCTATGGTTAATATGGTGTTGTGCACTTCAAAAATTTGTTAAGGAGGCAGATCGATCTCATGCTAAGTGTCCTACCGTAAAACAAAACCAAAACAGAACAGACAGAACAACAACAACAACAACAAACCCCCAGAAAGTGTAAAAACTCTTTGGGGGGCCACGGATATGTTTGTAGCCTTGTTTTGTAGTGATGGGATCACTCGTGTATGCATGTCCAAACTCATCAAAATACACACATTCAATGAGAACAACTTTGTATATTGAGCAGACCTCCGTAAAGTTGGCAATAAATTATTGAGAAGAATATTAAATGATAGACCACACTGGTCTGAGTGTCCTGGCTCAGATCTGAGAAGCTCCTTCCCCAGATGGAGTGACACTATTTGGGGCTCAGCTCCCCACAGTGAAAGAGGTGAGGCCGAACCCCAGGAACATACAGGACCCGGAGGGCTTCCTGCAACGTGTGTTATTCCATGACATGTGTGTGGCATCACTGACTGGAAGGCCCTTGGAGAACATCTATCCAGTTTCCTTATTTAGCAGTGAGGAGCCTGAGGCCCAGAGACGGAAACTGACCCAACAAAGGCCAGCACACAGGTGGAGACGGAGCATACCCAGAAGCCATCCCTCCCTATGACCAGTTCCATTAGCTTCCAGCTCATCTCCCTTGCCACCCTGTCTTCCCTCAAAGTCCGGAACGGGGATGGGGATGATCCTGTGGGCACCTCACAGGCCTCTGTGGGCACCTCCGCGTGCCTGCCCAGAGCTGAACTCAGGGATGTTGTGGGAGTTCCCTGAAGCTGCTCCCACCTAAGGCCCTCAGCACATCAGCACTCTTAGTTTAAAAAAAGAAAAGGTATTTACGTGCAAAGCCACTAATCTCTGTAGCACCTCCGGATAAATCTTCTAATTTACGGGTAAGCTGACACCCTCCAAGAGCCAAAATCAATGCGTGTCACTGTAAATCCAAGCTGGGCCTCAGCATCGACTCGTACGAGCCAATTGATGGCCTTTGCTTTTTCACTGGACCAGCTGAAGGATGGGTGGCGTGGATCCTGGTGGAAGGATCCTGAGACACCTGCTCTGGGAACGGGACCCTGTCTCCCACCTCAATTCCCCTTACCTCTCAGAAGCCATCTTGGCTCTAGGGGTCACGTGACAAAGCCCCACCTGACCGCTTGGTAATATTTAAGTCATCCTTCAAAGCCCAGCTCAGATGCCACCTGCCCTCGAGAGCCTTCTTTGAGTTGCCCACTTGGAATTACCTTCTCCTTCATGTTGTCCTGGGAGCGTGTCTGGGAAATGCCACTATGATGGCCAACCTCAGATGACAATATGGCGTGCATTTGCCACTTCCAAGGTTGGGAACACTGTGGCCAGGGCTCCATCTTGCCCCCCTTTCTGCTCACCAGCGTGGGGTCCTATTTGTGTAGCCTTCATTCATTGAGCACCTACCATTCCCTTATGTCCACTGTGCTTGGGATGGGTCCAGGGATGGGTCAGATACAGCCCCAGTCCTGGGGGTGCTCATGGTCTAATCAGGAAGACAGACAAGAAATTAGATATCGCAAGTGCTCCGCGGAAGAGTACAGGGGCAGTATTTATGTCCGACTGAGAGGTCAGGATGGGCCTCCCTGAGGTGACTCAAAGGGGGCTAGGAGGTGGCCAAGTGAATAAGTGGGGATGAAGGATGCCCCCAGTTGTACTGCCTGGTTCTTTCGATTGGCAGGTACAGAGAATCACGCAGGCCACCTCACGAAAACATAGGACAAGGGAAGGTGTGCGAGGGTGTGTTAGCTCTCTTACATCCCTGGAATCCCCAGAGGCAGGACTGGTGGGCTGGTGTTTCATGTGTTTGCCAAAATGCTTAAACTGAGTAGTTGCCTTGGGCCGTTAAGGTAGAAGCATTTTGTTTGAAGACCTGCCTGTGGTCCTGTACATGAGGGAAGTCAGTCCCGGTTCCAAAGACTGGATGGAACCAGCTAATACCAATGTCTTTGGGGATCCTTGATGCCAGATTTAACCAGGAAGTGTTGGTCTGTCTTGAGGGGTGCCTGGCATTTGGCTGTCTCTACCCGGCCACTGCTCCCCTCCAGCCCTCTCCCCCATCCGCACCCACAGATGTGTCTCAAGGGAGCTGCTGACCCTGCTCTGCCAGCCCAGCTGAGCATCTGCCCTCAGGCCCAGGATGCTCCTTCCCCCAGCCAGTCCTGACCTGACTGGCAGGTTGTTATCCTCCACAGGCAGTTGCACGTGGGGTCTGGGAGTCCTCAGGGCACCTCAGCCCTGCTGCAGGTGCGCCAGAAGGACCCAAGGACGCCAGCTGTAGTCTCACAAGGACGCCAGCTATAACCTCTCAGCTTCATCCCAAGGTGCATGCTTTTTGTAACCTAGGTTTTGCCTCAGTTCCTGTTTGCCGGTTCTCTGCTCGCTCCCCAGCCCTGGACTGAACCTCAGCAGTCTCAGGAGAGGCGTGACCACCTGGCTAGCCACTGAAGTCCCCCAGTTCCTGAGGTCAGACCCTGGCTCCTATAAACTGAGGTGCCCCATAAACAGCCACTGTATCCTCAGCCCGTAGCCCAGTGTCCTGGCTCAGTAAATGTTTGTTGAGTGAATGGGTGAGTGGAGGAAATGGGTTAGAATGCCATGGATTCTAGAATTGCCAAAGCATGGAGTGTGGCTGGTCATGCTCAGTCTTCCTGGGATACCAGCTTCTTCATGACTCAAGGCCAAACTTTCCAGGCTCCTTTAGACAATGAAAATGGGATATCTGGCTATCAACAGGGATCCAGTTGTTGTTTTTTTGTTTGTTTGTTTAATTTTACTTATTTAAATAATCTCTGCATCCCACATGGGGCTTGAACTCATGACCCTGAGATCAAGAGTCACATGCTCTTCGAATTGAGCCACCTATGTGCCTCCCATTAGGGGCCAGTGAATTCAGCGTCAGCCTCCCGCCTTCTCCAGTTGCCCTGCACTGAAATTCCAGCCCGCCTCAGGGCCATCGAATAGAGCGATGCTTTGGTGCACAAGATGACTGGGGAGCAACTGTGCTGGCCACGATTCTATTGCTTGTAGGACATTAGGATGTGTCATCTCCTGATATGCCCATGAGTGAGCAGTCGGCACCCAATACCACTCAGGGTTTCTACACATCAGTTTGCCTGGGCAGTATCATTTCAGGCCTCTTTTCTGACATCATTGTTACTAGAATCCCCCTTCACCCCACAAGTGCCCTATTCTAGGTGATAAACTATGTGGTCATATACTTATTTTGTATTTTTATTTTTTCGAACATTTTTAACGTTTATTTATTTTTGAGACAGAGAGAGACAGAGCATGAACGGGGGAGGGGCAGAGAGAGAGGGAGACACAGAATCGGAAGCAGGCTCCAGGCTCTGAGCCGTCAGCCTAGAGCCCGACGCGGGGCTCGAACCCACGGACCGCGAGATCGTGACCTGAGCCGAAGTCGGACGCTTAACCGACTGAGCCACCCAGGCGCCCCATGTGGTCATATATTTATATACTCACATGCTGGGGTATTTTCCTCATGGGACTACATCTTCCTGTTCTCAGAGGCTCCAAGCTACAGTGTTCTCTCATCGCCTCTTCTAACCTCCCCTTAAAGTCTGTGAACTTCCCAAACTTCCATAAAAGCATTAGAACTGAGAGTTTTCCTAACCACATTAGGATTGTGGAAACTTGTTCTGGGCAGGAGGTGATTTCCCAGCCTGGTTCTAAGTAAAAGCATCCAGTTCTTCTAGGTCCTTTGATCTTCTGGCTTCCATGACTCTTCCACAGGCATTTCCCACAGCACCAGACTGGACAACAGCCAATGAGCCATTGATCAGAACCATGTTACAGCTGTACAAGTCAGTCTCTGAGATCCCAACATTTGTTGTTCAATTTAATTCAGCAAACATCGACTGAGCACGTGGTTTAAGCAAACACTAGGTGACTTCAGGGGTCCTCTGCCAATTTTCGGGCTTGTAGCTTGTTTGAATTTAAGCTGCCATGATAGAAAGAGCTGTGTTTCTATTAACTCATTGTATCAGGTGTCTGTTGCTGGAAGCTCACTTCTAGTAATTGTGGACTCATTTGTACTAGACCAATTCTCATGCTAATAATGATAAACTCTGGTAAAATGTTTTTTTTTTTTAACCCATTATATGGAAAGTGACAAAAACAGGCAGAAATGAAAGGGGATTTGACACCTGAAGAAGGAATCATCCCCGACTGAATTTCCCATTTTTATAATTTTGCACCTGCAGCAAGTTCTAGTCATGGCAAAATTTCACATAGATATCTGAAGTCTTACTTGTTGAAGGATCAAGAGAGCTGAGGTTGGGAAAACCACCATATCTCTGAAGTGAGAGAAGAAATCTATGAAGAAGAGAAACACAAGAGGGGGCAGCCTAAATTCTATGTATAAATTCTGCTTAAATTTCTGTCTTCGACTATACATTTTGGAGGCAAATTCCAAGTATTTCAGCTAAAATGAAAAGCACTGGGTAGAAATTTTACTGATGGCTACTAAAAGGGAGACGAAGTTTGAAGTTTGAGTTCATCCAAGTTAACTGCCTGCTAAAGTAAAAATCTATAGATTTGAGAAGAACTTAACAGAATCCAGAGTCTTTACAGGATATCTTGAATAATGTCTAGAATACAATTCCAAATTACTAGACCTATAAAGAAACAGGAAAATGGGACCCATAGTCATGTTATCTTTTGCTACAGTTTCGCAGAGAATAGACAATCACACTAAACATTTATTTTTGTTTCCATGTCTACAAATCAGCTGACTGGTTTTGCTGACTTGAACTAGGCTTGATTGGGGTCACTCATATGTCTGTGGTCAGTTGAAATTTGGCTGGGTAGCTTCACTAATTTTGGCTGAATCCTCTTCCAGATCTTGGGCCTCAGTGTGGGCAACAGGGCTGATTTGGTTTTGTTCCAATTCTCTTATCCTCCGACAGGATAACTGAGCAAGTTCTGAGGGTGAGGATTGGGAAGAAGAGAGTAGAAATGCACAGTCTTCTTGAAACCCAGGTTCAGAACTGGCACACTGCATTCCACTGCATCCCACTGACCAAAGGCAGCCACAGGGCTAATAGGATGAGCCATGAGGTCACATTGAAAAGTCCTGGGTACAGGAAGAAGTGAAGAACTGGAGGATTTTTTATAATCCATCCATTACAGGCATAAAACTATGATTTTTGTCTTTGGTAGAGATGATCCTAGGAAAAACTAGTAGGGAGTAAGGAAAGTGAGCCAGGAAAGGGGAGAAAGCCAGTCAAGATGTGCTGAGCAGATTATTACTGAGGGGTGCTGGCATGTTATTCCTCTGGAGATCTCTAGAGGTAGGGAGAAACTTGCCTCGGAGTTTGCCTACCCAAGGGGCGAGGAAACTGGGGTATATTTCCATTGAATCCCATTCATCATAAGGGCTCCTTCCTGAGGCATTGATTCCCCAGCACCTTCTTTTTGGCTCTTGATATTTTGCGTGATGGACTGTTTCTTGGAAAGGGGTAGAAGGTGGGTGGGGCTTCTACCCAGGTCAGGCCACAGCTGAGACAAGACAATAAGCATAGAAGGAGAAGTGAACTAAATCCAGTTCGGCCAAGAGGAAGACAGGGAAAGGATTCATTAAAGCTCCAGGGAGGGCCCTGAGTACACATACTCCATGCAAAGGAATGTGTAAGACTAGTATACCTACATCTCTAGTTGAGGAAGGCCCTGAGTGACATCTGGGTTTATAGTTCTAAGACAAAGTTCTCAATGAGGGCAGTATAGAGGAATATAAATATTTTCAGAAATGCATTTTCCAAATATACATGCCTGCTTCACATCCCCTATGAATTAGATCTAATTTACTCTTTTCTAATGGCATGCTGGTAAATGTTGAACAATTGGCTCCAAGGGAAAAATGTATGCATATACATACGTACATAGGCTTATAATAAATTTTACTTATATTAAATATGTGTGGTACATAATTTACTACTAATGATACCATATACAATATTCTTTATTATAACTTCCATGTCCTCATAGATTCTCATAGAATGCATTAGTTGACTTTTGCCAGTTTTTATTGATTTTGTCTATAGACAGCCTATCATTGCAATTGATGAATAAGCAGTTACAGCATGAATGGTGGTAGTTTTGTTTATGTTAGTAAGATGAACAGGAAACAATGAAATCGTATGTCAGAATGTTGCCCGTTTCTATGGTAGAAGCAACTTCTTTGTTGAGTCAGATAGTTTTTTTGAATACTGGACTATTTCCTCAAATTTTTGTGCTATCCACTGTGTAAGTAGTAACAGATACAATATACTTTCACATTAATCTGCATTATTGACACTTCTTCCTCCTTTTCTTGTCTAGACATCCCCAAAAAGAAAGTCAAGCACTGAGTGAGAGAGTTTGCTGATTTTGGGGGTGTGAATACTACCTCCATGGTTGATTGCAAGCTCCCAATATGATGCCATTGACCATGCTGTTGGGAAGATGTTTATTAGAGTCACCACTGGTTTTTCTATGTACAGACAATAGCCACAAATAACCTGAAGAGCCTAAATATGGTAAACCACAGTAAAATAATTACCAATCAGCGAGGTTTTAGAATTTATTGTCTTTGGTATTCATGTAATTTATTATAATTTTACATAATTTAATTTTCAGTAATGGCTGGGTTTAGCAATCAGCTTGCAAACTTTCTGAAAATTTAATAAGGCTTTTGCAAATGCATGTGAGCTGGCTCCCGTGCGCCCCGGGGGCCTCTTCCCTTTCTACCCACAGATGGGACTTCTAAGAGACGTCTGAGGGAAATTTATGTTTCCCCCACAGTTGTGTGCTCAGGACCTGGCCTGACTCCTGGCACAGGGAACGCCCCTAATAAAGGTGCGTTAAATACAATCCTAGGCTTTTTATCTTTCTAAGAACCCATGAAGCTAAAGGGCTTTTCTTCTACCACCACCACCACTACACTGTGAGGGCCAGTGGGGTGTAGACTTGAAGGCTGCCCAAGTTTGGATCCCAGCTCTGTTGCTGACTCACTGTGTGACTTTCAAAAATTATTAGGCTCTGTGTGCCTCAATTTCTCTTTTGTAAAGTAGGCATAACATTAGCTGTTCCATCCTAGAGGTGTAGCTGTGTGACATGAATGAGAGACTATATTTCAACTACCAAGGACAGTACCTGTGACCTAGTAGACCCTGTATTGGTATTTGCTGTGGTTGTTGTTGTTATTATTATTATTATTACTATTATTATTTTTAAACCACTTTATTAATGAATGATTGACACACAAAAAGCTATACATATTGAATGTGCACAAGTTGGTGGGTTAAAGATGCAGCTGTGTTTTTGGTTTTTGTTCTTTTAACTTAGGTCCAAGTTAGTTAGCATCCAGTACAACAATGATTTCAGGAGTAGATTCCTTAATGCCCCTTCCCCATTTAGCCCATTCCCCCTCCCACAACCCCTCCAGCAACCCTCTGTTTGTTCTCCATATTTAAGAGTCTCATGTTTTGTCCCTCTCCCTGTTTTTATCTTATTTTTGCTTCCCGTCCCTTATGTTCATCTGTTTTGTATCTTAAAGTCCTCATATGAGTGAAGTCATATGATATTTGTCTTTCTCTGGTGACTAATTTCACTTAGCATACTACCCTCTAGTTCCATCCATGTAGTTGCAAATGGCAAGATTTCATTCTTTTTGATTGCTGAGTAATACTCCATTGTGCGTGTGTCTATCTATCTATACCACATCTTCCTTATCCATTCACCCATCGATGGACATTTGGGCTCTTTCCATACTTTAGCTATTGTTGATAGTGCTGCTATAAACATTGGGATGCATGTGCCCCTTCAAAACAGCATACCTGGATCCCTTGTAGTGCAATTGCTGGGTCATAGGGTAGTTCTATTTTTAATTTTTTGAGGGACCTCCATACTGTTTTCCAGAGTGGCTGCACCAGTTTGCATTCCCACCAGCAGTGCAAAAGAGATCCTCTTTCTCCGCATCTTTGCCAACATCTGCTCTTTCCTGAGTTGTTAATTTTAGCCATTCTGACAGGTGTGAGGTGGTATCTCATTGTGGTTTTGATTTGTATTTCCCTGATGATGAGTGATGTTGAGCATTTTTTATGTGTCAGTTGGCCATCTGGATGTGTTCTTTGGAGAAGTGTCTATTCATGTCTTTTGCCCATTTCTTCACTGGCTTATTTGTTTTTTGGGTGTTGAGTTTGATAAGGTCTTTATAGATTTTGGATACTAACCCTTTACCTGATATGTCGTTTGCAAATATCTTCTCCCATTCCATTGGTTGCCTTTTAGTTTTGCTGACTGTTTCCTTCACTGTGAAGAAGATTTTTATTTTTATGAGATCCCCATAGTTCATTTTTGCTTTTGTTTCCCTTGCCTCCAGAGATGTGTTGAGTAAGAAGTTGCTGCAGCTGAGGTCTAAGAGGTTGTTGCCTGCTTTAATCCTTAAGGATTTTGATGGTTTCCTGTCTTACATTTAGGTCTTTCATCCATTTTGAGTTTATTTTTTGTGTATGGCATAAGATGGTGGTTGGTCGAGGTTCATTCTTCTGCATGTCGCTGTCCAGTTTTCCCAGCACCGCTTGCTGAAGAGACTGTCTTTTTTCCATTGGTTCTTCTTTCCTGCTTTGTCAAAGATTAGCTGGCCATACGTTTGTGGGTCCATTTCTGGGTTCTCTATTCTGTTCTATTGATCTGTGTCTGTTTTTGTTTCAGTACCATACTGTCTTGATGATTACAGCTTTGTAATACAGCTTGAAGTCTAGGATTGTGATGCCTCCTGCTTTGGTTTCTTTTTCAAGATTGCTTTGGCTATTTGGGGTCTTTTCTGATTCCATACAAATTTTAGGATTGTTTGTTCTAGCTCTGTGAATAATGCTGGTGTAATTTTGATAGGGATTTCATTGAATATGTAGACAGCTTTAGATAGTATCGACATTTTAACAATATTTGTTCTTCCTATCCAGGAGCATGAAATATTTTTCCATTTTTTTGTGTCTTCTTCAATTTCTTTCATAAGCTTTCTATAGTTTTCAGTGTATAGATTTTTCACCTCTTTGGTTAGATTTCTTCCTAGGTATTTTATGGTTTTTGGTGCAATTGTAAATGGGATCAATTCCTTGATTTCTCTTTCTGTCGCTTCATTATTGGTGTATAGGAATGCAGCCTGTTTCTGTGCATTGATTTTATATCCTGCAACATTGCTGAATTCATGAATCAGTTCTAGCAGTTTTTTGGTGGAATCTTTAGGGTATTCCATATAGAGTATCATGTCATCTGTGAAGAGTGAAAGTTTGACCTCCTCCTGGCCGATTTTATTTCTTTGTGTTGTCTGATTGCTGAGGCTAAGACTTCCAATAGTATGTTGAATAACAGTGGTGAGAGTGGACATCCCTGTCTTGTTCCTGACCTTAGGGGGAAAGTTCTCAGTTTTTCCCCATTGAGGATGATATTATCGTTGGGTCTTTCATATATGGCTTTTATGATCTTGAGGTATGATACTTTATCACTACTTTCTTGAGTAGTGATACAAGAAAGGATGCTGTATTTTGTCAAATGCTTTCTCTGCATCTATTGAGAGGATAGTGTGGTTCTTGTCCTTTCCTTTATTGATGTGATGAATCACATCGATTGTTTTGTGGATATTGAACCAGCCCTGAATCCCAGGTATAAATCCCACTTGGTCGTGGTGAATAATTTTTTTTAGTATATTGTTGGATCTGGTTGGCTAATATGTTGTTAAGGATTTTTGCGTCTATGTTCATCAGGGAAATTGGTCTATAGTTCTCCTTTTTAGTGGGGTCTTAGTCTGGTTTTGGAATCAAGGTAATGCTTTCTTCATAGAAAGAGTTTGGAAGTTTTCTGTCCATTTCTATTTTTTGGAACAGTGTCAAGAGAATAGGTGTTAACTCTTCTTTAAATGTTTGGTAGAATTCCCCTGGAAAGCCATTTGGTCCTGGACTCTTGTTTTTTGGGAGTTTTTTGATTACTAATTCGATTTCTTTACTGGTTATGGATCTGTTCAAGTTTTCTATTTCTTCCTGTTTCAGTTTTGGTTGTTTATATGTTTCTAGGAATTTGTCCATTTCTTCCAGATTGTCCATTTTATTGGTGTATAATTGCTCATAATATTCTCTTTTTATTGTTTGTATTTCTGCTGTGTTGGTTGTAATCTCTCCTCTTTCAATCTTGATTTTATTTATTTGGGTCCTTTCCTTTTACTTTTTGATCAAACTGGCTAGGGGTTTATCAATTTTGTTAATTCTTTCAAAGAATCAACTTCTGGTTTCACTTATCTGTTCTACTTTTGTTGTTGTTGTTGTTGTTGTTGTTGTTTTTGGTTTTGATAGCATTGATTTCTGCTCTAATATTTATTATTTCCCTTCTGCTGGTTTTGGGTTTTATTTGCTGTTCTTTTTCTAGCTTTTAAGGTGTAAGGTTATGTTGTGAATCTGAGACCTTTCTTCCTTCTTTGGGAAGGCATGGGTTGCTATATACTTCCTCTTATGACTGCCTTTGCTGCTTCCCAGGGGTTTTGGCCTGTGGTGTTATCATTTTCATTGGCTTCCATGTACTTTTTAATTTCCTCTTTAACTTCTTGGTTAGCCCATTCATTCTTTAGTAGTATGGGCTTTAGTCTCCAAGTATTTGTTATCTTTCCACATTTTTTCTTGTGGTTGATTTTTAGTTTCATAGCGTTGTTGTCTGAAAATATGCACGGTATGATCTCAATCTTTCTGTGCTTGTTGAGGACTGATTTGTGTTCCAGTATATGATCTATTCTGGAGAACATTCCATGTGCACTGGAGAAGAATGTGTATTCCACTACTTTTGGATGAAATGTTCTGAATATATCTGTTAAGTCCATCTGGTCCAGTGTATCATTCAAAGAAAGCCATCATTTCCTTGTCAATTTCCTTTTAGATGATCTGTCCATTGCTGTAAGTGGGGTGTTGAAGTCCCCTACTATTATGGTATTATTAGCAATGAGTTTCTTTATGTTTAGTGATTAGTGATTTGTATATTTGGGTGCTGGAGCATAAATCTTTACAATTGTTAGGTCTTCTTGGTGGATAGACCCCTTAATTATGATATAATGCCCTTCTTTATCTCTTGTTACAGTCTTTATTTTAGAGTCTAGATTGTCTGATATAAGTATGGCTACTCTGGCTTTCTTTTGGCGACCATTAGCATGTTAGATGTTTCTCCATCCCTTACTTTCAATCTGAAGGTATTAGGTCTAAAGTAGGTCTCTTGTAAACAGCATATAGATGGATCTTGTTTCTTATCCATTCTGTTACCCTATGTCTTTTGACTGATGCATTTAGTCCATTGACATTTGAAGTGAGTGCTGAAAAGTATGGATTTATTGCCATTATGTTGCCTGTAGAGTTGGAGTTTCTGGTGGTCTCTGGTCCTTTCTAGTCTTTGTTGCTTTTGGTCTTTTTTTCCCCGTCTTTTCTCCCCTCAGAGAAACCCCCTTAACATTTCTTGCAGGGCTGGTTTAGTGGTCATGAACTCCTTTAAATTTTGTTTGTCTGGGAAACTTTTTATCTCTCCTTCTATTTTGAATGACAGCCTTGCTGGATAAGGAATTCTTGGCTGGATAAAGAATTATTTTTCTTATTCAGCACATTGAATATATCCTGCCACTCCTTTATGGCCTGCCAAGTTTCTGTGGATAGGTCTACTGCAATCCTGATCTCTCTTGCCTTGTCAGTTAAGGACTTTTTTTCCCTTGCTGCTTTCATGATTCTTTCCTTGCCTGAGTATTTTGTGAATTTGACTATGATATGCCTTGGTGATAGTGGGTTTTTGTTGAATTTAATGGGAGTTCTCTGTGCTTCCTGGATTTTGATGTCTGTGTCCTTCCCCAGGTTAGGAAAGTTTTCCACTATGATTTGCTCACTTAACCCTTCTACCCCTTTTTCTCTCTCTTCCTCTTCTGGGTCCCCTATGATTCTGATGTTGTTCCTTTTTAATGAGTCACTGATTTCTCTAATTCTTAGTGCTGTTTTACCTTAGTCTCCCTCTTTTTTTTCTGCTACATTATTCTCCATAAGTTTGTCCTCTATATCATTGATTCACTGCTCTGCCTCATCCATCCTTGCCACCGTGGCATCCATTTGAGATTGCAGCTCAGTTATAACATTTTTTTATTTCATCCTGACTAGTTTTTACTTCTTCTATCTCTGCAGAAAAGGATTCTAATCTATTTTCAACCCCCAGGCTCATGACCTGAGCCTAAATTAAGAGTCAGACTCTCAACTGACTGAGACAACCAGGCACCCCTAAACAGTATTTTAAAGATGAGGTAACTAAGGGATTCTAATCTAAGGGTAAGTAAGGGATACTAATCTAAGTGTAACTAAGGGACTCTAATCTATTTTCAACCCACAGGCTCATGACCCGATCCTAAATTAAGAGTTGGACTCTCAGCTGACTGAGCCACCCAGCTGTCCCTAAACAATATTTTAAAGATGAGGTAACTAAGGTCCGGAGAGACTTTGTGAGGCTAGTAGAGGGCAGAGCTTCCAACAGGACCCAGGCTGTTTGCTTAGCTCCAAAGTGCAGATTCCACTCATGCCGCGAGGTTGGGCGTCCGTGAATCTAGAAAACACAGTTGTTTTCCTTGTGCGTCATTCCAAACAGCTGTCACAGCTCTGGACTCTTTACTTGGGTTTACCAATTTATTTCAAGAGTCCTTTGTTTTACTCTCTTCATTTGAGAGAGAGAGAAAGAATGTGTGTGTGTGTGTGTGTGTGTGTGTGTGTGTGTGTGTAACATTTATATCCACCAACTGGACGTAAAAAAATGTTAACGTTTTGTCGTATTTCTTCAGGTTTTTTACACAGCAAAACATTACAGAGAAAGTTAGAATCTACTCGGTTTTCCTTCTAAGGCCAGGACTAATGGCAGACCACGGACCTTGCAGAGTTTAAGAATGAGAAAGGATGGGGCGAGTCTGTTTGCAGATGAGGAACCCTGGAGAAGGAAGGGGGGTGAGTCGCCCACAGTGTGACAGGCAGGCAGGTTGGGGCAGGCTTGGCTCCTGTATCACACATTCAGAGTGTCCTTGATGTGCACTTGAGGTGTCAGGGGTGGGGGGACAGCAATTATTACCTGCAGCCCGTGTTTCCCAAGTGCTTCCAGTCCCAAGATGGAGAGGCATGAGCAACCCCAAGGAACCCAGCTAGTATTCTTAGTATTGTGATTAAAAATTCTGGTTCAGACATCTTGCTTATATCTGTGTTGATTAAGTCCCTGCCTGTTGTTTCTTCCTGGTTTTTCTTTTGGGGTGAATTCCTTTGTTTCATCATTTTGAAGGAAGAAAAGAAATTAATAAGGTAAAAACATTAAAATTAAAAAATGAAAAACAACACACACACACAAATCAAATATATGATGCTAGATCCTAGGTGTGTTTTCATCTGGTTGTTGAAAGGAGCTTGATAGATTAGAGAGAAAAGGGAAAGATAAGAAAGGAAAAAAAAGAAAAAAAAGGAAAATATTTGAAAATGTGAAAAAAATTAATACAATGAAATAGAATAAAACGAAATGGTGGAAGTAAAATATAATTTGAAAAACTTGCAAAAAAGTAACAAATATAGTAGAAAAAAGTTAAAGAAAATTATTTTTAATAAAAGTTGAAAAATAAATTTTTTTCTCTTTCTGTATCCAAGAAAAAGAAAAGAAAAAGAAAAAAAATTGAATAGAAGGACCAGGGAACAGACTGAAATACGATTGAAATTACATTGGTTTCCCCTAGAAGTCAAACTATGAAGCACTTTGTAGTCTGGAAACTAAGCAGGCAGAGAGACTTGTGCTCCTGAAGGGCGAGGTTGGGCCAGTTGGGCGGGGCTTAGTGTAACGGCTCCGTTCTCCACTAGATGGCGCTGCTCAGCCGATGGGGGTGGATTGTGGTGGTGCTCGTGGGTGTTTATGCGCATGCGCGGGAGTGGAAAATGGCGTCACCCAGCTGCCCCGGTCACTAGTATCGGAACTCAGTCCTCCAGGGTAAGCAGTTGCACACCCGTCCTTTGTCTTCAGCTTTCGTCCACTCCCCGCTTTTACGCCATCCGTGACCAAGCTGTCAGGTTGCCAGGCGGCACCTCCCTCCTGAGTTTTATCTCAGAGGCGGCTGTGTTTCCCGGCCCCTCGCTTCTGAGGGACTGCGGCTTTGCCCCGCTCAGATTCTCTGCGGGAGGGTCGCCCTCAGGAAGGTTCCGGGACCGGTTGCTGCCGATGCCCAGAGACTGCGGCCGGGTGCCAGCCCCGCGCCGGAAAAAGTTCCTGCGATCGTGTAGCGGCAGCGTCTCGGGGAGGATGGAAAGTCACAACCCGCATCTGGCACCGGGCTTCACCCCCAGCGACCTTGTTCCAGCACCAGCGAATGTGGCCCTTCTCTGGGGTCTCCTGGGACCAGGTGGCTGTGCAGCCTCTACCAGATGTCCTCCCAGCAGAGGAACCGCCTCTGCCTCTGGGTGAGGACCCCGAAGACCTCTCTCTCGGCTCCGGGGGATTCGCCCTTCCCACCAGAGCACCACCAGGTATCGAATGGAGGAGTTTCAGACTCTGCGCTCCCCCTGTTTGTAGAGTCTTAGTGGAACTTAAACCCTCTCCTTTTCCCTTTTTTAGTTCAGTCCCTGCGGCTGTTTCCACTTTTCCACTTTCTTTCCCGCTGCTTTGGGGGGGGGGGTGGTGCTTTTCCCATATTCTACCCCCACCCCCGTCTCCATCCTCTCTCCACTCGCAAAAACAGCTCCCCGCCCTCTGGAGCTTCTCTCTCCCCCTGTGCCGTGTACCTGCTAGTTCTGTGGTTCAGGTTGTGCAGATTGTTGTGTTATTCCTCAAATCAGTTTTCTAGGTGTGCAGGATGGTTTAGTGTTGATCTGGCTGTATTTCATGGACGCAAGACACAAAAAACTTCCATGCTGTTCTGCCATCTTGGCCCCTCCTCCTCCTTATTATATTATTATGATTATTAGCAAATCACTTATTGGGTGTCTGTTGTATGCCAGGCACCACTCTGGTAGAGGTTTTACATGCTTTGGCTATAATTTTTTTTTTTAACAATATCTATTTTTTAAGATTTTATTTTTATTTTATTTTATTTTGTTTGAGGGAGAGAGAGCCCAAGTGAGGGCAAGCGGGGGAGGGCAGAGGAAGAGGAAGAGAGAGAATCCCAAGCAGCCTCCACGCTCAGAGCTCAGCACAGAGGCTGACACGGGGCTCGATCTCATGAATCGTGAGATCATGACCTGACCCTAAATTAAGAGTCAGACTCATCCGATTGAGCCACCCAGGTGTCCCTAAACAATATTTTACAGCTGAGGTAACTAAGGTCCGGAGAGACTTTGTGAGGCTCGTAGAGGGCAGAGCTTCCAACAGGACCCAGGCTGTTTGCTTAGCTCCAAAGTGCAGATTCCACTCATGCCGCGAGGTTGGGCGTCCGTGAATGTAGAATACTGTGTTTTCCTTGTGCGTCATTCCAAACAGCTGTCACAGCTCTGGACTCTTTACTTGGATTTATCAATTTATTTCAAGAGTCCTTCATTTTATTCTCTTCAGTGGAGAGAGAGAGAGAGAAAGAATGTGTGTGTGTGTGTGTGTGTGTGTGCATGTGTGACTGTAACATTTGAATCCACCAACTGGACGTAAAAAAATGTTAACATTTTGTCGTATTTCTTCAGGTTTTTTACACAGCAAAACATTACAGAGAAAGTCAGAATCTACTCGGTTTTCCTTCTAAGGCCAGGACTAATGGCAGACCACGGACCTCACAGAGTTTAAGAATGAGAAAGGATGGAGAGGGGGAGTCTGTTTGCAGATGAGGAACCCTGGAGAAGGAAGGGGGGGTGAGTCGCCCACAGTGTGGCAGGCAGGCAGGTTGGGGCGGGCTTGGCTCCTGCATCACACATTCAGAGTGCCCTTGATGTGCACTTGAGGTGTCAGGGGTGGGGGGACAGCAATTATTACCCGCAGCCCGTGTTTCCCAAGTGCTTCCAGTCCCAGGATGCAGAGGCGTGAAGAGCCCCAAGGAACCCAGAAACGTCGGGTTCAGCCTCAGCACAGCACAGAAGTTATGCAACGAAGGAGGCATCCATCCAGCATCCATGAGGGTGGAAAGGGAACTTAAGTCTCTGCTCTGGCATTTCCTGAAAGACGCCGGAGACGGGGCGTGCTCATAAGACACAGCGAACTTCCCGGGCTCTTCATCCCTCTCCCTGAGGCTCAGTTGCACGTGGTTACTCCCCACACCTGCGCCCCCATGCTTGGTCCTGCCCCGTGGGTCCCCCAGACCCCCCAGCCTGTAGCCTCAGCTCCGTTCTCCTCTCCGGATGAAGTTCTTTTTTGTCTGTTTAAGCAGCCTTGTTGAGATCGAGTTCACACACCGTGCGATGCATTCGTTTTAAGCGCACAACCCAGTGGCGTTTAGGAAATTCAGAGAGATGTGCGGCCACCACTGCAGCCAATTCCGGAACATTCTCTGCATCTCAGAAAGAAGCCCATACCCTGTAGCTCTCACTGCCCCCTCCCCCGCCCATCTTCCCGGCGCACTCCAGAGCCCCAGGCAACGAGGAGGCTACTTTCTGCCTCTGTGTGTCGGTCAGTGGCTGTAGATGTCCCTGCTCTGGGGTCAGGTCTTTTTAATGTTATCAACCATTTTTGCTGCTGCAGTCCTGTCCTCTTCACTCATCACTGGAGCCTGCACGGCAAGGGAGGCCTCTTCTCTCTCTGGAAGATGAAGTGCAGTGGGGGGCCAGGACGGGGGAGGGCTGCAATTTCCTATCTTTTCCCTTCTCCATTTTTATCCATGTAAACAACGACCTCCGATAGGACGTAAATTGAATTACTGCTCTAATAGAGGCATAATCGGCAGGCTTGGGAGAGAGATTACATCCTCAGGGGAGCACGGGGCAGAGTTTCACAGACAGGAGGGAACAGAGCTGAGTTGCGAAAGATAAATAAGGTGTCAACAGGTCAAGAGCTGGGAGGGAGCTTCCCGGAATGAGGGAGCGTGAGGGACGGAAGACCAAGGCTTCAGGTGGCAGGAATCGCGGGCTGTGTGTGAGAAGCGCTTGCTCCACGGGGCTGAGCAGCACGGGCTGCATGACGAGGCCGGAAAGCTAATGAGAGCCACTGTTTACGGGAGCGTTGTTCAGTTTTTATTTCATTATTGGCCCCTGAAGGAGAAAAATTAAATTTAAATATCATTTCTCCCTAATGAAAGAAATTAAGTAGTAAGGGATGCAATTTTGTTGAGTAAGCCCGAGCTTTGGAGGGCCACAGACTATTATTGTGATGTCGTAGACCTCCACCATGTTGGGGGCGACGCGGCCTGTTGAGAGAGGGGGGTGGGCTAAGGCGCGCTTCCTACGCACTCCCGGGTCTCATTTAAGTTCTTAGATTAGCCCTGAGAGACGGCCACTGACTCACAACCTCCGTTGTACGGTTGTGCAAACTACAGGTTGCCGCTGAGTGAATCCCCCATAGTGATTAGCAGAGCTGGGATTTGAACCCAGGCAGGGTGGTTCTGCAGCCCAAGTTCTAAGCCATGTGCCAGACTCCCTGGTGGGCCTGGGCTGGGCCATGTCAGGCCTTGACCCCTGTGTCAGGCCTGCTCTCCTCTGCCTCAGGCAGGCGGTTCTCTTCTCACTGTTGACTGAGGATTCTGCTGGGCGTTCTGGGGCCTGGCCTTACCACGATGCTGAGCGAACCCCTGCCCCCCCCCACCCCCCCAACCCCAACCAAGGCTCAGAAGGAAATCGTCAGGTGGCAGGAGGTTCTGGAAAGTGCATGGACTCTGAGGTCAGGCTGACCTAGCTTTGGTTTGGCTTTGCCACTTCCTAGCCTGGTCACCTCTGAACGTTTAACTTGTCTGGGCCTTAGTTTCTCTGTCATGAGGACCATCCTGAGTATGCAGTGTCTCATGGGGCTGCTTACGCACTGGTGGATTCTAAACAGGCTGGAGTTACTTATTCCCAGAGTGGCTCAGCTGATTATTTCTGCCCTCTCCTGCTGGCTGTGGGGACCATGCACAGCAGGTGGGTGGCTGAGCATGAGGCGGAAAACGATAGTGTATTCAAGATGGGGCAGTGGGGCTGAGGGTCCCCTGCGGCCACATGGGGGTCCCGATGGTCTGTGACTCTCCCCAGCACTGCTCCCCACCACACCTTTCCAACAGGAAAGCGAAACAACCAAAACAACAACCAAAAGGTGACAAGAAGTCTGTGTTCCAGCCTGGGGCAGCTGGTGACAACGGGGGTCCTAACAACGGAGACAGCACACATGTCTCCTCTGTCCCTTGCTCCTCCTGCCAGAGTCATTGGTCTCTGGGCAACCACTGACCTCCTGAGATGCAGAAATCATGGCCGTTGCCAGAGCATCACTACTCTGATGACCCAGCCCTGAGAGGAGGAAGAGGAGGGAGGAGAAGGAGGGAGGGAAAGGAAGGAGAAGGGGGAGGAGGAGAGGGGGGAGGAAGAGGAGGGGGAGGAGGAGGAGGAGGAGGAGGAGGAGGAGGAGGAAGAAGGCAGAAGAGGAGTAGGGGGAGGGGAGGAGGAAGAAAAAGGTGGAGAGAGAGGAGGGGGAGGTGGGGAGGAGGAGGAGGGGGAAGAAGAAGAGGGGGAGGAGGAAGGAGGAGGAGGGAGGGGAGGGAGGAGGGAGAGGGGGAGGGAGAGGAGGAGGAGTAGGGAGAGGGGAGGAGGAAGAAAAGGAGGTGGGGGGGGAGGAGGTGCAGGGGGAGGAGGAGGCAGGGGCTGCAGACAGGACCTGCACTCTGGCTGCCCTTTAGAGTTGCCCCTGGGGAGTTTTCAAAACCTGCCATGCCTTGGCCTCACGCCACACCATTTCCACCAGAATCTTTGAGGGACTGGGCCTGGGCTAGCAGGATTTTGTAAAGATCTGCAGGTGATTGAAACCTGCAGCCGAGACGAGGCCTCCTGGTCAGAGCGCAGCCTTCGGCGGGAAACAAACCAGGGCCGTCTCTGCCCCTGATGCCCCTCTTCTTCTGCTCCTGCCTCTCTCTTCCCCCTCAGCCTCCTTGGAAACCTCTTCCGTGCCCACTCGAGGAAGCAGGACTCCGTACACTGCGGTCCCCAGGCCGCATCTGGCCCGGGGCTTGTTTCTGTAAATCAAGTTTTATTGGAACAACCAGACACATCCATTCACGGACTATCTGTGGCTACTTTGGGGCTGCAGCGGCCTATCTGGCACCTCATGGGAGAATGTCACCGGCCCCTGCTTTAAAGCGCTTGTGTTTCCCGGGGCTCCGTCCTGGGCCCCCTTTTCTTTTCACCCTTGTGCTCTCTCTGGGCAGTGACCTCATCCACTCCTGCGTCTCGATGACCATCTTTGTGCACAAGGTTCTCACACCTCCGGACGGCAGGAGTGTGTCTGGGGACATGAACCAAGCCCCCTCCCCATGTTTTCTTCTCCTCTCCCTCCCTCCCCTCCATCAGCAGCTCTCAGTGTCTCAGGGGATGGCCGATAGAGTGGAAGCACAGGAGGCAGAATTTCCGGAAGGACCTGGAAATTTCCAAAGCCAAGGCTTTGGAGTTTCACAAACCTGGGTCTGAAAGACTTGGGTCGTGAAAACGTATGGCATAAAGACCGGGTGTGTCAAGATGGAGGGAGAGCAAGGCTTTGCGAAGCTCGGGCCAGATAAGGGCTCTGTGAACTCAGCAAGGAGGGACAGGGAAGCAGGATGCTGATGTGCGTTCACGAGAACACCCTGCTCCACTCCCCTGCCCTGCACCAAGCCCTGGGACCAGAGGGTAGCGTGGCCCCAGACGGGGTGCAGAGAACCCGAGAGTGTGGGGAAGCTGTGTTGTCCATTCCCAAGGAGAGCTCTGGAATGCAGCAGGACCTGGTGTGTCCACCTCAGCAGGGTGTGGGAGCAGAGAGGAACTGGCTGAGGTGCGTGGTCACACTGATGGCCTCCGACAGCCCACAACGTCCTCACGGACCCAACAAAGCTTGGAGAGCAGCCGCAGACTTCTCATCCCCATGGAACAGGGTTCCAGAAGGGCTTAGAACAAGATATGAGGGGACATGTGCAGACCAGAGACCACAGATCAGCAGGGTCAGGGACTTAGAAATAATCCTATGGCTAGAGGAGAACCGAGGTTACATTTTGGCCACCCTGCAAAGTGCAAGCTGGTGGTAGGAAGCCAGCAGTTTCCAGAAGACTGGCGAAGCTGTATCTCTCGGGCATTGTGTTTCAGCGTGAGATTCATACTCACAGTGTTCATCTCCAGGACGGGCCTTTCCTGTGCATCAGATGCACGCAGGCAACCACGTTTATCTATGTTTCCACTTGGAAGCTTGCCAGACACACCAAACCCTGCCTGGCCAATGGGGAGCTGCCAGCCTCTTCCAGAACCTGCTTCTCCTCCTCCTCTGCTATTCTCCCCAACTTGGGGAAGGGCACCCCGGCAGCCTCATCTCACTGAGGGGCACTAGATCACCTCCTCAGAGCCTCCTCTGTTCTCATCCTTTCCTTTGGCCCTGACCTCTGTCTACCACCTGCTCGTCCTTTTCCCCAGAATCCTGCTAAAGCATCTTCCCAAACTTCTCACTGTCTTTTGTCCCTCTTCTGACTCCTCAACAGACAGGTGATAACAATGGTAAAAATAATATAATTATTATTTTTTTAATGTTTATTTATTTATTTTGAGAGAGAGAGACAGAGTGTGAGTGGCACATGGCAGAGAGAGGGGGAGACACAGAATCCGAAGCAGGCTCCAGGCTCCGAGCTGTCAGCGTAGAGCCTGACATGGGGCTCGAACTGACAAGCCATGAGATTATGACCTGAGCTGAAGCCAGACGCTTAACCGGCTGAGCCACCCAGGCACCCTGGACCAGGTCTATACATGACGCTCTTGTATCTAACAATTGCACGTGCAGTTGTACATACCTCTTGGATAACCCTCATTGATATCTACAATCACGTGGCAAACTCCTAGAATTACCTCATTTTACAGGCGAGAAAACTGGAGCCCAGTGACCTGCTGAAGTTACCAAAGGGTAAATGGTAAAGTTGAGATTTGAATCCAGGTGTGTCTGCACCAAACACTCCCAAGACCCTCCAGAGCCTCAGCGTAAAGACAGTTTGTTCTCCTTGAGAGTATCGTCCTCCTTACATGCTACCCGTGTCGTACAGGGAAGGGAGACACCTTGTACAAATACCCCAATTAACAAGAAGACGTGTCTCATTTGTCAGTGTTAAAGGTCTTTGAGCCACACGTTTACGGAGCTGAATGAGGGTGAAGAGATCGATAATGATTTCAGGTCTGATTGGTTCCTCTGTGCAGGTCTCTATCTCAGTTCTTCATTCCCCCAGATCTGTTTGGCCACAGAGCATAGCGCATTCTGCGTTAGAGCCCCATTTTGGTGGCGTGGGATTGTCAATACCCCACAAAATCACCTTGATGGGCAGGGCACTGATGTCAGGCACTTCACATGTGTCGTCAGCTGTCGGACAGGAAACTTCCTATCACTCAGGGTCTGGACAAACTTGTACTGAACCTCGGAGCCAAATCCACAAACTGGAAATCTAAGGGTCTGTAAATTCCAGGGGTGGGGGCTTTGACGTCGTCCCCAGAGGTCCCTGAGTGTTGAGCCACCCCTACCACGTCAATTGTAATGTGCAGTTTATCCCCTACTGGCTTTACTTTAAGACACAAGCGAAGCATTTATGACTTTTGGAGGGATGAGGTAGGGGTGTGGTTTATGTTATGACAGTTCTCAAACTCTGGTGTGAAACTGGAGCTCCGTGAGAACTAACGTGATCATAGAACCTGGGCTCCATGAAGAAGGCTATGATTTGGACTTTTGAAATTTAACCAGATTCCCCAGTTGATTCTGATACTGAACAAACTCTGAGAACCTTGTATCATAGGAATGGAAACCTTTACAGGGGAAAATAGGCATTCTGAGTTCTTAAAATTCCCACTGGCCACTCCGTCACCATGGGGTTTTAGACCCACTGGGTTCCATGCTCTTCCCATTTCATGTTTTTTATTCTTTCATGCTCTCCTCCATTTTAGAAAAAAAAAAGAAAAAATTTCCAACTCCACATTTACTGCCAAGGGTTTTGTAGGCTGTTTTGCAGATAGTGAAGCAGGCTCTGAGAAGTTACATTCTATATGCAAGGTCAGCGAGCACTATACCCGAGTGTGGAATCTGGGTTTCTCTGACTCTAAAACATAGGAATTATCTGTTATAAAATAGCAGCCACGATGAGAGTTGAGAAAGCACACCTGAGGGGTGCCTGGATGGCTCAGTCGGTTAAGCATCCAACTCTTAATTTCAGCTCAGGTCATGATCTTGCGATTTGTGGGTTTGAGCCCGACGTTGGGGCTTTGACAGTGAGAAGCCTGCTTGGGATTCTGTCTTTCACTCTCTCTCTGCCCCTCCCTGCTCTGTCTCCCTCAAGATAAATAAACTTAAAGGAAAAAAAAGCACACCTGAGCATTCTGAGTGCTAGTGTGTGCTCTGGTCCTCACCCCAGGTGAGCAGACAAGGACTTACAGAGAATGGGGGGAGGCTCGTATTGAGACATTACTCTACTTGGTAGTCTGGAGCTTTGAGCCTGCTTGACTGTCAGCCAGCTGGTGCAGACTTTGGAGAGTCACTGCCTTGCCCTGTGCCTCAGTCTCCACTCTTTTACAACTTCCTATTCACCCTCAATGTTGCTGTCAGCCCTATGCACCTGCTCTAAACTCCCTAAAGGAACAACCCATTTATCCCCAGGCTATCAGACCACTGCTGGCTTTAAGTCCTTCCTTGCCCACTCTGGACTCCATCTTTGAACATATAAACCACTATCCCATCAGTACTCAGTTTCCTTGCCTCCTATTTGTTCCTTTCCCCCACAAGCAGCCCCACACAGGGCCAACACAGTCACCTGTCATCCTGGCCTGAGTGTATCCAGAGTGTGCACTCTCTTCTCTTATGCTCCTGCCCTACTGGCAGAGTGCTGTTTGCAAAGGTGTCTTCCTTGTGCTTCTTGTCTAGCTCTGGGTCCCCAGTTTCTTAAACCCAGTGCAGGGACTTCCTGCTGTCAGCTCGTGCCTGTCACCATGACTGCATGTTAACCAAGAGCTTTGAGTGTCACATCCCAGCATGTGCCCCTCGACCTCAGGATGTCTACTTTTGCCGGCCTTTTCTAAGGTACGCAGCCAACGGGTCCTTTCCTGCTCCCTCTGGCATACAGCCCTTCTAACATTTTGGAATTTGGAGTTTTAGTTTTTTCTCAGTTTTAGGATGAAAAAAACTCACACTATTGGGGTGCCCGGGTGGCTCAGTCAGTTAAGCATCAGACTCTTGATTTCAGCTCAGGTCATGATCTCACGTTTTGTGAGTTCGAGTCCCACATCAGGCTCTGTGCTGACAGTGCGGAGCCTGCTTGGAATTCTCTCTCCCTCTCTCTCTGTTCCTTCCCTGTTTGCACTCTCTTTCTCTCAAAATAAATAAGTAAACTTAAAAAAACCTCACATGACTAATGTGTCTCTACAGCATCCTGTCTGCTCTCATCCCAGCCTACCTCTCTAGCCCCATCTGCCCAGCTGCGGCTCCCACCGATGTTCTGTGGGTCAGACGCACCGGACTTCTTGATATTCCAAGAGAGCATCGTGCTTCCTCCCCCCACGGGGCCTCTGCGCGTGCTGTCCTCTCTGCCCGGAGTGCTCCTCCTCCCTCTCTTGCTCAGCTTCACCCCTGCTGTGTCTCATGTCTCAGCTTTGTTGTGCTTCTTCACAGAAACCTTCCCTGACCTTGCTGCCTGGATCGGATGCTCCGACTATTCACCCTCATGGGGCCTTCTTCGTGGAACTTATCAGAGATGTCGTGTTGCTGTCATCTGTCATTGTTCCTTCCTGCGTGCCTCCCCATTTGGGGATAGACCATGTTGCTCCCGGCTCTAACCCACTTTCTACCAGTCTGTTGTCCGTAGTAAGTACTCGACAAGTATTTGTTGAAAGAAAGAAAAAAAAAGAGGAAAGAAAGAGAGAAAGTGAGAAAGGAAGAAAGCAAGGCTTGGGAAGTGGCTCACCAATGTCACAGTTAGTAACGAGTTGAACCGAACATGCACCTGGGTCCTCAGCATCCAGAACTTTCTTGTTCTTTCCTCTCCATCACAGGTGCCTCCCATGTCCCAGCTCTTTGGGTGTCTGGCCCAGGCTGGGTCTGGCCTTTCTTCAGGACCTGCTTCCTCCACTGTGGCTGCTTCAGGTGGCCTGGGGGAACTTTACTGGTCCCATTGAGACGTTGCCTCCTCCTTTTTATGTCTTTACTGCAGATGACACTTGGTTTCACGATTTTAATCAAGGAATTAATTGTATTTGTTCCCCCAGGCAGTTTTTAAGAAAAGGATGTGACTTTCTGAACATAAAATAAATGATAGGGAAGTAAACTGAAGCTCGTGCCCAGGGCAGTGGTTTTCCTGCTCCACCCCAGTCCAGGTAGAATGGCATTTCTTTTTTTAAAAATTTTCTTTAATGTTTATTTCATTCTTTGAGACAGAGAGAAACAGAGCATGAGCGGGGGAGGGGCAGAGAGAGAGGGAGACACAGAATCCGAAGCAGGCTGCAGGCTCTGAGCTGTCAGCACAGTCCGATGTGGGGCCCGAACCCACGAACCGCGAGATCACGACCTGAGTCGAAGTCGGATGCTCAACCGACTGAGCCACCCAGGTGCCCCGGGTAAAATGGTATTTCTGTTCATTCCTAACTCCACTGGCTTTTGGAGCTTAGGTTTCTCAATTACTTGTGTTATTATTGAATATGTCAGCAGTGATTTGAGGCCGCTATTCTCTGCCAGAACACAGCCATCTACTCATTCACTGATTCATTTGGCCACGTGCACAGTGATAAAACAGTCTGGATTGGGCAGCGACCCCCGCTTTTCACCCCTCAGCTTCACCGAGGTGAGGTGTTCTACAAAAACCTTTGGATTTTTCCAACTCTGGGTCTACCAGAGCACTGTAACCTTGGGTAGGTGACAGAACGCTTTGACCCTCAGTGTTTTCATCTGAAAAGTAGGTTAATAATGTCTGCCTCTTGGAGTAGTTGTGATGGCTGCATGGATACTATGAATATTTGTACTCCCCCTCCCCCCATTCACATCTTGAAATCCTGACTCCTAATATGATGATATTTGGAGGTGGAGCCGTGGGAGGTGATTAGGTCATGAGGGCAAATTCCTCATGATGAAATCAGAGTCCTTATAAAACAGACCCCAGAAAGCTCCCTGGCCTCTTCCTCCACATGATGACACAGTGAGAAGACGGCCATCTCTGAAGCAGGAAGCAGACCTCACCAGACCCACCCCTCCATGACTGTGAGAAACAAATTGTTGTTTGTAAGCCACCCACTTGATGATACTTTATTATAGCAGCCCAAGCTGACTGAGACAGATAGCAAAGGTATGGAGTGCTTGCCCCAATGCCTGGCCCAAATGATGAGTTTAATGCATTTCCTCTATGTCATTGTCAAGGAAGCTGCATGTGCTATGTCACAGTGGTGTTGGGGGAGGTCATTGAAAGGGTATGAATGCCAGTTGACCCCTGAGCTGGACCCGGGTGATCAAAGACCCCTCACTCCCTTTCCCTGTCCTTGGAATGTACATTCTGCTTGCCTTCCCACTCCCGAAAGCTGTCCCAAGGACCCAGCCTTGAGACAGTGATGTGATGCCGAGACCATCTAGATGATAATCCTGACTGAACCCTGATAAACGTAAGACTTGGTGGGCAGCTGTAGAGATCTTCTTGCCTGTTGGTGCCCAAGACAAGCCCCGTGGGTAGGTTCCCTTGCTTATCCAGCCTGCCACCTACCGATCCGGAGTGGCCCTCCTCTTTCTTCATCTCTCCCTGCCCTCTGTGTATAGGGGTCCGGAATCTGATCACACCCGGGAAACTCTGGAGGAGGTTGGCAACTCACCAGCTTTTTGTCACTCACCAGCTGGGGGACCTTGGGCATTTATCCCATATGCACTTCAATTTTCTCATCTGTGTGATGCACTGAATAATCCCTGTTTTTCCTCATTCAATAAGTTAGTATGAGATGATGGAATCAGGAAACAGTTGTGAAATGGCTTTGAAACGTGGGTTCCAGAAGCAACTGCCTCATTTTGGCAGTAATGTTTGGTAGTTTCCACAGATATCTGATCCCTTTGGCTAATTACACAAAAGTGTTTTCCAAAGCCCTTTTGAATGACATCCCCGAGGCAATAAAATTATACATTCTATTGTAATTCAACTCAAGGAACTTTTACTGATTGCATGTTGGTCACAGACACAGTTGTGGGCTTTGGATTCCTTAAAACGAAAATCAATAAATGGTTCATGGAGCATTAAGTAGGGATTAGATGTGGAGAAATCACATTTCAACTTCATAGGGGACTTGAAAGTGTCCCCATTATGCCCTACTGAGCTGCAGTTGGAGAACATCACCCATCACTTGAACTCTAGAAGGTCTTGGGGGTGGCCCTGCTTTAGTGTGATCATTTGCTTATGGGACATTAACTTCTCCCCGCTTCACGTTGCTGCCTTCACATCGAGGATAATTCTCTCACCTTCAGCTGGTTCATCACTGCCTCCTAACACATAAGGAAGCCCTCGGGTTATTTCTGAGAGGCCCCAAAGTTCTCAGGGACAGTTCTCGCACGTTATTATGTTCTGGTGCTGGCTGATATGAGCCCATTGGTCTCCACTGGCAGAGCCTTCTGGGCAAATATGCAGGCTTCTGCCATATTCTGGTGCTTTTCAGATGGCTGTATGGCAGCATGGCTCTCCCAAAGCCTGTGGGCTTTATTCCGGCCAGGCTGGCTCTGTCAGGCATTGGCCACGAGCTGGTGGGACAGTGGCCAGCCAGGCTGCTCCTTTCTGGATACCACCCTATTTAATGCCCCTCTTTCCACAATGCTGTGATTCCTGTTCTACAGATAAGAGAGAACTAAGGCCCAGATTGGTTAGGTGATTCCTCCCTTAGGAGCCCAGCTGGGGTTCCAGCCCAAGAACCTCAAGTCTAGGCTCCTGGCTTATCTTGTGTCACACCCAGTAGTCTAGCCAAATAAATTCACCCTTTTAGTCGTCTCAATGCAGCGAGCTCATGTTTGTGTGGAACACTCCAGAGTGGCTGCCTCAGGGGGTGGGCTCGTGTAACCTGGGTCTGTATTGTTACCCCTGTCTCCAGGTGTGCCTTCAGAGCTCGGATGATCCAGTCCTCTTGGCTCTTTCCAGGTTGGAAGCCACGGAGGATGTGGTCTGGCTTGATTCCACTTTTATTAAAACCCGAAGACTAGAGCTTGTTCCTGACAGTCCTGCATCTGAGGCAGAGAAAGCCTCAGTTGGCTCTAAGTTTACAACAGAAATGTCAGAGCAGATTCTGGGCTTGTGCTGTGATACCCTGTCTCCAAGGGAAGGTTAAATTGATATAAAGTTAGAGCTTTTCAGGGCGGAGCTCTCTGTACAAGACCAAGGGAGCATTTAAAACTTGCCTTTGAAAGAGAACCTCCAGGCTCGGTGGAATCCATTTTTGTTTGTCTATTAATTAATTTATTCATTAATTCTTTCAACAAATATTTACGGGGGCCCTGCACTTGCTATGTTAGGGAGACAAAGATGAATTAGGCATTGCTGTTGTCCTCTTCTTGGCTCTCGTTTCTGGATCATTCTGTTTCTAAAATGATCTCCGAAGGGCCTTAGCGTAGGTACCTCTCTCTGCCTCTGAGAAGCATAGTCATAGGTCAGAGGTTACCCGGAGAGCAAGTGACACAACTAGGGTCTGGATCCAGATCATTTCCATGGCAAGTCCAAGATCTTACCCCGTCACCTCTGAGTGATTTCCTGTTGAGCATGTGCACTGGCTCGGCAGGCGCAAGTGTGCCCCTGCGTGGGGAGGAGCAGGAGAAGGTCCACCCCTGTGAGAGAGCTCATGGGGCTCCTCTCGGGAGGTCACAGGTGGGTCAGAGAGAGCATCGTGTGGGCGCCAGCTGGAGCACACTTGGCACTGTGGCAGACCGGTGGAGGGCTGACCACCCAGCTGAGCTTTGAAGGGGGAGAAGGTGGGCCAAGGTGGGTGAGGCAGACCTCACACACCCAGGTGTGGAAATCTGAGAAAACTGACCACGGAGTACCTGGGTCAGACCGAACAAAGCCCCCATGGTGGGGGGACAGGCCGGGGTCGTAAGGGGCTCATGTGCCCCCGCAGGGAATTTGAGCTTTACCCTGCACGAGTAGAAGACACCTAATGGTGCTCAGGGTGCAGTGTGAAGGCAGGGGCAAGTATGTCACCACTTGAAGAGGTCCTTTGGGGTGAACTTTACGAGCTGAGTAGGGTTTAGGATGATAGACCATGGGCTGGGAAGGGGGTTTGGGGCAGAACATTGTATGTAGTGGTATCATCATGTGCACAACATAAGGGAAATAAGCTAATGGACAGCTTCTGTTACATTTATAGTTTTCTTCTTCTGAGTGGGTACTCCTCAATTAAGCCACGCTTGATTAATTGAAGTCCAGTAGTAATCAATGCAAGTTCATGTTTATCAGGACCTAAATTGTGTGGAAATGCTAAAAAGCCATGTTCTCCAAGGCTCTCCCTTGGAGCATTGGTTCTATAGGATGTTAATGGGTGTTGCGTCCTGAAGGGCTGGCTCCTCGTCAAGGATATTTGGGGAAATGTTGGGGTGTA
Organism: Prionailurus bengalensis; assembly: GCF_016509475.1. Lineage (NCBI taxonomy): Eukaryota > Metazoa > Chordata > Mammalia > Carnivora > Felidae > Prionailurus > Prionailurus bengalensis. The sequence goes on along the minus strand of NC_057353.1, from coordinate 75,721,812 downwards.
AATACACAGCCACTTGGTGGTGAAGCCTGTGCTCTGAATCACTGCACCAAATAGGTGTGAAGAGGTCAGAGGAAGTCTTTGCTAGATGGGAGGCCCTGCCCCCAAGTCCATGCTTCCTCAGCCCTACCACAGGCAGAGGTAACTATGCTTTGTGTCCCCACTAGGCCTGTAGACTTAGACACCATGGCACCAGAGCCTTTGCAAAACATGCATTTTCTCCAGTTCTGGATTGGCAATTTCTAGCAGGCCTATGGTCTGGCCTATAGTCATCTCTGATCCTTCAGTGCATAGCCGGTTGCCTTGCTGTGACTTGGCCTGTCTCTGATCCTTTCCAAGGCCGGGTATGTCTGGACATAGCACAGTCCTAGGCCATACCAACTTTCCATTCACCGAGACCCCTCAAACACTCTATGGCCCTTATCAGTGACCCTTCTACCTTGGGACCATCCCCACAGCTGGACCAGTTTCTCCTGGTCTGGTCCTGCCGGATCCCTGTTCTCTCTTAACTTTCCCTGGACATAGGCTCCAGCCCACTTTGGTTATGTAGTGTATGACCAAAGCTGAGGTCAGAAGGATGCCCTTGGGATGCAGAGGGAAGGGAACCCAATCCTTTGCCTGCTGGCCAGAGTCCTCTGTGAAGCACAAAAGAAAGGGCATGTGGGCGAGATACTGGGTTGATCATGTTTCCCTAAAATAGCTGCTCTAATAGCATTGTGCTGTGATTATTGAAAGCTTGAGTTAGCAATTGATTTCAGGCTGAGAGATCAATGTGAAAAAGAGATTGCAATGCAGGATTACGAAGAAGCCATCCGTGACCCCCACACTTATGAAGCGGCCACGTCTACCTCTCCCACAGTTCAGTCACCTTATTGTAATTGTATGTCTGCTGCTCTGGGCCCCTGTGAACTTCTGGAGGTTGGGGGCCCTGCGGGGCTCATCTTGAACAACAGCTGGCTTACGGCAGGTGCTTGATTTTTGATGTTCACAGCGTACCCTACTCTATGATGAAGAAACTGAGCCATGGCACCGTTCTATTACTTGGCCACAAAATTAGAAAACAGAAGAATGGGCGTTTGAGCCTGTCAGTCTCATGACCGACAGGACTCTTTAAGTCCAAGTCTGGAAGAGGTAAAAGGGTCCATGTATGCACATGAGACTTCAGCTCTGTCCACGTGTTACCAGTCAGCTCCACGGGTGGCTTTGCTCCAGTGTCCGGGCAGTTCTGGTGCCCTCTGGTCCTAGAGGCATTCTCTGTTCTGGCCTGGATGCTCTTGTCACCACTACCCAGCACCAGCTTTGAATAAAGTCCTCACACAATCTGCCCAAATCCTCATATATCTCCATTCCTTTGACCATGGGCTTTCTTTGCACAGTCCGTGCAACAACCAAGCTGTTACTGTTTTCTGAGCATTACCAGGTCTAAGGTTGCATAGGAAACACCATGAAAGCATGGATGTGGGGCAGGTGGCCTGCTTTTTCACAAGCCTGGTCACTTGCTTTTGTAGGCAAGGCGGTAAAATTTAAACTCAAACTTGGGGAGATCAATATTTTCTGAGGGTTTTGACCATGAGACTGTTCATAAAGAGTAGACACAGAGTTCCAATGTTGCCTGTTTCTCATGAGCTTCTGGGATTTGGCTATTCTGACTCTTCTAACTACCGCATAAATGATACATGGAGAAAGGGGACGAATCTAAGTGGCCACCCAGAAAGGAACCCAGACCTGAATCCTTTACGCATTGCCGCTAAATCTCTTGGATTCTGTTTCTTCATTTCGTAGAAGTTGGGCTCAATGGATACATCCTTTCCCACAGTCGTCCTTGAAAATACTCACCCTTGGGGCGCCTGGGTGGCTCAGTCGGTTGAGCCTCCAACTTCGGCTCAGGTCACGATCTCGCGGTCCATGAGTTCAAGCCCCGCGTCGGGCTCCGGGCTGATGGCTCGGAGCCTGGAGCCTGCTTCCGATTCTGTGTCTCCCTCTCTCTCTGCCCCTCCCCCGTTCATGCTCTGTCTCTCTCTGTCTCAAAAACTAAATAAACGTTAAAAAAATTAAAAAAAAGAAAAGAAAAAGAAAAGAACTCACCCTTGTTTGATGGGAACGGTTTCTCTCACTCACACCACAATATGGCTACAGGTGGATAAGCCATGCTTGTGCAATTTAGCCAACAGATTTAGTGTCCTGTGTGTGTAAATGGATTCAATCGCCACAATCCTGCGAGGCAGGTGCTATTATTTTCTCCATTTTACTTCTGAGTAAATAGAGACCCAGAGGTTAAACAACCTGCCTGAGGTCCTAAAGCAAGAAAAGATGTGAAGCCTGGAAATGAACCAAATGTGAAGCATACTGCAGCATGGGATAACACCCTCTGTTCACGCTTTCTCCATTTTTGATGGCCCTAGGGGTGGCATCCACCCCAAGTGACCATTCAGAGTTCTTGCCTTGGGTTTGGATTGGATTTAAGCAATAGTTGGTTTTCTTCAACCTCTACCCCCATCATTCTACTTTAAATTTTTCTTAAATGTTTATTTATTTTTTTTGTGGGGGGATAGGGGCGGGGGGGGGGGGATAAAAGATCCGAAGTGGGCCCTGCAATGATGGCAGAGAGCCTGCCTGTGGGGCTTGAACTCACAACCCGTGAGATCATGACCTGAGCCGAAGCAGGACGCTCAACCGACTGAGCCACCCAGGCACCCACCCCATCATTCCGCTTTGACATTTCTTCCCCAATAGTTCCTCGACTCCACCAGGACATCTAGCCCATCAATCATATCAGTCTCATTAAGCTTCTCATGTGAAGGTTGGTTGGGAAAGAATAGGATCCTGGATTTGGAAAAGGGACGTACTGCAATCCAAGTGAACCTGATTTATCCTTGCCATTAGAAGTCGCTTGATCTCCGGTGTCTGAAGAGATTAGCATGCTTTGCTCGAAAATTCCGTGATGGCCTCCCCTGGGGCAGATGCCACTTCTCCTCCAAAACCCAAAACAGCCAATTCCTGTTGTTGCTAGACACAAAATAAGGTTAAATTGTGCTCCATGGACAAGTGAACACTGTGGGCCAGGATGAAATAACTTACCCACAAAGCGAATTCTAAGATATTGCTAATATATATTAGAAATCTGAGCGCCATGTGTGGGAGTGGATTCTCAGGAGGTGAGACCAAGGAAAACAGATTATGACGCCATAGCAGGCTGAATTCATTGACATGGTGCACTTGCTAAGGCTGAGGATTTAACGGGTTACCTCATGGAGCTGGAGACGGTTCTGACACCTGGAGGAGTGAGTGGAACTTAGATTTACTCGTGGACTATATTTAATGAGGTTGGCATGGAAGCATTTCCCTGGCATGATGCGGAGGAGATGATCCGAAAGATCGGAGAGAAAGAGGTGTTGGAGTAGAGGTGCCACGTATGACGGGCACACTCACCTCCAGCTACGTTGCACAACAGTTGTGGCACCAAGACACTCTCTTAAGTAAGGTGTTGAGAAGCGTGCTAGTGAGGGAAGCGTCTGCATCCTCGCAGAGCTCTGATTTCTCTTCTTTGTAGGCCAGGTGTGGCAAGAGGGAACACCTGTCGAGATGGGCTCTTTGATTTCATTAGGGATGACAGGAACCGGGTGGAGCGGAGGGCAAGGGGCAGCGCTTCATTGTCAAAGACAAGACGGGTGTATTCACCAGAAAGGGCTGCAGGGGTATGTTGGTGATCAGGGAGCTGTGGCCTGCAGGTGCCTTTGGCTGTGGTCACCTGATCGTAGTGTTCCTAGGAATCTTGGAATGAAAGAGATGCATAGGATGGGAGAGGACTGCAGGATCTGCATAAAAGAAAAGAACAACCCTATATCTAATAGTCAATACCCTAACTTGAGTTGCGATCCCTTGGATGAGGTCCCTACTTACCAAGATTATAAACTAGATACAGACTCCATCTCCATGGGGGGAGTTTCAGAGCTTAATATCGCCATCAAAGTCTTGAAAGGCACACAGGTGACGAGATCTGTCACTGCCTCATTTAACTCGCCAGGGTGACCTCTACCAGAGTCAGATGGTTATTGGAGAATGACTGAACTAGCATAAGCTTGGGCAGGTTGGGATCTAATGGCGGTTGCTCGTGCAGATGTCGTGTCTATACTGGAGGAAAATCAGCAGGGTCTCTTGCACTTGGTACACAGCCGCTGACCTGGCTGATGCCTTTTTCTCATCTCTATCTGGAAGGACCGCCAGAAGCCGCTTGCCTTCCCCTGTCAGGGCCAACGGCACTCCATCACAGGTTTGCCACAGGGCTACGTCAGCTCTCTTGAACTTTGCCGTAAAACGATACACAGAGCTTTTGATGATCTTGACATTTCACACGACACAATGCTGGTTTGCCGCGTTGATGGCGTTGTGATGACTGAAGCTGTTTGGCTAGAAGTAGCGACTTTGATGTAGGGAGGCATGAGTAAATGAAAAGGTAGAAGGTAAAGCCCGTAAAAATCAAAGCCCTCTCACCTCAGAGAATTTCCTGAGTGTTTATCGGTCTTGAGGATGTTGAGATAGCCCCTCCAAGGTGAAAGACATGTTTCTGGATCTCATACTACGTCCCAGGAGAAAAGCAGGATGCAGCACAATTCACAGTAGGTCCTCTGGACTTTTCTAACACATTCGCGTGTGTTACTACAACACCTGTCCACAGTCGTCTGAACGCTGCCTGTTGAGTTGGGCACCAGAGCAGGAGAAGGCTCTGCGGTGAGTGCAGGCTGCAGCACAAGTGTCTCTACCACTTGGATCTCATGATCCAGCAGACCCGGTGGTACCCAAAGTGTCTGTGGAAGTAGGAAGACTGTATGAAGCCTCTGGACAGCATCTGCAGAGGACATAGAACAGACTTCTAAGACTTTGGAGCAGATGCGCCCCCTCTTCACAAATAAGTATTATGCTTTGCTCCTGGGCCTTGGCAGGCACAGCATGTGTAATCCTGAGGTAATCAGGGGAGTGAGTGGGGCGAGATTTCTATTATAACTTGAGTGTTTCCAAGCCACCTAGCCGTAGGTCGGGAATGCCCAGCAGCAGCCTCTCATCCAGCGGAATTGTTATGTGAGAGACTGAGCTTGGGCGAGTTTGCAAGGGGCCAATACGTTTCTTGAGCAGATGGCTCAGATTCCCTTAACATCAACTCCCACCACATTATCTTCCTTCCCTCCATCTGTGGGCTCAGAAGTGTGGGCCCGGTATTACCGAGACTGACCGAGCTAACACTACCGCTTAAGTGCCTGATTTTCCAAATGTGGAGAGTGATGGTAAACTCCTGGCATCACACCGTTCCCTGGGGGACCAGCCAGCCACCAGCGGTATGCAGATAACATTGGACCTCTTCTGCCATGAAGGGGACACAGATCTCTCCTTATTAGGATAGACACATATTCTAAATATAGGTTTGCCTTATCCTCCATCATGCCATTCTGCACAGCACTATTTTTGATCAAGGAACACATTTCACAGCAAAGCCAGTGCAACAATGAGCTCGTGCCCATGGAATGATGAGGCATCACTGTGTCCTTCATCAGTCACAAGTGCCCAATCTCATTGAAATGTGGAACGGCTTACTGAAGATGTATTTAGTTGGGAGACAACACTTTGAAAACTTGGGGTTCTCTATTATAGGATGAAATATATATTTTTTGAAACAGAGATAAAGATATGATCCTGTCTTTTCCATAGCCAGAATACACAGATCCAGAAACTAGGCAGTGAACTTGAGGGTGGTATCTCTTTAATAAGCTACCGCAGACTTTTTGCTTTCCATTTCTAAAATACTGGATGGTCTGGAAATCTTAGTCTCCAAGGAGAGGGATTCCGTCACTAGGAGACACAACAATAGGACGAAACAAATGGTGGTGAGGAATAAAATTCTGCAACCACACTGAAATCATGTAGTTCCCTGTTAACAGGGTGGTGTTACCTAACCTAACACATCCTTACTCCGAGCAGCATGAACTCACGTCTGATACTCTCCCGGGGGAAATAATGTCATGGGGAGAACTAACCGTGCACCTGAGGGACACGGTCACTATAAAAGAAAGGCAAGAATATGAGATTCAGCTCTACTCTAAGAATAAAAATTAATGGTCTAGACAGGTCATAAATTCAAAATAAGGGTAATAATTTTCCCCACAGAGATAAGAGAGGATATTGGTAACAGGAAGGAGGAGCAAGAAGTTAATAAAACAGAATCAAATTGAAATGCATGGTGAGGAAAATGTTTTAAAATAAAGAACACAACGATGGGCTGCACGATAGCCTGCATAGAGTCCAGAATGAAATAGCTGGAAACCAGCTGGAGGAACCCTCCCAGAAGGCATCAGGAAGGAATAAAGAGCTGAGGAAAATTCAACGATCTTCTACTAGAAGTCCCCGAGGGAAAGGCAAAAGTGATTGGAGAGGAGACATTAGTGGAAGAACTAATGACTTCGGGTCTTCCAGAATTAATGACATTGATCTTGACTGAAGATCTTCACAGAGTGGAGACAGGGTGGAAAAGGACAAACAGACACCTTTAAATGTTAGAGAAAAATTTAATTCTATCAAAGAAAAAAGGGAGACTACAGCTATCCAAGCAGATAACATTTATCCAGGACTCTTATCTGGTGGGCACTGTGCTAAGCCTTCACATGGATGAGCTTCCTTCGCCCTTCTCACAATCTAAGATGTGGGGACTCTCATCATCCCTATTTGTACATGAGGAAATGGAAGTACAGAGAGTTTAAGCAACTTGTCCAAGATCTCAGAGTCGGGACGTGGAGGAGTGGGTTCTTGAAGCCCGAAGTCTCTTGCTCTGGAGTCTCGGTTCTTAAGCACCAGGCTCTCCTCCTCGAAAAGTTTGTAGAGGGAGAAGACAGATCGCTCAGGAATAAAAATCACCTCGGCGTTAGATGTCTCAATAGTACTGGTATGGTCACGAAGGCAGCGGGGAGATCATTTCAAAATATTATAGGAAAAAATAATTTGTAACATAGAATTAGCTAAACCGGAGGGAAAGAGGTTGAGTAAATTGCATGAAGAAATACATACAGTAAGAGGAGAAGCGGTCTTAGCTGCGGTCCATTAATCTTTTTAAATATTGCCTCTGCTAAATGCTGGGAGAATTGTGGCTCTGACAACCATTTGCTTTGAGAGTGTAATTGCCTGCCTGGGAAGGAGGGCAGAGGATAAACGGTGTTCTCAGGTGGGCTTGCCCTTTTACCCTCTCTGCTTCCGAGAGCTGCTGAGCCAGGGCTGTGGGGCCAAGAGCCGAGGCCATCGCTACATGTTAGATAAACCCAGACAGCCCCTCTCTACACAGGTTGCAGGACAGAGATAAATGCAAGGGAAGATCTTATGGATACATGAATTTTATGATGCAATCTCCAGGCTGTAAAATGGACAGGATGAATGCTCTTGAAAGCCCCTGAGACGGTTATAAAGTCAACGATTGGGTGTCATCTCTGCTCAGAGGCAATGCACTCGGTTTGGTTTGTGCTGACCATCCTTGACATCAGACATGTGTAATTTTAGTGTTTGCATTAAGGAAGTGTCATTAAAAGGTTCTCCCAGGGCAAGTTCCCTCATTCTAAAAGCCGTCAAAGGCCCACCATCGTGGAACCAGGCCATTTTGAAGTTAGACGGCATTGTTTTTACTAAGGTTCTTAATTTTTATTGATGAGAAAACTGAGACTCGAGAAAATGTGTGATCCCCCCCTCCAAGGTCATCCAAATAGTAAAGGACAGCGCACACTTGAATTCCTACCTAATTCAGTCATTCCACGTGCATGTTTTGAGGGTCTACGACATATGGCAGACATTCTCCTGGGTCCTAGAGTACAGCAGTGAACAAGGCAGAGGTCCTCTCTGCCAGCCACAGGTTTACATTGTGTAAAGGAGAGAGAGAGTAGAGGTCCAAGCCAACAAATGTTGATGATAGCTATGGTGGTGACAGGTGTGAAGCCAGTGGAAGAGGGGGTGATGTAGAAAGTGGTGGGGAAGGCGGCTGGCTATCATCTGCTGAGACAACAGGGTGTGGTTTTTGAAGACGTGATATTTGAGATGAGATTTAGCCGTTTGAAAATGTGGGTCGAGGGGGAAAACAAGGCCATGGCCCCAAGGGAGGTACATATTTAGCCACTTGGGGTGGAAGGAAAGTAGCTATTTTGAGAACAGAGTGAGTGAGGGGATAGGTGCCCTGGGGCCACATTTTGCTAAGATGTTTGGGTTGTGTTCTGTAAGCAATGGAAAGCCATCAAAGGGTTTAAAGCTAAATGGTGCCATAATCTGATTTGTATTTTCCAGAAAGATCGCTCTGGCTGCTGTGCGGACAGATGCAGGCAGACCAGGTAGGAGGGAGTTTACCCAGCAGCAAAGGCCACGCTTCCAGCCACTCTCCGGCATTGTTCCCGATCCCGTTATCCCACAAAGGTATGAGATTTATCCAAATAAACCCAGTTTGCATCTTCTGATTTCCAGTCAGGTTGTCCCCGCGGTGACAGGCTCCAACCGTCTTTCCTGGTACCGGAAGAGAGGTGTAAAGCAAAACACATTGATTTGAATGGTTTATTTACACAAAAAACTTTGTGTTCCTGCTCAGTGCGAGGCTCTCTGCCAGAGAGTAGAGATGTTGAGATTGGAGACGTGGTTCCTGCTGCTGAGTGTGGTGGGGGGCACTTACAGGTGGACAGTCAGAATACAGTGTGCACAGAAGGGGGACTCATAACCTGGAGGCAGCGTGCATAATGGAAAAGCCAGGGGTGCCGGCCCGGGGACGCGAGTGGGAGACACAAGACCCGTGTTGGAGCCTTGGCAATGCTTTTGAGTCTTCCGTGATGAATACAAGTGTACGTGTTCACGAGGGAAGGGACTTTGAGGCAGAGGGATCAGTGTTTGCAATGGCAGGTGGATGTTGAGAGGGTTCGAATAACGTGTAGTCATTTCGTTTGGCTTGGGATGTAACAACAGGGTTTGCAGGGAGAGTGTCAGGGAAGGGAGTGTAAGACATTACGTGTGGTAGATACGAACCCGGGCTTCCTTCCGTGTGAGAGACTGTTTTGAATCCCCGCTTACGTGGGCGATGCATGAATTAGGATTCCTGGTTGCGAGAAAAGAGACTGACTTCGACTGGTTTAACCAAGTAGGAATGTCTGTTACTAACTTTCAGGGATATGTAATGGGTCCCAAAGGAGGGATAAAGCCGGGCCTCTGGTAGGAGCCCAAACCGGGCTTTGTGGAACCGTGCAAGTCTAAACGTCTGCTGCTCTCTGCACGTCTGCTGAATGATTCTCACTGCAAACCGATTTTCCTGCTTCTTAGGCCACAAACAACTCCCGAGTTTTTATCTCCTCTGTTCATGAGACCAGAGAGCACAGATCAAAAAGAGCAGACTCAGATCCAAATTCCCGGGGACCAGCATTATCATTAGCCTGTTTTGATAAAGTATTCACTTCGATACTGTTGCCAGGAAGGTCAGGCCAGGTGGTAAAACGTGGCTTCTGGGAGCCACCGAGGACTCATGTGGCTCATGAGCTAATTTATGTAAGATCCTTAGCAATATGCCTGGCATGTGGTGATTATTCCATAAATGTGATTCCAGGAGGTAAGAGGTGAGGGCACGGGTGGGTGTACGTACAAAGGGTCCTGGAAAAACTATTTGTGTTCAATAGTGTCAGACAATGAGAGGGGCCCGGCACACTGGTACAGAGCAGAGAATGACTGAGTAGGTGGGTTATTACTGCGTCAGAATGCTCTGCTCTGTCTCCCCCCACCCCACCCCCACGCCCCTTGGCCCGTTAATTTCTGGCCTATCAAGAAAGTTGTTTGGCTCCGGTCTGTATTCTCAGCTCCGCAGACAGTAACCGATGCCCCCGACCATTGGCTGCAGTCTTCCACCCTAGCGAACGGCTCATTGTCTCCCGCCTGCAGCCTCCACGAGCCTGGACGTTCTCGAGCCTCGCGGTCAGGCCCGCTCTGGCCCCCGAGCACTACATTTTGGACCCCTGGAAACTCTACCCTTAATCCGACCCATGTCAACAAGATCCCAGCATGCCTTGCAGCCAGCAGCGCCCGAGTTATCTCATTGCAGAGACACATTTGCCAGCTAGCACATTTGCCTCTTTAATTAGACTAGTTTTGACAAGCTCCAAAACTTTGTTTTTGATTTTTATCTTTGGGATGATTTAAAGCACCATAAAGCTGTGTAATTGTTGTGGGCAGGTCACATATTCACCAACATCCATCTGCTTCCTTGGAAAACTAAGCACCCCAAGCTTGGAATGGAGCGTGGAAAGCAGACAATAAAAAGAGATTGCCATAGGTTAATGCTTTTTCTCATGCCAAATGTTTGTTTGTTTGTTTGTTTTTAATTTTACTCTCTCTAGTGTTCTTGGCAGTGTACTTAAGCAACTGTTTTGACCTTCCTTTCATTTCCAACCGATAAAAAATAATTAACATGCTGATATTCTGGGCTTGTTGCTTTCAGAGGAGGTGAAGATGTTTGCATGCTGCCTGGGAGTCTACAAAGGAAACTCATGTAAATTGCCTCATTTAACATAATCCCATGAAGCCATGCGCCGTGCCTGTCATCAGTCCCATTTTACAGATAAGGAACCCGAAGCTGAACAAGGTTCAGTGGGTGTTGCAAGGTCAATGAAGCTCCATGAAATGAGTGTTTATTGAAGCTCCCCTTTACTGCCATGGGCGGCAAAAAGATACCACGTACAATGCAGAATTACTTGGGACTTTGCTAGCACATTGTTCCTCTGAGAGCCATATGCTTCCCTGTCTGCTCTCATGTCAACCGACTTTTGCTCACTGGATAGTTGGCTTCAATAGAGCATCTGGTTATACTTAATTTTTTTTTACTTTTATTTATTTGAGATGAAAGAGAGAGAGAGAGAGAGAGAGAGAGAGAGAGAATGAACAGGGGAGGGACAGAGAGACAGGGAGAGAAAATCCCAAGCAGGTTCCCCACTGTCAGCGTAGAACATGATGCAGGGCTCTATCTATCTCACGAATCGTCGGATCGTGACCTGAGCCAAAATCACAAGTTCGGTGCTTGACAGACTGAGCCACCCAGGTGCCCCATCATCTGGTTATACTTATTAAGGCCACGTGGAGGTTGCAGGTCCCGGGAGTGGAATGGGGTTCTCATCGTAGCCATTCGTGAATACATAATTCCGTGACAGACTGCCCAACTGGATCTCGTCTCTGTGCTCCTTTCCCAGAATTATACAGCTTAGCCCTCCGCACCCACCCTTCCTTACATAGATGAATAAAATTTTTTTTTAATCTTCCCAGGAATGTTCCTTTCGGACTAATTAACAAGGGGGGAAAATAAGCTTTAGGGGTTGATTGGCAAAGTCTTGGGCCTACCCTGACATATTTGTTGACTGTAGGCCTGCCACTTCTCTGAGCTTCTGGGCAACATAAGCCCAACAATATTGTCTTGAGTAATAAACGCGATTACTCACAATTATCTCAAACATGTGCAGGCCTCTTCCCTTAAAAAAAAATTTTTTTTAACCTTTATTCATTTTTGAGAGACAGAGAGTGAAGGGGGAGGGGCAGAGAGAGAGAGGAAGACACAGAACCGGAAGCAGGTTCCAGCACAGAGCCTGACGTGGGGCTCCAAGCCACGAACTGTGAGATCATGACCTGAGCCAAAGTCGGATGCTTAACCGACTGAGCCACCCAGGAACCCCAGGCCTCATCCTTTTGAATCAGTCTGCTACTTACTGCAGCCCTGCCCCACTGCCCTAACCCTATCCTAGGCTCTTACTCCTCAATTCCCCTGTTGGCCTCTGAACTTCCTTCTCCCAGGGAATATTCCACCGAATACGCATACATTGGGGGAATTATTTACCTCCATCCCTCTACTGAGGGGAAAACTCTGTCCTTCTCCCTCCCTTACATTCACACGTTCCTCCCGCTGCATCTTCTGGGTCCCGGCGATGAGCTTGCCATTTATGACTGGCCATGACATTATGGAGAGGCACAGACTGCAAGTGAAAACAGATGAGGTGCATATTAACTATTTTCCTCTTCGTTCTCCCCCCCCCCCCATCTTGTCTGTTGCCTGTTCCTGCTGCGCAGTCCTCCCCGTGGGCCTTTTGGCACACGGATTCTTCTGCGTGTCTCACATTCTCCTCACCTCTGGCTGTGAAATCCTGTCCTTACTCCAGTATCTCCATGGAATGACAGCTCTCTAGTGTCATGTGATGCGGCCTTTCCTTGCTCTGTGTGATCGCAGTGTTGACAGGCATTGTTTGAGCAGTGTTTGGGGCCAGGTTCCCTAGACGTCGAGTCTGGGAAGTCCTCATGCACGTGGCCTGAGTGTTGGTAGACATGTGAGGGAGTGAGGGAAGGAGGTCGGATCAAGAAAGGAAGGTAGGCAAAAAGAAAGAGACAGAGAGAGGGAGAGGGAGAGAGAAGCTTCATAACCTCATTGAAATTGTAGAGTGGTGGGGCTGGGGGTGGGGGAAATGGGGAGATGTTGATCCAGGAGGAGGAACTTGTAGCTATAAGATGAGAAGGTCGTGGGATCTCATGTAGAGTGGGTGACTGTGGTTCACAGTACTGTCTTATACACTTGAGAGTTGCTAAGTGGGTAAATCTTAAATGTTCTCATCACAAAAAAGAAATGGTACTTATGTGACATGGTGGGGGCTTAGCTGACCCTATGGTGGTAATCGCTTTGCAGCATATGAGTGCATTGGGCGATACTTTGTAAGCCTTAAATGTATACAATGTTGCATGTCAATGACATGTCAGTAAATCTGGGGAAAAAAGACAAAGACAAAGAAATCTAGGTTTGGGGGGAAGCGAGCCTCAGCCTGACCCCCCCCCCACCCGGAGGTCAGGAGTGTGAGTTGCACCAGCAGTTGTCTTACCCAAAGAGAAGGTGGCTTTGGTCAGCCGTTGTCTAGGAGCCGTTTCCCAGCCTGTAACTCACAGGCGTCTCCAGGGAATATGTGGAGACCTGGGCAGGACACCAACATCATCTGCTATAAATAATCAATGAGGTCATTGTGATCTTTATCAAACATCTGATGGACCTCAGTGACATCCCAGACACTATTCTAGGCAATTCACAATCAACAAAGGTTGAGGTGTGTCTGAGTAGAAATTTCTTGAAGGCAAACATTCAAGCACAGGGGACTGAGACAGGACCAGGCAGGAGCTGGTTTATGTGAACAGGGCAGAGTCACAGGTATTGACACTAGGGCCCACAGAGGGATCAGCAACATGTAAAGTCATCCGAGCTGTTGAGTTACTGTTTCCTAACTGCTCTGTGAGTCTGAGTGGGAACAGGCCTGTTCCTGGGCGGGTGGAGGACAAACCTAAAGATTTGAGTCAATGGCTGTGGCTTGGGGAGAAGTGCTGTTTGGGACCAGGGAACTCAGCAATCACATTGGCCTGGATGCTAATCAAACAGGCTTAAGAAAAAAAGGGAGAATAGGGGCACCTGGGCGGCTCAATTGGTTAAGCGTATGACTCTTGATTTCGGCTCAGGTCATGATGTCACTGTTCATGAGTTCAAGCCCCTCATCAGGCTCTGCACTGACAATGCAGATCCTGTTTGGGATTCTTCCTCTCTCTGCCCCTCCCCGGCTTGTGCTCTCTCTCTCTCTCTCTCTCTCTGCATTTTTATTTAAAAAAAAATTTTTTTTTTTCAACGTTTATTTATTTTTGGGACAGAGAGAGACAGAGCATGAACGGGGGAGGGGCAGAGAGAGAGGGAGACACAGAATCGGAAACAGGCTCCAGGCTCTGAGCCATCAGCCCAGAGCCCGACGCGGGGCTCGAACTCCCGGACTGTGAGATCGTGACCTGGCTGAAGTCGGACGCTTAACCGACTGCGCCACCCAGGCGCCCCATCTCTGCATTTTTAAATAAAAACTTAAGGGGCGCCTGGGTGGCTCAGTTAAGCGTCTGACTTCAGCTCAGGTCACGATATCACAGTTCATGAGTTCAAGCCCCACGTGAGGCAGGTACGGCTGACAGCTCGGAGCCTAGAGCCTGCTTCAGATTCTGTGTCTTCCTCTCTCTCTCCGCCCTTCCCCTTCTCTCTCTCTCTCTCTCTCTCTGTCAAAAATAAATAAACATTAAAAAAAATTTTTTTTTAACTTAAAACAAATAAAAAAAGAGAGAAAAGGGAGTATCTCCTGACTTGTGGCAATAACCAAGGGAGGGTCTGACCAGTTACGGCTGGGGCAGGGAATTCTGAATGTGCACTCAGTCCCTCCTGCTCTGTCACTCAGTTCTGCCCCGTTCTGTGCTGTCTTTATTCCCACACAGCTTCTACCCTTCACTGGCTTCGAGAAACTGCAAATTACATTCTGTCAGTTTAGCAATCCCTGAGATGAGAGAGACCTTTCCCAGTTGTTTCAGCCCAAGTCTCAGGATGGTCTTCGCTGGGCAGATCTGAGTCACGTGACGAACACTAAGGCAGCCGCTGTTGCTGGAGGTGGGGGGATGGGGTTTACCCAGGGTCTGGGTAGGCTGGCTGCATGCCTCCCACCCGCCGAGCTGTGTAATCAGCCCCAAGAGAGGCATGTGGGCTGAGACAGGGGGACTGGAAGGAAGGGTCTCTCATCAGAAGAGATCTGCAAGGAAGGCGGATCATCAAACCCGCCCTCCTGCAGCTCCCTTAAGTTTTTATGGGTTTCCACATTCCCATCCCGTGGCCCTTGTGGTGGGGCATGCGCCCGGCCAACTGCGGGGGGGGGGGGGCGCAAGTTCATGGCCCCCGGCAAGCTCAGGACACGACCGATTTGACAAGTCGTATTTAATGCTGGGCTTGTAAAGAAGTTTCTCATTTTCATCTGACAGTTTTTATGATGGAAGTCAAGCTCACTCGTTCATAATTGACAGGATTTTTATTCATTTTGGAGAAGTTACAGCTTCCAACGGCTTGCAGTTTGCAATCTATACAGACATTTTCTGTTAACCTCGCAAAGCTGGAGAACTTGGCTTCGACATTTTGTCACCAGTCTTGTCAATTTCTAGACAGGTGACTTCACCCCAATCTCGTCGGGCTGTGTCTCTCCTTAAATTTAAGAGTTATTTCCTTGGACAAGGCCGGTGCCGGAGGCTTGAATATTGTTGTTTGTTGACTTGTGTAATGTCTGGGAAAATGATTTTCTCACTGTGATGTGAAATTGACTTTTCATCTTTGGTGCCCAGCTGCCCCAGCTCACATTTCCCGTGTCTGGAGGCACACAAATCCATTCGGGGTATATGTGAGCTTCAAGAATCAGATTGCTTACTGGTAGAGTGCTAGAGAGCAGTGATTGATCTCTGAGATAGTTTTGAAAGAATTATTCGAAAAGTTATTCTTAATACTCTATCATTCCAAAACACAATGAGGTGTAATTTATAACCTTGAGGTTTTCTATTCACAGTGTTGGGGAGGGGGCCGGGGGGGGGGAATCTCCTTTCTGCCCCTAAATATCCCATCATGTTTCTCTGTTATAGCACCCTACACACCATCCTGGGAGTATTAATGGGTTGTCCTCTCTCTCTATATCATGAACTTCTCCAGAGGACTCACTCATTCAACTATGAATTTGGTGAGCATTGGGTAAACGCCACATGATGGCGAGATGGTTGGGGGTGTGCTGTAGGGTTTGCTTTGGAGGAAGGTGGGGATCAAGAGCTGGCCCTGGGGAGAGTAGGATTTGGAATAAAGCCCCACCAGGCAGGCAGGACATGTTCAGGTCTCCTTTGTGTCACATACATGTGCTGGTGTGGGTACACAGAGGCCATCAAGTCATGGAACCATCCCTGGTGGAGCTCAGTGTCAAGGTGGAGAGACAGACCAGTGAATACCAGCAACAGAGCGCGGCAAGCAGGGCTCTGGCCCATGCTGGGCAACCTGTCCCCAGGTTGTCCATCAGGGATGACTCTGCCATCCCAGCAAACAACTGAAAATGGACAAGGGAAGTTTGGTTATCCACAGCGATTGGATTTTGAGTGGCTGATGACGTTAGATGTCCTATAACGCATGGAACAGCCCCACAAGATGGTGAGCAACTCCACCCTGAATGCCAGTGGTGAAAAGAAATAGGTTGTCTTGTGGGTATCATGAGGATGTGCTTCCTGCTCACTGCGGTGTTCCTAGAGCTGGCAAAGAGTAGGTTCCCTGTGAGTACTCATTAGGTAGGGGAAACTAGATCAAATGGAAGAGGCCACAGAGGGTGGAGGAGGGGACAGGCAGCCACTGGCAGGGAGGAGGGACACCTGTCTCTGAGCCTTTTGCCAGGCACATGAGACACCAGGCCTCGGCATCAAGACTCTTCTAGATGCCACTTGCATGTGACGGTGAGCTTTCTTCAAGTCTTCCTTCCCAGGCGTGCACTGGCTCAGGGCTTGGGTGGGGCTCTGCCTGTGAGGTGAACCAGGGTAGGACTGGAGATGAGACCAGCTCACGTACGTAAACTTCTTGGCTCCCTCCAGCACTTAGCTAGAGCAGCTTCTTTACAGATTCAGTGCAGTGTCTTTGTTAAGAACAGATGTGTTACGGGGCGCCTGGGTGGCTCGGTCGGTTAAGCATCCGACTTCGGCTCAGGTCATGATCTCGTGGTTCGTGGGCTCGATCCCTGCGTTGGGCTCGGTGCTGACAGCTTGGAGCCTGGAGCCTGCTTCAGATTCTGTGTCTCCCTCTCTCTCTGCCCCTCCCCCACTCATTCCCTCTCTCTCTCGCTCTCTCAAAAAATAAATAAATGTTAAAAAAATTTTTTAAAGAACAGATTCATTAGACTCTCTGATTCCAGTTTTTTGTTCCCTTCAACAACTCTTTGTTGATTATTACCAGGATTAAGGCATTGTTCTGGGCTTTGGATACAGCAGAGAACAAAGACAGAGTCCCTGCCTTCAAGGAGCTCGCATTCTCGTTGGGGACACAGGCAGTGAACACAGAGTGGTACACCAGTGACAGGTACCGATGGGGTGAGGAGGAAGGGATGGGGGGGCTGGTTCACATGGGCTCTCAAGGAGACCTCTCTAGGAGGGAGGAAGCGGGGAGGGGCAGGGGAATAACTGGAGGAAGAGAGCCCTGTTAGAGGCAGCAGCACGTGCCTAGTGAACTTGAGGAGTGAGGAGGCAGTGACAGGGGGTGACATCAGAAAGGTGGCCGGAGGACCTTCCAGGTCATTGTTAAGACCTTGCTTTGGCTCTGAGTTACATGGAGAGCCATCGGAGGATTTTGAGCAGAGGGGTGAACCGATCAGTCTTGGTCTGAAAGCACCTTGTTTCAGTGGTCTGCTGCTGGTGGCTTCTTCGTCTGAGGTGACTAGGCCTTGCTTGTGCTGGTTTCACCTGAGCTCACCCAGCTGGGGGGCTGGGCTCAGCTGGGACGTCTGGCCCTCTCCGTCCATGTGGTCTTTCATCCAAGGAGGCTGCCTCTTCTAAGATGGTGGCAGCATTCCTGGAGAACATGAGGTGAGTTTGTGCTTGCCTCCCAGGGCCTAAGTCACATTGCCAAGCCCAGAGTCTCTGTGGGACTGTGCACGGTGTGGATACCAGAAGACCTCGTTTACTGGGGCGGTTAATGTAGCAGGCTGCCATTCCCACTGCTCTCTGGAGAACAGACTTGGGGGAAAAGGAATTGGCAGAGCAAGGGGGCTGGTTAGGAGGCTACATAATAACTCAGGGAAAATGGTACAGGTGAGCGGAGTGATGAGAAATAGCCCCGTTCTGATCTGTTTTGTAGATGGAGCCCCCAAATGGTTTGTTGATGGATGGGGCATGAGGTATGGCAGGGACAGTAGTTAAAAGTGACCCCACGATGTCTGTCTCTGGTGACTCCAAGGGCAAAGTTGCTCTATGGGGAGCAGCATAGACTGGGCCGGTGGGGGGTGGGGTGGATTTTTGTCCGTTGAACAGTGGGAGTTGTTTTGGACCCGTCCAGTTTAAGATATCTGTATTGGGTGTTGGTATACTATACTCTTAAGGATTTGGGAGATGAGTCTGGAACGGAAGAACATATTTGAAAATCATCAGCCTATGGATGGTATTTAAAATCCTGAGCCTGGAGGGGCACCTCAGTGGCTCAGTCAGTTAAGTGGCTGACCTCGGCTCAGGTCATGATCTCACGATTTGTGGGTTCAAGCCCTGCATCGGGCTCTGTGCTAACAGTGTGGAGCCTGCTTGGGATTCTCTGTCTCCCTCTCTCTCTGGCCCCTGCCACTCATGCTTTCTCTCTCTCAAAAATAAATAAACAAACTTGAAAAAAAAAGTTTTAAAGCCCTGAGCCTGGAGGACACCACCAGGGGAGTGAGTGGAGAGAGCAGAGAGGAGGTGTGAGGACCGAGCCCCGATTCTCTAACATTTCAAGGTCGGGGAGATGGGGAGGGGCATCAAGGTGACCGAGCAGGACGGGGAAAGAGTCGAGAATCACCGGAGACTACTGAAGCGTGTGTGCTAAGAGTGGGAGGGTGCCCGAGTGTATCGGACGCTGCTAATGAAGTGGAAGAAGACAGCTGAGCACTCACTGATCATGCGCTTAGGCTGTGTGGAGGTCATGGGTCATGTGGCAAGGACAGCTTCAGGTGAGCAGAGCTCAAGAAAGCCTTGCTCTTCTGGTTTGGGAGAGAGTGGGGGCAGAATGCTCCCAGCTCTGCCTCCTGGTAAATGGATGTGCTTGGGCTCACGCGCACCACACGTGGCTTAGTTTTCCTACCTGTCACGTGTTGACGATAATGGCAGATATTTCATGGGGACAGTGTGATAAATGGGTGCGATAATCCATATATAAAATGATGTACACATCGGCTGGCATACAGTTAGCACTCGGCAAAGTCAGCTACCGTTATCAGTGTTCCATGTTTGCTAAACGCTCGTTTGATTGATTCATTCTTGACTGGGAAGGTCGTTGATTGTAGGAATGGGCCAAGGAGGAGGGATGTTGATGTTTCAGAGACGTTGGAGAAGAAAATGTATACCTAACCCATTTTGAGGGGCTTATAAATGCCCTTGATTAGTGGCAGGAGATCCAAGGACCACAGCTCTTGACGGTCTGGCATCTGAAAGATGTGCTGGGATCTGAGTCTATCATTTAGTTGATTCTTAACCTCTACCGGTCCAGATTTTATCAGCTCTAAAGGGGGCATATGATAGTACTCACTTTATATGAACTCCCTCTTGTCCCTGGAGTAAAACCAGTGGTCTTTAAGTACCGTCTGGCATCATGATGGTGGTAATGATGGTGATATTGATGAAGATTGTGTCAGCATTTATTTTTAATTTTTTTTAACGTTTATTTATTTTTGAGACAGAGAGAGACAGAGCATGAACGGGGGAGGGTCAGAGAGAGGGAGACACAGAATCTGAAACAGGCTCCAGGCTCTGAGCTGTCAGCACTGAGCCCGACATGGGGCTTGAACTCACGGACCGCGAGATCATGACCTGAGCTGAGGTCGGCTGCTTAACCGACAGAGCCACCCAGGCGCCCCAGATTGTGTCAGCATTTAAACATCTCTTTCGTTTGCATCAACATCTATGGAAAGAAAGATACCGCTTGTCATCATTAGAATAATTGAATAATTATTAGAATAATTACAATGTCTTGTATCTCTCCCCTGTGCAAGGCCATGCCTTGAGCCTGAGTGTTCAGGATGTTGATGATGAGGATGGTGGACAAACTTCCTCTTTTCCCTGCAAAGTAGTTTTCAAGCTTCTAAAAATTAAGCTACCCCGCTGAGCCCAGGTTGGAGTTTTACACTTGTGAGTAAATCTTTTGGGACAAGGTTGAAGGGAATTGGCAGCTGAGGCTTAGAAAACACGCCTTGCTATCCCCTTGGTTAAATTTATTTTCTGTCTAAATAGAAATCTTCAATTCTTATACTTTTTACCCTGGCGGTAATAAATTCAGCATCAAGAAGAACATTTATTTGCAAGAGCGCCCCTGGTTTGCTGACTTTGCAGAATGGAGAGAAAAATGGGACATCGTTACACTATTTCTATTTGCCACACTGTTGTTTCCATTTTCCAGTGTGAATAGAGACCCCACCTGCATTTCATTTGTTCTCTCATTTTTGCGCGCGTTCCACTTTTTCTTCTTTGCGTTTCATCCTCCAGATTTAGCAGGGCTCTGTCAGCCATACGTAATATGTATTCCACATCGTCTCAATCTGTTAAGGCATTTTCCGTGTGCATTTCACGGCAGATCCTGATTGTAAATTGGTTGTAGAAACTTCATTGGCTTCCTGTCTGTGACATTTCTGATGGATGGTCCCTATTTATACAGAACAGCATGGCGTGTGCAGAGTTACAGGCTCCACGCCATGCTTAATGGATTGGAAGGAGAGAGCTGGTGGCCCCACTGTGAAGAGAATCATCCGCTTCCTTTGTGTACAGCAGTCAGAAAAGGCCAGTGATGGAGCACAGGCTGTGGAAGCTCATGAGGCCGGTTCCGGTCGTGGTGACTCCACAGAGCCTTCCTGGGTTCCTACAGAACTCAGTCCCAGAAATATGGCGGTAACCTATTTTGCGAGGGCTTTTGTGATTTGGGCAACACTGCCCACCTCTCCACCATCGTCCAGCTGGGGGAGCAATCTTGGAATAAGAGAAGAGAGTCAGACCTGGTGCCCTTTGTTGTCAAATTACTGGCCGAGGATTGGGGATGGGCATGGAAAATCTCTTTCTTCTGTTAAAGGCCAATGAGGTCAAGGTTCTGTTAGGAGGAGGAATATGAAACTCTCATGTAGACCTGCGGGGGGGGGGGGGTATCAGGACATTAGTCTTCATATTTGAGGGACTTCTTGTTTATGTTAGATAATTGGCACAGCAGATATGTATCCTTCTGTTGCAAGCACAACAAAGTGTGCCCCTCCAAGTGTCTTAACAATAAGGGGAATTTCCTGGCTCATGTGAAAACTCTAGGTAGACACAGATTCAAGTGTGCTTTGATTCAGAGACTTAAACAATCTCTACAGGACCCAGTTTTCCCCTCACTGCCTCTCAGCTTCTTTTTCTCTCCCCTCTTGGATGGATTCTCCCCACATGGTTACAAAATGGCTGCAGCAGCTCCAGCTTCATGTTCCTGTAATTTCAAATCCAGTGGAACACGGTTTCTTTCCCAGAAGTTTCATTGTGCCTCAACACTGACTGGCTTGTGTTTTACCCATCACAGCAGCAAAATCGGGGCAGTTCTCTGATTGGTTTAGCTGAGTCACGTGTTCTATTTCTCGAGCCATGCATGGAGACTGTGCTGCCACAAGCCTATATATTAAGAGTGGGGTCGTCTCCCAGAGGGAAACCAGGGCACTGTTAGCAGAAAAAGGATCACTGAGTTCTGGGCAGTCAAAACTGACCTGCTACCCACCATCCCTGGGGAGAAAGCTGACTGAAATCTAGAATGGAGGAACCCCTGACCCTATAATGTTCCTGCTTTCTCATTTCTGGACTCATCCACTCCAGCCAGAGATTTAGCAAAGGAGAAAAGACACATACCAGATGCTCAGTGAATATTTGTTGACCGAGTGAGCGAGTGGATGAATGAATGAACGTTACCACATATGCCAGAGGCCATTGCAATTTACGTAATATGTATTCCACATCGTCTCAGTCTGTCACAATGTGGATTTAAGGATTTCTGAGGGGTGGACAGCATGCTTTGTCAATTGGGAAGAGTGCATTAATGGAGAGAGCGAGTGTGCTGATGAAGGAGGAGAGAAGACAAGAGTACCGTGAGCGTCATGTATAGGTAGAGGTTGACTCCAGAGTTTGGGCAGGAAAGCCTCTCTGGGCTTGGAATCTTGCATGTCATGGTGCGTTGGGACATGGTGGCTAGATTTTCAGGCCACATCATTGGATTTGCCACCCTCTGACTCTCTTGGATTGCTCCCATCACCAGTGTTTGAGTTTGCAACCGCTTAAAACTTAGGGTTGAGCGTGTCGGTGTTTGTTTCTGTGCATTTGGAATAAGGAGGAACTAGGCCCCTTCCCCAGTTCCCCTCATTGGCCAGGAGAGGTATTCTCTTCATCTCTCACTGTGGGGCAGAGGAGATCACAGCCGCGTGCACCTCCCCTACAAGGGAAGAGTACAGAGCACCCTCCTGAGTCCCCTTCCCTGGGAGAAAACAACCCGTATGGAGCCAAGGGAAAGACTGTCACACCCTTCCTGAGATTTAGAGCTGATTTAGAGAAGCAACTCAATGAAAGGTGGTGTGGGCTCAACGAGCATTCTTACCGTCTTTCTCTGAGTTGTAGGCAGTCTTCACCTTCTGTGGTCTCTTTCTCATTTTAAATAATACGCACTTTTCCTTGTTACATTTGACACCCTTAAGTAATTTTCTCTGCGTGGAATTTGGCCTTTGGTTGCTACTCTCCTAATGATGGTTTGGAACCATTTCTGGAGGTCGAGGGACTGAGGTGTATTGCTTGCCCATGGCTGTGTGCTGGAGAAAGAACCAGGTCTCAGCTGACTCAATGGCAGTTGGTGGCAGGTGGCAGGAAGTGCTACCTTCCCTGCTGTCCCCCCACTTTTGACAGAGAAGCAGTGCTCGCCCCTGTTTCTCTAATGCCAGTCCTCCTGAGCCAAGGGGCCAAGAAGCACAGCTGAGTCTCCAGACCATTGAGTTCCTAGAGTCTGTTCTGGACCACTCTCCTCTCTGACCTCCTTGCCCATCAGACCACACTGCTTTTCCTGCTTCCTCCTTCCTCCTTCCTGCTTCCTCCTTCCTCCTTCCTGCTTCCTCCTTCCTCCTTCCTGCTTCCTCCTTCCTCCTTCTGCAGATGGACGGTGGGCAGTGCTATTGGGTGAGTACAGAGACACACACAAGGACTTGTTTTAAAACAATGGGGCCTGAAAGTTCACCCAGGGGCCTTGGGTATCACCTGTTTTTAAATAAACTTTTTATTGAAGCATAATATCCAAGTGGAAAAGAACATAAATCCTAAGCACAAATCTTGGTGAATTTCAACAAAGTGGATACCCCGGTGTGACCAAAACAGACCCTTGATCACTATTGCCAAAAAATTAACCATGATCCTCATTTACCATCAAATATCTTTACCTGTTTTGGACTTTGCATAAATGAAATCATGTAGTGTTTATTTTCCCGTGTTTTTAGCTTCCTGGGCTCAACATTTTATCTGTGAGGTTCATTCATGCTTTTATATGTAGCAATAGTTCATTTTTTAAAATTTAAATTCAAGTTTTTCTCCCTCTCAGTTTTTATCTTATTTTTTCTTACCTTCCCCTATGTTCATCTGTTGAGTTTCTCAGATTCCACATATGAGTGAAATCATATGATAACTATCTTTCTCTGACTGATTTATTTCACTTAGCATAATACCCTCCAGTTTCATCCACATTGTGCAAATGGTAAGATTTCATTCTTTTTCATCACCAAGTAGTATTCCATTATGTGTATGTGTGTGTATATATATATATATATATACATATATATGTATGCATATATATGTGTATATATATATATACACACATCATATATTATATATATTATATATATTTCATTATATATTCATATAATATATTTCATTATATATTCATATATATAATATATGTTTCATTATATACATTCATATATATAATATGTTTCATTATATATATTCATATATATATATATATATATATATATATATGTACACACACGCACACACACAAAATCTTCAGATCTCAGAAGCTAAGCAGGGTCAGGCCTGGTTCATACTTGGATGGGAGCAATGGTTCATTTTTATTGCCACACCATTTACTACTATATGCATAGATCACTATTTACTGATTTATTTATTTGGTTGTTGGACTTTTTCTCCTCCAGTACTGGAGTACTGTGAATAATGTTGCTTTGAACAGTCTATTGATTACATGTATTGTGGTGCATAGGGGTATTTCTTTTTGTTGGGTATATACCTAAGCATGGAGTTTCTGGGTGTCAGGGCACACCTTTGCTTTTGTAAGTACTTGAAAACAGTTTTCCGGAGTGACTGTGTTACCATAAGCTCATGTCAGCAGCACAGTAAGAAAGTTTCAGTTACTGTAAATACTCATCGTTTACAAAAAATTAAACTCTTCTGGTATGCTTGTAGTAGGTCCTTACTGTGGTTTTAATTTGCATTTCTCTGTCACCAGTGGAGAATCTTTTCGTGTGTTTGTTGGTCATTTTAATATCTTCTCTGTGGAGTTGCATTCAGTTTTCTTAACCATATTCTATTGGGTTATCTGTATTTTTCTTACTGATTTGGAGTTTTCTAGTTATACTGGACATGAGCCCTTTGTTGGATGTACATACTGAAAATATCTTATTCAGTGGTGATTTTTGACAGAAAGTTTTAAATCTTAAAAATGTCCAATGTATTATCTTCCACTTAGTGGTTACTGTTTTTCGTGTCCTGTTCAGAAAAATTTTGCTTCTTTCAAGGTCATGTTTCTATTCTCCTGTATTATCATCTAAAAGCATTATTGTTTTGTCTTTCACATTTAGATGTATAATTCATCTGGAATTGATTTGTTTATGGTGTGAGGTATGGGG
Source organism: Prionailurus bengalensis (assembly GCF_016509475.1). NCBI lineage: Eukaryota > Metazoa > Chordata > Mammalia > Carnivora > Felidae > Prionailurus > Prionailurus bengalensis. The sequence continues at coordinate 75,697,315 of NC_057353.1, read as the reverse complement.
TCATGATTTACTTTTTCCTTTATATGGTATCCTACAGTTCTAATATCATCTATTAAACAGAACAAAATATCTCATCTTTATGGCTCTGCATATTACTTTTGTCCAAAATCAGGTGACTTTATATTTGTGTGGGTATTCTTCTAGACTCACTATTCTGTTCTATTTGTCTTTCTTCTTCTTTTTTTTTAAAATGTTTATATTGGGAGAGACAGAGCATGAGCAGGGGAGGGGCAGAGAAAGAGGGAGAGAGAGAATCCCAAGCAGGCTCCATGCTGCCAGCGCAGAGCCCGACACGGGGCTAGAACTCACAGACTGTGAGATCATGACCTGAGCCAAAATCAAGAGCTGGATGCTTAACTACCTGAGCCACCCAGGCACCCCCATTTGTCTTTCTTCTGTCCTTGTACCAATATCACACCATCTTAATTACTGTAATCTTGATAATCTGCAGTCTGAGTTCTTCAACTTTGTTCTTTTGTTTTTTAAGTTTTTATTTACTTACTTTAGAGAGGCAGAGACAGTGCAAGTGGGGGATGGGCAGAGAGAGAGAAAGAGAGATAAAGGGAGAGAGAGAATCCCAAGCAGGCTCCTCACTGTCAGCACAGAACCCAATGTGGGGCTTGAACCCACAAAGCCATGAGATCATGACCTGAGCTGAAATCAAGACTCAGATGCTTAACCAGCTGAGTCACCCAGGCACCCCAACTTTGTTCTCATTGAAGATTTTCTTTTCTATTGTCGCTGTATTTCCATATAAATGGCAGAATCAGCTGTCAGCTAATTGACTCTTGTGATTTTTGATTTGCTCTTAAGCTCGTCCAATTATTTTATTTCAGTTTTCAATTCTAGAATTACCATTTGATCCTTTTATATAGAAATATAAGACTGAGCATACTGATGATAAATCCATTTCATGAAACACTGTTCCACGGAGGGAAATTTGCCAGTACACACCAAAAAGCCTTAAGTCCATGAATACTCTTAACTCAGAAGTTTCCACTTTACAAGTTTAAGGGCATTATCATATGTGTATACATAAATATTTATAAATATGTGATTTGCAAGTGTTGTCTGTAGAAGTTCAAACAGTTGGAGATCCAAATGTCCACCATCAGGGGATCAGCTGTAACAATAAGGGCACCGACAACAGACTACCATTCAGCTGTTTGAAATGACTGATCACAACTGATGAAGCAGGGCACCCGGGTGGCTCAGTCAGTTAAGCTTCTGACTTCAGCTCAGGTCATGATCTCTCGGTTCGTGAGTTCTAGCTCCACGTCACGCTCTGTGCTGACAGCTCAGAGCCTGGAGCCTGCTTCCAATTCCATGTCTCCCTCTCTCTCTGCCCCTCCCCTGCTCATGCTGTGTCTCTCTGTCTCTCTTGAAAAATAAACATTAAAAACAAACTGATGAAGGGATAAAAAGTGTGGTATGTCTATACAATGGAATGTTACTCAGCAATAGAAAGGACGGAAGTACTGGTACAATAGATGCTGTAACACGGATGAGCCTTGAAAACACTGTGCCACCTGAGGGAGGCCAGCTGGTCAAGAAGACCACATATTGTGTGGTTCCACTTACATGACTGGTCCAGAATAGGCAAGTCCATAGATAGATTCTCACTGACATATGTTTTCCATGATTTTTTGTTAACAGAAAGTAGTGGGTTATTAGGAGGAGCAAACTGCATTTGGGTCTCAGTCCTGCTGCTAATTAGGTAGCCCCTGGAAATTCATAGTCTTTGCCTGAGTCCCAGTTTCTTCATCTGTAAAACAGAAAAGGTGCCACACGCCTCATGGGGTGTCATAAGCATGCAATGTTGTAATGAACTTGCAAGTACTCTGTAAATGAAAGGGTTATCTATTTGCAGGATTTTATTGCACGACCCACGTGACCTGTCTCAGAGTCATTACTTGCGAATTTTTGTTTTATATTTTGCAGTAGATTTTCTTTAATATTCTCTGGGTCCTTCCATTTGTCACATAGGAAGTGTTGGTCAGACTTGGTTGCGATCCGGAGAACTGTGATTTGTGGTTTTGTGCTATTTCTTTTGCATTGGGTGGCCTTCCTTACAATTCCATCACTTTCAGAAAATGAAACGAAAACACGAAGCAATCCTTTCCATACAGATTTTGGCGCTTCTCCAAGGTTCCTGTCTTCTTTGGTGGAAATGAGTTTTCTGAGTCCTCGACGCAGATTTCCCTGGGGACCGCCGGCGCCGATGGTACTAAGCGGTGCTTGTGGACCCGAAGTCATTAAGCAGAGCTGGAGCTGGCTCCGAGCCAGGGTTGGCTTGTGGAAGGTGTTTGTCTTCAGCCACTCTCACGTCCCTTTCTGTGTCCTCCCTGACCTCCTAGAGTGTTGTCATTGTAACTCCTACACATCCCCTGAATATCATCACCCTGGGGAGCCCAGGATCACTCACTCACCTGAGCTAACCTTCCCAAGAAATGCCTGACCTGCATGTCCAGTCTGTAAGGGTATGTTTCCCAGAGTGAATTCCATAGAACATGGTTCTGTGATAGGCTCCGTGCGACAAAAGTTCTGGGGTCAAATAAACTTGGCAGACTTTGCAGAGGATGGTCTGTTTTGAACATTTTGTAAATTTCTTAATGTACATAGATTATTAAGGGCTTTAAGAATTCCTGCTTTTTATCTCATTTTGGTTTCCTTCTGGGATTCTTATTCCACATGTGATGTTGTCCTAAAAGCCCTGTTCATTTGTTTTGTCCAATATTTTTCTCACTGTTCTTCCTGTTGGAGAATTGCTGTTGATTTAGTTTCAACCTTATTGACTCTTTTATAACTTTTGATTTGCTGTTAAGCTCATCCAATTATTTTATTAAAAATTTTTAATTTTTTAAAATGTTTATTAATTTTTGAGAGAGACAGAGACAGGATGCAAGTGGGTTAGGGGCAGAGAGAGAGGGAGACACAGAATCCAAAGCAGGCTCCAGGCTCCGAGCTGTCAGCATAGAGCCCGACACAGGGCTCGAACTCACGGACCGTGAGATCATGACCTGAGCCGAAGTTGGATGCTCAACCGACTGAGTCACCCAGGTGCCCCATATTTCAAAAATTTTAAAGTTAATTTGAGAGAGAGAGTGAAAGAGAGCAGGGAAGGGGCAGAGAGAGAGGGAGAGAGAGAATCCCTTGCAGGTTCTGTGTTGTCAGTGCAGAGCTTGAACGTGGGACTCAATCTCAAAACCACTGGGGCGCCTGGGTGGTGCAGTCGGTTAAGCGGCCGACTTCAGCCAGGTCATGATCTCGCGGTCTGTGAGTTCGAGCCCCGCGTCGGGCTCTGGGCTGATGGCTCAGAGGCTGGAGCCTGTTTCCGATTCTGTGTCTCCCTCTCTCTCTGCCCCTCCCCTGTTCATGCTCTCTCTCTGTCCCAAAAATAAATAAACGTTGAAAAAAAAAAAATTCAAAACCACAAGATCATGACCTGAGCCAAGATCAAGAGTCAGATGCTTAAGTGACTGAGCCACCCAGGCGCCCCTCAATTTTTTAATTATAGAATTTCCATTTGGTTCTTTTATATAGTTTTGATGTCCTTGCTGAGATTCTGTTCACCCATTTAGATTATATTTTCTTTTAAGTTAATGAACACGATAGCTGCTTTATGGGTTTGGTCTGCTAAATAATACATCTGTGCTAATTCAGGCTTGATTTTTAATTGACTTTTTTTTTCTTGACTATAGGTCATATTTTCTATTTGCTTGCATGTGTCGTACTTCTGAACTTTTTACTGAACAAAGTGGAGAGTATTGATTTTATTTATTTTTTTGGAGGATGACTCAGTTGATAGCCAACCATCTTGAATTTGTGTTCGTTAGGTTTTGTGCCTTGTTAAGATTAATCTGTGAAAAGTCCAAGATGTTTATTAAATCCTATCATTTGGAGAGGACCCAATCTCTAAAGTCTGCTGTAGATCTTATCATGTCTTGATTTTAGGATCTTTTAGGATGTGTCTAGTATGGGCCTCACTCTAAGGTATGGTCTTTAAAACTAAATCAGGGCCCTCTGTTACCTCAGTATTAATAAGGTTTTAATGAGGTCTTACTCCTCTCTGTCTCCCTGGGGTGGGATTTCAGCTTCATGGGCCCTGCTCAAGCTCCAATGTCTCCAGCCCACTGTCTGTGGCGTGCAGCTGGGGTCTCACCCTGTGTTCGTGCAGCCCGGTTCTTATCGCTGCCTTAGAGCATCCCCTTCCGCCCCGCTCCCCTCCAAACAGTGCCCGGACCCACAGATTCTGGCCACTCTGCTTCTTCAGTCCAGTGACTTCATGCTGTGCCTGGACTCCAGTTCACAGTCAGGAGGTTTACTCCTAGAGATCTGGGGTAATTATGAGGCTCATTTGTGACTTCCCCTCTTCTTGAGGATTTCAGTCTTGTGTAGTTCACATGTCTGAAACAGTTTCCTTATACACTGTCCTCAGTTTTAGGATTGTTTATGGTAGGAAGGCAAGTCAGCTGGAATATCATAGCTGGAAGTTCAGAGGTCTTAATTTTAGGGCTTGTTTTGCCATTGTGTGTCAGGTAACTCACTTCCTTTTTTATTTTTTTAATGTTTATTTATTTTTGCGAGAGAGAGAGAGAGAGAGAGAGACAGTGTGAGCAGGGGAGGGGCAGAGAGACAGGGAGACACAGAATCGGAAGCAGGCTCCAGGCTCTGAGCTGTCAGCACAAAGCCTGACGTGGGGCTCAAACTCACAAACCAAGAGATCATGACCTGAGCTGAAGTCAGATGCTTAACCAACTGAGCCACCCAGCCCCCCCCTTCCCCCTCCCCTGTAACTCATTTTCAAATGGTAATGGCATTGTCCTTGCCTTTAAACCCAGTAAGCTCAGGACAAAAATTTTAAGTTTCCATCTTTAAGCATCTGTTTGGTTTTAAGTTTCCTATAAGCCAAAGTTGAGTGCACTAAATAGAAATCACTTTAAGTATTTTAAGAAAAGGTAGAAAGGCATTCAGTAAAGGAATTCAATGCTAACACAATCACTGGAAGGAATCACCTTCAGATCAGCATAGAATCAATTCACCAGGGATGCTTATATTTCTGAAGCTTCCAGGTGAGCTTTTCTGGGAAAAAGGACCTCTGTTATCATTTCAAATGCCTATTGGAAGACAGAACTGGAGGATAGATCCTGAAATGCTCTTGCAGAAACTCCTCACGTTCCCGTGGCCTTCTTTGCCAGCAGAAGCAGCCCAAAAAGAGGGCAGAGAGGTTGGGTTAGTTCTTTTCTATTGTTCACATCCCACTCAAAGGCATCTAAATGGTGGAATGTAATTTGTACCCGGACCTTCGCTGCAAGTGAGTCTGTGAAATGGGGGCTGGAGCTTCCCAGTTTCCCCCAGCAGGCTGATGGACAGGGGTTTGGAGCCAGCCCACGGCATCCGTCACATACTTTCCTCTCGGTTTAGGATTGCCTCTTCATCCTTCAGGACCTGCATCAAACGTCACCTTGACCTGCAAGCTCATTTGTTAATCTCATGCTGTGTACCTCTTATACACATTCCTGTGTTTTCCCAAATGGTTTTATAATTGTTTGTTATTCTCTTCTCCTTATTAAATGGGGGTGGGGGGAACAGCCTTAGGAGGAGGGTTGTCAGTAGGTCATTGATGGAGGGTTTGAGACTGTGGGGTATTCATTCTGAACCCTGATGTCCAGGCCAACCAGTGGCTGGCACATAATGCCAAATACATGTTTACAGACCGAGTGGGTGCATCCGAAGAGGATAGTGACCATTCCACATCTTCAAATTGTATGACATAGGAAGACGTACCTGTGGGGGAATTACCTGGGGCAGAGGCTGATTTTTGCCTTGCCCTCTATTCAGATTCTGTGTGAGCCAACTGCCAAAGATTGAAAAATTCTACACAACTGGTTATCTGGAGCCGGGAAGGGGACATAAGTGATGCTTTGATAGAATTCTGCAAGATCTTTTACAGTTAATTCTGTTGCCAGGGGTTGATGTGTGTGTAACTGCAATCTTGGACCCGTGAAGACCATTCTGAGCCCCGGATCCAGGCTTGCAGAAGGCACCTGAGTACCTATCACCTGAACGTTTCTGATCTGTGAACCAGAAGAGGGGAACCCTCCCTTGTGGGGTGATACATGCTTGTGTCAAGTAGATGGCTTCCCTTGCAGTGGCTGGGATGGATGGTTTGCCTCTTGTAGACATACTCCTGTCCCCAAAGGAGCCCTTCCCACTCCCTGGCCTCTCACTCGATGTGGCCCATTAATAGCTCTGGCCCAGATTCTGCCTCCTAGAGCTCAGCTGGAGCTTTTTCAGGCTGGCCCAGCTCATTGTGCAGGAGTCTGTGCGCGTTCTTCATGCGAGAGGGAAGCTCGTCTTTGTGTGTACGCACCATGAGTCCCCAGCCTCTGTCGGTTCTACGACTGCCTGATACAGACTCTTAGCACTGAAGGGACCTGGGAGAACCTGGGATGATCAGAGAGGCTCTGGGTTAGGTGCTAGGGAATCAGGATCTTGCCAGCTGTTCTGTATCTTCAGCAAATCACATCACCCCTCATCCAGACACAGCTCCCTAAGCTACTTGCAGTTGGTTACAGGGACGTGGGGGCCATAGTTACAGAACCTTCTTTGGTAGCTTGTTTTGCAGCATTGTTGTTCAATAGATTACGGATATCCCAACAATCCAATCACTAGTACTATTTATTCACTCAACCAATATTTATTGAGCACTTAACTCATGCCAAGTGTTTCCCAGGTCGCCCAACCAGCAAAGGGGGCCTTGGGTGATGAAAAGTTGTGCTCTCCTACGTGAAGTTACTGTCCCCCAGTCTTAAGGATGGGTGAGAATTCACAACTACTTATAAACATGCATTTGTTTTTCTGTGTGTGGGCGGGTGAGAGAAAGGGGGATGTTGGTATGACGGGGTCCCTGCGAGACGGCTCAGTTCCGGGAACGAACTCCAGGTGAAGTCCCTGGACCCATTGATGGGAGCCAGCCCCTGAGTTAGGAGACTCCACCAGGTACTGCACCCCTGCCCCCTACCCCCAGCCTGGGAGGTGTGACCTGAGTGAGCCACCTGTGGTTTGGAACCAGTAGAGGACATTTTGAATATGGAGTACAGAGCGCATGTCCTGTTTGAGTTTAGGAAAAGGGAATGTCCCATAGATGACAGTTTTTTTTTTTTTTTTTTTTAAATTTTTTTTTTTCAACGTTTATTTATTTTGGGGACAGAGAGAGACAGAGCATGAACAGGGGAGGGGCAGAGAGAGAGGGAGACACAGAATCGGAAACAGGCTCCAGGCTCCGAGCCATCAGCCCAGAGCCTGACGCGGGGCTCGAACTCCCGGACCGCGAGATCGTGACCTGGCTGAAGTCGGCCGCTTAACCGACTGCGCCACCCAGGCGCCCCCCATAGATGACAGTTTTTAGGAAAAGTCTTCATGAAGAAGACCGGGTTCGGCTTGGTTGATAATCATGATGATCTTGATCATAGTTACATATGACATATTTACATAGTGATTTATAGTTTATGTTATCTTAGGGATATTAATACTGCTGCTGCTTCTATAATTACGTAGGTCCCTACCATGTGCCAGGCATGCACAAAGTACTTTACATACATTTTCTTATTTAATTCTAACAACACCGCTGGCAATAGTAGGCAAGTAATCTTTGTATCTCCATTTATAGAGGACACTGAAGCTCAGAGAGGTTAAGTGACGAGTCCACAGTCACACAGCTACCGAGTGGGAGAAACGAGAGCCAGTCTAAGTCCACCTGCCTCTAGACCCTGACTCTGTACTGCTTCTGCGTGTTCTTGGTGAGAAGCCAAGTTTCAGGGAAGCTACATGATTTCCCCAAGGCCAGTTAACTCGTTAGTAGCACAGCCAGTTTGGTCCAATATTCTGAATCGATTTCATTTTAGTTTAGTGTTTAAAGTTAGGGGCCAGAACATAAACTGAAATAAATCCATTTAGCTCCTTTGGGTGATGACTTAGGGAGGAGGAGAGACCGTCTGCAGGTGAGGAACGAGTCCATTATTTGGTCAAGATTTCATTGCTTAGATCAGCGAGTGGAGACAGCTGGGCCCAATATTTATTTTCAATCGAGTGGATCAAAACAAAGCTGGGAAGCCATTTTGAGCTGCTGGGGGTGAGTTAAGCAAACGGCAAGGGGAGCAGTTTTGCTGTGTTGGAGCTTCGCTTCCTGAGAGAATCCATCTGGACTCCTCCCCTGCAGCTGTGGGACCTTTAGAAGCTCATTTGCTCTTGGCTCCTTCCAGAGGGCTCCCGCGCCGGCCGGCTCTGACCGGCCTGTTGCCCCCTCACTCACGATGAGCAAATTCCAGCTTCTGTATGTGCCACTCCCTGGGACAGGGACCAGAACACATGCCTCCACAGATGGCACAGTTACACCGGAAGGACCCTGGTCACCGCCCCAGACAGCAGAGGTAGGGAAAGCCCAGTTGTCTCCGAGGACTTTTTCGAAACAGAACCCGAGTCTCTCCCTCTTGTCCAAAGAGATGCTCGTACTGAAGCTAGAAATAGAAGGGATTCTCAAGACTATCTACTCTAAGATCGTTCCAGTGGCCACTTCTTTCATTTATCTTGTTTTTCATTTATTTAATCAACAAATATAACATATTTATAATCTGTATGTTTACATAGATAAGGAAGCCGATGCCTGGCAGGTATAACACCAGGCACGGGGCTGCCGTGATGAAAGAATCAGGGACAGCTCCGTTTATACGCAAGTAGCCAACACAGGGAGGGAAACACGCATGAAATGAATTACAGTAAAAATAAAAATATGGTCCCAACGTGTGTTTATGCCATCAGGCATGTAAAGGAGCTCTGAGGGTGTGAGACAGGTAGACCTCACCTGTTCTTGAACGTGAGATGAGAAGGACAGGTAGGTGGTGGGAGGACGGGGGGCACAGAGCGGGGGTTTGGGGGGCAGGAGAAAGTTCAGGTGCAGGCACCCACATGTGAAGGCTGTAAGGTAGAAGAGTTTTCCATGCCAGTGAATTGTGAGCAAGCCCGTGTGGCTAGAACACGGCGGGGAGAGGAAAGGGCATGGGGGAAAGGGAGGAGAGTTTGCAGGTGTAGAAGCTTATGACGCTGGGCCCTCTAAGTCATACTGGGAGCTTGGGGGATGAAGTTCACAAGGACAGCTCATGAAGTCCCCGGGCAGTGAGAAGGGGTCCACTAGGGGTAAGTGCTCAGTGAAGCTGGCTAGGAAGTCCAAGGTCAGTGGGAGGTGGTGATCCTTGGGCCCAGATGCCTGTGCGGGAGATAGGAGAGTCTCCAGTATTTACTGACCACGGGCTGTGAGCAGGTCCTCTCCCTCTGGCCCGTGACTCCCTCACCTCTGTCAACGCAGAGGATAGTGCCCACCCTCCCTGCTGCCGGGGAAGGAAGCTCTGGGAGGACATGGGTTTGCGTGCCAAGCTGTGCCAAGCTGTAAGAGAGGGGACTAGGTGCTGTGGGGGCTGAGCAGAGAGGTCACCTCCCCTGGGGATGGCGGGGGAGGGGCGCTGGAGTTGGGTGTTGTCAGAGTAAGCGGCAGAGGGTTGGGACAAGGCACACGGGGACAGGAGGCATCCTGGGCAGAGGGCTGAGCATGGGCCAAGGCAAAGGGGTAGACGGGCATGGCCAACAGTGAGGTCAGGTGAGGAATTTCCAGGGCCTCAGTCTTCTGCCTGCCCCCTCAGTGCCTGGATTTCTGTTCTCCGTCTCCGGGTACTGGAGAAGCCAACGTCTTGACGTCGTCTGGAGGACGGGTAGTGAAAACAGTTGCTTACTGTCTTACTTAAAAAGCAAAATGGGGGCGCCTGGGTGGCTCAGTCGGTTAAGCCTCTGGCTCTTGATCTTGGCTCAGATCATGATCTCACAGTTTGTGAGTTCAAGCCCCTCATCAGGCTGTGCGCTGAGACCTCAAAGCCTGCTTAGGATTCTGTCTCTCCTCTCTGCCCCTCCCCACTTGTGCACACTCTCTCTCGCTCGCTCTCTCTCTGTCTTTCAAAAATACACCTAATAAAAAAATTTTTAAAAAGCAAAATAAAAATTAAGTTAAAAAGCAGAATCCTCACACATGGAGGCTCCCCATTTGTGTAGCTGCTCTTCTGGGCTCCCGGGGCTCTGGCTGGTGCCCAGGGAGGGGAGGGTGTGAGGGTAAAGTGTGTCCCTCACACCCTCCTAAAGTGAGTCCTTCTGGGCTCATCAACCCTATGTGCCGGGCCACTCCCAGCCCCCACCTGGGTGACGCAGGGCTGGCCGCTCGGGGCTCTGCTCCATTTCTCCTGGAACCAGCCCCTCGGGGCCCCAGGAGCTCTGTGTCACTTCCCTGCTCATGCTGTTTAAAGAGCCCATGCCACATGGCATCCTGTCGAATTTCCTCCGTGTTCTGAGGCCTTGCTTCTTTTTTCCCCTTCTGTACTTTTCTTTCTTTCTTTCTTTCTTTCTTTCTTTCTTTCTTTCTTTCTTTCTTTCTTTCTTTCTTTCTTTTCTATGTTCATTCATTCATTCATTCATTCATTTATTTTGAGATAGAGAAAGAGAGAATCCCAAGCAGGCTCTGCATTGTCAGCACAGAGCCCAACTTGGGGCTCAAACCCACAGACCATGAGATCATGACCTGAGTGGAAACCCAGAGTCAGACGCTCAGCTGGGCCACCACCCAGGTGCCCCTCTTCTGTACTTTTCTAGAGACAACGTAGAAGAGCTGTTAAGATTATAAACTGTGGAGGCTCGCTGCCTGGGTTCAAATTCTGACTTTGTCACAAGCTTGCTGGGTCAGCTTGGGAGGCTACCCTCTCTGTGCCTCAGTTTCTCATATATACTGTGGGAATATAACTACCTTTCTCATCAGGTTGTTGTAAATATTTAACATGTAATTTATAGAAAGCCCTCAGAACCAAGTCTGACAGACAGGAAACACTTGAGATACCATAGTGGCCGGCAGGTGCTCTCTGCCAGATGTGGCTAATCACCCTTCCATTTGGGCAAAGGTCCCCCCACCCTGGTTAGCTCACTGGGTTAAAAAAAAGCCCTCTCTCTGGCTTCTATATTAAAGAGCATAGTGAACAAAGGAAAGGAAAAATCTTTAGCTAGCCCAGGTGGGGTGCTCACCATCCCTTGGGAAAGCGGGGCCTTGGGCGGGCTCTGATGCCCTGTCTCAGGCCCATCTCAGCCCCCACTGCTGCTCCCATTGGGCCTGAGCACAGTTGAGTCAGGATGGATTTTTGAGGAAGAAATTAATGAAGACTCCGGGAGCACAGTGGGAAAATAGATGAAGAGCCAAGTCTTGTGTGTCCAGGGCAGTGTTCTTCTCCATCAGATCGTAGATTATCCGCTGTCGGATTCTTCTGTCCCTACCCTTCCATCTCACGGTGTCCAAACCCGTTCCCTAACCCACCGCCAGTTTCCAGTGCGTCTCGTCGTGTTCCTCATTCTTTGTGGATCTAGACAGTGAGCCATAAAGGGCAAACTATCTGCTTGTGGGAGACCCTCTGTGCTGTGCACAGGGGCCATCTTCACCCCTGACAAAGTCCGAATCATGCAGAACTGTAGCTATGTGATAACCATAAGGTGTATACCACAAGAATGTTGTAAGTACATAAATAGGGGCCTTGCTCTCAAAACCAGGGTCTTTCCAATTTACAAACAAAGAGGAAAAATTGGGCAAGGTATTTTCCCACAGCACAAAGCTGGAGAACTGCCCGGGAGCCCCCCCACCCAGCAACCCAGACAGAGGAGGGCTTATGTTCTCCCTGATGGGATATATGGAGCCTCCATTTTGGGCCAAAATATCCTGATCCATCGTTGAAGAATCATAGTTAATATATAATTCTTTATTTTGATTTTCAAACTTGATAGATCCCATTTATTAAGTACCTGCTGCATTAGAGGCATTAGGCTAAATGCTTTACCTGCCTTATTGCATTTCCTCTTCATGAAAACCATACAAGGTGGGTATTTTTATCTTCCTTTTGTGGATAAGGAAGGAAAAATTATTGGAGATTGAATGCCAGGAAAATAGGGGATTCTAGTCTTTGATACCATTCTTTAGATGGAGCCACATATCACAGATGTAAATAGAAATAGGTTTACTAAGGAATATTGGGTGTGTCTGTCACTGGGGATCCAGGTCCTACAGCCTAGAGCTAACCACACCCCCTTTAACTTCACTGCTTGGGCCCCATGGGAAGGCTTGTCCACACCTCCCCTGATGCATGGCTCCCCAAATGGATGGCTAAGGTGAGAAACTCACAGGGTGTCCCCACCCTGACATCATGACCCTTGGGACACAGGTCCCTTCAGTACAGCTGTGAGGGCTGAACTGGACAGGTTCTCAGTACTAGAAGAGGACAGCTAGAGAGAGGCTCAGCTAGGATTCAGGGAATCTAGTCAAACTAGATCTAATCAAACTAGTCAAACTAGTCAAACTCTGTTAACTCTTAGCTGGACAACTTCAATCTCTACATGTTATTTTTCTTGGGCTACCCCAAGCGCCCAATGTTACAAGTTGGATCCCCTGGGACCCAGACTCTGAGTTGGAGATTAGCATGCAGGATTTTTCATTAAGGAGTGCTCTTGGGGCTAACACCTATGGAAAGGAAAGGAAAGGAAGGGAAGGGAAGGGATTGTTGGAGAGAGAATCTGAGCTGTGAAGCAGTCCCAGGGGACTCTTGGCTAACCCATTGAGAGATCTGAGCCTTAAATAGTTTTTCCAAGTTGTCCTGAATTGGGGCAAGACGTTTCACTTTATACTCTAGTGTGGACTATTCATTGATGTGGGTCACCCTGGGGAGCAGGCCAGATCTTGGGTGAGGTCACTCTGTTCAGGTGAAACAATCCTGCTGTGGTTATTTACAGTTAAATTTAAAATAACTAAAATGAAATAAAATTAGAAATTCCATTCCTCAGTTGCGCTAACTCCATTCTGAGTTCTCAGTAGCCACAGGTAGCTCCTGGCTACCATATTGAACAGCACAGATAGAGGACATTCCCATCACTGCAGAAAGTTCTGTTGGATAAGCCCCATTTATCAAAGATAGGCTTCAGCGTTTGTGAGAGATGGTCTGTTTCCCGTGTTGCCCAACTCTTAGGGTTTTGTCCTTTAGGGGTTACAACTGAAAGTCTGGGGTGTTTGATTGAGGAAATTTATCTTTCATTAGCCCTGAGCTCTCTTTTTTGTCTTCCCCGGCCTCACAAGCTTCTTGGGAGCTCTGTGTTTGAATCAGCAAATGAAATGAAGGAAAAAGTAGCATAAATTTTGGGGTCATGTTTCTGAGCTTTTCTTCTTCTTGGAGTCTTGGTCCCTGTGCTCTCACTAAGTAGTGTTCCAGTGACTTTAAATAGTTATTTTTAAGAAGAACATTCTATCCTGGTTTTGTTTTATTCTTGGCAAGAGTGTTGATTGGCAATGAACTAGCTTGCCCTTGTCTGGATTTGCCATCTACCGCCTTTATTTATTTATTGGTTTGGTTTAGTTTGTTTCAAGTTTTTATTTAAATTCTAGGCAGCTAACATGTAGGGGGCTATTGGTTTCAGGAGTAGAATTCAGTGATGCATCCCTTACATACAACACCCACTGCTCGTCTCAACAAGTGCCCTCCTTAATGCCCATCACCCATCTAGCCCATCTCCCACTCACCTCCCTCCATCAATCCTCAGTTCGTTCTCTATAGTTAAGTGTCTCTTATGGTCTGCTTCTTCTCTTCTGTTATATACCCCACTTTGGCTACCATGGCATCCTTCAACTGGTTTTCTTCTTCCTCTATTGGCTCTAACTCTGTCTCCCTTGGTGGCTCTCATTACTAGAAGTTCTCTTGTTCACCCTCTCTTTATCCTTTACATTGCCTCTGGTTAAGATCACGTAATCCCATGATTTTGCCACATATACACGAGACGTCTTCAAAGTTTATATTTAGACCATGGCAGGTTAGGACCTGCTGTGGGTTCCCATAGAATCCCATAATCTCCCAATTATAACATTCATTATGTATTAGTTACAAATAATCAGTAAATGATTTGATACTACAACATGGAATTTTGGTTTAGAACAGCTTGAAGTGGGTCAGGATTTAACTGGGGACTCAGTCATGACTGGCACTATTAAGATTCAAGAAGCTCTTGGGGCGCCTGGGTGGCGCAGTCGGTTAGGCGTCCGACTTCAGCCAGGTCACGATCTCGCGGTCCGTGAGTTCGAGCCCCGCGTCGGGCTCTGAGCTGATGGCTCAGAGCCTGGAGCCTGTTTCCGATTCTGTGTCTCCCTCTCTCTCTGCCCCTCCCCCGTTCATGCTCTGTCTCTCTCTGTCCCAAAAATAAAAATAAAAAAAACGTTGAAAAAGAAAAAAAAAGAAGCTCCTGTTAGGAGGTTGGGCACCTGGTAGAACTGAGCTCTGGATTATCTGCAGAACACATTGGAGAAACGACCAGGGTGGTTCTTCGATGGAGTGTAGTGTATCCAGTGATGAAGGCCCGTTGCTTGCAATCCTGTGTGCCCCAGCTGCGTGTGGCTCTTTATACCTTTGGTTCTGTGACTGCCTGCGTACCGCTGATGGCCTGGTTGACTTGCTCCGCTTCTGGGGATGTCATGTGGACGAGCTTGGAAATCTCGTTTTGGCAGAATGTGACTCAAGTGCTTTGTGAAAGGTCAAGGTGGGGACCAGTCGGTAGTTGTCTGAGAGGCATCATGGTGTTCCAGAAAGAGACGTGAATGAAGAGGCTGAAGACCTGGGTCCAAGTCTGGGCTCTGCAGCTGAAAACCCAGGTAAGCTTGTTCTTGCCTTCCCACGTTTGCTCGTTAATTTAGCTCTGCGCTCCTTTTCCAGTGGACTAAGGCAATGTGAGGTAGGGAGGAAAAAAGTATGGCTTCGTCACACTGCAAGAAGAATGTCCGTTTTTTTCTTTTTTTTTTTTTTTTTGCAGTCCATCAGGGAAGGTAGAGTAAGGCAGAGTATGTGTGGTCAGTGAGACCTCGCTGAGAAGGTTGCATTCAGATGTACGAAAGGAGAATGGAGGAGCCATATCTTTACACCCGCAAAGGTGAGGCAGTGGCATGAGTGGTGTATTTGACAAAGAGCAAGAACGTAGGGGAGGGTGAGTGGGGAGACAGAAGAAGGAGCAGAAGTGAGGGGGGTGGAGAGGTCATAAAAATGGGGCCTCCTAATAGAGGCCCTTGTAGGACCCAGCAAAGACTTGGGTTGAGATGAGAAGTCACTGGAAGGTTTTGAACAGAGGAATGAGATGATTTGACTCCCTTCTCCTCACTCCGGCCTCTGAGTCAACAGTAGATTTTGGGGTCGCAAGGGTAGAAACAGGGAGACGTGGTGGGCGGTGGGGAGGTTGCAGTTATCCAAGGTGGTAGCTGGCTGTTGACGTGGCGGTAACCACCAAGGTGTGGATCCCTGAGAGAGACAACAGCATTTGCTGGCATAGTGGATGTGGGGAAAGAAAGAGAAGGGTCAAGAGAGGCCTAAGCCTCCTTGTCTCGAACGGCTGGAGGGACAGTTACCCTTCATGGCGGTGGGAAGGCTCTAAGAGGAGCAGGCTG
The DNA here is from genome assembly GCF_016509475.1 of Prionailurus bengalensis. Classification (NCBI taxonomy): domain Eukaryota; kingdom Metazoa; phylum Chordata; class Mammalia; order Carnivora; family Felidae; genus Prionailurus; species Prionailurus bengalensis. The sequence continues at coordinate 75,681,774 of NC_057353.1, read as the reverse complement.
GGCCTGGGTGCAGAGCAGGAATTTGGTTGAGGACATGCTAAATCTGAGAGGTCAGTGAATGTCCAGTATGGACATAAATAGGGTCTGAATGTATATATGTATTTTTTAGAACTTGACACTAACACGTACGAGAACTAAATTCATGTTCTAGCTGTGTTCACATGCATATTGCATATCTTGCATGATTTTTGGTATGTTCCATATCTTTTTGGTGTCTCCATTTCCTCATTAGAAAAGTGACAGTAATATGGTAGTAATGTTTTCTGCTCTTCTATTAGGCTTTTAGAGAATGAAATGTGTATAAATAGAAATAAAATGTGTATATTGATTACTAACCCATTAAAATTCTGGATTTGCTACTTTCAGTCATGAATGTTTCACTGGACGAAATGAGTTGTGTCTTTGCTAAAGCAAGAATTGAATCACAGGGGGCGCCTCGGTGGCTCAGTCGGTTGAGCATCCAACTTTGCCTTAGGTCATGATCTCATGGTTCGTGAGTTTGAGCCCCACATCGGGCTCTGTGCTGACAGCTCAGAGCCTGGAGCCTGCTTCAGATTCTGTGTCTCCCTCTCTCTCTGCCCATGCCCCCCTGCCCTTCCCCAAAATAAAGAAGCATTAAAAATTACAAAAAAATAATTGAATCACAGGTACTAGGTAGTAGGATGGGGTGTAGACAGAATCACTGAAGTAATGAGTCTGTTCAGCCCTTGGTTTTGTACTCACATCTCAAAGCACTATTATTACTCATTACGGTAGTATGATTTTCTAATTAGAAGATTTGCAAAGGTCTCTGGATAAAGCTTTGAAATGGCCAAAATGCCTATGGAAGCTCTCCCTGGACCCAGGCAAAAGAAGGCATTGGATGGAGCTAGCAAGTGTCTTTTCTGAACCTGCTCTGGACTGGGTGTTGCTACAGATCCAGAAACCCAGTGTGTGGTTTGCAAACATGGATTGCCTGCCAATGGGTCTTAAAATCGAAAGCAGCCTCATGTGTGCCTTGCAGTTCTCATGACATACGCTTCCAGGAAGTATGTCATGTCCAAGGTGGTGGAAGTATTTATTTATGTATTTATTTATCCAATTAAGAAATTATGAAGTGTTCCAGACGTGGAAAAAGTCAGGCTTCATGTTGCAGACACTCATCTGTTCATTTTCTGTATTTAACACATGTTGATATTTCAGTGGAGTCTGTGTTTTGTTTTATTGTTCTCTTGACAACTTTATTGAATTCTATTTTCTATAAAATAGAATTCACACATTTCAAGTATACAATTATTTTCAGTAAGTTTACCGAGTGGTGCAGCCGTCACCATAAATCCGTTTTAGAGCATGTTAATCTCCCCAATTATATTGCTCATTCCTGTCGCCTCTCCCAGCCTTAGGAAGCCACTAACCCACTCTTTGTCTCTGTAGAATTGTCTATTGTGACATTTGATATACAGGATCACACAATAGGTGGCCTTATGCTCCTGGCTTACTTCACTTAGCATACATTTTTTAAATTTTCTTTTTCTTTTAGCATCATGTTTTTGAGGCTCATCCATGCTGTTCGTATGTGTCAGCACTCCATTTTTGTTGTGGTTGAGTACTATTCTGTTGTATTATAGGTGGATATACCCCATTTTGATTATCCACTCACCCACTGATGGACATGTGGACTGTTTCCAGTGTTTTTGCTCTTATGAATACTGCTGCTGTGAATATTCAGGCACAGTTCATTGTTTTCATTTCTCTTGAGCTATCTGGGCATGGAATTGCTGGCTTTTATGATAGCTTATGCTTTATTGTTGGAGAAACTCTCCAAATATTTTTCAAAGTAGTGGCACCACTTTATACTACCACCTGCAGTATGAGAAGTTTCCCATTTCTTCATATCCTCGGCGGTGTGGGCTCTTGTCTGTCTTTTGTATTACACCCATTTGAGTGTGTGCGAGTGTGATCTTGTCGTGGTTTTGGTTTGCATTTCCTTGATGACTAATGACATTGAACGTCTCTCGTATGTGTACTAGCCACCTGTAAATCTTTTTAAAAAAATGTTTAATGTTTATTTTATTTTTGAGAGAGAGAGAGAGCAAGCATGAATGGGGGAGAGAAGGAGACACAAAATCCAAAGCAGGCTCCAGGCTCTGAGCTGTCAGCACAGAGCCTGACATGGGGCTCGGACTCAAGAACCATGAGATCATGACCTGAGCCGGAGTCGGTCGCTCAACTGACTGAGCCACCCAGGCGCCCCACCACCTGTAAATCTTAACTGATGAAATGTCTGTTCATACCATTTGCCCATTTTTTATTGGTTTGTCTCCTACTGAGTTATATGTATTCTTTTTAAATTCTGTCTATAAGTCCTTTCTTGGGTTTGAATTTTGAAAATATTTACTCCTGGTCTGTTGGTTTATTTTAATTCTCTTAAGGATGTCTTTTAAACTGTGAAAAAATTGAATTTTAATGACATCAATTTATTCTTTTATGGACCATGGTATTGTGTCTAAGAAATCCTTGCTGAGATTGATTCTCAAGGATTGTTCCTTATTTAAAAAAAACATATTTATGGCATTTAAGTCTGTGATCCATTTCGAATTAATCTTGTGTATAGTGTGAGGTGAAGGACTATGTACATTTTCATGCGCTGTTTATTTAATTGTTCCAGCACTGTTTGTCAAGCAGGCTATCTTTACCCCAGTGAATTTCCTTGGCACTTTTTTTTTGTTGTTTTTTGTTTTCAAATTCAATAGACTACAAATGTGAAGATTTATTTCGGGCCCTGAACTCTGCTCCACCAATCTATCCTTATGCCCACATCACAGCATCTTCATAACTAGCTTTACAACACGTTTTGAAAATGGGAAGTGAAAGTCCTCCAACTCTGTTCTTTTTCAAAATTGTTTTGGTTATTCTAGGTGTTTTATCGAGTGTCCCCACTGTCAGGGATAGCCTCATTTCGGTACCTGCGGTCCTGCAAATTCATTAGCAACACACACACTCCAGTGATTCGGTTCTGAAAGCCAGCCATTCGCTAAACATTCCTATTTTGGAACATCCCCTGATCCCCAAACTCCACATTGCACCAGACTCTGCAAAATACAGCTCATTGCTTTGTTCAGAGAGACTGTGATTTGCAAGCACAGCTCTTTCTGCTTAGCAAGGAATGACTGTAGCATCTTCGTGTCGGACACTGTGTCCTCCCCTTTAGAGGAACTGTGATATTGACCTGAAGAGCCTCACTTGGTGATATTACATAGGAACCTTGTATTAACTGCTATGCTCATTGAGGCCCTTCTGTTCCACCCTGAATGTCCTCTATAGTCTCCAGGAGGTGAGTCCTTCTCAACAGTGATCTGAGCCCTGAGGGGTTTTACTGAGGTCTCATTGCTGACTTGACTGTGTAGTCCTTAAGTTTGTAAGCAAATAGGTATTTTTTTATTTTCTATTTTTAAAAATTTTTGAATGTTACAAGGAAGTGCTCCATAAATTACAGCAGGAGGCATAAGCTTGTTAGGCCGTGGGTCCATTAGACCCATGACTAGTGGTCATGTGACCAGTGATCATTTCAAACAGAAGCGAGGGGCTAACGTTCTGCCGTAAGGACGCTTCTTGTGCTGTCAGGTTGTGCTGGGAGATCAGTGCAATTTCTTCTCAGGTTCTGTTTAGCTGAGAATGCGAGAAATCCTTCGTAAGCCCATGATTTTAGTTGGCTGTAGTGGCCTCATTTTCTGTGTGTCTTGCGCTCATGTGCGTCCAGACCAAAGCCTCCACCAGGCTGAGTCCCTGCTCCCTGAATGTCTGCTCACGGCAACCCTAGTTCTTCTTGCACCTGTCTTGGTAAAAGGTGGCATTTCCCTAAGGATGTTTTAGAACTCAGTGCCCATTGAGGGAGACTTTCAATGTGGGAGACCGTAGATTTGAGAGGAACTCTCGAGAGGACAGAATGTATCGACCACTCAATGGCTGGCTGTCTTTCGTTGACATTCTGAGCCTCAAAATGAAATACTGACTCTCAAAGAGCTTCTCTTAAGGACTTTATAACAAAGGAAAAAACATAACTACCTGCAGCGAGAACTTCCTGAAACTCTCTCCCGCCCCCCAGCTCTATTATTACCACCTACTTACGTCCCTTTTTTGCCTTCTTCTCTTTCCCCTGATCCAATCAACCACCTCCCTTCTCAGGTAAAGGAAAAGCATACTGTACAATATATACTCTTAAAACTGCTGCATCAGAAGCCTAGAGACCGTTGAGGGCTATAATTAGGGATTTTCCCAAGATTCTGGAAAACAGACAGGCATCTGCTACAGACTGCAAGATTATGTCAGATACTTACTGTTCCAGACTTCAAGAGCAGTTCCAACTGTTCCACTCGTTAGCCCCTTGGGTGGGGAAACCGCATCAAGGTTGCAAGAGAGGAAAGATGCCAAGAGGACCTACATGGCCCAGCTGTGCATGATCAAAAAACACAAATGGAAGGCCTTCAGAAGGCATGAGCTACAGGAACCATTCTTCTTATCCCCTAAAGCTGTTTGGACAAAGATTAAAAATCATAAAGAAAATAAAAATGAACCAAGGGAAACTTTAAAAGTAGACCCTGTGACATTTTAAGACAATATTCTAAGTTGGTCCAACAACCTAGCTCAAGAGAGCCTTGTCTTCTTTGTGTAAATGGCCTCAGAAGGGAGGTAGGAGACTCGGGGAGAAGCGGACACAGTTGACTCCAGAGTGGTGATTAATTCTCAGCTCCGGTCACAGCGTTGCTCCGCTGCCTCCCCCTGCCCGGCCCCCAGTCAGAAGGATCAGCCCCACTGTGGGTGACCCTGGAGGCGAGGCGCAGTGTTTCAGGATCTGGGAGAGTGTAGGTGTGGCAGGTGCCCAGGGACAGAGCTGGGGATGCTGAGGCCAGAGAGGGGCAGGTGCAGGCTGGTTGGGTTGTGTTTGATCGTTGGCACGCCCGCTCTGTTTGCGTGTACAGAGCCCCCGTACGATGAAGGCAGTTTATCAGTCATCCCAGACCTACGTCAGTCTGCAGAGCTCTATGTGTCTGAACGGGAAAAGAGAGGAGTGGGGGGAGGGAGAAAGGAAGAAAGAAGGAAAGCCATACGACTAAACCAAAGCAGTTTTGGTTCAAATGGACTGAAAAGTGAAGTCTACATTTGGAGGATTGAAATGTCAGTTGAAGAACAAGGTGACCTAGAAAAATGCCCTCAAAGAAAAGAAGAAAGATCAAGTGAATTAAGCCCCATCTTTGCAGATGGGTTTGTCTCTGCGAGGGTAGAAAGAGGCTTGGGGGGATGCTGGACACCTTGCTGGAGGCATGTCATGGAGTGTCCTTTCTGCAGAGACTTCTGCCCCCTCTTCCTGCTGTGGACAGGTGTCTTTTGGTTGTGGGAGCCACGGCCGCCAGGCAGGGGTGATTCTGCATTGACAACTCCGCTCAGAATGTGTCCCGAGCCATCTCCTCTCCTGTGTCCCCATCCCTGAGACTTTGTGCCTTCAGAATCAGCCGCCCTCTGTGCTCTGCCCTTGACCACACTCACCCAGCTGTCATTATGCAGGATGGGAGCTGGCTGCTTGCATCAGAAAGAGTTTAGCCTGAGGGACTTAATGATCGGCCAGGTTAGTGCAGCAGATTTTACCGTCAGAGGCCGCATCTGTCCTGCTGTGCAGGTGGCACTCGAGGGGGGCCAGACCTTGAATGTCTCTCTACGTAAATGTCTCTCGGGGGCATGTTTGCGGAGCGTTCCTACCTGCCTGGGTGCGGTAATGTGGAGCTGCCCCCTTCGGCGAGGTGGCAGACCCGGCACGTGGACTTTAGGGATGGGTTCTCAGTTGCTAGGGCGGGATTCTATAGCTGTTGTGCACAACACCTTGAGATGCGTGGTTATTTTTATCAACTCGTGGGAAGGCGACAGGTCAGAGTGGTTGAAAGCACGAGCTGTGGAGTCAGACGGGTCTCCTCACTCAGTAGCTGAATGACTGGGGACAGGTTAGTTAAGCTCTCAAGCCTCGTTGCCCCTTTTGTAAAATGGGACGATAGCAGTGTCCGCGTACAAGGCTGTTGTGGGAGCCCGAAGAGCCAATGCTGGTCAAGTCCTTAGCACGCTGCCTGCACGTACAAAGCACTCCATAACTGTGGGTTCTCCTTGCTAACTGTTGGTGGTAAGCCCTCTGGCCCTATAGGAGCCTTGCACACACAGCTCCAGGGCACTGTCCCACCGCACAGAGCGAGGTCTGTGCAAACAGCCCCGTGGAGTCGTGCAAGAGCTCACTGGTTTCTGCCCGCCACCAGCCCAGCTGGTCCAGCTGGGTGCATTTTGGGGAACACACTTGGGAGTCCGGTGCTGTCCCCACAAGCGACCGGGGTGGGCAAGTCTTCATCTTCAAGGGCTTAGCCCCGGTCCCGTTCTCTGCTGCCCCCGCTGGCCACTTTTGCGCCGCAACCTATGCCGGAGGCTTTATTTGGAAGTAGCTGGGGCTCACACAGTCTCTGGAATTGGGGGCGAAAGCATAAAAGGGGAAACAAGCCAGTTATACGAACTCAACGAACGTGAAGGAAAAGCTTCTCTAGTTCAGCAGCAAAAGTGACATTTACATGGTACTCTGATCCAACCAATTATATCTTCATATTGGAGCCCCCAAGTGACACAGTGGACAATACCGTTCAGTTTTCCTCCTGGGAAATGCGGATTCTTGTCTCAGAAAGTGCTTTCTTATAATGGCCTACATACAAGCCGAAGACATGAAGTCGGAGGCTGCTTCCCTGGTGGGACGTGAGACACCGCGATGGGGATAGCGTTGAGGGCAGGGTTGTTAAGAAGTCAGGTTCCATCGGTTCCATCAGACCCACAGAAACTGGGGTTTGGGGGAGGGTCACGGGATGCTGGGTTCCCTACAGAGGTTGCTTTCTCTGTGTCGTGCTTTAGTCTGATGCCATCAACACATGTGGCTTGAGAAATGAGGACCAGTCAGAGGTCACTTGCCCTCGGTTCCATGGGAAGCACGTGCTGAAAATTCTGGTGACCACCCACACCGGTGCCTCAGAGGATCTGGGGGAACGTGCCTCTTTGTCTTAGTGCCAAATGTGACTGTGCCTCAGGCTTCATCTGCTTTTACCTTATCATGTGCTTCCTGGGGGCCAGTAATGGACCAGGAACACGACTAGTCATGGGGGTACAACAGTAAGAATAGACAGTATTTGTCTTCTGCGAAGCTTCCAGTCTATGGGGACTACAGACACTAACTGGTTAATTACAGATATCCTCACAGCCAAAGAACGTTACATTTTGATTCGGTTTCCAGAAAGCTCAGATCTAAATCTGTGGCAAGTGTGTAAGTCATTAGTGACTGCATATTCAGCCATATTCATGGCTCCATTTCATATCCCACCCTGTTTTTCCTTTTTCTTTCATTTTCATTTTTAAATTAAGCTATCTTGTAAGCTGTCTTAGATCTTGCCTGGAACAAAGAAAGCTGTGTATTTAAAAGTAAATACACAGAAACTCAGTGAAAGCCACTCGATGAGAGTGGCTCTAATTTCGCCTGGCTTTTGTCCCATTGGATGGATAAATGAGGATAGGATGTGATATTTCCTCTGCTGAAAGGCAGATGGTGTGATTCTTACGCTCCAGCCAGCACTGTCGGGTAGTGGCTGGATACCAATCTGGGAGAGAGAGAGAACGTGTCTGTCCTGTTCATTACTGATTCCTCAGCACTAAGTACACTCTTGGTGTATAATAGCTGCTCCACTGATAGCTACTGAATATTTAATGCAGCAAGTGTTGTTCGGGGCATTAAATTCGTAAAGCCCTTTGTCATCCTTCTCTCCTTTGGTCTGAATAGTCACTCCTGTCAGGTGTGTATGAGGGCAGTGCTAGCTGCTGTAACATAGATCCCGGAACCTACAGTGGCTCAGCTAATAATGGAAGTTTGTTTCTTTTTTTGTGCAAGGAGCAGTACGCTGTGGATGTTCCTGCTTTTGGTGGTTGGTTTGATGTCATGTGGCGACTCAGGGCCCGGACCCTGCAGCCCCCAGGATCCCCCTGTCGTCTGCATCAAGCCTGCGGAAAGGGCGAAGGGTGAAGCTTTGGCCTGAGCACGAACCCCTTGCTTCTTCTCGCACCGTCCTGATGAGAATTAGCTTCACGGCTACAGGTTAGCGCAGGAGAGGCTGGCTGAGGGAGGACCCGAATGGGAAGCTGTTTTCCAGCGATGACTTCGTCCTTCAGGAGATGAGTGCATTTTAGGACGAAGCCGGCCATCTCTGCCACAGGTTTAAGGGCCTGATGTTTACTAGAAACATACTTACTGAATAAGGCTGTAGATATCCAAGGAGAGGGATGGTTTCCTACACTTCAAAGCAGGACCGACAAGACTTTGACACCAAAGATGACAAATCAAGGCCAGATTACATGGAATTGTCTTATATCTGGTCACAGGGAGATTGTGCCCTATTGCTTACACACACACACACACACACACACACACACACACACACACACACTCACACAAATAGTATCACTTGTGGCCTGAGAATGCATGTTTAAGTCGTTTCTCTGTTTAGATGTTTCCATCCCCTTTGCCTTGCTGTAGAAGGGGAACTCTTGATTTACCTTCGAGCCTCTACGATCTAGCCCCAAACACCATTCGGGCTTTAACTTTCATTATGTCCATTCAGGCATCTGAACACACTGGGCACTTTTTTTTTTTTTTTTTTTTTTTTGGCTATTCTACCTCATGGATCCCCTCTACTCGAACAGCATCTATCTGCCTCCCTTTCTCCACCTGTTGAAATCCCGCTCATTTGTCACTGTCTACTGAAAATGCCACCATCTCCGAGAAGGCTACTCTGATTTTCCAAGTCAGGATAAATTACCTGCACCCCTTCCTGTTTCTCATCTGGCAGTTAGACTTAATGTTCTACTCCTCTGTTGCCCCTAATGGGTTGTAAACTTCATTGGGGCAGGGTCTGTCCTATTGAAAACATTTTTGGATGGCCCGTCACATGCGCCATCTGCTTCCCATTTGGGCAGATTGCATTGGGCATTGTTCCATTTGAGCTGGTCAATTTTCCTCTTTCCTTGTCGGGGCATAAATTGATCAGGTGTGCCTGAATGGATCAGCTGCTTGGCTGGAGGGACCCTTCCTCTCCATTCATTAGAGGCTTTGATGTGATTGTGGACAAATGCAGACTCCATGTCCTAGCTCAGCACCCCTCAGACTTTATTATGCTTACAGATCACGTGGGGATCTTGTTAAAATGCGGACTCTGATTTAGTGGGCTCTAGGGTGGGACCTGAGATTGTGCATTTCTAACGAGCTCTCAGGTGATGCAGACCACAGTTTGCACTGCAAGGACTTTTGTTTGGTGAAGGCTTTGCCTCAAAATAATTTAAAAGACATTCTTTGAATGTGACCCAATGTTTTACTTTCCTGATGGGTTTTTAATCCCAGCTGCTTTGATTAGAGAGGTGCAGGTCTGTTTGAAAAGGAAAATTCAGCCCAATCTGGTTTTTGCTTCCGCCTTCTGCAGGGCTCACACAATAGACTGGTAATAGTAACAACAGTTGTAATAATGGACAAGACTGATTAAGGACCTATTCTGCAGCCGGCATATCCCAAACATTGATTCACATTAACTCACACAGTACTGTCAGCAACACCCCGGTTACTGCTCCCATCTTCCCCCTCAGGAAATCAAAGCTCAACAAATTGTGGAGGGACACCGAGTGTCAGCCGGGATTTGCACACACCTGCGTTTGATTGCAGAGACCTGCGTCCTTACAATGACTGTCCTGCCTTTGCCATTTTGTCCCTTCTGCAGATGTTTGTTTGACCTATTCCACGGCATCCTCTGTCTCTCTCTCTCACGCGCACGCACACAAGTGCATATACATACCATGCCCACAACAAACAGCCTCAGACAGATGCTTGGATGCTCTGTCCAGATGCCTGGTGTCGAGGTGGAATAAATATCTGGATAAAGAATCCTTCTCTGCCAGATGCCATGTGTCTCTCCCGCCCTTTCTGGATATTTTGATTACAAACTGTGATCCTCTTAGATGGCTCCCCGCAGACTTCATGGACCATTCTCACCTTTGCTCCTCAAGGTGGAGGCCGGTTGGTCACGTTATCCAGAGTTAATTGCCACACGGGGTGATTCTCTGGTACTTGAACATCTTCAAGCATTAAATCACTCCTGGAGTTCCTGTTCCATCAGGGATGCTTTCTACCTGGGTTGGTGTCATTCAACATTAAATCACTTCTTTCCTTGGGAGTAGTTTTCTCACGTTTAATGTAGAGTCCCAAGTAGGAAAGAAAAAAGCATCATGAGGGCTTTCATGACTAGTCTTGCTAATAATTCTTCAAAATCTTATGATTTAAAAATTTTTTCTAATGTTAATTTATTTTTGAGAGAGAGAGAGAGAGAGAGAGAGAGAGAGCGCGCGCACACAAGTGGGGGAGGGGCAGAGAGAGAGGGAGACACAGAATCTGAAGTTCCAGGCTCTGAACTGTCAGCACAGAAACCGACGCGGGGCTTGAACCCACGAACCGTGAGATCATGACCTGAGCCGAAGTTGGACGCTTAACTGACTGAGCCACCCAGGCGCCCCAGCATCTTATGACCTTAAATCAAGAAGATGGTGGCAACAGTAAGGAAAATAATGTGAGTGCTAATAATCAAAACAACATTAACTCCTTATATTTTGTTATTTATAATCATTGACGACACACTTCCATGTTCTTGGATATTGTTTATTATTATCTTGCAAGAACCCAGAGGAGTGATGTGGGCAGGTGTCAGTCAGGCAGCCACACTGGCGCAGGTCCTGGAGAGCGCCAGCCTTTAGGTCATCCTGTCCCCCGCGTCATACCTGCTGAAGTGCCGTGCTTGACGTTGAAGAAGCCGGGATCTGAATTCCAGTTCTGCCACATACTGGTTGTAAGAGCTTAAGGTATAATGTCGAACCTTTCTAAACTCAACTTCCTCACCTGTGAAGTGGGGAAAGCACATACATTGTTTGCCTGGATGAAATAGATACAAGAAAGAGATGTAAAATGTATGGAACATAGTAGCAAAAAAAAAAAAAAATGGCAGCCAGTATGACTAGCAGGTGGTGGTCAGGCACGGCCTCTTCACCAGCAGATGAAGTAGAGTCACGCTTGTTGCATGGAACTTGGACCCCCCTGGGACCCCCCCCCCCTGTGACACCCCCCCGGGACACCCCCCTGGGACACCCCCCCGGGACACCCCCCCGGGACACCCCCCCCCCGGGACACCCCCCCGGGACACCCCCCCTGGGACACCCCCCTGTGAATGCAACTTCAGCTTCCCCATCCTTAAGATGATCTCAGTGCTGGTAGCTGAATGAATATCTTTCCTTCCAAAGCACAGGCTTTTAAGTGAGATTTTTGAGTCCCACAAAACTGTTGTCAGGGATCCTTGCGGGGTGGGGGAAGGGCGGACACCCTCATCTGACAACATCATGTCCCTCCTTCAGTGACCCTTGTCTCCATCCTGAGCCTCTTGCCGGGGTGGCACTTGCTCTCACACTCTCCACTCCCACCAGGCTTCTCGGCTTGCTCTCTCCTCAGTGTGCCTGGCCATTTGACGTCCTCTGTGTTGCTCACACATGACCTGCCGTCCTCTCTCTCGGACCCTCTCTGCCGTCTGAAAGTCTCCTCAGCTCCTGACGCTCAGATCACATCACATGTCTTGTCCGTGAAGTCTTCTTTGGATCTCTCTTCAGAAACGACCCCCCCCTTTTTTTTTCTTTTTCCTTTTTCATTTCCTTTGCTCTGGGAGGCGACAGCTTGGTTATGGAAACGATGACAGGACCTGGGTGATACGTGCAGGCTGGAATTAGAGCAGCACAGGCCAGAGCGGCTCCTGAGGGATGCACAGCAGGAGAGGAGACTTTCTGATTCGAGGGCAGTGTCCTAGGATTCAGGATGGGATGTCCGGCCGAGGCCGTCTTAGAGCTGATCCTAATCTGCCGGGATGGCTCCCTGACTTGGAAACGATGATGGCGTAGTTAGATGGAGGTGTACCTGTACAGGGAAATGAGGGGGAGGTCAGAGGGCTCAGAGAGATGGGGATAATAGACTGGACTTACTGTATGAGACCAGAGAGCACTGTCCATGGTTGTGCTCCCTGGGAGCATGCAAAAGACATGCTCTTCATGTAAACAATGAGGAATACTCTGCTGAGGGGGGGAAGAGTCTTTGGAAAGCTCAGGGTCATTGACGCACTAGGGTTGACAGTAGCAGATGATGCTCTGGAACTGGGCTTGGTAGGTTCTAGACTCCAGGAGCCAGATGTCAACCCTGAACTATGAAATTCCGAGGAACATGATTACTCCAAGGGGACAGCAGGGCGAGAGGGGGAGCCAGTGTGCAGGGTGCCTTGGGCTTAAGGGATGGCGATGACTACTAGACCATGGTGGTCTAAGGGGAGTAGGGATGAGCAGACGGCTTCCAAGGGTGTTGCTTGACTTGTATAACTAGAAAAAAAAAATCAAAAGTTGATGAAGAGAGGACTGAAGCTAGCCATCACAGTGGACAAACTAGTCTGTCCCCCAGTTTCTAGATCTGAGGCAGGTCTCAGACCCAGAGTCTATTGTTTGAAGGGGAGAGGCAGTCCCCTCATGGGAGGGAAGACACCTGAAAATGGTGGCAGGCCAAGCAGTACCAGTTCCTCCAGTGGTTCCCCAAGGAACTTGTGACCACTCACCGGAGCAACCAGATGCTGTAGGAAGATATCGGCCAGTTCTTTTCAACTCCTACAGTCCGCAGCTGGTGGAGGACGAATGCCTGGGCCTGGTTAGTAGATGGGTCAGCATGAAAGATGAGGGTCTGAGCCACAAGACAGTGTTGCCATACGGCAGCCCCACTCACGGGGCCCCCACGTGACCATGACAATGGGAGGTCCTCCAGCAGGCAGGGCTGTGGCAGCCAGTGCACTTGGTCGTGTAAGTTGGGGGGAGGAGAGGGCAGCTAAGGTAAGAAGTATACCCAGACTCAGGACTAGCGGCCAAGGGCTGGATGGGAACCTGGGGAGAGGCTCGTGGAGAGACATTCTAGACGCAAGGATCTCTGTACCTCTCTTTAAAGCCCACCCAAGGGCATCCACATCATAGGAGGAAGTCTGCAAATAGGAGGGTTTTCCAGGGACGCCAGTGTCTCTCATCGGCTTCTCCAGCACATTTTATTTGTGGCTGTCTAGAATGTAGGCTGTGTAATGTCGAAGAGACTTTTGTCTGTTTTGTTCTTCACTCTAATGCTTATCACACAGAACAGACCTGGGCACATAGTAGATAGTCAGTTGCCTCTTGTCCAATGAATGACTACAGTATGTACGAATCATGTTCTTGCCACATCTGAATTTTTTTTCCTAGGATAGCTTCCTGGAAGAACATTGTAGTTAAGGATTTATTTTAAAGTTTGCGTTTTATTTTAGTAAATTTGTTTTAAATATTGATACGTGTTTACCTGTCTATGGAGGTGTTTCCAGAACTTGTTACATATTGTACAACTGTTTCTGTGATGGGTACAGAGTTTCTAAGTCCTCACTTTCCTCAGCAGCCCTGGTAAATATTTTCCAGCAGGATAGGTGGGAAAATGCCCCCACGCTTTGTTATTATTTTTAAAACTGAACATTCATTAGCTCTTTGATTTTCTTCTGCCTGTTAATATTATTTATTCATTTTCCAATTAAGGATTCATCCATTTTTAATGGAATCTAAACAAAAATATTAGACACTAGTGTGAAGAATTTATTAGGGACATTTGGTTCAGTTTTATTGCTGTTCTTTAAATTTTGTGGGCATTTCTGTTCTGTAGATGCTTATTTATATTGTTAGAGAGCACAACCTTCAGTGTTCTAATTTGTGCCTTCTGTGGCTTTTATGCTGAGAAAGTTCTACCCTCTTCCATAGAGCAATAAATACTCTTGTGTTTGCACCTAGCTTCTTCATACATACAAATCATTAATCTAAACAGGATTTATTTTGCTGTCTAATGGTGAGAATCTAGATTTGATGTATTTTTTTTTTTAGCAAAAGCCATTTTTTTACGCTGTCTTGAATAATCTATTGCTCCCTATTTATTTGCTATTCCTCCTTTATCATATATTCTTATTTATATGAGGTTCTGCTTCTGATCTATGTGCTCTGTGTCACTGATATTGTTGTCTAAACCAGAGTCAGTTATATGCTAATTGACTTGAAAATAATGGCTTTGTTGAGATGTAATTCATGTATCGTAAAATTCATCCTTTAAAAATTGCACAATACAGTGTTTTTGTTATGCATCCGTCACCGCTATCTAATTTTAGAACATGTTCATCATCCCTAAAAGAAAGCCTGTCCCCATTAGCAGTTATTTCCTATATCCCCCTCCCACCAGACTCTGGAACCACTAATGTACTTTCCGTCTCCATGGATTTGCTCTTCTGGACCTTTTCTACAAACTGAGTCACTTAATAGGTAACTTTTTGTGTCTGGCTTCTTTCACTTAATATAGTGCTTCAAGGCGCATTCATACTGTAGCATGTTACCAGTACATTTCTTGTTATTGCCAAATAAGAATCCGTTGTATTCATTTATCCATTCACCAGTTAATAGAACTTGGTTCATTTCCACCTTTTGACTATTATGAATAATGCTGCTATAGCTTTAGTGTACAAGTTTTTGTGTGTATATATTTATATGAGTTGCCTCACCTTTTTCTCAAGTGGCTGAACCATTGTGGTTCCCAGCAGCGATGTATGTTTACTGGGGGCACCCGGCTGGCTCAATTGTCAGAGCATGTGACTTTTGATCTGGAGGTTGTGAGTTTGAGCCCCACATTGAGTAGAGATTACTTAAAAAAATAAGTTAGAAAAATTTGTACATCCATTTGGCACCTGAAATTAATTTATGAACTCTTTTATTTTCTAACCCTTTAATGTATTTCAATTCATTCTTACGTTCTTGCTATTTTTAAATGTATTTACTTGGCTTATTACTGAAAATGATGTATTCAAGCCCATGATTTTACCTGCATATGATTTTTAGACACATTTTATTTTTCTCATTTTAATATTTAAAATATTTGTAATTATCTTACATTTTCTGTGTGACTCAAATAATTTAGGAGAGCGTTTTTCGTTTCGAGTGGGGGTGGTATATGAAGTTGTTTAAAAAAAAAAACATTAAAAAATGATGAAATGGGGAAAGAGTACATAAAGCATTTAGCACAGCACCAGCCACACAGTCAGGTCACCATCAACAGTTAAGTCCCCTGTTCCCTCTTCCTTCTTTAGTTCCAGTCTTGGCAACCCTTCTCCTCTTCTAGACTCTGTGTCAACAAACTATTTGAGCCATCCTGAAATTTGTAGGTTTTGTTCATAGTACACTTTATAAATTTCAGGGATGTATTTCTCTGTATTTAATTTCCTTGCATTCGTGTTCTCTGGAACTCAGTAGGCCTGAAGACGTAGGAAAGTTTCTTTCCTTCTCCTCCCCTCTATTCCCTGCCACCTTTTAAAAATTCTGTGGTTGTTATTTTTTCTTTTGGATTCAATGCTACTCATGATCTAGAATTTTTGTCTTACATCTCAAACTTTCACTGATTTCTCATTAATTTCTCTGAGATTATATCTATTGCCTATTCTTTATAGTACTTAATTTATTACAGTGTTATTTCTGTTTTACTATCTGCAGTACTAATTTGGTTTTTGTTTTTGCTTTTTGTTTATTTTAATTTTCTTAAATTTACATCCAAATTAGCATATGGTGCAACAATGAATTTAGGAGTAGATTCCTTAGTGCCCTTACCCATTTAGCCCATCCCCCCTCCCACACCCCCTCCAGTAACCCTCAGTTTGTTCTCCATATTTATGAATCTCTTATGTTTTGTCCCTCTCCCTGTTTTTATATCATTTCTGTTTCCCTTCCCTTATGTTCATCTGTTTGTCTCTAAAAGTCCTCATATGTCTTTCTCTGACTGACTAATTTCACGTAGCATAATACCCTCTAGTTCCATCCATGTAGTTGCAAATGGCAAGATTTCATTCTTTTTGATTGCCGAGTAATACTCCATTATACACACACACACACACACACACACACACACACACACAAATACCATATCTTCTTTATCCATTCATCCATCGATGGACATTTGGGCTCTTTCCATACTTTGGCTATTGTTGATACTGCTGCCATAAACATTGGGGTGCATGTGTTCCTTCGAAACAGCACACCTGTATCCCTTGGATAAATACCTAGTAGTGCAATTGCTGGGTCATAGGGTAGTTCTATTTTTAATTTTTTGAGGAACCTCCATACTGTTTTCCAGAGTGGCTGCACCAGCTTGCATTCCCACCAGCAGTGCAAAAGAGATTCTCCTTCTCTGCATCCTCGCCAACATCGGTTGTTGCCCGAGTTGTTAATGTTAGCCATTCTGACAGGTGTGAGGTGATATCTCATTGTGGTTTTGATTTGTACTTCCCTGATGATGAGTGATGTTGAGCATTTTTTCATGTGTCGGTTTGCCATCTGGATGTCTTTGGAGAAGTGTCTATTCATGTCTTTTGCCCATTTCTTACACTGGGTTATTTGTTTTTTGGGTGTTGAATTTGATAAGTTCTTTATAGATTTTGGATACTAACCCTTTATCTGATATGTTGTTTGCAAATATCTTCTCCCATTCTCTTGGTTGCCTTTTAGTTTTGCTGATTGTTTCCTTTGCTGTGCAGAAGCTTTTTATTTTGATGAGGTCCCAGTAGTTCATTTTTGTATTTGCTTCCCTTGCCTCCGGAGACGTGTTGAGTAAGAAGTTGCTGCGGCCAAGATCAAAGAGGTTTTTGTCTGATTTCTCCTCGAGGATTTTGATGGTTTCCTGTCTTACATTTAGGTCTTTGATCCATTTTGAGTTTATTTTTGTGTCTGGTGTAAGAAAGTGGTCCAGGTTCATTCTTCTGCATGTCGCTGTCCAGTTTTCCCAGTACCACTTGCTGAAGAGACTGTCTTTATTCCATTGGATATTCTTTCCTGCTTTGTCAAAGATTCGTTGGCCATATGTTTGTGGGTCCATTTCTGGGTTCTCTGTTCTGTTCCATTGATCTATGTGTCTGTTTTTGTGTCAATACCATACTGTCTTGATGATTATAGCTTTGTAGTATAGCTTGAAGTCTGGGATGGTGATGCCTTCTGCTTTGGTTTTCTTTTTGAAGATTGCTTTGGCTATTCGGGGTCTTTTCTGGTTCCATGCAAATTTTAGGGTTATTTGTTCTAGCTTTGTGAAGAATGCTGGTGTTATTTTGATAGGGATTGCATTGAATATGTAGATTACTTTGGGTAGTATTGACATTTTAACAATATTTGTTCTTCCTATCCAGGAGCATGGAATCTTTTCCCATTTTTTTGTGTCTTCTTCAATTTCTTTCATAAGCTTTCTAGACTTTTCAGCATCTAGATTTTTCACCTCTTTGGTTAGATTTATTCCTAGGTATTTTATGGGTTCAGGTGCAATTGTAAATGGGATCAGTTCCTTGATTTCTCTTTCTGTCGCTTCATTGTTGGTGTATAGGAATGCAACCGATTTCTGTGCATTGATTTTATATCCTGCAACATTGCTGAATTCATGAATCAGTTATAGCAGTTTTTTGGTGGAATCTTTAGGGTTTTCCATCTAGAGTATCATGTCATCTGCGAAGAGTGAAAGTGTGACCTCCTCCTGGCCGATTTGGATCTGTAGTACTAATTTTAATTGTTGTATTTTTAGTCTCATTGCAGTCTTTCCTTATTGGAGTCTGCTCTTTTCATCTTTTCTAAGTGCTTTTTTTTTTAACGCCTCCTTGAATTTCTTTTCCATACTTGTTGTCCTTTGTATATTATTGATGAAACCAAGCAAATGTGTATGAGTTAGCTTTTGCGGCATTAAAAAAAATAAGCACCACAAAACTTAGTGACTTGTAACAATACACTGATTGTTTCTTACTATATATAGTTGGGTGGTTCTTCTGCTCCTGGCTGGCTTGGCCAGGTATGGATGGTCTGGGATTGCCTCACAGTTTGTCTGCCAGTTGGGGAATATGCTGATGGGTCTCAGACAATGATCTTCCAGTCCCTGGTTAGGCTAACCCAGGCTTCTGCATATGGCGGTCCCACACGAACTTCAGCTTGCACCACTTTTGCTGTGGTCTCATTGGTCAACGTTGAGTCCAACGCTAGCCCAGAGTTTCATATGGAAAAGTACTACCAAAGGGCAAGGAGGAAGGGTGTGGAATAATATATAGCCATGTTGGGGTGCCTGGGTGGCTCAGTCGAGTAAGCATCCAACTCTTGGTTTCAGGTCAGGTCATGTTCTCATGGTTTGTGGGATCGAGCCCCACATTGGGCTCTGCACCGACAGTGCAGAGCCTGCTTAGGATTCTCTCTCCCTCTTTCTCTGTCCCTCCCCCACTCACACTCACTCTCTCTCTCAAAATAAATAAACAGTAAATTAAAAAAATATATATGGTGATGTTTACAAACTGTTTGTGTTTAATATCTTATTTCTTATAATAAGTCACCTTGAGAGACACGTTGCTCTCCCAATTTATTGGATTAATCCTTGCATGATTATCCCCTTGAGTGTTCTTATGGCGGTTTTAGAAAGTTTGGTGGGTTTTTTTTTAATGAAGAAAGTCTTTATAAATGTAGTATTTATACCATTGTAACCGCCCACCATTTGCCTTACCTCCAGAAGGCGATATCTAACAGGCATAAGGCTCTCATTCCCTAATTGCTGGTGGCTTCACTGTTCTGCTTCTTATAGAGACAGATGCTTTGCTGCCATTAGTGCTATCAACTGAGCTTTACTTGATGTTAATAAAAGTCCTATAAGTCCTCTTTATTTTTTTTAAATTATTATTATTATTATTATTATAAATGTTTGTTTATTTTTGAGAGAGAGAGAGAAGGGGATGGGCAGAGAGAGAAGGAGACACAGAATCCGAAGCAGGCTCCAGGCTCTGAGTTGTCAGCGCAGAGCCCAATGCGGGGCTCGAACCCACGAACAGTGAGGTCATGCATGACCTGAGCCAAAGTTGGATGCTTAACTGACTGAGTCACCTAGGCGCCCCCTCTTAAGTCCTCTTTAAATAGTTGTTGCTATCTTTGGTTTTCAAAATAGTTTGGAATTTTTCCCTTTTCTTCGTCTTCAGGGAGTATCACATGTTAACTGATCCATTGTTAAACTGAGAGTCTAGGAAAGCAATGCCAGTTATGAAATTTACCTGAACTAAATTAGCACTTACATGCATTTCTTGCAGGTTATGTGAGGATTGAAGGAGTTGATGTACATAAAGCAGGAGGCACAGCACTTGGCTCACACTCATGTCACTTGTGCTCATTTTCATCAAATGTCTATGTGAAAAGATTCCCGGGCGATGGAACGTCATGGTTTAAGTGCAGACTTGTGGCAGAGTGGGAACCCTGGCAGGTGGTGGGTGCCCCAGTTCTGGCAGTGTTGCCGAAGAAGGAATGGAGAGGGCTCAAAGATCAGGGAGTTGGATAGATGGCTTTGAAGGTTTTGCTCACCTTGTGATTTTCTTATTCTAAAGGAAAACATTTGGCAAATTGTCCAGTATTTTAGTCATTTTGTATATAGCAACGAGTTTTCATTAACTTTTTCTGCTGATAAGACATCATTCTGATTCAGTAAGAAAGGCAGAGGATATGTTGCAGATATCCTGGATGAGTCTGCTGTAGGTGGGCCATCTCAGATAGGTGGGACAGATGCCGGTGCAGACAAAAGCTCAGGCTCACCGGAATCAGGTGCCTGGGGTCTGATCTGGGCTTTACTACCTACTAGTTGTGTTAACCTGTTATCTAATCAGCCTCTACCATCTAAGATGTGCTCAAGAAATATTTGTCGAGTCGATGAGCTTACCTCTGTTGCCTTACCTGTAGTATTAAGATTTTGAAAAACACCCGGCCTAAGTACCATGAGTGTTAAACGGAGTAAGGAATCAAATGCACCTTGACATGTATTTGTGTGTGGCTCCAAAAAGCATAACTCCTCTGTTCGCTGCAAGTTGCTTTCATAGGTGTGTTATTGTTTGGAGCAGTAAGTAAGAGGGGGGTTTCTGGCATTAATCAGAGTCCGATTAGTCCTTTGCCTCTTGAGATGGTCAAAGACGACCTTTGTTCCATGGACACACTGATGATGTTTCTTATAGCCTTGATCCAAAGAGAAACATCCTCACGAGGCCGCAGATACCATAATCCCCGACATTAAGTTGTTCAGTGTGAAGAGAACTCTGGGTAGATTTGGGCATGGGAATTACATCATTGCCCCCACTGTATGTGCTGCTTTTAGGCCAAGGTTTTATTTCTCTGTAAAGATGTCATTTATTCCACAAATTAGGATTCACAGAAGAACTGATTAGGCAATAAAACTACTACCGCTATTAACAGTAACACATTCTGTAAATATGAGCAAAGGCCTGTTGGCTACAGTTTAAGATTAAGATAAAATTTTTACAACTGGCAATTGGAAAATATACAAAAATGGAAGTAAAGTATATTACCTTGAGCTTCTCGGAGTGAGGAGAGTGTGCAAATGTGAAGTATAACTATTTGAAAATATCGTTACGATCGAAAAAGCCTCTGGGGGAGGCTCTCTGGTGCCGTGGAAAGCAGATTGATGTGTGTAAAACTGCTCTCTTCATGAATTTCCATTTCTCCTTTATTCACGATCCGGACATTTCTGTTTAGATGTAATCATCTGACAGGAGATTTGGAAGGGAATTTATAGGTCGTCCGACCCAATGATGATAGATGTGAGGCATGCATGCCTCTTTTCCCCGGTCCCTGCTCCTGGCGGGCCTTGCTGACCCAGCTCATGGCTCTTTCCAGTTGTGTCTGTCTGGCCATGGAACTCTTGAACATGCGGCTCTTGGAAGTCATTAGGGAGTAGTTAAAGTTGGAAAGTCCACGAAAACGTTACGCTGGCCCCTCCTTGGGGTACAATAGGTCACACAGGTGTTAGTGACAGAACTGGATTTCAGCTCTAGGTCTTGGTCTTCCCACTGTGGGCAATTTTTCTAAGCACATGGGCGTTGGGAGGGCATGGGCCCTAGGTAGGAGCCTGTCCTCTGCGTCGCCAGCGATGGCTCTTGATCCGTTCTGCCCCGTGGCTTCAAACAAATCACTTCACATTTCTGGGCCTATAAAGTTTCACGCCTGTGAAGTTAGGGATAATTATCTATCTCCTAGGGCTTTTATGAGCATCAAAGGAGATAATGGATGTGAATGTGTCGCTCACGTTTTGAATGTAGGTGAATTTATGCTGTTACAATAAAATGTAACTTCCTAGAATCTCTGGGCAGCCTTTTTTCCAGGCAGCCGTGGAACTATCCTTTTAAGTGCCAAATGTTTTACGTTAAGCATTTTAGATGGAAGTTTTTCTATAATGGGTTATACACTTTACTGATCTTTTAAGCAGAATACAGTAAACCGAATTTGATCTTTTGGATGACCCACTGGTATTAAGAAAATTAACTTTCATAAGACAATTCCCAGGGACTTACTGAGGCATGCTGGAATGCTGGTCCCCCACTGGCTCTGAGCGCCTGTGGCTTCTGTGACTTCTCGTGTCCCCTTCTTAATGAATTTGTTCAGCCTTCTCTTCTCAACTGGCATTTCTCTTCCGTCCAATCCCACGTCTCCTAGAAGGTAGCATCTCTCTGTCCTTAATTGCTTTTTCTCCCTTGCTGTGATCAGCTAGAGAGATAATCAAGTCTTGTGGTAAATCACATCATGACCATAATACCAACATGGACGTTTTCTGGCTGCTCACAACGCCAGGTCCCCTCCTCGAAATAGCCAGGTATGCAAGGCGATCTAGACGTCATCCTGACTCCAGTCTGCCTTCCCCCACGTGACCGATCCTGTTGGCCCTACTCTCAAAACGTATCTGGAGTCCTGTCGCTTCTTACCACCCCCTCAGCTCCCACCTGGTCCAAGCTGTCCCTGCCACCCCCCCTGGCCACCCACCTGACCTCTCTGAGTCTGGACTTGCTTCCTTCATCCTGTTCTCAACACGGCAGCCAGAACGGCCACAGAAGACGTAAGTCAGTTCCTGTTACTTCCTAGGTGCAACGTGGGTCGCGTTCCCCTCTCTGCACTCAGAGCACAAGTCCACGTCCTCCGTGTAGTTCCGAAGCTTGAAAGGTCGGCCTTCACTACCGCTCCCTCCTCCTGTCCCATGGCTCAATGAACAGCAGCCACATTCGCCCCTCTTTTGTACTCCAGATTCACATCTCATTCAGATCTCAGGGCACACTTGCCGTGCTCGGAGCACTGTCCCCCAGGCTTCCACATGGCTCCCTCACTCCCCTTCCTCAAGTCTCTGTTCTGAGGCCTCCCGTGACCATCCCAGTTAAAATTTTAGTTCCCTCCCTATCTACCCTCTATGCAGTATGTTTCTCCATGGCATCTGCTGTCTGGCATATCTTAACGGACTTCTTTTGTTCATTGTCCTCTAGAACGATAGAATGTCGTCCGTGTTTTCCCTGCTGTTTCCTGTGTGCCTAGAGCGGTGCTCGGCACGCTTTAGGTACTTGAGAAGTGTTTGTTGAATTCTTGAATGAATGAAGGTTACAAATGCCCAAGGAAGAGGGACGTGAGGCTTTGGAAGTAAATTGAAGAGGCAGAGCCGGGATTTGGAGCTGGCACCTGTAGGCTCTATATGTTAGAATGTTATCCAGAGGAATAATCAATGGGCTGTGGATCAGGTTTCCTCCCAAGAGTAAAATGAATGGGTGGTGACGAGAGGATTTGGTTAGTTCTGTATTTCTGGTGCGAAGTCTGGTTTTGTTTCTCTTCTGATTTATAGCATTTCAGATAAGGCAGAGACAATAATTTCTTCACCCATCAATCTGTCCAACCAATCATTTCTCTGTAAACAGTCACTGATGCCTCCTGTGTGCCAGGCAATGTGTTGTTTGTGGCCTCACCAGGAGATCGTGAGGGTGCTGCGAGGGCATGTGCGGTGGCAGCCGGCCCTGCCTGGGAGGCACGTGGGAGGCTCTGAGCGGGGGAAGCTTTGGTTGGTTCTGAAGATTTCTAGCAAAGCCTGACCCTGAAAGTTGCTTCGGGACAATGGAATAGGACACCGGAAGGCTTGGTGCTTCTGGTGCTGGGATGCTTCAAGCAGGTGAGCAGAACTGTGTGTTGAAGGCCAGGGGCTGTGTCGAGCGAGAAGACAGGAAGGTAGCCTGGGCCAGGGCAGGGAGTGGAGTGCCTTGGTTATGGTTATGATGATGATTTTAGTTGGTGAATAGCCGCAAGAATCTTTTGAAAAATATAAAGGCAATTCGATTTTCTTTAACAAGACTTTGTTTTTGATTTACAAAGGATTCTGTTGCAGGAAGCATGGGGCTCAACTCCAAGGTGATGGTCACCAAGAAGCTCTGCCTCAGACAAAGGGACATTCCTCTCCTCTGGGCTCCCCTGGTACCTTCTGCTCGGAACCGACAGAGAACTGCCCATCTCCCCTGTGCTGTAGGCCCCAGGGGCTGCTGTAGGGTCTGACACATCTGTTTAGCTCCAACACAGGGTCTCAGTGGCCTGAATCTGTTTCGAAAGACATGTTCTAAGTTCATGTAGCAAAGTTCCACGTGCCTTGCATTTCGTATGCATCCTGATTTGATGGTGCTGCTGCGCACCTTTTTAGGAGCCAAGCGAAGTGAGGAGCACTCGTGTGTCCGATCAAACGGAGTCAGTGTGATATTCATTTCAGATGAGCTTCAGAAAAGATGTGACGTGACTTCTTAAGGGGACATACGTGCTGCCTAAGTAGCTCTTCTCCAGCTGCTTCCTGGTGGAAGCCCAAATGCAAAGCCTATTCAGGGTGCTCGTTTGTGCAACCACGGGGCTCAGCGTTTCCTCTAAAGCCACACTTCTCTCCCTGCAGATGCCGGTTGGAATTTCCCACGACTCAAGGCAATTGGATGCCTTTCCCAGCTGAGCAGAAGAGTACAAACGCTCCCCTCCCCACCTTTTTGTGGGGAGGCGGGGCTTTCAGCCTGGCATCTAAGATGGGAGGAGGGGTCCCAGGGGTAGGGGAGACCCACTGGCTGAGAACCTTCGTGAATGCACGGGCCCTGAGTCCCACAGGACAATCTTTGTAGTTGGGACGAAGACTCAGCGCCACAGAAAGTATTTGTGTGCTGGGTTTCAGAGAGAAGGGACTGGCCACATTGCCACTCCTGGAAGTGGCAAAACCCTTGGGGCAGCTTGTTCATTTGTTCATCCGTGGATTGATTGATTGATGGATGGATCGATGCAGCAAATGCTCATTAAATACTTGGTAAGTGCTGGATCTTTCCTAGCCAGCACTGTGGCTGTTGTAATAAATAGGGCACACTGCTCATGCTCCAAGGAGCTTGTCCTTCCCTCCTTCCTCGCCCCCCTTCCTTCCTTCCTTCATCCTCCCTCCCTCCCTTTCCTCCCTCCCTCTTTTTTCTTTCTTTCTTTCTTTCTTTCTTTCTTTCTTTCTTTCTTTCTTTCTTTCTTTCTTTCTTTCTTTCTTTCTTTCTTTCTTTCTTTCTTTCCTTCCTTCCTTCCTTCCTCCCACCCTTCTTCCCTCCCTCCCTCCCTTGCTTCCTCTCTCCTTCCTTCCTCCCTCCCTCCCTCCCTCCCTCCCTCTGTCTCTTTCTTTCTTTCTTTCTTCTTTCTTTCTTTCTTTCTTTCTTTCTTTCTTTCTTTCTTTCTTTCTTTCTTTCTTTCTTTCTTTCCCTTCCTTCATATTTCCTTCCTTCCTCCCTCTGTCCCTTTCCCTCTTTTTCTTTTCTTTCTGTCTTTCTGTCTTCTTTCTTTCTTTTTCTTCCTCCCTCCCTCCCTTCCTCTCTCCTTCCTTCCTTCCTTCCTTCCTTCCTTCCTTCCTTCCTTCCTTCCTTCCTTCCTTCCTTCATGTGGTGGCTAAGGGCATGGTCTCTGGAGCCAGACTGCCTGTGTTTGAATCTCAGCTCTGTCACGTTTTCTGTGACAGACCTCACCAAGTCATTTAACTTTGTATGTTTCACCCATAAACAGGGATCATAATAGTACCCAGTTCTTATGAGGGCTGCTTGCCTCATAGTAAGTTCTGTTTCATTCAGAATATTTAATAAAATATATCTTGTGCCAGTTCTGTACTAAACATAGGGGACACAGTGGGGAATGCTACTGTTTGGGGCCCCGTTCTCATGAAGCTTCTGGTCTGGTGAGGGAGATAGACATCATTCAAATGATCTCAGGTCACGTATATAGGTACATGATTACATGTGCTACGGGGATGATCAGTATAGACTCTGTGAGGGAAGAAATAGTCTTCCCTGGAGAATTGTTGTCACAATTGTCCATGGAGGGTAGAAGAGAACAAGCATCCGGAGACCCTTGGGAAATATCCCTTGAATGGACACACACAGTCCTTTGAGCTGAGGGCTCAAGAAGGGTGAGAATTAAGGACACACCAAGTAAGGAGAGGGTGAGAATTCTGGGGAGAGCAGCAGCATGTGTAAAGTCTGTGGGAGGGGGGATGTGGCACCCTCCAGGTTTGACAAAGGGTGCGGTGACTGGACTGCAGAGAAGGCAGAGGAGGACTGGAAGACACTGGAGAGGGAAGCTGGGCCAGAGCTTGGGCAGCCATGGCCAAGCCTTTGATGCTTATTCTAGAAGCCAGGGGAAACCACTGGAAGATTTTAAGTAGGAAAATAACAGAATCAGGTCTGTGTTTTTAAAAGACCAGGGTGCCTGAGTGGCCCAGTCGGTTAAGCGTCCGACTCTTGATTTCGGCTCGGGTCGTGATCTCATAGTTTGTGAGATCGAGCCCTGCATCGGGCTCCGCACTGACAGAATGGAGCCTGCTTGGGATCCTGTCTCTCCCTGTCTCTCTGCCCCTCTCTTGCTTGCACGTTCTCTCTCTGTCTCTCAAAATAAATAAGTAAAGTTTAAAAAAGTAAATAAAAATAAATGATCACCCAGTGGGAGGGTGGAGGGGCCCAAAATGGATGGGGTGGGACTGTTTAGAGTTATAGTAATTGGCTTTCACTAGGTTACACTGAAGAAACATTTACCCCAATGTCTCAGTGGCTTCCATCAATAAAGCTTTATTTCTCGTTCATGCAATGTATCAGCCATGGATCCCTGTGGCTCTTTTCCAAACATCTTCTTTAGCCTGGGACCTTGAGTGGTGGTGAAGATTATGTGTGGGGTATGTGGTTCTCATGGCAGAGAGAGAAGAACCATGGCCGCCCACAGGAAGGCTCTTTGAGCTTCTGCTCAGAAGCGACGTATTTGCTTGGTCAGTGAAAGTCACATGGCTGAGTCTAATGTCAAGGGGATGGAGGTTCCATACCTCCTAGTGGACGAACGGCAAGTCACATGTTTAAGCCTCTTATGAAAAAAGGAAGTGAAGAGTGCTGGCAGGAGTCCATGCAAGTGGTGATGGTGGGGATGGGATAAAGGTCCATACAAGAGAGGTTCAGGAGACAAACGTGACAGAGCTTGGTGTGCCGGATGCAGGGACCGGGGGTGGGGGCAGGAAGAAGTGTCAGGAATGTGTCCCAGATGTTCTGGATGAGTCATTTACCCCACAGCCCTTGGACCTGACCATTTTGGGACGCTCCAGCCAGCTCCCCAACAGCGTGTCCGTCCTGCACAGGAGGCTGCGTTGCCCACATGAGTGTGGTGGACTGGGAGTCCTGGGGAATTGACCCCTCCAGGAATTGACTGTCAACCAATGACTTTTGGGAGTCGGTGTATAAACGCTCAAAATCCCTTGACCTGTGGGTGGGACAATTCTGAGGTTATGTGTTCGTGTTTTCCATGGGGTTAAACTCCAATCATCCACTGTCAGGGCTAACTTAATAATCTGTCCTTTAGTAGCTGACTTTCTTTCCTATATAATTTCCCTACTCTCCTACTGGTGTTCCCCAGATCACCGAAATAAGCTACTTGTACTTGAACCCCTGTCTTGGGGCTTGCTTCTGGGGATTCTCAAATGAAGACATCATGGGCTGAGCCAGGGAACACCAGGAAGAATGAGGCTTGGGGGAAGGGTCATGAGTTCCCTGGAAATGCAGAGCGGTTCAAGTAGCTCTGCAACATTCTTGTGGTGACATCAAGTAGGTTGATAGAAACACATGTCTGGAGTAAAGAGGATGCACCTCTGTAGGAGACAGGATTACGGGGCTCATTGGCATTTAGAATGCAATTAGCTCACCGCCTAATGGAAGGAGAGAGATTGTTACAGTTCCAAAGAAGTGGGAAATGCTGCTTTGAAGGTAAGGACCAAGGACAGCAGGAACCCAGCAGAGACCCATAGACTCAGGCACGGCGGGGTAGAGGATGGGAGCAGGGAAGGCTCCCAAGTGGAGGTCCTGGAGGGCATGCTCGTGTTCTGATGCACAGTGAGGTGCGCTGTGCACAGCTCGTGGACACGTACGTTGCTGGCTTGTTCTGCCGGTGAAGGTTCGGTGCAAGGAGGCTGGAGATAATAACGGGCACACGTGCTAAAGGATTTGTGTGGGCCAGACTCCCTTTTCGGGGCTTTATGTGCATGGCCCCATTCTCACTACAGTCTGATAGGGTCACTATTGTTATCGTTCGCATTTGACAGCTGGGAAAGCTGAGACACAGACTAAGGGAACATGGCCGAGGTCACACAGCCTGCTGGTGGAAGGGGAAGCTGCTGGCCCCAATAGCCTGGTTCTTAACCGTAGTTGCTAAATACACTGGTTGGTTTCTCTAAGGGTGCCTGTTGCAGTGGAAGGGGCACAAACCCTCGTGGCGGACCCACCAGGGGCTGAATCATAGTTCTGCAGTTTCCTAACACTATAAAATTTGCAAAGGAGCTTAACCTTGTTGATCCCATTTCTCCCTTTCTAAGGGGGTATTAATGCCTACCCAGTAGGGTGCTGAGTGAGGCAAAAACGGGGCAACATGCACAGAACCTCATGCCCAGGAAAGTGTTAAATAAATATTAGCTGAAGTGAAATGAGGGGTCATAGCGTATTGCTTTTTCTCCAACTCCACTTAAAAAAATATGAACTGTGAGAATTTTTATTATTTTTTTAAAATAGGACTGTTAAGCCCATTAATGGCCCATGAAATGATATTTTCTTATGGCAACTGCCATATATAAGTGGCATTAAGTGGAAGCTTCTTGGGTGATTATAGGAAGGACCCTAATTATCAAGAGCTATGTTAAAGAAACAGCCCAAAGTAGGAGGGCAGTGCAATGAGTCATGGTGCGTCCGTGCAAAGGAAATAAATGCACTAAATGGCTCGCAGTGCTAACCACTCTTCTCCCTGGGAGGAATAACGGCGGGTGATATTTATTCCAATTTTTCTTTCTAAAAACATATGAATCGCTTACTTCTGTCACAGAAAATCTTAAAAAGCGAGGAAAACAAAGAGTAGGTCAGCCTTGGAAAACTCCTTTTTGGATTACACAGAAACCACAGCACGATGGTGTCTTTGTTTTGCCCAATTGAAGACTGGACAAATATTGGTAACTTGGATGTTGAGGGTCAAGGCTCTTAGCTGTTCCAACTGGGAGAGTTTCACTAGCAAGTCCTACTAGGATTATGAGATTATGCCAATGAGGAGGGGAGGGAGGCATGGAATGAAGGGGCTTCTAGGGAGGCTCTTGGGTGCGGTCTCCTGCCTCCCTGCTACAGGCTCCAACCTAAAGTGATGCCATAGACTACCATCCCCTACTTGCTGGCCTTGTGGTGGCATCTGCATCTAACAGGGTTGAGTCTGATGGTCAGAGCAAGGGGGTGATGGTCAAGGTCGACCTGCAGTGGTGAAGGCCAGCAAGTAAGAGACACCATGGCAAATTCAGAGAAGGGAAGATCCTTCCGTAAGATCCAGGGTTTGGAGAGCAGCATAGGATCTCATAGGGGAGGAAGTTGGCTGGGCCTGTATGGTATAATTAAAAATATGTATATATTTGGTGTGTGTTCTAGGTTCATGGCACAGAGTTCCTAAGACTCTTAGAATTTCCTGAATGATAGGAATGTCTTTTTTTATTTTTAATGAGCCTCTTTTGACCACGGCTGAGTTTATGCTAATGAGATGACTCTTGGGGGTCCCTAGATTAAGCTTCATGGTGAGGGGGCCTGGTTGTTGGAAGAACCAACTCTGTGATTAGAGGGTTAGAAGGATCTTGTTCTTTCTTGCTTTCTTGCTTTATTTCTTGCTTTCTTGCTTTCTTGTTTCTTGCTTTCTTGCTTTCTAAAAGAGAGTGCACGTGAGTGTGCAAGTGGGCGGTGGGAGAAGGGCAGGGGGAGAGAGAGAATCTTAAGCAGGCTCCACACTCAGTGCAGAGCCCTATGTGAGGCTTGATCCCACAACCCTGGCATCATGACCTGAGCTGAAATCAACAGTCAGAAGCTCAACTGACTGAGCCACTTAGGCTCAGTTACAACTTTCAACTCTACCCCCAGACTTCTGGGGAGGAGATAAGGGCTAGAAATGTGTTCAATCACCAATAGCCAATGAATTAATCTACTATGGCTGCATAATGAAACCTTGACGAGAATCTCTAAATTATGGTTTTGGGGGACCTTCTGGGTTGGTGAACACATTGATGTGCTGGAAGCTAATGTGGCCACAGTGAGCATGGAAACTTTGCACTCCCCTCCACCCTATTCCTTGTTCTACATGTCTCTTCCATTTGGCTAGTAAACCAATAAACACAAATGAAGCACTTTCCTGAATTCTGTAAGTCCTAGTGAATTATCAGACCCAAGGAAGGGATGGTAGGAAGCCCCCAAATTTGTAGTCACCCAGGCATAAGTGTGAGTAGTCCAGGGTCCCCTTTGTGGCTATGGTCTGACGTGGGTACAGTCTTTTGGGACCAAGCCCCTAATCTGTGGGGTCTGTGCTAATTCTGGGTAGTGAGCGTCAGAATTGAGTTGAGTTGTTGGACACACAGTTGATGTCAGAGAATTAGAGACGTGGTTGTTGGACAAACAACACATGTTTGGTGCTAGGAGAAAAACCACACAATCTGCACCAAGCGGGTCAATGGGGAGACCCAGCTGGGAACTCAAGTGTGCAGAAGGAACTGAAACAGAAGCCCAGGTGCAGAGCCAGGACAAACGGACTCTCCAGGGGGAACATGGTGTTAAAATAAATGAAGGCTCACTCTTGAGAAACCAGACTTCAGCTCTACTGCTGATCTGGTGATGGGATTGAAACCCAGTGTTAAGGGAGATGTGCTCTATGCGTGACCCCTCCCCCCCCCCCCAATGGCCTGATTTCACATTAGCATTTGGTTCCCTTCCAGTCCCAGAGAGAGTGGGTATATATCTTATGCCTCTGTGTTATCTGGACTGTTGGTGATTCTTCCTTCATTTTTCACAAATTTGAATATCTCACAGTTTCCAAAACTTGTCAAGAACCTTCATATCTCCTGGCCTGTTGTGTGTGTGCGTGTGCGTGTGCGTGTGTGTGTGTGTGTGTGTGTGTACAAAATGTGGGGCAGGGAGAACGGGATGTTTTTATAGCTCTGGTCTCTCCCCTGTGGGCCTTTCTCTCCTAGATCACTTAGTCTTTGATTATTTAATTATACAAGTGTAACAGGATATTATAAAGGAATCCTTGTCTCTGTTTTGGCTGAGAAATCAAAGGCTAATGCAGTTGGTGCCGAGAACATTCACAGCCTGGAGGGGAGCATTGGGTCACTTATGCAGGGCTCACTAAGAGGCTGGAATTTGCTCTGTTACCCTTGGAAACCATGCACTCCGCCTCTAAGGAGGTAGAGATTCAGGGTTGAGAGAGGGTTTCTCTGGAGGGAGGGTTAGAGAATGCATGAGTGTTCCTGAGGGCCAGTGGGGTTACATGGGGGACCCCTTCTGGAGGGCCGGGAGGAGATCAGTAGAGATCCTGGGGGGACCGGAATGCAGGGGCCCAGCCTGGAAGCAGCCAAAGGAGCTACAGTTCAAGGTCATTATTGGGGCACCTCCAGAAGTGCCCAGGAGAGACATAGCCTCCGATGTGCATCTCACAATCCAGGGAGAACTCATTCCTTCTGTGTCCTCCATGCTGCACTGAGCCCTTGCCCCTTGTGTCCTCCCTCCTGGCCTTTGCTTCTGAGTCTGAAAGAGCTACTAGGGAATTGGGAAGTGGCAAGCAAGGGACAGAAGAACATCCACCTGAGCCTGCCGTCCTGCCCTAGGCCTGGTTTGTGGCGTGGGGAGAGTGTGCTATAGGACTCGGCTGGGGTTGTGACCATGACCCTGGATGGGCTGAAATCATTAGAAACGGGACTCTTGTTCTGATAAAGCAGTCGAAGGGCATTTGACTGTTCCTCAGTGAGCACGGTGACTGGTGATCCTCCAGAAGCTGCCCAAGACCATCCAGAGGTGAGGAGGATAGGACTCAAAAACACGTGGTGGAAAACTGAGGTGTCAACCCACTCTGTTCAGTAAAATGGTTACCTACAGAACATGTGTTTCTGTAAGAAATTGTAACTTTGAGAGAAAGTTGGAGTCTCCCTGACCAGCCCTGCAGACTTGGCTTCCCCCTGGTCTGGCCACTTCACATGGGTTCTTCTCAAGGGTGTCTCGGGGAGGGTGTGATTTGACATATGACGTATATAAGTCTCCCTCTCGCGCCTGGGTGGCTCAGTAGGTTAAACATCCAGCTTCGGCTCAGGTCATGATCTCACGGTTCATGAGTTTGAGCCCCACATCTGGCTCGGTGCTGACAGCTCAGAACCTGGAGCCTGCTTCAAATTCTGTCTCCCTCACTCTCAGTCCCTCCCCTGCTTGCTCGCTCTCTCTCTCTCTCTCTCTCTCTATCAAAAATAAACATTACAAAAATCTCAATCTGTTCGACTCCTCTCTCTCTCTCTCCCTCTCTCTCTGGGAAAGCATTCCCACAACCCCAACATTGTATAGCTAAGAAAACAGGGAACCAGGATTCAGTGGGAGGGAAGCTTATCCCCAGATTGAACAGCTGGCTCCTGGCCCTGATCCATGCCGTTAGCCACTCTTAGCCAGAGGGAGGCACGGCCCCCTCTGCAGAGACAATGGACATACTCCACCTCTCACCTTCCTCGGCCAGCTGGAGCCCCGTGGCCACCGGGTGAGGCTGCGGGAAGTCTTCCTGTGGCCTCTGGATGCCTTCTCCGTGCCCATCGTCGTGGCCTGAGGAGAGCATTACACTTGTCATTATTTCTTCGGGAGTGAATCTGGCGGAAAACCTACTGGCGGCTTCACAGCGGCATGGGATCACTTAAGCGGGTCTTCCGGGGAAGTGACATCCTATGCTGACCTCCCTGCTGCTAATGACGACCTGAAAATGAAGCTGTGACAGCCGTCTGTGGCCATCTGAAGTGCTTCTCTGCATCAGAGCTTTGAGCCTGTCATTACCCAGTTGTTAAAGTTCAAATTACTGAGTTCCCCGCCCCCCCACCACTCCCCGCCTTCTTTTTCCTTCTGGGCTTAGTGCTTGTGTTTAGATCTTACAAGTCAGTGAATTTAAATATCTCTGCTCAGTGCTTCCTGTAAACAAGAGATGTAGGGATTGACACTTGGGATTGTCAGGGGAGAGTAGGAAGAGCTAGCCCTCGCTTGTAGGGTGCTTTGCACCCGGTTAGCTATTTAATTCCCACACCACCCTGTAAATTAGGCCCTGTCATTCTGCCCATTCTACCGATGGCAGGGAAGTGCCATCATTTGCCCCGGATCAAGCAGCTAGTTTATGGCCCATTTGCTCTGGCTCCAGAGTCCATGTTTCAATGCCTGTGCTGTTCCTTACCTCCAGGAGGGAGCTGGAGCTCGTGTTGGGACCCAAGGCAGAGATTGGGAACCAGCTGAGCAGGGAGCGTGGGGTCAAAGCATTGAACATCAAAGTTGAAGTTCCATCATTTACTGGCTGGGTGGCCTTGGGCAGCTTGGAGCCCTAGCTTCCTCGTGTGCAAAATGCACATTCAGTCAATTAACAAACCCGCCCTGAGCCCCTGGGATGTGGCAGGCTTTCTTCTGGGCTCTGGGCATTTGGTGTTGAACAAGACAGACGGGGTGCTGTCCTCATGAAACAGCGTAGTGAGGGTGGAGGCAAAAGGACAAACAGAAGAAATAAACAGGATCATTTCAGGTAAGAGACCAAACAGAGTGGATGGTAAAAAGTCTCCTGTGGGAGGAGGCATGTCCTTGGATTGTCAGTTAGTGAGGACCTGTCTGGAAGGTACCGTGTGAACCGAGAGGTGAGTGACAGAAGAAGGCGTAAGCCTCACGAAAGCCAGTGAAGGAGACGTGTGTTAGTTTCCTGGGGCTGCTGTAAATACTACAACCTAGTGATTTAAAATAGCACAGATTTACTTTCTTAGCAGTTCTGGGTGCCAGAAGTCTAAAATCAGTTTCGCTGGGCTCACTTCCAGGTTTTGGGCAGGATTGTGCTCTCTCCAGAATACCGCAGGATCTGCTCCCTTGCCTTTCTTGGCTGTTGAGCCACATTCCTCAGCTCATGGCCCCTTCTGCCATCTTCAGAACATCCTCAGATCTTTCTCTGCTTCTGTCATGGTGCCTTCATCTCCCTGTGTGTTGTCTT
The DNA here is from genome assembly GCF_016509475.1 of Prionailurus bengalensis. Classification (NCBI taxonomy): domain Eukaryota; kingdom Metazoa; phylum Chordata; class Mammalia; order Carnivora; family Felidae; genus Prionailurus; species Prionailurus bengalensis. The sequence continues at coordinate 75,648,207 of NC_057353.1, read as the reverse complement.
CCTCTGCTTCACTCTTATATTTAGGAACACGTGTAGGGCCCACTTAGCTAATCCAGAATAATCTCCCCATTGCAAAATCTTTACCATATTCACCAAGTTCCTTTTGCCATGTAGCATCCACAGGTTCCAGAAATTAGTGCTTTGGTATCTTTGGGGTCACTACCAGCCTACTTCAGAGGCTCCAACAAGAATCCCTGCTCCACAGTGGGTGTGGTAAGGAGGATACGAGATGGTTTTGGAAAGAACTAGAAGGTTATTAGTTATGTAGGGAGTTCCCCAAAATGTTAGATCTCATAATGTTTGCTGGGAGGGGACTCAGAGGTCAGAGAGGGGTTGCATCAGCTGCTGAGGTCGGGTAGGAAGGCTGTGGGTTGGAAGAAAGGAGTGTCTGGGGGTCCTGAGTGGTGGCGCTGTCTATGTGGGTTGCTCAGGGAGCCCCAGCAAGACTCAAAGATGTTTGTCTCTACTCCCCAGCCTTTATCAGTGGCCACACTGCGGGAGAATGGCCCACCCCCCAGCTTCCTAGGGACTGGGAGGTACAGCCCCAAAAAAGAAAGACAGCAGCTCCAACCCACCCAGCAAGCTTCTCCCTTGGTCTGTGGAGGCCAAGACTACAGACTGCTCTCCACTTGGCCCTGGGGTGCTCACTGGTTCCTCGTGGGGTCAGGAATGTGGAGAACATGCATAGGAGGCTTAGACCTGGAGGTGGTTCTGACTGTGGCTTTGGGAAGTACAAGGAACATTCTTGGGGCTTCTGCGCTCTGCAGTGTAGCTCACAGGCTGAGCAAGCAGATGGGAACAGGGCATAACTCCTGGCCAGAACAGAGAGGGTGCATTTTACTTGAACTTGCCCGGGCTGCTTGGCTATGGAAGTGAACACCCTTGTAGCTGATGGTGCGGCAGGTAGGGGTCTAGTTAAGGTGAAAGGATCTCTTTTTGTGTCTGTCCATGTTTTATAGGTGGGGACCAGGGAGGTCCAGACAAGGAGAGACTGAGACAGGGCTCCAAACCCAGGTCTGTGGAGTCAGATCTCAGGAACTCTCCATTTCACTTTGGGATCTTCCCTCGAGCCCACTCAGGCAGGACGTGGAAAGCATGACGTAAGAAGAGGTCACTCAGGGCCCACGGACCCAGGGACATGCCGCCTGAGAAGGCAGAGGCATGGTGAATTCAAATGGGTGACTAACTGGGAGGCAGATCACGGAAGAGCTGTGCTCAGGCAATGCTTCCTCTCTAAAAGACTTGTGAACGCAAGAGGGTCTGTGAAAATTTCACCCTACACTTTGAGGGATGATTAGAAACAGAAAGGCTTTAGCTGAAATTTTGATTTTTCAAGCATTGGGGGCGGGGGAAGGAAAACTGGATAACGCAGTGCCTTCTGGGAGATGGCATGACGCTTGGAATTAGGGACACAGCACTAGAATCACGGACTTGAATTTGAATCCTGGCTCTATCCCTATTAGCTGTGTGACCGTGGGAGAGTCCTATAACTCCTTTGAGCCTCAACTGGATTATATGTGCAGTGGGGATAATATTACTTCATGGAGGGTTGTAGGGATTAAATGAACTAATGCAGGGGCACCTGGGTGGCTCAGTCAGTTAAGTGTCCGACTTTAGCTCAGGTCATGATCTCATGGTTTGTGAGTTTGAGTTCTGCATCTGGCTCTGTTCTGACAGTGCAGAGCCTGCTTTGGATCCTCTGTACCCACCCCCTCTCTCCCTCCTCTGCTCGTGCTCTTGCTCTCTCTCTCTCTCTCTCTCAAATGAGTAAACATTTAAAAAACGAGCTAATTCATCCACTGTGCTTGGGATATAGTAAGTATACTCATTTTCTAGGACTGCTGTGTGAATTGCCATAAACTGGGTGGCTTGAAAGGGAAGAAATTTATTGTCAGAGTTCTCGAGGCTGGAGGTCCAAAATCAAGCCGTTGGCAGAGTCACATTCCCTCTGAAGGATGCGAGGAAGGATCCTTTCTTGCCTCTTCCTAGTTTCTAGGGCTTCCTGGTGGTGTTGATATTTGTTGCCTTGTTGCTCCATCACTCTGGCTTCTGGTTCATCCTCATTTGGCCCTTTTCTCTGTGTGTCCCAAATCTCTCTCTTCCCTTATAAGGATGTCACCCTCATCAGGCATGGACTCAACTTGATTACATCTGCAAAGAGCCTATTTCCAAATAAGGTCACATTCACAAGGGCCAAGGGGTGAGGATGTCAGCATATCTTTGATGGGGGGAATACCACTCAACCCACAAGAGTATGTGCTCAGTAAACGGTGTTATTTCTATTATAATGGTATTTTCTGCCTGAGCTGGATAGAAAGTGTCAACTTTTATAGGGGGAAACACTATAATCCCATATTAAATTTATAGGAAAACAGCCCATTTGTTGCTTTTATGTCAATTGCACAGTTCAGGCTGAATTCAACTGAAAAGGTCACCCACCAGTCGTGCATAACATAGAGCATTTGTGAAGTGCTGGGAAGATTCTGTGAATTCTTTGAAAGGAATGGGCTCGGGTCAGGGTGTGGGCAGATCCTGTTGACAACACGGGTCCACATGAACAGTTATGTCAGCTGCCGACTCTCAACCCTATTCTCCATTCTGAAGTGCCTAGAACTTTCATTACCTCAATGCAGTAAATACTCTCTGAGTGCCTGCTAATGCAACAACAGAAGCAAATGTCTCTTAGGCCAAGGTTTCTCAATCTCAGCACTACTGACGTGTTGGACTGGATAATTCCTTGTTGCGGGGACTGTCCTGTGCATTGTAGTAGGTTTTTACAGCACCCTTGGGCTCTACCCACTAGATGCCACCAGTGCGCCCCAATTGCGACAACCAAAATTGTCCTTAGACATTGCCGAATAGTCCCTGGATTGAGAAATCACTCTCAGCGGAGAACAACTGGGTTAGAGGAAGCAAACAAGGAAATGGGTGATGATAAAAATATTGTGGACATTGTTGAGTTAGGAGTAAGGAATAAGGTACTATGGATGTTGTTTGGCTATTCTCCGAATTTAATGTCACACTTCCGGGGATGGACACATTCGACCCACTAAGTCCGATAGCATTTGTTGTGAAGAACTTGGATTCATGACGTGTTTTAGAAATCACTTGATCCAGCCTCCCCACCCTGAATCCAATAAACCTTCACTGGGAATCATCCCTGTGCCGGGTACTATACCCTGTACCTGCAGGTACCTGGAGGTGTCATAGTTACAGGTGTTGTTTATATGGATGTGCTGAGTTATAGAGCAAAAGGTTCTGATATCCAGGAACTGTCCGGTGGAAGAAACCAAAGTGTTCCCCGCAAAAGCTGTATGGTGTGTTGAATGTAGCTGAAGATGTAGGTGCAAACCAAGAAACACTGTAGAGGACGCATTATGGACTCTAACCGATGGGGCAGGAGGACAGGGACATTTTCATAAGTAGTACATCATTAAGGAAGGATTAAGAAGAGATAAGCCAGTCTGAAGGAGAGAGGAGAAATTCTAAGCTAAGAGAAGAGTCAGTGGAAAGACAAGGAAGCCTGAGGCATCATGGCCTCTTAACAGAACCATGTTCAAATGAAGTCCATGGTTATCAGAAGCTACAAACCTATGAATGAATGCAGGCTTCACTCACGCCGTAGGTGTGTTCCTTTTGGCCTGAAGAGTGTATTCATTCATCATTCATTCATTTAATTAATTTTACTTGTCAGCAGTTAAAAATCTGGAGGCCTGGCATGAAAATTAATTTTTTTAATTTCTTTTAAACATATGAAATATCTGGTTAGTGAGTGGTGGTATTAATCAGAGAGAGAATTCTTAGTGGGAATTCGTATGTAGAAGGAGGGAAAGATATTAGTGATACTTATTATAGCAAGTTTTTAGGCAAAAGAAAGGGAAAACACGGAAAGTGGGAACGCCGTGGCTTTGGAGGACAGTGAGGGGGAAGACACAGAGTGGGAAATTGATTAGGTGGAGTCTTGATTTCAATAAAAGGTTGAAACTACCCAAATTCCATTCCTGGAAGTTCTCACAGTGGGCACCTGCATTATGAGGTTATCATAAGCCATTCGCATGCAAATGAAGTAAACAACAGTTAGCCCCAGACCCCACCTAGTCAGCTCTATTGTGGGGGACCATCTGGATAGGGGTTTCAGCAGGGCTGGGTCACAGATGAAGAAGGAGGTCAAGAAGGAAATAATTTGAATTGTGAATAAGAAGGTTAACTCAAGCCTACCCCCTTGAGATAGAAGTTTGGATTGTCTGTATCTTATTCCCCCCACTGACTCATTATAGTGTAGATAATAAGGAATTTAGCTGCATTTCTATCTTTCTCTTGCTATTCTGCTCGCCAGCAACACTTTCTGGAAGCAGTGTGTGCTGGTAAATGCTGGAAGCTCACTCCTCTGGTAACCTGTGAAAATTAGTTGGATATTGGAGCCATTGTAATTGCCTGTTCCTCAGAGTGATCTCTGTGGCCTCACCATCAGCTAGAGCATGGAGTGGAGAATAGTGGCCCAGTGAGTAGGCATGTAAGATGATGACTATGGAGACCTCGGTAAGTCCAGTTACTAGTAGGGACCCCAGGAGCTCAACTGACCCCCTGGAGAGCATGTGGCTGAATAGGACAGATCCAGCAAAGACTCTTCACACAGGATTGAGTTTCTTAAAGGATGCCGCTTCTAGGCCAGCAATATTCAATTTGTTATAGGGTCAAATTTGCAAGTTGGTATGACCTTTTCATGTCCCTGGAGGAAACCTGGATATGAGCTTCAGTTGGTAGAGCAGGAGGTATAATCCCTGGGGGACAGGAAAAATATCGGTCTCTGTTGGGTTCCCTTTGATGCAGACCTAAGGCAAGGCTTCAATTACAAGTGATTTCTTTGGGAGGTAATCCCAGTTCCAGGAGAGAGAAGAGAAGTGACAGGTGGAAGGAAAGGAAGCCAATACAAGGTGTAGTAATGAGCAGGTTACTGACAGGAACAGCTGGGGCGCAGTCCCTCTGGGGGCCTCTAAGAGGTAGTGTAGTGTCCTATTCAAGAAACAAGGAAGCTAGGGCGTCTGTATCCCCACTTCCATCCATTATAACCTGAGCTCCCAACTGCCTTCGACTCCCCAGCATTTCTGGACTATCATGCATGCTGATTGAGGGTACCTGTATGGTCACAGGGAGCCCTCAAGTGGAGTCCCAGGTGCTTAGAATGGTGAGCAGAGGAGGGACAAGGGAGGGCTTGCCAGAGTCTGCTGCTGTGTTGTAAGTGTCCAGGACAAGGGGCTTCTGCAACAAAGTTTGGGCATGGTTTTGGTGGAAGCATTAGAAAAGTGTCCCAGAGCAAGGATGCTTGTAAATGTCCACCCGGCCCATTCTGACAAACCAAAATGAAGGAGCACCGAGGAATCCAGTTAAAGTCAGAGCTGTGGCAAGTCTGCAGAGGTGTCTAGGAAGAAGGAAACCAAAAGAGACTCCCTTGCCTGGAAGAGTGGAAGGCATCCTTACCAGGGAGGCGATTTATGGGCGAAAGGTCGGAATCCATAGCAGATGACTTAGTCCTGACACTGGAGCTCCGGGCTGCCATTACCCTGTGGAGAGGCTCAGAAGGTTCACAGAAGATAAAGAGGAAACAGGAGAAGCTAACAAGCTGGCAAAGATATCTTCGCAAGCTACTAATTCTACAGGAACCATAAACGGCAAAGAGAATGTTGCTAATGGTCAAGAGGAGACCGCCAGAGCATCATAAATGAAGACAATAATGACAGTCACTTGGAAAAATTCAGCCTGTGAGAAGAGCCATAATGGGTCCATGATGAGAGGGCACAGTGTGCTAAGAGGTGGTCGAGACGCCCATTGCATTTCCAAGTTCATATAGTCTTTGTGAGCCATGTGATTCAGTTTTGGCCGATATTCAGTCTATAAAATACAGAGGCCAATTCCTTTCCCCACCCCCACCCCCAGCTTTATTGAGGTATAAGTGACAAATAAAAGCTATCTATATTTGAGGTGGACAACATAATGATTTGATACAGATGTTTTTGTTTTGTTTTTTAGTAAGGAGATGAACATTTATAAACGTAGCTAGAGTGTTGGCACTCGCCGTGTTCTTTGTAACTTATGTTTTGGTTTCTCAGTCTACACAAGTGTGGGGGGACCATCTGGGAGAGATAGTAGCCATTTCTCAGGATGTCTGGTCAGTCTTGTATTGGGTCATGGGAAGATGAATACAATTTGAGCTGGAATCTAGTTGGTGAAACCGCACACGAGCCACTCAGTAGCTTGGAAGCATGAGAGGACAGGGCAGTAATGGGGACAGTGAGACAAAGAGGCAGACCGGAGTTATTGACAGTGGGTCACAGTGTTTGCATGCCAGGTTCATTATCCCACATGGCCACTTGTAACTGGTGCTTGTAGAAGGTCATTTGTTCTCTGGTTCTTGACAGCCTATGGCGTCCAGCTTCACTCACTTTTGTGGGTGGCCTTGTCCTTATAAGAATTTGGGTTTGTGACCTAGATTGTGTGTGTGTGTGTGTGTGTGTGTGTACATGCATACATGCTTATGTATAAATAATTCCGTGCATTTTAGATCTTTCGGTACATAAATATATAAAACTTGTATGGGTCAACTAATTCTAAGAGCTGATCTATAGAAATGAGATTTGATTCAGCCTTCCACAAGAATCAATGTGGTCAAAGAGCATGGTTGAATAATCATGCTTTACCAGCTCTTCATGATATGCCTGAGATAGAAGATGTGGTAATCAGAATGGCTAATATGATTGATTCTGGGATGTCATTTCAAAAGGAACAGCTTGCTGCTTTGCTGAGCCAGAGTGTGGGGGAGATGCCTCACATTCAAGATAACTCTGAAGCCCTCCGATGTGCTACGAGGTCCCCTTAGAGAAAATTGCTGATCCCATCACTTTCTCTGGGGTCTTTTGCTTCTTTGCCTGAACTAGCAGGTTCTCTGCAGCATATTTTAGGAAGCCTGATAGGGGTGGGAGTGGGTTTATCTTATATTCTCATGGGGTATGGAAAAATGTGGTGACTTAACTCAGGCATTTGTCTCCATGATAGCGGGCAACAGATGATGAATTCTTTCTTTCTCTTTTAGACTTTTGACTGAGTTGGTCGTTTGCATGACTTTTCCAGGCAGAAATGCTTGCAGCAGCCAATGACAGAGATGCCAACCTGAGGGAAATCTTAGTTTCTGTGTCACTGGGATCCAGTTAGAGGAAAGAGTGGGTTTGTGGGTCAGACCGACATGGGTTTGAATCTAGTTGCACCTTGTACAAGTTATTCGTACCCTCTAAGCCCTGACTTTTTAATTTTCCCAAGGAAAGTGTCAGTCCCACCACAGAGTTTGTCGAGGGTGGCATGTAAGATATTTGGGGTGGCAAAACACCAGCTGCGCAGCAGACAGAAAGTTCTAGTCCTAAAGTCACATCACCAGAGCTCATACCTGAAAGTCTGAATTCTTCATCTGCCTCGTTCTTGTTTGTTTGTTTTCTCATTCAGCAAATGTCGCTTTAGATCTTGCCACATGCTCAGTACTTTCATAGGGACTGGGAATTCGACGGTGAGCCGTCGTGACCGTTCTGGAGCCTCCACGGAGGTACAGAGTGAGCACGACCACACATGCCACATTAGGGTGAGAACAAAATGCTCAGAGAGCAGCACGTTCTGCCTGTGAGGATCAAGGAGTAGGAGGTTCGCCGAAGGAGAATCTGTGTTGAGCCCCAAAGGAGGAGCGTGCCTCTGCCGAGTGGACGGGGCGGGTAAGGATGCTCCAGGCGGGGCTGACATAGGCGCTTGCCCCGGAGGGTGCTGCTGCAGCTGGGTGTCACCCCCAGCTGGCCTTGCTTTTCGGTTCAGTGGGTGGGGAGGGAGCCGCGTGGTGGCAGGGGGTGCTGGCTGCCTCCTTGTTTGAGCAGGGATTGTTCTCCTGTGTTTCTGTCCCACCTCGTGACCCCAGAAACCTGGGTAGGAGTGGCATTTGACACCAAGAATCTTCGACATCTGGTCCAGCAGAACGTTCACTCCCGAGTCATCTGTGATCAGGTGATAAGCAGAGCCTCCTCTGGGGAAGTAAATTCTCTGACCTGAGTTACAAATGTTCTTGTACAGCCTGAAACCAATGCAAGACAGGTCTTGAGTTGTTGTTGTTGTTGTTGTTGTTGTTGTTGTTGTTGTTGTTGTTTTAAGGGACTCGCTCGTCTTACTCTTTTTATTTTGTCTGTAACCTCGAAGGTATAGCAGACTGTACACATTCCAGACTGAGCATGGAGAGGCGACTAGACAAGCCAGGGGATGAGTCAGGACCCAAGGACACCTGAGAGGCCACGGGAATGGCTGCCCTCCAGGGCAATTCAGGAATCTGCCTCGGGGGCTGGGTTTTGATATTTGCTTATTTAAATTGAGATATATTGACATATATTGTATTAGTTAAAACATACGTATTAGTTTATATATATATGTATATATGTATATATATATATGTTATATATATATTATGTATATATATATATGTATGTATATATATGTTATGAAATGATCACCACAACAAGTTTAGCTGACAGAATGGTATAGTTGAAAGTTTCCCAGAGAATAGATCTTAAAAGTTCTCATTATAAGAAAAAAACTGTAATGGGGAGCTAGGTTTTTAGACCCCTGCATGATCTATCCCCCACTTACCTCTGTGTTGTCGCTTTTTTTTTAACTTTTAAAAAATGTTTATTTATTTTTGAGAGAGAGAGAGAGAGAGGGAGAGAGAATGAGCTGGGGAGGGACAGAGAGAGGGAGACACAGAGTCCAAAGCATCCAGGTTCTGGGCTGTCAGTACAGAGCCCAACCCAGGGCTTGAACTTATGGACTATAAGATCATGACCTGAGCCGAAGTCGGATGCTTAACCGACTGAGCCACCTAGGTGCCCCTGTGTTCTCATTTTGAATGCTGTCTCATACTCTCAGGGCTAGTCTGACAAAAGCATGGAAACTGCTGGGCTCTCTGTCACCATTGCCTGTGCTGGCAATAGGCAGCCTCTCCCTCTTGTCTGGCTAGGTCACGTCCATTCTTTGGGCCTCGGTTTTACTTCTGCTGATCACTCGAGACTCAGTTGAATGCCTTCCTACATGTTTCAACAACACCATAACCCTCCTGTCCTATAGCCCCCGTACTAGATGATAATGGTCTTCCCAAATGTCTCTCTCCTTGACTCAGTTGGGGGCCTCTGAGGGCAGGGGTGATGCCTTGCTCTTGGTTGTATCTCCTGTGCCCAGCACAGTGCCAAGAACATACTGAGTTGGTGCTCAATATCTACTTAGCAAATGAATGCATGCATGTGTGCATGAAGCACTCTGGGCCCTCACTTTCCAGCATGGAATCACAAGGATTGCTCCTGGACCCTTCTGATTTATAGGCAGGCGCTTGACAAAGCTGGCCTTTTACTGCTTCCGGAAGAGCTGTGCCGTGCAACAATCAGACTCTTATTCCAGAAAACTCTGCTGGGGTGGGACAGGGGGCAAGGGCTGAGAGATGTTGGGTCTTCAGTTCACAGAGCTTCTTTAGAAACATCGAGGGCTTATTGTTACTAATTCCTAATAAGAAAATAATCAAGATCTTATGATCTGAGAATTGTCATAAAATTGGTGCACTCTGCTCTAAGAGCTCAATCAAATGAGCGGTCTCCCTGTCCAGGCTGGCCTGCCCTCCTTCCCTACCTTTGCATTTCTAGGTTGAGCAGACCCTGCTCTTGATGCTCCCAGTTTTTTTTATAGAAACAATAAGCCATGTCTTTTAAATTTACTTTCTCCCACAGAAGCTAATTTAATATTTGGAGGGAACAAACAGCCAAGGCCAGCCCTGGATGGTTGTTATTTATACGATCATAAAAAAGACAGATCCAGCGCCTGATGTTACTAAATTGTCTTTGAGAAAGGAGCTAAGAGGCGCTGAAATGTGCCTCTGTGCCGTGGTGGGGATAAAAATGAAATTTGTTGAAAAGTCAGCCCAGAACGTAGGGCTGGGGGACTGCTGTCTGCTCTGGACCAATAGGGTCCCCTTTGCCTTCGCTGAACACTTTCATGTGACTTGGCTGCCTCTGCAGGTGCACAAGTTGCTTTCTCCTTTGGGGCTGCCTCTCTGCAGACAGTTTGGGCTAGGAATAGATTCTTTTTATTGTTATGATCGAGCTGTATAATAATCCCGAAGAGGCAAGGACAGTAATTGTGTTATGGCTGCTGTGCTGTCTTTCTTTGTCCAGGAGGGACAGGAAAGTTCAAGTCTGCTTTTCTTAATTGTTACCTGCAGGGTATCCTTTCTTGCCTGAAATGGCATGTTCCTCTCCTGGCTGCCAGAAGGCGGGGGGTTATGAATTCTTAAAGGCTACTGCCCTTCAAGTCATGGGAAGTCTGGAGCAGAAGTACACAGCGGCGAGAAGATACACCGCAGAAGTTTCTGTCCAGCACAGAGCCTGTCCCAGGTGGTGAGAGACAGACAATTCTCATTGCTTACGGTTTTGTGTTTTAGAACGGTCTCATTGTGTTTTATAAAGTCATTGTGAACGCCGAGCTAGTGAATACTGAGACATTGCTCCTTGGGGACGTACAGGGTTAGCTTCCTGCAAGCCTCGGGACCCAGCATTTTTGTCAGTCAGTCAATACGTAACCTCGTTTTCACTGTGTTTCTGTTTAAAGACACCTTATTTAATATAGATTTTTGATTCATTAGCACCGAACTCACAGCCAACAGCACCGGAACTCATGCCCGAGTGAAGCTTCTTTCACACGTAAGGCACATCACAGCTGCCTTGCACTTGGGAACACCAGACAGCACTTCAGCAGGACGCTTGGGGGCCATTTTAAGCTGAAAAATTACCAACAGAAAGCCCCAAAATGTAAAAACCGTGGCATGAAAATAGGCTTCAAAAAGGCCATTTTGCGCAGTGTGAGAGCTGAAACAGGAAGGCAGGGTGTTGCTCTGCTCTACCCTGGCTGGGGATGTGCTCATAGAGTGACTCAAATTACTCGCCACTTTGTGCATGTATAAAAATGACCACAAACGCCCTGCGAGCATTGATTTTGTGGTTAGAAAGAAAGTTTTAGCCAATAGGTAAAATTGCAAGTTCAAAGTGTGCAAGTGATGAGGATGTACCGTCATCGGAAGCTCAACTCAGAAGTGCACTTGTGTCTTTGCCCTGAAGAGTGCCACACGTCCTCCCATGGCCTCTGGGGCTGACCCCCCACACTGGTTCTGTGCCTGGGTTCTGCTCTGTTCCCAAGAGCCAGCTAGATCCCCAGTCTTGGGGACCTGTCTGATTTCATGAGCCCAACTCCCTGCCTAGGTCAACTGTCTCGAAAGTGTTGGTCCAGGGGAGACCTTGGCCTTGTCTTGGCCAGTCTTCTGCAGGCCCTGGTGTGGTGGCCTGAGACTGGGAACAGCACATGAGACCCAGGAACCCATCACAGGCTTCACTTCTGATGCCCCACAGCCATGGAGTGTGTGTGTGTGTGTGTGTGTGTGTGTGTGTGTGTGTGTGTGTGGTGTGTGTGTACTGGGCGCCATGGTGGGAAGGCATGGCCCCTGCCCTGAAGGTGCCCACAGCCCAGAGGGGCTAACAGATGGTTAAAATGAAGGCCATGGTACCACCATCCAGGTCAGCCCAACATACTTCCTTTGCCCCCATGGACCTTTCCCCCAGACGCTCACCAGCACAAATCAAATCTGTTATTTTCTTCTTAAAACATGTTCCTTCTCTTCATACTTCTGTGCTTCTTGGCACTCCTATAGCCACCTAAACATGAGTGAATCTCTGCCCATCTCCCCACAATTATTGCTTCCTGTGTATGCAACATCCAGTTTTCTTGTCTGTGTACTCACTGCCACCATCCCTTTGTGTCTTGGTGTGTTAGAGCCACAACGTCCACCCTGCTTGCTGCAGGACAGCTGGAGAGAGACCTTTAAAATGCAAATGTGTCCATATCCATAATCAATAGAACTTTATATGGGATACTCTAAAGGCTGACATCTCAATGAACAAAGACACCATTGATGTTTTATTCTCCCAGTCAAATACTTAGACCTTTTAATGGATCCTAAATGTTTCACATGGCATTACTGTGACCTCTTTTAAATGTATGCCATTCTTTTCAATATGGACATGTCAATAGGTATCTCTAGTTTCTGTGAATCCTTTTATAATATTGCTAAGTTCAAAAGGGAATTAATAATTCTTTCAAAATAAACCAGAATGCATTAATATTTCTCCTATGGAAATATTCATAGCCTATATTCCACTTAGTTTGTATTTAAAAAAAATTTTTTTTTCAATGTTTATTTATTTTTGGGAGAGAGAGAGACAGAGCCTGAACTGGGGAGGGGCAGAGAGAGAGGGAGACACAGAATCGGAAACAGGCTCCAGGCTCCGAGCCATCAGCCCAGAGCCCGACGCGGGGCTCGAACTCCGGGACCGCGAGATCGTGACCTGGCTGAAGTCGGATGCTTAACCGACTGCGCCACCCAGGCGCCCCAAGTTTGCATTTTTATAAGATTGCTAAAATCCTTTTAATGTCTATCTGAATCTACTATATAAAGAATGCCATACTTTTTAGGCACTGCACATATTCTCTCATTGAATTCTTACAACCCCAAGAGGCATATAACGTCAATAGAGGATCAGAGAGGTTACATAACCAGCACATAATTACACAGTGGCTGCTCGAGGTTAGAATTCAATCCATATCTGCACAGTTCTCAGAAAAAAAAAATGTCAGGATTCCTTTGGGAATGACAACTTGGATATTGAGGACTCAAGTCCTGCAGAGCCACCCCTCATGCAGTGGGAGCAAGGATCAACCTCAAAGTTTTATGGGGTTTGTTAGCATTGTAGCATTCAGGGTTCAGCTGGAGAAGCAGAAGGATACAAATACATACATACATATACACACATGTATGTGGTATATACACATACATTCTATGTGTGTAGCTTATATACATACATATGTTGTGTATGTGTGTTTATGTATATGTATATCACCGTATATGTGTGTATGTGTAGTATGCACATATGTATACACATGTGTGCATACATGATATATGTACATTGGATCGAAGCATATACATACCCTGTGCCCCTGCCCTTTCTGTCACGGAGACTACATGCATGTGTATGTGCACCTCTGTGTGTACAAGAGCATGGTCTCTAGAGTCAGATGTCAGTTTTGAATTCTGGCTTTTCTGGGCCCCACTGGGTAACTTTGGACAAGTTACCAAACCTCTTGAAGCCTTGCTTCCTTCATGTGGAAAATCAGGCTGATAATAGAACTATTATCATTATGGCAGCTGTGAGGATTTAAATACGTTAATGCTAGTGACGCAGTTAGGATAGTGGCTAGCTTAGCCAAATTTGTCATTATCATTGTTATTATTATTACTATTGTTGCTGTTTAAGTACGCTCCCCTGCTTTGTATTGCTTGTTCATGCAGGAGCCACTTTTGGGTTTGTGTTATTTTACACCCTCTAAGCTCTACTCGCTACAAGGGTCAGTGCTTGGGATACAGGTAAATAGCAACTGATCCTTCTTCCCTCAAGTAACTCTGTGGTCATGTAAACTCCGTGGCAGACCTGTGTAGGAGGAATAAGTTTCTTTTTAAAAAAAAAAAAAAATTTTTAACGTTTATTTATTTTTGAGACAGAGACAGAGCATGAACGGGGGAGGGTCAGAGAGAGGGAGACACAGAATCTGAAACAGGCTCCAGGCTCCGAGCTGTCAGCACAGAGCCCGACGCAGGGCTTGAACTCATGGACCGCGAGATCATGACCTGAGCCGAAGTCGGCCGCTCAACCGACTGAGCCACCCAGGTGCCCCAGGAGGAATAAGTTTCTTAATTTTCCAAAAAAGAGCATTGAGGCCAGGAGTGTTGGCACCTTCCAACTAATTGAAAATGGAGCCATGATTCCAACCCAAGACTTCCGACTGTGGATTCTTTCTTTGAAGCCACATCCAGACTCATTTTCATGGGGTGCAATTATAATGTGTTTTATAGTTTACAAAAAAAAATTAATATCTATGATCTTAGTTTTAGTCTTGCTAGAATCGTGGTAAAATAGAGTATGTATTACTGATCCTTCCTGCAGATGAGAGTACTGAGGCCATAATGGATAGAAGTTCTCCAGATTGTGTAGCTAGCAGACCTCAGAGCCAGGAGGCAGTCCGGGACTCTGTGCTGTGCTCTCCTGTGCTGCCTGCACATGGGACGAGTGGTCCAATGGTCTCCTCTAGAACTTTGGAACCCCTTCTGAGTTAGACCCTAATCTGCTTATTGATACTTAGCTGTGACCCTCTCCCATAGCTCTGTTGTTGGGCTGGGGAGAGGAGTGGGAGAAGGAGCCCCTTCCTCTCCTTCTGAAGACTCTAGTTTGGCCATGCTGACTCATTCCTGATGGCCTACTTCCCCTTGTCCAGAGTGGGGAGCCGGAAGAAGTTGATTCCACCAGCAGCTGTGTATGGATGGGCCCATTTGGCATCAGTGGACCCCAGGGTACTCTCTCCATCACAGATCTGCCAAAGAGATTGACACCAACTTGGTCAGCATGGCCTCTCCAAGCTCTCTGGGGCTGGATGGGGAAAAGCCCCAGGGCTGTGAAAAGTCAGCAATGCCAGGCAAGAACTGTTCCCTCCTGCGGAGCTGGGCTCTGTAGGGCAGCCGATGGGAAGAACATGTAATGTAATGGGGAGGAAATTGCCTCTGGACTCAGGATCTCTTTGGCTTTGGACTCAATCAGCTGGCAGTGCTTCTGCTTTATTCAGTGGCACACTGTGGTATCTACTAGAGAAGCACCAGAAGAATCATCACTAATGAACTCTTTTTGATGAGCCAGCAGCTGGATTTGGCAAGAACATGTTAGCATATGAAATCAGGCAGAAAAAAAGTTTTTTTTAAGCTCTATTTTGTTTTGAACATTTGTGAAGCTCTTACTGTTGTGAAGTAAGGGTGTCACGTTCATTTTACATATGATGCAGTTTGACAGGGAGGGAGCAATTTGAAGCAACTGTTATGTGGTAAGATTATTTATGGTATCGTCATTTTATTTTATGAAAGAATTTTATTTTCAAAGTCATACATGGTCATGGTTGAAGAAACATTAAGGTTAGGTTAGCCCGTTAGCAAGTAACTTAGATCAGCAAAAGTGCTGACTGAGGGTGAGAAAAATCTAGAATGGAGGGGCACCTGGTTCAGTCAGTCAAGCATCCTACTCTTGATTTTGGCCCAGGGCATGATCTCACAGTTTCATGAGTTTGAGTCCCATGTCGGGCTCTGTGCTGACTCTGCAGGGACTGCTTGGGATTCTCTCTCCTCTCTCTCTCTCTCTGCCCCTCTCCAGCTCTGTATCTCTCAAAATGAATAAATATGCTTTAAAAAATTATTTGAAAAAGCCCAGAATGGAGGGTAGAGGAAGGAGATGATGAATATCAACTATGGTCTTGGGTTCAGCTACAGTTGTGGTGACTCTAGCTTGTCCAACATCCCATTCAATTAACATTGAACCAACTGAATACGAGGTACGGTTGGATCTGAGTGGTGTAGGGGATGGGCTGTCACAGACCCTGTCCGTGCTCATTCCCACTCCCTCGGATCCTTATTCTTACTCCACAAAGGCCAGTCTGACTTCTGGTGGCCAGTATCTCCTTATCAGAGGTGAAAAATCCCATTCTTCCTGAGAATGGGCTGGAATTTCCTAGGAATTGTGTCCTTCCAGGGAAAGCCCTTACACCATGATTAATGTGTGTGGGGTATAAATACCTCCACTCCCTCGCCTGTTGACCAAGGTATTTCTGAATTTTTTCCTTCTATTTTTCCAGAGTTTCTCCATGCGATTAAGCTCTAATAGCTCACTTTAGTAACTGACTTGAAAACACAACTCTTATTGGCCCCTCCTTCCCTGTGTCATTCCCCTTCTCTCCTCTATGTGTTCCTTGCAGTAATGATAACTGCTTGCTCTTGGATCTGTGGCTCAAAAGAGGACTCATCAAACCACAGTTCATGGGCCAAATCCAGTCTATTGCTTGTTTTTGTAAATAACGTTTTATTGGATCACAGCCATGTAACTCCTTTACGTACGTCTAGGGTTCCTTTCACACTGCAAGGGTGGAGTAAGTTGAATGGTTGTGACAGAGACAGTCTGGCCTGGAAACGTGAATATATTTGCTATCTTGTCTTTTATAAAAGTTTGCTGACTCCTGGCTTAAATTGTGCTTCTGGGCGCACCCAAAATAAACTAGCATCTGTCGGCCACGTTGGGCAAAGAAAGGTGAGTGGTTACTGGAACGTGGAAGGGGCAGAGCTGTCCAGAGAAGATTACCTTGAAAACAGCAGACACCTATACTGGAGAGGCATTTGAGGTCACTGTTGAAAGACACACTGGAGGGATATACTTGCCCCAACCTCAGCTCCTGTTTCTCCTTGGTGAAATAATAACCATCCTCAAGGGTCCTTTTAAGATCCCACCTACTCCTGCAGCCTTCTACTGAGGTCCTGTCTGCCCCATGTTCCTTGTTACAGCATCTGTTTCTTCCCTTATTCTAGCTCTCGTGGGAGTTGCTAGTATTCCTCTTTGATTCAACCACCAGATGGAGCTTCTTGAGGGCAGAGAGCAGGCCTTGCTGTCTTTGCTAACTCCACTTAGTTGGGAGGGCATAATCCTGTTCAAGTAGGTGCTCAGCCAAAGCTATCTGAATTAAGCATACAAGCCCCAGGCCCCCTCCTTGCTATATTTCTTCTTGGTAACCAGTGCTGTATGCACACAAAGCCAGTGGGGCTGGAGGGGGTCCAGCAGCCATGGACTCATGGTTCCCTTCCACCCTTCCTGAGCTAGTTGGCTCAGATGTGCATGAACTTGACCCTCTGACCTTGGATTCATTATCTCTGTTTGCCAGCACTCTGAGCCAATCAGTTCTAGACAGATGGCTCTTCAAAGCCAGTGACTGTGGGATTTGGAGCAGCCATTACCCAGATTGTAAACTTCCTTCCAGCTGATTCTTATTATCCCTACCCTAGCCTTTCAGTGAGTGTGAAATAGTCCTCACCATTCTCTAAAAAAGGCTTCCCCGTCTTCAGTAGGTCCTACAGCCAGGCTTTCCCCAAACCTAGATGATAATGCAAAGATTAAGTCCATACTTTCCAAAAGGGCAACTTTTCAAATTCATCATGAATTCTTCTGAAATGTGTTAAGTAATGCATTCAGTTCCTGCTGATGGATGAAATGCTGTTGCTATTATCATAATGTAGTGCCTTATTTTTTTGGCTGAAAATTATATTGGGTTTTTGACATGAGGAACCAAGTGGCAAATTGCAATAAACTGCAAGAGAAATCAGTTATAATTCAATAGTCACAGAGGCCCCTTGAGGGAATGATAACAATAACAATAATAAAAACAGCCCCCCACTAAGTTTCTCATCAGGTTCTGAGTCACAGCATGGGTAATGTTTTGATTACACTGCTGGGCCAGCAGATCAAACCTTGACTCCACTGATGGGCAAACATCAATCACGTTGCCATATCTGATAGAGCCAAATAGCATGTCAATTTGATGATTGCTTTGTAAAATTTATCATCCCTCCAAGCATGGTCACACATTCTAAACACTGCTACCCTGAGGACCGATGCAAAGGGTTGTGGAAGCGTTTTAAACCCAGGGTTTGCCCATTTGTTGTGCAAACATCCGCTCTCTGAACTCTGGATTGGTCACTTGCTCCAGGAGGTGCCTGACGGTGGTGATTTGGAAATAAGTTTCAGAGTCGCTTTAATGCCCAGGTGTATGAATCTAGGCCAAATAGTGGGTAATTTCAGAGTTATTTTGCTGATTGGACTTCTTTCAAATACAGATATGCCTCTCATCTCACTTAGCCCAAGTGGAAAGGGAGAGAAGACTAGAATCCAATTGCATGGTCTTGTCTCCAGACCTTGAGCTTATGGTAGGAGAGGAAAGAAATGTGTAGAGAATGGGGACAAGGGTCTAGAGACATTACACCCTCTCTCTCTCTCTCTCTCACACACACACACCACATGCACATGTATGCATATACACACACATGAACATATAATCCAATATACATTATACATACACATAAACACGCATGTTTTTATAATTAAGCAAATGAGATGTCTTCTTTTTCGTGGGGGAGACCCTAGTTAAAAACTAGGCAGATCAGATTCTTCCAGATAAATTGTGGAAAAGACACGTAATTCCCCCTTTACCACGCCTTTCCCCACAGGTGCAGATCTGGGTATGCTTATTTCCTTGAGATTTTTTAATCCTATTCTCTGCTGTACAAGATATTCTTCCAAATCCTCAGATAATATGGTTTCTTCTGATGTTATAAAGCTCTGTGTGAAGATGTGCTCTATTTCTCAATGGTTTTGCTTTCTGTTTTTCCTTGGTCCGGAGGGACTTACCTGTGTCCAAGACCCTTGTGGTGCCTGGTTCCCTTTCTGTCTCCATTTTAGCAGAACCCGGCTTGCCACGAGCCTATACATCATTAGTAGCCACACTGAATGCACATGAACCATTCCTGAGACTGCCCTTTGGAAACATGTCAGCTGCACTGAAGGGAGAAAGGAGTCAAGAGCACCGACTATCCTTTTTTATATTTTCAGCTGCATTTGATGGCAGCTCTCTCAGATGGTCTATTAACATTTCCAAGCTTGTCAGAGCATTTCTAGTTCAATAAAAGGGGAAGAACATGATTTTTTAAAAAATAAAGAAAAATTGAGCCCAAGAATGCCAGTGAATCTCCCCAAAGAAATCAACACTGGGTTGTCTAATGGCTCTGTGTTTGTCTCGCCTTCTAATTAGCTTGCTGCTCCAACCAAGGCATCCTTCTCCCCTGGGCCTCAGTTTCCTCATCTGTACAAATTGGGAGGTTAGATTGCTAATGTTTCTCTGAGCTGTATAAAAGAAAAGAAAAGAAAAGAAAAGAAAAGAAAGTAAAAGAAAATTAAGTAAAAGAAAATAAAATACATGGAACCTCCAGTGATTCAAATTTGAATTCAGATTAGCCTTTCTTGGCAGTGGTTCTGACTCATGGTGAGTTTGCCATCCACCAAGACCCTTGGGCAGTCATAGTGGACTCTGGAGCGGCCACATGAGTGCTCACTTCCCTTAGAGGGGAAGGGGTAGAAATTCACACCAGGTATGCACGCTGGAGCATTTCCCATTAGGCTCCTTATCTCTTTACTATGGATTAGGGCTGCCGTGTGGAGTCCATCCAGTGGCTCATGGAGGTCAGTGCTGCTAATGGTAAGATTGCCTGCCAGATGCCAAAGGTTAGGCTTTCCAAAGACTAGAAACAGGCTGACAATACCTCTCTCTTTCTTAAGGGCAAATTGGGTTGTCACATGAGAGTTGGGGAAAAAGTCAAGGTTTTGATGCGGAATCGTGGCTTTTATTTAGCTGTGAGATCCTAGACAAGTTAACTAGTCTCTGAGCCTGCAGAAAAAACTAGTAACACTTTCTCAATGTCAAAGTAGTGACAATGCTGTGCAATTTATAGCAGCTCACATCAAAGCAAAAAGTGCCAGCCCTAGTCATGCACACATCACCATTAGAGGGGAATAATGTACATACCTCATCCAGCCACATCAAAGAGTGTTAGTTTCCTTTCTGACTTGCCTTAATGACCCACTGGAAGCCTGACATCTTCATATTTATCTAAAATTTGAGAAATATTTGACATGTGTTTAGTTCTACCTCTTCCAACATAATATGTGTTTCTTACCTGCCAGCAAGCTCATTAGGTACATTTTTGAAAAAGTCAGCTGTGGGCACTCTCCTTTTCAGTATATGTACTTTTCCTTCTAATTTCTATTACATTGACCATACATATTTTGATGTGCTAGCACTCTTTTGTAACTTTTTAAGAGATTCTTAAAGGATCAGCGAAGTTTTAAGAACGAAACACTGAGCACCTAGATGGTGTTCAACTATATTAGTAATTGCTAAGGTTCTTTTAAATCTCTCCTGCTTATTTATCAAACCATTTTCGAATGAGTGGTGGCCAACAGTCTCTCTGATACCTGGGTGCTTCAGCATTCTGTTCCTAAGAGCGAGGAAGGACATGCTTTTATGTCACTGCAGTACAATTCAGGAAACTTAACGCTGATATAATACTATGACCTCATCTGCAGCCCACACTCAAATTTTGCTGATGATCCCAATAAAATCACGCATAGCATTTCCCCCCGATGTTGATTCCAGGTCAAGACCACGCAGTGATCTATTGCTCCTCTGGATCTCTTTATTCACCCTTACCCCACAATGGACTCTCCTCAGTCTTTGCTTCTGTCTTCAGGGTTGTGTTGGATTGGGTTGTCCCAGAAGTAGAGGCTGAAACAGAGATTCAAATGCAGGTAGATATTTGGGAGGCAATACTAAGCAGTATGACTCGGAGGTGGGAGTGGAACAAGGAAGGGAAGGAAGCTGATATGACTGTGATCTCAAGCAAGTAACCAGCCTGGGCAACTGAGCCCCATATTCCAATGTGGTGCCCTGGCAGACAGTGCAGAAAGGTGTCCCCAGGTTATCCCCTTCAGGAGATGAGAAAGTGGAAATTCTCGTCCTACTGGTCCAGGGGTGTTGGCCTCTCCAGCACTTCTAGCTGGCCCCCTGGAGTGGTCCAGCTGCAAGCACTGGAAAGGTGAGTGCCGAGGACATGGTGGGGAGGGCGCACTGACAGCGCACAGACTGTCTGCTGCATTTACACTGACATTTTTGAAGTGCACAGGCCAGTTTTGTAGAATGTTCCTCGAGTTAGGGTTGGCCTTCTTGTTTTCTCTTGTTTAAATTCAGGAGTCCTCTCTGCACCTCGTATCAGAAGGCAAAGAATGCAGTGTGTCCTGTAATGGCTGATGTTAACTTTGATCACTTGGTTAAGGTTATACCTGTCAGCTTTCTCCACTGTAGAGGAATCTGTTTAATAAATAAATAGTCTCTGATAAATACTTTGAGGGGTGCCTGGGTGGCTCAGTTGGTTAAGCATCTGACTCTTGATTTCAGCTCAGGTCATGATCTTGAAGTCTGTGACTTTGAGCCTCACGTTGGGCTCTGTGCTGGCAGTGTGGAACTTGCTTGGGATTCTCTCTCCTTCTCTCTCTGCCCCTCCCCTACTCTCTCTCTCTCTCAAATACATAAACTTTGTATTAAAAAAAGAAATACTTTGAGACTGTGTACATACCCTTTCTCCAATAAACTCCTACTCAGCGCTATTAACCTAGGTGGTAGTTTATAAAATATGGCCCTAAACTCTGAGAGAATTCTCGCATTCAGAGATGGGGTCCATGTCCTTTCCTCTTGACTTGGAACGAGGCTGTGATCAGCCTTAAAGGTCATACCACTTCTGCCTTGTCCTCTTGGGCTGTTGGCCTCAGAAAAAGGGAGGTGCCCTGTGGCAAGCGTGGCCCCTAAGATGGCCATGCTGCGGAGGCTGCGCGGAGGCAGTCAAGTCAACAGTTGAGCTGCTGGCCAACAGCCAGCACCAGCCTCCACCATGGGAAGCGAGCACCTTGGATGCTCCAGCCCAGGGGAGCCCTGAAAACGGCTGAAGCTTCATCTGACACCTGACTGCAACCACACGAGTGACTACAAGCAAGGACTGCAGACAAGCGCCTCTTGACTTCCTGATCCGCAAAATCATGAGCCAGATAGAATGGTCGGGTGAGCCCCTGAGGTTTGGGATAACGGCTCTGCAGCAGTAGCGACTGGTGCAACATCCATTGATGATTCTTGGCCTGAGTCAGTTAGTGCCTCGGTGGCGCTGACGGGCAGCTCCAGTGCTCTCGTTCTAATTGTATTACTCTCGCTGATACATCCTTCTTACTGCTGGCTTCCTCAAATCCTTCAAGGATTGCTTCTGCTTATCTTATCATTTCTCCAGGAAAAAAAAAAAAAAAAAAGCCCTCTTGAGCTGAGACCAAAATAAGAAATGGGAATCTATTTCTTATTAATCACTGACAAATAGTCTAGGGGCTACAGTGTCAGTTTCTTACAACGACATGACATTTTTGTTCTTCCCTTTGCTAAGAATTAATTGTAGATCTGCATCAGAAAACATAAAAGATCCTAGCAGAGCAATTTTTTTTCTCATCACGCCGTACTTACTTTGTCATATCAAATTCATGTCATTTTTCTCCATTGAAAAGAAGTTCTCTCTAAAATAGCGCTTTCGAAGCACTGCGACCATGGAGAGAGCGCTAGATAGGCCTGCCCCTCCTCCTCCCCCACCGTTCCCACTGTGCGTCTGCTGCCCTAAGACACAGAGGCTGCCAGATGCAGCCTGACTGTGTCCTTTTCATGATGTGCGGCGGGCTATCTTTAGACGGGGCTGGCATGTGAAAGTGACCCCAAGTTAGGCTCCTTCAGTGAATCAGGCGGGAGGATGTGTGGAGATAAAAGAGAAGGATTGGATGTTCAGAATCTCTTAGGAACACAAGCGAAAATAACAAATCTGGGTCTTAAAATAGCCAATGGGCTAAAATCACTGAAGAATCTCGAGGGGCGGGGGATATTTATCAGCTGGAAGAGGAGCGTGCGTATTATTTGGAGCAAACTAAGCACCGTCTTCAGACTCTTCGCGTGCAAAAGCCAGGCTTCTGCAGAGCGGATACTTTTGGGCCTTAACTCCAGTAGGCAGATTTAAGGACCTACGTATTTAAGGACCTACTCCGTTCATTTTGGGGAGACAAAACATACACAAATATGTTGCCTTTTCCCTCTTTCTTTGCCCCTCTCTCCTCCACTCTCTGCCTTGAGCCAACCACTTACCCTTCCCATACCCTAGTTTCTTCATCAGTAAAATGGCTGTGCTGGTGGTGCCTCCCTCGTGACATTGATTTGAGGAGACGCCTAATCCTAACTCTGTGCCTGGAGCCTGACTGCCACAGGGTACACACTCCAGAGAGGCCAGCGCCTTTTTTGTGGGTTCCTCCTGTTTTTACCTGGCTTCTCCCTCTCTGCCCGGGGATTAGGCACATACCTTCTAGGATCCAGAGCGCCTGGGTCCAAATCCTGCCTCTGGTGATGCTAGTGCTGCGGCCCAGGGCAAGTTGCCCATGTCTCTCTGTGCCTCACTTATCTTGTCTGGACAACGGGGTGATAACAGCATCGACCTCAGGGGGGCGTTGTAAGGATTATACGAGTTTACACCTGTATAACATCCCTAGGCAGCACCACAGCCTTGAGTCAAGGTGTGGGTAATATTATTACTCTTTCTTTATCATCATCATCATCATCATCATCATCATCTTTTTGTAAAATATAGGGTCCTGGGGAGCTGAAAGGGTAATCTCATCCACTCTTCCTAAACCTAAGGGAGAGTTGAGGTGTTTTTACTTAGGAGGGAGGTGGTATGGTGTAGTAACCCGGAGCGGGCATCCTGATACTTCCTGTCAATTCCTGCTCCAATGTCAGCACCTCCTCCGAGATGCCTTCCCTGCTCACATAGCACTCTCTGTGGTATGAGATTTCCCCCGTTCATTTGTTTGACCTTTGTTTACAGTTTCTGTCTTCCTACTAGAATTCAGCTCCCCAAGAGCAGCCCCTTGGTCCGTCGCATTCCTGGCACTTGCAACAGGTCTGGTCACCCAGAGGCCGTTGACAGACACATGATCATTTAATGACTGGAGACATGAATAAGTGAAAAGTAGAAAGCTCACTGTCATGGAAAGGACACTTCCCTTTTTTTTTTTTTTTTTCAACGTTTATTTATTTTGGGGACAGAGAGAGACAGAGCATGAACGGGGGAGGGGCAGAGAGAGAGGGAGACACAGAATCGGAAACAGGCTCCAGGCTCTGAGCCATCAGCCCAGAGCCCGACGCGGGGCTCGAACTCCCGGACCGCGAGATCGTGACCTGGCTGAAGTCGGACGCTTAACCGACTGCGCCACCCAGGCGCCCCCCCCCTTTTTTTTTTTTAAGTTTATTTAAGTTATTTCTACATGCCATGTAGGGCTCAAACGCACAGCCCTGAGATCAAGAGTCACACGCTCCTCCAACTGAGCCAACCAGACCCCCAAAGGACACTTCTCTCTTTTTTATTACTTTTTTTACATTAAAAAATTTTTTTTAACATCTATTTATTATTGAGAGACAGAGAGAGACAGAGCATGAACAAGTGAGGGGCAGAGAGAGGAGGAGAATCCAAAACAGGCTCTAGGCTCTGAGCTGTTAGCACAGAGCTGGACGCGGGGCTCGAACCCACAAACCGGGAGAGCGTGACCTAAGCCGAAGTCAGATGCTTAACTGACTGAGCCACCCAGCCACCCCTCTTTTAAACAAAAAAGTTCCTTTATTTTTGAGAGAGAGAGAGTGCTCGAGAGGAGGGGAGGGCCAGAGGGAGAGGGAGACCAAGGGTCCTAAGTGGGCTCTGTGGTGTCAGCAGAGAGCTCGATGAGGGGCTCAAACTCCAGAACTGTGAGATCGTGACCTGAGCTAAGGTGGTCACTTAACCGACTGAGCCAGCCAGGTGCCCCCCTAGAACACTTCTAATGTTTGTCTAACATGACTGGATTGTAAAATTCTTCCAGGAAAGTATGGAGTCTTATTGCTGCAGGAAATTTCGGGATCCTTCCTCTGAGGGCGTGGCTAGTTCTGTGAAAACGTGCTGCACTGAGCATGACAGGTTTTCACTCAACCTACCCTTGTAACCGAACATAACATGCAAGTCCACACGCTCTGCTTACCGTGGGGCCTAAGCCCCTGCACTCCATCAGCAGTCTCCCCTCAGAGATTTGTCCCCTGCTCCCGGGACCTTGTCAGAGAGAGTCCCTGACTTTCCAGAATGGCACAAATTCTCTTCCATTTTCCTTCTCTCCCTGAGTTGCTCACCTTGTGAGTTCTGTTCCCACCCCTCCTCGTCTAAGAGTTCTAGCAGCCGCACCTTCCCATCGGAATGTGTCACTGATGCGCTGGGACCATCACCACCCGATCAGAAAGGCCCACCGGCAGCAAGGTGTTCTGGGTAGATATCAGATGACATGCATCGTGGTCCCTGCCTGTCCTGTCTCCGTGCTCGCTCCAGGCTCACACGTCCTTGTCCTGCTCTGTTGTCCCAGGGTCCCACTGAGCGGGACAAACACTTGGATTTGGATGCCCTAAAGGTCAGCCCCCAAACTGAGACCCAAATCAAAGTGTTTCTTTGAAGCCTCACCGCCTCTGTCCATCTTCGTGCGCAGCCTCCCCCGCCTCGGCAGACAGGGGTACCAACCCTGTAAGGCTTGGCTTTCCCGCCAGCTTCCTGCTCTACCAGGGAGCCTCTGGAGGGCAGGGGCCGTACCTACCTGTGTTTGGTGCTCGGCCAGCCCTTGACGAATGTTTGTTGAATGCACAACTGAGTACATGAGTGCAGGTTTTCTGTGTTCTAGAAACAAACCGACAAAACACTGCCTTTTGAGTTTGCAATCTTTATAATAGGAATGACACCTAATGACGTCAAAGTGCTCATTTTTGTTAGGCATCATGTTTAAGTGCTTTAAACCCATTAGCTCACTTAATCATCATAACAAGCTTAGAAGGTAGGTCTCTCTCTCTCTTTTTTAATTTTTAAATGTTTATTTTTGAGAGAGAGAGAGAGAGAGTGCGCATGAGCAGGGGAGGGGGAGAGAGAGAGGGAGACACACAATTGGAAACAGGCTCCAGGCTCCGAGCTGTCAGCACAGAGCCCGATGTGGGGCTCAAACTCATGAACCATGAGATCATGACCTGAGCCAAAGTCGACACTTATCCAACTGAGCCACCCAGGTGCCCTGGAGGTAGGTCTCTTATAATCCCATTTTAAAGATGGGAAAATAGAAGCAAAGAAAGGCAAACTTGGTTCCCCAAGGTCATATATCTGGTGAGGGGCAGAGCTGGGATTTGAACTATGGCAGCCTGCTTCCAGAACCTCAGCTCTTAGCTGCTGCAGGAAGCTTCCTTTTGGAGGAGCCCCAGAGGGAAAGACTTAACCAAATGTAGCAACTACAGGGCACATTTCGCCGTCCTTCAAACCTGCCTGCAATTGCTAGTTTTATTCTTTCGCCTGTTTGATCCACAGTCATGGGAACCACAGGGCTGCACTCTCTCTCCTCTTGCTCTGATCTCCTTATTTCCCGTTCTGATTTCAGCAGGCTCCTCGGACATCCCAACAGAGCTAGAGACGTCCTTCTCTGGCCTCCCGCAGCACTGTGCTCGTAGAGTACATTTGCTGTGGGTCTGTGTCTAGATAATTACTTGTTTCCCAACACACTGCCATGTCTGGGTGACAGGAGTCATCCACCCCTGGGATGTGTGTGCTCCTTCTGTTCAAGGTCTTCAATTTCCCGTGTCGTTTCTTAGGTACCAAGCACAGCGCCTGATGCCTATAAACATGCTCTCAGGGTGGGCACTGAATGGAGTTGTTGATAACCGGGGCCCTTTTCTTACAGTTTTTACATTGATTTATTTATTTCTAAGTAGGCTTCATGCCCAGCATGGAGCCCCAGCCCGGGGCTTCAACTCATGACCCTGAGATCAAGACCTGGGCTGAGATCAAGAGTCGGACGCTTAACCAACTGAGCCAGGTGCCACCAGCGTTGTTCGTAAGAGCAGATGCGGGTTGGCTAATGTCTTCTGCTTTCTGGAGCACTGGACAGATTGTTTTGTCCTTGAGTCTTCTCCGCCTGGACTCACCGTGCTTGAAATATTGTCATTATTGAGGCATCCTTGCGAAATGAGGATTTCTTCCTGCAGGTATCCTTGGCGAAACAAAATATGTTTGTGGGAAGCGTAGTGTCTTAAATCTCTCAAACGTTTGTGTGACTTGGAGGCATGCGTGCCGTCTGTGCCTGGAGCTCTGGGGACACGGGGAGAAAGGACGGGAAGCCGGGAAGGGACGTGGGTGTTGCTAAAGCGTGCGTCCCTTCGTTTCCAATTTCGCCAGGAGTCAGCCTCCATATATATCTCTTTTAGCACTTCTAAGTAGCAACACAAGTCTTCCAGATGGCTGTGGAATTACTTGTAAGGCAGCCCGCAGATTCTTCTTGAGAAAAGAAAATTCTCATTAAAAGTGAATGAAAGCGTGAATTTTCAACATGTCCATTTGAAACTCTAAGAATTTCTAAGCGAGTTAGACTTCTGTGAAATGAGGCACACTCAAAGCCCTTTAAAGCTCCGAAAGTCGATCCCAGCCAGCACGCCGTTCCGCTCGGTGTGGGCCCTACCGGGGGTGCTGGAGAGGCAGTCATGAAGGAGACGGGGTCCCTGAGCCCCAACAACTTGCAGTGGCCTCCAAAGACCATCAGCCGCTTCCGGTATTTCCGAGTCGGCACCAATGTCTTCTTATGTTTAGCCATGATCACGTGCAGAGGAACAGAGACACCATTTCTTTGCTGTTGCCAGGGATCAAATTATCTGTATCATCTCACTGGAAGGCATTTCATTATTCCATTAGACTTAAGGATGGAGAAGTGGACAGAGAGAACTGCATCTTGCCCCACTTGACATTCACAAGGAGAGCATGGCAGATTTTCTTGGTGGTGACAGCGTTTGTAGAGCTCAGATACAAGATGCCACGTGTTTGTGGCTTATGTAACAGATATTCTGGTACAGAGTCCCGTAGGCTGCCCTGGGGGGTCACCTGAAGACAGTCTCCCTCCACACTGATGACATCGTAAGTCTGTGACTATGGAAGGGGGCTCTGTCTGTGTGCAGGACAGGTCAGAGTCAAGCTTAAAGCCCAGGAACAGCCCTCAAGCAGGGATTGAGGACATCCGGTAGGTGCAGACTGTGCTTGCTCGCCTCTGGGCAGCCCGCTTCTCGGCTGACCTTCACGGTCTCCCAGAGGGTCCCCTGTAGGACCGGGCCCTGTCACTCACAGCAGTGACTCGCTCATTAACACTGACTTCATCGGCTTTCCTACGGGTGCCGTTTCCCTTCTTCTCTCTTCGAGGAACCATCTTCCATATTTTGAGGAATCGTCTTCCAAAATAAGGTACCGGTACCAAATTCCCATCTCAGGGTCGGCTTCTGGGGCAGTGCAAACCGAAGACTGCTGCAGAATACTGAGGAGTTCTAAAAATGCCTGTGGCCGGTGGGGGTGGCTTTGAAGGCGATGCTTCATTAGAACAAGGGGCCGAGGGCAAAGCCACTGGTGGCCCTGGGATAACAACCCTCACACCTGACACAGGGGTGACCCTTGTAGGCACCCTTGGTAGTCATAGCTTGTATAAAGAGCTGCAGTGTCTCCACCTAAACCCTCTGCTTGGATCGCACGCAGGCACTCTGCAGGCAACACGGTCAGTTCTCCTGACCCTCAAAGTTATCTGCCCTGCCAGTCTCTCTCTGTCTCCTCCCCTTCTCACGTCTGTGGCATGACGTAAAGAACTGTCAGCACTAAAGAATCAAGGGTTGGGGCACCGGTGTGGCTCAGTCGGTTAAGTGTCCAAATCAGGCTCAGGTCATGATCTCACGGTCTGTGAGTCCGAGCCCCATGTCCGGCTCTGTGCTGACAGCTCGGAGCCTGGAGCCTGCTTCGGATTCTGGGTCTCCCTCTCTCTCTGCCCCTCCCTGGCTTGTTCATTCTCTCTCTCTCTCTCTCTCAAAAATAAATAAATAAACAAAAAAACACTTAAAAAAAAAAGGATCAAGGGTCAACTGTTTTTACTCACTGGTGTATCCTCAGAAGATACACAGTGCCTGGCATATAGTATGTGCTCAATTATTACTTGTTGCTCCTTTCTGGAACATTGGATGCCCCATGGACAGCATCTCGCATGTCCCTCTCTGACTTCCTTTAACACAGAGCATTGGCCAGGGGTGCAGTAAGCCATTGCTCCAGTTAGACACATTTCCTCCAGGCCAGAGCTTCTCAAAGTTTTGGAGTGTTTAAGATTCAGCTAGAGAGCTTGTTACAACCTAAATCTCTGGGCCCTGGGCCAAGAGATTCTGATTCTGGTGTGCACCCTGAGAGTTTGCATTTCTAGTAAGCGCCCATGGGATGCTGGCGACCACACTTTGACAACTGCTGCTCTAGTTTCCTGCCCTGACCTCAGCTGTTCCGTCACGTATCGGAAGCTGAATCGTTATGAGGGTGACATTCACTGCTTACAGCCATTAGGGTCTGGGACCAGCCACCTGTTCACACCAGCTGTGCCAGGGCCTTTCTGCACCCAAGTGCCCATGTGGGATCCCGGGAGAACCGAGTGGACTTTGATGGGCAGAGGTGCACTTACATGGGTTTTAGAGCCCGATTGCTGTGTGATTGTATTCGTTTGTCAGGGGGGCTGTAACCAAATACCACCAATGATTACATTCTGATCTTTCTGAGGTTCAGTTACGATACCACGTTAATATCAGCTGACATGTGCTTCATGTTTTCCTTTCCAGGGTTCTTACCTCATTTCAGCCTCATGTTAATTCTGGATGGCGGGGTGGGGGGTGGTGGTGGTGGTGGTTTTGTCTGAGTATGGAAGAAGCAGTAGTAAGGAGGCAGTACACCCAGTGAGTGGCTAAGGCCATGAGCCCATCTTCTCAGCTGTGTCTTTCCCGGAACTGGGGTTATTGGTCCATCCTTGCCTCGGAAACCTGTCTTTTACTTACCTCTGGTTCTCTCCAGAGAGAACTATTTCCTTCAGAAGGTATTTTGATGTGCCGTCTGATACCAAGGGCACCTCTCTGGGGCTGAATT
Organism: Prionailurus bengalensis; assembly: GCF_016509475.1. Taxonomy (NCBI): domain Eukaryota; kingdom Metazoa; phylum Chordata; class Mammalia; order Carnivora; family Felidae; genus Prionailurus; species Prionailurus bengalensis. The sequence continues at coordinate 75,618,542 of NC_057353.1, read as the reverse complement.
TTAAGAGGATGAATTCTACTATGGCCCCCTAAAGTGTCCAATTCCCTTTAGGTAAGACTTTTAGAATTTGGTACCCAAAGGGCCCAGAGAATCCCCTTGTCCCATCTGGACACTCAGCAGTTCTCTCCCAGCTGCAGTGGGTCCCTGAGACTCGTGGGGCATTGTGCCAGGCTGGTGCAATTGCGTGGCTGCTGAGAGCTCCAAGGTCTATGCTCTGGGTGAGTCCAGTGGAATGACCCTTGTGTGCAAACCCAGTGCTCCCTCCTTGCCCCATACATGCATCAGGTGGGACCCACTGTGCTGCTGAATCTGCCCCTGACACTGCTTCTGTCACTTCCTCTACTTTCCCTTCCTCCGTTACCTCTGTCACCACCACAGTGTGGGTCACCATCATGACTCACTGTGAAATAACCTCTTAGCTGATCTCTCCAGCCTGTCGTCTAATCCATCGTGTGCCCTGCTGGCAAAAGCGACTTATAAAATGCAGACCTGTCCTTGATCATTCCTGTGTTTAAACCCTTCACAGACTCTGTATCGGGTATCTATTTCTATGCAACAAATGATTATAAACATAGTGGCATAAATCAACATGCGTGTATTATCTCATGGTTTATGTGGGTTAGGAATCCGGGCACAGCTTAGCTGGAGACCCACCTGCTTCAAGGTCTCTCCTAAATCAGGGCTTGGGTCTCAGGTGAAAGCTGGACTAGAGAAAGATCCACTCCGATTTTAGTCAAATTGTTGGCAGCATTCCGTTCTTACAGCGTTGTTTGACTGAGGGCCTCTGTTCCTTCCTGATTCTTGGCCAGAATCAGTTCTCAGTTCTTTACCAGATGGACCTTTCCCCCATGGCCTCTTATCTCATCAAAGGCAGCAAGGAACAGAGTCTTCTAGCAAGAGGAGAGTCACAATTTTAAATATATCCGAGTCACGAAAGTGACATCTCATCACCTTTGCTGTATTCTGTTGGTTAGAAAAAAGTTGTTAGGCCACCACACTCAAGAGGATGGGCACCTGGGTGGTTCTGTCGGTGAGGCATCCGACTTTGGCTCAGGTCATGATCTCACAGTTTGTGAGTTCAATCCCCACATCGGGCTCTGTGCTGACAGCTCGGAGCCAGGAACCTGCTTCAGATTCTCCGTCTCCCTCCCTCTGCCCCTCCCCTGCTCATGCCCGTGCTCACTCTCTGTATCTCTCGCTCTCTCAAAAATAAATAAACTTTAAGACAAAGAGAGGCGGTCACACAAGGCTATGAATACCAAGAAGTGGGACTCATGTAGTCCGTCCTACAATGTGTCCAACATGAGCTCCTGTGTAATAATGCCAAAACCCTCCACTGGGGCAGGAGACCTCAGTGATTACTCAGAGCAGTGACTATGCCATCAGACGGAATTAAGTTAGGGTTCTGGGTTGACCACTTGCTATGGGACTTTGGGAAGGTTTTCAACTTTCTGGGCATCTGTTCGCTCACCTGTAAAGTGGGGATAGTAATACTACTTACCTTAAAGGGCAGTAATGATAAAGGGAGATATTAAAATTCATACATGACCCAATCAAGGATAAGAGCCAAATGATGTGAGGCATTATTTTTTATCCATAGAAGACTCTCAATAATCTTTGTTACTCTTCCCTGCCAGACTTATATGTTTTTTCCTTCTCCCATATTCCCTTAGGCTCCGGCCCTGATGAGTTCTAGGACATTTCCCTAATGTGCTGAGCTCTTTGACTGGCAGCATCCTTCTATACTTTTCTCACGGACCAGACTGTCACCCCCACTTCCTTCTCCCTCCTCCAGGAATCATCTGAGACATCATCTGTCTTGTGAAGCCTTCTATGGCCTCAGGATATCCCCACCCCCACACCGGCTGTGGTCCCACAGCTACCTCTACTTTGACTGTCTGTTTGGATGCCTGTTTTCTCCGTTGGATTCCGGGCAGCAGGTACTGTGTCTTTCCTTTTTGAGTTCTAGCCGAGAGTCTGGAACCTGTAGGTACTCCCTTTGTGTTTTGGGAAACACTTTTTTTTTATGGTAAAAAGCATCTTATAGACATGATGTTGGTGAGGTAAGTAGAGTGATTGGCATGACTGAGATTCTGAGAAATTAGATGATTTTCCCAAGATCACATGGCGAACAAATGCCAGAGCTAGAGGCAAACCCAGATCTGTTGATTCCATGTAGAGTGCCGTTTTGGGAACAAGAAGGTGCCAGGGGGCGAGGGGGCATGACATATAACACTTCTCTAAACCTGTTTTGTGGGAATAACACATTTTGTAAAACAAGAGAACTCTCAGAAAGCTCAAGGCCTGCTTTGTAATTGGCCAGTGAGTTGCCTGGCTATTTGGAATAACAAGCAGATGACCTTGTGCCCGGACCATCTGTACTGTTCTGGGGAGTTCTAAGGGAGTCTGTCTGCTGAGGCAGACACAGCTCATGAAAATGGTCAGATTTCCTCTGAATGGCTCAATTATTTCAGTTCTCTGTTGACTAGGGATCCATAATAAACCTGGAGAGACAGGGAAAGGAAAGCAGCTAAGCAGCCCGCCGAACAGCCCGCAAGCAGAATAGCTCAAGTTCATGAGAGATTTTTTTTTAAATGCAATTAATAAAACTCTTTAATCAGTTAAAATAGTTACCTCATGAATGCTTCAGTTGATGAAAGTAATTTCACATGGTTTAGGGCTTGACGTTTTTCTTTTTTGCCAAATATCACTGGTTTTTAAATGTCAGTTCATTTAAATTTTTCTTTGTTCTGTTTTTCTTATTTCCTAAGTAACACTGGGGGTACCTTAATGGAACTTTATAAGAAACAAACAAGAGGCAAAACCACATGTCACAATCCCCGGTAAATCAGACTGTCTTTATTTGTCTTTGCTGCTGTTTAGTGTCCATGGTGTCCATCTATCACTTTTACATTTTTGTCATTCCAATGTTGGCATCATTTCATACACAAAATCTTCCAGAAAAAAAATCTGGTAGCGTTCAGGCCTTTGAAAAGAGGTTTGGTGGTCAACAGTGGTCACACCAACACATTCAATGACTTGGTATATTATACCATGGGACTTCATACCCTTAACTGGCATGCGTAGTTCTTTGTAGGCTGAGAACTGGTGGGTGTGGAAGCCAACAAGAGGTCTAAACATAAATGGAGTCAGTACCACTGGTAAGCACATTCGTCCCAATCACCGCCATTTGTGGAGTTATAAAATGAGCCGTGTACCCTATGTGAATTATCGCATCCAGTCCTCACAACAGCTTATTAAAGCAGTTCTAGCATCATCACCATTTTTACAGATGAGGAAACTGAGGCTCGCCTATGGTAAGTAACTTTACCAAGGCTATTTACAGCTTACTAGAAGGCCAGAGCCGGACTTAGAGAAGCTTGGTCTGACCCAAAGCCTCAGTGTGTGTCTAATAATCTGCCTCTACCACCCCCCCCCCCATCACCACTGTTGCCATTCTCACATCAAATTTCCCTATCCACTGAAATCATTCAGTATTGAGCTATTGATCACCTGCTATGTGCCAGAAAGTCCTCATGGTAGTTATGGCCCCTTTTGTCTGGAGTTGTCACTTCTTGTCACTCCCTTAGGAAATTAGTCACTGGAACTTTTATATGACAGCTCCTTTTTCCTGTGAATTACCATCACCTGCCCTCACCACGGGTGGACGGGCTTTGGAGGAGAAAGGGGGTCACTCTGAATATTGAGGAGTTGATGGTGCCTGAAGGACTAGAAATTCTGACAAAATGTAAAGGTATTCTCAGTTTTCTGGGGGAAAAAATAATAACTCAGCTTGTGCAACTGGAGATCTTCTTGGGCCTAGGACTACAGATACATGGCTAACAGCTGTGCACCCTTGGGACTCAGTCTGTCTTCCTCTGAGGCTCCTCTGAGGCTCCATATCCTTGTCTTTAAAATGGAGGCAATGCTCATACTTATGAAGTAAGGATCAAATTATATATTTAATGTAGAGTGGTGAAAACATCAAGTTTTACATCAAGTACTTCTTGTCTATCTTAGAGGCCAAAAAACTACAGCCTGAGAGACAAATCCATCCTTCTTGTTTTAGTAAATACGTTTTATTGGAACACCACTACACCCACTCCTTGTGAATTGCTTATGGCCACTTTCTGTCTACAGTGGCAGAGTTCAGTTGTTGCCCACAAAGCCAGAAATACTTGCTATCTGACTCTTTGTGGGAGAAGTTGCCAATCTCTGCTTTATATGTTCAAGTTTCGTCAGCTAATTTACAGGGAGCTCATTTCTTATGGAAGCAATAACATGAGTAGAGTAACACATTTTGAGATAAGTGATTCTGATTCATCTCAGCCCTGGTCAATTAGTTTAACAGAGTTGTGATTGAAGACCTAATCCTGTACTTAGCACTGAGGCTTTGGTTCGGCAGAGACCTTGGAGACTGTATGTCTCATGGCGAATCAGGAGGGTCCTTGAGACAGATCTGAGTTTAGAAACCAAGGCTGTGTCCAATTTTCTTTGTGACTTGGGGGACGTCACTCTCCTCTCTTGTTCTGTTATCTGGAAACACAGGTAATGATGCCTGAGGGTTTTTTGCAAGTTTAGGGATTTATGTAAGAATCTAGAACATTCCTGGAGCATAGCTGGCATCTGGTAAGGGGTGGCTGTAATTATAATGATGATTCTCCCCATCTTGGAACGAATAAAGACTTTGGGAAGCCATGTGAAAGCATTCGTCCCTTACAGAAAGCTCATAGGGGAGTGAGAAACTCCTGATCATAGGCAAAGGAGGAGAGACCGGGAACATCCCAAAGAATGAAGTTACAGAGACCTTTTCTTTGAACCAGGAGGCCTTGGAAGGGTTGAATCTAGCAACACAGAAGTCTTCAGTGAGCTCACCTGGCTGCACAAGACTCACAATGGAGGGTGATCTGGGAGCAAAGGCTCCTGTTCAGGTCCGGATGGGGACAAGAGGAAGGGTGGATACATGTCTGCCTTTGTAATTGACATAGCTGTGAGAGATGTTTGCTTCTGTGAGCTGGAGTGGTGAGCAGTGAGATCCCAATCAGTGTGCATGCGTTCATTCCACATATATTTAGTGAGCGCCTTCCACGCGATAGATACTTTGCTGGGCACCTTACAAACAGCAGTGGACGAGGTTTCCATGATCTGTATATTCATGGGATGAACATTCCGCGGGTGGGATACACATAAAGGAGCCATTACAAGTGAGGAGTGCCCTGAAGGAAAAGTGCACAGGTGATGAAGGCCTGTGACCCAGGGCCCTGATCTTATTCAGGGATTTGAGGAGGGCCGCACACCTTGAGGAAGAAAGTGCTAAGGTAAGATGAAAAGCCCAGCAGGAGTCACCCAGGTGAGTCAGTGGGCATGAGCATCCTTTACAGACTCAGGGCATATGCAACATCAAAGAGAAGCTTGCAAGAGGTTGAGTTGAAAGAAACCCTCACCGAGAAGAAATGTATGTGTATGAGCCTATCCATATCCGTTTATTTTCAAGACTTGGAAACAGAGATGTATTTTCACTGTAAAAGACCTCATTTTTTGCACCCTGAAATGTTCCAGTTTGTCCAATTTACATAACAAGGCATGTTTTCCGATACATTGCAAAACATATATTAATTGAAAAGGTTAATGTTGAAAAGGATTAATTTCTTCTTCCTTAGCAACACCGACCTAATTAAATCTTTCCAGAAGCAGATGGACAATTCTGCCCTCCAAATCGAGATATTTATGTAAATATCACTGAGCTAATTGATACTCAGCTGAATCAAAGGAAGGTAAACAATGTGCTTTCATGTTGTCAACAGTTGTGAGTTTGATTTACGGCATTAATGACTTCCTAGAATGAGCTATTATCTAGAGTAAAAGAGATTCTGGGATCTAATTTATTTTCTTGATTATTAGAAGTCACATTGAGAGTGAGCCCTGTTTACAGGAAGTATCTGAGTTAGAAAACGGGAACTTTGCCCAGGTCCCCTTGTTCCAGAGGCGAGAGCCTCTATGGAGGGGCCGTGGTCCTGAATGAGCGTTCAGCGTATTGAACACAGGGGTTACACGAGGAGACCTCCTGTCATTAAATAGTGACTCTGGTGGGTCAAGACCACATGGGCTGGGGAAGAGCTCGGACTGAGATTCCAGAGTTCTAAGCCCTGTGCTTGGCTTTTCCACCCTTAGCTATGTTTTTGGTGGGTTGCGACCTCTCAGTTCTCACTTGTCTCATATAAATGGGAGGACCAGCACCTGTTGGTTCACGCTCAGGACTATGTACATGGAAGTTATTATTACAGAGCTATTAATATTAGTATTTTGTTCTGTCTCTTCTCCAGGCCATGCCAGCCTGCAGGTACAATGGTCACTCCATCCTCCCAGCCTCACTGACCAGTGATCTTAGATCCTGAAAGCTTTCCCTTCTTCAGGCCTTCTGGAATTCTCTTCCCCTTGCTCCATGCATGGCTGGCTCCTTTTCAATAATTCAGGGCTCATCTTAAATGTCTCCTCTCAGAAAATTCTTCTTAATTCAAACTGAGTGGATGTTCTTCCCTATTTTTTCTCCATTTCCACATCTCGGTTTACTTTCATGTAACGTGGCATCATTTGTGGTGAAGTTACTTATTTCTTTGCTTTCTTGGTTAATGCCTGTCTCTCCTATTAGTCTGTAAATTTATTTTTAGATTTCCCTCCTCACTCCCTTCTCCCCTGATCACGGCTCAGCTGGGATTTCACCCTCGGAGGGGGAAGTCTCCATACTCTGAGCATCCTCTGGGGGCTGACTACATCCTATTCCCATCTCTGTTCCTTCCTCTGCGCTAGACTAAGCAGTTGTGTAGGATAGGGGTTTTAAGCACGCAATTTTGGGTTCCGATATCTCTCTGTCTCAGTTTCCTCATGTATAGAATAGAAATAAACATAACACCTTCTTTATGGGGGTACACACATGCTTAAAATTGTTCCAGGCACATAAGAAGCCATCAGTAAATGTTGCCCATTATTGCTATTGTTGCTAGGATTTTTTTTTTCTCTGTTTAGGGAGAGTGCTTGAGAAACCTGTCTTTCTCATTTCTGCAGAACTGTCCATGCTGTGCTCCTGTTCCCTTCCCCCACAGTCCAGCCAACCTGCCCTTTGCTTCTTTAAAACTGTCAGACCTAGATGGGATTGGCTACACCCATTTGGGACACGGGCCTCAAGTGGACCCGACGATCTCTTTAGGCAGCCAAGTGCGTTTGTGAAACTGACGGGAGCTGTCTAGTATCAAATTAAGATAAAATCTCTGGGTTCCATGAACTCCGTTTGCTATATCTGTTCTTCTTTGCCTAGGAACACCCATTCCTCAATTTTTCTGTCATCTTTTTTTGTGTTTCTACCTGTAGACCGACTCCCCCCCCCCCCCTTAATTGGCCTTCTCTGCCTCTGATCTGCCTGAAGATGCTGCAGAAAGACAAGGAAGCTCTTTGTTCCCCTCATTGTCAATGTTCAGAGGGAACTGCGGAGAATTCTAAGTCCTTTTCTTGGCCTGATGTCACTGCGACCCTGCTGGCATTGAGGAGGCCCACTTGAGGGCACCGGGCTGGAGTCCAGAAAGGGGAAATGTGATTCATGCTGAATATCAGCTATGAGTGTTACCTTTCTTGGGCCGCAGATGGGAAAACTGAGTCCCTGGAAGGTTGTGCCTCTCTGAGGTCAGGCAGCTAGCAAAGGGGCAAAACCAAGACAGGGACAGTATAACAGGGGAGAACCAGTAGGCTCATTGGGCTGAGGCTGACCTATGACTCCTGTCTGTAGGCACTGATTGACCTGGGGCAAGTGGCTTAGCCTTTTAAAACTTTGTTGTCCCATCTGTCAATTCATGTCTAATACGGCCCTCCGTAAAGTGCCATTGTGAGGATTCCATTAGATGGGGTGTGTGTGTGTGTATGTGTATGTGTATGTGTGTGTGTGTATTAAATTCAAGTTAGTTAACATACAGTGTAGTCTTGGCTTCAGGAGTAGGACCCAGTGATTTATCTCTCACGAATAACACCCAGGGCTCATCCCAACAGGTGCCCTCCTCAATGCCCATCACCCATTTAGCCCATCCCCCCACCTGCCTCCCCTCCAGCAACCTTCAGTTTGTTCTCTGTATTTAAGAGTCTCTTATGGTTTGCCTCCCTCTCTGTTTTTATCTTCTATTTCCTTCCCTTCCCCTGTGTTCATCTGTTGAGTTTCTCCAATTCCACATATAAGTGAAATCATGTTGGTCTTTCTCTGACTTATTTTGCTTTGCATAATACACTCCAGTTCCATCCATGTTGTTGCAAATGGCAAGATTTCATTCTGTTTGATGGCTGAGTCATATTCCATTGTGTGTGTGTGTGTGTGTGTGTGTACCACATCTTCTTTATCCATTTGTCAGTTAGTGGACATTTGGGTTCTTTCCATAATTTGCCTATTGTTGATAGCACTGCTATAAATACTGGGGTGCATGTGCCCCTTCGAATCAGCATTTTTGTATCCTTCAGATAAATACATAGCAGTGCAATTGCTGGGTCGTAGGATATTGAACTGCTGGTGGGAGTGCAAACTGGTGCAACCCCTCTGGAAAACAGGGTGGAGGCTCTTCAGAAAATTAAAAATAGATGATGTGTGCGCTTTGATGGCAGGCAGCTCGTCTGAAGGATCCACCCTTCCTGGCTCCGGAAACAGTGCCCTCTTCCTTCATGAATGCTGGCTGCTCCTTGCTGCTCCCCATGTTAGTCCACATCCAGTGCATCCGTTACATGCCCTGTCAAGTTGTTGACCCCTGCCCGTCAGAATGGCCCACTCTCTCTGGGCTCCCGTGACCTTTCCCAGCACCTTGACGTCAGCCTCACTCCCTCCTCGGTTTTCTGTCTCCTCAGGGACTGGGCACAGACTGTCTAAGTCATTCGCAAGCTGAGTTCCTGACAGTGTGCTTGACCTTGTGCAGGGGCTGGAGGAAGGGAGCATGTCGCAGTGCCGTGACTTCAGGGGAGCTGCCTTCTCGCCGTGTGACCTTCAAAGAGCAATGCCACCTCCATGGAGCTTCCATTATCTCAGCTTCTGTACAAAAATACCACAGAGTGGGTGGCTTAAAGCAGCAGAAATTTACCCTCTCACAGTTCTGGAGGCCAGATGGCTGAAATCAAGGTGTAGGCAGGGCTGGTTCCTTCTGGAAGCTCTGAGGGAGAGTCTTCGCCATGTCTCTCTCTCAGCTGCTGCTGGTTTCTACCAGTGGTGGTTGCCCCTCTGACTGTGACCGCACACCGCCCGTCTCTGGTCTCTGCCTTCATCTTCAAGTGACCTTCTCCCTAAGCGTCTCCCTGTGTCCAAATTCTCCTCCTCTTCGAAGGGCCCCCATCATTGGATTAGTACCCACCATTATCCCGTATGTCCTCATCTTAGCATGGTTACATCTGTGAAGATCCTCTTTCCAAACAGTTCAAGTCATGAGGACTGGGAGGTAGGAATGGAACAGGTATTTTTATGGGACACAGTTCAACCCATGACGTAAAGCGATCACTGTGATGCCCATCGCTTACTAAATGCATACGTGTGTTGTATGCATGCATTTACATGTATGCATATCTACAATGCATATTTACGTGCATTGCCTCTTTTATTTCTCATAGATGTTGTATTGTCATTTCCAGCTTGCAGATGAGGAAACACAGACCTAGAGAGGCTAAGTAACTCGCTCAAGGCCACACAGAAAAGTTCTGAGCCGGCGCATCGATGCCAGCCGACTGCAACGCTTGCTTTTAAGTTCTGTGTTACTCGGGAAGTAACATCTCCTAACGTCTCCCTCGTAGTGTGGGTGAAATGCGATGGCGCACATGGGACTTGAAATCTAATGCCTGACGTACAGCAGATGCTTTGCAATATGAGCTCCGTTTCAATCTGTGCAGTGTTCCTAACTCCCCTGCGTGCTCCCACCCGGCTGCCGCCTCCTCTCCATCGTCCTTGAACCCTAATCCTACCTTGACACCTCCCTTTGGGTGTCTGATCGGCATCTCAAACCTCATGCGTCCCTAATGGACCCATTGATTTTCCTCTCCAGCTCCCCACTCCCTAGCCCCTCCTTCTGTAATAAATGGCACTGCCATCCACAAAGTTTCTCTTGCCACAAACCTCAGAGTTGGGCTTGCTCCCTCCTTTGCACATCACCTATTCCCTGTCGGTAGCAAGTCCTGTTGAGTTTCCTGCAAAATACATCTTCCCACGTTCATGGCAGCAATCCCCATCGAGCCATGTCATTCTTTGTGTCGACAAAAGCAACGGTTCTCTTTTGAAAAATTTTTAATGTTTGTTTATTTTTGAGAGAGAGAGACAGAATGTGAGCAGGGGAGGGGAAGTGAGAGAGAGAGGGAGATACAGAATCTGAAGCAGGCTCCAGGCTCTGAGCTGTCAGTACAGAGCCCAATGCGGGGCTCGAACCCACAAACTGGGAAATTATGACCTGAGCTGAATTCATACGCTCAACTGACTGAGTCACCCAGGTGCCCCAGACAAAAGCAAGAGTTCTAACTGGCCTCTTTTAGCTGGCCTCCCTGCCTCCAGCCTTCTTCTTCTGCACACATTCTCCACACAGGGGCCGACCAACTGGTCCCCTTAAAGATGATTCAGATAATGCCAACATTTCTCTAAAATGCTTCAGTGTCTTCGCATCACCTAAGAGAATCTAAGAGAATCGGATCATGCGAGCCATACAATGGCCACTGCCCACTCTTAGACTTCACCTCCCCCCACCCCCAGGGCTCACTTTTGTCACACTACCTTTATTCTGCGCCTTGAACATGTCAAGTGCATTTCTATCCCAGAGGCTTTTCAAGAGCACTTCTTTCTGCTTGGAAAGTTCTCTCTTTCATCCTGGTCACCACTCAGCCTTCAGAGCAAACACATCCTCGGACTTCGAGGGTATGGCTGTGGCCTTAATCAGTGCTTCACCCCTAGGACTTAGAATAGTGCTCCGTATACAGCAGGGACTCAAGAGATATTTGTGACCTAATGGAATAGAAGAGATGTGAATTCAGGGACTCTTTTGCATCTTGAATGCTCTGTGTCTGGCATGTAATAGGCCCATGGTAGCTATTTTTTAAATGAATGAAAACATGAATGTTTGTTAGATGTGGGTTGCAGACTGAGGGATCAGCCAATGCTTCTTTTCTGTTTCCCACTCAGCTTTCCTGGGGTAGCCTCTGATTTAGAGAAGACCGATGCCCCTAATGTTCCAACATTCTCCCAAAGGATGCTCTCTCTTTCTAATCCCCTGTTCTGTGCCTGCCAGGCTGCATTTCGGCAGTAAACAGGGGCAAGAAAACTGGATATGGGGCTGCCTTTGTCTCCGGGGAGAAGTTACCATTCAGTCTGGCTCCTGCCTCTACTCCTGGCCACAGCCTGGTAATTCTGCCTTCAGCCAAACAGATGGACAATGGAACTGGCGAGATGAAGATATTCATGTAAATATCACTGAGCAGAGTGATGCTCAGCTGAGCTAAAAGAAGGGGAAACAAGATGGGAACACGATATTAACAGCTGGGAAGATAATTTACCGCATTAACGACTTTTCCTGGCAAGCTGCTCATGGGAGGACAGAGATCCAGGATCGAATTCATTTTCTCCATCAGTGAATCTGAACGCAGAGGTGATCCCGGTACACGGAGACTGATAAATCATACATCTCGTAAATCACCTACCTGGCCCTCAGCGGAGGCTCCCAGGTGCTCACATCAGATGCTTTTCCTGTGGGGCCCGGGCTCTCAGTATGATTTAAATAGTTCTGTGGGTCTCATTCATCACTTTTTTTTTTTTTTGAGAGCCTACTATGTACCATTTTGCTGGGTTTGGGCCTCAAAAGATCAAAGGAATGCAGTTGTACTTCTTCTGTGACTGCAGTCTTCCTAGAGAGACAGAGCTGGCCCACATATGGCACAGGATTGTGGAAACATTGCTAGAAACGTCCACCGTGGGGGAGTTCAGAGGAGAAGGCGGCCGGTGTCTGCACTGGGCTGGGAATCAGGTGGACTTCCTAAAGGAGGCGACACTTAATGAATGAGAGTTCACAGATGAACAGGTCAACCTGGGCAGAAGGAACAGAGCAAGAACAGCAGGATGAAGCTTGAACAACTTTGAGCGGTAGGATAAAAACGGGACGTACGGATGCAAGGGGTGCTGGATGGGAGTATCCAGGATACGGAGGCAGAAGGGTGTGTGAGCCAAAATGGGCCGGGCCCCTTCCTGCGGTTCTGGAGAGCCGCTTCGCCACCAGGTTTGCATAGAAGAAGAAACCTCTGGGCTGCAGGTGGAGAGTGGGTTTGGGCTTAAGAAAATCAAAGCCAAAACCAAGCTCAAAACCCAAAACTGGAGGTAGGGCATGAAATTAAGCGGTTAATTAGGCACAGAGAATCAGGTAGGGCAGGAGAGACAGAGCCAGAGCGGAGGGGACTCCTTCCTGCAAGGAGGGAGGGGACTCCCCCTTCATGCTCAGGGAGAAGGAAGGCGGAACCTGGCCACGGATAGAGGTTACTGTAGCAGAGAGCCTTGGGACGACAGGCCTGTTACAGCCGTGGACACAGCACTCGGTCGAGTAACACGTATTTGTCAAACCTTAAGGAAAACACATTCGTTCTCCCGCTGAAGGAGAGTGGGGAGGCGCATCTGTTTCCTGGGCTACACGGCAAACAATACAGAGGAGCGTGTATTTCTCTCTACAGAGTCACTCAGCAGGCAGTCTGCTCTGCTCCCCGTGGTCTCCCTCTCCGGGGACTGGGGACCCTCCAGCCTGTCCCTCCTGCCTGGCCTACACACAGTGTGAGCACCTTCCTGCCAGCTGCCTTCCTCTGGGAGGTTCTCACATATTCACACTCACTGTGTCCAACGTTGAGGAAAGTGTGAGGTGTTGCGTCCGCCATGTTTCCTACACCCCATTTCCAATCTTCCCTGAATCCTGACGTTTCTATTTCCCAAGTATGTCCTTCTCCTCTGTTCAATCTTAATTACCATTTTTTAATTAGTTTCCTAGGGCTTCCATAACAAAGTACCAGAAACTGGTGGCGTAAGACAACAGAAGTTTATTCTGCCGATGGCTCTGGAGGCCAGAGGTCTGAAATCAAGATGTGGGCAGGGCCATCCTCTCTCTGAAGGCTCTTCCTTGCCCATTCATTGTTCCTGGGACTTGCCAGCCATCCTTGGCAACCTTCAGCTTGTAGACCCATCACTGTCTGCTTCCATTATCACACGGCCTTCTCCTTGGGCGTGTCTCTGTGTCCAGATTCCCTTCTTCTTCTAAGGATACCACCAGTCGTTGGATTAGGGCCCACCCGTATCCACTATAACCTCATTTTAATTTGTTAACATCTGCAAAGACCTTACTTTAAAATAAGGTCATCTTCACATATAAGGGGGATTAGGACTTGAACTTCTCTTTCTGGGGGACATAATTTAACCCTCACTGTCTCCCGGCAGTCAAATGCAATGGCTCACCAACTGCTCTCCTTGTCTACGGAAACATTTTGCCTCCAAGTTCACTTTCATTCTGTCACCATAGGCAACTTTATAAAATACGAACCTCGTCTTGCCAGTCTCAAGTCTGAATAGCCTATCAAGATAATGCATTTGCGTGTCTGGCCCTTACTAACCTTTCCAGGCTTATTTCTTAAATCCTGTGCTCCACGAAAGACAAAATACTCACCACCCCATTGACACCAGCCTCTTTATGTCTCTGGACCTTTGTCTGTCCTGTTTTCTCTGCCAGAAATGTTTATCCTGCTTCATCTTCTCAAGCAGTATCTAATTGTCTTACACACGTTAGCACAGGCATCAAGTCCATTACGCACAAGGTCCATTACTTACGCTGCAGGCAGAAGTGATCTGTCCATTTCTGTGTTTCCATTAATCCCAGGAGAAACTGCTCCCACTGATCACAGCCCTTGGCACACATCACCACACTGATCAGCTTCCGCATTCACCTCCTCTGTTAGGCAGTGAAAGTCTAGGCTTTGTATCCACAGTGCCTAGCCCAGTATAGTTATTCAATCAATATTTGTTAAATGAATGCATGCCTAAACATCTGAAGGAATAAGCAAACTGATTAGTTAGCCTTATTTTGTAGGAGAAGATATTTCTTGGAACAGGTGGGCAAGTTATTTTTGTCTAATCTCAATATTGTTTAGTATTTAAAAAAACGATGAAAATATGCTTGTTCTCAGAATTATTTCACACAGAGACCACAAAGTGTGTTGGTTAATTTTTCAGCAGGTTCCAGAACATGGGGGCAGCACCTTACAGTATTTTGCAGTGAAGCCCATTGTACCCGATATGCATGCATGCATTCATTTATTACATCCTTCTTTGTTTTATCCTGTCATTCCTTATTTCACTTGTAAAGCAAACATTTGTTGAGAATGACAGGCTGAAAATAATGGTTTCCGAGGTTCCAAGCTTGGAGCAAGGCCCTAAGGAGTAAGAGGAGAAAAACCAGGACCCTGCTTAACTGGACCTTTCAGCCCATTGGCCAGTAACACCCCTTGCATCCCTACCCCAGCCCCTGCCAACCACCATTCCACTTTTTGATTCTATGAATATGACTGTTTTGGATACCTCTTATGAATGGAATCATGTAGCATTTGTCTTTTTGTTACCGGGTTTTTTCACTTGGCATAATGTCCTCAAGGTTCATCCATGTTGTCACATATTTCAGAATTTTCTTCTTTTTAAAGGCTTGAGTAATATTCCATTGTATGGGATACACTCAGCTGCTTTTTAAGCATTCCAATACCTGAGCATCAGTCCAGATGCACTGAAGCAAAATTTCTGGGGACGGGGCTTAGGGATCTACCTTGCAATGGTCTTTCCCAATATTCTCATGCTTGCTTACTTTGGAAAATGACTAGTCATCATCATGAGAAATGCCCTGCTTGTTGAGATCATTATAAACTCCAACCTTGTTGTAATGAGGTGCAAATAATTACTGGAGGAGTAAACAAATATTACCAAAAAGAAAGGCAGATATGAAAAGGCATCCCAGAGCCCAGAGTCTTAGAGCCGTGGCGCATTCTGGGAATGACCAGAGGGTAGGGTATCTCCATCTGCCGTGTCCTTGAGATATCACAATATCAGTGGTGCGTTTTCTTTGTCTTGTTCACATTGGCACAAGTTTTAATTTTATAATTATCTTTGCAAACCATACAATTCTCATGGAAATCAGCCATGAGACAGGGTGTCCTAACTTCTCCTGAATGTCTAATTGTATGCACAGGAGAAATGTCCTATTTCTCACCGAGGTTAAAATTAACTGGAACAGCCTGTAAGATCTCTTTTTTTTTTCTTTTTAATCTAACTTTAAGAAAATCTCTTTTCTTCCACTGAATTATTCAAAAATTTTAAATTTGCATGTTTCACACTCTTATTGAGCATTTCATATTCTTCTCCCAATCACGTAATTCTAGAGTCCTTTCCAAGTTATCTTTTGGACCACTTTTAAACAAACAAGCTTGAAATGTCGTTAATCTGCAAGACCAGTCATGGAAATTACCAGACCACAAGCCTATAGTTCTGGGTGTCTTCCCACTATCTCACTAACCATCCGGGGGATCCTGAGGAAGCGTCTTACGTGCCAGATTTTTCTTTTCTTACTTTCGCAGAGATCCTAACTCCTCCCTCAGGATTATGGTAACTCTCAAATGAGATAATAGGTGATTAACTGATATGGATTCCCTTGCATGATAGCTGCATTTCTTTCTTTTTGCTTTAATTTTTAAGTTTATTTATTTTGAGAGAGAGACAGTGCGATTGGGGGAGGAGCAGAGAGAGAGGGAGAGAGGGAATCTCAAGTAGGCTTCGCACTGTCAGTGCAGAGCCCCATGCAGGGCCGAACCCACGAAATCATAAGATCATGACCTGAGCCGAAACCAACTCAGATGCTTAACTGAGCAACCGAGGCGCCCCTGGCTGCATTTCTTTATGCATTCAGTCCCCATCACTTTTGAGAAGAGGGACTGTAGCCATAGAAAACTTCTGTTGATTAAAATTCTTTGCTATTTTGATGGGGTCAGCAGTTTTGATGATGACAGGTGTGAAGGGTCTGGGTCTGGTGCAGTGTTTCTAAAAACAAGATCACCTGGGGATCTTATTAAAACGTAGAGTCCACAGCTGAAGCCTGAGATTCTGTGGTTCTAGAAAGATCCCAGGTGATGCCAGGGTTGCTCATCAGGAACTGCACTTTCCTCAGAGTGATCTCGGAGGATCCTGGATGTGTTACATGTGTGGCAGAGACTGGCCACATGCTTAAGGATCTATTCACTCCTTGTGTTCAGTCAGGTGCACAGAGTCCCTTGCCATTCGAGCCATATGGCTGGTGTCTGGCCAGTGGAATAAGGGAGGAAGAAATGGGTTCTTGGTTGTAAGATATCCAGCGATGTTCTTCCTTCCCTCTTTTTGCTTGTCAGTGTGCTGTGTATAAAGGACCCCGTGGAGCATTTTCAGGAGGATCTAGAGGATGGTAGGACCATAAGATAGAAGGAGGTGTGATCCCTGGACCACTCCTTATAATGCCATTTTCTCCTTGGAATGCCTAGTTAGGCAATGACCTGAATCAGAAATATACCTGGTCCTATTAATCCATTGAGATTTTGGTCATTTATTACAAGAGCTGGGATCACTTCTCTGACTAATACAACATGTGCGCTACACTGCTGATTCCCTACCCCTGGGGTGAGCTTCCCAGCAGCCAGAACTTCAGAGCCTATCTCCTCCAATTTCAAGCATTCTCACTTCTATTAGCTCCACTGTGCTGGACAGATACTAACATTTTTCTGTGTGCCATTACTTGGAAAGGTTGAGAAACCCTCTCAGCGAAAAGAGTCTGAACTTAAGCATTAGGACAGTCTGGAGCCTCCTGAGTACCACTGTTTCACTCTCCCCTCCATCCACTGACATCAACTTCCCCTGCTTCAATTTTCTCAAGTGTCCCACTGCACTTAAAATGTGGCTATTTCAGAGCCACATGTTAGAAAACTTGAGTAGCTTCGGCCGTGTCGAGGAGAAGGAGATAGAGGTTGATGGTCTCATGGGAGCATGAGAATCAGCACAGACACAGCGTGGTGGACAGCAGAGGCTAAAGAGCAGCCGGAAGACTCATGGGCTTGATTTACAAATGAGGAATGGAACTCATTTTGAGAAATCAATTGGGTGTCATGGAATATTTATGGGTCCCCGCTCCTGGCAAGCATTTCATTCAGTGAAGGCGCCCTCGTTTACAACCCAGCTCCCAGAGCCGGCGCGTGATCTCTGTCCCCCCTCTCCTCACGATTATGAGCAAGGTTACTGGCTACTTTCTCATGGAACTTTCCAATTCTCCTTGAACGTTCTGGGATAATGGATTTTGTTCTCAACCATCAGACACCCTGGCATTTAGCTGAGTTTCAGTGGCGTCCTTGTGGGTAGAATCATTCAGGGACTGTGTTTCACAGGCAGAAACGTATTTCATAGAAATTGTGGAATCATAGACTCAGAGTGCTGGAAGCTTAGCACCTCCACACTTGACCTCTTCATTTCGCAGACGAGACCCCAGATGGGAGAGTCACTTGCCCAAATTAGTCTTACTTAGTCTTACTTACTGGACCGTCTCCTGGTTAGCCACAGAACACAGTAACCATTATAATTTCATCTCTTTCTATGGAAAACAATGGCCATCAGTGATGGGGCGACATTCAGTACCTGTATCGCTTCTAATTCCCACTGTGCCTGGCCAAAAAGATGCTCCATAAATGCTGCTGAAATTAAAATCGCTATATCTTTCTATGTTATAAAGTGGGTCCTCTCAGGTAGAGATCATGAAATATTTAGGGGATATGAGAAAAATAAATGCATGTTATACAATATTAAGCAGAGGAAGGGGCACAGCTCTTCGCTCTTGATTTTTACCAGAGAACTATAGACACGTCCTCATTTAACTCTCTAAAGAGATATTACTTTAAAGATTATTCAAAGAGTTGAAATGGTATCATGAAGCAAAACAAGTAATAAGGGAGAGGTCACAACCCAAAGAAAGATGCTCTATGAGAATTCTTTCTCATTTTAGGGCTTTGGATTTGAAGATTGGGCCTTGGAGGACAGACCCTTCTGTCTACCTACAAAAATATATCCAATTCAATATTAGAGTTCTTCACCAGTGGGCAAAAGCAGAGAGGTTTTTTTTTTTTCCTTTTTTTTTTTTTCCTGGAGAAAGCCAAGCATGCTTGTCTTTGAGTAATAAGAAACATTTGATTATTTTTATTGATTGAAAATAAATAATCTTTCCTTATAAGTCTGTGGGAAAATAATACACTTTGAGACAGAGTCCAAAGTACCACAGACAAGGACAAAAGAATTCGCATCTTTAAATTAGAAAAGGTAACTTGGCACTTGGGAAGAGCGGTGAGCTCTTATCCTGGTTTCCTCATCTCTAAACCGAGACAATTCTATCAGACAAGGTTTGCAGTTCCTTCCAACTGGAACATTCTATGATTGAAAGTCAGTGAGTTAGGTAAGCAGTAGCACCAGAGGAAGGGTCTTTGTTACATGTGTTGGGGTCACACAGACCTGGATTTGATGCCTGCTTCCACTGATTGATGAGTAATCTTAGGTAAATTGCTTAACCTCCTTGAGTGCAGAATCTTCCCTTTTCATTTTTTTGTTAAAATGGAAGGAAAGTATGAGAAAGTCATCTTGCAAGGTGACTGTACAACTCCGTAACAGAAGGTTAATTTCCTAAGTAGGTGTGTACAGAGTGCCTACTAAATGGCTTGTCCAAAGTCACGGAGTCTACTAGAGGCAGAGCAAGGACTTGAACCCTCTCTCAGACTTCAAGTTCATTGAGCTTCACATTATACTTAATTGCTGTTGGATGATATTAAGGAAGTCAGAATGACAAAAATCAGAGTGTTAAGACTTGCTGAGGAAATCTTTGCTCATGTCCTCAGCTCTGTCTGCCATTTACCTGCTTTGCTTCAAGCCCTAAATGTTACCTGCACTCTTGCTTTACTTCCCTTACTTGTCTCCCCCTCTTCAGTGTCTTCCTTCTATTCCGTACTCCACCCTGAGGCCAGAAACATCTTCCTAAAATGAGTTTGATAGGTCACTCCAATGCATATGTACCTTCCATGACTCCTTGTCAGCTAAGAGTAAAGTCCAAAGTGTTTGTCAAGGTGTCTCGAGCAGGGTCTAACTGGAAGACAGAGACCACTTGAGTATTGAATACAGAGGGTCTTTAATGTAGGGTAGGGAGTTAGTTATGGAGGTCATTGCATTGCTGAGAAGGTAGTCAAGGGACGGGAACAACCCAGAGGTTGGTGACGGGGGGCACTGGAACCAGCCCTAGGCCAGGGGGCCAAAAGAAGGAAGAGGAAGTATTACTGGCACTCAGGGACCAATGTAACCTGAAAGCTGGAACCATGATAGGAAGGTGAGTCCAATGATGGAGGGAGGCATGGAGGAGACACAGCCACACCATCATGGATTATGAGGCAGATTGTAATGGGGAGAACCCCCTTCCCCCAGCTTTTCCCTTCTCCTTACTGCTTCCCACCTCACCTTTTCCACTGTCTGAGTCAAGCTAGAAACCAGTTGGTATAGGAGGCCACAGGGCCAGCAGAACAGGAAAGATGAGACCTGGGTCTCAGAACCCTTTAGCTTAGGACCCACACTATGGCTTATCAGACACATATCCTACATCTCTGGACTCAGCCTCCAAATCTGTCTGCTGTTTGATGCTCCACACCTTTAAACCTGATAAACACTTTTCCTTAAATTTGTCGTCCTGACTGCCAAGATACATAGCAAGCTTCCTCTCAGTTTTCAGAACTGGTGTTTTTTGTTTGTTTGTTTTGTTTTTGTTTTCATTTTTTATGTCAGCTCCTCTTCAAAGGCTTTCTTGAACATTGGGAAAACAGCCAATCAGCCTCACTGAATGAACTTGTCGTACTGCACTGCAGTCAATTTTCATTCACATCTGCATCTTATATTTGAAGTCAAAGACTAGATCGTATCTATCTTGGATCCCCAGCCTTGAGCACAGGAACTAGTGCATAGTAGATCCTTGTTTACAGAAGATCAAACAAAAGGTGACTGGCTTCTCTGTTCTAGTCAGATAACTCAACTCCTAGAAGATTAGATATTTGTCTAAATCCAATAACCACCCGTATTTAGTCGGCTAGGGAAGCCATAGTCAAATATCACAGCCTGGGTAGCATAGACAACAGAAATTAATCTTAACACAGTTCTGGAAGCTGGAAGTCTAAGATCAAAGTGTTGGCAGGTTTTTGTTTTTGTTTTTTTCTCCTGAGGCCTCTCTTCTTGGCTTCGGGTGGCTGCCGCCTGGCTATGTCCTTACATGGTGTTTTCTCTGTGTGTGCACCTCCCTGATGTCAATCCTTATAAGGACATCAGTCATATTGGAAGAGGACCCCATTCTTATTCTGTCATTTAACCTTAATCATCTCTAAAGACTCTTATCTCTAAATGCAGTCCCTTTGGGAGTTTGGGCTTCAGTATATACTTTTGGGGGGCCACAATTCAGTTCATTAACACCACGTCTCTAAGAAATCTTAAAGGAGACCTGGATGAGTCTTATTAGGAGTCTATTCTCTGAATGGTAGGCCTTTGCTTTGAGGGTGCCCCAGGGCCAAATGGTGGGATCTTCCTTTGGTTTTCCACTATCCACCTGCTGCTTGGTCAGAAAACCAAGCCTCTCAGGTCCCTCCTGTGCTCTGGAACCCATGGAGGAAAAGTGACCCTCTCCATGCTGTTCAGAATTTCCTGTTTGGCTATTTGTTATTTCTTTGGACTTTAATAATGATCTCAGCTTGAGATGGGAAAGAATAATGAACCATTCATTCCCATTCAAGACACTAATTAAAAAGGCACAGTTTCGTTTTCATGAGTTGTGATGATGACTTAATTATAGCAGGACCATGTGAAAAAAAAAAAAAAGTCTTATTTTGAGGCTTAAGAGCAACTGTAGAGGTGCCCGGGTGGCTCAGTCGGTTGAGCATCTGACTTCGGCTCAGGTCAAGATCTCACAGTTCATGAGTTCAAGCCCTGCGTCAGGCTCTGTGCTGACAACTCAGAGCCTGGAGCCTGCTTTGGATTCTGTGTCTCCCTCTCTCTTTGCCCCATCCCCACTCATGCTATGTCTCTGTCTGTGTTAAAAATAAATAAAACATTTAAAATATTAAAAAAAAAGAGCAACTGTAGAAGCACATAGTGGCTGTCTTGGGCATGTGGGAGGATAAGGAAGGAGCAGGTAGAAAGAAGACAGAGTAGGGAGTAAGGGTTTGGCTTCTAGTTCCATTTCTCCTTGTAATTGGCTGAATGACCTCAGGCTACTTCACCTCTCTGGTCCTGTTTCTTCTTAAAGAAATATGGATGAAGTCTGTTGGACTGTGGGCGCCATATTGGCCCTCCACATGGTCGTCACTGGAGGATCATAACTTATGTCAAGTTACTGTCTGTTGAAGGACACAGGTGCATTTTGTTTGGAGCAGACCCTGAATGATGACAGTATGGCTGTGTTCAATAATCTGAATTGGAAGCTGGAGAGAATATTCTTGGATGATAAATGTGGACTAAAGTAAATGGGAGAAAATTAAAGAGGAAAGCGATTGGCATACACTAGGTACTTTCCTTAAACTAAGCTCTCTAATGATCATACTCAATCTTTTCATTGGGGTAAGCATTATTTCCCCCACTTTATAGATGATGACTCTCAGGGTAGGAGGGTTTAAGTAACTTACCTAAAGGCACACACCTGGCAAGTGAAAAGTTGAGGTTAGAACCCGAGGCAGAGGGCCTCGACATCAAGTCTTCTCTCCATCATAGCATGCTGTTACAGGTTACTCAAGTGAGTAGTGGATAAAAAGAATTTTGTAACAATCCCATCCAAGAATAAAATGGAAAGCCCACATAATAGTATGTTGAATGCCCTTAGGTGCATTTGATCAGATGTCTGGTCCCCCATGGTCAAATGTGCTGAAAGGGTTCCTGTGTCCGCATGTTCATGGCAGATACCGGCAGGATATTGAATTAGCATGATTTCTTTCCTGACCAGTCAGTCAGCTAGACCACATTCTTCCCTTACAGACAGGTGTAAGCAGGAAGCATGTGACTGAGTTCTGGCCAATGAGTGTTGGTGCAATTCCAGCTCCAGGCCTGGACCATGAAATTTGCCCAAAGCTCCCCACTCTTTCTCTCTTCTGCATGGTTCATTGGGAGACTATAGGGGCACGAAGTATGGTTGAGTGTAGATGAAAGGGACCTGGATTTTGTCCACACCCCTGAAGCAGCATG
The DNA here is from genome assembly GCF_016509475.1 of Prionailurus bengalensis. Taxonomy (NCBI): domain Eukaryota; kingdom Metazoa; phylum Chordata; class Mammalia; order Carnivora; family Felidae; genus Prionailurus; species Prionailurus bengalensis. The sequence continues at coordinate 75,596,230 of NC_057353.1, read as the reverse complement.
AGAGTGTGCTATGGGCGAGAAATGAAGCCTTATCCTTTGAAATCACTATGATGTGGAGATGTTGATAATGGATGTTGTTAGACTATCTTGCCTGGTACAGATGACCTCTAGTGTCCCTTTACCCTGGAATGTTCTAGGATTCAATGAAATTAATTAGAATGTAGAGAGGCCCTAGGCAATGTAAGTAAATAGCTGATTGTGTACTTTGGGGAAGCACTGGGAAATGAGGTAGGTAACACTTCCTTTTCTCTTTCCATGCCTCAGGCAGCCTATTTGTACCGTCAGCCAGACTTCAGTGAAAAATTTCTTTGTAAACATCTATTCATTTATTAATTCACTGATTTAATTAACAAACATTTGTTGTGTGGAAAGTTCAGGAACTCTGTGCTCTGGAGACTTGAAATACAAAGATGAATGAGACAGTCATTATTCCCAACAAGCTGGCAAGACCACAGGCTTTGAAGGGACCCCAGATGACATTCTGTTTAACCAAGTGCCTCTCTTAACATGTGTCCCTGAGCAATCTTATCAGACAAAGACTTCATTTACAAATTGCACCCCAGTGACTCTCAGGTTTCCACTTTTATCCTTGAACTCCGTGAAAGACAGATACAAGATAGGAAAGAGTATATCAACATGCACATTATAGAAACATGAAATGTTTATTCTTATAGTGGAAACCCTTTCATTTTCAAAATAAGACCAAGAAAAGGAAGAGAGTATGGCAACTGTTGTAACCAGCATGGGATCCAGAAGAAGGATGCTGTGAATCAGAAGATGATGCTCAAGAGAGAGATGAAGACGGCATGATGGACCAGCGAGAGAATTCGGATTTTAAGTGCCGTGATAGGGAGGACTAGGCTTTCCACTTACCCCGTGTCTAAGAACAGTGCCTACCACATGTCCACAATGAGTTATATTAATGGATACATGCATGTACATATGTCGTATTATGTGACATACATATATGTCATGCCTATATAATTAGCAAACATAAAGTGATAAACATGTATTAAATGCATTTATTATTCCAGGTACTCTTCCAAGCATGGTTGTCTTGGGATCTGCCATATTGAGGCTCCCTTCCCACTCTAGCCCAGGCCATATTTTGACTCTACTTTTTAAAAAATGTAGGTGCAACGGAAGTCTTATTGGGTCAGAGGGAGGGAGAACAATGGGAGGATTCTCAGCACCCTTTATTTGCTAATATGTATTTGATAATACTGTGAAGCAGTATCAGGATATTACTAGTGCTGTTTCCAGCCTTCATCCTAAGGGTAAGCTTCATCAGAATCCCAAACTTCAATCCCATAGAGCCTGCCATCCCTTCTTTAGTGACCGGGGAGGTAGATGACAGAAGTGTCTCCTACAGTTAAATCTCTGCAGGTTCAACAAGGCTGCAGTTCGAATGGAGTGGTATCTAGGGGGAAATTTCACCCCTGTAGCTCTGCCTGAGGGCAGAAATAAGGAACTCTGAGTACCATCTCATCCTGTCTTCACTGCCTCCCTCCCCATGTTTCTCTCCATTGCTAAAAACAACGTTAGCAAGTGAGTATGACTTCTAAACAAATATGGGCTTTCCTTTATGTTTGGAGCATATGTGAGTTGATAAGTATGATAACAAGATGAATACTCATAACCAACCTAACAATTTGTAAGTCAGCATATGACCAACACCAAGGAAAATTACCTGTAAGTTCCTTTCCTTATATGTCCATCGTTGTTACCTATTTTAAAATAATTTTATAAATCACACATGCATCCCTTAAACAGTTTACTTATTTAACATTGTTTAGGTTTTAATTTTTATAAGAAATAAAATTTACTCTTTGGTGATTTGCTTTTTTCTCTACTCACCATCTGTTCATAAGATTCACCTTCCTCAAAATGGATTAAGGACTTGAATGTAAGACCTGAAACTGTAAATCTCCTAGAAGAAAGCAGAGGGGAAAATCTTGCTGATATTGTTCTTGGCAGTGATCTCTAGGGTATGACACCCAAAGTATAGGCAATGAAAACAAAAAGAAACAAGTGGGACTACATCGAATTAGAATTCTTGCGCACAGCAGAGAAAATAATCAAAACAGTAAAAAGGCAACCTAAGGAATAGGAGAAAACATTTACAAACCACTTATCTGGTAAGAGGTTAATATCTAAAATATACAAGAAATTTCTGAGACTCAATAACAACAACCAAAAAGCAAAAGCAAATAACCCAATTAAAAACTGGACGAAGGGCTTGAATAGACATTTCTCCAGAGAAGACATACAAATGGCCACCAGGTATGAAAAAGGTGCCCATCATCATCACCCATCATCAGGGCAATGCAGATCAAAACCACAATGAGATATCACTTTATACCAGTAACAATGGTTATTATCCAAAACAAAAACCAAGGAGGACCAGCATTGGCAAGGATGTGGGGAAAAGGGAACCCTTGTACACTGTTGGTGGGGATCTGTATTGGTAAAACTATTATGGAAAACGGTGTGGAGTTTCCTCAAAAAATTAAGATTAGAATTACCATATGTATTGAGCAATTCCACTTCTGGGTATATTGTCCAAAATTATTGAAATCAGTATCTCAAAGAGATATCTGCACTTTCTGTCCAATGCAGCATTGTTCATAATTAGGTTGAACATGTGGAAGACATGGAAACAACCTAAATGTCCATCAACAAATGAATGGATATAAAGACAAGGGGTATATACATACTGTAGAATATTTTTCTGCCTCAAAAAAGAAGGAAATCCTACCATTTGTAATAACATGGATGAAAGTGAGGACATTATGGTAAGTAAAATAAGCCAGTCTCAGAAGAACAATTATTGCATGATTCCACTTAGGTGAGGTATTAATAATGGTCAAATGTACAGAAGCAGGGTTAGAAGAGGTAGTCTGGTGGTTACCATGGGCTGGAGGAGGGGTAAATAATGAGAAGTTTTCAAGCAGAATAAAGTTTCAGTTATACAAGATGAGTAAGTTGTAGGTATATCTGCTGTACAACACGGTCCATAGAGTTAACATGGTCTCGTGCACCTAAAATTTTGTTAAGATCGATTTCATGGTAGGTATTCTTACCACATATACACAAAGAAGGACACAAGAATGAGCAGAGAGGCACCAGTCTGGCACGGACCTACCAAGTTCAGATTTTTTCCAAAGACCAGGCTAAGTCTGAAAAAACTTGAGCAAGGAAGGCACATGGTCATGTGGATATTCATTTACTTGGTTTTATTTTCATGTAATCTCTTTCACAAATGCATTTTGGCTACTTACCACATTTTATAATTCACACAGAACTTTCTCTTAAATTTTCTCATTTTTTCCTCTCAACAATCTTGTGAGCTAGTTAGTTAGGGGCTATAACTTCCATTGGACAGTGAGCCACCCTAGGCTCAATTTCAGACTTGTCTAACATCATAGAATTAGTTGGTGACAAAGATCTTCCTAAAATTCAGCACCTTTGGTCAAAAACCCACTGTATGGTGATGTCCCCCTGTTTGTATACAGAATTGAGGGTGTTTGCTGCATAAAACTGTTAACGACTAAGAAGAATTAAAGTGGAAATAAGACTCTGACCTTCATACAGGAAATGAGGACAGAAGCTACAAAAGTGTAGGAGGCAGAATACACGCAGTAAGGAGAAATTATTTAGCAAACCTTGATAGGACCCCAAGTGCATCTTTATACTACAACATTGATGGTCATCATTATGGCAGCTTTGGGTGTGCACATTCTAGAAGGCTGAGTAAAGCCGCTCTGTCCTCGGACTCCCATACATGGCCTACTTTATATGAGTCCCTGGTGCACCTACTGAATGGATTCTTTACAAAGAGTGATACAAGTAAGGGTTATTAAAGCAAACACATTCTCCTCTTGGACAGGAACATGGTGTGCAGGTGTGCAGGTGAACCCTGGAGGGCTGGGGAGAGAATTATCATTTATGGAGTATTATTATATACCAACTGTTCTGCATGCACTGTCTTTATGATAACCTTGCAAAGTAGGCATTAAAGACCATTGTTCCAGAGGGTAAACTAGAAACTTACTAAGCTTGGCTTTCCATTCTAGTTCTGCCCTTTCTGGTTTTGTGATTTAGGGGAAGTTGCCGTGTGGCTCAGACCTTCAGTTCCCTTGATATAAAATGAGCACCAGTGTACATAATCAGTTGATGTCATTGTCAATATTTTATACCCGAGATGATGTGTAAGAAACTGCTCTGTGAACCACAAACTATTATCCTCATGTGTAGAGGAATAAGACTTAATACCAGGTTTTCTATTTAGAAACAATTAGAAGGATTATTATTTAAGTCAAGCCTTTTATTTTATGAACTGCTGAAAAAGGAATGGAGAAGAATGAAAAAGGTCCATTTAAAAGGCCAGATTTATACTGAGTTATTATTTTTTTTTTAATTTTTTTTAATGTTTGTTTATTTTTGAGACAGAGAGAGACAGAGCATGAACGGGGGAGGGTCAGAGAGAGGGAGACACAGAATCTGAAACAGGCTCCAGGCTCCGAGCTGTCAGCACAGAGCCCGACGCGGGGCTCGAACTCACAGACCGCAAGATCATGACCTGAGCCGAAGTCGGCCGCCCAACCGACTGAGCCACCCAGGCGCCCCTGAGTTATTGTTTTTTAGCACTGTGTGTTAACCACCAGTGCTAGCATAAGGCGGGAACACAGGACAAAATAAGTTTATTCTAAATTAAGTAGAATTAGATGGAAAATAATTCACAAAAGGAGTCATAAAAATTATACCTTCTCCAAGAGTTATATTTTATGACTTGGTATGATTATCTAAAGCATATGTCCCAAAGTTTAGCATCTGTATGAGCATAGAGATTTACATTTCAGATGGCTAAAGACAGCTCTGTAAGAAAGCAACTTGACAGTAAGGGCTTCTCTCTTTTTACACTGAATGCTAGGAAATACACCACGGAAGATCCACATGAGTGACCAAAGAGCGTTGTCGTAGCTTTTCTTCCCAAGATCTTTGCTTTCCTCTCCTTAGGGAATAAGTTACTTCTTTAAGTCTTGGGGTTAAAGAGCCAGGGTACTAACTGCCTTTGTCACCAAGGATGTACCTACAAATCAGAATCTCAATAAGCAATGCTATTTATCTCCAAGTTGTTTGCCTTATGATTATTTTTAAAGTTGTCACATTCTTAAAGGGAAAATCCTGTGTCTGATTTTGTATTTTCTGTTCCCAGGGAATGAGAGTTAGGATCGCCATCATACCCATCAAAATAATAATCACCATCTATATTGATTATCTTCTGCTGCATAACAAATTGTCCAAAATTTTGTGGTTTAAACAATAATGAATATTACTTATATCTTATAGTTTCTGGGAGTCAGCAATGTGGAAGCGACTTAGCTGGGTGGTTCGGGCTTAACATCTTTCCTGGGGTTCCAGTTAGGATGTAGGTTGGGGCTGTAGTGTTTTAAAGTCTTGGCTGGGACTGGACTGGATTCACTCATCTGGTTGGCACTTTGGTATTGGCTGTTGGGAGGAGGCCTCAGTTCCTTACTCTTTCACAGAATTGCTTGAGTGTCCTTATGACATGGGGGCTGACTTCTCACAGAGTGAACAATCCAAGAGAGCAAGGCGGAAGCTGCAATTTCTTTCCTTATCCTAATCATGGAAGTCACATAGAAGCATTTTAACAATACCCTATGGTAGAAAGGGCTAGAAAGCCAGGGCTAGAAAGCCAGGAGACATGGGCTATTTGGGACCATTTTGGAGACTGTCAACCACATCATCATAATACATTTTCAAATGAAGGAATGACTTAAGAAATGAGAAATCCACAAGCATTAAAGAAAAATGTTCTCGGGGCGCCTGGGTGGCTCAGTCGGTTAAGTGTCCGACTTCGGCTCAGGTCATGATCTCACAGTTTGTGGGTTCGAGCCCTGCGTCAGGCTCTGTGCTGACAGCTCAGAGCCTGGACCCTGCTTTGGATTCTGTGTCTCCCTCTCGCACTGCCCCTCCCCCACTCACACTCTGTCTCTCTCTCTCTCTCTCTCAAAAATAAATAAACATTAAAAAAAATTAAAAAAAAAAAGAAAAATGTTCTCTAGGTATATTTTCTTACAGGAAGAGATTATATTTGTAGATCTTCTTTTTTTTCACTCCTGACATGCCATTCTTTAGTTTTTAGTTAGAAGGAAGCAACAATAATTTCTATCTAAACTTAATGTCAATTAACACAGTAATTACAAGACAGTAGCTAGTCTCACATGATAATTGATGATAATTGCTTCCTGCTTTAATTGGTATATAAACAAGACTATGCAATAGGAATCCAAACATTCCTTCAAAAGGAAAAAAGAAAATCAAAGAAGGAAATTTGTCAAAGTCATTTCTAAGCTGATAAGAAGCTAACAAATCCAGCCTACATGTCTACAAGGCATCAAAGCAGCTGCGGGCAATGCCTGGCACTTTCTCAGAGCTGGCAAGGATTACGGAGGAAGCAAGAGCACCACGCTGGCTGGCATCGGCTCCAGGGTGCTGCTGAGATGTGTGCCGATGCCCAGCTGTCCACGGCAGTGATGCCAATGTGCTGAAGTGCTTGAAGGTTGCCAACGCGACAGACCAAAGTAGGCTCATCAGTGAAAGATGGGATGATGTCTCTCCTCTGTTGCCACCTGTGCCTTCTGGAACGCTAGGTTCAAAGCAAAATGGGGGAGGGGGTGAGGGTTAGTGTTTTTGAGGTGAAAAACTGTGGAAGTCTATATGTGATAGCATCTGAAAACTAAGGAGAAGCTTGAGTGAGGAAGGCATGCGATTCAGGGCAACAAGCTAGCCTTCATTTGCTAATGAGGGGAAAAGGCCAATGAATGAGGCAAGTGAAACTTTTAGAAACCCAGCTGCATCCTCATAGAACAGTAGGCAGATGGCACATGGAAATTAATTAATGTCAGTATATCCAAGTAGAGAAGAAATAAAAGAAGATATGGAAGAGAGAACTGTTGTCCAAGATTAGACACTTTGAAAAGCTGAGGAGATACAACATCTTGAGGGCAGCTGGCAGAGATGGTTATCTTCCCTACCCACTTGGATGGGGCCTCAGCAGCATCACTAGCAGTTTCTTTTCAGAAATCCATTGAAGAGGATTCCCCAGTGGAAACAAACATGGGAACTAGAGGGGAAAAAATACCCCGGGAAGTTGGTATCTCAGATCTAGGCAATACCAATCGGGAAGCAGAGTCAACAGTCCCTGGGACACAGGGGCAGAGGGCTGCTTATGAGAGGTCGTGGAGGTGATTTTACAGCAGTAAGTTGGAGCACTTATGCAGTTCTAAACTAGGGGTGCCAGACATGGCTCAGAGGGGAAACAGAGATTAAGTTTTCTGAAGAGGCAAGATGGGAAGGAAAGGCACCTCAAGTGAGATCTGATGATAAGGATGCCACCATTGTAAAATTTGAAACATTGCTAAATAGGCAACAGTCTCTCCAATGCTACCCTCTGGAAGACGAAAATGTGAGCATAGGTGGTTCCCCCCGCCTGACATGGCAAGTGGTGCCCTAACATGGTTCATTATGGAACCAGGGAGATCACTCCCAATTTTGTTTAGTTTTACAGGTCATGAACCCTGAACCACCATCTTGAGACTGAGCAACAACATGGCCAGGATGAATCCAAAAAGGATCCCCTTTTCTCCTCACTTTGTGTTTCGTCCTTGGCTGCTGTGATTCTTAGGTTCTGGAAACATCATTTTGCTTGGCAAAACTGCCCTAAAACTAGGGATACACTTATTTTCTAAGTTTCACGGGTGTGGGGCCCAGATTATGATAACCTTATGCATCCTCTTAACAGTTTGTGGAATCTTACTTCCTGAAGCTCAATGACATTTGTCTGCTGTGGTCTTGAATAAGAAGTTCTGTGAATGAACAGCCCAGATGGACCTCCTGAAGGAGTAGCTTAATGCTACCTATGCTTCTGAATGAATATCTAGTCTGAGATGGAGCATAGTACAGCAGAAGTGAGGGTGGTGAACTTCAGTTGTTATTTTCACCTTCTCTTGATTGAGTTAATACTAGTTGTCGTAACAAGAAGATTCTAGACTTCTCACATGAAGTACTCTTTGTGTGGTGATGTAGTGTCTGCTCCATACAGTCATGTGGCCAGAAGTCAATTATTTGGCCACATTTAGATGAAAGGGAGCCTGGGCAGTGTCATTGACAACCACTTCCAAATGGTAACTATATATTTTGAGAAGGGGATTTGAATCTCTAATGGACAGCAAAGACAAGATAATTTGATTTTGGCTTTTAATTCCTTGGATATTAAATTCTTCGGATTCATATTGAAACTCTTGGGAGTTGAATCTTTTTCTGCAATATGATAATGAAAGTGGTTTTATGAAACTTTAGGACATTTCTATGTGATTGGTTTTAAGTCATCAGAGTATCTTCCTGATATTCTTAAATCTTATCACAGAACCTCATCAGCTATACTGGACATAATTTGCCTGAAAATAATTAAAGGCAAGAAAAAAGAAGTGGGGATATATTTTCAGTTTACATACAAAGTTTTTCAAGTTCCTGTCATGAATTGATCGTTCATACTATTTCAGAACCTTTTGGGGACAACATCAAAACTACCTATTCGTAGTTCCAGAGTGACAGTGGAACAATGGCTGGTGTTGAATGTGAGGTCCCTCCCTGAAGGACGTAGCTTCATTCTGGTAGGGGTAAGATTAGAAGACAAACCTGGAAGGATTAAGAGAGCTCAGCCTAGGGCATGTCAGAGATCATTTGCTTCTTTCTCCTCCCTTTTGCTTTTGGAAGTCTTCCCTAACACAGTTCTACTGGTCCCAGTGGCCCTTACTCATTGAACACTAGGATTGAGGGGCCCTGGCCTTGTCCTTCTCTCCATGGGGTACACCTGCAAAGAGAAAGGATTCCACTGTGGGCCCTTTGGTAAAATGTCTTGTGCAGTAAGGGCCCTCATTTCAGGGGAAGGGAAGGCTCAATTCAGAGGAGTATCATTAAGTTTGTTCCTCTACTGTTTAGCCATATCCTCCTGCCTAATTTTCACTAGTAATAAGCCTGGCGTTGTGGTTTCCATCTGCCTAACACCATACGACCATATGTCAGTTGGTTTGAACTTGAGGGATGTTATTTTTTGATCCCATCAAATCAACTGTAAACTGGGTTGAAATCGTGGCTCTCTTGCTTACGATCTGTATGGTACTGAGACATTTGTATGGTCTCTCTGAGCTTTGGTTTCCTGCCTAGTAAGTAGGGGCAATAATTATCTCTACAATAGTGTTGTGAGGAGTAGATATGATAGTGGTTGTAAAATGCTCTGTACAGCACCTGGCACACAGTAAGCACTCAACAAATTGTATCTCTTATTATTATGAGACATTTTTTACCAGTTGATCTTATATCATGTGTGTGTTGCATATACAGTGCTGGGAAATAATTAGCTTTTACCTTTCCTTTTGGTTATTCATGGTGACGTAACCATCAGTACCTGTGTTATCTTCAAGTACCAGAAATTAAAAATTCAATGAGGACAGTGACAGCAGGCTCAGAAAGATGGTAGGACTGGGAAAAGGTTGCCCATATTTTAAGATGCATTGAAGCTGGGCAACTTTCCATCAGCACCCCACCCAGCCCAGTAAAAATAAGTACACTCATACAAGTGGTCCCCTCACACCTACTTGTTCATGTTTTGCCCTGTCATATTGCTGTCCTTTTCATTTACAGGTTTATCTGCCTTTTTCCACTCTGATCTTAATGGGGACCGAAGTCTTCGAGCCCTGGGCGCTAGCCTACAACTGTTGGGACAGAGTAGGCTCTCATCAAGTGTCAGTTACACTGAGACATCTTTCATTCCCTCCTAACACCTGTGTACATCAGAAGTCCTCAGACTGTGCTTCTCTGCCAAAACACATGCAAGGAATGGGATAAGGCTCCATCAGTACCTGGTGATTTTTATGGGAATGGACAGCTTCCTGAGGACAGGTGCGTAAAACCTGTGGCTCGGCACAGTGGGAGGAATAGGGGAAGGCAGTTTGAGTCAAACCTTCCTGGATGATCTCGTTTTGCTCTTCTGTGCTCAACTGAGAATGGCAGTGTCTAATGTGTTCAACTCTGGGTCCCTAGAGCATATCTGTATCTATATCTTTATCTATATCTATCTATACCTATAGATATCTCCATATATATTGAATGAATAAGTGTTTTCCAGATGCTGAAGAAAAATGGAGACATGGATAGGGTATGGGTGGTGGAAAAAAGATGAATAAAAGTCATGTATTATCGACACAGGAGGGCTATCAGAGAAGCCGTATTTAAGCTTTTCATTTTACACTATTAAGTGGCAGATTAGCTGTCAATTTTTTTGTAGACACTCTTTATCAAGTTGAGGAACTTCTTTTCTATACTTATTTTGTGAGAGTTTTGTTTTATATCATGGATGGGTGTCGAATCATGTCAAAGCCATTGGATTCAATTTACTAACCTTTTCTTAAAGGTTCATGTTAATATACATAAGAGATATTGGTCTGAGATTTTCTGTTCTAATGATGTCTTTGTTTGGTTTGGGTGTGAAGGTTATACTGGTTTTGTAAAATAAGTTGGGACATGTTCCCGTCTTTTCTATTTTTCTGGGGGGGATTGTATAGAATTGGTGTTGATCCTTCTTGAAACATTTGGTAAATTTTTTTTTTTATTAAGTCCATCTAGGCCTAGAGCTTTCTTCTCAGTAGTTTAAACTCAGTTTCCTTAATAGTTACAGGGATAGTCGAATGATCCATTTCATGTTGGCTAAGATGAGTTAGTTTGTACTTTTTGAGTCTCATTTCATCTGTATTGTCAAACCGGTTAGAGTTCATAGTATTTTCTTACTATCCTTTCGTTGTCTGCAGCATCCGCGGTAATGTCCTTGTTTTAGTCTCGATAGTAAATTGTGTGTTATCTCTCTTTTTTCTTTTTTTCTCATTCATTTAATTTTTTTATTGAAGTGTAATTAACGTACAATGTTATATGAGTTTCAGGTGTGCAGTATAACGATTCAACACTTCCATACATCACCCAGCGCTCATCAGGACAAGTGCGCCCCTTAATCCCTTTTCCCTGTCTCTCCCACCACCTCCCCACCTCCCCTCTGCAACCACCAGTTTTCTGTAGTTGAGAGTCTGTTTCCCCCCCGCCCCCCGTCACTCTTGCTAGAGGTTTGTAAATCTACTGACCTCGTAAAAGAAGCCAGACTTCTGTTTCATTGATTGGCTGATTGCTTTTTTGTTTTAAATTTTATAAATCTTGGCCCTTATCTTTGTTACTTCCTTACTCTTGCTCAATTTGAGCTTATTTTATGCTTTTAAAAAAAACTTTCTTGTGAGAACTTAGATTATTATTAATTTGAGACTTTCCCTCTTTTCTAATGTAAATATTCAGTGCTGTAAATTTTTTCTTCTTTTCAGTACTGCTCTGAGACCCAACTTTTTTTATACATAGTGTTTTCATTCTCTAGTGTATTTTATTCCCTTGAGACTTCCTCTTTTCATCCTCAGATTATTTAGAAGTGGGCTTTTTGGTTTTTAAGTGTTTGAAAATTTTCCTGTTGCTTTACTTTTATTGATTTCTAGTGTGATGCTGTTTTTGTCAGGAAACATAATTGGTATGATTTAAATTTGTTGAATATTGTTTTATGGCCCATGAGATGCTCTACCTTCATATATGTTCTATCTTCATGAAAAGGATGTGATTCTGCTGGTGATAGGTGGAATTTTATATTCATGTTGACTAGATCTTGCTGGTTGATGGTATTGCTGACTCCTGTATTTTTGCTAATTTTTTGTCTAATTGTTCTATCAGTTGTTGAGAGAGGGGTGTTAAAGTCTCCAATGATCATTTTGGATTTGTCTATTTCACCTTTCAGTTCCGTCAGCTTTGGCTTCATGTATTTTTCAACTCTATTTTTTGGTGCACATACATTTAGTATTATTACTGTGTCTTCTTGATGAGTCTCTCCTTATATCATTGTATAATATCCCTCTCTGCCTCTGGTAATTTTCTTGACTTTCCGTCATATTTATATAGCAACTTCTGCTTTATTGTTGTTGTTGTTGTTTTGGTTAATGTTTCCAGGGTATAACTTTTTCACTCTTTTGCTTCAACTTGTGTAAATCATTATATTTGAAGTGATTTCACATAGACGGCATATAATTGAGTCATATTTCTTTTTTAATCCGCTCTCCTAATCTCTGAGTCTTAATTAGTACATTTAGACATTTTGCATTTAATGCAATTATTATTATGTCAGCCTCAAGTTATCCACTTTAGTTTTTGTGTTCTGTTTATTCTGTTTTTTGCTTCTTTTCTTTTCCCTGACTGTCTGTGGGTTTCTTGAACATTGTTTAGGATTCTAGTTTTGATTTAGCTATAGCACTTTTGAATCTGTATCTCTGTATAGCTATTTCAATGGTTGCCTAGGGATTACACTGTATATACATAATTTATCATAATCTGAAGGTGTCAGAATTTCATCAGTTTGGGTGATGTATAGAAATCTTACCTCCCTTTACGTCCTTCTGTCCTCCCTCATTTATAGTATAATTGTCTTAGGTATTTCCTCTGTGTACGTTGAGAACTACATCAGGCAGTGTAACAGGTTTTGCTTAAACCACCAAACATAACTTAGAAAACTCAAGAGGGGAAAGAAAGCCTCTTGCATTTGCTGGTATTTTTGCTCTTTTTGTGTTTCCGTCTTCTTCCAGATGTTCCAAAATTCCTTCTTTTAGCCTCCCCTTTCTAGAGAAAGGAATTTGGCCTTTCTAGAGAATTTCCTTAAGTCGTTATTTGTTTTTAAGTTCTGGAATGTGTTTGGTTCCTTTATATATCTTCTTTTTCTTTGCTGTGGTGTTTCACTTTTACAATTTGTGTCGGGTGTGTTCACAACTGCTCATCAAAGCATTTTTGTAATGATTGCTGTAAAATTCTTGTCAGATAATTCTGGCATCGTGCTTATCTCAGTGTTGGCATCTATCGATTGCATTTTTTTCATTCAGTTTGAGATCTGCCTGGTTCTGGATATGAAGTATCATTTTCAGCTGAAACCAGGACATTTTGGGGTATTATGCTAGAAGAGTCTTAGAAGGATGTTATTTATTCTTCCAGTGAACAGGCACCCTCTGAAACCAGTCTGGTGGGCAGAGAGTGGTGCCACCTCTTACTGCCAGCCAGATGGTGTGGAATTGTAGCTTCTCCACTCAGCTTCCATCGGCATTTGTGGGTAAGGGAGGTGCTCCTTACCACTGCTGGGGATGTGGGAGTTCTGGCTCCCGCTGGGCCTCTGCTGACACTACTTCATCTGGGAGGAGACAAGACCCCTCACTTCTGCTCCCCAATGGCCTTCCCTCACCCGGTGGATAGAGAGTACCTCAGTACAGACGAGCCGTGGTATGAAAGTCCTGACTCTTCACCAGGTCCTCTCTGACACCAACCCAGTGCTGAGGGGGAGGATCTGCTGAGTGGGGGGGAGGGGGGGGAAGTCCAGCCTCCCCATGTGGTCCCCACTGACACCTCAGAGGAGGGGAGGGGGCTTGGAGAGAGGGGTTCACTGCTGAATCGTGATGCGAGTCTTGGCTCACCACTCAGCTGTCTTTCGTCATCCTGGCAAGGATGCTGCCTGCCTTGTTCTATTCTGGCAAGAGTGGAGTCTGTGCTCTCTATGTGGCCTTGGTGGTGGGATTGAGAGTGGGTTCAACAGGTTTTTTTCTCTGTTGTTTGGCTAGAGGAGAGAAATTATTGTCTGCAAGTTTTCTATCTTGCTAGGCGACCCCTGTTCAGATCCTTTGGCTAAAAAGAACAGGTTTTTCATGGGCCTGCTTTTTTTTTTCTTTTTTGCCTGTGCCCATTGGCATTCTGAGTTGCCAGCTTCTCCAGTGTCTAGTCTGGGCTACATGAGGCAAACAGACGAGCAAACCAAAAAACCAGGGAATGCATCCCTGTGTCCTTCCTCGGGTCATGAAGTTCCTGGCTTGTTCCTTTGTCCATCTTCTTTCCATCTTTCAGCCTCCTTTTGTTTGTTTTATGTACGGCATCCAGGGCTCTTAGTTGTACTTAGTGGGTGGACTAGGATAAAGTACCTCCCCGAAGCAAAAGTTCTAGCCTTTTTGGATCATTAAAAGCGGGCTCCAGATTAAAACTCAACCTGAAATCTGTTTTCAGCCTTTGTACCGAGTGACTTGACCTGGGGACGGATGTGGGATCATGTGACCTGAACTTTCATGTCTCCTAGTACTTTGGTGCCATGGTGTGTGTGTGTGTGTGTGTGTGTGTGTGTGTGTGTGTACGCACCTATGTGTGAATGTGTGCATGCATGTGTACGTGTGTGTGTGAGTGTTTGGAGATCGTAATATTCCCTGTCCCAAAATGAGAAGACATTTTCTCCTTCCTTCTTCCCGAGGTCTAGCCTCTCTCGAGCTGAGAGACGCAGGGATTCTATTTTGCAACTGACCTTATATTAGTAATGCAGAGACATTCCTGGTCTGTCTCTTGATCTACTCTTAGTAATTTCCTCAAAAATGGTGGCCTCTGAGGACTGTGTATGGTTTCCTGGGGGGTGTGCTTTACCCTGGCCATCCCAGAGGGCACAGAATCCACTCTCACCAAAAATACTGCTCTTCTAAACTGTAAGGTTTCTAGATTAAGCAACTAAAAATACATGGCACCCAGGTAAGTTGTCATTTCAGACAAACAACTAATAGCCTATTTTAGTATAAGTGTGTCCCATGTGATATTTGAGATGTTCTTATAGTAAAAACTTATTTGTTTACCTGAAATTCAAGTTTAACTACATGCACTGTATTTTATTGGGCAGCCCTAAATGTAAGAATTGCTCCTGCCCTTTGTCTCTTCCTTTCTTCATTCCTCCCCTTTGTGGCATGGGGAGGAGAATGGGATGCTTCAAAGCTGTTGTAGGGCAAGTTCTTAAAGCTCTTTGCAAGTCCTGGGAGAGAAGTCCAAGCCTAATTGTTTGTAGTCCTTTTTAGAATGTGGGTAATTAGGGCTTCCTTGTTCTCAGATGTAAGCCTTAATTCTTAGGAAATAGGAAAAGTCTTATTCAGCATCCTATTATAGAGAACAGGATTAGACACTATAATCAAATGGTAAGCTAAATGCAATCACATTCCAAAATATATAATTCAAGTAATGAATGTTGTGGACGCAGAGAAGGAGAAAACACAGGAAAGGTTGGATGTCTTTCCCAACACCTCTGGGTCTCTCTTTCCTCATGAGAAGATGAGATGATTGAACTAGAAAATATCCGAATGATTTAAGGTATTAAATGGGTTATTTTCTAGTGCTTTGGAGTTTTGGCTAAGAACCCACAGCTGAGGACACTAACAAAAATTGTAGCTAACATTTACGATTATGGACAGACCTTGCTTTTACTTGTTTTAACCTTACATCACCCCTGGGGTAGGTACAATTGGCCTCGTCCCCTTTGTACCAATAAAGAAGCCAAGGAATTGAAGAGGTGAAGCAAACTGGCCGAGGTCACGTGGATTTCAAGTGCCCCACACAGTCTGAGGGCCCATCTCACCATGAAGTGTACACATTCATCCAGTGAGCATCACCATCACCCTTCATGGGAAGAAAGGCTGGACAGCTACTGTGGAGGTGTCTTTGAAGGCAGTTCTGAAAAGCCACAAAGACTTGGCAATTTGTTCCCTCGCCCCAAAAGAAGAGGGGAGTGGGGTCCCCCAACCTAAGCCAATTATGAGGAAGACTAAGACAACACAGCAATTTGAAGTGGTCTGCAATAGCAGGAATTGGCCTTGATGCTTGGTAAACACATAGAGTTGCCCTGTGGTGTGGTCTGGGGGTGCTCAAAACCCCACAGGGTCCTCTCACGAGAAAGAGCGGGCATTTGAATGTCTGCCGTAATAGACATTTAGCAACCAAGGTGGCTTCAAATGCTCAAGCTAAATAAAGATACCTTTCACCTCTTTCCTCTTATCTTTCAATCCCACCTGGACACTGGAGGAGTCCCAGAGGGGCAGATGAAGTGGAGGAAGACATGGGTCCAGGAGGAAGGAGGAACCAGCCATTCTTTCTCCCTCTGTTTCCCCTGTGGCTCCGAAGCTGAAAGTAGGAGGATGCTGAGATTCTAAGGTGGTAAAGTGGGCTTAGGTGTCCTGATACCTGCAAATGGAACCATTGTAAACAAATAACAAGTACACAAAACCTGTGACTATACCCTAGACAATTACCTTGCTCAGTAAGCCAGTGAGCTGTTCAAGGTGGCCAGTGTCTCTGGGTCTCTGCTTCCTCATTACCAGAATAAGGTCATTGCTTCTGGTGATCTCTGTTTCCTCTCCAGTTTTGTTTTTATTATTATTTTTTAGACATGAAATTTATTGTCAAATTGGTTTCCATACAACACCCAGTGCTCATCCCAACAGGTGCCCTCCTCAGTGCCCATCCCCCACCCTCCCCTCCCTCCCACCCCCCATCAACCCTCAGTTTATTCTCAGTTTTTAAGAGTCTCTTATGGTTTGGCTCCCTCCCTCTCTGACTTTTTTTCCCCTTCCCCTCCCCCAGGGTCTTCTGTTAAGTTTCTCAGGATCCACGTAACAGTGAAAACATATGTATGACTTATTTCACTTTCTCTGTATGACTTATTTCACTTAGCATAACACTCTCCAGTTCCATCCATGTTGCTACAAAAGGCCATATTTCATTCTTTCTCATTGCCACGTAGTATTCCATTGTGTACATAAACCACAGTTTCTTTATCCATTCATCAGTTGGTGGACATTTAGGCTCTTTCCATACTTTGGCTATTGTTGAAAGTGCTGTTATAAACATTGGGGTACAGGTGCCCCTATGCATCAGCATCACCACAAAAGACTCTGAATAGCCAAAGTAATATTGAAGAAGACCAAAGCGGGAGGCATCACAATCCCAGACTTTAGCCTCTACTACAAAGCTGTCATCATCAAGACAGCATGGTATTGGCACAAAAACAGACACATAGACCAATGGAATAGAATAGAGACTCCAGAATTGGACCCACAAAAGTATGGCCAACTAATCTTTGACAAAGCAGGAAAGAATGTCCAATGGAAAAAAGACAGTATCTTTTAATAAATGGTGCTGGGAGAACTGGACAGCAACATGCAGAAGGATGAAACTAGACCACTTCCTTACACCATTCACAAAAATAAACTCAAAATGGATGAAGGACCTGAACGTGAGACAGGAAACCATCAAAACCCTAGAGGAGAAAGCAGGAAAAAACCTCTCTGACCTCAGCTGCAGCAATTTCTTACTTGACACATCTCCAAAGGCAAGGGAATTAAAAGCAAAAATGAACTATTGGGACATCATGAAGATAAAAACCTTCTGCACTGCAAAGGAAACAATCAACAAAACTAAAAGGCAACTGATGGAATGGGAAAAGATATTTGCAAATGACATCGGACAAAGGGCTAGTATCCAAAATCTGTAAAGAACTCACCAAAATCCTCCCCAGTTTTAGAGAGAATATAAATCAATTCAGTGTGGCCCAGAAATCCGTCTCCCAGAGGTTGAAGTTATACATCATCTGGGGACGTGCTTTTCTTTAAGATTTAAGCACGATTATCTGAGGCCCCATGCCACGTAGTTGGTCTCTGCCCCAGGATTTCTGAGATTCCCATGGTGGTGAAGTCCCTGCTCTCCTCTCTCACTTCCGGCTCCCTGGGACTGTAGGTGGCCCTGTGTCAGACCTGCCTCCCGGAGTGCAGACCCTCTCTCGCTCCATTTGCCCCTGCTAGTGTCTGATCCTCATTCTCTTTCTCTTTTAGAGTCCCTGGTGCAACACTTTCAGGAAGCTACCAGTTATGACATCCTTTCAAGAAAGGCTTTGGGATACAGATTATCATGGCAGGCACAGAGCAGTAACAGGTTGTACTGGGTGCCGGCAATCAGTGCCCTCCAGGTCCTAGTGACACCCCCACCCCACCCCAGCTGCCGTGTTATTCGGGTCTCTAACACTGTCACACTCTACTTTTCTCCTTCTGTCTTAGCTTCCCAGGCTGCAGTGTTCTCCCCTTAGGGTATAGAACACTCCCTCTCTCTCTTTGTCCCCCTTCTTCTCATCTGGACTCAGCAGAGGGCACCCGACCTTCTCCACCAAAAGGACACATCAAGGTGTTCTCACAAAGAATGGCACTGTCTTGTCTCGGAATGAATTATGTTACTGCCTTGGAAGGGAAAAGCAGCAGTGGTTTCTGTCTTAGAGAGCGTCCCTTCCCTCTGCCCTGGTGCATTGTGTGCACCTGATAAGGGGTAATAATAATAGCAACAAAATCTCCAGAGCCATGAATTCCATAATTGGGTCACTGAAAGCTCCTGATGTCTTGCAAATTGACTTCACCAGGAGAAGGCAGTTGGTTGCCTATTTTGAAACGTGTACGGATGGCATCAACTTTCTGGAGTTTTGAGTTCTTTTGAGCTAGTGTGCCCACTGACAAGGTGGCTACCCACTCCTCATTAGCCTAGGTTCACTCCTTTTTTTTTTTTTAAGTTTATTTATTTTGAGGGAGGGAGGGAGAGAGAGAGAGAGAGAGAGAGAGAGAGAGAGCGAGCGAGCGAGCGAGAGAGCGCGCACAAGCAGGGGAGGGACAGAGAGAGGGAGACAGAGAATCCCAAGCCCCACAAGGACTCAATCCCATGAACCATGAGATCATGACCAGAGCTGAAATCAAGAGCCGGACGCTCAGCTGACTGAGCCACCCAGGTGTCCCAAACCTAGGTTCACTTTTAACACAACCTTCTTTTGGTAGCATATACCCTTGTCTTCCATGCACCTTCATGTGTATTCGTTTGTACACTTCTCAGTGCAATGCTGTACGATGCATTATCAACACCAGCTTTACATTTAAAACAACTGAGGCACAGAGCATGAAGTCTGTAACTGGCAGGTCCAGTTCGGGAGTTTTGATTTTCTGCCTTCAAATCCCACTCTCCCTCTGAGATAAAATATGCAAATACTGTTTATACAAACAGGGCAAGATAGGAGAGGATATGGTTCTCTGGGACCTTGGGGATCTACTGCAGCCTTTGTTCAGGAAGGAACATTTGGCAAGGGCCTTGAGAGAGAGAGGTATGCAACATGTCAGTTATCTCAGAGGGGTACACCTGTCACATACAATTCGGGAGACCCATCCTGTAGCCGAGTATTTGTGAAGTGTTCTTGTATTGGCTGTTGGCACAGCATGGAACATAACTCAAAATGCCTTTATAAGAATAATGCATTTAAAATGGGATATGGAAAGGTAATGTTTACTGAATGCCGACTACGTGACGAGTGATTCATACGCATTTTTTTTAACTCAACCTGCAAAATAATTAATGGCATTTCACAGATAAGAAAACGTAAGAGCTTAGGTGGTTTTAAAAAATGAAATGTCCATGAATAATTGCAGTAGCAAACATTTATTGAGCATGTGATCTGTTCCAGACACTTTATATCTTTATCATCCCAGTAATCGTCACCAGGATTGTACAAGGGCAACCCTGGCCCCATTGTTGTTGGAGTCTGAGGTGGCCAATAAGTAACACAAAGCAGTGAGGCAGATGGAAGCAGATGGGTCAGCCAAAATACTGATGGAAGCTGAATTCGAGAACAAGGCTTAGATGAGCGGCAACATGGGGCTTCCTAATGTTCCTGCCTCAAGTCAGTCCTTGGAGAGGCTCACTCGGCAGGTATTTGAGGCCTGCAGGGTAGACACATGGATGATGACATCCTTCACTTATCCTGGTGGGGTAAGGACCAAAAAGGGATGCGGGCTGTCACGCGTAGGACTTTTGATGAGTCAGCTCCACTCAAACAAAATCTGTCTACCTACCGCTGTTATTTACCACTCCACCTCTGGGGGCAGGGAAGGAGGATGGGGCAAGAGCCAGGAGTTTTTAGGGTCATGCCTTTCTCCTGAAAACTGCAAGTGAAGAGAAAGGATTGCCCCCTGTCCCACCCCCACCCCCATATTTTCCTATTTTATCGTTTAGGAAGTGGAGGGAAAAGTAGGAGAAACAAGTTGCCTAAGGTCACAATTCTTCATTGGCAGAGCCAGGGAGTCTGACCCTGGAGCCAGCCTCTCCGTGACACGGCGCTGCTTCTGGAGAGCTCACCCCGAGCCTCTCTGGCCCCAGGTCCTTTCCCTGTGGCACATTACCTGCCTTGGGAGTTAGGACCGTGAGTGCGTTGGCTGCTAAAGCCTTTGAGGGGATCCTGGTGGAACTCTGTCCAGGGAACTAGATACAGCCGCCCCACCTGCTTAACTTGTATGTTCTTCGATTTTCACTGGTTGTTGACCCCAGCTGCCAGCAGTGACTCAAGCCACTCTCCAGGCTTCACTGCTACTCTCCTCTCCACTTACTCTCCATCTTAGCTCCTTAGGGCTTTCTAAGCTTCCTGTCAGTCCAGGGTTTCATGCTGTCCTTCCAGATGTCACTGACAGCCATGTGGGTCCCACCTATAGACAACACCCAGATAGCACAAGGTAGAAATTGGGGTTCAAGTTTAAAATGATAAGACCTTCATATCTAGACATTATATAATGATGGCCATTTATTAAGTGCTAACTAACCATATGAATGTTTTGAGGAATCAGTTCTTAATACAGTAACTCTATGGTCCTATCACACTATTATTTTTCCTCTGCTTTGAGATGGTATTTCAATATGTTGGCTGATGGTGACTCTTTTCCCATTTCCTATTGCACTGAGACCCTTGCTGCCTCAAGGAAGGATGGTTTGGGGCAACTGGGTGGTTCAGCTGGTTAAGCGTCTGACTCTTGATTTCGGTTTAGGTCATGATCTCACGGTTCGTGGGTTTGTGTCCTGTGTTGGGCTCTGTGCTGACAGCACAGAGCTTGCTTGGGATTCTCTCTCTCCCGCGCTCCCTGCCCCTCCCCCACACATGCATGCAAGTGCATGCTCTCTCTTTCTCTCTCTCAAAATAAACTTTTTTTTTAAATGGATAGTGTGGAAGGAATAGCAGTAGGACATTGAGTTATC
This sequence comes from Prionailurus bengalensis, assembly GCF_016509475.1. Lineage (NCBI taxonomy): Eukaryota > Metazoa > Chordata > Mammalia > Carnivora > Felidae > Prionailurus > Prionailurus bengalensis. The sequence continues at coordinate 75,575,191 of NC_057353.1, read as the reverse complement.
TGATGTGTCTTCCCTGAGACCCAGGACTTAGGGAGGATGTTACCAGGGTGAGGAGAGAACAAGCACTGGGCTGTCTGAGAACAGTGGTCCACACTTCCCTGCCTTCATGGCTCAGGCGAGAAGAGCGATGGAAGCAGTAACACTTTTTGCTGTCACGTCAGGTGTTGAGGTGACTTTTCCCGGGTGTTCCTGGGAGAGGTAACAATATGCCTGAGAAGGTGAGGTGACTTGAGGGCTCATCCAAGCAGAGAGGGTTGCAGGGAACCTAGAAGAATCCTCCACCCTGCAGCGTGGGCAGGGCCACAGCCTTCAGAGGGGCCTAGGTGTAGTTGAGAGGGAGGGTCCTGGTCGGTGAGCCCTTGGTGCTGGAGATAAGGGAGGAGAGGAACGTCCTCCATGGGCCAGTGCCTGGGGACCTCCCAGCAGAGACCGGCATGGACAAGTGGCCATGAGAACACCCCTCACTGTCTCATAAAATGTGAGGTGATGTAGCCCAGTCTTCATCTCTAGATGTATGTAAAAATCAGGCAAATAGAATGGGAAAATTCCTAAACTGACTGAGATTAAATTTCTGATACCAAATAGGTTAGGAATTTGGAATATTTAGGTTGTTAAAGATAACAAATTAAAGAATTAATCTACAGTAAAAGAAAACAAAATAATGATTTCTCAGAGAGGTGTGGGGATTGACTGGGATGGGGTTCAGAGAACTTTCTGGGAGTGACAGATGCCGTGTATACTTTGAGAGGGGTGTGCATTACATGAGGATCTGTATTGACCCACACCTATCAAACTGTCTGCTTAAAATTGAAGTCTTTAATTGACTGCAAATTAGGCTCCAATTAAAAAATTCAAGAGACGGGGCGCCTGGATGGCGCAGTCGGTTAAGCGTCCGACTTCAGCCAGGTCACGATCTCGCGGCCCGTGAGTTCGAGCCCCGCATCAGGCTCTGGGCTGATGGCTCAGAGCCTGGAGCCTGTTTCCGATTCTGTGTCTCCCTCTCTCTCTGCCCCTCCCCCGTTCATGCTGTGTATCTCTCTGTCCCAAAAATAAATAAATGTTGAAAAAGAAAAAAAAAAAAATTTAAAAAAATAAAAAATTCAAGAGACAAAAAAAAAAATTCAGGTCACACTTCTTGCCTTAGTCTGCGACATTCTGAGAGTTCAGTACTTTATTGAGGTCACATGCACGGAACCCCTTTGATCTGACCCTAGAGTCCACCTTCTCCCAGTTGAGAGAAGGGAGGTCTACTGATGGGAGCCCGACTCTGCCCCTTGCTACTGCGTGACCTTGGACAAGCCCTATAAGGGGTCATTGCCTCCGTTTTCCCGTTGTGACATGTGGGTGCTAACAGCTACTTCAGAGGGTGGCTGAGGATCACATGCTTTACTACTGAACTTCAAAAGTTCTCAGAACAGGGCTGACAGTAGTCAGCGTGGTTGGCTACTCCTTCATAATATGATGAGGCATCTGAAACAGCAGGAGGAAGCAGAGTCCCCCCGCCTCCGCCCCCCCCCCAGGGCCACAGGTCCCAGACAAGCCCAGGTTAACACATGAACGTGCAGCGTCTCAGCTCAGTGGGAGCTCCAGCTGCAAAGTCTTTGAAGACTGTTTGCCAGGCAGGAGAATTTGGTGGCAGAACTTCCTCCTGACACATGTGCAGTGATGTAGTGAAACTTTTAGAAAGTTAAGTGGTGCTGGGAGAAGCGTATAACCTTTAAAAGCCTGAATAGAGTCCACAGAAGTTATGAACATTCTCAGGGAAGATGGAAAAGAAATGTTACAATGGCTGCAGGCTTTTTAAAGTCAGATCGAGAATTCTGATATGCTTTGACTGAGGCTCTTCTTTTAGGTTTCTCTCAAGGTATAAACTATGAAAATGGCAGATATATATTCCCCTTTGGGGAATAAATGCAGGTAGCATTCGAGTAATGTTAAATTAATGTTCCTTCAACACATTTATTGAGGGCTTGTTATTTCCTAGAGATAGTTCTGGGAGCTCAGGAGGATGTATAGAGAATAGAAATTCCTTGGGGGATTTAAAGTATAGAAAAGGGGGGGTGCCTGGGTGGTTCAGTCGGTTAAGTGGCCACTTCGGCTGAGGTCGTGATCTCATAGCTCATGGTTCGTGAATTCGAGCCCCACGTCAGGCTCTCTGCTGTCAGCACAGAGCCCATTCCTGATCCTCTGTCTCCCCCTCTCTCTGCCCCTCCCCTGCTCACTCTCTCTGTCTCAAAAATAAATAAACATTTAAAGTATGGAAGGGGCCACAGGTGTATCCACAAATCAGTACAGTATCAGGGAATAACATGTAGGTTGCTTTGGAGATGCAAGCAAAATGCCACGAGAACCTAGCTGGGGGCAAGGAGATCTGAACCGAGGGGGTTGAGGGAAGGTTCTTGGAGTTGGCCTCTGAGAGGAAGGTGGGAGGGCTGCACAACGAGTGAAGGTTGCAAGAGAGGGTGTTACAGACATGGGCCCAGGAGAGCCTGAGTCCTGCCCCATCAAGCATCTGATGGCTTCCTTTGCATTTCTAAGAGAGGTACGTACAAGAAATGAGAATAGGAGTCAGGACCATTTTACTAAGAGCCATACTGTGTGTAGCACCCAATACAGAGATGTCTCTCAAAGGCTGGAGAGTGCAACCAAGACTCAAAGCAACAATGGGGCTTTTCATTTTGCTCTCCCTCACCATCCTTTCTGCCCCACCTCCATCTGTGATTCTAGGCACCTGCACACTCAGGGTATTTGTGGAGGGAGACTGGCGGTATTCAAGTGAACTCGGGTCTAGTTACTCATCCAACCACATGGGATCTGGAAGAGAGACACCAAGCACAGTTGGCCTGTCCTGAGAGACCAGGGCCTGCCACCATGTGTTCACCATGAGTGTGCCTGACCTCAGCCATGACTCCTCCTGGCGAGTGTAGTCTGACAAACATATTGATTATTGGCCAGTAGTTCTGCAGTGGCTGGGAAAGGTTGAGCTGAGACTCACTCTTCCTACCCCTAAGGAACAGGAAGGAGATGTTTGTTTCCCTCTAGTGAACAGTATGGGAGAAGGGTGTCCCAATCTAGGGGAGAAGCAAGTGTTTCATCCTGGGTGTGTGAGACAGCAAGTGGTGTTTGGAGACATATTGGTGTCCTGTTACCAGAAGGGTAGGGAATGCACTGGGGTGGTGTTGGGAGATGCAGGTTTAGCTAGGGAGCAAGATCTTTCCTGCTCATCTCTGGTTCTCTATGGCTCAAAGTCTCTTTGAAACATACTATCTTTTTTCACTCATATTTCACTCATGTAATGAGTCCCCTTTTATAAATAAGAACACTGAAGCTCAGAGAGGTTAGCAGAGTTATTCCAAGCCATACGTTGTAATTGGCTGGAACTAGCTATCAGGTTGTGTTTTTCCTCATCCAGTGTTTTCACTTACACATAGTGCCTCAAAGCTGGAACGTGATCCTCTGGTAATTCTCAGGGACTAAAATATAGAAATGTAAAAATGTATCCATATACCTACTTACACATATACTTTGCTGACTTGGGCGTGGAGCCTGAATAGGACTACTAATCATTCACCTCCTGGCTCTTTCTTGGATGATGTCTGCTTTCCCAGCATGCCATCTGGTTCATTATGCGTCTTGGGTTTTTGGTTTTTAAGAACTGTTATTAACAATAGTTCCAATGAAATAATCTGAGGGGGTTTTGTAGGGTTTCATTTTATACTCCTAGTTTCTACCATAGTCTCATCTTTGCAGCGGATGGAGTTCTGTTTTCACATGTGGTTAAATCTGAAAGGCAGTCAGCTATAATCCACCCTTCTTGACACGTTACAGATGCAACTTAGCAAAAACAATCAATTGAGGCCTGACTCAAGGCCTGGTCATGGGTGATAGTGGGAACAAATATTTGAACCTATGTACCTTCCCACCACTTAATGCACCAGCCAGCCGTGCCATGTGCCATGGCCTGTCTAATGCCCAAATATGTCACAGTTCTGGTGGATATATCAGCAGACAGTGTGGAGGAAAATAATGTAGAATACAAGGAACGTCTATAATGTGAAGGCTACAGTCCTTCCATAGAGAATATGAGGAGCGATCTGAATGCCGTCGCTCCATTGGTTCTGCCATTTATTGTAGGGTATATAGCTATAGTTATTTTATTGACTTATGTTTGGTGAAACTTGGCTATTTGTTTTAGAATAGACTTTTGGTTCCAACAGTAATCCCCCAAGCTACTATTCAAGAAAAATTTGAATATAATCTTACTTTTTCTTAAATGGCTCAATGGCAAACGTGTCCTTTATACCACCTACTAGATAGAGGGCTGAGGATTAAATAATTGACCATATAACACCCGGACTTTAACAGATCTGCCGAAAAAGCTCCATCGTCTACTTCAGAATGTAGTGATGACTTTAATAAGATGGCGCCTGAAGGTGGCTCAATCCATGAAGGTGTGGGAGGTACAATTACTCTGTCAAGCATGACCTTTCATCTAGATAAAATGCTTTTCCTAAATTAATTTTACTCATTTGATCCCCAATTTTCTTGTGAATGTGTGAAAGGGGTAAAATATCTGCTAAGAACCATCAAAAGAACTTTGCAAACACTGAAATGATGATTTTATAGAGAAAGTCAATTAGTTTCCATAATTCATTTATTCATCCAAACATAGAACAAAGTAAAGTTTTGGAAGCTCATTTCTTCAACAATGAAACATCTAATATTATTGTGGATGCTATTATAAATTCAGTGAAAATTCAACACTAGATCAAGATAAAATGTTTTGTGTGTGTGTGTGTGTGTGTGTGTGTGTGTGATATTATGACATTTTAGTGAGACGCAGTTCTGTGGTACAAATAATGTTATTACACTAAAAAGAAAAAAAAACAAGGAGGAATTAAGATGATGGAGCAGCATGGAGATCCTGAGTTTGTCTCTACCCTAAAATGCAGCCAGATCAGCACCAAACCGTTTTGAACATCCAGGAAATTAATCTAAGGATTAACACAACAATCTGCATAACTTGAGCCATAGAACTTGGCAGAAAGAGAAAAAATTATTTTTATTTTTATATTTTTTACTTTTTAAATTTTAAATTCTATTTTGTTTTCTTTGTTTCATTATGTTCTATTTTATTATATAGATTTTTAAAATTTCTTATTTTTTTAACCTTTTTTCTTTCCCTTTTCTTTCTATTCTATCAAGCTTCTTATAACAAGCAGACCAAAACACACCTAAGATCTAGTTCCTTTATTTGATTTTTTTGTTTTTTAAAAATTTTTTAATTTTTATTTCTTTATTAATTTTTTTCTTCCTCCAAAATGATAAAGGAATTCACCCCAAAAGAAAGAACAGGAAGAAATGAAGCCAGAAGCTTAATCAACACAGGTATAAGCAAGATGTCTGAACTAGAATTTAGAACCATAATAATAAGAATACTATCTGGGGTTGAAAAAAGCATAGAATCCCGCTGTGTGGAGATAAAAGAAATAAAGTCTAGTCAGGACGAAATTAAAAATGCTATAACCAAGATTCAATCTCAAAAGGATGACACGACAGCAAGGATAGATGAAGCAGAGCAACAACTCTGGACAAACAAATTTAGACAACAAATCTAGACAAACAAATCTAGACAACAAATTTAGAAGACAAATTTATGAAGAATAATGAGGCAGAAAAAAAAGGAGGGAAACAAAGGCAAACGAGCACACTATAAGACTTAGAGAATTCAGTGGCTTATTAAAAAGGAATAACATCTGAATCATAGGAGTCCCAGATGATGAACAGAGAAAAAGGGGCAGAAGATTCATGTGAGCAAATTATAGTGGAAAACTTTCTTAATCTGGGGAAAGACACAGACATCAAAATCCAAGAAGCACAGAGGACTTCCATTAGATTCAACACAAACTCACCATCAGCAAGGTGTGTCATAGTGAAATTCACAAAATACACAGACAAGGAAAGAATTATGAAAACAGCAAGAGAAAAAAAATCCCTTAACATGTAAGGGAAGACTGATCAGGTTTGCAGCAGACCTATCCACAGAAACTCAGCAGGCCAGAAGAGAGTGGCAGGATATATTCAACGTACTAAATCAGAAAAATATGTAGCCAAGAATTCTTTATCCAGAAAGTTTTCATTCAAAATAGAAGAGATAAAGAGTTTCTCAGACAAACAAAAACTAAAGAGTTTGTAACCATTAAACCAGCCCTGTAAGAAACTTTAAGCGGGACCCTTTGAGTGGAGAAAAGACAAAACAAAACATATCAAAAGCAACAAAGACTAGAAAGCACCAGAAAGCATTATCAAAACACCAACTCAACAGGTAACACAATGGCACTAGATTCATATCTTTCAGTACTCACTCTAAATGTCAATGTACTAAATGCTCCAAAAGACATAGGGTATCAGAATCAATAAGAAGATATGACCAATCTATATTATGCTGCTTACAAGAGACTGATTTTAGACCTAAAGACACCTATAGATTGAAAGTAAGGGGATGGAGAACCATTTATCATGCTAATGGTTATCAAAAGAAAGCTGGTGTAGCCATGGTTATATCAGATAAACTAGACTTTAAAATAAAGACTGTAACAAGAGATGAAGAAGGGCATTATATCATCATTTAAGGGGTCTATCCACCAAGATCTAACAGTTGTCAATACTTATACCCCCAATGTAGAAACACCCTAATATATAAATCAGTTAATCACAAACATAAAGAAACACATTGATAATAATATAATAATAGTAGGGGACTTCAACACCCCACTTACAGCAATGGACAGAACATTTGAGCAGAAAATCAACAGGGAAACAATAGCTTTTAATGACACACTGGACCAGAAGGACTTAACAGATACATTCAGAACATTTCATCCTAAAGCAGCAGAATACACATTCTTTTTGAGTGCCCATGTAACCTCTCCAGAATAGATCACATACCGGGTCACAAATCAACCCTCAACAAGTAGAAAAAGATCGAGATCATACCTTGCATATTTTCAGACCATAATGCTATGAAACTCGAAATCAACAACATGAGGAAGTTTGGAAAGACCATGGATACTTGGAGATTAAAGAACATCCTACTAAAGAATGAATGGGTTAACCAAGAAAATAAGAGGAAATTAAAAAGTACATGGAAGCCAATGAAAATGAAAACACGACAACCCAAAACCTCTGGGATGCAGCAAAGGTGGTCATAAGAGGGAAGTGTATAGCAATACAGGCATTCCTAAAGAAGGAAGAAAAGTCTCAAATACACAACCTAACCTTATACATAAAAGAGCTGGAAAAAGAACAGCAAATAAAGCCCAAAATCAGCAGAAGAAGGGAAATGATAAAAATTAGAGCAGAAATCAATGATATCAAAATAAAAAACAACAACAGTAGAACATATAAATGAAACCAGGAACTGATACCGTGGAAGAATTAGCAAAATTAATAAACCCCTAGCCAGACTGATCAAAAAGAAAAAGTAAAGGACCCAAATAAATAAAATCATGAATGAAAGAGGAGGAATCACAACCGTCACCATAGAAATTTAAATAATAATAAGAGAATATTATAAGCAATTATGTGCCAACAAATTGGGCAATCTGGAAGACATGGGCAAATCCCTAGAAACATATAAACTAACAAAACTGAAACAAGAAGTAATAGAAAATTGAACAGACCCATAACCAGTAAAGAAATTGAATCAGTAATCAAAACTCTCCCAACAGACAAGAGTCCAGGGCCAGATGGCTTTCCAGGGGAATTCTACCAAACATTTAAAGAAGAGTCGACCACCTATCCTCTTGAAGCTGTTCCAAAAAATACAAATGGAAGGAAAACTTCCAAACTCCTTCTATGAAGCCAGCATTACCTTGATTTTAAAACCAGACAAAGACCCCACTAAAAAGGAGTACTACAGACCAATTTCCCTGATGAACATGGATGCAAAAATTCTCAACAAGATAGTAGCCAACCAGAATATTAATATTCTGGTTTATATTTACTTAAAAGAATTACTCACCGTGATCAAGTGGGATTTATACCTGGGATGCAGGCTGGTTCAGTATCTGCAAAACAATCAATGTGATACATCACATTAATAAAAGAAAGGATAAGAGACACATGATCCTCTCAATAGATGCTGAAAAAGCATTTGACAAAATACAGCATCCTTTCTTGATAAAAACCCTCAAAAAAGTAGGGATTGAAGGATCATTACCTCAGTATCATAAAGGCAATATATGAAAGACCCACTGTTAATATCATTCTCAATGGAGAAAAACTAAGAGCTTTCCCCCTAAGGTCAAGAACATTACAAGGATGTTTGCTCTCACCATTGTTATTCAACATAGTGTTGGAAGTCCAAGCCTCGACAATCAGACAACACAATATAGAAAAGTCATCCAAATCGGCAAGGAGGAGGTCAAACTTTCACTCTTTCTAGAGGACATGATACTCTATGTGGAAAACCCAAAAGTCTCCACCAAAAAACTGTTAGAACTGATACATGAATTCATCAAATTTGTAGGATATAATATCAATATACAGAAATTGGTGGGGCACCAGGGTGGCTCAGTTGGTTGAGCATCTGACCTCAGCTCGGGTCATGATCTCTCAGTCTGTGAGTTCGAGCCCCATATCGGGCTCTGTGCTGACAGCTTGGAGCCTGGAGCCTGCTTCGGATTCTGTGTGTGTGTGTCTCTCTCTGTGCACCTCCCCTACTCTCATTCTGTCTCTCTCTCTCTCTTAAAAAATAAAATAAACATTAAAAAAATTTAAGGGGTGCCTGGGTGGCTTAGTTGGTTGAGCGTCCGACTTCGGCTCAGGTCATGATCTCATGGTCTGTGACTGTGGGCCCTGCGTCGGGCTCTGTGTTGACAGCTCAGAGCCTGGAGCCTGCTTTGGATTATGTGTGTCTCTCTCTCTCTTTCTGCCCCTCCCCTGCTCATGCTCTGTCTCTCTCTGTCAAAAATAAATAAAATTAAAAACATTTTTAATTTAAAATATACAGAAATTGGTTGCATTTGTATATACCAAATAATGAAACAGCAGAAAGAGAAATCAAGGAATCCCATTCACAATTGCACAAAAACCATAAAATACCTAGGAATAAACCTAACCAAAGATGTGAAAAAATCTATACACTGAAAACTAAAGAGAGCTTGTGAAAGAAACTGAAGACAACACACACACACAAAAATAGAAAAACATTTCATACTCATGGATTGGAAGAACAAATATTGTTAAAATGTCGATACTACCCAAAAGCAATCTACATATTCAATGCAATCTCTATCAAAATAACACCAGCATTCTCCACAGAGCTAGAACAAACAATCCTAAAATTTGTATGTAAACAGAAAGACCCTGAATAGCCAAAGCAATGCTGATAACGAAAGCCAAAACTGGAGGCATCATAATTCCTAAAGCTGTATTACAAAGCTGTAATTATCAAGACAGTATGGTACTGGCACAAAAACAGACACATAAATCAATGGAACAGAATAGATAATCCAGGAATGGACCCACAGACGTATGGCCAACTAATCTTCAACAAACCAGGAAAGAATATCCAATGGGAAAAAAAGACAGTCTCTTCAGCAAATGGTGTTGGGAAAACTGGACAGTAACATGCAGAAGAATGAACCTGGACCACTGCCCTATACCATATACAAAATAAACTCAAAATGGATGGAAGACCTCAATGCAAGACAGGAAGCCATCAAAATCCTCGAGGAGAAAGCCGGCAAAAACCTCTTTGATCTTGGCTGCAGCAACTTCTTACTCAACACATCTCCAGAGGCAAGGGAAACAAAAGCAAAAATGAACTACTGGGACCTCATCAAAATAAAAAGTTTCTGCACAGCGAAGAAAACAATCAGCAAAACTAAAAGGCAACCGACAGAATGGGAGAAGATATTTGCAAACGACATATCAGATAAAGGGTTAGTATCCAAAATCTATAAAAAACTTAACAAACTCAACACCCAGAAAACAAATAATCCAGTGTAGAAATGGGCAAAAGACATGAATAGACACTTCTTCAAAGAAGACATCGAGGTGGCTAACAGACATGTGAAAAATGCCCAACATCACTCATCATGAGGGAAATACAAATCAAAACCACAATGAGATACCACCTCACACCTGTCAGAATGGCTAAAATTAACAACTTGGGAAACAACAGATATTGGCAAAGATGTGGAGAAAGAGGAACCCTTTTGCACTGCTGGTGGGAATGCAAACTCGTGCAGCCACTCTGAAAAATAGTATGGAGGTTCCTCAAAAAATTAAAAATAGAACTACCCTACGGCCCAGCAATTACACTGCTAGGTATTTATCCAAAGCATACAAAAATTCTGATTCGAAGGGGCACATGTACCCCAATGTTTACAGCAACACTATTGACAATAGCCAAAGTATGGAAAGAGCCCAAATGTCCATCGACTGATGAATGGATAAAGAAGATATGATGTGTGTGTGTATAATATATATATATATATATATATATATATATATATATATATGTGTGTGTGTGTGTGTGTGTGTAATATATATTATATATATAATATATGGCATGAAATATGTATTATATATATATAATATATATAATATATATCAATGAGAAAGAATGAAATCTTGCCATTTGCAACAATGTGAATGGACCTAGAGTGTATTATGCTAAACAAAATAGGTCAGTCAGAAAGACAAATATCATATGATTTCACTCCCATGTGGAATTTAAGATACAAAACAGATGAATGTAAGGGAAGGGAAAAAATAAAATAAAAACAGAGAGGGAGATAAACTATAAGAGACCCCTAAATACAGAGGACAAACTGAAGGTTGCTGGCAGGGTGTAGTGTAGGGGGAAAGGCTAAAGGGGTGAAGTGGCCGTGGCTGTCCAGAGCACTCTGAAACTGTATCAAAGTTGTCTATATTTCCAAACATTTTTGAAATGAAAAGGCTCTTGTGTTCTCCCCACTCTGTGCACTTTACTGTTGGTGTGACGGGGCATTTAAAGATGTTTCTGGCATTTTCCTTTCTTTAATTTGTAAGGTGGTGTTAAGTCTATGGTTATTGGCTGGGCCAAAAACCTCAGTTCTCAACTGTATGTATCTATGGTTTGTAAAAAGAACAGAACAACAGAGAGAATCCTGATGCTCCTTGCTTGGTGTTGAGGCTGTGGGGAAGATGCCTTTGGAGGGGCTGTGGTTCAGGGTGTGCACTGTGAGGCTGGGCCCGTGGAAACCGCAGTGGGCATCCACTTAGCTTCAGGTTATCTTGTTTCTGTATATAGTAACCCAGCATTCTCAGTGTGGAAAAGGCAGTGGGGGTGGTGCTCGGCTGGCATGAGAAGTGTTTGGATCTTTTTTAGTTACGCACGGTAGTTTTAAACTGTTTTGTTTTTAAACTGTAGAATCCTTCATTGTCAGCAAAGCCAAGAGCCGCTGCATCAATGAAGGTTGAAGAACCTTCTGTAAGAAACACAGTTAGCAATGTTCTGTTATTTTTTGTATGTGTAGAATGCTGAAATGTTTTTGGAGTTAAATAAACAGTATTACATTCAAAATAAAAAAAACAAACAGGGGCACCTGGGTGGCTCCATCGGTTAAGCATCCGACTCTTGACTCTGCTCAGGTCATGATCTCACAGTTCATGAGATAGAGCCCTATGTTGAGCTTTGCACTGTGCATGGGGTCTGCTTGGGATTCTCTCTCTTCCCCCCTCTGCCCCTCTCTCTTTCTCTCTCTCAAAATCAATAAATAAACTTAAAAAAAAACCTGGAAAGCCAAAATATACTTGGAATTGGTTGAGGTGCTACATAATTAAGAATGTTCTTCAAACCAGTGAGTAGAATTATCACCATTTAATAAACATGTTTCCCCTGCAGGCTGCTTCCCACTGATCCCACTTAAAAACCTTTGAAAGAACTACTTTCTAAACACACTGACATGTCTAGGAGTACTTTAGAACTTTTATGGTATGCAAGTCCTCTACATTGTGGTATTGTTTGTTAAAAAGTAACTTGGAGGAAAAAAGGAGGTGTTTGAAGCTTCAAAGCCAATGGCCACTACTGAAAACAAAGGTTACAATTAGGAAGATGTTAAAATGCACTCTTACAAAAGCACAGGAAGAAGGGAAAAAAGTAATTGGGGCTCAAAGGGTGTATCGGATTTAACTTTGAAATGTTAGAATTGTTCAGTTTGAGAGAAAAAAAAACTTCTTATGCAACTCCTATTTTTAATTGGATAAACTAATATCCTGTATCAAAATGGAACAATATAGAAAGAAGCCTATAATTTTGCAGTTCTAAATTTAGCAAAATATTCAGACCACCAAAACACATACAACTTATTTGACACAGTTTGTCTTATAAAATATATACATTGTTGAAAAGCATTCTGCTTGGGGGCAAACTGGCTGTACTGATAACAATATTTATGCCAACATTTTTACATATTTCAGTATAAAAATGGAATGGAGAGTTTTTCATTTAGCAGAAATTACTCTGAGCTTACTAGGGTATCTCTTTTCCATATGTAGTAAGAGAGTTTTCTTAATTACAATTGTAACAGTCTCCAGAAAAGACCACTTCAGGTTTTGGATACTTGTAATCACAGATTTATTATCCATACACTGTATTTTTGAAAAAGATTTTGGGCAACTTTAAAGACAAACTAATAAGACTTAGAAACATATTCTTCAGAATATACCAATGATGCTGTATTAAAGCCACATATACATCTGATTAAAGAATGTGCATATGTACTGAGAGTAATTATCCTTCTTTTTAATACTTAGATAATATAAAGAGATTTTAAGTATTTCTCTTAAAATATGTAGCCACTTGATATTTACATTTTGAGAAAGATTTTTGTTTCTGAAAATAGTTTTGCTATAAAACTCTTTCATAGGACTACCAATATAAAATCTCTCCAGGGGCGCCTGGGTGGTGCAGTCGGTTAAGCGTCCGACTTCAGCCAGGTCACGATCTCGCGGTCCGGGAGTTCGAGCCCCGCGTCAGGCTCTGGGCTGATGGCTCAGAGCCTGGAGCCTGTTTCCGATTCTGTGTCTCCCTCTCTCTCTGCCCCTCCCCCGTTCATGCTCTGTCTCTCTCTGTCCCAAAAATAAATAAACGTTGAAAAAAAAAAATTAAAATAAATAAATAAATAAATAAAATCTCTCCAAACATAGATTTATTTATGCACGCGTACATATGTGTGCACCATGTGTATGTGATATATATGTATAAGTCCATGTGTGTATTATGACTACACATATGTGTATGTATGTACATATATATGTGTGTGTATATATGTGTATATATATGTCTATATGTGTGTGTGTATCTATGTATATTATACACACATGTATATACAGGGAGACATAAGAGAAAGAGAAATCACCAGTAAGATAGTCTATGTAATGAATTGCTATAGCTTGATGCCCAGGATAAGGAATCACAAGTGTTGATGGTATGTAGTTGTTATTTCTCTAAGACTATTATTTGCTTATCATGTGATAAAGCAAATGAGTAAATTTGTGATATTTGAGTGCTGTCTTTTGTGATCTCATTGAAAAATCTGGTTTCTCAGCATGTAAGAAAAGAAGTATCAATATAAGTTAAGGAATTTTTTTTTGGCAATGACTTTTTATTTTTTAAATATAATTTATTGTCAAATTGGTTTCCATACAACACCCAGTACACATCCCAACAAGTGCCCTCCTTCCTGCCTATCACCCACTTTCCCCTCTTTCCCAACCCCCATCTACCCTTAGTTTGTTCTCAGTCCTTAAGAGTCTCTTATCATTTGTCTCTCTCCCTCTCTGTAACTTTTTTTTCCCCCTTCCCTTCCCCCATGGTCTTCTGTTAAGTTTCTCAAGATCCACACATGAGTGAAAACATGTATCGGTCTTTCTCTGCCTGACTTATTTCATTTAGCATAACACCCTCCAGTTCCATCCACGTTGCTGCAAATGGCTAGATTTCATTTTTTCTCATTGCCAAGTAGTATTCCATTGTGTATATAAACCACAATTTCTTTATCCATTCATCAGTTGATGGACATTTAGGTTCTTTCCATGGTTTGGCTATTGTTAAAAGTGCTACTGTAAGCTAAGGAATTTAAGTAAAAACCCGAAGCCTAGAATTTAAACCATAAACTACGAGTATGTATTTATAGTACATTTTATCTTACAAATTATTTCCTAGACCAGTCCTCTGAAAAGGCATAGCTGTAGTCCCTGGTCCAGTGGAAATGAACATTCCTTGTGCCCAGATTGTGGTTTCCAAATCCCATTTCTTATTAAAAGCCAGGCAGAGCTTCTTGGAAATGTTCAAGATCAGCCTGAAGTATATTTCAAACGAGCAGACCAGGAAGTCATCCAATTCCTAGGGACAGAGGACCCAACTTGCAGTGGCTCCCACTGGCCAAAGAGAGGGAGTTTGAGCATCAGTAGAGAACATCAGTGGAACAAGACATCCAGTTTGTTTAAATCCTTGAGTTTCCTGTGACACAAAACCAAAACCTTACTAGGTGACATATTACTAGATGCTAGTGAATCAGTGCATCTAAAAAACGTGACAGGAAGAGGACCAAGCATTTATTCTGCCTTTTCTCTCTGACTGTGTCATCGAGTCACCAAAGAGCTGACGAAGGGAAGTTTCTCTGTATGAAATTGTTCCAGCAAGATGGGAAGAGCAAATGATAAGATAGAACATCACCATTTCTCAAACTGTAAAGGATCCAGGCACTGAACATTGGTGCTGCTAATATTGCCAAAGGGGCCGTCAGACATAATGCGTCCACCGATAGTGGAACACAACACCACCTGTGAAGCACTTTTGCCAAAACCGTCAAATCTGAATCCGATCAAGCTTGCTGATCCATCTATAATTTACAGAAAATACAGAAGGCAGAGGAGAAAGTTCATGGACATTGTGGTGATGGAGCCATCAAAATCTAGACTAAGCATTTCTAGAGGATAAATGATCTGTTCCTTCAACAGTGACTTTCCAGGATGGAGGTGAGAGATGAAGGATGGGTGTGTAAGCCCTTAAGAGATACATTAATCATGGGGCGCCTGGGTGGCTCAGTTGGTTAAGCGTCCGACTTCGGCTCAGGTCATGATCTCGTGGTTTGTGAGTTCGAGCCCCATGTCGGGCTCTGTGCTGACAGCTCGGAGCCTGGAGCCTGCTTCCGATTCTGCGTCTCCCTCTTTCTCTGCCCCTCCCCTGTTCATGCTCTGACCCTCCCCTGTTCATGCTCTCTCTCTGTCTCAAAAATAAATAAATGTTAAAAAAAATTTAACAAAAAGAGATACATTAATCAATTGAGATATATAGACACTGTTTGTATACTGATTAAACGTGTTAAATGCTGATGATTGATATATATATATATATATACACACACACACACACATGTGTATATATATGTGTATATTTGTGTATGCACAGTTGGAAATGACTATTTTTGTGACTATATCGGAAGTGACTATATTGAGGAATGCTGCTAGGTTTTAGTTATGGCGATACTATTGTTAAGTTTTTAAAAATTCAGTCATTGAAATGCATTTAAAAATACTTACAGATAAAATGGGAAACATGCATGTAGTCATATACTTAAGCCATCATTTCTGACAGTGACAAAAAACACAGGAAACCAGAATAGTCTTGGAAAAATCAAGATTTTGAGTTCTTCAGATAAGTTAGTACTTGGATTTCTAGAGAAATTCTGCCACTTGATTTTTTTTTTCTTTAAAGTTTATTTTATTTATTTTGAGAGAGAGGCAGAGAGTGAGAGTGAGCATGGTGGGGGCAGAGAGAGGGAGAGAGAGGATCCCAAGCAGTCTTCACACTGTCACCGTGGAGCCTGATGTGGGGCTTGACCTGAGCTGAAATCAAGAGTCAGATGCTTAACCACCTGAGCCACCCAGGCATCCCTCTTGATCGTTTTTTGATATTGGATCATTCCTTTATAGAAAAGATAAGGAACGTGAGAACACTGAGTGACAATTCAGTAACAGTCATTTGAATCTGAATTTTCAAGCCTCAGCTTCTGCTCTGTACAAAGAAGGAGTTTATCTAATTAAATGCCTTCCCAATGCGGACATTCTCTGACTCTAGGCCAAAGACTTGTCACCAATAGATGTTGGTTATAAAGCATAGTTTTTGCATAGTATGTTTTACTCTCTCAAACAAAACAAAACAAAACAGAAAACATTATGTTCATCAATTGTTAGGATTCTTAGGAATTACATTTAGAAAGTCAGGAAAATCAGTCCCTTTGCATGGATGTGGAAGTGTACCATACTTTTCTGACTTGCCCAAAACTGTCCAACCAGACCCAGCTTTCCTGATGCCGAGATGGTCACAGTGAACCACCACTGACATTGCTTAATCTCCTGCCTCACCTTAGATCTCAAACTTTGCATCTAATTGAGGGAGGCAACTCACTAAGACCTTTCCTGGTCTGTTCTAACCTTGCTGTTCCCAATAAGATCACTGTGAAGAAGAAAACAGTCTAACGGAAGAAAGGAAGAAAGGAGGGAAGAAGGGAGGGAGCGTTGAAGAAAGGAAGGCAGGGAAGGGTGGGGAGGAGGGAAGGAAGGCAGGAAACACATGATAGACATTTGCAGATGTGGAAAATATTAGGAAAGACCTGTGACTTGGGTATTACTGTCCCTACTTTATGGATGAGGGGGTTGAAGTTCAAGGGTAAGAAAGTTGCCCAGAGTCCACCCGGATCTCAAGACAGCAGAGTCAGGATTTGAACCCAAACGCCCTTACTTCAAAGTCAGATCTGTTCCTTCTTCCACTAGTTTTCTCTGGCGCTCTCAAGCCAGCCTGTCCCCCACATCCCTGCAGCTGGCACCCACACGCTGAGATCATCTGAGTGTGTGGTCTTCACCACCCTCTGGAATTGGCATTCTGCTTCCAGTGTCCCTTCCATTGCTCCTTGGAAACAGCAAGTTCTGTTTTTAGAAAAAGATCTGTCAAAGGCATCATGTGTCTGGGCTGACAGCAGAGAGAACTTCTGTTGGCTTCCATCTGGGAACCAAGCAGTTACAGATGGGAAGACTTGCTACAACCTTGAAGATTAAAATAAGAAGGCTTTTGCTTGCAAGGTCAATGATTACAAAGAGAGAAAGCCAGGGCTTCCAGGCAGTGCCATACATCACGGCCATTTAAGGTGTGGGCTGAGCTGGGTTAATGGGCTCTGCGCCTGCTCCCACCTCACTGCCCCCCAGTCCTTCCCTTCCGTGTCCAGGAGACACAGAGAATTCCATTTATAAAGTGCCTAATTGCATTATCAAAGTGGCACATTGGGAGAAAACCCCACTCAACTGCATTGTAGCAAGCCATGCCTTTCCCCAGGAGATCTGGATGGGATACAAACATTGTTTAGACATAATATAAAATTACGAAGTTTGTTAAACTTTGTTTATTCGGTAAATCTTGGTTAAAGATTCCACAGTTGCAAAATCAGATCTAGAGGCCTCGGATGACATTAATACAGAGTCACTCCATGAGCAGGTGACGGGCAGTTTGTCCCAACACAAAAAAGCCCTGGGTTGCCTATCAGAAGTTTGAACCTCCATTACCGGCTGGCAAAGTGTTCTTTCTGGACCTCAGTTTTTAACTCTATAAATAGGGCATAATGTGGCCAGCCTTCCTTAACTGGTCGAGTGATTTAAATTATAAACAAATACAGACTTCTGATTCCCAGTCAGGTATGAAAGAAGCTCAGGACTGATCTCTCATGTTCACACCACGAGGGCGGAACAAATTGACGACCCACGTCTCTTAGATCTCAGAGAACTGAGGTCACAGGGCAAACTGTTGCCCCGCAAATTGAGAAGATTGACAGGTGGCTGCAGAGAGTTACAATTTACGGAGTAGAAGCCCTTCACAAAACCAGAGCAGGAGAACTTCACCTGTAATCGACGAGGTTTTGCAAGCTCAGCGCCAACAAGTCTGAGCCCTAAAAACTCCAAGGGGCCCAAGTCTTAGGGGAGGCTCTCACACTGGTAGGAGTTTTCCTCCAGGAGCCCTGTCAGTTTCTCCTAGTGGCTATTGGAGAAAAAACCCCTGGAGCTTCAGGCTGGGGAAGGGGATAAGGAACCACTTTGAAATATACCAGGGCGCCCTGTTCTTATCAAGGCTGGCCTCAGGGTAAACAAGCTAAGCAGAGCCTAACCTCCTGGGTTTTTCGCTAGACACTAGCTAATCTGGAGGACGGGGAGTCCCAACTCTAGCACACCCTAAACTTTCTGTCCCTCCTAAGAGGTGGGGAAGCAAAACGAAACAAAGCTGAGAGGTGCTGGTGAAGGTCACAGCCTAAGGACACAGGCTCAGTAATCCTAGAACTATGGGATGCTTTCCTTCTCCCCACACCTCACTGCCACATCAGTAGGCTCCTGCAGAAGATGAGCGGGAAGAGAGCGTACATGTGGGGACAAACTGTGACTATGAAATGCATATACATCAAGATTTTTCATTCAACATTGTATTAGGATTCTCCATACAAACAGAACCGTGTGTGTGTGTGTGTGTGTGTGTGTGTGTGTAGATAGAGAGATAGATAGATAAAAATAAATTTATTACAGGGGCGCCTGGGTGGCTCAGTCGGTTAAACGTCTGACTTCAGCTCAGGTCACGATCTCACGGTCCGTGAGTTCGAGCCCCGCGTCGGGCTCTGGGCTGATGGCCCAGAGCCTGGAGCCTGCTTCCGATTCTGTGTCTCCCTCTCTCTCCGCTCCTCCCCCGTTCATGCTCTGTCTCTCTCTGTCTCAAAAATAAATAAATGTTAAAAAAAAATTAAAAAAAAAATTTATTACAAGGAATTGGCTCACAGCATTATGGAGGCTGAGAAGTTCAAAATCTGCAGAGCCTATGTCCTAGTTCAAGTCCAAATGCCAAAAGCTGCTGTAGAACCATAAAGAGCGGATGTCCCTGTTCAAAGGCCATTAGACAGGATCCTTTCTCATTTGGGTCAGACTTTTGTTCTGTTCAGACCTTCAACTGGTTGGACGAGGCCCACCCACATTGGGGAGGACAATCTGCTTTACTCAGTCTACTGATTTAAATGTTAAAAAACACCCTCACAAACACTTGGGATAATGTTTGACCAAATGCCTTCGTACAGAATGTTGCCTGAGTTTATCCAAAGGTCACAATGCATCCTGCACAAAGACTCCCTTCCCTGTTGTGTATTTCCATCTCAAAATATGCTCAGCACACTGACTAACGTAAGTGACCTATAGGTGTGGAATGGGCCCAATGATGGCAGAATATTCTAAATAATGCAAGGCAAGCAATGTAAAATGCAACCAATTAAAGCTACATAAACTTCTCCCCGTTATTACTTTTCTATGGAAGATTAAAATCTCAAAATTAAATTTCCTCCCACTTAAAAGTTAAAGTGTAATGAAACTAAAAGGCTACAATTATTCCCTTCTTGATTTCATATTTGCTTTGTATCTAAGCTGGATCAGCAGAGGGGAGTAATTATTGTACAGTTCCCAAGGGGCAGTTCTGGAAACTTGAGCTGAGTCTGTGCTTTGTTCAGCTCTTGGCAGCTCTTATCCAGTCTCTTGAGAGCCTCCCTAGTGACTGGCAGGGATCATGAGAGCTGTACCTTCAGGAAACAAGTGAGGCTTGGATCAAGGTGGTCCAGCGACAAGTAGGGATCTAGTTCAAGGATGGGACTCTGGATCCCCAGGGACGAATTCCAGACACCCAGCCGTGAGGACGGGTCTGTATGGTTTCCCAAATAGGAATGAAAACCAAGATGGCATGACTTTAGTCCAGGTAGCAGGACCAGGCTTGACAGCCACAAATGTGGTCTAGAGTACTGGAATCCTGTCTCCAGCATTGCAACTAGCCCAGGAACCAGGGCGGGCCTGAAAACACACGGGCAGAGAGGTCACAAGCTTTGAGCAAGGGAAGCCAGCTGGAGCCAGGAATCAGTCAAGTCCTAAAAAGATCTTACTTTCGTCTTCCCGCCGAAGAATGAGCTGTTTGTTTCAAGCAGCAAGGTTACAAAGCTTAGCTATGAAACTCTCTCAGGCTTCAGGGTGACTGCACGGTTTAACCTTCCACGAATAACACAGAGCAGTTAGGCAGCTCATGTACACTCCCTTCAAGGCTGAAGAATCTCCACGTCACGGAGGGAGGGGACCAGAGACCTGCTAAGTTGCAATTTTAAAAGTAAGTGTGTCAACAGTGAACGATGGTGCTCCAGGGAGCATCTTTGTCCCTGAAGCCAATTTGGCTGATTTCTCTAGCTTTCACATTCCCATAGGATCTGGGCTTTTCCTGGGAAAAGGGAGAACAGGGACAGAGAAGGACTTCGGTGCCTCCAGACTTTCTTTGCCTTTTTAGAGAATGCCTGCTCCTTCTCACCTCATGCTTATAACACACCCAATGCCTGGAGTGCCTTCTCCTCACCCCAAGTAACAGCTGTTGGTTAGTTCATTGGCTTCTTTGCTTACTTACGAATCTACTTCAGCACCAAATGCCAGCTTCTCTGTGGAAACTTCCTTCTCTATTCCACCCAGTTAGAAAATAACATCTCCCATTTTTGAACCCAGAATGATAATATTTACCCCTCATTTTAATATGCAATCACTTGGTTTATGTAATAGGTAGGCACCCTTGTGGACAGCCAGGAAGTAAAGAGCATCCACTACGTGTGAGGCTCTAAGTCATCATAGAATAAAGTGGCCCCCAATATCTCCCTCCTCAGCTGTCCCACACTGTAGGGAGAACAAGGAGGAGGCTGGCATATGAATCATTGCTTGTGTGCACCTGACACAGTGGGTGCTCCACTGACGTTTGTTCAATGGATGAGTCCGTGGGTCTCCAGTCTCCAGGTTCCCGGAGTGCATACCCTTCTCTGGATGCCAATATTAAGTCAGCAAACCTGACTTTACCTTCCCAGGAAGATCCAAATAGATCTTTTCCTTCTTGCCAGTATCTCCTTCAAAGCATGCCCATCAGCGTCCTTTTTGGAGGAAAGGAAGAACAAAGGGAAGAAAATAGGAGGCAAATGACATTGGAAGGCAACCCAAAGAGGGAGAGGAGTCTGTCCACCAGGCTTTCACGTATTGAGTTCCTGTCTTGTTTCAGGCCCTCTGCTGACTTGCCACCTGTTAGCTGTGCGTACTTGGACAATCCTCTTAACTTGCCATGTCCCCTGGACTCCATTTCCTCCTCCAAATAAGTGCACGGGAAAATGCCGACCCAATTTTGTGATAATTAACGGAGATAATGTTAATAAAATACTCAGGAATGTATTTAGTTAATGACCTCCACGGTGATGCTGATAATAGGATGGCAAAACCACCAAAGTCTGTGGCAACCATCACCCCCCCTCCATCTCCCCACTGATACATTGTTTACATTCTTTCTTCTCTCCCTTCTGCCTTTCACTGTCCGTTAAGTGCCAAGTCCCTTGACACATTTGAAAAATGTGTCTTTTCTTCCTTTCATCCTGACTTCGTCCAGGCTCTACCCCTTCTCTGTGTTCCCTGAAATGCTTATCCCACGATGGCACTTTTGCATGCTCCCTTTTATATGGAAGTGGTTTTGTTTTTTAATTTTATTTAAGTCCAAGTTAGTTAACATATAAGGTAATAATGATTTCAAGAATAGAATTTAGTGATTCATCACTTCCCCATAACACCCAGTGCTCATCCCAGCAAGACCTTAATGCCCACCACCCACTTTGCCCATCCCCCCCACCTCCCCTCCAGCAACTTTCAGTTTGTTCTCTGTATTTAAGAGTCTCTTATAGTTTGCCTCCCTCTCTGTTTTTATCTTATTTTTCCTTCCCTTCCCCTATGTTCATCTATTGTATTTCTTAAATTTCGCATATGAGTGAAATCATATGATATTTATCTTTCTTGGACTGACTTATTTTGCTTAGCATAATACACTCTAGTTCCATCCACATTGTTGCAAATGGCAAGATTTCATTCTTTTTGATTGCTGAGTAATATTCCACTGTGTGTGTGTGTGTGTGTGTGTGTGTGTGTGTGTGTGTGTATACACACCACATCTTCTTTATGAGTTTTTAAAACTGTGTTACAAGGATCCCTAACTTTGAAGGGGACATCTCATGAATCATAGCCCTGATTGAGTCTATTTTTGGCAATGGAAGTCATGTAGGATCTATGTGGGGGAAGGAGAAGAAAAGATATTAAAAAAGAGATTTATGTAAATGCTTTGGCGTATCTTATATTTAAAATTTTTTTCTTTAACTGGCGAGATTTATTTAGTCAGATATCATTTTCCACTTGCCAGATAGGCTGAGATCAAAGTTTGTATTTATTTATTTATTTTTGGGACAGAGAGAGACAGAGCATGAACAGGGGAGGGGCAGAGAGAGAGGGCGACACAGAATCGGAAACAGGCTCCAGGCTCCGAGCCATCAGCCCAGAGCCCGACACGGGGCTCGAACTCATGGACCATGAGATCGTGACCTGGCTGAAGTCGGAGGCTTAACCGACTGTGCCACCCAGGCGCCCCCAAAGTTTGTATTTTTGAAAAGGAAACTCAGATGACTGGAACAGAGAGGGTGAAGAGAATTCTCACTGTGTGCCCCTTTGTACCTTTTAAAATTTTGTGCCATCTGCAAATATTACCTAGTCATAAAACTAATAAAATTGCAACTTAAAGGTGTAGGTGGTTTGGGGTATGGGGAGACAACCCTTTTGTTCTGATGGGAAAGGATGCAAACAGGAACATTTGCATGTTGAACAATTGTGATTTGGGAACTGGTGGGGAGGGTGAGAAAGAACAAGAGCTGGGCGTGCAGAACACCTTTCATATCCCCTCTTCTGGGGGGGAAGTCTGTGGAGACGAAGTTGGTTTAAGAGGAGACTAAGCTAAGCCATGTAGCATTTAACACCGTGAGTCAGGATGAGATCACCCGTGGACTGGTGAGGACCGGGTGTGGACACAAGGATTGAGTCCCAGGACCCTCCAACGTTTAGAGGTGAAGGGGAACCTACCCTGAAGAATAACCGAGCAAATGTAGTGTCCTGGAAGCCAAGAGAATACAGGGTTACAGGAAGAAGGGATGATCAGCTGATCCTGGCTGAGCAGCCAACGGTTACACATCTATTTAAAATGCAGCCCTAATGAATTTGGAGACACCACATGGTTCAATACCTGTTTCAAATCAGAATGAGCCCGATTGAAGAGTCAGGATCTTCAAGAAAATTTCTAACACTCATTCCTGTCTCTCAGTGATCACGGAAGGGCAGTTCTATTACACTCATGGCGACACTTCTCAAAAGGCTATTTTCTGTTCCCTGCACTTGACTCTCAGGCTACATACATGTCTAGCCCCCTGCCTCACCAGCCCCGGCTTCAGGGCTACCGTCTTTCCTGTCCCCCATCGCTCCTTCCTCGTTCCCTTCTGCTCTTACTGGGTAAAGATTTGGCTTCCCTACTTTAGCGCCTGCCCGCCTGTCACTTCCTTCTTTGAGCTTATCTCTATCTGCTGGGTCTCTGCGTATCACAAACAATCTGGGGTCCAGGAAGGTCAAGACAGGGATCCCTGCAGGAGTCAGATCAAAGATAGCATTTCTTCCGCAGGTCCAAGGAGGGAGGAAAACCAAATTTGCACAGGTTTATAAATCCTGTCCCTATCATATATATTCAAGGGTTCCAAAAAGAATTTTGTCTGAGAATGCATTGTAATTCTAAGGGGCGCCTGGGTGGCGCAGTCGGTTAAGCGTCCGACTTCAGCCAGGTCACGATCTCGCGGTCCGGGAGTTCGAGCCCCGCGTCGGGCTCTGGGCTGATGGCTCAGAGCCTGGAGCCTGTTTCCGATTCTGTGTCTCTCTCTCTCTCTGCCCCTCCCCCGTTCATGCTCTGTCTCTCTCTGTCCCAAAAATAAATAAAAAACGTTGAAAAAAATTTAAAAAAAAAAAAAGAAAAAAAGAAAAAAAAAGCAAGTGAAAAAAAAAGTTACTTTAATCAGTTTTTGGATTCATGCTTTTTTTTTTATTTAAGTTTTTTAATGTTTACTTATTTTTGCGAGAGAGAGCGAGCAGGAAAGGGGCAAACAGAGAGGGAGACACAGAATCCAAAGCAGGCTTCGGGATCCGAGCTGTCAGCATAGAGCCTGACGTGGGGCTGGAATCCACGAACCACAAGATCATGACCTGAGCTGAAGTCAGATGCTTACCTGACTGAGCCACCCAGGTGCCCCTTGGATTCATGCTTTTTGAAAAGTAAATTCAACAAAGACACATGACATTTTTAAAGCCCATTATGATTCAGAACCTTACTTGGAGAATATTAACGAATCATCTACTTATCAATTTCTTTTCAGACACTTAATTCAGTTCTTATAATTTAGTATTTTAATTACATGAAATAAATGGGCACTTAAATGTGAGAAATGATTGTGGTACTTTCTACTGAGGTTAACTTAAACGTACTGACATTACCTTAGAGAATGTTATATATATTTTTCTCTACAGTTCTTACAGAAATGTTTATTTCTCATGGCCTGGAGATAAGGAGGAGGGTCCACACAGCTTCCCGAGTTTATATTGCTGGATGTGCAATTAGAATGAGTAGATGCTAATCATCATGATTTCCCATAGTTAAAATAGGCAGATCTGTTTCTTCTATAAATACAGGAACACAAAAGTCTCAAAACAAGGGAGAACTCACAAAGAAGAAATAACATTTGAGATTTAATCCCAGAACTGATAAACAACATATACAACACACACACTTGCGATCTTATAGAGGACACACATAACCATTTGAATAACCATCATTTAAAATTATGACTTTAATGGGGCTCCTGGGTGGCTCAGTCGGTTGAGTATCCAACTTCGGCTCAGGTCATGAACTCAACGGTTTATGGGTTTGAGCCCCGTGTCGGCTCTGTGCTGACAGCTCAGAGCCTGGAGCCTGCTTTGGATTCTTTACCTCCCTCTCTCTCTGTTCCTCCCTCCACTCACACTCTGTCTCTCTCTCTCTCAAAAAGAAAAAAAAATAAAGATTAAAAAATTTAAAAAATTATGACTTTAATAATTATTATAATAACAAGTTAACTTCCGTTCTTCTAAAACTTATAGCTTATATGATGCTTTCACAAAAATCTCATTTTATCTATATTGAACTTCTCTAAGTCAGAACTTTTTTTTTTTTTTAATTTTTTTTTTTCAACGTTTATTTATTTCTGGGACAGAGAGAGACAGAGCATGAACGAGGGAGGGGCAGAGAGAGAGGGAGACACAGAATCGGAAGCAAGCTCCAGGCTCTGAGCCGTCAGCCCAGAGCCTGATGCGGGGCTCGAACTCACGGACCGCAGGATCGTGACCTGGCTGAAGTCGGACGCTTAACCGACTGCGCCACCCAGGCGCCCCAAGAACTTTTAAAATTCTCTTTTAGATAATAAAACAGCAGTTCAGAGAGATGACGACATTTACCCAAGATAGTGGAATTAATGTAAAAGACAGAGCAGGATTCAAAGTGAGGTCACCTGACTCTAAATCCCATGTTCTTTTCTACTTTACGAGAGGATTAGAGCAGGCTTACTGGTTATCTTGAGTGATTATTTGGAGGTAAGCACTAAACTAATTTTCTTTAGAAGAGTCTCTTTCTTCCAAATTTCTTATTGACATGCAGAAAAATTGTCCCTGTCATTAGATGTCGGTTACCCTGTTCTCTCCTCCTTCTGATGCTGTAATAATATAGAACCTTTTATGCTTTTAGATTTACCATCTCATTCAACCTCCACAAAGCCTCTGTGAGGTGAGTGTGGTAAGGCATTTGATTTTCACTTAAGATGAAGAAATTCGAACAGAGGCTAGTGGAGTTGTCCCAAAGATGCATATTAGTTACCAGTAGAATCAAGACAATAACAGTGCACATCTCACCACACCCTTAGGGTTGCAGCTCAGTTGGGAATCCCATCATTCTTGTGGCTCTTGGGTGAATCTCTGTTCACAGACTTCCCGTCCTACACAACGGCCACTACGGTGACTCATCCCCAATTAAAAATGGTCTTAGAAGAAAAGACCCACAGATTTGGCCTCATAAAACAGAACAAAACAAATTCCTTATGGCATAAGGAAGCCCGAGAAGTTGACTAGGAAAAAATATTTGTCATTTTAAAAGTTAATAATCATGTGCTAGAAAGAGCCCCCGCAGATCAGTAGGAAAATAAGCAAGAGTTTAATAAGAAAATGGGAATGGGGAATGCAGAAGTTATATACTGAACAGTAGATACAGATGCCCGAGAAACTAGGGGAGAAATGGACCACCTCACTAATTCACTGATAGTCAAACCTGAATAAAACCAAGCTTGTTGCTACAATCCAATTCTGGCCGCAGATATGTAATATAGGCGACACTGGTGAGAGCGGAACCCTTCTGGAAGAGCCACTTGGCAGTTTCCATTAACATGAAATGCCATTTCTTAGGACCCAGCAATTTACTTAGCTCATGGATTCATCCTGTCATTTCATTGAAATTTATGTCGGGTGCTAAATGCCAAGATCATGGTGGGTGTTGGAGACATGGATGTGAATAAAACAAAGTCCTTGCCTCTGCTTAGCCTCTTATTCTTGAGACGCTCAGTGAGCAAAAACATACGTGATATGATGTTGGATGGTCATGCACACTCTTGTTAAAACAAGCAGGGAAGAAAGGGGGAGGTATATGTAGATGATGCAGATGAGGAAGCCAGGAAAGACCCCTCTGAGGTCTTCGTGAGGATCAGTCGTGTAATTTGGGGAGAGAAGAGCTGTCTGAGCAGAGAGAAGAGTAACTGAAAAGGTCCTGAGATAGGAATGCACTTGGTATGTTCGAGGAGCGACACGGGCCAGTGGGGCCAGAGCAAAGTAATGTTGTCAGCATAAATACTGAGTTAAGTGTGAAAATCTATATTTATGAGGATTTCATTTGGTTGTAATTTCAAATTGTAAGTGCCCATTAATAGGAAAAGGGTTAAGTCAATTCCAATAGGTGCAACAATGGAACGCGGTGTGGGGGCTGACAAGGAATGAGGTGGATCAGTGAGCATTAACAGCAAGGCTCTCAGGATGCAGTGTGGATTGGGAGAAAGAAAGAGGTTACAAGATAACATCTATACAAGGGGGCCATTCCTATTAAAAGATAAATGTATACAATACAAATTAATACAGATTTTTATACCATAGAAATGCAAATTATGAACTTAAAATAACACTAACCTTAGGCTTTGGTTATAAATTAGACAAACTGAATATTCCAAACTATTTTATTCAAAACAAAACAAAACATAAAGGGGAATTGACTTGTTAACATTAGCGTAGGTCCTAATGCTGTCCTACTCTTAGTTCTAGCTTCGAATGCCTCCTCTCCCTCCCTCTTTCTGGTGAATTTCTCCCTATTCCACATCATGCTCTTTGAAATCTTTCCAGTACTTGAAGCAGAGCCTGCTTCCCTGTTTTCCAGCGTTATCACCCAACATGGTATTTTGGAGGCCATTCCCCCTGATGGATAGCAACTACTGTGGGCTTCACAGTCACGGTCAAGCCCATACCTGGGTTCTCAGTACCTTCTTGCGGGAGCTCAAAGTGGCGGAATGAATACACAAGTGAACCAGAACACGGCTGCCGGGATGAGTCGTGAACTTGGCATTTAGGTAATGGTCATGTCAACAGGTGTCTGAATGAGGTGGCAACATACTTATTCCCATTCCACAGGCAAAAAGACTGAGGCTCTCAGCAAGCCCATGACTTTAATCTCCCCATCCAATGATGTGTGTTCTGGAGGAGGCCCACCTTTGTGTACTTTCTGTTCATTTGGGATCCTTGGAAACCAGCTCAATCTTCAGATTCACCCTCAAGACATGAGCCTTTTCCTATTATTGTATTTAATCTTCCCTGCATTTTATGATGATTGAATGAGATAATGGATGAGAAAGGTTTTACAACAGAAACTCATCATAAGTTGAAGGTTTTATTCTAATGTCAATTCCATCCACCTTGGGAGGCCCTCAAGTGTGGCAGGAAGGACACTGGATTTGGAATCCAGTGACTTGGGTAGAATTCATGTTTGGCACTCAGCAGCTACGTGACTATCCTTTCCTTCCCGCTGCCTTGTGTCAGTGTTTGATTCTGGCGGGAGCTCAACTAAGACACTGTCCCAAGTCATTATGCCAGAACTCATTCTCCCACCCAGCCTCAGGATTCCTGTTTACCTTCATCTTCAAAGATTGTGGACATGGCCAAACGTTTTGAGTTTTGACAAACTGCTGGCTGTCTTGTTCTGTATCTCTTCCTCTTCATTTCCCTGGTTGCTGTTGAAGTGGGATTCTGACCCTAATATCCGGAGAAGTTAGGTCAAGCTTCACAAATGAGGGACATGGTCCTACGCTTCCTCACGTCAGATGCTAGATGCAAGCTTGGGTTCCCAGATCGCTCACATTTCTGACCAACTGGCTATGAATTTGGGGGTTACCTTTACCTTTTTGGGCTCAATAATTCTGTAGAATGGCTTATAGAATTCAGGAAAGTGCTGTAGGTCTGATTATAGTTTTATTATTGCAAAAAGGATACAAGTCAGGGCTAGTTAAAAGAAGAGACACATAGGGTGAGGTCTGGGACAGTCTCAACGAAGAATCTTCTGTGTCCTCTCCCCTTGGAGGCAGGAGGGGACTGCATGCCCTGCCTCCGTGTCAGTGTTCAACAGTATGTCCAGAGTTACACTAACCAGCCGGGATCACCTTTGTTTAGTGCCCGGTTCTTGACTGGGAATTCACCACACAGGCATGACTGACCGAGCCACTGACCACGAGGTTGAACTGAGTCTCCAACTCTTTCCCCTTTCTGGATGTCAGGGTGGATGTCAGGTTGATATCATACAGCTCAGACTAACCCTTGAATCACAAACTTGGTTGTCACATCAATACGTTTCTTCTTTGTGAGTGTCCTCTTTGTCTCTTGTTTAAAAAATCGTGTTCTATTCCAATATCGTGAAGACATTTTTTTCCTGTACCCTCTTGTACTATTTTGTAAGTCTTATATTTTAGTCATTGATCCATTGGAATTTATTTGTCACGTTGCTTTTCTGGGCCTCGGCATCTTTCCCTGTGAAATTGGAGGGTTGGATTAGTTCATCTTTTAAGATTTGTTTCAGTTTTATTTTTAAAAATTTTTACGTGTTTATTTATTTTTGAGAGAGAGAGCATGCGCGAGCGTGAGCGGGGGAAGGGCAGAGAGAGACACACAGAATCCGAAGCAGGCTCCAGGCTCTGAGCTGTCAGCATGGAGCCTGATGCGGGGCTTGAACCCACGAACTGTGGGATCATGACCTGAGCCAAAGTCAGGAGCTCAATCGACTGAGCCACCCAGGCACCCCTGTTTTTAAAATTTTTAAGTGTTTTTTTCAACTTTAAATTCAGTGATAAAAATATCCAATATTTGTATATTATTTTCTATGTGCTAGGACTTGCCCTGGGAACTTTACATTTGTTACCTATTTAAGCCCACTTTGTCACCCTTCCAGGCATAGTGAGGCTTAGAACATGAGATAATGGTGGACAGACAGTCACAATGGAGATGGATTTGAAGCCAGGACACCACACACACACACACACACACACACACACACACACACACGGATATTACTCAGCCATAAAAAAAAGAACAAAATCCTGCCATTTGCAACAACATGGATAGATCTAGACGGTATCATGCTGAGTGAAACATGTCTGCCAGAGAAAGACTGCTACCATACGGTTTCACTTATGTGTGGCATTGAAGAAACAAAACAAATGAACAAAAGGGAAAAAAAGACAAACCAAGAATCAGACTCTTAACGATAGAGAAAACCTGATGGTTACTGGAGGGGAGGTGGGTGGGAGATGGGTGAGATAGGAGAAGGGGATTAAGAGAACACTTAACCATGATGAGCACTGAGTAATGAATAGAATTGTTGAATCACTGTATTGTGCACCTGAAACCCAATGTAACACTGTATGTTAACTATGCCGAGCTAAAATTAAAAACTTTAAATGCATACATAAATACATAAATAAATACATGTTTTTAAAAACTGGGGTCCTATGTACAACATCTAATACATAAGAAAAGATGCTAGAGAGTAGACTGGTTAAGCACTGGTAACCCAGAACTAGACAACATAGGTTTGAGTTCCAGACCTGCTATTTACTAGCTTCCCAATGGCTTTGGGCAACTACTTAACCTCTTTATATCTCACTTTCCTCTTCTATAAATTGGAGATTATAGCACAGACTTTGCAGGGTCATTACGAGTACAGAGCAGTGCCAGGCACAGACTAACCATCATAAAGGCATTTGTCATTATTACAGTAAGTGCTCACAAACAGTGGCTACCGTTCTTTCCCAGTTAGCAAACCTCCAGAGACGGTGTGGCTGACCCTGCTAACACCTGCTGGTCCTCAGGATATTCTTGGGGACACACTGGGATCCCTCCTGGTCTCAGCAGTTGGTCCCACCACCCCAGGGCTGGCTCCAACCCTGTCTGACTCTAGAGCTGGTCCCTTGCCATGGTCTAAAAGTCCTCACAATTAACCTTTCCCTGCCTGGTTTGGATGTGAACTCGAACCACCTAATTCTTAGCTCCTTGCCGGTCATTAACTGTTTAATGTGTTCGAGGAAATGTCTCTTAACCTTGCGCCTCATTAGAATGAGTGATTTTGTGAGGCTATAAACCAGCCTTGCCTCTAATGGGAGCAGATTCCAGCAAGCCCCCCCCCCCTACTTTTTTTTTAAAGATCCTTACAAAGAAAGCTATTACAGGTTTGCAGAGATTGATTTTACTTAAAACCGAGTATGTATGAAAGCAGGCAGAGTGGTTATGACATAAATTACTTTGATATATTGAGTGCAAAGGCAAATGCAATTTCTTTCTCCCTTTTAGCTTTCTGTGTTCAGCGGAGGGGTGGTGATTTATCTTTTTATCCATTTCAGTCTGACGTAGGTTGCTTTTAACTCTAGGGAAGAAGGGACAGATGGCGTGTGTTAGAAGGATTTGCAGGAGGAGGAACAGGAAAGAAGAAAGGAAAGAAAGAAGGCCCTTCTCCTAATCCATGGGCCCTCAACGGATCTTATCTGGCCTGCCCCCCACATCCCACCTTGCCTGGTCCCATTGCAGAAGAGAATAAGCAGCAAATGGAAGAAACATCTTAAAAGGAAATCAATAAGCAGTTTACTATGTAGTTATCTCAAGCTCAATTTTTGTATAACAAACTGTAATTACATATAATAAATATCAAGCCCTCCTCATCGAGGAAACGAAGAATATATTCTACTATAATCTAATTTTCCTTGCTTTTTCCCGGATTCCATGGGCCCTCCTCTGGATGCTTCTAGTTCCACACAATAGGCACCGGAAAGTTGATTTTCTTATGTCAGAGCCCTGGCTACCGTTGTTACTGCTTTGAGAAAGTTATTAATCTTTGCTCCTGCAGATACTGCACATTTTCTTTGAGGCTCTGCTTCTGGCACTGTGTTGTTCAAGAGGTTTTGCCCTCAGCAGCATGCACTGCAAATTTCTGACTTTGTGGCTTGAGTCCTGCAAACAAAGATTGAAATTCTGGACTGAAGAAAGCTGAAGAGATGTGATTGTTGCAGGACTTCTCAGAGCTTTTCATCTGCTGCTGTGCTTTGTGGATCTCTGAGGGTGATCCAGTGTGCCCCTTTCCAAACTTGTGACAAGCTGTGATCCCTTTCTGTTAGATACTTGGGGAGATGCTGGTCCCTTTTGGAAGGGGACACAAGACCTTTTCCAGGAGAACCTTGCCCTCACATCTGAACTCAGCTTTAGTCTCTGTCCCTGAGCCCACTCTGAGTTACAGCTGCATGCAATTGACCATCATCCCTGAACAGACTCGGGCTCCCCGACGTGTGCTCGCACAGCACAGACAGGTTTTTCTTCTTAGAAAGCCATTTCACCTCCTCCTGCTCCTGCAAATTCTGACACCTTTCAGAACCCAGTTTGGTGGTCACCCCCCGACCCCCGCCCAGTGAGGCATCCCTAGGCAGGGTGATTCCTTGGATGCTGATAGCATCTTCAGAGAGAGATTAACAGGCACGTGTGTGACCACCTAGATGGGTGTTCAGTAATACCGCAGCAGTGGAACATCACTGGGGTTTTGAAACGCTCATAAAATGGTGCGTTCAGAACAAAACAAACCAAAATCTGTCAGTGAAAATACTTGGAGTTTGGAAAACATGATGGAAAGCCACCAAATTAAAAGGAATTTTGGAAGAGGAATAGACGACCGGTAAGCTGTCTATGAAGGAGATGGAGAGTGTTTCTTTGCTGAGGGCCTTTGTTTGGCTGAATGGAGTTTGCAGGTTTGGGGGTAACAGCTGAATTGCTCAAGGCAGGAGCAGCTGGGCACCACCTCCCAAAGCCTCTGAATCCACCCTCTCCAAGGTGGCTCTTCCAGATAGAAGTTAAACCTTGCCAGTGTGTGTTCAGTGGGAGTGCCCATCAAGTGCTCCCTTTGAAGATGGGAGTCAGATACTCCCACCTTTCTGGAAACTCTCACTCACTGAATCCAACCAGAAGCCAAATGGCAAAGAAATGTAGGTGATGAAGTCTGCAGAGATAAAGCTCTTGGGACAGGGAAGCAAAGAGAAGGGCAGAGAAAGTACAAGGGAAGGGTGGATGGAAGAGTGGAGACCTGCCTTTCTCAAAATGTTGCATCGTTTTACCTTTCTACAGTGATACGTAAACATGTATATTAATTGGGGTGCCTGGGTAGCTCAGTCGGTTGAGCGTCAGACTTCGCCTCAGGTCATAATCTCACAGTTTGTGGGTTCGAGCCCCACCTCGTGCTCTGTGCTGACAGCTCAGAGCCGGGAACCTGCTTCAGCTTCTGTGTCTCCCTCCGTCTCTGCCCTTCCCCCACTCACTCTCTGTCTCTGGAAAATAAATGTTTTAAGAAATTTTTAAAAAGTTAAAAAAACAAAACAAAACAACATGTTTACTAACCTGTTTCCTCTCCAACGCAGTATGTTATCAGAGTATTGAATTGTCTTCCATCTGATAGCTGAAAAATGTGACACTATACTTTTGATAGTCTTTTTCTTATATATGTGAATTAATGATATATTTTTAATGCTTTAGACCTATTTACATGTTTATTCTTTGAACATTAGTAATTTTACAGTCTCTGCCTATAATTCCATTGGAGGGACTTTTTTTCTTAGTGACTTACCGTGCTCTTTATAAAGAGAACCAACCTTTTATTTCTGTGCTTACTTCTATAGTTTCTCTGTTTATCTTTTTCCTTGTGCGGTGTTTACTTGTATTTGTGTTGTCAGATTTATAAATTTTTTCCTGGAATGTGGATATGCCCTCTGTATGTTGAGATTTCATATATTGTTCTTCCTAGTAATTGCATTATTAGAAAAGTCTTTGAGCCAACTGAAATTTATTTAACTATAAGATTTGAAATATTCCACTGCAAATCCTTACCATTTTTCTTAACACCAGTTTGTGAATCATCACTTTTTAATTTCTTGATTTTTTTAATTTCATTTTTATCAAGTGCCCAATTCTTACCTATCTTTTGGTTTAATTCTAGACTTTATACCTCACCCCTTGTTCTGCCTGTGTTCGTGCAACACCACCACTGTGCTTTAATGATTTACTTTATTATGAGGCAGGATTGGTCTCACCTGACCCATGATTTATGTTTGTTTATGTATTTTTCTACCATTATTGCATAAACTTGGGTGTTCCACCTCAAATTAATTGTGAAAGCTGGTAGGGTATTTTTCAGTTCTTGACAAAAATCACAAAGAAGAGAAGGGAAGGGAACCATGTAGATTCTTTTCCATTCTCTAACACAATCTTCAGTATTTTGGAAGAATGGTTTGGTTTTTTACCTTCAGATTTTTCCAGATAATTTTCATAGCCATTATTTCATTAGTTACCACTTGGTATAATTAAGAAATGAGATTTGGGCAACAATCCACACTTTCGTAACAATTGTTGGTCTTTGTGTTCACTCAAGGATCAGAGAATGATCTGTGTTTACAGAAATGCAGCTTCTCAGGTCCCTAGTTCTAGAATAGAATCTAATTCTTCATCCTAACAGAGCCAGTATTCAAACAACAGTTTTGTGCTTAATGGATGAGTGGTCTTTGGCGAGGCTTTTTACTCCCCCTGTGTCCTTTTTTTTTTTTTTAAATAAAATGAAGATGATAACATGTAATAAAGAGAATTATCATGCATTGTAAAATTGGGTTTAAGTCTCAGACTCAGCCTTTCCTTATTTGTGACCTTGACCAAGTCCCTTCAACTCCCTCAACCTGTTTCCTCATTGGAAAATTGGAGATAGCAATTTGGAATAGTAAATCCTCTCTTAGAAGTCTGTTGTGAAGGACCCATCTGTATAGCTGGTCTTTCTAATACACCACACAAAATGTAATTTCTGGTAGCGTTAATAGACCTGGTTGCTGGGGAAGGAGAGAGAAAGAGGGTGGGAGGGTGGGAGAAGAGAGAAGGGGGAGGTATTTGGCTTTCCGTCCATTAAGGAATTCAGTGTTTTGGACACCACATCAAACTCTTGCTGCCTTACCCTCGGCTGTCTGGCATCATAGACCAATTTGGCTCTGGAGGACTGGTAGCACAGGTAATACCTTACTTGATTTGACTCTGCTACCTCTCCAATCTTGTTACATTTGCATAGCACCACGAAGCAGACTCCAAGAAAGGTTAACTGAGGCCTTTGGATTGATTGAAAGCAGCCGTCAATGGTGTTGTCCCTCCCACGTTCGATGGGTTTTCATTAGAATTTTGTTGTGTGCCTTGGAGTGGTTGAAAACATTCACATGATGGATTAATCAATTTCCAAGTTGCTGCATTCACATGTGGTAATGACTTGCTCAAACGCCTCTCTGGCTGTCGGAATGGGCGTTAAGGAATTAAGTAGGACAGTGGAGGAACCCCATTTTCAATTAAGAGAGAAAGTGGCAGAGTGTTTTTTTCTAACCTAGAAAATGAACCAAGGCGGATAATTTCCTTTTTGCCCCCCCCCCATGATATATAAAAGGTTAAAAAAGAAAAAAAGCTAAACCCATAAAAAATATAACATCATTTACATCTTCCAAATTGCAGTGCTCTTGGATGCATCATTAACTATAAATGGGTTGCAATAAAAACATTAATTAGTATAAAAACAGCCAAAAAAGCAAGGTTTCAAGTTCATTTTGGCTTGCCTCCGAAGGATAGAAAGCAATATATTTATATATTTACATATAACTAGGAACAGCTAAATCATTTGTCTGTAAAGAATGCAGAAGGGGGATATAGAGAGACAGCCAACCAAAGTGACCATTTCCATAAACCACAACTGCATTTCAGCCATGGGCAATCCTTCTCCTGGTTATTACACTCATAAAATGCCTATAAAAATGGCATCATGCAGTTCCATATTTATAATCTGTCAATGTCCCACAGATCAAATTGGTTGAGTTTACAAGCCAAGAGATGATTTTCCCCCATTTTAACTGCTATCCCTTCCTATGTCCTCTGGACTCTGCAGGCTGATCTGCTTCTCTGACAATTTTATGGCCTGGGGCACAATGACAAGTCTGTAATTAAAGCTTGGAGAGTGGTGGAGGGCTCGCCGAAGCCCACATCTCTGCCGGTCCTACTCTCACATCCATTTTAGTTTTGAGTGCAGTGACCAGCCGAGCTTCAGCTGAGGGGAGGCGGTTTGCCATGGAAAAAGATGTTTTGGGGATGTTCCCATCTGTAGTTATCACTGGCCACCAAAGGCTTGGTAGGTCAGGGTCTGTCACTGAGGGACTTGGAAACCCTGGCTCAGCACACTGTGTCTATAGGATGCTGTGGGTATTGAAAATAAAGGCCGACTGCTAAATACAGGACTTTCATTTCTGGGCTTTACCCTCCTTTAAGAATAAGAAGGAGTTTCCTCTTTTCTCCTTTTGGCAGGAAATGTGAATTTGGGTAAGCAACAGTAAGGTTCTGGAGGAAATTTGGGGTGAAGTTGAGACCTTACAAGGAGACCCTTTCTCAAGGGTAGAACTTCATCTACAGCTCTGTGTCAGGTCTTCTGGGAAAAAGCTGTCTGTGTACCATTTCCCTGCTATTGAAGTGTTGATCTTTGCTCTCATCCAACGCTTAACCCAAGACAGGAGGCCACACTGCAGCAAACCACTGGGGTTTCAGGCCACCCGTGGCAGTCCACCAACGTGTGTGCCAAAAGCCAGAAGTGCTGCCCTTCAAAAGCCATAGTCCCCAGGGCAGCATGCTGGTTTCTGAATACTGGGAGTGAGCATTTTAATTTGTGAGATGTCAAGAACATACCAGATGTGAACCAGTTTGCTGTAGTTGGATGGAAATCCATGGACCATGGGGTGGGAAGATGAGTGTCAAAGAGCCTGGGTCAAAAATGGCTAGAGTTAAAACTCAACTGATTGGCCACTTCCTTCTTTGTGTCCTCTCTTCTTGCTGTGTGGATTTCCACCCTGGTGCTTTTCAGATTTGGTTGCACGCATAAAATACAAGTTGCTTGGGGCACCTGGGTGGCTCAGTTGGTTAAGCGTCTGACTTTGGCTCAGGTCATCATCTCTCAGTTCCTGAGTTTGAGCCCCACATTGGGCTTGCTGTTGTCAGTGCAGAGCCTGCTTGGGATCCTGTCTCCCTCTCTCTCTGTCCCTCCCCTGCTCATGCTCACTCTCTCTCTCAAAAGTAAATAAATATTAAAAAAAATAATAAAGTAAAATATACGTTTCTTTACTTCACTGTAAGATC
Organism: Prionailurus bengalensis; assembly: GCF_016509475.1. Taxonomy (NCBI): domain Eukaryota; kingdom Metazoa; phylum Chordata; class Mammalia; order Carnivora; family Felidae; genus Prionailurus; species Prionailurus bengalensis. The sequence goes on along the minus strand of NC_057353.1, from coordinate 75,538,378 downwards.
TTGAGGAGGGATAATGTTTGTTATTTTCCTTTCTATCCCAAATGACCAAGGTGGTGCTGGACTCAATAGAACACCATATAATTACAGCTAATTGATTATTAAGAGCATGGATAGTAGACCAAATAGACCTGGTTTTGGGTCATGATCTACTACCTACCTAATAGGATCTTACTCAACCTAATTGAGCACCAGAATATTACTAATAAAGTTATTATTGTTATTATTATTTTAAATTATTATTATTATTACTAACATGTATTCAGTGTGACCTATGTGCCAGGCATTGATGAACCTTTTACGTACATTATCTCATTTAATTCTCATTGAAAATTTTTCTATCATAAGTACAATTTTATCCCCATAATTCAGTTAATAACTAGTAGTACATACATAATACAGCGTATTTAAATTATAATGCCTCACCCATATTAGTTATTTAATAAACAATTAACAAATAAAATGCTTAAATTGTTGTTCATTTAATTGTCCATCTTAGTTAGAGTAAGGAAGTTAATGCTGAAGCTAGATAAACAGAGACTAAGGTGTCCCCATGCATTGGTTATCTGCTGCTGTGTAATTATCCCAGAACTTAGTGGCTTGAAACAGCAATAAGCATTTATTTTTAAAAAAAAATTTTTTTTTTCAACATTTATTTATTTTTGGGACAGAGAGAGACAGAGCATGAACGGGGGAGGGGCAGAGAGAGAGGGAGACACAGAATCGGAAACAGGCTCCAGGCTCTGAGCCATCAGTCCAGAGCCTGACGCGGGGCTCGAACTCACGGACCACGAGATCGTGACCTGGCTGAAGTCGGACGCTTAACCGACTGCGCCACCCAGGCGCCCCATAAGCATTTAATATCTCATACAGCTTTTGTGGGTCAGAAGTCCAGGGGTGTTTCTGGCTCAGGATCTCTGGTGAAATTGTCGTCAAGATTTTGGCTAGGATTGCTGTCATTTGAAGATTTTCCTGGGACTAGAAGGGCCATTTCCAAGATGGCTCACTCAGATGCTTGACAAGTTATTGCTGGTTGTTGGCAGAAGGCTTTGGGTCCTTGCCATATGGATGGCTCCATAGGGCTGCTTGAGCATGCCAACAACATGGCAGCTGACATCCCCCAAACCGGGTGATACAAGAAAGGGCAAGGAGAAAACCACTTGGACTTCTATGACCTAGCTTTGAAAGTCACACTGTCATTTTGGCACTATTTCTTTAGTGGAAGTGAAACGCCCAGAGTCTAAGAGACCCCCAAAAACGAACCACCAGAGTCCAGAGTCAAAGCTAAGCAGCAAGGGTCATTTATTGCAGGTTCGAACCTGGACCTCTGCGCCCCCGTTGCCGGTGACGCCAAGAGGCCCTGAGAGAGGTTTTTACACCCCTTTTATAGACAGGTACAAACAAGTCATGGGGAAATCAGGAATTTTCCACAGTTACAGAGCTGCGATTGGTTGGTGTTTAAAGTTGGACACTTAACAGTATTCGATTGGTTCCTGCCTTCAGGTCAGACCACAACCGGGGGTACGGGTATCACAATGATTGATCAGGAGTACACGGATGTGCCAAGCAACAATGATTGATCAGGAGTACACGGATGTGCCAAGTAACAATGGTTGATCAAGAATATACGGATGTGCCAGGCAATAATGATTGATCAGGAATACATGGGCATGCCAAGCAATTGTACAGAAGCGGAACAAGCTGGTTAAGCTTGGTTAGGTTTCAGTTTCCCATAACTTAAGCTTTTAAGTTTCAATTTTCTCAGGCCTCTCATTCCCCCCTTTCTCAAGTACCTGAGGACCCAATCTTGGGTCCTACAGTGTTACCTAATCAAGCTCGCTTTCCATGTCTAGGAGCTGATACTGTGGTCTAAGGACCATAACCTGAATGGTGTTTAGTCTGTCCCTGATAAAGTTTATTATTTTGTTCGGTGTGCGAGATAGCTGATCTTGCAGATCCTGGATCGTCCCTGACAAGGCCTCGACATTGTTGATTAGTTGCCGAGAGAGTCGCAGATAGGAGTGTATGGAGACTCCTAATCCTGCTGTCCCGATAGTTAATGCACCTGTAATTCCTAGGCTTGTCAGGAGGGGGATAACAACCACAGCTCGTTTGGATCTGCCAGTTGCAAAGTTTCCCTGATAAAGTTTATTATTTTGTTCGGTGTGCGAGATCCTCTTGGAGCTATTTAATTTTGGTCCGAACTATTCCTGATTTACTGGCATAAAAGCAACATTTTTTTTGTAGGGTTAAGCAGATGCCACCTTGTTCTGCGGTTAGCAGATCTAACCCTCTTCTATTTTGTAACACCACTTCTGCTAGGGAATTTAGCTGATCTTGCAGATCCTGGATCGTCCCTGACAAGGCCTCGACATTGTTGATTAGTTGCCGAGAGAGTCGCAGATAGGAGTGTATGGAGACTCCTAATCCTGCTGTCTCGATAGTTAATGCACCTGTAATTCCTAGGCTTGTCAGGAGGGGGATAACAACCACAGCTCGTTTGGATCTGCCAGTTGCAAAGTTTAAACTAGGGATGGGCATGGGGGTTCCAGCAGACGGCGGCTCCAACTGAGCCACGGCAGCCGGCTTGAAGTTGCATATTATTATCACTAGCTATTGCTGCCCTGTTACTCTGTAGGATAGCTGTAAAGTAGGTAGTGGAGTTGTCTGGCCCTATACATTGTTGATAGGAGTCATAACAAGAGCTATGCATCGACTCCTGGAAAGTAGAGCAAGGGCATTCTGCTGTGGGGGGCAGGGGCCTAGGTTTGTCAACACATAACCACTGCTGTTTTTGGGGTCCTGTGATGTCATAGGTCTGGGTTAAGTGAGCAATTGTGGTCCCACAGTCTTGGGTTTGAGTGTATCTTCGCTGATAGTGACCACCCCTTCCTACAGAGCCGGCTACTAGTCTGTTACCATGTGGCGGGGTAAGGGTTCTAACTACGCCACCTCTGCAATCACAGGGCCTTCCATACAGAGCTCCGTACAATTCCTGTTTGTCAACGGGGGCATTTAGTCCTCCCTCCAGGAGGTTGAGGTTGAGGGCTAGTAGGACAAGGGTTACTATCCTGAACATGTCTAGGGGAGGCACGGCGCAAGGTTAGTTTGAGGGGGTTTTTCTTACTCGGTCTACAGTCCAAGTAGTATTTTTATCAGTGTGTCCCACGAGGTCAGACAACGGGTCGACAGGCTTCACGTGGGTGTGGTGGATCCAGGTGGGGAGGTTATCTACCTTGATGGCGGTGGGAGTCATCAGGATGATTTGGTAAGGTCCTTTTTACCTGGGTCCAAGGTTGTCCTGCTGGTGTCGCTTGACGAGGACCCAGTCTCCTGGATGATACTGATGAGGAGTGGGTGGGAGTTCTGCCTCATACAGTTCTTTTAGTTTAGGCCACACGGCCTCATGAACCTGCTGTAGAGCCCTGAGAGAAGACAAGAGGCTGTTATCTTGGTCTAATTGAATGAGGTTTGATTTAAGATTAGGTGTGGGTCTGCCAAACATGATTTCATAGGGTGTAAGGCCCAACTTGTATAGGGAGTTACAAACCCTGTACAGAGCGTAGGGGAGTAACCCTACCCAATTAGCACCAGTCTCCATAGTCAATTTAATAAGGGTCTCTTTTAATGTTTTATTTTTTTCACTTGTCCTGAACTTTGGGGCCGGTAGGCACAATGTAATTTCTAATCTGCCCCAAGTACGGAAGCCAATCCCTGACTTACCTTAGAGACAAATGCAGGTCCATTGTCTGACCCTATCATGACTGGAAAACCATACCTGGGCAGGAATTTTTTTCTAGGATCTTTTTGGCTACTATCTGCGCTGTTTTCTTCTTGGTTGGAAAGGCTTCAGTCCATCCTGAAAAAGTGTCTACGAACACTAGTAAGTATTTATAGCCGTATTTGCCGGGCTTTACCTCGGTGAAGTCCACTTCCCAGTGGGCTCCTGGTATGGTTCCTCTTTTTCGGTGGCCTTGGGCTGTGGCGTGTGGGTGCGCGTTCTGGAGTATTTTTGTCAGGATTGCGTGGCCCAATTTTTCGGGAAGGATAAGGCGGTCTCTGGAGTCCCTCTACCATCCGTCTGTAACTTGGGTCATGGGGAGCTTGTGCATCCAGATAAGATCATCTTCTGAGTATTCAGGCTGTGGGGGTAAATCTCGGGGCCCTGGGTCTGGTAGCTGCGCAGGGAGTACTTGAATGGGGTTTTGTGCTACCTGGCGTGCAGTCTGGTCAGCGAGGTTATTTCCTCGAGAGATTGGATCAGTTATTTTTATTTATTTATTTATTTATTTTTTTTGGTGACCCAGGCAATGTACTGTAGCCAGTTTTTTAGGGGCCCAAATAGCGGCCAATAGGGCCAGAATTTTATCTTTATTTTTGATGTCTTTGCCTTTAGCAGTGAGTAGTCCCCTCTCACGGTATATTGCCCCATGTATATGTGCCGTGGCAAAGGCATACCGGCTGTCTGTATATACAGTCACTTTGCGGTCCCGCCCCATTCTTAATGCTTGGGTCAATGCAATTAGTTCTGCCCTTTGGGCAGAAGTGCCTGTGGGCAGAGCCTCTGCCCCTATCACTTCAGTCTCAGATGTCACTGCTGCCCCCGCATACCGCATACCTCTGTCCTTGATGGACGAAGCTGCTTCCGTCAGTAAACCAGGTGACCTCAGCATCAGGTAATGGCCGGTCCTGTAGGTCTTTCCTTGTTCCATGGATCTGCGCTAGGATGTCGGCACCGTCATGGAGCGGGGAGTCCAGGTCAGGGTCGGGTAGCAGCGAGGCCGGGTTTAGAGTTCGGGGAGGGGTGTATGTGGTCCGCAAGGGATTTAACAGGAGTCCCTGATAGTGGACCATCCGAGCATTGCTCATCCACCTATCGGGGGGCTGCTTGAGTACTCCTTTGATGGCGTGGGGTGTGGTGACATGTAACTCTTGACCCAGGGACAGCTTATCGGCGTCTTTAACCATTAGGGCTGTAGCCGCTATTATCCGGAGACAAGGGGGCCATCCTGCGGCTACAGGGTCCAGTTTTTTTTTTCTCTTTGAGAGATAGGCCACTGGTCTGGGCCACGGACCTAGATGCTGGGTTAGCACTGCCTTGGCTATGCCTTTATGTTTATCCACATATAAGTGGAAGGGCTTAGAGATATTGGGCAGTCCTAGAGCTGGGGCCGATAGGAGAGCTCTCTTTATCTGTTGGAATGCCTGCTCAGCTTCCGCAGACCATTTAAATGATGGTTGGTTTTTAGAGACTTCGTGTAAAGGGGTTTGGCCATGGCTCTGGCGCAGTTGCTTCTTTTTGGAACAGTCACGAATCCAATGTCCTTTTTCTTTACAGTAGGTGCATTGGTCTTTGTCTAGGGGGCGCCTAGGGGGGCGAGTTTTCTGCTTATCCTCTGGAGCATCCCGATTATTATATACCCGCTGAGCAATGCGGAGTAAATCCTGGATCTGTTTTCCTTCTAAATCCTCTAATTTTTGGAGTTTCTTTTTGATATCAGGGGCAGCCTGGTTTACAAACGACATTACAACAGCAGCCTGATTTTCAGGAGCCACAGGGTCCATGGGAGTGTACTGCCTAAAGGCTTCCATTAATCTCTCTAAAAAGGTGACAGGGCTCTCTGTCTTACCTTGTACTACCGAGTACACCTTGGCCAAATTGGTGGGCTTGCGTGCTGCAGCCCAGAGACCCGCCATTAGAGTCTGGCGATAAATGAGCAGTCATCCCCTACCTTCTGCCGCGTTGTAGTCCCAATCAGGCCGAGTCAGGGGAAACGCTGCATTAATGAGGTCAGGGTTAACAGTGGGTCGACCATCTTCCTCGGGGACCAGCTTCCGCGCTTCAAGTTGAATTCTCTCCCTTTCTTCCGTGGTGAACAGGATTCGCAAAAGCTGTTGGCAGTCATCCCAGGTAGGCTGGTGGGTGAACATTATGCTCTCTAGGAGGGCTATAAGATCTCTAGTGTTATCAGAAAACCGAGCATTTTGGGTTTTTCAATTATATAGGTCACTGGTGGAGAAGGACCAATACTGGAGTCGGGGATTGCCCGTTTCATCGGGGGGGGGGGGGTCCTATTTCCCGCAGGGGTAGGGCTACAGTGGAGTGGGGGAGGCGAGAGCTGGCTCACACTGGGTGCGCCCGCGAGTTTGGCCGGCTGGCCCTTCACGGTTGGTTTCATTTTTAATAGGGCTAGGCACGGCTGCTGCCTGTAGCCTCCCTGGTTCTGGCACAGCTGCCGCTTCCCGCCCCGCCCCCCCCCCTTCCCCGGTTCCCCTTGAGGGGCAACCAGCGGGCAACAGGTGGGGCGGCCACAGGGCCTGGGGTGCAAGGGGAGGGGGAAGATAGGGTGGAGGGTTTTCAACAAGATCTTGCCAGACGGGGATGTAAGGAACCTGGTCTGGGTGGCCCTGACCTTGGCCGCTATAGGCAAACAAAAAGTGCCCTCAGTAGGCCAGCCCACTCCGAAAGTGGGCCACTCAGACTGGCAGAAAGTGATGAGTCTCGACCGGCGGATGTCCAGGCTTAGGTTATGGCCTCTCTCCCTTCTTCCAGCCTGGACATCCTTTAAATTAGCTAGAAGAAGGGAGAGAGGTGTACTCTGGTTCTGTCCCATAGCCTGTATAGGAAAAGATAAATGGGCCAAGTTAGTTTCTGTTCCAGAAGCGAGTTGGATATACCTGCAGGGGAGAAGAGACAAGTTAAATCGCAAGCGCGGCGGCAAACAGAAAGTGCCTTGGAGAAGAGACCAGATACAGAACGGGTGTCCGTAACCCGAACAAAGAGTCCTGATGGGCCAAAATAGTGCCCAGACGGGAGCCAGAGGACGTCTCCTACTGGTCCCGACTGACTTCCCTATAGCGCGTCCGCCAGGGCTAGGTCAGTCACTGATACAGATCCCGCGCGGGAGAGCCAGAAACGAACAGACAACAGACAACAGACACAGACACAGACACAGACACAGACAGAGCCGGCTTACTTACCGATCGGTCTCAGAAATGACCCGTTGACTTGGGGTCTGGTGGGTTTGGGGGGGGCCTTCCCGGCCAATGCACCAAATGAAACGCCCAGAGTCTAAGAGACCCCCAAAAACGAACCACCAGAGTCCAGAGTCAAAGCTAAGCAGCAAGGGTCATTTATTGCAGGTTCGAACCTGGACCTCTGCGCCCCCGTTGCCGGTGACGCCAAGAGGCCCTGAGAGAGGTTTTTACACCCCTTTTATAGACAGGTACAAACAAGTCATGGGGAAATCAGGAATTTTCCACAGTTACAGAGCTGCGATTGGTTGGTGTTTAAAGTTGGACACTTAACAGTATTCGATTGGTTCCTGCCTTCAGGTCAGACCACAACCGGGGGTACGGGTATCACAATGATTGATCAGGAGTACACGGATGTGCCAAGCAACAATGATTGATCAGGAGTACACGGATGTGCCAAGTAACAATGGTTGATCAAGAATATACGGATGTGCCAGGCAATAATGATTGATCAGGAATACATGGGCATGCCAAGCAATTGTACAGAAGCGGAACAAGCTGGTTAAGCTTGGTTAGGTTTCAGTTTCCCATAACTTAAGCTTTTAAGTTTCAATTTTCTCAGGCCTCTCAGAAGCCCTATTCAAGAGCATGAAAATTAGGAGATAGGAATAATTGGAGGCCATCTTGGAAAATGGCTACCGCAGCCTGGGTTAGGAAGATGATGGAGGGGTCCCTGGGTGGCTCAACTGGTTAAGCGTCCAACTTCAGCTCAGGTCATGATCTCACAGTCTGTGAGTTCAAGCCCCATGTCGGGCTTTGTGTTGTCTGCTCAGCGCCTGGAGCCTGCTTTGGATTCTGTGTCTCCCTCTCTCTCTGCCCCTCCCCCACTCATGCTCTGTCTCTCAAAAAATGAATAAAATGTTTAAAAAATAAATGTTAAAAAAAGAAGATGATGGAAACAGAAAGATCACAGGGTCAAATCTGGGTCAGCTCATGACTGAGGGTGTGAACAACGCAAAAGTGATAGAAGCCAGATTTTATGTGGCTCTGGGTGCGTGGTTCCAGATGTGGAACATGACTTAAGTGGTCTGTCTTCATAGAGCCACGTCTTCTCTGAAAACTTGTATACTGTTTTTGAACTGTTGGGCAGGTGGAAATAGGCTGAATGCATTTATCTCAGACATATAAATTAGAAGATGTATAAATGAGGCAAATTCTTGAGAATAAAGTTTAAAAGTTAGTGATCTGTCAGCAGAGACATAAAAGAGAGTGTGTTGCTGATAATGCCAGGAACTGGCCCAAAGAATGGCGTTGCTGAACTGAACCTGCAATTTAAGTAGAAATAAAAGGCGGGGAAAGACATTGCAATAATGAGGATGTTATAAAGACCTGGTTCCGAAAACCAAAATTGCTATTCAGCAATATCTTTGGAAGAGGACGGGGGGAATGATGGTATTTAGATCAGAAAATCTGGGTCAAATGTATCCCAAGGAATTAACAAGCGTTTATCTTCTCTGAGCAGAAAAGAGTAGAGGAGGGGAAAAAAGCGAGAAAGATTTTGAGCAAGAGATGCATAGCTCCTGCAAAGAAGTTATTATATATTTTTTATTATTTTCTGGCCCAAGTGGTTGACCTGCACTCATGGTCAAGTTCAGAGGTCAATTTTGCAGTGGCTCATCAAACTATATCTTTAAGTCTAGAGTCACAGAGGCCCTTCCTCCCATTGACATTCTTTTTTTTTTTCTGCAGTCATACTGAGGAACAAAGCTGGTTCTGCATTCCAGCATAATTTATTCTTCATTAGTCTAAGCTATGACTTGTTCATGATTACATTCAATTTCAATGTTTACAGATTCATTTTCATAATATTTCCTCTGGGTTTATTATTTCCATTTGTAAAAATTCACTAAGTCCTCTAAATCAGGGTAAGCTGATGTAATTTGCCAGGGACCGTTGCTCTGACTCACATTGGGCCTAGAGCTTTGTGACAGCAGATGGATGATGCTCTACTTGAGAGAACTTGACTTGCAGACCCTGTGGTGAGTTCCCCTATATTCCTCAGAGGCTCCTTTGCTTGTCTCAGATTCCTGTGAAAAAGAATGTATGATGTCTTGGGAGGTGAGGATGGGCTTTGAGAGAACAGGTGGCTTTGGAATGTCATGGATAACTACACTTTGGTCTCAACATGGTCCTTGCCAGGGCATGCCTCCCTTCTCCCACCGGACCATCCATGTGGTTACCATGGGAATTGCCATGTAAGTACATTATACCACCCTCTTGATGGTTGTGCGTTAGGCAATATGTTACTTATTTTTCTGTCTTTGAATATGTATTGATTCCAGAAATCTAGGCTTAGAAAAATGGGCATTTGTCGGGTAATGTAGTAAGTCGTTAGTTTGTTCATTCAATGCACATTTTCTAAGAACATAGTATGTGTTAGGTGCCAGGTTGGTTCCCAAGGCTACAACGACTTTATTCTCCAGTTCTTGAGAATCAGCCAATTGTGGCTTCCCTGGAGCATCTTACAACCTTATAGATTTGATCAGCAAAGGAATGGCAGGATTGATTTCTGTTATTAATTATATATATATTTTTAATTTTAATGTTTTTTATTTATTTCTGAGAGAGAGAGAGAGAAAGAGAACATGAGTGGGGGAGGGGCAGAGAGAGAGAAAGAGAGAGAGAGAGGAGACACAATATGAAGCAGGATCCAGGCCCTGAGCTGTCAGCACAGAGCCTGATGCGGGGCTCGAACCCACGAGCCATGAGATCATGACCCAAGCCGAAGTTGGATGCTTAACTGACTGAGCCACCCAGGCACCCCAATATATCTATATAAATGCCATTTTTTTAGAAGGTTTCTTTTTTTTAATTTTTTTTTTTAAACTTTACATCCAAATTAGCATAGACGGTTTCTCCAGGTGCTCTTTGGATAAGCCATGTGGGTTTCTTCTGATAACGGACATCAAAGTACCCATTTTATCATTGTCTAAACAGGCCCAGAAAATTGCCTACAAACTTATATCAGAACCAAGGTAGTCTTTAATTTTCTTTCCCAAGATCTTGAGTGTATGGCAATCTTTTATTCATTGAGATTATTGCAGTCTAAAGTTAACAAAACCCTTGATTTTAACTGACTTGACCACAAAAGGGAATGGATTGCCTTGTGTGACTCACCCACCTAGAAACCCATCTGACTTCAAGTGTGATTCTACAGGTACTTAAGCGAGGCCATCAGGACGTGGTTCTTGCATCTCTCTGTGTCTTTGCCCTGCTGTCTCTGTGCCGATCTCACTCTCCAATAGGCTCCCAGAGTCACCAGCTGGCTCAAGACAGCTCTTAGGCTGCATTCTAACTGGTTCAGGTCCCGCATGAAAATGACCATGCGAAGTATGACCAATGGAAGTCGTGAAGTTCACTCTGACTGGATTAGCGTAGGTCATGACCTCCCTGCCTGGCCAATTCTGTTTTTGAGGAATTCTGATGAGCTATTTTCTACCTTAAAAATTATCCCAAGGGACCATTCTTTCCTTTTCTTCCTGAGCATGGTTTGCTGCATCACAACTGAGGTTTAACTTAAGATTAACTTTAGTCACTTTGGCTGTTACTTTAGTTCATTTTTCCTTAGAATTTCCTCCTTATATCACATAAGTAGACCTAAAGCCTGGGCTTTTATTTTAATATAGAGCCCAGAAGTCACTGCTGTTTGAAGGCAGATTGTCCTCATTTGAGTGCTGACGGCAGCTCCTTTTCAGCCCAGCGAGAACTGTCTTAAAACTGCTCATTTCAACAGAGTCCCAACTAGGTAGGCGTATTATCATTTCCCTGGCCACCCTGGACACTCAGCTGGCCTCTGGACTGCTTTGTCACTTGGCACTTATGGATAGATGACTTTAGGGAAGCTCATTTTTTTATCTGTAAAGTGGGCATAATAATGCATGTCCTCCTGGGTGTAGAGGGATTGAATGTGAAATTCTTTTGTAAACTGTAAAACGGAACTCCGTTTTAAAAGGACACTGCTGTTACTAGGAATCCAATATCCAATGGAATGAGTGAGGTTCAACTTATTTCACATAAAGCCAGGCAGTTTCTGAGTTCATGTGGTGCCACCTGAGCTGTGCCTGAGCCCTCAACAACCAGAAGGATGTATTTATCTGCGACTGATGTCAGACTAGAAAGAGCTAACGTTGTACACCTCAGGGTTGGCGTTATGATCTAGAGAATGCTTTGCGTTTCTTTTCCCCAGATAATTCTCTGCTCTCCAAAATCCAAGACTTTACTTAACCAGTTTCCTGAGCCTGAGATGCTCTTCCTTTCCACAAGTACTTGCCAAAGTCTTATTATTCTCATGCCTTTCAGAAAACTCCATCAATCTTCCCTGTTGCAGCCCACTCATACAGGAACCTCCAGGTCCTCCCAAATCAGAGGCAAATTTGTCTTTTTTAAAAATTTATACTGACCGTGTCTTATTTCCATTTTGCTGCTGATTTAAGTTCTTGAAAGTCTTTCTTAGTAGATATTTAACACTTCAAGGGCAAGGATTGTTTTTATTCACTTCTCTATTTCCGGCATCTGGCATGGTTGTGATGTTCGAATCATGAAGGAAGATGGGAAGGTAGGTGGGTAGGTAGGTAGAAAGGGAAGGAAAGAAAGAGTCGAGCAAATATATCTGAGTGAGCATCCTTTTCTTGGCCACCCTGAACGCTTCTGCAAGGAAGAGAATTACTTTTCATATCAAGTCATGAAGCAGCCCTACATCTAGGCCGTGTCCAGCCACACATACTATTGCTTATACCAGCAGACCATCTTGGAGTTAAACCTATAGTCATCTCTCCTTGCCCCGGGCTTCCCCCCAATCCCACCCCACTGTTAGCATGCTCTACGGTTCACCTTGAGCTGAGGGGCCTCTATCCAGGTGACTGCACCTTGTACTTAGGTGGGTAGAGCAATCATATTGTGTTTGTCCTTTTATTATTTTGTCCTGCAAATCTGTGTTCCATACCGGATCATGAGGTATTCCCAGGAAAGGACTATGTTGCGCACTTTTCTGTTCAGTGATGCCAGTGACACCTCAGTGAGATTTGGAGAGGAACGGGCAGAGATCACGAGAAGCAGCAGAGGTAGATGTGTCAAGAGCTATAGATGCAGAGATAAAGAGACAGAAAGATTTCACTGGGGTAGGGTCCGCCCACTTTCAGTCTTATCCCCTTCTGATTGCCTCCTTGACGGGTGTGCACGTGCCGGGGTGTGCACACACGCGTGTGTGTGCACGTGACATAAACTGAGAGTCTCCCAGACACGGCGTTAGATCTTTTGCATCAAAATTCCTGGGCTTCACGATCTCATGTGAAGGCATGGCTTATCTTGCCCTTTTTGTGAAGAGAATCAAAGTCGATCAGAAGACGGAAACCATTTGCCCAAGGTCACCTACCACAGGTAAGCCAGGATTCAAACCTAAGCTGCTTGGAGTTCAAAAATCACGTTCTTTTCATTAAGCCACCCTCCTTCTCTAGCCTGGGTACAACCTGGTCTCAAAACCACCTGTTCCCACCACCCCCCCACCCCTCCATTTCTTTATAAACAGAGTGCTGCCTTCACATCTTTTTCCTTCCCTCCATAATCCCAGGTAGTCGAGGTTGGAGTTACCCTGAGAATATCATCCTATTGGCCCAGACAGCTTCATTATATGTGCCAAAGACATTGTGTTAGAAAATTATACATTCTGGCAAGAAAATCCCCACTATATCATTTTCAGATCAAATCTGTGAGTTTTGCATGCTAACAGATCAAAGGAAAACCCACAGAATGTCAGTGAGGTGTCACTCCTATAATATGAAACCTTCTCTCGCCTCTGCTGCTGCTCAAATATTTTTTAAGCAAACAATTACTTCACACAATATGCCTCTCAAATTCTGTGCTCCCCAATTGTTCCTAAGAAACTAGAGTCCGCGTAGGAAGAGGAACCAAAGCAAGACTGTCTTGACTTACCTAAATTAAGGGTTTACCAGCCTGTGGTGATGGAAACACTCCTGATTCATAGGGACAAAATTCCCAGAAAGAGAGCACATCAAATCAGGAAGGCGTTTCTCTCTGCCGGCCCCTGCCTTCGTGCCCTTCCCCACTTCCCACCCTCTGTTTCTCCTTTCCATTTACATCTTATTTATTTATTTATTTTAAAAAAAAAGTTTATTTATTTTGAGGGAGAAAGAGAGTGCATGAGCAGGGGAGGGGCACAGAGGGAGGGAGAGAGAAAATCCTAACAGGCTCCGTGCTCAGCTTTGGCAAAGCCTGACAGGGGGCTTGATTCCAGGACCGTGAGATCATGACCTGAGCCCAAGCCAAGAGTCAGGTGCTCAACTGACAGAGCCGCCCAGGCACCCCTCCATTGACTTTTTAAATTTATGTTACAGTGTGCTTACAAAGTCCTGTCGTTTTCCGAGCCTTCTACACAAACCACTGTTATCCCATCACCCACTCTGCAGAGGCAGTCGCTTTGAAACCATTCAGTTGGTTTATTTTTCTAAACGACCCATTGTCTTTGTCCGTTCAAGCCACCATAACAAAATACCACAGACTGGGGAGCTTAAACAACAAACATTTATTTCTCACGGTTCTGGAGGCTGAAAGTCCGGGACCAGGGTGCCAGTGTGGTCTGATTCTGGCAAGGCCCACTGCCTGATTCATACAGGGCCATGTTTTTGTTGCGTTCTCATGTGGGAAGGGGCCGGGAGGTTCTCTGGGGCCTCTTTGATAAAGGCACTGAGCCCGTCATGAGGGCTCCCCCTCCAACTCCCAAAGGCTCCATCCACTCCAATACCATCCTCCTGGGGATGAGGTTTCAGTGTATGAATTGAGGGAGGATAGAAACATTCGGTTTATGGCGCCTGTTGTCCCGGCACCTGTCCGTTACTTACAGGTAACCCTTTCACTTCCCGTAATAGAACTTGAGGATTTGTTTGTTTTCACACCTCCCCCCCCCTACGCATACTCCACATTTCTACATCCTCAACACACAGTGTTTATGTTATTATGGCTACACAAACACTAACAGCTGATGCCACGTATACTCTGTTCTATTGCATTTCCCTACCTTGTGTTTCCTTTTCCTCAAAGTTATTGTTTTGTTTGATTTGCCTGTTTGCTTACTTTTTGCCTGTTGTTCTCACTAACTCTGGCCAGATTCTGCCCCTGTTGTACAAATCTCTCTAAATATATGAAAAATTAGATAGCCTGTCATTTTTATCTTTTTTGAAAGAAGCTCTCCCACAGCCTTCTGTCCTGTTTCCAATCCCCCTGGTTGTTCCCTAGAATTATGGTCCAACTGTTAACTTCAGCTCTTTCTTCGCCATCGTCCTGGAGATTACTTTTGCCTCTCTCATACTGAATTCTCAGTTTTTAAAATCTATTCTACCCTTCCTTTGGCTTATGCCTTAGTTTGAATGGAGCACATTTTCTATTAGCTTTTTGATAATAGTGTACTGGATGGAAGGTATTTGAGATATTCTGGCAATTTTTTTTTCTAGTCTCATACTTAATTGATTGTTTTGCAGTTGACCCTTGAACAACATGGGTTTGAAGTGCACGGGTCTATTTACTTGTGGATTTTTGTTTTCAATGAAAACAGTACAGCACTGTGAATATATTTTTTCTTACGATTTTCTTAATAATATTTTCCTTTGTCTAGCTTACTGTATTGTAAGAATTGTAAGCACACATACAAAATATGTGTTAGCTGGCTGAGTATGTTATTGATAATGCTTCCAGCCAACAGTGGACTATTTGTACATAGTTACGTTTTGGGGGAGTCAAAGGTAGATGCAGACTTTTGACTGCGTGGGGTCAATGCCCCTAAGCCCCATGTTGTTCATTTACTATACTTTGAATTCTAAGATGAAATAATTCTGACATCAGAATTGGAAAGTCACTCTTTCATATCATCCAGATTTCATTATTACTGGTGAAAAGCCCAGTTCTTATCTGTTCTTGACCCTGCATATGAAAATGTTTTTCCCTTTCTCTTGGAAGCTGGTAAGATCTGCCTAGCCTCAGAGTTGGTATATTCACTTTCTATCACTACATGACAAGTTACCATAAACTTTGTGGCTTGAAACAACACTCAGGTTTTGGTTCACAGCTTTGTAGGGACAGAAGTGTGATACGGTGTGGGTGAGTTCTCCGTCCAGGGCATCACAAGGTTGAAATCAAAGTGCCAGGCTGGCCAAGTTCTTGTCTGGACACTGTGAGAAAATGCCTTCCAAACTCATTCTTGGAATTTGGTTCCTTGCTCTTGGGGATCCATTTTGTTGCTGGTTGTCACCTGAGGGTTCCGTGACACATGGCTCCTTCCATCTTAAAGCCGACAGCGGGGCATCAGGTGCTCGGGGGCTTGCAGTGTCTGCCTTCCTTTTCTGCACCTGGTCAGAGGGAGCTCTTTCTCTTAAAAGGCTCATGCTTCTGACCATGTTAGATCAGGCTCACTGGGGCGGTCTCCCTAATTAATGTCGACTGTGCAGGTCATATAACCTAAACACAGGAATAAGATCCGTCATGTTCCCAGAACAGGGCAGCGATACAGGGAGTGGGGCATCTTCAGGAGCCCTGCTTTTAGTTCTGACTGCCACGGTCCTGAAATATTATGGAGATGTGACTTTGTGCACCTGAGATTTCTACCTGCTGTGCGGAGCTTCAGGTAGACACTTCCAGTCTTGGAATGAAAGACTTCAGTTCCGGGAAATCCTCCTGAACCGTTTCTTCCAACCCCCATTGGTTAGTTCCCGTACTCCATTTTCTCTGTTCTATTGTACCTTCTGTGTTTGTCTTCCAATCTAACTCCTTCTTTCTCATTTCCCTTCCCTTGGTTTTCGTGCTTTACTTTCTGGGAGAATCACGTACCTTCAGCCTCCAGTTCTGCTGTCCTTTTTATTCATTTCCGAAGTTATATTTTTAATTTCCAAGAGCTCATGATATTATCTTCTTTAAAAACTATATTGTTCTTTTCATGTGTCAGAGGTACAGGATGTTCTCTGATCTATCCAGGGTTATTAATGACAGTTTTTCTAACTTCCTTCCCTAGGTTGTTTTATTCTGTTTGTTCTCATTTCCCGTCTTTTGTATTGAATGCTTCTCAAATGCTAGGAAATCCTTGAATATCTGACATATTTGGGAATCAGCACATGGGATTAAGTCCTGTTTACTATATTTCACACTATAACCTTGTATGATGAGCGCAATCCAGTGAGGTGTAGACCTGACAGATACATGCAATTAATACCCCTCTAATCCTCATTACCCAGAAAGTATGGGATAGGGTATAAGGGCTTTTTATTTTTTTGCAATAATTTATATTTTAGCCTTTTAGCCAAATAGGGACAGTATAAGGGAGTATCTTAAGAGTTTGGGGAGTCAGAACTAGCCTGACCTGGATTCGATTATTTTTTTTAATTAATTTATTTATTTTGAGAGAGAGAGAGAGAGAGAGAGAGAGAGAGAGAGAAGGGGAGGGGCAGAGAAAGAGGAGAGAGAATCCCAAGCAGGCTCCATGCTCTTAGTGCAGAGCCCAGTACGAGGCTTGATCTCATGAACCGCATGATCATGACCTGAGCTGAAATCAAGAGTTGATGCTTACCGGACTGAGCCACCCAGGTGCCCCTGGATTAGATTCTTAATACTGGAAATCCATAGCTGAACTGTGTTGAGCAAGTCAGTGAACTTCTTGGAGATTCAGTCTTGCCATCTATAGAATGTCATCTATCACATAAAGTTGCGTGTGACATATGAGATGATGCAAAATGCCACACTCATGGAAGTGATTCCATGAATTGAAACCATTGTTAAGGGGAAACGTGTTCCATCATTGTTCTTACTACTGTCATTATTATGAATGTGTGAAAATATCTAACACAGTTCCCGATACATTACTAACGTTCCTTACTGCCTCCATTTGTTGGATTCTCCATCCCCTGGGGATTGGACAGTGATGAAGTGACACATGATTATGTGGACCTCCCGTCACCTGTCACTTCACATCACTTCACTGTCTTTTATTTCCCTTCACATCATTTCACTTCACTTGCAAATTTTCTATTTTATTAAAAATACTTCATGCACATGCCCAAACTGGCTATTTTATGTATACTACCTATTACAGTATATATAGTATATATTGTACAGAGAATATATAGTTATATAATACACAGTCATATATAAATGAATGTTTATATTAGCTGCAAGTGCATCCTTCATAATTACCTGTATTTGCAGATGGGTAGGCATTTCCTTGATGCTTAGAGGATCACAAAAGCTTCTTGAGGTTAATGTGACAGTGGCAATTTAACAGAATTTTAAAGCATGAATAGAATTTGGACACAAAGATAAGGGGCAGTGGCCTCATAAAGGGAGTTTCAGGCTGCAGGAAAGCATTAGCAGCATCCAGGGGGTGGGTAAGCATTGAAACATTGCTCAGAGCTCCCACGAGGTCACAGCAGCCAAGAAGGCTCAGACTGTGTCCACTACTTACAAAGATAAATGCTTGTAGACCATATGGTTTGGACTTCATTAAACTACTACTCCCTGTTGCAAAGGATTAGTTTAAAAGCTGTCAAACACAGGGGTGCCTGGGTGGCTCAGTCGGTTAAGCGTCTGACTTTGGCTCAGGTCGTGATCTCACGGTTTGTGAGTTCGAGCCCCGCATTGGGCTCTGTGCTGACAGCTCAGAGCCTGGAGCCTGCTTTGGATTCTGTCTCTCTTTCTCTCTTTCTCTGTCTGTCCCCCTCCCCCAGTTGTGCTCTCTCTATCAAAAATAAATAAAGTGTAAAAAAAAAAATTAAAAGCTGTCAAAAACTGGTGAAGGGGCGCCTGGGTGGCTAAGTCGGTTAAGTGTCCAACTCTTGGTTTTGGCTCAGATCATGATCTCACAGTTTCATGAGTTCGAGCCCTGTGTCAGGCTCTGCACTGATGTGCCGAGACTGCTTGGGATTTTCTTTCTCTCTCTCTCTCTCTGCCCTTCTCCTGCTCACACTGTCTCTGTCTGTCTCAAAATAAATACATAAACTTAAAAATTAAAAAAAAAAAACTGGTGAAAAAATGGCAAAGGCATGTTAAGCTCTAATCACCTGCCAAGTAGTTTGCTTAGCAGTTGTGATATGCTGGTGAACAAGACAGACCTGGTCTGGGACCTCAAGGAATTCAGTCTGATAGAGACAAGTACATAGACATTGCAGTGCAGTGTAATAAATGGCCAGTTACCTATCAGGAGAAAGAATCCTTCTCACAATAATGACAAAACTAGCAAAAGCTTAAGAATAAATACGGAAGAAATAGGAAACACGGAATACAGAATACGGAAGAAATACGGAAGCAATACGAAAAATATGGAAGACATACGAAAGTCCAACATGAAAAAAAAAGATAAAACTTGGTTGATGGACACAGAAGAAGACTGAGGCCAATGGAGAGACATAGTTTTCTTGGATGGGAAGAGTCAAAATTGTAAACATGCTAGCTTCCTCCAAAACCAGTCTACAAACTCAATACAGATCAAAATAAAATTTCATTAGGATTTCCAATGGGACATGCCAAGCCCACTGTTCCAGATCGGGTTTTCTAAGAAAGAGCTGGAAGGTGGGATTGGGCTTGGTATGAGATTCATGTTGATGGGGTGGGGGTGCTTGTGAGACATTAGGTAAGAAGGGGCAGGGAAGGTGGGGGGGGGGGACCCTTAGGCAATGATTCACGTCGGACATCCAGAGATGGGAGGTGGGAAGAAGGGTGGTAGCAGGAAGAGTCTCAGTGTGCAACCCTGTTCCGAGACAGTCTTTGCCAGGGCAGTGGGTAGTACCCGAGCAAAGGTGGCCCCCCAGCACTGGGAGAAATAGGCTGGAACTAGTAACCGTGTCATGCTCACTCATTCTTCCCAAAGGTTGGTGGTTGGGGCTGTTGGTCACCTGTGGTCCTTGTACCAAGTGCTCTCGAAGGGGATCTGGGTGGAGACCTTCTGGGCCGCCCCAGTCGATGCCTTGTGCTATGATGATTCATACTCCAGGCATCGCGTGGACCACTTTTCCTGAAAAGAAACTTGAAAGAAGAAGTTATTTTGGGACAAACTGCAGCCTTAGTTCGCTACAGGTGATCTTGGGGTTGCAAGTGGCACTTACACTTCCCTCCTTCACTGTCTATTCTGATTCTCCCCATCTCCTGATACCATCATTACGGGTCTTCGTGGCTACTTGGTGGGATGACCCAAACCTTCATTTCCGAAGGGGTTTGAGCCTTCAGACCAGCCTTGCTGCGCACGTCTGCTCACAGTTGCGTTAGGCAAGGGAACACAGGAAGCATCCGTGGGGATTATGGGTTCCACACACATTTCTCCCCACTCCTAGTGTGTAAAAGCAGCCCTATGTCCTTCTGCTGATCAGTGTCCCTTCTGAGATGGTGACTCCCCCTTATTACCTATTGGGCTCCAGGCATAAGAAAACCCTAGCAGCAGCAGCTTGTTGTTAGAAAGGGCTCCTGCTGTTTCCCAGCAGGAGAACACCACCTTTGGTGAGCAGGACTTCAAACACTGCAGAGTTTCAGTGACAGGTAACAAAATGCTCCCTGGGGGGTCATTGTGACTAATGGAAATTGGTGCTATTCCTACTTTCATCCCTTGGTTCCTGAATCTATATATTCTTCCCACTGGGACACAGTGCCAGACAGAAGTCTCTGGTTTAATGCACACACTGCATCTGGGAGGATGGCAGCCAATCCTCGCAAAGTATTGTTTCCAAGCTGGCCCTTCAATTCTGCTTTCAGTGGTCCATTCCAGCAGTCCAGGATTGGCTACTTTGGGATGAGAAAGTATGCGATAAGACCAGTGGATTCCACAGTCATGGTTCCACTCCTGCATCTTTTCTGAAGTCAAGTAGGTCCTCTGGTCCAGTGCTTAATTGCATGAATTCTACACCTGTGGATCAAGAATTCCATGATTTTCAGGAGCTTATGGTGCCGGATGAGGCTTTTTGGTCAGGAAAGGCAAGCCCATAGCCAGAATTGGTATCTGTCCCTGAGAGACAAAACTGGTCATTCCAGGATGGAAGGGGATCAATGTAGTCAACTTTCCACCAACTGGTAGCTGGCCTCTATATTAATTATGTATTCCTATATAACAAATTATTCCAAAATTTCACAGCTTGAAACAACAAATATTTATGATCTCCTAACATTTCTGAGAATAAGATTTCTGGGATCAGCTTAGGTAGGTCATTGTGGTTCAGGGTTTCTCAAGCTGTCATCTGGGGCTGCTGTGATTTGAGAACTTGACCAGGGCTAGAGGGTCTGTTCCCCTATGTATGACCACAGACCTTTTGTGTGCCAGCCCTCTCTTAGGTTCCTTCTTTTGTGTCACTGCACGGAGCTTCACATTGTACACCCAGCGTCAATGTGCATTGATCAGACACTGCGTATCAGGCATCACACAAGCTTTGTTGCATGTTACTGATTGTGTCTTCGTAGCTGCTATGTAAAGTAGGATTGTCATTTCCGTTTAATACCCGAGGACACTGATGCCCAGAGAGTTGAAATAAGTTGCCAAAGACACACAGTTGGTGGTGAAATAGGATATAGACTCCAATATTTCTGACTTCAAAACCTACCCTACGTGAGGAACTAAATTAAGTTGTATTTAATTCCTGAGTTGCGGATGCCTCATAAATGACCTTAGGTTGATATCCTGAATCTGTTCCCGTATGTCTGTGCTATCCCTGGGTCCACCATGCTTCCTCTGACCCCACTCTGTGAAAGTGTAGAAGTCTTCCAGGGTGACCTACCCAATTAGAAGAAGATCCAATGTGCTATATATTAAGCTCTGAGGAGGAAAAGACCTCTTCTTAGTGTCTTCACAGTATGATGTTGTGTTTAATAACCCTGAACGTGAAAAATCAAGAACATAAAAAAAAACCCTAATTATACTCTCCAGGCATCTGGGGTCCAAGAATTAGCTACTTTGCCTTAGTAAAATGAGAGAACATCAGACCTAGCAGGAAATCAGAGATTCCCTAGGACAACAGGCTCTAATTTCAGATGAGAAAACAGAGTCCCAGAGAAGTAAGATGATGTACTCAAAGCCACACAGCTAGTGAACAGGAGAGCTGGGAATAGAGTTCCATTTGCTTGTCCCCCAGGAAAGAGCCCTTGCTACCCTGGATCTTAGCAGCCCAAGATGAAATATTAAGCCAACACGGCTCTTTGAAGAATGCATTGATCACTGAAGGTTCTATCAGATTTTAAACTCCTGTTCTCTCCCTTTCCTCTCCCCCCACTGCCCCAGCATTACACCGCACATAAAATGGCGGCTCAGTAAATTGTTAACTAATTATTTGACTAAACTACAAGGTTAGAATTTGCTTTAGGCATTTATAGAAGTGGAAAGCAAATGAAGAAGGGTTCTCTGCTTGCCATATAGCTAAGTAGCCTGGGAAAAGGAAAGAGAGAGGGCTGACGGCAGAGGGTAGAGGGGGAGACATGAGCAAGTGACCTGTTTTTCTGGCTTCAGTGTGAGGGCAGGCCAAAGCCAGCACCACACTGGAAGGCTGCAAGAGCAAACCACAACAAAACAAGACACTCCACTGAAACATTAAAAAACCCTAAAGACAGAACAAATGAAATTTATCATTTTTCTGGCCTCTTGAACCAGAGGTCAGAGACTGGAGTGACCATGTCAACTGGGAGAGAGGGTGCCTGGAAGGAGGGAGTCAGGAAGGGAAGCCTGAAATTCCAAGTACAGACTCTGCCCAGTCTCCGGGGTGCCTCAAGAACTACGGGAGCGTGGGACAAATTCTAGCTTAGACATAAGCTTCTCACCTTTAGACATAAAGGTGAGCTGAAATGTGAGCTACCCCTAAGAGCTGGAGTTGGTAGTTTTAGTGTGATCAAATTAACAGCCTGATTGAACAGAGCAAACAAATGAGCAATCAAATAAAACCACGTTTCAGGAGAATCGAACAGAAGCTGGAGTCTCCAACTAGCACACTAACATGTCCAGGACAGATTTTAAAAAAATTACTCAATAGATGAAGGACCAGAGATCCCAGGAGAGAAGGAGCCATCCCCGACGTCAAACAGAGCGGATCTGCTTTATTTTCTCCTTATATTTGGTTCCATGTAATGTTCCACTAATGCTACTAAACAGTGGTTTGCAAATCTCTGAAGTTAGGTGATCTCCAAGGTGGTTTCTGTGTCTAGCACTCAATAGGCTCATTATCCAGCCTGTATGCTTGGCAAGAATCCTCAGGAAAGCTCTGCTTTGTGGTTTGTAACGACGGATGTTTGCGGTAGTGTGAGGCGGTGCTTCTCAAACTTCAATACGTGCTCACGTCACCCAGGCTTTTGTTGAAATCTGTTCCAGGAAGACTGGAATGAGGTTTATGGGTATGCATTTCTAACCAGGTGAAGCTCATGCTGTTGGTTCAAAAATCACACGTTGAGTAGCAAGTTTCTTAGGGACACAGATTCCTGGTGACACACCATGAGGAAAAGTTTCAGTAACCAATTAAATGTTCAACTACTGTGTACTCCAACTGTTGTTACGGATTTACAGAGCACATTAGATATTCACCATCTCTGAGAAATACTGCAGAAATTTGGCTGTGTGTTAATTCAGTATTTCCCAAATTAATTTCACCACAAAACTGGTTTTTGAGGGAAAAAATTCTATTCTACAACACAGAACAGGTGCTTTATAAAACACAGTTTGGAGACAATTTTATTGTAAAGTGATCTGAAGAGAAATGCATACAACTGTTTTATGTGCTTACTCAATCCTTGTTTCCGTGTTATCAAGGAAACCACATTCTCACATTTTTACTTGAGAATAAACCAGATATAAGGCTTCCTTGAATTTTGCTTGAAATTTCAAATGCTAACTCTTTGGCAGTCAGTTGAAGAAAAATATGTGTGTTAGGAGTTGCCTTAACTAGATATGGTTGATGGTGTCAGCGACACCGGTCTGATTTGAAGACCTTGGGAAATGCCTTGGTCTAGAAACCGTTACTCCACCGAGTACTCCACTATTGAGGAGTTATTTCTCTGGCTCAAGCTTCCCTTATCCCCTCTTCTCAACCCAACATACTGACACATACTAGGGGTAAAGAGTTGCCATGAGACCTTTCCCACAGGGCAGTGAAAAAAACAGTTAATGAAACAGATGGTGTCATTGTCCTTCATGTCCATGGCCAGCCCTTCAAGGTGTTCCCACATATCCCTTGACTTTCCCAACAACCTGATGATAAAACTAGGCATGGATTATCATTTCTGTTTTCTTTTAAAAAATTTTTTATTAAGTGTATTTATTTATTTTGAGAGAGAGAGACAGCGAGAGTACAGGATGGGCAGAGAGAGAGAGGGAGAGAGAGAGAATCCCAAGCAGGCTCCATACTGTCGGCACAGAGCCCAGTGTGGGGCTCAAACCCATGAAATTGTGAGGTCATGACCTTAGTCAAAACTGAGTCAGATGCTTAACGAAATGAGCTACCCAGGTGCCCTGTGGATGATCACTTCTGTTAAACAGACAAGGGAATTGCAGCCGAAAGGAGAAGTTATTTGTTTGAAGTCCTCGGTCTACTGGAAGGGTCAAGATAAAGGGTAACTAAAGACACGTAAGAGTTAGTCAACTTCTCTTAGGTGCCAGGCACTTCATATATTTGATTATGTAACCTCATTTGATAGATTGGAAAACCGAGATGCAAGGAAAGTAGTCACTTATCCCAGTTCATAGATGGGATAATGAGGATTCAAGCCCATCTGACTCTAGGTGTTGCAATGTGGGCACCTGTGATATTTCTTCATCTGTTTGAGACATTAGCAGCTACCAAACCTTGGACATGAGGGTGAAGGTCTTCACAAAGATAATGAGGTGTAAGATTGGACACTTGCCACAGAGGAGTTTTCTTGACTGTTGCCTACGTCCAACCCGGCTTTTCACTGCATGATTTCCCTTTTTTTCCCCCCTTTTAAATGTATTGTATGATAATCCTGTACAAAATGGTGTTTTTGCCATCTCATTATTCCTTAATGTCTTTAATGGAACACTTTAGTCATAGGGTGTATTTTTATAACATTCATCTGAGAGAAACTCTGAAGATTAAAAAAAAAAAACACATGTTCTAGAATCTCTGTCTTGACATTGAGCCAGCCCATACCTGCCATGCCAATTTTGATTGTCTGGAGTCTTTTTTTTTTTAGTTTATTTATTTATTTTGAGAGAGAAAGAGAGAACACATGTGAACAGGGGAGGGGCAGAGAGAGGGAGAAAGGGGATCCCAAGCAAGCTCTGTGCTGTCAGCACGGAGCCCAACTGGGGGCTCAATCTCATGAACTGTGAGATCATGACCTAAGCCAAAACCAAGAGTTGGATGCATAACCAACTGAGCCATCAAGTGCCCTGACTGTCTAGAGTCTTAAAAAATTCTTCCTAAGCAGAAACACTAGTCAGTGAGAAAGAAAAAAAGAAAAGAAACCTTAAAATGTCTCGTAAAGCAACCTGGACGGACAGGCCTCTTTGATGATCAGGCCTCTAAATGCAGAAGAATGTTGATTGGCTCAGACCAAAAGTATGCACAGACCAAACTGGCCACAATCCCCTCTGCTGCGAACAAAATCCAGCAAGGTTTAGAGAAGACACTGTCTTCTTCGGCTTGAGAAGTCCTTTAGGAAGAGAGACTTTTAGCCATCTGAAAGGAGACCATTTCACCACATCCTCATGATGGGATTTGGTGTTTTTCATAGAATTTCACACTGTACATGTCCAGTGTGCCTTGTAGATCATTTAAAATGTTTTTTTTTTTTTTAATTATAAGCCCAAGTGAAAATACACGTACTGCTGATTAGTCAATCACTAAGTCATTCTTGCACTCCATCTGGGTTCTGGCCTGGACTTTGGGAAACACGTGCCAGCCAGTGGGCAGGGCATCTCCATGTGCATCATGTCAGTTAAAGTTTACTGTTGCCACAATAATAAGAGTGATCAGTTGTTCACCTTATTATGCACCAGGCACTGTGATAGATGTTTACGTGGTGCCTGCCGTAATCCTGTAAGATCGGCGAGACTTCCCAAGCCTAGCTGCCCATGAGCCTCAACTGAGACTCTTCATGAAAAGAAGTCCCTACTCAAAACCCATTGAGTCAGAATCTCTGGGATAGAAGCATGAAATCTCTATTCTTCAGTAGCTTTCCTGGGAATTATGAGGCAGTCTGAAGTTAACCGGCATCTGGGAAAGATAAGACAGAAGTTGTTATCTTGATTTTATTCATTAGGAAACCAGAGCTCAGAGAGAAATACGTGTCCGAGATATGCAGGGCTATCACCGATTCTCCCTTCCGCAGATTTCAGAGCATCCTCTAAAGTGTGTAACATGCTAGGCTGGGAACTGAAAAGTTCATTTCCCAGACTCTACTGCCAGCAAACTTATGTTAATTTTACCAATGGGAGGCACTGAAGGACCCTGGAAGGCAGGAGAAAGGGGAGGCCCTTTTTGTCCCATGGGCAGCTTCTCTTGCAGAGGTGGTTGCAGGGGCAGGGAATTTATGGCAGGCTACTGCAGCTCTAGCCAAATGGGCAATGTCTGCTGATCCCCAGGGTGAGTGGGGGCCTCTGGGTTCCTACTCAGGGCAGTGACAATTCAGGAACAACGGCAGCAGTGGCCTTGGTTTGGGGGACAGCTTGGGTTTCTGGGTTCCAGGCTTGGAGTAGAAATCTGTGATTTGGGGGTAACAATCCTCTCTTCTCTTTCACTCCTTCAGCCCTCCCAACACCTTGGTAAACATTTCCCTGCATGAAGTCCCTCTTTGCTTGAAATAGAGTGGTTCTCTTTCCATGGTTGGACATTAACTGACACGGGTGACTTAGTTATCACAGTTATCACTTGTCAGAGGGGCAAGGTGGAGAGTCAGCTCCAGGCTCTGTGACTGCAAAGCCCAAGTTCTTAACCAATATCAAATGTATCAAAAGCTCTGCCCAATAAGGTATTCACTTATGTAGGGCATGAAAGCTTTTTGCTATTCATTCTTTTTATCTACTCAAAAAATATATACTGAGAACTTATTCTGTACCTGCCACTGTGATAAGTTCTGGGGATAAAAAGTTGAATAAAACATAGCTCCTGCTACCATGGAAGGAAAGTTCATAGACAAGTAATTGTAAGACAATGTGGGAAGTTCAAGGTTGGACCAACTTCTAAGGATGGGCCAATTTTCACGTGACTGTTACTGTAACAATCATGAAGAAGTCAAATGGGATGGTATTTGGGGATGATAGACCTGGGGACAGGAAGTCCTTTGTGAGAACAAAGCAGTTACCTCTGGGTGGAGAAGCCAACAGGTATTGACTGACCTACTTCCCTGAGGTCCCTCCTGTGTTATTCATTTATTCATGTGTTCACTCAATTAGTAGCATTGAGTGCTTTATTGTAGGCCTTCTCTGTATCTTTGGACTAAAGCGCTTGAGCAAAAAAAGAAAAGGGTGTTTGATCTCATGGGCCTTCCATTTTTGGGGAGAGACCATCAATATGTAGGTAAACAAGTGAGATCATTTCATGTTATGAAAAGTACTCTAAAGGAAATAAGCAGGGATATATGAGAGCAACTGAAGAGGGGATATTTTAGGTATGCTTTTGTTAGTGGGGATATTGGTATAGAATCCACTGTCTTTGTCCTCCAGGAGACAGTGGAAAAGGGCATAATGGGTCTGCAAGATTGAAAAATGTGTCTCAGCTTACAAGAGCCACATGTGGAGAGCCTCCTCAAAGCCGGCACCTTCCTCCCAAGAAAGCGCTCCTACAGGGGTATTCAGAGCGCGGGTTTTTCAGGCCAGGGGCTGGCTTCTCTTCACTCCTTTTGCAGCTCACAGTGGGAGAGGTGTGGCATAGCGCAAATGATCATAGATAATGGCAGTCCCCACTCTGGGTCTGAAAGCTGGTTGCACCACTGCTAATCTCTGGATCTCAGTTTAAACCTGCAAAATGGGTATAACAATCCCCAAATCACAGAACTATTTATTTTGAGGACTGAATTCCGTATTCAGTGCATCTCACCTCGTAGATTCCCTGGCTTGCTCATTGAATTGATCCATGTGAAATATGTAAGCACATCAATGTTAGAAATCATTGCGCTTTCTCACAAAGTGATAGATCTCTCTCCGAAGGGTTGGAGGAGTTGGATGTGAGACAGGTTTCCTTCTCCTTCACTCTCTGTCTACCTAACTAGAGATGATGGAAAGAATGGGTGGGTCTTCCTCTTGGAATGGAAGGCCTTCTGCTGGCCAACTCTTCCTGGTTGCCTCGGCTCCCTTAACAACCACCTGTATGCTCAGCCTCATCTGCAAGAACCCCAGTTTGCCAGTGTCCTTCTGAAGCTCCGTTCCCTGGAACTAAACACAGTCCTCTAGCTTGACTCTGGCCACAGCTGAAAACAGCCCAACCACTACAGCCCTTGAGTTGGATACCACGCTGGACATGTAGCTTCAGAGGGTATTGGAATCTTAGAAGCAACCACATGGGACTATGGGTTCATGCTGTACTTGTAGCCAGTTCAGACTTACACACTGCCTGTGAAATAATTAGGACACCAAGAGCCCCAACTTGTGTTTCCGCATGTCAGGCTTTCACCCCCAGTTCCGGTCTCCATACTGATTCCTGCAAAACTCCTCTAGACTTAAGGAAGATCTTGGCGGAGCCATGGTATTTGTTCATGGAATCATTGCTAGAGCTGCGTGTATGGACTGGTGTATACGACACTCCTTATATGTGTTTATTAAATAAATAACTATTTTAATTAGTACAAAAGTAAAAAACTACTTAGCTCGAAAAAAACAATGGGAAGTATCGTGCAGTCAAAAAAAAAAAAAAAGAAAGAAAGAAAAGAAAATGACTCATAATTCCATGCTGTTACACGTCATCCCAAATAGTATCAAATCATTTGTGCTTTTAGGTAACTTGAATTGTCTTAATGCATTATTAACACTCTTTATGACAACAAACAATTCGTACAACACCATTTGAATAGCTGCAAATCAACTCATTACATTAATAGTTGCAATTTATTTAACAGGATTTATTTAAATAAGTGAAATTGTTGAAACTTTAGGTTGTTTCCAGGTTTTTTTTGTTTGTTTTGTTTTACATTTAAAGATCTCAGTACATACATTTTACTCCACATCTGACTGTCCCTTAGTGTAAAGTCCTAGAAGCAGAAACATTGGATCAAAGATAACGTGTGTATTTTTAAGATTTAAAGAAAATATTTATGTCAGTTTGACGTCCAGAACCATGTATGGCGATATCTTTTTCTCCGTACCCATTCTGAGAGTAGATAAAGGGGGGAGGGAATAGAATCCATGTCATAGACTTGATTGGAAAAGTAGTGAGTTAATATACATCAAGTGCGTAGATTTTGCTTAGTACATGGCAAGTGCTCAATACTGGTAGTTATTACTATAATTGCTATTGCTTCTATAGCCCACATATAATGCCAGCTTCAACTACTTTTCTCCACTAATGTAGTTCACTCACTGTAACAGCAAAACCTCTATTTCTCATCCCATCAATCAGAGAGAGGGAGGAAGGGAGGGAGAGATAAAGAGAGGGAGAGAGGGAGAGAGAGAGAGAGATGTCTGCAATTATATCAAAAGGCAAACCTTGGGGGTGGGGGGAAGTCTGCCATTCTCTGTAATTTATAGAATTCCCCATTTTCTCTGGGAACCTGCCTCTTGGAACCTTTCTTCTCTGGCTCTAACCTGTTTTTGTTTTGCTACACAGAGGTATTTCTAGGAGAGGTCCCTCCTGCTCAATTGTGCTGGACCCATTAATTCTTAGATCTCCTGTTTTCCTCTTTTTGGTTTACTTTATCATTGGTTTGGAGAATGTTCTTAAGTAGCTTTCTCAGGAAGGGAGCATATGAGGCAAAATCTGTGTCTGAAAAATGTGTTTACCGGGAATAGACTCCTAGATTTCAAATAATTTCTTCGTTAAGTTATAGACATACATGCTTCTAATGAGAAGTAGTATGCTTTTGTGATTCATATGGCTTCCTAAGCTTCAGATTCCGTCTCTCTCTCTCTCTCTCTCTCTCTCTCTCTCTTTCTCATTGTCACTCTTTCTCTCTTTTCTTTCTTTTCTCCAACATTTTAGGACCTTGACATCGTTGATGTGGAAATTCTCATGATCTCCATAGATGAGGGGTTTTGTTTAGTCTTCCTATTAGAATCTTAGAAGCACTTTCAATATTAAAAAACTACATCTCTCCAGCTCTACTAAGTTATCTTTTATTATTCGTCTTATACTTCTGCACTCCTCTGTGACCTAGTTCCTTACTTCTGGAATTCCTACAAGTTATAGAAGAGCTCAGGTATTGATCACCTACATTGTTTGTGCTTCTTCCCATATGTTCCATCTCTTTGTTTTTGGGGCACTAGGTTTCGAAAGGTTTCTTCGATGATAACTTCCCGTATTTCTACTGATCTTTCTTTTCTGCAGCAAATATTTTAAAATGTGAAGAACTTTTCCTTATTCTTTCCTTGTTTCTTTCACTTAGTTTTGATTTCTTGCATATGAATGTGATCGTGGTACATCATCAATGTTCCTAGAGACTGTTGCTAACACAGTTTTCTTTTATTTCATTGTCTAATGTCCTGCACAGTGTTCATGTTCCACCAGGTCAGGCTTCCTGATGATTTTCCTTGACCTTCATTTTCTGTGTTTCAGTATTCTTTGTCCAAAAGACAAATAATATCAAGTTTTGGCAAGAATCCAGATACACCAAAATCCTGATACATTGATGGTGGGAATGTAAAATGGTTCAGCCACTTTGAAGAACACTTGCCAATTTCTTAACAGTTTAAACCTGAACTTAGGATATAACCCATAGATTCTACACCTAGGGATCTGCACAGGATAAAGATACATGTCCACAGAAGACATCTATGGATATTCATAGCAGCATTAGTCATAATAACCAAAGCTACAAACAATCCCAAATTTCATTAGCTGTTAAATGGATAAAGAAAATGAAGTATGTGGCATACAACTTTATTATTCACCAATAAAAAAAATAAATTATTGATACAAGCTTCAACAAAGATGAACCTCAAAACCATTATTCTAGGGGCGCCTGGGTGGCTCAGTTGGTTGGGTGCCCGACTTCAGCTCAGGTCATGATCTCGTGGTCTGTGAGTTCAAGCCCCACGTCGGGCTCTGTGCTGACAGCTCAGAGCCTGTAGCCTGCTTCAGATTCTGTGTCTCCCGCTCTCTCTGCCCCTCCCTGACTCATGCTCTGTTTCCCTCTGTCTCAAAAATAAAAATAAACATTAAAAAAAATTAAAAAAAAAGAAGGTCAAAAATTCCTGCTTGAGCAGTTTACAGTCCAATGGAAGACACAGCAAGTCAAGAATAAGGAAATTATAATGCACATTAGAGACAGAAAAGGAGAGGCAGTAAGAAACACAGAAGAGGGGCGCCTGGGTGGCTCAGTTGGTTGGGCATCCGACTTTGGCTCAGGTCATGATCTCACGGTCTGTGAGTTCAAGCCCCACGTGGGGCTCTGTGCTGACAGCTCAGAGCTCAGAGCCTGGAGCCTGCTTCAGATTCTGTGTCTCCCTCTCTCTCTGCCCCCTCCCATGTTCATGCTCTTTCTGTCTCTCTCTGTCTCTCAAGAATAAATAAACATTAAAAAAAAACCATTATTCTAAGCAAAAGAAGGAAGACACAAAAGACCACCTATTGTATGTTTCCATCAATATGAAATGGCCAGAAATGGCCAAATACAGACCAAAAAACCCAAAAACCAAAACAGAATAGTGGCTGCTTAGACCTGGTGGTGAAGAATAATAACTACAAAGAGGCCTAGAGGAACTTTAGAAATTTAGACAATGTCTTAAAACTGGACTATGTTGATGGTTGCACAACTGTAAACATTTACTAAAATGTATAGGTTTGTACACATCCAATGGGTGAATTGTATTATATACGAATTATACCTCAATGAAGCTCTTAAATAATGCACAGCTAATTTTTGTCACAAAGGAAGATTGGCAAATGTATTTTCTATTTTGTTGAAAGTAAAATGTTTGTAATTTGAGAGCACGCATCCAGTTTTCCGGGTTTGGGATATGGCCGTGCTTACTTTTGATCTTGGATGTGAGGCATTTCACTTCATCTCCGTGGTTCTCAGTGTTTTCTCCTTGATCTGTCTGTCTTTAAACCCTGCACGGCAGCAAATTTGCTACAGTTCATCTTTGTTTTCAGGTCAGGGTTTGGAATAGACTATTTGTACTTTCCTCCTTAATCAAGAACCTTCTGAGAAAGTACTTAATCTGATTTCCACCATGCGGATGAGCTGGGCACAGCTGGTTAAAGATTGAGCAATATTCAGTCAATTTATCTTAAGTGAGTGTGCTCATTTTTAAACTTATTTTTACATTAAAGATAATTTTATTGGGCAAATTTAGCTTACCCACACATAAATGGCAGCATTAGAAGAAAAACAGAATAGATGATTGCCTACCAGGACTCGTTGGTCTAGTTTATGGACTACGGTATGATATCAGAAGTCCAGGAATTATTGTGTTGCCATAGGTTAAAACATGTAGATTTATTCTTTTATCTTTTTAAAAAATTTATTTATTTTTTTATTTTTTAAAATTTACATCCAAATTAGTTAGCATATAGGGAAACAATGATTTCAGGAGTAGATTCCTTAGTGCCCTTTACCCATTTGCCGACCTTGACTTTTTTTTTTTTTCTGATATAGATCCGATGCCCTTGCAAAGGACTGAAAGGGGTAGTTTGCGAAGTTCTATTAGACTTGTCTGTTGTAGCTATAAATTAATGCTTCTCGACCTTGAATGTGTATGCAGATCAGCTAGGGAGCTTGTGAAGATACAGATGCTAAAATACAACCATCTGGGGGAGTGGCCTGAGACCCTGCATTTCTAGCAAGCAGTTAGAATCCACCAGGGCTGGTTGGAGGACCACACTCCGAGTAGCAAGGTGGTAGAATGGAAACAGAAAGAATGGAAGGCAAGGAGTTACAAGGAACTGTCTTGCTCTGGCGGTAATGAGAACCAGCCTGCAAAAGGAGTAAGATGCCCCGCTGTAGTCGCTTCTCCGTCAGTGGAGGTGGTCCCACAGAGGCTGTAATAGAAGGGATTGGTGGGTGTGCGTAAGTGGAGATAGACCAGGAGACCTCAAGTATCTCCTCTCACTGTGAGAATGCATACTTGTCTTTAGTTAGTGTCTCTTCTGGCCATGGAATGTATTTCACCCGTATATCCCTGCGGAATTATTTATAACAATTTTCCATACTGACTGCAAGCATTTTTTTGGACCATGCTTCACTTGTGTGTGTGACCACTGGGTTACAAGTACAAGTGTATTGGTGGCGGGCCCAGTTCCGCGTCTTTCTGCTCTTACATCAGAAACTATTAGTCCTTTTCTCTTGTTCCTCTTGTCCCAGAAGGGCCTGGCTTGCTCTGGAGCTCCTGTAGCTGAGTGGGGACAGAAGGCTTCCATCATCTTCCTCAGCAGCGTCTTGCCCATGAGAGTGGGAGCTTAGGCCTCTTGGCCCAATAAGTATCCTCCAGCTCAACTTTTTTTTTGTTTAATAGAATGTGACATTTTGGATAGTTCCACAGATGAACAAAGATATGTCATTCTCAGTGAACCGTTGAGATTGCCATGATATATTAGGAAGTAGTATAAACCAGTCTCATTGGATAATAAAATGAGGATGGATGGATGCAGGAGAACAGTCTGAAATGCAGGATAAATTAATACACGTAAACCAATTTTATTGTTGCACAATTAGAAGTCCATCAGGCCCCTTGAAGAGTTGCAGCTTTAAAATAAGCCTTTGGGGCGCGTGGGTGGCTCAGTCGGTTGAGAGTCTGACTTCGGCTCAGGTCACGAGCCCTCGGTTTATGAGTTCGAGCCCCACGTCAGACTCTGTGCTGACAGCTCAGAGCCTGGAGCTTGCTTCAGATTCTGTGTCTCCCTCTCTCTTTGCTCCTCCCCTGCTCACACTGTCTCTCTCTCAAAAACAAATAAACAATTTTTTTCTAAATAAGCCTTAAACAGGTTCAAGGGCAGGAGCCTCTGGAGGAGTGGTAGCTAACCACAACCTCAGACTGTAAGTGGCAGGTAGCAAGGTAGGGAGGGAGGGAGGTGGGTGGCAGATGGCCTAAGCTCTGAGCACTGGGAACTGCGTGACGTAGGAGACACAGCGACGTGGTCTAGGTGCACTGTAGGAAAAATACTTCCCCCCAGTTCAACAAAGTATGACAAAACATCAGGAACCCTTCTCATCCTTTGTGATTCCATAAATAGAGAACTACAATAATTTATTCATTATCATCATTTTCCTCCTAAAAGTCCCAGGATGCTACCTAGCATGCCATCACTGTAGGTATGTTGGCCACTCTCTGACTCTCTGGCCACTCATCTCATCTGATGTAGGCTTCCTAAGTTTTCCATCACCTCTTCCTGGAATGCTCTCCCTCGGTCTTTGTTTCTGGACCACTCTCATTGCCCTCCAAGGTCCGTAAGGAGGTTAATAACATACCTGGACAAGAGATGGTGTATTAGCTTGACTGCCAAAAAAGATGCTGGTCTGGGTGGCTCAAATAACAGACATGTACTTTCTTCCAATTCTGGAGGTTGGAAGGTCAAGGTCAAGGTGCTGGCAGGACTGGTTTCTGGGGAGACCCCTCTCCCTCGCTTACAGATGGCTACCATCTCACTGTGTCCTCACTGGCTTTTCTTTTGAGAGATCTCTGGTGTATCTTCCTCTTCTCATAAGGACATCAGTCCTACTGGATTACAGTCCCACTCTTATGACCTCGTTTAACCTTAATTACCTCCTTAAAGGTACTACACCTCCTTAAAGGGACCACCTCCAAATGAATCACTTTGGAGGTTAAGGCTTCAATATAAGAATTTTGGGGAACATAGTTCAGTTTATGGCAGATGGGGTGTTCGCATGGCATTTGGCTATGTGAGGGATTGACTGTCTTGTATTACAGTTGACGATGCAGTTTTATACTCAATAGAATTCTATCTGTTTGAGGACAGAACTAGAATGTTAAATGAGATTCTTGAACACCTGTGAAGTTCCCACAAGGTCGAAGCAAGAAATAAGTGTTCACAATCAAAAATATTTCTTGACTAGAATAAGAACTTAGCTATGAAGAAAGCTGGTTTTTGATTCAGTGGGTATCCAACTGATATATTATTTGAACTTGGGACTTAATAGTAGAGAATAAAAATGGATTCTCCTCCCTGCCTTTCAGAGAAAGGTATTTCCCCAAACCAGCTGGCACCCTCTGCAACTTAGCAGTCCTTTTAATGTCTATAATTTCTTTCTCTTTATTTGATCACACCTCAATCTCCCCTACCTTAGAGGAAAACAAAGTGTGTCATGACAAGAATGAAACAATCTGGGGACATTGGTGCTGGGTATGTGTTTAAAGAACCCTGCTCCAAATAATTTAACAACTTCCTCACTGCAAAAATTAAATAGACTTGAAAAGTCCAATGGTGGGGCTGCAAAGAAGGATTAAGAAGAAACTGGAGAGTCTCCTGCTGTGGCAATGGAATGAACCCTCCACATTTCTTCTTTCTAAGCAAATTCTTATTTGTTAAACCTGCATTATCTTGTGTAAATATAACAAAGCATTTACATTGTTCTAAATGTCCTCTTACTTGTATCATGTCTGAGTTTTCAAAGCATTTTCCAACCTTTTATTGCACTTCATCCTCATAATAATGATGTGAGTTTAATTGGGCAGGTTTTTAAAATTCAAGTTTGTAAATAAGAAAAAAATCAAGGTCCACTTAAATATATTTATGAATATCACCTTAATACTCAGATATCCTGAGCCACATTCCAGAGATTTTCTTTGGTGGATGGGTAGGAAATGAATTTTGGGTAAGACTAAACCCAGAAGAGATGCTTGGGGAAAAGGAAACTCATTTTAAATTGCCACACTCTTATTCCTTATGTAATCTATCTCCTTTTAGTCTGAATGAATTCCTCCCTCAATTAAGCAGAGTCTTCTTAAAATGTTTTACAGTTCTAATTGTTGTATCACTATTATTGTCTAGGGACTAGAAATTCTGGAATCCTGCCCTACAGTTTTTGTTTTTTTTTTTTTTAACCTGTGAGGTTTGTAAGAGAGAGGTGTAACGACGCATAGAAACAAATAGGGGAAGAAAAAGCTCTACTTGGTTAGAATTCTGGGAGCCTGCCCCCAACGTATATGTTCTGGGTTCAAAGGCCTAATGAGTTTTTGCTCTACGTACTGAGCTGTAACCTGTGTCTCGTGATTTTGCTATCTTCCAGCCAATGTTGTGGAGAGAAAAAATTGAATAGCCACAGAACAGGAGCACAGGGAAGGTCATAAAGACTGTAGCACTTCTCTCCCTCTTCAGACGCAGAGAAGGATGAAGCAAAAAGAAGGTAGTTCCACCAAAGTTGCTATGGAAGGACAGGTCTTCTGTCCGCCAACGGACACAAGAGAGAGAAAAGAGGGAGGAAGATGACATGGTGTTCAGCATCAGGAAGGAAGCTATGTGTGATCTTCCAGTTTCCCCCTCATGGATGATAGAGGGTGATGAGAAACCCATGCTGATGTAGGAGACCTTTAGACACCGCTCACTGCTAAACGTGGCCCAGTTAGTATCTTAGAGTCTGCCCAATCAAATTAATGCTCTCCTCCTTGGAGGGAGAAGCAAAGAAAAGGGTGAACCAAGCCTCCTTACAGAACCGGAGTCCTATAGTCCTGTTGAAGAATGTTGGGTAGAAAAGAATCCCGTGGCAGAGTTTTTCTGTCCTGTTTCACATACTCGGTACCAGAAAGTCAGTTAATAATATCAGGAGTTCTACTCTAAACACAACCAGATTTCAATCACTGAAAACCCATAGAAACTAGACAGAAATATGTATTTGGCTGCCCACCTGCCTTCTGGGAAGCTGTGGTCAGTGTTTAATATTGTTCTTTCCTGGTTCCAAAGAGAAATGTGGGCTTGGAGTCATGGGCTGGATTCAGCTCTGCTTACTCGCCGGGGCCTTCTTCTAACCCGCTCTAAGTCTCAAGTGTCTGTCTTCGGTGGCTTAACAGTGTCTGCATCATGCCTTTCTGGCATGTAACATCTTGAGCAGCAAGAGTGATCTAGTTCTGAAATATGTGTGGTGAGGCTTATTTTAGAATGCATGGCGAATTGTCTGTTAAGAGAAATGGCCCTCTTATTTTGAGTATGGCATTGCTGACATCATGAATGAAGGCCAGAAGATCTGTTAGAGAAAAGACAGTTAATCAAATCAAAATGAAACTTAGCACTACCATTTCTAATTGTGTTTGGTTTCCTCTTGCCGAAAAGGTAATATTCTCTTGTCTGAAAATGTTTTTTCTTTCTTCATAACTTCAATATAGGTATTATTATTATTGTCCCCTGGGTCCAGAGATCTGAAACACTGACAATTTTGAATAGCTTTCTAAGCATTTGATACAGGAAATTTACTTAAAAAAAAAAAACTCAGAAGGCATTTTTCAGTGATTTCCGGCTTTAAGCTGGGATTCGCTGCTATTTTCATACTCAGTTGTGAGTCTTAGGGAGATTGTGGGGGGGATCTTCCCTGAAAATATGCCAAATTCTCAAAAAGTTATTCTCATTTCTTTCCTCTTTTTTGGCATCTCAAGTGCAGTGGACAAGCACATGAAGCTTGGTTTCACCCAGTTCTATATTTGAATTCTGATTACATATACTATTTTTATGACATTAAACACGCTAGAACTGCCCTTTTTCTTCATTTGTATGTCTCATATGAAACATTGTGAACGGAAAATATTTTTTTTAAGTGTCTTTTTTAAAGTAGGCTTCATCCCTAGCATGGAGCCCAACGTGAGGCTTGAGATCAAGACCCAAGCTGAGATCAAGAGTCAGACATTTAACCGACTGAGCCACCTGGGCACCCCTCGAGAGCATATCATTTTTAAAATTAGAGATATTTGAAACAGACTTTAAAGTGGGTGTTACCTCCACAACCCCCATTGGGGTCTGTGCATCAAGTTTTCCTACTCGATTTCTTGCTTCTGACTTTTCCAGCCAGGACCAATTAGCCATGGCATGGTATTTCTTCCAGAAAAGAGCCTGCTAAGAGGGCTTCCCTGTCAATATTCATTAATTACTGTTACTTCTAGTCCTGCTTTAATCAGAGGGATCAAGAGTGGGTGAACAATGGCCCACTGGCCAAATCTGGTCCATCGCTTCTGTTTTGTATAGCCTGCAAGCTACCAGTAGATGCTACATTTTTAAATGATTGAAATAAATCAAAAGAAGATTGATATTTTATGACACATGAAAATCAATCAATATTCAGAGTTTAATGTCCATAAATAAATTTTTATTGGAACGCAGTCACGTTCATTTAGTTAGATGTTGTCTGTGGCTGCAGACATTAGTAGCTTTAACGGAGATTGCACGGCACACAAATTCTAAAATATTTACCATCTGGCCCTATCCAGAAAACGTTCGCCCACTTGTGACAAAAAACCAGAAATTACACTTAGACACACCTGGCTGCTGGCCCACACTGTGGTACTTGCTAGCCATGTGCCATTGTATGAATCACCTTTATAAAATGATGCTCATTGTGGTACAATTATAGTCACTTTCCAGTGTCTGGAGAAAAACAAACAGCATATTGTCTATGAAAGCACTTTGTAAACTGTAAGAACTATATGATCGTGATTTTCAAACCTTGTTTTTATTCTTGAAACCTTTTATTCACCTAAATCTTACATGAAACCCCTGTATGTGAAGCAGATGTAAGTAGACCAGGTGGTTGAAATAAGAAAGGGAGCTGGAAATACTGAACACCCATCTGCTACCCCCAGGTCCTTTGCTGAACCATAAGGCCTGGAGGGGAAGAGGTTGAATCCACTCTGGGATAAGTAGAGCGGGCATTCTTCTTCTTCATCTTTTGTTAATGTTTATTCACTTATTTTGAGGGAGATATAGAGGGTGTGAGCAGGGGAGGGGCACAGAGAGAGGGAGAGAGAATCCCAAGTAGGCTCCACACTGTCAGCGTGGAGCCCTACACAGGGCTCAGTCCCACGAACCGTGGGATCATGACCTCCGCTGAAATCAAGTGTTGGACACTCAACCTACTGAGCCACCCAGGAGCCCCCCAAACAAGGCTTCTAACCCTTTCCATTACTAAGTCTCCTTTTTTCATTTATTTTTTGCTATTGAAGACTTATTTTTAATCTCTAAGATAAATCCACCAATGTGAAGAATTTTACATTATATATAGAAGGATTAAACAAAGTTAAACAATATTGTATGATAAGTGAGAGTTAGCTAGGGCAATTCACGATCAGCTGTCATGGGAATGAGGCACACGTAAGTGCTCTAGGTGCACTGTGGGAAGAAAGTTGACGGGTTCCCAGGAAGAGCTTATGACGGGAAGTCTCTCAGCTCCTGAAGGATGTGCAGGGCTTGCTTTGGCTGAGATGAAGAGTAACACACTTGTGACATAAGTATACCTTTATTAGGAAGAAGTTCATACCACTCAAGCTCTGTAAATGAAAATGCAATTCCTGCAGGACCCAAAATTTTATGACCCTACAATTATATGACCTTAACAAATTATTTTATCTTCTTAAACCTCAGTTCCCTCAACTGAAATACAGGAATAAAAATGGTATCTTTCCTCATAAAGTTGTTTTGAAAGTCAAATGAGAAAAAGAATTAAAATGTTTGGCACATATAAACACCTGATAAATGTCTGCTCTTATTATTACCAATGAACTGGTTAGAACTTGCCAGAAGAGGGTGTGGTTCCACAGAGAGCCCCCTGTTGGCCAGTTCCTTTGGCCAGCTCACAGGCAAGCTAAGAGTCTCAGCCTCTCTCCCAATACGGGGCCATTCCAAAGAAATGTTGCTTTCCACTCCTGCTTCCTGGCTTGCTTCCTGAGTCACTTTGATGACCAGGGAGATTCCTATACTAAACCACAAATGACCTGAGGACAAAGGCCTGTCTATTTCATCTTCTTAACTCTCACCAGACCCAAAACCAAGTTCAGCATGTAGTAAATCCTCCTGAAGTGGTTTTGGTTTGTGTTTTTGCTTCCCCCTGCCCAATTTTATTTAAATTCTAGTTAGTTAACATTTGGTGTAATACTGGTTTCAGGAGTAGAATATAGTGATTCACATTTACATACAACACCCAGTCCTCATCACTACAAGTGCCCTTCTTAATACCTATCACCCATTTAACCCATCCCATACCTACGTCCCTCTATAAACCCTCAGTATATTCTCTGTCATTAAGAGTTTCTTATGGTTTGTTTCCCTCTCTCTTTTTATCCCCTTCTTATATGTTCATCTGTTTTGTTTCCTTAATTCCACATATGAGTGAAGTCTTACGGTATATGTCTTTCTCTGACTTATTTCATTTAGCGTAATGCACTCTAGCTCCATCCACATCTTTGCAAATGGCAAGGTTTCGTTCTTTTTGATGGCTCAGTAATATTCCGTATATATATACATATATACACCACATCTTCTTTATCCATTCATTAGTTGATGGAAACTTGGGCTCTTTCCATAGTTTGGCTATTGTTGATAATGCTGCTATAAACATTGAGGTGCATGTACCCTTTCAAATCAGTATTTGTGTATCCTTTGGGTAAATACCTAATGGTGCAATTGCTGGATCCAACCATAGTTCTATTGCTAACTTTTTGAAGAACCACCATATTGTTTTCCAACGTGGCTGCACTAGTTAGATTTTGGATACTAACCCTTTATCAGATATGTCATTTGCAAATATCTTCTCCTATTCCATAGGCTGCCTTTTAGTTTTATTGATTGTTTCCTTCACTGTGCAGAAGCCTTTTATCTTGATGAAGTCCCAATAGTTCATTTTTGCTTTTATTTCCCTTGCCTCTGATGACATGTCTAGTAAGACGTTGCTCCAGCCAAAGTCAAAGAGGTTGCTGCCTGTGTTCTCCTCTAGGATTTTGATGGTTTCCTGCCTTGCAGTTAGGTCTTCCATTATTTTGAATTTATTTTTGTGTATGCTGTAAGAAAGTAGTCCAGTTTCATTCTTCTGTATGTTGCTGTCCAGTTTCCCCATCACCATTTGTTGAAGAGACCTCCTTTTTTCCATTGGATATTCTTTCCTGCTTTGTCAAAGATTAGTTCCCCCTATAGTTGTGGTTTCATTTTTGGGTTTTCTCTTCTGTTCCACTGATCTATGTGTCTGTTTTTGTGCCACTGTCATACTGTCTTAGTCATTACACCTTTGTAATATTGCTACAAGTCTTTTCTCCAGCTTTTCTTTTCTTTTTAAAGATCACAATGGCTCTTCCAGGTCTTTTGTGGTCTAATACGAATTTTAGGACTGTTTTTTCTAGTTCTATGAAAATGCTGGTGGTATTTTGATAGGCATTGCATTAAATGTGTAGGTTGCTTTAAATAGTATAGACAGTTTAAAATGTTTGTTCTCCCAATCCATGACCATGGGATGTTTTCCCATTTCTTTGGGTCCTCTTAAATTTCATTCGTAAGTGTTCTATAGTTTTAAGAGCACAGATTTTTTACCTCCTTGGTTAGGTTTTTTCCTAGGCTTCTTATTGGTTTTGGTGAAGTTTTAAATCAGATTGGTTCCTTGATTTCTTTTTCTGATACTGCATTATTGGTGTATAGAAATGCAACACATTTTTGTACATTGATTTATGTCCTGTGACTTTGCTGAATTCATGTATTGATTCTAGAAATTTTTGGTGGAGTCTTTCAGGTTTTCTACATAAAGTATCATGTCATCTGTAAATAGTGAAAGTTAACTTCTTCCTTGCTGATTTGGATGCCTCTTATTTCTTTTTGCTGTCTGATTGCTGAGGTTCGATGTCCAGTAATATGCTAAATAGTAATGATGAGAGTGTACATTCCTACCTTGTTCCTGATCATAGAGGAAAACCTCTCAGTTTTCCCCCATTGATGATGATATTAGCTGTGGGTCTTTCATATATAGTCTTTAATATATTGAGTTATGTTTCATTTATACTTACTTTGTTGAGGTTTTTTTTTAAATCAAGAATGGATGCTGTATTTTGTCAAATGTTTTTTCTGAATATACTGAGAGGATCTCATATGGTTCTCTTATCTTTCTTTTATCAATGTGATGTATCACATTTATTACTTTGCAAATATTGAACCACTCCTGCAGCCCAGGAATAAATTCCACTTGATCATGGTAATTCTTTTAATGTACTTTTGGATTCAATTTGCTAGTAGCTTGTTGAGAATTTTTGCATCCAGGTCCGTCAGAGATATTAGTCTGTAATTGTCCTTCTTAGTAGGGTCTTTGTCTAGTTTTGGAATTGAGGTAATGCAGGCATCATAGAATGAGTTTGGAAGTTTTCCTTCCATTTCTGTTCTTTTTTTTGGGGGGGGGGGTGGTGGAGAACAGTTTGAGAAGAATAGGTATTAACTCTTCTTTAAAAGTCTGGTAGAATTCTCCTGGGAAGCCATCTGACCCTGGACTTTTGTTTGTTAGGAGATTTTTGATTATTAATTTAATTTCTTTCCTGTTTATGGTCTGTTTGCATTTTCTATTTCTTCCTGTTCAGTTTGGATAATTTGTGTTTCTTGGAATTTGTCCATGTCTTCCAGATTGCCCAGTTTGTTGGCATATAATTTTTTGTAATATTCTCTTATAATTGTTTGTATTTCTGTGGTGTTGGTTCAGATCTCTCCTCTTTCATTTGTGATTCTGTTTATTTGGTTTCTTTCTATTTTCTTCTTGATAAGTCTGGCTGGAGGGTTATTAATTATTTCAAAGAAGTAGCTCTTTGTTTTGTTGATCTGTTCTGCTGGTGTTTTTTGTTTGGTTGTTTCTATACCATTTATTTTTGCTCTGACCTTTATTATTTCCCTTCTTCTGCTGGCTTTAGGCTTTATTTGCTGCTCCTTTTCTAGCTCCTTATGGTGTAAGGTCAGGTTGCGTATTTGGGACTTTTCTTGCTTCTTGGGGTAGACCAGTATTGCAAGACACTTTCCTCTTAGGGCCACCTTTGCTGTTGTGTTTTCACTTTCATTTCATTCCATGTATTTTTGAAAATTTATTCTTTATTTTCCTGGTTAATTCATTAATTCTTTAATAAGATGTTCTTTCAAATACATGGAAGCAAATGAAAGTAAGTCCAAAACCTTTAGGATGTAGAAAAGACAGTTCTTTTTTCATTTACCAATTACTTAGTGCAACTCATGACTGATGGCTTCACCATCCAGTGATGACAAAATAACAGGCCATAAAACATGTGCATATGGTAGAATTTGTTGTCAAAGTGGTCAACTAATATGGGTTGCTGGCTATTTCCCTGACACACCACCTTGAGACACCACAAAAAAAAAAAAAGACAAAAAATGATAACGAGGCCAGCGGATTTGAGCAATGAGCATGGAAACCATAGGGTAGCCTCAAGGAAGACAGAATGCAGTTGGTTCTTTTGTTGGCAGAGATACTGTCACAGAAGAAAACAGATTGAGCTGATCAAGTAGGTGGTTATGCTGGGTTTCCATTTTAGATATGTTCCCTCTTTTCCCACAAGACTTCTCGTGGTTGAAAGAGCAACAACAGACATGGCCTGGCCAAGGACGATAGG
Source organism: Prionailurus bengalensis (assembly GCF_016509475.1). Classification (NCBI taxonomy): domain Eukaryota; kingdom Metazoa; phylum Chordata; class Mammalia; order Carnivora; family Felidae; genus Prionailurus; species Prionailurus bengalensis. The sequence continues at coordinate 75,495,714 of NC_057353.1, read as the reverse complement.
CAAATAGTGGGCATCTGAGACTTGGGTAAGTGAGGAAGACTTCATAGCATATGCAGGTAGACCAGCTGGACTTATCAATTCATTCCCCATTTCTACTCCATAAACCATTAAAAAACAAAAAACAAAAAACAAAAAACATGACACTGCTCAGAGGTAAAAGACAAGTCCCTGAGAGGCACAGTTATCTGGGGAGAGGGAGTTGTTTGCCTTTCCCTCCTTCAAATTTCCTTCAGAGGACTGTGAGCTCACAGAACAACATCATGAGACATATGGAGGGCACAACTTCAACACAGTAACAACAGAGCAGAGAATGTACACAAAGTGAACCAAAAGTCATGGTCAGGAAGCATAGGTGCTTAAAGTATTTTCAAAGAGATAAAGGAAGATATTTGTAACAAAAACCAGGGACAGGAAATTATAAAAGAAGGAAAAAGTTGAGTATATTGGCCCAGAAAAATATAGTTGAAATAAAGATATCAATATATAGGTAGAAAAACAGGACATATATAGTCAAAGAACAAATTATTGATCTGAAATATCAGGCTTTGGACCTCTCCTGGAAAGCATCCAAGAAGAATAAAGAGAAACATAAAACGGTGATATAAAGGTAGAAGTAGAATATCAATATCTTGAAGACAACATGTTTATCCAGAAAGAGAAACATTAATAGGAGAAGAAATATTTGCAGAAATATTGGCTGAGAATTTCTTAATTTTATTTTATTTTATTTATTTATTTATTTTTTTAAAAATTTTTTTCAACGTTTTTTATTTATTTTTGGGACAGAGAGAGACAGAGCATGAACGGGGGAGGGGCAGAGAGAGAGGGAGACACAGAATCGGAAACAGGCCCCAGGCTCCGAGCCATCAGCCCAGAGCCTGACGCGGGGCTCAAACTCCCAGACAGGGAGATCGTAACCTGGCTGAAGTCGGACGCTTAACCGACTGCGCCACCCAGGCGCCCCGAGAATTTCTTAATTTTAAAGGGCAGGCAGTAATGATATAGGCTAAAACACACACACACACACACACACACACACACACACACACACAGACACACACACTTTGCCACAAAAAAAGTGAAATTTTAGAAGATCACACAGAAAATTCCAAAAGCTTTCAAAGAGAAAAAGCAGCTCACATGCAGAGGACAAGGAAATAGATTAATGCCATACTTGTCAAAGGTAACATTGAATGCAAAAAAGCCAAAAGAGTAACACTCTTAGTGTATTCAAGGAAATACATAGTTGTATTTCCAGCTTAAACATGAGGAAAAAAAATATCCTTGAATATACATATAAGGCCATGGCCTTTAAGATCACTCTCCTTCATTAAGCTTCCTGTGATCATCCTGTGAGCATGCTTTTCAAGCTTATTCCTTTGTTGTATATTTCAAGAACCTCTTTATTTGGAATTAAAAGCCAAGAATTTTATTCTGTCTCTAGGCTAAGTAATTCTCTCCCAGTAATGTGGTGAGTTTAGAAGGTTATTCTTCTGCCTAAGTAGGAGGAAAAAGTGTGCTGGCTGCATGATATATAGAAGAAACTAACTGGATTAATATCTCAAAATACCCCCTCTATAAACTTTCCATAATGAAGATATAAGCAAAGTGTAGGGGAACTAGAACAATAATGAAGGGGCATGGACTTCAGACAGGTGTGGCTTCAAGGAAGACACAGAGCTTGCAGAATAGGTAAGTTTCTGTTAAACATGTGGCCCTCACAGCAATGCAGAGGGCAGCCGTTTACATCTGTGCCTACACAGGCAGGAACCTCATTTGAAATGCTGAGACTTTCCTTGAGATACTGACTTTTTTTTTTTTTCTGCCGCTAGACCGTGCATCATAATTTGGGTAATTAAAAGCAATCCACTTTTTATGTTTTGATTGCACTCTGTGAAACATTGAATTTCTTCATGTTTCTTCCCAATCAGCAGTGTCTTCAAAAGCAAAAGAACCCCCCCAGATATTACAATGTGTGGTTATTTTTAATATTTAATGCAGAATCAGGGAAGCTTCTTTTGGTTCTGTAGTAAGTGGAATAGAGGTAGAAATGCTGCATGGTATAGGAAGCAGGATTGAAGTAATTTTTACACCACATCTCTCCTGCATTTCTGTGCCGTAATCCTATACGAGATGGAGTGAAGGTTTTGTGTGTTTTTTTTTATCCCATTCCTACGCTATATTTCCAAACTGTGCATTTCTGTGTTCACATGGTTGAACCATTTTTATCATTTCTATGATATATTTTACATGCAGTACATTTTCGCTGAATGATGTATATTCATTTAGTGCTCTTTCTAGTCTTGATCTCAAACAGTGTTTTTCGATCTTGTGAGGAGTGTAATCATTTTGACGTTATTTCTACACCAATAAATTTCTACAGCAACAATAATAATATGAATAGCTACCAATTACCAAGCCATGTGTGCCAGGTAGAGCAGTAAGCAATGTGCATCCAGTTGTATAATTTAACCTTTACAAACAGCCCTGTGAAGTAGTTCTGATTATCATCTCTGTCTTACTTATGAGGAAACTGGGGCTCAGAGAAATGAATTTCCTTATCCAAACCTCATAGCTAGAAAGCAGTGCAGACGACTTTGGATTCAGGTCTCTCTGATTTTAAAAAGGTCACCTTTTTAGGCTTTGATGCTATATAATCAGGATGTGACTGTTGTCATCATGATTACGATTGAGGTCATCACCACCATCCCCACCATCCCATTACCATCACCATCATCACTGTCACCCTTGTTTTCATCCCACAGGCAGGGAATGAGCCCTCAGGACTCTAAGGTAGTTGCATCTTACCTGATCTTGCTCTTCTCGATCCCAACTTGTTTCCTCAGATGTTCATACTTATGTAATTGTGTCGGGATTGACGAACGGGTAAACCACCATGGCCATCATTCTTATACTGCTGTTACTGTTGATGCTGTTAGTAACAAACATGTTAGCAACATGTTAGGAACTCATCATTTGCCAGACGCTGTTCTAACTCATCCATTCCCACAATAACCTTTTACATTTGAGAATACCCTTATTTTACAAATAAGGAGTTCATAGAGGGTAGGTAACCTCCTCAAAGTTTCCCAAGATAGGAAACAGGATTTTCTCGGTTCGGATTTTATGAAACTGGTATCTGAGACTCAGGTTTTTTTTTTTACATTTAAGCAAGAACAGTGTATAAAAGTATACATTTTCATCAGTAGCATGGCCACTGGCTTTAAACGGGCCTCCCAAATCCTAACCACCATCTCCTCCATTCCAGCTTTTATCTAAGACACCACTGGGATTATCTTTTATCTTCTGCATTTGGTTCACAAACACTGTCCCGAGTAGGGGGTTAAATGGGCAAAGGCAGAGAAGTGAGGCGATAACACCCTTTCAATCATCTTCCCCATGCTACATTATACTTTGAAATTTCCATCTTTTCAGGGGAATTTGTTGGAGGAATGTCAGTGAGTAGAACTGACCATGCACTGCCCATTAAGTTAATGAGGGGGGCTCAGCTAATTCCCTTGGAGCTTGGCACTGAAAACGAAGTTCCTGTCATATCGGAATAAAAATCACGGCGTAATGCACTGATTTTCATTCACAACAAGCTTTATGAGCATTAACAAATGAGCCCTCACTACCCCTCTGTGAACTTGAAAAGCATATAATCCCCTCCATGGTGAATGGGAGCCATGCGGTAGAATTAGAACAAATACCATTTTTCTGCCACTCTCTATTCCCCTACTAAACAGACAGAAAAGAAAAGGGAATTTCATTTCAAATAGAACTGAAATGGCTCCCAAGTGCTGACATTTCATTAATGCTGACCAAATTATCTTCTCTCCCTACCCCTGTCCCCAGTTTGGGCTAGAAGCTGCTGCTGCTGCTTGCTGTGTTTCAAAAGAGGCCGCAAAGTAAACCCAGATCTCTGGCTTTGCTATGAAGGCTGAGCCACGTTTATCCCTAGTCCAGAGGGGCTCCGTCCTTGCCTTGGGCCCCATCTTAGCCAGTGGTCCCAACGTTCTGTTCCCTGGGAGTTGTTCTTGATTCCTCATGATCCCCAACGTACCACAGTCTGTTGACTCTATTTCCTAAATATTAACCGAATCTGTCTCTTCCCTTCAAAACCCATTCCTACTTTGAATTAGAGCTGCTGCCTTCTCTTGTCCTTAGTACTGAATGTGTTGGTCTTCGGGTTGGTCTCTCCTGATTTCAGTCTTCTGCCCCGCCTATCCAGGATGCATATTTCCGATGCAGTTATCTGGCACAATCACTCCCTGCTTATACTCTCCAATGACGCCCGGTTGTGTATAGGATAACGTGGAGGAGATAAATTCATACATTTTGGCAGATTACAGATATCTGAAAATTTCTTGATACTCATCCCATTAAATCTTGGATTATAGAGAAGGTCAATGGAATATGGTGAAGTGGTGCTTTCCCAGTTCTGGGCCTTGTTTTAAGAAGACTGTTAACTTTAGCCTCTCTTAGAGCTATGAGACAACATGCAAAAACTCTCTTCCTACTGAAGAGACCACTTAGGGAAATCCTGAGAGTATGCCATGAAGGAAAGGGGCCAGCTGAACCCAGCCTTCCAGCCATCCCCCCAAGCTTCTAGGCATGAGTGAAACTGTCTTGTACCCTCCAGATTGCCCACTCAACAACTGGGTACCACTGAGTAACCCCAGTCAGCATCACATGAAGCAAAAGAATCACCTTGCTGAGTCTTGGTCATATTTTTGACCTGCAAAAATCATGAGGTAATAATAAAATGATAATTGTTTTAAACGAATGAGCTTTGGGGTATTTTGCTGTGTAGCACTAGTTAACTAGAACAGAATGTGGTACTGGAGGTGGAGTACTGCTTTCGTGCCAACCTAATACATATGGCATTAATTGTGAGAATGGCTGTTTGGGTGGTTATGGAAGGGCCTCAAGAAGACTATTGGTAGGTAACGTGGAAAATAGAAGATATACATAAGGAACAGGAGGATTAAGCTAAGGAGATTTCCATACATGATGTTCAAAGTGCCATCTCACTTCTACTTGCTTATTGTAAAGCACAAGAAAAGAGACGCTAAAGCAGGAATTGTTTATTCTCAAGCAAAATTTCCAAGGCCCCAGAAAGAAACCTTATAGCCAGCAGGCGGTTTTCAAAGTAAGAAATGGCCCCAGGGAACAGATGGGCAGTAGGCCAGGGCAGTAGGACATGTCATAAGATAAAAGTGTATCTAGGATTTAAGAACCTTTGTTAATCTCGAAAAGATATGATGGCATGCCTTGTACTGTTATTTTTTTCTAGAAACAGGAGTTCAGAGAATCTTAATGCTGTGCTCTCTCGGTAACCTCACAGGCTGTTGAAGGTAGAGGATGGCCTGTCTCAGAATAAAATCTAGATCTCGCTTCTTTCTAATGGAGAGAATTATAATTTGCTACACAAGAAACCCACCATTTTTTCAAAAGGATTGTACCATTTTGGGCTGAAAGGGGAAGAGAGACAGTATACAGTGAGAAGAGGACTTTGGGCCCTCAAACTTTTATTTAGAGAAAGAAGTCTGAGAAAGATACTCAGTCTAAGAGGCAGGCTATTTCCAAAAGGAAAGAAAAGAAGATTCAGGGGGCAGAATCAGTATCTGTGGGGAATTATTCCCAGGGGCAGAAATGGGGCTAATTGAAGAACTAATTCCATAAGATTAACTAGAAGTGAGAATGTCTATGAACTGATGATTGTTACAAACCTCCAGTGTTTCCCTTTTTGGAGTGTCTATGACAGTCACCCTAAGTCTACACTATTCTAGGGTGTTTTCGGGTTTGTGTACGAGGGAGGTTAATGAATGGTCTTTTTTTTCATGTGTGTTCAAATGAGAAAGTACTTAAGGAACCACAGATTCACGCACAGCTGTCTGCATTTAGATGTGAGATCCTGGACTTCAAATAATGGTGCAATATGATGAGAGCTGAAGGGTTTTCAGGGAGGATGAAGGCATTTTGCACGTGGAAGAAATACATATAATTTGAGGCTAGATGGTTGGCTCTCGAAGATCGAATATGGTCACACATTCTTTGGAACTGCCCTCATCAAGAGGTGGGGTCTGTTTCCTCTTCTTTAGTTTATTATGGCTTTGACCAACTGAGCACAGCAGGAGTGACACTATGTTAGGTCTTGTCTTAGACTTATGAAGACTGGCAGTGTCACCTTGGATCTCTTGAACACCCAAGCTGCCATGGGAGAAGCCTGACTGAAGAGAATAAGCAAAGGGGGGGGCTGTCAGAGTATATGAGAAAGGTGAGGGTCCTGGTTGAGCCCAGTCTTCTGGCCAAGTTTCCTGCCATATAAGTGAAGGTATTTTGGACCCTCCAGATTAGCCCAGCTACCAAGTTAATATCACCAAGAGATCCCAGTTGTATTAATTTCTTGTTGATGTTGTAACAAACTGCTACAGACTTGGTGGCTTAAAGCAACAAATTTATTTTTTACAGTCATATAGATGAGAAGTCTGACATGGACCTCATTGGGCTAACATCAAAGTGTAAGCAGGACTGTCTGTGTTCCTTTTTAACTAATTTTTTTAAATTTTTTAAATGTTTATTTCTTTTTGAGAGAGAGAGAGAGAGGAAGAGAGAGAGAGAGAGGAGAGATCGTGAGCAAGGGAGGGGCAAAGAGAGATGGAGACGCAGAATCAGAAGCAGGCTCCAGACTCTGAGCTGTCAGCACAGAGCACTATGCGGGGCCTGAACTCATGTGCTGTGAGATCATTACCTGAGCCAAAGTTGGATGCTTAACCGACTGAGCCACCCAGGAACCCCTGTGTTCTTTTTTTAGAAGCTCTGGAGAGAGCCAATTTTCTTAATTTTTCTAGCTTCTAAAGCCTGCCCACATTCCTTAGCTTGTGGCTCCTTTGCTGCATCTTCAAAGCCAACAACAGAGGGTTGAATCCTCTCACGCTGCATCACTCCTACCTTCTCCTCTGTCTCCCTTTCCATGTGTAAATTCTTTTGTGATTACATTGGGCTCATCTGGCTAATACAGGATAATCTCCCTATTTACCATCAGCAATTAGGAAACTTAATTACACCTGCAAGCAAAATTCCCCTTGCTATGTTATATAACCTACTCATAGGTTCCAGGAATGAGACACGGTATCTTTGGGGAGCCATTGTTCTGCCTATAGTACTGCACCAATCAATGACGTGGAACATGAGATCTATCCAGCTGAACCATGCCTGAAGTTTTGATTAAAAAAAAAATCACGATGTCAAATAAAATTGTTGTTATATTGAGACACTAATTTTGGGGGTAGTTTCTAAGCATCCACAGACAACTAGAAAATCCCAAAAGAAGTCAAACCAATAAATTAAATACACCGGGGAAGGGGCGCCTGGGTGGCTCAGTCGGTTAAGCGGCCGACTTCGGCTCAGGTCATGATCTCGCGGTCCGTGCGGTCCGTGAGGTCCGTGAGTTCAAGCCCCGCGTCGGGCTCTGTGCTGACAGCTCAGAGCCTGGAGCCTGTTTCGGATTCTGTGTCTCCCTCTCTCTCTGACCCTCCCCCATTCATACTCTGTCTCTCTCTGTCTCAAAAATAAATAAACGTTAAAAAAAAAAAATTAAATACACCGGGGAAGTGTAATGGTGGTATTGTGCTCCAATAGCATGCTGTACCTCTCTCTCTCTCTCTCTCTCTCTCTCTCTTTTTTTTTTTTTTTACTTCTCTTTTTGATGGGGCATGGCAAAGTGATAGACCTTTTAAAATCAGGCAGCTGCAACTTGTTTTTTCTTTCATCAGTAACTTATGCTTGCCAAATGAAAATTTGGATCTTGTATTTCTATATTTTCTGAGTTTCCATGAGAACAAACAAATTTTAGTTCTTATGGAGGATCCTTGGATATTTATATGTTACACACATTTTTAAAAAATCACTGAGTGGGTAAAACACATTGACCCATGGTCTCTAATATTAGGCAAATAGATGAGGTTCTTCAGCGACCCGCCTTCTCACTTTGCGCCCCATCTTTCCCCTTTAGTTAGTCTGATCTCTTCAGAGTTGATGACAACAACAGGATCTGAATCCACTTCTAATTTTGAGTTCATAGTCCATTTCACTCTAGTGTTCCCCTTCACATTCTCAGAATACAGAATATTTTATACTTCTTCCCACTCATCTAAATATGACAGATGGTTGGTCTTCTGAAGTGTGCCCAGTAGATGGTTATTGAAGGATTAAAAGGGCACCTAAATTTGTAGAAGACCAGAAAGTCCTGCTTCTCCAAGGAGGCTCCTTGGAGCTGAAGCCAAGAATCTAAATGACATGTAGAATGATTGGATCTGATGGGCATATCAAATTGAGGAGCTTTCTGTCTAACTCCTGGGTAAGATTTGCTCCGGTGGGAACCCAGGCACAACACCAAAAGTAATATTAAAGGGATGCCCTAGAATATGAAAAGAGATTGTAGCTCCCAGAGTCTTAATTATGCAGAACTTTGCACTGAGGCCTCCCAAAAAAGCAGGCTGGCAAAACACATCTAGGGACTATTCAGATTTTAGATCTTGGCTTATACATTTTCACTTCCATGGGAAGCTTCTGTTGATATGGTTGCCCCTTCGGCCCACCCATGCAAAACACTACCCTGCTTTGTGCTCCAATAGCATGCTATACCACCTCTTTTTTTAGACCTCTCTTTTTACAGCATTATCAGACTCCTTTAGAAGTGCTTATTTGGGGGGCGCCTGGGTGGTGCAGTCGGTTGAACGTCCGACTTCAGCCAGGTCACGATCTCACGGTCTGTGAGTTCGAGCCCCGCGTCAGGCTCTGGGCTGATGGCTCAGAGCCTGGAGCCTGTTTCCGATTCTGTGTCTCCCTCTCTCTCTGCCCCTCCCCCGTTCATGCTCTGTCTCTCTCTGTCCCAAAAATAAATAAACGTTGAAAAAAAAAATTTAAAAAAAAAAAAAAAAGAAGTGCTTATTTGGGTGATGGGCATTGAGGAGGACACCTGTTGGGATGAGCACTGGGTGTTGTATGGAAACCAATTTGACAATAAATTATATTTAACATGAACAACAACAACAACAACAAAGAATTGCTTATTTAAATATCTTTCTGTCTCCTTTGACACCATAAATGCCATAAAGACGGGGGCCATATATATAGTGTTCATCATTACATTCCAAGCATCTAATTACAGTGTCTGGTAAACAGCATACCCTCAGTATATATTTATTGAATGAATCAAACTTGGCCTTTTTCAAGGCAGTTTCTCTTCTTTCTTTTCTTTATTTCATTTACTCCTACTCATCCTCTAGATCTTTGCCTGCTCTTCATGTTCTCAGGAAAGCCTTCTCCGAGCTAGCCTTCTAAGTCCAACTCCCATTTTTATGCTGTCTTGTCATCTAGTATTTCTCTCATTGCTCCTTCCATTATTGTAGTGTCACATCTGGTTGGATGGTTGTTTCATTAATGCCTGTGCCCCCCACTCTCATGTAAGATCCAATCATGCAACAAGTTGTTATCGCATACGTTAGTAAACATGCTACAGTTTGTTCCAATAATATTTGGATCTATTCCTGGTTAGAGGTTTGGTTGGAAGGTAGAGAACCATGGATCATTATTTCAATGAACTGGAAAAGAATACAAATGCACAGCTTCCTATCATTTAATCTTGATGATGTGACTCCTTCTCTTGGGCCATGATTTTCATGCCTTTGAAATATAGACAATAATCTCAAAGATGAAAATAGTAACCTAGCAGAGCATTTACTCTATGTCAGGCACTGGGCTAGTCATAAAGATACCATGACCATGAAGATATCATCCCTGCCTTTTTTGTACCTATAAAACCTATTGATGAAGACAAGCAAAATGTATGGGATCTGCATTGGAATCACACAGTCATGGGTATGGTCATGTTGTGCAAATACTATGGATTTTGGTGTTGGAGACAGTGGCTTTATCACATGAAAGCTTTATGACCACAAGCAAAATTCAAAGTATGGTTTCTACTGAATGTGAATGCTCTCATACCATCATAACATTGAAAAATCTTGAGTTGAACCATCATCATATGTCAGGAACCATGCGTAATTATCCTAGCCTTAGGTAGACTAATATTATTTGTGATGGAAACAGAACCTTCTGGTTTCTGGGGCCTCATGTTTCCCAAAGAGAAAGCCTGGGATGTTCACAGTTTGGTACCAAACCTAGGTTCTCAGCAGAGGTCACCACTCACTAGCTGTGTGACCTTGAGCAATTTCCTTTACTCCCCTGGGCTTTAGTTCCTTCCACCATAAAATAGAGATAATACTATTGTTCACAATAAATTGATGGGAGAATAAAGAGACATTCAATGTTGCTATTACTATTATAATTACATTTGAATTATGATAACAGGGAGTGGTAAGTGTTATAATGGAGGAACAGCCAGGGCATAGGGAGTGAATCAGGTGAGGGCTTTCCATTGGCTGCAGCACCCAGGAGAGACTGCCTGAGGGGGGCAACTCTGGTGCAAGGTTATCCGATGGGTAAGCAGGGGAAGGACATTTTGGGCAAAGGGGAAAGAAGGTGAGAAAAGACGGTGCTCTGGGGCAGTGTTGCTCATCCATGAGATTGTGAGCCCTTCTCTTGGCTGGACAAAGTGAGCCGGTCGGCTGGATAGCCACTGAGAGGGGAGAACTCTGAAGGGACCTGAATGTAAACCCACCCACCATTTTAGAGCATCGTCCTGTTCTCTGCAGCGAAAGGTGCTGAAAATAAGCTAAGAGCAAAGGAGGCATATGCACTTAAATTGTATTCCAATCACTATGTTTTTCTATTCAGATCCATTTTTCTACCCAAATCTATACTTTCTGAGAGAGAAGGGAGCAAGCTCCATGACTCTGGTCGGCAGTAGGTTCTTTGTACTCAGTGAGAAAATCTTTTCTAATGAAAATTCTCACAAAAACCCTGCTCCCTCTACTCAGAGAGCCTCTGTGTTCCATTCCTTATCTTGCCCGTGAAAAATGCTTCCAATTATCTGCCCGCCTCTATTATTTGAAATAGTTCAGTATCAACCATTCAACTCAGATAATTGAGCTAAACCTTTAAAATGGGTTGTTAATGGGGGGCCAGGCAGTGGGGAATCAGTTGACCTTGGTAAGTAAAGTTTCTCACAATCAAAAGCAGACTAATTAAAACGTGACAACCTGTGTTAATATATGCACATTAAAAAATTTAGCTCTCTGGAGATAAAACACAAGAGGGAGGCAATATTAGCCAAGTATCTATATCCTTTCTTCAAGGCATTGGAACATGTGTTCTAAAGAAAGAAATGTGCAGTTTTGTTATTTTTTTAACTGTAGGACACACTTTTAAAAAAATTAAAACTTGGATGGAACAACAATATATTGAAAAGATCAATTTAGGTCTGCCCTAGGGTAACAAGACAGGGGTGAACACTCTTTGGAATTTCCCTTAATGTGTCCTAGCGTACCACATTTTCCATGCCAAATTCCAGGGCTTTGGAGCACACAGGGCATTGGAAGTGAGCACAGGCCTGGCGTTCTCTTACTATTTTTTCTGTGTATTCTTAAGCAAAACATTTTAGCCTTATTTTCATCATCTGCTGACTTAAGAGTGCTGGACTAAATGATCTCTGAAATCTCTCATGGCTGCACTGTCCTGTGAATTCAAACAGATTCTTTAAAGCAAATTGGGGCCATGCTTAGAGTTGATACTAAACAGGTCCCGGGTCATGCGCTGTATTTAAGTAATGCCTAATTCTCATTGCAGCACTGATTTTTAGATTCCTCTGTTTCTATTTTATGGGTAAGGGATATAAGATTGGTAATGTTCAGAAAATTGCCAAGGGCGGCGTGGCTTGTAGATGCAGAAACAGTCATTGGAATCCAGTTCTCTCGGATTCCAAAGCCAACACTCTTTGCATTATTCCACCTTGTGTCTGGCTGAATGAAGGTAAAACTGTCTGCAGCTGGGGGGGGGGGGGGGGGGGTTTCAGGGCTTTCGTTTTACATGTGAAAATAATTGGTGCTTATGATGATAGTAGATTCTATGCTCAGGTTACGTTGCCAACTAATAGTAAACCCACATTCTGGGGTAAAAGAAACTTTCCCTTTTTGATTTAAGCAGGAGAACAACGAGGGGTTTATGAGAACCGTCTTTCAACATATGAGAGGCTGGTCATATGTAGGGACTAGCACATAGTAGGTGCCCCAAAGCACTTGTTAGATAACAAGTGCTTTGGGACCCTGCCTGGTTGAACTAAGACCAGTGCTCAAGTTCATTCAGAGCAATTTAAGAATAGATGGGCTGGATGGGGGATGGGTATTAAGGAGGGTCCTTGTTGTGATGAGCACTGGGTATTTCATGTAAGTAATGTATCACTGAATTCTACTCCTGAAGCCAATATTTCACTGTTTGTTAACTAAAATTCAAATAATAATAATAATAATAATAATAATAAAAGAATGGTCTTTCTCAAAGAATTGTCTAGGGACTTACCAGCTTCCCTGGGAGGTGTGGTAGTTCTTATGTGTGGAGAGCTATAAGCAGAGATCGCCTGTCCACTTGTGGGATAATTATTGGGGAAACTCATAAACATGCAATGGGGCCTCACAGGACCAGAAGAGAATGCCTTTTGGATAGTTGCAAGGGGCAATACTTTGAGTTTATTTGCTCTGGATCCTGAATGCAAGCTTGCTTCTTCTGGAAAGAGAGGATGGGTGAACCTCCACCCTGGGAGACAGTCTAATGTAAGTAAAACCAACGTAAATGAATCAGGATGAGACGTGGCTCCAGTCCCTGCAAAGTGAAGGTTGCCCCTGTGACCCCTGAGTGCGGCACTGTGTTTACTTCCTTACCGGTTCCCACTGCAAGTAGGGATTATTCGTTTCATTTACATGGATACCTGATCAGTTTTTGACTCTTCCATCGTGTGAGTACAAGACTGTCTCCTTCACATTCACCCTTCCATCTCCAGCACTCATGGAATGATGGATACATAGTGGATGCTTGATAAGCGACTACTTAAATAGACGGAGGGGGGCTCTAAACCAAGGTAAAAATAGGAGCAGGTGAGAATACAGTGCTGAAAAGAATTGAATGGAATAGCATTCCCACAGCTGAGGCCACCGCTCTGTTACCGTCAGCGTCCGCCTGCCTCATCCATCCAGCTGAGGGTCTCTGCAGGCCCAGCCTCATCTGTCCAGTCCTGTCTTGTTAGGATGAAAATCACTCTTCTTCATTCACAGGAGGGCAGGGAGTCCGTCTCCTTTTCTTCAGTTGGGTGGTCGTGGGGTTCACCCTGGCGCTTTTGTGTAAACTCCACATTGCAAACTCCTGTCCTTTCTCCTCCCAAATATTGCTTTGTCTAACGAAGAACCTCTCTGGGTTCCTGGGCCCCACATCAGTTCACTGTGAGACTGATCCCAGGCCATAACTTCTGCTCTGCAGTAGTCCTTAAAGGTAGGGGCTTGCCTAGTTTATTTCAGTATTCTGGTTTCCTAGCATAATACCTGGCTAGGGGCATTGATTTGTAGGTTGGTAGAAAGGAAGAAAAGAAAGGAGGGAAGAAGGAAGGAAAGGAGAGAAGGGGAGAAGAAAGAAAGGAAGAAGGAAAGCGAGAGACAGGCTCTCCTCCCAGCCTACCGTTTACTTGTCTCTTGCCTCCAGAAGCTGGATTTAATTTCTTCTCTCCAAACCCCTACACCTCACCAACTGTGTCTTCCTAGTATTTGGACACCAGCTCCTGCCCCACCAATTGGAGGCTTCTCCGTCCTGGCCTGTGTGTCCTTTTACTCCAGATGGTGCCCTGGGAAACTGCAGTGTTGTCATTTACTAGCCGTGTGCCCCTGAGCGAGAAGCTTCGACTCACTCATCCTTGGTTCCTGCATCTGTAAGTTGGAGTTAAACTTGACCTCCAGCCTTAGGCCATTGGAAGGCGTAAATTAAACAATACCTGCACAGTCCTCTGTGGGAAGTGCCCAGTGAGTTCTTGGCTGTTTCCCCTTCCCCTCGAGACACCGTTTTTCTTCTCAAATCAACAATGAGACACGCTTGCTTCGGTAGGAAGGCAAAGAAGCATATACAATGGAGGGGAAAGGCAGGGCGCAGTTCCATTAACAGATGCAGCTGTCAGGAGCAAAGCCATCCTCGACTTGGCACCTTCTGCTTGCGTGCTTTGCTGAGCGAAGACTTGGGCCCCAGATGCCATTTGATTTGCATGCTTGGGGGAATAATAAAAGAACCTTATTATGAAATGAAATGGCCTGTGATGTCATTGAAGAGCTGGAGATGGCTGCAGGGGGAAAGTTAGTGTCCAGTGCAGCGAATGGCCCCTCGCAAATAAGAAAATAAAGCAATTTCGAAGAAAGAGCAAAAGCGAAGTTTCTAGGCCAAGGGATCCGATGTGTGTTAACAGGGACCAGACATGAAGCAACAACTCTTTTTTGGCGATAATCTGAGCAGAGAGTAAAAGTGGCAGAGTTTGCCCACGGTGGGCAAGTGTGGAGAAAATGTCATCTTGGATAAACCGTTACTTTCCCATAACGGGCTTTACGGAAGACTTTTGGGAAAACGGACCACTTCAGATTTTGCCCTCTGGCACCATCATTTTATTTCGTTTGGCTTGAGTAAGAATTGAAAACCACTGTTTTCCTATGGAACATCCGCTCCCACTGCCAGCCACCTGCATGATAATAGCTGATCATTTTGTGACAGGCACCTGACCCAACCTTGTCCAACAAGAATTTTTAAATAAGAGTTTCTCTCAGCCTAAACTAAGAAAATCAGCAGGCTGTTGTTCATTCACGAGAGTCCTTAAACTGCAAAACTTGTAAGTTCCAGTTGCCATATTCCCCCAATAAAGGGAATTGCCTACCATGCAAAGGCAGCCGAGCTGTGGAAGAGGTAGGAAGAAGACAAGGGCAGAGAGAGAGAAGCCGATGTGTTCAGGTGCTTGGTTTCTGCTCTCCTTGGAGCCCACTTACATTGCTGCCATCCTCTCGTTGTCCTTGAGAGAAAGGGAAGCACATCGTGCAGCTGACCTAGCACTCAGAGCTCGTCCTTGGTGTTCTCAAATCAACACCAAGGACGAAATTTTGTGTGGAAATGTTTGTGTGGAAATTGAACACAAACAATTTCACAGAACATCAGCGTCAAAAGAAGGCCACTATGTGACAGTGATGGATCAAGGCTAAAACAAAACCACTTCATAATCGTGTTTGAACACAGAAAAAAGCATGAGTGTTGTCCAAGCCATTAAATAACAACACCCCCCTTTCCTGGCTGATGTTAGTGACTACATTTCTTTACCAGTTGAAGTTATAGCATTGCCCCAGCCTGTCTTCCCGATGGCTAAGAGTTCCTGAGGTCCCCAGTCAGAATTACCCTTGCTACCTGACAGCATCCCATCTAGAACCTTCCCTCACTTCTCTGAAGCCTCCACAAAATCACCATCCCAAAGCCCAAATCCTAAAATAGGTTCTTTCCAATGTCATCTTATTGAAAATTCTGCCTTGATTCAATAAACGAGAAACCCGGCTTGTTTAACTACAGATGTGTTCCTGATGGTCTTTGGCTGGAAGACCTTGACCTACTGGTTAGCACAATCCCTGGTCCCCTAGTATAAGCCTGGTATTCATCTGATTAATTTCCCTTTTCCATAAGCTGGTCAAAGCTGGGTTCCTGTCACTTGCTACCAAAGGTCCTGACTAATGTAATTCAATACAATACATATCCACATATAAATCACACAGCATTTGTATTCTTCCTGGAGTTAATCAGTTTCGCCTTTCCAGTCCTTTCCTTATTGAAATCTCATTCATTCTACAGATTGAGTTGGCACTGTTCACAGGCACCATACTGGCGGCTGAGGACACAGAAGTGAATACAAAACACAGACACCCTGCCCCCCTGGATATTACATTCTAACGTTGTGTGGTTTGCTCTGGCTGGAATAGCTTTCTCTGCCTTGATGAAATGCTTCTTATTCTTCACGACTCCATTTAAATGCCACCAGCCTTGGAGAGCCTCCTAACATTATCAGAACAAAGCACTTCGTGTTGATCAACAATGTGGTAACAAGTCTATAATATAAAGCTAAGTGAAAAGGGAGAGAAAGCAGGAGCACAGCAGTGAACACGCCTCGAAGTCTTGTTGTTGGGGCTTATGTGCCAGTCGAGGGACTAGGTAATAAGGAAGATTATATGGCTCCAGCTTCGCATTTTCATGTCGTCTTGGCTCTGTGGACCATGAAATGTGGTGGAGTTGGGAGGGGGGAGTGAAGGTGGAACCAAGGAAGTGAATTTAGAGAGTTTAAAAGCCAGTCAGGTGAGGGGCGCTTGGGTGGCTCAGTCAGTTGAGCGTCTGACTCTTGATTTCAGCTCAGGCCATGATCTCATAGTTCATGGGTTCAAACCCCGCATCGGGCTCTGCACCGACAGCATGGAACCTGCTTGGGATTCTCTCTCTCCCTCTCTTTTGGCCTCTCCCCTGCTCACGTTCCCCCACCCTCTCAAAAGAAATAATTAAATGTAAAAAAAAGCCAACAAGGTGAAAGAAGAAGGCGTTAGTCAGAATGTTTCCAGTAATGGTGGTGACAAGAAGTGGTTGGATCTGGGTAAAAGCTGAAGGTAGAATTAATAACATTTGCTAGTAGGATATATATATATATCTGACTATATATATATATATATATATCTGACTATATATATATATATATATATATATATATATATAGGATGTGAGGAAAGGAAAGAGGTCAAGGTTGGCCCCAAATATCCTGGGCTCTGAAACTGAGAGGGTGGGATTGCCTGTTACTAAGTTGGAAGCATAGGGGAAGGTCTTTCTTTAGGGAAAGGGGAAAGGTACTTAGACATAAGAGTTTAATTTGGAATATGTGTTTGAGATGCCCTATTAGATTTCCAAGTATGAAATCAGTGACCCTGTGCTCAGGGCCACTTCATTGATTCCTAAGAAATGTAAATTTCCTCCCATTGAGCACTTTTTTACCCGGCACAGATAACTTTTCGATCTTTTCTGTCCTTACTTAAATCCTACTCATTTTTCAAAGAATATTTTGAAGGCTTCCTTGTCTGCAGCTACCATTTATTTTACAGTTTCTCTCCACCGGGAGCGGGGACAATGAGGGTGGCAGGGGAGCTTTGCTCTTTGAAGTCCTTTGGGGGGGCAGGTTCTCTGCTTTCAGTGGCTCTATCACCAGAAGTCCATCAAGCATCCTGTCAGCACACATGCCAAGCTGGGGATGAGAGGAAGGAAGAACCACGAGCTGGTGGGTGTGACCTCTCATGAAGACTCACTCCACCTGTGAAAACATAGACATATGGCCCCAGCTAACTGCAAGGGAAACTGGGAATTTAGGTTACCAGCGTGGATAGGAGAGGAAGAAATGGGGTTCAGTGAACACATATCGTAATTCAGCAATGCCCTCACGTTTTGACAACGGCATTTTGCTGAGAATTGTCGTGGGGTCTCTCAAGGTTGAGTCAGAAGCTTCCTGGTGCCCTTTGCTGAGAGAGTTTGGAGCCGTGTCTGTAGTTGGTGGCACTGGAGGATGGCTTTGGCTGTCTGGCATAAGACCTAGTCATGAAGAGCTCCCAGTACCTTGGCATCTTCCAGACACTCCCCTTTCCACATGCAGATCCGTCCTGCACAAATAGGAGGACAGCAAAGTCCCATGCAGAACAAAGTCCATTTGGGAGCTTTCATCAACGATGCCCAATAAATAAGTCATTCCAATTGGGCCTTTTGGATTTACAAGGTTTAATTCTTCTGCTTGTGTGGAATCCCTCGTGGGTAATTGCAGTTGACAGGTTTACGCCTCCTGACGGCCGTTTTGTCACTCAGCTCCAGCTCTGCAAACAACTTTACAGTCCGTCAAGCCTAAACCTCTTTAAGCAGTGGCAATTGATGTCAGATAACGTTCGTTGTTGTGATTCAAGGCTGAAGCTTACTCTGGCATGAAATAAATGGAATCTTTACGCAGGAAGTAAATGGAAAACCCAAGGAAGGGAGAAGTTTTGCAGGGAGGTGAGCAGAGGCTGGCAGATGTGGATCCAACATGGCACCTGACCCATCGGGGCACTCCGGAGCTGGGCAGGCTGATGGAGATTGTCACGGGTGCCAGGAGACAGGCCTGGGTTCAAATGTGGCCACCTGGGTCAGTCAGTCAGTCAGTCAGCAAATGTGCCTGGGCACCTACCTCGTCCTTGGTACTGAGGTGATGAGCTGGGGCCCTTTGGTAGGAGGTCTGGAACCATAATTTTCTCTGTCCTATATCAAGAAGCCCTGTCACCCCCCAAGGCTCTCAAAGTCAAGTGACCGTGCCATCCCCATATTGTAAATGTTGGCCTGTGTCATCTCTTAGAGCAAAGCAGAAGATCCGTCTCAAGTGCCCTCTAGAAAATGCTAAGCTTCCATCCCTTGATTCGAACCCCCGGTTAATGATATTTAGTTAATCTACCCAGTTCAAATCTGGCAAAGCACTGACTTCTCAGTGTTGGCAAGGGCTCCTCCGACTCACTCCCTGCACCCCAAGCTGACCATTTTTCTCTTGCTCTACTGACCTGCCTCCACCCTACCAGATGGCATGCCAACCTGACTGCCACTGTTCCATTAATGTCACTCAGGCACTCACGTGGCCACACCTCCACTGACTCCTCTCTGGCCTGGGCCTGGCTTGCCCTCCTGTGAACTATACAAACAACTGAGATGAGGAAAAACATTCAGAGGATGCATCTTCATTCAGAAGACAGTCTTCTCCTAGTTTTTCCCCATCTCCTCTTTTTAAAAAAAAATTTTTTTTTACATTTATTTATTTTTGAGAGACAGCGAGAGACAGAGCACTAGTCGGGGAGGGATAGATAGAGAGGGAGACACAGAATGCGAAGCAGGCTCCAGGCTCTGAGCCATCAGCCCAGAACCTGATGCGGGGCTCAAACTCATGAACCATGAGATATGACCTGAGCTGACGCAGACGCTTAACTACTGAGCCACCCAGGCACCCCTTCCTGATCTCCTCTTTTAAAGGGAGTTGTCTTGTGACGGTCAAGACCTTGTAAGAGAGACTGAGACTTGAAGTTCTTATTTTGAGTTATTAGATTTATTTCAGAATTATAATGTTTCAGATGTATGACAAGGGCAAAAAAAAAAAAAGTGGGCAGTGGGAATATTCACCTCTCCTAAGGATATGCTCTCACCCCATGATGGAGTCAATGTAGTTACCACAACTCACCCCCTTAAATCTGTATTATTTCTAATTAACGCCAGCGAGAGAGGTGACCAGCCGACGTCTTCATGATCTGTCTTCCAGCCTGGGGTAAATCACATATTTATGCCCTTTCTGCCCCAGCCAGCGTGCCTCTCTCAACCTAATGGGACCAATTACTTCGCGGGCATCCTCCCATGGTTACCAGGAGCGTGGCAGTCTAAAGACAATTTAGGAGAAAAACAACCTCAAGCCTTCCAGGGTATGCCATGGCTTTTGTATCCAATTTGCTTTTCCGAAGAGAAATCTCTTTCTGAAGCGTCTGCTTTTGGGTAACTTGATTGCACTCAGAAGCCCTCCACACACAAAAATAAATAAGCAAAGGGAGATCCTGCCTTAATGTCAAATTCGGTTGTCACAGTAGAAGCAGAATCTGTTTATGACTTTTAAAATAGAAATCTGCCTTCTGAAAAAAATTGAACTCTATTCTCATTCTATTTATACGTAGATATGTGTGGATATGCCTACTTGCCTGTATCGTGCATATCAATGTACACAGGTGTAACATATGTGTGTGTACTATCACATAAGCTTTGTGTATAAGCTTATTGTTGTATAAGTTGTGTATAAGCTTTGAGAATGATACCAAGTGAAATAGTCTTTTAGTGTCACTCATTGTCACTTGTGAATTAGGAAATGTGATTTTTCTTGCATTCTTCAACTTTAAATTCCTACCTCAATTCTTGCTCTCCATGTCTGTGCTCCTGCATGACCTTGAGCATGTCAGTTAAGATCCCCAGGCCCTTGTTTTCTCGTAATGCAATTTTAACCACTATTATTTATATGGTCCTCACAAATTATAAAGTGCTGCCACTTCCCGTGAGGAACAACTACTAAATGGGGGTGACTCTACCATACTTTTAAAAAAAATGTTTGTAGTATTTATTTATTTTGAGAGAGAGAGAGAGAGAGAGAGAGAGAGAGAGAGAATAGGGAGAGAGAATCCCAAGCAGGCTCCTCCCTGTCAGCGCAGAACCCGACTCAGGGCTCGATGTCACAAACCATTAAATCATGACCTGAGCTGAAATCAAGAGTCAGCTGCTTAACTGACTGAGCCACCCAGACACCCCTACCGTGCTTATTTTTAAAGATGAAGAAGCCGAGGCTCAGAGAGGTTGACTTACGTGCTATGTCACACAGCTGGTGGATGGTAGGGCTTGAGAGAGCAAGGCTCTAACTCCTATCACTTTTTCACATCATGCGCTAGCCGTGGGTGAGGCTGAAAGGAAGAAAGTGATGGGGCAACAAGCCAAATGATTATTATATCCTCTTTCTTTTGTAACATAGTTAACAGAGAGCAGAATAACATTCTATATGCCAAAAATATGCAATCCCATTTATTTTGTTTATTACAGCACTACCCGGGAAGCATTAGGAACCCTATTTACAGAGACTCAGGAAGTTAATTTGAGACTCATTTGCCTGAAGCCTGACAACTGGTCATGACACTAAGACTTGAACCTGGGTCTGTGAAGCCCACGTTCCTCCAACTATCCATGATGCCTTTTAAAGAGAGAGCTACATGAGGAGATCTACCATTAACTGATGTGTTATGGTGCCTGTTTATGGCCAACGGAACCGACTACCCCAGACGCTAAGTTCTATTGTGCCCAAGTCACCTGGCACATAGCCCTGCCTCCAGAAGTCGAGCCAAGGCCATCTCATTCCCAGCTCCTCACTATAATCACTCACAGCGCCTCCCACTACAGGTTTCTGAAAAACTTCCAACCTTATTACCTCTTAGAGAGCTTTTTGCTGAAATCTCTTGAGGCCAGCTTTTTTTCCCCTCTGCTTTTCTGTGATTAGGGTCTTTCTGACACTTGGCTGCTATTAAGTTTCTATTACTTTGTGGCACGCATCGTGCAGAGGCGAGGCCCCCTTCCCTGAGACAGAGTGCTTAGCTTTTGGAACCACAGGTATGCGTTTTAAGTGTAGCTGGCTCTGCAGGTCCTGAGGTGGCATGGGATGTAGCCCTGGGATTGTCTTGTAAACCTCTATTCTATTATAGCTAGTGAGGCAGGCCTAGCACGGAATGGCAATGTTGATAGATCAGTGAAGAACAATATATCTGTGATTGCTACAGTAAGCTTTCCAGAGCAAAATATTTGGAAGGAGTTGTTCTTCTGTGTGCCAGGACAGAACTTACTTAAAGGGAATTATGAGCAACGGGGTCTCAGCCAACATAAAAGTTAAAGTATTTACATTTCTGTGGAAGTGCTGGTTGACCACTTTGGGACTCATAGTACAAGCATTTATTAGTTACTCAACCACCTTAGACGTTCACGCAGTATTTTACGTTGGGACACAAGAAGGGAGCAGGCCTTGCAAAAATGTCCAGACACACATGTGAGCTTATTCATCTTA
Organism: Prionailurus bengalensis; assembly: GCF_016509475.1. Taxonomy (NCBI): domain Eukaryota; kingdom Metazoa; phylum Chordata; class Mammalia; order Carnivora; family Felidae; genus Prionailurus; species Prionailurus bengalensis. The sequence continues at coordinate 75,474,083 of NC_057353.1, read as the reverse complement.
TGCTTTGTTTCTTCTCTTCCCCATGAGAAGAGAAAAGCATTCATTAAACTGTTATGTGATTGCTACTTTACATATAAAACCCTACGTAGACGTCCCAGTGTGCTGAATGTTACCATTCTCATTTAACAGATGGGAAAACTGAGGTTCAACCAAGCGAAGGGACTTGACCATGGCAACAATGCTGGGATCCAAACTCAGGTGTCTCTGATAAAACATATTTTCCACTGAACCATGGGACCACATGGAAGTTCTCCACCTAGCAAGGCCATTCTTGCAAGCTTTTTAAGACTTGTTCTGTTTCTCCAGTGTCACAGAGCCCTTCACCCTACAGTGCCCAGGCTTAAAGCTCTGGTTCATCCAACCTAGCATTTAGTGGATGACGATGTCAAAGTCACGCTGTAGAGAGAGTAGTCAATGGCCAGCACATTGCCATTCTGCAAGTACTACAGAGGGCTATTCAGTGCCGCTTCCCAATTCTTTGTGGTGATTCTTTCTGCTCTATATTGTCCTTCAAAAAATCTCAGTTTTCCTAGGGTGTATGTTTGCTTCCTTTCTCATTCAACTGTATGCAACTCAGATGCAGGCAACAGACATATTACTAGAACAGGGGTCAATATTTTTAGGTCTAGTTATGTCACGTACCAGTCGAGATGGCGTATTATGTTGCCTCAGTTCGCTCAGATACAAAATTCAGTTAAATAGAATCTGTCCAACTGACTTCTCAATATTTTTATCAAATACGGGAGGAAAGCAGAGGTCACATGGGTATGTGGCAAATACTGTCAGTACAGACCTTATAGACATCCATTAATCCTAAACGCATCATCTTCAAAAGTCATCAGTTGTCCCCTTACATTTTGCCAATCCACAAACTCAAGATTGGTAGAAAGTGTGTTCTCTGTACTCTCTCCTGTTGATAGTTGTGTAGGTTTCAACTACTTCCTCACAACTGGAAATGCATTGTTATCTCCACTTGCTTTTTCTTGTTTCCCTATTTCCCCCTTATATCTCTCCTCCTCTGTCTCTCTCTGTCCCTCTCACTCTCATGTTGTAGCGAGGAGATGAGACAGATGTGCTCATATGATTACAAAGAGAGAAGAAATGACACACGATCTTTGGGAGGTATAAGAAAAGGAAAGGGAACTCTAAGAACGCAATAGTTACATTTGGTTCTACTGGAGGCGGAAGAGCATATTCTAATAAAGACAAGACTAGGAAAGACCCCAAGAGATGATATTCCACCTATCTGAGGAAAACAGGAAAATGTTTCCAGGCATAAAATGGGCTTGGAGAAATAGTTTTCAAGGTAGATGGAACAACATGATGTTGGTTTGTAACCTTGGGCTTCCCCAGGTGGAATCTGAAATTGTCCCTATACACAGAAGTCAAGGAGAGACAGAAGAAAGAGGGAGGCCACTCCAGATTGGTAGGTGGTAGTTTAATAACCAAGGGAAATGACATACAAGGCTTGTTTTGGGTGCTGTAAGATGAATAGATCTTTGCACCCACCTGCCAAATCTTGACAGTTTATACAGAAGCCTTGTTGGGGTTCAGTCACATCCACTGTCCAGATGGTCTCAACATCTTACTATCTCAAGGCTGCATCCTAAAAAAAATGGCTTCCACTGTGGCAGAGTGCACATTCCAAGGACAGGGAGGAGCCTCTGATTGCCCAGGACCAGTTAGCAGGTCAAGCAGAGGTCACATCCTCTCAATGACCTCCTCCAACCCATGATCAGAAATCAGAACTACAAAGTGTGAATCCCAGAACTTTAACATACACCTGCTACCCCCATTGCCTTCTGTGGTGAGATGAACTGAGACACCTCCTTGAGCATGCTCTTTACAGCTCCCCCCACCCTATGGACACTGCCCCAAAATGAACAACATCCATCAGGAAAAAGCATTGAGGATCTGATTAACATATTTGGGGATTAATATATTTGGAGATGGTACACATCCAGCCATCCTCAGCTATGTTAACGCCTCTTTGTAATTAATTTAGGTTCTTTGTAATTAATTTAGGCTCAGCAAGGAGTTGGCATTAAGTGATATTAATACAAAGGGTATGTTTTCTCTATATGAAATGAGGTTGTGTTGCTTTTGAAAGGAAATTAAAACTCTGTGATGAGAACTGTTTAATCTTCTTTTTAATATGAAATTTATTGTCAAATTGGTTTCCATACAACACCCAGTGCTCATTACAACAGGTGCCCTCCTCAATGCCCATCACCCACTTTCCCCTCCTTCCCACCCCCCATCAACCCTCACTTTATTCTCAGTTTGTAAGAGTCTCTTATGGTTTGCCTCCCTCCCTTTCTAACTTTTTTCCCCTTCCCCTCCCCCATGGTCTTCTGTTGTTTCTCAGGATCCATCTAAGAGTGGAAACATATGGTTTCTGTCCTTCTCTGACTGACGTATTTCACTTAGCATAACACTCTCCAGTTCCATCCACGTTGCTACAAAAGGCCACATTTCATTCTTTCTCATTGCCAAGTAGTATTCATTGTATATATAAACCACAACTTCTTTATCAGTTCATCAGTTGACGGACATTTAGGCTCTTTCCATAATTTGGCTATTGTTGAAAGTGCTGCTATAAACATTGGGGTACGTGTGCCCCTATGCATCAGCACTCCTGTATCCCTTGGGTAAATTCCTATCAGTGCTATTTCTGGGTCATAGGGCAGATCTATTTTTAATTTTTTGAGAAACCTCGACACTGTTTTCCAGAGCGGCTGCACCAATTTGCATTCCCACCAACAGTGCAAGAGGGTTCCCGTTTCTCCACATCCTCGCCAGCATCTACAGTCTCCTGATTTGTTCATTTTAGCCACTCTGACTGGCATGAGGTGATATCTGAGTGTGGTTTTGATTTGTATTTCCCTGATGATGAGTGATATTGAACATCTTTTCATGTGCCTGTGGCCATCTGGATGTCTTCTTTAGAGAAGTATGTATTCATGTCTTCTGCCCATTTCTTCACTGGATTATTTGTTTTTTGGGTGTGGAGTTTGGTGAGTTCTTTACAGATTTTGGATACGAGCCCTTTGTCCGATACGTCATTTGCAAATATCTTTTCCCATTCCGTCGGTTGCCTTTTAGTTTTGTTGATTGTTTCCTTTGCAGTGCAGAAGCTTTTTATCTTTATGAGGTCCCAGTAGTTCATTTTTGCTTTTAATTCCCTTGCCTTTGGGGATGTGTCAAGTAAGAAATTGCTACGGCTGAGGTCAGAGAGGTTTTTTTCCTGCTTTCTCCTCTAGGGTTTTGATGATTTCCTGTCTCACATTCAGGTCCTTCATCCATTTTGAGTTTATGAAAGTGGTCTAGTTTCATCCTTCTGCATGTTGCTGTCCAGTTCTCCCAGCACCATTTGTGAAAGAGACTGTCTTTTTTCCACTGGATGTTCGTTCCTGTTTTGTCAAAGATTAGTTGGCCATACTTTTGTGGGTCCAATTCTGGAGTCTCTATTCTATTCCATTGGTCTATGTGTCTGTTTTTGTGCCAATACCATGCTATCTTGATGATTACAGCTTTGTAGTAGAGGCTAAAGTCTGGGATTGTTATGCCTCCCACTTTGGTCTTCTTCTTCAGTATTACTTTGGCTATTTGGGGTCTTTTGTGGCTCCATACAAATTTTAGGATTGCTTGTTCTAGCTTTGAGAAGAATGCTGGTGCAATTTTGATTGGGATTGCATTGAATGTGTAGATTGCTTTGGGTAGTATTGACATTTTAACAATATTTATTCCTCCAATCCACGAGCATGGAATGTTTTTACGTTCTTTGTATCTTCTTCAATTTCCATAATAAGCTTTCTATAGTTTTCAGCATACAGATCTTTTACATCTTTGGTTAGGTTTATTCCTAGGTATTTTATGATTCTTGGTGCAATTGTGAATGGGATCAGTTTCTTAATTTGTCTTTCTGATGCTTCATTATTAGTGTAGAAGAATGCAACTGATTTCTGTACATTGATTTTGTATTCTGAGACTTTGCTGACTTCATCTTGCCAGTTTTCATGCCTTTGCATTCCTTTTTCTGTCTGATTGCTAATGCTAGAACTTCCAACACTATGTTAAACAACAGCGGTGAGAGTGGGCATCCCTGTCGTGTTCCTGATCTCAGGGGGAAACTCTCAGTTTTACCCCATTGAGGATGATATTAGCTGTGGGCTTTTCATAAATGGCTTTTATGATGTTTAAGTATGTTCCTTGTAAACCGACTTTCTTGAGGGTTTTTATTAAGAAAGGATGCTGAATTTTGTCAAATGCTTTTTCTGCATCGATTGACAGGATCATATGGTTCTTATCTTTTCTTTTATTAATGTGATGTGTCACATTGATTTATTTGTGAATATTGAACCAGCCCTGAAGCCCAGGAATGAATCCCACTTGATCATGGTGAATAATTCTTTTTATATGCTGTTGAATTCGATTTGCTAGTATCTTGTTGAGAATTTTTACATCCATATTCATCAGGGATATTGGCCTGTAGTTCTCTTTTTTTGCTGGGTCTCTGTCTGGTTTGGGAATCAAAGTAATGCTGGCTTCATAGAATGAGTCTGGAAGTTTTCATTCCTTTCTATTTTTTAGAACATCTCGAGAAGGATAGGTATTATCTCTGCTTTAAATGTCTGGTAGAATTCCCCAGGGAAGCCATCTGGTCCTGGGCTCTTATTTGTTGAGAGATTTTTGATACCTGATTCAATTTCTTTGCTGGTTATGGGTCTGTTCAAATTTTCAATTTCTTCCTGTTTGAGTTTTGGAAGTGTGTGGGTGCTTAGGAATCTGTCCATTTCTTCCAGGTTGTCCAGTTTGTTGGCATATACGTTTTCATAGTATTCCCTGATAATTGTTTGTATTTCTGAGGGATTGGTTGTAATAATTCCATTTTCATTCATGATTTTATCTATTTGTGTCATCTCCCTTTTCTTTTTAAGAAGCCTTGCTAGAGGTTTATCAATCTTGTTTATTTTTACAAAAAAACAACTCTTGGTTTCATTGATCTGCTCTACAGTTTTTTTAGATTCTATATTGTTCATTTCTGCTCTGATCTTTATTATTTCTCTTCTGCTGGGTTTGGGGTATCTTTGCTGTTCTGCTTCTATTTCCTTTAGGTGTGCTGTTAGATTTTGTGTTTGGGATTTTTCTTGTTTCTTGAGATAGGCCTGGATTGCAATGTATTTTCCTCTCAGGACTGCCTTCACTGCATCCCAAAGTGTTTGGATTGTTGTATTTTCATTTTAATTTGTTTCCATATATTTCTAAATTTCTTCTCTAATTGCCTGGTTGACCCATTCATTCTTTAGTAGGGTGTTCTTTAACCTCCATGCTTTTGGAGGTTTTCCAGACTTTTTCCTGTGGTTGATTTCAAGTTTCATAGCATTGTGGTCTGAAAGTGTGCATGGTATGATCTCAATTCTTTTATATTTATGAAGGGCTGTTTTGTGACCCAGTATGTGATCTATCTTGGACAATGTTCCATGTGCACTCAAGAAGAAAGTATATTCTGTTGCTTTGGGATGCAGAGTTCTAAATATATCTGTCAAGTCCATCTGATCCAATGTATCATTCAGGGCCCTTGTTTCTTTATTGATTCTGTGTCTAGATGATCTATCCATTGTTGTAAGTGGGGTATTAAGGTCCCCTGCCAATTGCCACATTTTTATCAGTAAGGTTGCTTATGTTTATAATTAATTGTTTTATATATTTGGGGGCTCCCGTATTCAGTGCATAGACATTTATAACTGTTAGCTCTTCCTGATGGATAGACCCTGTAATTATTACATAATGCCCTTCTTCATCTCTTGTTACAACCTTTAACTTAAAGTTTGTCTGATATAAGTATGGCTACTCCAGCTTTCTTTTGACTTCCAGTAGCATGATAGATAGTTCTCCATCCCCTCACTTTCAATCTGAAGGTGTCCCCAGGTCTAAAATGAGTCTCTTGTAGACAGCAAATAGATGGGTCTTGTTTTTTTATACATTCTGACGCCCTGTGTCTTTCTGTTGGAGCATTTAGTCCATTTACATTCAGTGTTATTATTGAAATATATGGGTTTAGAGTCGTTGTGATGTCTGTAGGTTTCATGCTTGTAGTGATGTCTCTGGTACTTTGTGGTCCTTGCAACTTTTCACTCACAGAATCCCCCTTAGGACCTCTTGTAGGGCTGGTTTAGTGGTGATGAATTCCTTCAGTTTTTCTTTGTTTGGGAAAAACTTTATCTCTCCTTCTATTATGAATGACAGACTTGTTGGAGAAAGGATTCTTGGCTGCATATGTTTTCTGTTCATCACATTGAAGATTTCCTGCCATTCCTTTCTGGCCTGCCAAGTTTCAGTAGATAGGTCTGCTACTACCCTTATGTGTCTACCTTTGTAAGTCAGGGCCTGTTTATCCCTAGCTGATTTCAGAATTCTCTCTTTATCCTTGTATTTTGCCAGTTTCACTATGATATGTCGTGCAGAGGATCAAATCATGTTATGTCTCAAGGGAGTTCTCTGTGCCTCTTGGATTTCAATGCCTGTTTCCTTCCCCAGATCAGGGAAGTTCTCAGTTATGATTTGTTCCAGTACACCTTCAGCCCCGTCCTCTCTCTCTTCTTCTGGAATTCCTATGATATAGATATTCTGTTTGATTGCATCACTTAGTTCTCTAATTCTCCCCTCATACTCCTGGATTTTTTTATCTCTCTTTTTCTCAGCTTCCTCTTTTTCCATAATTTTATCTTCTAATTCACCTATTCTCTCCTCTGCCTCTTCAATCCATGCTATGGCCGCCTCCATTTTATTTTGCACCTCATTTATAGCATTTCTAGCTCCTCATGACTATTTTTTAGTCCCTTGATCTCTGTAGCAATAGATTCTCTGCTGTCCTCTATGGTTTTTTCAAGCCCAGAGATTAGTTTTATGACTATTATTCTAAATTCTTGTTCTGGTTATATTGCTTAAATCATCTGATCAGTTCGTTAGCTGTCGCGACTTCCTGGAGTTTCTTTTGAGGAGAATTCTTCCGTTTTGTCATTTTGGGTAGTCCCTGTGGTGGCTCCAAACTGCACGGCACTTCCCCTGTGCTGTGGGGAGTAACTTGTGTTGGTGGGCGGGGCCACAGTCAGACCCGCTGTCTATCACCAGCCCAGGACGGGGGCCACAGTCAGACTGGTATGTACCTTATCTTCCCCTCTCCCAGGGGCGGGACTCACTATTGAGTGGTGTGGCCCCTGTCTGGGCTGCTTGCACCCTGCCAGGCTTGTGGTGCTGCTTTGATGGGATCCGGCATATTAGCCAGGGTGGATCTGCAAGGTGCACAGGGACGGGAGGGGCAGACTCAGCTCGCTTTGCCTTCGGTGGTCCACTTCGGGAGGGGCCCTGTGGCACCAGGAGGGAGGCAGACCCTTCCGAGGGATGGATCCACAGAAGCACAGTGTTGAGTGTTTGTGCGGTGCAAGCAAGTTCGGTGAACTTTTTCCCTTTGGGGTTTCGGCTGGGGGATGGGAGAGGAAGATGGCGCTGACCAGCGCCTTTGTTCCCTGCTGAGCTGAGCTCTGTCTTCCAGGGCTCAACACCTCTCCCTCCCAGTGTCCTCTCGCCCTCCCCGCCCTCAGAGGGGAGAGCTGCTGACTTATAACATTCCAGATGTTAAGTCCCGCTGGCTGTCAGAACTCACTCCATCCGGCCCCTCTGCTTTTGCAAGCCAGACTTGGGGGCTCTGCCTTGCCTGGTGGGCTGGCTGCCCCTCCACCCACCCGGCTCCCTCCCTCCAGTCCGTGGAGCGCGCACCGCCTCGCCGCCCTTCCTACCCTCTTCCGTGGGCCTCTCGTCTGCGCTTGGCTCCAGAGACTCCGTTCTGCTAGTCTTCTGGCGGTTTTCTGGGTTATTTAGGCAGATGTGGGTGGAATCTAAGCAATCAGCGGGACGCGGTGAGCCCAGCGTCTTCCTACACAGCCACCTTCCCCCAAACTCCGAGAACCGTTTATTCTAAAGTGACTTGGGAAAAACACCATGTCAGCACCAATGTCTTCCTTCTGGTCAAGGAGCCAGAGCCCATGGCTGAACCCTAGAGCCAAAACTCAAGAAAAAGAGTTTCTCCATTAACTACCCATACTTACAGGACACGAGAAGGGTCCTGGATGGACTCCTTCTCACAGGTGGCATTTCTCACAGGTGGTGTCATGTGGAGTTTTTGCTGGAAGGTGGGTAGTGTTTACAAAGTGACTTCAGTAGTGGTAACAGGGTTGGTGAACCAGAGAGGACTTCTTTCTCTGACAGCGTGGTGCATCTCAGCCAATCTGTAGATGCTCCTGCTACAAGCACGCATAATTTTTCAATAAAACAATACATTTCAGTAGATGCATCCACAAGCTAATAATAAAGAGCATAAAATTCTTAGGTTCCAGAAAAGAAGCAGGAATTAAAAACCCAGGTGGGACACAACAGTGGATTCTGTAATTGCCCTGAGGTGGGGCATGTTAGAGTGCTTAGTACCTGTGTTAGGATTCAATTAGAGAAGTAGAACCACTATGAGTGGTAGACAATGAGCTTATCATAAGTATTTGATTTTATGAAAATATGAGGGTTGGTTAAACAGCCTCCACAAGGCGGTGCTTCTGCATCTGGGTCTGGGCTTGAAGTGAACAAGACAGAGAGTTGGGAAGGGAGGTCGGGAAGTGGGGGAAGAGCAAGGACACACTGAGACACTTCAGGATGAGCCGGAGTCATGTGTCTCTCAACACCCCCAAGATTTACTTGTATCAATGCAGGGGGCATCCAGGGGAAGTTGGGGTCCTTTGGCAGGGAGCCAGCAGGAAGTGTCAAGGAAGCTGAAGAAAGTTCAGTGAGTTCTAGAGGCTAGGGGTCCACTGCTGATCCCATGCCAATAAGATGAGCCAGGAGGTCATGATAAGGTTGCTGTACCTGGATCTTCTAAGTGTAAACATGGCTTCTGCTACCCTTCCCCCTTCCAAGTCTTGAAAATGTTCCTTGAGGGCATTGCGAACCAAGAACCATGTAGATGAGATTCTGAAAAATGTATTTCCAGCTGAATTAGGTTGACAGAGTACAAAACTGTCACATAACTTGTGGTTGTGTGGGTCTTAAAATTACTAAGGACATGGGAGGAGGTTCTGGATCTGTGACACATGGAGGTTAGATTCCAGACCTTCCCATAAAGCCCTGAACTCTAAGTAGATGGGCTTTCAGGGCCAACTTTAGGTTTCATATTTTCAAGTGAATCCATTTGTCACCTGCTTTCACTTATAAATATATCTTACAAGGTTAGCTATAATTTCAGCCACTTGCCTCATTTTAAGAATGTCTTTATGGTCTTTTTATAAAGATCAAACTAATTAGGACTACATCAGTGATGTTATAGTGAGAAAATTATAGTGAGTCACTTTATCACCATGATAGCTGGATAAGATCAACCTTTTAAGACAAACAGTGTTCATAATGTGAGGCGATAAATGCAATGTTATGGAACAAACATTTTTAAGAATGTTTGTTATACAGCAAATATAGCCTAGTCTTAAGGTTGCAAGTCAAGAGTTTTGGTAACTGCAGTGTTGTAAATCTTTCCGTATTATAAGAAGGTCCTTTGCTTGTTTTAGCAAAGTTAGTTAGAAAGAAACGCAGCTCTGTGGTGATAAGATGAGAAGAAATGCAGATTTAACTTAATTTTTATGCTAACAGGTATGCTTATATTTGCTAATATTTTCCTTCTTTATCTAGGAAGATATATTGGCTAGCTCAGGGATAATCTTCATAAAGTATCTGAGTCAACAGACTCTCAATTTTAAAAAGTTCTTTATTAACTGCTGAGTTTCATTTATATTCTACTTCAAAGTTAAGTTATCTTTTAGCCAATGATGAAATAAGGAATAAAGGATTTCTGATGCAAAGTTTCTGCAGAACGGAAAAACAAGAAAAATAATCTATAGGAGAGAGTTAGTTTCTTCCTGGGCTCCAAGAAGGAAAACTAGAGCCTTCCTTGTGGATGGAAAACCCAGGACTTTGCATCAAGTGGACCCGGGCCTTGATTTAACCTTACCTGGTGGGCCAAGAAAGTAGCATAAAAGTTGGCCCCAGGCTGAAGATACCCACTGGAGCTCAGGCTTTTCTTAAGGAACAGGAAATATTTTAGGGAAAAACGAAGCAAAGCAGAAAAAAAAAAAAAGAGCGTTTGATGAGATGAGTTTATACCAAAAAAATAAGCAAACAGATAATAATAACAAAATGGAAAGTACTTGCTGTGTGGGAGAGTCTGTGGACAACACAGACAGCATGATTAGCTGCCTAGAGGCTGAGATAATAGGCAATCTGAACATGGGTACAAAATAAGCGTGTTAGAATGATTAAAGACATAGAAGTAAAAACTAGAAAAAAAAAAAAACAACAACACTAAAAGACCCTATGATTAAAGAATGGCCAGATTTGAAAAAGAATCTGTTCAGTGTTCTACATTGAAGAGCAAAACAAAAATATTGCTATTAGGTGGGAAACCCTCAGAGAATGGAGGGATTAAACATAAAGTTAATCTCAACTGAAGAAGGAATTGGTGAATGGTAAAACAAGCCTGTGGATCCTTACCCAGACTGTAGTGCTCAGTGTGGAGACAGAAAATCTGGAAGACAGATTAGAAGACATAGATGGTAGATTTAAAAGGTCCTGCTTGGGGCGCCTGGGTGGCGCAGTCGGTTAAGCGTCCGACTTCAGCCAGGTCACGATCTCGCGGTCCGGGAGTTCGAGCCCCGCGTCAGGCTCTGGGCTGATGGCTCAGAGCCTGGAGCCAGTTTCCGATTCTGTGTCTCCCTCTCTCTCTGCCCCTCCCCCGTTCATGCTCTGCCTCTCTCTGTCCCAAAAATAAATAAATGTTGAAAAAAAAAAAATTAAAAAAAAAAAAAAAAAAAAGGTCCTGCTTACCTCTTGGGTTCCAGAAGGAAATAGAGATGGGACAAGGTCATATGCAAAGGAGAAATGTCTGAGAATTTTCTGGAATTCATGAAAAATATGAATCTTTATACTCAAGAAACCATGAGAAATACAGAGCCAAAATATAAAAATAAATTCATTCTTCAGTATGTCATATTGAAAAGAAGACGACAGGGAAAGGGTTTTTTTTTTTTTTTTTTAAATAACCAGAGAGAAAACACAGATTTGCTGCAAATAAATATCATGTCTGATGACAGTGATTTAATGATTTTGGAACAGGGACAAATGAGGCCAGAAGACCATGTGATGGCATCTTCAGTGTATCAAGGGAGTGCCTCAACCTAGGATTTTATACTGAGCTAAATTATCACCCGGTAAGACAGGTGAAGGACACTTTCACAACTTTTTCTCTCCAAAGCAAGAAAGAAAACTTCAAGTAGATTGCCATTCATGTACCTTCACTGAAGAAACTACTGAATCTGGATTCTAGAAAAATGGAGGTTGAGCTCTGAGTGCGGTATGAGCAAGTGAAAGCAAGAAAATCAATCCAGACGTGGGAAACCTAAACGAGACCTAGCCTATGAAATAATGCCCATGGTAATGATAGCGACTCATTTTAGATATTAAATGTGAATGTGAAATGAAAGTGTTAAACAGTGTAATTAAGGCAGGGAAGAGATGATCTGAGGGAAAGAGTTCTAAGATCCTTGTGTCATTTGAGAAGAGGAATAGAGATAATAGTTAGATTTTGTTAACTCGGTGGTGCTTGTAAAAGTTTAAGGGAATCCACTCAAAGACTAGAAGTAAACTCGATAGGTTATGGAAACCTTCTTAATGGGGAAGGGTGGGAAAGCAGATTGGAAACACGGAATCTCAGAATCATTTAGGAGAGAGACACATCCCCAGCCAAGTTCTAATTTGTTGATTTTCTCCTTGTCTGTTTTGTTTCCTTGATCTCTGGTTTTACTTTTATTATTGTTTTAATTATTCCCTCTACTTGAGATTTAATTTGCTTTTCTTTTTCTAGCATTTGAAAGTGGGTTTGAATTCCAACTCTGACAATATTAAGGGTGGACCTTAGGCTAGTTACCTACTCTGCCGTGGTTTCTTTATTAAAATGAGGATAATCCTGTCACCTATTACATACGGTTTCTGTGAGAGGTAAACATGATGGTACACAAAAAGTGTTTTCATCCAAATCTAGCATACAGTAAGGACTAAATAAAAGTTAGCAGTTATTAACCAGTAAGTAATAACAGTAGGAATATACATTTATTGACCGCTTTCGTGAGATAGGCTCACACTAATTTAATAAGATATGCACTTTAATTTTTACCATTTTACATATGAAAACATATGAGTTTAGACAGATTCCTTGTGCAAGGAAAATAAATGGCAGGACCAGGACTAAAACCCAGGTCCTTTGGGCTCCACGGTCTATGCTCTTAACCACCGTGGATTTCTGCTTCAACAAAGTAGCTGTCCCTTACTGGGTACTCACCTGACACCAGCCCCCGTACCAAATATTGTACATGCATTATTTTAGTTCCTCTCTACACATTGCTACTTGATGTTATTGTCCCTGACTTGCAGATGAGGACTTTGAGGGACAGAGAGCCCAAGGAACCTATCAGATGCCCTGCAGCGACAACATGGGGTGGTGGCCATTCAACCAACCCATGTTATTTGACCTGATGTTTTCATGCTCTTAACTATACAGCCAGACTACCTCTTCAGCTCTTCCCCCAATTATTTTTATTATCCAGGTTATAGCTTGGGGACTGAGCTACTATTTTCCATGAGCCAGTTAACTGTACCACGTAAATGTTTGGCTAGTTTTGACACAGCCTCTGTTTCCTCACTTGTATAAAAGAAATACAGGAAATCTCCTGGCGATGGTGATGATGAAGGTGGGGGTAGCTGCTGTCATTTAGCACTGATTATGGGCTAGACACTCTTTGTAAGCACTTTGCTTATGTTAATAGGTTATATTAGCCCAAAGAATGAACTAATCTTCAACTCCACCAGTCCTTAAAAAAAAAAAAAAAAAAGTCGCCCTTGCCTTTTTCTCTTCTTTGGGGGAATTCACATAATTTCGTAATTTCTCCACTGGCTCTACCTGCCAATCTAAGGCAAAAAAGTGGCCTGTCCCTCCTTTGGGGTGAGTTCCTGAGGCCAGATGAACTCTTTACTAAGAAAACACTCAAAGCAGAGTGTCTCAGGAGGCAATACATAAATAGAGAACAGCATTTATTAGCTATTTTGTATCTCCAGGGCACAGAAGTGACTCAAGCCAGACGCCTGTCTGCTGTGCCCTTTCCAGCTGCCACTTTGAATGTTAATTGCACACCCTTAACATTTATTATCAAATCTGCTGGTTTAAATTTTGAATATGAAGGGTGGAAGGCGGTCTTCGCTCAGGGGACCCATCTTCAGTCATTTTATGGAAATGAAACTTGGAGTTTGTTTACTGCTGGTCTGTGAAATCCCAGGTGGGGAAATGCTAATTGTAGAGGGTGGGAAGAAAGGGAGGCTAAGGCGGAGTCAAACGCGATCCATACAATCAGATGCACAAGAAGCCGGAATTCTGACTCTTCTCGGCTCACCACAACCCGCCTGTAAGGTAGAATCTCTCTCCTTTGTGTGCTCTGTATCCTCCTAAAAGGCATATGTGACATACAGATTATAAACATGCATGAGCACCTTATCAGACGTGCCCCTTTAAATCCACATCCCTTTTTTCCAAGCAGAAGTGGTAAACAGAAGCCGAAATAGGCATCACGGTAGGCTTACACTACCCTCCCATTTACTTTTATCGATAAAAGAACTCTTTCAGTCCTCATATATCCTGTTTACTCCTGCCTATGACAGTAATAACGTGTTCAGTTTGATTAAGGCAGACAGACTGTGAGTAGTAAAAACCGATAGCTCATACAATATTTAAGAAGACGCATTCATTATACAGAAAAGACAAGAAAAGTAACCAAACTGTAGAGTAAGTAGGGGACCCTTTAGTTTAGGGACAAATAGTCCTGTTCATCTACATCCTCCATCCACCATTGCCAGGCTCACATTTTCATCTGCCTTAAATTTGGAATGGACCCCTGCACTGTGGCACTATGGTGCACCCACCATGGAGGGGGTGAACCTGAGTTCCACAGTCGTAGAAGAGAAAGGAACCTATCAGAGCAGCTGCTGCTGGGAATGCTGTTTTTGTTGTTTCTTTATGTTTTCTCTGCGTTTAGCTAAGTTAATCATGCAATCAGGTTAAAAAGGAAAAGGTCGGGTCACCTGTTGAGGAGAGATCCCCTCAAAAGAGAACAGGGTCTACTTCTCATCTTGTCTCCTATTTTCTTTGGGGGGGGGGGGTGGGTGGGAAATAAAGCCAGACCCTGGCCATTCCAACTGTGATTCTTTTGGAGTAAGATGTCAGTGGCCAGGGAACTGCTGACCTGCTCTTGTATCTGAAACAAAAGGAGGGAATCATTATATTGAATAATTAAAGGGCACTTACTTTACCACCAGGGATTTTGATAATTGCTTTACGTTGCTTATTGGTTTTTGGTCTTCCCCCAAATTGTAAATGGTAGACTCTATAATCCATCCACTTCGTACTTGAGGCCACTACCATAGTATTTCAGCTTTGACTGACCTTCTCCCATCACATTCTACCCTACGGTACAGAAGTATGTTCAGCAATTTTATAGGACTGGAAAGAAGAAATGATTAATTCTGCCAGGGTTATTTGGGAAGCTAAATAGATTAAATGACATCTAGTCTGTGGCTTGAGAAATTATATATAATTGTTATCAGCTCATTTCTTCCCTTCAAACCTAGGATATGATGGGCTTGAAACTTCATCTGCATTTCGTGGGCTATGTGTATAATATTGGACTCAAGTACCATTGAAGAGAGATAATTCTTTCTTTAATAAATGTGGAAATAAGACCTCTTATCAACTCGATGTTAATGAGATGCAAATTCATGCCAAGGCAAGAGTCTGAAATGTCTATTTTTTATTAGGTCTCTCAGCTAGCTCTTGCTTCTTTTCTTCCTATTATTGCATTCCGTAGCAAAAAGTCTGCAACAGATACAGAAGTCTTTCTATGCTACTATACCCTTAATGCATGATTCCTGACATCCTCCGTCTTTGTCTGCAAGACTCTAGAGAAGGTGATGATATTTGGTTACCTCTTTTAAACACCTATGCTTGGTTTAGTTTATCTATATATCATCTATCTTGCCTAAAAGCTTCTATTGCTAACTATTTAAAGAAGTTGAGCTTTTCAAGAGCAAGAGATTTGCAACTGCTATAAGAGAATAGGGGGTCAATGGTATTTTTTCCTCTTTTGTAAAGTCGGGAGGTATTACGCTGGTTTATAAATGACTGGGATCGACCGAGGAGAATGAGGAAAACTTGATGGGGCAGGAAAGGGGAGGATTGGGTGTAAGAACAAAGTGCTCCTGAGTGAGAAGAGATGGGATCCAATGAGATGTGGAGTGGTTAGCTTTAAATAGAGACAGGGTCCATTCATTCATTATAACAAAAGAGAGGCAGAGTCCGGGGGCAAATGCACCATTTGGTTGGATGATTTGGTGCAGGAAAGTCTGACTGCTTCTATTTCTGCATCTGAGTGATGGCAGACGTCTTGAGAGGCTGGGACTTTGGATAATGTGACCAAAGTGAGCACTCCTCTGAACATAGTCCTAGGGATGAGAAGGATAAATAGAGGGTAGACATGATGGGTTCCATCTTGATGCCTCTTGGGGGAAGGTGCATGTTTATTTCCCATTACAGTCTCTCTTCTGGAATAGTTTTCTGGACAGTGTGCAGTGATGAGGCAGGTGTTATTTGGGCTGAGGGTTGTCTCTGAAAGCCTGCTGTTGGTGGTATCACGGTGAATCCCAAGCTGACTGTAGGTTATAGAGGCCCAGCTTCAACTGGCTGATCCAGGAAGGACAGGGTGTAGGTGGAGACACCTGGCACCAGGGTCCTCTCATCTCGTCTTTGCTCCTCTTTGCATGTTGCTTTGAATCTGGAACATTAGAACCATTTTGTCTGAATGTCTGGTCAATGAGAGCACACACCCTCAGGGTTGACCCGTCAGGGAAGGGAAGACATTTCCCTGCCTGGTGCGGGTTGGAAAACCATCCCATAGAAGCGCTCCAGCTGCGCTGACTTGGGCCACGTGCACATCCTTGGTTAAACAAGAAGGCAGGGTTCCCTGGTTAGTCCACAGTCCGCCCCTTGAGCAATTGCTGTAGCTGAGATGTAGGATCATGTACCAAGGTTGCAAGCTTCTTTTAAATCCTGTGGTGAGTAAAGAGAGGGGCGGCTCTTACCCAAAAGCACAAGCATGACCACAGACAGAATTCTACCGATGCGGACAATTATCCCCATCGTCAACCATGATCATCTATTGCCTCCTGGACAGATCCCCTAATTCTCAGCCTGGTACCCTCAGGAGATAGCTCCTAGTTTCTTCTATGACGTCCTCTCCTACTATTCCTTTTCACATACCTCGTACCTCCTGCTTGAGGGTATTTGCTCGTTCTGCTCCATTCACTTGGAATACCCTTCCAGCCGCCCAACCTATTAATTAACCATTATTGAGTTCCACCATGTGGCAAGATCCTTGCTGGCAAAGGAGCCTCACAGCGGATGAGACATCGTCTATATTATGAAGGATTTACAGCAGGGCGGGTGAGACACACGTGCAAAAAACCCCATTACAAAACAGGGTGAAAATCCAGAGATATGCCTGTTACAGAAGCAGAGTGGAGGTGCCTGGCCATGCCTGGAGGACCGGTGGGGCTTCCTGGAAGGGATGATGCCTGAACCAGTGCCCAAAGTTAAATAAATGAGGAGCCAAGGGAATGAGGATGACAGCAAACAGAACAGTGTGGATACCAGTCAGCTGAGAAAGACGAGTCACCGAGGGGAAGCCTACAGCCCGCACATCAGTCAAGGCAAAAGGCAAAGGTGGTCCACTTCGCGAATATTTCCCTAACCTGGAGAGTTTCAAAATAATTTATCTTAACCTGTGCCACTCACTGTGCACATTTTAAGACCTTAGTTACTTTGTCTGTGTGTTGAATGGCTTATGTTTTCCCTCGTCTTGCTGTGTGAGCTCTCTGAAGAAAGGTAGTGCACTGCTCTATCCCAACATCAAGCAGCAGAGAATCTCCTGTATTGTAAATATTAGTAAATGTCCTATGCAAGAAATTAGAAATGTACCCATTTAGGAAAGGTCCTAGTTTTTCCTGAATTTGACACAAAAGCCTGCCAAGGGACTCCCATAGGACAGAGTGCACGTGAAGTGGTTTCCACTGAAAGCTCTATTGATCTTATTACGAACTGGAAATGCATTTGGGGGGGGGGGGGGAAGGAGGGGTGGAAGTATTTTATGTACATCGTAGGTCATTGTAATGGGAAGAATAGCGAAAGCAATTTCACACAGAAACACTCTCCGGCTGCCTGTAACTTCGGCTCAGCAAATGTCACCCCACCACTATTTACTACAATATTTATTGCTCTGTCATTAGCTTATAAATAATGTCAGCCTGGAGACCAAGGCATGAGGCCATGCAGCAGCAGCCGTGATGGGAATGTTCAGGAAGGCGGAGAAGCCCACGCTGACATCTGAGGAGGAGGCGTTAAAAGTAAACTCCAGCAATTACCAAGAATCATAACTTTCCCCATAAAAACAGTCTGAGCAAAGCCTAAATGGTGCTTAAAATAGCATTTCTCGCCAAAACTCCCTCATAAAATCCCAGAACCCAGTTGAGGCAGCTATATCTGTCAGCGCCCTTCAGGCAAATAAACCTCAAATTGATGGGGATGGTGTCAAACGAACTCTTTTGGGTTCTGTACTCATATTGGAGTTCTGATTCCAGGCACCAAATGAGAGCCGGGCCAGTGGTTTATCTGTTGTGTTTTCAAAGGGAGAGGGATGCAGAGAAACTTAGGAGGAAACTCTGATGTCATTACTGTGCGGTATCACTGGAAAACTCTAAATGCTATGCTAATGGTCTGTGGGCAGCATCAGCTAAACCTACATTTCCCCCAGTTTTGCTTCTCTGTTCTACAGGTAGGAAAGTAACTTTCTAGAATGATCTGTAGCCGTGATTCTTGCTGGCCTCCAACGTCTCTGGTGATCTCCAGTCCTCTTGGATTTTTCTTTACCTGCCCACCCTTTAAACATCCGGGTTTCCCATAAGTGGAGTGAGGAGGAGAGCGGAGGGGGGGCGGGGGGCTCGGCCAGGGGAAGGGGACAAGCTGTGTCTCTTTCATCTGTGAATCTCCAGGCCTAGCACAGACCCTGCCCAGGGTGCAAATCAGGAAATAGCGGAAGAAGGGGAACAGGTGGATGGAGGAAGCTCCGTGCAAGGTACGCGGGGGGAGGGTCCCGCAGAGGTGCGCCCAGGCGATGCAGCGTGGCCTCGCAGGGCATGGGCTCGGAGCGCAGCTCGGTGCACCTCGGCCACGTGCAAGCTGCAGGACGAGGGAGGAGACTTTAACCCCCTCTGCACCTCAGTCTCCTCATTTGCCACACGGGGATTATAATACGGCACTTCGAGCTTTGCTGTGCGGATGTCCAAGCACGACGGGGCCTGCACAGTGCCCGGCCCGGTGCCTGGTACCCGGAGTATGTAGCCAGTGGTGTCTCTCGCCGGGAGGTCTGTCCCATCCCTCCCTACTCACCTTCTGTCCCTGTGGTACCATAAAGCATCCTGAAATGATGTCAGTCTTCCAGCCAGAGGAGCGTGGGGTGGGGGCAGCCCACGAGGCGGGACTGTGGGCAGGCGCTGCCATCACAGCCGGGCCGCCCGGCGGCAGGAGGAGAGGCGTGGACAGGCCCAGGCAGCAGGCGGCTCTCAAGTCCCCTGGGAAGAATCAGTAGAGCCGGCTACCGCCAGGGGGCGACAGGGGGCGGCCGCTGCGGGATGGGTGGGATCCCCTCCTCGCCCTCAGATCTTTTCCATTCTTCCTCCATTCCCCGTACACCCCTGCCCATAGCTCTACCAATGCTTGCTGTTTGGCCCTTCATCCTTTCTCTACAGAACACTGCCGAGTTCTCTCTTTTTTGAAGTTTACTCATTTTGAGCGAGAGGGGGTGGGGGAGGGACAGAGAGAAGGAGAGAGAGAATTCCAAGCAGGTTCGCGCTGTCATCGCGGAGCCTTATGCAGCGCTCGATCTCAGGGACCATGCAGAGATCGGGTTGGTCGCTTGGCCGACTGAGCCACGCAGGTGCCGCTGCTGACTCGTCTCTCATTGCTCTCTTCTCTTCCCACGCACCTTCCTCTCTTCTCTGAATGAAACCTTCCCCTCAAGACGCCGTGCGCCGTGCCAGAGGTGCCCGTCGCACATCACGGCCTCCTTCCCTTTCCACCCCTGCTCCCTTCCTCCTGTCCTGCAGGGGCGGTGGGAAGGGCGGAGCATGTGCTACAATGGACCGCCACGGGCCTGGGCTCGGCTCCTGGCTTGCCCACTAACCGATTGGCTTTGGAGAAGATGTGTGGCCTTCGCTGCATGTAAGTTTTCTCGTTTGTACAATGAGAATAGCAGTTATACCTGAATCGTGGTCTAGTGACAATTAGATGTGGTAACCCAAGTTAAGCGCTTTTTTTTAAGATTCCAGGAGGCCAGGAAATATTTCATGGACAACCAGGGACATAGCCATAGAGAGGGAAGCACACAGGACCACGAACTGAACCCAATAGCGAGCATAGGCCCCCTGGGTCGGAAACACTGCATCCTAGGGTCCTTGCACACCAGACTGGGCATCCAGGACAGGAGGTGGTGACAGGGTATGTTGACACCTGGGAACATCCTGAAACATAGGAAGTAAGGTTAGTTGTAAATCAAACCAAGCCCGAGACAGGAAACCATGCAGAAAATACGAGCTAAGCATTCAGGGGCTAAGGCCACCGGCTTCCCCAAGTGCCCCAGCCAGGTATGTTGTCTCTAGACCTGTTCCCATGTCCCCATCTTCAGGCTACCAGCTTTTTTTTTTTTTAATTTTTTTTAATGTTTGTTTATTTTTGAAGGGGAGAGAGAGAGACTGAGAGAGAGAGAGAGAGAGAGAGAGAGTGGGAGGGTCAGAGAGAGAGAGGAAACCGAATCCGAAGCAGGCTCCAGGCTCTGAGCTGTTAGCACACAGCCCAATGTGGGGCTCGAACCCATGAGCTATGAGATCATGACCTAAGCCAAAGTCGGACGCTCAACCGACTGAGCCACCCAGGCGCCCCAAGGTTACCAGCTTTTTAGAGTGAGATATGAGAATCTAAGTCTGGAAATTTCACCCTGGTCCACCTATGCTGTCATCACATGTGGTCTTACCTCCCTTGGTGCTGCTGCTGAATCCAGTTCATACCCACAGTCCATCAAGGACTCTGGGGCTTTGACATTCTCCCGTAGGATCCCTTCACCTCCAAGGACCCCTCATTCCCAGGAAGAGCACCTTGCCCTCCACGGCTGCATTGTCAGGAGCGATCTGCTCAAGTTTTTCTCATCTTCATCTGACTGTCTCGTAGCTACTGTGGTCACCTGTCGTGAGATAGTTTTCATCCGAGGCACCAGGCGCATCTCTGGTGAAAAATATTGCCTTGTGGCTGTTGCCACGTGTCACACAGTGCCCCTGTCAACAGGTGGGAGAGTCTTGAGTTCATTCTGCCGAGCAGGGAACAGGAACAAAGAACAAAGATGTTTGACCCTCGACCCTGCTTTGCTAGACTTCAGTGAAAACCTATTAAATATGTGAAACCCAGTCCTTGAGGCAGAGGTAGGGAAGGACAAGGTTTGCTTGACCCTTTTACAAGAAGAGTTCAAATTTTCTGATCGCGTGAGCCCTAAACCTTAACCTTACCTCTGGCAAACTGCTTTTTTCTCTAGGTACAAGGCAGAGCAAAGAAAAATAATAAAATGAAAAGCAAAGGGAAACAGGGTAAGTTAGAGAGAAACTTGGGCAATATCTGTAACTTTACAACACGTGGGGGCAAGTTGTCAGTTTGTGAATTAGAAGTAAGGCAAAAATGGGGTCGATCATATCCCTGAGCCAGTGACCTGGTTGGTCCCGGTGATAATCCCGCCCTGTTCTTCCATGCGTGGCCTCTGGGATTTGGTAGCAAAGGACATCTCTGTTCTCCCGGGAGGAAGGCCCAGCCAGAAAGGCTGTGCCTGGCCCAGTTGAGTATTTTTCTGTGGATCTATATTAATAATTATGAAGCCATTTCGTAGGCTTTGCTAACAAGTCACACAAGGTTGAAATCTTGTGGGGAGGTCTCTCGGAGAGAATCTGACTGTGCTGTGGGTGCTCCTGCCACAGCCCCTCCCCCTGACCACTCCAGTGCCCAAAGACCCAATTTCGACTGGCAGATGCAGCGCTTCTTTGATGAGACACTTCCTTAGCTGCCAGAACCCGCTTTGCTGCCTGCACAGCAGGCCAGGATTTACAGGAAATTAACATTGCTTTCAGGCTCTCTCGACTATTGACTGATGAGTCGCGTGTATTCATGCCCAGTCTCCCTCGCTACATGGGTGGTGCTCTGAGATCACCCCCAAGATAAACTACTTGTCCTCAAGTCCTTGTCTCAATGTTGTCTCCTGGAGGAAGCCAAAGCAAGGCCAAGAAGTGCTTAGTTCTCATGACAATTGATGTCAGGAGTAGGATTTTGTACTGTTTTTTTTGGAAAGCAAGGTGGGATTAAGAATAGAGCGTTCCAGCGACGCCTGGGTGGCTTATTCATTTGAACATCCAACCCTTGATTTCGGCTCAGGTCATGATCCCAGGGTCAGGGAGTTGAGACTCCCATCAGACTCTGCACTGAGTGTGGAGCCTACTTGAGGTTCTCTCTCTCTCTCTCTCTCTCTCTCTCTCTCTCTCTCTCTCCGTCTCTCTCCCCTCCACTCTGCCCCTCTCCCCCACTCACACTCTCTTTCTCTAAAATGAAATTAAAAAAAAAAAAAATAGAGCAATCCCAAGAACTTGGATGCGAAATAGACAATAATGGAAATTGATGGCAGTACCATTTGCAGAATTACCAGAAAATTGAGTCAATGGGCTAGTGACAATAGTGCCCCAAGCTAGGTGAGGATGGGGCATTGGAAAATAGCTATGTGCATCAATTAGCAGCATAAAAATTTGAGGATTCTTTGGATGAGCTTGATTTTAGGCTTTTCTTGACTGTGAGGGAAAAAAAAGTATATATTGTATGTATGTGTGTGTATATATTTACACATATACACACACATACATACACAAAGAAAGGGCATGATAAATTTTTGGATTCTAAACCAGCCTCACAATCTTGGGATGCAACCCTCTTAATCATGGAGTATTATCCTTTTTACATATTGTTGGATTTGATTGCTAATATTTATTAAGAATTTTTGTGTTTTGTGCCTGTAAAAGAAATACTTTTTACTTATAATATCTTGGACTGATTTTATTATCAGGTTAATCCTGGTCTTGTAAAAATTCTGTATCCATTTTCTTTCTTTTTTTTTTTCAACGTTTATTTATTTTTGGGACAGAGAGAGACAGAGCATGAACGGGGGAGGGGCAGAGAGAGAGGGAGACACAGAATCGGAAACAGGCTCCAGGCTCTGAGCCATCAGCCCAGAGCCTGATGCGGGGCTCGAACTCACGGACCGTGAGATCGTGACCTGGCTGAAGTCAGATGCTTAACCGACTGCGCCACCCAGGCGCCCCGTCTGTATCCATTTTCTGAAAGAGTTTGTGTAACATAGTTGCAATTTCTTCCTTAAATTGTTGTTAAATTTCTCCAGCAAAACTGTCTGGGTTTGCAGTTTTCTTTGTGGAAAAGTACTGTATGTATGTATGTATGTAAGTATGTATATGTATGAATGTACATATAATTGACATATACTATTATGTTAATTTCATGTGTGCAGCATAGTGATTTGACTTTTGTCTACATTGTGAAATGATCACCGTAACAGTCTAGTTACCATCTGTCACCTTACAGAGTTAATACGGTACTATTGACTATATTCTCCAAGCTCTACATTACATCCCCACGACTTACTTATTTTATAACTGGTAGTGTGTACTTTTTTAAATCTTCTTCGTCCACTTCACCTACCTCAACCCTCTTCCCCTCTGGCAACTACCAATCTGTTCTCTGTATCTATGATTCTGGGTTTTGTTTTGTTTGCTTGTTTGTTTTGTTTTAAATTGCAAATGCATTTTCTTTGCCTGATAGAAGATGATCCCTATTTTGTATTTCTTTTGTTTTCTTTAGAATCCTTATTTTTATTGAGGTTTTTTTTTTCATTTATTATAGTGCCATAATTTACATACAGTAAAATTCACTCTTTTTATTAAACAGTTCTGCAGGTCTTGGCCAACATACAGTCATGTAACCAGCCGCAGATTTGAGATACTGGATAGTTACACACACACCCCCCACCCCCTCCAAGTTCCCCTATACTATTCTCTATACTCTAGAGAGTTCACCACTCTCCCCAACCCTAGCTTCTGGTCACTACTGATCTGTTCTCCAGCTGATAATCTTGCCTTTTCCAGAAGCCGTATTAATTCAGTCATGTGGTATGTGGTCTTTTGAGTCTTGCTTCTTTCATTTAGCATAATGCATTTGAGATTCATCTGTGTCGTTGCACAAATTGATTGTTCTTTTTTACTGCTTAATAACATTTCTCTGTATGAACGTGTCCCATTTTGTTTACGCATTCTTCAGTTGAAGGACATTTAGATTGTTTCCAGGTTGAGGCAGTTTTGAGTACTGAGGTTTTGTATGGACACTTCGTGATAATACAGGCTTTCCATTCACTTGGGTAAATACTTAGGTTTGGGATAGGGATTCCTCCGTGTTTAACTATATAAGAAACTGCCAAATAATTTACCAAAATGGATGTACCAATTCCCATCACTGGCATATGAGAAGCCCAGTATCTTTACCTCCTTAACAGTATGTGGCATTACCAATTTTGATATTTTAGACTTTTAATAGATAGGTAGTACTATCTCATTGTGGTTTTATCTGCATTTCTATAATGTTGCACATCTTTTCATGTGCTTATTTGCCATCTCTGTGTCTTCTTTGGTGAAGTACGTGTTCAAACTTTTTGCTCATTTTTGATTAATTTTGTCTTTTATTATTACGGAGTTTTGAGAGTTCATTTTACATTTTGGACACAAGTCCTTTATCAGATATGTAATTTGCAATAATTTGCAAACATTTTCTCTCTGGCTTATCATTTCATTACCTTTTTTTTTTTTTAATTTTTTTTCAACGTTTTATTTATTTTTGGGACAGAGAGAGACAGAGCATGAACGGAGGAGTGGCAGAGAGAGAGGGACACACAGAATCAGAAACAGGCGCCATCAGCCCAGAGCCTGACACGGGGCTCGAACCCACGGACCGCGAGATCGTGACCTGGCTGAAGTCGGACGCTTAAGCGACTGCACCACCCAGGCGCCCCTCATTACCTTTTTTTTTTTTTTTTAATATTTATTTATTTTTGAGAAAGACAGAGTGCAAGCTGGGGAGGGGCAGAGAGAGGGAGACACAGAATCTGAAGCAGGCTCCAGGCTCTGAGCTGTCAGCACAGAGCCCGACACGGGGCTCGAACTCACCAACCATGAGATCATGACCCGAGCTGAAGTCAGATGCTTAACCGACTGAGCCACCCAGGCACCCCATCGTTTCATTATCTTAACAATGTCTTTCAAAAAACAGACGTTCTAAATTTTTATGAAATCCAATTTTAATAGTTTTTGTTAATAGGTTATGCTCTTTGTATTGTATCTAAGAAATCTTTGTGTAATCCCGTGTCTCAAAGATTTTCTCCTTTGTTTCCTTCCAGGATTTCTATTGTTTTAGGTTTGCCATTTAGGATTGTTGTCATTTTAGTTAGTTTGTTAAAGAAAATACAAGATGTGGATTGTGATTCATTATCTTGCATATGGACATCTATTGTTCCAACACCATTTGTAAGCCTTCTTCATTGATTTGTCTTTGTATTCTTATTGAAAATTAGTTGACAAAATACTTGTGAATCTCTTACGGTGCTTTTAATTTGGTTCTTTGGTCTATATGTCTTTTTTTTTTTTTAATGTTTATTTTATTTTTGAGAGAGACAGAGAGACAGATCGTGAGTGGGGGAGGGGCAGAGAGAGGAGACACAATCCAAAGCAGGCCTAACCAACAGCGCTGGATGTGGGGCTCGAACCCACAAACCGTGAGATCATGATCTAAGCTGAAGTTGGTGCTTAACCAGCTGAGCTACCCAGGCGCCCTGATCTATATGTCTATACTTTTCTCCAGTATTGTACTGTCTCTACCACTATAGTTTTATAATAAGCCTGGAAAACATTTAACGTAAATACTCTAACATTGTTCTATTTCAAAATTGTTTTGAATGTTCTTTCCTTTTCCTTTCCATATAAACTAGAAATCAACTAGTTGATTTTCACCAAAAACTCTACTGGGATTTGTTTGGAATTGCGTTGTATTTATAGATCAGCTCAGATCAATGTGTATATATATATATATATATATATATATATATATATATATATATTTATTGATGTCTTAACAATATTGATTCTTTCAACTCATGAACATAGTTTATCTCTCCATTTTTTTTCATATGCTTTTGTTCTATTGTAAATGGTCATGGTTCATTTCCAATTTCAGTTATTCATTGCTAGGATATAAAAACATATTTAAAAACATAAAAATCTAATAATCTGTGGACTTGCCAACCTTACTTATTAGTTTGATGAGGTTATCTTGCAGATTCTTTGGGATCTTCTACATGGAAAATGTCATGTTGCAGTATGAGGAGACAGTTTTGGGGCACTTGGGTGGCTCAGTCACTTGAGCCTCCATTCTTAATTTTGGCTCAGGTCATGATCTCATGGTAATGGGATCGAGACCCACTTCAAGCTCTGCACTGACAGCATTGAACCTGCTTGGGATTCTCTCTCTCTCTCTCTCTCTCTCTCTCTCTCTCTCTCTCTCTTTCTCTGTCCCTCCTGCCCCCCAAAATGAGTAAATAAATGAAAGCTTAAAAAAAGAGAGACAGTTTTATTTCTTCCTTTCCAATCTCTATGCCTTTTCTATCGTTTTTTTCTCTCATTTCAGTGGTTAAGACCTCTAGTGTGATTTTAAATAAGAGTCATGAGTAGCCCTGTTCTAAGATTGAAAAGATTCAATCTTTCACCTTTAGATATGATGTTAATTCTGGATTTTTTATGTGTATGGCCTTTATCAGGTTGAGGAGCTCATTACATTCGCATTTTGCTGGGAGATGTGTTTTTTTTTTAATTTTAATTTATTTAATGTATTTTTAAAAATTCCATTATAATGAACATACAACGTTATAATAGTTTCCGGTGTAAAATATAGTGACTCAACAATTCTATATGTGACCCTGCTCATCAGGACAAATGCATGCTTGAATCTCTTCACCCATTCCCTGCACCCCGCCCCCCCCCACACCTTTCCTCTGGCAAGCAGTTAGTATGTTCTCCATGAGTAAGCATCTGGTTTTTTGTCTCTTTTTCTCTTTGCTTGTTTGTTTTTTAAATTCCACAGCTGAGAGGCATTTTTTTTTTAAATCACGAATGGTGTGGAATTTTGGCAAAGGCCCTTTTTGCATCTTTTGAATGACCAGTTTTTTCTTCTTTAGTCTGTTGATATGGTGAGTTTCACTGATTGGTATTCAGATGTTGACCTAGGCTTTCATTCCCAGAGTAAACCCTACTTTGCCATAATTCATTATCCATTTTATATACTGTTGAGATCAATTTACTAGATTTTTTTAAAATGATTTTCCCACCTGCATGCATAAGGGGTTATTGCCTACAGTTTTCTTTTTGGACTTTCTTCCTTCCTTCCTTCCTTCCTTCCTTCCTTCCTTCCTTCCTTCCTTTCTCTTTCTTTCTTTTGTAATTTGTTGGTAGTTTTTATCTTTAAAGGAATTTATTCATTTTGACTAATTTGTTATATTTCTTGTTGTGTTTTTCCTAATATTTCCTTCCTACAATTTTAATGTCTTAGTATCTAAGGTAATATTCCCTCCTTCAAACCGGATATAGATCTTCTCTATATTTTTCTGATAAGTGTGACTAAAGGCTTATCAAATGTATTGATCTTTCCAAAGAACTATCTTTTGATTTCACTGATCTTCCGTTTGTCAGTGTTTTTATTTTATTGATTTACATTTGTATACTTTTAATTTATTTATTTGTTCTTTCTACTTCTTTCTGTTTAATTTTTTCCCCCTCGAGGTTCTTTGGGTGGAAGCCAATCCACAATGCAAAATTATTCACTTAGCCGATGGCACAGCAGTAATGTTTCCTGTGTCATTAGCACTTCAGACCCTAGACCCTGCCCTACAGACCTGGCAGGATTTTACCCTAGGCTGCTAATCAGCCACTTCGTGTGACTAGCGGGTGTGACAAAGGGTACAAGGAAAGAATATCAGGGATTTAGAGGACCTCATATGCAGCACTAAGTAATTACACTTTGCTGAAGGCTATTGACAGATTTGAGTTGCAGAAACACAGCTCGGCTTCCGGGAGGAGACCAGACGAGAATTGGCCTGAGTCGAGAGGAACTTTGCAGGTGGCTGGTGCAGCGATACAAGGATGTGATAACACGTGCTTTAAGGGGAGGACAGCTGTGGGGATGGAGGAAAACCGCAGGCTCAGAGGGTCGGAGGGATGGACTTGGTGGCATGTGCGGGGCTGGTGCAAGAAGGCTGACGCCTGGTGACTGGCTCCGGCAGTGGTCAGGGAGATAACAGACCGAGAATTCAGGAAGCAATGGATATAATGTGATGTGGGACATGTCAGTTGTAGGTGCCGGTGGAATGTCCAGTTTGAGACGTGCAGGGACCATTGGATGAGCCAATTTTGCTGTCAGGAGAGGAGGGATCTTGGCAGAGATATGGAATGTAGATTTGATAGGTTCTGTATCAATAATTTATAAAATTCATAGAAATCGGGCACCTGGGTGGCTCAGTCGGTTAAGCGTCCGACTTCGGCTCAGGTCATGATCTCGCGGTTCGTGGGTTCGAGCCCCGCGTCCGGCTCTGTGCTGACAACTCAGAGCCTGGAGCCTGCTTCGGATTCTGTGTCTCCCTCGCTCTCTCTGTCCCTCCCCCGCTCATGCTCTGTCTCTCTCTCAAAAATAAATAAATATTTTTTAAAAATTTATAAAATTCATAGAAAATTGAGCATTACCGGTCACAGAGGGTTTTCCAGGAATAAAATGTCCTCAGACACTGGACTCCATTCTTGGACATGGGAAATACCTTGGAAAAATGTCACATGTTTCCCCAGGGGAAAAAAAAAACAATTTTCAGACGAACGTAATTTCATGATGAGAGGATTCATTTCACGATGCTCTCTGCTTTGAAAGCTGGTTTGGCCACCTGGAAGGAAAGCCTATTAGGAACAGCACATTTTCCTGCAACAGAATGTACTTTTATGGTTGATTTTTTATTATTTCCAAAATAACACATGCACATAGTTTGGTTGTGTTGCAGGCAAATAGAGCTGGATGTGTTCATATCCCGTGCCTCACCCACTTCACCTAGGACTTGCCACACCCGTGTTCCCCAGAGACAGCCACTTCTCACACTGCCAACATTTAAGTTTGTCTACACGAATAACATGCTTATGCAACTACATCGTGTTTTATACATCTGCAAAATGTATTGTCTTCCATTTATGGTAGAGAATTTAATGTTTATCTCTCTCTCTCTCTCTCTCTCTCTCTCTCTCTCGGGCACAATTCTTCTTTTTACCTGAAATTCTCAAGATAATAATAATACCATTATTTTCGGTAAGTGATTATTTAGTGTTTAAATTAATATAACCATGTAAATAGTGTTCTCTGCTGAGTCATGTCGTAAACTACAATTATGTTTCTTCTTGCATAACTTTCTGTTTTACAAAGGAGTTAGTGATTTTCTCATTTTAGGTGATTAGTTTTCTAGGTACCTATCACTAGTTCTGGTCCTAAACCCCAGCAGATCTATAAACTTCTCTCAATACTGTTTCCTATTTGGTAATCAGCTGCATTTACCTACTCACTTCCTATTCCAAAATTTCTTCTCGAAAACCCCTAGCTGTTCCCGTCTATCCTGGGGAATGTGGGTTACGTTTACAGGTTCAGATGGCCTCTTATTAACTGTGTCTGTAAGCTGAGATTGCTCAGTGAGGGTGTAATAAGTGAGAGGTAAGACAAACGGAGCAAACTAAAATAGACGTTCCTATTCAATCATCCTGGACACAGAAGGGGAGAAGAAGGCAACTTCTTCCCGAGTCTGGTTATTCTCCTATTTGGGCTCAACTTCCATAGTTGCAAATTGCTATGATCACCTTAACTTCCCCTTCATCTTTCTTTCCTAGACTTATTTTCTTGTCTGTTGCAATCTCCCTGCAATCATTTTTCTATAGACTTCACATTGAGTGTAATCTATGATAACCTGCTTCTCTCCTTCTGCCCTGCAATTGGTTTATTCATTCTTTAATTCATTATGTTTACCCTGCTTACTTCCAGACAACCCTCGAAATGAAACATCTTTTTATCTGCTGCCGCCATCTGCTCAGGCCGCTTTCTACTGAGCCCCTGATGCTCGATCACTGAGCATCTCCGTCCATCAGTCCTTCCACCGTCCCTGCCCTCCTCCCCTGCCTGGGGGAAGTGCTCACCCCTCTGCCCTGCACCACGGTCCTCAGGCCCCCTGCTCCTGGCCCAGCTATCTGTTGAGTCTGTTCCCAGCTGACTGACTCCTGGGTATAGAGGGTCTGTTTACATCTCACAGGAAGCCCTATCATTTGGGAAAGGAAAAGACTGAACTGTCACCTAGAGAATGGTCCCTCCTTGGTAGAAACTGCAGAGGCCATCTCTTGTCACTCCTAGACGGGAAGGCACCATAGAGCCTGCCCATCACTGCTCACCAGGTTCAGTACACCTGTCACTCTACGTCCCCTGTAGGCTTCTGTCTTAGTAAATGCTTCCTTTGTACACGCTGGGTGCTCCTCAAGGGAGTGGAAGAATATGATCGATTCGTTCCCACCATGGGTGCAAGAAGAGTCTCAAACAACTCCCTGCTTCTCCAGCATCAAGTAGACGTGGGTCCCAATAACTCCATCAAGGGGTGTCAGCCTCCATGGTGGCTACAGCGGGAGACTGGCCCCCACCCTGTGCTCTCGAGGGAGTGGTCTCTGCCCAAAGTTTCCTCTGCCTTGCTGAGAAACAGGTGCTGGAGAAAACATAAGAAAGCCCTTCGACAAAAATAAAATAAAATAAAATGCTGTCACTTATCCTTTCAGCGAAGCAGCAAGGACCTGACGTGTTTGCCTTAAATCACCTCCCCGGCAATGTGACCCGGGTCTCTAGAACAACTGCAGGATTAAAGCAATAAAATTCAGTCTCCAGCTCTAATTAGCACGAGGCACAATAAGAAGGTAGATTTCGTGGTCACGGTCAAAGCCTGAGGCTTAATCAGACTCTCTACATGTGAGCTGAATCTCAAGCAAACAGCTTTTCATATTTTAAAATTCCAAAGTCTTTTGTAAGATTTTTTTTTTTTTTTAACTCAGGAAAGAACACATCACATGGCAACTGTAAACATCACAGTTCTGGTCTCTTTGTTAAGAGAAAATTTAACGCTCGTCTTATTAATCATCCGCGGCAGACATGGCGACCAGCTCCCTGGGCAACCTTCTTTTCCTCTCCCATTTATAGGATTTAATTTGCTTTGTTATTCTTTGGTTAGAGGTGTCTGGCCTAGTCTCCCTTCATATCTCCCTGATTCTGCTCTTCTGCCTCGACTCTGTCACATGGAGTTTCCTAGAGCTTCTTCTTTTTTTTTTTTTTAAATTTTTTTGACATTTATTTATTTTTGATAGAGACAGAGCATAAGTGGGGGAGGGGCAGAGATAGAAGGAGACACAGAATCCGATGCAGGCTTCAGGCTCCGAGCTGTCAGCACAGAGCCCGACACGGGGCTCGAACTCACCAACCGTGAGATCATGACCTGAGCCGAAGCCGGACGCTTACCGGACTGAGCCACCCAGGCGCCCCTCTTAGAGCTTCTTCTTGAAGGCATACAAGCACATGGCCTGACCAGGATACTAATTAGTCATCTCATTCTGGCTAGCAACCTGGAGTTAACTGGTGCTGTTCCCTTCAGGTGCCCTGAGATACTTACTGAGTTTCAGCTTGGCGTGACTCTTACCTCCTATTGCAACAACCCAAATGATTTTCTTCTCGACCCTTGTAATGAATGGGGAAACATTTGTATTCTTTGCCGGACCAGAAGCCCCACCTGGCTTGTCCATCACCGTATCCATAAGGTCGTTAGGTAAACATTTGTTGAACGAATAAGTGAATGCATACGTGGTTTCCACGTGGCCTGAGAGACATCCTCCCCAGTTCTTCTTTTTGGTTTTTCCAATAAAACGCTCTTGGGCCATGTGGTACAGTGGAAAGAATGGAGAGAACACATTGTGTGTATGTGTGTGTGGGCGTGTGTGGGGTTTACAGTCAGACAAACCCATATCCGAGCGTAGCTCTCTCTAGAAATAGAATGCCCAACCAGTGTTGGCCATTGGTAGTTTTGTTCACTTGTTCATGCACTTGTTAACTCACTGATTAGCATTATGCTTACTAATTCATCCACTCATTCGTAATTTATACATTCTTTAAAAAGACTGGTTACTAAGTCTTACTATGTCTCAGTCTCTGCACTGGGTCTGGAGACAGGTGATGAACCAAACAGAAAAACTCCTCATGGAGTTTGCATTTGATGGGGAAAGTGGGAGGAGTAGATTGTCAAATGATGATGTCATACACACATAAAATCCCTAATATCTAGTACGGTGATGGGGATATAGCCTTGAGCAAGGCAGCCAGTCTAGGCTCTCGTGGAGCTCATATTCCCAAGGCCAAAGAGACAAAAGAAACCAGTCGATAAAACAGAACAACAGGCCATTGTGGTTAGTGCTGTTGGTGGTTAGTGGGCTGGAACAGAGAGTCAGGGGTGTGCGTGGGGTGCTTACTTAGGGAAGAATGAGGAGGAGAAGTCTCTTCAAGCAGAGAACCGTCCTCTTCCTCCCGCCCCTCCTCTTCCTGCCCTATCATGTAACTGAACACGGTCCATGGGGAGGGTACGGCGGGCCATTCTGTAAACTGAGATATGGCATAAGTGCCCTGGGCCTGACCCATGGAGTGGGTGTCTGTGAGGATTACATGAAGTGACACAGGGAAGAGTGCTCAACAGGACCGGCACATGGCTCATGTTCATTCAGAAGCAGGTGCTGACATGGAGATACGGGAGCAGATTTATGGGGTGTGCTCTCTGGAACAACCCCGATGAGGGAGTGAAGGAAGCAGGTTGGACAGAGCGAACTTGATTCTCAAGAGGAGCCCAACCCTCATTCTCAAGAGGGGCCTCTCATTCTCAAGAGGGGCCCAACCCACCCCGAAGGGAGGCTGGGAGCTGGGATGACTCTCCCGAGTTGGGACAAAAGGGTTGGGCT
This sequence comes from Prionailurus bengalensis, assembly GCF_016509475.1. Taxonomy (NCBI): domain Eukaryota; kingdom Metazoa; phylum Chordata; class Mammalia; order Carnivora; family Felidae; genus Prionailurus; species Prionailurus bengalensis. The sequence continues at coordinate 75,441,605 of NC_057353.1, read as the reverse complement.
TCTGGCACCCTTGCTGACCAGGCACTGGGTGCTTTGGGGGAGGGGGGTCAGTCTTTAGCAGAAAGCAGTGCTGGAACAGGCAATTAACGGTGGTTCTGGAGTCGGCATTCAACCTGCTCCGTCTCACTCGGGCTCCTTTCACGACTTCCCACTGCCTCTCCCCCTATACAGTGCCTTTGTCTTATACAGATTGAGCAATTCAAATCAGAGATAGAACATCCCAGAACGTTGGCCATCTTTTGGCAAACCTAGGCAGCCACATTCAGAAATCCAGCTCCTGGAGGGGCGCCTGGGTGGATCAGTCAGTGAAGTGTCTGACTCTCAATTTTGGCTCAGGTCATGATCTCATGGTTTATGGGTTTGAGCCCCACACCGGGCTCTGTGCTGACAGCACAGAGCCTGCTTGGGAATCTCTTTCTATCCCTCCCTCTCTCCCTCTCCCCCACGCATACACTCTCTCTCTCTGTCTGTCTGTCTGTCTGTCTCTCTCTCTCTCTCTCAAAATAAATAAATTTTTGGAAAGAAAAAAAAAATCCAGCTCCTGGAGCTCAGAACACCCACGCCTTGTAGCAGATGGACATCCAAGCGGCATTGCTCACTGGGGACTGAACTCTGGGTGCATTCTCTTGCCGTGTCCTTCCTGTTTTCAATGCTGCCTTCACCTCCCGTCGGCCGAGGTGAAGAGAGCAGCTGGAAACTCACCAATTTATCACCCTTTTTGCATAACGTTGACTTATGATTGGCAACTTACACCTTCCTGTTTCCAGAGGGGATATTGCAGTTCCCCAAGGCAAGACGGCAGGCGGGGTCTGCCTCCTCACCTTAGGCAGCCTGCGGGATGGAAGGCAGGGCTGCGCGAGAGTTGACGGTCAAGAACGCAGGTGCGGTCCGTGGCTTCTGGGGGAGAATGAATACAGCGTTAGTCTAAGGCTTTGTAAGAATGTCCCATGGAACACGTTCCACCAGATCGTTGTTTTGTGGATGTTAACAATAGTGCCTTTCGATGGGGCGCCTGGGTGGCGCAGTCGGTTAAGCGTCCGACTTCAGCCAGGTCACGATCTCGCGGTCCGGGAGTTCGAGCCCCGCGTCGGGCTCTGGGCTGATGGCTCGGAGCCTGGAGCCTGTTTCCGATTCTGTGTCTCCCTCTCTCTCTGCCCCTCCCCCGTTCATGCTCTGTCTCTCTCTGTCCCAAAAATAAGATAAAAAACGTTGAAAAAAAATTTTTTTAAAAAATAAAAAAAAAAACAAAAAAGACCAATAGTGCCTTTTGGGAAAAGTGTTCTGTGGCAAAATAAGGGGGGAAGATACCAGCTTGAAAGCATTATTTGGGGATTATTTATATAGAACCGTACGTAAAATACTCTCCAAACATACTACAAAAATCATTCTGCAAAGCCTATTTTGGGGAATACGTTTTGTTCTCTGGTGCTCATTTCTTTGTTTCTATCACATACTGTCTGCAATAGTTTTCACAACAGTGCTGTGACTCACTTCCGTTTCTAAGTCCCATTTTAAAGGCGAGGAAAACTGAGGCTCAGGAAAATACTGTGATTGTTCCAGGGCCTTGTGTTTTACGAGTAGCAGAACCTGGTCCGGGGCTTGTCTGTGGACTCCAGGATCAGTCTGCGTGTACTTTGAGGTCGCCCTCAGAGAAGCTCACCCTTTCCATCTTCACACTGCAGACTATCATTACTCAACTCTCGCAGGGGTGCAGTGGGTGCTAAATACAAACGTGGCATAAAAAACAACATTCTCTAGCAATGCTAATTACAATTTATAGGAAACCCTCTAGGCCTGACATCCTCATTTGGAAATCCAGACCCTTGGCCCACATGATGTTTGAGTCTCTCCCAGCCCAACAGATCTCTGATTTTGGTAAAAATGAGAACCAGGCGAGGGGCGGGATGTGAGCTAAGGTGACCGTGTGGCACCTCAGACACGTTGTGTCCCTCCTCTGAGTTTCAGATCCGGCATTTTTTTTTTTTTTTAATTATCATTCTCAAACGGTGCATGATATTGCTTTCTCTCTGTTACAGAGCGTTTTGGAACTCTGTGGTGAGAATAAACATGTAAAGCCTTGCATGAGAATACACTGAATGGTGTGTTATCAGCTACTAAAGGTCCTCTCTTCATTGGGACAGCCAATTAAGAGTAATTTAGGTCTGAGCCCTCTGTCCAGAGAAAGGGGCAAGCAGACAGTGGGGGAAAACACCAGTGGTAAACAGACAGGGATGCAATAAGTCTTTCATGAAAACGAAGAAGGGTCTTCAAGGCAGAACCCCAGTCGCCTGGCCGGCCAACTAACTTCCTGGACAGGGTGCCTCCACCCTGAGAACAAGCAATGCATTGTGACAGAAATGAGAGTCCTTTCCTTCCGCGGGAATGCTGTTCGGGCAAAAAGGTCAGGCAGCCGAGGGGAAGAGTACAAAGCACAGAGTAAAAATGAGAGAACAGAGTTGAAAGGAGGGCTGAGGGGTACTTTAAAAAGCCAAAGCAGGCTGTGACTTATTAAAGGAAAAAAAGCATCCTCGAAATCTATACCTACAGGGTGATCAAAACTGGATATAAAGAAAGCAATGCACAGGGGGAAAAGGCCCATGAGCAAATTCACCACGTATGAGTGAGGATGGATGGTGGAATTATGGCTAAAATGCAATGACCAAAACTTACCAAGATTTTATCTATTCGAGACGCGTTTCACATGTTATCACGTGCATTCCTCCAAACGGTCCAGCTGAGTCAATTTCATATTCGGGATTATAGAGGAGGAAGCTAACATTTGCAAAGATTTTTATTGTTCTTGTTGTCTGTGTCTTTGCACTTTCATTTTGTGGGAAGCTATTTTTTGTTTCGGCTTTTGAAAACAGTTTTAAACTTTTAACTGAAGCATCGTTGGCATATAATCCTAAATTAGTTTCGGGTATACAACACAATGATTCAGCAATTACATACTTCACCAAACGCTCACCAAGGTGAGTGCATCATAATATCATTGACTCTATTCCCTGTGCTGTACTTTTCATCCCCGTGACTTATTTATTTTATAACTGGAGGTTGGTAGCTCTTAATCCCCTTTACTTTTTTTTTTTTTTTTTTTTTTTTTTTTTAACTTTTATTTATTTTTGAGACAGAGAGAGACAGGGCATGAATGGGGGAGGGTCAGAGAGAGAGGGAGACACAGAATCCGAAACAGACTCCAGGCTCTGAGCCGTCAGCACAGAGCCCGACGCGGGGCTCGAACTCATGGACCGTGAGATCATGACCTGAGCTGAAGTCGGATGCTGACTGAGCCACCCAGGCACCCCCCCCCTTTAGTTTTTAAAACTTGACTAACAAATGTATGATAAATCGTAATTATTTCAGCTCGCCATAAAGTTTAGAATGAACATATTATGCAGAACAGATTTTTCCCACTTGGCTTCCCATCACTGACTTCCTCCGCGACGACATCGTAGATTTGTCTCTCCGCGTTGCCTCCGTCCACTAGGTCCACGTTGCATTTCAACTCTTGCACTTCGTGTAAGTGGATCCGTTCCTCTGTTCACCTGGCCTCGTCTTCACACGCCCGCATTCCATGACTTACAATCATAAGCAGTGGATACCAGTCCTTGAGTAACGCTACACGTTGCCTGCAGACTGTGTTTCTATGAAAGGGCTCGTGAGTGTGGGCAACCTCATCCCAGCGGCCGTCCCGCATCCCAACATGGAGCTCTGTCTAGGCATGTCCTCTGCTTGCCTTTGTGAAGCCCTCTCCTCCAGAATCTCCCCTGGTTCAGACCGGAGAGTATGTACCACCTCTGTCCCTTGGTCTCTTTCTCTCCCCAACCCAGAACCTCCCTCTCTTCTTCTCCGGAGGCTGCCGGCCATTCTCACCAGAATCTGACTACGTGAAAGGAGAATCAATCAATGTATGACTACAACTTTAAACTAGTAAAATAATAGTCAATATTTTTAAATTAGTGACAAATGCTAGTCTGAGGAATTTATACATATTATCTAATTTAATCTTTCTAATGATCCTAAGAGCTAGGCACTGTTATCACTCCTGTTTCGCAAAGGAGGAAACCTGGTGGAGAGAATTTAATTAACTCACCCAAGGTAGCACAGCTGGTAGGTGGTGATGCTTTTATATGCAATCAAATATATGCAGTTTGAGGGGCGCCCGGGTGGCTCAGTTGGCTAAGCATCCGACTCCGGCTCAGGTCATGATCTCGCAGTTTGTGAGGTCGAGCCCCACCTTGGGCTCTGTGCTGACAGCTCAGAGCCTGGAGCCTGCTTCGGATTCTGTGTGTCCCCCCCCCCCACCTCTGCTCCTCCCCCACTTGCACTCTGTCTTTCTTTCTCTCTCTCAAAAATAAATAAAAACATTTTTAAAAATTAAAAAAAAATATATATGTAATTTGATTACTATCTCAACATTTTCTTAACCAATACAGCAGTGAGAGGAAGTTACCTGGGAAGGAAGAAACAGAAGTCAAGTCCCATTCCCCCAGTACCAAAGATCAAGGCCAGGCTTGGTGAGCCTGGGTGACAACAGTACATCCTGGACATGAGACGGCCATGTGCCAACAGCCAGAACCTTGATGTGAGACGTTAGCAATACTGATGTTCCTGAAATTGCAGTCACTAAGGTGTACTTTCTTTGTTGTTGATTTCTAACTTCACCGTACTGAGGTCAGAGAAAATGCTTTTTTAAAAATTCTTTGGCCGATGGTCATTTAAAAAAAATTTTAACGTCTATTCATTTTTGAGAGAGAGACAGAGCATGAGCAGGGGAGACACAGAAACTGAAGCAAACTCCAGGCTTTGAACTGTCAGCGCAGAGCCCGACGCGGGGCTCGAACTCCCGGACTGCGAGATCATGACCTGAGCTGAAGTCACATGCTCAACCGACTGAGCCACCGCGGCGCCCCTGGCCAGTGTCCAAGCGTGCTAGTGAAGAATGTTTGATCTCTTTGTGGTGCCAGGCCCTCTGCCTGTCCTCTAAAACTAGTCTGCGTGTGTACATTAAATCAAGTAACCGATCTCTGCTTGGGATTCGACGTGATTCCTGAATGATGTATCCTTGTCTCTCATCCACTTGCGAATCCACAGCTGTGGTTAGGATCTCACCCTCTCTCTAATCCCTCCCTCTTTGTCCCTCCTTGGACTTCTGTTTGGAGTGTATTGGGCTTGCTCATCGTAGTTTCTCCTGACCTCTCTTTTTTATTTTCTCCATGTTGTTTTGCTGTGTTGCATTCTAGGGAAATGTATGCAATTCTGTCTCTCAGTTTCCTAGTTATTTCTTCAGTTGTGTACATTGGGGGTGCTTTGTCCGTTGCGACTCAAATGGCAGGGACTGTATTTTTAATTTCTGCAAATGCTATTTCTGCAAATGTTTTTCTACAAAAACATCTGGCTGCTTTTGACAGGCTCTCAACTCTGTCCCACTTGTTCAGACATTTGTAGTTAAAAATGTTTCCAATATATTTATTTTTAATCTATGTCAGTAACGTTATTAACTTAAGTTCTGGGGAGTCTAAATACCCTGTTGGTTTGCCTGCTGTATGCTACTCTCCCTCTCGATGGCTGTGTCCTCACACGTCTTATAATTTTTAATGTTGCGTTTATCCACTCCGGTTGTATCTCTGTGAATCCTGGAACCACTGGATTGAGAGTGTCCCTTCTAGAGAAGAATTGAGGATATGTTTGTCATGTGCCTCTGGGACCTGCTACTGTTTCTTGTGTTAATGTTTGAAGTTTGGAAGTCGTGGACAATGCAGGCAACTGGAAACTTGAACCCCCTTGTGTCAGGGCTGTGCCGCCAGCTGTGTGCGTTTTTATTGAGTATAAGAAAGAGTGAGGAAAAAAGAATGAGCCAATGCTGTCTTTGAAAATAAATTGCGAAAATTAAGCAAAAAAAATTTTTTAATCAAAAGTAATCCCGGCTCTTCGAGGAGGCATGTTCTCTACAAGACTTTAAATGCTGAAGTTTTATTTAAAAAAATTTTTTTTTCCTTAATGTTTATTTTTGGGAGAGAGAGAGACAAAGGGCACACACCCGAGCGGGGGAGGGGCAGAGAGAGAAGGGGACAGAGGATCCGAAGCGGGCTCTGCACTGACAGCAGATGTGGGGCTCGAACTCATGAACTGTGAGATCATGACCTGAGCCGAAGTCAGATGCTTAACCAACTGAGCCAGCCAGGCGCCCCTAAATGCTGACGCTTTATAATTCCTAAATCGGTATTGACTAAATCAGAATTTATATATCCCCCTAATTAATCACAAAACACTGGAATTAAATGGGAGCTCAGAAGTCAATGCAGGCCGCCTCTCGCCCTGCACGAGGAAGGGTCACACTGATTCTATGAGGCCCAGCATCTGCCAGCTCGCTCCCAGGAAAAGATTTTAAATTGTTCACATTGTATAGCCAATTGGAAACAGAAAAATGTGAACGTGAAGAAAGCTTGAAGCTCACATTTACCTTACCCAGTGAGACTTTGTGTCTCAGATCACTGATAAAACCATCCTGACAACATATTTTCTCCCCACAGGCCTCGCACTGTGGATGGCCTCTTCCCCACCAAAATGTAGGGATAATTCTAAAGTAACACATAATGTGATTGAATAGCCCGCCAGCCTCAGGCTTAAGGATTTCAAAGGATTCAGCTCCAATTCAGCATACAAGCAGGGCATTTCAATGACGCTGGAAATTTTATTTGATCTCCTTAATGTTTGCCGATTCCAGAGGTGCAGACCATTTTTATTAGTCTTGTCTCATCTTAGAAGCACAAAAACCAATCCCAGAGCACAAAGTGACTTCTGTTTTCACCGATCTGTTATCGAGAGCACTTCTCTTTAGGCAAGTCCCAGAAGCGTTGGGTAAAGGGCAACACTGGAAATCTGCTAATGAATGTGTCCCCCATCTGACTCTCCCAGCTTCAACCTGCTCCTGATTCTTGGTTTGGAAACCTCATTTCCCTAAACAAGTCACTTTCTGGGGCCACGTGGCTCAGCCACCACAAAGCATTAGGTTTCCATTTGCAACCATCGGTTTCTCCTAGCTTGAGTAATTATTTCTGTGATTGTGTGCAGGATGGGCGTCTGCCCAGTCCTTGTTGGCGAGGGAGCCACTGCCCAGCAGCCTCACGGGGTAAGGGCATGAGGAAGCTTGCTGCGGGGCACGAGAGACTCTCCAGTTAACCGCAGAGGGATGGGAGGCCACGCCCTGCTGAGAATAGCACCCCAGCCACTGAGGCCGAGACCTGCTCTGTGGGCCTCAGGCTTGTTCTGCTGGGACAGAAAGTGTTTTGAACGTCGCCTCCAGGAGGTGAGATGGAACAAAAACTGCCCTTGGGTTGTCAGGGACCTGGGATCATGCCCCGTGATCTCCCATGAGTTTTGTGACCTGGAAGAGACAACCTGGCATTTCTGGGCTTCAATTTCTTCACCTGGGAAATGCGGCTACTTGCACCTGATGTCTCAGAAACGCGCTCCGAGGCTCAAGCTCAGTGACTCTGGTTTCATCAGTTGATAATTGGAAAGACTGAGCCTCGGGGACTAACATGTCTTGTCTAAAGCAACAGGGCCTGTACGTGATAGAACTGAGGCCAGGGGCCTGGTTCTAACCCCTCACCTCCCCTGACCCCCATTTCCAGGCCCCTTCTGTCACACCCCACTGCCCTGCAAACACAGGAGGGTGTCTGTCACCTTCTGCGGCAAAAGGGAGGAGTTTGGTTTTTTTTGTTTTTGTTTTTGTTTACAAAATGTTAAAAATCTACACAATTTTATTTATTTTTCAATATATGAAATTTATTGTCAAATTGGTTTCCATACAACACCCAGTGCTCATCCCAAAAGGTGCCCTCCTCAATACCCATCACCCACCCTCCTCTCCCTCCCACCCCCCATCAACCCTCAGTTTGTTCTCAGTTTTTAAGAGTCTCTTATGCTTTGGCTCTCTCCCACTCTAACCTCTTTTTTTTTCCTTCCCCTCCCCCATGGGTTCCTGTTAAGTTTCTCAGGATCCACATAAGAGTGAAACCATATGGTATCTGTCTTTCTCTGTATGGCTTATTTCACTTAACATAACACTTTCCAGTTCCATCCACGTTGCTACAAAAGGCCAGATTTCATTCTTTCTCATTGCCACGTAGTACTCCATTGTGTATATAAACCACAATTTCTTTATCCATTCATCAGTTGATGGACATTTAGGCTCTGTCCATAATTTGGCTATTGTTGAGAGTGCTGCTATAAACATTGGGGTACAAGTGCCCCTATGCATCACCACTCCTGTATCCCGTGGGTAAATTCCTAGCAGTGCTATTGCTGGGTCATAGGGTAGGTCTATTTTTGATTTTCTGAGGAACCTCTACACTGTTTTCCAGAGTGGCTGCACCAATTTGCATTCCCACCAACAACAATGCAAGACGGTTCCCGTTTCTACACATCCTCTCCAGCATCTATAGTCTCCTGATTTGTTCATTTTGGCCACTCTGACTGGTGTGAGGTGATATCTGAGTGTGGTTTTGATTTGTATTTCCCTGATGAGGAGTGACGTTGAGCATCTTTTCATGTGCCTGTTGGCCATCCGGATGTCTTCTTTAGAGAAGTGTCTATTCATGTTTTCTGCCCATTTCTTCACTGGGTTATTTGTTTTTCGGGTGTGGAATTTGGTGAGCTCTTTATAGATTTTGGATACTAGCCCTTTGTCCGATATGTCATTTGCAAATATCTTTTCCCATTCCGTTGGTTGCCTTTTAGTGTTGTTGGTTGTTTCCTTTGCTGTACAGAAGCTTTTTATCTTCATAAGGTCCCAGTAGTTCATTTTTGCTTTTAATTCCCTTGCCTTTGGGGATGTGTCAAGTAAGAAATTGCTGCAGCTGAGGTCAGAGAGGTCTTTTCCTGCTTTCTCCTCTAGGACTTTGATGGTATGGAATCACAAAAGGCCCCAAATAGCCAAAGTAATTTTGAAGAAGAAGACCAAAGCAGGAGGCATCACAATCCCAGACTTTAGCCTCTACTACAAAGCTGTAATCATCAAGACAGCATGGTATTGGCACAGAAACAGACACATAGACCAATGGAATAGAATAGAAACCCCAGAACTAGATCCACAAACGTATGGCCAACTAATCTTTGACAAAGCAGGAAAGAGTATCCAATGGAAAAAAGACAGTCTCTTTAACAAATGGTGCTGGGAGAACTGGACAGCAACATGCAGAAGATTGAAATTAGACCACTTTCTCACACCATTCACAAAAATAAACTCAAAATGGATAAAGGACCTGAATAAAAGGGAGGAGTTTGGAGCTGCGGGCTCTTCAGAGGTCCCAGTCCTCATTTTCACATATTTATCTTTTTCTCCCACTGCTTATGTTGGTTGAATTGTCTAAAAAATGTTCATGCCTTGGACCAGCCCTTTGTCTCCTGAAGGAAAAGAACTGAATTACTCATCTTTTCTTCATAATTCAACTATGTCAGTGTCATCGATTGGTCACCATACGTCGCTTCCCCTGGTCAGCTCCATTTGGGGTTCCAGGGATGTCACTCTTGGATGGAGAGAGGGGCACCCCTCCTTCCATTCCCAAATCCTCAGATGCCTGAGCTCAGACATTCCCACCTGTGCAATCAGCTCTGAGAGGACCATCCGCCTCCCCGTGTTGGGATTCAGGAGTAAAATGCATTGGCCATTTAACTCAAAACCTGCAAGAGGTCTGGTGCATTGGGAGCAAACTCTGGTCTGGAATTCTGGGTTCCAGCCCCCTTTGCTACTGACCAGCTGGCCATGTGCAAATAGCTTCACATCTTTGACTTTACATGTCAGATCTATAAAGTTAGAAATTTGCAACGAACAGTCTCAAAGTTCTTTCATGGTCTAAACTCAGGTTTCTTAACCTTGGCAGTACTGATAATTTTTTTGGCTGGATAATTCTCTTTTGCAAGCACTGCTCTGTGCATTGCACGGTGTTTAGCAGAACCCCTGGCTTCTGCCCCCTTAATGCCAGCAGCACTGACACATCCACTCCCCAAATGTTTTGATAACCAAAAAAAAAAAAAAAAAAGTCCCTAGACATTGTCAAATGTCCCTTGGGGGACAAAACCTGCCCCATTGCAAATCGTGAGTCTGAATTATGTAGAGCTATAATTTGTGCATTTTCTCAGGTACCCTGTTATTTGGAAGCCTATAAATGAGAAGAAAATCGGTCCCCAAATCTCTCTTTCATTAATTTTGCCACGTTTTTATGTGGAGGGTTGGAAGGACTTTCAGAGATTTATTGCCTAAAATCTAGAAAATATTAAGCCATTATCTACTTTAGATAACACGCAGATTAATTTTATATTGATTAGTTCAAACTAATCTCATCAGAGGTTAAGCTAAAGGGGCAGAATGTAGAAGAGATTGATCAGAAGAGGCGCAGGATGGAGGGAACAGGCCTGGGAAGTGCACTTCTCCGCCCGTCCTGTCCGGGGCTCCCGACCGGGGCTGCGGCTCACCTTCTGGATGCCGCTTCCAAAAGCCATCTGCGGAAGCGCTGCGTGCTCTTGAAGGCGCGTCTCACATACCGCTAGCTCCACGCAGACTCCCGTGTTGCCTGCTTGCAGAAAAGTTGTATTTACTCCCGGAGACCCATGTACACGTGTCTGCTTTTGTTCCATAGTCCGTGCTTGTCATGATCTCACCCGAGGACTAGGCTGTCTCAGTCCATTGCTGTGTCCTGCCCTGGCCCAGACGACCTTGCCTCGCCTTCCCCAGTTTTACTCCCCAGGGAAGCCAGCCCTGATATGTGCACCCACCGTGGGCAGTAAGTGTCACTGTGATGCACTGTATGGATTCTAAGTACAATCTGTCTCCTCTGCTTGACTCTGTGACGGCAAGGACCGTACCTGTTTTGATCACGAGAATAATTCTTATAGTAACTTATCGATGCATAATAGATGCTCAATAAACTGTCATTGAACGAACACATTGACGGAGATATTTTTTGCGTCTCCTCATCCTGGGGGACTCTGTGGGGCAGGGGCTGTGCTTACTCATCCCGTAGCCTCAGCATCTACAACGATGCCTGGCCATTAGTAACTGCTTACTCGCCTGTCGACATCACTATTTTCATTCCCACTTTTACAGTGGAGGCAGCTGGGCCTGGGAGCGTTCAAATAGCATGCCCTACTTACATCCCAAAGTCCTGTTCCCATCTACTGTTTCATGAAGTCTCCGAGGGTAATACCATAAATCAGGGAAACGCCCAGAACCCTCTGATGCAAGTAGCTGGAAACAGGGCTCATTGGTTAAAGGGAAACATTAAAGTGGGAAACAATAAAAATATTCATACATAGCTGAAACACTTTATTTGAAATGTAAGTATATGAATGTAATATGAATGTAAATATATATTTATTCACCAACTGTGATGCAGACCAAGGCTGCTGCTTTGATGTTTCTCTGCTGGAGTTCTGCCTTGTCTTTCTTGCATAAACAACACACATAAAGGATCCTCTACTGTTTCCAGTTTTTCTTTCTCTAGAGTGGAGAGAGAATTTAAGACACTCGAGCTACAGTCTCAATGCAGACATCTAGATTTTTATGACTCCGCCCCCATTTTTGTCTAGTTATAATGACCACATGTAATATTCCAGCAATTTTTAAAGCAATAGATATTATTTTTTGAAGTCTTTGCAGGGCGCAAAGATTTTCATCGTAATTTTCTTAGAAGCATTATCTCTTTCTGCCTTAATAGATCTCTGGCTTATGAAACAGTTTTCAGAAAAACATGAGGATTCTTAGCACACGGCCGATCGGTTGGGAGTAGTAAAGCATCCTAGATGAAAGCCCTCTGTGGGCGAGACCTCATCCTTCTGGAAGCTTCAGTTTAGAATGTTTTACAGGGGCCAGGATTCTATTGGTTAACCAGACAGCCATTTGAATAGACCAAGTTCAGGAGAGCCGTTGCTGTAAATGTTTCCAAGATTCAATTAAATAGTGCTGAGAAGTGTAAACATTTCTGCGTGGTGACAAACCCTGAGCATCGCAGCTCAAAGGCGCCATCAGAAGACGTTTAAACAGAAAATAGAACAAAACCATGATATAATGCGACTCCTCCCCTCCCCTTCTGGGTCTGGCGGTCTTTATTGTTCATCGTGGTGATTCTCCTCTCTGCGCAGAATGTCTCCTTCATCTCAGCCTGCGGTGCCGAGTGAAGACCTATGCTTTACCTGTGGTCCTCTTCGTGCGGCCAGTTGGCAGTTTCCAGTGATGACAGGGAAGGGAGATGTAGTCAGGGGATTGCATCGACATCTTGTCTCAGATTGATAGGGGAAGACATCATCTTTGGTCAAGCACGCTGCTTTGGGTCTGAGTACAGGGGCCAGTGAGGAGAGAAATGGACACCAGCCCACACAGAGCCCCAAATGCTGAATCACTACTAGCCAGGGACAGCCCTGACGTGGAAAAAGCTGACTCACAAAATAAACCATGGGGGGTGGGAAAGGGCATTATTGCCCTGTTACCCAAGAAGCCAGCCCCCTCCAGCACACCCGTGGCGCTTGGAAATTCTGTGCGTCTCCACAGCTCCAGCCCAGGAGACAGCTTTGAAGCTGTTCAGAGCTGGCCCCATATTGGTGTGGAACTGGATGGACATCATTCCCCAGCCCTTCCTGGAATGATCTCTGATGAGGTAACTTGCCAGGTTTTAAAAGGCTAGGTAGGAAACCACATCCAGAGAGCCAAGACGGGAACGGGGGAATGCCAGAGGACTGAGGGAGTCTGGGGGAACTGTGTATCTAAGCACAGCTGTGAGTGGCAATCCCCGCCCCCAAGGTGGGTGGAGTCAGATCTAGATCAATATAGCTATTGATTGTGACTATTACTGGGCCCTGTAGTTTATACCTGGAAATTTGCATCCTACAAAACAGGGTTAACACAGTAAGAAAAATGTAGCAACAGATGCTTTATGAGGTGATTAACCTGTTTACAATTGTCCCCCTTCTCTGAAAACTGCTGCCTGCCTGGGAGTGAACGTCTAGGCCATTCAAGGCTGGCGTCTTCAGCGGTTGGTGGTTAGACCTGATGTGGACCTCTGATCCAAGTGCAGTAACTCACTGCCCCCTTGACAATTTAGAATTGGGTGAGTGAGGCGGGTGGTCAGCACAAAGGAGATGGTGTCATGGGCACTGGGGAGTGGTCATCGTTGTCCTTTATGAACCCAGAAGGGTGGGGGAAAACCAGTCTACAGAAGTGGTGAGAAGGAGAGATGGTGAGAAGGCGGAAAGTGACTTCTGAGTTCTTGATGCATTTCAGTTTCTGATTTCCAGAAACTTCTTCAAACCTAATTTCATCCTGACCTTGATTTAAAAGACAATGTTGTGTTTTTTTATAGTTCACCTGATTCCTGTTTACAATCGAAGTGTTAACAAAAATAAGTAATAAAATTGTAAGCACTTATATATTCTAAATGTTTACCATGTTCCAGATAACTACTCTAACTGTATTATTATGGACTGAAATATGCCCCCCTCAAATTCATATATTGAAGCCCTAACCCCCACTGTGACTGTATTTGGATATAGGGATTTTAGGAATTAATCAAGGCTAAATGAGGTATTAGGGATGGGGTCTTAATCCCATAGAATTAGTGTTCTTATAAGAAGGGGCTCCATGAGCACCAAGTAAAGAAAATCCAGATGAGAACACAGTGACAAGTGGCCATCTGCAAGTGAGGAAGAGTCCTCACCAGGAACAAATCAACCAGCACCTTGATCTTGGACTTGATCAGCTCTCAGAACTGTGAGAAAATACATTTCTGTTGTTTAAGCCACCCGGATATTCTGTTAAGGAAGCCTGAGCTAATCCATTGACCATATTCATTATGTCGTCTAACACTCTCAATCACTTGTTCAAATCAGTACCATCGTGCCTCGCAGTTGGGAGACGGAGGTTCTGAGGGGTCAACTAACTTGTTTGAGCTCATCCTGCAGAAATAGGAGTTGAGTCAGGTATTTATACCCCGAAGGCTGGGCTTATTTATACCGCCATTCCTCTAAGGAACTGGATCCCCAAACACCTAGCTCCGGACTCAGACTATTTCTCAGAAATAACAGTAGCCACAGAGAGAGAAGAGAGTTGAACCCCAGTGGAGAAACGCGAGGGATCCGGCTTGGCCTTCACAATTGAAGGCCATGGGTAAACAGGACATGCCATTGCTCTTTCTGAGTAGGAGAGACATTTCTGGTCAGTTTCTTCACTAGTGCGAAGGAAGCTCCTGCAGGTGCAATGGTCGAGGACATGCGGCAGCCCCACGGTCCTGCGATGCGGTGGCTTTGCCTTCATCCGTGTGCACCGTGGCCCTCGGCCAGAAGTCTGGCTGCGGGGAAACGGCCCTGCGGTAGACTCAGCTTCAGGGCCTGCCATCTCTGCCTCAGGCTGAACATGTCCATGGCCCTAGCGTTTCCCAGGAACAGCAGGAGGCAGATGTGCTCACAGGCAGAGGATGACAGCCTCATAAATAAGCTCAAAATGTCAGCTCAGGACAGGCACCCACTTAAGCTGAGACAGTCCTGTTGCTTTTCCTCAAAGGAGCTTTGGGCTCTTTGTTTGTTTGTTTATTAAGTATGCTCTATGCCCCACGTGGGGCTTGAACTCACCGCTCTAAGATCAAGAGTCACATGCTCTTCCAACTGAGCCAGCTAGGCGCCCTTCCTCAAAGATGTTCTTGATTTAACTTTTTTCAAGCTTTGAGATAATTGTAGATTTACATTCAGTCTTAAGAAATAATGCAGAGAGATCCCAGGGCCCCTTTACCCATTTTCCCCTCAGTGGTAACGTCTTGCAAAATTGTTGTGCAATATCATAACCAGGACGTTGACATCGATACGATCCTGTTCTTACTCAGGTTTCCCCAGTTTTCCTTCTACTCACATCATTGCTTAGTTCTGTGTAATTGTATTTTTTTAAGTTTCTTTATTTATTTTTGAGACAGAGAAAGAGAGTGTGAGCACAAGCAGGGGAGGGGCAGAGAGAGAGAGAGTGGGAGACACAGAATATGAAGCCAGCTCCAGGCTCTGAGCTGTCAGTGCAGAACCCGCTGCAGGGCTCAAACCCATGAACCATGAGATCATGACCTGAGCCAGAGTCAGATGCTTAATTGACTGGGCCACTCAGGTGCCCCTCCTGCTGCCCTTTTGTAACCACACGCACTTCCATTACCCCTGGTCCCTACAACCAATCACTAATCAGATCTCCATTTCTGTAACTTAGTCGTTTCAAAATGATTCTATAAGTGGAATCATAGAGTATGCAGCCTTTTGAAACTGGCTATTTTTCAGCCAGCGTAATTCGCCAGAGTTCCAACAAGGGTGTTGTGCATATCAGTTGTCCATTCCTTTGCATTTGTGAGTAGTATCTCATGCTACGGATGGACCACAGTTTGTTCAAACCCTTCTTTCATTCAAGGACATCAGAGTCGTTTCCAGTTTTGCAATATTATAAATAGAGCTGATAATACATTCCTGCATAGGCTTCTTGTGAACATATGTCTTTCGTTCTGTGGGATACACTTTCGGGAGTACAAGTGCTTGATTGTAGCCTGCGAGCCCATGATGATGGGGACTGTGTCTTTGTCATTAATGGATATATGCCCAGGGCCTACCTTCATGTCCAACATAGAACCAATAATCAATAAATTTTAAAGATCAATAAATACGTGTTAGATAAAGGAACAGACTAACTTTCAGTCATGTTTGATGATTCATTTTAGGCTTCATCTCCTCCAGAAAGTCTTCTGCCCATCCCAGGAAACACCTTCCTCTCTCTGTGGAAATATGGATGCTGTGTGAAATTATCTGTTCACGTGCCTGTCTTCTCCTCCAATGACCTCATCGAGGAACAAGGATGTTTTGTTTATCTTTGTAGCTGTAACATTTAGCACATTGCCTGTCCCATAAGATCTGATCAATAAGTAAATGTTGAAGGAGAAAAAAAAAAAACCTAGATTATCTGTCTCTGCCTCAGACGCATTGCTCCCTCTGGAGCCATCAGGGGCTCTTCTCTTTCTGTAATTTTATAACCTGGGAAGAAAGAACACAGACACTTCATAGAAGAGCCAAACACTTGAATGGCAGGAGGCTGCTTCTGCCTTCTAGGCGTGGTATGATTCATATCACTGGTGCATTTTTCTCTGCATGGCTCTCTGTCACTTCCAAATAATGGCGGTGAGGGAAAAAGAAAACGAAGTTCAAATCTGTTGCCTATTCTTCAGGGCTATGGAAAGATTAAATAGATGGAGGTTATAGGTGTCAGTCACCTCTCCTGATGGTTTCTAGAACATGAAGTATAAATTGGTGAAAGACAATCTGAGCCAAATAGGTATTGCCACACGTATTACTTTGTTACCCAAGGTTCATGAGTCCTTTCCAAGTGTGTGGAGAATGAAACTGAGCTGGGGACTAGGTAGTGGAAAACAAATATTCGCAGCCTACCAAACTCAGGGTGATAGACCCCCAGGAAAAGACTGATCTGGCCTTTTTGCCTGGTGGCAGTTGGAGAAACAGGAAAAGAGGGAACAGAGCCCAAGCCAGGCCTGCCAGGGAAGGGCCCCAGGTAGTCCGCCTTGCACAAGAAGGCTGGACGTATAAAGGGAGTGGGCAATGCCTAAGTGATGATAGAGGCAGCGAGAGAGAGAGAGAAGACAAGCGAGGGTTCAAAATTGGAACTGGGAACTCCGGAATGAGGCCTGACCGTCCAGGAGTTTCTAGAGAAAATAATTCTGCTCACCAGCAGCAAACAAAAAGAACAAGGAAGGTTATCTATGGGAGAAGAGAAGACTTCCAAAGTCTTCTGATTCACATATGTTTTAGATTTCAATTTATCTTTTGTTTGTGTGGTCTGGGGGACAGACGCGAAGAAATCAAGGTATATCTTAGGTTGATAGTGCTTTGGGGTACAGGACAGAAACACACGGAAACCCCCATGGTGGCAGACATCTAGACCTTCGAGCATTCTTAAAGCCTCTCAGAAGATAAGCTCACAATCTCAAACTGCAAGACGCGGGAGGATCTGCATTACCGAGAGTGCGAGTCAGCAGAAATGATATCAGAATTAGATTCCATAGAGCCACAGGCTTAGGATTGTTAGATGTGTGATTTAAATGCCTTGGAAATGTTGGAAGAAATAAAAAGTGAAAAACATGAGAAAGAAATAACATACTACAGATAAAGTTTCAGGCATGTTGAAAAAGAACAGAACCTCTAGAGAAGAAAACATGATCACTGAAATTTAAAAAAAAAAAGTATTTTAGACAACGTGAAGAGCAGTAGAATGGGTATAACTTTGGGAATTCGTACGAGAATTTTACAGATAGAGCTGAAGAAATTAACCAGTGTGTAGAACAGAGTCGGAGATGTCAACTGTGAAGGAAGGTGGAAGAAAAGCAGAGCAGAATGGGAAAGTCTAGCCTGATCTGATTGTTCCAGGAAAAGAATAACTAGAGGACATCGGAGGAAAACATTCTGTAAGAAGAATTGATGATGAAATTCACAAACCGCCAAGTGTAGGGAGCCAACCTGATGGGAGAGGAATCCACACTTAGGCTCTTTATAGTCAAACCGCTGTACGTCAAGGATAAAGATAAAAATCTTAAAGATAACCTCAGAGAAATGTCAGATTACTAAAAAGGGATAGCAGCTCGACTCATAGTTTTCTCCACGGGAGCCGGAAGACAGTGGGAAAAAATCTCTTCAAAGTGCCGAGGGGAAAAACTACTGTAACATTTCATGCCCGGCATTATTATTATTCCAGAGTGAAGGTGAAATGAACCAACTGTCACCAAAAGAACTGTGAAAATTATAGCTCATGAAGGAAAAAAACCTGACCTGAGAGAGAGAAGCAACAAAGAAGTGATAAAAGGAAATTATATGTGGACAAATCTATGTCAACATTGATTACCTAAAACAACTATAACATTAGTTACAATTGGCTTAGGAAAAACAAGGTGAGACTAAAATACCCAACATTAAAATAAAATATATTCTCTATATATTTATGTATGTTTGTATATATATATATGGAGAAAAACTGATTTTTGCATTGTATGCTAGAATAATGGAGATATAATTGCTTTTACATTTTATTAATTCATTATGTAAGTCAACCATTTAAGAGTAATGACTAAAAGAAAATGTATACAGTGTATATATATATATATATATACACACACACACACACACACACACGAGAAAGAATGATAACTAATAATAAAAATGTTATTTTAATGGAAAATAAAGCAAGAAATAGGGAGACAGAATCATAGAAAAACAAGTTAAGTGTAAAGCAAAGCACAATAGTAAAAATAAATCCAACTACTTATATACATATATCTGTATTCTTTATATACATAAGAGCAATAAATAACAAAATAATAGAAATAAATTCAAATATACCAGTAATCATAGAAACTTATTCAATTATTCACTCATTTCTTCCCTCTTTTCTTCTTTCTTTCATTCTTTCTGTTTTGTTTTTGTTTTGTTTTTTTGTTTTTGTTTTTGGAGAGAGAGAGAATAGGAGAGAGGGGCAGAGTAGGGAGAGAGAGAGAATCTTAAGCAGGCTCCCCGCCCAGCCTGGAGCCCAATGCAGGGCTTGATCCCACGACCGTGGGATAATGATCTGAGCCAAAATCAAGAGTTGGACACTCAACTGACTGAGCCACCGAGGCGCCCCTCATTTATTCTTTCAAACAACTTTTTATTAACAGTCTACTATGTGATTGATCTGTTCTAGTAATTGACAAAATTTATCGGTTATTAAATGTTTCCAGATAGAATAAAAAGGCTAATCTAACAATATATAATATAACAGAGACTGATCTAAAAGATGCATGAACTCAAAAAGGAGAGGGATGAACAAAAAGTATAAAGGCAAACAAAATGCAAACGAAAGATATTGTTGCTATAATGCCATCAGACAAAACAGACAGAAAACAAAAGCATTAGCAGAGAGAGACAATGCTATAACATAGCAATAAAATGTTCAACTTTGCAGCATATTCACAATTCTAAATTTGTATGCACTCGATAATGGAACTCAAAATGTGTTTTAAAAATGGATAGAATTACAAAACACATGTATAAGTCCAGATTAATAGTGGGAAATGTGAGTATCACTTTTTAAATAAATTATATTCAAAGTGAAAAAATTCTGTAAGAATTTAGAAGCTTTAAACAACACAATTAATGAAATGATCTACTAAACATATAAAGAAACCTTGTATCTCCCAAATTAGAGAATACACATTATTCTCAATATACAGGAAACATTTATGAATTTTCACAACCCATCAGGCTGTAAAGGAAAATCGTAACGACTTTCAAACGTTCTTCAGCAAACACATCATTTTTATATTTTTGATTTAATTAATGTATAAATACAAATAATTACACATTTGAGAATTTAATACAATTTCTAAATAACTAACGGGTCAAAGAATAAAATCTAAGAAAAATAAGAAAACATGACCAAAATGTGACTTAAATACTGCAAAAAAAAACCCAACAACCTGATATGAATATAAAATTGTGCCTAGGAGAAAATTCATTTATTCTTCCATTCAATAAATTTTTATGATGCATCCATGCTTTCTGTGAGTCTGTTCAAAGCAGTTAAGATACATCAGTGAACAAAATAGACAAAAATCCTACCATCATAGAGTTTATATTTTAGCAGATGGACAATTATCATGGAAGGGCATTCATCATGAAGGTTGCAAGTCATTAATTATAGATTAAAAAGTCTCCATTTCCAAAGCCTGCATGAGATTACTTAGTATGCTTATCCACGATATTATCTAGTTGTTTAGTTGCTTTAAAATATTTGCTGTCAGTCTAAGTGGTCCGTATTTACAGAGTGCCTCTCTGTGCCCCTTCCTGAGGAAGGAGATTTCAACCCTGCTGCCATTAGTCTGTCCTATGACTTGGTGCTTCCAGTCGGATTGTGTATTGAACTGGGAATCACATGTACCGTGTCCAAGCAGAACTTTCGAGGAGCATCACTTGTTTCTATGACTGGTGTTTCATTTTTGCCATAGCTCGCCATATCTCTGACCAAAGCTGCCTCTTCAGCCTGGAGCCTGGAGTGGAAAGGATGTGGAGCAAAGCCATGTCTTTCTTACATAGACATGAATAGGACCAAATCTTTTTTTTTTTTTTTTTAAGCTGCCAGGACTATGGTGATCATCTGTTGCCAATGCCTACCCAATTGAAAACTGACTGCTGCAAGATACATCAAAACGTCTCAGCTGTTTTGCTATGATAGCCTTATAGATTATGTCCCTTTTCTACACTTGAAACATTGTGGCTTTTTAAAATACAAATATTCTCATGTATGGTTCTTTTTGGACTCATTTTAGGAACATCCTTCTTGTAGTTGCTGTTGTAGTAAGAGGCTGGACTCGACGTGAGAATTCCGGCTCTCCCAACTTCTTGCTGTGTGACATTTAAGACTCTAGGCAAATAGAAAAGATGCTTGTCTTCTCTGACCCCTCAGTCTTCTCCTTGTAAAATGGAAATGGGGATGATAGTAACAGTAACAATAATGATAACAGTCATACCTCTTTCCTAAAGAGACTATGGAGTTAAGTAAGAGACGATACAATCAAAACCAATTGAAAATAGTGATGTGGATGCGTCACTTATCAGAGCTTCTTTCCTGAGTCACTCTGTTAAGCGGTGCTCTGTAAATGCTGGACGAATGGCAATGTCTTCTACATAAACCTTCCTGTGAAATCACGATGCTTATAATATTTAAAGGTGATGTTTCTTTCCATCACAGTCAAGGGCTAAGTTATCTGGGGAACTTGAGAAGCTGGTTAATTCCTCTGCATCCCTATGAGTCATTCTGCCGGTTGACACCAGGGGATTAGTGGCTCCTGATGAGGATAATATAGGCAAAGCATTTGGGTTTATTTCAAGCGCGGGTAACAGGCGGAAGCTGCGAGAGATCACTCAATAATTCATCTGTGTTTTTCATGAAGAATTTAGAAAAGCACAGAAGTTATTTAGCACACTTGTTAATGATAAAACATAAAGTAATTCAGACACAGAAGTATTAAGGGAAAACAATCAGCTACGGAGAAAATGTGTGCCTTTCTAGTAATCATAAGTTTTATTGTAGTCAGGTTTCTAAGCAAGAATTTTTTTTAATCTTATTATATATAAGTGGTTAAAATTAACTGGCATGACAGACATATACTTTATCAGTGTTTAGGAGGACAGATGTGGAATACCACATTATTGCAAATGTTTGTGCATGCATGTATGTGTGGTGGGGACTGGAAGCCATCATCACCAATGTCTAGAATATCCAAGAGATTTCTGCTACCTTTCAAATTGTCTCTCACTCTCCATTCCAAAAAGAGGGTAATGATGTCCCTGTGATGTATTTGGCTAATGCCTTATCTACTCGAGTTTTGCATTAGTGACAAACAAATGTTCAATCTAAGATCGGTGTGTGTGTGTGTGTGTCTGTGTGTGTGAGTGATGGTTCACATCATCGTGGCAAACTTTTTACATATCTCTTTTTTTCCACTTTTCAAAAGTATTGCATATTTAGGGTTTTTTTTTTTCTTTTCTAATTTTTCATACAAGTAGTCGTGAACTTGCACCTGACTTTCTAAAGATGCAGATATATTGGTAGAGGGCAGAAAATTGGTGGTCACCAGAGGAAACAGATCTTAGAGGAGCATGGGAAGCATTTTGTGTCTTATCCACATAAATGTGGGTAACTTCTAACACTTGTGGGAGCAAGGGCTCACCATTGCAGTCCACCCTGTCCTTCCAGAGGTCTCAAGGGTCTTCCTGACACATGGTGTGGAGAGAGAATATTGCTGTGTCTCAGATGGCAACTGAAATTATGCCTTTACCACTTGTCCCCTGGACTGCTGACCACTTGGTAACTGTCCTCCATGTAAGGGAAGAGGCTTTACTTAAGATTAAATGTCTTCTTACCCTCTACATTTCTGCCAAAGATAATTAGTCCCCTGGCCTACACCTACATGTACCCTCATGCCTTCTTATCTTGGTGAATTCAACTTGCTCTCAGTCTGGTTTTTCACCATTGCTCCAAGACCCATGACCTCTCTCTCTTTTCTAGAAATTCTTCATTTCTTGAGATCTTTTTCTGTAAAGTCTTACCCAACGCTGTTATCTCAGCAAATCCCTCCCTAGTCTGGTGTGATGCAAGATAAGACAGAGGTCCAAAAATTTTATCGGCCATACATCCTATCTATTAAAAAATTTCTAGAAATTCCCTCAATGGGTGCATATTTACTTCTTTCAAATCATGTGCAGCAACACTATGTATACATTGAACAATATGAAATTGTCAACAATCAGCCTTCTAAATAGGAGAAGTGGCCATTGCATATAATTTAACCTAATGTGTTATAACACTGCCCCAAAATGTAAATGGATAAGGGATAATATAAAGATGGAATAAATGATGTTTTTAAGACCATGCAAATTTGGCCGATTTTTCCTGGTACCGGGAGCCTCTTTCTTCACTGAAGCACATTACTATTAATACCGTTCTGCACACTTACATGTTTAAATGTCTTTCTCATTGTAATGGCTCTCATTACCCTCCTTAGCCAATATCTCAAGGCTCACTCTATACTTGAAGCAAGAGTAATCATTAAGAATAGTGGCTCTCAGGGGCGCCTGGGTGGCTCAGTCGTTTGAGCATCCGACTCTTGATTTCAGCTCAGGTCACGATCCCAGGGTTGTGGGATCCAGCCCCACGTTGGGCTCCCTGCCGAGCATGAAGCCTGGTTAAAATTCCCCTCCCTCCCTCTCTCTCTCTCTCTCTCTCTCTCTCTCTCTCTCTCTTTCTCCCCTCCCACCTCATGTGCTCCTCTCTCTCTCTTAAAAAAAAAAAATAGTGGCTCTTAAATACATATTTCAAATAACTGTGCCATTTTCTCATTGGCCCCCTTTTTGGCATTGTTATTATTGTGTGGAGCTGTGGTTTCTTTGCAGGAATTTTTTAAGATCACTTATTCATGTTGTGGTAGTGAAGTCAGCCAAAACTATAAAGTGATCCGTGAATCCTCCTCAGTAAGCACACAAAAATTGCCATAGAGTTGTACAAGCTATAAGTAAACCACTGTGTAGGTGCATTTTAATCTCTCCGTTCAAAGAACTGCCCCCTGTCCCTGTAACACGTTATCATTTGACATATGAACCAAGTCAAAGGTTCTGTGTCAATCTGCACATGAAATATGTGTAAATTTAATCTACTTTTTACTTACACTTTAAAAACAGAAGAGAAAGATGTCTAACGTTTTCTTCTTAAATCCAATGGACTATATCACGTACCCCACTTTGAAAACCACTGACTTAATAAGAATCACAAGGTTTACAGTCAGACATACCAGAGATCAAATTTGTACCCTCACCAACTGGGTGACTTGAACAACTTGCTTAAATTTCCTCGCCTTCAGTTTCCTCTTTAGTAAAGGGGGGTGATGCTTGTGAAGTAGACCTCTTTGGGAAATCCATGCGGCCCCCCACGTTTTACCCAACAGCCATTTCTTCTGCCCACTTCGCAGGAGCCATATCTGTGCTCCCTAAGCTTTCCTCCCTACGCACAACTGACCGAACTGTACTTCTGGCCACAGCGGGCTTATTTAGATTCTCTCGCCCTGGATTTTAGGATTGGAACACTGCATTGGGAAACCACGTAGTTGGGTCCAGTGCCTCACTAAGAGTGGAGGCTGTGTCACGTCTGGGCCAAGAAGCCATTCGCTTGCCGTGTACACAGAGACAAGAAAAGCTGGCTTGCAAAGAGACGTGAGCAAAGCAGATTGGGAGGAAGCGTGAGAAGCGCAGCGAAACAAAGCTGCCTACACCAAGTTGAAGGACAGGTCTACGGCTCTCTTACCTTAATACTCACCTACTTAGCTTCTCAAGGGGAAATGATAATTTCTCTAAATGGACTTACTAGATAAGTGTCAGAAATGAAAGACTAAAACGCTTTCACGGAAAGAGGCAGAGAACACAAAATGATATTTTGGTGACGTCCAAATCTAATCATAAGGTGCTTCCCCGGCAAGACTGTAATTAAAGCAGAGTTTACCCTGAGTTACGGCAAGGCATTAAACAAGCAATTATTGCCAGCAGCCCTTGTTCTCTGGCTGAAAGTTGAATGGGAAATGTAATGGTGTTATGAGAATTTTTTTCCCTACCAAACTAATTCTAAGAAATGGTATAAATTGAATGTGTGTTTATTTTTTTTTAAGAGAAGCTTATCTTAATTGAGTTTTTCATAATTGTGTTTTCCACCGGTTACATATGAAATGGAAATTGGGGGGGAAGGAGTTGAGAAGCAGGTGCTAGTGTGTCTAAATTATCTGTCTCTATGCTTTGCCCGGGGGCTTCTCTCGCCATCTTGAGACGCCCATGGCACTCAGCATTGCACACAGGGGTTGCACAGGTTTGTTGGTGATTAGTCCCAAGATAGTTATACAATTCAGAATAATGAACGAGAGAGTATTGTGGAAAGGAATATTTCCCACTCTGGGTGACTGCTAATACACATGGGAACTTCTGGATGTGTGTGTAACATCCAGAAAAATGCCTGAGATTATCAATGAATACCATTTATTGCTTGTGAACTAGTGTGCAATAGTAAAGCTAAGAGTGTTGTTTATGTTACAGTTAATCCTTCCAATATTGATAGTATCGCGCTAATTTTATAGATTTATTTATTTGTTTATTTTAACATGTATTCACTTTTGAGAGATAGAGGCAAAGCATGAGTGGGGGAGGTGCAGAGACAGAGGGAGACCCAGAATCTGAAGCAGGCTCCAGGCTCTGAGCTGTTAGCACAGAGCCCGACATGGGGCTCGAACTCACAGACCGAGAGATCGTGACTGGAGCTGAAGTCAGATGCTTAACCTGCTGAGCCACCCAGGTGCCCCAATCGTGCTAATTTTAAAGTTGAGGATAATTAAGCTGAGATAGGATAATTAAGTTGTCCAAAGCCAAGACATAAATAGATGACGGAGTAGGGGTCCTAATGTTTGTGACGATAATAAATGTTTAAGGTAGACAACTATTAATAATGATTTATATAAAGACTCCCTTTTACGGTGCTTCCCTCTTAGCTAACAGTGTTCAATGGGTTATAGATTTGGATCAAATTTTTCCATAGGTTCAAAAAATCCAGTTACAATCATATTACGCTATTTCTATGTTGCACTGAAGTTCAATGACAAAGGAAAAGATGAGTGTACCTTTCAAGACTCCTTCATTAGAAGTGACAAAAACATATTAAAAAACCTCTTTTCTTAAATTGAGCAATGATTGGCATTAGCTTATATAGTTTCAGATGTACAATGTAATGGGTTGATGTTTGTGTATATTGGAAAATAATCTCCACAATAAGTCCACCGAACGTTTGTCATCATGGATAGTTACAAAACGTTTTTCCTTGTGAGGAGAACTTTCGAGAGCCACTCTGCTAGCTACTTCCCAATATGTAATACAGTATCACTAAGTAGAGTCACCACATGGGAATTGCATCCCCATGACTTACTCATTGTCTTGAGTTTTCTTGGGCTGTAACTGACATACATAGCTGTGTAAGTTTAAGGTGTATTGCATAATGGTTTGACTCACACAGACTGTGAGATTATCACCGCAATGAGTTGAGTTAGAATCCATCATCCTGTAAGATACAATAAAGAAAGAAAGCACAGAAAGAACAAAAGAATATTTTCCTCATGGTGAGAGCTCTGAAGATTTACTCTCTACAACCTTCCTATATGCCATCCAGTAGTGTCATTGGGCTGGACATTGCATTCCTAGGACTTCTTTATCTTGTAACTGGAAAGAAACCTGGGTCTAATCAGCTTAATGAAAACAGGAATTGATTGGGAAACTACTGGCTTGGTTCACATAATTGTAGGATGAGCCACAAGAGCTGATAAAGTGCTGAGAACATCCAGGACCAGAATCAGGGACTCAGTGTTGGACTCGTCTTGTCTCTTCTATGGTCTTGATTCTGTCTTTCCCTAAGAAGTTGGCCACCAAATGATCCAGGGGTCTATCCTTGAAGCTCCAATACTCTTCTTTTTTTTTTTATTTAAAAAAAATTTTTTTTTAACGTTTATTTATTTTTGAGACAGAGAGAGACAGAGCATGAACGGGGGAGGGTCAGAGAGAGAGGGAGACACAGAATCTGAAACAGGCTCCAGGCTCTGAGCAGTCAGCACAGAGCCCGACGCGGGGCTCGAACTCACATACTGCGAGATCGTGACCTGAGCCGAAGTCGGACGCTTAACCGACTGAGCCACCCAGGCGCCCCTCCAATACTCTTCTTGAGAGCAGAGGAGAACTTTTCTCAATGGTTGTAGTCAAAAAATCCCAAATAAGGACTCAGATTAGTCCTGAAACAATCCCAGAGGGATAGTATAATATGGGAGGTCTATCCTTGAATTTGCACCCATATCTGTGGTGGTCAAAGGAAGTGATTTCTAATCACTACCAGAAGAAAGAAGTCTGTGTACTGTGTATAGTCCAGTCTTTGATTCCCCAACATATTTACAAATACTTCTTGGTACACATTACATTCCCAAAACGTTCCCAACTAATACAATGCAGTTACCCTCTGTATAGAAAAATGACTGCTTGCAAAATCATGTGCAGATGGTGCCTTCATCCCCAAAGCCAGGATCTTTAAATGTTAAGTCTTTCTCTCTCTCTGAAAAGTAGTTAGAGCTTAGAAAGATTCTACAAACTTTGGGCTTTTATCATGATAAATATAACTGTTGGCTTCTTTTAGTAACCAGTCCCGAGGTAAAACAGAATAGTCAAAATAACAATCCCACAGATAAAAGAGAGAAAGAGGTAGTGATATTCAGTGGCCACAATACTTTGACGGGTAGGGATAGAAATACGCATTCATTTGTTGTCTTGCTTGTCAACAGTAGACCGAGTTCTTTTTTCAACCAGCATGGTTACCACAGAATCTGCCTGCTAGTGAATTTGCTCATCTGGTATCATGCCTGGCCATTTCTAACAGGGGCAATGCAGCCAGGAGAATTCCCATTCTGGGGCTGAGGCTTTTTCAAATATGCTTTAATGAGCCTGGGGTTTATCGTAGGGAATAAGCAACCAGACCTCCTTGTGTGACATTTGTTGTTTCTCTAGCCATAAGCACCCCTTAAGACTCCAGTCAGCTATCTGACAGTTTTATTTTCTAAAGACCACAGGACAGAGTGGTCATTATCTTTGAAGCAGGACCCAACCCTTTTGATTGCTTATCAATAGACCTGGAGTTCTGACCAACCTCCTTGGGCTCTGATTAATGGCTTCTGTCTTGACTCCTGCCTCTGGGAAAAGTGAAAGACAGGATTGGATGATAAGGGAAAGTTCATCCTCTTCCCTCCCCACAACTGCATCCAAGATGCTCACGCTGTAGGGAATTATTACCTTTGTCAGACAGAGGACAAACAGATCTCTGGCCACATTTCTCACTGTCCTGTTTTTACTCACATTGACTTTATCATGGGGTAGAAAATTTAGTTTTGCAATTCTACAGGATACTTTCTGTCTGACCTTTATACTTTAGCATTGCTGAGGTTATCTAGAAAGCACTTCTTTTATGAAGGCGTGTAAGGTTTTCTTTTTGCTTTCAGATGGACCAGTTTGGCTCCTTGTTGTAGAAGTTCAGTGAAGACTAAAGGACAGAGCCTACAATCCTGATTTTTTTTTTTACCCCATCCCTAAAAGTTCAGTTGTGTTGGGCATGAGGTTGAAGGCTCAAGATTCTGCAAGAAGCTTGTAACCTGATGTTATGCCACATTGCAGCAAGCATTCCCAGCACCCTGGCTGAAGATGGAGGGGTGAACATCCCCTCTCCTATCTTGAGAAAGCCAGTTCTAGCCTTCAGTTCCCAAAGCATCCACCCCCCCCCCACTTCTGGTACAATCCCTGTATTAGTCAGGGTTCTTTAGCTTGATGTCTAAAAAACCCAACCTGATCTAACTTAATCAAAATAACAACAACAGGAAACCATCACCTGCCTCCCCCCCAAAAAAATCAAAACAAGAACTTATTGTAAGGATAGTGAGTAGAGAATCCCAAGTGTATCAATCAGGGATGGAGACAATTGACTTCATATTGTTGCCCTCTTTCTGTCTGGTGCTCATCACTGTTTTCTCCAGAAATCATCTTCATCCTCATGGGTTTATCCAGGTGGCAGAAAATGTGCTGTCTAGTGGAGTCACATCCTTGTCACTCTACCACAGGCCAAGGGAGAGGTGCACTGGGATGCTTGTTGTCACGACATCATGTGGGAGGCACCATAGCAGCACAGAGAAGAGAGTGGGTGAAAACTTCCCTTTTGCTTCTCCGCTAGACTGTGAGATGCTTGAGATCAGAGACAGGGTCTCGTTTGCCTTAGTGTTCACATAACTTAGCACAGAGTACTTATGGTTAAGTATTTAACAAATTATTACATGTGAAAAGCCAACAGGCAGGAAGGAAGCGGGGAATGAGATTCCATTCTGGGAGCTGTTTAGGTCTCCCTTAGGAGGAGAAGTGGATGAACTTAAATTATTGGTCAGCAGAATCTGCAATGAGAGGAGAAAGAGGTGGCCAACGATCCATGTCAAATCACAGTGTTTTAATAATTCCCCTTAATACCAGGTGTGCGTCTGGCTGTTTTCAGCGGCCACAAAACGCTCCCTGAACTCTTCCTGCAGTGGACTCCTGGCTTAACCAATACTCAGCTTGTGGTTTTCAAAGTTGCTGCTTGTGTCAGGCCATTTAAAAATTGAAGGCCATCTGGTAGCCATTTCCTACCTCCAGTGCGTGGGTCTACCCCTATTATTTATGATTTCTCCAAATCTTAGGAAGTGCCGATTGGGTGGATGTTGCAACAGGAAAATCTGGACCTGTAGGAATTAAGCAGAATTGCTGTGGAACTTTGTGATGCCAGCTATGCCCTGTTTATAAAGTTAATTAATTGGGGAGTATAAAAGGAGACCACAATTCTTATCATGAGAGAGGGTAACTGACCTTTCTTTCTCCTACAACAACTGGAGAGTGATAGAGAGAAGTCCTTTCCTGACAGGTAACATAATGCTTTTTCCCCCCACCGAGGTAAGTGCAGGCACTTTTATAACAGGGACCATGGACTGTCATGACTGTCTCCTAAATGCCTGTCATGGAGTGGGAAGTCAATAACAATAATTTTTAAAGTATGTATGTATGTATGTATTTTTGAGAGAAAGGGAGAGAGAGCATGACAGGGACAGGGGAAGAGAGAGGGGGGGACAGAG
Source organism: Prionailurus bengalensis (assembly GCF_016509475.1). NCBI lineage: Eukaryota > Metazoa > Chordata > Mammalia > Carnivora > Felidae > Prionailurus > Prionailurus bengalensis. Next base: position 75,412,290 of record NC_057353.1, on the reverse strand, counting down.
GATCCAAGGTAGGCTCTTCACTGACAACAGAGAGCCCAATGTGGGGCTCAAACTCACAAACTGTGAGATCATGACCTGAGCTGAAGCCAGATGCTAAACCGACTGAGCCACCCCAGTGGCCCAATAACAATTTTTTTTTAAATAAAAAGGCAAAAAGTCAGTAGGTAAATGGATTTAAAGGTAGAAAAGTGTTATAAATACTAAGTTAGATTTCTACAGTTGACATAACCAAGTACCACAAATTGGGCAGAACTTCATTGTCTCATGATTCTAGAAGCCAGAAGTCTGAGGTCCAGGTGCTAGGAGAGCTGTTTCCTTCTGGGCTGTGGGAGAAGGGTCTGTTCAAGGTCTCTCTTCTTCCTTCTGGCGGTTCTTTGCTTGTAGGGCATGACTCCTCTTTCCTATGACCTTCTCCCCATGTGTTCACCTGTTTCCAAACTTCCCCTTTTATAAGGATATCAGTCCTCGTTGGATTAGGGCTCAAGCTAAGGACCTCATTTTAACCTGATGACCTCTGCGAAGACCCTGTCTCCAAACACAGTACTGAGGCTTAAGTCTCCAACATCTGAATTTTAGGGAAACACAGTTCAACCATCTAAAATTCAGAGATAAAGAAAATAAATTTCCCACTCTCAAGAATGTTTTCTAGAGACAGTAAGTAAATAGCTATCCATATTTCAGTGGGTTGGGGTTGAAAGTTTTGATGGCAGGTGTCAGAAGTCTGATTGCACAGCGAAAGAGACCTTTACATGCAAAGGATTGGCCTCATGATGGAAATGACATTTGAGAGATTCCAAAACAGTGTACATCGCATTAGAGACACTTAATGAGTATTTGTTGATTGAATGAACAAACATTTAAAGATGAGTTTAAATTTTCTAGGAAAAAAAAATGGAGGGAGGTGTGGTAGGTGAGGCGTAAGGAACAGCACGTGCAAAGACTTGGTGGCATGAAATACAGGCATGAGCAGGGAAAGAACCAACACTAAAACCACTGCCTCTGAGGCAGCCACGTCCTCCCATTGCCAGATCTAAGGGTCATGTTTCTGTGTCCCTCCTGGGACTTTAGATATTGCTGACCACGCTCTCCCATAAAATCTTACTTCCCTGGCTTCCAACACCGTGCCCCCTCTTGGTTTTACTCCTGTTGCCTTGGAATCCACTGTTTGGTCTTCTCCAGGGGACCCTCACCCCCTCTTCTTCCTGTAACCATCGTCTTCCTGAGGACTTTCTCCACTTTACACACATAACCTGGATAATTTCAGCCATTTCTTTGGCTTCAATCATCATCTCAATACAGATAACTCCAAGCTGTTCTCTAAAGCTGAGCCCTTTTCTTATTGTCAGACTTCTATCTCCATTTACCGTGGGGTTTTTTTGGGGGGGGGTGGGGGAGGGGAGTGAGGGGGGCTGCCATTTAAAACAATACCATGGATTTGGTAGCTTAAAATACAGAAGATTTTCTGCCAGTTCTGGAGGCTTGAAGTTCAAGATCAAGGTGCTGACAGACTTGGTTTCTCCTGAAGTCCTTCTCCTAGACTTACAGTTGGCCACCTTCTCACTGTATCCTCACAGGAGCTTCTTCTTTGTGTGCACGTATCCTTGACAGCTCTCCCTCTTCTTGTAAGGACAGCAGTCATGTCAAATTAGGCCCCCACCCTTACAAACTCATTTAACCTTAGTTACCTCCCTGAAAGCCCTATCTCTAGATACAATCACATTTGGGTTAGGGATTTGACATGTGAATTTTGGGCTGAAGGGGAGACACACAGTTTAGTCCATAACACCTACCGATCATTTCCCTATTGTTTTTAAGTTTTAAAAAAATGATGTTGACCTCCCACGCTGTGACAGGCTTTGGGAGGCACTGATAGCAGTCCCTAATCCCTTTTATAAAACAAGTTACAGTTGCTCTAGTTGGAAAAAATAAACTGCTTATGTTGGGATAGGGTTCTGATGATCAAGAAGGCATATATAAGGCCCTGACCAAGTCTTAGGGAGAGATGGGAGAAGGAGACAGCTTCCTGAGGAAACCACATCTAAGCTGAGCCCTGAAGGAGCGTTCACCGAGGAAGATGGAGGTTTCAGCACATGTGAAGGGCAAGGGCTGTGTGTACAGGACCTGAATGTACAGTGTGGCTGGAGTTGGCAAGAGTGCTCAGGGGAGGGGAGCATGTGTGAATGGTACAGCTGTTCTGCCCATCACAGTCCAGATCTGAGGGGACCCTATTCTGAACAATGAGGAGCCATGATCCATTTGGGGCTAGGGAAAAATCACGACCATATTTGCCTTTTAGAAGGCCCATCTTGTGTTTAGAATGGAAAGGTAAATTAGACACAACAAGATCTGTTTGATATGGGCTTTCCACATTTGGAGTTGGAAGTGTTTGTAGGACGTGCAGACGGAAATGTCCACAGAAGGGCATGGATGCCTCAGTAAGGGTGAGGGGAAGGGAGAAGAGTAGGAAAGAGAACGGGAGAGAGAGGAGGGAGGAGAGGATAGGAGAAGGCTTAGGACAAAACCCCAGGGATGATGGTCAAAGGCAGCAGATGGTGATCCATGGACATGAAATCTAACGGCCATCAATAACAAACAAGCTAAGTGTGGTTCAGGCAACTGAAAGGGAAATGCGATTTCAGTAGAGGGATGAGGGCACAAACCAGGGTGCATTCAGTTGCGGAGAGCATAGGGGGTGGTTCAGTGAAGAGCAAAAGCGTACTTAACTTTTGCAGAAGTCCCATGATGAAGGGGATCTGAGCTAGAGCAGTAAATGGAAGGACAAGGGCATGGCTGTCCACCAGACAGCAGAACGTACCTCGAGTGCCCACTGGGACCTCACACTTCTCCTTGTTCTTCCCAGAGAATTGCCCCACCAACACCAGGACCCTGTGAGGTATCCTGGACTCTTCACTCCCACTCACTCACCCACATCCAATCAGTGGCAAAGTCCCAAAGTGGGGAGCGTTAGATAATGGGGCCCAGAGCAGGGAAAATGATTTTGGACTAGGGTTGTCACAGTAGCTATATTTAGGACTAGATGCTATCTCTCTTTCAGTTGTCCCATTCTGAGACTTGATTCTGAATGTATAGTGAAATAAAGAGTTGGTGATGTGTGAAGGCTGCGTGATTACATCAACAGTCATCCTGATCATTCATTCATTCATTCATTCATTCATCCATTCATTCATTCATGCAGCAGCTAGGCTCTGAATGCCTACCAGGAATATACCAGGAATGTGATGATAAGTAAGACCTAACTCTTGTCCTCATGGAGCCTGCAATTCACTGGAAAGATTCCTAGAATTTTAAGATTCATATTTCCTCCAGAACATCATATGGCCTACTCTGGACTCTCCTAGGTAAATAATGTCTTGAAAATTAAATGACCACTTCTCTTCATGTTGACTGGGAAAAAGGCCATACCACTTACTGTGAGGTATTGGCGACTGTTTGTCCCTTTCTGATTCTCAGTCTCTATTTGTCTATAAAACAAAGCTCAAGATATATTTAGCTTAGGTATAGGGATTATTGTAAGTGATAAATGGGAGGCAGTAGGCTAATTGCTGGGCTCCCTTAATTGGATGCTATTCTTTCTTTGCTTTCCGCTTCTTTCTTCCAGTGCCACTGCTACTTTGGATTTTGGACTCATCTTAGACTCGGAGAGGTCAAGTGATTTGTACAAGGTCACACAGCCAGTAGGGAGTAGACAGGGATTAAAAGGCACCTCTGTCACCTCAAGGTCCACTTGGGTACCACTTTTCCCAGTGCAGGTGGTGATCCATTAAAGGGTCAGAGAGATGACTATACATGAGCATTCTGGCTGTTCTGGGGAAGGGGACAGCCCACCTTCCTCCAGGGATCTAAGAACTCAGTGCTTTCCAACTTATTTATGGGCTCTTTCCAAAAGATCTTGCTGAGATAAAACACTGTTTGAATTCACAGCCGGTAGAATGTCAACCGTTTTCCTTGGAACTTCCGGAGCTTTACATTCTCCACTTAGCGTCTAATCCATTATTAAAAGCAAACAAGTGTGTTGACCATCCTGTGTGCACTTCCTCGAGTGGCAAATGAATCTTGGTTTTCCATCGTCTTAACTGTTACTGATGCAGCTGTGTGGGTGCCAGAAAAGAAATTGGGTCTTTTTCTTATAAAAGTCGTGTTCACTTGCTTCTGACGACTACTACCTCTCTCTGGAGGAAGATGCTCAGCGCTCAGCGGCAGCTCTCGGGAGGAGGAAGTCTGTCCTCCCCTGTCTCAAGCATGTTCCCATCTCAAGTTCATCCTCGTCTATGCCAGGCTCTGCTTCTGACATGCCACTGCCTCCCGTCTTCAAGCCCAGTTCGCAGAGAGGGTTTTTGAAAGCTCTCTCTAAAAACCAAGCATGGGGCGCCTGGGTGGCGCAGTTGGTTAAGCGTCCGACTTCAACCAGGTCACGATCTCGCGGTCCGTGAGTTCGAGCCCCGCGTCGGGCTCTGGGCTGATGGCTCAGAGCCTGGAGCCTGTTTCCGATTCTGTGTCTCCCTCTCTCTCTGCCCCTCGCCCGTTCATGCTCTGTCTCTCTCTGTCCCAAAAATAAATAAATGTTGAAAAAAAAATTAAAAAACCAAGCAAAGTAGGGACGTTACATTTAAGAATTTTGCCCCACCTGATGTTACTTAGTGAGCCATACTGAGATAGACTTTTGATCATGAGGCTGTATCTTTGTTGCTGGACCCAAAATGAAAAGTTAAGAGAACGAGAACCACCCCGACTTAAGAGGCATGTCTGAGATGTAACACTGTGCTAGGTGGGTGTCTGAAAATAACCAGATTTTGTCTTTCTCCTCTCTGTGTCTTCTCTCCATCTCTCATCAACCCACCTTTCTCCCCTCTTTTCTTCTTTCCCTTCCTTCTTTTTGACCCTTTGTACAATCCTCATCATCCCTTCTTCTTCTTCTTCTTCTTCTTCTTCTTCTTCTTCTTCTTCTTCTTCATCATCAGGGAGGGGTACCCTAAGCATCTACTCTAATAATCTATTCACTGTGTCTCTCCCTCCACTAAACCAGAAGCTCCTTAAGGGCGAAGGGCAAAGCTGTCTCATTCATCCACATCCACGTATTTCTTGCACAAATGATAGAAACCGAATGACTATTTGTTAAGTGAATTAACAAATGGGCCTTTGAAAGTCAATGAGATTAAATCAATTAAGATAACTGAATTAACCTTTGTAAACTGGTCTTTGTGTCATGGCTCCATTGTGTGCCTGTGAAGAGAAAGCCTCTGTGTAATGTAAAGCAGGTAAACACTACCATCAGAATTCTCTTCTCTCAAATCAGGCTCTTCCTTCACTGCTGTTCTGACTTGGGATAAATTGTCCATCTTCTTTTTTAAAATATGGGACTGATGAGATGATTGCCTAAAGTAATCAGTTTCTGGCATGTAGTAGTTTTTCCATCAAAGCAATTTCCTCTTGCCAGGCATAATGGTTACGTTTCCCTGTAATTGACAGTTTCCCCCATCCTCCTCACGCAGGTGTTTCCAGAGAGCTCAGGTCTAAGACTCACATTCCACTGGCCTCTGTTTCTAAAGCTGGTCCACTATTTGCTAGTGTTCATTTTCATCTCATTTTTGTAGATTTATTGTAGCTGGGATGTTTAGCATAAGCAGCTTCTCACTGCTTTTGAGAGTGAGCGTCATATAAAATAACGTTCAGGAATGTAAGTGCTTATGATTACTAAGCCCTGTTTGTGCCATTTTAATGTTACCTTAACAATATTTAATGACCTGGCCAAAAGAGCATCGCCATCATCTCATTGCTTCAACAAGGGGAGGAGCTGGAATGCGGGCTCATGGTTGTGCTGGTCACCTTGCCGTTAGCTGATGGGCACCAGGTGTGACACATCCCATCCTATGAGCTGGAAAACCTGACGCTGGTCCTTTGCGGCAAACGGTCTTGGATGGCAAGGCCACAGCTTCAGCCAAGCTGGAATTTGGTTGGATTCTCCCCATTTCCACCCCCGCCCCCCATTTCTTCATGCTGCTTTTTACCACACCAGCTCTAGCTCAGCTTGGCTCCTTGTGTCTTCTGTCCTGACACATGGCAATGAACTTTGGCTTAGCCCCTGAACCTTTGTTTTACTTCCTGGATTGGAATTAACAGTTGGCCTCTGGTGCAAATCCTTGAGTGCAGTAATGGCATCCACTTCATGATTTCATTGCAGAATGGTTACCGCTGATATGCAGGGCCCAGGCAGGAGCGTGGAGTGGGCAGGTGGAGGACGGTCACAGCCCCCAAATATCCCAGGGGACCAGGAGTCACAGCAGCAATAGCCTGGTAGATCACAGGATGCTATTAGTAACAGAAGGCCGGGGTGTCCTGGAAGGAGAGACGTATTCTGAAACTTGGAAGGTCTCTGTGAGCCAGAGGAAGGCAAGTTGGGGTCATAAGGAAGAAGAACAGCTTGAAATACAAAAATTGGTATCACGTGCAAAACATGGGGTCAAGGACTGAGCCCCACTCAGCACTCTATTAACCACCACAGGCTGGGCTTTATGATTGCTGAGCATTCCGTGTTTCCTGTCTTGTTGCTGCTGTGTAGACAATGTGTATGACTTCCAACATCAGACCCTGAGATGAGAGGCCTGTGGATCAGTTTTGGTGTCTGAACATGCAATCGTAAAGACTGTTTCCTCTTTCTCTGTTTAGTAACACCTGTATTTAAAAGGTGTATATCTGTGTTACATTCAGCCCAAGAAATCCAAGTTGGTAGCATTTCAGATGGGTTTTTTTTTTTCTTTTCTAACAGTGCAGATTATCAACCACTATACATACAAGGATAATGCTAAAATCCCCCTTTCCTGACACGTATCTCCTCTCTCTCCCCCCCCCTTATGCACATAATGGGAAGCATTATCAAAGTCATCATATTTCTGATACTGCAACCTATTTCCTTCCTTAGAACTTTTCATAGTATGACATTGTTCCTCTTTAAGACTGAGATTCCATTGTCCTATGATGCTGCCCCATTTTAGGAGAGTCTTTGCCTTTTGGTTTTAATGGGTCTTCGTATGAGAGAAAGGGAGGGGATTGGGCTGTGTAATCTTAATCCTAGGTCAAGATGGTGACTTTGTTAAGTGACCTTGGCCAATTCACCTCACCTCTCTCACCTCCAGTTTTTACCTGCTAAACTAGAGATAGTATAATCTTCATAGGGAGTTCAAAGAGGATTAGATAACACAAACACTGTGATGTCTGACTCACTAGAAATCAGGGGCGATCGTTAGTCTTTGATGATGAACACTATTTGTGTTGGGGTAACTGAGAAATTACATTTGAGTATACAGTAGGATGTTCAGCTAGTGCAGTGTGGAGCAAGCTGAAGCCTTGAATGATTGAGATTTTTTGACTGGTCTCATTTTATTCATAACCTTAGCAGTATTTTCTGTCTCCTGATTTTTCTTTTTTCCTCTCAGTTTGGCTAAATGAAATGAGGCTTGATCTCACCATACTAAAGACTGATTTCCCGATCAAGGCCAGTGGAAAGGAGAGTGTCCTCTGTGTAATAAGCTCTGTGCCAGGCATTATCAACCATGACATATCTTCGGTCCTACTGTCCAGAATACCATACTGCATTCATTCTGTTACATGCCTGAGGTGCTCTCAGAGGACTCTGGGTCTCTCGAGGTCCGGAAGGTATGGCCCTGTCCCATTAATTGCTGTATTTCTAGCACCTATGCCTATGCTCATTCAAGCTAGTGCTGGATTCAGCTCAAGTTTACCTATAGTTTTTTTGGTTGTGTTTTTGTTGTTGTTTTGTTTTGTTTTAATTTTGTTTTATTTTTTATAATTTTTTTGTAATGTTTATTTTTGAGATAGAGACAGAGACAGAGTGTGAGGAGGGAGGGGCAGAGAGAGAGAGGGAGACACAGGATCTGAAATAGGCTCCAGGCTCCCAGCTGTCAGCCCAGAGCCCCACAGGGGCTTGAACCCATGAATTATAGAGTTCATGAACTGAGCCAAAGCCGGACACTTAACCGACTGAGCCACCCAGGCACCCTAATTGTGTTTTGTGTTTTAATGGGCAGCCTCTCTTTTGATTGGGCAGTGACCGTAGTTGGCTAGTTCGCAAATATTGTAAATACTGGTACTGGTTAGGTGTTCAGAGGGTGTTGAATGGATACGTTTGATTTTCACAGTACACATGAAGCTAGTGTTTATAACTGCAATCTGCAGACAGGGCAACTGAGGCTCAGGGAGGGTTTATACAACTTCCACATTCCCTCAGAGCATGGGAGAGAGCCGGGATTTGAAATCTGTTCTGTCTATTCCAAAGTCCAAATGCTTTCTCTATTTTGTGTTGGCTGCTATGAGTCTTTTTTAAACAGTCCAGTATTGAATACTTAGGGCATTTGATAACTCGGTTTTTATTTTTTTAACTCTACATCATACAGGAAGGAAAACAACAAATGAATTTGTGCACAGAGCTGGTTTCATAGCTTGCTGTCTGCCAGGCAGGCATGAGCAAGACTTCCAAGGCGTAGTTAGACACAACACACCCTAATCCTTCAAGTTTAAGGCGTTCATATGCAAGTGGAAAATCCCATGATAAATAATCAAAACGGAGTTGACTCTCACCTCCTTTTAAAATCCTCCCTTAAAGATTCGCATGCATCACAATGAAAAACACAAGCTTGAACGACGAGAACATTTCTGTTCCTTACGCCGCCCAATTTGTGGTGTTGTTATGTCAGCCCAGGCTGACTAATACTCAGTGGAAACAGCTTTTTCTGAGGGAAGTCTGGTTGAACCAAGACCACACTAGGCTTAGTTGACCTGTCGTGCAGATACTGGCTAAAAACGGGGTAGTTACCAGGTTTCGTATTCTCATGCTCTAAAATAAATGTTGCGAGTCAGTAAACCCTCAGGGGGCCCCAGTCTGTATCACCAATTCTGTAAGAAGAGAAAACAAAAAATGGTTTTGAGAACATGCCAGCTTTGATGGAAATTCTTGGTATTTTATGAGCAAGTAAATTCTCTTTAGTCTTTATCTTCTTTGTAAAATCATGGGAGCGGATAAGAAGATAAGAAGGCTTTTAACATTCAATTCATATTTCAGACTTTTGTGAGAAGGTTCTTCATTTTACAAGGAATTGATATACTCAATATTTATTATTGAGAAGTATGAAGATGTTTGAATATCAATAGAACAGAAGCTCTGGGATGGGCTCGGCATCCGTATTTTGTTGCAAGTTTCCGGCATTATTGTAACGGGTAGTCAAGACTCTCAAACACGCTAAAACTCTGCTTCCAAAGAATTCCACACCATAGGTCTTCACATACGATCCCTCGCTGCTCATAATGCCCTTCTCCCTTCTCCATTTAATGCTCATTAAATGCATTTTCTTTCTGCAAATTTCCTTTTTGACAAGAGGCATTTCAGGCAGAAGAAGCTGATCTCTCTTCCCTGGCCCAGAGAACCAGTTCATGGTTAAGATGCAGTGTTAGCCTCGCCACAGAGTACAAAACATGTTCTATGCCTCTTATATCCCCAGCCCCTAGCACTGTGCATGCATCGAATGTTAGCAAATAAACTGCTGTTTGACTTTGGATAAAATACTTCATCTCTCTGAGTGTGTTGATTCATCTGGAAGGAACTCTTTCAACTCTGACATCTGGGAATTCACCACAAATAAATCTGCATATCCAAATATTAAGGTATACAATGTAAAAACGTCAACTACGTTTTTAGGAAAGTGTTCACTTAAATTCCTGTTAAAATGCAGAGACAATAGAAAACACTCAAGTCCACCTGGGTGGGGCAGCAATGGGGTGCTAAGGGACACCTACGTATAGGTGGTGGCTCTCAGATTCAGACGCAGAGAGCTGTCAAAGGCATGGACTTTCTCCTGACCATTGGGTGAAGGAGCTTCAAATCCTTGGGTGGGATTGGGTTGTTCTCATACTGTTTTGCCTCATATCTGCCTCACTTTCAGGAAAGAACATTTACCGTCTCTAATTATTAAATTACCCTTGTCTATTCTTATCGACAAACTACCAGTCAAGTCTTTTATGATACACATCTAGTTAAGGAGGCCAATTGGAGATCAGACTCTACAAAGCCGTTCACGGTTACCATGATGAATTCTGCTGATTAAAAGCCCCAACACACTTGCTAGTGCCTCCTTATTGTGCCTGGTCTTTGAGTTGATCTTAGATTTTCTGTTTTTACCTTCTGGTGATGAAGGAAATCTAAGTGTATTTGTAATGCTACCGAGTAGAATTTCCACAATCATAAAATGTCAAATCTCAGTGAACATGTTGCCCACACCTTTACTTTATAGGCTTTGAGGAAAAATAAAGACTTATTGAAGGTTTTTAACCAAGGATTCCCTGTCTAGCACTCCTCCGAGAGCAATGGCATTTATGGCAACTTCTCCTCCCTCACCCTACGAGGGTCACTGTCCTTCAGCAGCAACCCAGACCCTCGGAGAAAGAGCTGTCCATTCTCAGTCTCTGGTGCAAACCTTGCTTTCTCCGCACCTCCTTCTCCAACCACATTTTCCAATCACACCTGCCTTCCAGAACTTTCTTTCTCTGACATCAGTGGTCTGTGTTTCTCAACTAGCCCCTTTTTCTTTGTGTATAAAGATATACAAGTTTCCTTCCTCAACCAATCTACTTAAGATAAACAAAAACTGCCTTTTCCTGATTATAGGGTAGCTATGGAAAAACTATAGACCCCTGCCCTCCACTATTCAAGACAGAACAGCATAACCAGAAGTAAAGTAACAAAACAAAATGAAATGAAAAATCACCAAAATCTCAGTGGCTTAACAGAGTCAGGTAGTGGTGTTCAGGGAGATATTTGGGGGCAAGTATCCCGCATAATGGCTCAGCGTTCATGTCCAGTTCAACACAGTCATCGCCCATCGCCGCTGCAGTGGAGGAGAAGGCTGGAGGGTTAAGCACTGGTGATTCGATACTTCCATCCAGAAGCAACTCACAGCCCATTTCTTCTCCCATGGTATTGATCAAAGCAAGTCACATAGCTTCGCTCAAGGGCAGGAAATACACTTCCCCTGGATGACCAAATGAGGGGTATTCCCCGGGCCTAAGGGCATCCTACATCCTGAAACCAGGACAGTCTCAGGGAAATCAGACTATGTAGTCACCCTGTGGGGAATGGATATAGGTGGGCCATAGTAGTTTCGGCCATATTGGCTCTGCAAGATACTTAAACTTTCCGGCCCTCAATGACTTTGTGAAAAATGAGAATGATACTGCTCTGAAGCTGGTTGTGGTGGTTAAATGATATCATGTTGTACTGGTCAGAGTTTTCCAGGGAAGCAGAGAAGGGAGACGACAGGGGTATGAGGGAGATTTCAGGTAGTTGGCTCACACGACTGTGGGTACTAACAAGTCCAGAATTTCAAGCAGGCTGGAAAGGTGGAAATTCCAGAAAGAGTACTTTTGCTGTTGCAGTCTCGAGTCACAAGGCAGAATTCCTTTCTCCTTGAGGAACCTAAGTCTTTTTTGTAAGCCTTTCACCTAATTAAATGAGGCCCACCTACATTATGGAGGGTAACCTGCTTTACTCAAAGTCTTCCAATTAAATGTTAATTACACCTAAAAAAATCCCTTCACAGCAACATCTAGACTGACACATGATCAACTGAGTGGGCACTAAAGCCTAGCCAAGATGGGTCATGAAATTAGCCATCACCCAGCATATAATATTCCTAGCATAGGCTAGCTTCTAGTTAGTGACCAGCAAGTGTTAGAATCTTTTCTTGACTTCTTTTTAAAGCATGTATGACTTTTTTTCAATATAGGCAGATACTGATTTAAAAAACAACTTTAAAATCATCAAACAGAAATATTGTTGAATATTTCACAATATAAAAATTCATCTGGCTGGTTACAGTTATTTGATAGACCATTTGCTTAAACTGAATGACTGAGATTTGCATTTGATAAACTTTGATGAAATACCCATATGTACTTAGACCTCTTCAGGACACTAAGGCTACAAGTAAGACAGGGCCCACCATTATCTGAGATCCCAAGGTCCAGTGGACATGACCTATATGGGAATGTAATTCAGCGGGGTGGATCTTATAACGGTGTAAGTGCACGTCAAGATGCAAGTACTGTGGGGGGAGAAACTAGGTACGACAGAGGGTCACGATTGGTTCCATGAACACGTGAGTTTTATATCGCAGACAGTGTTTGAAAAGCAGAGTAAATATGGAACATTGGAAGGCCCAAATCAGGGATATGTGAAGATATTCATGGTGCGGCCTAGTGGTGGGAGACACTCAAAGGACCTGGAAAGCAAAATGAACAGAATGTTGTCTTTCAAAATCAAATTGGACCTCGTCACCTAACTGTGTAGGAGCCTCTGGGGCTCTCCTCTGCCTGTAGGCTGCAGCTGAGCATCTTAACACGGCTTGCTATGTCTTTCACGGATAGAGCCCTTTGAACAGTCCCACACTTGTCTCTGGGCCTTCCTACACACCGTGTACCTGCTGAGGACAGCATGCTAATTTTTCCTGCGGTATTCATCTTGTCCTCTAAACAAACTTAATTATTTTCTCCTCTGAGCCTCCATATGACCCCACACTTATTTTTTTGTTGGCACATAATTGCCAACATAATTGTTTATGTGTGTCCGTGTCTTTGCCCTATGGAAATAGAGCTTTTTTAGAGAAGGGATCTTTTTTTTTTTTATGTTTATTTTTGAGAAAGAGAGAGAGACAGAGCGTGAGTCAGGGAGGGGCAGAGAGAGAGGGAGACACAGAATCCGAAACAGGCTCCAGGCTCCAAGCTGTCAGCGCAGAGCCCGACGTGGGGCTCAAACTCACAAACCATGAGATCATGACCTGAGCTGAGGTCGGACACTCAACCAACTGAGCCACCCAGGCGCCCTGAGAAGGGGTCGTGTTTTATGCACTGTTGCATTGTAGGGTCTAGACCTGTGGCCAGTATTTACTAGAAACTCAGTATATGCTGATACCATCAATAAATTACAAATGAAAACCAAGGGCTAAATGCATAGCTCTTGTTGAATAGAAGGTAATGTATTACAAGTCAAACTCAATATTTGTGACTATTTTAGAATGAGTATTAGTATTTTTCATGATGTTAGTGTCATAACTGGTAATGATGCTGAAAAGGACAAATGTGTTAAAATATTTCTCTTGAGATTCTAAAAAGAATTGCATGTTTTCTATTATGCAAATCCAGAATGTTGAGTCACAAACAGTAGACCATTGCCTTTGGAATTAAGGAAAAGAAAGATGAAAATAAACCTCATCTAGTTTAAAAGCACTTGAAAATGGAAGTCTCAAATAAACACAGCTTTACAGCACAAGCTGGGAAGGACTAAGAAAATATTCTTTTTTTTAAAAAAAACCCTTCAGTTCTGGATTGAGATTTATTCTTTTAAAAAATTATTCCCCTTTATCTCTTGGGCAGATTTGCTACAGGTTTGCCTTCTTATTGTTGTTTTATTTTTTTTCCCTCAAAAGCAACTTTGGTTATTGATTTTCTTTACCCTTTTTGTTCCCACGTTAGTTTTTGCTCCTATCGCTATCATTTGTGGCCTCTACATTCTTTAAGTTATGTCTTTTTTTTTTTTTAATTTTTTTCAACGTTTATTTATTTTTGGGACAGAGAGAGACAGAGCATGAACGGGGGAGGGGGAGGGGCAGAGAGAGAGGGAGACAAAGAATCGGAAACAGGCTCCAGGCTCTGAGCCATCAGGCCAGAACCCGACGCGGGGCTCGAACTCACGGACCGTGAGATCGTGACCTGGCTGAAGTTGGACGCTTAACCGACTGCGCCACCCAGGCGCCCCAAGTTATGTCTTTTTTCTAGCATTGATATTTTTTTTCTACTGAAGTTTCTTGTGCATACAGAAAGTGCCAAATTATGAGCACAAGCTGAGTGAACTTTCAAAATGTGAGTACATGCATGTAACCACAGCATTGATCAGGAAATAGAACAATCACCAGCCCCAGAAACCCTCCTATTCCCCCCTAAGTCACTCTTTTGCTCTCCTTTGTGGCAGTTGTCACCATCCTGACTTCTACCAACACAAGTTGGTTTTGTCTACTTTTACAAGGCATATTGATGGAATCATAGAACATATTCTCCTTTTTGTCTGGCGTCTTTAATCCAATATTGTGTTGTGATATTAACTCATGTTGTCACGTGTATATGTAATTTATTCATTTTCATTGATATATAATATTCCTTTTGATAAATAATACACATTGATTTCTTTACCCATTCTATTACTGATGGGAATTTCCATTTCTCAAAGGTTAAATAGTTGCTATGAATATCCTTGCACTTGACTTTTGTTGTTCACTGGTATGCACTTGTAGTGAGTGTCTAGAAGTGAAAATGCTGGGTCATAGTTTAAGTGTATATTCAACTTCAGCAGATACTGCCAAACATTTTTCCAAAATGAAATGAGAGTTACAATTGCTTCACCTCCTTAACTATAGATTGTATAGTTAGACTTTTTTTTTAACATTAGGCATTCTGGTGGCAGGTAGAGATATCTCACTTGGTTTGGATTCACATGCGTCTAATTGTTGGTTTGCAACCTCCTGTGGACCTTCCTGGGTTGATGTGAAACCGGCCCCTGTACTTGGAGGGCAGGGAGAGACTGAAGAAAGAGGTGAGCTCCTCCAGATTGGAAGGTGGCAGGTTTCAGAAGCAGGGAACTTACTTACGAGGCTTGTCTTGCATGCTACGAGAGCAACAGATCTCTGTATCTGTCTGTCAAATCTTAAGTGCATGTAAAGGCCTTAACTAGTTTCAGTCACGGGTACCTTCCAGATGGTCTCGGCACAACCACATCTCTGTCTAAGGCTGGGTCCTTGGGGCAGCTTCTGGAAGCAGGGAAGACAAGTGGAATGCATACTCCGAGGACAGGGAAAGGAATGAGGAGCCTCCAATGGCTGGGATGCAACTCACAATTCAACCAGCAGTCACATCCTCTCTGTGACCTCCCCAGCACTAATGAGTTATTTATTGAGCACTTTTTCATTGCTTATTGCTATTTGGATATCTCCTCTTATAAAGTACCTGTTCAAATCTTTTATCCATTTTTATTTTGGGTTGTTTGTCTTTCACTTATAAATTTTAAGCCCCATTTGTGATTCTGGATCAGGTGTTTGTCAAATCCATTTCTTGCAAATATCTTCTTTTACCTAGTGACTTTCTGGTGGAAACTTACATTCTTAATTTTAATGTAGTCTAATTCTTTAGCTTTTTTCTCCTACTGGCTTTTGTATCTGATTCATGAAATCTTTCCACAGCCAAGAGCTTTATTGTTTTACCTTTCACAATTAACGTATAGATCAACAATCCACTTGGAGAAGTGAATTTTCATATAACGTCAGGTGGGAGCCAAGGTTTGTCTGATCACTCAGTTTTGACTTTGTTTTCTCGTGGATATCAGATTGGCTCAGCACCACTGATCAAACTGAACTAAACATGAGTTCATACTGATGTTTCCAATTCGAATCTATGATTGCATGGATCATTCTAACCTCTTGACTTGTTTATCTGTAAATCCTAACTCCAACAGTGGAAAACTGGACTCCTTTTATCATCCATTTACTTAATTGCTCCAGTATGTTACAGTAATATCACAACTGTTCATTTGTACGCCTTTACTGAGATTGTCTCATACATTTGTAATACACTTAGATTCTTTTGTCATAGTCTGCATTCTGTCTTGGGATGTCCCGATCTTGTAAATTAAAAAAAATGTTTTTTCAACATTATGCTTCACTTTCTGTGCTATAGAATTCTGTAGGTTTTGACAAATACATAACAAATAATGCTATGTCTTTAGCATACACTTATTTACTTTATTAGGCAATTTACAATTGCCTAATACAAGCTATTTTTAGATCTGTTCCCATGCTTATTTGCCATTTTGAATTTATTTGATCTTGAACTTATAGGACTTGTAGGACTTTCTGTAAATTATTTAATAGAAATGTTGTTGAGCATCATTGTCTTTTTTTCCAATTTAATGAAGGGAACTTTTCTACATTCCATCATTAACAATGCTATTTATGAAGTGTATATGTGCCTTTCCTTATAGATTTCATGTGGCAGTAAGGGAAATTTGTTTTATTCCTAATTTGGTCACAGTGTTAAAATTTAGCCAACAAGTTGGTTGCCTAAAAATACGGAATTATCATCATTTTTAGGCATATTAACCTGTAATTTTTCTTTCTGAAGATATTCTTACTGGGTTGTGGTATCAAGGTTGTGCTGGTATGATAAAATGAAGTGAAAGGAATTTCTTTTTTTATGGTTATCTAGAAGAATTTATGTGTAGTTCAGTTTTTCTTCCTTAAACTGCTGGAAGAATTCATTGCCCTCATTATCAGTCTTTTTTTTCATTAAATTTTTTTTAACGTTTTATTTATTTTTGAGACAGAGAGAGACAGAGCATGAACGGGGGAGGGGCAGAGAGAGAGGGAGACACAGAATCGGAAGCAGGCACCAGGCTCTGAGCCATCAGCCCAGAGCCCAACGTGGGGCTCGAACTCACGGACCGCGAGATCGTGACCTGAGCTGAAGTCGGACGTTTAACCGACTGAGCCACCCAGGCGCCCCTATCAGTCTTATAAGATTATTAATGGACATATAAAATAATAACAAACAAACAACAAATAAAATAGGAAGATTTAGGATTATTTGTATTTTCTATATTCTCTGTGTCAGTTTTAGAAAGTTTTAGGATTTGTCTTTTTAATATAAATTTTCAAGTCTATTGGGAAAAATGTCATTTATTTTATCCTCTTGTCACATTAATGTCTGTCAGATTTGTGGCGACATCCCCTTTTATGGCCCTAACGTTTGTAATTTGTACCATCATTCTTTTCTTGGTAAGTTTTTCAAAATGTTTATCAATTTTTTTCTTCATTTCAAAGAATAGCTTATGTCTGTCTATTTTCTCTCCTTCGTGTTTCTTATTATTAATTTCTGTTTTGATCTCCATCTGATTTCCTCCTAGGAGAAATTTTAATTGTCCCCCCCCTTTTTTTTTGTCAAAATTCCTGAGATGAAATTTTAGATCTTTGAATTCCCACCTTTCTTCTTTTCTATGATGTGTATTTAAGGTTATGAACTTAGCTGTAAGTATACTTTAACGAGATCTCACAACTTCTGACAGACATATGTTCATTACATCCACCTCAAAGTGTTTTTGATTTCCTTCAGGATTACTATATTGATTCATATATTATTTATAAGCATATGTGTTAATTTCCAAATAGATATTTGGAATATTTCTGTGTGTTGCTGCTTTCTAGCTTATTTCCCATGTAGGCAGAGAATGAATTCTCAATTGTGTTAATATTTGACATTTGCCGAGACTAGTCTATTGTCCATCATTTGATTCATTTTTGTAAACATTGGATAGGTGCTTGAAAAGATTGTGTTTCTTGAAATTGCTGGTTTCAGTATTCTACATATGTCAGTTTGGTTAGTTTATGAGTTTATCATGATCAATTAAGTTTGTCTGAAACTGGGTTTCACTCTTTATAAAACCCAATTTACTTTTTTTCTTTGCTCTTCTCCCTAGGAATATATAATGATACATTTATAAATACCTGGAGGAGGACATCTTGATTATTTATCAGCACTCCGTTTTCTTGGTCACCAAGAAATCTAAGTTATAAATAGCCCCAACATGATGCTCCATTTAGCTGTTCAGCTCGTCCATCTCCTGGCTGCAATCTTTTGATTTTCTGCACAGATGAATCAGCAAATGTCTTGAGTGATCAAAGGTGAGGCTACCAGGCTCTGAACTGCGCATTTCCTAATCTGTGGAAATTTTGCTTCTTTAATATTGGTTATTTCCCTAGCCATAAAGTCTATGTCATTCTCTCTTGCCCCAAGAGGGTGCCAAAGTTATGATTAGTTTCTCTACTCCTTAGCATTCTCTTTTTGCTAAACTTCTCAGCCTGGAATACGTAAAAATCTATGAATGCCTTGCAGGAAAAAGTGACATAAAATGTTGGATTCACCCCAATGCATTTCCCTTCTCTCTATGGTCCTAATTCTGGCTCCATAAGTGACTCCTTGGTACATTCAAATTTTTTTTGTATTTTGTCCATCTATTCTCTATGTTCTCAGCAGGAGTTTTAGACTGCTACAAGGTAGGTCTTCGTTACCAGAAATAGAACTATTTTTGTTTGTTTGTTTCTGACTTCTTGAATTGAAACTATAACTCATTTAATTCCTATATTGTTGATTCTCATAAATAAATACATATCAGGTCATATACTTCTAAATATCACATTGACTTAATATCTGAGGTTTTGATTTAACTGCTGTATAGTTCATTTCAAAATATCTTGCAATTTTCATTGTGATATTTTTCTTAACCCCTGAGTAATTAAGGATAGATTTCAAAAAAATGTTTAGGCCCATGCTTTTTTTTTTTTTTTTCTCTTTAAGATACATTTCCGTTACTGATTTTGAAGTCATTTATATTGTTGCCAGAGAATATGCTATCAAAGTGTGGTCCAGGGACTTGTACCGTGTCATCAGCCAACAGTTATTAGAAATGTAAATTCTTTTTTTAAAAAAATACTTATTTCTTTTTTTGGGGGGGGGGGGGGCATGCGTGCACATGAGCAGGGGAATGGCAGAGAGAGAGAGAGAATCCCAAGCAGGCGCTGCACTGTCAGAGCCCTGATGAGGGCCTCAGTCCCATGAACTGTGAGATCATAACCTGAGCTGAAATCAAGAGTCTGACGCTTAACCGCCTGAGCCACCCAGGTGCCCCAGAAATGTAAATTCTTAAGCTGCACCTCAATCTACTGAATCAGAATCTCTAGGAATGGAAGCCAGCTATCTTGTGGCTTAAGAAGCTTAATGGGTGATTCTTATTTACAATAAAGATTATTAGAATTTCTTAAGAATATAAGCCTTTCTTTGTGACTTAGTCTGTGGTCAAGTTTTTTAAAGAGACAATGTGTTCATAAAAACAATCCTATCTCTATTTGTTGGGTGTAGAGTTTTACATTACATTCATTGTATTATTCAAATAATTAAATAATTTATATACTTTCCAGTTCTTCAATATTCTTGATCTATCAGTTTCTTTAGAGAAGCATAAAATCATGGGTTTTTTCCCTCTTGCTATATTCATTTATCGCTTCAAGAGATAATAATTGATGTCCACTATGTGCCAAATACTGTTGTTATTTTTAATATTAAGGAGTGAACATCCATTCTTATTAATGCTATTACTTTGAAGTTCAACTTTTAAAAATAATGATATGCCTTTGTCAACATTCCCTTACTTAGGATACGCATCTTATACATTTTCTTACTTATATCTCATTTACTCTGCAATTTTATTTTAGGTGGGTCTCTTGTGATCAATAAGAGGTAGAAATAGATAGTTTTCTTATTATTATTGTTATTGATAACCTTCGTTAAAAGGTTAATTAGTTTATGTGTTGTGATTACAGGCATACTCAGATATATGTCTATCCACTAATCCTTTTTTCCAGATTACTATCCTTTTCTAGTTGCCTCTTTCCCCTTCTTACTTTGTGAGGTTGATGAAAATATATCCCCTTTTTTATTGTTTTGCTAAAAAAAGCACATATTTCTATTCTCTTTATTGATGATTACCATATGGTTACTAAATATATATTCATCTATTGATTCAATGTGACTTGAACAAGATTGTTTTCCTAGCATTGACAAATTGATTCTAAAATTTATGTGGCAATTCAAAGGACCCAGAAGAGCCAAAATAATCTTTATATAACAACAGAACAAAATAAGATGGCTTTGAACTGCTGTCAGTTTTAGGCTAGGCAAAGAACAGAAGAACAAAAGAAAGGGGAGAAAAGAACCACCAGAATTTTTGATAGAATAAGAAGAAAATGGCATAAAATTTGAGTAATTAAATGTCTAGAGAGAAAGGAGAGTAACGCTAGGGCAGAAAAATTATTTGAAAAAATGAAAGGCCTGATAAACTGAGAAAACTCTAAATGGGATAAGTATAAAAGAAACCAAACAAGGAACATCAAACCAAAAATTTCAAACAACAGTTCTAAAAATTAAAATCATCAGCTAAAAGCAAAAGACCCAGAGAAACCTTGAAATCGATCAGAGATTTAAAGACACAGTTTTGTCACTTCCTTGGGGCAGCCTGCAGAGGTTAGTGGCCATCTACTCGGCATCACGGCTGCCCTCAGACCTCTGGTGAAGCCCAAGATCATTAAAGAGAGGACCAAGAACCTCATCCTGCCCCAGTCAGAAAAAATATGTCAAAATGAAGCACAAGTGGTGGAAACCCAGAGGCATTGACGATAGGGTGCACAGAAGATTCAAGGGCCAGATTTTGATGCTCAACATTGATTATGGGAGCAACCAGGAAACAAAGCACATGCTTCCTGGTGGCTTCTGGAATTTCCCAGTCCACGACGTCAAGGAGCTTGAAGACCTGCTGATGTGCAACAAATCTTACTGTACAGAGCTTGCCCCCGATGTCTCCTCCAAGAACCGCAAGGCCATTGTGGAAAGAGCAGCCTCCTGGCCATCTGAGTCACCAGTTCCAATGCTGGGCTGCACGGCAAAGAAAATGAACACACAGCTTAGCTTATGTGTGTGTGGTATTTGTGTTATTAAAACCATAGAACTAGGGGCACCTAAGTGGCTCAGTTGGTTGAGCGTCTGTCTTCGGCTCAGGTCATGATCTCGCAGTTCGTGGGTTCGAGCCCCGCGTCAGGCTCTGTGCTGACAGCTCAGAACCTAAAGCCTGCTTTGGATTCTGTATCTCTCTCTCTCTCTCTGCCCCTCCCCGGCTCATTTCCTCTCTCTCTCTCTCAAAAATAAATAAACATAAAAAAGAAAAAGTAAAACCAGAGAACTACCAAAAAAAATTAAAATAAGTAATAAATGAAAACAGTTTTAGATGGTGTTGGCAAGATGGTGGGATTCAAAGTTCTCTGCTTGTATCTACCTGCGGCACAGTGATTTGGCATCAATCCTTGGGCAAAAGTGCCTTTGTGGGAGCCTTGGGACCCAGGTCGAACATTGTGATACCTGGGTAGAGTCCAAGACCAAGAGCCCGCACCCAGGTGGCTAACTGACTGGTCCTGGCTGCAGACCCAGAAACAGCTCTGTGCCCCTGCAGACTAGGCTACAGCCCCATTTGGTTGTCACGAACACCATATGCTAAGGGACCGGGAGGAGTCACACCCACCCATACATTTAGTAATAGGCCACAGCCCTTACTTAGTCTGGGCTGTGGACCCTGAAGCCATGACCTGGCTTCAGACTCTCTTAGTCTCAGTCTGGGAGCCCCTGGACACAACCCACCCTGAAACAGCCCTTTAACTGAGCTCCAGCCACTCCCAGCTAGTCCCAGGGCAGTCCTGCCAGTCCAGAGATCCCAGCAAGAGGCACTCCCGCCGGCACCCCCGGAGATCCTAAAATGTCGCTGTGCTTGGCTCCAGACCATCCAGACACGGTCTGTGAGAAGTCCTGCTGGTCCAGGGACCTGACAGGGGGCAAGCCCATCATGCCCCTGAAGGGAAGCCCAACAACCTAGAAATGATCCTGCGACTCGGCTCTAGTCCCTCCCAGCCACTAACTGCCACAGTCCCACTGACCCAGGTGCCCCGTGGGAGACCTGGCCATTCGTTGCCCCCCAGAGGCAGAGCAGACAACCTGGAGGCAGCACCAGATCCTGACATGGCCCCGCGACTCTAACCCCTGCCAGTTGTGGGACATGAGCAGTTCTGTGAACCCAGTAGCCCAGCAGGACACACACCTGCCCGTGCCCCCAGAGTGAGCCCCAAACCTCAGACTGACTACAAATCCTGAAACAGCCTCACAGTCCAGCCCCAGCCATGCCCAGCCACTGCCAGAGAGACCTGCCCCCTCAGATACCGGCTGCAAGGTATGCCCATCACTGCCTCCAAAGGCAGGTATGCAGACTCTAATCTTGGCTGTAAAATCTGAAGCAGCCGTGGTACATGGGTCCAGCCCCCTCAGCCATGATTGGGTGCCACTATTGCCCTCTCAAGGGACCACCCAATGACCAGGCAGGAGTCCTCTCAGGGAATAGGTAGGGGCCACACCTACCACATACCTGGTATCAGGCCAACTCTCTGTGGACCCAACTGAGGACTCTGAAAGGGACCTTTGACTCAGCGCCACCCTACTGAGCAAAGTCCTGGAGGCATTTCCATCTACTCAGGGACCAGACAAGACCCATGCCCGCCCAACTCCCTGGTGACAGGTCCACCAACCACAGATACCACCGCAAACCCAGCAATAGCCCAGATAGTCCTGGATCCAGCCCAGTATGACGATGATTCCAGAGGCAATGCCGTCTGGCAATGCCCAGGAAACTGACAAGCAAAAGTCTTTATCTGCTGAAACCAGTCTATAACGACTAGAAGAGCTGTTGGCTCCTTCAAATGCACAGAACATTTGGGCTACATGGGTCATGAAGAATCAGGCAAATATGACACCACCGAAGGAAACTTATAAAGCTCCATTAACTCCAAGGAAATGGAGACCCAGAAACTGCCTGACAAATAGTGCAAGATAATCATCCTCCAGGAAGACATAACAATCCAGATTAATTATTATATTAGTCAGGATTCACCAGAGAAACATAACCAGTAGGATGTGTATACATATACACAAAAGAGATTTATTGTAAGGACTTGTCTTATGCTACCACGGAGGCTGACAAGCCCAAAGATCTATAGTCTGCAAGCTGGAGACCCCAGAGAGCTGATGATATGGGTCCAGTGTGTGTCCAAAGGCCTGAGAATCAGGAGAGCTGATGGTGTTGTTCTCGTTCAAAAGCTAGCAGGCTTGAGACTCAGCAAAAGCCCGTGTCCTAGTGTGAGTCCAAAGACAGGGCACAATTGGTGCTTCAGGAAAAAAGCAGTCAGGTAGAAGAACCCCCCTTTATTTGGGGGAGGGTCAGTCCTCTTTTTCTATTCAGGTCTTCAACTGATTAGATGAGGCCCACCCACATTAGTCCAGGCAATCTCCTTCACTCAGTATATCAATTTAAATATTAAACTCAACCAAAAATATCCTCGCAGAAACACTTGGAATAATGTTTGACCAAATAACTGTGTACCCCATGGCCCAGCCAAGTTGATATAACACTAACCATCACACTTAGGCATTTACTAACAGAGTTCCAAACTTCATAAAGCAAAATATGGCAATACCGAAGTTAAAAATATCCATCTCTATAATCATAGTTGGAACTGTTTTCATCCTATTCCAGTATTTGGAACACTAAGACAAAAATCTCAGCGTACTCATCCAGTGAATTGTTCGCTTCTGATATTAGACTTTTCAGCCCTAGATTTTCCATTTGGTTCATTTCTGTCGTTCTCATTTCTCTGCTAAGAGTCTCCATTTCCTCATATGCCCACCCTTTCCATGAACGTGATTTCAAGCGCTGTTTGCATGTTTTCGTCTGCTACTTCCATCATCTGGATTTTTCCAGGACTGTTTCTATTGACTACTTTTTGCCTTGATTGTGGGTCACATTTTCCCACATGTCTTGCACTTGTAGCATATATATTTTTACTGTATGTTCAGCCTCATGAATAATCATCCAGATGTTTAATCCACTTGGATTATGTTCCAACAATGGCATTTGTGTGTGAGAACCATAAAGTTTAAAACGTTTTCTCAAACTCTCCTGACAGAGATGCCCCAGAGACCGTCTTCACACTCAGATCTATTTACCTTTTCACCAAAGTAATTTCCCTTAAGGACATCATTATACTGGCTGTTCTGTTAACATATGCTTCATGCTGCTGTTATACGGCTACATGGTGATGATGTATATGTCCCCAAATGGTTGTCATAATTAAAATTATTCTCTTCCTACATGTTCTTTCAGTAGGTCCTCTAGGCAAAGAGAGAAAGACCAGATGAGACCAGGAAGCCTAGAGAGACTCATTATCAGGAAGATTTTCCCACCAAAAGTATAAAGATGGCAAAATGAAGAGGGCCCCCTTCATCAGAAAGTTGAGTTTCGGGGCGCCTGGGTGGCGCAGTCGGTTAAGCGTCCGACTTCAGCCAGGTCACGATCTCGCGGTCCGTGAGTTCGAGCCCCGCGTCGGGCTCTGGGCTGATGGCTCGGAGCCTGGAGCCTGTTTCCGATTCTGTGTCTCCCTCTCTCTGCCCCTCCCCCGTTCATGCTCTGTCTCTCTCTGTCCCAAAAATAAATAAACGTTAAAAAAAAAAAAAATTTAAAAAAAGAAAGTTGAGTTTCTGGCCCGTATCTCCGTTGGCACCCAGAACAAGACCGCAGGCATCTCATTATTTTAAACTTGGTTTTCCTTTGTTGTAATAACTGCAACAATGCTGACCTCGTGGGATTATTTTAAGGATTAAAGGAGATGAATTGTGTCCGTATTTGGAGTTCACGGTACATACTTGATAAGCACTTGTTGAATCCGAATATAAGACCGTTACATAGGACATCGGAAAAAAGCAAAACTCGGGCGTTGGGTATAAAAAAAACGAGGAATCTCTGGTAGCTGGTGATTGGGTGCATTTCCACCTCAACTTGCTCCTTCGTGAAAGGGGGGGCTCCTCAGCTGCCCCCTGAGGAAATGGGGCAGGTGAACTGCAGTGATCCTATAAAATGGCGAACGCGGTGCCCGCTATAAAGTCTCCCTGTAATTAATATTAGAACTTTTTGCTTACCATTAATTTTTTTATGTGATCTTCCACAGATGCATTATGTTCTCATTTTCTGGAGCTTTAGGGCAAAAAAGCACCGCTCCGTTTAATCCGTCTTCTCTCCCCCACACATGCGCTCCCTCCTTCCTGACGGTTTTCCTTTCTCTGTTTTCTTTCTGCTTTAGGCTCAAGTGGATTAACTACTTCTGAGCATTAGAGACTGAGATGAATCCTCCCGAAGAAATCTCATCACAGATGGTTCGGAGCTGCACTGATTAGAATGCTTACTGTTCCAGCACTAGGACACGTTTAGAGGTGAGAAAGATAAAAACATTTCTTTCTTAAGCTGAGGATTTCCCAGAAGGTAATAGGAAAAGAGTCTAAATCAAGGTTAAAAAATGAATACATTATCTGTTTGATGTTTACCCATTGGCAGGTCTTATAAGTTAAGAAGAAAGTAATATCTTTGAGGGGGTTCACATTTAAAATCAGTTATGAACAAAATCCGATGGCATTGAGTGTTTGCATTAGATAAGCTCCCCAAAGCCTAATTCTCAAAGTCAAAGATTTTATATTTCCATTACTTTTCCTTTCGACCATTCTACCAATGTGATGAAAGTGTACTGGATTCACAAAGAGGTTCTGGACAGCTGCTTATTAACTTTGCAACCTTGGGCATTTCACAGAAACCTTGCGGGTGCCCTGTTTATTTGCAAAGTGAGAGAGTTAATGCCACTTATCGGCATCCTTTCTCTCTTCTGGTCCTACTGTTCCTGTCCTGTCCTGTCCTGAGTCCTCAGTATTGCTCTCCAAAGCAGTTAAAAAATAATAATAAATCCTTCCTCCAGGATCCCCATCTCCAGTCAACAGTTTCCACCGTCCTGAAATTATTTTTTTGTAAAATGAAAATGTGATATCAAAAAACACTCTTTGGGGTGCCTGGATGTCTGCTGCCAAGGCCGTTAAGAGGCAAATGTACTTCTGGGTCAACGACCTTGAAGGCTGTGGGATCCTGCTGACATAGGTACAACTGGAAGGAGAGATGTTCTATCCCTATTGGCCTATGCGCGAGTGAAAAATAAACCATTATGATGTTACACCATGGAGCACTGGGGGCTTCTTTGTTATCACAGCACATCATGGCATAGCCTGACTGATAAAGTTGCCAATATTTTAAAATTAAGAAGTTTCACGTAAGAATCATGAATCCTAGTTTTATTTGGAAAAACTAGAACATTTCTGATGGTGGGTTTGGACCCTTGAATAGCAGCAATCTACTGTACCTTGTGTTCAGCTGGAACACGTGTGATCTCTTTCCCACCACTGCCTTTCCCTTCTGCTTCTCTTGTTGCCATTATCTGCCCAACTATTGTTCTGTGTATTTGAGTTTGCAACCCCTGGTCTACAAAATATAATTCCAACCAATGTAGCATAACAGGCCCTTCCTGACTTGGGCTCACTTGTCCTTACGATCTTGCACCAAAATGCACTGGTCACCTTGCATCTGAAGTTGCTCAAAGATTTCATTGCCTTCCATGCCTCTGATATTTTGGGTATTTTGGTCTCTTGGCATCTACGGTCCTTGCTGCATCGTTAATTTGGCGGCTACTTCTCCATTTGTCAATATCCAACTCCTATCTTACCTCTTTGGGAAATCCTTCCCATGCCTTTTTGGCACTTCTCCCAAGCAGAACGATTTCTCCATGTTAACACTTACCCTCTTGTCTTTCTTGTGTATGTTCTAATTCCCAAACCCAAGCACAGTGACTGGCACAGAGCAGGTGCGTAGCCCATGCTAACAGGGTAGTTGCTGAAGTATGACATTTGTTTTTCAAGTTTCAGAGCAGCGCACGCACAGGGTGATGATTCAAATAGCACAGAAAAGCTCATGGCGGAAGAAATGCTCCCCCCTCCCCGCTCTTAATGCCGCTAATCAGAAACAGCCTCTTTTTCATACCGTTTCTGCTTTATTTATTCCATTGTTGTTCTCCATTACTCTAAGTACTACATTTGAAGCTGTATTTCTTGATTTATTGTTTTCCTCCCATCTCACCCACCTCTCCCCAGCATCTCAGACTACTGCTGCTAGCTTTACGCTCTGCCAGTTGCCTTTAAAACTCTCATCGTAAGCGTTAAGTTCTGTTTTCTGTTCCTCTCAATAGTGTCTCTTAAATTTAGCCTCTTCTTTCCTTTCTGCCACATCCCCCTCTTGCCCCCATAGCCTCATTCTGTAGACATCACTGGCTGTCAAGGATGTTCATATCAAGACTGTACTTTCACCCTAATCAGATCTTCTCTGATTTATGTATTCATTTGGTTCAATACCTTTGTCCTTACTGCACAGCCAGATGCCCCTCCCCGACACCTTCCAACCTCTCCCTTCGCACCCCTGCCCCACGCTACCTTCCCAGCAGACCCATTTCTGACAAAAGCAAGGAACAACCCTCTTCTGCTCTGGAGGCTTCCGGCCCAATCTGTTTTCCTCTCCTTGCGAGCCTACTCATTCTGTTATTTCCTAAATCATCATGAAAGCAGGGCAGCTGAGAGCTGAGTCAGGGACTGTCCCAGGCACTCTGCGTGTGAAAAGAAATATGTCTTATAAGCTAAGTAAATCAGGAGTCAACATTTTTCTTTATAGACACAGATTAGACTTAATGGGCTGAATTAGTAAATCCAGAAAGGGACCTGTCCGAGAGCCAAGTCCATCATCTTTATAACAGTGTGGTGTTTTGAGAGCATAACTCTATAGTCCTTACAACTCAGCACTGTCAGGATCACTGAGGAGGCAGCCACTGTAAGAGAGGGACGGGTGATTTTTTTCCACTTCGGTTTTTACAATGCAGTTAGCCCAGCTGTGGAAGGTTGAAGTCTTGGATTCCTAATCCAGAACTATCAATTCTTTGGCTGGACTAATCAAACAAATGGGCTTAATCTCTGTCTGAACTCCTCCATCACTTTCTAGGTCATTACCAACTCTAGTTGACAAAGATGTCACTCCCCTGGTGAAGATTCTTTGGACTCCTTACTCATTTCTGCTGACGCAGTCACCTCTGGGTACCGTAGATGAAGGGGCTCTGGTGACTTTCTGAATGAGTATTGTTGTTTAATCTACCTAGCACTTATCCCCCCTCCTTTCAGCAACCTAACTCTGATTTTTCACGGAAACACACTCTACCTATCCACATATGTGACATTGGTGTGGCTCACCTCAACCTCCAGTTCTGGATAAGCATGCGACTCAGCCTTGGCTAAGGGGCACACGCCACCATTCTGGCCACCAGATCAAGCTCCAAATGGGCATGAACAAGTCCAAGTGACTCCTACTATCTTTCAGGTGTGCTCTGGGAGAGAACTCTTAGAATAGAACCAGTACTGAGACTACAGAGTTGAGAAATGGGTTAAAAACCATGTTCTCATGTCATCTCCTAACTTGAATTCTCTTGCAAGCAGAGCCTAAGATGAGAACTTAGGTTCAGGGAGTTTATTTGGGGAGGTTCTTCCAGGAAGGAGTGAGGAAGTAGGGAGAGTGGGAATGAGGAAAAGGAGAGCCAGTGTAAAGGTGTGTTTTCGTGTTTCGAGAAACATCTATTGAGGATGTCCTTAATCCCACGGGAGAGATACAAAGACAATTCCCCCTCAAAGAAACTCTGGGTATTATTTTACATATAATGATGCCTATGGTTGCTGTAGTCAGTTTGTGGTCAGCATGCTACTGAAGCTCACAGAGGGAGGACAGAGTTAGGAAATCCAAGAAAATTGGAGTGAAGTCATGCCAGAGCCTTGACACTTGGTGCCTGCTCACTTCTGGACGAATTGTTACATGACATAGTCACATTTTGCTGTTGGTTAAGCTGGCCTATATTGGGGTTCTTGCTACTCTATAGCCAAAATTATCTTGACTGATATGCTTACTACTGAATGTATTAGAATGAGGAGGGACGAAGAGAAGTTAGGGCAACCATGAAGTTTTGACCTTGGTGGCTGGGCCGATGATGAAGCCGTTCACTGAGACAAGGAACACTCTAAGAGGCCCAGACTTGGAAAATGGATGATAACTTGAGTATTTAATATGTTGGACTTGAGATGCCTGCTTGACATTCACTTGGAGAAATCCAGGGAGCAATCTGACATGTAGATGTGGATCTTTGGGTTTAGACAAGTTTAGGGTACCACGTACATGGGTGAGAGTTGAAATGTGTGATGACTCAGACCACACACAGAGAGATGGCCAGGTGAGCAAAGAGACATAAATCAGCAGAGGTATATCAGAGTCCTTTTAAGTCATTAAAAAAAAAAAAAGTTGATGTGCTTGGGGGAAAGTAATCCAAACTAGATGTATAAGGTGATAGACTCTAAGAAATGAGACTCATACCTCATTCCTTGAGGATTTCATCCCAGTGCACCACAGGTCAAAGTGGGCTCCAGTAAAGAGATAAAGCAGGAAATTATACCCACAATCTCTCTGAGGTGATGGGCTGTGCACTTTGCAATTGGGTCTCAACAAGAGCATAAGAGAACAGGAGGATACAACGAGAGAGAATGGACGTGCCCAGAGTCCTCACTCTCTGCCAGGGATCGCACGTACCATGTGCCATTTCACCTTGTGGCCCCCCTGTGGGATAGGCACTGTTGTCGTATTCATTTCACAAGGGAAGCAAAGAGGCTCAGAGAACTTAAACAACTACCCACAGTCACATGCCAGCAGGTGATAGGACCCACAACCCAGAACCCCAGTCTGTCTGATGCTAAAATCTTTGCTATCTCCACTACTGTATGTAGTCTCCATTAGGGATATACTGCATGTTCTTGTAGAATAGTAGTTTGTATATATATTTACCTTCCTTGTAGGCTGCTGGTGGCATATTTCAAACTTCTTTTCTAATTATGAATTACATAAGCAATGTAGTATAGTATATTATGAGTAGATTTGCCTATGAGGAAAAGAGAATATCTTTTGAATAAATGATAAATGTTGGCTAGATCATAGATTGATCCTTCATGATTGTGATAACTCAGATTACTATTAAGCAGATAATTGCCTCCCTAACCCACTCACTGTGGGTAGAGTATATTTTCTACCCATTAATGTTGGGCTTGACCATATAACCTATTTTGATAAAGGGATGTTAATAGACATGAAACAAGCAAAGACTTAAGATGTCCTTATGGGGGGTGGGCTCTATCCCCTTGCACGTCTAACCATTACCATGAGGAAAATGGGCCCCAGGAAACCTGCTGGTCCCACATGAATGAGAGACACATGGAGGGGTGTTGCTGCCACTGACCCATGACCAGCAGCGTGAAGCAGAGCCACCAGAACTGCCTACAAAGCTGTGGTTGTGTGGATGGACACTTACCATTCCATGCTACCGAGGTCTGGGACCGTGTGCTATGCAGCAGGAGCCAAATGATGCAATTATTATCAATATAAATGACATTTCTTGATCTGATGCATCCATTAATTCAATATTTATTTGACAGTTACTGTAGTGGGACCCAAATACAAATGATGAAGACAATAGGCACAGCCATGTCATCATAGCTTAGTAGAGGAAAGAAGTATTTAAATAAAGCATTGCAACAATATCTTGTTAGAATTCTGCAGGGGAATGATAGGAGGGTACAGAAACTATAGCACAAGCATCATCCCATTGTGGGTTTATGGTCAAGAGAGATTCCTGGAAGAAGTAACATCTCATCTGTCACCTGAGAAGGAAGTGATATTAAAGTTAGTTGGGAGAGGAGGACACTTGGGAAGGAGAGAAGGTGGGGGGAAGAGAGGACATTGCAGGCGTCCTGCAGAAAGAAAGGACAGCATGTGCAGTGTCCCAGGGGGCAGAAAGAACAAAGACTATCAGGGAATGTGAAAGCTTTTCAATAAAATGGAGGCAAAAGGGATCAGAATGGATGGATGGCTGATCTCAGATCTCAGATCATGTAAGCACTGTAAGTCTTGTTAAGTCTTGTTAAGAAGTTTGGACTCTGGGGCACCTGGGTGGCTCAGTTAAGTGTCTAACTCTTGATTTCGGCTCACTTCATGACCTCACAGTTCGTGAGTTCGAGCTCTGCATCAAGTTCGGTGCTGACAGTGGGGAGCCTGCTTGGGATTCTCTCCCTGCCCCTCCCCTGCTTTCTCTCTCTCAAAATAAATAAATAAACTTAAAAAAAGAGTTTGGACTTCATGAAAAGAGAACTAGAGAAATTGTTTCATTAAACTTTAAAAAATCGGATTATTTTTCTCCTTCCAAAATTATAAATAACTTAGTTTATTCAAATAACACATTTTGAAAATTTTAGGGCAAAATAAAAAAAAAAATTAAAGATCTCTTCCAAAATCAACACACCCACTCTAATGATGAACCACTAGAGCATTTCTAATTAACCAAGAGCTCATTTTATGTTCCTGATCGGCACACTCGGAGAGCCATGTGGATAATTTAATGTGAGGGTGTGAATGTGTGCTTCCCTCTGCTCTTTATTTCATGCTTCAGATGTTGCCATGGGTAACCAAAATCTGTTCCAGAAATTGACAGTTAGTTCGTGCTTACACAAAGGCGGGCAAAGAAGAAGAAAATCTTTCACAGCCCATAATTTCCCCATGACCTGTCCTCTTGGAGTCTTCCCAGGTCCCAGTCATCCCACGAGCTTCTCCATCTGGAGACTATAAACTCCACAAGGGTAGGGACTCTCCTGTTCCTTCCCTGAACCCCCAGGATATAACACGGTTCCTAGCACACAGTAGGAACTCAATGTATGTTTGTCGAATAGGTGAATAAATGGATGACTGATTGACTTGCTCATGCAAATCACAGTGAGCCAATCCAGGTAGGTTTCCTTTACTAGACTGAGAGTTTCTTGAGGTCATGAAGCAGGTGATGCCCTTTTGTATGCCTTCAGTACCTACCACTGTGCCTCCCAGGTCATAGATATGTGGCTAAAGTCTTACTGGATGGACGGGTGGGTGGGTGGGTGGGTGGGTGGATGGATGGATGGATGGATTGGTGAATGAATGAACGAATGAGCAAATGAATGAATGAATGAGGTGAATTGCAAGTACAGCATCTGCTAACCAGAAATAAGTTGGAGTCCAAAATATTAAGTATGAACACAGAAACAGATTCATTTAAGAAAAGTAGGTTAATAGCCAAGGCAGAGGTTGAAAGACATGAGAAGAACAAACGAAAAGGGGAAAAGTAAGTAACCCAAAACAAAGAGAGTGGAGGAGCATGCCTTGGCTCATTCTGTCCTGTACACCTGGGACAGTTTCAGCTCCTGAATGCCCTCAGGCCTTGTCTGTCTTCTCTGTTGAACTGTTCCTTCCTCAGTTATTAAGACATGGCCTGGATACATCAGTGTGATGTTTAAATTCCTGTAATGATGAAGGTGATAATAATCACCTAGACTAAATTACTTTTCATTTTTCCCTCAAATCCACAGAGAAAGAGGGGAGGTGTGGACAGAACATGAGTGTTTCCCGCTTAATTTCTTTGATATTGCTGAGCCAAGCCTTGCGCCTTGTAGCGAAAGAAGACCTGGTCTGATGACCTTGACGTTGCCTGTGGTTTTGTATAAGCGTTGAGCTCCTCGCCTTCTCCACACTGACTCTTTCAGAGAACCCAGCTGGATGGCACAACATTTCATCCGGGCACCGAGGAGGACCAGAAAGCCCCACTGCTGTGCCTGGGAAGACTCTGGCCAGCATGGTGGGGCCCCAGGGTATATACCCCTGTCCTGAATCACTGCGTCCCCTGGTGGGCTGATTGCAATTCTGGCAACATGGTAGAGAGGAAACAAAAGTCCATGGAGACATTCCTATGTCATCACTGGCTGGTGAAGGTCTTCTGGGTGCTTTGTGGCTTTCACATTATGAAGACTATGGATGAGGAAATGTCTCTGGTTATATTTATAGTGTGGACTGTGTGTTTACTTGTCCATCCTAATTCGAATAACAGACATTGCCTCACCCATGTGCTGCAACACCCGTCTTTCATTCACTCTGTAAACACTCATCGGGGGAGCATAGGTTTGTTCTAGGCTTCTCTAGTCCTGATGAGGTGCTCTGCAAATATCCCCAGCTGGAGATCCAACCTCCCTGAGAACTGGCCTGGTGGGGAAACAGTATCTTTCTCCCTATCTTCTACCCCAAACACTTACGGAGGGGTAGCTCTGGGTACAAAGGACTGGAGAGGATGGAAAATATGTATTGAACATCTACATTGTGACAGGCATGTGCCCAATCACGTACTTTTTTCCCCAGCCAAACACCATAAGATAGATATTCTGGTTTGTTTTCCACAGCAGAAAATAGATGTTTGGGAATATTGCATAACTTGTCCAAGTTCATACATCCATTAAGTGGCTAAGTAGTAAAGGTAGGAATCACCCTTGGGTCTATTGACTCTTTCCTACACAGCTAGCTGTCCCCAGGGTGGCTCTAGCATCTCACTTCTCCTAAGGTGGTGGCAGCTTCTCCTCCTGGAGAAAGCAGTCCAAATTCCAGCAATACCTAGATCTGGTGTCCACATTCTCCTGTTCTCCCCCTCTGCCTCCATTCACTACCCTCCCGAGCTTTCTCTCAGGAAGTCACGGCTGGACGTCACTGACACTTCGGTGCCATTAAAGTCACAGTGCCCCCCTCTGTTAGAAGATCTCAGTTCCCCGATAAGCTCCCTCTGTGGAAGGGAAATCTGTTCATAGTTCGGCAAATTTAAGGCAGTGTCTGGGAGGAGGGAGGGTTTCCTGAGAGGGCTCCACAAAGGTCATGACATTCTCTGCAAGGTCCCAGAAACCACACCACAGGCTCAGCTGTCATTCTACTCATAGCTGACCAGTCCAACCAAGTGAAGATCATCAAATTAACAGTACAAAGGGTCTAATAGAGAGCTCCTTAGAGGCACCGAGAGGTTACAGATACAGGTGATGATGGGAAGGGGAGACGGAGAGGCCAGGCAGGCGGGGACCTCAACTGTCCCATATGTAAGGCTGTCCCTGGGAGGTCCAGAGTCCAAACAACTCCCTTTCAGGGAGGAGGCACAGCAGGGTCAGGGAAGCACTTGGCATGTCTACTAACAGAATGGAGGTGAGTTTCCGGCGCCCCAGCTAGCAGGGGGTGGAGGGAGGGAGAACTGGTGGAAATGAAAGAAGGGTTGGAGGCAAGAGTCACATCCAAGCATCCAAGTCATGGGCCATACCTGAAATCTGATTGGAAGAGTAATGGAAAAGCATTTTTTTTAATTATGTTTTAAGAATTGCTCAAATGTGTATTTTTGAGAGAGAGAGAAGGAGCTGGGGAGGGGCAGAGAGGGAAAGGGGACAGAGGATCTGAAGCGGCCTCCTCACTGACAGCAGAGAGCCCGATGTGGGGCTTGAACCCACGAACCGTGAGATCATGACCTGAGCCAAAGTCAGATACTTAACCGACTGAGCTTCCCAGGTGCCCCAGGAAATCATTTTAAATATGAGATTATTACTTGAGCATTAATATTATAATACAGCAGGATTTCTAAGGTTCTGAGCTAGTAAGGTTGCACAGGCAATAATTAGATAATAGCTCTGTAGGTTAAGCTCTCGTCAATGGGAGGAGTCTGGCTGAGCAAGGCTGGGTAGTACGTAATATGCCCAGAAACCCCAGCCTAGAAGCTTCCAGTGGGCCTTCTCACCCCCTCCAGAACACAGAGCCTATTATCAGGCTCTCTGGGATCAATTCCTGCCTCCACCCCTTACTAGCTGTGTGACCTTGAACAAATTAATCAACCTCCCTGGGCTTCGCCCTCCTCATCTTTAAAATGAGGACGATAATAATAGGATCTCACATGGTGATAGGAGCATTTCACGAGTTATCATATATGCTCATAACAAAACCAGGCACATGGTAAGAGCTATGTGAGTGTTAGCTGTTAGTATGACTATTATCACATCAGATTTTCAGGGCCAACGGAGGAGACGGACATACAGGAGGACCTTTGTCCTCAATTTAGAGCTAAGGAGACATGATCTCACTTTGATAAAAAATATATATATATATGCACTCAGGTCCACAATACACCATGGAAGCAGTTATGCAAAGGTGACATCTGGATGTGCTTAAAGAGGGGACAGCACAGGACAAGGACAACAGCCCCAGGTGACCAGTAGGCAGAGGACCGGGAATTTGGCTCACGAGCAAGTCCTTCGTGCTTCTCAATTTGCATCAGTTTCTCTGCAGACTTGTGGTTTCTTCATCCACCGACCGTTGAGCGTTTTTGGCGAGTGCCCCAGCAGATCGCTCATGCGGGTCTGCCTGGTCCACATCACATCACTTCTGCAGGCTGTCTGCGCAGGGGGTGGGGCGGGCCAGGCTGCGGCTGCTCTAGGGAGCCCAGGCGGAACGTGCAGGCTTAGGAGTCCCCGAGGTGTCCTCCTCTGAGCCTTGGTTTTCCCTTCTGTCAAGTGCTTGCCTCACAGGACAGCTAGCTGTGAAGAATGAGCGTCACGACACGTGCGAAGTGCCCGCTGCATCACATCGCGTGCGGTCAGCGTGTGGCCCTTCACTGCTGTCACCCATGGCAAAGTTCCAAATAAGGAACGAGCTGAGGGGGAGTCTTCTTTAGTCTGTAGAAGCTGCCACCCACTAACACTGATGGCAGAGATTCCAGAGTCATTGGGAAGATTTATGAATCCAAAAACCATTTATTGACCACTTACTTGCAATAGCTCCTTCATAGATATTGAGTTCTCGCAACAGCCTTAACAGATAAGTGCTATTATTACCTCCATTTTAGGTGAGAAAACTGAGGCTCCGACAGGCAGAGCAAATTGGCCCAAGACTGGAATTTGGACGTGTCTGATTCTAAAACGTTAGCTTCAGATTCGCTCCCTCCCGCGAGCCTTTGTGATTGCAACACGGGGCTATTGTAGTCGTGTTTACGTCCGGCAGCGCCTTACCTTTTGGGAAGCCGGTTTCTCTTCCTGTGTTACGTCCACTGTGAAGGTAGTGCCTCGTGGCAGGAGAAGGCCACCACCCAAGATAAAGCTGGGAAAGAGGCATATGATGCAGGACACTTTCCCAGTCACCCCGACACCCGCCCGAGGGAGAAGGCCAAGTGGGGTTGTCGGATTTCAGGAACGAGAATACTGCATTTGGCATTTCATTGTTAGCCCTAAGGTGAGGGAAGCGGATGTGTTGGGCAGAGGATGGGTTCAGAGGGGAGTCAGGAAAGGGTCCACTTGTACCTGAGGACTCAGCATCCCTCGCTTGTCTGAACTCAGTCCAGGGTGGCCACATCAGGAGAGAAAACCCTGAGAAGGTGTAGAGAAAGCAGGAGGCACTGGTCTTAGGACCCATGTCTCCATTAGAACTTTGGGACAAGACTCCTCACAGGGTACCAGCACACCAGCATGTGGCCCCGGGGCAGCTGGGCTGATGGCGAGGGCCCAGGAAGAGCCAGGAGGGGGCCAGAGGGAGCACTCCAGGGTTCCTCAGCTTCAGCCATGCAGAAGGGAGCACGCATCTCTGGCTGCTCCTGAGAAGACCAGGCACACGTTAGCTGAGGCTGGTGAGCCAGGAGCCCAGCACGAGGCCATCCTGCTGATGGCTGAGGCTGCTGGCCAAGGTCTGAGCCAAAGCTGAGGGGCAGAGTGGGGATGGGCTTAATGCAAAACAGGGGAGGAGAGAAGAAGGAGAGGAGGGGAGGGAGGGGAGAGGAGAGGAGGGGGGGGAGGGGCGAAGAGACCAAGGGGAGGGAACAGAGAGCCTCCTCACTGCCTTCTGTCTGTGTCGCCAGCCCCAGATCTTAGCAGCAAATGTCAGCCTTGTGATGAGCAGAGAAAGGGACCTCCCTAAATAGACTGTGAGGACCCCTAAAACCACAAGGCCCCACCCCAGGACCTGCGTTTCCTCTATCTAGGCCACCACTAAAATACTGACACTTCCTCTTCGCAAGACCCCAAAATGGCACTCAGAAAGGGGAGGAATTTTCTACAGCAGGGACATTTGAGAAAATTAGAGAATGAGATTACTGGCAAGTTCAAGTATGTGGAGCGAGCGTGTGTTTCCTCGACCCAGTGGGATGGAAAACCGGAGCAGAGGGGATCGGACGCAGAAAACAAAGATGCGTGTTGAACTCCCGGTTTGTAATGTATTAACTTCCTGGCCCCACTACATGGGAATGAGGAAATACGTTCTTGGAAGAGTGAAAATGCTGTTCAGAATGACTGCATAGAGACTCAAATAATGGGGGTGCCGCTTGGTACCGTGACGGTAGATTGAGAATCGCGGTCCCCATAGCACCGCACTGCTCCCAGTGGCAAGGATAATACTCACCCTGCTCCGTAAAATTTCACTGGAGAACCAGTCACAGGGCCAATAGTGACACAGACAAAGGATTTTAAGCTGGCTGTTTTATTTTTTTTTTATTTTATTTATTTTATTTTTTTTTAATATATGAAATTTATCGACAAATTGGTTTCCATACAACACCCAGTGCTCATCCCAAAAGGTGCCCTCCTCAATACCCATCACCCACCCTCTCCTCCCTCCCACCCCCCATCAACCCTCAGTTTGTTCTCAGTTTTTAACAGTCTCTTATGCTTTGGCTCTCTCCCACTCTAACCTCTTTTTTTTTTTCCTTCCCCTCCCCCATGGGTTCCTGTTAAGTTTCTCAGGATCCACATAAGAGTGAAACCATATGGTATCTGTCTTTCTCTGTATGGCTTATTTCACTTAGCATCACACTCTCCAGTTCCATCCACGTTGCTACAAAAGGCCATATTTCATTTTTTCTCATCGCCATGTAGTATTCCATTGTGTATATAAACCACATTTTCTTTATCCATTCATCAGTTGATGGACATTTAGGCTCTTTCCATAATTTGGCTATTGTTGAGAGTGCTGCTATGAACATTGGGGTACAAGTGGCCCTATGCATCAGTACTCCTGTATCCCTTGGATAAATTCCTAGTAGTGCTATTGCTGGGTCATAGGGTAGGTCTATTTTTAATTTTCTGAGGAACCTCCACACTGCTTTCCAGAGTGGCTGCACCAATTTGCATTCCCACCAACAGTGCAAGAGGGTTCCCTGTTTTATTTATTTTTTAAATGTTTATTTATTTTTGAGAGAGAGAGACAGACAGAGGGTGAGCAGGGGAGGGACAAAGAGAGAGAGGGAGACACAGAAGCCGAAGCAGGCTCCAGGCTCTGAGCCATCGGCACAGAGCCCAACGTGGGGCTTGGGCCCACGAACTGCGAGATCGTGACCTGAGCTGAAGTCAGACGCTTAGCCGACTGAGCCACCCGGGTACCCCTAAACCAGCCCGTTTTAGATGGGAAGATTCCTGTGGGTTTAGTGGTCACCAGAATGTGAGGCCATGGGACATATAGCCCGGAGAGCGTGATCAATAACAGCCAGCCGGCCAGCGTGCTGGAGAGCCTCTCGGCTGTGCTCAGGTGCAGCTAGCAAAACCCACCTGCCAAGGTTTCCGAGAGAAGATCAATGAAAAGGATGCGAGCAGGGACTCTGGGAGAGCTGGGGTTTGAACCCAGGCATTTTGGGGCCAGAGTCCACGTTCTTCACCGTTTTGTCCCACTGCCTTTCATCGCGTTGGGCACTCAGTAACCATGTATCAGTTGAATGGATGTATGAGCGAAGAGGTGGATCTGAGTCACTGGAAATGAATTACAAGATTCAGGGAGGGCCAAGCAAAGGAAGCAAGGGAAGGTGAGCATGCACAGCCGCTCTACGGGAGTCCACGCAAAATTCTGTTGGACGAGGAGGTGTGGCTCCACCCCTTTTTCTGGCTCCTACTCTTCCTGAATGCACCTGTTTTATCTTAATAAGGATGCTGTAAAGACATCTGACATATAAGCCCCCAAACTAGCGCTGTGGTTCGTCCGTGTCAAGAATAGTAATCTATCGGGATGCCCGAGTGGCTCAGTGGGTTAAGCATTCAACTTCAGCTCAGGTCATGATCTCACAGTTTATGAGTTCCAGCCCCGCAACGGGCTCTGTGCTCACAGCTCAGATGCTGGAGTCTGCTTTGAATTCTGTGTCTCCTTCTCTCTCTGTCCCCCCTCCCCTCTCTTTCTCTCAAAAATAAATAAACATTTAAAAAAAGAATGATAATTATCATAGATTTCGTATCAGCCTCACTTCTGGTCTTGTGCAGGGTTGTGCCTCAGCCCTACCTGAGCTTCAGGTCACTGCCACATCCCAGCATGACTAGGATCCCACCCTGGGTTTCTTTGCCTTAAGGAAAAAGTCATAATAAAGTGGGGGCAGTGTTGATTATCCACACAAGACAGGTTAGATGGGGCTCAGAAAAGTCTCAAGGCGTGGGCTGGAGTCCTTCTGTGAAAAACCTCATGTCGTCCTCAAAATAACCACTGAGGTTGGCACTATGATCATTGTAGCTTTTAGGAATGGGAAACTGAGGCTGAGAGAAATTACGTAATTTGGACGAGATGGTAGAGCTTCTTAGTAGCAGGGTGGGACTTGGATGCAAGTTCTGCTGAGACACAGACCCAAACCCTTAATCTTTGTGTCATGCTCC
The DNA here is from genome assembly GCF_016509475.1 of Prionailurus bengalensis. Lineage (NCBI taxonomy): Eukaryota > Metazoa > Chordata > Mammalia > Carnivora > Felidae > Prionailurus > Prionailurus bengalensis. The sequence goes on along the minus strand of NC_057353.1, from coordinate 75,373,047 downwards.
CTCCCCATGAGGTCAACCTCGGGGCCATGTCTATACAACAGTTGAGCTGAATGACCTTGAACTTGAATTGACAGAGTGGAGTGAGAATTGGCTGAGGCTAATAATTCTCTGATTTACAGTTTGCCCTTCAATATTTGTCCATCCTATTATTGTATTTGCTGCTAGTCATAAATTTATCAAATATGAGATACGGTATTTACATAGTTAAAATCCAATGTTCTTGTCCTCTTCTTTGGTCCAAAAACATTCATATTTTACCCAAAGGAATGTAGTCAATCTTGTCCAGAGATGTTGACTCTAGATGTTCTTATCTTATCTTAAAACAACACACTTAATCACCTTCTGCACACAAACTTAGCATGGCAACCCGATCTAAGTAAAATTTAACTTTCTGTAGATTTTACCACACATCACCACTTTCCTACTCAAGAATGATTTCCAGCCATTTCTGTCTATTGAAGGAATGGTTGTTTGGATTTATTTCTAACATTTTTCATTTGAAACACCGTGATGGAAAAAACAGACTTCTTTTCGTTATACCCTGGGGTATGACATCAACCACAAAGACTGTCACTTAAGGTCAGGTTTCTGGGGGGAAGGGAGAGCCAAGATGGGTAGACTGGAGGTTTAGGACACTCAGCTGATTCTGGGGTTGTTGAGGGGGTGGGTGGGCCCAGTAGCAATGTCTCAGGGAAGAGGAGAACTCCTCAGTGTAGGAGGTTGGATAGAATGAGCCCAGCCTGGCAACTGGGAATCTATGCTCCAAGCAAGGCAGGTAGGGGGATTATGCCCCTGATGGAGAACACAGGACAGTGTAGGCGCTATAGAGAGTGGAGGGGTAAGAGGCCAAGAAAGCAAAAAATCAAGTTAGAAATGAAGTCATGGAAGCCAAGGGAAATGTTCAGGTGGCCAGTGCTTGGGGCAGACACACCACAAGAGGCCATGGGCCAAGCCGAAGTCACCAACCTGGCTTGAGGACAGTTATATAACTCTGGGATCCGTCTGTTGCAGGAGTGAGTTCACTGCCATCTTGTACACACTTTATTGGTCCAAGGACCAGCTGGGGCAGGTGCTGCAGGGGACAGGCCCTAGCTTCCTGTGGCTGGGTGAGGATGGGCGAGAGAGAAGTGACAGTGTCTCCACAGCTGGCCAGATCTGAGTTTCTGCACCCGATTCATTTTTGGTATGTTTTGCTTTCCCCGAGTCTGACGGCAGCTTCCAATTTGAAATCCACCCAGTTGCCTAAGTAATGGATCCAGTTACCGTAACCATGTTACAGACCAAGTTAGGAGATGGTTCTACTTGTCTGCCCAGTTTAGGAATGCGGTCCACAAGAAATCATCTCACTCTTACCCAAAGTGTAACAGGGTGCAGGCATCAGCGGCAATGGCATCACCAGAGAGCTTGTTAGAAATGTCAAACCTCAGATCCTACCCTTGACCGGCCATATCAGAACCTACATTTAGCAACAGACCCAGGTGACTGAGGAGCACTGATCTGTCCCGTATTCTTTCATCACATTCTTCAGCCACACAGGATGGAGGAAAGTGCGTGGGTGGGAAGACCGGGTATGCAGTATAGTTGTCACTTATTTGGGCAATAACCTTGGGCAATTAACCTGCCTCGGTCTCGATATTCTCTTCTGTAAAATGGGAACAATAGACTCCACTTCCTGTGGTCGTGAGGATGATTACAATGCTATCTGTATAAAGTGACGTCCTATGGTGCCTAAGAAATGACAGAGGGTAGACAAGTGGGAGTGGCAGTACTGGTGATGCTGGAGCTGGTAATCCCCATCACCATCCACTGCAGCCTATAGGAGCTCTCCCTGAGGGGGTTCAGCCACAAAAGGAACTGAATGGGGGTGGGTGGGGAAGAGGGAGTAATTCGGGTGCATCCGATTTAGACAAAGGCTGTGTAAGTTTCTGACCAGCAGGACTCTCCCACTTCTGCCTTCCCCACCCTCTGTTCCCTGCTGGTGGACACTGATGTCATCAAAGCAGGTTCTGATTCCAGGTCCAGACTACACCCAGCAGTGAGGAAAGGGGTGTTCTAGAACCAGGGTAGCTGACTTCAGCCTGGGAGTTACTCTTCCTTGCCTTAGGCCACTTTGCCTCACACCATTAAGCTGCCATCTTGGATCTTTCTCTCTGAAACTCTGACTCAGTAGGTCTGGAATGGGGCCCAAGAATAAGCATACCTAACCTGCTTCAGGTAAGGCTGACACTGTCTGTCTATGGACCACATTTTGACCAGCACAGCCCTAGAAGACTCGGAGGAAGGTAGTCTGGGACCACAGATGAATTCTCCACTAGATGAAGAACCACTTAGTGTAGGTTATGGCTCATTTACATTTCCCCATGCCGTGGCCCTCCCCCCCCGCCAACACCTACCCACAGCCCAGTGACTGACACATACAGGGCTTCAGTGAGTATTTGGTGAATGAAAGAACCCCCACCAATCTCCAGCATTTCTGTTAGTCTTTACAGAACAGAAACTTACCCTACATCTTTTCCCAGAAGCTAGGACCTAGCCTCTTGCCCAGAGTATGAGTTTCCCGGAGCTGCTGTAACAAATCACCACACACTGTATGACTTCAAACAGGTGTTCTCTCACAGTTCTGTCAGAAGTCTGAAATCAAGGTGTCAACCAACAAGCTGTGTTCCTTCCAAAGGTTCTAGAGGAGATTCCTCCCTGGTGTCTTCCAAATGGCTCCCAGATGTCCTTGGTGTTCCTTGGCTTGTAGCTGTACCTCTCTGGTGTCTGCCTCCATGTTAGCATGACCTCTCACCCGTGTCTGTACCTGTGTGTCCTGCCTTCCTCTTTTTTTTTTTAATTTTTAATTATTTTTAAAAATGTTTTCTTTCCTCTTCTTATAAGGACACCAACCACTGGATTTAAGGCCCACATTAATCCAAGATGACTTCTCTTGAGGTTATATCTGTGTAGACCTGGTTTCCAAATTAGGTTTCTGAGGTTTCAGGTGGATTTGGATGGGGGCAGGGGGCACTCTTCAACTCTCCACAGCCAGGTGGGCAGATCTGACCCTTCTGATCGAAACAAGATACCTCTGCATTCTTTTTGCATATCCCCCTTTCCTCTACCAAGCTTCTGGCCTGCAAACAACATTTACCATTGATGCTGTGCGACTTCTGCTTTCTGTTTCCACCTGCCCTTCCCCACCGTGTGCATTCTCATCTCTGTCTCCCAGGTGGTGAATCTTAGATTTTGAAGTCGCACAATTTCTTGTACTTAATCTTCCTGCTTAACACCCTCCCGGCCCCCATCTCGGCTCTGATTCTCAAACTGGGACAAAAAGGGGATGATGTGCACCAGGGTACATGAAGTTTAAGGGAAAGAAGGGAAATGATGCTGGCTTGTAAATTTTTCTGAAAGATCCTGGTGGAAAACCAATTATGTTGAAGAGATTGATGACCGGCGCACAGGGTTTTTAAAGAACGAACATGAGAGTCTTCAAGTACCTTTCAAGCCTGTGTTATGCTGCTCGGGTTACTTCTTTCTGAGATTGCTCAAATGCGATTGTGCATTTCTACTCTGGGGCACTTTAGTGGGGTAGGGTAAGATTCTAGCTTTTAGAACAAGACCACCTTTGATGTGGCCCTGCCTACTGGTCTGGCTGGTAACCCTTTTCTACCCACCACCTGCCCAGCGCTCTGTGTACCTGTGACTCCGATATCCTCAAGAAGCCCAAGCTCCTGTGAGCCTCTGTGTGCCTCTACACATGTACCAGCTGCCTGGGCAGCCCCTGTTCCTCGCCCATCCGACTGGCCCTTATTCATCTCATCAGGCTTTACTCAGGTCTCACCTCTTCCAGAAAAGTTCCTGGATTCTTCTGGGTGAAATTAAGCTCCCCTCTGTCATGTTCCTCTTTTGCTGGCCTGTGACCTTGGGTACACCAGTGACTGAGTGCCCATCATCCATGCCGGTGTGGTCCTGTTAGTTTCTCTTGAGAACTGTGAACAGCATGGAACAATAAACACATTTCAGTTGTCATAATCTTCCCAGCATCTGACAGATGGCTTTGCATGGGGTTTGGCCTCAAGGTCTGAGTATGTACCAAGTGGAAGACCACATGATGGGTCAATGTATGGATGAAGGCCCCCAAATAGAGTCCTCAGGCATTTCCACTAAGATTCCTGTGTGTTTCCCACTGCCACTGTGACACATTGCCACAAACTGGCGTAAGAGAATACAAGTTTATTCTCTTACAATTCTGGAAATATGAGTTTCACTGGGTCTCAAATCAGTATGTTGGCAGGTGCCCTTCCTTCTGGAGGCACTGGAGAGAACTCACTTCCTTGTCTTTCCTAGCTTCTAGACAGAGACTACATCCCTCGACTCAGAGCCCCTTCCCCCGTCTTCACATTCATCTCCCTGAGTCCCTCTTTCACTAATAAGGACTGTTGAAGTTATGTTGAACCTGAATAATCCAGGATAATTTACCCATCTCAATCATATCTGTAAAGTCCCTTTTGTCATGTAAGGTAATACATTCTCAGGTACTGGAGAGTAAGACCAGAAAATCTTTTGGATGTGGGGGGGGGTGGGGTTATTAGGACCTGGATATCTCTGCACATCTGCAGGGGGAAGGCTTACTTTATTCTGCCTACCACAATGACCAGAGCTCAAAGTCCCCTCCGGAGCCCCCTCCAGCCAATGACATAAAAGGGGCCAGCTTGCCATTCTCCTGGGTGCAGGAGCTCCAACAGTGTATGAGAGCATCACAAGGGCTGGGCTCTGGTCTTCCTCTGGACCTGTGGCTCTGCCAAGACCTCCTTCCCAGCAGCTTCCTCTAACTGCACAAAGGAATGGGTCCCCAGGGATGCCACTAACCTGCTCACCAAATGTGCAAGGAAATGAGTTGCCAGCTCTGAAAATGAATAGCTCTGAAGGTGCAAGAACGTAATGTGTGGAGGCAGGATTGGGCTTGGAAGGTGATTCTGACAAAGGGAATATGTTCGTCAGTGTGGCAGCCATGCTTCCAGGCAATGGGATGGCGAGGCTCAGATGGCACGAGTTCCCGTTCTCTGCTTTCGTGGAAAGGTGCCTGGGGGGTTGCCACAGGCATCAGCCCTGTGCCAGGCACTGTTTGGGACAGATGAGCAGACAGAGAGACCGGGCACCCAGGGCCCTGCAGGGGACAAGGGTGACGATAGTAAGACACAGAGAGTGCAAGATGGGACTGAGATGGGACAGCTTTCAGGATGGGGAGGCTGAACCAGAGCTGAGGACATTCCTAGCTGGGGCATTAGCATGACCAGAGCCCTGGAGGGGAACTGTTTGATCGGAAGTAGGAAATAGCCCAGTATCAGTGTCGGAAGGCAGAATTAGTGTGAGGAGTCCAGACAGAGAAGCAGCATTAAAAGTCACTCTCTAATGGTCAGTAATTCCTGCACGCCTGGGTGGCTCAGTCAGTTAAGCAACTGACTCTAGATTTCGGCTCAAGTCATGATCTCATGGTTCATGGGATCAAGCCCCACATCAGGCTCTGTGCTAAAGGCATGGAGCCTGCTTCGTATTCTCTCTCTCCCTCTCTCTTTGCCCCTCTCTGTTCTCGCTCTCTCTCTCAAAATAAACAAATAAACTTCAAATTTGAAGAAATCTTTATAATAGTTGATATTCCCTGACTACTGACCTGCAGGTGTTCAGAGAAAGCCCCTCACATAGGGTCACCTCTGACGTAGGTCCCTCCCCTGAATTGATTTGAGGACTAAAAGAGAGAGATGTGTAAACGGCCACAGTCCCTGGCTTTAGCTCAATGCACTCACCTCTCCATCCTCAGGACCTTGCCCACGCTATTGCTTCGACATGGGCGCTCCCTACAGCCTCTGTTCTCATCCTGGTGACCATTTAATGGTAAATGTCCCCTCCCTAGAGAGGCATTTGGAGCTATCTTATTAAAATCGCCCATCCACCTCACTTAGTCTCCATTCCAGAACTATGTGCATGTCTTTCCAAGTACACCTCAGGCTTGCATTTTTTTTTTTCTCAATCCCTTGGGCTTTGTCTGGGTCCCTTTGTGTATTCCTGTCCACAAAGACAAAGACCCTGTCCACTTCTGGGCCCCTGTTGTCCAGGGCTCTGCAGACATGCATTGAATGAATAAACACATTCATGCTTGATGTATTTTTAAACGTGTCTCATCTGTTTTATAAGAGGCTTCTGTCAAAGATGCCAGAACCACAGAGAGCCGGTTTTGGGTTGAAGCAAAGCTGAGCATTGGGATCGATAGGATCGACGTCCGTCAGGAAGCAAAATCCTTGGGATCTGAGGTCAGAGTACCCAGGTGGGAATTTTGGCTCCCTACCGACCCGGCTGATAAGCTCCTTGAGCACAGAGTGTTCCGGTGCTTGGGACAGGGAGCACCATTGAGTGTTCAAAGAATGCATAGAGAGATATTTGTACCTCTTTCTTTCTAGTGTTTTTTCTTCTACTAGTGTTTTTGTCTTTGGGCCATCAAAAGTCTGAGATACTTTTATGTCATCCTATCGCGTTTGGTCCTTGTATTCCTATTTATTTTTAGCAAAAAAAACAAAATAACATAAGATAAATGCATCTACTGTGATTCCAATATGATCGTGCTATTTAGTTCCTCTTTCGTTCAGCCCAGTGAAAGGGTGATTACTTAGAACTGTGATACATTCCTAGCTCTTTGGACCAAATGGGTGGTGGAACTGTCCCTGCTCCCTGGAGTTTTCTTTTCTAGCCCCGGGCTGTGGTGGCTTATAAAATCCCTCCACAGTCTTTGAACTACCAAACAGTGACCCCTCCTAACAAATCGGCCCATCAAGCTGATGTTCTTCATCCCTATTAGCGGGCCTGAATTTCCAGCCCAGACCCACTTCTAATGGGAGTTTGTACTTTCTGGGGCGGAAAGCTGAGCTTGGCACAATCCAAGTGCCTCTTTGTTTATGCCCATTTGCCTATGATGAGAAAGACACTAATTTTCCAACACAGAAGCTGATGGTCTCTGTCAGTCACTCTTCCACAACTAATTTCCCTCCCTCCTCCCCTTTTCTTCCTCCTCTCCTCCCTCCTGGATTAGAATCCTGGTTCCTCCAATTAGTGGTTGGTTGACCTTAGTTACATGATTTCATCTGTTTGTGCCCATTTCCTTCTGTCTAAAGTAATTGTTCCTACTCAAAATTCTATTTTTAATATTACATGAGAAAATGTGTGTGTGGTCCCGGACAGCTTGCCTGGTGCTTAATAAATGCTTCATAACTGGGGGCTGCTATCCGCTCTATTTCCTCGATTCTCACCCTTGCTCTGGCCCCCTCTCTCTCCTTCCTCTTCCTTATGCACTCTTTCTTCCTCCTAGTATATAAATTATTCCTCCTTCCCTCCCTTCTTCTTCATCTCCCCTTTGTAATTCAGCTCCAGTGATTACCTAATAATCAGCTTGACCAGAAGTTACATTATCATCCATCTGAAATGTTCAATTGGGTTCCCGGGCCCTTTGAACCAGCGGACATCAATACAGAGTTGGTTTATTACGGCACCGATATTTACGACGGCAGGACAGTGTGGCCTTCTCTCCTCTCCAGCAGCCACTGGATGGTAGACGTAATCACAGAAGAGTTTATGTTCTCTAATCAGGATGTAGGAGCATCAAAGGAAACAAACCTCTTAATCTCGGGTAAGATTTTTCTTAGGACAAAGCAAGTAAAAAATATGCTTATTATGCCAGGACTTTGCATCCTTTTTCTGACTTGAGCAAAGGCCCATAAATTGTTTTCCCACTGTTTTCAGGCCAGCTGTTAGCTGTGTTTGCTGGCTCTCTGAATTATCGGCCAGCGTGTTGGCACCTTGTTAATCATGGCAACGTTTCCTCTGCCTCTTTTTGGAGAGAAACTCTGCTTTCTAAAGGAAGACACCTTTTGGCCAATCAGAGTTTAATACCAAGTGCTGGCCACCCATCTGCTCCCGAACTGCTACCTTAGCAGGCTGTGCACTGTCCCTTCAATTTGTAGCATTGTTTGTTACTATTTCCTCAATCTGAGCAAATGTGGGGTGATGGCAGTGAGCGGACCTGCCACCCCAGGACATGGGTTCCACGAGGAGCCCAGGCTGCGCCCTCTACCGGCTGGGTGGCCTCAGGGCGTTTCACCTGCTTGTACCTTGCTGTGCTCATCAGGGTGTGCACGAGGGGAGACCAGCCCTGTCCTGCTAACGTCACGAGTTTGGGGTGAAGACCAGGTGAAATGACATGGTGTGAAGCCAGTTTATCGTTCTTCAGAACTTCAGAAGATACGATTATGTCCTAAGAGTTGAGAGGGCACCGAAGTAAAGGAACTGGCATTTATGGAGTGAGCATTGCTGACTTGGCAGGGCTCCAGACACTCTCCTGTGTTTCTCTCATCTGAACCCTCCAGAAAGTCAGGTTGTACTGTTGTGGGTTTTTTTTTTAATTTATTTATTTTGAGAGATTGAGAGAGAGAGAGAGAGAGAGAGAGAGAGAGAGAGGGAGAGAATCCCAAGCAGGCTCTACACTGTCAGCCCAGAGCCCGACTCAAGGCTCCACCTCACAAACTGTGAGATCATGACCTGAGCCAAAGTCAGACACTTAACGTCCCCGCATCATACTTTTGCTTTACATACAACAAACCTGGGAGTGTAGAGGTGAAGTCACTTGCTCAAAGATACACACACAGTCAACGAACAACAAAGGTGAGGTCTGACCGTCTCTTCCCCAAAACAGAACCTGGTTCTTTCTATCACACCATACTCGTAAAGCCAATGAATGTGTTTCCCCTCTTAAAAAAAAAAAAAAGACGGAAGGGAAAGAGGAGGAGAGGGAGGAAGCAGGGAAAGAGGAAGGGAGGAAGGAAGGGAAGAAGGGAAAAATAGCAAGCAACTGATTAAGGGTTATCTTTCTCAAAATATGCGGATATCATGTGGTTTGATCGGATCAGCTTTAACAATCTGTTTCGCTCCGGCCACATTCTTCTTTATTTATTGAGCAATAGCTTACTGTAGGTACTGTGGTTGTTCAGTTGAGTTCTATTGACTGACCCCACCCAGGCCAGCGGTGATGAATAGTCCAAATAAAACAAGCGGTAAGTGGAGAACTCTACTCTTTCCACAGACAGGTAAATGAAGGCTTCAGAGAAGTTAGAGTAATTTGCTCCTTTCCAGGCTCTGCCTCCTTGATGTTCCAGTAACCAGCTAAATGGGCCATTTGGCAGCCGAGACGCAAACAAAATACAGTAGGTCATGGAATGTGGCCTATGTGTTGAGAAACAACCAACCGCTGGTCAAATACAGGCCTTGCAGTTATAACACCTGCATTTGCTCTTGACCCTTCCTTTAATGAGGGATCCCTTGGGCCAAGGCTCTTACCTGATCTGAGTCCCCGTGTCCTTGTCTGAAAACCGAGAATAATCAATCACAAGTGGCGGCCATATGTGACGCGCAAAGCCCTGTGCCTGGCCACAGTGGGTCCTCCACTGGTGTGCGGTCCTCCTGCCCCACACTGCCCACCCCACCCCCCGCCCGTGATCAGGGAAAACTCCTGCCACATTCCCCAGAGCTGGGATCTTACCGAATTTTGTTTCCGGATGAAGCCTCCACGCTATTTGGATGACTTTCCTCCACCTCCTTTTATGATGATGTGACAAAGATTCTTCTGGTTGTGTTGTTTTTCCGTTTTATAAAGGGGCCAAGATAACAAACCTCACGCAACCTTGGCTCCGCAGTACATTTCCATGTTAATTAATAGCAGCCTCAATCCGGCGAGTTTTTAGGAAAATAAATTACATATATTCAGGTGTCTGGTTTTTACCACCATTAAACTTAACTACCCTGTTTGTGTCCTTTATTGCTTTTATTTTATAAAGACCATAAAAAAAAAAAAGCTACAATACTTCAGCCAGGGGCCAGGAGGAAGGAAGCCGCCTTTTCATATTTATAATAGCTTCAAATAAAATATGTTCCAACACTCCCAGCCATATGGCTGCAAACGGTTGTTTAGAGGGGCCCCTTTCCCCGGCCCTGATTCTTACAGGCATCAATCTTATTTTCCAGTTCCTTTGCTGGATTAAATTTATGAAATGCTCAGCCCTCAGGGTGATACATGTGTTGATTGTCACCACTTCCTCTTTTCAGTTTCCAATTAGCATGATTGGTATGGAATGTGCACAGACAGCTAGGTCTTGATACTTTACATCTTGCAGCCCAGTAGCTGAGCCAGCACAGATTTCAGCAACAGCCCCCCCACCCGCCCCCCTCTCTGGTCGGTTCCCTGCTCACACACCTTTTAGAGCGTTTAACAATAGCTCAATATTATTTCCATCCATCTGGGGGGGAGGGAACACCTCGATTGAAGATCTGAAGATGCAACTTGTAATTTTTCTTGAAGAAATTCCACTGAGTATAAGTAATTTTCTATAACATTTTCATACTATGGGCAGCGTCCTATTTGCATAGGAAAATAGACTGAGCTTGTAATCAGGCAGTACTACAAGTGATTGCGAGGCTTTTTACAAATGCAAAGTGACATGGCAAAGGTAGAGAGCAATAAAGAAACGGAGTGGCTCCAGGGTGTTGGTGAAGGGCTGATTGCCTTTCACTTCTGCATTATTCTAACAGCCCAGATCCAAGTCCCAAGAAAAGGGTAGAGGATCTAAACAGAGGCCTGTGGCCCTCCTCTTCCCCTCCCCCTTGTTCTCCTCCTCTTCCTCTGCCATAAACTCTTGGCCAGCAGTGTCACCATCTGAGTCACCAGCGGGCAGTTTGGTGCTGTGGAGAGAATGCGGTTCTTTTGTGGGAGGCCAAGCTTGACTCTATTCTTGACCTTATTGTTTCGAGTGGAGGGACTTGTATCCCTCGATTCCAATTCTGGCATCACGAGAAGAGAAAAACCAAAACACAGTACCTACCTCTCCCAGGTATGAGATGAAATAATGCCAGCAGAACAGCTGGTCTGAAACAGGTGCACAGTGATGTGGTAGCTAATAGCCGAGATGCCCACGGGGCTGCTTGGCTTCCAGTCCCAGCTCTACCCTTTCCTGCTTGTGTAGCCCTGGAAAAATTATGTAACTTCTCTTGCTTCTGTTTCTTCATCTATTAAATGAGAATACTCATCATAGAATAGATTTTATTATTGCGAGAAATAATAAAATGGGCTGGGGGCTTAGGCTGTGTGACGCCATGAAAATGTAATTGTGACCTAAAACATTCATCAACAGCCTGTTATTACTTCCTTCAACTAATATTTGAGGAGCAGCTACCATGTGTCAGGCGCCCTCCTGGATACCTGTCATGGCCCAGAGATGAATTAGAGCCCTCCGAGTCAGCTCAAGCATGACACTCGAAGGGGGGGGGGGGGAGGGGGGCTCCTGTGTACTTCATCTCTGACCATATTAGATGACTTCTCTTAAAATCAGAGCCTCTTCTTTCCAACACCGATCAGTGTTAGATGTTTCCCCTGTGTGCTCATTCAATTACTATTCCATCTGTTAAGCCATCAGCCCCATGAGAATAGGAATTCTGTCTGTTTTGGCTCATCACCAATGTTTAGTGCGAGGCGTGGGGCATGCCAAGAGCTCAGTCAATATTTGTTGAGCACGGAATGGAGGCAGTGTCTCCTCCTTTGAAAACCTGGTATTTTGGCAGAGTTGTCAAACTTGGAAAATTCTATAATGTTCTACATAAAAAAAAAAAGTGTTGGCGAAGTTCAAAAAGCAAAGCACTCCATTCTGGCAATGGAGGAAATCTTCCTAGATGTAGGGACTTAAAGGGTGAGTAGGAGGTCTTCAGGCTAAAGGGGGGAAGGCAGGCATCCCAGACAGAAGAGAGAGTATGTGCTAAGTGTGTTGGAATTAGTGACATGGCTAAAGCTCAGGTAAGCCTGGTATAAGGAGGGTTGGGAGACAGAATCTGGTGTAGACACCCTTGCCTCTTAAGCACGTAGCTCAGTGCCTTGCCTGTGTTTGCTGCCCAATATTTTTGCACTGAATGTCAAATGAAAGGGCCAATGCTCATATTCAGGGAGAATACAAAGTACTTGAACATGAATAAATAGACACAAAGGTATATTATTTAAGATACAGGTTCTGGCTGCGGTAAGAAAGACCAGATAGTTGAAGAGTGGTTTACGTTAGAGATGTTTACTTTTGTCTCCTACAACAACCTGAACAGGAACAGGATAGGGATGATACAGCGGTTCTGTGGCACTGAGGACTCGGGCTACTTTTATCTTGTTCTGCCTTCTCAACACAGTTTTGTTTTTCTGGATCCAAGATGGCTACTCCAGCTCTCGCCACGCTATCCCCATATGCCGGTGGATGGGGAAGAGAAGGAGCTTCTCCTCCCAGGGGCCAGGAGCTAGCCTCGAGAGAGGTGGAGAAAGATTATCTTGAATTGTGTGATGGTTAGCCTTATGTGTCAAGTTGGCAGGGCCGTGGGATATCTGATGAAATGTTATTTCTGGGTGCGTCTGTGACAGTGTTTCTGGAAGAGATTAGCGTTTACATTGGTGGACTGAGTAAAGCAGATTGTTCTCCCCAGGGTGGGTGGGCACCATCCAATCCACTGAGAACCCGAGGAGAATAATAAGGGGGAGAAAGGTTGGATTCATTCTCTCTCATTGTCTGACCCCTTATTTAGGATATTGATCTTCTGCCCTTGATGTTCCTGGTCCTCAGGCCCTTTGCACAAGTCTGAAATCTACACCGTCAGCTTCCCTGGATTTCCAGCTTGTATATGGCAGATCATGGGGCTTTTCAGCCTGCATAATTGTATGAGGCAATACCCTATGATCAATCTCTTTCTAGATCTATCTATCTCTCTATCATCTATCATCTACCTATCATCTCTGTCTATCATCTAGCTATCCATCTAGCTCTCCATCAATCACCTATCAACTATTGGTTCTGTTTCTCTGGAGAACCCTTACTACAACAAGCTGGGTAACCATGGGACCAGCTAACATTTTAACTACCATACGGTAAGTAAAAACACGTATTGATGTGGCACTTAGCCATCTCTGCTCAGTCAACTTCCATGCATGTCAGGAGCCCGCTAAGATAGGAATTATTATAGGATAACTGGGCTCCTGCGAGACTCTGATTCAACTTCCATCCTTCTCTGAATGTGCAGTTGGACTTCCTTCAGTGAAAAAGAGATCTTTCTAGAGAACAGGGTCAGTGCAACTTACACATGCTAATGTGAGAAAGTACCCTGATGTGCATATACCAGTTATGAGAGGTGTTAGGCATTATCTACTACTATTACGATACAAATGTTTAGAATGGACATTTTCTGTATGGATTTGAATTCCTATACTTGTATTATGAATGCACTTTATCATGTAGGAGAGAAATGGGTAGGCTTATAATTAGTTCAGCATGCTTTAGGGGCCATGGTGACATGGGGGGGGGTCATAAACTTCCTTATCTATAGCAGAGCATGAGAGCTTGTTATGCTTAGGATACCCTTCATAATTCATGTCACATGGGTGCTGGGGAGGTTGGAAAAATTAAAGAAAAGCAGAACCTAGGAAGGAGGGGAATTCATCGAATTCTTTCCTTCAGGATGGGGAGAGGGTGAGACCAGTGGCACCCGTAGGAAGAACCTGAGTACTTCAGACCAGGGGCTGTGCCAGTGACAATTCTGTGAGTTTCCACATCTTTTATCAGATTATTTTTTTCCAGCACATGTCACTTCCTCCCACCTTTGGGGTGGATTGTATTCTCCTGCTTCACTAACTTTTGCTTAGACGATAGAAAGTGAGCAGATTTATTTATTTGTTTGAAGTTTAAAAAATTTATTTTGAAAGCAAGTGAGTGCAAGTCGGGGAGAGGCAGAGAGAGAGGGAGAGAGAGAGAGGATCCCAAGCAGGCTCCATGCTGTCAGCACAGATCCCGACACGGGGCTTGAACTCACCAACTGTGAGCTCATGACCTGAGCTGAAGTTGGATGCTCCGCCGACTGAGCCACCCAGGTGCCCCTGAGAAGATTTCATAAGGGCAGATGATATAAATCCTATTGAAAGTGTTGGCACAGTTTGGCTGAGCTCCTGGACTCCAGTGATATCCCTTGAGAGGTGCATGCCCAGGAAGCTCCTGTCCCTTCAACCTGGGCCCCAGGATGGGGACAGGCAGAGCAGACCTAAACCCGAGTCTGGAGCCAGGCCTGCTGCCCAAAGCAGCTCAGCCGAGCAGAGACCAGCCCACGTGAGCCAAACTGTGGTTGGCCCGCAGATCCACAAGCATGGGAATAAAAGTGCTTGTAAGCCTTGGAGTTCTAGGTTGTCTGGTTATGCAATCTCGACGTAGGGATGGCTCACAAATGCAACAAGCTTCTGGTTTTTATTTGATATCATTTTCCCACGTGCATCACAAAGGAACGGCACCTGATTCCTCATGCATGCGAGGGTCCACTGAAGGTGAGCAGGGGGTGTGGTGTGAGGAAGGGCTCTGTTCTATATAGTCACTCATGGATTCAGGCTCCTTCCATCTCCTGGGTCTCTCATGCCTCATACTTCGCTAAATCCTACACATTTGTCGGCAGGTGGGTGAAGAGAGAGGGTGTAGAGGCTTGTCAGAGGCTTATGGGTTCCACGCACGTTCTGGTGAGTCTGTGGCCTAACCTAACTGCAAGGAAGACTGGCAAATATAATCTTGCCTTTTTTCTAGGAGGAACGGAAATTTGTCTGATGGGCAATTAGCTAGTCTTCCTCATATGGGAAATGGAACGGGTGGATGCATTCCCCATTATTGCCAGAAAGAAAGTGACAGGGGAGCACACAGGCCAAAAGTGAGAGGGGCTGGAGTAACCGCGGGGGACATGTTGTGTGTGACAGGAGGTGACAGAGGAGGAGGCAGGAGCACAGACAGATCAGACCTCAGACATCGTAATTCACGTACATGGGAGCAGACTGATGTCCTCTGTGGTTTTAGCGAGCCACGGAAGTATTTTGGCAGGACCTGGACGCCTCAGATCTGCACTTAGAAGCTCTCCGTGGACACAGTGGGAAGGGTGGCCATGTGGGCCTCTTGGGAGAGGCCAGGGAGGCTGCTACCCTGGTTTGGGGAGGCTCAGGGCCTTCACTGGAATTCCGATTGTTGAGCCGGGGAGAGACCAGAGGCCAGAAAACTTGGGAAAAACAAAACTTGAGCAGCGACAAAGAAACAAGTCTTTGGGTGGGATCCAGGAAGCAAGAATCAGAAAATTGAAAGGAGAAACTAGGAGAGTTTAAAAGCGCCATCAATAGGAGTGCTAAAGGGGAGGACTCGTTAGGACCGAATAAAGCGATACAGCAGAGACCCACGCACCAGCCACACAGCGAGCGCTTATCCCTGTGAGGCCCTCCGGGGCTGTGGCGTGGCTCTGTTCCTTTCCCATGTCAGATGCAGAGTGTGGCTTCATCAGGCCCCTAGAACAAGAAAAGACCTCGAGGTCATCTGGAGCGGTGCGTCTCAAAAGCCGGCAGGCGTCTTGTTAAAGCCCAGACTGAGGGCGCCCAAGCAATACGGCTGATTCACTGGGCCTGGGAGGAGCACGAGGATGGGCGCATCTAACAGGCTCCTGGATGACCCTGATACTGCCCGGCCATAGACAACACTCTGAGAACGCTAGAGAAAACCACTCCTTGTATAGACTGGAAAGCCCGGGTTCAGGGAGGGGGAAAGACTGGCTATGCCAGGAATGACCCACGCTAGAAATGTTTTCTCCAACCCCATTACCTTACCATCCCCCTCTCCCCCCCCCCCCCCCCCACCACCCCGGAAGTGTGCATCAGGACATGCCCGCGTCCATCTCGGTCTTCTCTGGTGTCTCCCAGAGCACCTGCTCACTCTCCTGAGCCCAGTCTCCGCACATCCCTGTGCTGGATAGCCGCAAGTTTAATTGACTAGCCACCAGCCAGACAAGGGAGTAAAGAGAGGGGCTGAAATAGGATCAGCACACCTTTCTGTTATCATTAAAGAAGAAAATTGGCTTGGAGCAGGGGGAGAAAAACACCAAAAACCTATGGCTGCAATCCTGCGTAATGTCTATCCTTCCATTCAGCTCCAGAGTCCCCTCCCAGGGGGCTCTTTCTTTCCCTGCCAAGCGTCCATTGCACAACCGGGTGCTTGTGTGCTGTCTCCCCACACTCCTACCATAGACCCTCCATCGGAGCAGGGCTTGCCTGTGTCGTAAGGGTCAGGTTAATGCCTATGAGCAACCCGAGGGCGGAGCAAAGTCTTCTTGTTCTGTCTTCTGCATTCAGCACGATGCAAGGATTTTCGCGTGGCAGTCAGTATCCAGCCAGGAACAGAGAATCCATGCCAGGTGGCTCAGGAATCTAATGCAGGGAACTAATTACAGAGGTGTTGGAAAAGCAGACAGCAGGGAAAGGTGAGGCAACGCAGAAATTAACAAGCGCAGAAAGCTGCCACCCTGGGGCTGAAGGGACCGTGAGTGACAGCGCTCCCGGAGCCCCGTAGCTGGCACTGTCTGTGCAAGGGAGTCAGGGCGTCGGAAGAGGGGGCTCCCAAGGGTTGAGCCAGAGCTGAGCAGGTGAGGTTGCCGGCAATAGAGGAGACCCGAAGAAGGTGACTGAGGGCATGGAGAACAGAGTCACCTCGCAGGATCTGAAACGACCGGGAGGGAGTTGGAACCGGTGCAAGTGACTAGGGTAAGAGCTGACATAAGGAAAGAGCCAGAACCACTGACAAGAGTTTGCCAGAAGCAGAGCGGGAAGGGCTTCTCCTGTTGTCCTAGCCTGGGTTCTCTAGAGGCAGAGGCTGACACAGGGGATTGTGTGCAAGGCATGCACTAAGAGAGGCTCCCAGGAGAGATCTGGATGGCCAGGGGACTGTAATGGAGAAAGGCAGGGATTAAGCAGGCACGGGGTTCTGGGTAAGGTCTAATGTCAGCCAGATGCTGCGGGGAACTTTGGAATACAAATTGCATCTTGGTGTTTGTCCTGCCATGAGGCACGAGGATGGGCTTTTGTACACCCTACACAAGTCAGTGCTTAGATAAGCGTTCCGGAGTGTTCTCTGACTCTGAGCCAATTCCAGGTGAGGTAGTCCTAGCTGTGGGGAGGGCGGGGGTGGGGGGGAGGGCAGTCCCAGGGAGAAAATGGGAAATGTGAACCTGGCCCAGGAGCACGCTCAGTAGCGGGAGATGGGCACCCCAAACTTAAAAGGCCCCCCCCAGGGATCTGAATGGGGCACCAATCGTGTCTACTCCATAATTCTTAATGTTCCTTTCTCCTAACATGATTTTTATGGGTTGAATTTAACTCATGGAGTTAAACATAGAGGGTTTGTTGGAAGACATGGGGTGGGAGGGGGTTGAACCTGAGGACAAACAAGCAACTGACAGGTAGTAAGTGCTCAATAATATCTGCTAAGCTGAATTATACTTCCCTCGCACCTTCTAGACTTTTTGGTGCTTTGCAAAAATTGAATCTGTCAACAGCAGTTGAAGATTTACCATCACTAAGGAAATAGTTTTCAGGAGAAAATTATCATTTGCCTAAGAGTGCATGACAGATACTGATTTTGTGTCAAACATAATACAATTTACTCATGGACCTAAAAGGAGTTGAGGGAAAGTGTGGATTCAAATTCCAGTTGGATGGGGTTGACCCACGACTGGCCCCCTTCTGAAGGGTTGAACCAAAAATATTTTAGAGCTATTTTTTTTCTCCTAGATACAGAAAATGCATTTTCAAGAAGAGTCCAGAGTCAGCTGCCATGTGAATTTTGTGCAGATTTTGAGTTAAAAGCCTCGAATTGCAGTGCTGATTTATAATAGAACTTTACCATCTTGCAAATTTATTTTATAGGTTCTTTCTAGAATTAACAGTGTGCTCCGCCATATGATGTCTCAGGGGGATCTCACCGCATGGCCTGCCAGCTAGTTGTTCTCATGTAATTGTATAGAATATTTGCTCAGCATCTCACACCTTTTAGAAAATGTTAGTTCGTGGAAGTTACCGGGTGTCCAGAAGACTCTGGAATTCATACAATGAAAAAACCCAAACTTGTTAAAGAGCACAGAAAGAGAAATGCGTTGTAGCGCTTTTAAACGCCAGGCGCAGTGCTAGGTTTCACCATCCACTCGTCTTCTTCCCATAACATTTCTACAAGTTTATATAGGTGTGATGCAGAGCACAAGACAGATTCAGACAGATCAGGTGGCTTCCCCGAGGCCACATAACTCGAGGTGACAAAACCAAGATTTGAATGTGGATCTCACTGACTCTGTAGCCCATGACACCGAAGAGATCATAATAGTGACACTGATAATTAACGTCTATGCTTTGGGCTTTGTACATTCCTCTACCTTTGCTTGAATGCCTACCCCTCCCCACCTTCTCGTATGCACCTGTTAGACCTCAGATGCGATGTCACCTTTCTGGAAAGGTTCCCTTTTAGTGCCTGGGTCTGTGACAGGTGCTCCTTCCTATGTGATCCTAAAACACACTGTGCTTCCCTGGTAACCGTGCTTATAGCTTACATCACTATGTTCTTATGGACTTCATCTCTCTGGGCATGCTGTGAGCAGAGGGGCTTTCGTTATTCTGTCTACACACACACACACACACACACACATTACTTTAATTGACCAACTTTATTCTTTTCCTTCTTTCCAGAACCTTTGCTTTAATTCCTAAATATTAGTATTTATCAGTCAGTCTCATATTTACCAAGTACAGAGAAGAACTCAGTCCTGCAAGGGGTGGGTTCAGTGAGGTAGTTATTCTATCCCCGCAAAGGGCATGCTACCTGGTTGTGGGGTATCTGTCAGTGCGCATTTAAATACAGTGAGCAGAGCAGTCACTGATTCAACAGATGCTGTCACTTCCAAAAGTATTTATTGAGTGTCTTTCCTGTGTTAGGCCCTCTGCTCACAGCTTCCTCCTTGAAGGATTCCAAGCTTCTGCTTAGAGCTCTCAAGACTCCTTTTGCCTAAAAACCTATAAACTGACATTTGAGCTAAACCACATGCCAGCAGAATGACCTGAGGAAATGATTTCATCCCTGTAGACATCCGTCCTCTGAAAAAGAGTTGCCAGGATGTCATTTTAATAGCGTTACTGAAAGTATAGCATGTGTGGTATTTAGTACAGTGCCTGGAATAGAGTAGACAACTGTTCAAAAGCACTGGCAGTCATCTTCATTATTATTGCATTTATATTTTCTTTTTTCCTTTTCGCAATTATGGCAGGTGTTGAGGCAAGGTGGTTGTTACTGTGTTCCTTAGATTAACACAGACATTGAGGGAAAGGGTTTTCTACTGTGTTTACTGGGAGGAAACAGTTTCGGAAGAACACTTCTGTTTCCTCTGCCCACTCTCAGAGCATGCTAGGACACAGTTCTTATATGGTCCACATGAATCCTTTGTCAATGGTTTTGCTCAACTAAGTAATACCATAAACAGCATATTTTATTATCACAAAATTCATGTTTTTTCTTTTTTTTTTTTCAACGTTTATTTTTTATTTTTGGGACAGAGAGAGACAGAGCATGAACGGGGGAAGGGCAGAGAGAGAGGGAGACACAGAATCGGAAACAGGCTCCAGGATCTGAGCCATCAGCCCAGAGCCTGACGCGGGGCTCGAACTCACGGACCGCGAGATCGTGACCTGGCTGAAGTCGGACGCTTAACCGACTGCGCCACCCAGGCGCCCCATCATGTTTTTTCTTTATTGGTTAAAAACCCAGGGGCGCCTGGGTGGCTCAGTTGATTAAGCATCCGACTCTTGATTGTGGCCCAGGCCGTGATCTCATGGTTTGTGAGTTTAAGCCCTGCATTGGGCTCTGCACTGACAGTGCGGAGCCTACTTGGGATTCCCTCTCTCTCCCGGTCTCTCTGCCCCTCCCCCCTTCCTCCCTCCCTCCCTCTGTCTCTCTCAAAATAAATGAAGAATTAAAAAGAAATCCATATTGGAGGAAGGGTTTGATTAATCATGAGTTCTTCAAACTATTATCCCATTTTTCTCTGTTTCGTAAATTTGAAAAGTGAGGCTTAAAGAAGTTGGGTCACTCCAAGAGAAGTGCAGAGCTAGAATTTGAACGTGGTCCCACCCAACTGCATGTCCATAGCAATCCTTTTCACTACCTTGGCATCTGTCAGCCAAAGGACCCAATGTGAGGACAGGTCATTTGTAAGCAAGCTCCATATTCACAACTCAAATTTAGAAGGAAGCCTCGAATCATTGATTCAAAAGTAGTATCATGAACAAAAAACCGGTTTTATTATATATAAGAAAATAATTGAACTAATAATCAGATTTTCATAACACAATAAGTTAGAACACAAGGGGTTTCAGTTCCTGGTCTGACACATGAAGAACTTCGAAGTTGTCACTGCCATTCTCACAGCATGAAGCCAACCAAACTGCAAATCAGTCACTGTTCTTAGATTCTTCAGAGAATTGAGGTCCCAGGGCAATCTACTGCCACCAAAATCAGAGAACTCAAAAGGTAGATACAGAGAATCACAGCTTCCTGGGAGCAGAAGCCCACACTAGGAGCCAGTATTCTTGAGGGCGCTTTAAGCTATCTTTGATGATTTGCCAGAGGCTAGGTGTGGACTAGCTTGAGGGTTAGAAAATCCAAGGGTGGGGGGCAGTCTTAGAAGGGACCCACGCTTTAATAAGCTTTACTTCCAGGAGTCTTACTAGATCCTCAGGTCAGGATGAATTTTGGAGAGAAACCCCCTCATGCTTCTAGCAGAGGCGAGGGAAAAGTAGACATTTAGAAATAAGCTCAGAACTTTCTGTTCTCCTGAATCAAGTTATCCCTAAGGGAATCTGTTTCACCAGAGGTTAACTCAGTGGAATTTTACTAAAGCCCAGATGACCTACTTACTATAGTACTAGAAGTTCTACGCAGAGCAATTAGACAAGAAAACGAAATAAAAATTATCCCAATTGGAAAGGAAGAAGTAAAATGATCTCTGCCCACAGATAAGACGATCTTATATGTAGAAATTCCTAAATATTCCACAAAAGTCCTATTAGAACTAATAAATGAATTCAGCAAAGTAGCAGCATACAAAGTTAACACACTCGGATCAGTTGCATTTCTATACAATAACAATGAACAACCTGAAAAGGAAATTACAAAAACAATTCCAAGTACAATAGCACCAATACATACATACATACATACATACATACATACATACACACACCTAGAAATTAACTTAACCAAGAAAGTGAAAGACTTGTACAATGAAAACCGTATAAAACATTGCTGAATGAAATTAAAGACGACTTAAACAAATGGAATTACATCTTATGTTCATGGACTGGAAGACTTAATGTTATTAACATGTGTATACTACCCAAAGAGATTTAAAGATTCAATGTAACCCCTACCAAAACCCAATTGATTTTTATGGAAACAGAAAAACCCATACACAATAAAAAATGGTGGGTGGGGAGTGGGGGAGAAGCCAGAGGGAAATAATGCTACCTTACCTACAGAGGAGCAAGAGAAGAATTTCATCTATCTTCTCTTCAGAAGCCATGCAAGCAAGAGGGGAATGAAGCTAAATGTTTAAATTATTGGGGGGGGGGAACCCCTAGAATTCTGTATAAAGCAATATCGTCCTTCAAAGTAAAGGAAAAATAAAGACAAAAATCGAGGTAATTTGTAGGCAGTAGGTCTGTCTTGCAAAAAAAAAAAAAAAGCTAAAAGAAGTTCTTCAAAGAGTAGGTAAATGATGTATCTCAGAAGCTAGAATCTACGTAAAGAGGAAAAGAACATCAGAGGAATAAATGGAAATGTACTGGTTTGTGAGGACTCCTGTAACAAAGTACACAGACTGGGCGACTTCACAGCAACTTATATTCTCACAGTCCGAGAGGCTAGAAGTCTGACCTCAAGGAGTCAGCAAGGTTGTTTCTGCAGAGACCTCTCTCCTTAGCTTGTAGGTGGCTGTCTTCTCCCTGTGTCTTCACCTCTTACCTCTGCGTGTGTGTGTCCTAATTTCCTCTTCTTGTAAGGACACCAGTCTTATTGGATTAAGGTTGACCCCAACGACCTCATAGTGACACAATTACCTCTTTGAAAACCCTTTCTTCAAATAGTCACATTCTGAGTTACTGTGGGTTAGACTTTAACATGTGAGTTTTGAAGAGCCACGATTCAGGCCATAAGAGAAGGTAAAAGAAAGTCTTTTATTTTTCTTATTCTTTAGTGATGTAGTAGATTAACGGTTTGTTCAAAATAATAGTAGTGACAATGTGTTGGGTGATGATAGCTTATGTATCAACGAAATTAATGACAGCGATGTATTAAGGAGCAAGAAATTAGGAATATTCTTGAGTATATACACCACTGGTGAAGTGCTATAGGGTAATTTGAAAGTGGACTTAGAATAGTAGTTGTAGGGGTGCCTGGGTGGCTCATTCAGTTGAGCATCCGACTCCTGATTTTGCCTCAGGGTCATGGGTTAAGCCCCAAGTTAGACTCTGCACTGAGCATGGAGCCTGCTTAAGATTCTCTCTCTCCCTCTCTCTCTGCCCCTTCCCCACTTGTGATCTCTCTCTCTCTCTCTCTCTCTCTCTCTTTCAAACAAACAAACAAACAAAAAAGAATAGTTGTACACTGCAAACTCTGGTACGACCAGTAAACAAAGTTTTTAAATGTTTATTTATTTATTTTGAGGGGGAGAGAGCATGCCTGTGCAAGTGGGGGAGGGGCAGAGAGAGGAGGAGAGAGAGAGAATCCCAGAACAGAGCCCAACCGGAGGCTTGTTCTCACAAACCATAAGGTCATGACCTGAGCTGAAATCAAGACGCTTAACCGACTGAGCCACGCAGGCGCCCCTAAACAAAAAAAAATTTTTTGAGAAGTAAAATTGATATGCTAAGAAAGAACCAAAAATGAAATTATATAAAATGCTCAGTTAAAATCAGGGAAGGCAGAAAAAAGAAGAAGATAAAGAAAGAAAGAAAGAAAGAAAGAAAGAAAGAAAGAAAGAAAGAAAGAAAGAAAGAGAAAGAAAAAGGGAACTAAATAGAAAACAGTTATGAATTAGACAGATATTAATCCGGCTACATCAATAAACACTTCAAATGTTAATGGTCTAAATACACCAATTAAAAGACACAAGACTTAACTAAAACTGCTACAGGAAACCAACCTTAAATATAAGTCGTACCTATTTTAAAAATAAGGGAATGAAGCGAAATATACCACATTAACACTAATCAAAATAAAGCCAACACAAGCTGTAATAATTTTTAACAAAGTGAGCTTCCAAGTAAGGAAAATGATCAGTGAACTACTCTCTAAGGCAGACACAAGAGGGTGGGTTACTCAATAAGTAACGAGTTGGTGGGTTCCAATTTATCGTTTCCTTCCTTCCCTTCCTCTATGGTAGAGTCTGAGAAGGTAGAGCCTTACATGCCCAGACTCTCTTGTAACCAGTGGAGGCCACATAACAGTTTCAGAAAGTGCGACATAGGCAGATGTTTGCTGAGGACTGTTGAGAAGGTTTTTGCTTCCCTAATTATAGGAGCTCTTCCTTCTTTCTCTGCTTCCTCTGTTCCTCCTTTTTCCTTCCTCAGTGCGATGGCTTGAGTTATCCTGTGATCAGGGGGGAAAGGCCAAGAGATTTCCACAAACTTTAGCCCTGACCCCCTTGAACAGATGAGTGGGATGGATCTTCTAGTCGTAATGAACGCAATCCAGTTCTGAATAAGACAGCCTCCATTGCTCCCAAGTGTTCAGTGAAAATCTGAGAGCTTGGGCTCTCCTGCTGTGTTTCTCACACTTAAAAGTGGTGTGGCTGGCCCAAACTTCGTCCCTCCATCTCATGATAAAACAACAACACCCCAAATGATCTAATTTAAAAATGGGCAAAAAGCTTGAGTAAGTGTATTGGATACGTCTCCAAAGAAGATACCGAGTATCCAATAAGTGCATGAAAAGATGCTCATCATCACTAATCTTTAGGAAAATGCAAATCAAAACCACAGTGAGATACCACTTAGAGTGCCTTTGTCAACAAATCAGAAAATAACCAGCGTTGGTGAGAATGTAGAGAAATTGAAAGCCTTGTGCTCTGCTGATGGGAATGTAAATTGGTACAGCTACTACGGAAAACAGCGTAGGGGTCTTTCAAAAAATACAAATAAGGACACCCAGGTGGCTCAGTTGGTTAAGCATCTGACTCGTGGTTTTGACTCAGATCATGGTCTCACAGTTCGGAGGTTTGAGCCCTGTGTAGGTCTCTGTGCTGATGTTGTGGAACCCATTTGGGATTCTCTCTCTCTCCCCCCCAACTCTCACTCTGCCCCTCCCCTCCCTCTCAAAATAAATAAATAAACTAAAAAAAAATAAAGTAAATAAAACATGCCTCTTCTTACAAAGTTGCCACAATGACCCCTTTCTCTTGCAGAAAAAGAAACCATTGTTTCCTATCTTAACATGGTGATTGCGAAGATTTTCAGACAACCCGTTGATTTTCACAGCTTGAATGAGCGAAGATTCGCAAAAACAGTTTTATCACCCTTGCCCATTGCTTGAGACAGCGTCTCCCTTGATGGTCCTTTAAATATGCATTAATGTAATAACATGAGGCATTACTCCGTCCCATATTCTCACTGCCGGATTGGCGTGTGAAGGCGACGTAGAGTATAAGCAAACCTGCTCAGATTCCCGCAGCTGCCTGGGGCCTGGGTCGATTGCAGGCTTTGGGACGGTGGTCCTCGGTGCCACGAGGTGAGGGGGTGGCGGGAGCACAGCGAACGTGAGCTCGCCTTGAATCTGTGACTCTGGATGCTTTTCATCGTGCTTAACGGTCCCTGGCCCCTGCCCGCATCAATCCAGGCGTATTGCCCCACACAGAAGAGGGCCCGCCTCCACATTACGGGAGTTAATATGGTGATGACAGCCGCTGCCCCGGCCTGGAGAGGTCCCCCTCCTGCTGGCACCCCACCTCTGCCGTGGCGCTTCCGGCCAAACAGGTGAGCGGGCCTGACAGCCGGCTGGCTGGGGCCAGGACAGGGCCGAGTGGCCTGAGTGGAGGTGAGTTGCCTGGCTGTGTGGTGGACGACCGGGCAGAGACTTTGGAAGCCTGGGCACAAGCCACCTCTCCTTCTGAGAACTGAGGCCCTTCACTGAACTGCTTTGCATTTTGGCCTTCTCTTCTGTAAAATGGGGGAGGGGGGTAAGACTTGCCCAGCAAGTCCGTTTTCGTCTGACTCACTGTAGGTGTCGTCCCTGAATCTCATTGCTACTATTCAAGAGGATGCTCCCAGTAAAGTAATTTGATTCTTGCCCTGGCACTTTTGTAGGAGCTGCTCCGAATGCCTGCGATGTCCTCCCCCTGCTTTGCCAACTACTGCTAGTCTTCCAGTATGCCACCCACATGTCATTCGTTGCTTCTTTTCGGAAGGTCACTGCCCCTCTTCCTCCTCTAGAGACACACGGTGCTGAATACCTTCCCCTCCTGGGCACCCCTTCCGCATCCTGGTCGTATTTCTGTTGTCAGTCTTCCCTGATTGAATTGTCACGGGCCATGTCTCTGACTCCTCTGCCAAGCATGGCTCTGTCTCAAGAGTCCACAATTCTTCTTTTGTAGAAGTCTTGCTAGTAAAGAATTTTCAGTTTTGAGGACCATGCAGTTTCTGCCGTAGCTGTTTGATTGTGCTGCTGTACCGAAAACACAGCCACAGGCAATAGGCAAACAAAGGAGTGTGGCTGTATCTCCAGTCGACTTTATGTACAAAACAGGCAGGAGGCCAGAGTTGGTCCATGGGCCAGAGTGCTCGACTCCTGCTGTATCCCACACATGTAGCACAGAGCTTGGCAAAGCAAACACTGGGGGAGAGACGTGTTTGTTCCAAATTCTGGGCTCAACCCTGGCCCTGTAACGTCTTCTTTCATCCATATGTTCTGCTCCTGTGTCTGGTGGTTCACGGGATGCAAATAGAAGCCAAGGAGGCCCACTGCATGTGACTTTTGCTCCGGAAGCTATATATTGTTTTTTTTTTTTGGGGGGGGGGGAGTTGGTTTTTGTTCTTGTTTTGTTTTGTTTTGCTTGAGCCCAATCAGAAGGACAGGTGATAGCATACAAAGGGTGCTGTTCATGGCGTCAGCAGACCTGGGCACTTGCTGTGTAATCCTTGGCTGGCCATGTCACGTCACCCTTGATGACACGAGACTTAGTGTCTTCATCTACAAGATAGGCTATGTGCAGGGGCGCCTGGGTGGCTCAGTCGGTTGAGTGTCCGACTTCAGCTCAGGTCACGATCTCGCGGTCCGCGAGTTTGAGCCCCGCGTCGGGCTCTGGGCTGATGGCTCAGAGCCTGGAGCCTGCTTCCGATTCTGTGTCTCCCTCTCTCTCTGCCCCTCCCCCGTTCATGCTGTGTCTCTCTCTGTCTCAAAAATAAATAAACGTTAAAAAAAAAAGATAGGCTATATGCCTACATGGGAGGACGATAGTGAAGATCACAGTGATAGCCCACATTCTATTGCTTGGTAAGCTCGCTTGCTAGTCAAGTGCTGGCTGACTAGAAAAATATCATCCTTATGATTCAACTAAGACTCTAGCCTTCTTAGGCCCGCAGGGGAGACATGCCTTCATTCATTCGTTCATCCACTCATTTCATAACCAAGTCAGGATTGGAAAATTATCAAATAAGGAAGGAAACTATTCCTTTGGGCCAGTACAGACTCAAAGAACATTCCAAGAACATCCTGATCTTCTTTATCATCTCGCTCTATTTTTCTATGTCCTGGTGATTTGGCCGTTGGGTAGGGGTCTAGAGTGAGAGCCACCAAAGCGCTTGCCTGAACTCAGCCGGCGAGGGAGTCATGCGTCGTCTGCGGAGCCCCACTTGGAGAATGGGCTGGGGTGACAGAGATTGTTTCTGTTCTACCAAAGTCTCTTCTCCTCTTCTTCCCCAGTCACAGCCACACCACGTGTCCTTCGCAAGGAGACTGAGTAGATACGGCTAGGAGACTGAGTCACAGCCAGGGAAATGTCAGCGGAGGGACAATGCTTGTCTTCTCGGACTGGCCCTCAGGAGAAACAAAGCGAACAAAAAGAAAAACACCCACTAGGTACACCTCTTGCTTTCCTACTGCCTCGTGGGCGGGGAGGGTATTGATGAGGGAAACCCTGGATACCACATGGGAATGACTGTAGCTGGGATCCCTTCACGATGTGGCAGAGCAGAGCTGCCCCTGACTTGAACCCCCACCTCGGACACTTAACTGAGCATAGCGTCAGCTTCTGGTATTGCGCTGTTGTGTTTTCAGCTACTGAGTTTTAAAGCCTATTTGTTACAGCATTTTCTTACCCCAAATGAGACAGGTGTATCTACCTTCTTTCCCCCATTCCATCATGCCTTCTTGTCTTTCTATCTTCCTACCTTGCTTTTCTTTCTCCAAGTGCATAAACCCATAATCCTTGAGGTGGGACGTGCTTCAGATCGAAAACTTTTCAAATTTTACAAAACTAACGTAGCGCCCAAGGGCTTATCCCTTGTGAGGCCTGAAGCTTATGCAATCTGGGGCACTTCTTCAAGTAAAAAATTACCAGGTTTTGAATACAATATCAGGTACAAGAGCCCTGATGTCTGAGCCTCTTTAGACTGAGTGGCTGAACCCACTATTCAAATTTATTTATCCATCTGCATAAAAACATATGAAAATTCTACATGGGATCAATGAAGATCATAGATGGCCCCCCAGTAATTCAGGTCAAGTTTTTCCTCTAAATTAGTTAAGGTCAGCTTTGTTCTCACTGTCAAATGAATTTTTTAAAATACAGCTTTCAGACCTTTTTGGATTTCGGAATGGTGGATAGGGGATCTGCATCACAAATGGCCAGTCCTGATTAGGTACCGTGAGGGCAAGAGGGTACCACACGTACAACAACCCTTTCCTTCAGGGAGTCTACCATCTCATAAGGACATGGAGCATGAGGTATCATAGCTACAGTGTGATTACTGCCACGAGAGTAGCTCACACGAAATGAGAGACTTACGCTACCCAAAAGGACTTTCTGTGGGTGAGTGTTAAGTCCACAGAGAGCCAGGGGTCCTGGAGAGTCCCTACGCCCAATCACTACGATGCGCCCTGATGCTCACCAGGAGGATATGGCAGGTGTGGGCGTCCCAGACAGTGAGTCAGTCAGAAGCAAACTGACTCAAAGAAGCAGGCAGACCTGAGCCCAAATGCTGATTCTTCCCTTATTTATTGTGATATTGGGTAAGTTGCTAACCCTTTGGGATCATCAACTATAATTAACGAGACCCAAGAATGGTTGTGTCATTGGCTGCCATTTGTTGCCACGCTGCGAGCATTGTGATTGGTGCTTGAGATGAATGATCTAATTACTGCCCCCCAAACCCTGCAAGATAGATGTATTATCATTTTCAGACAAACAAATCAAAGATCAGAGAGCTTTAGAAACTCATCTAAGGTCCAGGTCTCTTTGACCCCAAAGCCCAAACAGGGAACTACTGTTCCTCTGTCTCTTCCAAGGATATAAAAATGATTCAGAAATTTGGGAACATAAAATGGTGCCGAATTCCTGTCCTCGGTCTGGTTTGTCCAAACTTCTGAATTCTCTCCCTTTGAATCTGAATTTGAGCCAGACACTTGATACCTTTCCCGGGCCTCCCAGTCTGAGCTTTTCCTTCCCAAGAGGACATGATCCTAGATTTAAAGGCAGAGATCGTAAAAAGAGACCACACAGAGGACACCTGGATGGTGACTAGGTTTGTGGCCTTAAAAAATACCTTAAATTCTTTTGAAATTTTAATTCGGTAATTTTGTAAAACATCAGGCTTCCCTTGAGAAATTGAAATGACAATCCTAAGCTTGCATTTTTCCGTGACAAAAAGTGGCAGCCCCCCCCCCCAAATCTTAAGCGGGTCCCCTTTATATAGCACCCTGTACTTTTCTTTATAGTCCTTAACAAAGTTCACAGCTCTGCCTTTATCTCTATAAATATATAATATATATAAACTACTTGCTCTCCTGACTAGAGAGTAAGAGCCATGTCTGATTTGCTTACACTGTGTTCTCGGTGACTAATGAACAAATGGACCGAATGCACAGTGAAAAAAGTACCTGTTAAAGAAACATACATTTCTGAATTAATGAGGACAATGACAGGAAGGTAGTGTGTTCACATGTCCATTTCAAACCCTATTACCGTGATAACTTAATAATCCATGCCGTTCAATACAAAGGGGCTTTTGGTCTTTTTGAAGAGTCGATCCATAATGGCCCCATACACTTGCCATTTAGGTTCAAATGTTGGAAATACAGTGACTTCATAGTGATGTCTTTCTGCTACTTAATGGCCCCTAAACATTAAAGAGATGGTAATTGGCAGGGTCTGTGGGGCTATTGTTTTTTTAACTTATGGTGGCTTTATGCTTCTAGCCCATATAATAATCAAGGATTTATAGGCAATAAAACAGATCCCTAACCATAAGAATCGTCATGAACTGCATGTGGGAAAACAATCACCAATTTATGTTGCCTGATGAGACAGTGATTGGCCATAATCATACCTTGATTTCATACACTGACTTTCTTCAGAGGATCATAAGGTCCCTGAGCATGTGGTTTATGAATCATGATCCATATAGACAGGGAAGGTCTATTGTCACCAAACCTTCCATAGAGCACTTTGCATATTAATCCCCTACTAATTTGGACTGTTGTTATTTGAGCAGACCCATTAATCTAACCAACTGAGCAACTACCAAGAGTCCAGCCCTATGCACATGGCTAATCTCCCCAGTGTAGTGAGAGGACCTGTACAGCTGACTCAACTCACGTATTTTCCAGTAAGTATTTCCAGATCCTCCCAAGTAGCATAGCCTTTCCCTGGTCGTCCTCCCCGCTGCTCTTAGCACTTGGCCTGTTCTTGCCTCAAACACAATTGGCCTCAGGTGGGAGTCGGGCAGCACAGGTATAGCAACAAGGCACAGGTTTGGGGACAGATGGACAGGGTACACCCCTGCACCCACCTCTACTAGCTGTGAGTTAGGCACACCAGTTTTCTCATCTTTAAAATCAGAAATAACACTACTGGCTTTGCGCCGTTGGGAAGAGTATTTGGGATATTGTACGTAAAACACTCAAATATACAGACGGTATTAAATAAATATTAAACTCCTCTACCAGAGTGCAGGAAATGTGTTGTGCTCTTTCCTCTATTACTCTTGGCAGAGCTCCTGCTAAATTGAAGATGATCGTAAAAGACTTATTAAAGGAAGGAAGGGAGGAAAATTCAAAACCATTAAATGATGTAAATCATTTCGTAATAACAAGAATAGAACAAGTAGGGATTCAGAATTCTCCAAAATAAATTCAAGGAAAAATAAGTTTAAGCACATGAATGGATATTTGTTTATTTTATTTTATTTTATTTTTTTTTTATTAAAAATTTTTTAATGTTTATTTTTGAGAGAGAGAGAGAGAGAGAGAGAGAGAGAGCAGGAACAGGGGAGGGGCAGAGAGAAAGGGAGACACAGAATCTGAAGCAGGCTCCAGGCTCTGAGCTGGATGAGGGGCTCAAACTCACCAACTGCGAGATCATGACCTGACCTGAAGTCAGACGCTTCACTGACTAAGTCACCCAGACGCCCCTATTTAATTTAATTTAATTTTATTTTATTTTATTTTATTTTATTTATTTTATTAATTTAATTTAATATTATTATTTTATTTTATTTTAATTTAATTCCATTCCATGCACTACTGGGTATTTACCCAAAGAAAACACTAATTCAAAGGGATATATATATATATATATATATATACGCTCCTGTGTTTATAACAGCATTATTTACAATAGCCAAATTATGGAAGCAGCCCATTGACGAATGATGGATGGATAAAGAAGATATGGTATATACTATATATATATATATATATATACACACACACACATACACATACATACACACACACACTATACACACACACACACACACACACACACACAGGAATATTATTCAGCCATGAATGGGTATTTCTTGACAAAAAGATTCTGTGGTCAACATAACCTCCATTGGCATGCTTCATTTGGAGGGTTTAATATGAGGCCTTTCCAAGAAAAATCTATTTTATTATATAATTAAGTGTTTCAACTCCATTTCTTCTCTCATGAAAAGGTCCTTAATTTTCTCCTCTCCTACCTCATGACAAATCCAAGTCCCAGAGGTTCACTTGGTCCCCACAGTCAATTTTAGTTGCAAATGGCCATGTAGTGTAGAAACTGCAAGATTTCCATCCATTGGATTTCACTCCATGGAAGATTCACTCCATGCTATGCTGCACTAAAGTCAGTGTCATGCTGCTGAAAAGCAGATGTTCTCATGTCTCCAGAGGACACCCTTGACCTGCACTCAATGATCTAAGCACGTCACCACCCCGGTCCTCCAATAATTTACACTGGAAGTGTGAGGAAGGGGGACAAGGTCTTGCCTCACTGTCCACCTAGTCGTGGTCATTCCACACACACACACAGATGTGGACTCCGTATTGTTCAGTGTCCCAGTGGGAAGTCACACCCAAGGGATTTAACTGAAGAAACTTAAAGGGACAATTTCACCACAGGAGTGGCTGAGTAAAAACAGAATTGGTACCTTTCTGAAGCTATGATTTGAATAGCATCTTTTAAAGCTCCAACTACACCATGCTGAAATGTGTTTCAGTAAACACTTTGACGCACCTGGTCTTCACCTTTCTCCGCCAGACTTGCCAATGGGTGCCCTTATTGGCTTTTCTTTCCATAGTGGAGCCCACAGGATCATGTTTAATATTATGCTAACAACAAGCCTAACTTGGCTCAGAGAACACCCTTCTGGCCTGCAACTACAGCCTTCAGGTACTGCCTCAGTCAAGGGAAAAGGTAGAGGGAGGGTCAATGCTGCATTGAAGAATCTGCGTGAGAGACACAGCTGGTAAGGACTGGGCTATTTCAAGGCATGAAGATGAACAGTAGAAATGCACTTATGGGTAAGTGCACCAGATGCACTAGTTGGAGTCTACTGTCCACATGTTTGAAGCCTTCTTTCAAACACACATCTTCCAGTTTTCATTTACATCTTCAGAAATTCATTTGTTATTCCCAGCTGGACCTGTGGCCAGGGCTCCAGAATGATAGTGGTAATCACTGGGATTTTAGGAAAGTGAGGACAAGAGAGTCTCTCCAATATAATTTCCATTCTTTTGGACGTAGTTTGCTATCATTCAAACCTGTCAGGTCACACACGGATTGTGTGGGATTATCAGAAGTCTAATGGGATTATCAGAAGTCTAGACTGGCCAAATACACAGAACTCCATCCTGAATCATATTCTGGCTGTTTCAGGGTGCGGGTTTTAGATAGAAGCTCAGAAATAAACATGAAGGCTTTCACAAAGATATTTATCAACATTATGCAGTGACTGGTTCTAAATTTTACAAATATTTTAATGAGAAGTGAAAAATGGAAGTCAATTTCCAGGTGGTTTTGTTTTCTCATGTGTAAAATGGATAGTTTGAATAGTGCTTTCTTCACTGGAGGATTTTAAAGCTAAAGGTGGATTAATACCTCATTCATTTGTTGAATGAGGCAGAGAATAGATAGAGGATAGATAGAAGATAGATAGATAGATAGATAGATGATAGATAGAAGATAGATAGAGTTAATGGGCAAGTAGGTAATAAATCAATATTGATACATTGATAGACACTGATAGATACTCAGTGATGGTGAATGTTCAAGCCCTGAGCTCAGTGATCATTATTCTTGTATTCTTAAATACATTTGTATTGAATATATGGACGATGAGAGCAAAGCTCCGTATTGTTTTTTAACATTCAGTCCTTAAACTCCACACATCCTTATTCAATATGTCTTTAAAAATTAAAAAAAAAAAACAGAATCTATTCTAACTAAAACTATTGTAATATAACTTCTAAGTTTTATTTCCAAAAGATATATTTCCACTGATAAATTCCACTGGCAAATTATGAAGCAATTACCTACAGCATTTACAGGGACAAGTACCTTCTGTCTGCCACCGAGCGTACAAACTTGCATAGGGCAGACCCACACACATGAGTAAGGGGTCCATAGGGGACATCTAGAGGCACAGCTCTCCAACTTGGAAGAAAGAGGGTCTGTGGGAAGTGGGCGGGGGGTGTATGTGAGGACTGTTTCATGACCAAATTGATCTGTACGATTAGAGATTGCCTCTTATTAAACCACTCAATCTTGGTCATTTATGAACACAACCTGGTTTAGATGAATCTACTCAATTTCCAATAGCAATTTCATTAATAATGATGATGATTGCTAGCACTTAACTATGTACAAGAAACTAAGTGATTTGTGTGTATTAATTCATTTAATCTCAACAGTCCTGTAAGTTAGGTACTGTTAGCATCCCCTTTTCACTGATGAGCCAAATGACACAGAAAGGTTGAGGAACCCCATGACATCTCATACCTAATATGTGGCAGAGCTGGGGCATGAACCTCACAGTCCGAACCCAAAACATAAGCTCTTGGCCACTACAGAACACTTTTGTTTATTTTCTTAGTAAATGGATGCTGAGAAAGGAAAAAGATCAATAGTGCCAGAGCCAGGGCTGGGAAGTGTCTTTTAATATAATTCGTACAAATCTACTCAAGGCTTCCTTTAGGCTAGCAATGGGTGAGGGACTTAGATGTACAATGGAGACCAAGACAAATAAGGTCCCATCTTAGTCCCAGCAGAGATAAATTGAGTGGAGCATGAATGAATGAGCTGGTGGCAGTAAGAAAGTGGGGAGGCTGTGCGTCTGGTGTGCAAGAAGCCAGGGCAGACTTGAGGCCCAGGGTGTGAGCAGCAGGATCGAGTTAGCCGGAGGGGGGCGGGCGGGGTTGGTGGTGCTGGAGCCTTGGCACATAAGGTCACGCTGCATTGTGAACAAAATGTAACACTTCTCATTATGGCCTCCAGAGTTGGGAACCGTCTGGCCCCATCTACCTCTGGGATCTCATCTGGCACATTCTCCTGTCTTCTCTCTAGTCCAGCCCGGCTGCCTGTTTTCACAGTTTCTTGAACTGGCCAAGATCTCTCCTGACTGCTGTCTCTGTCACATTTGTTCTTCTTTCTGCCTAAAATTTGCTTCTGTGCCTTTCCAAAGGTGCCTGGTTTCCTCCTTTGGGGCTTGTTTCAATGTCATCTCCTCAGGGAAGCTTTATAAATGACCCTCCACATAGTTTCCTCCAATGACCTCAGTTTGTGATTGTCATGGTTGAATTGTGTCCCTCTCGCCCCAAGTTTATCGGTGGAAGTCTTAACCTCCAGGACTTCACAGCGTGATCTCATTTGGAGATAGAAGCCATTAGGGTGGACCCTAATTCAATATGACTGGTGTCCTTATAAGACGGGGAGATTTAGACGGAGACACAGTTGCAGGGAGAAAGCCATGTGAGGATGAAGGCAGAGATTGGGGAGACGCTTCTACAAGCGAAGGAACACGACAGATTGTCAGCCAAGCACCAGAAGCCAAGAGAGGGGCATGGGAACAAGCCCTGTGGACATCTCGATCTCAGGCTTGCAGGTTCCAGAAGTGTGAGATAATCAAATTCTGCTGTTTAAGCCACTTAGTCTGTGCTGCTGTGTTCTGGGAGCCCTAGAAAACTAGTACAGTGATGACAACTTTATTTTGGGTTTACTTAGCCCCACCCAGCTACAGGGCCAGGGCACGTCTGCATCAGTCACCAATGCCCCTAACCAGAACTGGTACATGGCAGGTGCTTAAGGACCTCTGGGCATGGGCTGATTCTCCTCTCCTGGCTAACCCCCGTCCTCCTGTCTTCCACTTCCTTCTTTCCTGCTCCCTCCCCTCCCCATACTTTGTCCCACACCTTGTGCTTTTGAAATGCTTTCAGGATGATAGGATCCATAAGATTCCACAACTTGCTCACAGCTTGGGCAGGTTGAGAAACAACTGAGACCAGAATCAGATGCCAAGGAAACTCCACCTGATCCACCAGGTGGATCCAGACTGATCCACCTGCTGACCCAAGAGACCCTTGTTTAAGTTCCAGGGAGGCTGAGGCACATCCTGTTTCCCATGCACCTTCGGGCCTCACACAATTAAGAATTCTGCTGTTGCTTACCTGGATGTTCTCCATTCTTATGGGTTCCTTAACTCTGACCACCCTTCTAGGAATAGTGACATCATGTCTTCAACTACGGCCTTGGATGTCCCATCTGTCTCCAACTAGTACCATACACGATATATACATATTTCATTAATCCTCTATTATATAGTATTACAATATTTCCCTAGTCTCCTGATTCACAGGTGACTTGTGTCTGCTTTTTTTTTTTTAAGGAATTTGGATACAGTCAGGTAGCCCCAATTTGAGGCAAAGGGAAATCTAATTTAGCAAAAAGTTTAAATCCCAGGACTATTTTCAAGAACAGCTATTATATAATTTAGAATAAACACAGTTCTAGGAAATCAGAAAATGAATTAAGAAATCTTCCTGAAACAGAGATAAGCCAGACATAATGCAATGGATAACAATGGTGATGTGAATTAACATTTTGGCTACAAACTGAGTTTCTTTAAATGGTTCAAAGGACTTGCTTGCTCACTTAGGAAGATTAAGCTTTCTCTTTGAAAATTATTTACATTACTCATTGTATGTAGAAGACTTTTCCTTGTGGTTTCACAATCAGCTAACAGTCCATGGAGTATTTGGGATGAGTCAGCCACTCTCTTAACCTTAACTCAGTGTGAGAACTCCGTAAGGTTGGTGTTCTCATCCTCACTTAAAAGTGAGATCAAAGTTCATAGAGGTTAAATAACATACTTAGAACCACACAGATAAAGAATAAACTCACTTCTCAGCAGGAGAGAAATTTAAACCTAAACCTTTTGCTTTTAGGTCCAGTGCTCTTGTTACAGCATCAAACACTGACCCAACAGAATACATTTCAACAGAAATCATGAATATTTAACAAACCCCAGAGTTAGCAGGTTGAGAAACAACTGAGACCAGAATCAGATGCCAGGGCAACTCCACAAACCCACCCGTTGACCCAAGAGACCCTTGTTTAAGTTCCAGGGAGGCTTAGGCACATCCTGTTTCAGGCACAGCATGTATCAATGTTCCAGAAATGTTCAAATTCGGTTGGAGATATGTGATATTGAAGTTAGGGCCCCATAGAGTTCGAGAATTTACGAAAGTAATGAGTTATAAGTACCATGTTTAAGTGAAACAAACATTGTGTGAAACAAAGTGTTTCATGAATAAAAATAAGCATCATAAAAAATACACTATGAAACAGGTGGCCAAGTGTGCCCACACTGACGTCAGTTAAAACTGATATAACTAAATGGATATAAAAACTGTTAGGGAAAACTACGTGAAATGGGTCACCCTGCATAGAAAGTATGTGTACGATAGGAGGGGCGATTGATTTTTGGTGTGTTAACAAGAATTAGTGGGCCAGAAAATGTATCTTCATGTTCCTCATTCTGAAAATAATAGACTGTACAATAATAGAATCGTTATCACAAGTGCGGTACCAAAATCTCATGGGCGAGCCTCATCTGAAGCAGTGTTGGTAAAACATATGTCATTTATGGAGATTCCTTCCCCTCCATGCTCATAATTACAGAGTTCAGCTGCTTCTGTGTGATGCAAACGACTCGCCAATAAATAAAAGAGATAAACCAATCTGCCTACACATTATGAGCAGCAGTGCTGGAAATGACAGCCACTGAGGGAGGGAAGTCTCCTGTGACAATACGTGGAGTCAAGAGAATGTGGTTGCATTTAGTTCAAGCTCAAGACTTCCAAATAATTTACTTGCAGAGAAAGACAGTGTACGTCAGATCTGGTGGCATTCACGGATATATAATACTTTTTAGAATCCAGTTCTAGAAAGAGGCGATTTTATCACATATCTGCATCCCCTTCTCAACTCCCATGCCAACCACCTCTCCATAGACATGTTTCCATGTTTCCATGTTTCCATAGACACGTGAGGCCCGGTGAGGGTAAGCAAAGCTTTGGGGCATGCAGAAGTTGAGACAGAACATGCTGCTTAAGGACCTCTGCCCCCTAGGTTAGATGAGAGCCT
Source organism: Prionailurus bengalensis (assembly GCF_016509475.1). Lineage (NCBI taxonomy): Eukaryota > Metazoa > Chordata > Mammalia > Carnivora > Felidae > Prionailurus > Prionailurus bengalensis. Next base: position 75,335,952 of record NC_057353.1, on the reverse strand, counting down.
GGAAACCAATGGAGAGAAACATGGTGGCCATACAAAGAATATGGATGGACCTGTAGAGATCTTGGACACTCCCATCCCCCAAAGATTCAGGGGCTGGAAAACATATTCTTGGAAAGACCTGTTGACCTCCCCGGTTTCAGAGCAGCTTTATTGGAACTGAACAGGTAGGCTCAGTCCTTTTTATAGCTGACTCTTACAGATTATTAGTCTGGCAGAGACCAAGATGTCTTTCTTATCATTGGGGATCAATGCCAAGGTACCCTATGGCTCAACTTGAGCCCCACTGAATGGGGGCTTGAGCCAAGGGAAATTTTACATCTACTCAAAAGGATTCTAATAGCCAGAAAGAGAATAAAAGGCAACTTAAAGAGACAAAATAATAATACTTAAGATAATATTATAACATGAAAAAAAAGACTTCACAGCACCAGATACAGGCGATTCTATGATTTGTGGTAGTTGTTTTATGCAGTTTTTGTGAATATTGAATTAGCAAATGCTGGGCCATTGCTGCTGGAGGAAACACAGGGATAGGTTTCTATGAGTGCCTGGTTACAGCATTTTCACCAACTGAGCAATCAATATACACCTTCGTTTCATGTGTGTTTGTGTTTAAAGACATCTTGTTCAGCACATATCATGGATCCATCCATTGAGCTCACGGCCAACATTATAACTCACGTCTGAATGAGGCTTATCTGTTACACATATTTGCTCTGGAAGGCACATCACACCCAGTTTGTACAGCACAAACACCACTATGCTTGGGGGCCATTTTCAATAGAAAAATCACCACCCAAACCAAAACCAAACAAACAAACAAACAAACAAACCAACCTGTGGCTAAATGTGGCATGACCTAGACCATGAAAAACATATTTGCAGTTTGAGAGCTGAAATAAGAAGGTACCTGAGGGCATGCACTTTGGGTTTCTCGAATTTTCTTTCACTGTGCACACGTGTGCAAATGACTGCAAAAGCACCGTGAGCTTTGGTGTTGAGGTTGCAAACAGATCTTAATAAGTAAGCAAATTCACAAATACAGATGCATCAACAATGGGGATCAAGTGTGTATAATAATATTTTTAAACTAAAAACCTCAGAGGTTGAAGGAGAAAGTGGCGACCCTTAGAACCTGGAAGACCTAAGATTAGAAAAAATCTTCAATCATGAGAAAAACTAAAGAAAGGGAACTGTGAGGCAAAAGATAAGAAATGAGATAAGATGGGGGTGGTGCTAATTTGCATCTCCTGGCACTTCCAGGGGAACAAAATAAGAACAGATGGAGAATGGGTTATAATAAAACAGTTAATACATTAAAAATTCATTGAGTTAAAGAAAGACTTGAGTCTGAATCCTGAAGCCTCAACCAATTCTAAGGAAGATGGATATTAGAAGTCATATAACAAGCCAAAGGCTGAAAATGCTCTTTATTTTTGAATCTCAGGAAGACAGAGAAAACATTGAAAGCTTCCATACAAAAAGAAAAATAATTTGCAAAGGTAAACAAGGATCAACCTGGCATGGAACTTCTCATCCGCAGAACCAAATTAGAGAGAACGGAATAACATTGTGAGGTTGCTCAGAGCATGAATTTTGAGCCAGGAATTCTAGGTCCAACCAAGATGATATTTAGCTGTTGGTGTGAATTATGTCTGCAGATATATAAGGATTCAGGGAAGATATCACCTACATCTCACTGAAGAAAATACTGCAGTAAAGATTCTAATCGACCAAGAAATGGATCTGGCAAGAGACCTCAAGACAGAAGAAGATAGGAGGCGAGAGAGTGTGAAATCAGTAAAGATAGAAGTAGAGACAGATCCACAGAATTACCAAAATCTTGGGATGCCTAGGATACATATCAAAGGGGGATTCCTGAAATAGAAGTCACATGCTTTGAGAGAAAGTACTTAAAACTGGAAGAACCAAATTCCTTCTGTGAGTAAAACCCTGAAGATGTGGGATAGACCAGAGGGGAGAAATGAAAATATTTCTAAGAGCTCATTACCTTGAGGGGAGAGGATAGTGAGGGGCAGACAGGTTACAGATGTTCAGGAGTAATAATTGCTATCCTACTGTAACACGAGAGTAGAATAGTGATTCTGGAAAGGGAGGTGCTCCTTTTTGGAAGGAAAGGGAGGTCATTGGTGAGGGGATCCAACAGAACAGCATAAATTCTAACCTAACCAAAGGGATACACGGATGTGCAGTGACTAGAACAGACCAACGAAAATAAATAAGGAGAAACTGGAAATAGTGATGTACAATAAGTAATAAATATAAAGACTGTGGAAAGAATAGATCATATCCAGTTGTTCTTATGCTGTATGTGAATGGGCTAAAGGCTGACAAATTTGCTTGAAAAATAAACCTTATTCTCCATACTGTTGACAAAAGTGAACTTAAGACACAGCAATGGAGAAGGTTGGAAATAAACAGGTATATAAAGATCTCTCAGGCATACAGGAAGAAAGCCGAGTGGCAACATTAGTGTTATATATACTGGAATTACTCACTTTGCACGTTGTATACATATTTATACATGATCTATGTGTGCACATCACCCTTCATTCTTTGACTATATCACGTATTTTTACGCATGCCTAGTAAACATGTTTAAAAATTGATCGTATTCCTGAGTACAAAACAACCTAAGAAATTCAAAAATAGAAATTAAACAGATACATACTGTGATCAAAATCATGACTCTAAATAATTAAAACAAGCACCAAAAATTGTTAACTACTTAAAAATTTAAAACTCAAGGTGGCAATTTCAAATGAAATTATAGACTAAAAAATAAGGAAAAGGAGAAAACTTTGTATCAAAACCCACGGGGCACAACAAAATCAATATATATATACATATATATACATACACATACATAATGGTATTCTTTTTATAAGAAGGAAGACAAAAATATAAAAGAAATTAGGCTTTTTCTTAGGAAATGAGAACCAAGAACAAACCAAAAAGTCTTAATGAAGAAATAATTATTTAAGTAGAAACTGAAATGAGTGAAATATATAAGAAAAATATGTTTTGGAATAAACACATAAAAAATCTGGTTCTTTGAAAAGGTTAATAAAAACATGTAAGTGCCTTATTGACAAGGAAAAAGGTAAAATAGTCATGGTTCAAACTAAAATTGGAGGTTTAAATATATGAGAGAGAATTTAAGAATTACAAATGAAGGATATGTGTAAATCTATGGCAAGTAAGGAAATATGCATGGAAACAAATCTACAAATCTGGAGCGATGGATATCTCCCAATTAAAATACAAACTGCCAAAACTACTTTGAAAGAACTTGAAAATATAAGCAGATTAATTACCCAAAAATGATTGAAGAAGAAATCACTTACTTTTATTGAAAAAAAAAAAAAAAAGCTTAAGGACCAGATGGCCTCACAACTGAGTCCTAGCTCGAAACTTGGCTTGATGATGCAAGCAAAACAAAACTCTCAAGTACGCAGCTCTTGAAACCAGCATAACCTTCCTACTAACTAAGCCTACAGAGTCCTGAAAAAGAAACAATGGCAAATATTACAAAAATAAGTTAAATTTTATTAATAAATTAAATTTTATTTCTAATTGGCCTGCACAATTTCAGTATTAGCAAGTAAGATCCTGCACTACGCCCTGGAAGGTTTCTTCTAAAGACGCTCTATCAGGAAATCTATTAATAAAAAAATAATAAAAACATTGAAGGCTGAGGTATATTCAGCACGGACTCTGCACCAGCCGTGCCGCTAAATGATACTCTTGTATTAACACAATGGCTCTCTCACTGCAATCCTACTGTGGTCACCACCATCACAATTAGAACTCAGTTTTGAAGATGAGACGCCCAAGGCATTACGGACGCAGTTAAACTTCTGTGATCACACAGAGTGTGAGTGTTAGGGCTGGGAATCTCAGTGCTTATCACTGACCATTTCACGGCAAATAAAGGGGTGTGTTGGGGCAGAAGGAGGTAGGGTGAGATCCTATGAACAGGTACTGGAAAGGAATTTGATAAAATTCAGGAGCTGTTATGATTGCATTAAGAAATAATAGTATAAACTAGGCAGTGATTCATTATTTATGAAAATGTACTCTCTTTTTCTTTAAAGTTACTAACTTAAAAAAATTTTTTTTAACGTTTATTTATTTTTGAGACAGAGAGAGACAGAGCATGAACGGGGGAGGGGCAGAGAGAGAGGGAGACACAGAATCGGAAACAGGCTCCAGGCTCTGAGCCATCAGCCCAGAGCCTGACGTGGGGTTCGAACTCACGGTCTGTGAGATCGTGACCTGAGCTGAAGTCGGACGCCCAACCGACTGAGCCACCCAGGCGCCCCCAAAATATACTCTTCAATGTCATCTAATGTAGAGAAACTCTGAAGCTATTTCTCTTAAAATCAAGCACAAGATGGGATGTCCATCGACTCTATCAACATTCAATATTTTTGTAGGTTCTTGCAAATGCAATTTAACATAAAATGAAATAATAATTTGGGGGCACCTGGGTTGCTCAGTCAGTAAAGTGTCTGACTCTTAATTTCAGCTCAGGTCATGATCTCATGGTTCCTGAGTTCAAGCCCCATGTCAGGCCCAGTGCTGAGCACAGAGCATGCTTGGGATTCTCTCTCTCGCTCTCTCTCTCTCTCTTTCTCTCTGCCCCTGCCCCCCTCAAAATAAATAGACATTTAAAAAAATGAAATAATAATTTAAAACACTGTAAAAGAATCCTTAAAGACACTGCTCCAACAGTTTTCTTTTTTTCTTTTTTTTAACGTTTATTCATTTTTGAGAGACAGAGAGAGACAGAGCATGAGCAGGGAAGGGGCAGAGAGAGAGAGGGAGACACAGAATCCCAAGCAGGCTCCAGGCTCTGAGCTGTCAGCACAGAGCCCGACGCAGGGCTCAAACTCACAAACGGTGAGATCATGACCCGAGCCGAAGTCGGACGCTCGACCGACTGAGCCCCCCAGGCGCCCCTCCAACAGTTTTCAACTTCACTCTTACACTGTTAATTGTTCTGCCGTCCAGCATCAGGACCATCAACACAAAAACAGCATTTTTCCTGACCTTGCTTCCTCCTCTAGCAACCAGAACAAACCTGTGCCCTTCTTTGCATCAAAATACATTAAAGTAGTTGTTGGGGCCTTTACTGTTCCTCAGTCCCTTTCCACGTGTTTGCTCTGACCACACACCAAACTGGCTTTCGTTTTCACCCCTCCCCGACAACGCTCATGTGACGATCACAGATGACCTCGATGCTATTGAAGCCTGTGGTCACTTTCACCTTTATCATGTGTGGGTACTGAGGCAAGCCATCCAGATTCCCCATTCGGGGCCAAGGTGCTCCTTCTCACTACTGCCAGGAATGGTGGCTGCCCCCAGGTCACACCTGAGTCTCTGCCCAGGAATTTCCGTAGGGCCTCATCCACATCCAGGGACCCGTCCACTCAAGGCTACAAAGGCTGCCACCTTGACCCCGATTCAAGACATCTCTGAATGGTGGCCCCAGCGCCAGAGTTCCTTTTGGGTAGAGCTGAGGACTCTGTTGCCACTGTATTGTGACTTCTCTTCCACCTCTGCCCAGTCCTGCCTCCCTCATGTATATGGAATATTTAGAATACGTATTGTACATCTATATCTGTATCTATCTATACATATAAAAATAAAAATAATAGATATAGAGATACATAGAATGCATACCCTCAATATGGATTTCCCCCTTAACAATTAATTATCTACATCTACCCAAGGCAGTTTGTATAGAATTAATGCATATGTTTTAATGACCATACACATATATATTTACATATATATTGGATTTAAAAATAAAATATTGATAACAAGCTTTGTAAAACTTCTGTACGTGTGTACATATGGAGGAGAGAGAGAGAGAATGGGTTATCTGGCAAATGGTGGAGGAAGGAAGAGAAAAATACGATAAATAACAACTCCCCATTTAGTTAAAATTATAAGGCTCTTCCTGTATGTTTGCATAAAGAGCGGTCTGAAATATGGATAATAAAATTTTAATGATGGTTAGCTTAGAGGGCTAGGATTTTATTTGATTTTTTTATTTTCTTTTTTATAATTTCCTGGATGATTCCAATTTTTCACAATGAGTATGTATTACGTATAAGACTGGAAGAATGTGCGGTAAGCCTCCGTTCCTTGTGCAGAACTGGACTAACAATTCTTACAAAGAAAATTCTAAAAAATTAACTCTACCCTCTCCCTCACGCTGGGGTAGGCAGGGATGGCGACTGACGTGGGGAAAAGTAATGTAATTGAATGAGACAATATGGGGTATAATACGTAATCCACATTACATTTAATATATAATATAATAGGTAAAAGTGGGAAATGCAAGGGCCCAAGGAGCAAACTAAGCTGTTTGAGGGGAAGGTTCCAGAAGATCCCCAAGTCTGGGAAGGACCAGATGATGGGTAAAGAAGTACTAGCAACCAGCAGGGATCAACAGGGGACTCTTGTGAGGGCTGTTTAGAACCAAGTGCTTTTATCTGTAAGTCCCACGTTCCAAGGAAGCATTTTACGGGGCATTAAAACAAAACAAATAGAAGTCAACAGGTTCTGGTGCAAGGAGGCGTGGGGGCCTTGAGGACCCTCCAGAATCCCAGCCGACCATAATGGAAACTCCTGAAGGGCCTTTGCAAAACCCACAGGTTCCTAAGAAGCAGCATTTTCACACCCCTCTTCCAGAGGACTGCCTTATGTCCATAAATCCCTTTTGTGGGCTCCTGGGGTCCCACGTGTTAGCTGGCTCAGCCTGGCTGTACAGGATCAGGATTTGGTCGGACACAAGGGAAACCACCGCCACCAGATCCATAGTAGTGATTGCTCACGATTAACACCAAAAAGAAGTGGACTCTTCCTGGGGCGCCTGGGTGGTTCAGTCGGTTAAGCATCTGACTTCGGCTCAGGTCATGACCTCACGGCTTGTGAGTTCAAGCCCCGTGTCGGCTCGGTGCTGACAGCTCAGAGCCCAGAGCCTGCTTTGGATTCTGTCTCCCTCTTGCTGTGCCCCTCCCCCACTCACACTCTGAGGTTTCTCTCTCAAAAATAAATAAACAAACATTTAAAATAATTTTTTTTTAAAGTAGACTCTCCTTTAGTCTGGAGACATAAGACAAGGACATAAGAATAATAGCCCGGGATCCAAAGAATTACTCTTCTGGCATCGTCGTTTATAATTCCATATAGAATAGCCATCATATGCATATACATATTACTTATAAATATGTATGTAATTATATGTGCATATATGTGTACAGGCACTGTTATATTTATTACTTTTTATGCATTATGACATCAAAACACAATATAGGAAATTTAAAGACATTATACATCTTGATCCACTGTAATTACTTCATTCACCAGTTTGTACAATGATCAATTATTGCATAATGACCCCATTCTTTTCTTCTTTGGGGGCACAAAAAGCCTATTTTCCTCATTTATACTGCATTTAAAAATTAACATGACTCAACAAAAGGCTTAGTGGGTCACTGTTCATTACCACAGGATTTATTATAGCGAACACCTGGAAGCCGTCCAAAAAGTAAATAATCCGGGACTGAATAGAGCCCCTAGTGCCTCTGATACTATAGCATGCAGACGTAAAGAGGAGGCTTACCTAGAGTTTATAATGAATTCTCCTACACCTCACCTGAGTACGTAACAGTGGGATGTCAAAGTCAAGGGCTGCTGTCCCCACCTGGTTAAGAAGTCTCACGGGTTACTCCTGACTGTCCTCAGAGAAGGTCATACACCTGTTCACCCTGGAGTCTGTATGGAAGCTCCAAAGGGACATTCTCTCTCTGCTCGCTTTCCCCCCGCCTCCCTGACGCCTTGCCGACGGCGCTAACTTCACGAGCCCCGCTTCCAGGCTCCCCGTGCTCACCCGAAAGGCTGGCCCAAGACAGCTGCCTTCGAGGCTTCTAGAACTGCAGCTTCCAGGGTGCAGGGAGAGACAGGACTGTGGCGTTCTAACTCACCGAGGCCTCGCTGCATTTCTAAAAGAAGCTGGAGGATCAGTCCTTCCGTGAAATTCCCTCCTAAGAATCCCCCCTTGAATTTAATCCAAAGGTCTTGGTCCCTCGAGCTCAGGGGTGAGTCCGTGTGGCCACCTCGACCTCAAACACTGGACAGTGACCACGCGATCTGCTCTGTATTTCCTTCTCCTCCATTAAGGCTCTTTTTTGTCTGCAAAGTAACACATGCAAATGTGGGTCTGAGGACTTCCTCCTCCTCTCAGTAGGCATGCCTGACTCACCGTAGCCACGGACCACGTGCAAGCTCTACCCTCTTCCACAGGAGCTTGTGAAAACATACCGCCGAGTGCCACAACCTGGGACGAGCAGGCTAGATATTTCAGGTAATCGTGCAGGCATTACCTGAACACAGATGGGAGATATGAGAGATTTGTTCTCATGTTTTCACTTGCACATATTCTGGTTTTTATAAAAATTTTTTAACGTTTCTTTATTTTTGAGAAGGAGAGAGAAAGAGCACGAGTGGGGAAGGAGCGGAAAGAGAGGGAGACACAGAATATGAAGCAGCTCCAGGCTCTGAGCTGTCAGCACAGAGCGCGGCGCAGGGTTCGAACTCATGACCCGCGAGATCATGACCTGAGCCGAAGTCAGATGCTTAACCGGCTGAGCCACCCGGGAGCCCCGTTCACTCTCCCATATTCTTAACAAGAGCTTTACTGCTACTTCGGGTCATGGGAGAGACGATAAAAATGTAGGAAAGATACAAGTTGTTTAATGTATGAATAATCAAGACGTACTGTGTATGTGGTAGGTGCCAGATATCCAACAGTCACTGCACCTCATCTTTGCAATAAACCTGCAAGATGGCTGCTATTGTTCCAACTTTACGGATGAGCAAACGGAGGCTCAGTAGAATTCCCTAAGGTATGTAGCAAGGGATCTGGAATCCGTTTTTTCTCTGACCCGCCCCCTCCCTGTACGGGGAGCTTCAGAATCCTTTGGAGGAGATGGTTCCTCCCTCCCCTTCCACTCCCTGCTGCCAATGCCAACGATAATCCCGCCCACTGGCTACGGTTCATTGGTCCAGGGGTCAGCATGTGACCTGCGTTGAACCAATGAGATTCATCCCAAGGTTTTGAATTGATTCCATGGGAAGCAAGCTGGTGCCCTTCTTGTGGCCGATCCAAGAGCCGTGAGATTCTAGACTAAGGAATCCACAGTTGCTGGCAGCATCAAATCTACAGAAGAATCAGGAAACACAGGCCAGGGACAGAAGACAAAGGGGAAAGACCTGTCAGCGCTCACACCCCTGGTTTTCTCTGAGGCTCGTTTCTCCAGTGATGTCCCAGCAGCCTCTCTCTTTGCCTCAGCTAGGTGAAGGCTTTCTGTTTGTAACACTTGAAACCCAAAAGCCATGTGCCATGCAACAGGTCGGTGGAGAGCCTCCGCACCTGATTCTAAACTCCCCATTCTTGGTGCAACCCTGCGCTGCCTCCCTTGACACAGGTGAACACAGAACTCAGGGACAGAAGGATAGGGGGCCACGCAGGTGCAGTCCAGACCCTCAGGTCAGTACCTCTCCCTCTGGCCTGGACTGTTGGGATGTGATTTAGGCCTTTCATAAGCACTGATCTCAAAACTGGGCTCCTGTTACCAGGATTCCATCAGTTCCCAAAGGGAATTTTCTCTTCCCTAGGTGCTCATGCCTTCTCTGGCTCAGGAGACCAAAGACTGTTTGTGAATGCAGAATAGGGAGTCCAGCAATGGGGTCTCAGGTGAGGAGAGGGTGGCTGAGCTGAGCCCTAAGCGACACTAGACACGATGATTTCTCAATGCCTGAGAAGCAGCTTCCCTTGGGTCTGGCTTAGATCCTGCCCTTAAGTCCGAGCAGCACCTGCCCTGACCCCTCTCTCCCCCGCTCACCCTCCTGCACTCCTACCCTCACTTCCCAAGCTCTGAACCTTCCAGATCAAGTGCCAGAGATTTGGAACCACCCCTGAGAAGCTAAGTGATGCAGGAGTAGCATCGAGCATTTGGGTGAATTGAGCAAATACGGGTTCGACCTCAGTCTCTTCCGGTGACCAGTTACCATGAGTAAGTTACTAGCCTGCTTTAGGTCTCCTCTTTCCTGTCTAGGAAAGGGTGTGGCCAAGCTGCTAAGAAAATATCAAGGACTCCACACTGGAAGATTCCTCTCCCTTCTACTCCTTTATTTCTGCCTGGAGTATATATTAAGTTTGTGACAAATACTTATTGAATAAATGAACATCTCTACTTGACGTCGTCTTATATGGTCATTAAGAGTGTAGCTCTGCCTATCCCAATGAACTCCATGCTCCTTGGGATATTTATCAAGCGTATACTATGTGCTAAGAACCATGCTGTGTCCATTGTTTCATCTCTGAATCTCCCACAATGCCTTATATAATAATAACTGACACGCTACAGGGGAACCCAGGGTACTGAGGAGAAGCTCTCCTGACGTGACAAAAAATAGCTCAGGCAAGTGAGGGAGGATTTTCTCCCTGCTGCCTACACCCTGGCAAGATACAGAAGCGGCACATCTGGACGGTTCATCTCTGGCAGTCACGTCCCTGCCCCGGAGCCTCTGCCCCCTCGTTCCATGGAGTTGCTATAAAGATTAAATGAGAGAATGCCTGTATGGTATCAGCATACAGTAGGCACTCACTCACAACTCCATTACAATCAGAACGCCGCTATGTCGCATCTCTAGAACAGAGAAAATCACCGAGACCAAGTAGCGATTTAATTTTCTTAAAAAAGAAAATCTGTTTTCCACTTCCCTTTTGCTCGTCCCTCTTCTTTTTCCTCCATTCAGGACTGCTTGTCGCAGGCTAAGCAGAGGTGTGTGTTTAGAGGACACTCAATTAATCTTTTAATATACAAAACAACTGAACTGTGTGAGCCGGCAAAGTACACGCTGAAGGGATGTCGACTTCACTGAATACTCCTATTAGGAAAAGAGATCAGGAGAGGACACTTAGGCTTTGGCTGAGCCTGTTTTGAATCTGATGATCTCTCCTGACATTCGTTCCGGAAACTAGGCTTCTTGCAGCAATCAGAACCCCAGAACCTCAGGGCAAAGTTACTGCACGTAAGGAGTCAGTGGGACACCAGGCGGGCCACAGGTGCAGAACACTACACTCAGGTCCAAGTGCGACACCTGTGTGGGAAGACACACGTAAGGAGTTTTATATTGAGAGGGATAAAATGCACGGTGTTGGAGGGACATTGAAAGCGAAGCCATTAGCACTAAGAAAATGAGTCTGAGACTGGGTCCCGTTTGAGGCATCTCAAAGAGTGTGTGGGAAGCGCGATGTGCTCTGGGTGCAACCAGGGTGGGCTCTGGGTAAACGGATAGAGCTGTGGGAGAAGTCTGCCTCAGTCCAAGGAGGGTATTTCCTCTGTCACGGCTGTCCAAGGATGTTCAGGCGCACAGAGAGGGAGTGGAGAGGGTCCAGACATCCGTGAGGCTAGAATCGCAAATTTCCTTTCTATTTCTCAGTTCTGTGAGTCTATAAAACCCACAAACCACCCACATTCCACCACACTGTGAAGGTTTGTTGTTCAATATGCCTGTACGGTCACCAGCTGCCTCCTTTTTCTTTCCTCCTTGATTTTCAAGAAAGAAATTCAAATTTTTCGCCACCTGTTATGCAAAACGACGTCCAATTCCTAGGTAACTTTGTTAGCAGCTAATCCCAGGTCACTGCACGGTGGGAATCTGGGCTGGGATCTGGACCTACCTTTATTCTGTTTATCAAAGCACTTATGGAAGTATTCCTTCCCCACAAAGACAATTTTCTACCTGTCAGAAAGTCATAGGAATAAATCAGGTAACCTCCTGCTGCATATTAGCGTGTGGGCAAGCATATGTGTGTGTGTGAGTGTGCGTGTGTGTGTGTGTGTGTGTGTGTGTTGGGAATGTTTACTAAGATTCTTAATGAAGTGCGAAACCATTTGCAGAAGATCAAGGAGGCCATTATTATCTGAACCTGAACTGGCAGCTACTGAGATCTGAGATTTATTTCCTAGGTGTGCAATAATCTGAACAAAATCATGAATGATGCGTGGGAGAATTGAGCAGGCATCAGATAAATGAAAGGGGGTAAAATTAAAAAGTCAAAGGTACACCGAGTGAAATGACACAGGAGTGGCCAGGAGAAGGGTGGGGAGAAGTCTGACCAGGTGCAAACCCAGGATTTTCTAGGAGGAAAGGAGCCTGAAAATCCAATGCAAATCGGCTGGCTATCTTGGCCACCCAAGAGGCGAATTTTAAACGCCTCTGGCTTTTGGGGAGATTTTAACCAACTGAAGAATGCAGAGGAGAAGCCAGGATGGGAGAGTGTGGGAACTGAGCCTGCGGGCTGCTGAAGCTTTGGGGGTGCTGGGCTTGGGGACGCGCCAGATGGGGTGGCCCTCAAATCTGGGCGGGCGGGGCATCAGATGGAGCGTCCTTGACTTTTCCAGAAGCAGAGCCAGGAAAGAGAGGTCTCAAACTCACCATCCAGAGAGGTTGGGCGAGTGACGAAAACGTGGACCGGGTGGCGGTGACACAGGGCTTGCGGGGACAGTGACGTGGTGGTCACTCGTGCCCCAGCTAAAGTCAGATGGCAACTGCCCACCTCCTGCTATCTTGCCCTTTTGGAAACCAGCCTTCTGCTTACAGATCTGATATTTCGAGAGGCCAGATAAATAAAACCTATTTCCACTGTGAATAATTACATTCAAAACTTAAAACTCCAGGCAGTGCAATTCACATCTCTAAGGGCCACTGGCATCGGCCATATCTACACCTTTGATTGAAACTAGTGAGCAGTTGGATTTCTGCTCAACAAAAAGGACTGATTTCTAGTGATTGGAGCTACTCACAATGATCAGGATTCCCGGGGGGTGCGCTGGGATAGAGGAGTGAGCTCCCCTGTCATTAGAGATGTTCACGCACAAGGCCACGAGACAAAAATGTGGAAGCATCGGTTGGGGCTGCAGACGGGTGACGTCGTAGCAGACCCACCCGCTGCAAATGAAAATGCCAGGACCTGTCCCCAGAGAGTCCGAGTCAGCAGGGATGTGGCAAAGCGGGGCATGAGCGTGTTATGGAAGCACTCCAGGTCTGATGAGGAGCCAGGAGCGGGACGTGTTCTGTTGAACGACCACCACGATTCGATCCCCGCAAAGCCTACCAGATGTGGAGCAGAGACGAGGCTCAAGGAACTGCAGCTGGATAGTTGGGAGAATTGATCTAGCACACCCGGAATGGCTTATCACATGTCACACTGCATTATTATTATTTCTTGTTTGGGTGACTGCGTGTGACAGGTGTTATGGGATTACTTCCTTCGTGTGTGTCTCCTCTGCCTGAGTGCACTCTGTGTAAGAGTAGGGCATTTCTTGGTCCTGCGCACCAACGGTCGCACTGTCACATCAGCCCGGGTCGCCTTTCCTTCCCCAGATATTTTTATGGCTTCTTTAATTCAGGTGTCTGCTCAAGCGTCCTCTCTTCAGAGATACATTCCTTATCTACAAGCTTTAAAACGGTGGCCTCGCTCTCTCTCCGTTTCTTTATCTGGCATTACCCATTCTAGACGCGTTTATCACTGGCGTTGTTTATATACTCCCTGGTTAGGTGGTCATCTGTTTCTCTTGTAGAATGTAAGAGACGTGTCCTGTTCTCTCTTCCCTGACCTAGAATGCAGCATGGGATACCCGAGACGCTCAGTAAATAAGTGTGGGTGATGCAGAGTCATGGAAGGCTCCAGCAAGTCCCCTGAATAGAGAGGATTCCCGTGTGGCTGGGCCCAGGAAGAGCGGCCAGGTGGAGAATAGTGCACAAAGTATGGAGAAAGAATGCCACAGAAAATTCCCGGGGTTCACGATTTGCCCTTTAAGCCAAGATAAAAGAGCTAGGGCAGTCCTCTGGAGGGGGTGGGCACTGGGGGGAACAACTCGATTACGTGCGACTCCTCTGGAAAGATCCATCCGGAAAATAAGAAGAAGATTCTCAGCATGTCTCTTGGGAGGATTTAGCATCCTGTGAGCTAGCAGAGTGGCCTCGGAATGCTTGCAAATGCGGCTCTCATCCTCCCTGTGAGGGGCCTGCATTTCTTGCTTGGTGTTTTCTAGCATGGAAGGTTCATCATGCTACCTTCCCCGTGTTGGAAGTCAAATCTTTCCAGGGGAACTTGGGAGCAGTTTCTAAGTGACACCCCCTTGTAATTTGATCCAAAATGAAAAGCTGTGAGTCTGGCTTGAAGGTCACTCAGGGCCCAGAGTTATCCAGACCAATGGGCTAAATCCAGTACCGTGAAGTTGGGCAGGGAGTTGGGGGGGGGGGGGGGGAGAGCAAAGCCTTGCAGTGGCCTTCATTAGCTCCGTGTGTTTTCTTTTTATTAAATTTTTTAACGTTTATTTTTGAGACAGAGACAGAGCATGAATGGGGGAGGGGCAGAGAGAGAGGGAGACTCAGAATCTGAAGCAGGCTCCAGGCCCTGAGCTGTCAGCACAGAGCCCGACGCGGGGCTCGAACTCACGAACCGTGAGATCATGACCTGAGCCGAAGTCGGAGGCTCACCCGACTGAGCCACCCAGGCGCCCCAGCTCTGTGTGTTTTCTAACTGTAGGCAGACAGGACAGCTGAGGCGCTGAGTGGGCAGTGCTCCTGGTCGGCCGTGTCACTGTGTGCCTGTCTCAGTTCTACACCCTGAGCCTTCTGAGGGCTCAGCCTCCCCAGCTCAGAGCCCTTGGGGACCAAGAGAGGTGGGGTCCTGGTCGCTAGGATTCCTAGGGTAACACCCGGATGCCTGGGGTCCCTCCTTCTTCCCTGAGCTCTGCCAGGCCCTCACCATGCCCACAGGAACCCTGCCCGGGCAGCAGCAGTCTGCGTGGTCAGTGCCCTGATCTCTAGCCCACCTGCTTCTTGCCTCAAGACCCCCATGCAACTATCTCCACCCAAAACTCTGTACCGGCCAGGAAAGGGGCTCTGACCATACACCCCAGGGACCTTTGCATCCTGCTCCCCCCCCTGTTTCCATCCTGCTCTGCTTCGGACCCCTGAGATGGTGACACCAGGCTGGGTGGAGGGAGTGAGGACAGAGAGGTCGAGGTCAAGACATCATTGTTAAAAGAGCAGCAGGAATAGGGCAGGAGCAAGAACAGTAACACCAGTGACATCAGCGCCTATCTCTGTCGGCACAGAGCAGTTTCCTGCCATGTGTGTCCTGTGGTAGCATTTTACACAAATAGGGACTGGCTGAGCCTGAGGCTGGGAGGGCCCAGTGACCTGCTGAAGGCCACCCATCTGGCTGCTGAGTCCGGATGAGATCCCATGTCTCCTGCCGCCTAGATCCATGGGTTTTCCCGTCCATAGTGCCGACTGTATAGGTCTCGGATCCCCTCCAATGGTCGGGAAAGTTCCTCTTTCTTCCCTTCATGTATTTCAGAGTTGAAATACCCAACCTAAAAACCTGGCTCTGTGGCTTTGAATCTGAGCGGGGCTTACCTCCTCGAGCCTCAGTCTCTCCATTTGTAAAATAGGAAGATGGGGTGCCTGGGTGGCTCAGTCGGTTAAGCGTCCGACTTCGGCTCAGGTCACGATCTCGCGGTATGTGAGTTCGAGCCCCGCGTCGGGCTCTGTGCTGACTGTTCAGAGCCTGGAGCCTGTTTCAGATTCTGAGTCTCCCTCTCTCTGACCCTCCCCCGTTCATGCTCTGTCTCTCTCTGTCTCAAAAATAAATAAACGTTAAAAAAAAATTAAAAAAAAAATAGGAAGAGACAAAAACTATCCCGGAGGGTTATGCAAATAAGACAAACTAATGCGTGTCAAAAAGCTCTGTTCTGAGAACACATTAAATCTGATGGCATTATTGGAGCAGGGACCCCCAAACCCCTCTTTTGGTCATCACTCCTGGCAGCCGTGTAGACTGTGGGATGAGAGGAGGCATCTTGGCACATTTTGCACCAGAAAGAGAACTGAGTGGAGCTGGTGGGGCACGTACTGAAGAGACAGTGACCAGCCAAGACACAAAGAGGCAGAGGAGATGGGCCAAGAGAGGGAAGAAAATGCAGAGAGAACCAGAACCTCCTGACATCGTAGTTCTCAAGGAGAAATTCAGATGGTGGCATCATCTCTAAAGTGATCTCAGAGTTAAGGGGTTCAGGGTTGAGTACCTGGCCCTCTCTCTGGGCTGAGAGTGAGGATATGCCCAGTGTCCCTGGTCAGTTGCAGATGAGGTATCAGTTCTATCAACGGTTAGGCAGGCACCCGCTCTTCCTGCTTGGATAGCAAAAACTAGATGGGATCATCCAGATTAAAGCCTTATATGGTCTCCCCGCCCCCACTCTCACTGCTTCCTAGCCGATGACCAGAGTGGGAACATGGCGGGACGGAGGAGAACCTGGCCAGGGTGCTGGTGCCGCCAGGCTGTGCCCAGAGCCTGAGAACAGGTTGGCAGAGGGACACAGGGCATATGCACCAGCTGGGCCTCTGTCCCCGTGTTTCCAAACTAGTTTCTCACTGATGGGTGTCCCTCTGTCCAACGGATTCCAACAGCCTCCTTCCCAGTGGACGAGCATACTTTGGCACTAGAGAAGGCAGCGGGGACAGGAGCATCTTTCTAGCCCTTTCCTGAGAGGGTACAAGCATTGGCAGGAATGTCCTCCTCTCTGTTCCCAGTCAAGACGAAAAATTGAGAAGCCCTCTCACATCTGTTCCTGCCTCAGGAATCACTCGGCCCCGGTGCATCCCCATCTGTAAGATGGAGATAATAAAAGCACCTCCGAGTTCCGTTGCAGCGAGGTGTGAACGAGCGGAAGTGTATAAAGCACACAGCAAGCGCACAAATGGCGTTAGCTGTTACTTTGCTGCTGTAAAGGAGGCTTCCTTTGTGATCTCACATGGATTCAGAGCGGATGCATTCGTGATGCACCACGGGTTGGCTGGAGGAGGCGATGGTACCCATGCGTGGTACTGGCCAGTGCTCCAAAGTCCCGTTTTCTCTTACAGATGAGAACGCTGAGGTCAGCGGTAGGCAGTGATCTCCTGGAGTCAAACACAAACCCACAGGTACGGAAGTGACCTTCACATCCGCCTTGAACCTTTCAAGTTCACTTTTGTTCCCCAGCCAACATTGTCAACTGCAGGAGAACAGGAGCAAGAAACCAAATCGAGTGGGTTCCTGAGTTTCATCCAAGGAAAGGGAGAATTTCTCTGTTCAAATGCAGGCTCCTTCTTGTAAGTCAATTTTCACAGACTCTTCCAGAACCACCAGAGACTGCTGGTCCACCTTTGAGGATACCCTGGAAATTATTCATGCCTTCTTACCTAATGGACTTACTGACAAATTGCTTATTTGCTCTGTGGTTTGAGAACATTTTATTTTGCTGCGGGGGTTTCTGTTTATCTCAGAAGTCCTGAGCAGCTCTTAAGAGCCAGAAATGAACATGGCAGTTCTCCTGTGTTTTTGAGCACCTACTGGTGCTGAAGAGGGCACCAGCCACTTTGAAAACTCTCATCTCATGTAAGCCTCATCAAACACCCTGGAGTGGCTATTGCTTTCCCTTTTGAGGACGTTGAAGCTTGGAGAAGTTACGAAACTTGCCCAAGGTCATGGTTATAAATGACAGCATCAGGAATCAAACCCAGTTTCGTCCATCTCCAAAAATGGAACTGCTCCATTTCCGTTGCGAGGAAGTCAACACCTTCTTGAGAAAAGAATAAGGCATGGGTGGTGGAACTATGAATCATTGAGAATCTGCAGTCCTCCAGGCCTCGTTAGGCATTTTCATACATTGTTACCCTTCAGAACGGCACCACTTGGGCCAGGCTTCTTGATTTCCGTGTTAGAATTGAAGCAACAGGGTCTAAGGGTGGCCCTAGCGTCTTGCACAAGGTCACATCAGCTGAGAATGGGTGGAGTCTGGGCCTCATCGCAGGCCCCCTGGCCCTAGACTACCACTTTCTTTTCATTGCACCACATGGCAGAATTTTCCAGCATGCTATTGTCTATAGGAAAATATGTCAACTATTTTTTTATATGCTTGCTTCAGGGGAGTACACATTTATTATTTTGCCTGCCTAGTAATTTTTTTTAAATCTGGTAAGAGACTTGGCGGGGGTGGGGGGGGTCTGTTTGTTTATTTTTACTTTTCTTTGGCATAGTCATGGCGGTAATTCTCAGCTTTTGAATTCAGTCTTAGTGAGACCATCAATCACGTCTTCCTACCTTCCCCTGTCCAAGGTGTGGCATGTGACCCAAGTTCTGCAATTTGTCTCTTTCTGCCTAGAATTTGAAATTTAAGTGGAGAGGGGCACCAGGGTGGTTCAGTCGGTTGAGCATCCAACTTGGGCTTAGGTCATGATCTCACAGTTCGAGGATTTGAGCCCTCTGTTGGCTTTTCGTTGACAGCTCAGAACCTGCTTTGGATTCTCTGTCTCCCTCTCTCTCTCTCTCTCTCAAAAACAAATAAACATTAAAAAATGAAATTGAAGTGGAGAGGCTAACAGTGAGAACCAGTTGGAGCGAGGCTTCCTAACTGGAACATCCAAAGAGACCAGCCCTGTAAGATGACACACTGTGGTGGGTGCCTATTGTCCAACACAGTTATTGTTAGCAGCCTTTTTCACCCCCCAAAGTGCCTTGGTTGAGATGACAAGGTATATAGTCACCTTAAATACCACCACAGATCCTGTAGTTCCCATATTCTGGATACGTTCTGATGCCTGGATCTTCAACAGCCCCTTCTATTATGTAGCTGCCTCAGACCTCCCAGCAAAGTTGTTTTTTTTTTGTTTGTTTTTTTTTTGTTTTGTTTTTTTGCATCCATGAATAAAGTCTGTGTCTTGTTTGCAACAACTTGAGTTGTGTCCCTTGAAATGATTCACCGGTACAACTTTGTGTAGAAGTGGTTCTCAGTAATCAGGTGGCTAGGGTTTTTGGTGGATAATATTCCTTTCTCAGCAATATCTGTGCTTGTTCAAAGGGCTTATGGACAGATGTCCCCGGTAGCATGGATAGAAGTCATTCTCAAAAGCATGACTTCCACTCACCTGGGTTGACCCAGTTCCTTCCACCGCTCAGTGCAGAAGCAACAACAAAGCCTGGGGCTGCTGTGGTACCATTCTTTGGAATGATCAGACAATCAAGCTGGAGACAGACTGATTAAAATGAATTTCATTCATTTTGGTGAGAAATGGATTAGTCCTCACTGGAATTGATGCCTATTCTGGATTTGAATTTGCCTCCCCACTCTCTGATACTTACTCTGTTTATGGACTTTCTGAATGCCTTATACGTTGCTCTGGTATCTCTTACCAGGAAACAGTTACCACTGCGATGAAGCAGGACAGTGGAGAGATGCCTATGGGATTCATTGCTTTATAATGAACCCCATTGCCCAAAAGCAAGCACATGGCCTTCTAAAGAAGGGAAGAGGCCTACTGATGGCTCTCCCTTGGAGTCAGCCTGAAGACAACATCTTGTAAGGAGGGCAGCCATCTTGCTTATGTGGTTTATGCTCTGAATCAGAAACCAATGTTTGGTTGGTGCTATTTCTTTCATTGCCAGAATAGAGGGAGTGGGAAGCAATGAGAAAAAGTAGAAATGATGCAGTCTGACTGTCCTAAGGACCTGCTTACAGAGTTTTGGCTTCCCATTCCTGAAATTACGGACTTTGTTGTTGTAGGAGTCCCTGCACCTGTTTCAGTCAGAATCCAAAAGAAACAGCACATGGAAGCTAGGATAATTCAAGTATAGTTTATCTGTAAGAAGACTATTTTAAAATCGTAGGCAAAATGTAGTGGAACACAAGGAACAGTGAAGGACCCAGGGCCAGCAGCATTAGGGTTTTTATCACCTCTAAGCTCTAGGGAACAAGGGGATAGGAGGGTCTCAGAAAACTGGAAGAGTGATCCCTATAGAATCAGCTGTTTTGAATGGTTCCATGACCTTCTGCTCAGAGACAGCTAAAAACAATCTCACAGGGATGGAACCAGAGGAATAAACACCCTGCTGAACTCTCTTCCCTCCCTCAGAACCTTGTTCCTTGAGATCCATTGGCCAGACTCAGTAGAAGGCCGAAGGGCATTAGGTCCCTTGATATGTAATCCATTAAGGCAGAGATCAGTATGGGGAGCAATAGCTTATGTGTAGAGAGACAAACGAGATATTCAGCCCACTATCCAAATAAAGAATGCAGAAAACTATTATAATTAATCACTAGCTACCAATCAATGTTTTTAAATAGTCAATTGTATTTCTCCATACCACATGAGCAATCAAAAACTAAATGTATACATATGTACATACATAACTAAAAAAAACCTCAGTTATATAGAAACAAATCTAAAAATGGGCAAGATGTCTGTAACACAAAGCTGTAAAACATTATTGAGGTGAACTAAAAAGGGCCCACATGAATGTAGAGATGTATCATGTTCACATTATTGGTAAGCCATTATTGTATTATCCAGAGCTGATCCATAGATTTCATGCTACTCTAATCAGAACTCCAAATTCCTTTATGGAAACTTTAAGCTGACTCTCCAGTATACATGGAAATGCAACAAGCCAAAAAAATAGCAAAGATCTTAAAGAGGAAGGACCAAGTTGGATGATTTATACTACCCAGTAAAATGTTTCTTATAAGCCATATTAATTAAGACGGTGGGACATTGGTGCAAGGGCAGACACATATATCAATAGGCCAGAACAGAGTCCAGAAATAGACCCAGTCAAATAAGGACACTTCATTTATGACACAAGTGACAATGCAGAGTAGGTAACGGATGGTCTTTTCAATAAATAGTGCTATGTCAACTGAAATTCATATGCAAAAAAAAAAAATGAATTTTGACCCCTATTCTGTCCCCTAAATAAAAACCAATTCCATGAGGTTTTGAGGTCTACATGTAAAAGCTTAAAAAAAAAAAGAAAGCTTCTAATGAACTCAAAATGGGTCATGGACCTGAATGTAAAATACAAAATTATAAAACTTCTAGAGGAAGTCACGGAGAAAATTTGCACGGCCTTGGGTTTAGTGATGAGTTTTTAGATACCACACCAAAAATTACTGTAAAATTAAAATTTTAACTTTAGTAAGAAGGAAAAATTGAGAAGTTGGACTTCATTAAAATTGAAAACTTTTGCTCTGTGAAGGATCCTCTTAAAGGAACAAAGAGAGAGAAGCCACATACTGGGAGAGAAAGTTGAGTCACTTACACAGAATATGCAAGCAAGTCTTAGAACGCAATAAAGAAACAAACAACTCATTCCAAAAATGGGGGAAAGATATGAAAAGATACATCACTAAAGAAGATATGAAGATGGGAAACCATCATAGGAAAAGATGCTCCACATCATTTGTCATTATACAAATGCAAATTAAAACCACGAGATCCCACTACAGATCTATTAGAGTGGCTAAAAATAAAAAAGAGAACAACAAACAAAAATGAGTTCTGATGAGGATAGGGAGCAAGGGAAGCTGTCTTTCATTGTTGGTGGGAATGCAAAACGGTGCAGTTTGCGGGATTGGTTGTCTCTTGGAAAACTGAACATCCTCTCAGCATACAATCCAGCCATTGTGCTTCTAGGTATTTACCCAGCCTATCTGAAAACTTACACACACCTACACAAAACCTGTACATAAATATTTACAGCAGTTTTATTCACAATTGATGAGAATTGGGAAGAACCAGTAAGTCCTTTGATAGGTGAATGGACAAACAGGCCATGCCACAGCCACAATATTGAAAGCCATTTAATCATCCGAAGCAACAACATGCACGAAGCTTAAGTGCATATTGGTAAATGAAAGAAGCCAGTCTGAGAAATGCTTTCACTTATATAACATTTTGAAAAGGCAAAGCTATACAGACGGACAACAGATCAATGGTGGCCAGGGGTTTTGTGATGGGGAGGGTTGACTAAGTGAAGCACAGAAGGTCTTTTAGGGCTATGGAACTATTTTGTGTGGTAGCTACAGGGCACTAGCCAGTTGTCAAGATCCATAGAACTTTATAGCACAAAGAGAAAATCTTAATGGATTTAAAATGTTAAATGTCAAATGTTAAAAAAAGTATGAAGGTGGGAGATCTCAAGGTAGGATGCAGACAATGGCCAAAGAATCTAACTCTTGTTACTAATGTGTGACATAGCCTCTCTGAGGACGGTGGGGGAAGAGAGGTGCTGACCTGTGAAACCTCAGGACCAAATAGAAACCGTTAGGCTAACTGCAAAAGGAACTGTGTGCGAGCATTGTCCTTTAGCTGACACAGTTGTTTCCCACGGGGCACGGGCCTAATAATTCTGAAACCCACTGTAAAGGTCTACTGAAATCAAACAAATGAGTCAATGGATGACAGATGGCAGAAACCAGGCTTCTCACTTTGGAATAGGAGGTAACAAGTAAGCGAGAAGACTAGAATGAACCAGGTGGTATTGAATTAGGGTCTGAGACATCGATCAGAATTCACATTTAGCTTCGTATGGATACTACTGCTAGACGTAGATGTGGCTGCAGATATGTGTGTATTCATGTATACTTGGTTTTAATACTTGGTTTCATACTTGGTTTCCTACTTCTGCCCCTGACATGGTCCAGGAGCAACAAATACACTCAGAATCCAGATTTTGGTCTCTAATACCGATCTCTGATAAAAGAAATCAAGGCTTCTAGGAGAAATGACCGATTCTAGGGCTGGGTGGTAGGGGAAAGCCTGGGGCATATTATAGTGCCAGAGAGCAAGGATGTGCTTTAAAATAAATAAATAAATAAATAGGAATGGGCCATGGGCCCTGTCAAAGGGACAGGAGAGCCAAGGAGAACATTGGCCAAAGCTGGAACAAAAGAAACAGCCCAAGGTGTAAATTAAATATCCATGAGTCCATACCAATGTAAATGAATGATTGAATAAAGAAACAGGAGAGAAGAGTCAAATCTCTAAGAATTCCAAATAGTTTTTGTAGCTCCTCTATCCTCAAGGAGGTGCAGACGTTTGTTTCCAAAAGACACAGTGTGAAGAAGGGAGAGAGGAAGTAATTCTACAGTGGAGAAAACCCCACTCCAATTCTCAGGCTTTGACACCCAGGTGGGGACTTAGGCCATTGGTTTCCCTGATTCTCAGACCTTCAGATTGAGACTGAATTACACCACTGGCTTTCCGGTCCTCCAGATTGCAGATGATGGATCATGGGACTTCTTGACCTCCAATAACAATATGTCCATTAGAAAAATGGATCAATAATGTCCATACGATGAGAAACAAAATATTGATGGGAACGAGCGAACCATTGCTATCGGCAACCACATAGATGATGCTCACAATTGTGTTATTTAGGTAAGAAACTAGACACATTAAATAGATACCCTATGATTACTTTCATGCAACAATTTTTAAACATAAACCAGCATAGCTAATTTGCAGTGTTCAAAGCGAGGATCTTGCTTACCTCAAAGGGAGAAGTGAGGGTGTCTTAGCACCTGGTCTAAGAAGAGTCTGTAGGATTCCAGGGATTCTATTTCTTAATCTGGGTAGGGTTAGATGGGTAGGCATGGAATTTAGGTAACCTTCCTGTCCTAGCTCAACTGAGAGGAAGAAATTTTATGACGGTTTTATAAAACAGATTGTGACTAAGCATCCTAGCTTGACTCCAATGACGGCTTCCCCCCTTACCAGCAGGCAGCCTGCTTACCTGGGGCAGCATCAGAGTCTGGAATGCTAACTCATTCAGAGCACTTATCTTATCATTGAGATCCCCCAATTTACAATTCAATTGATGAGTTCAGCTTTCCAAGTTACCTCACTAAAAGTCCAACTTAGACAAATTTTAGACACATGGGGAATTCACTCTGGAGGAAAGGTTCTGGAAAGAGCAGTGGTCCTACAAAGAAATTAGTGGGGCAACCATACTAGCAAAGAAACAAGATTTTAGGGGCGCCTGGGTGGCGCAGTCGGTTAAGCGTCCGACTTCAGCCAGGTCACGATCTCGCGGTCCAGGAGTTCGAGCCCCGCGTCGGGCTCTGGGCTGATGGCTCGGAGCCTGGAGCCTGTTTCCGATTCTGTGTCTCCCTCTCTCTCTCTGCCCCTCCCCCGTTCATGCTCTGTCTCTCTCTGTCCCCAAAATAAATAAACGTTGAAAAAAAAAATTAAAAAAAAAAAAAAAGAAACAAGATTTTAAACCATATAGAAAAAAACTGATCATCCCAAGCCATAAAATTTCATCCTGCTTTGAAGAGAGAATGCCAGGTGCCTACTATGGAGTGAGAGCAGGAGAAAATTTGACATTTTTCAGTACTTTTTAAACACTACGATTCTACTTCAATATTGCAATTCATATTAGCCTCCCTAGCACCTTGCCTTCTGTGACACTCCTCAGCTGAAAGAGCTTGGCCTTTAGAATCAGGGAGAACTGAATTTAATCGTGGTCGCCATCTCCCAGCTGTGTGTCCATGGCCACCTGACTGAACGATAGGCGTGACATTATGACTCTCTAACTGCGTGGCCCCAAGGACAATGGAGTCATTTTTAGTGCCACATCTTGTGGAGCGATAGGAATTGCAGCTGAGGGATTTCACTCAGGGATCACACCTAAGCCTAACCTGCATTGGGGTCATTGGAGGCTGAGGCTTGGGACCTGGAGCCTCAGCCCATGCCATGACTGGGTGAGACCTGGGGGTCGCGGGAGACCCCAAGAGTATTTTGCACACACGAGAGACATGAACACTTAGAGCCCGGGGGTGAAATGTAGCAAATTAACAGCAAAGAGGTCTATGAAAGATTCTCCCATTCTTGTCCCCCTTCGAGAGGGGGACCCCATGTGCTTTCCCCTTAAATCTGAGTGGGCATTGTGATTCATTTTGACCATAAGAATGCCACGAAAGTGACCCTGTGTGACTTTCAGGGTTAGGTTTTAAAAGGCTCGTGTTCTCAGAGCTGTCTCGCACCCGCCAGCCCCTGATGGGCTCGCAGGGGAGTGAGTGCAGCCACATGACCCACACGAAGCAGCAACAGGGTCAAGTTGAGTCCAGCCAACCCCTGTGATAGGAGATGTAGTAAGCGTTTGAAGCCACTACGTTTTGTGATCATCAGTTACCCAGGAGCAGGTAACGGAAACCTGTAACTGAAAGAGGGTGGGGCTCTGTGACCAGAAACCGCAGTGTAAACACATAGAAAGTGTGTAAACACACAGAGGGAACCATACACTTCTAGAAGACAGAAGTGCCATGGCCACTACATCCCACCTGTTGGCTGCCCTCTACACACCTGTACCCTCCTTCATAAATGTTTGAGAAGCATCTTCTCAAAAAAAGAGAACACTATCCTATATACAGAAATATACCCCCTTCCTCCCAAAGACAGACAACCCCCAAACACTTTCAGTCACCACAGCTGCTTCCAAATCCACCTGTTCTGATCCAGCACCTCCTAGTTGGAACTAGGAGGACTCGGGTGTATTTTTCATGGTCTATCAATGTGTGGAATTATAATGTAACTAATCCTGACATACCCAGGACACGGTCGTGGAGGGGAGACGGGAAAAGAATAAGCAGGGTTCTCCCTGCTTTGGTAGAAAAGAGGAGAGGCAGTGCCTATGTCCACACAGCCATCCTGTTGGACAGGTGTCCTGAGAATCAATTGTTTTGTCAGTTGAGGGAGTTTCCTGATCAGTCAACCTGGCTGATCTGTCCAGTTCTGATCTCCGAAAGGCTTTCTTTTGTCCACTGTTCTCCTCCACCACATCTGAGTCAGGCCCTGGGGAGGATTCCCCTCCCAGGCCTGCAGTGACTGAGCAGGCTACTTCCTGTTGCTTCACACACCTGGGAGTTGTGCAACCAGACCCTCAATCGCCGGGACTGAACCTCCTCCTGCATACAACTCCCCAAAGATCTTGGTCACCTGTTGGTCGGTGCCATTTCTGGAAACAACACTGGCTGGTAACCAAAGACAAGGGCTTCTTGAGTCAGAGGCCATACATCCGGATACACCCTTGACATTTTCGTTGCTTATTAATGGGTCTCAGATCTCTGCCCATTCTAGCAGGCCTCAGTTACATAGCTTCCACCTGGGTGGCTGGCATGCACGGAGAGACAGAGGTGATCTGCCCTCCACCCCTCTGCTCCTTCAGAAAAAACCTCTGTGTGCCCGTCATGCCCCTCCTGGCTTCTGAACAGAGGCCTACCACTCCCTTCCTTTTACAGGATTGGTTTGGATGGAAGGGTGTCCCTTGACCACAGTGCGAACAGTGAAGGCCGAGAGAGGAAGTGAATACTTCCCAATGTTCCGACATTTTCTCTGAAGTCCCCTAAATGCCAGCCTTTGAAAATTCGGGGTATAAGGTTTAAGATACCCACTGTAACAATTTTCACAGACCGCTCTGTTACTCCTGCATAAGAGGGCTGCCAGCTTCCCGGCTGCATCAGACAACGTCTCAAACCATACACCCTGCCTGACCCTGGGAGCCCTCTAGCACATGGCCTGTTGCTTCCAAGCACCCATTCCCCAGTTCACAGAGGTCTTTCAGAGGAATTCAGCTAAAGGTAAATTAGGAAGGAAGGAAAGAAGGGAAGGAGAGAGGGAGGAAACAGAGGCTTAGAGTAAAAGAAAAACCAACAGAGAAATCTGCTAGAGGCATATCCAGATCTAGAGACTGCAGTGACGTCATTGGGCACCATGTTTCCAACAGCATTTTGCCATTTCCTTGTGTGTTAGTGAGTTCGCCTCAGTCTCAGATGGGCTCTCTGCAGTGGTAGCGGAAACAATGCCTTCTGAACATCCCACACCCCGGTTGTTATAGCCCAGGATCCCCCCAAACATGAAGACCCTTTCTTTCCCAGCATCTTCACATTGTTTTGCGAGCTTTGCTGGGCCTCTCACTGGTTCAAGGGATGTGGTTTTGCCCAGCACCCGGATTTTGTTCTTTCCCCTCTGCCGAGAAAGGCAGGAGCTGGGCACTGGCAGCCAAACTGGGCAGGGAGGATCAGTTTTCCTGGGGAAACAGGGGTCTACGCAGAGACAATAGATGATGCCTAATCTCTCTAGTGGAGAAAGCATGTTTACACTTTTGACCTGAGTTTGACCTGAGGTTTGTCCAGCTGGAGAGTGGAAAGAGAGTGTCAGTAATCACTTTTTGGCCTGATCCCAGAACAGAATTTTCATTCATTTCTGGGGGTTCGGTGAGGGGCAGAAGGAGCTGCATGCTCATGAGCATAGGGCTCGCGGTTGCCTTTCCTGCTGTGGTCTTGGCTTCCCAATGCCTGGGACCCCATGGCTGAAACCTGCCAATGGCTATGCCCTCTCCAGCTGGCAGCTTAGATACCTCCAAGGACCACAACAAAGCTGCTCAGTGCCCTCTGCTGGAGTACAGAGACCACCCCCCACCACCAGTGTTGTGCCCCCCAACCCCTGACCCAAAAGCACAACTGCATTGAGCTTCTGATGTCTCAGCGTCCTGGGGCAACAGCCCCCCACCCTTAACTTGGGCCAGAAGACATAGGGCCAGAGGTGCACCGACCGTCTTGGTGACAGACCCCAACTGAGCTCCAGTCACTGCTCCTCTCCAACACAACCTTTGTCCTAGAACCAAATGTATATATTTATAAGTTCTCGTTCCTTCAGGACAGGCATTGGCTCAGTTACTCCTCACGCTCATGGGCACACAGATCCTGTGAGGACGCTGTGCTGGGCCCGCCTTTCACCCTCTGATCTAATTTGATTATAAGATGAATGAGTTCTTTCCAGACTTTAGCTCCACAGGAAAGCATTGCTTGTGGTCAACTTTAATTCCAGGGAATTACTTGGTGGAGACTCCCTCTCCTTTCTAGACCCTAGAATATGCTCCAAAGTCAACAGTGATGTCAGTTCACTGTAACCAGCCATGATGAAGTCAGCAGCAGCCAACGCTGCCGTGCCTCAGATGTGCTTCCAAATTTAAAGTGGTGAATAAAAGTTGCTTCTTTTTCACAAATATTTTTTCCCGGTTTTATTTATGTTTTTTTTAAAATTCACGTGCTTAGTGCCAAAAATATGGAAAACGCACATTTATCAAGACGAAAGTGAGATCACCCAAAACCTTTACAGTTAACTGCTATTATCAGTAACTGCTGTGACTTGGAAAAATAAGCAAATTTCTGGGCAGGAAGTTAAGAGGAAATGTGAGCCCAGGCATGAGGTGATCAGTTTCCACTTACTTCATTATGATTTTCTGCCTGCCTTTCAAAATTTTGCCTCCAGGGCAGCATCCTTTTGAAAATGAAGCCACGTGCTTCCTGGTCCGTGTCCGGTGGCAGAGAGAGAAGAAGCCCACCCACAGCCACGACGAACAGTCTTCTGTAGTTTGGATGGGTTAATTAGGTTCTGGAAAGAAAGAGGAGGTAAAGGGACATGGCTCAGTACACCACACTTATTTTGCAGGAGCTTTATGAGTTTTGAAGGACAGCCTGGCCAAAGGGGACACAGACATTCTGGGGAGTAATTAACTGTTAGAAGCAATTATCAGCACGTACCTTGTACTTGTATTATCACAGTGGCAGGACTCACTAATGCAAGGGTTCCTCATCCTCACCCCACTACTCACTGTTTTTCTCAAAGGCAAGTACTTCCCAGATTAGTTATGAGGAATTGTTAATGTCAAGTAAGAAGAGGAGATAAAGAAAATCCCAACATGAGAGATGAGAGGCTGGGAGAGAGATTTTAGCTAAAGAGGCTAAGCTGATTTCTATACTAAAGAGCATGGGATAAAGAGAAGAGGAAAAAGGAAAAGCTCATGGCCTGGAAGCTTATAGAAGATGCTGGGGAAAGGGGCACGCCTGGGTGGCTCGGTTGGCTAAGCATCTGACTTGATTTTGGCTCGGGTCATGATCTCATGGTTGTGGTATCAAGCCTTGCATAAGGCTCTACAATGAGCATGGAACCTTATTGGGGTTCATTCTCAATCTCTGTCTCTGTCTCTCTTTCTCCCCCCCCCCCCCGCTTTCAAAATAAATAAATAAACATTAAAAAAAAGAAAAGAGGTTGGGGAGAGAGGAGCATGGGAGAGATTCTGGAGCAGGTACAGAATCTGAATGAACAGGTTCAAGGAAGAAGATCTGTGCAAGCCTGGTGTGGATTACAACTGGATCCCTGCCAAAATTCCTCAGAAAACACGAGAAATCTTTGGAATCACTTTGGAAGATGGTGTTCGTGGCTGGACTGGGCTTCTCTGGCTGTGCCTTTATACAGGGCCTGGACCACCTGTGATACCGATTATATTTGGGTTACAGCAAAATTTATACAGTCCCTTGTTTCCATGGGAGTATAGGTCCTGGGCAGTAAAATGCAACTTTGTCTAATTAACGATGTTTGGTGCAGTGTCTGTCTTCATGTAGGCACTCGGCCAGTCGGTGCTGAATGAGTTAGTGGAGATGAAGAGGGTGACTTGAATTTATTAAGCCCCCACAATATTCCAAATACCCTCTGCACAAAGTTGAGGGGAAGAAAGCTCAGAGAGTTCAAGAGCCTTGCCCAAGGGTACAATTTATGAGTGAGGCAGCCAAGGGTCAAATCAAGTCTGCGCGAATGAGGATCATGCTCTTTATATTATTCCACAGGGAGGAAGGAAGAAGAAGTCCTGAACGGGGATGGGGGGGTTAATTATAAGTCAATGACTTTTTCCTGTTATATATAAGTTCTCCCCAGGGCCTGCTGGAGTGCGTTGAGTCTAAATCTACTGCTGCCAATGCCACCACTGTTACCACCAGTAAGTGCCACCAGACATGATGTCCCCAGTACCTACAAAGATGTGCATTATACGGAGGATCAGGTGGTCTTCTATAGGCCTTAGAGCACCTGACTTGGAGTCAGACGATGTCGGCTCTGCCATTACTCACCATACAGCAAGGTCTGCACGTCCTTTGCGTCTCTGCAAAGTAGGACTAATTGGCAAATGCCTACATCACTGCCTCACTGTAAGACTCAAAGGAAATAATGGTTGTAGAAGTTTCTCCTTTGATTGCTACTGTAATGAGGATTTCTTGGGACGATGTATTTATTGAAAAGATGCAGAAGGTGGTAATGGTGATCACAGAAACTACGCAGTGCACGCTTGTTGAATGAATTAGCAATGACCCCACACATGAGAAACTCCCTCCATCCAGGGACCCAGATGTAGAAGTAAATTGCAGAGAATCTTAGGGTCAGGGCTATGAGGGAGGTTGGTATGAGGAGCTGTGTGCACCGGGATATCCCTGCCTGGTCTCCCCCAAAGCCCACCAGGAAGCAGGGGCTTCCTGCCAAAGAGCTAACCCATCTGCCTGCCTTCTTGACAGCAGGCATCCACCCTATCAGTTGGTGAGTGGCATGTGTGTATCCGTTCAATTACAGAGCAGCTTAGTGTGTGAAAATAAAAGAAAATGTGTCATTCCAGGCTCTTGTCACTCAGGAAGCTTCTAGATTACCTGGATCCCTGAGGGCCCACCCAGCCACAGCCCTGGCCCCACAGGCAGTCTTCCCACACTGTGTGGGTGTTGGGAGAGAGACAGAGTCGGGAGGCCAAGCTTGTTTCTTCTCCTCCCTGGCTCTCTGCTAAAAGTTGCCTCCTTGGGGTGGGGGTGGGGGGGCACCTCGTAGAACTACACCATGTGGATGGCCCATCTCTCACACTGTAACATGGGCTTCCTTTCTAATGTACTGTCCCATCTGTAGTGACTTGTTAATTTGTGTCTCCTTGTCTGTGGTTAGTCTCTTTCTGTGCCAGAGAAAACTCCACGACAAGAAATAGGTCCCTTTCTTTCACTAAGGCATTCCGGTGCTTTCCAGCATGGTTGGCACATAGTAGGTACTTAAAAAGTAGTGATGAATGAGCAGACTCTAGCAATACCGTTCCTAACTGCTCATCCAATTCTGGGGTCCCAGCTACAAAATCAGAACAAATGGTTACGTATCTCGTCTCGAACAAAGCTGAACAGATACATTCAGGGAATTGGCTGCTGGTGTGGCTTTATTTCTGAAGGGTTTGGTAGAAACAGACCTGTACTGGGTACTTTGGGGCCTGAGTTCCAGTCTCATTGTGTCCATGGCATTGTAGGTGAACCGAACAAAGCACTTACATCTTGGATTTGAGTCTGTCATGGTCAACCAGATGAGGCTGGATTAGGTAGTACTTAGTTTCTGGGCTTTGAGGCTCCACCTCATTTCCTTCTTTTCCATGCCCTGTTTCTGTTTCTGCTCACTTGTTCACGGCGTCAAGGCTGAAATCTTGCATCTGCCCTCCCCTCATCATTGAAAGGCAGTGCGGTTGCCTAGGGAGAGTGAACTAAGCAGTTAGACAAAGCTGGAGTCCAGCCCAAGCTGAGTGAGCTGGACAAGGCTTAAAAAAAATTTTTTTTTACATTTATTTATTTATTTTTGAGAGACAGAGAGAGACAGAGCACAAGCAGGGCATGGGCAGAGAAGAAAGGAGACACAGAATCCAAAGCAGCCTCCAGACTCTGAGCCATCAGCACAGAGCCTGACGCGGGGCTCAAACTCACACACCGCGAGATCATGACCCGAGCCGAAGTCAGCTGCTCAACCGACTGAGCCATCCAGGCTTTTAAATACACACACCGTCAGCTCCATCGTTTGCAGACGGGGGTCATGACAATGCTGCATGTGGCATCTGGCACCTGGTACCTATTCAATGGGTCACCGTCATAATCAGTATTTTACCGGTGAGAATATTCCAGATTTCATGGCCTTGATGTAACATGTAGAATTTAGATTCATCAAGAATCCGTGAATAATTGTTCATTCAGCTCACAGTTAACTGATATTTATTATTAACAAATGTGTGTGCTGGGATGTTCGTACATAGTTCGTTATATAATCCTTAACTGTCTATTTCAGAGATCGCACACACTGAGTCCCAAAGAGTTTACTCATCTTGCCTCAGGTCACACAACCAGTAAGATTAATAATACTTACCATGTTTTGATGGCTTGGTATAAGTCAAGGATTGCATTTTGCTTATGTTTTATCACTTAATGCCTACAACAACCCACAGTGGCATGTGTTTTTTTTTTATCCCCACTTTACAGATAATAAAACTGAGGCTCAGAGAGTTCCAGGAAGTTGCCAGGTTAATACAGCTATTAAGTGTCCAACCAAACACTGGAGTCCTATGCCAAGTGACTTCAAAATATCCCTGAACTAGGACTAGAAATTCTTGCTTCTGGCTCCAAATTGCCATTTGCTGTGTTAAGTTGGGTCAGTGTCCTCTTCAGAAAGGATGCATGCCCCTGGATGGTTGATACAGTCAAAAAGGAGGTCAAGGTAGAAAGTACATTGTAACCTGTGAAGTGATGTGCTCAAGAATGGCATTCTCAGTGCTAGTGTTAAAGGCTTAACAGTAGGGAACAGTGCTGTGGCCTTTCATGGGACGGGGTAGCAGTGAACATGACAGTTGTCAAGAGAGTTGTCATGGGACCAGTGGTAGTTATGTTAAGAGCTGAAGGATGGCTAGTGTTGCATACACCACGCGAGGGCAGCCCTAGCGTCATCCCCAACTCCTTCCTTTTGGCCTCTCTTTCCAGAATCCCTTGTAGATGGCAATGGCCACCATCTAATGAGATGTGAGTAGAAGTCCTAAGGTGGCACTCTCCAAAAGAGACTCACGAGCATCTGCTCCTGCACCTTTCC
Source organism: Prionailurus bengalensis (assembly GCF_016509475.1). Lineage (NCBI taxonomy): Eukaryota > Metazoa > Chordata > Mammalia > Carnivora > Felidae > Prionailurus > Prionailurus bengalensis. The sequence goes on along the minus strand of NC_057353.1, from coordinate 75,303,264 downwards.
CTCTTCTTTCTGCCTGAGATATAGACACAGGCCTGGAGAGACTGCAGCCTTCATGTGCCCATAAGGATGTGAACAGGGAGATGGCAGAGGCTCATTGTTAATGGCTGCCATGACAGCAGACTTTTGTGTGAGACAAAGATATCCTTAGGTGGTTAAACTCTTGTTACTTGAGTTGTCTTTTATTTGCCACTAAAAGCATTCCCAACTGACACAGGTGAGGATCGCATAGGTGGGGGTCACAAATGACGGCAGAGAGGAGGGGGGTGCAGGAGAGAAGGGAGCTAAGGAAGCCATCTCACGTTGAGCCAGGATGCATGAATGAGTGGGCACCAGAGAGAGGGGTGGCTGCTGGCCCCAGACGGGGTTCCATGCTCTGCATTTCAGTCCATGTATTCCCCCAGCCCTGGTCATTAGCAAGGGATTCCAAAGACTGTGCCTGGCCCAGCGTGGGGACTCATTCACTCATTCAGAAGACAGGTCTTAAGCATGACTGTCTTCCAAGCATACCGTTAAGTGCTCCCTGCGCGTGGCCTTACTTAATCCTCCCAACACTTCTGAAGGATGAGTGTTGTACTATCCTGTCCCCATTTATGGATGAGAAAATCAAGTCACAAAAACCACGTCCAAAGTAGCTGACCTAAGACCCAAGCCCAGGTCTTACTGGCTCCCAGTGAGCTTTAACTCCTGTGCCATATCTCACGCCAAACGTCTGCCCCTCTCTGAAATCAGATTAGACCTACCTACGCACAAAATTGTTCAGGCTCTTTTTGTGGTCCCACACGCCTAGCTCTACATGGAATCAAAATATAATAGTTATATGGGGCGCCTGGGTGGCGCAGTCGGTGAAGCGTCCGACTTCAGCCAGGTCACGATCTCGCGGTCCGTGAGTTCGAGCCCCGCGTCAGGCTCTGGGCTGACGGCTCGGAGCCTGGAGCCTGTTTCCGATTCTGTGTCTCCCTCTCTCTCTGCCCCTCCCCCGTTCATGCTCTGTCTCTCTCTGTCCCAAAAATAAATAAACGTTGAAAAAAAAATTAAAAAAATATATATAATAGTTATATTGTCGATTTCTCCAGGGCCGTGGGCCCCTTCCCAACCAGGGACCAGACTTCCTCCAGCCTCACACCCCAGTGCCTAAGATGCTGTCTTCAGACAGCATGGCTTCTGGTTGGAAAAAAAAAAAAAAGAGAGAGTTAATTAATTAAACGGAGGTTAGTTTGGGCACAACCAACCGGAAGGTGCTGATTCTGAGGACAAGGACAGAAAAACTCCAGGCTCTAGGGACAGGAAACAAGAATGAGGTGATTCTGACCCTTCTGAATGATTAGCAGCTTTTCAGCTTTTTGCACCTTTCCTTACACAAATTGTAATATTGCTAAACTCTTCACGCATGCTGTGCCTTTGTCTTACGCCTCAGATAGACGCTAAGATTTCTGGGTGTGGCAAAATTAAGAAGCCACCTTTCGGTGTGGCTCACGAGTGCTCTGTGAGATCTGGAACACGGCCTGTCCCCTCCCTGTGAGTGGTAAGCCAAAGGAAAGCAGTAACAATCACATCCTGAAGCAGGTGAGGACCGTGGATCTTGTTCATGGCCAAGACAAACGCTCTCCATGCTGGATTGATAATAATTTTGTCAACCTTTGTTACCAAAGTCTTAAAAAAAAAAAAAGCTGATGTGAGTCACGAGGAGCTATTTTCATATGATTTGTCACCTTGATCTGAACGGGAAATGAATTGCTAAATATAAAATGCCGTTTTGCCGTGATTCAGAGCCCTTTCAAGCTGACAGATGTCGTGAGGGGATACAGTGTTTTCTCTCTTTAGCAAAGAATGAAGTCAAGGGGCCTGCCTGCTCCGTAGTTTCTTATCAACCTGAACAGAGATGAGAGAGAGAATGCCAGCAAGACAAGCACGAGGAAGAGGTTTGTCTTTTCTTTTTTTTTTTTAATTTTTTTTTCAACGTTTATTTATTTTTGCGACAGAGAGAGACAGAGCATGAACGGGGGAGGGGCAGAGAGAGAGGGAGACACAGAATCGGAAACAGGCTCCAGGCTCTGAGCCATCAGCCCAGAGCCTGACGCGGGGCTCGAACTCACGGACCGTGAGATCGTGACCTGGCTGAAGTCGGACGCTTAACCGACTGCGCCACCCAGGCGCCCCATGTCTTTTCTGCTTTCAGACACTGTCCATGTAAGGAAAAGAGGCCGTAATCCACGTGCTCTGTTTCTAGGAAAGCGACGGCTGCAAACTATGATTAGCCTCACCTTCGGGTGCTACAACTCGATTTGTTTCCTTCTCACAATGCATGTAAATGATCATATTCGAAAATTAGAATATATTACAGTCCTTCCCCATCCTCCAATCCTGCCACGTAATTGTAGCCTATACAGATTGCTTCTACTTACCTAAGCATTTCTGATTGGGCGTATGCAAATGTCAAGGTATTCCTCAAGGTATCTTAGGAGGAAAGACAGAATCCTTAAATGGTGGAGCTCAAATGGTGTTAAGCAGTTAGACACTAAAGCTTAGGGGCTTTTTTGTTTGTTTTTTGAGAGAGAGAGCGCGCGTGGAGGAGGGGGACAAAGGGAGAGGGAGAATCTTAAGCAGGATCAAGCTCAGTGCAGAGCCTGACATGGGGCTCAATCCCACGACCCTGGTATCACGATGTGAGCCGAGATCAAGGGTCAGATGATCACAGGTTGAGTCACCCAGGTGCTCCGCTAAAGCTTAGTTCTGGGTGTGTGTGTGCTCTGAGTGAGCAGAATGCGTAAGCATCTTGCTGAGACTCTTTGAGAGATACAACCTGAAGAGCGTCTAGTGACAGAGAAGATTCTCACTAGATATTTACAACCCAGTGGATTTGATATCGCACAGCGTCGTGGCCACCGGCCCAGGTTCTGGGTGTAGACAAATCCATGTGAGAATTCTGGCTCTGCCGCTGACAACTGGAGCAGCACTTAACTACTCCAAGCCTGGGGTGTGTGCGTGTGTGTGTGCCTATGTATGTGTATGCATTCATGCGTGCATGTGTGTACGTGCATATGTGCCTGTGTGTTCACATGCATGCATTCATGTGTGTGCATGCATGTGTGTGTGTGCCTGCACGTGCATGTGCCTGTGCGTTTCATCTGGAAAATGAACATAGTGTTTTCCCCCTAGGGTTATTTTAAGTAATGGATGATATCACTGATGTCACTCAATGTTTGAAAGTTCCAGGTATTGTTCATGAAACACAAAAACGCAGTCGATAGGTTAACTATTTGGTCACTAATGCAAGATGCAAATTGTTGGACATAACGTGCTGTTTCATTAGAAATGCTAAAATAGGATCTCTGGTGATGTCAGAATTTGGCCCATGACCTTGCCCCTCCAGCTCAATTTTACATGTTTTCTTAACCACAGATTCTCCCACTCTGAGAGTTTCGGGAACCCAGTCTGGAGGTTGGTGGACAGTGGAGTGAACCCTAAGGAGCTCACGGCTTCCCAGTTCATATATTTTAATCCCCGTTCCTCTCCTAGCCGGATCCGCATCTCTGAGCATTCTTTCTCCTGGACTCATGTTTCTCTGATCCACATTCTCTGATCCTGATTCACAGGATCCATTTCTTAGCCCTCTTCTTGCCCATACCCTCTTCTGGAGGATGAGTTTTGTTTTGTGAGTCTGATTGCGACTAGTATGCCAATTCAGGCCAAGTGTGGTTCTCCTGACTGACCTGGGTCCTTCACTTAGAGCCCCTTATAGATCCACCGCCCTGCTGGGCTTCTCCGACTCAATCTTCCATTAGCACCTGACACTCTATGTGTGTCTGAGACTCTTCGTTCCTTCACCCCATCTCCTCTCCCACTGCCGTCTAACTCAGTTGGCACCTAAGTAAAAAAAAAAAAATATGGGAGTCACCTGTGTCCACTCCTCTCCTTCACACTCCATACCCAATCAGTCTGAAAGTCCCACCAGTTGTTCCCCTAAATGTTGCTTTAACATACCTGACCTCACGGTGTCCACTACAAGTGCCCTGGGCTCGTCTCTTTGCCCCCTCACCAGGCTTCCTAGAGCCATCCGTATATTCTCACTAGCCTCTCATGTCCCTCTATCCATTTTCCACTCTGAGTCCAGAATAGTTTTCCTAAAATGCTGACCCTATCCCCACCCCTGCTTTAAACCTTGCAACAGCACGCTATTTTTCTGAGTACTGCCCAAACCTAGTGGGGATGCTCAGGGCAAAACATACTCGGTGGTCAGACAACTACAGGGGCTGGTCCCAGCTATGCTTCTTCTCCCCAAGAATTAACTAATCCCACGTAGGAGGAGCTTGCTTGATTCTTCTAACTCTAACTTCCTCAAAACTTATTTGATCCTGTCCTTCAGAACCAGTGTTCCAGAAATCTCCAACCTATAGGATAAATCGCAAGGTTCCTGGAGGGATTTAGATGGCCTTCTGGGATCATGCCTGCCCTGTATCTCTGCAGCTCGGTAGGTTATCAATCCCCGCTTCACACTTGATGCCCTGAGAGAACGATCATTGGAAATGGTGAGTCTATCTTCTTCTCCGTGGGTCTTTCCTTGACCCACGTCAGCCCGCATGCCGAGAGCACGGCTGCCCCGCAGGGGGCAAGGCAGATCAGAGATCAGCGGCAGGCTGTCGAGCCAGATGGACGAGTCCAAATCTGGAGCGGGATCTTGGACGATTTACTTAACCTCTCCTGTCCTTGGTTTCCTTGCTTGCAAAACGAGGATGGTAATAATAAATCAAGCCTCCTAGGGTTATTATGAGGATTAAATAAGTCCTTATATGTAAAGCACTTAGGTCTAACAACTTCTACAAACACTCAGCTAATATTATCAATCTGCAGGTAGACGACTGTCATAAAAGGCAGGGAATGTGCATTTAAAATCAACAAAGCTTTCCTGGCAGTGAGGCTCCCTGCTTTCGCTCTCCTCCAGCTTGCTGACTGGCTCCCTGGGCGCTCAGCCCCTGAGGGCTGTGATGGACTGCAATACGGTGCAGCCTTGTGCACCCTCAAGTTCGTCTCCCTGGGTCCCCACACTCTGTCCTTGACCAGTCCTCGGGAGCCCACGTACAAAGCCTGCTCAACTTCTCCGAGCTATCTGTTCTCCTCGGTGCCCAGTTCTGCCTAACCCAGGATGTGACGTCTCACCCTGTCTAGTCACACTGTTCTCGGAACATGCCAGGGAGCTGATGTTTGTCAATCAATAAGAGCTGAAACTCCACCAGCATCATTGGCTACCCCAAGGGGAGACTTGGAGCCGATGTGGGGGGGGGGGCAGTAAAATTGCCACCTGTCCCCTTCACTGATATATGGTGGGTTGACATTTTAATAATCTACTGTCACATGCAATGCAAAGCCCGCTTTAAGATAAGTCCTCTAGCCCATACCTTCCTGATGCTGTCCTTACATCAATTTTAAAATTACGAAATATATTCGTGGGTCAAGTTATAGTTACTTTCCAATTTTTTTGGAAACAAAAGAGTGTAGAATGGCTAAAATGGAATGGAATGGAATAGAATAGAATAGAATAGAATAGAAAATGAGTACATGGCAAGCACTAAGGGTAAGTACTGCGTAATATATTTTGTTCAATTTTATATATCTTTTTATGCATTTGTGTATACACGTATGTGCACACTGGAGCATGACATCAAAGGTATTTTTCAACGTTTATTTATTTTTGGGACAGAGAGAGACAGAGCATGAACAGGGGAGGGGCAGAGAGAGAGGGAGACACAGAATCAGAAACAGGCTCCAGGCTCTGAACCATCAGCCCAGAGCCCGACGCGGGGCTCGAACTCACGGACCGTGAGATCGTGACCTGGCTGAAGTCGGACGCTTAACCGACTGCGCCACCCAGGCGCCCCAAAGGTATTTTTACTCTAGGTCAAGGGATGGGGCAGTCTACAAAGCACTATCTGGAGCCCTTCTCATAGGAAAAATTTTGCAGTCCAACTCACTGGAATTACCCACAACTCTGTCTTTTCTCTTTCTAAGATACGAAGCCCTTCAAAATAGCAAAGTAAAGTGAAATACATGAAATAAAATCCTCCCTGACATGTTTCCTCATTTGAGGACCTCAGCCACATCATCCCTGGGAACGTGGAGACACGTTCCCTGGGAACCTGTGCTCACAGCCACCCCCCGAGGGGAAGCAATCTGTCCCCGCTGGAGTCCCAGGCACAGTGGAGATGATTCAGGTAAGCAAGGACAGCCGTCCCTGCCCCCAGAGAGATTTTTAGTCACAGAGAGTGACAACGACTTGCCGGTGAACTCCGATCACCAGAAAGTCCGCTTTCTATGGGTGTCACGTCTACATATTGGAGCTTGGAAAATATTTAATGAATGAACCTTCGTTTCCTCTGCCCCTGTCCTAATACACCCGTGGTTCCACACATTCACACTGACTCGCCCGTGGGAAGCTTTGCCCCTTGTTCCTTCAGCGTTTGATTTTCCCTCCAGGTATGTGGTTTTCCAGCATTTTCAGCAGCTGAGCCCTTGGCTTCAAAGAAAATCTTTAACAGCACCCTAACATATAAAACAGATAAAAACCATGAAAGGGGTCCTACAGCGTTGAAATCACCATTGTTTGATGAGGGAAAATAACTATAATAGGTTTGTTTTGCTTTGTTTTTAAGAACCTCCGCAACCTATCTTTAGAGCCTGGTTTGAAAAATAAGTACTTGAGACACTATGGCGAGGTAGGTCCTGTCCATCGCTGAGTGTTTCTGAAGCCTGAGTGGGAGAGTGCATGGCCTGGATCTTTACTGGAAGCCGCACAGGCCTGTTCTATTACTATTTCAAAAGAAAACAGATCGACACTTTTTTTTATTTGGAAATAGTTTGGGACTTACAAAAAAGTCATGAGAAAGCAGAATTCCTGCATATCCTTGACCCAGCTTCCCCAATGATGACGTCTTCCATTGCCATAGTACAATGATAAAAAGTAGAAAATTGACACTGGGGCCTTCTGGTAACTAAATGACACACCTTATTCAGATTTCATCAGTGTTTCCATGAGGGTCCCTTTTTCTGCTCTAGGATTCAATCCAGAATCCCATACTGCATTTAGTTGTTGTGTCTCCTTAGTATTTTTCAATTGCTAACAGTTTTTGGTCTTTGCCTTTTATGATCAGGATGTTTTTTAAGGGTATCACTTGGGGCGCCTGGGTGGTGCAGTCGGTTAAGCGTCCAACTTCAGCCAGGTCACGATCTCGCGGTCCGTGAGTTCGAGCCCCATGTCAGGCTCTGGGCTGATGGCTTGGAGCCTGGAGCCTGTTTCCGATTCTGTGTCTCCCTCTCTCTCTGCCCCTCCCCCATTCATGCTCTGTCTCTCTCTGTCCCAAAAATAAAATAAAAAAAAAAAGTTGAAAAAGAAAAAAAGAGTATCACTTACTTTTTTAAAAAAAAATTGGAATCCAGTTGAGGGGCTGAGCCTGGGTGGCTCAGTCGGTTAGGCGTCTGACTCTTGGTTTTGGCTCAGATCATGATCTCATGGTTTGTGAGTTCAAGCCCCGTGTCGGCACGGAGCCTGCTTGGGATGCTCTCTCCCTCTCAATCTCCCCCTCCCCTGCTTGTGTCCACTCTCTCTATCTCAAAATAAATAACATAAAAACTTATTAGATAAATAAATTTGAGTATAGTTGACAGTGATGCATTAGTTTTGGATGTATAACTCAATGGCCCTGTGTTATTATTGTAGGTTCCACTTCAGTTTTCCGTAGTTGAATAGCCGTGGGCAAACCAGCTTCCTTGGGAGCTCTATTTTGCCATCTCTGAATCACCAGGATCAAACTGGAGGACCCTCAACCCTTCTTTAGACTCTATATATCCACAGAACTGATACGGGCACTGTTCTCAGCACCAAGGTGCTGATACGTGCCATAAAGCCACGGTTCACGGTGGAACTTCAATCACCATGGCAGGTCTTCCCAGTTGTCTGATTTTATAACCTACTCAAAGAGGCTCTACATGTCTCTTAAGTAAGTTTTACAATATTTAACTATTCAACCACGAAACTCATTTTAACATGTATCATTGAGTTCTTACAATAATAATAATAACTATAGCAATGTTTTTAAGACTTGACAATCTGCAAATGCTCATGAAAGTTATTTCTTTTGATTCTCCAAACAAGCCTGTGTTTCCACTGTAAAAGGAGAACGTAGATGCAGAGAGAATCGCTGACTTGCCAAAGGCTTCCAGCAAGAAGCTGGAGCTGAGATGGAGTGTCCCATGGGGGCCACAGTTCGGAAATCTTTGGCACCTGGTCAAGAAGTCTCCATTTTATTGGGTCCACAACCCAGATGCAAGAATCCCATGAGGAAATGCAGACTAGCTCCAAACTCAAATTCAATCTCTCTTGGCATGTTAAGTTCCAGAGGGCAGAAAGATTCCCCTTCTCACCTCCTCTTTCTTCCCAGGAACCCTTCTCTTTAGGCTACCTTCCCAGCCTTCCAGCGGTTCTCATGAGTATTAAATACGTCGGCGAGTCTGCCGTTCCCCGCCTCAAGCTGCAAACTGGAATCCAAGAGTCACGAGAAGGTTCAGGTCAGTTTTGTGAAGCTGCCAAATCTGATGGGCGAAACGTTCATCCTATTTATGTTATATGTATTTCAAAGGTTCATAGTCATTTAACTGTGAAAACTGAACTACTCCCAAGTTATTTGAAAGAACAAAGGCTACATTGCGGGCAGCGGGCTTTGGCCTAAGTCCGAAAAACAAATGAAGGGTAAGATAATCCTGAATTTCTTAGGGTCCTATAGCAAGGAAGCAGCAGGTGGAGGCTGGGGTTCTGACCACAGAAGGCACAGGAGACAAAGCTGCGGGCACCTCGCAGAACATGCACAAAACTGGTGTACTGGCTTCACGCAGATTTTGCCTCAGAAAGAGAGGTGGGCGTTCCCTGTCACTTTCCCTCTTCTGATGCGCCAGGGACAATTTCCGTGGTCATTCCATTGAACACCTTCAGTGCGCTGCATGGCAATAAACAAAGATCAGCCAAGTAAGAACAAGCAAAGGTTGCATTCTGCAGAGACACCAAGTCAGGCAGATGGGTGGCAAAGCTTTGGAGTAGAAAGAAGGGAGGGCTTAAGGGGAGCCCTGATGGGAGGCTGTTGGCAGGGGGAGCCGCAGGTGGGCTGCTAGAGGCGGCCATCCTTCGGGATGGGTTATTGACGCATATTTGGCTTTCTCTGGTTGGTTCCAATTGGAATCAAGGACTAAAATTAGGGAAGCTGTTATTAATCAAGTGCTCACTGTCTGGGGCCAATTGTGAAAGGGGTTACTATTTAGCTTCCTGGATTGTTACTAAAGATAGCGGTTTGACTTCCTACCAGTCTGACTAACGGCAGGCTGGCTTTCTGGGCTTTATTGTAGGTAATGTGTTGCTGTGAGTTTTAGATCAGAGTTTTTTATTTATGTATTTGTTTGTATGGTCAGTCTATCAGTGGGGTGCCTAGGGTGTTCCTGCAGGGAGCTTGGAGTCTGTCTAGAGACACGAGTGTGCATGAGGGTCTGGCAATACCTGGGCAGTAGGGAGGTGTGCAAGATTAAGCAAAGACTAAAGGAGCAGTGCAGCCAATTAGAAGGTTCCAGAAAACTTCACAGATGCTTAACCTCAAGCCGAAAGGAAAGAGAGGACTTTGCCCAGTGGTCACGTCAGGGAGACTACTCACGCAGAGAGAATGATATTCCAGAAAGGGCACAAGTATAAATGAGTCTAGCATGTTTTGTGAAGTGACATAGTTCAGTAATGTTGAGTTTTATGTGCAAAGGCGGCAGGAAGGGAAGACAAGGGGGAAAGGACCTTCCAAGCATGGCTGAGCAGCTTAGAATTTGCCCTGCCCTCATGGGATCCTGTCAGGGTGGTGGGGAAGGGTCTGGAGACAGGGAATGCATATGAGCTTCAAAAGCTGGTCTGCACTATAGGACCTGAGAGTCACACATAGGGTGCAGACAGAGAAGGAGCAAGAGGAAATTAGGAAAATACACGGGATTCAGTCTTGGGCAATGAGACTGCTTACCTTGTGATCTCGTCATCAGACTCTGACTTCTCCATGGGACGGGTCTGCCCTTTACCTCCTCAGAGTCTGGTGCAGAATGGATGCTCAGAGTGTACTAGATGAAAAAATAGACAGTGTACTTCTAAATGCAAACTTTTATGACATCTTTCAGGCATTTAATTTACTGAATAAAATCACCCCAAGTGACATGCAAAACACAGCTGAGGGAAAAAACTTGGAGAAAACAAAGCATGGAACACAGTGAATCGCAGGTGTCCCTCTGAGGGTCCCCAGGTGGAGACATCCGGTCGTCAGCGGGACTTCCGGGTCTGAAGCTAGAGATTCGGACTGGGAAGCTGTTATACAATAAGGCAGCTTTGTGAGCCTCACAGGCCTTCACAGCCTGCGTTCTGGGGCCGGTAGGCAGACAGGGAGAGGAGCCAGGCTGGCCAAAGTCCAGAGCAAAGGTCTGTTCAGAGGTTGGGTGAGGAAGACAGAAGTCTTGCAGGACGGGCATCAGGGCTGGCACAAGGTGGGCACAGTCACCAGGACAAGAGCGCAAGTGGACCAGGTGAGTAGGACTAGGGCCAGGTATGGATGGATATGACAGAGTAGCCCTCCGGGAATGGGGGAGGGGGCAGGGAGCCAGTGAGGTGCGGCTCTAACTCCTTGCTGGCACAGTGTTGCCTTGGCCAGTGCTCGTCTCAGGGCCTCCCAGACACAGAGTCAACCTCCTGCATCTTAAGGTGCTCCCTAGGGCTTTGGAAAGCTTGGAGCAGGGGCATTCTGTGGACGCAAGGCTACTTGGCCTTCCTGTTGCAAAAGGTAGTCTTCCCTGTCTTTGCATCCTTAAGTCCCCAGAATTGGGCAGAGGGTGAGGTTGGCCTGAGAGTTAAAACAGAGATCTCAGCTGGCTTCATGAGAAGCGCTGAGGCTGGGAGAGGCCTTTGGGGACATCATATACTTAGGCGAAAAGGCAGGGTTTGGGTCCCCCCACCTCGGCCAGTGGTTGCATGTATTTGCTCCCAAAGCAAAGAGAAATTCCCCCATGGGTACCCAGCTGGGCACTCAGCCAGCAAGACCCCTGACGTCTGGATCATGTACCACAGCATCCAACACCTCCTTCCCCAGAGGGCTAGGAAGAGCCTCGTGGAGGACGGATCTCCCAGACAGATGGGCTTGTGCGTTATGCCAGAGCTTCTGAATACAACCGAGTAGACAATAGGGGGCCAGGGAATATTTTTGAGCAGAGGAACCACCCTATTGAAATTGAACCCTACGAATCTGGTAGCACCAAGTAGGAGGGAGGAGAAACTGGAAATAGGGGAACAAAGATTGACGGTCAATAGTCATTACGGCTTGCAGCAGCCTTGCAATGACAGGGGAGTGGTCATAGCAGCAATAACCAGTCATGACGGAGCTTGACACTGTGTTCTAACCCTCCCACCAACCCAGAAAGGGAGCTGCGGTCATCCCCAGTGAACAGGTAAAGAAGCCAAAGCAGAGGGGAATTGTTACACGCACAGCCCAAGAGTTCAGTTTGTCAGAGGTAAACTGGGATATAAAGCCCAATCAATCTGCATCCCGAGTCCTTAGTCTTTCTAACACGTCCGTGCACAGCTGTGATCGGTGATAATTCACGCATCACGCGGCAGAACGAGCCCCGGGCAAAAGGGTTCCCGGTCTCCCTTTTCTCCCACAGGATACAGAGGGTTAACTAGCACGAAGGCACACACACTGTTCCCCTTTGTTTAGCTACAACTCGAGTTTCACTCCTTCATCAAAGGAGGTCCCCATAGGACAGTTGCTGGGGCCACAGACTTTCTGTCAACCAGGAAGGGTAGAGTGCTCCCCCTGAAAGAGGCCCATACCCTGCAGGCTTGGACTGGGCAATCTTTATGTAGGCGCAGAGCCCCAGATACTTCTTCCGGAATCACAAGGGAAGCCGGCGTCTGTTGATAGCAAAGTGGTGTAGATGGAGCTTTGGGCTAGCTTTTATAGCCCTTAATCACACATACCCATACGTGCCAAGAGGGATATGCCTTGAACAATACATTGTCGCGGGTTGATAAGACAGAGGCATGCAATACATTTATTCTCTCAGAAAATAACTTTTTATTGAGTAGTTAACTATGTCATTTGTCATAGGATCATTTCTTTTTTTTTTCTTTTTTCTTTATTTTTTAATTTACATCCAAGTTAGTTAGCATAGAGTGCAACAATGATTTCGGGAGTAGATTCCTGAATGCCCCTTCCCCATTTAGCCCATCCCCCCCCTGCCACAACCCCTCCAGGAGCCCTCTCTTGTTCTCCATATTTAAGAGTTCTCAAAGGAATCATTTCTGATCATAGATCCTAGGTGAGTCAATACATTAAAGCAGCGTATATGATTGTATAATGTTACGTTATCACGGGAAGGACATACCGATGCCTTTGCCATATCTGTTACTCCGACGGACAAGCCCTGCCCACACACAAGGAGGAAGAACAATACGCGGGCATGAGTACCAGAAGGTGAGGGCAGGGAGGCCCTCGTACAGTCTTTCCAACAGAGAAGCAAAAGGGATAAGTGTATTAGTCAGGATTCTCCAGAGAAGCAGCACCACTAAGACGGAAAAGAGGGGGGAGGGAGAGAGAGAGAAAAAGATTTATTGTAAGGAACTGGCTCATTTGATTATGGAAGATAAAAAGTCCCAAGATCTGCAGGTAGCAAGCTGAAGACCCGGATGGGCCAATGGTGTAAGTTCTAGTCTGAAAGCCGGTAGGCTTGAGACTCAGGAAGAGCCCACGTTTCAGATTCAAGTCCAAAGGCAGGAAAGGATCCATGTCCCAGCAAAATGCAGTAAAGCAGGGATTTCCTCTTACTCATGAGAAGCTCAGTCTTTTTTGTTCTATTGAGGTCTTCGACTGATTGGGTGAGGCCCCCCCCCACCTTAGGGAGGGCAATCTGTTGACTCAGTCTACCAACTCAAATGTTAATCTCATCCCCAATGCCCTCACAGACACACCCAGAATCCTGTTTGACCAAATGTCCGGGCACCCTGTAGCCCAAGGTGACACATAAAATCAACCATCACCGTAAGGCCTCCCAGCTTAGAGATCAGACTGTGAAAAAGTGAGGCACGGTGCCCTCACAGGTGGGGGTGGTTGATCCCTCAGTACAGCTGAGGGAGGGGGTGCACGGTAAGGCGGACAGGCAGGAGATGTGGGGAACCGAGACCAGACTTTGATGAGTGCAGGCCCCCGGACAGGAGTGCTGGGGACATGCCCCTCAGGACCCCATAGATGGGAAGGGACAAAGCAAATGCCCGAAGGGTGATTTCAAGCGACCCCCACCCTCCTACTGACTAGACTTTCAAGAGAGACACTTCAAAGCATCGAAGTTAAAACTAGGTCGTGTTCAAAGTCATCGGAGAAAAGACAGGTTACCGACAAAGCAATGGCGATTAGGCTTACGACAGATATGTCCTCCTGTCAACAGGAAAGAGTGGGTATCATCTCAAAGGTGCTGAGGAACAGCTATTGACAATCGAGTGCAAATAATAATAACTAATAGCTATCAGCTTTTGAGCACTTCATACGGCAACCCGGAGGTCTGTACTCAACAGAAAAATCCTCTCATGGGAGGAAAGGAAGGACTTGCAGACACAGCAAAAATTTACTAACCATTGGCCCTCATGGGAAAGCAAAATCTGCAGGAGGACGGGTAGGGATGGGGAAACCAAAGGGGAGCACTCGTAAAATAGGTTGCCGAATCTATTTGACAGTTAATTGTAAGAAATTAATAGTAACTTCTATCTTGTTTTAAAAATGGTAGAATTGAAAATGACAAGAAGGAAAATACAAGGGTAAGTAATAAGTGTTTGAGATAATTTGTGCCTCATGAGAATGGTTGAGATAAAGGATACATTTAGAACTTGGAAAAAATGATGAGTTGAACATGAATATTGGAAATAAAGATTAACAGTACAAAGAATCGAAATAGTCATATCACATGGTAAATATATAAAATACCAATGATGGACCTGACCCACGGAAAGCCCTCCTTTCTAGGCACTGGTGACAGAGAGGGACAAGACAGAAAAGTCTCTTTCCATATGGATTGATTCATTTACAAGTTTTTTGATGTTTATTTATTTTTGACAGAGAGAGAGAGAGAGAGAGAGAGAGAGCATGAGCAGGGGAGGGGCAGAGAGAGAGAGGGAGACACAGAATCGGAAGCAGGCTCCAGGCTCTGAGCTGTCAGCACAGAGACCGACACGGGGCTCAAACTCATGGACCGCGAGATCGTGACCTGAGCTGAAGTCGGATGCCCAACCGACTGAGCCACCCAGACATCCCTGGATTTATTCACTTAAATTGAAATGTGTTCCCACAATAACCGTGGTTATTTGTGGCAGTGCTGAGAGCCACTTCAGGTTTTCTTTCTAAGAATAGGTGATGCCTATAAACCATAAATAAGGCCTTGCTGCTTATCCAGAAAGAAAGTCTTCTTGATGAGAAATCAGATTCTACTCATAGTCCTTAGCAATTAGCCTGGCATCTGACACAGGTCTTTCCCCCTGGGCTTAACATGAGGGTGGGAAATAGCTTAGCTTTAACACTCAGGCACAGCTGAAGACTGGAAGGTAGGCAGCGGCCTGGGCCAGGCAGATGAGGGGCAGGGGCCCTGGGGAGACCAAAGCACGGAGCTGGCTTGGGGGAGCAGATGTGGATTCAAGCCCCATTCTCTCGTCTGTCTGTGCTGAGCGACTTTGGACAAGTCAGTTACCTTCTCTGAGCCTCAACTTCCTCATCTGTAAAGTCCGCGAGGTTACTAGAAAAATCACGTATGATAATGGACGTGACCACCCTTGTAGGAGCTCTCTGCTCCTCAACAGTAGGTGTCCGCATCCTGATCGGAGGCCCCTCGCCGATGTTTCTTATTTCTCTCAATGTGCTTGAAGCTTCTGGAGGGCACGTACTGGATCTTATTTGTATCTTTGCATTCCCTGGTATTGCGCTCAGAACACTCTTCACAAATGTTCCTTAATTGAAGTAAATGAAATGAAAGTGGATTGAATTGACAATCTAAACCTGATACAATTAGAACACAGTGGAGGACGCTATCTCATTAAGGGCTGTTTTCTTGGCTTTTCTAGAAATATCATAGATGTTCAGAGAAGAGAGAGATTAAAGTGGACTGAATAAACATTTATTGAGGACAGGCATTTATTGAACACCTGTTTTGTGCCAGACGCTCTACTGGCCCTTCTCCCAAACGTTATCTCATTATCCTCA
Source organism: Prionailurus bengalensis (assembly GCF_016509475.1). Taxonomy (NCBI): domain Eukaryota; kingdom Metazoa; phylum Chordata; class Mammalia; order Carnivora; family Felidae; genus Prionailurus; species Prionailurus bengalensis. Next base: position 75,287,974 of record NC_057353.1, on the reverse strand, counting down.
GAAACACGCTGAGAAAAAGTGCGATTAGCTTCATTTTACAAATGAGAACCCAGGAGTTCAGCAAAGCAAATTAAGCCGCCCAAGGTTACTAAGGTGAAGAAGCGGGGATAGGGGCAGGGTAAGAAGGCAACTCCCTCTGGTCCTCGAGCTGCATCCCCTGTCCTCTCTTTCTGATTCAGCCCCAGGCAGGGGGAGGGAGGCACCCCTGCTCGCCTCCGTTTGATTTCTCTTGTTTTCTGCCACACTGGCTGAGCTGCACTCCCCGTGCCCATTTTCAATTATAGCCTGCAAGCCTGTGCTTTGAAAAACATAATTTATTTTCCCAGTCAGACCAAATAGAAAACACAATTGTGTGTTTAAATACTAATTAACCTTTCACAGTTGTATGACTCTCTCTCACTCTCTCTCTCTCTCTCTCTCTCTCTCCCTCCCTCCCTCCCCTAAAGGAAAAACATTCCACGTGCAGGACAATTCTTGCCACAATTTCTTGCCTTGACCCTACCACGTGCAGGTCTGAAGCATGTGGCTGTGCAGACCTCTGGACTCGAATTAAACTTTTTCTGGAAGAGCAGAGGACTGTGGATGTGGTCACTAATGTGCTTTTCTCTCTTCGTGGAGAATTCTAAGCTCCCTTTGCCTTAGGGTTTGCATGGTTCATTCCAAGGATGACTCCGTTGGGGTTCCATAGATATCATTCCCAATGATATTATCTTCTCCGCTCTGAGATCTCCAGCAGTTAAAAGGTCATGGGCTTTGAAGGCAGCCAGACTACTCATTTCAATGGACTTCATACGTTCACACGGACCAGTTTAAAGATTATTCCATTAGCAGCTGCATATCGACTGCCGTCCATTGCCCACTCAGCTGCTTGCCCCTCTTCTGCTTACCGTGTCCTCCAGTTTGGGGCTCCATTTTACATCCAGGTCCTTGCATTGGCCACTTGGGTTTGGAGTAGTGATAGCACCTTCACCTTTAAAACCTTTGAAAACGCTACCAATCTACATCTCTCCCCAGTCTGAGGGCCCAACTCAGAAAATCCTGTCATCCTCAGTACTCCTTTTTAATGGACCCTAATGACCTGTTTGATTTTGGCCACATTGACTTTATACTGCTCGAGGGGATATTCAAACAGAGATACGATTGGATATGTTGGTTCAAAGTTCCAGAAAGAAAGGGAAGAAGGCTGGACAATAATGGTGTCATGGAAGGTAGAGAAAAGGGAGGGATTACTAGAAGAAAGGAAGGTAATGGAATCAGATGCAACAGAGCAGTCCAGAATAATAATAAAGGGGTGCATTTTTTGAGTCTGCCACTCAAGAACCCAATGTTCTCCTCTGTTAGGTACATTTATATGCTTGAAAGTCAAAGACACCAAATGAATTGCAGTGAGTTAAAGAGAGAATCAGAGGAGAGGATGTTAAGAGGGACAGCATCAACCTTCATTTCATGTTGCCTAGCACAGGGCCTGGCATACAGCAGGTGCCTGTTGGGTAAGTGCTAAATAAATGGGATTAGAGGGAAAAGCCAGAGTGGAGGGTAAGAGCTTTGGTGACTTGCCTTGAGACAATGTCGCAAGGATTCTACTCTCAAAACGTGTCTGCAGCCTAGCTAGGAATGTAAGCGTGCAGGTAACAATTACACTATGACTTTTTGAAGGTGGATAATAAATTGTGCACGTTGTATCAGAGCATACGAAAATGAGGCTGTGTGCTTCAGTTACAAACAGAAGGGTGAAGTCTTGGTATTGTGAACAAAATCCAAGGTGGGATCTCTAAGTCAGAAATGCCATTTGACTAGTGCACGGATAGGTGACCTATCCCTTGTTAATTATATTTAACCAGTCCCCTAGAGGCTGGTATTTATCCATTTGTCTTTTTGCCAACAGATATCAGTTGAGCTCCTACAACGTATCAATCAAATTGTCCGCCTACCGTGTGACAGTGGCAGATTCTATGATTCTATGAGGAAGATCAGAATGTGTGCGTCTGTTGGGCACAACAACCGCTCCCAGGAGGGAAAAAAATCTCCACAAATTTCTGTCCGTATGGCTGGTCCCAATGTTGTTGCCAACGTGGATTCGGAGTGAGAGGAGCTAAGTGGGTAATTTTAATGACTACGGACTCGCAACAGTGGTAGACCAATGACTCCATTTTTGTCATTGATATTGACTTTCTCAGTTGACCAGATTTCTGTGTGGGCAGGTTTGGGTACCCATCTCCTTGGATATTACTAGAGAAACCAAAGTCACTCTTTTAGGAATTTCTTTTTGGTGAAAGCACAAGGTCAGAGTCAAAAGCTGACAATGGTGAGAAACGAGGGCAAGGATTGACACCTTCCAGATGCTTCTCCAGCATCTGTACATAGTAAGCATGAGGTAACAATTTTTTGAATGGATGAGTGGGTGAATACATGAATGGGTTTCATGGAATATGGTACAGGGATGGAGACGATGTTCACTTTTGCTAACCTTGTTGGTTCCAGCTGCTTTTCTCTTGCCTTTTTTTTTTTTTCTGCCTCTGCACCTGACCCAGACTTGCAATGGTTCTTCCTCAAGTCCTTTCATTCTCAATGGAAGGATGTATACATGTAAGCGTGTGTGTGCATGTTTTATGCACGTGTGTGTGTAGTTGGATCTAAAAAATGATCATTAGAAGTCTGAGTATCAACCAAGAAATATCCACCAAAATTTCTGTGCCCTCATATCCAAAACTTAAAATGGAACAAACCAAAATTAACTAAACTAACAACAGCCGTGGAGGGAAGTTTCATTATCCCATTTCCCATGAGGAGAGTCCATACCAAAGAGAGTCAGTGATTTGCCTGGGCGTCATTACTAAAAAATGGCAGGACCAGGGTTCAAACCCTGGTCAATTTGGCTCCACACCTGGTAATACTCAACACATGTAACACTTGGATTTCCTTGCAATAAAAGAAGAGATTCGTCATAAAACTTTTCTACAATCCCAGTATTCTCTGATACAATGGATTCTTTTTCTTTGCCTTTAGTGCCTAGCATTGAGTGTTGTAGGGCATGTGCATAGATCATGGTGGTTTAGACAAGGTCCAGTAGGTGGAGCTAGAGAGCAGACATGAACCGCGTGTGGTTGGGTAGCATAGGTGGCTCTTGAGTGACAGAATACCTGGGCAGTGGCTGTCCTCATCAGAATCCCAATAGTTGACTTCCTTCTTCAGAATGTTACTATTACGATCTGGCCTTAGGGTGGAGGGAGATGAATTCCTGAGAGGTAACTCTCCCAGTCCTGAAAGACTAAGGCTAGAGAGAATTTCCCACTTCAACTAAGTTCTGTGAATGTCGTCCTATGGGAAAAGAGAAAATCAATTAAAGAAACATGAGTGCGTCCACAGTGTCTCAGGTGATCAGTGGTTTGAGTCCCGGTTTTCTTTCTTTGTGTGTGTGTGTGTGTGTGTGTGTATCAGGATTCAAGTAAGGTCAAGATATTGATATTTGTTGATGTTTAATAACTTTCCCATTCTTTAAAAAGAGGCTTTATTGGTTTAGATTTACAGAAAAATGTAGAAGACAGTATGAAGCACACCCATATACTCCACACATAACTTCCCTTATCACAGTGGTACCCCCTTACCTGCGAGGGGTGCAATCCCAGACCCTGAGGGGATGCCTGAAACCCCAGATAGGACCAAATCCTCTGTATACTATGTTTTTTTCCTGTCCACACATATACACCATTGATAAAGTTTATAGATTAGGCACAGTAAGAGATCAACAATAGCTAATAATAAAATAGAATAATTATAACAATATACTATAATCAAAGTTATGTGAACATGGTCTCTCTCTCTCTCCGAATATCTGTACTCACCTTTATTCTTGTGAGGATGTGCGATGCTGTAACACCTACGTGATGAGATGGAATGAGAGGGATGATTCAGGAGCCGTGACCTAGCCTCCTGTTGACCTTCCGACAATGGGTCACAAGGAGGATCGCCTGCTTCTGGACCTCAGTCGGCTGCGGGGAACTGAACCTCAGATAAAGGGGGTGCTGCGTTCACATCTCAAACCAGTCTGGCACATCGCTTGTAGTCAGTGCATTGATATCGATGCCCTATTGTCAACCAAGTCCACATTTTATTCAGATTGGCTTAGGTTCTAATGTCCCTTCTCTGTTCCAGGCTTCTATCCAGGGTACTACGTTATAGTCAGTCACGTCTCCTGAAGCTCCTCTCGGCCGTTCCTCAGACCGCCCTCGTTTTTTGATGTCCTTAGCAGTTTTGAGGATGCCCTACTATTGGAACCGGTTTTTCTCGTGAGTAGACTGGGGTTATGAGTTTCAGGGGAAGAAGAGGTAAGTGCCATTTTCATCATATGTCAAGGGTGCAAACAATCGACTTGATTTATGACTCTTGGTGTTTAAGCTTGACCACCTGGCTGAGGCTGTCTGCCAGTAGAATTCCTCCTTCCTGGAGGAGGGGTTCATCTTTTTTTTTTTTTAATTCAACCCTTCAACAGATTAGATGAGGCCCACCCTCGTTGTAGAGGATAAACTGCCTTACTAAAGTATACTGACTTAAATTTTAATCTCATCTAAAACCACCTTTAAAGAAACATCTAGAATAATATTTGACCAAATATCTGGGTCTCGTGGCCTAGACAAGTTGACACATAAAATTAGCCATTGCCAATGGTGAGACGGGAGGTGATGGTAGGCACAAGTAAGGTTGGAGGACCTTGCTCAGTGTCACCCCAGTGGGTGTGGAAGATCTCTTTGAGAGAGGTTGGACAACTGATCTGTATTACTCTGGAAGCGGTGTGGGGGTGAGCTAGCTGGAGCCATGTGGAGCAGAGGCATGGGGGACGGAAAGTAGGAGTTCTGGCTTGTCTCTCTGTAATTTTGACACGATCATTTCACCAGTCTGAGCCAGCATGTACAAATCATGAAAGCCAACAGGTGGGAGGGATGATATCTTGGTGGGTGAGGGAACTGACTTGATTTTTAACAGCAGACCATATGACATGCGCTGTGGTAGGAAATTTATACTCATTCGTTTATTCATTTATTAAAAGCATAGGTGACGGGTCGGTCACTGGGAAAGGGGATTTATGTTCAGTGACTCATTCTCTGCTGATGTTGCAGGATTCTTTACCTCAATCCCCGGGATTCGTGGTCTCGCTGCTTCGAAGAACGAAACGATGGACACAAATGAGCAGCAGGCAGAAATTTATTAGAGTGTAAGATCAGAGAGTAAGAATACCATGAAAGCTCTCCTTGCAGAAAGGGGATATTTGAAAGAGAATGCCCGTGACAATGGGCAAGGATCCTTGTTTTATAAGGTTCTGGTCCCCACCCCCCTCCCTTTCCCCCTTGCTTCTTCTCAGGTTTTACCCTTACTGGCTTGATAACTCTAGTCCTGGATTGTCCATTCCTGATTGGCTTGATTCCATCACAAGGGGTGACCTATGACCATATCATTCCTTGTGGGTCATACATTTCATGGTCTACTACTTATTTTGTTGTCGGGTCTTTGATTGCCCGATGCCTGAGGGGATCCTGAGGGGGAGTAGGTGGTATCTATTACACTCAGGAGGAACCTTAGGCCGGAGGGGGTTTGCTGTGGTCAGTCCCATCACTGTTTCAAAATATGTGTTTTTCCCCACTGGGGACCGCAGGTGCTAATCTTTCCCTCTCGGACTGGTTTATCCTATCTTTTCCTATCATACTAACTTACATACCCATCACAAAACAGAGTGTCATCATACCCGTTTTATGGATGGAGAAACTGAGGCTTGGAGACCTTTTGCAACTTGCTCGAAGCTCAGGGGTCAGATGTAAGCGAGATTAGCCTGGCTCCCTGGCTTGATCTCCCCCACAACTCATGCTCGCTCTCCACATCTTCTATGACTGCACGTACTTGTCCTGCAGGGACTGGGAGAGCTTCACGTGAGCCCTGAGGACAGGAGCCAGCATCTGGGGGGGACCCGTCCCTAAGTCCTAGCGCTGTTGTCTCTGGTGATACATTTCCCTCTGGGCTCTGGCTCCAGCTCCTGATGGAGTTCTCAATGACCATTCATTTCGTAGCATCTCCCCACCTGCCTGCCAGTTCATTTCCTGGGCTGATCGCACAGAAATCAATGGGGCCAGGATGGAACTCGGCCTGCAGAAAGCCTGTTCGTGTCTAAGGGCAGCGCAGGGCAGAGGGGAGAACACTGCCACCAGAATTAAAAGCAGAAGATGCAGATCAGCACAGAATGTACGCCCAGCAGCATGCTGGGGGGAGAGGAAAGTGAGAAGCTGGGGCGCCTGGGTGGCTCCATTGGCTGAGCGTTCGACTCGTGATTTCGGCTCAGGTCACCATCCCGGAGTCGTGGCTGGAGCCCCGTGTCAGGGCTCCGCACTGAGTGTGGAGTCTGCTTGGAATTCTCTCTCTCCCTCTCTCTCTGCCCCTCGCCCACTAGCACGTGCTAAACAAACAAGCAAGCAAGCAAACAAATGGAAGTGGCCCCTGCCCTCAAGGATCACGGTGCCTGGATACACATTCAGAGACGGGGTACGAGGCTCCCCCAGAACATTGCTCTTCGTGCACGCGGGCGAAGCTCTCCGGTCCTTGCTGCTAACAGTCGTAATGAACGCGAGAAAACCCACCCACTACACTAATAAAATGTAATGCTCAAATCCAGCAATAAAATCGCCTATTCATATGCACGTTTGTCTTTTTATACAGTAAAAAGGAGTCACATTCCCCTAAGAATTTCTAAAGTCAGTACGCAGATTCCCTCCCTTTCTAAATTTTTTTTTCAACATTTATTTATTTTTGGGACAGAGAGAGACAGAGCACGAACGGGGGAGGGTCAGAGAGAGAGGGAGACACAGAATCGGAAACAGGCTCCAGGCTCTGAGCCATCAGCCCAGAGCCTGACGCGGGGCTCGAACTCACGGACCGCGAGATCGTGACCTGGCTGAAGTCGGACGCTTAACCGACTGCGCCACCCAGGCGCCCCCCCTCCCTTTCTAATCCATTGGTTTCCCAGATAACATCCCGGGGGGCACATCCAGAGGAAAGCAGAAAAGGGAGGAATCTCGGCTTCTGTTCCCCGGTGGCCCAGTGTGGCTTACTGGTTTAGATCTGAGGTGCCAGCCGGAACCCCTATTCCCTCCTGGGATTCCCTACGGGATTCCCTCCCTGGACTCTGTCTGGGGAAAGGTGTGGGAGCAGTTAGATAAAATGTATTCTTTCTCCCCTGTCCTGTTCTTTCATCTGCTAAGGCGAGGCCTGGGTCAACCGAATGCAGAAAAAGGGAAGAGGAAGCCGATGCAGGGGTTCGCGGTTTTGGCCAGAGTTGGAGGGGGGTGCTCGCCATGGAGAAGTGCTCCCGTTTTCCTGTTGGATGGGCAGGAGTTTCAGGGGGACCAGAGGGTGTGGAGCACATTCTGAGCAGGTTTCCCCTCAACTTCCCTTGGGCGCCATGAGCGTTGGGAGTGGTTTTGGCTGATGCATCGTCACCATAAAGTTACTGTGAGGGCACCTGATCTGGACACACGGAGACTCTCAGGGCACCTGACGTGGACACACAGAGACTCTGAACGGCAGAATCCCCTTCTGTCTGAAGTGTGTGAAATCTCTGAGTTCCAGCCCTCCCGGGAAACAGCGAAACAACTAGGAATCACTCACTTACTCTGCCTTGTCCTCAGCGTCCTTGACTCTGATGAGAAGGCAGGGGGCTCCGGGGGCTCTGGGGTGTGAATCCAGCCTATCTCCTGAGCAGGCTCCATGTACCCGGCCTGTGGTCGGCACTGGCACCTGCCGGATCCTCCGCCCGAAGCAGCCTGTGCTTCCATGAGGGAGGCGACACAAGGTGCCTTGTGTCTTTTTTTTTTATATTTTTTTAAATGTTTTTATTTATTTTTGAAGGAGAGAGAGACAGCATGAGCGGGGGAGGAGCAGAGAGGGAGGGAGACCCAGAATCCGAAGCGGGCTCCAGGCTCTGAGCCGTCAGCACAGAGCCTGACGCGGGGCTCGAACCCACGGACCGTGACATCATGACCTGAGCCGAAGCCAGACACTCAACCGACTGAGCCACCCAGGTGCCCCAAGGCGCCTTGTGTCTTAAACACGGTGTGAGGAGGCCTGCCATAGCAGAGGGAGGCATAGTCTTGTGAGAGCCCAGAGAAAAGGGTCCATTTCATTTCAGAAACTGACACAAGACAGCCTGAGAGACTTTGGTTAGCTGGAAGGGGAGCTCTGTGGCAGATTAAGCCCTAAAAGATCTTTCCGAAACGGATGATGCTATTTGTGAATTTTACCTTTGCCATGAAACCGAAGTAGTGATGCCTAGAGCAAGCCCTCTGTACATATATTCAGCGATCATATAGAATCTTTGCTTTACTGTCGTTTACAGGAAATCTTAGAACATGGGAGCGACACTGCATTAGCTGATAATAAGCTATCATCAGGAAGGGAAGGAACACAACATCGCCAGGTGACTTTGAGCATGCTTCTGCACCGTGCTGGCCACTGAGTCCTGTGGGTCAACAGGAAGGGCTGGATTCAGGGATCTCTAGGGTCCTTTCCTTCCCTAACCAGCTACAAACGCCCCTTTGAAGTTACTTTAGGGACTCCTGCGGGGCTCAGTCATTTAAGCGTCCGACTTCAGCTCAGGCCATGATCTCGCAGTTTGTGAGTTCGAGCCCCGCGTCCGGCTCTGTGCGGACCGCTCGGAGCCTGGAGCCTGCTTCGGATTCTGTGTCTCCCTCTCTCTCTCTGTCCCTCCCCGGCTCGTGCTCAGTCTGTCTCTCTCTCCTTCTCTCTGTCTCTCTACAAGAATAAATCAACATTTAAAAATTACTTTGGAGGTAGGAAAATCCATTGAATGTCATGCATTCATGCGTTTGCCCCATCTTCCTTTCATCCAACAAATATTTATTCGTAGACCACATCCTGTGCTTGTAAGAGATAAACGTGTAAGACAAAGCTGCTGTCCTTAGAAATATCCAGAGTGGAAGCATCGTCTTTAGATTCTACGTATTTCTCGTAAATAACACTCCTTCAGAATACAGGCAGAGCTTCCAAACACTGTGGTAATCCAAAATTTTGTTTACCTTTAGTGCTTAGTGCTGAAAAGACCCACAAATAATCAAGTCGTAGAAGCTCAAGCGGCTTTTAAGTAATGTACGTTCATTTCTGATACCCGTCTGATGGGTTTTTTTTTTTTGGTTCATTCTTTGGTTCATTTATTTTATTTTTTGAATATAATTTATTCTCAAATTGGCTTCCATACAACACCCAGTGCTCATCCCAACAGGTGCCCTCCTCGATGCCTATCACCCACTTTCCCCTCCCCCCACCCGCCATCAACCCTCAGCTTATTCTCAGTATTTAAGAGTCTCTTGTGGTTTGCCTCCCTCCCTCTCTGTTTGTGACTATTTTTCCCCTCCCCTTCCCCCATGGTCTTACACCCATCTGATGTTTGAACTGTCTCCCTTACAGCATTTCCTCCGGCAGAGATTTCCTCAGCTTTGCAGGGAGACCCCTAGAGTGGAGGCCACGCTGTCTAGTGTGGTCTCTTGTCTCCCTAGGTGGTTCTAGGCGGTTCTGACAATCACACAGCTTTAATTTCACCTGCTGAAGTCTGTCCTCACAGGCCATATACTCAACAGCTCCTGCTCAGCTCTCTCAGGGCCATAAGGAAGGAGCTTGGTCAGTAACCATCTGCATATGGCAGCTCTTGACCCTGGGAAAGTGACTTTTCCTCTCTTGTCCCACAGTTTTCTTACCTATCAAATGGCTAATACTGTTTCTCTTCTTTATAACCGGGAGGATCAAGTCTGCTTTCCAACAGTACAGTTATCAGCTGCTATGAAGTACCATATATGTACCATAAGGTATTAAGAATAATGATGCTGGGGCACCTGAGTGGCTCAGTTGGCTGAGCATCTGACTTCAGCTTAGGTCATGATCTCGCGGTTTGTGAGTTCGAGCCCCGTGTCGGGCTCTGCTGCTGTCAGCCTACTGGAGTCGGCTTCAGATCCTCTGTCCCCTTCCCTCCGTTCCTCCCCCATTTGTGCTCTCTCAAAAATAAATAATTTTTTTTAAAAAAGAGTAATAATGTTACTACTGGTAGGAGAAATAATATTCATAAATTGCCAGTAGTATTAATAGCAGCAGCACATTAAAAGGATTTTGCACCAGGAGCGAGTGGGATTTATCCCTGGAATGCAGGGATGGCTCGACACGCAAAGATCAGACTCACCGTATGATCCAGCATTTCCACTTCTGGGAAATTGAGGCAGGGGATTGAACTGACACGTGGATGCCGCAGCAGCATTATGGACAAGAGCCGAGAGGCGGACATTACCCAAGTAGGCAGCAGATGAACGGATAAACAGAACGTGGCATTTTTATCCACCAGAGTATCATTCAGCCTTGAAAAGGAAGGAGATTCTGATGCCTGCTACACCGTGGGTGATCCCTGAGGACATTTTGCTAAATGAAATCAGCCAGTCACAGAAAGACCAATGCTGTTTGCTTCCACTTCGATGAGGTGCTTAGAGGAGTCACATTCATAGAAGGACAAAGTAGACTGGTGTTTGCAAGAGGATGTGGGAAGGGAGAAATGAGGCTGTATTTAATGGGTCCGGAGCTACAGTTTTGGACAACGCAAAGCTTCCTGGAGCTAGGTGGTACAACGTGAATACACTTAATGCTATTGAAATGGGTTCAGAGGGGGGGCGCCTGGGTGGCTCAGTCGGTTAAGCATCCGACTTTGGCTCAGGTCACGTTCTCGCGGTCTGTGAGTTCGAGCCCTGCGTCGGGCTCTGTGCTGACCGCTCGGAGCCTGGAGCCTGCTTCGGATTCCGTGTCTCCCTCTCTCTCTGCCCCTCCCTGCTCATGCTCTCTCTCTGTCTCAAAAATAAATAAAACATTAAAAAATTTTTTAAATAAAGAAATGGGTTAAGATGGTAAAATTTATGCCGTGTGTCTTTTACCACCATTTGAGAAATTAATTTAAATACATTTTAAAATAATTAAGTAGTATCATTAGTAAAGAAAGAAAGGCAGCTTGGGCCTCTGTAGGTACCAAACCCACTTTGGAGGTCCTGGCTTATGCTATGTTGTCAGGAAGGCAGTCGCTAACTCATTGAGAGCACAGACCCTGGGCCCAGGCGGCCTGCATTTAAATCTCGGTGCCATAAATTACAGGCTGTGTACACAAGTCCGGTTTTGTGCAGTGGACGTGAGATCGGACCCGCCACGGAACACGGACGGGAGGCTAGTATCTATGGAGAGCGCTTCAACAAATGTCCGGCACATCGTGAGCACCACTAAGAGGTCACTACTATTATCTTTATTCTATCCGATGGCGGCTGCCATTGACCGGACAGCAGGTTTGGGCCAGGTGACCGACACTGCCCTCCACTCCTGTTGTGAAATGGAATCCAGGCGCTAACCGCGTAAGAGACACGTGGCCCAATTGAGGAATCGTAGGCTCCGTTCGGTTTAATAAATATCTGTGACGCCCCAGGCGTGGGCCAGGCAGCATGCTTGGTGCTGGTGGGCAGAGATGACTATGGCGAGACCCGGGGAGCTTTGTCGGCCTGCCAGCTAGCAGGTGGCCCCCCGCCCTCAAACGCGTCCTGCGCTCCACTCGATGTCGTGGTGAAGCCATCTTGGAATACTTATTACCGCCTGAACCGGGGCCCTGCGTCTTCGTTTCACACCGGCCCCGTGAATTACGCAGCCAGTCCTGCCTTGACCGGCCCCGATGGGGAGAAGGGGCCAGCTGTTTGAGGAGACAAGAACAGACACCAGAAGCCAATGGGAAGAGCAGAGAGAGGAGGAGGGCACAGGCTGACAGAGGAACAGGGGAGGAACACGTGGAGTGAGGTGACAGAGGCAGAAAGCCGGCTCAGACCCTCTGTCCCCTCGGCCACCATGCCACCGCCTTCTCACACCGATGTGGGGGTCGGGGGCCCCACCCCTGGCCAACACCCCCTTGAGCCAACCGTGACTCCAACCCCACTCCATCCAACTCATGCCTTCCTGTTCCTGGCACTTTGGGCTCCCGTCTGCAGCGCGAGGCCTCAGGTGGGAGCAGTGTTTCTCAGTGTGGCCTCTCTGCCTGTGCTCCGGCTGGTCTGTGTCCTGCTCTCTGCCACGCTCAGTGCACAACCGGCCAGCGGCATGGCTTTCCCTGTGCAGAGATCCAAGGTGCGTCAAGAATGCACAGAAAGCGAGTGGTTTTGAGCCCTTCTGGTGGGGATTATTACGGGAGGGAAGGAGAAGGAGAACGTGCTCAATGGGCCCAAATCTCTGTGCATCAAATTTAGAGCATCACTTGGGGGAGAAGACCTCGGAGGTCCCTCCCCCCCCCACCACTCTGAGATGCGGGAATGTCATCCGTCCACCTGTCTGGCGGACTCTTAGCCTTCAAAGCCTCAGCTTTGCCGCCTCCTTGAAGCTGTTGCTTCCTCCATGTTTATAGCTGACTACAAAACAGAAGGGGCTGATGTGTGTATTTTTCCTGAGAGGGCCAGGGGAGGGGTGGATCCGAGAGGAAGCAGCCAGGGGAGATTGAATGGCAGAAGCCTCTTGGATGATGCTCCTCCTTTTCGAGTTGACAAAAACAACTCATAGAAGAAAGTCTGCAGGTTGGGGCCGGGGTGAGGAAGCCTTAGCCTGTACCGCGTGGGCACTGGGTGATTTGAGGAATTTTATCAAGAGGTAACAAGGCCAGCAAGATGTTACAACACACACACACACACACACGCACGCCGGAACAGTACATTACAAATGCTCATCCCTTCCCCCTTCTTCTCCACCTGCTGTGCCAGAATCCCTTAGCAGCAATTGTCTTACACTGGGCTTTAGCTTGCTAATTGGTGACTAGATTGGATGGGACTGGGAAAATCATTTACAGCCCAAAAGGATCTTTATAAACTGTACTGAGGCTGAAATTTTGGAGAGGAAGATGTTGGGTAAGGAAGACTTTCAGAAAGCTCTCTAGGACGTCATACAATGTGACTTTCCTTTTGCCAACCCTTTGCAGGGGAAAAAAATCAGCAAAGTATTACCTTCAAGACGTGGACGAAAGTATTACCTTCAAGACGTCAGCAGATCGTCAACAGATCAGTGGGGCTCTGTCATCTTGCCAAAGTCATGTTCTAAATTCAATGTGAGTTGGGGAGAGGGTGCTCTAGGCCGCTAACTGACCCCCTACGTCCATTCCCATCTACTTTTAGAATTAGGGGCACCCAGGTGGCTCACTCAGTCAAGTTTCTGACTGTGACGTCAGCTCAGGTCACGATCTCACAGCTCCGGGGTCCGAGCCCCGCGTTGGGCTCTGTGCTAACAGCGAGGAGCCCACTTGGCATTCTGTCTCTCCCTCTCTCTCTGCCCCTCCCCTGTTGGTTTCTCTCTCTCTCTCAAAATAAAAATAAACCTTAAAAAAAAAATAAAAGAAGTAGCCTGCTCCAGGTGTGGTTAGGAACAGCAGCTTCCAACATCACAGCCAGGAGAGGACGTGAGATCATTGCTGGCCCAGAGGTGCTGTGTGCCCTCCCGAGGTTGTGTCCCCCCCAGGAAAGGGACGTGCCCCGCACTTCTCTCTCTCCCTCCAGCTAAAAGCGGGGCAACCGTTTTTAACACAGGGGTGGACACCCGCTCTTGAGGACCGGAGATTGCCCGGGAGCGTTGAGCTGGGCGCTGTTACAGGAGAGAAAAATAAACTTCCGCCATGCCGCAATCAGGAAGGTGGAAGGTAAAGTGGTGAGGCGGAGGCAAGTGCCCTCTCTGAGATGCAAACGCCCCGCTCCTGAAAGGTGTCCTGCTATGTTTAGAAACGTGTGCGCCCTCACACGTCCTTCACGGGACTGTCGTAAGGACAAGATCCCACGAAAGACTATACGATGAACCTGTTCTGAAGCAGCGCACGCTTTGTGAGTATGAGCCATTGGGATGGTGTCAAACCCCCCAGAACTTACTGTCCATCTTGATTCTCCAAAGGCTTTAGGCCGGTGCCCTGGCCGCTTCTCTTCTAGTCACACCCGAAGTGCCAGAGTCTTCCCAGCATCACCCCCCCCCCCATAGCCCACCTGACCCTGACCGTGCCCCACCACCCCACCCCCTGCCCCCTGTGTCCGCTGGCCGCATGGCTGCTGTCCCGTATCTCTCCTCCTCCCTCGGGGCTGCAGGCGACAGCCACAGGGCTCCTTTCAGAGCCTGACTCACCAGACCTGACCCCCAAACCCCCTGACGCTTGCCCCCTCACTCAGGGGAAGAACCACGTTCCTTCCCATGCCCTGCACCAGCCTCCAGAACTGGGTCTCAGCCCCCCCACCGTGACCTGCTCTCCGCGGTCTCCACGTGGACCCCTCTCACACCAGCCCCACTGGCCTCCTGTGTGCCCTGGTCCCACCAAGCAATTCCTGCCACAGGGTCTTTGCACTGTCTCTTTGTTCTGCTTTGAATGTACTCCTCAGGCATTGCAGGGGTCCCTGCCTGGCCTCCTTACATGTCTGCTCAAATGCCCCTTTCTTAAGGTTTTTCTTGGCCCAAAATGCTTAAAATGTCAACCTTTTATTCCAGGCCCTCCCTACCTTCTGTCTTCTGTGCACATATGTGTGCAAATATGTGTGCACGTGTATAACATGTTGATCGTTAAGTCACACCGTATCTGTTTGCTTGCTGATTGTCTGGACCCACACCCGTGGAATGCCAGCTTCACGAGGACGGGGTTTTTCCATTTTATTCACGGCCTTATCTGTGAAGCCCAGGACAGCGCCCCGCGCAGAGTAGGGCCTCGGCCAGGACTGGTTACGTGAATGGGCACGTGGATGACCGAACGGCGTCTGTTGGTGGACACGGGGGTGCACACGTGGGAAGGAGGCCGGCCAGGTGAGGAGGCCAGGGGTCCGAGGTGACAGAGGACAAGGGAAGTAAAGCCACGGCCACTCGGATGTCAGAAGCACAAGCTGCCAGGACTCGACGCCCACAGGTTAAGGGAAGCAGGAGAGGCGTGTGTGCACCAACCAGCCTGCAGGGCCGCGAGCAGGGCGGGTGTTGTGAACCTTCCAGAGTCGGGGTGCGGGGCCCAGGGCCAGCCGAGGGGGACGGTGGGGGAGGGGCCAGGGGAAGCTGGTATGGTGCCCGCGGTTGGCACACTGCTGGCAAAGGGGAGCACGGCGCTGGAAGGGAGAAGGGACCGTGGTGACGGCTGAGTGGCAAAGGCGGGAGACCTGGCCTGGGAACCTGGCGATCGGTCCCTCCTTCCACTTAGCGTGTGTCCCAACAAGGTGTGTGACCTTGGCCCAGCCACTCGTCTCTCTGGGCCTGTGCTATTTTCTGGACCCGCCGTCTCTTCCCTCTTCCACCCTTGCCAGGCTGGCATCTAGGGGCGGGGCTCAATGGCCCCGTGGCGGGGGGGGGGGGGCAGGCTCTGCTGGACTGTCCCCACCTCTCAGTCCAGGCAGGGGCCACCTCAGTGCTCTGGTGAGCTTCCCGCCCCCCAGCAGACTCCCTCCTGAGCCCCACCCCCCTGGCCTGGCAATTAGTAACACAGATTGCCTCCCCCACTGCTTTCCTTGGAGACGACAGCAGATCAGGCTCTCTGAAGCCAGAGGGGGCCGGTGCCAGCTTGCTCCTTCCTCCTCATTTGCCGCTGATAGCCTCCGGATGCTGCCGACAAAGCCACCCTCACTGCTTCCTCATTGCAGGGAGAACGGTGCCAAGGTGGACAGGCTTCTGGGCCCGGCTCCGGCTCTGAGCTGCTTGCAAGATGGCCTGCTGCTGAGACGGGCACCGCCTTGTCTGAGGACCCGGGGAATGGCCCCGGCGATTGCCTCCCACTGACCGTATGGCCTGGGGCCACTCCCCGCCGCTCCGTGCTGTGCCAGGTGCGGAGATGGGTGGTGGCACCTTCCGGGCCAGCCTCGCACACACGCTTCCCTGCGGGGATAAAGGGCTTAGCAGGTGCTAACCTACTTGGTAATTCTCCAAAGACTGTGTACCCTTAAGGGACTTTGCTACTATTAGTTCTCCCCCCCACCCCTGCCCCCCAACCTAGAATCCTAGACCGGGACCCCAGGGTTCACCAGAATCACTGAATGAAGACGAGGTGGATGCGTCCCCCACAGTCCTGTGTTCATCTTCCGCTTTCATTGCCTCCTCTGCAGTCTTCGTGGGTGACAGAAGTGACTTTTCAGGTACGTTGAAAGGAATAATTTGGAAAACCGTGTACACGAGCTAAGATCTTTTCTTCCCAGTTACCCCGTTTGCACAGACCCTCCGAGTTCATTCTTTGTCACCATAGCAACCCTTGTCCTCTGACAAAAGGAGTGAGCATCATCGGGGCAGGTAGGGGAGCCTGCAGACGCAGCCACGTGGGAGGTGTGGGCCCTCTGTGGGCTGTTTTGGGCCATCTCGTGAGCGCTTAGTCACCCCTGTGACATCAGCACCTTCTCATGGGTCCTGGGGCGCTCTTAACACCTCGGCACCAGGGTCACCAGTCAGATTCGCGCACCTCCTTTTGTACGATCTTGTAGTGACGAATGAGAAAAATACCAAAACCATATGGTGTCAACAGGTCAGAGTGTGGCCAGCGGCCTGCCTGGGCACCGCCCACGAGGTGGGCATCTTGTATCTGGTGGGCCTCTGCAGGGTCTTGTAGGAGCCCCGGTGGCATGTCGGGCGGTGCTTCGATCCCACAGACCGGGCGATGCGAGTGGGGACAGGGCACAGAGTGGGCCTGCGGCAGGTCCAGGCTTTGGTGGGGGGAGCTGGGCCTCATGAGCCGTATGACTCAACAGACCCTGTGCCGCTGGGGTGTCGGCGATGGGAAGAGGGGCCGTACGCGGCGCATGGCATGGTCCGGAGGACAGATCCTGGGCAGGACGCTGGCTGTTCGCCAAAGGCCCTGCCAGCTGCAGTAGAGAATCACATGTCTTTGCAAAACTGCTGCATGTTCCTGGTGGGGACAGACTGATGACCAGGACGTGACTGTTGGGCCGGAAGCGCCCATCACGAGCCGGGTTCAGTCACAACCACTGAGTCATAAGGCTGGACGAGATACGCAGCCATGTCTCAGGAGATGGGGGTAAGGCAGCCCAGACGGAGCAGCCCTGGAGGGCACAGTAGGGGGTGCAGACCATCGAGGCTCTGCGGCCATCACACCAGGGGGCCCCCAGGTCCCCCCATGCCTCTGTCTGCACGAGGGATGCTGTGTGACCAGCTGAAGGGGATGGAACGAGGTCCGAGCTCGACGTGGAAGCGTCACTTGTTATGTGGGTACAAGCCAAACACGGACGGCAGTCCCACCCAGGGGTGGCCTTGCAGGACGATAACTAGACAAACCCCCCCCCAATGAGCAGAGCTCCGGTCACACACGATCATCTGGGGTGGGGTGGTCGCTGAGGATGAGGGGAACTTAGAACAGACAGTGGAGGAGGGAGATGAGCATCGACTGTAGCCGACTGCCATGGCAGGGGCTGTGGCTGGTCCTGCTAACCTCCTTCTTCCAGATGGCTCCTTGAGACAAAGGGTGAGCTGGGACCCCGGAGGAGCTGCGTGGAGCTGAGGGGTGCAAGCTTAGACCGTAGGCAGGAGAGGAGCCTCATGTGTGCCCTTTACGGAAGGACAGATGTGCCGCTTGGCTGTGAGGAGTGTGGCTGGTAGACCTCTGTTCCCAAGTCACTCCTTCCCAGTGGTGGAGAGGGATAGACTATGAAGGCCTGGGCGCTTCAGCCCACGCTGGATCAAGTCCAATGGACGCTCCTTGCCCCAGAGCCCGGCATCTGGTGGCTCTGAACCAAGGGTGATTGTTCACAGTGCTCCTGCCCGGACATGTGGCAATTTCTGGAAACAGTTTTTGTTGTCCTAACCTAAGGAGGTGCAACTGGTGAGTGATGGCCAGCGATGCGGCTGAATGCACAGGACTGTCCCCCACCACAAAGGATTGTCTGACCCCGGATGTTAATAGTGCCGAGGTGAATGGAGGCTTCATTCTGCTTGCCTCTTAATTCAGATTCTTCCTCGCCTTCCTTTCATAAGTGTTGGTCCCAAATAAATACCTTGGATCCCAAACTCGGCCTTAGCATCTGCTTCCAGAGAAGCCAAGCTGATATGAGGATACCTCCACTTCCTACCACAGTGCCTGGCATGTTGTGGGTTCTCAATAAATATCATGAATTGTGAGCATGATCTAGATTAAACGTCAGACCCCACAGCCTGCATGTCCACAGAGCGCTAATCAGGAGACCAGTCAGGAGCCAGTGCAGTTTCTGTTTTCCATGAAAGGCACCCCGTGAGAACACTGTTGAATCGTGCAAGATCCTCAGGTCAGAGACGTTCAAATCTGATGCTCGTTTTGAGCCTTTGTACAAACTATTCCCTCTGCTTGGGAATCTCAGGGCCCTCACCGCCTCCTTCATAGAGCCTTTCATGCCCGCTTCCCCATCCCTACTAGTAATAAGGATTTATTCTCCAGTGGTCCCAATATCACAAGTATCCCATGAGGCTGAGTTCAGTCCCTGGGTTTCCTATAGAATCTGGACAGGTAGTGTGCAAAGCCTCCTTTTTAACCGAGAGGGGAGCAAAATGAAGAGTTTTGACTTCCTTTTAAACAAAATAAATGCTTTCATACCTTTCAGATCTGTGTGGAAGAGGGGGATGGGAAGAAAAAGAGAGACAGAGACACAGAGACACAGAGACATGGAGAACAAGATACCCAAGGCTGTGTCCAACCCCAACCCAGCCCCGACCCTTCTAATCAAGCACACTTTGCACACGGAATTCATTAAGAACAGAATTAGCACAGTTGAGGAGACACAAGAAAGCTTAGGGCACCCCAGAGAGAAGCACAAGGTTGAGATTTTGCTCTATTCCTTTTTTTTTTAATTTTTTTTAATGTTTATTTATTATTGAGAGACAGAGAGAGACAGACCGTGAGCGGGGGAGGGGCAGAGAGAGGGGGAGACACAGAATCTGAAGCAGGCTCCAGGCTCCGAGCTGTGAGCACAGAGCCTGACAAGGGGCTCGGACTCACGAACTGCGAGATCGTGACCTGAGCCGAAGTCGGACGTTTAACCGACTGAGCCACCCAGGCGCCCCTGCTCTATTCCTTTGAAGCAAGGATGGTCAGGAGACCAACCCCCTTGTTGATAAGCTCACTGATGCCAGGATTTTCTGTTCTGGCCTCTGCTGGCTTGTTGCGTGTCTACATGGCTTGTTGATGCATGCCAAACGTGCCCTGATAAGTATCCGCAGGTGGACTCAGCAGGGACCCCCCCCACTTGCCTGGCTTTAACTCCTCTGGGTCTGTATAACTATGAGGGCCATTGCTACATGTCAGGTTGGATTCCCCTGCTCTCTGCACCATCTCGGGGGTCCAGCATGTTCTGACCATTCCTTCTGGTGTCCCAGGATAAGACGCTAATCGTTTACCCAGGGCCATCAGCGTGCCAGGCACCTTTGTGACAAATCGCTTCCATTTCCTGTGGCAGAAAACCCCCGTGAGTAGCATCCTTCACCTGTCCCCAGGTGAGGATCCCATGGGGCTCAGAGGCCAGGCACCTCGCCCTGCAGGTGACTTTGTGAGATAGCAGCTCAAACACACTCTGTGCCAACACCCCACAAGCTAAGGGGAACCTGAAAAGGGAAGACGATTAAAACCATGCTGGCCGAGGAATAATCGTAAGAACTTAAGAGTGGTTCCCTTGGTGGTAAGGATATAAATAGTCAAAGGGCTCCTGGGTGCGACAGAGTTTGGGGTTGTGCTCTGTGGCCCCAGGACCCGTCAAGGAGGGCAAGGGGAGACCCAGCGCAGGTCAGCAGGAAAGAGGGCTTTCTTACAGGATGTGGGGGATGGGCAGTTGGAGAAGTGGAGATTCCCACGGTGAGACGTCCGCCAGCTGCGGCCAGCTGTGCAGACGCGGTTCAGCCACCTGCCCCTGGCTACACTCGAGGCACTTTCTGGTTCTCCAACCCAGCCCATCGCCTGTTTCCATAAATAAGTCTTCACTGGAACACAGCCACGTCTCCTTTCCTTCACATACAGTCCGTGTCTGATCTCCCACCACAGTGGCGGAGTGGAGTAGCTGTGGGGGTGACGAGGACCCGACGGCCCAGAGGCGGACGGACTCACCGCCGAGCCCTTCGCAGCAAAGGTTTGCCAGGCAGCCCTTCCTGCGATCCAGTTCTCTGGGAATCTGTTGACTCTGCCAGTTTCCGGAGGGAAAATTGGGTGGCGTTGTGGAGCTGGAAGTAAGGATTCCCCTGAAAATGACTGAAATTTTTTTTTTTTCCCTAAGAGAACCCGAGACGGGTGATTTTTCTTGTTCCCTTTTTCAGTTCCTTTTCCCGTTTCTTCTTCTTAAACCCTGAGCCGGCATCTCAGCCTCGCCCTGGCAGAGGTTTACACGGACACCCCCGCTGCACTAACCTTCCTATTTCCTAGGGATTAGGCGCAGATATTGTGGAAATCTAAATAAATAAATAAATAAAACAAAAAGAATCCTGGGAAATTGAACCCTAGAGGAGAGAGGGTCTGAGATCCAGGCAGCTCAGCCTGGGGATTCTAACTGGACAGAAACAAGGAGTCAGTTTGATGAACCTCATGGCGTGAATGTACCTTGAAGGTGTGGACTCATCGGGCCCGTGCTGGTGCCTAACAGAAGACTTGGCAAATACGAAATGTCATGGCTTGAATTGTGTTCCCATAAAGATGTCTTGATAGCCTAACCCCTCCTCTGTAAAATTGAATGGGCCTTGTTTGGAAATAGGGCCTTGGTAGATAGAATCACATTGGAATGAGGTCACACTGGAGTAGGGTGGACCTCACCCCAATGACTCATGTTTTCTAAACCGTGGGCCATTTGGACATAGGCATCGAGGAAGGAGAAGGCCGTGTGAAGAGACAGAAAGACACGTAGGGTGACAGCCACACAAAGACATAGGGGTATATTGGTGTGAGGCACCTGCAAATCAAAGATTGTAGGGATTACCAAGAACCACCAGAAGCTAAGGAGAAGCAAGGAAGAATCCTTGTCTCGAGCCTTCGGAGGGAGCATGGTGCGGCCACCCCTTGATTTTGGACGTCTAGCCTCCGTAACTGTGACACTATAATTGCTGCTGCTTCACGTGACTCATTTTGTGCGCCTCTGTCAGGGCAGGCCCCAGGAGACAAACACAGTGGGTGATTAATAAAGGTTTGCTGAGGGACTGACCGAGTGAATGCGCACCAACACCAAATCCAAAGGGGTTCAGAGGCGGGGCTGTAGGCGAATCCACAGGTGAAGTGAGACAAAGCAGAGGCAGGTGTCTGTGAAGGAGGCAAGTGTCGAGTGTTTGTTGAGGGTGACAGTGGTCACCTCCCCCTTGCCTTTCTCCAAGTCCCATTCATAATTGTACGGGAAGGTTAGCCGCAAGGCAGAGATTGAGGGAATACAGTTACCCCAGTCTGGGCCTGACTGAGCACACACGCCGTGCTCTGGGGTGGGGCAGGAAGGAGGAGCTGCATCTTGCTTTGGAACTCTTGAGCCAGGACCACGCTTGAGTGACACAGTTGTTGCCAGGGGCCGGGGCACAGAGATAATCGTTGATGGCCTTGCTGTCACGGCTGAGGATGAGTAAACAGGACTCAGGGACAGATAAGCCATCTGATTTGCCCTCAAAGAACACTCAGGCCCAGCGCTGGTTGGGTGGGTGGGTCTTCTTTGCTGGAGGAAGATAGGACCCGGGAAAAAGTCATCAGGCACGTGATGGGAGAGGAGAGGAGGGGCTCAAGAGACGGGAGAGGGGCCTGAAGTGAAAATCAAGAATGAGGAGAATGTTCCAAGACTTGGCGGTGAGTAAAATAGGGCTGATGCGAGCAGTGGGCACGGGGAGACAAAAACGTGCCAGTTACGGTGGCTGGCAGGCCTCACCTCCCTTAACTCCCACGCTTGATGGCTAAGAAATCACCACCCCAAATCCCAAGGATGTGTGTGCACAAGAAATCAGGCAGCTGGGACTTCCAATTCCTTCGATCGAATGTGGAAGCCCACACCAAGTCTGCCGTGGCCCACGCTACCCTCAGATCAGAGGCTAAGCCACCTTCCCCCTCGAGCTCTCTAGAAAGTCCAGGGGGACCTGAGGACACATCATTTATTGCCTGCCTAGTGAGGCTTTTAGATAGTTTCCCCCAATCCCCGCCTCCCCACCATGAGATCTTAACACCGAAGATTTACTTCATGTTTGTTTATATTCCACATGTATATCTGTGCCTTATCCACCAGAGAGTAAGATATTTTTTCCCCAAAACAGTTTTCCCCCCGCCTCCACTCCGTGTTGGCAATGCATAGGTTGGAGGGTCCAAACCCCATCTTCCCATGTAATGCAGATCGCTCTGGGCAACCTTATGCATTAGAACACGCTTATTCGATGAAATGGGGAAGCTCTCACTGACGTGGCTAAAGCCTTCTATGAACTAACTGGGTCACGGCATGCAGACAAAAGCAGCTGGGAGCTGGTGTTCTGAGCACCAGATTTCTTAGAGGTGTGTGTGTGTGTGCGTGTGTGTGCATGTATATGTGTCTATCTCATTACATCTTCCCAAAACGCAATGAGGTCTATATTGCCACTCCCTTTACACAAACGAGAACACTGAGGTCACACTGTAAGCCCGAGGTCACTCAGCCAGTGAAGTATGAAGCCATGATTTGAACCCAGATCCACGTGACTCCACGTAGCTGTGGACCGTCACACAATAGGTGGGAAATTTTCCATCTTACAGAGCTTTGGTATCTTGGTTTGCAAAGTAAAGCTGAAAATAAAGACCACTGCCCAGGCCGTCAAATGAGGGTTGCATCTACAGTGACCCTGTCTGGAGCGGGATCTTTTTTTTTTTTTTTAATTTTTTTTTCTTTTTTCAACGCTTATTTATTTTTGGGACAGAGAGAGACAGAGCATGAACGGGGGAGGGGCAGAGAGAGAGGGAGACACAGAATCGGAAACAGGCTCCAGGCTCTGAGCCATCAGCCCAGAGCCCGACGCGGGGCTCGAACTCACGGACCGCGAGATCGTGACCTGGCTGAAGTCGGACGCTTAACCGACTGTGCCACCCAGGCGCCCTGGAGCGGGATCTTAACAGCTCCCCTGAAATCCTTGTGCCTCGGGGCACCGAGGGGCTTGGTCAGTTAAGCGTCCAACTCTTTTTTTTTTTTTTTTAATTTTTTTTCAACGTTTATTTATTTTTGGGACAGAGAGAGACAGAGCATGAACGGGGGAGGGGCAGAGAGAGAGGGAGACACAGAATGGGAAACAGGCTCCAGGCTCTGAGCCATCAGCCCAGAGCCCGACACGGGGCTCGAACCCACAGACCGCGAGATCGTGACCTGGCTGAAGTCGGACGCTTAACTGACTGCGCCACCCAGGCGCCCCTAAGCGTCCAACTCTTGATTTCAGCTCAGGTCATGATTTCACTCATGGTTTGTGGGATCGAGCCCCGCGTAGGGCTCTGTGCTGACAGCCTGGAGTTCTCTCTCAACTTTTCTCTCTGCCTCTCCCCGGCTCTTTCTCTCTCTCTCTCTCTCTCAAAATAAATAAATAAACTTTAAAACAATTTAAAAAATCAAAACAAAACCCCTTGTGCCTCGGGGCCTCGGCCACAGCTGAGCAGAGGGACCACCTGAACCAAGCTGGGGCCATCGCATCCTTGGCTAGGGAACTTGAACCTTGAAGGGATTCATGGATTCAAGTCAGGCTGTAGGAGTGGCTCACTAGAGCCCCTCTAAGGAGCCAGGACAGCTGAGCTTTCCAAGCTGGGCATGTGTCTGTCTCCTTCCAGACCTTCCGTCTGCTCTGCATGCAGGGGAATGTGCTTCCCAGCTTCTGATGCCAGCTGCCACTGGGCATGTTCAGACAGTGGGAAGCATTGAAAGGGAGGCTCGGGCATTTCTTACACCTTGCTATTTCCGCTGTGTCTTCAGCAGTGGCCTCATCTCTTGTGTGGGTATCTTCAGGGCCTCTCACCCTGTTATCCGGCATCTGATGGAACAGCCCCCACCATGGCTCTCGCTTCTGCTGCAGGGTCCCCACTCACCACCTCTTCCTGTTTTCCATCTGGCCCTGGGGGAGGTGGGCTTTTTGCCATTGCTAGTCTTGGGCAGGGGCGTTCCATCATCCTCTGGACTCTCACCTGTCCCATCCCCGATAGAAGCACTTCCCTGTATTAAATAGTAAATTAGTAAACCACTTTCTCCCACCCTCTACTTCTCAATACTTGGACTCCCAAAGGGTGGGTTTTTCCAAACCAAGTGTAACCAAACCGACCACGAGTTCATCCACCCACTGCACAGGAAGCCAATAAAAAGCTGATGCCAAGCTTTTGCCGTGAACAAAGACAGGGTATTTGCTGGCGTGGCACCACCCAGGAGAACAGGGAGCTAATACTCAAGGTTCCCAAGTCCCCGATGGCTTGCAAGTGAGAGTTTTTAAGGGCAAAACTCAAAGGTAAAGGGTCTGGGGTTGCTTGCTTTTCCGATGGGTCAGGAATTGGGTAAACCTCAAGACAGACTTGTCTTTCTGGTGCCATTTGGTCTGGTTGCATCAAGATTGCGGTCAGGGGTCTTTCTCTTCCCTGATCCAGGTCTGTGAAACATCTCAGAAATGTGTGCAGTGATGCTATCTTTGTTAGCAAGGGCAGAGGCCATACGCTTTGTGACTATGTGACGGCACAGGCTCCTTCGTGCCTTGTCCTCTGGGCTACATTTTCGTCATGTCAGGCAAAACAGGCTGATGTTTTCCCCAATTACCTTCAACTCTGGGCACCACGCCTCTCTGCAGACTTAACTGTGTGGACGCTTGCACAAGCAGGCAATTCGCTTCTCTCTGGACACCAACTGGGTGAGCTTCAAGTGAACTGGCTTCCGACTCTACCTGCCTGGAGTTCGTGCGGATCCCGCAGGTTAAGGCTCAGCCCCACAACACTGCCCCCCACTTCAGATGCCAATCGCAAGCAGTGGGTCCCCAGCTTGCCCACGACGTCTGTCCAACCTGGCTAGACATCCGTGTTTTTTCTACCACTCCCTACTCAGCTTCAGTAATTTGCTGTAATGGCTCAGGGAACTCGGGGAAATGGTTACTGACCAAGTTCTTAAAGAGAATATAATAACGATACAAAGAACAGCCAGATGAAGAGGTTTACAGGCGAGGTCGAGAAGGGTCTAGAGAGGAGCTTCTATTCCTGTGGAGTTGAGGTGTGCCAGCACAGAGGAATTTTGAAGCTCTGTGTCAGGAACCAGGGACAGAGACCAAATGTATATTTCTTATTATACCCTCTGTTTAAAAGATCTACAATGGTTCTACCCAACTTGACCCTGACTGATTCTATCAAATTCCCCAGACTCTTGCCCTCCGTGTCTAAGATGTTTATATTTTTTGTTGTTTCTCTGAACTGCCCTAGCATCCTTCCAGTGATTCCCACCACACACACACACACACACACACACACACACACTTTTTCCCCAATGAGTTAAGCACTACTGGTTTTAGATGTTCGTCACCAGCAGAACCTTGACTAATTCAGTGTTTGAACCAGAACAGTGCTCTATTAACCATAAAGCAATGTGCACAGATGACGTGTGTCATGGGAGGTCTAAACACATGTTTGAAGAGCAATGAATCGTAGTCATCAGCCCCTGGCCGACGCACACACATGCATGCTGGTGGCAGATCTGCAGTATTAATTTGTGCTCGGTCCTCGCCTTTACAGAGAGTTTGCTCTTCTCCATCGCAGCCTGACACCACTGCCTCAAGGTTTCACGTCTGTGTCAAAAACCGAAGACACGCGGATGCACAGAGTCACTGTGCCTCCTGGCTTTGAGGGGACACAGGCAGGCTCTTTCCGGGAGCGGGCATGGAGACAAATGTTCAGGACTCTTAGCAGGAGAAAACTTTTAGGTTTGGTCCACAAGAGAGTGGGAGATCCCTTGGAGGAAAAGGAAAGAGAATAGTTAGGGATTTCCCAAGGGAGCAGGGGAGACTCTTGGGGTCTGCTTGCCCAGAGCTCCCCAGGAAGGAAGGTGCAATGGGGTGTCAAAGAGGCAGATCACGCTCAGTCTTGGTACTGACTCCAAAGCCAGGAGCATCTTCTGCAAAACCGGGGGAGGAGGACGGGCCAAGAGAGCTCACTCTTCAGAGTTTCCCATGCTTGTCTTCATTTCCAAGGGTCTCAGCAGCCTGGGGCTGCAAGAGCTCTCTGAAGGCACAGGGCTCTCATTTCATACATGAAGAGATGACAGCTCAGGTCTGAGAAGCCACCCGGACGTCACCAGCCAACACGCGGCAAAGCAGTGCCTTGCGCTGTGCCTCTTGATGCAGGACCTGTGGTACTGCGTGTCTGAACTCACCACAGCGGGATCTGATTAGAATAAATCAATCGTTTCTTTCAAAACCTCCTTGACTGGGAAATATTAGTCGTTAAACCTTTGGAGAGAATTATTTGGTCAAATTACATTTCTGAAAGCTACACTGTGAAGGTGAGGTATTGGAGGAGACGGGGGCGGGGGGCTAAGGGCAGGGCAGGTGTCCTGTGGGCAGAGGTCGGCTAGGGGAGGATGGGAGGAAGGTGGGGGAAAGCTGCAGGGAATCTCAAAGTTTGAGACCGCATGAAGAAGTTACAATGGAAACAAAGACAAACAAAACCAGGATCCTGACGTCCAGGGGCCCCCATCCCCGCTTGACCACTGAGTGAGGGTCGGCTTCCATGTCTGTGTAGTGGGGGTTAGAAACCTCCGCCCCCCCCCATCCACCTGCTGCCCTGGGGAGCAGTGAAATCACATGGGTAACCAAAAGCCCAGGGAAATGTGCAGGGTTGGCACTCTGGGGGTGAACGGTGGAAAAGACCAGAGCTCCATCACCTGCCGCCCGAGCAGCAGATTCTCGAATCTCTCAGTGTCTCTCCTACCTGCACACAGGCCCGGCTCCTGCACGGACCCAGCCTCATGGCGAGCTGGGCGCCCTCGGGGTAAGAAGTCGAAGATCCAACAACAAGCCCAGACGAGGTTTTCTGTGCTTACCCACTGACCTGTCCTCAGTTCTCAGGTATTTTTAGCCAGCAGAGACCCCTTGACAGAGAATGGCCTCTCCCACATCCTCCGGGAAGTAGAAGGAATGCTTGGACAGAACACAGCGCACGGTGGAGAGGGCAGTCCTCCGAGGTTCACCGTGGTCTAGCCCCGTCTTGACCTCAACAGGGAAACTGAAAAAGCTTGTAACTGGAAACGTGTTGCTCCCAAAGATGTATCTTAGCTGAAGAAAAGCAAAGGCACTTAAAGGAGCTCTTACTGTGGGTCCAGCAGGTCACTGCTCCTTGACTTTGTTTCATCTGCTTCTCATGACAGACTTGCACACAGGGAGCGCCATTCATGGTTTACAGATGAGGAAATCAACACACACACACACACACACACACACACAATGCAAATAGATTGAGGGAAGCCGGCAGTTAATGAGTAGCAAAGCGGAGACTGGCGCTTGGGGCGGCCTGACCTATAAACCCATGTGCACACGTTACAATAAACCGTTGATTATGTGTGCGCCACGGGGCGGGGGCTGGATTCAGGGCTTTGCGAGCACCGTCCCATTTCCCTCTTAAGACAGCTCCACCAGATAGGCCCATGGCCAGCCCTCCTTCCCTACGAGAAAACCGCAGCTCTGCGAGGTGACATCACTGAACCGATGTCACACGGGCAGATCTCGCTGCCAGATCCCGAGGCTTAACTGTGAGGGCGCACGGTCCCCTTTGTCCAACCCCAGCTGGTCGTTCCTAGGGGGAGTAGAGAGAGAGCGTGGGTTCAGGTGACCAGCACTCTCAAATTCAATACGGTTATGCTTCCTGCAGAATAGCAGTGCAGATTCTAACCCCACGCTGGATGCTTTCCTGGGCTCTCTGAGGGCTGGGAGCGGTACAGCCATCCTCTTGAGGGAGGGAGGCGGCAGAGGTCCAGGGTCCCTCCTTGCTACGCCCTCCCTGCACCAGCAAAGTCACCCTTTGGGAGAAAACTTCCAGACATCTGCCCAAAGTCACGTTTTCTTTTATTATCCGCACAACGTACAGGTAGGGTTCTCCCAGCGGTAACTGACGGCCCCTTCTTAAATATCCGGGATAATGAGGACACTATGAAAACTTGCTGAGACTCAAGGTTCTCAATGACACGCCTGTTTTGTGCTTTTGCCCTGTGTTGGGTTTTAGCACGCGTTGGGCATAGATCATGGGTTGCAGATTCCCATCCTACCCTGACAGTGGGAATTTTCTTTTCTAAAGAGTTAAAACACATGCTTCTTGGGGCGCCTGGGTGGCGCAGTCGGTTAAGCGTCCGACTTCAGCCAGGTCACGATCTCGCGGTCCGGGAGTTCGAGCCCCGCGTCGGGCTCTGGGCTGATGGCTCAGAGCCTGGAGCCTGTTTCCGATTCTGTGTCTCCCTCTCTCTCTGCCCCTCCCCCGTTCATGCTCTGTCTCTCTCTGTCCCAAAAATAAATAAACGTTGAAAAAAAAAAATAAAAAAAATAAAACACATGCTTCTTGGAAATTTACATCAGCACTCACTGTTGCATAGAAGCGTCCACTGTGACGAGAACGAACTCCAGCTAAGCTGTCCAGACAGCGCGGCCCCGGACCCATGTGGCTGCTGAGCACTTGAAACGGGGTGAGTGCCACCGAGGACCGGGATTTTTAATTCAGTTTTAATTGAATTTAAAGAGCCACCTGTGACGAATGGTGACAGCATTGGACAGCACGCATCTAGATAATTACTCAGAAAATACCACCCGGATACTTTTGTATACACTTATTTTATCGTAAACACGGAGCGATTTGAGTTTGTTTACCCAGTGGGTTTACCTCTTGGCCCCGGTATTTTGCACTGTGGGGATTCACAGTTGTGTAAACACCCTGTGCACGAAATGAAGTACAAGAAAGAGGCCGCGTGTTTGCTTATTAGCTTTACACTGTGAAAACTCCAAGAGTCATAATTAAAAGATTAAACACTCAGAAATGCAAACAGCCTCACCATCATACACGCTCACTGCCTACCTGCTCCCCAACGGCATCGAGATTGAAAGAAGCGTAGTGATCACATCGAGTCTAGCGGCTTGGCCTGCAGAAACGTGCCCTCCGGGCGTGCGGGGTGGGGGGCACGGTGCTGGGCTCGGCTCCCGATCTCACCACGTTACTATCTCCCTTCCAGCAAGTTCTCTCTGCTGGACAGCCCTTCACTCCTTTTCCCTCACTTATAAATGTGCTTTTCATACCTGGCCCTTCCCTGGCTCAGTAAGGGTTTATTCCCTGTTGTAATGAAATGACCTGTCCTGAAACATGGGCACCAGGACGTCTCTCTCTGGAGTCGCCGCCCGTCTGAACGGGAAATGTCATGGCCGCTCCGGTATTTAAAATACACGGATTCCTGACTCCAATTCGCAGACCTGGGTCAGAATGACCGCGGCGGGATCCCAGGTGACTGTGATGTGCAGCCAGATCGGGTAAACAAGGGCCCAAATCATCCTCCTTTGACAAAGGCTTTTAGCAGTGGGGTCGGACGCAGAGGCCTGCCCCAGCCACAAGGGCTGGATGGGCCTGAATACCATCATCAGAGCCGTCGGCTGATCGTCTCCTGCAAGCCCTGCCAGGCCCCGCACTGGGTATTTAATATAAACTGTCTCTGCATAACCCTCGGGGGAAGGTGCTTCCGTTCCCAGGAAGACTCAGAAGTTTGGAGAAATTAAGAAACGTCCGCTCCGCGTCTACACAACAGTTAGGTATCATGTTCCCGGTCTGCACCAGGTGCCGTTATAGGACGCGGAGGTGCAGCAGGGAACAAAACTGCTGTCTCTGTTCCCAAAGACTTTGGTTTCTGATTGGAGGAGACAGACGATTAATGAGTAAACACGTGGATACGTCCGATGGCAAAGGCCACAATGAAAACCAGCGAGGCGGGGTTCCGGGGGCCGGACAGCGAAGCAGGAGCTCTTTGCAAAGGACTCAGGGAATCCTCTTTGAGGACTCAGGGAATCCTCTCCGAGCAGAGCCTTGAATAGATTGACAACGTTTGCCACGAAGGATCTGGACAAAGAGCTGCGAGGGAGTAGAGAAACAGGTGACAGAGCCCTCGGGCCGGCCGGAGAAGAGCCCTTTCCACTGGCCTTTGACCGCCGGCTGTGTTAGCAGTTTGTTGCTAAATGGCACCGTACAACGGGTTGATACTTTCTTTCTCATCTGCAAAAATGCAGTTTGGCTCGAATGGAAAAAGCCCCCTTCAAAGGCAAGTAAGGACTTTGCATGGGGCCATTCGTGCCGGCACTGCGAGGTGAGCGTTGCGACCACGCCCATCCGACGGGTGAGAAGACCAAGGCACAGAGAGGGGAACCGGCTGGCCGGAAGCTCCCTAGCTACCACGAGGCAGAGGTGGGGTTTGCATCCAGATCTAACCCGATAGCTGATCCCCACCGGCACATCTCTGCTCTAGTCACCGAAGGCCAGGAGTTGTAGAGCCCAGGGGAGACAGCTCTGGGGGCTGGGGGCTGCGATCTGCACCTCGGGGACTGACTCGGGATTACATATGATAAGAGGTCCCAACCTCCGTGGGGTGAGACATTGGCAGAATTCACCATGGCAGGTGCCCTCTTAATATTGGCCTTCAAAGGGAAAAAGAGTTTTTCATCTAGGCATATGGCAGCTGACACATTAGAGCATCATCGCTCCAAATTGCAGACTTATTAAAGCCATTAGAATAATTATAATTGAGAATTTACTTAAAAGCCCATAATGACTTTTTAGACAGCCTTTTGCTTGAGTGCCTTCTCCCGTGTCTGTCATCCCCAAGCCTCTTTCCCTGACACAATCCTCCCAGACCCCCTGGGAGCCTTTGTTTTCTCTTTACCGGCATCCCCGGAGCCACAGTCTTAGAAGCATTATGGAAAAATCGTGCTAAAGAACGAAAGTGGACCTCTCCAGGACGCTTGTCTTGCTGTGATCACATCCTGCATTTCCTTAGCCTGAGCTAAAAGCCGTGTTCATTTGGCGAACTCCTACTCATCCTGCATGCCCCACCTACAATGCCCCACCTGAGACGATCCTCCTTCAGGCAGGTGATCATTTCCCCTTCTAGGCTCTTATAGTTTCTATGCACGACTTTGCTAGAGCTTTTTCAAATCACAGTTTTACTTCTCTTGTTTACATGTCTGTCTCCGTCAGAAGGCCGTGTCTTACAATTTAATTCTTCCGGTGTTTAGTGTAGACCCTGGCACACAGGTGGAGCTTAAAAAGTAACCGTAGGGGCGCCCAGGTGGCTCATTCAGTTAGGCGTCTGACTCTTGATTTCAGCTCAGGCCGTGATCTCACGGTTCACAGGATCGAGCTCCACGTCGGGCTGTGACTACGTCCTGACAGAGGCCCAGCCAACCCCCCAGGGAGCTCTAAAGCTGAGGCAGCCCTACGGAGCTGCCCTGAGATGAGATGTGGAAACCGAGTCTTGGTGCCTCACCCCTGATCAGTCATGGTGCACCCTCTTCCTGGCAGGAGGTGCGACCTTGGGCCTGGTGGCGCTCCTCAGCCAGGGCAACCCTCCCAGGGGAGACCGTGGAATTACGAGCTACGGTTCTCGCTGCTGAGGGTCCAGCTGGGCAAGAGCAGCAACCATCCCGGCCAGGATGGCAGACCGATCAAGGGGTAGGGATGCTGCGTCTCTGAGACACAATCGGCCAGGGAGCATATGCCTGGCCCGTTGGGGTCCTCGATCCCTGATACACCTTGCCTTATTTTAATTGTAAACAGAAGCGCAGCAGCCTTGATGTGACAGAACATGATGGACCTGGCAGGGATGAGGGTCTGGGTCACCCAGCAGGGAAGTGACTGAGACTGCGGTGCTGACTGAGGGTGAAGGGGGTCTGGAAGGACCATTGGGGGAGGGGGACGATGATGGTCTTTTACGGCCTGAGTGCTGGGGACTGTAGCGCGCCCCACCCAATTTCCCTTTCTTAATTTCCCCCGGAAGACAAGCCACGGGAGCCCTGAAGAGATGCCCCCAAGCCTCTGTGAAGAAAGGACCTGAGCAGTACCAGGGACTCTCCTGGGGGGTGGGGGGGGTGCGAAGGGGGGTCAGATCTCCTGCAGACCCCGAGGTCTCATTGCCTCGCTGCCCACCCCCAGCCCTCGCTGTCTGTCCCTTGTTTGCTGAGCGAATGGACAAATGATCTGGAATTTCCAGGACGTGTTACCGGAAGTGTTCCACGGGAGATCAGCCCGCTGCCTCCATATGCCCCCATCGGAGGTGAGCCTCGTCACTTCCACCCCCAGGGCAGAGGACGACCCCGTCTACTCCAGAGGGCACGTGTGCATCTACTGTCCGACAAGCAGGGGATCTTCAAGCTCGGGAAGTGAAGCCCGAGGCTTTTTGTTCGCGGTGCCGTTCAGCCCAACATCCGTTGTTGGCCAAGGGTAAGTCTGGGTGTCAGACTACCCTACGAGTGGAGTTAAAAATCAAGAGATAAATCCTGCCCCCCTCCCCCTTTTCTTTAAATTGCTTGCATGTGTGTTTTCTCCTGAGATTCCCCAAAGAAAGGCACCAGCTTCCTGGAAGGGAGGGGCTCTTTAATTTGCGTATCTTTTGTGAGCCTTGTTGAATGAGGCTTCCAACTTGGGCATGGCTGGGTCACACACACAGAGTCAGCCCTGGGAGTAACTCACGAAGCCCACACACATGGAAGCCTGAGGAAGAGACTTCCACGAGCCACACGGCCCTGAGACGATGGTTACGGATACTATTTTTTTGAAAATTGCATCTTGTTTTAAAAGTACTAAGGGAGGTTGACTTTTTACAAGATTCCAAAATGGCTTTTTGTCCCTTTCTTTCTTTCTGGCATCATTCCAGGCACATAGTAGGTGCTCAGATAATGACAGCTACTCCATCCCCTCGTCTTGTATGCAATGAAGGATCCTTCCAAAAGATGAACAATTTGTCATGCCATACGTTTGGGGTTTTATTGAAGAGTGAACCTCAGCTGAAGAGAGAACTTTGATTCTTCATTCATTCATTTATTCACACAAGAAACTTGCTACGTATGGGCACCGTGGATTAGATGTGTTGTATTCTGTGAATAAGCAAGTGTATGTGGATTTATGTACATTATATAAAACATTATGAGACCACGATTAGGAATCATATCATTCAAATCATGACAAGGTAGGTTTGGGGTTTTTTTTTTGGTGGAATTTGACAAGCAAGCTGATTATAAAATATAAATGAAAAAGCAAAGCAACAGAAATAGCTGAGACATTCCAGGGGAAGAATCAGCGATATAACTTAGGTTACAAGATATCTAGATTTGATATCAAGTTCTAAGGATGAGGACCACGTGCTGTGGGTAAAGGGTGGATCCTGGAACTGAACAGAGAGCCCAGTGACAGAATCTTCATCTATGAAAACCTTATAACTGATCAAGGGGAAAGAGTTGATTCTGGGATGACTGTCATCCATGTAGGAAAATGTTTTAACTACGACCCCCTTGTCACATGAGTTACAGATATCAATTCCAGGAGCCCCGACTCTATGAGGTTCAAGGTAAAACTGTAGAAATTTTATTTATTTTTTTTTAAACTTTTTTTAACGTTTATTATTGAGAGACATAGAGACACAGAGCATGAGCAGGGGAGGGGCAGAGAGAGGGAGAGACACAGAATCCGAAGCGGGCTCCAGGCTCCGAGCTGTCAGCACAGAGCCCGACGCGGGGCTTGAGCTCACGAACCGCGAGATCATGACCTGAGCCGAAGTCGGATGCTTAGCTGACTGAGCCACCCAGGCGCCACGAAACTGTAGAAATTTTAAAGGGAGGCACGGAAGAGTAGCTTTACAGCCTTAAACTAGGAAGGGATTTATTAAACACGACACAAAAGCATATACAATAAAGAAAACAAAAATAGACAAAATTGTCTACATCACACTGAAGAGCTTCAATTTATCCAAAGGAGCCATAGAGGGTGTAAAGATAAGCCAAAACTAGGAAGAAATATTTGTACGTAGGAAATTGACAACAAATGACTTTTCAGGATATGCAATAAGCTACAAATCAATAAGAACAAACAGCTCAGTAGAATCATGGGCAAAACAGATTCCGTTGAACAGAAAAGGCAAAATTAATGGAACAATCAACGTACAAAAACAAACACATCCTCTCTAGTCAGCAGGGAGACATAAAATAGAACCATAATGAGATGTCATTTCGCATCCGCCAGATTAGCAAAAATTATAGAATCCGACAGTAAATGCTGTGAGGAAATGGGGCAATCCCTCCTCCCGACCGATGCTGGGTGAGTGTGGGATTTGATAAAAATCACTGCGGGTCGCAATCTGGCATCACGGATGGGGCTGGAGATAATGTGTGAGTCTGCCCCAGCAATTTCACTTCTGGGTAGATCCCTGGAGAGTCTCACGATTGCCCCAAGAAACCTGTAGAGAGTTGTCCACATCTGCACAAATTTTAACAGTAAAAATTGGAAATGCCTCAAAAGTCCATTCCCAGCAGAAATGGGTTTTTTCCAAGTGTGCTGTATTCACCCCCTGGAAAAGTATACAGCACTGAAAATGAAGGAATTGCAGAAAGGTGCAAGACTGAACGAATCTCGTGACGGTCGTGTCGAGGGGAAAAAAGCAAGTCGCGGAGAATACGCTGTATAATTCTGATGAGGCAGCGTAGGGAGGGCTGAGGACGCAGTGCCAGCTGGCACCCCACCCCCCGCCCCCCAGGTGAGATGTGTGTGACATCCCACAGGCACTCCTGCCCGCCCAAGGACACAGGGAAAGACGGAAAACAAATGGCCAAGTGATACAGGTCACCATCTTGCAGGACATGGGTCTCCATCCGTTTACGAATATCTTAGTGAATTACAAGAAAGAGGCAATCTTATCAATAGCTTAATCTCCAGAAACCTGTAGACTCAGCTTCCTGGAGCCCCAACATCACCTTCCTCTCTGCAGTGATATGGGGAACAAAGGCAAGAAGGAAATGGCAGGTGAAATTAAATGTCCTTACAACCTGCAGCCCATTGACAGATACTTGAGGCTGGCAGAGTAAAACATTTCCCTGGGAACTCCCTACCTGTCTAATGTTAATACCTTATTAGAGGGAAAACACCCTTAGCTCGACAAGAGCAAGGCCTCGAGTATCTTAGGAGTCCTCTCCAGCACATCCAAGTCCCTCTGGAGGCCTCCCTTTTGACCTCACCTCCCCAACTCCATAGTATAAAACTAGCCATTCTTCTCAACCCTGTGCAGCCCTTTCTGCCCATGAGTCCTGTCCCCTTGCTTTAATAAAATCACCTTTTTGGGGGCACCTGGGTGGCTCAGTCAGTTAAGCGTCCAACTTCAGCTCAGGTCATGATCTCACAGTTCGTGAGTTCGAGCCCTGCGTTGAGCTCTGTGCTGACAGCTCAGAGCCTGGAGCCTGCTTCGGATTCTGCGTCTCCCTCTCTCGCTGCCACTCTCCCGTTCTCTCTCTCTCTCAAAAATAAATAAACATTAAAACAATAAATAAAATAAAATCACTTTTTTGCACCAAAGACGTCTTCAAGAATTCTTTCTTAGTCATCGGCTCTGGACCCACCATCACCCCCAAACCTCATCAAGTCCATTTATACGAAGCTCAAAATCATGTACAACTGAACAATAGCATATTATTCGGGGTAACAAACGAGCATGGTAAAACTATTTAAAAAAATAGGGTGGCAATTACAAAATTCCCGATAAGGTTCAAGTGCCAAGGGTGGGGGGGGGGAAGTCTGGGAAGGGTCATGCAGAAAAAAAAGGCAAAGTCATGGCATCGATTTCAAGACCCAGTCGACAGGCCGCCACACACATCCCTGTGGTTCTTTTTGCCTGACACGCAGCTTAGGGATAGTGTTTTCCCCTGTCTAGTATTTAATATTATCATTAAACACGGAATCGTTTATTTCTGCCTGCGTGAAAAAAGTGAAGTCAATGGGAAAACGTTGACGGAAGGCTGACAGAGTTCCTTATTGACCTGTTTCTTGAAGGTTGAGTTTGCTCGGGAGGAAGGAGAGAGGGAAAAATTTAATATGCATCAGGCAGAAGAGACAGAGACAAGAAGGTACAACTACGAACAGAGTTCGGGGAGGGTTACATTTAGATCAGAGATTATGGAAGGAAATTTGCATCGCAGGGGAGACCAGGTTCTCTGGGGTCCCTCCAAGCCTTACAAAGGCATTCTGTGATCACTGGGGATCCATCAAAGACTTTTGTATTGTAGTAAAATATACAGAACGTAAAATATGCCCTTTTGACCATCTGTAAGTGCACAGGTCAGTACATTAAGCACACTCACACTGTTGTGCAACCATCCCCACAGCCGTCTCCAAAACTTTTCCATCATCCAAAGCCATTAAGGAATTTCTGCTGGGTAAGTGGTAGGATCAGATTTTCCCTTGGGAACAAAATCCTAACTTAAACACTAGGGACTGTCTGGCGGCAGGTGGAGGAC
Source organism: Prionailurus bengalensis (assembly GCF_016509475.1). NCBI lineage: Eukaryota > Metazoa > Chordata > Mammalia > Carnivora > Felidae > Prionailurus > Prionailurus bengalensis. The sequence goes on along the minus strand of NC_057353.1, from coordinate 75,251,482 downwards.
TCGAGGGAGTTGATTTTAGGGGGTCAAACGCGGCCTGAGTGAGGGACAGTAGAACTAAGGGAGGTAGTGTGGTCCTGGGCGAAATACACAGATCTGTGTGATGAATGGCGCGGGAGAGAGGGGATGGCGTCCAGGGTAAACCCAGCTTTCCGGGTTGGGTGCCTACTGGGGTCATTTACGAGAACAAGGTTATAAACAAGAAAGAACAGGTCGGTTAGGTTCGTAAAGTCAGCAGTGCTCTACGATTTCCGCCCACACGCTGCGCGATTAACACTGTCCCCCTCCCTTACCCCACTCCACACCTTACCTCCCCGACCTCGATGGACGCAAATCCTGTTTCATGCTAACAAAGCGGGCAAAAGAAAGGATGGATTCCCCGTAATCTTGTGGTTTTGCTGGCGGGAAGACTGAGTGAGTATGTGGCTGAGATCCAGTTCAAAGTGTGAACTTGCAGGCGAATGGGAAGTCAGCCAGAGCCCTGGGGGCACACCCCCGGCTTAGGGATCCGGTATCCACCTCTCCAGCTATTAGTGGCACCCTGTGGCATCGGTCCCACTCTGACCCTCAGAGTCTTGCCCAAAGCTACAGGGAGCTGCCCGAGGAGCCCCCAGTGCCTGGAAGAGGCATGACAGAGGCCCCAGCATGGCACCTGACGTCATCGTCACACACCCGTTGATGGAAGCTGGCTCCCTGCCTCACACGAGGGGGAAGGACTGAGTGAGGGCTTGATCCCGGCCATCATTCTGCAAAGTGGCGGAGAAGACAGCCTCGGACTGGGAACAAGAGTGTAGACCGGAGGTCCGTAGACAACAACCTGGGAGCCAAACCCGAGAGGCCACCTGCTGTTGGACAGCCCAGCCTCTAAGTGTGGTTTCTACATTTTTAAATGGCAGGGGATAAAAACCCAAAGAAGAAAATGTTTTGTGACCTGTGAAATGAAATGAAATTCATACTTCAGTGTCCGTAAATAAAGTTTTATTGGAACACAGCCTTGCTCTTTCTTTCCCTCATTGTTTATGGCTGCTTTGGGGTTAGGAGGGCAAAGGTGAGAAGCTGCCACAGAGCCCGGATGGGCCACGAAGACCACGATATTTCACGGAGGATGTCTGCCCACTCCTAGTACACACCTTGAGGGCCCAACGCTTTTGCCTGGGGAGGAAGAGAACTCTGGGTCAGCGGGGGTGGGGAGCGTTAGCCTAGCACCTGTCACCTGCCTGGGAGAAACCAGGGTAGTCTAACACCCAAGTTCGGCTCCCGAAGGACTGTCCAACCGTGGCTTTGATGGGCGTCGTGAAAGAAAAGCTGCCCAGCGTGAAGACCCAGCGCCCTCGAGGGTTCGAGCCGAGAGTCTAAAGGATGAGTGGGTATTACCTCCGCAAGAGGAAGACAGACTGGAACAGCATTTGCAAAGGCCCTGGGGAGCACACAGACTTTCAGGAGCAAAGAAGGACCAAAAGGGTAATGTGGCCGGAGTTGGGTGATGGGGGGAGGGGGGGTGTGGCAGGGACAAGCAGGGGGCGGGGGGGTGGGGGCCTGCCTGCTGGTCGGCAAGCGAGCCCCGCCTCCTTTTCCCACCTTCCTTTCCACTTGACTCCCCTTTCCAGCAGGCCGGATCCAATTTGAGCAGAGGAACTGGATGAATTATCACACGTCCACACCTTGGTTATATTATCCAGCCATAAACGTTCAATTAAGGAGACTAAGTGCATGCAAATGACCTAAGCTGTAATTTGGTGCGACTTGAAGAAAGATTGGAGGTGGTTTGGACAGTAGAATCACCACCTGTATCAAGTAGGTGTGTGCGCAGGAGACAATTTGAATAAGGTACTTAGCGCCGTGGCCGGGACATCGTAAGGGCTCGATATACACTCCCTATTATTATTATTATTGCCATCATCCCAACCCCACTGATCATCATTTTTATTTCCTGGACAAGGAATGAAATCACTAGTCGAAGAGAATCATTAAGATGGGCATACTTTTTTTTTAATCTTTGTTTTTAACATTCTCACGACGGTTATGGAGGCATCATCCTTTCTCTTGCCATTTAGAATCTTAAACTCATGAGATTATTTGAAGAAGATGAGACCGGGGGGCCTGGGTGGCTCGGTCGGTGGAGCATCCGACTCCGGCTCTCCGTGCAAAGCCCACTTTGGACCTTCTGTCTCCCTCTCTCTCTGCCCCTCCCCTGCTTGTGTGCCCTCTCTCGCTTTCGCTCTCTCTCTCTCTCTCAAAAATAAATAAACATTTGGGGCGCCTGGGTGGGTTAAGCATCCGACTTCGGCTCAGGTCATGATCTCGCAGCTCGTGGGTTTGAGCCCCACGTGGGCCTCTGGGCTGACAGCTCGGAGCCTGGAGCCTGTTTCAGATTCTGTGTCTCCCTCTCTCTCTGTCCCAACCCACTCGCATTCTGTCTCTCTCAAAAATAAATAAACATTCAAAAATAAAAAAAAAAACCAAACGTTGAAAAAAGGGGCTCCTGGGTGGCGCAGTCGGTTAAGCGTCTGACTTCAGCCAGGTCACGATCTCGCCGTCCGTGAGTTCGAGCCCCGCGTCAGGCTCTGTGCTGACGGCTCGGAGCCTGGAGCCTGCTTCGGATTCTGTGTCTCCCTCTCTCTCTCTGTCCCAACCCACTCGCATTCTGTCTCTGTCTCTCTCAAAAATAAATAAACATTAAAAAAAATTTTTAATCAATAAATAAACATTTAAAAAATAAATTAATTGAACACGATGAGACCACGCAGGTTCTGCTCACTGCTCCCCGCCAGGAGACGCCAGGAGAAGGAGCTTCTGAGGAGAGCACGCTCCCCAGGCGGAGACAAGCACAGGTCAGGTCTCAGGGGGACTTGCCACCTCCTATGTCCCGGGGTGCCCCCCAGTCCCTGGAAACCCAACACCGGAGGGAGGGAGGGAAGCATCTGCTACCAGCATGGGCTCTGAGTGCTGAGTCAGCCCGGAGCTGTAAGGTGAGTAATTGCCCTGTGGTTGCTCAGCTCTGACCCACAGTCTGGATCAAAGAAGAAAGCTCCAGAGCTTTCAGTCCTGCAGAGAGGCCCCCGGTCTGATGAATAGCGCCAGTGTCCTCATCTGAACCCTCTTCCCTTCCTCTTAGGGTTCCAGACCTCCCCGCAGCGCTGCACCGGCGACCTGTCTGGGAGGACCGTCCGGCCACCTGGGCCTGGGCCTGTCTGGGGGTCGGGGGCTGCGTAGGACTCCTGGTCCTGGCCGCTGTGCCTCTGGGTGCTCCCTCCCCGGCCGCCCCGGCTCCCTGTTTGAGCCCGGGAGAGAACAACAGCGAGGACACTGACGGGCAGGGCTTGGGGACCCGACTGCCTGCGTCAAACCCAGCCCCGCCACCCTCCAGCTGTGTGATCTTGAACAAGCGACCTAACCTGTCTGCGCCTCGTTTTCCTTACCTGTTAAGTGGGAATAATAGCTAATTCCCTTTGAGGATTACATAGGACACGACAAGCGCTGAGAATGGTGTCCGGCATACAGAAGGTGCTCCATAAATCCTGGTTCTGCAAGCTAATCATGCCGAGTGCCCGGGTGGGCGGCTTGAGTGCACGCCCTGCACAGCCGCACAGGGCCCCCAGCACTTCGGAGAGCCCTGGCCGGGCCTCCCGGGGGGCTCAGTCGGTTAAGCGTCTGACTTCGGCTCAGGTCATGATCTCACGGTTCGTGGGTTCCAGCCCCGTGTCGGGCTGTGCGCTGACAGTGTGGATCCTGCTTGGGATTCTCTCTCTCTCTGCCCCTCCCCTGTTCTTTCTCAAAACAAATAAATAAACATTAAAGAAGGAGGAGGAAGAGGAGGAGGAGAACCGTCCGTGGCTTAATGCTTTGCTCTCACTGTATTGAAGTTCTTAGTAATTTTCAAGAAGCGACCCCACTGTTTCACTCTGCCCTGGGCCCCACGGCTTAGGCAGCAGGTCCTGTGGCTCCCATTTATGGGGCCCCTCTGTGCCAGGTGCTACCGAGGCACTTTGCAGACGCAACCCCGCAGCCTTCCCTTTGATCTGACCAGCTTGGTGCTCTCAGATGAGGACACAGAACTCCCGAATGGCTCTCCCTAAAAGCTCACTGTGTAGGGGTGAGGTGTGGCCTCAGAGGCTGAGTGTCCCCCACCCCCCATTCCCCTCCCCGGTCTCTCTCCAAAAGCTTGCAGGCTGCCTTCGCCTCTGTGTCCCTGACTGGAAGCTTGAAGCTGGTCAGAAGGAGTCTGGGGTCGCTGAGATAGATTTGTTAGATTCGTCCGCAAAGGAAACATTATCCCAGATGCCTTCATTAAATTGTATACGGGTTTCTAGAGTAGACAGAGTGGGAGCTTGCGGGCAAGAGTCTGCTAACGTGCGTGGTTGTTTTTCCGGCCAGTGTAATATGCACGTTCGCACGTACGTTACCTGAATTAGCTGCCGACCCCTGGGAAATTTTACCCAAAATCCCCAGTGCTTGCTTCCCTTAAGGCATCAGCCGATCTGGCGACTCTGGGCCTTCGCCCCCAGCTAGCCCACGGGGCAGGGCTGAGCAACAGTTGCCCTAATTTTAAGGTGGGGTGTGGGCCTTGCAGCCAGCCAGGGCTCCCTCCCCTCCCTGGGGCTGATCTCAGTACCAGTTCGCTCTTAGGGTCTCTCTGGCCCCCAATACCATCAGCTTCCTGGGCCCTGCAAGCTTTGAGCTTGACTTCGGTCGCAACCCAGAGAGGAACGGCTGTCCACAAAGGACACTGGTCCGGGGTCAGAGGAGCCGGGTGGACCTCCCAGCCCTGCCCCTGCACCATGAGGCCAGGCAGAGACAAGACCACAGGCTTCAGAGCCAGACAGGCAAGCTCAAGGTTGATTCCCAGTGTCCCACCAGCTCAGTCTCTGTGACGCAGCGTGCGTGCGCTCACTCCTGTTCCTTCAGCTGTGACACGGGGACAGCAGTGCCCCCCTTCATTTGACCTGCTGCCACACTGCGCCTGGCACCTTGCCTTCTTTGTCTCCAGCCGTCCCTAGATCTCTGCTAGGTGTGATCGCCATGAGCCATTGAAACGGAGGCCGAGAGATCTCCCACTCACAGAACCAGTAACAGATGCTAAGTTAGGATCCAGCCCCCCACAGGCCTGTGTGGAGACCAGTGGCTTTGCTGTGTGTTCGCGGGGGGGGGGGGGGGGGGGGGGGAGAAGCAGCCTGAGGCAAACGCACTTAGCAGGGAGGCGTTCCGGTCCCTGACTCGTGGGACTCAGCCGAGGGCCCGGGGTGGGAAGAGAGGTGTGCATTAAGCGTCTTGCTCTGATTCCCCTTGTGCCTGGGGCAAAAGGAAGAACTGCCTGCTAATCCCGACGCCCATGCAGCTCTGCTGTGGGGAAGCTCCGGAGTCTGGAGTGGCCGGCGGGGGGCACATACTGTTCTTCCTCCGACGTCTGTGGCCCTGAGGTGGTCAGCAGCAGGGGAGGAAGGGGGTGACGGGGGCTGAGCAGACCCCAGGGAGCCAGTGGTGGCAGGGACGGTGGCCTCGGGTTCACCAGGTGAAGGCCTGAAAGACAGTGAGAGAGGCTGGGAGCCCAGGCGACCCACTCAGAGCACCTGGAGGACACCTGCGACTCCCGATCACATACTGGTCACATGTATGTGTATGCACGTGTGTGCACGTGTGTGTGTGTGTGCACGTGCGTGCATGTGCATGCATATGCATGTATCTGCATGTGTATGTGTGTGCATGTGTAGTGTATCTGTGTGTGCATCTGTGTGTATCTGTGTGTGTCTGCGTGTGCACGCGTATGTGTCTGAATATGTGTACGCGTGTGTATGTGTATCTGTGTGTGTATATGGGTGTGTATGTAGGTGTATGTTGTACATACGCATATATGTATCTGTAGGTATAGGTATATGTATATATGTATCTATTTATATATAATAACACATGCTTATGTATATATTTAGAAATACGTATGCATGTGAGTATATTATGTATATGCATATACCTGTGCACACACGTATACGTGTGTATATGCATATAATATGTATGCATGCTTCTACATGTACATATGCATGTAACATGCATATATATGTGTGTACATTGCATATATATGTATATATCTTACATACCTTGAGCCTTAGGATACAATTATCCAGTAAATGAAATTAAAAAGCCTTTGCAATGGGTGGAGGTGGTCGAAAGATACAAACCTCTGGTTATATAATAAGTAAGTCTTGGGAATGTGCGGTAGAAGCGAGACGACTATAGTTAACAATACGTATTATATGTTTGAAAGTTGCTAAGAGAGATCTTAGGGGCACCTGGGTGGCTCAGTCGGTTAAGCATCCAACTTCGGCTCAGGTCACAGTTGCATGGTTCACATGCTGACAGCATGGAAGCCCCTCCCCTGCTTGCTGTCTCTCTCAAAATAAGCAAATATACTTAAAAGAGAGAGAGAGAGAGAGAGTAGATCTTAAAAATTCTCATCACAAGGAAAAAAACTTGTGCAGATGATGTCTCTTCCTCACGATGGTCTGCGGGTGCCACTGTGGGCAGAGCAGATGATGCCAATGGCCCAGCTGATGCCAGGAGGAGGGAGCAGGGAGCCCTTCCGGGGGCGGGTGTATCTTTCGGCTTGTGCCTGCTGAGACAAGGGGGGTCCGCTATGACAGCTCGTCACCTCTGCCCCTTAGCCACCTTGGCTGCACTCTGTCATAACTTCACTTCTCCCCCTGCCCCCACAGGGGAACAAAAGAAAATCGTGACCACGTGTGGGGATGGGTGTTAAGTAAGCTTATGGGGGTAATCATTTCTTAATATATATGTATGTACATTGTATACCTTAAAGTAACACAATGTTGTATGTCAATGATCTCAATTGTAAAAATAAATCAATAAGTACACAATGCTTAAAAGCCTTTGTATATCTTAGTACTGAACGAGGCCTCTGAGGAGGGGTTAGAAATCTTGAAAGTGGGCCTCGTGCCCTGCTGTTAAAAAGGCAACATACAGAGAAAGACAGATACCATATGTTTTCACTCTTATGTGGATCCTGAGAAACTTAACAGCAGACCACGGGGGAGGGGAAGGGAAAAAAAAAAACAAAAAAAGAAGTTAGAGAGGGAGGGAGGCAAACCATAAGAGACTCTTAAAAACTGAGAATAAACTGAGGGTTGATGGAGGTGGGGGGGAGGGGAAAGCGGGGGATGGGCATCGAGGAGGGCACCTGTTGGGAGGAGCCCTGGGTGCTGTATGGAAACCAATTTGACAATAAATTTCATATTTAAAAAAAAGATAAAATATAGAAAAAAAAAAGGCAACAGACGAGGTGCCCGGGTGGCTCCGTGGGTTAAGGATCCTGCTCTTGGTTTCGGGTCAGGTCATGATCTCATGGTTCGTGAGATCGAGCCAGGTCGGGCTCTGCACTGAAACTGCGGAGCCTGCTTGCGATTCTCTCTCCCTCTCTCTCTGCCCCTCCCCCACTTGCGTGCTCTCTCTCTATCAAAATAAACAGCGAAAAAATTAAAAAAACAAAAAAGCAGGCAGCAGACTTTCCGACGAATACAATCAGAACTGGCTCTGAGACCTCGTTTCACCCAGCAGCTGAGGCCCAGACAGAAGGAACTACAGACACATAACCTCCTGTTTCATTTTTCTATTTCTAGGTGACTGCCAGTTATGGCTGGCAGGGACCGTTCACATCCGCCTCCCCCTCTAGTGTGGGCGCCCCCCCCCCTTGCAGACAGCAGAGTCGGGCGACGGGGCCTGGCCCCCTCCGCAGCGGCCTCCCCACGGAAAGGCAGGTGCCCCTTTGGACGCCCGACCTGTTCTGTTTCCTCTTTGGGAGCTCTCGTGAAATAAGGCACCTTTTCAACCAGCAGCAAATGAAACCACGTGTAGGATTCCGGGGCCACTGCGTGAACGCCCCCGCAACGACAAACGAGCGAGATCTAGAACCAAAGCTGAGCTCTGAGCTTGGGGACCCGTGTCTGCAGCCCTCGCATCGACGTCCCGCTCACCCAGAACTGCCTGCGGGGATGTGCAGGAGAGAGGATGGTGAAGGAGGGAAACTTACCCTCCAGGGGTTCTGGGCCTCAGAAGGCAGGTGGGTGCTGAGAGCCCCTTGGCCTCCCCTTACAGCTCTCTGAGGCTCACGTGCAGGTACAAAGAATCTTCCAGAACAAGGCTTCCCAGGAACCCCCAGGCAGCTCTCCTCCCAGGGCTCTAGCCAGCAACAGCTGGTGTTTCGGCAGCTGCCCCAGAGGGAGTTTTCGGATGCCAGGAGAGCCTTCCCGCCAGCAGCCTTTAATTAAGAGCGCCAGGATTACAGTCGCTAGGAGTCAAGAGGGCACCCCTCTTTCCTTAAACTTTGCCAATTTGAGCACAACAGCCTTTTCATGGGTAACAAGGGACCGTTTTGTACATGCTGACTTGTCTCAGGAGAGAGCTGTGGTCTGCAGAGAGAGATCTAGAACTCTAGAGCTCCCGTCACGCTTCTTACATTTGCTGGGAGATCACCGATCTCTTGCATCCGTTAGCAGAGTCTGGCAAGTGGCGGGGAGGTGGCCAGGATCCCCTGGTAATTTAGCGACAGCTGCAGGATCACCCTTCTAGCACGGCAGGCCACGTGGAGCCCGCCTGAGCCGACGTGTGGGGGCTCCACATGGCGTTATCATAAATAAGAGGCGTGAGGCTGCTTCACACAATGAGCCCCCTCTGACAGTTCCCGTAAGCTTCCCTCTGTCCCGAAACCCACACCTGGTGACACTGACGTGCCTGGAAAGAAAGAGACATGAGCACAGACACCAACCCCCGCCTCTCTTCTTCTCTTCCTTCAACCTTAGCTCAGACTCGCACAAGGCACCTGCTATGCGCTACACCCCGTGCAGAGAGTTGAGAAGGCCCAAGGTCAGCAGAGGAGTCAGGAAGCAAGCACACCCTGCGTGTCTACGGAGTGGTGGGCATTGCAAGCTGAACACACACAGATTGAGAGGCTCAGACGCTTCTCTGCTTTACTCACGGCCGGAAAGAGTTGTGAACTGTTCACAGCAAGAAAGCCAGTCTCCTTCTAGGCGTGTGGCCAGCTGTAGAAAGCCGATGAGAAATGAGAGGGGGCTGGGGCGCCTGGGTGGCGCAGTCGGTTAAGCGTCCGACTTCAGCCAGATCACGATCTCGCGGTCCGGGAGTTCGAGCCCCGCGTCGGGCTCTGGGCTGATGGCTCGGAGCCTGGAGCCTGTTTCCGATTCTGTGTCTCCCTCTCTCTCTGCCCCTCCCCCGTTCATGCTCTGTCTCTCTCTGCCCCCCAAAAATAAATAAACGTTGAAAAAAATAAAATAAAATAAAATGTTTAAAAGAAATGAGAGGGGGAATTAGGGGTAAGGGTGTGTGTGTGTGTGTGTGTGTGTGTGTGGAGGGACCTGGGGCTTCTTGACGCTATACTCATTGCTTCCTTATTTTCCTTTGCAAACTCTTGGGGCCTTTGATGACACGCTTAGCCCAGTTGCATGGCGTCGATACAAGTTACCTCTTCGATTCTCAGTTTTTCACAGGGAAATGGTGACAGATGTCCTCATTTTGACAAATAAGAAAATTGAGGCCCCCAAAGGGTGTATTCCTCACCTGAAGACATTCAGAAAGATGATGAGAAAGCCAGGAATACCAAGAACCTGCCATAGGGCAGACACGTGGGTTCAAGCCCAGGAATTCCCGTTACCCCCGCTCTACGAACCTGCCTCTCCGATTCCATTTGGGAAGCCAGGCGTGACTCAAATCGTATCGTGTTTGAAGAGAGAGAGTCCTGACGCTTGCTCGTCTCTTTACAAAGGCGTGTACTCATTTATTCACTTATTCGTTCGTTCGCCAATTATTTGTTGAGTGTCTGCTACGTTCCAGGCATGGCACTCGTTACTAGGAATTCACTGGTGACCAGAAAGAGACACTGTCCCGGCCCTTATGAAGCTGACCTTCTAGAGGGGTGACAGCCAGTAATCGGTTAACCATAATCGTGAGGGTCAGCTGCGAACTGAGAGCCACGGCCGGAAGGAAGGGAGCTGAGGCCAGTCAACCCAGCTGGGTCCAGGAAAGGTTTCCCGGGGAAAGTGAGGTAGTCCTGGGGTCCAAGGTAAGGAGGAGTTCCCTGGATGAAGGCAAGGACCAGGGAAGGACCTGCTGCTCAGGGGGTCTCCTCTAAGACATCCCCATCTGCCTGTTCACAGGCATCTCAACCCCATCCTGACCCAACGTCATCGCCCCCGAATCTGCCCTCACCTCACTCAGCGAAGAGCTGTCTCGTCCTTAGTCCTCAGGCCAGAAGGCCGGAGACATCTCAGACTCCTTCCTGCCCTCACACCCCGACTCTAGCAATTACCAAGGCCTCTCCACTTTTATCCCGTATTTATCAAATCTTTCCCCTTCTTCCAATTCTCTCTACCAAGGCTCTGCTGGAAACTTAACCTTTCTTGGGGCGCCTGGGTAGCTCAGTCGGTTAAGCGTCCGACTTCAGCTCAGGTCACGATCTCGCGGTCCGTGAGTTCGAGCCCCGCGTCGGGCTCTGGGCTGACCGCTCGGAGCCTGGAGCCTGTTTCCGATTCTGTGTCTCCCTCTCTCTCTGACCCTCCCCTGTTCATGCTCTGTCTCTCTCTGTCTCAAAAATAAATAAACATTAAAAAATTTAAAAAAAAAAAAGAAATTTAACCTTTCCATTGGGAGTGGGGAAATACTGAAATTACATCATTCGACCCTAGAGACACTGGGATGAACGAGTAGGCATAATCCCTGCCCTTTTAGAAGGTTGAGCAGAAAGTCAAACATTTTTCCATTGGCTTTCTGACGGCCTCCCTGCCTCCAGCCTTGTGCTCTTGACTCCAGACTCCACACTCAGCTAGAATGGCCTGTGTGCGATGTGAACCTGACACAGCCCATCCCCCCTCCCCCCTTCTCCACAGAATTCAGTCCAGTGATCTTAACAACATCACCCGGGGCCCTTCCCCTTTCAGGGCTATCACCTGCCCGTGCCCAGACCACATCTGAAAACAAAGACCCGCAAAATGTCTCTTCAAGAGCTATGTGCGTGAAGGGAATAAATAGATTAAGGACTATATACCCTTGGGCACTATTTAGTAGCTTTCTCATTTCGACTTGTTTCTCCTTTCGCCAGGTGACATGCCATACATTAGACACTGGGAAGGGATAAAAATAATAAGTCGCAGGCAATGTCAGAATAGACCAGTGGAGGAGCGCCTGGGTGGCTCAGTCGGTCGAGCGCCCGACTTCAGCTCAGGTCACGATCTCCCGGTTCGGGAGTTCAAGCCCCGCGTCGGGCTCGGATGCGGTCAGCACAAAGCTCGCTTCGGATGCTCTGCCCCCCTCTCTCGCTGCCCCCCACCTCTCTGTTTTTCTCAAATGAATAAGCATTGGGAAAAAAAATAGATGGCTGGAGGAGGATGAGTGTTTTGCTGAATCCACTGTGGGATTTTCCTGCTTTGTAGTTAGAGACAAACTTAACCCTTCCTCTGCCTGAAGGCACTGTGGCCGTCAAAAGCCTAGAGGCTTATAGCTAAAGTGGCCCAGAGGTGGTGGCCCCTGTCAGCTCTAATCGCCTGAACGAAAACACTTCACCCCTGTCTACTTCGCACTAATCTCAGGAAAGGCCTGAGGTCACCTTTTCAAACCTCAAGAGTAGCCCTCCAGAGCTGCTCCCTTTCCAATTCAGGAACAAATATGGAAAGGCCCGATGGGTGTTCCTGTAACCGTATGTACGATTTTCATTTTCAAATCGGGAGGATGATCCTTAGCTGGGAAACCTTTTTAAAAGCAGTTGCAAATGAATTGTTACTTACCGATTTTTTGTGTTTAAAACAACGCGTACAGTTTTCAACTCGGCATCTGCCAGAGAGGAACATCAGGGTCAGAGCGCTCTAGTGCACAGAAGGAACCCAAATTGGACTTGGACACGTCTGGATTTGAGTGCTGGATGCATCACGCCCCAGCTGTGTGGCCTTGGGCAAGTTACCCAACCTCTCTGAGCACTGTTTTTTTCATATCGAAAGGACTCCTATCTATCCATCCACGAAGTATGGTTTGCGGGTATAAGGGCACCTGGAGTTCACACAGGGAAGAACTGATTCAAGGCCAACGGGAATCCAAATCCTTCATTCTCTAGAACTGATGAGCGTTCCTCTACTGGCTACAGTTGACTACCATGTGGTGTGTGTGCTTCAACCTCCAAATCCGGCACCCATAAAACTTTTCGCCCTGGGCCTAAGGGTAGCCTCAAAATTCTTTCAATGTCCACTCAATGCAACGTCGGCCCACCAGTTTGAGGCCCCATGAGAGGAAACATATCACCATGTTGGCCCCTGACCCTTATCAGCCCAGAAACCGTGCATGACAGAGGCTCAGTGGTGGACCGAGGGAAGCAGGAACTGGCCTTTCTCTGGGTTTTCTCTGTCTTCCGTTTCTAAGACTGAAGACTCACAGGCCATCAGGGCTGAACCAGACTGCCCAGCCTCCTCAGTTTACAGGCAGGGAAACTCAGGACAGAAGAAACAAGATCTTCTAGCAAGCCTTCCTTCGGACGTCTGCTTTCTCGGACTAGCCAACCATCTGGTAACAACAGCCAGGAGACTTCGTGCTGTGCGTTAGGGCTCTCTGACGACACAGGGAGGCTCAGATCCTCAAGCCCAAGACCAGTCCTGGCTCGTCCTGTGGCACCCAGTCTAGCGGACGTTGCCCAGGTTCCAGGAGCGTCCGGCCAAGGCCAAGGATGAGAACGACCACAGTGCCTCCCATCCCAGTGGAAACGCCAGCGTTAGAGTCAAAACTGCCAAGATGTTTGCTCTGCCACTGAGACCCGGAGGGAGCCTGGAGATTTCAGCCAGTCTGGGCCTCCCTTTGGGCCTTCCTCACCTACAAAACTTTAAATAAACTTGAAAATAATAAGAATAAAATAAACGTAACCATCGCAATCAGACTGAACTCACATATTTGTCTCCCAAACCACTTTGCCTGGTGCATTTCACTCTGCTCGGCGCAGGGAGGAATTTCCCTGGAGACCCATCCCTGGCCGCATTCAAGCAGAGACTAGATCATCCACGGGTCCGTCCTGCTGTTTCCAGGATTTCTGTACTTTGCCGAGGAGCTTCTAAAACCCTTTGAGAGCCAGAATTTCTGCAAATCTTTGATCTGTCCATCTGGGTTGCTGCCCAAGGAGGGTTAGGAGATGAACTGTGGAGAAAGTTAATTTAATCTTGTGAAGAGCCAGGAAACAGAGCAGGGCTGTTGCCAGAAAGACTCAGTGTAGTCAGAAGACAAGACTTTCTCATTCAAAATCGCCCACGGCAACTCCATCCTTATTAAAGTGGAATGTAAAATCGTAACGTGGACATTGTTCCTATTCATAAAGGAGCTTATAAAAATGACTTCAAGGCAAGTTCACTGTCCCTCTTCACTATGGGGGCCATTCCACTGCCTCAGTAATACTGGGGATGTTAAGAGAGACTTACTGGGGTCACAGAGCTGAGGATGTCAGAAGACACGGGCGTGACGCACGGACTGGCTCCTTTCTGATTACCTAACCCCAGTCATTGAACCCTAAAGCCCAGAACTTTGGGAAGTGGGAAAACGCTTGCGTGAAAAGAAAAAAATAAAAGTTGACCGCAACTACCCTCGGTTTGCTTAACAGTAGACCCAGAGGCTCTTCCCGAGAAGGGTCAGCCGTGCCTTGTGACCCAAACAGTCCCGAGCAAGGGCGGGCAGAACCTTGACGCCCTCCATGGCTTCAGCCTGCTGCGCCTGCCGCGGAAGTGAGTCTATGGCCCCAGCCCAGGCTCAGATTTCCCAGCTGACACGACCAGGGTTCCACCTGAAATCCTAATTGGGATCTAAATCACCCACTGGGACAGGTGCTCCCGCCAGGCCTCAAGCCCCGTGCCGGGTGACTCAACATGGTGCCCCTTGTGTGGGCCACACGCTGTAACACACGTGCTTGTCCTTGTCTGGTCCTCTGGTCCCCGGTAAGTCCAGATTCATTCTCCCACCTGAGAGGTCTTCAGAATTTGAACGAGGGTGGCTGAACAAGTTGTAGTCCCCAGGCCTGGAGGGTGGTCCCTTCAGGATGGGCTCCGGCTTGCAAAGAGCCTAGCTCTGGGTACCCCCCGCCCCAGGGGCTCCAGCTGAGGTCAGAGCTGGACGCCACTATTATTCCCACAAGGCTGCCCCTGAGGCCTGAGGGTTTTGGCATCATATCTTTGACTTCTTCTCATCTCAACCCCCAGACCTTTCGGCGAGGGATAGAGCAGAAAGCAGTCTGTCCTCCAGTCTGGGATGAGAATGAGGGCATCGAGCTCCTCAACTCCGGTAGGTGAAACACAAAAGAAATTCAAAAGAAATTCAGCTCTGTAGTGGGGAGGGTCCCAAAGTCCTACAACCCGAGCAACCGAAAATCCCTATTGTTTTCAGAGGAGATGTGCCAAGGGCTTGGGAAGGAGGAGCAAACGGGCTGCTCTGGCCCATCCCTGAGATAGAAAGAACCACCAGGCACTTTCCCTGCCGTCCCAGCTGACTTGGAGTATCTGCACACCGGTCACCTCAGCCCGTGACATAGTAACACGTCTCCACCCACCCCCAGTGGCCCCAGCTCCTAATACACACACACACACACACACACACACACACACACACACACTGTGTATGTTTGGGAGGTGCTCCCATCCGGGGCCCTGCAGCTGCCGGTGACCCGGCTGAACTTCAGGGGATGCAGCAAGCCTCGAGGTTGAGGGTGATTCCTGCATGTGTGTGCAGGGCCTTCCCCGGAGCAAAGGGGCTACAGCCCTCCCCAGATTCCCAAAGCAGGATCTGGGGGGCCATAGACACTAAGGAAAGTGAGTTTCAAACAAATATTCTCAAAGCACTCTGCAAATTGAAGAGTCTGGGGATATAGTGTTCTCTGAACTGACTCAGTCTCTGAATCTACACGTTTCCTCTCACCTAGTTGGCAGGTAGCTTTTACTTTTCAACGGAGGCACGTGCCCTCAGTCCCTGTCCTGTCCTCTTGCTTTGCTGTGGCTGCGTCCTAACACCCTCAGAGCCAGAGGGTAGGGACTCACCCGGCGGGTCTTGGCTGCAGGAATTAGGACTCAGCCCATCTGGCTGGGGGTGGGGTGGGGTTTCAGGGTAGGGAAAGCACTCTCAGCATGTGTGTGTTTATTCCCTAGGATCCGGATTGCTTGTGATGACATCTTAATCCCACTCTGAATCGGCATTTACACCAGTAAAAAGTCGTGTACAGAAAAGATCACTAAAAACCTGACATACATCAGTGTTAAGAGGCATATCGGACATCTGGGTGGTTCAGTCAGTTGAGCGTCCGACTTCGGCTCAGGTCACGATCCTGCAGTTCATAAGTTCGAGCCCCGCGTCAGGCTCTGTGCTGACAGCTCAGAGTCTGGAACCTGCTTCGGATCCTGTGTCTCCCTCTCTCTCTCTCTCGGCCCCTCCCCTGCTCACACTCTGTCTGTGTCTCTCTCTCTCTCAAAAATAAACAAACATAAAAAAAAATTTTAATATTAAGAAACATAAGCCTGCTTTTATGGAGCTGGAGTAGGCTCTTCCCACGTGTATAACCATAACCATAGTAATCCCAGGCCTGCGTTAACAAAATACCACAGGGGCCCCTGGGCGGCTCAGTCGGTTGAGCTTCCGACTTCAGCTCAGGTCATGATCTCACGGTTCGTGAGTTCGAGCCCGGCGTCGGGCTCTGTGCTGACGTCTCAGAGCCTGGAACCTACTTTGGATTCTGTGTCTCATTCTCATTCTCTCTCTGCCCCTCCCCCTCTGTCTCTCTCTGTCTCCCAAAAATAAATAAATGTAAACAAAATTGTCAAACGCCCCACAGATTGGGTGGCTTAACTAATGGAGATTCCTCGTTCACAGCTCTGGGGGCTGGAAGTCCAGGAACAGCATGCCGGCAACGTTGGTTTCTTCTGAGGCCACTCTCCTTGACTCGTGGATGGCCATTTCTCCGTGTTTTCCACATGCACACCGTCTAGTGGCTATATGTCCCGACTTCCTCTTTTTATAAGGACACCAGTCATATTCGATTAGGGCCCATCCTGAAGACCCTACTTTACCTCAATATATCTCTTTAAAGACTCTCTTCCAAATACAGCCCCATACTAAGGGTAGTGCAGGCTAGGGGCTTCAATGTATGACTTTGGGGCATGGGTGGGCCTAGTTCAGCCCATAAAACGTGGCTGTAATATGTGGGGACCCTCCCTTGTGCCAGAAGGCCCTATGTGGCACCTGCCCTGTGTTACTCTTATCCTCACGAGACTCGCGAGCTCAGGAACATTGTAGCCCAATTTACAAATGCGGAAACTGAGCCACGTGGTGAATCGGCGAGTTCAAAAACAAATATTTATTGAGAATCTCTTACCTGCTAGGTACTAGGAGTGTAAAGAGAAAAAAAAAAACAAACCTAGCTCCTACCTTCCAGCAACATGCGGTCTGACAGGGGCAGCCTTCTGT